>NC_139040.1:75485273-78462044 GCF_964662115.1 Mustela nivalis
AGGGCAGGTGCGCGTGCTCCACTCTGAGGAAGGAGTCTGGGCAGATAGCAGGCCTGTCCTGTGCCTCTGGTCCCAAGGGGAGAGCATCTCCTAGGCCACCTGTCCCAAGGGCAGGCGGGCTTGCCCCCAGTTGCCATACACGGAACTCGCAGAAACAACCCCATGGAGAAACGGGCTGTCAGATGCTGTCTTCCACCAAGATGTGGCAGTGTTGTGGGTGGCAAGGGTGTGCCTGGTAAGGAGTGGAGACAGACCCCAGTTCCCCATCCCAGTGCACGGGCCGTGTGCAGGGATCCTGTCGCCTCCTCTCTCCTGTGGTGAAGGCACTGGCCTAGACCCCGAGTCTGCCTGAGCGCATGAGCAAAAGTCAAAGCCTTACCTATGACAGGAGATGGTAATAGGCATAGAGTGCCATCCTAGGCCACGCACGCTGCTGCAGGGTTGTGACTGTGTCTGCTTAGTTCGGCTTAGCAAGGTGAACCCCAGGCGCGAACTGGGAGCCCGGGAATGCAAGGCCCAAGAGGCACCAGCTCTCCCGGGGCTCTCCATCCCTGCCGCGACAGAGCGAACGACCAAAGCCTTGCTGAGGAAGCAGCAGCGAAGTGCGGTTCGCGCCAAGCTGACAACCTCTGCGAAAGCATAGCAGTCGCTGGGAAATCAGAGTTGGTTCTGTGGGCTGCTTTTGCTGCTTGCCTTAGCCTAGTATTCGCAGCACGATGGGAGAAACCCGCATAGAGCGAAAGCCTCTTTGCCGGGGCATCCCCTCTGGGAAAGCACAGCATTCTTTGGGAAGTCAGAGTCTGGTCTGTGGGATGCTGCCTGCTGCTTGCCAGAGCTGGTCTCCACAGCACGGTGTAATAAACCCGCATGGAGCGAAATCCTCTTTGCCTGGGCATCCCCTCTGCCTGAGAGAGAAGCGCGGTGGCGCCTGTGGAAAGAGCCTTAAAGAAAGGGACACGTCTGTCAAGGCAGAGCGACGGAAGCCTGGCTGCTAAGGACACACGAGGGGAAGATTAGGGCAGGGGAAAGGGCTCCACTCTGAGGAAGGAGTCTGGGCAGAAGGCAGGCCTGTCCTGTGCCTCTGGTCCCAAGGGGACCGCATCACCTTGGCCACCTGTCCCGTCGGCAGTCGGGCTTGCTCCCAGGTGCCATACCCGGAACTCGCAGAAACAGCCCCATGGAGAAACGGGCAGGCAGATGCTGTCTTCCACCAAGATGTGGCAGTGTTGTGGGTGGCAGGGGTGTGCCTGGTAAGGAGTGGAGACAGACCCCACAGTTCCCCATCCCAGTGCACGGGCCGTGTGCAGGGATCCTGTCGCCTCCTCTCTCCTGTGGTGAAGGCACTGGCCTAGACCCCGAGTCTGCCTGAGCGCCAGAGCAAAAGGCAAAGCCTTACCTACGCCAAGAGATGGTAATAAACATAGAGTGCCATCCTAGGCCAAGCACGCTGCTGCAGGGTTGTGACTGTGTCTGCTTTGTTTGGCATAGCAAGGTGAACCCCGGGCGCGAAATAGGAGCACGGGAATGCAAGGCCCAAGAGGCACCAGCTCTCCCACGGCTCTTCATCCCTGCCGCGACAGAGCGAACGACCAAAGCCTTGCTGAGGAAGCAGCAGCGAAGTGCGGTTCCCACCAAGCTGAAAACTTCTGCAAAAGCATAGCAGTCGCTGGGAAATCAGAGTTGGTTTTGTGGGCTGCTTTTGTTGCTTGCTTTAGGCTAGTGTTCGCAGCATGATGGTAGAAACCCGCATAGAGCGAAAGCCTCATTGCCTGGGCATTCCCTCTGGGAAAGCACAGCATTCTATTGGAAATCAGAGTAAGTCTGTGGGATGCTGCCTGCTGCTTGCCGTAGCTAGTTTCCACAGCATGGTGTAATAAACCCGCATGGAGCGAAATCCTCTTTGCCTGGGCATCCCCTCTGTCTGAGAGAGAAGCGCGGTGGTGCCTGTGGAAAGAGCCTTAAGGAAAGGGACACGTCTGTCACGGCAGAGCGAGGAAAGCCTGGCTGCTAAGGAGACACGAGGGGAAGATTAGGGCAGGGGAAAGGGCTCCACTCTGAGGAAGGAGTCTGGGCAGAAAGCATGCCTGTCCTGAGCCTTTGGGCTCAAGGAGACAGCAGCTCCTTGGCCACCTATCCGTGGTGGAGACATGGGTTTGCCACCAGGCGCCTACCCTGAACTCGAGCAACAACTCCCAGAAAGAACTGGGCATCAGATGCTGGCTTCCTCCAGGATGTGGAAGCTTGGAGGAGGCACGGGGTTTAAGGGGTAGGAGTGTGGGGACAGTCCCCCAAAGCTCCCTATTCAGTGCACGGGCGGTGTGTAGGGATCCTGTCACCTCTCCTTTCCTGTGGGTAAAGCACTGGCTTAGTCTGCGAGTCCCCCTGAGCGCCAGAGTAAAAGGCCAAGCGATGCCTACACTGGAGATGTTTGTGTGCATAGAGTGCCATCCTAGGCTCCGCACGCTACTGCACTTTTGTGGCTCTGTCTGCTTAGTTCGGCCTGGCAGGGTGAAACCAGGACGTGAACGTGGAGCCCGGGAAAGGAAGACAGAAGAGGCACCAGCTCTACCGCAGCTCTTCTTCCCTGACGAAACTGAAGCCTTGCTGAGAAAGCAGAGGCGAAGTGCTGTTCGCTCCAAGGCAAAGCCTCTGCGAAAGCACAGCATTCGCTGAGAAATGTTCGGCGGGCTGCTGCTGCTTGCCTGAGCTCAGTCTCCCAGTGGGAGAAATGGCGGTGGGAGAAACCCGCATCCAGTGAAAGCCTCTTTGCCTGGGCATCTCCCCTGGGAAAGCACAGCATTCGTAGGGAAATCAGAGTTGGGTTTGGGGATGCTGCTGCTGCTTGCCTGAGCTAGTCTCCGCAGCACGGTGGAAGATACCCGCATGGAGCGAAATACCCTTTGCCCTAGCATCCCCTCTGCCTGAGAGAGAAGCATGGTCGCACAAGTCTGTCACCGCGCTCCCCAGGAGGAAGTGTGGGGAAGGCCCAGCACGCCGCCCCCTGGGATGAGAAGGAGCCCTTGGCCTTGGGGTCCGGAAACACTTGGGAAGCAGGATAGCCTGCCGTGGCACGAACAGCAGGCCAGTGGCAAGACAAGCGTCACCCGCTCCCTGTGCGGAGAGATCGAAGCCTGGCTGCTAAGGAGACATGAGGGGACGACTAGGGCAGGTGCGCGTGCTCCACTCTGAGGAAGGAGTCTGGGCAGATAGCAGGCCTGTCCTGTGCCTCTGGTCCCAAGGGGAGAGCATCTCCTAGGCCACCTGTCCCAAGGGCAGGCGGGCTTGCCCCCAGTTGCCATACACGGAACTCGCAGAAACAACCCCATGGAGAAACGGGCTGTCAGATGCTGTCTTCCACCAAGATGTGGCAGTGTTGTGGGTGGCAAGGGTGTGCCTGGTAAGGAGTGGAGACAGACCCCAGTTCCCCATCCCAGTGCACGGGCCGTGTGCAGGGATCCTGTCGCCTCCTCTCTCCTGTGGTGAAGGCACTGGCCTAGACCCCGAGTCTGCCTGAGCGCATGAGCAAAAGTCAAAGCCTTACCTATGACAGGAGATGGTAATAGGCATAGAGTGCCATCCTAGGCCACGCACGCTGCTGCAGGGTTGTGACTGTGTCTGCTTAGTTCGGCTTAGCAAGGTGAACCCCAGGCGCGAACTGGGAGCCCGGGAATGCAAGGCCCAAGAGGCACCAGCTCTCCCGGGGCTCTCCATCCCTGCCGCGACAGAGCGAACGACCAAAGCCTTGCTGAGGAAGCAGCAGCGAAGTGCGGTTCGCGCCAAGCTGACAACCTCTGCGAAAGCATAGCAGTCGCTGGGAAATCAGAGTTGGTTCTGTGGGCTGCTTTTGCTGCTTGCCTTAGCCTAGTATTCGCAGCACGATGGGAGAAACCCGCATAGAGCGAAAGCCTCTTTGCCGGGGCATCCCCTCTGGGAAAGCACAGCATTCTTTGGGAAGTCAGAGTCTGGTCTGTGGGATGCTGCCTGCTGCTTGCCAGAGCTGGTCTCCACAGCACGGTGTAATAAACCCGCATGGAGCGAAATCCTCTTTGCCTGGGCATCCCCTCTGCCTGAGAGAGAAGCGCGGTGGCGCCTGTGGAAAGAGCCTTAAAGAAAGGGACACGTCTGTCAAGGCAGAGCGACGGAAGCCTGGCTGCTAAGGACACACGAGGGGAAGATTAGGGCAGGGGAAAGGGCTCCACTCTGAGGAAGGAGTCTGGGCAGAAGGCAGGCCTGTCCTGTGCCTCTGGTCCCAAGGGGACCGCATCACCTTGGCCACCTGTCCCGTCGGCAGTCGGGCTTGCTCCCAGGTGCCATACCCGGAACTCGCAGAAACAGCCCCATGGAGAAACGGGCAGGCAGATGCTGTCTTCCACCAAGATGTGGCAGTGTTGTGGGTGGCAGGGGTGTGCCTGGTAAGGAGTGGAGACAGACCCCACAGTTCCCCATCCCAGTGCACGGGCCGTGTGCAGGGATCCTGTCGCCTCCTCTCTCCTGTGGTGAAGGCACTGGCCTAGACCCCGAGTCTGCCTGAGCGCCAGAGCAAAAGGCAAAGCCTTACCTACGCCAAGAGATGGTAATAAACATAGAGTGCCATCCTAGGCCAAGCACGCTGCTGCAGGGTTGTGACTGTGTCTGCTTTGTTTGGCATAGCAAGGTGAACCCCGGGCGCGAAATAGGAGCACGGGAATGTAAGGCCCAAGAGGCACCAGCTCTCCCACGGCTCTTCATCCCTGCCGCGACAGAGCGAACGACCAAAGCCTTGCTGAGGAAGCAGCAGCGAAGTGCGGTTCCCACCAAGCTGAAAACTTCTGCAAAAGCATAGCAGTCGCTGGGAAATCAGAGTTGGTTTTGTGGGCTGCTTTTGTTGCTTGCTTTAGGCTAGTGTTCGCAGCATGATGGTAGAAACCCGCATAGAGCGAAAGCCTCATTGCCTGGGCATTCCCTCTGGGAAAGCACAGCATTCTATTGGAAATCAGAGTAAGTCTGTGGGATGCTGCCTGCTGCTTGCCGTAGCTAGTTTCCACAGCATGGTGTAATAAACCCGCATGGAGCGAAATCCTCTTTGCCTGGGCATCCCCTCTGTCTGAGAGAGAAGCGCGGTGGTGCCTGTGGAAAGAGCCTTAAGGAAAGGGACACGTCTGTCACGGCAGAGCGAGGAAAGCCTGGCTGCTAAGGAGACACGAGGGGAAGATTAGGGCAGGGGAAAGGGCTCCACTCTGAGGAAGGAGTCTGGGCAGAAAGCATGCCTGTCCTGAGCCTTTGGGCTCAAGGAGACAGCAGCTCCTTGGCCACCTATCCGTGGTGGAGACATGGGTTTGCCACCAGGCGCCTACCCTGAACTCGAGCAACAACTCCCAGAAAGAACTGGGCATCAGATGCTGGCTTCCTCCAGGATGTGGAAGCTTGGAGGAGGCACGGGGTTTAAGGGGTAGGAGTGTGGGGACAGTCCCCCAAAGCTCCCTATTCAGTGCACGGGCGGTGTGTAGGGATCCTGTCACCTCTCCTTTCCTGTGGGTAAAGCACTGGCTTAGTCTGCGAGTCCCCCTGAGCGCCAGAGTAAAAGGCCAAGCGATGCCTACACTGGAGATGTTTGTGTGCATAGAGTGCCATCCTAGGCTCCGCACGCTACTGCACTTTTGTGGCTCTGTCTGCTTAGTTCGGCCTGGCAGGGTGAAACCAGGACGTGAACGTGGAGCCCGGGAAAGGAAGACAGAAGAGGCACCAGCTCTACCGCAGCTCTTCTTCCCTGACGAAACTGAAGCCTTGCTGAGAAAGCAGAGGCGAAGTGCTGTTCGCTCCAAGGCAAAGCCTCTGCGAAAGCACAGCATTCGCTGAGAAATGTTCGGCGGGCTGCTGCTGCTTGCCTGAGCTCAGTCTCCCAGTGGGAGAAATGGCGGTGGGAGAAACCCGCATCCAGTGAAAGCCTCTTTGCCTGGGCATCTCCCCTGGGAAAGCACAGCATTCGTAGGGAAATCAGAGTTGGGTTTGGGGATGCTGCTGCTGCTTGCCTGAGCTAGTCTCCGCAGCACGGTGGAAGATACCCGCATGGAGCGAAATACCCTTTGCCCTAGCATCCCCTCTGCCTGAGAGAGAAGCATGGTCGCACAAGTCTGTCACCGCGCTCCCCAGGAGGAAGTGTGGGGAAGGCCCAGCACGCCGCCCCCTGGGATGAGAAGGAGCCCTTGGCCTTGGGGTCGGGAAACACTTGGGAAGCAGGATAGCCTGCCGTGGCACGAACAGCAGGCCAGTGGCAAGACAAGCGTCACCCGCTCCCTGTGCGGAGAGATCGAAGCCTGGCTGCTAAGGAGACATGAGGGGACGACTAGGGCAGGTGCGCGTGCTCCACTCTGAGGAAGGAGTCTGGGCAGATAGCAGGCCTGTCCTGTGCCTCTGGTCCCAAGGGGAGAGCATCTCCTAGGCCACCTGTCCCAAGGGCAGGCGGGCTTGCCCCCAGTTGCCATACACGGAACTCGCAGAAACAACCCCATGGAGAAACGGGCTGTCAGATGCTGTCTTCCACCAAGATGTGGCAGTGTTGTGGGTGGCAAGGGTGTGCCTGGTAAGGAGTGGAGACAGACCCCAGTTCCCCATCCCAGTGCACGGGCCGTGTGCAGGGATCCTGTCGCCTCCTCTCTCCTGTGGTGAAGGCACTGGCCTAGACCCCGAGTCTGCCTGAGCGCATGAGCAAAAGTCAAAGCCTTACCTATGACAGGAGATGGTAATAGGCATAGAGTGCCATCCTAGGCCACGCACGCTGCTGCAGGGTTGTGACTGTGTCTGCTTAGTTCGGCTTAGCAAGGTGAACCCCAGGCGCGAACTGGGAGCCCGGGAATGCAAGGCCCAAGAGGCACCAGCTCTCCCGGGGCTCTCCATCCCTGCCGCGACAGAGCGAACGACCAAAGCCTTGCTGAGGAAGCAGCAGCGAAGTGCGGTTCGCGCCAAGCTGACAACCTCTGCGAAAGCATAGCAGTCGCTGGGAAATCAGAGTTGGTTCTGTGGGCTGCTTTTGCTGCTTGCCTTAGCCTAGTATTCGCAGCACGATGGGAGAAACCCGCATAGAGCGAAAGCCTCTTTGCCGGGGCATCCCCTCTGGGAAAGCACAGCATTCTTTGGGAAGTCAGAGTCTGGTCTGTGGGATGCTGCCTGCTGCTTGCCAGAGCTGGTCTCCACAGCACGGTGTAATAAACCCGCATGGAGCGAAATCCTCTTTGCCTGGGCATCCCCTCTGCCTGAGAGAGAAGCGCGGTGGCGCCTGTGGAAAGAGCCTTAAAGAAAGGGACACGTCTGTCAAGGCAGAGCGACGGAAGCCTGGCTGCTAAGGACACACGAGGGGAAGATTAGGGCAGGGGAAAGGGCTCCACTCTGAGGAAGGAGTCTGGGCAGAAGGCAGGCCTGTCCTGTGCCTCTGGTCCCAAGGGGACCGCATCACCTTGGCCACCTGTCCCGTCGGCAGTCGGGCTTGCTCCCAGGTGCCATACCCGGAACTCGCAGAAACAGCCCCATGGAGAAACGGGCAGGCAGATGCTGTCTTCCACCAAGATGTGGCAGTGTTGTGGGTGGCAGGGGTGTGCCTGGTAAGGAGTGGAGACAGACCCCACAGTTCCCCATCCCAGTGCACGGGCCGTGTGCAGGGATCCTGTCGCCTCCTCTCTCCTGTGGTGAAGGCACTGGCCTAGACCCCGAGTCTGCCTGAGCGCCAGAGCAAAAGGCAAAGCCTTACCTACGCCAAGAGATGGTAATAAACATAGAGTGCCATCCTAGGCCAAGCACGCTGCTGCAGGGTTGTGACTGTGTCTGCTTTGTTTGGCATAGCAAGGTGAACCCCGGGCGCGAAATAGGAGCACGGGAATGCAAGGCCCAAGAGGCACCAGCTCTCCCACGGCTCTTCATCCCTGCCGCGACAGAGCGAACGACCAAAGCCTTGCTGAGGAAGCAGCAGCGAAGTGCGGTTCCCACCAAGCTGAAAACTTCTGCAAAAGCATAGCAGTCGCTGGGAAATCAGAGTTGGTTTTGTGGGCTGCTTTTGTTGCTTGCTTTAGGCTAGTGTTCGCAGCATGATGGTAGAAACCCGCATAGAGCGAAAGCCTCATTGCCTGGGCATTCCCTCTGGGAAAGCACAGCATTCTATTGGAAATCAGAGTAAGTCTGTGGGATGCTGCCTGCTGCTTGCCGTAGCTAGTTTCCACAGCATGGTGTAATAAACCCGCATGGAGCGAAATCCTCTTTGCCTGGGCATCCCCTCTGTCTGAGAGAGAAGCGCGGT
The DNA here is from genome assembly GCF_964662115.1 of Mustela nivalis. Classification (NCBI taxonomy): domain Eukaryota; kingdom Metazoa; phylum Chordata; class Mammalia; order Carnivora; family Mustelidae; genus Mustela; species Mustela nivalis. The sequence continues at coordinate 75,493,537 of NC_139040.1, forward strand.
GGTGCCTGTGGAAAGAGCCTTAAGGAAAGGGACACGTCTGTCACGGCAGAGCGAGGAAAGCCTGGCTGCTAAGGAGACACGAGGGGAAGATTAGGGCAGGGGAAAGGGCTCCACTCTGAGGAAGGAGTCTGGGCAGAAAGCATGCCTGTCCTGAGCCTTTGGGCTCAAGGAGACAGCAGCTCCTTGGCCACCTATCCGTGGTGGAGACATGGGTTTGCCACCAGGCGCCTACCCTGAACTCGAGCAACAACTCCCAGAAAGAACTGGGCATCAGATGCTGGCTTCCTCCAGGATGTGGAAGCTTGGAGGAGGCACGGGGTTTAAGGGGTAGGAGTGTGGGGACAGTCCCCCAAAGCTCCCTATTCAGTGCACGGGCGGTGTGTAGGGATCCTGTCACCTCTCCTTTCCTGTGGGTAAAGCACTGGCTTAGTCTGCGAGTCCCCCTGAGCGCCAGAGTAAAAGGCCAAGCGATGCCTACACTGGAGATGTTTGTGTGCATAGAGTGCCATCCTAGGCTCCGCACGCTACTGCACTTTTGTGGCTCTGTCTGCTTAGTTCGGCCTGGCAGGGTGAAACCAGGACGTGAACGTGGAGCCCGGGAAAGGAAGACAGAAGAGGCACCAGCTCTACCGCAGCTCTTCTTCCCTGACGAAACTGAAGCCTTGCTGAGAAAGCAGAGGCGAAGTGCTGTTCGCTCCAAGGCAAAGCCTCTGCGAAAGCACAGCATTCGCTGAGAAATGTTCGGCGGGCTGCTGCTGCTTGCCTGAGCTCAGTCTCCCAGTGGGAGAAATGGCGGTGGGAGAAACCCGCATCCAGTGAAAGCCTCTTTGCCTGGGCATCTCCCCTGGGAAAGCACAGCATTCGTAGGGAAATCAGAGTTGGGTTTGGGGATGCTGCTGCTGCTTGCCTGAGCTAGTCTCCGCAGCACGGTGGAAGATACCCGCATGGAGCGAAATACCCTTTGCCCTAGCATCCCCTCTGCCTGAGAGAGAAGCATGGTCGCACAAGTCTGTCACCGCGCTCCCCAGGAGGAAGTGTGGGGAAGGCCCAGCACGCCGCCCCCTGGGATGAGAAGGAGCCCTTGGCCTTGGGGTCCGGAAACACTTGGGAAGCAGGATAGCCTGCCGTGGCACGAACAGCAGGCCAGTGGCAAGACAAGCGTCACCCGCTCCCTGTGCGGAGAGATCGAAGCCTGGCTGCTAAGGAGACATGAGGGGACGACTAGGGCAGGTGCGCGTGCTCCACTCTGAGGAAGGAGTCTGGGCAGATAGCAGGCCTGTCCTGTGCCTCTGGTCCCAAGGGGAGAGCATCTCCTAGGCCACCTGTCCCAAGGGCAGGCGGGCTTGCCCCCAGTTGCCATACACGGAACTCGCAGAAACAACCCCATGGAGAAACGGGCTGTCAGATGCTGTCTTCCACCAAGATGTGGCAGTGTTGTGGGTGGCAAGGGTGTGCCTGGTAAGGAGTGGAGACAGACCCCAGTTCCCCATCCCAGTGCACGGGCCGTGTGCAGGGATCCTGTCGCCTCCTCTCTCCTGTGGTGAAGGCACTGGCCTAGACCCCGAGTCTGCCTGAGCGCATGAGCAAAAGTCAAAGCCTTACCTATGACAGGAGATGGTAATAGGCATAGAGTGCCATCCTAGGCCACGCACGCTGCTGCAGGGTTGTGACTGTGTCTGCTTAGTTCGGCTTAGCAAGGTGAACCCCAGGCGCGAACTGGGAGCCCGGGAATGCAAGGCCCAAGAGGCACCAGCTCTCCCGGGGCTCTCCATCCCTGCCGCGACAGAGCGAACGACCAAAGCCTTGCTGAGGAAGCAGCAGCGAAGTGCGGTTCGCGCCAAGCTGACAACCTCTGCGAAAGCATAGCAGTCGCTGGGAAATCAGAGTTGGTTCTGTGGGCTGCTTTTGCTGCTTGCCTTAGCCTAGTATTCGCAGCACGATGGGAGAAACCCGCATAGAGCGAAAGCCTCTTTGCCGGGGCATCCCCTCTGGGAAAGCACAGCATTCTTTGGGAAGTCAGAGTCTGGTCTGTGGGATGCTGCCTGCTGCTTGCCAGAGCTGGTCTCCACAGCACGGTGTAATAAACCCGCATGGAGCGAAATCCTCTTTGCCTGGGCATCCCCTCTGCCTGAGAGAGAAGCGCGGTGGCGCCTGTGGAAAGAGCCTTAAAGAAAGGGACACGTCTGTCAAGGCAGAGCGACGGAAGCCTGGCTGCTAAGGACACACGAGGGGAAGATTAGGGCAGGGGAAAGGGCTCCACTCTGAGGAAGGAGTCTGGGCAGAAGGCAGGCCTGTCCTGTGCCTCTGGTCCCAAGGGGACCGCATCACCTTGGCCACCTGTCCCGTCGGCAGTCGGGCTTGCTCCCAGGTGCCATACGCGGAACTCGCAGAAACAGCCCCATGTAGAAACGGGCAGGCAGATGCTGTCTTCCACCAAGATGTGGCAGTGTTGTGGGTGGCAGGGGTGTGCCTGGTAAGGAGTGGAGACAGACCCCACAGTTCCCCATCCCAGTGCACGGGCCGTGTGCAGGGATCCTGTCGCCTCCTCTCTCCTGTGGTGAAGGCACTGGCCTAGACCCCGAGTCTGCCTGAGCGCCAGAGCAAAAGGCAAAGCCTTACCTACGCCAAGAGATTGTAATAAACATAGAGTGCCATCCTAGGCCAAGCACGCTGCTGCAGGGTTGTGACTGTGTCTGCTTTGTTTGGCATAGCAAGGTGAACCCCGGGCGCGAAATAGGAGCACGGGAATGCAAGGCCCAAGAGGCACCAGCTCTCCCACGGCTCTTCATCCCTGCCGCGACAGAGCGAACGACCAAAGCCTTGCTGAGGACGCAGCAGCGAAGTGCGGTTCCCACCAAGCTGAAAACTTCTGCAAAAGCATAGCAGTCGCTGGGAAATCAGAGTTGGTTTTGTGGGCTGCTTTTGTTGCTTGCTTTAGGCTAGTGTTCGCAGCATGATGGTAGAAACCCGCATAGAGCGAAAGCCTCCTTGCCTGTGCACCTCCCCTGGGAAAGCACAGCATTCTATTGGAAATCAGAGTAAGTCTGTGGGATGCTGCCTGCTGCTTGCCGTAGCTAGTTTCCACAGCATGGTGTAATAAACCCGCATGGAGCGAAATCCTCTTTGCCTGGGCATCCCCTCTGTGTGAGAGAGAAGCGCGGTGGCGCCTGTGGAAAGAGCCTTAAGGAAAGGGACACGTCTGTCACGGCAGAGCGAGGAAAGCCTGGCTGCTAAGGAGACACGAGGGGAAGATTAGGGCAGGGGAAAGGGCTCCACTCTGAGGAAGGAGTCTGGGCAGAAAGCATGCCTGTCCTGAGCCTTTGGGCTCAAGGAGACAGCAGCTCCTTGGCCACCTATCCGTGGTGGAGACATGGGCTTGCCACCAGGCGCCTACCCTGAACTCGAGCAACAACTCCCAGAAAGAACTGGGCATCAGATGCTGGCTTCCTCCAGGATGTGGAAGCTTGGAGGAGGCACGGGGTTTAAGGGGTAGGAGTGTGGGGACAGTCCCCCAAAGCTCCCTATTCAGTGCACGGGCGGTGTGTAGGGATCCTGTCACCTCTCCTTTCCTGTGGGTAAAGCTCTGGCTTAGTCTGCGAGTCCCCCTGAGCGCCAGAGTAAAAGGCCAAGCGATGCCTACCCTGGAGATGTTTGTGTGCATAGAGTGCCATCCTAGGCTCCGCACGCTACTGCTCTTTTGTGGCTCTGTCTGCTTAGTTCGGCCTGGCAGGGTGAAACCAGGACGTGAACGTGGAGCCCGGGAAAGGAAGACAGAAGAGGCACCAGCTCTACCGCAGCTCTTCTTCCCTGACGAAACTGAAGCCTTGCTGAGAAAGCAGAGGCGAAGTGCTGTTCGCTCCAAGGCAAAGCCTCTGCGAAAGCACAGCATTCGCTGAGAAATGTTCGGCGGGCTGCTGCTGCTTGCCTGAGCTCAGTCTCCCAGTGGGAGAAATGGCGGTGGGAGAAACCCGCATCCAGTGAAAGCCTCTTTGCCTGGGCATCTCCCCTGGGAAAGCACAGCATTCGTAGGGAAATCAGAGTTGGGTTTGGGGATGCTGCTGCTGCTTGCCTGAGCTAGTCTCCGCAGCACGGTGGAAGATACCCGCATGGAGCGAAATACCCTTTGCCCTAGCATCCCCTCTGCCTGAGAGAGAAGCATGGTCGCACAAGTCTGTCACCGCGCTCCCCAGGAGGAAGTGTGGGGAAGGCCCAGCACGCCGCCCCCTGGGATGAGAAGGAGCCCTTGGCCTTGGGGTCCGGAAACACTTGGGAAGCAGGATAGCCTGCCGTGGCACGAACAGCAGGCCAGTGGCAAGACAAGCGTCACCCGCTCCCTGTGCGGAGAGATCGAAGCCTGGCTGCTAAGGAGACATGAGGGGACGACTAGGGCAGGTGCGCGTGCTCCACTCTGAGGAAGGAGTCTGGGCAGATAGCAGGCCTGTCCTGTGCCTCTGGTCCCAAGGGGAGAGCATCTCCTAGGCCACCTGTCCCAAGGGCAGGCGGGCTTGCCCCCAGTTGCCATACACGGAACTCGCAGAAACAACCCCATGGAGAAACGGGCTGTCAGATGCTGTCTTCCACCAAGATGTGGCAGTGTTGTGGCTGGCAAGGGTGTGCCTGGTAAGGAGTGGAGACAGACCCCAGTTCCCCATCCCAGTGCACGGGCCGTGTGCAGGGATCCTGTCGCCTCCTCTCTCCTGTGGTGAAGGCACTGGCCTAGACCCCGAGTCTGCCTGAGCGCATGAGCAAAAGTCAAAGCCTTACCTATGACAGGAGATGGTAATAGGCATAGAGTGCCATCCTAGGCCACGCACGCTGCTGCAGGGTTGTGACTGTGTCTGCTTAGTTCGGCTTAGCAAGGTGAACCCCAGGCGCGAACGGGGAGCCCGGGAATGCAAGGCCCAAGAGGCACCAGCTCTCCCGGGGCTCTCCATCCCTGCCGCGACAGAGCGAACGACCAAAGCCTTGCTGAGGAAGCAGCAGCGAAGTGCGGTTCGCGCCAAGCTGACAACCTCTGCGAAAGCATAGCAGTCGCTGGGAAATCAGAGTTGGTTCTGTGGGCTGCTTTTGCTGCTTGCCTTAGCCTAGTATTCGCAGCACGATGGGAGAAACCCGCATAGAGCGAAAGCCTCTTTGCCGGGGCATCCCCTCTGGGAAAGCACAGCATTCTTTGGGAAGTCAGAGTCTGGTCTGTGGGATGCTGCCTGCTGCTTGCCAGAGCTGGTCTCCACAGCACGGTGTAATAAACCCGCATGGAGCGAAATCCTCTTTGCCTGGGCATCCCCTCTGCCTGAGAGAGAAGCGCGGTGGCGCCTGTGGAAAGAGCCTTAAAGAAAGGGACACGTCTGTCAAGGCAGAGCGACGGAAGCCTGGCTGCTAAGGACACGCGAGGGGAAGATTAGGGCAGGGGAAAGGGCTCCACTCTGAGGAAGGAGTCTGGGCAGAAGGCAGGCCTGTCCTGTGCCTCTGGTCCCAAGGGGACCGCATCACCTTGGCCACCTGTCCCGTCGGCAGTCGGGCTTGCTCCCAGGTGCCATACCCGGAACTCGCAGAAACAGCACCATGGAGAAACGGGCAGGCAGATGCTGTCTTCCACCAAGATGTGGCAGTGTTGTGGGTGGCAGGGGTGTGCCTGGTAAGGAGTGGAGACAGACCCCACAGTTCCCCATCCCAGTGCACGGGCCGTGTGCAGGGATCCTGTCGCCTCCTCTCTCCTGTGGTGAAGGCACTGGCCTAGACCCCGAGTCTGCCTGAGCGCCAGAGCAAAAGGCAAAGCCTTACCTATGCCAAGAGATGGTAATAAACATAGAGTGCCATCCTAGGCCAAGCACGCTGCTGCAGGGTTGTGACTGTGTCTGCTTTGTTTGGCATAGCAAGGTGAACCCCGGGCGCGAAATAGGAGCACGGGAATGCAAGGCCCAAGAGGCACCAGCTCTCCCACGGCTCTTCATCCCTGCCGCGACAGAGCGAACGACCAAAGCCTTGCTGAGGAAGCAGCAGCGAAGTGCGGTTCCCACCAAGCTGAAAACTTCTGCAAAAGCATAGCAGTCGCTGGGAAATCAGAGTTGGTTTTGTGGGCTGCTTTTGTTGCTTGCTTTAGGCTAGTGTTCGCAGCATGATGGTAGAAACCCGCATAGAGCGAAAGCCTCATTGCCTGGGCATTCCCTCTGGGAAAGCACAGCATTCTATTGGAAATCAGAGTAAGTCTGTGGGATGCTGCCTGCTGCTTGCCGTAGCTAGTTTCCACAGCATGGTGTAATAAACCCGCATGGAGCGAAATCCTCTTTGCCTGGGCATCCCCTCTGTCTGAGAGAGAAGCGCGGTGGCGCCTGTGGAAAGAGCCTTAAGGAAAGGGACACGTCTGTCACGGCAGAGCGAGGAAAGCCTGGCTGCTAAGGAGACACGAGGGGAAGATTAGGGCAGGGGAAAGGGCTCCACTCTGAGGAAGGAGTCTGGGCAGAAAGCATGCCTGTCCTGAGCCTTTGGGCTCAAGGAGACAGCAGCTCCTTGGCCACCTATCCGTGGTGGAGACATGGGCTTGCCACCAGGCGCCTACCCTGAACTCGAGCAACAACTCCCAGAAAGAACTGGGCATCAGATGCTGGCTTCCTCCAGGATGTGGAAGCTTGGAGGAGGCACGGGGTTTAAGGGGTAGGAGTGTGGGGACAGTCCCCCAAAGCTCCCTATTCAGTGCACGGGCGGTGTGTAGGGATCCTGTCACCTCTCCTTTCCTGTGGGTAAAGCACTGGCTTAGTCTGCGAGTCCCCCTGAGCGCCAGAGTAAAAGGCCAAGCGATGCCTACCCTGGAGATGTTTGTGTGCATAGAGTGCCATCCTAGGCTCCGCACGCTACTGCTCTTTTGTGGCTCTGTCTGCTTAGTTCGGCCTGGCAGGGTGAAACCAGGACGTGAACGTGGAGCCCGGGAAAGGAAGACAGAAGAGGCACCAGCTCTACCGCAGCTCTTCTTCCCTGACGAAACTGAAGCCTTGCTGAGAAAGCAGAGGCGAAGTGCTGTTCGCTCCAAGGCAAAGCCTCTGCGAAAGCACAGCATTCGCTGAGAAATGTTCGACGGGCTGCTGCTGCTTGCCTGAGCTCAGTCTCCCAGTGGGAGAAATGGCGGTGGGAGAAACCCGCATCCAGTGAAAGCCTCTTTGCCTGGGCATCTCCCCTGGGAAAGCACAGCATTCGTAGGGAAATCAGAGTTGGGTTTGGGGATGCTGCTGCTGCTTGCCTGAGCTAGTCTCCGCAGCACGGTGGAAGATACCCGCATGGAGCGAAATACCCTTTGCCCTAGCATCCCCTCTGCCTGAGAGAGAAGCATGGTCGCACAAGTCTGTCACCGCGCTCCCCAGGAGGAAGTGTGGGGAAGGCCCAGCACGCCGCCCCCTGGGAAGAGAAGGAGCCTTTGGCCTTGGAGTCAGGAAAATCTCGGGAACAGGATAGCCTGCCGCAACACGAAATGCAGGCCGGTGGCCAGACATGTGTCACCCGTTCCCTGTGCGGAGAGATGTAAGCCTGGATGTTAAGGAGACATGAGGGGACGACTAGGGCAGGGGCGCCTGCTCCACTCTGAGGAAGGAGTGTGGGCAGAAGGCAGGCCTGTCCTGTGCCTCTGTTACCAAGGGGACAGCATCTCTTTGGCCACCTGTCCCAAGGGAAGACTTGGGCTTGCCACCAGGGGCCATACCTGGAACTTGCAGAAACAACCCCATGGAGAAACGGTCAGTCAGATGCCATCTTCCAGCAAGATGTGGCAGCATTGTGGGTGACAGGGGGGTGCGGCGGGGAAGGAGTGGAGACAGTCTTCCACAATTCCCCATCCCAGTGCCCGGGCCGTGTGCAGGGATCCTGTTGCCTCCTCTCTCCTGTGGTGAAGGCACTGACCTAGAACCCGAGTCTGCCCGAGCGCCGGAGCAAAAGGCAAAGCCTTACCTAGGCCAGGAGATGGAATTAGGCATAGCGTGCCATGCTAGGCCACGCACGCTGCTGCAGGGTTGTGGCTTTGTCTGCCTAGTTCGGCTTAGCAAGGTGAACCCCGGGCGCAAACATGGAGCCCGTGAACTCAAGGCCCAAGAGGCACCAGCGCTCCCGCGTCTTTTCTTCCCTGCTGCGAAAGAGCGAATGATCAAAGCTTTGCTGAGGAAGCAGCAGCGAAGTGCGGTTCGCGCCAAGCTGAAAACCTCTGCGAAAGCATGGCAGTCTCTGGGAAATCAGAGTCCGTTCTGTGGGCTGCTTCTGTTGCTTGCCTTAGCCTAGTATTCGCAGCACGATGGGAGAAACCCGCATAGAGCGAAAGCCTCTTTGCCGGGGCATCCCCTCTGGGAAAGCACAGCATTCTTTGTGAAATCAGAGTCGGGTCTGTGGGATGCTGCCTGCCGCTTGCCGGAGCTAGTCTCCACCCCACGGTGGAATCAACCCGCATGGAGCGAAATCCTCTTTGCCTGGGCATCCGCTCTGCCTGAGAGAGAAGCGCGGTGGTGCCTGTGGAAAGAGCCTTAAGGAAAGGGACACATCTGTCACTGTAGAGCGAAGGAAGCCTGGCTGCTAAGGAGACACGAGGGGAAGATGAGGGCAGGGGAAAGGGCTCCAATCTGAGGAAGGTGTCTGGGCAGAAAGCATGCCTGTCCTGAGCCTTTGGGCCCAAGGAGACAGCAGCTCCTTGGCCACCTGACCGTGGTGGAGCCATGGGCTTGCCACCAGGCGCCTACCCTAAACTCGAGAAACAACTCCCAGAAAGACCTGGCCATCAGATGCCGTCTTCCTCCAGGATGTAGAAGCTTGGAGGAGGCACGGGGTTTAAGGGGAAAGAGTGGGGACAGTCCCCCAAAGCTCCCTATTCAGTGCACGGGCGGTGTGCAGGGATCCTGTCACCTCTGCTTTCCTGTGGGAGAAGCACAAGCCTAGTCCGCGAGTCGGCCTGAGCGCCAGAGGAAAGGGCCAAGCCATTCCTACACCGGGAGATGTTAGTGTGCATAGAGTGCCATCCTAGGCTAAGCGCGCTACCGCACGGTTGTGACTGTGTCTGCTTAGTTCGGCCTGGCAGGGTGAACCCAGGACGCGAACATGGAGCCCGGGAAAGCGAGGCCCAAGAGGCACCAGCTCTCCCGCAGCTCTTCTTCCCTGATGCGACTGAAATCTTGCTGAGGAAGCAGCGGCGAAGTGCTGTTCGCTCCAAACCAAAGCCTCTGCGAAAGCACAGCATTCGCTGAGAAAAGTTGTGGGGACTGCTGCTGCTTGCCTGAGCCCAGTCTCGCGGTGGGAGAAACCCGCATACAGCCAAAGCCTCTTTGCCTGGGCATCTCCCTTACGAAAGCACAGCATTCGTTGGGAAATCAGAGGTGGGTTTGGGGATGCTGCTGCTGCTTGCCTGAGCGAGTCTCGGCAACATGGTGGGAGATACCCGCATGGCGCGAAATCCTCTTTGCCCTAGCATCCTTTCTGCCTGAGAGAGAACCATGGTTGCACACGTCTGTCACCGCGCTCCCCAGAGCAATTTTCGGTAAGGCACAGCACGCCCTCCCCGGGGAAGAGAAGGATCCCTTGGCCTTGGGGTCTGGAAACGCTCGGGAAGCAGTATAGCCTGCCGAGGCACGAACAGCAGGCCATGAGAAGACAAGTGTCCTCTGCTCCCTGTGCGGAGAGATTGAAGCCTGGCTGCTAAGGAGACATGAGGGGACGACAAGGGCATGGGTGAGTGCTCCACTCTGAGGAAGGAGTGTGGGCAGAAGGCAGGCCTGTCCTGTGCCTCTGTTACCAAGGGGACAGCATCTCCTTGGCCACCTGTCCCAAGGGCAGACTTGGGCTTGCCACCAGATGCCATACCCGGAACTCGCAGAAACATCCCCATGGAGAAACGTGCAGTCATTGCCGTCTTCCACCAAGATGTGGCAGCATTGTGGGTGGCAGGGGGTGTGCCGGGGAAAGAGTGGAGACAGTCCTCACCGTTCCCCATCCCTGTGCTCGGGCACTGTGCAGGGATCCTGTCGCCTCTTCTCTCCTGTGGTGAAGGCACTGGCCTTGACCCCGAGTCTGCCCGAGCGCCGGAGTAAAAGGCAAAGCCTTACCTACGCCAGGAGATGGTAATAGGCATAGAGTGCCATGCTAGGCCACGCACGCTGCTGCAGGGTTGTGACTGTGTCTGCTTAGTTCGGCTTAGCAAGGTGAACCCCGGGCGCGAACTTGGAGCCCGGGAAAGCAAGGCCCAAGAGGCACCAGCTCTCCCGCGGCTCTTCTTTCCTGCCGCGACAGAGCGAACGACCAAAGCCTTGCTGAGGAAGCAGCAGGCTGAGCGAAGTGCGGTTCGCGCCAAGCTGAAAACCTCTGCGAAAGCATGGCAGTCGCTGGGAAATCAGAGTCGGTTCTGTGGGCTGCTTTTGTTGCTTGCCTTAGCCTAGTATTCGCAGCACGATGGGAAAAACCCGCATAGAGCGAAAGCCTCTTTGCCGGGGAATCCCCTCTAAGAAAGCACAGCATTCTTTGGGAAATCAGAGTCGCGTCTGTGGGATGCTGCCTGCCGCTTTCCGGAGCTAGTCTCCACACCACGGTGGAATAAACCCGCATAGAGCGAAATTCTCTTTTCCTGGGCATCCGCTCTGCCTGAGAGAGAAGCGCGGTGGTGCCTGTGGAAAGAGCCTTAAGGAAATGGACACATCTCTCCCTGCGGATGAAGGAAGCCTGGCTGCTAAGGAGACACGAGGGGAAGATTAGGGCAGGGGAAAGGGCTCCACTCTGAGGAAGGTGTCTGGGCAGAAAGCATGCCTGTCCTGAGCCTTTGGGCCCAAAGAGAAAGCAGCTCCTTGGCCACCTGACCGTGGTGGAGCCATGGGCTTGCCACCAGGCGCCTACCCTAAACTCGAGAAACAACTCCCAGAAAGACCTGGCCATCAGATGCCGTCTTCCTCCAGGATGTAGAAGCTTGGAGGAGGCACGGGGTTTAAGGGGAAGGAGTGGGGACAGTCCCCCAAAGCTCCCTATTTAGTGCACTGGCGGTGTGCAGGGATCCTGTCTCCTCTGCTTTCCTGTGGGAGAAGCACAAGCCTAGTCCGCGAGTCGGCCTGAGCGCCAGAGTAAAAGGCCAAGCGATGCCTACACCGGGAGATGGTAGTGTGCATAGAGTGCCATCCTATGCTAAGCGCGCTACTGCACGGTTGTGACTGTGTCTGCTTAGTTCGGCCTGGCAGGGTGAACCCAGGACGCGAACATGGAGCCAGGGAAAGCAAGGCACCAGCTCTCCCGCAGGTCTTCTTCCCTGACGCGACAGAAGCCTTGCTGAGGAAGCAGTGGCGAAGTGCTGTTTGCTCCAAATCAAAGCCTCTGCGAAAGCACAGCATTCCCCGAGAAATGTTTTGGGGGCTGCTGCTGCGTGCCTGAGCCCAGTCTCGCGATGGGAGAAACCCGCATACAGCGAAAGACCCTTTGCCTGGGCATCTCCCCTAGGAAAGCACAGCATTCGTTGGGAAATCAGAGTTGGGTTTGGGGAGGCTGCTGCTGCTTGCCTAAGCGAGTCTCCGCAGCATGTTGGAAGATACCCGCATGGAGCGAAATCCTCTTTGCCCTAGCATCCTTTCTGCCTGAGAGAGAAGCATGGTTGCTCACGTCTGTCACCGCACTCCCCAGGAGCAAGTGTGGGGAAGGCACAGCACGCCGCCCCCGGGGAAGAGAAGGAGCCCTTGGCCTTGGGGTCGGGAAAATCACGGGAACAGGATAGCCTGCTGCGGCATGTAATGCAGGCCGGTGGCCAGACATGTGTCACCCGTTCCCTGTGCGGAGAGATGGAAGCCTGGCTGCTAAGGAGACATGAGGGGACGACTAGGGCAGGGGCGCGTGCTCCACTCTGAGGAAGGAGTGTGGGCAGAAGGCAGGCCTGTCCTGTGCCTCTGTTACCAAGGGGACAGCATCTCCTTAGCCACCTGTCCCAAGGGCAGACTTGGGCTTGCCACCAGGTGCCATACCTGGAACTTGTAGAAACAACCCCATGGAGAAACGGTCAGTCAGATGCCATCTTCCACCAAGATGTGGCAGCATTGTGGGTGGCAGGGGGTGTGCCGGGGAAAGAGTGGAGACAGTCCCCACCGTTCCCCATCCCAGTGCTCGGGCACTGTGCAGGGATCCTGTCGCCTCTTCTCTCCTGTGGTGAAGGCACTGGCCTTGACCCCGAGTCTGCCTGAGCGCCGGAGCAAAAGGCAAAGCCTTACCTACGCCAGGAGATGGTAAAGGGCATAGAGTGCTTTGCTAGGCCATGCACGCTGCTGCAGGGTTGTGACTGTCTGCTTAGTTCGGCTTAGCAAGGTGAACCCCGGGCGCGAACTTGGAGCCCGGGAAAGCAAGGCCCAAGAGGCACCAGCTCTCCCGCGGCTCTTCTTTCCTGCCGCGACAGAGCGAACGACCAAAGCCTTGCTGAGGAAGCAGCAGGCTGAGCGAAGTGCGGTTCGCGCCAAGCTGAAAACCTCTGCGAAAGCATGGCAGTCGCTGGGAAATCAGAGTCGGTTCTGTGGGCTGCTTCTGTTGCTTGCCTTAGCCTAGTATTCGCAGCACGATGGGAGAAACCCGCATAGAGCGAAAGCCTCTTTGCCAGGGCATCCCCTCTGGGAAAGCACAGCATTCTTTGTGAAATCAGAGTCGAGTCTGTGGGATGCTGCCTGCCGCTTTCCGGAGCTAGTCTCCACACCACGGTGGAATAAACCCGCATGGAGCGAAATCCTCTTTGCCTGGGCATCCGCTCTGCCTGAGAGAGAAGCGCGGTTTTGCCTGTGGAAAGAGCCTTAAGGAAATGGACACATCTGTCACTGTAGAGCGAAGGAAGCCTGGCTGCTAAGGAGACAGGAGGGGAAGATGAGGGCAGGGGAAAGGGCTCCACTCTGAGGAAGGTGTCTGGGCAGAAAGCATGCCTGTCCTGAGCCTTTGGGCCCAAGGAGACAGCAGCTCCTTGGCCACCTGACCGTGGTGGAGCCATGGGCTTGCCACCAGGTGCCTACCCTAAACTCAAGAAACAACTCCCAGAAAGACCTGGCCATCAGATGCCGTCTTCCTCCAGGATGTAGAAGCTTGGAGGAGGCACGGGGTTTAAGGGGAAAGAGTGGGGACAGTCCCCCAAAGCTCCCTATTCAGTGCACGGGCGGTGTGCAGGGATCCTGTCACCTCTCCTTTCCTGTGGGGAAAGCGCAGGCCTAGTCCGCGAGTCGGCCTGAGAGCCAGAGTAAAAGGCCAAGCGATTCCTACACCGGGAGATGGTAGTGTGCATAGAGTGCCATCCTAGGCTAAGAGCGCTACTGCACGGTTGTGACTGTGTCTGCTTAGTTCGGCCTGGCAGGGTGAACCCAGGACACGAACATGAAGCCAGGGAACGCGAGGACCAAGAGGCACCAGCTCTCCCGCAGCTCTTCTTCCCTGACGCGACAGAAGCCTTGCTGAGGAAGCAGTGGCGAAGTGCTGTTTGCTCCAAACCAAAGCCTCTGCGAAAGCACAGCATTCCCCGAAAAATGTTTTGGGGGCTGCTGCTGCGTGCCTGAGCCAGTCTCGCGGTGGGAGAAACCCGCATACAGCGAAAGCCCCTTTGCCTGGGCATCTCCCCTAGGAAAGCACAGCATTCGTTGGGAAATCAGAGTTGGGTTTGGGGACGCTGCTGCTGCTTGCCTAAGCGAGTCTCCGCAGCATGTTGGAAGATACCTTCATGGAGCGAAATCCTCTTTGCCCTAGCATCCTTTCTGCCTGAGAGAGAAGCATGGTTGTTCACGTCTGTCACCGCGCTCCCCAGGAGCAAGTGTGGGGAAGGCACAGCACGCCGCCCCCGGGGAAGAGAAGGAGCCTTTGGCCTTGGAGTCAGGAAAATCTCGGGAACAGGATAGCCTGCCGCAACACGAAATGCAGGCCGGTGGCCAGACATGTGTCACCCGTTCCCTGTGCGGAGAGATGTAAGCCTGGATGTTAAGGAGACATGAGGGGACGACTAGGGCAGGGGCGCCTGCTCCACTCTGAGGAAGGAGTGTGGGCAGAAGGCAGGCCTGTCCTGTGCCTCTGTTACCAAGGGGACAGCATCTCTTTGGCCACCTGTCCCAAGGGAAGACTTGGGCTTGCCACCAGGGGCCATACCTGGAACTTGCAGAAACAACCCCATGGAGAAACGGTCAGTCAGATGCCATCTTCCAGCAAGATGTGGCAGCATTGTGGGTGACAGGGGGGTGCGGCGGGGAAGGAGTGGAGACAGTCTTCCACAATTCCCCATCCCAGTGCCCGGGCCGTGTGCAGGGATCCTGTTGCCTCCTCTCTCCTGTGGTGAAGGCACTGACCTAGAACCCGAGTCTGCCCGAGCGCCGGAGCAAAAGGCAAAGCCTTACCTAGGCCAGGAGATGGAATTAGGCATAGCGTGCCATGCTAGGCCACGCACGCTGCTGCAGGGTTGTGGCTTTGTCTGCCTAGTTCGGCTTAGCAAGGTGAACCCCGGGCGCAAACATGGAGCCCGTGAACTCAAGGCCCAAGAGGCACCAGCGCTCCCGCGTCTTTTCTTCCCTGCTGCGAAAGAGCGAATGATCAAAGCTTTGCTGAGGAAGCAGCAGCGAAGTGCGGTTCGCGCCAAGCTGAAAACCTCTGCGAAAGCATGGCAGTCTCTGGGAAATCAGAGTCCGTTCTGTGGGCTGCTTCTGTTGCTTGCCTTAGCCTAGTATTCGCAGCACGATGGGAGAAACCCGCATAGAGCGAAAGCCTCTTTGCCGGGGCATCCCCTCTGGGAAAGCACAGCATTCTTTGTGAAATCAGAGTCGGGTCTGTGGGATGCTGCCTGCCGCTTGCCGGAGCTAGTCTCCACCCCACGGTGGAATCAACCCGCATGGAGCGAAATCCTCTTTGCCTGGGCATCCGCTCTGCCTGAGAGAGAAGCGCGGTGGTGCCTGTGGAAAGAGCCTTAAGGAAAGGGACACATCTGTCACTGTAGAGCGAAGGAAGCCTGGCTGCTAAGGAGACACGAGGGGAAGATGAGGGCAGGGGAAAGGGCTCCAATCTGAGGAAGGTGTCTGGGCAGAAAGCATGCCTGTCCTGAGCCTTTGGGCCCAAGGAGACAGCAGCTCCTTGGCCACGTGACCGTGGTGGAGCCATGGGCTTGCCACCAGGCGCCTACCCTAAACTCGAGAAACAACTCCCAGAAAGACCTGGCCATCAGATGCCGTCTTCCTCCAGGATGTAGAAGCTTGGAGGAGGCACGGGGTTTAAGGGGAAAGAGTGGGGACAGTCCCCCAAAGCTCCCTATTCAGTGCACGGGCGGTGTGCAGGGATCCTGTCACCTCTGCTTTCCTGTGGGAGAAGCACAAGCCTAGTCCGCGAGTCGGCCTGAGCGCCAGAGGAAAGGGCCAAGCCATTCCTACACCGGGAGATGTTAGTGTGCATAGAGTGCCATCCTAGGCTAAGCGCGCTACCGCACGGTTGTGACTGTGTCTGCTTAGTTCGGCCTGGCAGGGTGAACCCAGGACGCGAACATGGAGCCCGGGAAAGCGAGGCCCAAGAGGCACCAGCTCTCCCGCAGCTCTTCTTCCCTGATGCGACTGAAATCTTGCTGAGGAAGCAGCGGCGAAGTGCTGTTCGCTCCAAACCAAAGCCTCTGCGAAAGCACAGCATTCGCTGAGAAAAGTTGTGGGGACTGCTGCTGCTTGCCTGAGCCCAGTCTCGCGGTGGGAGAAACCCGCATACAGCCAAAGCCTCTTTGCCTGGGCATCTCCCTTACGAAAGCACAGCATTCGTTGGGAAATCAGAGGTGGGTTTGGGGATGCTGCTGCTGCTTGCCTGAGCGAGTCTCGGCAACATGGTGGGAGATACCCGCATGGCGCGAAATCCTCTTTGCCCTAGCATCCTTTCTGCCTGAGAGAGAACCATGGTTGCACACGTCTGTCACCGCGCTCCCCAGAGCAATTTTCGGTAAGGCACAGCACGGCGTCCCCGGGGAAGAGAAGGATCCCTTGGCCTTGGGGTCTGGAAAAGCTCGGGAAGCAGTATAGCCTGCCGAGGCACGAACAGCAGGCCATGAGAAGACAAGTGTCCTCTGCTCCCTGTGCGGAGAGATTGAAGCCTGGCTGCTAAGGAGACATGAGGGGACGACAAGGGCATGGGTGAGTGCTCCACTCTGAGGAAGGAGTGTGGGCAGAAGGCAGGCCTGTCCTGTGCCTCTGTTACCAAGGGGACAGCATCTCCTTGGCCACCTGTCCCAAGGGCAGACTTGGGCTTGCCACCAGATGCCATACCCGGAACTCGCAGAAACATCCCCATGGAGAAACGTGCAGTCATTGCCGTCTTCCACCAAGATGTGGCAGCATTGTGGGTGGCAGGGGGTGTGCCGGGGAAAGAGTGGAGACAGTCCTCACCGTTCCCCATCCCTGTGCTCGGGCACTGTGCAGGGATCCTGTCGCCTCTTCTCTCCTGTGGTGAAGGCACTGGCCTTGACCCCGAGTCTGCCCGAGCGCCGGAGTAAAAGGCAAAGCCTTACCTACGCCAGGAGATGGTAATAGGCATAGAGTGCCATGCTAGGCCACGCACGCTGCTGCAGGGTTGTGACTGTGTCTGCTTAGTTCGGCTTAGCAAGGTGAACCCCGGGCGCGAACTTGGAGCCCGGGAAAGCAAGGCCCAAGAGGCACCAGCTCTCCCGCGGCTCTTCTTTCCTGCCGCGACAGAGCGAACGACCAAAGCCTTGCTGAGGAAGCAGCAGGCTGAGCGAAGTGCGGTTCGCGCCAAGCTGAAAACCTCTGCGAAAGCATGGCAGTCGCTGGGAAATCAGAGTCGGTTCTGTGGGCTGCTTTTGTTGCTTGCCTTAGCCTAGTATTCGCAGCACGATGGGAAAAACCCGCATAGAGCGAAAGCCTCTTTGCCGGGGAATCCCCTCTAAGAAAGCACAGCATTCTTTGGGAAATCAGAGTCGCGTCTGTGGGATGCTGCCTGCCGCTTTCCGGAGCTAGTCTCCACACCACGGTGGAATAAACCCGCATAGAGCGAAATTCTCTTTTCCTGGGCATCCGCTCTGCCTGAGAGAGAAGCGCGGTGGTGCCTGTGGAAAGAGCCTTAAGGAAATGGACACATCTCTCCCTGCGGATGAAGGAAGCCTGGCTGCTAAGGAGACACGAGGGGAAGATTAGGGCAGGGGAAAGGGCTCCACTCTGAGGAAGGTGTCTGGGCAGAAAGCATGCCTGTCCTGAGCCTTTGGGCCCAAAGAGAAAGCAGCTCCTTGGCCACCTGACCGTGGTGGAGCCATGGGCTTGCCACCAGGCGCCTACCCTAAACTCGAGAAACAACTCCCAGAAAGACCTGGCCATCAGATGCCGTCTTCCTCCAGGATGTAGAAGCTTGGAGGAGGCACGGGGTTTAAGGGGAAGGAGTGGGGACAGTCCCCCAAAGCTCCCTATTTAGTGCACTGGCGGTGTGCAGGGATCCTGTCTCCTCTGCTTTCCTGTGGGAGAAGCACAAGCCTAGTCCGCGAGTCGGCCTGAGCGCCAGAGTAAAAGGCCAAGCGATGCCTACACCGGGAGATGGTAGTGTGCATAGAGTGCCATCCTATGCTAAGCGCGCTACTGCACGGTTGTGACTGTGTCTGCTTAGTTCGGCCTGGCAGGGTGAACCCAGGACGCGAACATGGAGCCAGGGAAAGCAAGGCACCAGCTCTCCCGCAGGTCTTCTTCCCTGACGCGACAGAAGCCTTGCTGAGGAAGCAGTGGCGAAGTGCTGTTTGCTCCAAATCAAAGCCTCTGCGAAAGCACAGCATTCCCCGAGAAATGTTTTGGGGGCTGCTGCTGCGTGCCTGAGCCCAGTCTCGCGATGGGAGAAACCCGCATACAGCGAAAGACCCTTTGCCTGGGCATCTCCCCTAGGAAAGCACAGCATTCGTTGGGAAATCAGAGTTGGGTTTGGGGAGGCTGCTGCTGCTTGCCTAAGCGAGTCTCCGCAGCATGTTGGAAGATACCCGCATGGAGCGAAATCCTCTTTGCCCTAGCATCCTTTCTGCCTGAGAGAGAAGCATGGTTGCTCACGTCTGTCACCGCACTCCCCAGGAGCAAGTGTGGGGAAGGCACAGCACGCCGCCCCCGGGGAAGAGAAGGAGCCCTTGGCCTTGGGGTCGGGAAAATCACGGGAACAGGATAGCCTGCTGCGGCATGTAATGCAGGCCGGTGGCCAGACATGTGTCACCCGTTCCCTGTGCGGAGAGATGGAAGCCTGGCTGCTAAGGAGACATGAGGGGACGACTAGGGCAGGGGCGCGTGCTCCACTCTGAGGAAGGAGTGTGGGCAGAAGGCAGGCCTGTCCTGTGCCTCTGTTACCAAGGGGACAGCATCTCCTTAGCCACCTGTCCCAAGGGCAGACTTGGGCTTGCCACCAGGTGCCATACCTGGAACTTGTAGAAACAACCCCA
Organism: Mustela nivalis; assembly: GCF_964662115.1. Taxonomy (NCBI): domain Eukaryota; kingdom Metazoa; phylum Chordata; class Mammalia; order Carnivora; family Mustelidae; genus Mustela; species Mustela nivalis. Next base: position 75,511,913 of record NC_139040.1, read on the forward strand.
TGGAGAAACGGTCAGTCAGATGCCATCTTCCACCAAGATGTGGCAGCATTGTGGGTGGCAGGGGGTGTGCCGGGGAAAGAGTGGAGACAGTCCCCACCGTTCCCCATCCCAGTGCTCGGGCACTGTGCAGGGATCCTGTCGCCTCTTCTCTCCTGTGGTGAAGGCACTGGCCTTGACCCCGAGTCTGCCTGAGCGCCGGAGCAAAAGGCAAAGCCTTACCTACGCCAGGAGATGGTAAAGGGCATAGAGTGCTTTGCTAGGCCATGCACGCTGCTGCAGGGTTGTGACTGTCTGCTTAGTTCGGCTTAGCAAGGTGAACCCCGGGCGCGAACTTGGAGCCCGGGAAAGCAAGGCCCAAGAGGCACCAGCTCTCCCGCGGCTCTTCTTTCCTGCCGCGACAGAGCGAACGACCAAAGCCTTGCTGAGGAAGCAGCAGGCTGAGCGAAGTGCGGTTCGCGCCAAGCTGAAAACCTCTGCGAAAGCATGGCAGTCGCTGGGAAATCAGAGTCGGTTCTGTGGGCTGCTTCTGTTGCTTGCCTTAGCCTAGTATTCGCAGCACGATGGGAGAAACCCGCATAGAGCGAAAGCCTCTTTGCCAGGGCATCCCCTCTGGGAAAGCACAGCATTCTTTGTGAAATCAGAGTCGAGTCTGTGGGATGCTGCCTGCCGCTTTCCGGAGCTAGTCTCCACACCACGGTGGAATAAACCCGCATGGAGCGAAATCCTCTTTGCCTGGGCATCCGCTCTGCCTGAGAGAGAAGCGCGGTTTTGCCTGTGGAAAGAGCCTTAAGGAAATGGACACATCTGTCACTGTAGAGCGAAGGAAGCCTGGCTGCTAAGGAGACAGGAGGGGAAGATGAGGGCAGGGGAAAGGGCTCCACTCTGAGGAAGGTGTCTGGGCAGAAAGCATGCCTGTCCTGAGCCTTTGGGCCCAAGGAGACAGCAGCTCCTTGGCCACCTGACCGTGGTGGAGCCATGGGCTTGCCACCAGGTGCCTACCCTAAACTCAAGAAACAACTCCCAGAAAGACCTGGCCATCAGATGCCGTCTTCCTCCAGGATGTAGAAGCTTGGAGGAGGCACGGGGTTTAAGGGGAAAGAGTGGGGACAGTCCCCCAAAGCTCCCTATTCAGTGCACGGGCGGTGTGCAGGGATCCTGTCACCTCTCCTTTCCTGTGGGGAAAGCGCAGGCCTAGTCCGCGAGTCGGCCTGAGAGCCAGAGTAAAAGGCCAAGCGATTCCTACACCGGGAGATGGTAGTGTGCATAGAGTGCCATCCTAGGCTAAGAGCGCTACTGCACGGTTGTGACTGTGTCTGCTTAGTTCGGCCTGGCAGGGTGAACCCAGGACACGAACATGAAGCCAGGGAACGCGAGGACCAAGAGGCACCAGCTCTCCCGCAGCTCTTCTTCCCTGACGCGACAGAAGCCTTGCTTAGGAAGCAGTGGCGAAGTGCTGTTTGCTCCAAACCAAAGCCTCTGCGAAAGCACAGCATTCCCCGAAAAATGTTTTGGGGGCTGCTGCTGCGTGCCTGAGCCAGTCTCGCGGTGGGAGAAACCCGCATACAGCGAAAGCCCCTTTGCCTGGGCATCTCCCCTAGGAAAGCACAGCATTCGTTGGGAAATCAGAGTTGGGTTTGGGGACGCTGCTGCTGCCTGCCTAAGCGAGTCTCCGCAGCATGTTGGAAGATACCTTCATGGAGCGAAATCCTCTTTGCCCTAGCATCCTTTCTGCCTGAGAGAGAAGCATGGTTGTTCACGTCTGTCACCGCGCTCCCCAGGAGCAAGTGTGGGGAAGGCACAGCACGCCGCCCCCGGGGAAGAGAAGGAGCCTTTGGCCTTGGAGTCAGGAAAATCTCGGGAACAGGATAGCCTGCCGCAACACGAAATGCAGGCCGGTGGCCAGACATGTGTCACCCGTTCCCTGTGCGGAGAGATGTAAGCCTGGATGTTAAGGAGACATGAGGGGACGACTAGGGCAGGGGCGCCTGCTCCACTCTGAGGAAGGAGTGTGGGCAGAAGGCAGGCCTGTCCTGTGCCTCTGTTACCAAGGGGACAGCATCTCTTTGGCCACCTGTCCCAAGGGAAGACTTGGGCTTGCCACCAGGGGCCATACCTGGAACTTGCAGAAACAACCCCATGGAGAAACGGTCAGTCAGATGCCATCTTCCAGCAAGATGTGGCAGCATTGTGGGTGACAGGGGGGTGCGGCGGGGAAGGAGTGGAGACAGTCTTCCACAATTCCCCATCCCAGTGCCCGGGCCGTGTGCAGGGATCCTGTTGCCTCCTCTCTCCTGTGGTGAAGGCACTGACCTAGAACCCGAGTCTGCCCGAGCGCCGGAGCAAAAGGCAAAGCCTTACCCAGGCCAGGAGATGGAATTAGGCATAGCGTGCCATGCTAGGCCACGCACGCTGCTGCAGGGTTGTGGCTTTGTCTGCCTAGTTCGGCTTAGCAAGGTGAACCCCGGGCGCAAACATGGAGCCCGTGAACTCAAGGCCCAAGAGGCACCAGCGCTCCCGCGTCTTTTCTTCCCTGCTGCGAAAGAGCGAATGATCAAAGCTTTGCTGAGGAAGCAGCAGCGAAGTGCGGTTCGCGCCAAGCTGAAAACCTCTGCGAAAGCATGGCAGTCTCTGGGAAATCAGAGTCCGTTCTGTGGGCTGCTTCTGTTGCTTGCCTTAGCCTAGTATTCGCAGCACGATGGGAGAAACCCGCATAGAGCGAAAGCCTCTTTGCCGGGGCATCCCCTCTGGGAAAGCACAGCATTCTTTGTGAAATCAGAGTCGGGTCTGTGGGATGCTGCCTGCCGCTTGCCGGAGCTAGTCTCCACCCCACGGTGGAATCAACCCGCATGGAGCGAAATCCTCTTTGCCTGGGCATCCGCTCTGCCTGAGAGAGAAGTGCGGTGGTGCCTGTGGAAAGAGCCTTAAGGAAAGGGACACATCTGTCACTGTAGAGCGAAGGAAGCCTGGCTGCTAAGGAGACACGAGGGGAAGATGAGGGCAGGGGAAAGGGCTCCAATCTGAGGAAGGTGTCTGGGCAGAAAGCATGCCTGTCCTGAGCCTTTGGGCCCAAGGAGACAGCAGCTCCTTGGCCACCTGACCGTGGTGGAGCCATGGGCTTGCCACCAGGCGCCTACCCTAAACTCGAGAAACAACTCCCAGAAAGACCTGGCCATTAGATGCCGTCTTCCTCCAGGATGTAGAAGCTTGGAGGAGGCACGGGGTTTAAGGGGAAAGAGTGGGGACAGTCCCCCAAAGCTCCCTATTCAGTGCACGGGCGGTGTGCAGGGATCCTGTCACCTCTGCTTTCCTGTGGGAGAAGCACAAGCCTAGTCCGCGAGTCGGCCTGAGCGCCAGAGGAAAGGGCCAAGCGATTCCTACACCGGGAGATGTTAGTGTGCATAGAGTGCCATCCTAGGCTAAGTGCGCTACCGCACGGTTGTGACTGTGTCTGCTTAGTTCGGCCTGGCAGGGTGAACCCAGGTCGCGAACATGGAGCCCGGGAAAGCGAGGCCCAAGAGGCACCAGCTCTCCCGCAGCTCTTCTTCCCTGATGCGACTGAAACCTTGCTGAGGAAGCAGCGGCGAAGTGCTGTTCGCTCCAAACCAAAGCCTCTGCGATAGCACAGCATTCGCTGAGAAAAGTTGTGCGGGCTGCTGCTGCTTGCCTGAGCCCAGTCTCGCGGTGGGAGAAACCCGCATACAGCCAAAGCCTCTTTGCCTGGGCATCTCCCTTACGAAGGCACAGCATTCGTTGGGAAATCAGAGTTGGGTTTGGGGATGCTGCTGCTGCTTGCCTGAGCGAGTCTCGGCAACATGGTGGAAGATACCCGCATGGCGAGAAATCCTCTTTGCCCTAGCATCCTTTCTGCCCGAGAGAGAACCATGGTTGCACACGTCTGTCACCGCGCTCCCCAGAGCAATTTTCGGTAAGGCACAGCACGCCGTCCCCGGGGAAGAGAAGGATCCCTTGGCCTTGGGGTCTGGAAACGCTCGGGAAGCAGTATAGCCTGCCGAGGCACGAACAGCAGGCCATGAGAAGACAAGTGTCCTCTGCTCCCTGTGCGGAGAGATTGAAGCCTGGCTGCTAAGGAGACATGAGGGGACGACAAGGGCATGGGTGAGTGCTCCACTCTGAGGAAGGAGTGTGGGCAGAAGGCAGGCCTGTCCTGTGCCTCTGTTACCAAGGGGACAGCATCTCCTTGGCCACCTGTCCCAAGGGCAGACTTGGGCTTGCCACCAGATGCCATACCCGGAACTCGCAGAAACATCCCCATGGAGAAACGTGCAGTCATTGCCGTCTTCCACCAAGATGTGGCAGCATTGTGGGTGGCAGGGGGTGTGCCGGGGAAAGAGTGGAGACAGTCCCCACCGTTCACCATCCCTGTGCTCGGGCACTGTACAGGGATCCTGTCGCCTCTTCTCTCCTGTGGTGAAGGCACTGGCCTTGACCCCGAGTCTGCCCGAGCGCCGGAGCAAAAGGCAAAGCCTTACCTACGCCAGGAGATGGTAATAGGCATAGAGTGCCATGCTAGGCCACGCACGCTGCAACAGGGTTGTGACTGTGTCTGCTTAGTTCGGCTTAGCAAGGTGAACCCCGGGCGCGAACTTGGAGCCCGGGAAAGCAAGGCCCAAGAGGCACCAGCTCTCCCGCGGCTCTTCTTTCCTGCCGCGACAGAGCGAACGACCAAAGCCTTGCTGAGGAAGCAGCAGGCTGAGCGAAGTGCGGTTCGCGCCAAGCTGAAAACCTCTGCGAAAGCATGGCAGTCGCTGGGAAATTAGAGTCGGTACTGTGGGCTGATTTTGTTGCTTACCTTAGCCTAGTATTCGCAGCATGATGGGAGAAACCCGCATAGAGCGAAAGCCTCTTTGCCGGGGCATCCCCTCTGGGAAAGCACAGCATTCTTTGTGAAATCAGAGTCGGGTCTGTGGGATGCTGCCTGCCGCTTGCCGGAGCTAGTCTCCACCTCACGGTGGAATAAACCCGCATGGTGCGAAATCCTCTTTGCCTGGGCATCTGCTCTGCCAGAGAGAGAAGCACGGTTTTGCCTGTGGAAGAGCCTTAAGGAAAGGGACACATCTGTCACTGCAGAGCGAAGGAAGCCTGGCTGCTAAGGAGGCACGAGGGGAAGATTAGAACAGGGGAAAGGGCTCCACTCTGAGGAAGGTGTCTGGGCAGAAAGCATGCCTGTCCTGAGCCTTTGGGCCCAAGGAGACAGCAGCTCCTTGGCCACCTGACCGTGGTGGAGCCATGGGCTTGCCACCAGGCGCCTACCCTAAACTCGAGAAACAACTCCCAGAAAGACCTGGCCATCAGATGCCGTCTTCCTCCAGGATGTAGAAGCTTGGAGGAGGCACGGGGTTTAAGGGGAAAGAGTGGGGACAGTCCCCCAAAGCTCCCTATTCAGTGCACGGGCGGTGTGCAGGGATCCTGTCACCTCTCCTTTCCTGTCGGGAAAGCGCAGGCCTAGTCCGCGAGTTGGCCTGAGCGCCAGAGTAAAAGGCCAAGCGATGCCTACACCGGGAGATGGTAGTGTGCATAGAGTGCCATCCTAGGCTAAGCGCGCTACTGCACGGTTGTGACTGTGTCTGCTTAGTTCGGCCTGGCAGGGTGAACCCAGGACGCGAACATGGTGCCAGGGAAAGGAAGGCACCAGCTCTCCTGCAGCTCTTCTTCCCTGACGCGACAGAAGCCTTGCTGAGGAAGCAGGGCGAAGTGCTGTTTGCTCCAAATCAAAGCCTCTGCGAAAGCACAGCATTACCCGAGAAATGTTTTGGGGGCTGCTGCTGCGTGCCTGAGCCCAGTCTCGCGATGGGAGAAACCCGCATACAGCGAAAGCCCCTTTGCCTGGGCATCTCCCCTAGGAAAGCACAGCATTCGTTGGGAAATCAGAGTTGGGTTTGGGGAGGCTGCTGCTGCTTGCCTAAGCGAGTCTCCGCAGCATGTTGGAAGATACCCGCATGGAGCGAAATCCTCTTTGCCCTAGCATCCTTTCTGCCTGAGAGAGAAGCATGGTTGCTCACGTCTTTCACCGCGCTCCCCAGGAGAAAGTGTGGGGCGGGCACAGCACGCCGCCCCCGGGGAAGAGAAGGAGCCCTTAGCCTTGGGGTCGGGAAATGCTCGGGAACAGGATAGCCTGCCACGGCACGAAATGCAGGCCGGTTGCCAGACATGTGTCACCCGTTCCCTGTGCGGAGAGATGTAAGCCTGGCTGTTAAGGAGACATGAGGGGACGACTAGGGCAGGGGCGCCTGCTCCACTCTGAGGAAGGAGTGTGGGCAGAAGGCAGGCCTGTCCTGTGCCTCTGTTACCAAGGGGACAGCATCTCCTTGGCCACCTGTCCCAAGGGAAGACTTGGGCTTGCCACCAGGGGCCATACCTGGAACTTGCAGAAACAACCCCATGGAGAAACGGTCAGTCAGATGCCATCTTCCACCAAGATGTGACAGCATTGTGGGTGTCAGGGGGGTGCGGCGGGGAAAGAGTGGAGACAGTCCCCCACAGTTCCCCATTCTTTGTGAAATCAGAGTCGGGTCTGTGGGATGCTGCCTGCTGCTTGCCGTAGCTAGTCTCCACAGCACGGTGTAATAAACCCGCATGGAGCGAAATTCTCTTTGCCTGGGCATCCTCTTTGCCTGAGAGAGATGCATGGTTGCACACGTCTGTCACTGCTCTCCCCAGGAGCAAGTGTGGTGAAGCCACAGCACGCTGTCCCCGGGGAAGAGAAGGAGCCATTGGCCTTGGGGTCTGGAAAATTGAGCAGCCACATGCAGAAAATGAAATTGGACCATCCTAACACCATACATTATAATAGAATGGAAATGGATGAAGAAGCATAATGTGAGAAAGGAATCCATCATAGTCCTTGAGGAGAGAACAGGTAGCAACTTCTTTGACCTCAGCAGCAGCAACTTCTTCCTAGGAACTTCGCGAAAGGCAAGGGAAGCAAGGGCAAGAATGAACTATTGGGATTTCATCAGATCCAAAAGCTTTTGCACTGCATAGGAAACAGTTAACAAAGCCAAAAGATGACTGTCAGAAGTTATCTGGGAGAAGATATTTGCAAATAACATGCCAGATAAAGGGCCAGTATCCAAAATCTATAAAGAGCTTATCAAACTCAACACCCTAAAAACAAATGATCCAATGAAGAAATGGGCAGAGGACATGAACAGACATTTCTGCAAAGAATACATCCAAATGGCCAACAGACACATGAAAAAATGCTCCACATCACTCGGCATCAGGGAAATACAAATCAAAACCAGAATGAGATACCACCTCACACCGTTCAGAATGGCTAAAATGAACAAGTCCGTCAATAACAAATGCTGGCGAGGATGTGGAGAAAGGGCAGCCCTCCTACACTGTACGTGGGAATGCAAGCTGGTGCATCCACCCTGGAAAACAGCGTGGACGTGCCTCAAAAAGCTGAAAATAGAACTACCCTATGAACCAGTGCTTGTAGTACTGGGTATATACCCTACAGATACAAACGTGGCATTCTGAAGGGGCACATGCACCCAAATGTTTATAGCAGCAATGTCCACAATAGTTAAACTATGGAAAGAAACTAAATGTCCTTCAACAGATGAATCAATAAATAAGATGTGGTATATATGTTCGATGGAATACTATGCAGCCATCAAAAGAAATGAAATCCTGCTATTTGTGATGACGTGGAATGGTACTAGAGGGTATTATGCTTGGCGAAATAAATCAATCTGAGAAAGACAACTATCATATGATCTCCCTGATATGATGAAGTGGAGATGCAACATAGGCAGTTTCGGGCGTACGAAAAGAAAAATATAAAAAGATGGTATTAGGAGGGAGACAAACCATAAAAGACTGAATCTCACAAAACAGACTGAGGGTTGCTGGGGGGAGGTGTGTTGGGAGAGGATGGTGGGGGTATGGACATTGCAGAGGGCAGGTGCTATGATGAGTGATGGTGAGTGCTGTGAAATGTGTAAACCTGGTGATTCACAGACCTGTACCCCTAGGGATAAAAACACATTATATGTTTATAAAAAATTTTAAAAAATAATTTAAAAAACCCATTAAAGAAAAAACACAGATTGCAAGCCCAGAGCTAATCTCATATTCAATCAAAAACTTTTGAAAGTTTTCCCCTTAAAGATCAGAAGAAAGACAAGTGTGTCCATTTTCACTACTCTCATTTGACACAGTAGTGGATGTCCTAGCCAGAGAAACAAGGAACACAAAGAAATAAGAGACTCCAAAAAAAAAAAAAAAGGAAGAAGTAAAATTTTCTTTTTTTGGATAACATGAACTTACATGTTAAAAAATCCTTAAAAATTCACAAAAAATTTGAATAAACAAATTTAGTAAAATTACCAAATACAAGATCAATATATAAAAGAAAAGAATTTTGTTTTGTTTCCTTTTTTTTAAGGACTGCTTCCCAGTTTGTCATGTCATCCTTGTTCAGTGATCACGCTAATCTTCTCTGCATCATTCCAATTTTAGTATATGTGCTGCCAAAGTAAGCACAAGACAGGAGCATTTTAACACTTCAATGATGAACTATCTGAAAAAATAAAGAAAACAATCTAATTCACAATAGCATCAAAAATAATAAAATACTTAGGAATAGATTTAACTAAGAAGATGAAAGATCTGTACTCCATAAACTATGACATTGATAAAGAAATTGAAGGTGACAGAAATGGAAAGATAGCTCATATTTATGAATGGTAAGAATTAACATTGTTAAAATGTCCATACTACCGTAAACCATCTGTAAATCCAATTCCTATCAAAAATCCAATGTTAGGGGTGCCTGGGTGGCTCAGTGGGTTAAGCCGCTGCCTTCGGCTCTGGTCATGATCCCAGGGTCCTGGGATCGAGCCCCCATCAGGCTCTCTGCTCAGCAGGAAGCCTGCTTCCTCTTCTCTCTCTGCCTGCCTCTCTGCCTGCTTGTTATCTCGCTCTGTCAAATAAATAAATTAAAAATCTTTAAAAAAAATCCAATATTATGTTTTTACAGAAGTAAGTAAAGAATCCTAAAGTTTATATGAGACCATAAAAGACAACAAATAATCAAAGCAGTTCTGAGAAAGAATGAAGAAGGGAGATTACACTTCTTGATTTGAAACTATACTACAAAGCCCTCATGCTCAAAACAATAAAGTATACTGGCATAAAAACAGACCAATAAACAAGTAGAACAGAATTGAGAGTCCAGAAATAAATCCTTTCATACAGTCACCTAATATTTGACAGGGGCCAACATATGTAATGGGTAAAGATAGTCTGTTCAATAAATGATATTTAAAACTGAATAGTCACATAAACAGTTGAAAATGGAACCTTATATCACTCATAAGTCTGAACTTGAAATAGATTAAAGACTTAAAGGTGATGCATGAAACTAAATTTCCTAAAGGAAAACATAGGAAAAATTCTCCTTGACATTGGTCTTGCCAATAGTTTTTTAGATACCAGACCAAAAACACAAGCAAAAAAAGCCAAAATAAATAAATGATATTACATCAAACTAACGTTTCTGCATTGCCAAAAAAAGGGAGAGAGTATGAAAACACAATCCACAGAATGTAAGAAAATACTTACGAATCTTCTATCCTAAAAGAGGTTAATAACCAACAGATACAAATAGAAAAAAATATATAATTAAAAAAATAGCAAAAGGATCTCAATAGACTTTTTTTTTCAAAAAAGTTATATAAATGACCAACAGGAGCATTAAAAAGTGCTCAACGTAAAAATCTCTGGGCAAAGTCCTTATGTTGTTGTTGTTGTTGTTTACCTCTGAAAAACACAGCAAGATATTAGAATATATACTACCAAAAAATTGAAACTAACCAATTTTGGTAAATATTGGGGAAAACGGGGAACGTATGCACTGTGATAGGGATATAAATTTGTATGGAAAACAGTATGGAGATTATTCATATTATTAAAAGTAAAATTACCATATGATTCAGTATCCCACTTCTAGGTATCTATCTAAAGAAAACGAAGTCACTGTTCAAAGACATATCTGCACTCTTATGTTTATTATAAAATTATTAACTCTAAGCAAGAGATGGAAATAACTTCAGTATCCATTAATGGATAAATGAGTAAAATAAGTATGGTAAATATATACTACGGAATACTACTTAACCATGAAAAATTAAGAAATACTGCCATTTACAACAGCATGGATGGATCTTGAAGGTATTATTCTAAGTGAAATATTTCAAAGATTTTATATATTTTTTTAATTTATGTATTATGATATCCCTTACATACAGAATCTGAGGAAAAGGAAAACTAATGGAAACTTAGAGTTGAGTTGACAAGGGGTGAACCTGGGGTGGAGTAAGGTGGTCCAAGGGTGCAAACTTGCAACTATAATATGAAAAAGTTCTGGGGATCTAATGTACAGCATGATGATCATAGTGAATAAGATATACATACTTTTTTAATTGTGCTTTCCTTTATTAAACTTTGCATATATCACATTCTTACAAGTTGAAAGTTTATAGCAATCTTGTATAAAAGAGGTCTGCTGCCACCATTTTTCTAACAACATTTGTTCATTTTGTGTCTCTCTGTCACATGTTGGTAATTCTTGCAATATTTCAAGTTTTTTCATTATTATTGTATTTGTTATGGTGATCTGTGATCAGTAATTATGACCCACTGAAAACTAATAACTAGTGTACTTAAGGTATATACATTGTTTTTCTTTAAAAACATAATGCTTTTGAACAGTGTAGTATAGTTTTTATTTTTTATATGCACTGGGAAACATAATGTTTTATATGCACTGGGAAACCAAAAAATATAATAATTTGACTTAGTTTATTGAGATAATCACTTTATTGAGGCAGTCTGGAACAAAACCCACAAGACCTCTGAAGTTTATCTCTACTATACTATATACATAAAAGTCGGTAAGAGAGTAGATCTTAAAATTCCTTACGATACATGCATAAAAAACAGTGGCAACTATACGAGATAGTAGATGTATTAACATTTTTATGTAGATTATATTGCAATAAAGATGTATACCAATTTATCAAATTGTACAAAATTTACACAATGTTAAAAGTTTGCAATGTTATAAGAAATCATTTCTTAAATTTACAAATATGTGGATTTTTTTTCAATAAAGCTGGAATAAACTTTTTGTAGAATTAATCTATTTTTCAAAAAAGGAATTAAGGCAGTAGAAACTGCAACTAACTCTGAAATAATAGAATATAAAATCCATTTTCATTATATACACTGTGACAAAAAGTATTACTTAGTTTACAATGGAGGAGTACTTATGAAACATGAAGGATGGTCTATAAATAAGGCTGAAAGAGCTCAGTTTTAAGGTTTAAAATTAAAATCTTCTTTTGAAATACTAAACTGACCACCCAGTTTTCCAAACATCAATGTCTTAACTGCATGAATTTATTTCATACAACTCTATAATCTAGTTTCATAAGAAAACAGCATGCAAATTTTGAATAAGACAGACTTGCTTAAGTTTCTTTATGTTCAACAGTAAAGGATACCTCCCTAAAAATAAATAGAAGACAAATCAGCATATTTATTATGATAATTATTATTCATAAAGAGATTCATATTGAATTAGGGAATATATATACTCAGAGGGGGTAAAGTAAAATGAAATTTATTTTGGTAAATGTGTCTATGAATAGTCAATACAATGCCTCAATATAAATGAATATTACCATTTTGAACAATTTAATTACTATTACTAGAATTATTATAAGTATAAAAATAGCTATCATTTTAGCATGGAATATGAGACTCTCATGCTCCATGCTTCATCACATCCACACAACAACGCTGCATAATAAGTATTATCATCACCATTACATGGGTGAAAAAACTGAGGCTAACACATTTAGATAACTGGTTTATGATTACATGGCTAGTAAAGATGCATCACACTAATTTAGGCTTTATGATTTCAGAATTGTACTCTTTCCACTGCACATTCTATTACTCTGTAAATACTTGGCCTGTTTTCATTTGGTTCTTTAATATTATTCATGTGGTGATGGCTTAAAGCTTCATTTAAAGGAAGCTTAAAAATTTCATTTAACCAAAAGCTCCCAAGAATTAAAAATGTCATTGATCTAATGTAGACATGGATATCATTAGTTAATGGGTAACTATATATTTTCCACTCTAGTGAGATAAAAGAGTATTTTTCTAAGTTTTAGTCTATCAGTGTTAAAAAGGACTTTGTTAAAATAGAAATATTTAGACAAAGGTGATCAAAAGTCTGGATCAGGTCACCTTAAGGTAAATATTAGGAAACTGAGGAAACAAATGGAGATTTGAACACTGAGCTATGATATAATGAATGGTTTCAAGTATTTAGTAGAGTATAGAAAAGCCCTTTAAAGACTGGTCTTAGCCTAGCATTGCAGCTTCTGGGATATCTATCTATCATCTATCTATCTAGATATAATGTGAAAACTTTTTTAACTTAAAGATTTTGAGAAATAGAACATAATCAGCACCATAGAAGATCTGTTTATGATAACAACCTAGCCCCTCCTCCCAGTTTGTTAATATTCTCTCTTATTTAATGTAACATTGTGCAAATAGACCACTACTGATCTGCCGTTATGAATGAAATAGCTATAATCATCTGTTTGCATATCCTGGTGAAAATATTCATTTAGTTCCATGTTGTATTTCTAGGAATGGACCAGATTTTTATTTTTATTTTTAAGTTTTCTAAATATTGTCCAACTTACCTCAAATGTTTTTATTATGGGCACTTTCATTCTTTCACATTCTTGCAAGGCAATTTTACTGTTGGCCAATATGGTAAGTGTGTAATAGTATGTCATTTTAGGTTTTAATTTATTTTTAATTTAATTTAATTTAATTCCAGATTCATAATAAAGATAAACAGTTTTTATATATGAGTGGCCATTTGGATTACCCTTTCTGTAAAGTGCATGCTCAAATCTTTTGATATCTTAACATTGTGTCATACTGTCTTCTTTAATAGTAGATTTTCTGAATGAACTTTTAGCTGTGTAGGTCTTCTCTATTTTATTTTGAACTTGTTTTCATTTCAAAATCTTTATATTTATTTTCATAATCTGCTTTTATTTTTCTTTGTCTATTATCAATCTATCTATCTGTTTATTTGCAAGCAAGAGAGAGCGAGCAAGTGAGAGTGCAGGGAGGGATAGAAAAAGAAGGGAAAAGAATCTTAAGCAGACTCCAGGCTCAGCACAGAGCCCAACTCTGGGCTATATTTCACAACCCTGACATCATGACCTGAGCCAAATTGAAAGAGATAAAATAAAATTAAGGTGTTAAAAAAAAAAGGGAAAAAGAATTGGAGGTTTAATTAAGTGAGCCACCCAGGCACCCCGGTGGTACCTTAAATTAGCTGTCATATTTTTAAAGTTCTAGAGTATCCATTTGTTCATTTATAAAACCTTTCTCAATATCATTTTTAGTGTCAGTTTTTTGTTCAATTTGCTTCCCCTCTCATTTCTTTGAGCAGAGTAATCAAGCCATTTTACAATCTTTATTGATCATTTTAACATCATACTTAATCCCATTTTGTCTATCAAATCTTGTTAATGGTTTTTCTTTGTGTGCTTTGTTACATTTTGCTATGTTCAAGACATTATATTTGAAACTCTTATTGAGTAGGGATAATTAAGAGCTATAATAATGGTATGGTCCTCCTTGGCAGGATTTTCTCTTATATCTGAGACTCTACAAGACAATCATACTCCAAATTCAGTGATTGACTTTCTCAGTTTACACAGAAGGCAAGGTAGGCTATAGTCTTATTTCTGCTTCTCCTTGTGCTTTGGGGATCTCAAGTTAAATTTGGGTTGTACCAAAGTCCTCAAATTTGATTGCTGCTGGATTTTGAATTTTGTTTCTCTAGTATCAAGAGTCTATGAACAACACAGCTCAGTGTGTTTTAGCAGTTTCAAATGCTCTCATAGCTAAAATGGCTTCAGGGCATATATCTCTAGGCTCTCATTGTATTTCGTATTTTGGCCCAGTAATCCCTCACTTATTTTTATAATCATTCTGATATTTTTAACTTTAAAAGCTATTTTGTCTGGATTTTTAGTTGTCTTAAGTAGAAGTTTTTAGATCACCATTACTAGAAGCAACAACAAATATACATGAAAATATCTGCAGTAGTTTATCACACCTTTATGGCTTTGAACTTCCATAAGCTGAGGCATCCTTCTCTAATCACTTAGGCAAACTCCAATTTACCCTTTAAAACAACACAAGAATTGCTTCATTTAAGAACATGTTAAGGGATGACTCTTCCCCACTGTTCTTACCAACATTGCCACACACTCTTTGCTACCCACACCTTGTTTATGAACTTTCGTTAGGTATATCAGCGTGACCAGAATTTTGCTCTATTGTATTTTTGTCCTTTAGAGCTTTAATTAAATATGAATTCCATAGAAAGTCTGTCCCTTTTCTTTCAAACCTGGGTTAGTTATTTCTTCTCATTCTTTGTCAGAAGTTACTTTATTAGAGAAACTTATAGCTCTATTGTGACTTTGGAGCCTTTACAGTTTTTCGACTGGAAAAATCACCCATCCCTGAGATTTTTACGCAGCTTCCTAGCTGATAATATTCAGAAATCTGTTCAAAACAGACTTTTTCAGGGAGGCCCTTTTGGACCACTCAGTTTAAAAACCTCTTCTCAATCACTGCTCTTTTTAAAATGTGCTTATTTCGTTCAAATATGCATCTCTATTAAAGAAAAATCAGTACTTTTTTTTTTAAAGTTGGCTTACCTATTATCTATCTCTCCCATTAAAATGATTCCTCTGGGCTGGGGTTTTGTTGTGCTCATCTTAGGCCAGGCACTCAATAAATTGTCTCTGAATGATTGAATTGTTTGACTCCCTTGCTAGATTCTCAACTTTATGAGGCCAAGGATTGTTCTATTCAGTCCTTCTTTATCCTCAATGTCTGTTATATTGCAGTCACTTACGTGACTAATGGGAAAAATCACAGAAAGAAAGAGTTAAAACTACAGATAAACCCTGTAGGTTCAATAACACAAAGCTTTCTAAAATTATTTAGCCCAGGAATTGAATACTGGCTGCACTTTTGATTTTTTTTAAATGGTATTGAATTTAATTTAAATGGAAATACTGGAATGGTAGAATAATAAAAAAATTATAAAAGCAACTTGCTCCTTAAAGTAAGAATTATATAGGGCATCTCTTCTAGAAGCAAAATTTTCAAATGTCAAACATCTGAAAGCATAGAAGGAGAAGTAAGAGTGTGAATTGTACTTCAATGCTCTTTTCTTTATATTCAGCAAACAGCTTCATTCACACACCTTTCCAATTTTTTCAACTCTTTTGACAAAGCCTTCAGAGGAGTTACTGCTGATGACAACCATCACAGCCTAACAGAAGAAATTTTATAAAGAAAAATAATAGCATGTTTTTCCCAAATTGTTAAGGATATGGTGAAGCTCTGTCGGATTCAAAGGAGGAATGTGCAATTCCATGCTATATATAATAATAACTTATTTTAATAGTGGCTTTGCAATTTTTCAGATATATCCATTTACTGAAACCACTATCAAATAAACAAAAACAAACAAATGAACAGGGGTTCGAGACAGAAATTATCTAATCTAAAAATAGCACATGTTCACAGAATACACAACACATATCCCAAGTACTACTATAGGTTTCAAGTAATAGTCAAAACAATAGTAAAAATGATTCAGACCCTACCAGTCAAATCATAAATGGGACCTTAACTGTAAATCCTTATCTTTAGATCAAAGTGGGTAATTGGGGGCTGAAGATACATTATAGAACTAATATGTTATAGAACTCCTCTGAAATGAGTCATTTATTCCATCACTTTTCCTGCACAGCTGCTGACCCATGTTTTGGTTCCTGGAAATAGCTGCTACCCTGTCATACTTCTTAAAAGCACATATATTGATAACTCTACTCATTCCTCCATTCCTCTGTGACTGTCACTGTGTTAAAATGTGGAGTCAGCTGACTCACTTGTGATGGTAATAAAGTAGATGAGTTTGCAAAGTATTTTGTTATTTCTAAAAATGCAAAAACCAAATTACATTGAAATCATAAGGGGTGTTTCAGGGAGAGCTGTAGGATGTGGTTTCTTGTGTAATCCACAGAGATTAGCTCCAACACATATTTAAACTCTCCTCTAGGAGCAACCTTAGTGGTAAAGCAAGAAGATAAACAGATGTATACACACCCTGGCACAAAATTATCACTTATGTTTGGCTTCCTAGTCTCCTCGTGTTACTTATTTATCTTAACTTCTCTCTGAAAGCAGGGAACACAGAATCTCAATCAGTTGACATTTTTCTACTGAATTACCCAATAGTCCGATCATACCCCTAATACTTTTTAAAATTATTTCACTCATAATCCCAAATCTGCTTTGCTTCCTCATCTTAGTACACTGTAATTCGATTTCAAAATGAGGACAGTTGTCAGTAATGCCACATTCATTCATCTATTTTACAATTCCATGTGCTTATAACTATGAAGATATGTTAATAACATCCATTCCAATAAGCCACCCTAAATTTATTATCATGAAACAAGACCTCAAGAAAGAGAATTCAAAATCATCCATGTATTTGCAACTTATTGCAATAAAGCCTTTATCAATAGACTTCCCTGTGCACATGGTGGTCAAATTGCTGGTGAAAACCAGCCAGATCTATTACAAGCTTTCTCATGGCTTCTAGGTAACCCAAGTGAGCCTTTATTGATACTGGGAAGGGATAAAGCAGGGAAGGGATAAACAGTGCTGTAAGAATTGGCTAGACAAAAGTAAGGACTCTCATTACAAAGTGAGTATTTTAAAGCAAAAGAGCCTGTTGGGAATATTGTTTTATAAAATAGTGGTTTTTTTTATTAACTTTTTAAAATTCAATTAGGTAACATATAGTGTACCATTAGTTTCAAATGTAGATTTCAGTTATTCATCCATAGCTTATAATAGCTAATGCTCAGTACTTACTGTTAGAGCTTCTTGAAAGCAGAATTTTAACCCACTGAGCCACCCAGGCGCCCTTGAAAGCAGAATTTTAGATCACATTTTCTGATTACTTCCATGTCGTACAACACTTTCCTGCTAGCAACCTTCAAAACATACTGTTTGTTAGAGGAATTTCTTTAATAATAAATAAATAGGAATTCATTTAAATTTATAAATATATAAAATAAATAGGAATTTATTTAAATTTATTTAAATATTACACACTGTTTCATTGTTCATAAATAAGGTGATGATATTATACCCATTAGTTGGTAGCACTGATATATCACTATCTTTTTACTTCTCAGTGCATTCTCTTTACACAAATAGATATATATTTTAAAAAATGTGAATCTGTGGCAAACTTGTAAAAAACCCTATACAGTAAAGTTTATCATTTTAAGTAATCTCAATTATCTTCCTCAATTGTGATAGTATATCCTTCTATCTAGGCCAGATATTGTATGAGGGATTTGAAGAAACATACTTTTCTAAATTTCACTTTTCTCATCTGCAAAATGCTTATCATGATCCTACAAAAAAATACACTTATAATTTTTTGATGAAAATTTATTTATTTATTTTAAGATTTTATTTCTTTATCAGAGAGAGTGGGCAAGAGAGCAAGCACAGGCAGACAGAATGGCAGGCAGAGGTAGAGGGAGAAGCAGGTTCCGGCCGAGCAAGGAGCCAGATGCGGGACTCAATCCCAGGATGCTGGGATCATGACCTGAGCCAAAGGCAGCTGCTTAACCAACTGAGCCACCCAGGCGTCCCTTTTGATGAAAATTTAATCTGTATAAACAATATATTTGCTGTAATGCGTGGTTCATGGAAAACATCTTTTTTAATTATAAGCAGTATTAGAAATTAAGTAAATGTGTCTATAATATTTAAAGTTTTAACACATAATTCCACTGCTTTGCCTTATTTTCTCAAATCCCTTTACCACTTTCACTGACAGAGTCAAATGTACTTTTTCTACCAGTAGCCAGCTCTTTGTCTTTTGTCAGAAAGATGCCCTTGTGAATTATTTATAATAGAGATATTAGCAATAATAATAATAATAATAAATAGCAATGAAAATGTTAAAAAAAATTTTCTTAACTAATTAGGGTTCTTAGACATCAATTAGAGGAACCACCTCGGGCAAGCAAATTAATCTGCAAGACATTCCCAGAATTAACAAGTCAGTCAGATACAGGGTTGTCTGTAGACTGAAAAGGACTAGGTTTGGAAAATAGGTAAGGACAGTGAAAAAAGTGATCAAATTTTTGGGCAAAATAAATTCTTAGGTGTCCTTTCAATGGAGTCCTGTTCATTATGTAGCAGAAACTCTGGAGATTATCTCAATCCATTGGAGTCACCCCGTTTATTAGCTTGCTATTGACAAAGTTATTTACAAACTGTAGAGCAAGAGGTTATAATGTAGAAAACTGATGGTAATGCACAGGATTCTTGTTAACAATAATGCAAGTTAGTGATTTTTCATTAGAAAACATAAATTCTATAACGCAAATTATGGGCCCAGAGCACTTCTGCTGCACAACTCTGCTTATATCCCAAATAACCATGTGAACTAGTTTTAATATCTGCTTCTCTTATTAATTTTTGAATAAAAATTCTTGACACAAGTATTTTATAATTGTGTGATAATCATGAATTTAATTTTTGGAGAACAAAACACACTTTAGCATAACTAGGTTCGTTCACAGAACCAGCCTTGATAACACACTTCTATATGTTAGAAATGATGTAATAAATGTAGAATATTGGGCACTTGTTTGGTATTCTTTGCCATGTTTTGCACTATCTAAAAAGAGATCAGTGAACTTGGACTGGAGTTAGTAGACATGGAAGAAAATAAAATATTACAGAGAAGAATACTCTGTGGTCCACAACCTAAACGGGCTGGGATTCCCATCATTTGGATCCCTGTAGCTTTACAGAAGTCAATTAAATTTTTGTATCTCTGATTAAAGTTGATAACCCAGTACTTTTTCAAACATCTCTTGTAAAGTATTGTTTCCCAGAAAAAAAGGGATTTTGCACATGTATCTGCCTTTGTCTCTGGTCATGATCTCAGTCAGGATCCTGGGATCGAGCCCCATATCGGGCTTCCTGCTCATTAGGGAGTATACTTCTCAGTCTCTCTCTGCAGCTACATCCCCCTGCCCCACTCATGCTCTCTCTCTCTCAAATAAATAAATACAATCTTTAATTTTTTAATTAAAAATAAGATAAATAAATTAAAATAAAAAATCTGGGCTTACTGCCCCATTTAGCTCCTTTTTTTTGAGTTGTATTTAAAGCAGCATGAGAGAACATGAGGCTCTCAAACTTAAAAAAAAAAGGAAAAAATTGAGTTTTGTTAGGATTTAAGATCTTGTCTGCTAGACAAAAATGTTGGCTTTGTTAACATGTGAAAATTAACAAAAGGGAGTAAGATAGAATTCTAATAATTTTTGCAGAAATTAAAAATTTTCTCCAACCCAATTACATACAGACCCATTAAGTAAATTCATTCCAATGTCCCAAACCAACCTTTTCTAATAGTAATGCATCTGTGTAAACAGGGTCAACCCAAAGAATAAATAAATATTATTTTTTTCCTGTCTCTTCCACAGTCTCATCTGGGTATATTGGTAGCAAGCCAATTATCTATCTTATAAGACATGATATCATAAGGAAGGGTATTCTGTCCATTTGGAACAACTGAAAATCATTGTAATTTTATCTTGGTGCAGTAACTTGAGATGGCACAGTGTGGGTTATGAATATATTTTATTTTTTTTTTACTGGGAAGAAGAGATTATAGAGATATTGGTTATCCAAGAGAGACTGACAGGTGTTGATAGTTGCCAGGTCAATATCCATCTACTCTTTCCTTTAGTATCAGAAAGCACTGAGGGATTGACAACAAGGAAACTTAAAACAACATCAAATATTTTATTGTCTCTTTTCTAGTTACATTGTAACCTTATGACAAAGTATCAGTCGTACAAGATATCATTCTCTTTTACCTCTATCTTTCTGCCAGAAATGTGGGCTTAATAGTGAGAACTCCAACAGCAATTTTTGCAACTGTGAATAAAAAGCCATGAAAACCTCTAAGATAGTTCACTTGACTTTCTTAAGACTCTGAACCAACACCAGAAAACACTCTCTGTAGTCTTCTTGTTAAATGAAAAATATGGTTAAACCACTTTTGACAGTCTACTACCTACAGCAAAATGTAAATCTTAATTGAAATATGTCGTCTCAGCTGTGCTTAAGCAACTGAGTCCTGAGCTTTTCAGGTTTTCAGTCTGAAAGAGTACACCTCGGGTGCTCTGAAAGGGAAGAGAAACGACACCCTGTTCTCCATATAAATTAAAGAAGAGAAATCTGTGCATTTAAGTGGGCCATATAAAATTTATCAAGCAATTATCTCCTAACTCCTTCCTATCCAAATTACCTGATATGCTCTCCCTACTCCTTTATTCCACGTTACTGCCTTTTCACAACATGTCTTCTGTTATTTCCTTCTTGCAAGCTAGTTTTGTTTTCTGCATCTAAAAAAATCAACAATCATTGTGTATTTCAATTCCCATTTTCCTCAAATGCATTGATTCTTCTTATCTATTATTCTTTTCTCATACTCAGTGTCTTTGTCTTTATGGGGTTTGTACTTTGCTTTTCCCCATCCTTTACTGCCATTATATAATCAATCTAATAACTTCTTAGAGAAAGTTAAAAATTCCTGCATAGCCACACGTGAACACAAAGTCACTGATTTTTAGCAAACCTATAAGATAGTCAGACATCCATTCAATTTCTTTTTTTTAAGATTTTATTTATTTATTTGACAGAGAGAGATGACAAGCAGGCAGAGAGGCAGGCAGAGAGAGAGAGGAGGAAGCAGTCTCCCTGCTGAGCAGAGAGCCTGATTTGGGGCTCGGTCCCAGGACCCTGGGATCATGACCTGAGCCGAAGGCAGCGGCTTAACCCACTGAGCCACCCAGGCGTCCCTCCATTCAATTTCTTAACTGAGTCCCAAATGCATCCTGACTTCTAACCTAAACCTAAGCTCTACTTCTTACACCTTGTTATATGACCAAATTCTTTCAGTTCAGTATTTTGTAACATTTAAATATTAATCAATTGATGCTTTGTTTGTGTATTTCTATGAAAATAATTTGAATACTGTAGATTTATTGTTATATTTATAGGTTTATAATCAAAGTTTCATCAGTTGAAGTTTTTGGAAATTTCAGATATAATGATTAACCTAAAATGATACTGCCTCAAATCCCTCTGATATCAAGGCCCAACACCTGATTATAGCCAAACCTGTGGTGGATAGTTCCATGGGAAATTGCAGTTACTTAACACTGATAGCATCTCATGTTCTCTCTCTCATTTTAGAATGTCTCCAACACAACCTGAAAGTGTAGGAGAGTTAATGTCCTCTGAGGACAGCTCTCAGTGAAGTGGAAATAAGAACCATAGGTAAAATTGTCAGTTTTCAGGTCTTCATGAGGACAACTTAAAGAAGTTTCTCAGGACCTTTCAGTAAAAGCAAGCCTTCATTTTCTATCCACAACAATTATATCAACAATGTACCTCTTTGACAAAGTTGCTTCTTCACTGTATCACTTTCCCATTCTTTTCTACCTTGGATAATCTCCCAGATAAACTAACAGTACTCAAATCCTTTGTCCTACTCTTTGCTCTCAGGATAAATGGAGCCAAAAGACTTAGATTAATATCAAGTTCTGAATGGGATCTTAGAGCTATTTCTGTCCAGATTTTCATAAACATAGGGACCTTTGAATTATCAGGCTATAAATAAGTTCTAAATGGAGGGGGCAAAAGCAAAAAGTAGAAATTTTTATGTTTGATTTTTAATCATGATTAATTGACTTTATTGATTATTAAAAATACTAACATTATAAAAGTGTGGATCTTTGTAAAACAATGTCATATTGTAAGAAAGAAGTTGCATAGTCCTTTTGAGAATATGAAACCAAGTGTTCAGGTGCCATCTAATTTCTTGTTTAATCCAGAACTTTGGTGTGCATCATCTTGAGGAATAGGATTTTGAAGTCCAGACAGACTAAGAGAAAACGGATCCAAATGTGTGTGTTTATATTTGTGCTTTTGTTGTAAAAATCAAAGTGTGATTGCTGGTTTAAAATGGTAAAACTAATAATGTTCATGGACTCGATTATAAATTTTCTAATTGTATGGGAAGAATCCAATAAACATAGAATTAATTGATTTGCAAATCCTCAAAGAGCTACAGGATCAGGTAGTGGTATGTTCTGATTCAACAGCATCATAATGCAGCATTTTATATGTGTGGCTAATGGATATTTTCATGAATGTTTGCTAGCTAGTCAGCCAATACAGAGAAATATTAGGTAGCGTAATTACTCACAGTTGTGTTTAATAAAATGAGAGAAAATTATCAAATGACACTAATAATAATAATCCTATAGCAGGCTAAATATTCAATGATAATTACAAGTATTAATCTAGCTTTCTTCCCTGATTATGACTCTTCTCTCCTTTATCATAATGGGAGTAGCAGATTGTCTGCAATGAATTGTGAAAACCCAGCAGTGACTTTGGCAGTGAAGGCCTCCTATCAATTTTGATAGGTAAAAGGATTCTGGTTAGTCTTGAGCAAATGTGTCAATTTTTTTATTCTGTGTGTGTCATAAAAGAAAGAAGCAATAGTAAATTCTTGCTGTTATTCCATAGAGCCAATAAAATCATACTGCCAACAAGAGGCTGTTGACACCATAGGTGTAGTTAACTGTCTTGAAATACTACGCCTGGAAATAAAATCCTAATATTTCACATAACCTCTTTTTTTAAAAGAAACAAAACAAAACAAAACAAAACAACTATACTGCTTACATTTAGGGCCCTGCTGTTGTGTAACTATTTTTGAACATGTCTACTGTAAGTGTATATATATATATACATATTTTTCTGTGCAATAAATTCATTTAGAGATAAATTTGGATTGCAAATTATTTTGGGGGAAGCGTGGTATTTGTGGCTAGTCTTACAAGTAAAAAGGACTAAAAGAAAAAAGAAAAACATTTTTTATTACAGCATATTTACATCTGTCCAAAGTACTTATCTACTATAATACTGACTAATGTATAATACTGTACACAAAGAAAGAAGTTAAATGAGTTATAATTCAGTCAATGTATAGCTGGCCATTTTAAAACTTACCACTGAATCTTTCTGGTATGAAATGTGATATCTGGCAATCTGGTCCAGTTCATTACATCAGGTCATTTGTATGTTCTTATTACCATTTTGATAGCATAGCACATTTTATAACCCAGACATTTTACAATGGAACTATGATGCATGTATTTTCAAAAGTATAGACATACATGAAGCTATGAGGTCAAAAAAGATGAATGTCCGTAGTACCATATAGACTCAACAAATAAAAGTGTCCAAGGGTCTGAGTGTGACTTATGAATATTGTATAAGATTAGGCCAACATGTGGTTTTGATATAAATAATCTGTTCTTAAATTAGAATTACAATCGTTGAGTACAGTGTTGAAAATGGCAGATAGATTTTAGCTATCTTTGCTCACTAGGGAAAATGGAAAAATGTTTAGTTTGTTCAGATTTTCACTTAACTTCTGAAAAATCTTACGTTTGAGAGAACCCTTCTGAAATAAGAATCCTTCAAGAAACTTGTTTGATGTTGTAGACAATTCTATGGCACACGTACTGTTCTAGATGTTTCATGCCAATAATATGTAAGCCATACCAAGGCTACATATACATATAGAGATGTTCCTCAGCTTACAAGGGGGCTATGTCAGAGAAACACATAAAAAATTGAAAATGCATTTAATACCCTAAACTATCAAATATCATAGCTTACCTTAAGCTTATTTAAACATACTCAGAACACTTACATTTGCCTGCATTTGGGCAAAATCATCTTAAGCAAAAGCCTATTTTATAACAAAGTATCAAATATCACATGCAATTTATTAAATATTACACTAAAAAATGAAGAATATATATATTCTATATATATATTCTATATATAGAATGCTTGTAAGAATATCAGGTGTTCACCCCTGTAATCTTCTAGCTGACTGGAAGCTGTGGCTCACTGCCGCTGCCCAGAATCACAAGATGGCACCATATAGAACAAGAGTTTCAGGTGGTAGGTGTTGTAAGTTTTACCCAAACTGACATTGGTCAAACTCGTTTTTGTCATCATATATGTCAAGTAGTTTTCTCAGGTTTATTTTTAGAATATCCTTGTATAATGAATATTTACACTGATATCTAGTATAAAAATCTTGCAATTTATTTTAGAAAGATTAAGATATTGAAAATCAATCTATTTCTTTAATTCATTGAAGACATTTTTGGCTTGTTTCCAGTACTTTCTTACTGGTTAAAAAGTGAATTTGAAGTAGTCTGGATTTCATTATTATATGGCACTTTCCCTTTGATGAATACAAAGACGATATTCTATATTAGCTATCTGAGAAGAATTTATTTTTTTAATTTTATTTATTTGTAAGAGAGAGAGCACAAGCAGGGGGAGCAGCAGGATGAGGGAGAAGCAAACTCCCGGCTAAGCAGGGAATCTGTTGCAGAACTGAGTCCCAGGACCCTAAGATCATGACCCGAGCTAAAGGCTCAGGCGTTTAACTGACTGAGCCACCCAGGTGTCCCAATCTGAGAAGAGTTCTGTATGCTATTCCTATTAATATGCAGTTTAAAGTCTAGGTAATTAACTTAATATTTTAGTGGCTATTGCATAGATAGCACTATGTTCCAGGCAGAGAGTAAGAAAGAAATATTAAATCAACCATAGTCTATGCATTCTAAATGAAAATAATTAATCAATCATAAAAATCCTTCTATTTATGGAATATCAACTTATAAGCTTTCCTCCATATGAACAATGCCAAATACCAGAATAAAGGGTCATCGAATACAAATAAAGGATAGAATTAAAGAATTCTGGTAAGCCATTTAATTTTGAAAAATGGTGTTCTATTGTTGCTGAGTTGTGGTTTTCAGTTACATAATATCTGATAAGTGTAGAAGTAACATACATGAGAGTTACGTGAGATGAGAAATGGTATATAATTAAGATATTTTTAAAAGTACAGATAAATACAAATTTGTAAACATAGCATTATGGAGGAGTAAAAATAAATGATAGCTACACACTCTAAAGTGAATAAAACTTGGAAAGCTAATAGAGAAGTAAAACAAGGACAGTGCAAAAAGTATGGTACATTTTTATGAAGTTCAAACAAATTCTGTGAAACCATAGATGGACTTAAAGATACTATTATGTATCAAATATTGTAAAAATTAAGCAAGGAAATAGCAAACATAAAACAACCAAAGCATACAAACTTGGGTAGATACAAGAGGTGTGATCATGTTCTACTTCATAAAGAGATGAGTTAATAGATAAATATAAGTAACTAGACTTTTTAGAAGTTAATAAAACGTTGCCTGTTATTTCTTAGTAATATAAAATATATGGTTTTCTAACAAAAACGTTTATCTTAAAAATATTTAAAAATAAATTTCAGGCTACTCCTAAGGTTATATTTACTTTTCCACTGTAGGAAAAGCTGGTTGTTGTAGTTGTAGTTGTTTGTTTGTTTTAGTCTCCTCCTGGTTTTTATTATTATAATGTGGAATGAGGAATGTTAGATTGAAAAGTGAATTATTTTATAGACAAAAATCATTACTTGATTCACCTCCTGGTACAGCAGATGGAACTCCTGAAAATATGCCCTTTTGCCTTATGGAAGAGTAACAGTTATGCTTACTTCTGAAACATACTTGGTGGAGTCCCTAAATAGTGACACCATAGTAAACATTTTGAATATTTGCAATTAATTTTTATAGTCATAGGGCTCCAAAAGGCACTGCAGGTATCTTAGCAGGTATTTCAATAAGGCTAAAATTTGCCTGACTGTTTAAAAATATTAGCAAGGCACAAAACATGGCAAAAGTATTGTCCTCAGATATTATTTTTTTCCAATGCTCCTGATTCCAGACATGAGAAGTTATTTTTCAAATATTTATTATAAAAGTTTTTATTTATTTATTTGACAGAGATCACAATTAGGCAGAGTCAGACAGAGAGAGAGAGGAGGAAGCAGGCTCCCTGCTGAGCTGAGAGCCCGATGTGGGCCTCGATCCAAGGATCCTGGAATCATGACCTGAGCCGAAGGCAGATGCTTTAACCTACTGAGCCACCCAGGCTCCCCCATAACAAGTTATTTTGATAGATGTATATACAGTGTATTTTCCAGTTATAAGAAAAATGGTTCTGCTATTTTTAACCTTTTTTTAAAATTAATTTTTCTCATTGAAATTCTATTTTTTAATGTTTTACTTTTCTTTTCTTTTTTTTTAAAGATATTATTTATTTACTTGAGAGACAGAGATCACAAGTAGGCAGAGAGGCAGGCAGTGAGAGAGAGAGAGAGGGGGGGAAGCAGGCTCCCTGCGGAGCAGAGAGCCCGATGCGGGGCTCAATCCAAGGACCCTGAGATCATGACCCGAGCCAAAGGCAGCAGCCCAACACACTGAGCCACCCAGGCGCCCCAATGTTTTACTTTTCATTATACTACTTAGAATATAAAACCTATTCCATTTTGTAAGATGTTTACCATTTAAAAAATGGTAATTTTCTCATTGTGTCTTCCCCTCACATTGCTTTATTTTGAATAAAAAATTTCACAATAAACATAACTGATGCTTTCCTTCTGATGGTCCCTCTGTTGGTCATATTGTATATGAGCCATGACAATTAGTTTTACAAAATTTATTGATGTTTATTGATATGTTTTATCATAACTAATTTTCCCTCCCTTATCTAGATTCCCCAGCTTTCAGACAGGTGGACACTTCAATAAACCATACCCAAGGGATGTATCAAGTACTTCTTAGACATTCTCTCAGATCCTTGAGGTCTCATTTTGCCTAGGGATTTGCAATAGGTTCTGCCAGAGGCACCACTGTGACAACTGATGTCCATGGTCTATCTCCTGCTAAGCTCAAGAGGTCACTGGTTTCCAAGTTTATCTATACAATTAATGCATTCCAGCAAGTTCTTTTTTTTTTAATATTAACAAACTTATTTTAAAGTTTATATGGAGAGGCAAAGACTCACAATAGTCAACATAGTGTTGAAGGAGAACAAAGACTGAGGACTGACTTCAAAGTTTACCATAACGATGGGGCGCCTGGGTGGCTCAGTGGGTTAAGCCTCTGCCTTCGGCTCAGGTCATGATCCCAGGGGCCAGGGATCGAGTCCCACATTGGGTTCTCTGCTCAGCAGGGAGCCTGCTTCTCCTCATCTCTCTCTCTGGCTGTCTCTCTGCCCATTTGTGATCTCTCTCTCTGTCAAATAAATAAATAAATCTTAAAAAAAGTTTACCATAACGATAATTGTAAGCATGATATTGTAATACCACAGAAAGACTAGATTAAAGCAACAGAATATATATTATCATTTATATTTTATATTTAATAGAAAAGCAAAAGCAATACAAGAGAGCAAAATACAATCTTTTAAACAAATGGTTCTGTAGCAATGGTGAAGCTAAATCTAAAAATATAAAATACATGCAAACAATGGAATATTATTTAATGCTAGAGAAATGAATTACCAAGCTATGAAAAGATATGGATATAAATATTTAATAAATATTTGATTTTAGGCTTCTACCAGTCTATCAATTGTATTAGTATATTTTAACAGTGAATGCTCAGCATTCATGAATTTACCTAATAAAACATTTGGGGTTCAATATTTTAAATACTTCAACCTCTATGATTATATTCCTAATAATTTTGAATTGGGGTAAATAAACCTTAATTTTTTGTAACTTGTTTCTTATTTCAAGAGAGCTCAATGAAATTTTAGAAAATAAAAATTTACAAAAAAAAAGTTTAGTTTACTATTGCCAA
The DNA here is from genome assembly GCF_964662115.1 of Mustela nivalis. Classification (NCBI taxonomy): domain Eukaryota; kingdom Metazoa; phylum Chordata; class Mammalia; order Carnivora; family Mustelidae; genus Mustela; species Mustela nivalis. Next base: position 75,539,968 of record NC_139040.1, read on the forward strand.
ATAATTTAAAACTTTATCTTATATTCAAATACATATATTTTTCTAAATTGATTTATATGCTACTAAAACCAAAAACTTTTAGTTATACTAGGTTTCATATCATGCAATCAATGCCAGAAATGCATCTGGCAATGATTTGTCTTAAATAGAGTTAAGATGGGTGTTATTACAATGCAAGATGGAAACAAAGATAGTATAACAATTGGTGTTACATAACTTTTCCGTTTTGATCAAGTTACTAATCTACAAAAGGCTTTTATCAGTGACAGACTTGGGAATTTACAAAACTTTTAAACTAGCATGTGCGACTCATTCCTAGAAAACAACACAATCAATAACACTTTATTTAGATTAAATCATGACTATTTCTCCATTTGAATAAAAAAGGTAGCAACCCCAATAAGTTTATTGAACATGAAAAGTTGAAATGCTATAATGCTCCTAAGGAATTAAATGATCCAGTCAAGAATTACAAAAAAAGGATATAAATTACCAAAGTGTTTGTATAATTGTAATGTACAACTGCCCATTATCGTTCCATAGTGTAGGCTTGTACAAGAACTCTATAAAAGAACTCCACTTCTAAACTGTGGAAAATATGTTCCCTTTCCCCCTATATACAACTATTAAGCCATTCATTTAGCTTTTAAAATATCCACTTAATACAGGCTTTTTACACATTTGAACAGGCAGCAGGGCTCTATTCTTATCGCTTACATCTGAAGGATAGACTTCCAGCGTAAGAGGTAAAGACCATAAAGGAGCCCAATAATAACAACAAAATACAGTTTAGTGAGCCCTTACAATCTGCCAGCTACCTTTCTGAGAATACTTCAGTTAATAAAACATATAAAATACCTGACCACAAAGAGCTCACATTCTTTTGAAATATAATAGTGAAATAAACCAATAATAGAGGGGCACCTGGGTGGCTCAGTCCATTGAGTGACTGCCTTTGGCTTGGGTCATGATCTCAGGGTCCTGGGATGTAACTCCCCAGCTGGCTTTCTAGGCAGTGGGGTGTTTTCTTCTTCCTCTGCGCACCCTCCCAATTCTCTCTCTCTCTGTCTCAAATAAGAAAATAAACCAGTAATAGAATAATAATTGATGGTTGATGGTGATAAGTGATACAAAGAAATACAAGAAAGGTAAAAGCCATTGGGGAATGCTGGGATGAAAGTTAATTTTATTTTGTGTTGGGTGGTTATATCTCATTTATGAGATGTTATTTGCACAAAGACCCAGGAAGTGAAGGAGAGTGTTATACAAATATTAAAGGAAAAGATTGCTCTAGGCAGAGCAAGTAAGTATATAGACTTTGTGTGAACAGCTTGTCTGTTACTTTTGAGGAAAAGCAAGGAGGCCAATGAGGAGTTCATAGTGGTGGAGAGAGGAAGAACGTATTGATGTATGACCTTATAGTACATTGAAACGCCTTCAGTTTTTATTTAATATGAAAGGGGAAGATACCAAAAGTCTTTCAACAGCAGAATAAAATCATCTGACTAGATTTTTAGGTTAAATTGCTGTACCAAAATAAATTTGCATGGAGAAAGGAGTGCAGTATGTGTGGAAGTGGGGTTATCAATCAAGTCAATAATTCAGGAACATATGATGGTGTTTTTAGCATGCTGGGTGGTAATAGAAGTGGTGAGGTATGGTTTTCATTGTGTATATATTTTGATGGTGAATATTCTGGTGAACAGGATGGGTATGTGCAGGACAGACATCAACATTTATTTTACCTGCACAAACAGAAGGGTGGAGTCTTCATTCCCTGATATGGAGAGAACTCTGAGTTCAAATGTTCTTTCTCATTAAATGGCATAGTGATGATGAAGATTTAGTCAGACAGTGAAAGAGAGAAGTAAGCATAGTGTTAAGCGGTAAGACATTATAATACATTTGAACATCAAAAAACGTTGTGTTGGATCATCTGTTTATGTGAGTAAATAAATAAATAAAGCTTCCTGGGGTTCTGATAGAGGTAAAGAAGACTGTATATGATCCAAAGGGGCACGTGCACCAAATGTTTATAGCAGTAATATCCACAATAGCCAAACTATGGAAAGAACCAGGATGTCCATCAACAAATGAATGATATTTGTATATCTATATATCTATATATATATATCTATAGATATATATATATACAATGGAATACTATTCAGCCATCAAAAGAAATGAAATCTTGCCATTTGCATTGACATGGATGGAACTGGAGGGTATTATGCTTAGCAAAATAAGTCAACCAGAGAAAGGCACTATCATATGATCTCCCTGATATGAGGAAATGGAGGTGCAATGTGGGGGGTTTGGGGAACAGGAAAAGAGTAAATGAAACAAGATGGGATCGGGAGGGAGACAAACCATAAGAGACTCTTAATCTCACAAAACAAACTGAGAGTTTCTTGCAGGGTAAGGAGGGTAGGGAGAGGGTGGTGGGATTATGAACATTGGGGAAGGTATGTGCTGTGGTGAGGGCTGTGAAGTGTGTAAACCTGGCGATTCACAGACCTGTACCCCTGGGGCTAATAATACATTATATGTTAATTAAAAAGAAGAAGAAGAAGAAGACTACTATAAATCAAATGCTATGGTTTTCAGCATAGAGTGTGTAATCAGGCATATTTTATTAAAGTAACCAAGTAAAATGATGGTCGAAAATTGGAATAACAGAAAACATAAAAATCAGAGATTTTAAAAAGAGATATGGGAGAGTGTAGAGAATATAGTCAATGATATTATAATAGTGTTATATGGTGATAGATAGTGGCTATATTTGTAGTGATCATAGAATAATGTATGGAGATATTGAAAACCTGAAACCAATGTAACACTGACTATCAACTACACTCAAATAAAAAAATAGTAAAAAGAAAACATTTTAATTTAAAAAGATAAAAAGAGGGACAAGAATTTGAAAAGTGAATTTCAAAAAGAGTAAAGATGAGGCTAAGACATACTCTGAACCTTGAGGAAAACACCATTTTGAAAATTCTTCCCATTTTGAGAAAACTCAAATGAATCAATACCATAAAAGAACCCATTTTAACTGAGAGATGTAATGAATGCTCAAGAAATAATTTTATGACAGGATAATTCTTCCCTATGAAACAGCATACAGAAACCCGGGGAAACACCTGGAAGCCAAATAAACTATACTGAAAATAAGAATTAGGAAAAAGATAAATGATGAAAGATAAGAAAGTTAGACCTGCGACAGAGACCTAGTGAAGAGAATTTTTAGCTTGTGGTTTAATGTTTTTGAGGATAATCTAGAGTTCATAACTGCCTTGAGGCAGGCTGGTTGTAGGCAGTTTAGGCATACCCCTAAGAGAAGCCTACTTTGGGCAGGTGGTGTTGGAGGAGGCCATTGGGCTGGACAAAGACAAATCCAACCATTTGACTAAAGTGTCTGTGAAGATGTTGAAGTCAGATGCAACAGAGAAAGACCTGTCAAACCTAATCTCAGAAATGGATATGATGAAGATGATTGGACAGCACAAGGACACCATTAACCTGCTGGGTCCTGCACACAGGATGGTCCTTCGTACACTATCATGGAATATGCCTCCAAAGACAACATACAGGAGTACCTCCAGGCCCAGAGGCCTCCTGACCTGGAGTACTGTTACAATATCAGCCACAATGCAGCAGAGCAACTCTCCTCCAAGGACCCGGTATCCTGTGCCTACCAGGTAGCCTGAGGCATGGAGTACCTTGCCTCCAAGAAGTGCATACACCAAGACCTGGCCACCAGGGAAGTGCTGGTGACAAAGGACAACATGATGAAGATCTCAGACTTCAGCCTTGCCAGAGATATCACCACATCAGTTACTATAAAATGAGAACCAACAGTGGACTGCCGGTGAAGTGGATGGTCCCTAAGGCCATGTTTGACCAGATCTACATCCACCAGAGTGACTTCTGGTCTTTTGGGGGTGATCCTGTGCAAAATTTTCACTCTGGAAGCCTCCCATATCCTGGAGTGCCTATGGAGGTGGTTTTCAAGCTGCTGAAGGAGTCATTTGATGGATAAGCCAATAAGTGCACCAGAGAGTTAGACACAATAATGAGGGGTGGCTGGCATGTGGTACCTTCAAGCTGCTGGTAGAAGACCTGGATCATACTGTGGCCTTGACCTCCAACCAGGAGTACCCGGACCTGTCCTTGGCCCTGGAACAATACTGTCTATGCTTTCCCAACACCCAAAGCTCCACCTGCTCCTCAGAGAAGAATTCCACCTTCTCTCATGTGCCGTTGCCCAGGGAGGCCTATCTGCCCTGACACCCAGCCCAGCTTGCCAATGGTGGACTCAAATGACTAGTATCCCTATTACTCCTGTCCAGATTCCGTCATAAGCTGTAACCCTTACCCCCCACCCTCCCTGCAAGACTCACTGCCTTCTCCTTTGTCCCTTTCCTACTGGCAGGAGCCAGCTGCCTACCTGAGGCCTTCACCCCTTGAAGTTCACCTCTCTTCCCCTTCCTCTTCCTCCTCCTTACAACCTGCTCATGAAAGAAAGGAACAGAGAGGCAGGTACTTGCTCGTGGCTACTTCCTTCCCTCCCATATGTTGGACCAAGACCCCTCCCTGTCATCTGGTACTGCCTGGACGTCGAGGGAGTTGGAGATGAGGCATGCCAGTGAAAGCTGTCAGAGCTTTCCTGTTTTGGTTTTGTCTGCTTAGCATAACATGTAAGACTGAGTTCTGGTGGCAGGGACCTAGTCCTTGGGGCTATAGCACTAGCGAGGGGAGGTCAACTGCTCTGGGCCTTGGCTAAGAGCAAGCCCTGCTCCAGAGATATGGTGCCAAGGGCTTATTAATTTTGATACTAATTTGCTTTGCTGACCAAATACCTGGTATCAAAAGATGGGAAGGCAAAGACTGGAAGCAGTGTTGTGACCATGGGGTCCAGCCCCAAACTATGAAGAAAACACAAAGTGTATAAATCTGAGTAAGTATATATTTACACACCTTTTAAATAGGTTGTTATCAAAGATTTAATCAATGTGTAATATGCTCCTCGTGGCTGGGAAGCATCAGTTGCCATATATTAAAAACAAAGAAAAGAAGTGTCTGGGTGGCTTCCTCCAAGAAGTGTCCCTTCTTTTCAGGTCATGATCCCAGGGTCCTGGGATGGAGCCCCACATCAGGCTCTCTGCTCAGTGGGAAACCTGCTTCTCCTTTTCCCTCTGCCCTGCTTATAGTTCCTCTTCCTGTCTCTCTGTCTGTCAAATAAATAAAATATTAAAAAAAAACAAGAAAGAAACAAAATGTTTTTAAAAGGTCTTTTTTTTTTTTAATTTTCTAGGGGTGCCTGGATGACTTAGTTGTTTAAGCAGATGTTTGCCTTTGGCTGAGGTCATGATTCCAGTGTACAGGGATCCAGCCCTGCATGGGACTACTTGCACCCCAAGGAGCATGCTTCTTCCTCTCCCTTTGCACATGATTCCCCCTGTTTGTGTGCTTCTTCTCTCTCTCTCTCTCTCTCTCTCTTGCTTTCAATAAATAAAATAAAATTTTTTACTAAATAAATAAATAAATAAATAAATTTCTAAGCCTACTTTCAGTTTAGGTCCCTTAACAAATATTGCTTCTGCTTCATTTAAAAAAAAAAAGATAATTTAGAAAGATGCTTCCAGAGTTAAAAAGCTGTTTTGTTTCTTTGTCGGGATTCAATATAGAAGTGCTTTAAAAAGTAAAAGAAAAAATATGCTATATTAACTCTAATCACACTATAACTTTGGTGGTTATATCAAGATAATGAAAAGTGATTTTAAAGCAAATTTCATTATCAGACATAAAGATCAAGTCAAAATTACAGAAGAGTAAAAGGATGAATTCATCAGGGAGTATAATAATTCTTGACTTTTAATACGTAACAACAGATTTATGGATATATAGGGAAAAACGAAGAACAAAAATAATAACTTCTACCTTGGACGACAAATGGAAAATAATTTCAACACCCTTATTTTAAGATTACATAGACAAATGGTCATCACATTGGTAAGATATGTAAGACTTGAACAAAATGATCAACTAACTGGATATGCATGATATTACATTACAGTAACTGAACTAACTGAGGTCAGTCTTTGGTGAATCACAGAAACAGGTGGAGTTGTCAAACAAAGGAATCTTTGTTTACAACATACAAGGAGATCTCAGGGAATAAGTTCCAAAGCCTTGACTGTTTGAACAGGAGAGAGATTTTTATTTAGTATTTAAGATGAATACTCAGAAGGGAGAGTTTTATTATCCCGTGTATGGTTGGTCATAAGGTTGTGGATGCATGCACATCCACATATGTATTTGTGCAATATGTATTGCATGTTCACCTGAATGAAACTTGTATTCCACCGAGGGCAGAAACTTCAACGTTAGAATAAAGCAGAGGTAACTGTTGGACAAGGGAAAGGGACTCTGCAGGCTTCAAGAGCAGATATAAACTAGATGGGGTCTTGGGCTCATTTTCTGGGACAAGGAATGCAAGGCCTTGATTGCTTTTGAAATAGCACTAGGAGTTTTGCCACTGATTTATTGTCTCAATAGCTTAGGCTATTTCCTGGTCTGGTGGTGACTGTTAGCTTTCCCATTGCCTTGTTCCCTCAAAATCCTTAATGAGTGAGGTTTTTGCATTTCTTTGTAAGAACCTCCCAGGAAGTTTTGGAAGAAGTGTGCTTGGGAAAGTACACAGGTGGGGTATAGATCATTGAAAATAGCTGGGGACAAAAAATGTCTTTTCTTATGTCAGGAAAACTATATCTCTTCTTTAATTTTCTGGGAACTTCTAACTCTTTCTTCTGATGTTACCAGCAGGCAACTGAGATATTACTGATTGTTCTCTTGAACCTAAGGAAAAGGAAATGTAGAAAGCAAAAGACAAAACTTTAAAATCTATCCTGCAACTCATCAATTCACTGCAGCCACCTCTCTGTCTTTCCCTTTCTCTTTTTCTTTCTCTTTCTCTCTCACTTTCTTTTTGTTGGCATATATCATGATACAACCACTTTGGAAAATAGTTTCAAAATTTTTTTAAATGAAAAATATGTTGCAGTTACACAAATAGCCATTTTGTTCTAGACATTTCACCAAGAGAAACAAACAGTATGTTCATACAAGGACTTGTTTATGAATTTCATATCAGCTTTATTTTTAAAAATTGAAAACAGTGGAAATGTTCATCAATGTCCATCAATAGAGCAAAGACAATTGGAGATTCTCAAAGTAATGATGCTGAGAAAAGAAAAGCCAGGCAATGAATAGTATATACTGTGTGATTCCATGACTACAAAAAATCTAGAAAATACAAATTTATATAAAGTCACAGTCATCAAATATATGGTGTGATTTTAGTGCCTTCTTCTGTGCTCCCTTAGCTTCCTACACTTGGATCTCCGAGCATTTGTTACACCATGTGAAAATATGAACTCTTTCTCTTTATTCTGTCTTACTAGAATAAGAATCCTTGAAATTTTATGGACATTTGAACTCTCAGTTATTAGCAGAAATTCTATCACACAGTAAGTTTCCAAATATAAAAGCCAGAGTTTTACAATGACTTCTAAGCTTTTACATGATCTAGCCACTCATTTAACCTCTGTGACCTCTTTCCCTGCTACTCTTCAGTCACTCACAGTGGCCTCCTTGCTATTCCTCAGATATGCCAGGCATGATCCAACCTTATGGCCTTCAAGATAGCCAATTCCTTTGTCTGGAGTGACCTTATTGCTGATAGTTCTGCGCAAATTCATCACCTTTCCATACCTTGGTTCAATTGTCAGCTTCATTGTAACTACCCTGATCTTCCTAATAAAAATTTTAACCCCCCATCCCCTGCCTAGCAACCTTGATTTTTCTTACCCTGATCGAATTTTTCTTTTTCCCCATTGTACTCATCCTTTTTGAATGCACTATGCCATTTTTATTAAGGTTCATAGCTTTTAATTGCCTCACCCATTAAAATAAAAGTTCTACAAAGCCAAGTATTTCATTTACCAGTGTAGTCTGAAGTAATATCTGCCATATAATAGTTCAGTAGACAACTGGTAAATTTCAAAATGAATTAATGTTGAGAGTATACTGAATTTCATAAGTCATTTCAATATTTTTTTCCATAAAATAAACTATGTAAAACATACCTTAAATTTACTTTCATCATATTTTATAGCATATAATGGACAACATACATAAGCCTTAAAGAAACAATCCTATAATTAACCATTTCATACCTACTTAAAAACTGCATAATACCACACTCTTAGATCCTCTTTGAATGCTCTAAAATAACCCTTCAAAGAAAATACATTTTTAAAAATTACAGATTTTTTGGCAAATAATTTAGTAAAACAAAAGTTTCATTCATCTATGTAGATCAAAATAAATGTTTTTAATAAGCATGAAATTATAACTCTGAAGTGTGCTAAAATGAAACCACCTGCTAAGGGTAGGAGAACAAAAATAAACATCCTTTTTCCAAATAAGAGGAATTTATTACCTTTGAATCAAAGCATGTGGATTTGTTTTAACTGGCAATAAAGCAATATGGAGACACAAACCATAGAAAGTCATATTTTAGATTTCCAAAAGACTTCTAAGTAAAGATTATACATTTTTTAATTGCTACATAATGCTACATAATGACAAGATGACAGGTTGTGACAAATAGCATTTTAAAAGCTCTACTCATAATCGAACGGAAGGTGTCATTTCCCATAATTTTATATATGTCTTTAATTTACTATATCTGGATACAACATATTACCAAACAGATGTTCATCAAAGACTAAATCATTTTTAATGGGATATAATAATTTGAACCTACATCTATTAATCATTTTTTTTGATCTAACATTTATAGTCTCGCTAAACATTTTATCAGTTGTTGACAAAATTCAAAATAAATAGGATAAAAAGTCGTGTTTGGAAAAGTAGATTTCTTTTCAAATTGGCATTTAAATAAAAATATTTGCTGATATTTTTAAAACTTTAAATGTAATTTTATATATATCTGACCTATCAGATGATATAAAATTTTTGGAGAAAATATAACATATTTTTTGATCTTGGTTGAAGGTATTAATAAAGAGCAACTGTTTGTATTTTTTGTATTGTGATATCTTAGTTAATAAACATGAATAACTGGTATAAAATATGTTTTTTTTAAAATTTTATTTATTTACTTGACAGAGATCATAGGAAAGCAGAGAGGCAGCCAGAGAGAGAGGAATGGAAGCATGCTCCCAGCTGAGAAGAGAGCCCACTGTGGGACTCAATCTCAGGAACCTGGAATCATGACCTGAGCCAAAGACAGAGATTTTAACCCACTGAGCCACCCAGGCGCCCTAAAATATGTTTTTTTTAAATATAGAAGTATAGTTCTTGCCAAAATATGGAACTAGCTGGAACTGAATGCCTCCTTCAAAGTCAGCTCTGGAGAATTATGCAAGTGTAATATGGAACTATTTCAGATATTAACCAAAAACAAAGAAATGATGATAAACTCCTTAAAAGACTCAAAGTTGCCCTTGACTGGTATGTTTCAAGCTCTATTCCTGGTTTGAAGACTGGTTTTAACAGGCCTGTCACTGTAGAAATCCGCTGGATGTTTAGAGGCTATCAGAACTATACAAAAACCTTGAAGGGGTAAAGACTTGAAAATTCTTTAGAGAGATTAGCTCCCTAAGGCATTATTCCTCCACACATTTTCCTCCAATCAATTAAGACTGATGGATGAGGGGCACCTGAGTGGCTCTCTCATCACGTGGGTGGTGGGTTAAGCCTCTGCCTTCATCTCAAGTCATGGTCTCTGGGTCCTGGGATCCAGCCCCACATCGGACTCTGCTCAAAAGGAAGCCTGCTTCCCTCCCTGCTTGCCTGCCTCTCTGCTTACTTGTGATCTCTCTCTCGCTCTCTTTCTCTCTCTGTGTGTCCAATAAATAAATAAAATCTTTAAAAAAAGGCTGATGGATGACAAATTATGAAAACTGCTCCCTCCAAATGATGGCTTTTCATAAGGATTTAAGAATTTAAAATTGTAAGAATTTAAAATTGAAACTTGATCGCAGGATTTATCTTATAGAATAACATCAAGTGAAGGCAGTTATTATTCTGATGTATTTGTGATTCTGAATTCTTGGCCTCAATAGTAAATTTATTTTTAAATTCTCCCATGGAGTGGTGATTGGCCTTCAGTCTTTCATTGATGTACAACATTGGGTCAAATGAGATGTGTGTGCCCAGAACTATATATAAACTTTTTTGTATTTCACTGGAGATGGCATTTCTGAGTTTTGTTCAATTGAATTTGGACAGATGTTTTAATAGTCACTTCTAGAGTTGGCCCTGGAGAATATCTTCCTTTTTTTCTCTTCCGATTCTCTGAAAAACCCTGATTAATTCACATTATCACAGTGATATCACAATTCAAGTTTTACCAAACACTATAGCTGCAAAATAGAAGGAAGCTACTCAGAATGGAATACTATTGTGAATGATTGAGAAAGAAAACATTATTATAATTAAGCTACCAGGTTTCAATGTATTTTATTGTTGCTTAGAAAATCCTAGCATACCCAGACTTTACAGAGATTTGATGATCCTAAGAGCTGAACTCATGGACCAAAATAACTATGCACATAAAAAGTACAATTACTTACCTAAAAAGATGATGTGGTTAACTTTATATGGCAATCCAAGTGTTTTTGGAACAGGAATTTAAAAAATAGCTTAGGGGCACCAAGGTGGCTCAGTGGATTAAGCCACTGCCTTCAGCTCAGGTCATGATCTCAGGGTCCTGGGATCAAGTCCTGCATCAGGCTCTCTGCTCAGCAGGGAGTCTGCTTCCCTCTCTCTCTCTCTCTCTCTGCCTGCCCTCCGTCTACTTGTGATCTCTCTCTGTCAAATAAATAAATAAAGAAAAACTTAAAAAAAAAAGAATGACTGTTCTTTTAAAAAATAGCTTAAAAGGGGCGCCTGGGTGGCTCAGTGGGTTAAGCCACTGCCTTCGTTTCAGGTCATGATCTCAGGGTCCTGGGATCAAGCCCCACATCGGGCTTTCTGCTCAGCAGGTAGCCTGCTTCCCTTCCTCTCTCTCTGCCCGCCTCTCTGCCTACTTGTGATCTCTCACTGTCAAATAAATAAATAAAATATTTTTAAAAATAGCTTAAAAGTATATGATAAAATAATGATATACATATACAAGGAAAAGAAAGATACTATACTGTGAATATAAATTAAGTGAAAATTGTTGAAATAAAGAATACAATAAATGGAGACTAAGATGAATATAGCTGTAAAATGAATAAATGAGTTGGGAAAAACAAACAAACAAATTAATGACTTCTGCCCAAATACAGCAGAAGAGAAAAAAAAATAAAGAAAATATTTAAATAAGTACTGAGATAAATTTTGGAGAATTAAAGAAAGATAAAAGATACCAGACTTAAAATGATGCCAAACATGATATATAAGAAACAAAACAAAACAAAAACTACACACACTAAAAAGCACTCGTATACATTATGGTGAGTTTTAAGAATATCAAAAACAGAGAAGAGCATAAATGATGCCCAAGAGAAGAACAGATCACCTAAAATGTACAAGAATAATACCGACAGCACAATTCTCAATAGTAATAGCATATAAAGAGACAGCTGGGTGTTTGTATAGATGGAAAAGATATTTGAAACTAGGTATTATACATCAATCCAAATTATTGATTAAATTTGAGAGCACAGTAAAATACAATGAAGCATGTTAGGTCTTAGAACATTTATCACACAGAGACACACATTTTGCAAAACTTTCTTGGAAGACAGCTCAATTTAAATAGAGAAAACAGAATTATGTACTCAAAGGCACATTTTGAAGGAAGGATTGCATATAGTCTGCACTGCAAATATTCTTTAATCGTATGTTCTGAATTTCCTAAATTTAAGAAGTATTTGTTCAAATATTTACCTTTAAATAAATCCTAGGAGACTTTTTCTTGGATTCTGGAAAATCAGTCCATTTGGATACAAATCTTTTTGTCACTGATGGAAATTTTGATAGCCCTTAACTGTGGAATGCCTAATGTATTGTTACAGCAATTGTGATTTGCCAATACATTGGTGATGTGTGTGTGTTGTGTGTGTTTATTTTTATTTTTGATGGTTTTACTCTTCTATGAGATTTTTAAGTAGACATGATTTTAATAAATTATGATTTGTTGAAATTTATCTGAGGTTATATATAATACATTATATTCATTATCAAATTTGATAATATACAATAAAGTATTTATGGACATATGGAACAATATCAAATTCTACTATTAACTCATATTAATAATTACCATAAGAGGAAAAAGGGATATTTTTCAAGATGAAAATTAGCGAATTTTTCAGAATATGATATGGTGTTATTCACTGAACAGAGGGAACAAATGTCAAAGTTTAACACAGTTTACAGAATGTTTTAACATAAATTGAAATTTAAATCTGACCAAATTTCACAGTTTTAAGTAAAATGATAGCACTTTATATCCTTGAAAAGTGGTAAGTGACCCAAAACATGGCTTAGAAAAACAAATTTAACACTACACTAGTCTGAGATGGTTAAGTTATGGTACAACTTGCCATTGTGTATCATCAAATGGTATATTTTTTTCTTTTGGGCTTGTCATTATATTTTATTTTAGCCATTCTGGTAAGTGTGTAGTGATATCTCAGTGTCATTTTAATTGCATTTCCTTGATGTCTAATTATGTCAAAATATATTACTTTGATGTTTAATGCTCTGAGCTTTCTCAGTTCAAGACCATGAAGCCACTTAGGAAAAATACAGTTGCAGAGGCACTCATAGACCAACTCTTATTTCGAAATAAGAAGAAACATTACTACCCATTCCAACAAAAAATAGATTTGTTATGCAGCAGGGATTTTATAAATTACCTGACACAACTTCTATAGTAAGATGAAATGGGACAGGCGGCTTCTTGCAGCTATATACAACATCATTTTAATTTCAATTTTCAGTATAATTTTTCCCAGGTTTACACAGAATATATATTTAATGTAAATCGTGAACATTTTAAACTCTGTATATGGAAATTAATCAATTTTAAGTTTATAACAATCAAAATTAACGGAAGTTTATTTTAAATTAGTTAGCTTTCTCTGCATTGCAAGACAGAATAATCAAGAATTGGTAAGAAAAGAGTAATCTCTGTAAAATTACCGGGGGTGCATTATAAAGTGTTCGGTAACCGATCAAACTCACAATTTGGATTGAATGGCAAGTGATTTTTAAAATCTGGAACTCATTGTCAATTTTTTTTTCTTCATTGTGTCTTAATAAATTACTGTGTTCATTTGCATGGAAGTGAAGAAAAATGCATGACATTTCATCTCAACACTAACACCTTTAACTGGCAACTCTGAATGTACTTTACAGCAGTGTAACAAAGTAAAGATCACTGATGTTTCATGAAATATTTGTTATAATTCTCAAGGAGATAGGGAGTTTCTGCAAAAATGCAAATCACTTTGCGACTAAACACATTGTTTATTTCAGCTAATTTTAAGAAAATATGCTGAGAATCTCTCAAAAAAGGAAGCAATGATTTAGGTTTGCCTTCAAAATCCTTATCTAATCCTGAACCAACAGCACATAGCTCAAAGAGCAACTTATTTGAGCAGCTCCAATTTACACATTTCCTAATAATGCTTAATTTAGTGGAATTTCTGTCCAATTATGGTAATTTGATGTAATGAAAGACAAAAGTTCAAAACGATCATCCTTAATTTATATAGATGCCAAACTCTGCATTTTCTGAATGACGCCCAGGAACATATTTTCAAAAACAAACAAACAATGCCAGAACCACTATTTGGTCATCTCTAGGCAGAAAGTGACTCAGAGCTTACATTACTCTCTCCCTGAAAGTATACTGTAGGCACTGAAACTACTACCCTGAGTCTGTGCTATTAAATTCCTTAAGTTAGAAACTTTTAAAACCCGTCTGTGTGGGAGTATTTCATTTACAGATAGAGATTTGGTTGTTTATACATTTTCATACTTGATTTTTAGGGTGTAATAAGTATGTTTTAAAATTCATGGTGGTTTTGAATACTGTTGGATAATTGAGCTAAAATGGTATATCCATTCCTCCTAGGAAACAGAAAATATAGAAAGGTAGTGCTTTTCAAATCTGACATCTTTGAGTCATTGCAGTTTCATATAAATGCAATAGGAAAAGTGTCATTCATGTTTATGATATTTTCTATAAATAAATTAGAATGTACTGGAGGCCTGATATAAAGTGGGATGCCTAAACTTCAGTAAGATCTTGTTTTCAATTCAAAATAAATTTTATTTTTTATTTTTTTATAATGTCCCTCAATTTCAGATAAGCACCCCCATAAGGTCCACTCCGTTTTTTTTTAAGATTTTATTTATTTTATTTGACAGATAGAGATCACAAGTAGGCAGAGAGGCAGGCAGAGAGAGAGGGAAGAGGAAGCAGGCTCCCTGCTAGGCAGAGAGCCCGATGCGGGGCTCGATCCCAGGACCCTGGGATCATGACCTGAGCCAAAGGCAGAGGCTTTAACCCACTGAGCCACCTAGGCGCCCCCAAAATAAATTTTAAATTGAATTATGCACCTCTAAGTTCAGAGACAATAAACATCAACCAACACAATTAATAAGTTCTATTTCTTGAAATTTCGGGAACATTGATAGTCTCATCTCCTGGAAGAACAACAGCTAAAATTTTTGGTCATGGATTCTTGCTAAAATATCACTTTCCCAAAGAAAATTAATGTTATGAATTTTCTTTGATTGTTATTGATCATGAAGAATATAACAACCATGATAAAAAGAGTAGGAAAATCATGATATCTCATCTGTAAGGGCATGTGGAAAGTAGGAAATGCTAATAAAAATTACCATTATTTCCTAAGTTAACATAATATAACAGAACAAAAATATTTCAAAACAATGTTTTCTTTTTTTTTTAAAGATTTTATTTATTTATTTGACAGAGAGAGATCACAAGTAGGCAGAGAGGCAGGCAGAGAGAGAGGAGGAAGCAGGCACCCTGCTGAGCAGAGAGCCCAATGTGGGACTCGATCCCAGGACTCTGAGATTATGACCTGAGCCGAAGGCAGTGGCTTAACCCACTGAGCCACCCAGGCGCCCCCATAACAATATTTTCTAGGCTCATTCTGATAACTCTTTTCTACATTCAAATTTAAAGGTTGAGGCATGTGATATATATTACACAAAAAACATCCCAAGGAATTCGTTAAAAAAAAAAAAAACTCTTAATAAAGGACAAATCCAAAGGAATTTCTTTTCCAATTTTTTTTAATTTTTTATTTTTTATAAACATATATTTTTATCCCCAGGGGTACAGGTCTGTGAATCACCAGGTTTACACACTTCACAGCACTCACCAACGCTCATACCCTCCCCAATGTCCATAATCCCACCCTCTTCTCCCAAGCCCCCTCCTCCCAGCAACCCTCAGTTTGTCTTAATCTTTTCCAATTTAATTAACAAATTATGAATCGACTTACCTATTTCATCACAGCATATCAGGCACCAATAATATTTTTTAATCGTCATACCTGATGCAATAGTTACCATCTTTCAGACATACTGATCACGAACAAGCAAATAAACAAGAGCACCGTAGCTTAAGATCTACCTGCATAAATATAGGCTACTTCAGACAATCTCTTCACGACAACATAGCAATGAATAGAAATCATACATGCTCTGTAATGGACATACAGATGAGATAGAAGGTGATGATGTTAATATATGCAGAATCTTTATTAATTACATTGTAAAACATAATATGGAAAAACAGAATACAATTTTAGAAATACCCAGGTCACCATCATTGTTTTATTTTTATATGTGTATATAAGGAGTTTAATAAACAATCCATGACTATTCAACTCCTTATATTTTGAAAATTTTAGCAAAAGTAACAAACCTAGCACCTAGAAAATTGTACCTATCTGCAACATACAGCTTTGCCAGCATGGTAGAGGAAAAGCAAAACAAAATAAGTAAGAAAAGTTTAACATTTCACAAGAGATTTGCTTTTATTTTTTTATTTTTTAGTTTTTATTTTTCATTTATTATTTACTTCCATTTTCTACTTTATTTTAATGAAAATGTCATGACCATAACATAAGAGCAGAATTAAGCCAACTTGAGAAATTATTTTTTCATAAGTTAAAATAAACTAGCTTGGTGATTAATTCAAAATTATATTACAAACTTTAGTGTTCTTGTAGTATGTATCACTGCATAAACAAATGAGTCAGGAGTCATAAACTAATGATGATTCTAAATGTTATTTAGAGAGACATTCTGTTCTTAATATATTTCAAATATTCTACACAAGGCAAAGTGGATCCAAGTAATCTGTAGGCAAAATAAGATTTTAGAGAAGTATATATTTCCAACAGTATTTATAAAATATTACCTTTATGTAAGGCATCATCCTGGACTTTGTGGAAAACACACAAAGGAGTAAGAAGTGGCCCTTCAAGAAACATATACAATATCAAGGTTTAACATGAAGCAGCATGTCTTCTCTAAGTAAAAAAAACATTGTACCAACTGACTTTACTGAAACTTTATATTTATTGCTCTCATTTTAGGTCATAGTGTCCTTCTGCATGCAGGCTGCTATAACGGACATGATATAGACTTAATAGCTTATAAAGAACAGGAATTTATTTCTCACAGTTCTAGAACGGAGAAGTTCAAGATTAAGGAATGGGCAGATCCAGGGAGAGCCCACTTCCTCATAGATGGCTATCTTCTCACTGTAAACGTACATGATGAATGAAGCAAGAGAACTCTCTGGGGTCTCCTTTAAAAGGACTGTAATCCCACTTATGACCTAATCACCTCCCAAAGGCCCCTATGTTTTAATACTAGCACTTACAGAGTTAGAATTCATAATATTATTTTGGGAGACATAAACATTCACACCATAGTATATATAAACAAAAAAAGACACGAAAACAACAAACAAAAAAATTATTTTAACTACCTATTATTTTCAACTACATAAACTTTTAATTTGTTTCTATATAATATTAAATAACTCATTAAATAACTCATAAATATAAGTGATTCACTTATATCCAATTCATCTGAGTGCAATTAAATTTGCTTACCCAGCATATCCAGAAGCATATTTCTTCAGACTATCCCATTCCCCACCTTACAGGATTTACCACAATTAGAAGACAGGGGATAGAGGATAGATGGATAGATGTATACATAAACACACTTGTACATACACATATGCATATTTTTTCCTGTTAATGATACTCATGCAAATAAAATTTAAGCTCAAGGAAACCTGTCTTGTGTGTTACTTAATATCCAGTTTTTGTCAACATCCCAAAACAAATAATCCAATAAAAACATGGATAGAAGACATGAACAAGTGTTTCCCCAAAGAACACTTTCAAATGTTCAGTAGATACATGAAAAGATGTCCATCATCATGTATCATCAGGAAATTGCAAAGCGAAACTAGAAAGAGGTACCACCTCACACCTGTCAGAATGGCTAAAATCAACACTACAAGAAACAAAAGGTGTTGGAGAGCATGTGAAAAAGTAACACTTGTGGGGACTGCCTGGGTGGCTCAGTGGGTTAAGCCTCTGCCTTCAGCTCAGGTCATGATCTCAGGGTCCTGGGATCAAGTCCCACATCGGGCTCTCTGCCAGGCATGGAGCCTGCTCCCTCCTCTCTCTCTCTCTACTTGTGATCTCTCTCTGTCAAATGAATAAAATCTTAAAAAAAAAGAAAAAGTAACAATTGTGAACTGTTGGTGGTGATGCAAACTGATACAGCCATATTTGAAAACAGTATGGAATTTTCATAAAATTTAAAAATAGAAGTCCTTTGTGATCCAACAATCCTGTTGGTGTGTATTTACCCAATGAATATAAGAAAACTTATTCAAAGGGATGCTAGCACCCCTATGTTTATAGCAGCATTATTTATAAAGCTAAGATATGGAAAGCGCCCAAGTATCCATCAATTGATGAATAAATAAAGAATAATTGGTATGTATATACAATGGAATATTATTCTGCCATAAAAAGACTGAAATCTTGCCATTTGCCATAACATGGTTGGAACTAGACAGTATAATGCTAAAAGTGAAATAAGTCAGTCAGAGAAAGACAAATACCTTTACTCATATATGGAATAAAAGAAACAAAACAAACAAGCAAAGGGGAAATAATAAGACATAGAAAGAGAAACAAAGCAAGAAACAGACATTTCACTACGGAGAACAAACTGATGGTTACTTGACGGTATCTGAAAGGAGTGATGGATTAAATAAGTGATGGGGGTTAATTAGAGCACTTGTCATGATGAGCACTGAGTGCTATATGTTATATTGTACACATGAAACTAATACAACCATATATGTTAACTAACTGGATTTCAAATGAAAATTTTTTAAAATCCCAGTTTTTAGCTCACATTCTGGCTTACAAAAGGGATTTAGTCAGGAATTTGGAGATTAGTTAATGAACAAATAAGGGGTGAACAGGCAGTTGTTAGATAAAATTACTATCCTTTCTGGCATTATCTTATACCTTTTATCTAGAAGTATTTTTAGCACTTTAGACTCTTCCTATTTTATTTTGAATCATTAAAAAAAATTTCCTCAAAGGACCTTACACTCCATCCAATTTGAGCAACAGTGTGAGAGAGGAAATGGTGTCCAGGAGGAAAAAAAAAAAGATGAAACTACTTTTGTTTACTAGTGAATGCATAGTTCTTCCACAGAAGAAGCTCTAAATGGTCATGGCTCCAGCTTTATATGTGTTCACTCATATGTTCAGAAGTAGGTAACACTATCAAAAAATATAAAGCATCTGAGATTATTTTCCCTTATTTGAAAGCTGGTGTATGAGTCTGCCATAGTTTCTTGGGTGTTGATAGAAGACAAAGACTCATGGTTCAGAAATAATATAGTTTATTATTCACAGCAATAGAGGTAGCCAGAATATTAACAGTATTTGTGTGTGTGTGTGTGTGTGTGTGTGTGTGTAGGGGTGGGAGTTATATATCAGTTCTGAGCCTCAGTTCCCACAAGAAGAATCAAAACAGAGGCAGAAAATATTTGCAAACACAACAGGTTAAGTTAAAAAAAAAGATACTATTTCTGTCTTCCAAGTCTATTCAATACAACCATCTTCAAAGGATGGCCTAGAACAAATAATAAATGCAGAAATGTAAGCAACCAATTGAAAAGTGTCTCCCAAGAAACACACTTTGAGAGTCTTCATTTGACAAAAATACTATAGGATATTACATGGATCAGGTGCATTGAATACTGGAAGGTTAAAATTACAAGGGACCAAATATTTTTAAGAAGTTCTGGCATCCAGTAGAGTTCAAATAGGTTTTATAAGATTGAGGAAAGAAGCCATCAAAACCTGGGCCCAGGGGCACCTGGGTAGCTCAGTGGGTTAAGCCTCTGCCTTCGGCTCAGGCCATGATCTCAGAGTCCTGGGATCGAGCTCTGCATCAGGCTCTCTGTTCAGCAGGGAGCCTGCTTCCCCCCCCCACCCCCGCTATTTGCCTACTTGTGGTCTCTGTCTGTCAAATAAATAAATAAAATCTTAAAACAAAACAAAACAAAACAAATACCCTGGGCCCAATTTTCCCAAAAGTATGATGCTGATTCTAGTCTCTATGATGTTATCCCTTGAAGACAATGTCTCTAATTGAGTTGAATTAGTTTAATAAAGAGCATACCCCTATTTGTTGTAGGAGATGAACAATATGCAAGAGGCAAAATGCCACATGGAAGCCACCTGGTCTTCAGTGGAACATAGAATCAGTTCCTTTGGGATGAATTTGTTCCACATTTGACTTCCCACTTAAGGGAAAATAAGAGTGCCTTCTAACAGATTTTAAATAGGAAATGACAACGGAAGCTTATACAAGATTATAAAATGGGAAATTTCATTTAGATAAGCAATCATTTCAAAGTCATCTTCTTAATATTACAGACTCTTCACATAATCATAATTTTATTTTGGTATTATATGGTAATTTCAAATATAGTAAATATAAAGAATTTACCTCTGTAATTATAGCGAGTCTGGTCGTAGTTTAATGGCAACAAATCTTCAATTTAGAAGTATGGTCTACCAATTATTAATACATTTGGAAATGGTGTGTCATCTTCACTCCACTTGTCTCACTAAAACAGTGAGCCAAAAAAGTAGGTCCAAGCTGTTTACTATGGTCAAAATGGGTTGCTTTTGCACTTGGTAAAGAAGCAGTCATATTTTGGAAGAAGAAACTGAAGCTATTAATATTTTCAACTTATTTTCAGAAAAGGAAAGAAAGGATAATCTAAGCTAAAGCCAAAATCTTACACAAGGTGGCAGGAGAAAGATCTTTTCCCAGATAAAGGTTTTTTCAACTTAGCCATGTTAGGAGGAAGAAGAGATGAGACATTGTGGACTTGACTAACTTTTGTATACTGTTCAAAAAGTTTTCAAAATAATGTGTATTATTTTTCTTCTTTTAGTTGAGACAAAAACAAACAAACAAAAAAAAACACTAATGAGCTTACTCTTAAAAGGAGGTAAACAAGAAACTAGCAAAGATTGAGTGTTAGGTATTGTCCCCCTCCTTTTTTTTTTAAATTATGTTATGTTAGTTACCATACAATACATCATTAGTTTTTGAAGTAGTGTTCCATGATTCATTGTTTGTGTAAAACACCCAGTGCCCCATGCAATATGTGCCCTCCTTAATACCCATCACCAGGCTCACCCATCCCCACATCCTTCTCATATTTAAAACCCTCAGTTTGTTTCTTGGAGTACATAGATTTTCATGTTTTATTTCCCCCTCCAATCCCCCCACTTCATTTTTCCTTTCCTTCTCCTAATGTCCTCCATGCTATTCCTTAGGTTCCACAAATAAGTGAAACCATATGATGATTGACTTTCACTGCTTGACTTATTTCACTTAACATAATCTCCTCCAGTCTCATCCATGTTGATGCAAAAGTTGGGTATTCATCCTTTCTGATGGCTGAGTGATATTCCATTGTATCCTTGGATCACATCTTCTTTATCCGTTTGTCTGTTGAAGGGGATCTTGGCTCTTTCAACAGAATGGCTATTGTGGACATCGCTGCTATGAACACTGGGGTGCATATGGCCCTTCTTTCCAGTAAAATAGAGCTAGCCTATGACCCAGCAATTGCACTACTGAGTATTGACCTCAAAGATACAGATGCAGTGAAAAGAATTAGGTAGTGTTAAAGCACAAATGCAGGGGATAGAAGTTATGGTACAGAAGAGGGAAGGGCAACCATATGGCAGAGTAGAATAAAGTAGCTCAGGAAGAAATTAGTCATATCCAGATATTGTAAGGCATGTGGGGTTGGCAGGGAGAGCATGAGAAATCATGAGAGAAGAGAGAGAAAATGGACCAGGCAGGAGAGGTTTATAACATTTTAACATCTAAGGTAAGCATATGCAAAGCAGAATAGGGAAAGAAATAAAAGTTTTTATAAGACTCAATACATAAGGAATAACGTGGAGGACACTGGGAGATGGAGAGAAGTGTGCTGGGGGAAATCGGAGGGAGAGACAAACCATGAGAGACTGTGGACTCTGAGAAACAAACTGAGGGTTTTGAAGAGGAGGGTGGCAGGTGGTTGGGTGAGCCCAGTGGTGGGTATTAAGGAGGGAATTTTTTACATGAAGCACTGGGTGTGGTGCATAAACAATGAATTTTGGATCCCTGAAAATAAACTAAAAGAAAAAAAAGACTGACTACAGACATGGACCACAGTGTAACACAGATATGGAACTCACTGTAATACCAGCCACTTCCCACCGACACACGCAGACTATGATAATAATAAATAATAATGCAATTAAGAAAATTGCCTGCCAAATAATTTTTCCTCTTTTTTATTTTTATGATTATTATTTTTATTTTATTTTTAAAGTTTTTATTTAAATTGTAGTTAGTTAAAATAAGGTTAATATTAGTTTCAGGTGTACAATATAGTGATCAACACTGCCATACAATGGCTTAAATAAAAAAATGAAAAAAAATTTTTTAAAGATTTTATTTTTAAATGAAACCTCTACACCCAAGGTGGATTTCAAACATACAACCCCAAGATCAAGATTTACATATTTTACTGACTGTTCCAGCCAGGCACCCCAACAAATAAAAATTTTATAAAATTGTTGAGTTTGTGGGAGTCTCATTTGCTTAGTCAGTTAAGTGTCTGCCTTTGGCTCAGATCATGATCTCAAGAGTCCTGGGATCCAGCCCCATATTGCTCATGCTCTCTCTCTCTCTCTCTGGCCTTTGCTCTTAAATAAATAAATAAAATATTTTTAAAAAAATTGTTGAGTTTGTTTAACTAGTTTTAAACTAGTAGACAGAGATGAAGATAAAGTATGATGTCATGGCACGGAAAAATACAACTTACACGTTTTAAAAATAAAATGTGCAATGCAAGTTACCTCACTTCTTTTATCACCACACTGGGACTTTCCCTACTGAGTTGTTGTAATGTAAGGACCTATTTTATATTTTTATATTTTAGCAAGAGGCTTTCATTGAGGTTAACCCTTAAACTGTCCTTGCTCCCCTTCCCCCAGGGGATTCACTTAAAAACAAGTCCTGGAAATCAGCTCCAGGTAACAAAGCCCATATACAAGGGTGGGTCAGGCCAGGTGGAGACATCAATCAGCGGGAGGGGGGGCGGTGTTTGCATATTGTCTCCCTAGATACTAAGGAGTATGCCCCACTCCTCTGCCCTTTGGGAACCTTTTTGGCACTAATCCTAATCAAGGTGTAATAGGCTGGGTCAAATGTCTACACTAGGGTAAATTGAACCTCAATTGGTCACCTAGCCTCACTGTGGAGTTTCCTGTGTGTGTTAAAATCTCATTGGTCACCTGTGCGTGGCCAGGCCTGACTGCATGGCCTTTGCCCTTAAAAGCTAGACTGTGAAACAGCAAAGGGTTGCCTTCTCTCATAAGAGGTGTGGCCCCGAACGTTCGAACGTTCGGTTAGATTCTTGATGCTTGGCATGAAATAAAGCTTTGCTTGACCTTTGCTTTACATCAGTCTCGCTCCTTTAATCATAGACCCATTATTGGCGCATAACAGTATTAATCTTAAAGTTATAAGTCCACAATGCATCCATCATCCATTCTACCCCTTAACATTCCCCTTTGGACAGACCCATGATCTAGAACAAGCCTTATTTTATAGTGCCTTGTAGGAGATTTTTGCTGCTACCTATATTGCCTACTTTCTTCTCACCATTACCACGGAAATTGGGTCCACTGAAACAAAGGGGTAGTGTAAGAAATTAAGACTTCCATAAATCTCTTTAAATAATAAAGTATAAGATAGTGATACCTTTTTTTCTGCCACATAACCAATTCTTGCAAGAATAAGGTCATATAAGAGAATTTACAACACATGCTAGCATTATCCTACTGGACCCAGACCATTTGTATGTTTCTCTGTCTCTCAGAAATGTAGTTATTTACATGACTGAAACCTAAAAATTGTTTGATATGACTACTAATATCACCTACATTATTTTAAAGCCTGTTTAAGGCTTCTGTAATACATAGGCTTTGTAAACACTTATTAAGCATCTTGTATATATCAAACACTTTAAAAATCTCTGCTTTAAAAAAAAAAAAAACAAGCTCTACCTCAATGGAACTTTGAGTCTGAAAAAGATACAGGCAATATACAAGGCAACAGATAGAATAATTACATATTTGATTATATACTCTGAGGATGTCACCTTAAATTGATATGAAAACGATCAGAAGGATCTGGATTTCTTGTCAAAATATTTTGCCTTAAAAAGAAATTGATATTTAGGGAAAGTTGTTACTGAAAGAGGTCCTGTGTCAACCAAAAATGTTAAACCATGATCTCGCTAAATTTTCCAGTTGTGATCATTGCTTTGTTTAGCTGTCTTCTATTAAGACTGAATTTAGTAATTCAGTCTCAGATTTCAGTAAGTCTTTTTTTTAAAGATTTTATTTATTTATTAGAGAGAGAGAGGGAGGGGCAGAGGGAGAGGAAGAACCAGACTCCTTGCTGAGCAGGAAGCTGATGCAGGACTGGATCCTAGTACCCTGGCATCATGACCTAAGCTGAAGGAAGACACTTAACCAACTGAGCCACCCAGGCACTCTAGACTGTAAACTTCTTAAAGGTAAAAAAGTTTATTCTTCTAGTAGTTCCACAGACATTTCTAACATCCATAAGAAAGCATGTACTGATGTAAAATGCCAGCAAATCAAATTATTTAAAAAAGAAAGAAAGAAAGAAAAGATATATCTGGATAAAGAGAAAAACAGAAAATCTAATAATACATTGAATTATTAGAGCAAAGAGTGGAGGAAGAGAAAATAAATATGAAATAGAGATTTCCACTAAAAGAAAAAAATTGAATAAGGCAGGAGATTTAGAAAATTATTATGACAGACTTGAGAAAAAAATAAAATAGGAATTTTTAGAAAATAGCAATGAATGAAAAGGTCAATTGTTCCTACCTCTATAATATTAGCTGTTTGTTGTTGTTGTTGTTGCTAATTTACCTATTTAAGCTAATAAACAAAGAAAGGTTTCATTTAGGAATAAGGTTTCTATGTATATATATATATATTTTTTTCCCATTTAGGGATAAGGTATATATATATATGTATACATATATATTTTTTAATTGTAATTGTTAGAAAATGTGTCACAGAAAGTGTTTAAACTTTAAGATACAGATGCAACATGTAATGAACTGCATTGTTTGAACGTCTAATTTGTAAATGCTGTTAGAGGAAACTTGGTGGAAATGTTCTTGTGTGCTTGTGTTTCTGGAACTAAGTATATTTATTAATAAGGAATAGTCTAAAATTATGAAATGACCAGGAGTGGACAATTTTCCTAATCCTATCAGCTCTTTGCAGCTCTTTTATTAGCCCCCTTCAGGAATATCAGCTTTATTTATCTAATTAAATTTTATATTAATGTGCTTTTGACTTTTGGCCTTTCTCTTCCTTCTGTTCTTTTTTTTTTCCCTAAATTACATGTTTCTGTTTAACAGCTACTATCAATTCTTTGATATGAATACTCAACATCAATTTACTAACTCCAGAGATGAAGGAGCATCAATATTTAGAAGCGAAGAATACAAAGCCTTGGGCATCTGGATGGCTCAGTCACTTAAGCAGCTTCCTTCAACTCAGGTGGTGATCCCAGGGTCGTGGGATGGAACCCCAGGTTGAACTTTCTGCTCAGCTGGGAGCCTACTTCTCCCTCTCCTTCTGCCTGCAGCTCCCTTTGCTTGCGTTCTCCCTCTCTTTGTCAACTAAATAAAATATAATAAAATAATGTAAATAATACATTTATTTATTTAATAAAATGCAATTATTACACAATACATAATGTATTGCATAATTATAATAATGATTAAATAATTTATTTAATATTTATATTAAATATATCAATTTAAGTAAATAAATATTTTTAAAATTTAAAATATTTCAAATTTAGATTATTAAATATTAAATCATTAATTTAATAATATCTAAACATAATTAAATAAATTAATTTATTTATTAAAATGAATAAAATAATGTTGTCATTATCTGAGCATGTATTTTTAAATAGTCTAAAAAAAACCATCTAATAAAGTCTAAATACATTGAGTTCAGATATTTATACAAGTTAATCCAGACACTCAACCCACAGACAGTTTCAAAACTTTTGTTTTTATCTACAACTCAAAATACGATTGTAATGTATTTATTTGTAACTTTGACATAGCAAGGAAACTTGGAGGAAAAGGAGACATTTGCTTTTAATATTTGAAAATTATTTTGTTGATTTAAAAAATAAAAACCTTAACACGTGAGCATTTCTTCTTAAATAACACTGTGAAGTTTCTGAGTCGCATTTTATTAAAAGTGCTGATAAAAGGGCCTCAGTTACTCATTTAAATTATCAGCTGAATGGGTAACAAATGAAGTAGAGAGCTTTTTAATTATTTATGAATGTATTGCTTGTGGATGGAGTGCCACATAGAGTTACCTCTCTTTTTGGCTTTGTTTTGTGAGCAGTAGTGGAATCTATGAATGAGATTAAACATAAGGACATTCACAGAAATTCTTAATGAACTTCTGGGGAAGGGCAATAAGTGCAAGGAAAAACTGCAGCAAGACTAATTACAAATTTCAAGTGGTCATCGCTTAATTATAGAAGCTTTTAAGTTCAAGTAATATATCTTTTTCATGAGCCTATCATATTGTATTAATTACCACAAACTGCACTCTTGAACACTTATCTTTTCACATATTTCTTATTCTTAGTACTTAAAATTACCCTTATGATTGATAAGTAAATGGATTTTACTGACAATGCATTTATTTACATAAATAAATAATGCTGTTTATATATATAAAAACAATTGAATATGTGTATGTGCTCAATGATTTTTTTTTCAAATTAACATCTTAATTCTACCACATTAGTTACAAATAGATATAGACTTTATAGATTCATCAAATATTTTATTCTCAAATTTATATGTCCTTTGTGAAGTAAATGAAACTGTATATATTAAATATAATCCTATCACATGTAACAGTTACTAGTGCATCCAAGGACATACATAAGTCAGGTCCTACTCAAGGCATCACGGATAACTGGATTTAACTTTCTATCCTAGGAGTCTTCTGTATATTTCTGTGGCTTTTATACTACAATCAGGAGGAAGAATTCTTTTGCTAAAAGCTTCCAAATGACTATGTCAGTAGATTATTTGTAGACTAGTGATATAATATTATAGTTTAATATGTGAAGTATGATAAAATAAAATGCTATTGCCATATTTAATTTGTTCAGTAAAGCATTCATTTAGTTATCAAGCATTCACTTTCTTTTTTTAAAGATTTTATTTATTTATTTGAGAGACAGATCACGAGTAGACAGAGAAGCAGGCAGAGAGAAAGGAAGGGAAGCAGGGTCCCTGCTGAGCAGAGAGCCTGATGTGGGGCTCTATCCCAGGACTCTGGGATCATGACCTGAGCAGAAGGCAGAGGCTTTAACACACTGAGCCACCCAAGAGCCCCAAGCATTCATTTTCGTTATACAGAAGAGATAGAACAATATTACATAGTAGAAAATACAGTAAATAATCTAGAAACCTTGATCATTTTGTTTTGGCCATTTTAGAACATAACATTAGCTAAAGCTCAAGTGCAAGTTATATTTGTATCATAGGAGGAAAAGTTAATTAAAAGTTTGTTTATTACCATAGTTTAACACTTCAACAAAATGATAACGAGTCCAAAATCAATGAATATATGAAGTATACAATAAAAACAATAATCTTGAGTGTATGTGACTCACTGTAGGTATTGATAGGCTAGAAATCAAAGGGAAAGTATCTATAGGGTTTGTTCAGTTCCATGCTCATCAGATTAATAGGCTTTCTCATATTGCTTCCTTCACCACATTAATTTGTCTAATGAAGTTTTCAAGAGTTAAAGACAGTGATAGGTTCATGGCTGGAGAGAAGGTACAGAATCTAAGATAGTTCACCAGTGCTTATTATTTAAGAGAAAGACAGCATGGGAGGTGAGGGATATATCATGCATCCTGTTTTCACTCCCTTTGTGGAGCACCTACCCTGGAGGTCATGTAATAATAACCAATGACCAAAAAACAATAAAAAAACCCAAACATCCATGTGGAAGTGCCATCCCTGCCTGGAGATGAGTAGACTGCTCAAACAGATCCTGGGCAGGCATCTCAGCCCAGGCCTGTGCTGGGGAAGCTGGTTCCTGGCTTTGGGTGCAATCAGGAAGCCAGCAAACTGACAGGAGAGTGCATCCAGGCTTAACAGGACTGATGATCTTTTTGCAGCCAGGAGGCGGGTGGACACCCGCTCAGGGAGCCAAGCTAGGAGGCTGCCCAGCGCCAGCGCTGGCAAAGCTTGCAGCCCCCGGGGCTTCCCCCCGCGCCCCAGCCAGGGCGGGGCCTCAGAAGGGAGGGGGGCGGGGCGGCGCAGAGATGGGGCTTTGCTAATTGCCAAAGCAAAAAGTGAGCTGGCGGAGGACTCAGGAGGGAGGGGGGCGGGGGCGGGTCGAGGGCGCCGGGGAGAAGGCGCTTTGCTAATTGCCAAAGCTGGAAGTGAGCTCACAGAGGATGTGGCTGAGAGTCTGGGAGGAGGTGGAGGGGCTGGCGGAGGAGGGGCGGGCAGCGCCGAGGTGCTGTGCTGCGGCCCAGTCGGGACTGCAGGACCCACCGGACTCCCCACCCGCGCGCTCCCGTGTGAGGCTCCGCTGTCCCCCTCCTGCTGCCTGCTGCCCCTCCCCGCCCCAAGGCTTCTCCGGACCACCCTCTGCGCACATTTAAAGTGACACCCTGCCGCGCCCTCACCTGGAGCAGAAAGCGCAGATCGACCTGGGGGCGGAGAGGGGGTTGTGGAGGCCCAGCCTCCCGCGAACCCCAGGGCACCGGGACCACCCCGGATGCTGCGCCAAACCCGGTCCGCATGGGGTCGGGCTGGGGACAGCGCCTTGCGAGGTGCCCCCCGCCAGCGGGCGCGCTAGCCCCCATCTTTCCGCAGCCCCATGCGCCCGTGCTGAGGACCCCCTTCCCTCACCCGCCGTGGCCCCGCTGCTTTTGTTCTGGCCTTGGGATCCCAGGGGGAAACTAGTCCCTCAGACCTCCCTGGCAGCAAGGAGGGCAGGGAGGGATTCTTGGTTTTCTGCCCTGGCTCCTCCTCTCTCCCCATTCACATGCCTTCTGGCTTCCCTTTCCACTCCTCATTGTCAGTTTTCTTAAATGGTTTTCTTCTGCATGTTGACCCAAAGAGCTATTTCATGAATGAATATACATGAAACTGAGTTGGAGCCCACCTGTGAGAGCCCACCTGTAGAGGCCTTTCATTAGAATGGTCTCTGGTTCTAGCTTCAGTTCAGAATACTGCATGTACCTGAGGACCGAGTCCAGATGTTTCTTTCATCTCTGACTTGAATTTGAAATCCTCCTCAGACTTCAGCTTCCAGGATTTCTCCAGTCCTTGCTCTCCCACTGTCTTGGTGGGGATCCGCCATGAGTGTTGAACACAGGAATGAATGAATGATATATTGCCCAGATGGCTGGGGCTTTGTCTTGTTTTGCTGAGGTTGGAAAGGCTTGGGAGAGACCCCCTGTATGCAGATACAGAGCTGCATATAATTGCTTAGATAAACGTGTTCCCCACTATATTGCTTGGGCATTGAACATTTCGCCCTTAACCTGTGGCTTGAGCAGTTAGGAGGAGACAATCTGGAGGTGAATCAGAAGATGGCTGAATCCACATGGTGGTGGTCTGAGTTTGGGAGATTTTCCTGGAGATTCAAACGAAAGATCTAAATTCTTCCAGTGGGGAGTGGTAAACATTTTATCGATGGTAGATGGAAAATAAATGGTCTGGTTAACCTTTCCCTCCCCCTCAAAACCCATTATTTGAAAACACAAAAAGGGAAGTGAAGGGAGAAATCCTCCCACTCCCATCCCCACTCACCTCCAAAGCCACCTCCTCTTCCAAGAACCTAGCAGACAAGGTGCCAAGAAGTGTTAGGTACCAGCAGTGGTCTCAGAACTCATTCAAGGATCATGGTGAAAGGCATTCAAAGAGATTGTGGGGGCACAGGGATCCAATTAAGGGGGACAAGTTTAAGGTTTGCCTGGTCCCCTAAAAACTAATGGCACTAGAGAAGATGAGCTTTGGGAACTATAGCTTAATGGATACAATGTGTAAAAAGCTTCAGTGAGTCATGGTGGGAAGAGGCCATGAGGGCAGCAAACACAGTCTTAGATGATGTTATTAATAGCACTACAGGCTCTAGATTTCCTGTGGTGGTGTTCTTGGCAAGACCAGCCCGGCCAAAGTGGATACTCTCAACCTGGAACAGAGGGTCTTGGAGATGCCAGCACGTGAGGTATGATGAGAGGGTAAAATGATAGGAGGTGTCCTTTGGAAGGACTGACTCCTTGACTTTAAAAGGGAGAACCCAAATCTGTAGGTGAAATCTTTTTGGCTACAAAGAGGGCCAAGGCCTCCTAAGGTCAAGGTCTCCTCGTCACTTGCAAAGATGTCGAAGAACATATTCAGACTTTTCAAAGATGTCCTCATATCATTGGTTCCCACTCTGGAATTCTATCAATAAGGTGAGAGTTCCTCTAGTTGAAAAAGAGACCTAAAAAGACTTCCCTTTCTCATGTAATTTCTGTAACCTCCAGGACACACCCACCTCCCCCTTCCAGCTCTGTAATGAAGCCACATCTGGTGCCAATTTGTGGAACTCCTTAAAGGCTATTCTCCCTTATATACCCCGGGACCAAGTTCCCATGCTCCCTCACCTGATTTCCTGCACTCACCTCCCACCTGGTGTGTTCACACCTGCAAGTGCCTTTTACCAACCCCTTTGCCAAAAGGCAGCCAGAGTGACCTTTCAAAGACTTATCAGTTCCTGGCATTTGTCTCCATAGAAATCTGCACTGATTTTCTAACAAATTCTCAGTCCTCCAAAGGCACCCATAATCCTCCCATCAGTCTCTTCATACCCCTCCAACTGACTGATGCCTGTTCTGCCCCATCTCTCTGCCCTTCAACCACACTGCCTACTTCTTCCTGTGGAGACCTCTCATGGCACCTGCCTCCAAGCACAGGTGATTCCCATTGATGGGAAGACCCTCTTCTCTCCCCCATCTCCCCACTCCAGTTACTCCCAATTATTCGTGAGCTCACAAGCCCCATGGTACACACTCTCCATGCAGCCTGCTCTCTCTTTTCTAGCACTGGCCTCCGTTTCTAGCTGTCGTTGTGTCATGGATGTCCCTCCCCAGCCAGCCTCCAAGCTCTCCTTCCCTTTAGCTCCAACACCTGACACAGTGCCTGGCACGTAGTAAGCCCTGGCTAGCTTCTAAGAGCCTCACTGAGGGACTGAAAGCATTTTAAAAATGTCACCACGTAGGCTCCAAACTGTAGGCAGAAAAAGCTTTGCCTGGATTGACATTTTAGAGACGTATTCGTCAAGTTGGATGTGTTCACTGACTTTACCTTGTAAAATTAAAAAAAAAAAAAAGGACCTCTGTATTGCTTCGCATCTAACGAAGGCGCATGTATACTATTAGACCACGTTATGAGCTTAATGGAAGGAGACAAGATGTTTTCGCTAAGAAAATGTATAAGACTGTTGAGGTCAAGTGGGAGGAAACAGTCCGTTTGTTGGAGCATTGCTATCTTACTCTATCACAGCCACTCATAAAAATCTGACACGGGGTGAGTCAGAATTGTCTGTCGGAGATGATTTAGATCTGGCTCATGTTCCTACAGACATGAAAACCAGAAACGAAGAAGGAGGCTTTGAAAGCGTGGGTTGAGGAGGCGGTGTGGTTCACTGCGATGAGCTAAGTGCCCAGGGCCACCAGCAGACATGCGGGCCTGTGTCCTTCCTTTGTTCTGGGGTCCCTCTTGCACCATGTGGTGAGGCTGGTGGCTGGGAGCAGCTCAGGACAGGACCCGGTGGCATCTTACCTCTCCCACCCTCCTGTGGGCTCTATTGGGCTCCAGTAGGTCCCAAGGGACAGCCTGCCTTCCTTGAAAAGCCCAGTAGCACTGGGAGCAGAAAGTGGGACCAAAGAGTGAGCACCCTGTTTGACAAGCTGGACCAGCCACCTCTTCTTCAGATGCAGGGGGAGCCCTGGCATGCTGACTCCTCCCTTCTCCCTTTCCCCTTTCCTCTCTTCCTCCCTCTTTCCTTCCCCTCTCTCCTTCCCTGGTGGTGCCCTTTCCCAATGCCCACTTCATCCCTTTTCCTTTCTACATGCCTGTCTTCTAGAGTTTCTTCTCTTTCCTCCCCATTACTTCCCTTCATCTGAATCTCCTCTTTGGTCCCTTTGTCCCTGCTCTCTGCTCCTCCTCCCCTTCCCTGGCCCCTGTTCAGCTCCATACTGAATGCAGGCAGAGCTGGACTAACATGCTCACTTGCTAGCTCAGCCACCCTCCATAGAAGTCACTCTTCGGTGGCCACCTTCCTGACCCCCTGGTCGCTTCTCCACTTGTTCAGATATTGCTCTGAAGTCTGAGGAGGACAGAGCGGGGCTGCCACAGAAGCAGGCCAGAGGAGAAACCAAACCATGTGTCCACACTGTCCCCCAGCACTGCTGCTCTGAGAGCTTTCGGAGTCCTCAACAGGGTTAGGATTTAGGGGCTTCTTCAGAACCGGGAGTGAAAACAACCATAGGTCAAAAGAAAAGCTATGGCCCCCACACAAAAATAATAATCACAAATGAAAACTATGTTAACTCTGAAGTCCCAAAGTCGAAAAATTGCCTTGAATCTGTCACTAGAAAGCACCCAAGGCCTCACTCTCTGGGTTCTGGGTGCCCTGGGAATGGCAGGAGGCTCTGAAAAGCGCTTGGGGGTGCCAAAGTATGGGGGCTAGCCTGCCCGCTGGCGGGGGGGGGGGGGGGGCGGGGTTACCACCTGTGGCGCTGTCCTGGCCTGACCCCCTGCGGAAGGGGTGTGGCGCAGCGTCCAGGGTGGTCTTGGTGCCCTGGGGTTGGCGGGAGGCTGGGCCCCGACCACCCCACGCCCCGCCCCTGGACCGCGTTTTCTGCTTCAGGTGAGGGCGCGTCACGGTGTCACTTTACCTGTGAGCAGAGGGTCCTCCAGAGAAGCCATGGGGTGGGGAGGGGCAGCAGGCAGCGGGATCTGGAACAGGACACCGCGGCCTCAGGGGCTAGGCTGCAGCGTGGGAGCGCAGGGGCAGCGAGTATGGTGGGTCCTGCAGTTTTGAATGGGCTGCAGCACAGCAGCCTGGCTCTGCGCGCCCCTCCTTCCCGCCTGGGTAATTAGCAAAGCCCCTTCTCCTGGCCGCCCAGACCCGACCCCGCCACCCTCCCTCCTGAGTCCTCTGAGAGCTCACTTCCAGCTTTGGAAATTAGCAAGGACCCTTCACTGCGCCGGCCCCGCCCCCTCACTCCTGAGGCCAGAGCCCAGTCTGGGGTGCGGGGCAAAGCCCTGGCATGCTGCCACATTGACAGCGCCAGCGCTGGGCAGCCTCCTAGCCTGGCTCCCTGAGCGGGTGTCCACGGGCAGCCTGGCTGGAAAAGATCATCAGTCCTAAACGCCGGCTGCACTCTTGGGTCAGTTTGCTGGCTTCCAGATTGTGCCCAAAGACAGGAACCAGCTTCCCCAGCACAGGCCTGGGCTGAGATGCCCGCCTGGGATCTGTCTGAGCAGTCTCCTCGACTCCAGGCAGGGATGGCACTTCGACCTGGATGTTTGGGTTTTTTGTTTGTTTTTTTGGTCATTGGTTATTACATGACCTCCAGGGTAGGTGCTCCACAAAGGGAGTGAAAACAGGACGCCTGATATATATGCATACGGCCATTCTAGAAAAATAGCTTGTGGTTCTATCGGAAACGCGGCATTGGTCCTTGCACTATGGTTTAATAGAAAAGGGATTATGAACCAAGTTACTTAAATGAGCATAGGTTGAAATCGTTTACTGAGAGTAAATATTTTAAATAGTTATATTTTAACTAAATCTATCATCAATCATAAATCTATTACACGAAGGTTACAGGCAATTTAAAAGCAAGAGCACTCTCTTCAGGGTTTTAAATAATCCCTGTCTGTCTTGGCACATGAGAATGCAAAGATAGGAAATGGTTTGTAAAAGATCATATAATAGCTTTTACTAATTCTATTTATTTGACAGACAGAGATCACAAGTAGGCAGAGAGGCAGGCAGAGAGAAAGATGGGGAAGCAGGCTCCCCGCCAAGCAGAGAGCCTGATGAATGGCTTGATCCCAGGACCCTGAGATCAAGACCTGAGCCCAAGGCAGAGGCTTAACACACAGAGCCACCCAGGCGCCCCCAGATGAAATACATTTCTGACTTAGAAACTTCAGATAGAATTTTTTTGTCCATGATGACAAGTGAAGAAAATGTGTCATCCCTAAACCTAACCTTAAACCCTACCAATGCTGAAACCTAAGCTGACCTTAAAGCCCAAACTAGAACCCTGAATCCCAAACCTGGAATGGAACCCAAAGCCTGTACCTGAGCCCTGGATCCAAGCCCTGAACCACGAACCCAAACCCTAAACCAGACCTCCAAGTCATGAAACCTGAACCCAAATCTCAGCATGAAGTCAAACCCCAAATTTGACCTTGAACTTTATCCCATAAGCCCTGAGTCTTAAAGCCTAAATCATAAACTTAAATCCCTAAACTATAACTCTGATCCCTTGTCCTTCACTCTAAATCCTCACCCTAACACTAAACCCAAAGCCTGATCTAGAACTCTGACTAAAACCTGAACCTGAACCCATATTCAAACCCTTCACCACACTTTGCTTATGCACTTGCCATTGATGGATATTTGCAGTTTCTACCTTTTGATTCTTGTGAACATTGTTTGGGTCGGGGGCTAGGGTTAGGGTCTTGGATTAGGGTAAGGTCCAAGCTTGAGACCAAGTTGAGGTCAGAGTGTGTGTCTGCATCAGGGCCATGTTCAGTGACACTGTTTGGGTCAAGGACTATTGTAATTCCACATTGTTTCCAATTCATTGTTCCTTAGCTATTTGGGGGGAAGTTGGAGGGTATTGGGCTCCATGCAGCTTGAATTTCCGGAATGAAATGGCCTCAGCTGGACCCTGGGAGGGAGCAGGACCTTCCACTGAAGGGTGAACTCCCACAGTCCTGCACTGCCTTGCACCGCCTGCAGAGGGCGCCAGACCCCAGCTCCCGCCCTGAGCCCAGGCTTCACAGCCACAGCTGGGACCAGGGCCCCACCTCTTCAGGACCCACTGTGGAGACTTCTGGAGAATGTGGGGCGCCTCCCACCCTGACAGGACAAGCTGAGGAGGGTGTGGCTCTGCATCCACACTGACCGGACCCGTTGTGGAGGACACGACCACACTGGCAGCAGTCCAACCTCCTAAGGACCAGACGCTGGAGGAGATGAGGAGAAGCCACCTGAGTGGACTGTCAAGGAGTTCGTGGTCTCAGGACCCCACAGAGAAAGGGCGCCCTGTGTAGACACTGGGGCTTCCGTCGTTTTGTGTGAGGAGACGTGGCCTCCTGCTGTGCTGTGCGCGGGGCTGTGGGGTCCCCCCTTTCTGGGCTCAGTGCTCCTCGGTCCTCGTCTGTGTTTGTGTGCTCGCGGATTCGGTTCCTGGGGCTCCTCAGATGGTCTGCAGTCAGGGAGCGTCCGCCTGCTTCGGTGCTTCTGCTCTCCCCACCTCAGCCCTGCGGGGATCTTCCTGTGTCCACACCCACTCCAGGCTTGTGCCGAGTCCGGAAATTCTGGAGCCAGAGTGAGGACTCTGTAGACGGTTTTGGGGAGAGTAGGTATTTTCCCAGTGTGGGTTCTTCCCTGATACAGTGCCTCCCCATCTCCGTGTGTACCCCTCCCTGTCTGTCATCATTGTTGCAGGGCTGTCAAAGGACAGGTCTGTCACCTTCTTGGTTCAGGGGCCTCCCGGGTATCTTGCTGTCTTTTATGCAGGTGTAAATGAGATCGTTCTCCATAGTCTCTTTCTGATGGTTCCTTCGGAGCACGTAGGAGTGCCACTAATTTCTGCATATTGATTTTGTTCCTTGCAAGTTCTTGAATTTATTAGTTCGATTGGCCTTTAACTCAATCTGCCAGTTATTTGACCAGCAGCATGGGTTTAATTGGGAAGAGCAGAGAATGGCAGTCTGGGCTGAACAAGCTAAGGTCCCATCACAGGCAAGTGCGAGAAACAAAGGAGAGGAACATTATTTCATGGAGGAGGAAGAAGTTGGGAAGGGTGCTTGAAGGAAAGTCCCTTGGAGAAAGGCAGGGTGATGGAGAATTCTCACCAGCTGAGCTGCAAAGCTCCTACAAAAAGTCAGGAGATGAACCTCTAGCTTCCCCTGTGGGGCCTGGAATTGGTGAGTCTCTCCTGTGGGGGATAGCAATGTGATGTGGGTAATGGGCACTGAGCACCAGGCGCCCCATTCCAGCCTCCCCTTCTGGCTTCCCCAGTCCACTTTACTGGGGCTTCCCTTCCTGCTTTGGACAGTTCTAACCAGCTTGTGGTGGAACGTTGTGGAAAAACTGAAATTCCAAAACCACTGCTTCTACTGCACCTGAGATACAGGGGCCCATGATTTAATCCTCCCACGAGTCTCTTGCTAACATGTGTTCTCTCCCTGTTGGGTGACCTGGATTTGGGAGGTCTTGGCCTCCATCCCAAAGTCTGATGTTCTCTCTGCTTCCGTGTCGTCGTGCTAACATGGATGTTTGGAGGAGTCATTTCCTCTGCGGTGATTTCAAAGTGCAGTCAGCTTGTTTTAGCAGCACAAATACGTGCTGTCTCCACACTCAGATTCCCCAGCCGTCATTTCTTTACCATGTTTGCCACTTCACACGGGATGCTTCAGTGTGTTTGATCCCACACCAGGACAATGTCCTGCAGAACCACCACATAACCTGAAATGAGGACATCATTACAGAACCCATCCAAGGGTTAGTGTTAGGAACCAGGGACATGGCAGGACTGATCTGAAGACCCCATGGAGAGCTGTCTCGGTGGCTGAGTTGACAGTGGAGGTGAGGGTGAGTGTCTGGCTGTGGCTTTGTGTCCAGGAGTCAGCTCTGTGTGGGTGTGTTCTCAGCTAGGCATGCAGATTTCTGCTCCTCTGAATCCTTTCCGGAGTTCCAAATGGCACAGTTTCCTTCTGGGCGGCAGGCTGAGTCCTCTGGGATTGCCCATGTGTCCCCAAATTGTAGGGCACCTACTGCAAGGCCTTTGGGGTCAGAATCCTGAGAACTAAACCAAAGGTTATGGTTTAGGGCCCACCACATGGCAGGCCCGATCTGCCAGCACTCTGTCCATCTTTCTGGGGGAGGGGGCAGTCGAGGGATTTGTTCAGGGTGAGTGTCAAGCTCCAGGTTTGCATCCAGTGGCCTGCTGAATATGGGGGTGTCCAGAGGTAGGAATGCAGATTTCAGTTCCTCTGAATCCTTTCTGGAGCTACAAATGGCATGGTTCCTTTCAGGGTGGCAGGGTGAGTCCTATGGTGTTCCTCGCTGTCCCCAATCTCTGAGGCTTTGGAGCCAGGCCGTTGGGGACAGACCTCTCAGGACAGAATCTAGGCTTAAGAGTTTGTGCCTATGGGCATGGCTGCACTGATCTGAAAGCACTGTGGCGAGGATCACAGGGGTCTGAGTTGAGAGCATGGTTCAGGATCAGTATCAAGGTCTGGGTTTGTGTCCAGGGGACCGCTGAATGTGGGGGTGGTCTCAGATGTCCAAGACGATTTCCCCTACTCTGCATTCTTTCCAGCATTCCAAATAGCCTGGTTTCCTTCTGGGTGGCAAGCTGAAATCTCTGAGATTTCTCAGGTCTTGCCCTTGCCCTTGCAAGGGCAAGATACTTTTTACAGTAAAAGAATTCACCAGATGAGCTGAACAGCAGAAAAGACACAGCTCAGGAGTTAATCAGTGAACAGGAATATCATGCCAAAACTTTCTTTGATAACACACTACAGAGTAAGGGAAGATAGGAGAGAAAGCTGAGATATAAAGGACAAACCCTCCAAGTTTCCAACATCATTGCCTACTTGTTTATTTCCATTGCTGTCAGCTTCTTCCCAGTCAAAAATAAGTCACCTGAGCCAGCCTTTTTTCTTCCTGAGATTGGGGCACTGCAAAGCCCACCAGAGAGGCCAAGGGCACCCCTGTACCTGCTGAGCTGAGCCCATTTGTACCTCAACCGTGAGGAGGTACCAGCCTGTCCCCCTGGTGCTCCATGGTCTGTGGCAGTCCTTCCTTCTGGACCCTGCTTTGCTGCTCTTTTTTCGATAACCCTGGTCTCAAACTAGGGATTGCTCCTGGAAGAGGAACTCAGGGAGATGAGGCTCAGGAGGGTCTCCCTGCCTGGAATCTCCATGTGAGGAGTGCGCAGCCAACAGATTTTGCCCAGGGACTTGCAAAATGCAGAGAGGCAGATTTCTTTTCTCTCTTTCTCTCTCTCTCTAGCCTCATACTAACCAGGAGTTCTTAGAACTTTCTTCAGTGACTTCTAGGTGTAGCTTGGCCACTTTTCACAGAAAGGCCACTTGAGCATGATGAAACACACGTATAAGCAATTACTTTTAAAAAAATAAAAAGAATAAGCCAATGCACACAGACCTTTGACAGCAGCACAGGACGCTCAAGGGACCAGAGTCCCTACCTTGGGCAATAGTGGTAGAGGCCGGGTTCTGCCATGCAGGTCTCTAGACCTTTGGCAGTTTCCACGATTGCAAATCCAGACATGCAGAATCCTGAGGGACAACCTACTAACTGCAAAAGAGCAAAAATTCATCAGGATTCAGAGAGTGGAAATCCATTTGTACTGGAAAAGAAAGAAGTAGGCTTGCTGTGAATCCAGCAGGGAGGACAGGCATAGATAAAGGCTGGTGTATGGGTCACGGAAACTATTGTTTCTCAAGGGTCCTGCTGTCTCTGTAAAATGCTATGAGGACTGTCTCTTGGGGACCTCCTGCTTTCCTACCAGTGACACCCCCAGATTCTGCTTTGCTAGTCCCATGGATTCCTGGGGATACCCAGTTGATAAGCTACGCTGTCCTCATGACAACACTTGCTAATGGACTGAATGTTTGTGTCTTGTCCCAATTCAGATGTTGAAGCCCTGACCCTCAAGGAGTGCCATCAGGAGGTATGGGCTTTGAGAGGTGGTGAGGTCATGAGATTGGAACACTTGTGAATGAGATAAAAGCACTTCTGAGAAACG
The DNA here is from genome assembly GCF_964662115.1 of Mustela nivalis. NCBI lineage: Eukaryota > Metazoa > Chordata > Mammalia > Carnivora > Mustelidae > Mustela > Mustela nivalis. Next base: position 75,578,875 of record NC_139040.1, read on the forward strand.
ACCTGAGAGATTGTTCTGCCAGCTGTCATCCATGCAAGTCTACAACAGAAATATGGGCATTTATAGATAATGAAGCAGTCTCTTGCTAGATATCAGATCTCCCAGGATCTTGCTTTTGGGCTTCTCAGTCTCTAGGACTGCAAGGAATAGTACATGTTTTGCTGTTTCAGCCACCCAGTCTGTCATCATTTGTTGCAGCAACTTGAACTGAATAAAGCAGAGCCCAAGTCCTGGTTAATCCCTGCTTCTACTCATTTCCCCTCAGAAAGAGCTTCTAATCCAGAACTGACCTCTGCTTTCCATACACGTGCTTCAGACTCCTTCTGTGAGAGCCCAGACTTTGTAAAAGACTCCTCCCTCATGGCAACCAGCATTCTGTGACTCCTGAGGACTGTCCTCCCTGACTGTATTGAGTCAATCAAACTGATTTTGATTCTGGAGTCCCAGGATCAAGGACTGCATCAGGCTCCCAGCTTCATGGGGAGTCCGCTTCTCCCTCTGACCTTCTCCCCTCTCATGCTCTCTCTCTCACTCTCTCTCTCTCTCTCAAATAAATAAATAAAAATCTTTTAAAAATCTGATTTTAACAGACCATAAGCTTGTTCTTGCTGGTCTTTGGAAGATTAGGCATTAGCCCTTCGGAGAAAGTTCTGAATGGCTGCTTCATGAAGGGGTGAACTGTGTCCCCAAAGTCTCTTTTTGCTGCCTTCTAATCACAGATGCTGAGACAAATCCTCCCAGGTGCTGGTTTTTCAAAGCACTTAATGCTTTGGCTTTGAAGTTCCTCACTTGACAGTTCTGCTTTAATCAGTTTGTGACAAAACAGCCAATTGGTGGTGGATGCAAAGTGCACTGATAAAGTTAAATGCCTAGAAGTAAAATGGCTATTTGTGTAACTGCAACATATTTTGCATTTAAAAAAATTTTCAAACTATTTTCCAAAGTGGTTGTATCATGATATATGCCAACAACAGTTTAGATTTTTTGTTGCTTCTCAATCTAGCTCAGACCAAGTACAATTAGCCTTTATAATTTTAGCCATTCTAATAGATACATAAGCATGTCTCATTATGATTTTAATTTGTATTTCTTTAATGTCTAAATGTTGAGAAATTTGTCATGTGCCTCTAAGCCATCCATATACTTTGGGTGACATGTCTCTTCCATTATTTCCTTCACATGTAAAATTGGATACTCTGTTTGGTTATTAGTAAGGTTTTTTATTTTTATTCATTTTTTAATAATCAGAGTAGATATCCATTATCAGATATGTAATTTGGAAATCGCTTGTCCATCTTTACAGTTTCTCAATGGAGCTTTGATAGCTGTGTCTTTCAAGAAATATGCTACTTCTTTCCTGGTACACGGAGGTATGACTACAACATTATCAATGTTGACCTTTGCAAAGAAAATCATGGCTTAAGATATATGTAGTCTGCAGTTGTTGGGAGTGTTCACCATCCTTGCCTCTAACTCATCTCTCACTGCCCACACATTCAGGTATAGGGGAATACTGATTGACAAAATATTAATTGCCAAATAACACTAGTTGGAGAATAAGAAAAATGCAGGCACCTGATTATATAATATTACATAAATAAAATATGTTTTTATAAGTGCTATTAGAAGTAAATTCCTCAATACTTGAATCACACAGAATGATGGAATCCTAGATTTTTTTTTCTTGTATTTACTAAGAAAATGATCATGCCTCAAGTATATTAAAATGGAATAGGGAAAATTAAAAATTGTTTTAAGATGATTTGCGTGTGTTGTGCGTATGTGAAAGAGAAAGTGAGAGAGAAAGATAAAGAAAAGGAGAAAGGGAAAGGCAGAGAGGTGGCTGCAGTGAATTGATGAGTTGGAGGATAGATTTTAAAGTTTTGTCTTTTGCTTTCTACATTTCTTTTTCCTTAGTTCAAGAGAACAATCAGTAATATCTCAGAAGCCTGCTGGTAACATCAGCAGAAAGAATTAGAGGTTCCCAGAAAATTAAGATGACATATAGTTTTCCTGACATAAGAAAATCATTTTTTGTCCCCAGCTATTTTCAATGATCTATACCCCACCTGTGCACTTGCCCAAGCACACTTCTTCCAAAACTTCCTGGGAGGTTCTTACAAAGAAATGCAAAAACCTCACTCCTTAAGGATTTTGAGGGAACAAGGCAATGGGAAAACTAACAGTCACCACCAGACCAGGAAATAGCCTAAGCTATTGAGACAATAAATCAGTGGTATAACTCCTAGTGCTATTTCAAAAGCAATCAAGGCCTTGCATTCCTTGTCCCAGAAAATGAGCCCAAGACCCCATCTAGTTTATATCTGCTCTTGAAGCCTGCAGAGTCCCTTTCCCTTGTCCAACAGTTACCTCTGCTTTATTCTAACGTTGACGTTTCTGCCCTCGGTGGAATACAAGCTTCATTCAGGTGAACATGCAATACATATTGCACAAATACATATGTGGATGTGCATGCATCCACAACCTTATGACCAACCATACACGCGATAATAAAACTCTCCCTTCAGAGTATTCATCTTAAATACTAAATAAAAATCTCTCTCCTGTTCAAACAGTCAAGGCTTTGGAACTTATTCCCTGTGATCTCCTTGTATGTTGTAAACAAAGATTCCTTTGTTTGACAACTCCACCTGTTTCTGTGATTCACCAAAGACTGACCTCAGTTAGTTCAGTTGCTGTAATGGCTTTCACTACTCTGATTCTACCTCTGCAAGTCTCCAAATTTAACTATTTTTTCTCCCAATTCCGCATGTTCTTGGCTTTAAACTGCAACTCTGAAGAGAAGATTTGCTTGTTTAAAAAAAAAAATCAAGAAAAGGGAGTAGTAGTCAACATTGTTACTTTGAACTTCCAGCCCTAAGGGGCTCTCCTGTTCTTTCTCTTTGACTTCCTGGACTAAAACGACAGAAATTTGGCAATACATCACTCCCCAATCCAGATTACTGCCAGAACAGTTTATAGACTTAGAAAAATATTAGTTTAAAAGATCACATAATTAAATACTTAAGCATGTTGTGTAATATAGTGGTTTACAAGAAATATATTTTGGTCATCTGAATATTTAGTTTTCAGCCATGGCTACTGACTCACAGCTCCTAAAACTCTTGGGATTTCCTGTGATAAGGGTGAGAGAGGTGTGTTTTGTTATGTTAATGAAGTGACCTTCAGACCTCACTCAAGGCAAGGGCTGTTTGCCTGAAGGACCAACCACTTGGTGAAAGCCTTCACAACTTTTTGCCCAACGTGCCTCCCCTTCCTCCCAATACAGGATTATCTGGGGAGGGAAGAGGATCTGGAGATTAGATCAGCAAATGACAATGATTTAGTCAGTCATGACTATGTCATGAAGCCTCCACAGAAAACCTGAAAGGACTGGGTTCAGAAAGCTTTTAGTTTGTTAAATGTATGAAAAGGCAGGAAGAGTGGCAGTCTTACAGAAGGTAATAGAAGCTCTGTGCCCATTCTCCATACCTTGCCCTGTTCACTTCTTTATCTATCTATTGATTTAAATCTTCTATTATATCTTTTAATAAGCTGGCAAACATAAAGTAAGTATTTTTCTGAGTTTTGTGAGTCCCTGTAGCAAATTAAAAGAACGTAAGAAGTAGGCCACTGGGACCTCCAACCTGTAGTTGCTCAGTCACAAGCACAGGTAATAACCTGGGGCCTACAGTGAGACTGGCATCTGAGGTGGGGTTGGAGATAGTCTTGGAGGACTGATCCATTAACTGATGAAATCTTACACTATGTTCAGGTAGATAGTGTCAGAATTTAGTTGAATTCTTGGAGATCCTGCTGTTGTCTGAAAATTATTTGGCATTGTTGGTATGATGTCCTAAAGCCCAAAAAGATATAGCTACCTCAAAATAAGAATACGGTTGACAGCTTATATATAATAAGTGAGTATTTCAGGGATTTAAAATATACCCAATAAATAATGTAAGGAAATAAGGAAAGACTTTGAAATAAAAACAAGAATAAGAACCTAGTGGTACTAATAGATTAAATATATGTAATCTAGTTGAATTAAGAATACAATGGATAGAATACGTAATGGATTCAATAGAGATAAGAAGTCACTTAAGGATATAGTCATCTGGATACCAGCAAAGCATTAAAATTATCAATATAAAAGAGGTGTAAGATGTAGGTGATGTGTGTGGAACAAAAGCTAGAGAAGAAATTAGATTTCCTTACTACTCATAGCCTGTTGACAAGTCCTTGAAGCTCCTTTGGGGACTCAGCTGCTTCCATGTGGACACATCCACTCAGGGCAAAAAGCATTCTTAGTCCACCCCCCAGGATACTGAAAATCTACTTTCACATGTAAAAATTACTTTGGAAACTTCTTTATCTCTACTCCCCACCCCTGCCCTCAAGATATACATTGGCAATCATCTCCCAAGCATATACCCACTGATACACATCAGAAGAGTCTCTTCCCTGAGTTTTTACTAAATAGTAATAAATGACCTTTCCCTAACAAGAGCTAGCCCCCTCAAGGTCCTGGAAACCTTGTTTATAAAATACCTTGGAGGCTTGTGCTATCCCTAACCTCCTCCCAAATTGAAAGTATATAATCAGCCACTCTTCATGACCCTCTCTCTCTACTCCAAATAAATAAATAAATAAATATTTTTAAATAAAATAAAATAAATGACTTTTTTTAAATGAAAGAAGAAAAAGGAAAGAAATATTTGAATATTAATGTACATCTATTTCTCAAGCATAAATAGTCAAGACACTGGATTAAAACTTACATACAAGAAAAGAAAGAAAATATTCATAACTATAGTTGACTCTATGAATCCCAAACTAGGGCATACATACCAAAGACACACACAAAAAAATCACAAGTGTTAGAGAGAAAAAAAATAATTCATTAATAAAGAAACAAGAATCAGACTGACAGAAATTTTTTAAATAACATCAGATATAAAAAAGAATGAAGTAATAGCTTTATATCTTGAAAAAAAATCGCAAATGGAAACATTTAGATCCTTATAAAATGTCATTGGCATAGGAAGGCATAATAAAAAAAATATTTTCAGGAATACAGACCACAGATAATTTGCCTTAATTTGTGTAGGCAGCACTTAAATACTAATATCATTTTAACAGTTAAAATATACTCTATGATCTTTGAGGTTGGGGAAAAGAGGATGACCAAGTCATCTTGAGATAATTCAGTTTTATGAAAAACGTAAAAAGATCAAAAAAAAGACTTGTAGAAAAGAGAGATAAAACATATGCATAATAAAAATAAATAAATAAATAAACAGCTGAAGTGCCTGGGTGACTTAGTCGGTTCAAGTGTCTGCCTTCAGCTCAGGTGATGATCCCAGGGTCCTGGTATTGGGCCCTGCATCAGGCTCCCTGCTCAGTGGAGAGTCTGCTTCTCCCTCCTATTGAGAAAAAAAATTTGACTTATTTATTTGAGAGAGATAATCTTTAAATTTTACTTATTTATTTGAGAGAGAGTGAGAAAAGAAAAACATGCACACAGCAGAGGGAATAACAGAGGGAGAGGGAGAAGCACGCCACTGAGCAGGGAACCCCCTGCGGGGCTCTATCCCAGGACCCGGGTATTATGACCTGAGCTATAGGTAGACACTTAACTCAGGTACCCCAATAAATACAATCTTTTAAAAAAAATAAATAATAATAAAAATAAATAATATTTCAGGTAGTATGATTTTTTTACTGTAAGACTTGGTATAAAAACAGGATGACATACTTGTCTAATTATAGCAAAAGACTTTGATAAGTTTAGATGCAGTAGTACATAAAAAATTTAACTTCTTTCATTAACTGATAATTTAATTAGATTAAATTAAGAGACATCAAAATTTAGAGAATCTAATAGTCCTGATCTATTAATAAATGTAGCCATCCTGACCCCAAAACAAGAGTCTTCAGTAAGTATATAAGCATAAGTTGAACATTTACACAAACAGGCCATTATTTAGGCCAGAAGTATATGCCAATAAATTCCTAGAGTTAAATATCAGGCTATATTTTCCAAGAATAAGGCAATAAAATTAGAAAACAATGACCAAAATATTAAATTCATATAATTGGAAGTTAACTTCATACCTAAAAAGAAATAATACAGCTGATTCAGAAATTTTTAGAATTACAGTACTTTGGTAATATCAACTCTCAAAATGAGTGACGGACAGGTGGGGCTAGCAAGAGACTCGTGGGAGGATTAAATCATGGGCCCCTGTATCTCAGGTGCAGTAGAAGCAGTGGATTTGGAATTTCAGTTTTTCCACAACGTTCCACCAAAAGCTGGTTAGAACTGTGCAAAAGCAGGAAGGGAAGCCCCAGTAAAGTGGACTGGGGATGCCAGAAGGGGAGGCTGGAAGGGGGCGCCTGCTGCTCAGTGCCCATTACAGACCCCACATTGCAATCCCCGACAGGAGAGACTTACCAATTTAAGGCCCCACAGGGGAAGCTGGAGGTTCATCTCCTGACTTTTTGTAGGAGCTTTGCAGCTCAGCTGGTGAGAATTCTCCATCACCCTGCCTTTCTCCAAGGGACTTTCCTTCAAGCACCCTTCCCAACTTCTTCCTCCTCCATGAAATAATGTTCCTCTCCTTTGTTTCTCGCACTTGCCTGTGATGGGACCTTAGCTTGCTCAGCCCAGACTGCCATTCTCTGCTCTTCCCAATTAAGCCCATGCTGCTGGTCAAATAACTGGCAGATTGAGTTTAAGGCCAATCGAACTAATAAATTCAAGAACTTGCAAGGAACAAAATCAATATGCACAAATTAGTGGCACTCCTAGGTGCTCAGAAGGAACCATCAGAAAGAGACTGCGGAGAACAATCTCATTTACACCTGCATCCAAGATAGCAAGATACCCGGGAGGCCCCTGAACCAAGAAAGTGACAGCCCTGTAACAATGACGACAGACAGGGAGGGGTACACACGGAGATGGGGAGGCACTGTGCTCAGGGAAGTACCCACACTGGGAAAATACCTACTCTCCCCAAAACCGGCTACAGAGTCCTCACTCTGGCTCCCGAATTTCCGGACTCGGAGCAAGCCTGGAGTGGGTGTGGACATGGGAAGGACCCCGCAGGGCTGAGGTGGGGAGAGCACAAGCACCGAAGAAGGCAGACGCTCCCTGACTGCAGACCATCTGAGGAGAACAAGGAACCGAATCCGCGAGCACACAAACACAGACAAGGACCAAGGAGCACCCGAGCCCAGAAAGGGGGGACCCCACAGCCCCGCGCACAGCACAGCAGGAGGCCACGTCTCCTCACACAAAACGACGGAAGCCCCAGTGTCTACACAGGGCGCCCTTTCTCTGAGGGGTCCTGAGACCACAAACCCCTTGACAACCACTAAGGGACTTCTCACCTCCTCGAGCGTCTGGTCCTTAGGAGGTTGGACTGCTGCCAGTGTGGGCGTGTCCTCCACAACGGGTCTGGTCAGTGTGGATGCAGAGCCACACCCTCCTCAGCTTGTCCTGTCAGGGTGGGAGGCGCCCCACATTCTCCAGAAGTCTCCACAGTGGGTTTTGAAGAGGCAGGGCTCAGGTCCCAGCTATGGTTGTGCAGCCTGGGCACAGGGCGGGAGCTGGGGTCTGGCGCCCTCTGCAGGCGGTGGAAGGCAGTGCAGGACTGTGGGAGCTCACCCTTCAGTGGAATATCCTGCTCCCTCCTGGGGTCCAGCTGACGCCATTTCATTCCGGAAATTCAAGCTGCATGGAGCCCAATACCCCCCAACTTCCCCCCAAATAGCTAAGGAACAATGAATTGGAAACAATGTGGAATTACAACAGTCCTTGACCCAAACAGTGTCACTGAACATGGCCCTGATGCAGACCCACACTCTGACCTCAACTTGGTCTCAAGACTGGACCCTACCCTAATCCAAGACCCTAACCCTAGCCCCCAACCCAAACAATGTTCACAAGAATCAAGAGGTAGAAACTGCAAATATCCATCAATGGCAAGTGCATAAGCAAAGTGTGGTGAAGGGTTTGAATTTGGGTTCAGGTTCAGGTTTTAGTCAGAGTTCTAATCAGGCTTTGGGTTTAGTGTTAGGGTGAGGATTTAGAGTGAAGGACAAGGGAACAGAGTTATAGTTTAGGGCTTTAAGTTTATGATTTAGGCTTTAAGACTCAGGGCTTATGGGATAAAGTTCAAGGTCAAATTTGGGGTTTGACTTCATGCTGAGATTTGGGTTCAGGTTTCATGACTTGGAGGTCTGGTTTAGGGTTTGGGTTCGTGGTTCAGGGCTTGGATCCAGGGCTCAGGTACAGGCTTTGGGTTCCATTCCAGGTTTGGGAATCAGGGTTCTAGTTTGGGCTTTAAGGTCAGCTTAGGTTTCAGCATTGGTAGGGTTTAAGGTTAGGTTTAGGGATGACACATTTTCTTCACTTGTCATCATGGACAAAAAAATTCTATCTGAAGTTTCTAAGTCAGAAATGTATTTCATCTGGGGGCGCCAGGATGGCTCCGTGTGTTAAGCCTCTGCCTTGGGATCAGGTCATGATCTCAGGATCCTGAGATCGAGCCCTTCATCAGGCTCTCTGCTTGGCGGGGAGCCTGCCTCCCCATCTTTCTGTCTGCCTGCCTCTCTGCCTACTTGTGATCTCTGTCTGTCAAATAAATAGAATTAGTAAAAGCTATTATATGATCTTTTACAAACCATTTCCTATCTTTGCATTCTCATGTGCCAAGACAGACAGGGATTATTTAAAACCCTGAAGAGAGTGCTCTTGCTTTTAAATTGCCTGTAACCTTCGTGTAATAGATTTATGATTGATGATAGATTTAGTTAAAATATAACTATTTAAAATATTTACTCTCAGTAAACGATTTCAACCTATGCTCATTTAAGTAACTTGGTGCATAATCCCTTTTCTATTAAACCATAGTGCAAGGACCAATGCCGCGTTTCCGATAGAACCACAAGCTATTTTTCTAGAATGGCCGTATGCATATATATCAGGCGTCCTGTTTTCACTCCCTTTGTGGAGCACCTACCCTGGAGGTCATGTAATAACCAATGACCAAAAAAACAAACAAAAAACCCAAACATCCAGGTCGAAGTGCCATCCCTGCCTGGAGTGGAGGAGACTCCTCAGACAGATCCCAGGCAGGCATCTCAGCCCAGGCCTGTGCTGGGGAAGCTGGTTCCTGGCTTTGGGCGCAATCTGGAAGCCAGCAAACTGACCCAAGAGTGCAACTGGCGTTTAGGACTGATGATCTTTTCGCAGCCAGGCTGCCCGTGGACACCCGCTCAAAAAGCCAGGCTAGGAGTCTGCCCAGCGCAGGCGCTGGCAATGGGGCAGCATGCTAGGGCATAGCCCTGCACCCCAGCCAGGGCTCAGTCCTCAGGAGTGAGGGGGCGGGGCCGGCGCAGAAAAGGGTCTTTGCTAATTTCCAAAGCTGGAAGTGAGCTCTCAGAGGACTCAGGAGGGAGGGGGCGGGGGCGGTTCGGGGGCGGCCAGGAGAAGGGGCTTTGCTAATTGCCCAGGCGGGAAGGAGGGGCGCACAGCGCCAGGGTGCTGTGCTGCAGCCCATTCGGGACTGCAGGACCCACCATACTCGCTGCCCCTGTGCTCCCATGCTCCAGTTTAGCCCCAGAGGCCGCGGTGTCCCGTTCTCATTCCTGCCGCCTGCTGCCCCTCCCTGCCCCATGGCTTCTCTGGAGGACCCTCTGCTCACAGGTAAAGTGACACCTCGTCGCGCCCTCACCTTAAGCAGAAACTCAGGACAGGAGCGGGGGAAGGCGGGGGGAGTGGTCGGGGCCCAGGCTCCCGCCAACCCTAGGGCACCAAGACCACCCCGGACGCCGCGCCACACCCCCTCCGCAGGGGGTCGGGCCAGGACAGTGCCACAGGAGGTACCCCCACCCCTGCCAGCAGGCAGGCTAGCCCCCATAGTTCGGCGCCCCCACGTGCATGTCAGAGCCTCCTGCCATTCCCAGGGCATCCAGAACCCAGAGAGTGAGGCCTTGGGTGCTTTCTAGTGACAGATTCAAGGCAATTCTTCGACTTTGGGACTTCAGAGTTAACATAGTTTTCATTTGTGATTATTATTTTTGTGTGGGCCATAGCATTTCTTTTGACCTATGGTTGTTTTCACTCCCGGTTCTGAAGAAGCCCCTAAATCCTAACCCTGTTGAGGACTCTGAAAGCTCTCAGAGCACCAGTGCTGGGGGACAGTGTGGACACATGTTTTGGTTTCTCCTCTGGCCTGCTTCTGTGGCAGCCCCGCTCTGTCCTCCTCAGACTTCAGAGCAATATCTGAACAAGTGGAGAAGCGACCAGGTGGTCAGGAAGGTGGCCACCGAAGAGTGACTTCTCTGGAGGGTGGCTGAGCTAGCAAGTGAGCATGTTAGTCCAGCTCTGCCTGCATTCAGTATGGAGCTGAACAGGGGCCAGGGAAGAGGAGGAGGAGCAGAGAGCAGGGACTAAGGGACCAAAGAGGAGATTCAGGTGAAGGGAAGTAATGGGGAGGAAAGAGAAGAAACTCTAGAAGACAGGCATGTAGAAAGGAAAAGGGATGAAGTGGGCATTGGGAAAGGGCACCACCAGGGAAGGAGAGAGGGGAAGTAAAGAGGGAGGAAAGAGGAAAGGGGAAAGGGAGAAGGGAGGAGTCAGCATGCCAGGGCTCCCCCTGCATCTGAAGAAGAGGTGGCTGGTCCAGCTTGTCAAACAGGGTGCTCACTCTTTGGCCCCAGTTTCTGCTCCCAGTGCTACTGGGCTTTTCAAGGAAGGCAGGCTGTCCCTTGGGACCTACTGGAGCCCACTGGAGCCCACAGGAGGGTGGGAGAAATAAGATGCCACCGGGTCCTGTCCTGAGCTGCTCCCAGCCACCAGCCTCACCACATGGTGCAAGAGGGACCCCAGAACAAAGGAAGGATACAGGCCAGCATGTCTGCTGGTGGCCCTGGGCACTTAGCTCATCGCAGTGAACCACACCGCCTCCTCAACCCACACTTTTAAAGCCTCCTTCTTCGTTTCTGGCTTTCATGTCTGTAGGAACATGAGCCAGATCTAACTCATCTCCGACAGACAATTCTGACTCACCCCGTGTCAGATTTTTATGAGTGGCTGTGATAGAGTAAGATAGCAATGCTCCAACAAACGGACTGTTTCCTCCCACTTGACCTCAACAGTATTATACATTTTCTTAGCGAAAACATCTTGTCTCCTTCCATTAAGCTCATAACGTGGTCTAATAGTATACATGCGCCTTCGTTAGATGCGAAGCAATACAGAGGTCCTTTTTTTTTTTTTTTTAATTTTACAAGGTAAAGTCAGTGAACACATCCAACTTGACGAATACGTCTCTAAAATGTCAATCCAGGCAAAGCTTTTTCTGCCTACAGTTTGGAGCCTACGTGGTGACATTTTTAAAATGCTTTCAGTCCCTCAGTGAGGCTCTTAGAAGCTAGCCAGGGCTTACTACGTGCCAGGCACTGTGTCAGGTGTTGGAGCTAAAGGGAAGGAGAGCTTGGAGGCTGGCTGGGGAGGGACATCCATGACACAACGACAGCTAGAAACGGAGGCCAGTGCTAGAAAAGAGAGAGCAGGCTGCATGGAGTGTGTGTACCATGGGGCTTGTGAGCTCAGGAATAATTGGGAGTAACTGGAGTGGGGAGATGGGGGAGAGAAGAGGGTCTTCCCATCAATGGGAATCACCTGTGCTTGGAGGCAGGTGCCATGAGAGGTCTCCACAGGAAGAAGTAGGCAGTGTGGTTGAAGGGCAGAGAGATGGGGCAGAACAGGCATCAGTCAGTTGGAGGGGTATGAAGAGACTGATGGGAGGATTATGGGTGCTTTTGGAGGACTGAGAATTTGTTAGAAGATCAGTGCAGATTTCTATGGAGACAAATGCCAGGAACTGATAGGTCTTTGAAAGGTCACTCTGGCTGCCTTTTGACAAAGGGTTTGGTAAAAGGCACTTACAGGTGTGAACACACCAGGTGGGAGGTGAGTGCAGGAAATCAGGTGAGGGAGCATGGGAACTTGATCCGGGGGTATATAAGGGAGAATAGCCTTTAAGGAGTTCCACAAATTGGCACCAGATGTGGCTTCATTACAGAGCTGGAAGGGGGAGGTGGGTGTGTCCTGGAGGTTACAGAAATTACATGAGAAAGGGAAGTCTTTTTAGGTCTCTTTTTCAACTAGAGGAACTCTCACCTTATTGATAGAATTCCAGAGTGGGAACCAATGATATGAGGACATCTTTGAAAAGTCTGAATATGTTCTTCGACATCTTTGCAAGTGACGAGGAGACCTTGGCCTTAGGAGGCCTTGGCCCTCTTTGTAGCCAAAAAGATTTCACCTACAGATTTGGGTTCTCCCTTTTAAAGTCAAGGAGTCAGTCCTTCCAAAGGACACCTCCTATCATTTTACCCTCTCATCATACCTCACGTGCTGGCATCTCCAAGACCCTCTGTTCCAGGTTGAGAGTATCCACTTTGGCCGGGCTGGTCTTGCCAAGAACACCACCACAGGAAATCTAGAGCCTGTAGTGCTATTAATAACATCATCTAAGACTGTGTTTGCTGCCCTCATGGCCTCTTCCCACCATGACTCACTGAAGCTTTTTACACATTGTATCCATTAAGCTATAGTTCCCAAAGCTCATCTTCTCTAGTGCCATTAGTTTTTAGGGGACCAGGCAAACCTTAAACTTGTCCCCCTTAATTGGATCCCTGTGCCCCCACAATCTCTTTGAATGCCTTTCACCATGATCCTTGAATGAGATCTGAGACCACTGCTGGTACCTAACACTTCTTGGCACCTTGTCTGCTAGGTTCTTGGAAGAGGAGGTGGCTATGGAGGTGAGTGGGGATGGGAGTGGGAGGATTTCTCCCTTCACTTCCCTTTTTGTGTTTTCAAATAATGGGTTTTGAGGGGGAGGGAAAGGTTAACCAGACCATGTATTTTCCATCTCCACCGATAAAATGTCACACAGGAGAGAGGTGTCAGAAACGCACTTTCAGGTTAATTTTTTTACAAGGTAGATTGACTTATGAACCTACTTTGTTATTCCATTTCATTCAATTTCCCTGTACCTCCTTTTCTATGAAGTGTAACGGTAACCCATCATTATTTTTATTGTTGTCACGTGCTTTGTGAACCATAAATTGTAGGCTATAAATGGGAGCGCTTTTCTTTTTTTTTGTAGTTTACGAAAAACTAATATTTTTTAAATTAATTTTTTATTTATTTTCAGCATAACAGTATTCATTCTTTTTGCACCACACCCAGTGCTCCATGCAAGCAGTGCCCTCTATGATACCCAACACCTGGTACCCCAACCTCCAAATCCCCCGCCCCTTCAAAACCCTGATTGTTTTTCAGAGTCCATAGTCTCTCATGATTCAGCTCCCCTTCCAATTTCCCCCACCTCCCTTCTCGTCTCTAACTCCCCATATCCATGAAAAACTAATTTAAAAACATTTATCCACCAGAGTACCCAAAAGGGCTCCCATATAAACTATCTGTCGTTACATTATGTCCCGATGTGGAGCTCGATCCCAGGATCCTGAGATCATGACCTGAACTGAAGGCAGAGGCTTTAACACACTGAGCCACCAGCCCCAATGTATTCTCTTCAGTATCAGAATTTGTAACCAATTGACAGATGAGAAAGGAGGCAGTCAAGTGAAAAACAATAGGTCTTAGACCTGCAAGAAATTTGAATTAGATGAATTCAGCTACTCAGGCACTGTTTCACATTTTCAGATCTCTGCAGAAAAGGGGTTAACCTTTTTACAGCATGTAAAAGAGAAGACTATAACACATACTATGTGTAAGCATGTAAATATCAAAAAATATCCCATTAGTTGCTAAGACACACAGGGCCTCTATTTTCTCTCAAATTCATGAATATGTAGGAGCAATAAGTGAGAAGTGAATGTATACTCTTCACTTCGAAGTCTTTTAGAAATCTAAAATAAACATAACTGATGCTTTCCTTCTGATGGTCCCTCTGTTGGTCATATTGTATATGAGCCATGACATTTAGTTTTACAAAATTTATTGATGTTTGTTGATATGTTTTATCATAACTAATTTTCCCTCCCTTATCTAGATTCCCCAGCTTTCAGACAGGTGGACACTTCAATAAACAATACCCAAGGGATGTATCAAGTACTTCTTAGACATTCTCTCAGATCCTTGAGGTCTCATTTTGCCTATGGATTTGCAATAGGTTCTGCCAGAGGCACCACTGTGACAACTGATGTCCATGGTCTATCTCCTGCTAAGCTCAAGAGGTCACTGGTTTCCAAGTTTATCTATACAATTAATGCATTCCAGCAAGTTCTTTTTTTTTAATATTAACAAACTTATTTTAAAGTTTATATGGAGAGGCAAAGACTCACAATAGTCAACATAGTGTTGAAGGAGAAGAAAGACTGAGGACTGACTTCAAAGTTTACCATAACGATGGGGCGCCTGGGTGGCTCAGTGGGTTAAGCCTCTGCCTTCAGCTCAGGTCATGATCCCAGGGGCCTGGGATCGAGTCCCGCATTGGGTTCTCTGCTCAGCAGGGAGCCTGCTTCTCCTCATCTCTCTCTCTGGCTGTCTCTCTGCCCATTTGTGATCTCTCTCTCTGTCAAAAAAATAAATAAAATCTTAAAAAAAAAGTTTACCATAACGATAATTGTAAGCATGATATTGTAATACCACAGAAAGACTAGATTAAAGCAACAGAATATATATTATCAATTATATTTTATATTTAATAGAAAAGCAAAAGCAATACAAGAGAGCAAAATACAATCTTTTAAACAAATGGTTCTGTAGCAATGGTGAAGCTAAATCTAAAAATATAAAATAAAATAAATCCAGGCAGATATCCTACACTCTTCACAAAAATTAACTCAGATTGGATTATAAACCTAAATATGAAACATGTAGAAGGTAATATAGAAGAAAATTTAAATGACCTTGGTTTTCGCAAAAACTTTAGCTACAAAAGCACAAGCACTGAATTTAAAAATGTCTACTCTGTGAAACACAATGCCAAGAGAATGAAAAGGCAAAGCACAGACTATGAGAAAAAAATTGCAAAATACACATCTGGCAAAGGACTGTTAATCAAAAATACACAAAGACCCCTTAAAACTCAACAATGGGGGAAAAACCTGATTAAAAATGAGCCAAAGACCTTAGCAGATACCTCACCAAAGAAAATATTACAGATGGCAAATAAGCATATGAAAAGTTGCTTCACATCATATGTCTTCAGGAAAATGCAAATTAAAACAAAAAAGAGACACCAGTACATACCCAGAATCCAGAGCACTGACAACAGAACACGAAATGTTGGTGAGGATGTGGAGCAACAGGAATGTTCTTCCATGTCTATTGAGAATAAAGAATGGAAAACAACTTGGCAGTTTCTTACAAAACTAAACATATTCTTGCCAGATGATTCAGCAGTAGCAGCTCTTGGTATTTATCCAAAGAAGATGAAATCTATACCCACAAAGATGTCTATAGTAGTTTTATTCATAACTGACAAAAGCTTGGAAGCAACCAAGATATCCTTCCATAGGTGAAAGGTCCAATAAAGTGTAGTACATGCAAACAATGGAATATTATTTAATACTAGAGAAATGAATTACCAATCTATGAAAAGATATGGATATAAATATTTAATAAATATTTGATTTTAGGCTTCTAAAATGTCTATCAATAGTATTAGTATATTTTAACAGTGAATGCTCAGCATTCATGAATTTACCTAATAAAACATTTTGGGTTCAATATTTTAAATACTTCAACCTCTATGATTATATTCCTAATAATTTTGAATTGGGGTAAATAAACCTTAATTTTTTGTAACTTGTTTCTTATTTCAAGAGAGCTCAATGAAATTTTAGAAAATAAAAATTTACAAAAAAAAAGTTTAGTTTACTATTGCCAAATAATTTAAAACTTTATCTTATATTCAAATACATATATTTTTCTAAATTGATTTATATGCTACTAAAAACAAAAACTTTTAGTTATACTAGATTTCATATCCTGCAATCAATGCCAGAAATCCATCTGGCAATGATTTGTCTTAAATAGAGTTAAGATGGGTGTTATTACAATGCAAGATGGAAACAAAGATAGTATAACAATTGGTGTTACATAACTTTTCCGTTTTGATCAAGTTACTAATCTACAAAAGGCTTTTATCAGTGACAGACTTGGGAACTTACAAAACTTTTAAACTAGCATGTGCGACTCATTCCTAGAAAACAACACAATCAATAACACTTTATTTAGATTAAATCATGACTATTTCTCCATTTGAATAAAAAAGGTAGCAACCCCAATAAGTTTATTGAACATGAAAAGTTGAAATGCTATAATGCTCCTAAGGAATTAAATGATCCAGTCAAGAATTACAAAAAAAGGATATAAATTACCAAAGTGTTTGTATAATTGTAATGTACAACTGCCCATTATCGTTCCATAGTGTACGCTTGTACAAGAACTCTATAAAAGAACTCCACTTCTAAACTGTGGAAAATATGTTCCCTTTCCCCCTATATACAACTATTAAGCCATTCATTTAGCTTTTAAAATATCCACTTAATACAGGCTTTTTACACATTTGAACAGGCAGCAGGGCTCTATTCTTATCACTTACATCTGAAGGATAGACTTCTAGCGTAAGAGGTAAAGCCCATAAAGGAGCCCAATAATAACAACAAAATACAGTTTAGTGAGCCCTTACAATCTGCCAGCTACCTTTCTGAGAATACTTCAATTAATAAAACATATAAAATACCTGACCACAAAGAGCTCACATTCTTTTGAAATATAATAGTGAAATAAACCAATAATAGAGGGGCACCTGGGTGGCTCAGTCCATTGAGTGACTGCCTTTGGCTTGGGTCATGATCTCAGGGTCCTGGGATGTAACTCCCCAGCAGGCTTTCTAGGCAGTGGGGTGTTTTCTTCTTCCTCTGCGCACCCTCCCTATTCTCTCTCTCTCTGTCTCAAGTAAGAAAATAAACCAGTAATAGAATAATGATTGATGGTTGATGGTGATAAGTGATACAAAGAAATACAAGAAAGGTAAAAGCCATTGGGGAATGCTGGGATGAAAGTTAATTTTATTTTGTGTTGGGTGGTTATATCTCATTTATGAGATGTTATTTGCACAAAGACCCAGGAAGTGAAGGAGAGTGTTATACAAATATTAAAGGAAAAGATTGCTCTAGGCAGAGCAATAAGTATATAGACTTTGTGTGAACAACTTGTCTGTTACTTTTGAGGAAAAGCAAGGAGGCCAATGAGGAGTTCATAGTGGTGGAGAGAGGAAGAACGTATTGATGTATGACCTTCTAGTACATTGAAACGCCTTCAGTTTTTATTTAATATGAAAGGGGAAGATACCAAAAGTCTTTCAACAGCAGAATAAAATCATATGACTTGATTTTTAGGTTAAATTGCTGTACCAAAATAAATTTGCATGGAGAAAGGAGTGCAGTATGTGTGGAAGTGGGGTTATCAATCAAGTCAATAATTCAGGAACATATGATGGTGTTTTTAGCATGCTGGGTGGTAATAGAAGTGGTGAGGTATGGTTTTCATTGTGTATATATTTTGATGGTGAATATTCTGGTGAACAGGATGGGGTATGTGCAGGACAGACATCAACATTTATTTTACCTGCACAAACAGAAGGGTGGAGTCTTCATTCCCTGATATGGAGAGAACTCTGAGTTCAAATGTTCTTTCTCATTAAATGGCATAGTGATGATGAGGATTTAGTCAGACAGTGAAAGAGAGCAGTAAGCATAGTGTTAAGCGGTAAGACATTATAATACATTTGAACATCAAAAAACGTTGTGTTGGATCATCTGTTTATGTGAGTAAATAAATAAATAAATCTTCCTGGGGTTCTGATAGAGGTAAAGAAGACTGTATATGATCCAAAGGGGCACGTGCACCAAATGTTTATAGCAGTAATATCCACAATAGCCAAACTATGGAAAGAACCAGTATGTCCATCAACAAATGAATGATATTTGTTTGTATATATATATATATATATATATATATATATATATATATATATATATACACAATGGAATACTATTCAGCCATCAAAAGAAATGAAATCTTGCCATTTGCGTTGACATGGAAGGAACTGGAGGGTATTATGCTTAGCAAAATAAGTCAACCAGAGAAAGGCACTATTATATGATCTCCCTGATATGAGGAAATGGAGGTGCAATGTGGGGGGTTTGGGGAACAGGAAAAGAGTAAATGAAACAAGATGGGATCGGGAGGGAGACAAACCATAAGAGACTCTTAATCTCACAAAACAAACTGAGAGTTGCCGGGGGGGTGGGGAGGTTAGGGAGAGGGTGGTGGGGTTATGAACATTGAGGAGGGTATGTGCTGTGGTGAGTGCTGTGAAGTGTGTAAACCTGGTGATTCACAGACCTGTCCCCCTGGGGCTAATAATACATTATATGTTAATGAAGAAGAAGAAGAAGAAGAAGAAGAAGAAGAAGAAGAAGAAGAAGAAGAAGAAGAAGAAGAAGAAGAAGAAGAAGAAGAAGAAGAAGAAGACTACTATAAATCAAATGCTATGGTTTTCAGCATAGAGTGTGTAATCAGGCATATTTTATTAAAGTAACCAAGTAAAAAGATGGTCGAAAATTGGAATAACAGAAAACATAAAAATCAGAGATTTTAAAAAGAGATATGGGACAGTGTAGAGAATATAGTCAATGATATTATAATAGTGTTATATGGTGACAGATGGTGGCTATATTTGTAGTGATCATAGAATAATGTATGGAGATATTGAAAACCTGAAACCAATGTAACACTGACTATCAACTACACTCAAATAAAAAAATAGTAAAAAGAAAACATTTTAATTTAAAAAGATAAAAAGAGGGACAAGAATTTGAAAAGTGAATTTCAAAAAGAGTAAAGATGAGGCTAAGACATACTGTGAACCTTGAGGAAAACACCATTTTGAAAATTCTTCCCATTTTGAGAAAACTCAAATGAATCAATACCATAAAAGAACCCATTTTAACTGAGAGATGTAATGAATGCTCAAGAAATAATTTTATGACAGGATAATTCTTCCCTATGAAACAGCATACAGAAACCCGGGGAAACACCTGGAAGCCAAATAAACTATACTGAAAATAAGAATTAGGAAAAAGATAAATGATGAAAGATAAGAAAATTAGACCTGCAACAGAGACCTAGTGAAGAGAATTTTTAGCTTGTGGTTTAATGTTTTTGAGGATAATCTAGAGTTCATAACTGCCTTGAGGCAGGCTGGTTGTAGGCAGTTTAGGCAGACCCCTAAGAGAGGCCTACTTTGGGCAGGTGGTGTTGGAGGAGGCCATTGGGCTGGACAAAGACAAATCCAACCATTTGACTAAAGTGTCTGTGAAGATGTTGAAGTCAGATGCAGCAGAGAAAGACCTGTCAAACCTAATCTCAGAAATGGAGATGATGAAGATGATTGGACAGCACAAGGACACCATCAACCTGCTGGGTCCTGCACACAGGATGGTCCTTCGTACACTATCATGGAATATGCCTCCAAAGACAACATACAGGAGTACCTGCAGGCCCAGAGGCCTCCTGACCTGGAGTACTGTTACAATATCAGCCACAATGCAGCAGAGCAACTCTCCTCCAAGCACCCGGTATCCTGTGCCTACCAGGTAGCCTGAGGCATGGAGTACCTTGCCTCCAAGAAGTGCATACACCAAGACCTGGCCACCAGGGAAGTGCTGGTGACAAAGGACAACATGAGAAGATCTCAGACTTCAGCCTTGCCAGAGATATCACCACATCAGTTACTATAAAATGAGAACCAACAGTGGACTGCCTGTGAAGTGGATGGTCTCTAAGGCCATGTTTGACCAGATCTACATCCACCAGAGTGACTTCTGGTCTTTTGGGGTGATCCTGTGCAAAATTTTCACTCTGGAAGCCTCCCATATCCTGGAGTGCCTGTGGAGGTGGTTTTTAAGCTGCTGAAGGAGTCATTTGATGGATAAGCCAATAAGTGCACCAGAGAGTTAGACACAATAATGAGGGGTGGCTGGCATGTGGTACCTTCAAGCTGCTGGTAGAAGACCTGGATCATACTGTGGCCTTGACCTCCAACCAGGAGTACCCGGACCTGTCCTTGGCCCTGGAACAATACTGTCTATGCTTTCCCAACACCCAAAGCTCCACCTGCTCCTCAGAGAAGAATTCCACCTTCTCTCATGTGCCGTTGCCCAGGGAGGCCTATCTGCCCTGACACCCAGCCCAGCTTGCCAATGGTGGACTCAAATGACTAGTATCCCTATTACTCCTGTCCAGATTCCGTCATAAGCTGTAACCCTTACCCCCCACCCTCCCTGCAAGACTCACTGCCTTCTCCTTTGTCCCTTTCCTACTGGCAGGAGCCAGCTGCCTACCTGAGGCCTTCACCCCTTGAAGTTCACCTCTCTTCCCCTTCCTCTTCCTCCTCCTTACAACCTGCTCATGAAAGAAAGGAACAGAGAGGCAGGTACTTGCTCGTGGCTACTTCCTTCCCTCCCATATGTTGGACCAAGACCCCTCCCTGTCATCTGGTACTTCCTGGATGTCGAGGGAGTTGGAGATGAGGCATGCCAGTGAAAGCTGTCAGAGCTTTCCTGTTTTGGTTTTGTCTGCTTAGCATAACATGTAAGACTGAGTTCTGGTGGCAGGGACCTAGTCCTTGGGGCTATAGCACTAGCGAGGGGAGGTCAACTGCTCTGGGCCTTGGCTAAGAGCAAGCCCTGCTCCAGAGATATGGTGCCAAGGGCTTATTAATTTTGATACTAATTTGCTTTGCTGACCAAATACCTGGTATCAAAAGATGGGAAGGCAAAGACTGGAAGCAGTGTTGTGACCATGGGGTCCAGCCCCAAACTATGAAGAAAACACAAAGTGTATAAATCTGAGTAAGTATATATTTACACACCTTTTTAAATAGGTTGTTATCAAAGATTTAATCAATGGGTAATATGCTCCTCGTGGCTGGGAAGCATCAGTTGCCATATATTAAAAACAAAGAAAAGAGGTGTCTGGGTGGCTTCCTCCAAGAAGTGTCCCTTCTTTTCAGGTCATGATCCCAGGGTCCTGGGATGGAGCCCCACATCAGGCTCTCTGCTCAGTGGGAAACCTGCTTCTCCTTTTCCCTCTGCCCTGCTTATAGTTCCTCTTCCTGTCTCTCTGTCTGTCAAATAAATAAAATATTTAAAAAAAAAACAAGAAAGAAACAAAATGTTTTTAAAAGGTCTTTTTTTTTTAAATTTTCTAGGGGTGCCTGGATGACTTAGTTGTTTAAGCAGATGTTTGCCTTTGGCTGAGGTCATGATTCCAGTGTACAGGGATCCAGCCCTGCATGGGACTACTTGCACCCCAAGGAGCTTGCTTCTTCCTCTCCCTTTGCACATGATTCCCCCTGTTTGTGTGCTTCTTCTCTCTCTCTCTCTCTCTTTCTCTCTCTCTCTTGCTGTCAATAAATAAAATAAAATCTTTTACTAAATAAATAAATTTCTAAACCTACTTTCATTTTAGGTCCCTTAACAAAAATTGCTACTGCTTCATTAAAAAAAAAAAAAAGATAATTTAGAAAGATGCTTCCAGAGTTAAAAAGCTGTTTTGTTTCTTTGTCAGGATTCAAAAGTAAAAGAAAAAATATGCTATATTAACTCTAATCACACTATAACTTTGGTGGTTATATCAAGATAATGAAAAGTGATTTTAAAGCAAATTTCATTATCAGACATAAAGATCAAGTCAAAATTACAGAAGAGTAAAAGGATGAATTCATCAGGGAGTATAATAATTCTTTTTTTTTAAAGATTTTATTTATTTATTTGACAGAGAGAGATCACAAGTAGGCAGAGAGGCAGGCAGAGAGAGAGAGAGGAGGAAGCAGGCTCCAGCTGAGCAGAGAGCCCGATGCGGGACTTGATCCCAGGACCCTGAGATTATGACCTGAGCCAAAGGCAGCGGCCTAACCCACTGAGCCACCCAGGTGCCCCGGGAGTATAATAATTCTTGACTTTTAATATGTAACAACAGATTTGGGGATATATAGGGAAAAACTAAGAACAAAAATCATAACTTCTACCTTGGACGACAAATGGAAAATAATTTCAACACCCTTATTTTAAGATTACATAGACAAATGGTCATCACATTGGTAAGATATGTAAGACTTGAACAAAATGATCAACTAAGTAGATATGCTTGATATTACATTACAGTAACTGAACTAATTGAGGTCAGTGTTTGGTGAATCACAGAAACAGGTGGAGTTGTCAAACAAAGTAATCTTTGTTTACAACATACAAGGAGTTCACAGGGAATAAGTTCCAAAGCCTTGACTGTTTGAACAGGAGAGAGATTTTTATTTAGTATTTAAGATGAATACTCAGAAGGGAGAGTTTTATTATCCCGTGTATGGTTGGTCATAAGGTTGTGGATGCATGCACATCCACATATGTATTTGTGCAATATGTATTGCATGTTCACCTGAATGAAGCTTGTATTCCACCGAGGGCAGAAATGTCAACGTTAGAATAAAGCAGAGGTAACTGTTGGACAAGGGAAAGGGACTCTGCAGGCTTCAAGAGCAGATATAAACTAGATGGGGTCTTGGGCTCATTTTCTGGGACAAGGAATGCAAGGCCTTGATTACTTTTGAAATAGCACTAGGAGTTTTACCACTGATTTATTGTCTCAATAGCTTAGGCTTTTTCCTGGTCTGGTGGTGACTGTTAGTTTTCCCATTGCCTTGTTCCCTCAAAATCCTTAATGAGTGAGGTTTTTGCATTTCTTTGTAAGAACCTCCCAGGAAGTTTTGGAAGAAGTGTGCTTGGGCAAGTACACAGGTGGGGTATAGATCATTGAAAATAGCTGGGGACAAAAAATGACTTTTCTTATGTCAGGAAAATTATATCTCTTCTTTAATTTTCTAGGAACCTCTAACTCTTTCTGCTGATGTTACCAGCAGGCATCTGAGATATTACTGATTGTTCTCTTGAACCTAAGGAAAAGGAAATGTAGAAAGCAAAAGACAAAACTTTAAAATCTATCTTCCAACTCATCAATTCACTGCAGCCACCTCTCTGTCTTTCCCTTTCTCTTTTTCTCTCTTTCTCTTTCTCTCTCACTTTCTCTCTCACATACGCACAACACACGCAAATCCCTTTAAAACAATTTTTAATTTTCCCTATTCCATTTTAATATACTTGAGGCATGATCATTTTCTTAGTAAATACAAGGAAAAAAAATCTAGGATTCCATCATTCTGTGTGATTAAAGTATTGAGGAATTTACTTCCAATAGCACTTATAAAAACATATTTTATTTAAGGAATATTATATAATCAGGTGCCTGCATTTTTCTTATTCTCTAACTAGTGTTATTTGGCAATTAATATTTTGTCAATCAATATTCCCCTATACCTGAATGTGTGGGCAGTGAGAGATGAGTTAGAGGCAAGGATGGTGAACACTCCCAACAACTGCAGACTACATATATCTTAAGCCATGATTTTCTTTGCAAAGGTCAACATTGATAATGTTCTAGTCATACCTCCGTGTACCAGGAAAGAAGTAGCATATTTCTTGAAAGACACAGCTATCAAAGCTCCATTGAGAAACTGAAAAGATGGAGAAGGGATTTGCAAATTAAATATTTGAGAATGGACATCTACTCTGATTATTTAAAAATGAATAAAAATAAAAAACCTTACTAATAACCAAACAGAGTATCCAATTTTACATGTGAAGGAAATAATGGAAGAGCCATGTCACCAAAAGTATATGGATGGCTTATAAGCACATGGCCAAATTCTCAACATTTAAACATTAAAGAAATAAAAATTAAAATCATAATGAGACATGCTTACATATCTATTAGAATGGCTAAAATTATAAAGGCTAATTGTACTTGGTCTGAGCTAGATTGAGAAGCAACAAAAAATCTAAACTGTTGTTGGCATATATCATGATACAACCACTTTGGGAAATAGTTTGAAAATTTTTTTAAATGCAAAATATGTTGCAGTTACACAAATAGCCATTTTATTCTAGGCATTTAACCAAGAAAAACAAACCCTATGTTCATACAAGGACTTGTATATGAATTTCATAGCAGCTTTATTTTTAAGAATTAAAAACAGTGGAAATGTTCATCAATGTCCATCAATAGAGCAAAGACAATTGGAGATTCTCAAAGTAATGATGCTGAGAAAAGAAAATCCAGGCAATGAATTATATATACTGTGTGATTCCATGACTACAAAAAATCTAGAAAATACAAATTTATATATAGTCACAGTCATCAAATATATGGTGTGATTTTAGTGCCTTCTTCTGTGCTCCCTTAGCTTCCTACACTTGGATCTCCGAGCATTTCTTACACCATGTGAAAATATGAACTCTTTCTCTTTATTCTGTCTTACTAGAATAAGAATCCTTGAAATTTTATGGACATTTGAACTCTCAGTTATTAGCAGAAATTCTATCACACAGTAAGTTTCCAAATATAAAAGCCAGAGTTTTACAATGACTTCTAAGCTTTTACATGATCTAGCCACTCATTTAACCTCTGTGACCTCTTTCCCTGCTACTCTTCAGTCACTCACAGTGGCCTCCTTGCTATTCCTCAGATATGCCAGGCATGATCCAACCTTATGGCCTTCAAGATAGCCAATTCCTTTGTCTGGAGTGACCTTATTGCTGATAGTTCTGCGCAAATTCATCACCTTTCCATACATTTGTTCAATTGTCAGCTTCATTGTAACTACCCTGATCTTTCTATTAAAAATTTTAACTCCCCATCCCCTGCCTAGCAACCTTGATTTTTCTCACCCTGATCGAATTTTTCTTTTTCCCCATTGTACTCTTCCTTTTTGAATGCACTATGCCATTTTTATTAAGGTTTATAGCTTTGAATTGTCTCACCCATTAAAATAAAAGTTCTACAAAGCCAAGTATTTCATTTACCAGTGTAGTCTGAAGTAATATCTGCCATATAATAGTTCAGTACACAACTGGTAAATTTCAAAATAAATTAATGTTGAGAGTATACTGAATTTCATAAGTCATTTCAATAGTTTTTTCCAAAAAAATAAACTACGTAAAACATACCTTAAATTTACTTTCAAAATATTTTATAGCATATAATGGACAATATACATAAGCCTTAAAGAAACAATCCTATAATTAACCATTTCATACCTACTTAAAAACTGCATAATACCACACTCTTAGATCCTCTTTGAATGCTCTAAAATAACCCTTCAAAGGAAATACATTTTTAAAAATCACAGATTTTTTGGCAAATAATTTAATAAAATAAAAATTTCATTCATCTATGTAGATCAAAATAAATGTTTTTTTTTTAAAGATTTTATTTATTTATTTGACAGAGAGAAATCACAAGTAGTCGGAGAGGCAGGCAGAGAGAGAGAGGGGGAAGCAGGCTCCCTGCTGAGCAGAGAGCCCGATGCAGGACTCGATCCCAGGACCCTGAGATCATGACCTGAGCCGAAGGCAGCGGCTTAACCCACTGAGCCACCCAGGCGCCCCCCAAAATAAATGTTTTTAATAAGCATGAAATTATAACTCTGAAGTGTGCTAAAATGAAACCACCTGCTAAGGGTGAGAGAACAAAAATAAACATCCTTTTTCCAAATAAGAGGAATTTATTACCTTTGAATCAAAGCATGTGGATTTGTTTAACTGGCAATAAAGCAATATGGAGACACAAACCATAGAAAGTCATATTTTAGATTTCCAAAAGACTTCGAAGTAAAGAGTATACATTTTTTAATTGCTACATAATGCTACATAATGACAAGATGACAGGTTGTGACAAATAGCATTTTAAAAGCTCTACTCATAATGGAACGGAAGATGTCATTTCCCTATAATTTTATATATGTCTTTAATTTACTATATCTGGATACAACATATTACCAAACAGATGTTCATCAAAGACTGAATCATTTTTAATGGAACATAATAATTTGAACCTACATCTATTAATCATGTTTTTCGATCTAAGATTTATAGTCTCGCTAAACATTTTATCAGTTGTTGACAAAATTCAAAATAAATAGGATAAAAAGTCGTGTTTGGGGGCTCCTGGGTGGCTCAGTGGGTTAAGCCGCTGCCTTCGGCTCAGGTCATGATCTCAGGGTCCTGGGATCGAGTCCCGCATCGTGCTCTCTGCTCAGCAGGGAGCCTGCTTCCTCCTCTCTCTCTGCCTGCCTCTCTGCCTACTTGTGATCTCTCTCTGTCAAATAAATAAATAAAATCTTTAAAAAAAAAAGTCGTGTTTGGAAAAGTAGATTTCTTTTCAAATTTGCATTTAAATGAAAATATTTGCTGATATTTTTAAAACTTTAAATGTAATTTTATATATATCTGACCTATCAGATGATATAAAATTTTTGGAGAAAATATGACATATTTTTTGATCTTGGTTGAAGGTATTAATAAAGAGCAACTGTTTGTATTATTTGTATTGTGATATCTTAGTCAATAAACATGAATAACTGGTATAAAATATGTTTTTTTAAAAATTTTATTTATTTACTTGACAGAGATCATAGGAAAGCAGAGAGGCAGCCAGAGAGAGAGGAATGGAAGCATGCTCCCAGCTGAGAAGAGAGCCCACTGTGGGACTCAATCCCAGGAAACTGGAATCATGACCTGAGCCGAAGGCAGAGATTTTAACCCACTGAGCCACCCAGGCGCCCTAAAATGTTTTTTTTTTTTAATATAGAAGTATAGTTCTTGCCAAAATATGGAACTAGCTGGAACTGAATGCCTCCTTCAAAGTCAGCTCTGGAGAAATTATGCCAGTGTAATATGGAACTATTTCAGATATTAACCAAAAAGAAAGAAATAATGATAAATTCCTTAAAAGACTCAAAGTTGCCCTTGACTGGTATGTTTCAAGCTCTATTCCTGGTTTGAAGACAGGTTTTAACAGGCCTGTCACTGTAGAAATCCGCTGGATGTTTAGAGGCTATCAGAACTGTACAAAAACCTTGAAGGGGTAAAGACTTGAAAATTCTTTAGAGAGATTAGCTCCCTAAGGCATTATTCCTCCACACATTTTCCTCCAATCAATTAAGACTGATGGATGAGGGGCACCTGAGTGGCTCTCTCATCACGTGGGTGGTGGGTTAAGCCTCTGCCTTCATCTCAAGTCATGGTCTCTGGGTCCTGGGATCCAGCCCCACATCGGGCTCTGCTCAAAAGGAAGCCTGCTTCCCTCCCTGCTTGCCTGCCTCTCTGCTTACTTGTGATCTCTCTCTCTCTCTTTCTCTCTCTGTGTGTCCAATAAATAAATAAAATCTTTAAAAAAAGGCTGATGGATGATAAATTATGAAAACTGCTCCCTCCAAATGATGCTTCTTCATAAGGATTTAAGAATTTAAAATTGTAAGAATTTAAAATTGAAACTTGATCATAGGATTTATCTTATAGAATAACATCAAGTGAAGGCAGTTATTATTAGTTCTGAAGTATTTGTGATTCTGAATTCTTGGCCTCATTAGTAAATTTAGTTTTAAATTCTCCCATGGAGTGGTGATTGGCCTCAGTCTTTCATTGATGTACATCATTGGGTCAAATGAGATGTGTGTGCCCAGAACTATATATAATCTTTTTTGTATTTCACTGGAGATGGCATTTCTGAGTTTTGTTCACTTGAATTTCGACAGATGTTTAAATAGTCACTTCTAGAGTTGGCCCTGGAGAATATCTTCCTTTTTTTCTCTTCCCGATTCTCTAAAAAACCCTGACCAATTCACATTATCACAGTGATATCACATTTCAAGTTTTTCCAAACACTATAGCTGCAAAATAGAAGGAAGCTACTCAGAATGGAATACTATTGTGAATGATTGAGAAAGAAAACATTATTATAATTAAGCTACCAGGTTTCAATGTATTTTATTGTTGCTTAGAAAATCCTAGCATACCCAGACTTTACAGAGATTTGATGATCCTAAGAAGAGCTGAACTCATGGACCAAAATAACTATGCCCATAAAAAGTACAATTACTTAACTAAAAAATATGATGTGGTTAACTTTATATGTCAATCCAAGTGTTATTGGAACAGGAATTAAAAAAATAGCTTAGGGGCGCCTAGGTGGCGCAGTGGATTAAGCCACTGCCTTCAGCTCAGGTCATAATCTCAGGGTCCTGGGATCAAGTCCTGCATCAGGCTCTCTGCTCAGCAGGGAGTCTGCTTCCCTCTCTCTCTCTCTGCCTGCCCTCCGTCTACTTGTGATCTCTCTCTGTCAAATAAATAAATAAATAAAATCTTGAAAAAAAAAAGAATGACTGTACTTTTAAAAAATAGCTTAAAAGGAGCGCCTGGGTGGCTCAGTGGGTTAAGCCACTGCCTTCCGTTCAGGTCATGATCTCAGGGTTCTGGGATCAAGCCCCACATCGGGCTTTCTGCTCAGCAGGTAGCCTGCTTCCCTTCCTCTCTCTCTGCCCACCTCTCTGCCTACTTGTGATCTCTCACTGTCAAATAAATAAATAAAATATTTTTAAAAATAGCTTAAAAGTATATGATAAAATAATGATATACATATACAAGGAAAAGAAAGATACTATACTGTGAATATAAATTAAATGAAAATTGTAGAAATAAAGAATACAATAAATGGAGACTAAGATGAATATAGCTGTAAAATAAATAAATGAGTTGGGAAAAACAAACAAACAAATTAATGACTTCTGCCCAAATACAGCAGAAGAGAAAAAAAATAAAGAAAATATTTAAATAAGTACTGAGATAAATTTTGGAGAATTAAAGAAAGATAAAAGATACCAGACTTAAAATGATGCCAAACATGAGATATCAGAAACAAAACCAAACAAAAACTACACACACTAAAAACCACTCATATACATTATGGTGAGTTTTAAGAATATCAAAAACAGAGAAGAGCATAAATGATGCCCAAGAGAAGAACAGATCACCTAAAATGTACAAGAATAATACTGACAGCACAATGCTCAATAGTAATAGCATATAAAGAGACAGCTGGGAGTTTTTATAGATGGAAAAGATATTTGAAACTAGGTATTATACATCAATCCAAATTATTGATTAAATTTGAGAGCACAGTAAAAATACAATGAAGCATGTTAGGTCTTAGAACATTTATCACACAGAGACACACATTTTGGAAAACTTCCTCGGAAGACAGCTCAATTTAGATAGAGAAAACAGAATTATGTACTCAAAGGCACATTTTGAAGGAAGGATTGAATATAGTCTGCACTGCAAATATTCTTTAATCGTATGTTCTGAATTTCCTAAATTTAAGAAGTATTTGTTCAAATATTTACCTTTAAATAAATCCTAGGAGACTTTTTCTTGGATTCTGGAAAATCAGTCCATTTGGATACAAATCTTTTTGTCACTGATGGAAATTTTGATAGCCCTTAACTGTGGAATGCCTAATGTATTGTTACAGCAATTGTGATTTGCCAACACATGGGTGATGTGTGTGTGTTGTGTGTGTTTATTTTTATTTTTGATGGTTTTACTCTTCTATGAGGTTTTAAGTAGACATGATTTTAATAAATTATGATTTGTTGAAATTTATCTGAGGTTATATATAATAAAATGAAATTTGTGTGAACTAAAGAAGTGCATCTCCATTTTCTTTGTTTTAAGAGTAGACTGGTCTTTAAAAATTGTCCAAAGAAGTACATTATATTCATTATTAAATTTGATAATATACAATAAAGTATTTATGGTCATATTGGACCATATCAAATTCTACTATTAATTCATATTAATAATTACCATAAGAGGAAAAAGGGATATTTTTCAAAATAAAAATTAGCGTATTTTTCAGAATATGATATAGTGTTATTCACTGAACTGAGGGAACAAATGTCAAAGTCTAACACAGTTTACAGAATGTTTTAACATAAATTGAAATTTAAATCTGACCAAATTTCACAGTTTTAAGTAAAATGATAGCACTTTATATCCTTGAAAAGTGGTAAGTGACCCAAAACATGGCTTAGAAAAACAAATTTAACACTACACTAGTCTGAGATGGTTAAGTTATGGTACAACTTGCCATTGTGTATCATCAAATGATATATTTTTTTCTTTTGGGCTTGTCATTATATTTTATTTTAGCCATTCTGGTAAGTGTGTAGTGATATCTCAGTGTCATTTTAATTGCATTTCCTTGATGTCTAATTATGTCAAAATATATTACTTTGATGTTTAATGCTCTGAGCTTTCTCAGTTCAAGACCATGAAGCCACTTAGGGAAAATACAGTTGCAGAGGCACTCATAGACCAACTCTTATTTCGAAATAAGAAGAAACATTACTACCCATTCCAACAAAAAATAGATTTGTTATGCAGCAGGGATTTTATAAATTACCTGACACAACTTATATAGTAAGATGAAATGGGACAGGCGGCTTCTTGCAGCTATATACAACATCATTTTAATTTCAATTTTCAGTATAATTTTTCCAAGGTATACACAGAATATATATTTAATGTAAATTGTGAACATTTTAAACTCTGTATATGGAAATTAGTCAATTTTAAGTTTATAACAATCAAAATTAACGGAAGTTTATTTTAAATTAGTTAGCTTTCTCTGCATTGCAAGACAGAATAATCAAGAATTGGTAAGAAAAAAGTAATCTCTGTAAAATTACCGGGGGTGCATTATAAAGTGTTCGGTAACTGATCAAACTCACAATTTGGATTGAATGGCAAGTGATTTTTAAAATCTGGAACTCATTGTCAATTTTTTTTCTTCATTGTGTCTTAATAAATTACTGTGTTCATTTGCATGGAAGTGAAGAAAAATGCATGACATTTCATCTCAACACTAACACCTTTAACAGGCAACTCTGAATGTACTTTACAGCAGTGTAACAAAGTAAAGATCAATGATGTTTCATGAAATATTTGTTATAATTCTCAAGGAGATAGGGAGATTGTGCAAAAATGCAAATCACTTTGCGACTAAACACATTGTTTATTTCAGCTAATTTTAAGAAAATATGCTGAGAATCTCTCAAAAAAGGAAGCAATGATTTAGGTTTGCCTTCAAAATCCTTATCTAATCCTGAACCAACAGCACATAGTTCAAAGAGCAACTAATTTGAGTAGCTCCAATTTACACATTTCCTAACAATGCTTAATTTAGTGGAATTTCTGTAAAATTATGTTAATTTGATGTAATGAAAGACAAAAGTTCAAAAAGATCATCCTTAATTTATATAGATGCCAAACTGCATTTTCTGAATGACGCCCAGGAACGTATTTTCAAAAACAAACAAACAATGCCAGAACCACTATTAGGTCATCTCTAGGCAGAAAGTGACTCAGAGCTTACATTACTCTCTCCCTGAAAGTATACTGTAGGCACTGAAACTACTACCCTGAGTCTGTGCTATCAAATTCCTTAAGTTAGAAAGTTTTAAAACCCGTCTGTGTGGAGTATTTCATTTACAGATAGAGATTTGGTTGTTTATACATTTTCATACTTGATTTTTAGGGTGTAATAAGTATGTTTTAAAATTCATGGTGGTTTTGAATACTGTTGGATAATTGTGCTAAAATGGTATATCCATTCCTCCTAGGAAACAGAAATTATAGAAAGGTAGTGCTTTTCAAATCTGACATCTTTGAGTCATTGCAGTATCATATAAATGCAATAGGAAAAGTGTCATTCATGTTTATGATATTTTCTATAAATAAATTAGAATGTACTGGAGGCCTGATATAAAGTGGGATGCCTAAACTTCAGTAAGATCTTGTTTTCAATTCAAAATAAATTTTATTTTTTATTTTTTTATAATGTCCCTCAATTTCAGATAAGCACCCCCATAAGGTCCACTCCGTTTTTTTTAAGATTTTATTTATTTTATTTGACAGATAGAGATCACAAGTAGGCAGAGAGGCAGGCAGAGAGAGAGGGAAGAGGAAGCAGGCTCCCTGCTAGGCAGAGAGCCCGATGCGGGGCTCGATCCCAGGACCCTGGGATCATGACCTGAGCCAAAGGCAGAGGCTTTAACCCACTGAGCCACCCAGGCGCCCCCAAAATAAATTTTAAATTGAATTATGCACCTCTAAGTTCAGAGACAATAAACATCAACCAACACAATTAATAAGTTCTATTTCTTGAAATTTCGGGAACATTGATAGTCTCATCTCCTGGAAGAACAACAGCTAAAATTTTTGGTCATGGATTCCTGCTAAAATATCACTTTCCCAAAGAAAATTAATGTTATGAATTTTCATTGATTGTTATTGATCATGAAGAATATAACAACCACGATAAAAAGAGTAGGAAAAACATGATATCTCATCTGTAAGGGCATGTGGAAATTAGGAAATGCTAATAAAAATAACTACCATTATTTCCTAAGTTAACATAATATAACAGAACAAAAATATTTCAAAACAATGTTTTCTTTTTTTTTAAGATTTTATTTATTTGACAGAGAGAGATCACAAGTAGGCAGAGAGGCAGGCAGAGAGAGAGGAAGAAGCAGGCACCCTGCTGAGCAGAGAGCCCAATGTGGGACTCGATCCCAGGACTCTGAGATTATGACCTGAGCCGAAGGCAGCGGCTTAACCCACTGAGCCACCCAGGCGCCCCCATAACAATATTTTCTAGGCTCATTCTGATAACTCTTTTCTAAATTCAAATTTAAAGGTTGAGGCATGTGATATATATTACACAAAAAACATCCCAAGGCATTCATTAAAAAAAAAAACTCTTAATAAAGAACAAATCCAAAGGAATTTCTTTTCTAATTTAATTAACAAATTATGAATCGACTTACCTATTTCATCACAGTGTATCAGGCACCAATAATATTTTTTAATCATCACACCTGATGCAATAGTTACCATCTTTCAGACATACTGATCATGAACAAGTAAATAAACAAGAGCACCGTAGCTTAAGATCTACCTGCATAAATATAGGCTACTTCAGACAATCTCTTCACCACAACATAGCAATGAATAGAAATCATACATGCTCTGTATGGACATACAGATGAGATAGAAGGGGATGGATGTTAATATATGCAGAATCTTTATTAATTACATTGTAAACCATAATATGGAAAAACAGAATACAATTTTAGAAATACCCAGGTCACCATCATTGTTTTATTTTTATATGTGTAGATAAGGAGTTTAATAAACAATCCATGACTATTCAACTCCTTATATTTTGAAAATTTTAGCAAAAGTAACAAACCTAGCACCTAGAAAATTGTACCTATCTGCAACATACGGCTTTGCCAGCATGGTAGAGGAAAAGCAAAACAAAATAAGTAAGAAAAGTTTAACATTTCACAAGAGATTTGCTTTTATTTTTTTATTTTTTAATTTTTATTTTTCATTTATTATTTACTTCTATTTTCTACTTTATTTTAATGAAAATGTCATGACCATAACATAAGAGCAGAATTAAACCAACATGAGAAATTATTTTTTCATAAGTTAAAATAAACTAGCTTGGTGATTAATTCAAAATTATATTACAAACTTCAGTGTTCTTGCAGTAAGTATCACTGCATAAACAAATGAGTCAGGAGTCATAAACTAATGATGATTCTAAATGTTATTTAGAGAGACATTCTGTTCTTAATATATTTTAAATATTCTACACAAGGCAAAGTGGATCCAAGTAATCTGTAGGCAAAATAAGATTTTAGAGAAGTATATATTTCCAACAGTATTTATAAAATATTACCTTTATGTAAGGCATCATCCTGGACTTTGTGGAAAACACACAAAGGAGTAAGAAGTGGCCCTTCAAGAAACATATACAATATCAAGGTTTAACATGAAGCAGCATGTCTTCTCTAAGTAAAAAAAACATTGTACCAACTGACTTTACTGAAACTTTATATTTATTGCTCTCATTTTAGGTCATAGTGTCCTTCTGCATGCAGGTTGCTATAACGGACATGATATAGACTTAATAGCTTATAAAGAACAGGAATTTATTTCTCACAGTTCTAGAACGGAGAAGTTCAAGATTAAGGAATGGGCAGATCCAGGGAGAGCCCACTTCCTCATAGATGGCTATCTTCTCACTGTAAACGTACATGATGAATGAAGCAAGAGAACTCTCTGGGGTCTTCTTTAAAAGGACTGTAATCCCACTTATGACCTAATCACCTCCCAAAGTCCCCTATTTTTTAATACTAGCACTTCCAGAGTGAGATTTCATAATATGATTTTGGAAGACATAAACATTCACACCATAGTATATATAAACAAAAAAAGACACAAAAACAACAAACAAAAAAATTATTTTAACTACCTATTATTTTCAACTGCATAAACTTTTAATTTGTTTCTATATAATATTAAATAACTCATTTGAGTGATTCACTTATATCCAATGCATCTGAGTGCAATTAAATCTGCTTACCCAGCATATCCAGCAGCATATTTCTTCAGGCTATCCCATTCCCCACCTTACAGGATTTACCACAATTAGAAGACAGGGGATAGAGGATAGATAGATAGATGTATACATAAACACACTTGTACATACACATATGCATATTTTTTCCTGTTAATGATACTCATGCAAATAAAATTTAAGCTCAAGGAAACCTGTCTTGTGTGTTACTTAATATCCAGTTTTTAGTCAACATCCAAAAACAAATAATCCAATAAAAACATGGATAGAAGACATGAACAAGTGTTTCCCCAAAGAACACATTCAAATGTTCTGTAGATACATGAAAAGATGGCCATCATCATGTATCATCAGGAAATTGCAAAGCAAAACTAGAAAGAGATACCACCTCACACCTGTCAGAATGGCTAAAATCAACACTACAAGAAACAAAAGGTGTTGGAGAGGATGTGAAAAAGTAACACTTGTGGGGGCTGCCTGGGTGGCTCAGTGGGTTAAGCCTCTGCCTTCAGCTCAGGTCATGATCTCAGGGTCCTGGGATCAAGTCCCACATCAGGCTCTCTGCCAGGCATGGAGCCTGCTCCCTCCTCTCTCTCTCTCTACTTGTGATCTCTCTCTGTCAAATGGATAAAATCTTAAAAAAAAAAAAAAGAAAAAGTAACAATTGTGAACTCTTGGTGGTGATTCAAACTGATACAGCCATATTTGAAAACAGTATGGAATTTTCATAAAATTTAAAAATAGAAGTCCTTTGTGATCCAACAAACCTGTTGCTGTGTATTTACCCAATGAATATAAGAAAACTTATTCAAAGGGATGCTAGCACCCCTATGTTTATAGCAGCATTATTTATAAAGCTAAAATATGGAAAGCGCCCAAGTATCCATCAATTGATGAATAAAGAATAAGTGGTATCTATATACAATGGAATATTATTCTGCCATAAAAAAGACTGAAATCTTGCCATTTGCAATAACATGGTTGGAACTAGACAGTATAATGCTAAAAGTGAAATAAGTCAGTCAGAGAAAGACAAATACCTTTACTCATATATGGAATAAAAGAAACAAAACAAACAAGCAAAGGGGAAATAATAAGACATAGAAAGAGAAACAAAGCAAGAAACAGACATTTTATTACAGAGAACAAACTGATGGTTACTTGACGGTATCTGAAAGGAGTGATGGATTAAATAAGTGATGGGGGTTAATTAGAGCACTTGTCATGATGAGCACTGAGTGCTATATGTTATATTGTACACATGAAACTAATACAACCATATATGTTAACTAACTGGATTTCAAATGAAAATTTTTTAAAATCCCAGTTTTTAGCTCACATTCTGGCTTACAAAAGGGATTTAGTCAGGAATTTGGAGATTAGTTAATGAACAAAAAAGGGGTGAACAGGCAGTTGTTAGATAAAATTACTATCCTTTCTGGCATTATCTTATACCTTTTATCTAGAAGTATTTTTAGCACTTTAGACTCTTCCTATTTTATTTTGAATCATTAAAAAAAATTTCCTCAAAGGACCTTAGACTCCATCCAATTTGAGCAACAGTGTGAGAGAGGAAATGGTGTCCAGGAGGAAGAAAAAAAAAAAGATGAAACTACTTTTGTTTACTAGTGAATGCATAGTTCTTCCACAGAAGAAGCTCTAAATGGTCATGGCTCCAGCTTTATATGTGTTCAGTCATATGTTCAGAAGTAGGTAACACTATCAAAAAATATAAAGCATCTGAGATTATTTTCCCTTATTTGAAAGCTGGTGTATGAGTCTGCCGTAGTTTCTTGGGTGTTGATAGAAGACGCAGACTCATGGTTCAGAAATAATATAGTTTATTATTCACAGCAATAGAGGTAGCCAGAATATTAACAGTATTTGTGTGTGTGTTTGTGTGTTTGTGTTTGTGTGTGTGTGTGTGTGCGTGTGTGTGTAGGGGTGGGAGTTATATATCAGTTCTGAGCCTCAGTTCCCACAAGAAGAATCAAAACAGAGGCAGAAAATATTTGCAAACACAACAGGTTAAGTTAAAAAAAAAGATACTATTTCTGTCTTCCAAGTCTATTCAATACAACCATCTTCAAAGGATGGCCTAGAACAAATAATAAATGCAGAAATGTAAGCAACCAATTGAAAAGTGTCTCCCAAGAAACACACTTTGAGAGTCTTCATTTGACAAAAATACTATAGGATATTACATGGATCAGGTGCATTGAATACTGGAAGGTTAAAATTACAAGGGACCAAATATTTTTAAGCAGTTCTGGCATCCAGTAGAGTTCAAATAGGTTTTATAAGATTGAGGAAAGAAGCCATCAAAACCTGGGCCCAGGGGCACCTGGGTAGCTCAGTGGGTTAAGCCTCTGCCTTCGGCTCAGGCCATGATCTCAGAGTCCTGGGATCGAGCTCTGCATCAGGCTCTCTGTTCAGCAGGGAGCCTGCTTCCCCCCCCACCCGCTATTTGCCTACTTGTGGTCTCTGTCTGTCAAATAAATAAATAAAATCTTAAAACAAAACAAAACAAAAATCCTGGGCCCAATTTTCCCAAAAGTATGATGCTGATTCTAGTCTCTATGATGTTATCCCTTGAAGACAATGTCTCTAATTGAGTTGAATTAGTTTAATAAAGAGCATACCCCCATTTGTTGTAGGAGATGAACAATATGCAAGAAGCAAAATGCCACATGGAAGCCACCTGGTCTTCAGTGGAACATAGAATCAGTTCCTTTGGGATGAATTTGTTCCACATTTGACTTCCCACTTAAGGGAAAATAAGAGTGCCTTCTAATAGATTTTAAATAGGAAATGACAACGGAAGCTTATACAAGATTATAAAATGGGAAATTTCATTTAGATAAGCAATCATTTCAAAGTAATCTTCTTAATATTACAGACTCTTCACATAATCATAATTTTATTTTGGTATTATATGGTAATTTCAAATATAGTAAATATAAAGAATTTACCTCTGTAATTATAGCGAGTCTGGTTGTAGTTTAATGGCAACAACTCTTCAATTTAGAAGTATGGTCTACCAATTATTAATACATTTGGTAATGGTGTGTCATCTTCACTCCACTTGTCTCACTAAAACAGTGAGCCAAAAAAAGTAGGTCCAAGCTGTTTACTATGGTCAAAATGGGTTGCTTTTGCACTTGGTAAAGAAGCAGTCATATTTTGGAAGAAGAAACTGAGGCTATTAATATTTTCAACTTATTTTCAGAAAAGGAAAGAAAGGATAATCTAACCTAAAGCCAAAATCTTACACAAGGTGGCTGGAGAATGATCTTTTCTCAGATAAAGGGCTTTTCAACTTAGCCATGTTAGGAGGAAGAAGAGATGAGACATTGTGGACTTGACTAACGTTTGTACACTGTTCAAAAAGTTTTCAAAATAATGTGTATTATTTTTCTTCTTTTAGTTGAGACAAAAAAAAAAAACAAACCAAAAAAAAAACACTAATGAGTTTACTCTTAAAAGGAGGTAAACAAGAAACTAGCAAAGATTGAGTGTTAGGTATTGTCCCCCTCCTTTTTTTTTTTTTAATTATGTTATGTTAGTTACCATACAATACATCATTAGTTTTTGAAGTAGTGTTCCATGATTCATTGTTTGTGTAAAACACCCAGTGCCCCATGCAATATGTGCCCTCCTTAATACCCATCACCAGGCTCACCCATCCCCACATCCTTCTCATCTTTAAAGCCCTCAGTTTGTTTCTTGGAGTCCATAGTTTTTCATGTTTCATTTCCCCCTCCAATCCCCCCACTTCATTTTTCCTTTCCTTCTCCTAATGTCCTCCATGCTATCCTTAGGTTCCACAAATAAGTGAAACCATATGATGATTGACTTTCACTGCTTGACTTATTTCACTTAACATAATCTCCTCCAGTCCCATCCATGTTGATGCAAAAGTTGGGTATTCATCCTTTCTGATGGCTGAGTGATATTCCTTTGTATCCTTGGATCACATCTTCTTTATCCGTTTGTCTGTTGTAGGGGATCTTGGCTCTTTCAACAGAATGGCTATAGTGGACATTGCTGCTATGAACACTGGGGTGCATATGGCCCTTCTTTCCAGTAAAATAGAGCTAGCGTATGACCCAGCGATTGCACTACTGAGTATTGACCTCAAAGATACAGATGTAGTGAAAAGAATTAGGTATTGTTAAAGCACAAATGCAGGGGATAGAAGGTATGGTACAGAAGAGGGAAGGGCAACCATATGGCAGAGTAGAATAAAGTAGCTCAAGAAGAAATTAGTCATATCCAGATATTGTAAGGCATGTGGGGTTGGCAGGGAGAGCATGAGAAATCATGAGAGAAGAGAGAGAAAATGGACCAGGCAGGAGAGGTTTATAACATTTTAACATCTAAGGTAAGCATATGCAAAGCAGAATAGGGAAAGAAATAAAAGTTTTTATAAGACTCAATACATGAGGAATAACGTGGAGGACACTGGGAGATGGAGAGAAGTGTGCTGGGGGAAATCGGAGGGAGAGACAAACCATGAGAGACTGTGGACTCTGAGAAACAAACTGAGGGTTTTGAAGAGGAGGGTGGCAGGTGGTTGGGTGAGCCCAGTGGTGGGTATTAAGGAGGGAATTTTTTACATGAAGCACTGGGTGTGGTGCATAAACAATGAATTTTGGATCCCTGAAAATAAACTAAAACAAAAAAAAGACTGACTACAGACATGGACCTCAGTGTAACACAGATATGGAACTCACTGTAATACCAGCCACTTCCCACCGACACACACAGACTATGATAATAATAAATAATAATGCAATTAAGAAAATTTCCTGCCAAATAATTTTTCCTCTTTTTTATTTTTATGATTATTATTTTTATTTTATTTTTAAAGTTTTTATTTAAATTGTAGTTAGTTAAAATAAGGTTAATATTAGTTTCAGGTGTACAATATAGTGATCAACACTGCCATACAATGGCTTAAATAAAAAAATGAAAAAAAATTTTTTTAAAGATTTTATTTTTAAATAAAACCTCTACACCCAAGGTGGATTTCAAACGTACAACCCCAAGATAAATATTTACATATTTTACTGACTGTTCCAGCCAGGCACCCCAACAAATAAAAATTTTATAAAATTGTTGAGTTTGTGGGAGTCTCATTTGCTTAGTCAGTTAAGTGTCTGCCTTTGTCTCAGATCAGGATATCAAGAGTCCTGGGATCGAGCCCCATATTGCTCATGCTCTCTCTCTAACTCTCTGGCTTTTGCTCTTAAATAAATAAATAAAATATTTTTTAAAAAATTGTTGAATTTGTTTAACTAGTTTTAAACTAGTAGACAGAGATGAAGATAAGGTATGATGTCATGGCACGGAAAAATACAACTTACACGTTTTAAAAAAAAATGTTCAATGCAAGTTACCTCACTTCTTTTATCACCACACTGGGACTTTCCCTACTGAGTTGTTGTAATGTAAGGACCTACTTTATATTTTTATATTTTAGCAAGAGGCTTTCATTGAGGTTAACCCTTAAACTGTCCTTGCTCCCCTTCCCCCAGGGGATTCACTTAAAAACAAGTCCTGGAAATCAGCTCCAGGTAACAAAGCCCATATACAAGGGTGGGTCAGGCCAGGTGGAGACATCAATCAGCGGGAGGGGGGCGGTGTTTGCATATTGTCGCCCTAGATACTAAGGAGTATGCCCCACTCCTCCGCCCTTTGGGAAACTTTTTTGCACCAATCCTAATCAAGGTGTAATAGGCTGGGTCAAATGTCTATACTAGGGTAAATTGAACCTCAATTGGTCATCTAGCCTCACTGTGGAGTTTCCTGTGTGTGTTAAAATCTCATTGGTCACCTGTGCGTGGCCAGGCCTGACTGCATGGCCTTTGCCCTTAAAAGCTAGACTGTGAAACAGCAAAGGGTTGTCTTCTCTCATAAGAGGTGTGGCCCCGAACGTTCGGTTAGATTCTTGATGCTTGGCATGAAATAAAGCTTTGCTTGACCTTTGCTTTACATCAGTCTCGCTCCT
This sequence comes from Mustela nivalis, assembly GCF_964662115.1. Lineage (NCBI taxonomy): Eukaryota > Metazoa > Chordata > Mammalia > Carnivora > Mustelidae > Mustela > Mustela nivalis. Next base: position 75,619,398 of record NC_139040.1, read on the forward strand.
TTAATCATAGACCCATTATTGGGGCATAACAGTATTAATCTTAAAGTTATAAGTCCACAATGCATCCATCATCCATTCTACCCCTTAACATTCCCCTTTGGACAGACCCATGATCTAGAACAAGCCTTATTTTATAGTGCCTTGTAGGAGATTTTTGCTGCTGCCTAAATTGCCTACTTTCCTCTCACCATTACCACGGAAATTGGGTCCACTGAAACAAAGGGGTAGTGTAAGAAATTAAGACTTCCATAAATCTCTTTAAATAATAAAGTATAAGATAGTGATACCTTTTTTTCTGCCACATAATCAATTCTTGCAAGAATAAGGTCATATAAGAGAATTTACAACACATGCTAGCATTATCCTACTGGACCCAGACCATTTGTATGTTTCTCTGTCTCTGAGAAATGTAGTTATTTACATGACTGAAACCTAAAAATTGTTTGATATGACTACTAATATCACCTACATTATTTTAAAGCCTGTTTAAGGCTTCTGTAATACATAGGCTTTGTAAACACTTATTAAGCATCTTGTATATATCAAACACTTTAAAAATCTCTGCTTTAAAAAAAAAACTCTACCTCAATGGAACTTTGAGTCTGAAAAAGATACAGGCAATATACAAGGCAACAGATAGAATAATTACATATTTGATTATATACTCTGAGGATGTCACCTTAAATTGATATGAAAACGATCAGAAGGATCTGGATTTCTTGTCAAAATTTTTTGCCTTAAAAGAAATTGATATTTAGGGAAAGTTGTTACTGAAAGAGGTCCTGTGTCAACCAAAAATGTTAAACCATGATCTCGCTAAATTTTCCAGTTGTGATCATTGCTTTGTTTAGCTGTCTTCTATTAAGACTGAATTTAGTAATTCAGTCTCAGATTTCAGTAAGTCTTTTTTTTTTAAGATTTTATTTATTTATTAGAGAGAGAGAGGGAGGGGCAGAGGGAGAGGAAGAACCAGACTCCTTGCTGAGCAGGTAGCTGATGCAGGACTGGATCCTAGTACCCTGGCATCATGACCTAAGCTGAAGGAAGACACTTAACCAACTGAGCCACCCAGGCACTCTAGACTGTAAACTTCTTAAAGGTAAAAAAGTTTATTCTTCTAGTAGTTCCACAGACATTTCTAACATCCATAAGAAAGCATGTACTGATGTAAAATGCCAGCAAATCAAATTATTTAAAAAAGAAAGAAAGAAAGAAAAGATATATCTGGATAAAGAGAAAAACAGAAAATCTAATAATACATTGAATTATTAGAGCAAAGAGTGGAGGAAGAGAAAATAAATATGAAATAGAGATTTCCACTAAAAGAAAAAAATTGAATAAGGCAGGAGACTTAGAAAATTATTATGACAGACTTGAGAAAAAAATAAAATAGGAATTTTTAGAAAATAGCAATGAATGAAAAGGTCAATTGTTCCTACCTCTATAATATTAGCTGTTTGTTGTTGTTGTTGTTGCTAATTTACCTATTTAAGCTAATAAACAAAGAAAGGTTTCATTTAGGGATAAGGTTTCTCTCTCTATATATATATTTTTTCCATTTAGGGATAAGGTATATATATATATATACATAGATATATATGTATATATATATATATTTTTTAAATTTTAATTGTTAGAAAATGTGTCACAGAAAGTGTTTAAACTTTAAGATACAGATGCAACATGTAATGAACTGCATTGTTTGAACGTCTAATTTGTAAATGCTGTTAGAGGAAACCTGGTGGAAATGTTCTTATGTGATTGTGTTTCTGGAACTAAGTATATTTATTAATAAGGAATAGTTTAAAATTATGAAATGACCAGGAGTGGACAATTTTCCTAATCCTATCAGCTCTTTGCAGCTCTTTTATTAGCCCCCTTCAGGAATATCAGCTTTTTTATCTAATTAAATTTTATATTAATGTGCTTTTGACTTTTGGCCTTTCTCTTCCTTCTGCTCTTTTTTTCCCCTAAATTACATGTTTCTGTTTAACAGCTACTATCAATTCTTTGATATGAATACTCAACATCAATTTACTAACTTCAGAGATGAAGGAGCATCAATATTTAGAAGCGAAGAATACAAAGCCTTGGGCATCTGGATGGCTCAGTCAGTTAAGCATCTGCCTTCGACTCAGGTTGTGATCCCAAGGTCCTGGGATGGAACCCCAGGTTGAACTTTCTACTCAACTGGGAGCCTACTTCTCCCTCTCCTTCTGCCTGCAGCTCCCTTTGCTTGCGTTCTCCCTCTCTTTGTCAACTAAATAAAATAAAATAATATAATGGAAATAATACATTTATTTATTTATTAAAATGCAATTATTAAACAATACATAATGTATTGCATAATTATAATAATGATTAAATAATTTATTAAATATTTATATTAAATATATCAATTTAATTAAATAAATATTTTTAGAATTTAAAATATTTCAAATTTAGATTATTAAATATTAAATCATTAATTTAATAAATAAATATCTAAACATAATTAAATAAAATAATTTATTTATTAAAATGAATAAAATAATGTTGTCATTATCTGAGCATGTATTTTTAAATAGTCTAAAAAAAAATCTAATAAAGTCTAAATACATTGAGTTCAGATATTTATACAAGTTAACCCAGACACTCAACCCACAGACAGTTTCAAAACTTTTGTTTTTATCTACTATTCAAAATACGTTTTTAATGTATTTATTTGTAACTTTGACATAGCAAGGAAACTTGGAGGAAAAGGAGACATTTGCTTTTAATATTTGAAAATTATTTTGTTGATTTAAAAAAATAAAAACCTTAACACGTGAGCATTTCTTCTTAAATAACACTGTGAAGTTTCTGAGTCGCATTCTATTAAAAGTGCTGATAAAATGGCCTCAGTTACTCATTTAAATTATCAGCTGAATGGGTAACAAATGAAGTAGAGAGCTTTTTAATTATTTATGAATGTATTGCTTGTGGATGGAGTGCCACATAGAGTTACCTCTCTTTTTGGCTTTGTTTTGTGAGCAGTAGTGGAATCTATGAATGAGATTAAACATAAGGACATTCACAGAAATTCTTAATGAACTTCTGGGGAAGGGCAATAAGTGCAAGGAAAAACTGCAGCATGACTAATTACAAATTTCAAGTGGTCATCGCTTAATTATAGAAGCTTTTAAGTTCAAGTAATATATCATTTTTATGAGCCTATCATATTGTATTAATTACCACAAACTGCACTCTTGAACACTTATCTTTTCACATATTTCTTATTCTTAGTACTTAAAATTATCCTTATGATTGATAAGTAAATGGATTTTACTGACAATGCATCTATTTAAATAAATAAATAATGTTGTTTATATATATAAAAACAATTGAATATGTGTATGGTTTCAATGAATTTTTTTTTCAAATTAACATCTTAATTCTACCACATTAGTTACAAATAGATATAGACTTTATAGATTCATCAAATATTTTATTCTCAAATTTATATGTCCTTTGTGAAGTAAATGAAACTGTATATATTAAATATAATCCTATCACATGTAACAGTTACTAGTGCATCCCAGGACATACATAGGTCAGGTCCTACTCAAGGCATCACGGATAACTGGATTTAACTTTCTATCCTAGGAGTCTTCTGTATATTTCTGTGGCTTTTATACTACAATCAGGAGGAAGAATTCTTTTGCTAAAAGCTTCCAAATGACTATGCCAGTAGATTATTTGGAGACTAGTGATATAATATTATTGTTTAATATGTGAAGCATGATAAAATAAAATGCTATTGCCATATTTAATTTGTTCAGTAAAGCATTCATTTAGTTATCAAGCATTCATTTTCTTTTTTTAAAGATTTTATTTATTTATTTGACAGACAGTGATCACAAGTAGACAGAGAGGCAGGCAGAGAGAAAGGAAGAGAAGCAGGGTCCCTGCTGAGCAGAGAGCCTGATGTGGGGCTCTATCCCAGGACTCTGGGATCATGACCTGAGCAGAAGGCAGAGGCTTTAACACACTGAGCCACCCAAGAGCCCCAAGCATTCATTTTCTTTATACAGAAGAGATAGAACAATATTACATAGTAGAAAATACAGTAAATAATCTAGAAACCTTGATCATGTTGTTTTGGCAATTTTAGAACATAAAATTAGCTAAAGCTCAAGTGCAAGTTATATTTGTATCATAGGAGGAAAAGTTAATTAAAAGTTTGTTTATTACCATAGTTTAACACTTCAACAAAATGATAACGAGTCCAAAATCAATGAATATATGAAGTATACAATAAAAACAATAATCTTGAGTGTATGTGACTCACTGTAGGTATTGATAGGCTAGAAATCAAAGGGAAAGTATCTATAGGGTTTGTTCAGTTCCATGCTCATCAGATTAATAGGCTTTCTCATATTGCTTCCTTCGCCACATTAATTTGTCTAATGAAGTTTTCAAGAGTTAAAGACAGTGATAGGTTCATGGCTGGAGAGAAGGTACAGAATCTAAGATAGTTCAGCAGTGCTTATTATTTAAGAGAAAGACAGCATGGGAGGTGAGGGGTATATCATGCATCCTGTTTTCACTCCCTTTGTGGAGCACCTACCCTGGAGGTCATGTAATAATAACCAATGACCAAAAAACAATAAAAAAGCCCAAACATCCATGTGGAAGTGCCATCCCTGCCTGGAGATGAGTAGACTGCTCAAACAGATCCTGGGCAGGCATCTCAGCCCAGGCCTGTGCTGGGGAAGCTGGTTCCTGGCTTTGGGCGCAATCTGGAAGCCAGCAAACTGACGGGAGAGTGCAGCCAGGGTTAACAGGACTGATGATCTTTTTGCAGCCAGGCCGCGGGTGGACACCCGCTCAAGGAGCCAGGCTAGGAGGCTGCCCAGCGCCAGCGCTGACAAAGCTTGCAGCCCCCGGGGCTTCCCCCCGCGCCCCAGCCAGGGCGGGGCCTCAGGAGGGAGGGGGCGGAGGCGGGGCAGAGAAGGGGCTTTGCTAATTGCCAAAGCGAAAAGTGAGCTCGCGGAGGACTCAGCAGGGAGGAGGGCGGGGGCGGGTTGAGAGCGGCGGGGAGAAGGCGCTTTGCTAATTGCCTAAGCTGGTAGTGAGCTCACAGAGGATGTGGCTGAGAGTCTGGGAGGAGGTGGAGGGGCTGGCGGAGGAGGGGCGGGCAGCGCCTCGGTGCTGTGCTGCGGCCCAGTCGGGACTGCAGGACCCACCGGACTCGCCGCCCATATGCTCCCGTGTGAGGCTCCGCTATCCCGCTCCTGCTGCCTGCTGCCCCTCCCCGCCCCAAGCCTTCTCCGGTCCACCCTCTGCACAGGGGTAAAGTGACACCGAGCCGCGCCCTCACCTGGAGCAGAAAGCGCGGACCCGACCTGGGGGCGGAGAGGGGGGTTGTGGAGGCCCAGCCTCCCGCGAACCCCAGGGCACCGGGACCGCCCCGGACGCTGCGCCAAACCCGGGTCCTCATGGGGTCGGGCTGGGGACAGCGCCTTGCGAGGTGCCCTCGCCAGCAGGCACGCTAGCCCCCATCTTTCCGCAGACCCATGCGCCCGTGCTGAGGACCCCCTTCCCTCCCCCGCCGTGGCCCCGCTGCTTTTGTTCTGGACTTGGGATCCCAGGTGGAAACTAGTCCCTCAGACCTCCCTGGCAGCAAGGAGGGCAGGGAGGGATTCTTGGTTTTCTGCCCTGGCTCCTCCTCTCTCCCCATTCACAAGCCTTCTGGCTTCCCTTTCCTCTCCTCATTGTCAGTTTTCTGAAATGGTTTTCTTCTGCATGTTGACCCAAAGAGCTATTTCATGAATGAATATACACGAAACTGAGTTGGAGCCCACCTGTGAGAGCCCACCTGTAGAGGCCTTTCATTAGAATGGTCTCTGGATCTAACCTCAGTTCAGAATACTGCATGTACCTGAGGACCAAGTCCAGATGTTTCTTTCATCTCTGACTTGAATTTGAAATCCTCCTCAGACTTCAGCTTCCAGGATTTCTCCAGTCCTTGCTCTCCCACTGTCTTGGTGGGGATCCGCCATGAGTGTTGAACACAGGAATGAATGAATGATATATACCCCAGACTGCTGCGGCTTTGTCTTCTTTTGCTGAGGTTGGAAAGGCTTGGGAGAGACCCCCTGTATGCAGATAGAGAGCTGCATGCAATTGCTTAGATAAACGTGTTCCCCACTTAATTGCTTGGGCATTGAACATTTCACCCTTAACCTGTGGCTTGAGCAGTTAGGAGGAGACAATCTGGAGGTGAATCAGAAGATGGCTGAATCCACATGGTGGTGGTCTAGGTTTGGGAGATTTTCCTGGAGATTCAAAGGAAAGATCTAAATTCTTCCAGTGGGGAGTGGTAAACATTTTATCGATGGGAGATGGAAAATAAATGGTCTGGTTAAACTTTCCCGCCCCCTCAAAACCCATTATTTGAAAACACAAAACGCGAAGTGAAGGGAGAAATCCTCCCACTCCCATCCCCACTCACCTCCATAGCCATCTCCTCTTCCAAGAACCTAACAGACAAGGTGCCAAGAAGTGTTAGGTACCAGCAGTGGTCTCAGATCTCATTCAAGAATCATGGTGAAAGGCTTTCAAATAGATTGTGGGGGAACAGGGATCCAATTAGGGGGGACAAGTTTAAGGTTTGCCTGGTCCCCTAAAAATTAATGGCACTAGAGAAGATAAGCTTTGGGAACTATAGCTTAATGGATACAATGTGTTAAAAGCTTCACTGAGTCATGGTGGGAAGAAGCCATGAGGGCAGCAAACACAGTCTTAGATGATGTTATTAATAGCACTACAGGCTCTAGATTTCCTGTGGTGGTGTTCTTGGCAAGACCAGCCAGGCCAAAGTGGATACTCTCAACCTGGAACAGAGGGTCTTGGAGATGCCAGCACGTGAGGTATGATGAGAGGGTAAAATGATAGGAGGTGTCCTTTGGAAGGACTGACTCCTTGACTTTAAAAGGGAGAACCCAAATCTGTAGGTGAAATCTTTTTGGCTACAAAGAGGGCCAAGGCCTCCTAAGGTCAAGGTCTCCTCGTCACTTGCAAAGATGTCGAAGAACATATTCAGACTTTTCAAAGATGTCCTCATATCATTGGTTCCCACTCTGGAATTCTATCAATAAGGTGAGAGTTCCTCTAGTTGAAAAAGAGATCTAAAAAGACTTCCCTTTCTCATGTAATTTCTGTAACCTCCAGGACACACCCACCTCCCCCTTCCAGCTCTGTAATGAAGCCACAGCTGGTGCCAATTTGTGGAACTCCTTAAAGGCTATTCTCCCTTATATACCCCCGGACCAAGTTCCCATGCTCCCTCACCTGATTTCCTGCACTCACCTCCCACCTGGTGTGTTCACACCTGCAAGTGGCTTTTACCAAACCCTTTGTCAAAAGGCAGCCAGAGTGACCTTTCAAAGACCTATCAGTTCCTGGCATTTTTCTCCATAGAAATCTGCACTGATCTTCTAACAAATTCTCAGTCCTCCAAAGGCACCCATAATCCTCCCATCAGTCTCTTCATACCCCTCCAACTGACTGATGCCTGTTCTACCCCATCTCTCTGCCCTTCAAACACACTGCCTCCTTCTTCCTGTGGAGACCTCTCATGGCACCTGCCTCCAAGCACAGGTGATTCCCATTGATGGATAGACCCTCTTCTCTCCCCCATCTCCCCACTCCAGTTACTCCCACTTATTCGTGAGCTCACAAGCCCCATGGTACACACTCTCCATGCAGCCTGCTCTCTCTTTTCTAGCACTGGCCTCCGTTTCTAGCTGTCCTTGTGTCATGGATGTCCCTCCCCAGCCAGCCTCCAAGCTCTCCTTCCCTTTAGCTCCAACACCTGACACAGTGCCTGGCACGTAGTAAGCCCTGGCTAGCTTCTAAGAGCCTCACTGAGGGACTGAAAGCATTTTAAAAATGTCACCACGTAGGCTCCAAACTGTAGGCAGAAAAAGCTTTGCCTGGATTGACATTTTAGAGACGTATTCGTCAAGTTGGATGTGTTCACTGACTTTACCTTGTAAAATTTAAAAAAAAAAAAAAAGGACCTCTGTATTGCTTCGCATCTAACGAAGGCGCGTGTATACTATTAGACCACGTTATGAGCTTAATGGAAGGAGACAAGATGTTTTCGCTAAGAAAATGTATAAGACTGTTGAGGTCAAGTGGGAGGAAACAGTCCGTTTGTTGGAGCATTGCTATCTTACTCTATTACAGCCACTCATAAAAATCTGACACGGGGTGAGTCAGAATTGTCTGTCGGAGATGAGTTAGATCTGGCTCATGTTCCTACAGACATGAAAACCAGAAACGAAGAAGGAGGCTTTGAAAGCGTGGGTTGAGGAGGCGGTGTGGTTCACTGCGATGAGCTAAGTGCCCAGGGCCACCAGCAGACATGCTGGCCTGTATCCTTCCTTTGTTCTGGGGTCCCTCTTGCACCATGTGGTGAGGCTGGTGGCTGGGAGCAGCTCAGGACAGGACCCGGTGTTATCTTATTTCTCCCACCCTCCTGTGGGCTCCAGTGGGCTCCAGTAGGTCCCAAGGGACAGCCTGCCTTCCTTGAAAAGCCCAGTAGCACTGGGAGCAGAAACTGGGGCCAAAGAGTGAGCACCCTGTTTGACAAGCTGGACCAGCCACCTCTTCTTCAGATGCAGGGGGAGCCCTGGCATGTTGACTCCTCCCTTCTCCCTTTCCCCTTTCCTCTTTCCTCCCTCTTTCCTTCCCCTCTCTCCTTCCCTGGTGGTGCCCTTTCCCAATGCCCACTTCATCCCTTTTCCTTTCTACATGCCTTCTTCTAGAGTTTCTTCTCTTTCCTCCCCATTACTTCCCTTCATCTGAATCTCCTCTTTGGTCCCTTAGTCCCTGCTCTCTACTCCTCCTCCCCTTCCCTGGCCCCTGTTCAGCTCCATACTGAATGCAGGCAGAGCTGGACTAACATGCTCACTTGCTAGCTCAGCCACCCTCCAGAGAAGTCACTCTTCGGTGGCCACCTTCCTGACCCCCTGGTCGCTTCTCCACTTGTTCAGATATTGCTCTGAAGTCTGAGGAGGACAGAGCGGGGCTGCCACAGAAGCAGGCCAGAGGAGAAACCAAACCATGTGTCCACACTGTCCCCCAGCACTGCTGCTCTGAGAGCTTTCTGAGTCCTCAACAGGGTTAGGATTTAGGGGCTTCTTCAGAACCGGGAGTGAAAACAACCATAGGTCAAAAGAAAAGCTATGGTCCACACAAAAATAATAATCACAAATGAAAACTATGTTAACTCTGAAGTTCCAAAGACGAAGAATTGCCTTGAATCTGTCACTAGAAAGCACCCAAGGCCTCACTCTCTGGGTTCTGGGTGCCCTGGAAATGGCAGGAGGCTCTGACAGGCGCGTGGGGGTGCTGAGCTATGTGGGCTAGCCTGCCCGCTGGCGGGGGGGGGGGGGGGGGGAGTACTTTCTGTGGCGCTGTCCTGGCCGGACGCCCTGCAGAGGGGGTGTGGCGCGGTGTCCGGGGTGGTCCTGGTGCCCTGGGGTTGGCAGGAGCCTGGGCCCCGACCACTCCACCCCCCCCCCCCGCTCCTGTCCTGCGTTTTCTGCTTCAGGTGAGGGCGCATCGAGGTGTCACTTTACCTGTGAGCAGAGGGTCTTCCAGAGAAGCCATGGGGCAGGGAGGGGCAGCAGGTGGCAGGAATGAGAACGGGACACCGTGGCCTCTGGGGCTAAGCTGGAGCGTGGGAGCGCAGGGGCAGCGAGTATGGTGGGTCCTGCAGTCCTGAAAGGGCTGAAGCACAGCACCCTGGCGCTGTGCGCCCCTCTTTCCCGCCTGGGCAATTAGCAAAGCCCCTTCTCCAGGCCGCCCCCGCCCCGCCCCCGCCCCCCTCCCTCCTGAGTCCTCTGAGAGCTCACTTCCAGCTTTGGAAATTAGCAAAGACCCTTCTCTGCGCCGGCCATGCCCCCTCACTCCAGGGGCCTCAGCCCTGGCTGGGGTGCAGGGCTATGCCCTAGCATGCTGCCCCATTGCCAGCGCCTGCGCTGGGCAGACTCCTAGCCTGGCTCCCTGAGCGGGTGTCCAAGGGCAGCCTGGCTGCGAAAAGATCATCAGTCCTAAACGCCAGCTGCACTCTTGCGTCAGTTTGCTGGCTTCCAGATTGCGCCCAAAGCCAGGAACCAGCTTCCCCAGCACAGGCCTGGGCTGAGATGCCTGCCTGGGATCTGTCTGAGGAGTCTCCTCCACTCCAGGCAGGGATGGCACTTCGACCTGGATGTTTGGGTTTTTGGTTTGTTTTTTTGGTCATTGGTTATTACATGACCTCCAGGGTAGGTGCTCCACAAAGGGAGTGAAAACAGGACGCCTGATATATATGCATACGGCCATTCTAGAAAAATAGCTTGTGGTTCTATCGGAAACGCGGCATTGGTCCTTGCACTATGGTTTAATAGAAAAGGGATTATGCACCAAGTTACTTAAATGAGCATAGGTTGAAATCGTTTACTGAGAGTAAATATTTTAAATAGTTATATTTTAACTAAATCTATCATCAATCATAAATCTATTACATGAAGGTTACAGGCAATTTAAAAGCAAGAGCACTCTCTTCAGGGTTTTAAATAATCCCTGTCTGTCTTGGCACATGAGAATGCAAAGATAGGAAATGGTTTGTAAAAGATCATATAATAGCTTTTACTAATTCTATTTATTTGACAGACAGAGATCACAAGTAGGCAGAGAGGCAGGCAGAGAGAAAGATGGGGAAGCAGGCTCCCCGCCAAGCAGAGAGCCTGATGAAGGGCTCGATCTCAGGACCCTGAGATCATGACCTGATCCCAAGGCAGAGGCTTAACAAACTGAGCCACCCAGGCGCCCCCAGATGAAATACATTTCTGACTTAGAAACTTCAGATAGAATTATTTTGTCCATGATGACAAGTGAAGAAAATGTGTCATCCCTAAACCTAACCTTAAACCCTACCAATGCTGAAACCTAAGCTGACCTTAAAGCCCAAACTAGAACCCTGAATTCCAAACCTGGAATGGAACCCAAAGCCTGTACCTGAGCCCTGGATCCAAGCCCTGAACCACGAACCCAAACCCTAAACCAGACCTCCAAGTCATGAAACCTGAACCCAAATCTCAGCATGAAGTCAAACCCCAAATTTGACCTTGAACTTTATCCCATAAGCCCTGAGTCTTAAAGCGTAAATCATAAACTTAAAGCCCTAAACTACAACTCTGTTCCCTTGTCCTTCACTCTAAATCCTCACCGTAACACTAAACCCAAAGCCTGATCTAGAACTCTGACTAAAACCTGAACCTGAACCCAAATTCAAACGCTTCACCACACTTTGCTTATGCACTTGCCATTGATGGATATTTGCAGTTTCTACCTTTTGATTCTTGTGAACATTGTTTCGGTTGGGGGCTAGGGTTAGGGTGTTGGATTAGGGTAGGGTCCAGTCTTGAGACCAAGTTGAGGTCAGAGTGTGGGTCTGCATCAGGGCCATGTTCAGTGACACTGTTTGGGTCAAGGACTGTTGTAATTCCACATTGTTTCCAATTCATTGTTCCTTAGCTATTTGGGGGGAAGTTGCGGGGTATTGGGCTCCATGCAGCTTGAATTTCCAGAATGAAATGGCTTCAGCTGGACCCCAGGAGGGAGCAGGACCTTCCACTGAAGGGTGAGCTCCCACAGTCCTGCACTGCCTTCAACCGCCTGCAGAGGGCGCCAGACCCCAGCTCCCGCCCTGAGCCCAGGCTGCACAGCCACAGCTGGGACCTGAGCCCTGCCTCTTCAGGACCCACTGTGGAGACTTCTGGAGAATGTGGGGCGCCTCCCACCCTGACAGGACAAGCTGAGGAGGGTGTGGCTCTGCATCCACACTGACCGGACCCGTTGTGGAGGACGCGCCAACACTGCCAGCAGTCCAACCTCCTAAGGACCAGACTCTGGAGGAGGTGAGAAGTCCCTTAGTGGACTGTCAAGGGGTTCGTGGTCTCAGGACTCCACAGAGAAAGGGCGCCCTGTGTAGACACTGGGTCTACCTTCGTTTTGTGAGAGGAGACATGGCCTCCTGCTGTGCTGTGCGCGGGGCTGTTTGGTCCCCACTTTCTGGGCTCGGGTGATCCTTGGTCCTTGTCTGTGTTTGTGTGCTCGCGGATTAGGTTCCTTGGGCTCCTCAGATGGTCTGCAGTCAGGGAGCATCTGCCTTCTTAGGTGCTTGTGCTCTCCCCACCTCAGCCCTGCGGGGTCCTTCCCGTGTCCACACCCACTCCAGGCTTGCGCCGAGTCCGGAAATTCGGGAGCCAGAGTGAGGACTCTGTAGCCGGTTTTGGGGAGAGTAGGTATTTTCCCAGTGTGGGTACTTCCCTGAGCACAGTGCCTCCCCATCTCCGTGTGTACCCCTCCCTGTCTGTCGTCATTGTTGCAGGGCTGTCACTTTCTTGGTTCAGGGGCCTCCCGGGTATCTTGCTATCTTGAATGCAGGTGTAAATGAGATCTTTCTCAGCAGTCTCTTTCTGATGGTTACTTCGGAGCACCTAGGAGTGCCACTAATTTGTGCATATTGATTTTGTTCCTTGCAAGTTCTTGAATTTATTAGTTCGATTGACCTTAAACTCAATCTGCCAGTTATTTGACCAGCAGCATGGGTTTAATTGGGAAGAGCAGAGAATGGCAGTCTGGGCTGAGCAAGCTAAGGTCCCATCACAGGCAAGTGCGAGAAACAAAGGAGAGGAACATTATTTCATGGAGGAGGAAGAAGTTGGGAAGGGTGCTTGAAGGAAAGTCCCTTGGAGAAAGGCAGGGTGATGGAGAATTCTCACCAGCTGAGCTGCAAAGCTCCTACAAAAAGTCAGGAGATGAACCTCCAGCTTCCCCTGTGGGGCCTAAAATTGGTGAGTCTCTCCTGTGGGGGATTGCAATGTGGGGTCTGTAATGGGCACTGAGCAGCAGGCGCCCCCTTCCAGCCTCCCCTTCTGGCATCCCCAGTCCACTTTACTGGGGCTTCCCTTCCTGCTTTTGCACAGTTCTAACCAGCTTTTGGTGGAACGTTGTGGAAAAACTGAAATTCCAAATCCACTGCTTCTACTGCACCTGAGATACAGGGGCCCATGATTTAATCCTCCCACGAGTCTCTTGCTAGCCCCACCTGTCCGTTACTCATTTTGAGACTTGATATTACCAAAGTACTGTAATTCTAAAAATTTCTGAATTAGCTGTATTATTTCTTTTTAGGTATGAAGTTAACTTCCAATTATATGAATTTAATATTTTGGTCATTGTTTTCTAATTTTATTGCCTTATTCTTGGAAAATATAGCCTGATATTTAACTCTAGGAATTTATTGGCATATACTTCTGGCCTAAATAATGGCCTGTTTGTGTAAATGTTCAACTTATGCTTATATACTTACTGAAGACTCTTGTTTTGGGGTCAGGATGGCTACATTTATTAATAGATCAGGACTATTAGATTCTCTAAATTTTGATGTCTCTTAATTTAATCTAATTAAATTATCAGTTAATGAAAGAAGTTAAATTTTTTATGTACTACTGCATCTAAACTTATCAAAGTCTTTTGCTATAATTAGACAAGTATGTCATCCTGTTTTTATACCAAGTCTTACAGTGAAAAAATCATACTATCTGAAATATTATTTATTTTTATTATTATTTATTTTTTTTAAAAGATTGTATTTATTGGGGTACCTGAGTTAAGTGTCTACCTATAGCTCAGGTCATAATACCCGGGTCCTGGGATAGAGCCCCGCAGGGGGTTCCCTGCTCAGTGGCGTGCTTCTCCCTCTCCCTCTGTTATTCCCTCTGCTGTGTGCATGTTTTTCTTTTCTCACTCTCTCTCAAATAAATAAGTAAAATTTAAAGATTATCTCTCTCAAATAAATAAGTCAAATTTTTTTTTCTCAATGGGAGGGAGAAGCAGACTCTCCACTGAGCAGGGAGCCTGATGCAGGGCTCAATACCAGGACCCTGGGATCATCACCTGAGCTGAAGGCAGACACTTGAACCGACTAAGTCACCCAGGCACTCCAGCTGTTTATTTATTTATTTATTTTTATTATGCATATGTTTTATCTCTCTTTTCTACAAGTCTTTTTTTTGATCTTTTTACCTTTTTCATAAAACTGAATTATTTCAAGATGACTTGGTCATCCTCTTTTCCCCAACCTCAAAGGTCATAGAGTATATTTTAACTGTTAAAATAATATTAGTATTTAAGTGCTGCCTACACAAATTAAGGCAAATTATCTGTGGTCTGTATTCCTGAAAATATTTTTTTTATTATGCCTTCCTATGCCAATGACATTTTATAAGGATCTAAATGTTTCCATTTGCGATTTTTTTTCAAGATAATAAAGCTATTACTTCATTCTTTTTTTATATCTGATGTTATTTAAAAAATTTCTGTCAGTCTGATTCTTGTTTCTTTATTAATGAATTATTTTTTTTCTCTCTAACACTTGTGATATTTTTTGTGTGTCTTTGGTATGTATGCCCTAGTTTGGGATTCATAGAGTCAACTATAGTTATGAATATTTTCTTTTTTTTCTTGTATGTAAGTTTTAATCCAGTGTCTTGACTATTTTATGCTTGAGAAATAGATGTACATTAATATTCAAATATTTCTTTCCTTTTTCTTCTTTCATTTAAAAAAAGTCATTTATTTTATTTTATTTAAAAATATTTATTTATTTATTTATTTGGAGTAGAGAGAGAGGGTCATGAAGAGTGGCTGATTATATACTTTCAATTTGGGAGGAGGTTAGGGATAGCACAAGCCTCCAAGGTATTTTATAAACAAGGTTTCCAGGACCTTGAGGGGGCTAGCTATTGTTAGGGAAAGGTCATTTCTTACTATTTAGTAAAAACTCAGGGAAGAGACTCTTCTGATGTATATCAGTGGGTATATGCTTGGGAGATGATTGCCAATGTATATCTTGAGGGCAGGGGTGGGGAGTAGAGATAAAGAAGTTTCCAAAGTAATTTTTACATGTGAAAGTAGATTTTCAGTATCCTGGGGGGTGGACTAAGAATGCTTTTTGCCCTGAGTGGATGTGTCCACATGGAAGCAGCTGAGTCCCCAAAGGAGCTTCAAGGACTTGTCAACAGGCTATGAGTAGTAAGGAAATCTAATTTCTTCTCTAGCTTTTGTTCCACACACATCACCTACATCTTACACCTCTTTTATATTGATAATTTTAATGCTTTGCTGGTATCCAGATGACTATATCCTTAAGTGACTTCTTATCTCTATTGAATCCATTACGTATTCTATCCATTGTATTCTTAATTCAACTAGATTACATATATTTAATCTATTAGTACCACTAGGTTCTTATTCTTGTTTTTATTTCAAAATCTTTCCTTATTTCCTTACATTATTTATTGGGTATATTTTAAATCCCTGAAATACTCACTTATTATATATAAGCTGTCAACCGTATTCTTATTTTGAGGTAGCTATATCTTTTTGGGCTTTAGGACATCATACCAACAATGCCAAATAATTTTCAGACAACAGCAGGATCTCCAAGAATTCAACTAAATTCTGACACTATCTACCTGAACATAGTGTAAGATTTCATCAGTTAATGGATCAGTCCTCCAAGACTATCTCCAACCCCACCTCAGATGCCAGTCTCACTGTAGGCCCCAGGTTATTACCTGTGCTTGTGACTGAGCAACTACAGGTTGGAGGTCCCAGTGGCCTACTTCTTACGTTCTTTTAATTTGCTACAGGGACTCACAAAACTCAGAAAAATACTTACTTTATGTTTGCCAGCTTATTAAAAGATATAATAGAAGATTTAAATCAATAGATAGATAAAGAAGTGCACAGGGCAAGGTATGGAGAATGGGCACAGAGCTTCTATTACCTTCTGTAAGACTGCCACTCTTCCTGCCTTTTCATACATTTAACAAACTAAAAGCTTTCTGAACCCAGTCCTTTCAGGTTTTCTGTGGAGGCTTCATGACATAGTCATGACTGACTAAATCATTGTCATTTGCTGATCTAATCTCCAGATCCTCTTCCCTCCCCAGATAATCCTGTATTGGGAGGAAGGGGAGGCACGGGTTGGGCAAAAAGTTGTGAAGGCTTTCACCAAGTGGTTGGTCCTTCAGGCAAACAGCCCTTGCCTTGAGTGAGGTCTGAAGGTCACTTCATTAACATAACAAAACACACCTCTCTCACCCTTATCACAGGAAATCCCAAGAGTTTTAGGAGCTGTGAGTCAGTAGCCATGGCTGAAAACCAAATATTCAGATGACCAAAATATATTTCTTGTAAACCACTATATTACACTACATGCTTAAGTATTTAATTATGTGCTCTTTTAAACTAATATTTTTCTAAGTCTATAAACTGTTCTGGCAGTAATCTGGATTGGGGAGTGATGTATTGCCAAATTTCTGTCGTTTTAGTCCAGGAAGTCAAAGAGAAAGAACAGGAGAGCCCCTTAGGGCAGGAAGTTCAAAGTAACAATGTTGACTACTACTCCCTTTTCTTGATTTTTTTTTTTTAAACAAGCAAATCTTCTCTTCAGAGTTGCAGTTTAAAGCCAAGAACATGCGGAATTGGGAGAAAAAATAGTTAAATTTGGAGACTTGCAGAGGTAGAATCAGAGTAGTGAAAGCCATTACAGCAACTGAACTAACTGAGGTCAGTCTTTGGTGAATCACAGAAACAGGTGGAGTTGTCAAACAAAGGAATCTTTGTTGACAACATACAAGGAGTTCACAGGGAATAAGTTCCAAAGCCTTGACTGTTTGAACAGGAGAGAGATTTTTATTTAGTATTTAAGATGAATACTCAGAAGGGAGAGTTTTATTATCCCGTGTATGGTTGGTCATCAGGTTGTGGATGCATGCACATCCACATATGTATTTGTGCAATATGTATTGCATGTTCACCTGAATGAAGCTTGTATTCCACCGAGTGCAGAAACGTCAACGTTAGAATAAAGCAGAGGTAACTGTTGGACAAGGCAAAGGGACTCTGCAGGCTTCAAGAGCAGATATAAACTAGATGGGGTCTTGGGCTCATTTTCTGGGACAAGGAATGCAAGGCCTTGATTACTTTTGAAATAGCACTAGGAGTTTTACCACTGATTTATTGTCTCAATAGCTTAGGCTATTTCCTGGTCTGGTGGTGACTGTTAGTTTTCCCATTGCCTTGTTTTCTCAAAATCCTTAAGGAGTGAGGTTTTTGCATTTCTTTGTAAGAACCTCCCAGGAAGTTTTGTAAGAAGTGTGCTTGGGCAAGTACACAGGTGGGGTATAGATCATTGAAAATAGCTGGGGACAAAAAATGACTTTTCTTATGTCAGGAAAACTATATCTCTTCTTTAATTTTCTAGGAACCTCTAATTCTTTCTGCTGATGTTACCAGCAGGCATCTGAGATATTACTGATTGTTCTCTTGAACCTAAGGAAAAGGAAATGTAGAAAGCAAAAGACAAAACTTTAAAATCTATCCTCCAACTCATCAATTCACTGCAGCCACCTCTCTGTCTTTCCCTTTCTCTTTTTCTTTATATTTCTCTCTCACTTTCTCTCTCACATACGCACAACACATGCAAATCATCTTAAAACAATTTTTAATTTTCCCTATTCCATTTTAATATACTTGAGGCATGATCATTTTCTTAGTAAATACAAGAAAAAAAAATCTAGGATTCCATCATTCTGTGTGATTCAAGTATTGAAGAATTTACTTCTAATAGTACTTATAAAAACATATTTTATTTATGTAATATTATATAATCAGGTGCCTGCATTTTTCTTATTCTCCAACTAGTGTTATTTGGCAATTAATATTTTGTCAATCAATATTCCCCTATAACTGAATGTGTGGGCAGTGAGAGATGAGTTAGAGGCAAGGATGGTGAACACTCCCAACAACTGCAGACTACATATATCTTAAGCCATGATTTTCTTTGCAAAGGTCAACATTGATAATGTTGTAGTCATACCTCCGTGTACCAGGAAAGAAGTAGCATATTTCTTGAAAGACACAGCTATCAAAGCTCCATTGAGAAACTGTAAAGATGGACAAGCGATTTTCAAATTACATATCTGATAATGGACATCTACTCTGATTATTAAAAAATGAATAAAAATAAAAAACCTTACTAATAACCAAACAGAGTATCCAATTTTACATGTGAAGGAAATAATGGAAGAGACATGTCACCAAAAGTATATGGATGGCTTAGAGGCACATGACAAATTTCTCAACATTTAGACATTAAAGAAATACAAATTAAAATCATAATGAGACATGCTTACGTATCTATTAGAATGGCTAAAATTATAAAGGCTAATTGTACTTGGTCTGAGCTAGATTGAGAAGCAACAAAAAATCTAAACTGTTGTTGGCATATATCATGATACAACCACTTTGGAAAATAGTTTGAAAATTTTTTTAAATGCAAAATATGTTGCAGTTACACAAATAGCCATTTTATTCTAGGCATTTAACCAAGAGAAACAAACCCTATGTTCATACAGGGACTTGTATATGAATTTCATAGCAGCTTTATTTTTAAGAATTGAAAACAGTGGAAATGTTCATCAATGTCCATCAATAGAGCAAAGACAATTGGAGATTCTCAAAGTAATGATGCTGAGAAAAAAAAATCCTGGCAATGAATAGTATATACTGTGTGATTCCATGACTACAAAAAATCTAGAAAATACAAATTTATATATAGTCACAGTCATCAAATATATGGTGTGATTTTAGTGCCTTCTTCTGTGCTCCCTTAGCTTCCTACACTTGGATCTCCGAGCATTTCTTACACCATGTGAAAATATGAACTCTTTCTCTTTATTCTGTCTTACTAGAATAAGAATCCTTGAAATTTTATGGACATTTGAACTCTCAGTTATTAGCAGAAATTCTATCACACAGTAAGTTTCCAAATATAAAAGCCAGAGTTTTACAATGACTTCTAAGCTTTTACATGATCTAGCCACTCATTTAACCTCTGTGACCTCTTTCCCTGCTACTCTTCAGTCACTCACAGTGGCCTCCTTGCTATTCCTCAGATATGCCAGGCATGATCCAACCTTATGGCCTTCAAGATAGCCAATTCCTTTGTCTGGAGTGACCTTATTGCTGATAGTTCTGGGCAAATTCATCACCTTTCCATACCTTTGTTCAATTGTCAGCTTCATTGTAACTACCCTGATCTTCCTATTTAAAGTTTTAACTCCCCATCCCCTGCCTAGCAACCTTGATTTTTCTCACCCTGATCGAATTTTTCTTTTTCCCCATTGTACTCATCCTTTTTGAATGCACTATGCCATTTTTATTAAGGTTTATAGCTTTGAATTGCCTCACCCATTAAAGTAAAAGTTCTACAAAGCCAAGTATTTCATTTACCAGTGTAGTCTGAAGTAATATCTGCCATATAATAGTTCAGTACACAACTGGTAAATTTCAAAATAAATTAATGTTGAGAGTATACTGAATTTCATAAGTCATTTCAATAGTTTTTTCCAAAAAATAAACTATGTAAAACATACCTTAAATTTACTTTCATCATATTTTATAGCATATAGTGGACAATATACATAAGCCTTAAAGAAACAATCCTATAATTAACCATTTCATACCTACTTAAAAACTGCATAATACCACACTCTTAGATCCTCTTTGAATGCTCTAAAATAACCCTTCAAAGGAAATACATTTTTAAAAATCACAGATTTTTTGGCAAATAATTTAATAAAATAAAAGTTTCATTCATCTATGTAGATCAAAATAAATGTTTTTAATAAGCATGAAATTATAACTCTGAAGTGTGCTAAAATGAAACCACCTGCTAAGGGTGAGAGAACAAAAATAAACATCCTTTTTCCAAATAAGAGGAATTTATTACCTTTGAATCAAAGCATGTGGATTTGTTTTAACTGGCAATAAAGCAATATGGAGACACAAACCATAGAAAGTCATATTTTAGATTTCCAAAAGACTTCAAAGTGAAGAGTATACATTTTTAAATTGCTACATAATGCTACATAATGACAAGATGACAGGTTGTGACAAATAGCATTTTAAAATCTCTACTCATAATGGAACGGAAGGTGTCATTTCCCTATAATTTTATATATGTCTTTAATTTACTATATCTGGATACAACATATTACCAAACAGATGTTCATCAAAGACTAAATCATTTTTCATGGAACATAATAATTTGAACCTACATCTATTAATCATTTTTTTCGATCTAACATTTATAGTCTCGCTAAATATTTTATCAGTTGTTGACAAAATTCAAAATAAATAGGATAAAAAGTCGGGTTTGGAAAAGTAGATTTCTTTTCAAATTTGCATTTGAATGAAAATATTTGCTGATATTTTTAAAACTTTAAATGTAATTTTATATATATATCTGACCTATCAGATGATATAAAATTTTTGGAGAAAATATGACATATTTTTTGATCTTGGTTGAAGGTATTAATAAAGAGCAACTGTTTGTATTATTTGTATTGTGATATCTTAGTTAATAAACATGAATAACTGGTATAAAATATGTTTTTTTAAAAATTTTATTTATTTACTTGACAGAGATCATAGGAATGCAGAGTGGCAGCCAGAGAGAGAGGAATGGAAGCATGCTCCCTGCTGAGAAGAGAGCCCACTGTGGGACTCAATCCCAGGAACCTGGAATCATGACCTGAGCCGAAGGCAGAGATTTTAACCCACTGAGCCACCCAGGCGCCCTAAAATATGTTTTTTTTTTTTAAATATAGAAGTATAGTTCTTGTCAAAATATGGAACTAGCTGGAACTGAATGCCTCCTTCAAAGTCAGCTCTGGAGAAATTATGCAAGTGTAATATGGAACTATTTCAGATATTAACCAAAAACAAAGAAATGATGATAAACTCCTTAAAAGACTCAAAGTTGCCCTTGACTGGTATGTTTCAAGCTCTATTCCTGGTTTGAAGACTGGTTTTAACAGGCCTGTCACTGTAGAAATCCGCTGGATGTTTAGAGGCTATCAGAACTATACAAAAACCTTGAAGGGGTAAAGACTTGAAAATTCTTTAGAGAGATTAGCTCCCTAAGGCATTATTCCTCCACACATTTTCCTCCAATCAATTAATACTGATGGATGAGGGGCACCTGAGTGGCTCTCTCATCACATGGGTGGTGGGTTAAGCCTCTGCCTTCATCTCAAGTCATGGTCTCTGGGTCCTGGGATCCAGCCCCACATCGGGCACTGCTCAAAAGGAAGCCTGCTTCCCTCCCTGCTTGCCTGCCTCTCTGCTTACTTGTGATCTCTCTCTCTCTCTCTCTTTCTCTCTCTCTGTGTCCAATAAATAAATAAAATCTTTTAAAAAAGGCTGATGGATGATAAATTATGAAAACTGCTCCCTCCAAATGATGCTTCTTCATAAGGATTTAAGAATTTAAAATTGAAACTTGATCGTAGGATTTATTTTATAGAATATCATCAAGTGAAGGCAGTTATTATTAGTTCTGAAGTATTTGTGATTCTGAATTCTTGGCCTCATTAGTAAATTTATTTTTAAATTCTCCCATGGAGTGGTGATTGGCCTCAGTCTTTCATTGATGTACATCATTGGGTCAAATGAGATGTGTGTGCCCAGAACTATATATAATATTTTTTGTATTTCACTGGAGATGGCATTTCTGAGTTTTGTTCACTTGAATTTCGACAGATGTTTTAATAGTCACTTCTAGAGTTGGCCCTGGAGAATATCTTCCTTTTTTTCTCTTCCCAATTCTCTAAAAAACCCTGACCAATTCACATTATCACAGTGATATCACATTTCAAGTTTTTCCAAACACTATAGCTGCAAAATAGAAGGAAGCTACTCAGAATGGAATACTATTGTGAATGATTGAGAAAGAAAACATTATTATAATTAAGCTACCAGGTTTCAATGTATTTTATTGTTGCTTAGAAAATCCTAGCATACCCAGACTTTACAGAGATTTGATGATCCTAAGAAGAGCTGAACTCATGGACCAAAATAACTATGCACATAAAAAGTACAATTACTTACCTAAAAAATATGATGTGGTTAACTTTATATGCCAATCCAAGTGTTATTGGAACAGGAATTAAAAAAATAGCTTAGGTGCGCCTAGATGGCACAGTGGATTAAGACACTGCCTTCAGCTCAGGTCATGATCTCAGGGTCCTGGGATCAAGTCCTGCATCAGGCTCTCTGCTCAGCAGGGAGTCTGCTTCCCTCTCTCTCTCTCTCTCTCTCTGCCTGCCCTCCGTCTACTTGTGATCTCTCTCTGTCAAATAAATAAATAAATAAAAACTTAAAAAAAAAAGAATGACTGTACTTCTAAAAAATAGCTTAAAAGGGGCGCCTGGGTGGCTCAGTGGGTTAAGCCGCTGCCTTCGGGTCAGGTCAAGATCTCAGGGTCCTGGGATCAAGCCCCACATCGGGCTTTCTGCTCAGCAGGTAGCCTGCTTCCCTTCCTCTCTCTCTGCCCGCCTCTCTGCCTACTTGTGATCTCTCACTGTCAAATAAATAAATAAAATATTTTTAAAAATAGCTTAAAAGTATATGATAAAATAATGATATACATATACAAGGAAAAGAAAGATACTATACTGTGAATATAAATTAAGTGAAAATTGTTGAAATAAAGAATACAATAAATGGGGACTAAGATGAATATAGCTGTAAAATGAATAAATGAGTTGGGAAAAACAAACAAACAAATTAATGACTTCTGCCCAAATACAGCAGAAGAGAAAAAAAAATAAAGAAAATATTTAAATAAGTACTGAGATAAATTTTGGAGAATTAAAGAAAGATAAAAGATACCAGACTTAAAATGATGCGAAACATGAGATATCAGAAACAAAACAAAACAAAAACTACACACACTAAAAACCACTCGTATACATTATGGTGAGTTTTAAGAATATCAAAAACAGAGAAGAGCATAAATGATGCCCAAGAGAAGAACAGATCACCTAAAATGTACAAGAATAATACCGACAGCACAATTCTCAATAGTAATAGCATATAAAGAGACAGCTGGTTGTTTGTATAGATGGAAAAGATATTTGAAACTAGGTATTATACATCAAGCCAAATTATTGATTAAATTTGAGAACACAGGAAAAATACAATGAAGCATGTTAGGTCTTAGAACATTTATCACACAGAGACACACATTTTGGAAAACTTCCTCGGAAGACAGCTCAATTTAGATAGAGAAAACAGAATTATGTACTCAAAGGCACATTTTGAAGGAAGGATTGAATATAGTCTGCACTGCAAATATTCTTTAATCGTATGTTCTGAATTTCCTAAATTTAAGAAGTATTTGTTCAAATATTTACCTTTAAATAAATCCTAGGAGACTTTTTCTTGGATTCTGGAAAATCAGTCCATTTGGATACAAATCTTTTTGTCACTGATGGAAATTTTGATAGCCCTTAACTGTGGAATGCCTAATGTATTGTTACAGCAATTGTGATTTGCCAACACATGGGTGATGTGTGTGTGTTGTGTGTGTTTATTTTTATTTTTGATGGTTTTACTCTTCTATGAGATTTTTAAGTAGACATGATTTTAATAAATTATGATTTGTTGAAATTTATCTGAGGTTATATTTAATAAAATGAAATTTGTGTGAACTAAAGAAGTGCGTCTCCATTTTTTTGTTTTAAGACTAGACTGGTCTTTAAAAATTGTCCAAAGAAGTACATTATATTCATTATTAAATTTGATAATATACAATAAAGTATTTATGGTCATATGGAACCAAATCAAATTCTACTATTAATTCATATTAATAATTACCATAAGAGGAAAAAGGGATATTTTTCAAAATAAAAATTAGCGTATTTTTCAAAATATGATATAGTGTTATTCACTGAACTGAGGGAACAAATGTCAAAGTCTAACACAGTTTACAGAATGTTTTAACATAAATTGAAATTTAAATCTGACCAAATTTCACAGTTTTAAGTAAAATGATAGCACTTTATATCCTTGAAAAGTGGTAAGTGACCCAAAACATGGCTTAGAAAAACAAATTTAACACTACACTAGTCTGAGATGGTTAAGTTATGGTACAACTTGCCATTGTGTATCATCAAATGGTATATTTTTTTCTTTTGGGCTTGTCATTATATTTTCTTTTAGCCATTCTGGTAAGTGTGTAGTGATATCTCAGTGTCATTTTAATTGCATTTCCTTGATGTCTAATTATGTCAAAATATATTACTTTGATGTTTAATGCTCTGAGCTTTCTCAGTTCAAGACCATGAAGCCACTTAGGGAAAATACAGTTGCAGAGGCACTCATAGACCAACTCTTATTTCGAAATAAGAAGAAACATTACTACCCATTCCAACAAAAAATAGATTTGTTATGCAGCAGGGATTTTATAAATTACCTGACACAACTTATATAGTAAGATGAAATGGGACAGGCGGCTTCTTGCAGCTATATACAACATCATTTTAATTTCAATTTTCAGTATAATTTTTCCAAGGTATACACAGAATATATATTTAATGTAAATTGTGAACATTTTAAACTCTGTATATGGAAATTAATCAATTTTAAGTTTATAACAATCAAAATTAATGGAAGTTTATTTTAAATTAGTTAGCTTTCTCTGCATTGCAAGACAGAATAATCAAGAATTGGTAAGAAAAAAGTAATCTCTGTAAAATTACCGGGGGTGCATTATAAAGTGTTCGGTAACCGATCAAACTCACAATTTGGATTGAATGGCAAGTGATTTTTAAAATCTGGAACTCATTGTCAATTTTTTTTCTTCATTGTGTATTAATAAATTACTATGTTCATTTGCATGGAAGTGAAGAAAAATGCATGACATTTCATCTCAACACTAACACCTTTAACTGGCAACTCTGAATGTACTTTACAGCAGTGTAACAAAGTAAAGATCACTGATGTTTCATGAAATATTTGTTATAATTCTCAAGGAGTTAGGGAGTTTGTGCAAAAATGCAAATCACTTTGCGACTAAACACATTGTTTATTTCAGCTAATTTTAAGAAAATATGCTGAGAATCTCTCAAAAAATGAAGCAATGATTTAGGTTTGCCTTCAAGCTCCTTATCTAATCCTGAACCAACAGCACATAGTTCAAAGAGCAACTAATTTGAGTAGCTCCAATTTACACATTTCCTAACAATGCTTAATTTAGTGGAATTTCTGTCCAATTATGGTAAATTGATGTAATGAAAGACAAAAGTTCAAAAAGATCATCCTTAATTTATATAGATGCCAAACTCTGCATTTTCTGAATGACGTCCAGGAACGTATTTTCAAAAACAAACAAACAATGCCAGAACCACTATTAGGTCATCTCTAGGCAGAAAGTGACTCAGAGCTTACATTACTCTCTCCCTGAAAGTATACAGTAGGCAGTGAAACTACTACCCTGAGTCTGTGCTATCAAATTCCTTAAGTTAGAAAGTTTTAAAACCTGTCTGTGTGGGAGTATTTCATTTACAGATAGAGATTTGGTTGTTTATACATTTTCATACTTGATTTTTAGGATGTAATAACTATGTTGTAAAATTCATGGTGGTTTTGAATACTGTTGGATAATTGTGCTAAAATGGTATATCGATTCCTCCTAGGAAACAGAAAATATACAAAGGTAGTGCTTTTCAAATCTGACATCTTTGAGTCATTGCAGTATCATATAAATGCAATAGGAAAAGTGTCATTCATGTTTATGATATTTTCTATAAATAAATTAGAATGTACTGGAGGCCTGATATAAAGTGGGATGCCTAAACTTCAGTAAGATCTTGTTTTCAATTCAAAATAAATTTTATTTTTTATTTTTTTATAATGTCCCTCAATTTCAGATAAGCAACCCCATAAGGTCCACTCTGTTTTTTTTTAAGAATTTATTTATTTTATTTGACAGATAGAGATCACAAGTAGGCAGAGAGGCAGGCAGAGAGAGAGGGAAGAGGAAGCAGGCTCCTTGCTAGGCAGAGAGCCCGATGCGGGGCTCGATCCCAGGACCCTGGGATCATGACCTGAGCCAAAGGCAGAGGCTTTAACCCACTGAGCCACCCAGGTGCCCCCAAAATAAATTTTAAATTGAATTATGCACCTCTAAGTTCAGAGACAATAAACATCAACCAACACAATTAATAAGTTCTATTTCTTAAAATTTCGGGAACATTGATAGTCTCATCTCCTGGAAGAACAACAGCTAAAATTTTTGGTCATGGATTCTTGCTAAAATATCACTTTCCCAAAGGAAATTAATGTTATAAATTTTTATTGATTGTTATTGATCATGAAGAATATAACAACCACGATAAAAAGAGTAGGAAAAACATGATATCTCATCTGTAAGAGCATGTGGAAAGTAGGAAATGATAATAAAAATAACTACCATTATTTCCTAAGTTAACATAATATAACAGAACAAAAATATTTCAAAACAATGTTTTCTTTTTTTCTTAAGATTTTATTTATTTTTTTGACAGAGAGAGATCACAAGTAGGCAGAGAGGCAGGCAGAAAGAGAGGAGGAAGCAGGCACCCTGCTGAGCAGAGAGCCCAATGTGGGACTCATTCCCAGGACTCTGAGATTATGACCTGAGCCGAAGGCAGTGGCTTAACCCACTGAGCCACCCAGGCGACCCCATAACAATATTTTCTAGGCTCATTCTGATAACTCTTTTCTACATTCAAATTTAAAGGTTGAGGCATGTGATATATATTACACAAAAAACATCCCAAGGAATTCGTTAAAAAAAAACTCTTAATAAAGTACAAATCCAAAGGAATTTCTTTTCTAATTTAATTAACAAATTATGAATCGACTTACCTATTTCATCACAGCGTATCAGGCACCAATAATATTTTTTAATCGTCACACCTGATGCAATAGTTACCATCTTTCAGACATACTGATCACGAACAAGCAAATAAACAAGAGCACCATAGCTTAAGATCTACCTGCATAAATATAGGCTACTTCAGACAATCTCTTCACCACAACATAGAAATGAATAGAAATCATACATGCTCTGTATGGACATACAGATGAGATAGAAGGGGATGGATGTTAATATATGCAGAATCTTTATTAATTACATTGTAAACCATAATATGGAAAAACAGAATACAATTTTAGAAATACCCAGGTCACCATCATTGTTTTATTTTTATATGTGTAGATAAGGAGTTTAATAAACAATCCATGACTATTCAACTCCTTATATTTTGAAAATTTTAGTAAAAGTAACAAACCTAGCACCTAGAAAATTATACTTATCTGCAAAATACAGCTTTGCCAGCATGGTAGAGGAAAAGCAAAACAAAATAAGTAAGAAAAGTTTAACATTTCACAAGAGTTTTACTTTTATTTTTTATTTATTATTTTTTATTTTTCATTAATTATTTACTTCTATTTTCTACTTTATTTTAATGAAAATGTCATGACCATAACATAAGAGTAGAATTAAACCAACATGAGAAATTATTTTTTCATAAGTTAAAATATACTAGCTTTGTGATTAATTCAAAATTATATTACAAACTTCAGTGTTCTTGTAGTAAGTATCACTGCATAAACAAATGAGTCAGGAGTCATAAACTAATGATGATTCTAAATGTTATTTAGAGAGACATTCTGTTCTTAATATATTTCAAATATTCTACACAAGACAAAATGGATCCAAGTAATCTGTAGGCAAAATAAGATTTTAGAGAAGTATATATTTCCAACAGTATTTATAAAATATTACCTTTATGTAAGGCATCATCCTGGACTTTGTGGAAAACACACAAAGGAGTAAGAAGTGGCCCTTCAAGAAACATATACAATATCAAGGTTTAACATGAAGCAGCATGTCTTCTCTAAGTAAAAAAAAAAAACATTGTACCAACTGACTTTACTGAAACTTTATATTTATTGCTCTCATTTTAGGTCATAGTGTCCTTCTGCATGCAGGCTGCTATAATGGACATGATATAGACTTAATAGCTTATAAAGAACAGGAATTTATTTCTCACAGTTCTAGAACGGAGAAGTTCAAGATTAAGGAATGGGCAGATCCAGGGAGAGCCCACTTCCTCATAGATGGCTATCTTCTCACTGTAAACGTACATGATGAATGAATCAAGAGAACTCACTGGGGTCTCCTTTAAAAGGACTGTAATCCCACTTATGACATAATCACCTCCCAAAGGCCCCTATGTTTTAATACTATCACTTCCAGAGTTAGATTCCATAATATGATTTTGGGAGACATAAACATTCACACCATAGTATATATAAACAAAAAAAGACACAAAAACAACAAACAAAAAAATTATTTTAACTACCTATTATTTTCAACTACATAAACTTTTAATTTGTTTCTATATAATATTAAATAACTCATTTGAGTGATTCACTTATATCCAATGCATCTGAGTGCAATTAAATTTGCTTACCCAGCATATCCAGAAGCATATTTCTTCAGACTATCCCATTCCCCACCTTACAGGATTTACCACAATTAGAAGACAGGGGATAGAGGATAGATAGATAGATT
Source organism: Mustela nivalis (assembly GCF_964662115.1). Lineage (NCBI taxonomy): Eukaryota > Metazoa > Chordata > Mammalia > Carnivora > Mustelidae > Mustela > Mustela nivalis. The sequence continues at coordinate 75,647,959 of NC_139040.1, forward strand.
ATACATAAACACACTTGTACATACACATATGCATATTTTTTCCTGTTAATGATACTCATGCAAATAAAATTTAAGCTCAAGGAAACCTGTCTTGTGTGTTACTTAATATCCAGTTTTTAGTCAACATCCAAAAACAAATAATCCAATAAAAACATGGATAGAAGACATGAACAAGTGTTTCCCCAAAGAACACTTTCAAATGTTCAGTAGATACATGAAAAGATGTCCATCATCATGTATCATCAGGAAATTGCAAAGCAAAACTAGAAAGAGATACCACCTCACACCTGTCAGAATGGCTAAAATCAACACTACAAGAAACAAAAGGTGTTGGAGAGGATGTGAAAAAGTAACACTTGTGGGGGCTGCCTGGGTGGCTCAGTGGGTTAAGCCTCTGCCTTCAGCTCAGGTCATGATCTCAGGGTCCTGGGATCAAGTCCCACATCAGGCTCTCTGCCAGGCATGGAGCCTGCTCCCTCCTCTCTCTCTCTCTACTTGTGATCTCTCTCTATCAAATGGATAAAATCTTAAAAAAAAAAAAGAAAAAGTAACAATTGTGAACTGTTGGTGGTGATTCAAACTGATACAGCCATATTTGAAAACAGTATGGAATTTTCATAAAATTTAAAAATAGAAGTCCTTTGTGATCCAACAATCCTGTTGGTGTGTATTTACCCAATGAATATAAGAAAACTTATTCAAAGGGATGCTAGCACCCCTATGTTTATAGCAGCATTATTTATAAAGCTAAGATATGGAAAGCGCCCAAGTATCCATCAATTGATGAATAAATAAAGAATAATTGGTATGTATATAAAATGGAATATTATTCTGCCATAAAAAAGACTGAAATCTTGCCATTTGCAATAACATGGTTGGAACTAGACAGTATAATGCTAAAAGTGAAATAAGTCAGTCAGAGAAAGACAAATACCTTTACTCATATATGGAATAAAAGAAACAAAACAAACAAGCAAAGGGGAAATAATAAGACATAGAAAGAGAAACAAAGCAAGAAACAGACATTTTATTACAGAAAACAAACTGATGGTTACTTGAGGGGATCTGAAAGGAGTGATGGATTAAATAAGTGATGGGGTTAATTAGAGCACTTGTCATGATGAGCACTGAGTGCTATATGTTATATTGTACACATGAAACTAATACAACCATGTATGTTAACTAACTGGATTTCAAATGAAAATTTTTTTAAAATCCCAGTTTTTAGCTCACATTCTGGCTTACAAAAGGGATTTAGTCAGAAATTTGGAGATTAGTTAATGAACAAATAAGGGGTGAACAGGCAGTTGTTAGATAAAATTACTATCCTTTCTGGCATGATCTTATACCTTTTATCTAGAATTATTTTTAGCACTTTAGACACTTCCTATTTTATTTTGAGTCATTAAACAAAAATTTCCTCAAAGGACCTTAGACTCCATCCAATTTGAGCAACAGTGTGAGAGAGGAAATGGTGTCCAGGAGGAAAAAAAAAAAGATGAAACTACTTTTGCTTACTAGTGAATGCATAGTTCTTCCACAGAAGAAACTCTAAATGGTCAGGGCTCCAGCTTTATATGTTTTTGTCTTTTAGTTGAGACAAAAACAAACAAACAAACAAACAAACAAACAAAAAACACTAATGAGCTTACTCTTAAAAGGAGGTAAACAAGAAACTAGCAAAGATTGAGTGTTAGGTATTGTCCCCCTCCTTTTTTTTTTTTTAATTATGTTATGTTAGTTACCATACAATACATCATTAGTTTTTGAAGTAGTGTTCCATGATTCATTGTTTGTGTAAAACACCCAGTGCCCCATGCAATATGTGCCCTCCTTAATACCCATCACCAGGCTCACCCATCCCCACATCCTTCTCATCTTTAAAACCCTCAGTTTGTTTCTTGGAGTCCATAGATTTTCATGTTTTATTTCCCCCTCCAATCCCCCCACTTCATTTTTCCTTTCCTTCTCCTAATGTCCTCCATGCTATTCCTTAGGTTCCACAAATAAGTGAAACCATATGATGATTGACTTTCACTGCTTGACTTATTTCACTTAACATAATCTCCTCCAGTCCCATCCATGTTGATGCAAAAGTTGGGTATTCATCCTTTCTGATGGCTGAGTGATATTCCATTGTATCCATAGATCACATCTTCTTGATCCTTTTGTCTGTTGAAGGGGATCTTGGCTCTTTCAACAGAATGGCTATTGTGGACATTGCTGCTATGAACACTGGGGTGAATATGGCCCTTCTTTCCAGTAAAATAGAGCTAGCCTATGACCCAGCAATTGCACTACTGAGTATTGACCTCAAAGATACAGATGCAGTGAAAAGAATTAGGTATTGTTAAAGCACAAATGCAGGGGATAGAAGTTATGGTACAGAAGAGGGAAGGGCAACCATATGGCAGAGTAGAATAAAGTAGCTCAGGAAGAAATTAGTCATATCCAGATATTGTAAGGCATGTGGGGTTGGCAGGGAGAGCATGAGAAATCATGAGAGAAGAGAGAGAAAATGGACCAGGCAGGAGAGGTTTATAACATTTTAACATCTAAGGTAAGCATATGCAAAGCAGAATAGGGAAAGAAATAAAAATTTTTATAAGACTCAATACATAAGGAATAACGTGGAGGACACTGGGAGATGGAGAGAAGTGTGCTGGGGGAAATCGGAGGGAGAGACAAACCATGAGAGACTGTGGACTCTGAGAAACAAACTGAGGGTTTTGAAGAGGAGGGTGGCAGGTGGTTGGGTGAGCCCAGTGGTGGGTATTAAGGAGGGAATTTTTTACATGAAGCACTGGGTGTGGTGCATAAACAATGAATTTTGGATCCCTGAAAATAAACTAAAACAAAAAAAAGACTGACTACAGACATGGACCACAGTGTAACACAGATATGGAACTCACTGTAATACCAGCCACTTCCCACCGACACACACAGACTATGATAATAATAAATAATAATGCAATTAAGAAAATTGCCTGCCAAATAATTTTTCCTCTTTTTTATTTTTATGATTATTATTTTTATTTTATTTTTAAAGTTTTTATTTAAATTGTAGTTAGTTAAAATAAGGTTAATATTAGTTTCAGGTGTACAATATAGTGATCAACACTGCCATACAATGGCTTAAATAAAAAAATGAAAAAAATTTTTTTTAAAGATTTTATTTTTAAATAAAAACTCTACACCCAAGGTGGATTTCAAACATACAACCCCAAGATCAAGATTTACATATTTTACTGACTGTTCCAGCCAGGCACCCCAACAAATAAAAATTTTATAAAATTGTTGAGTTTGTGGGAGTCTCATTTGCTTAGTCAGTTAAGTGTCTGCCTTTGTCTCAGATCATGATCTCAAGAGTCCTGGCATCGAGCTCCATATTGCTCTCTCTCTCTCTCTCTCTGGCTTTTGCTCTTAAATAAATAAATAAAATATTTTTTAAAAAATTGTTGAATTTGTTTAACTAGTTTTAAACTAGTAGACAGAGATGAAGATAAAGTATGATGTCATGGGACGGAAAAATACAACTTACACGTTTTAAAAATAAAATGTGTAATGCAGGGGCGCCTGGGTGGCTCAGTGGTTAAGCCCCTGCCTTCGGCTCAGGTCATGATCTCAGGGTCCTGGGATCCAGTCCCGCATAGGGCTCTCTGCTCAGCAGGGAGCCTGCTTCCTCCTCTCTCTCTTCCTGCCTCTCTGCCTACTTGTGATTTCTCTGTCTAATAAATAAAATAAAATATAAAAAAAAATGTGTAATGAGAGTTACCTCACTTATTTTATCACCACACTGGGACTTTCCCTACTGAGTTGTTGTAATGTAAGGACCTATTTTATATTTTTATATTTTAGCAAGAGGCTTTCATTGAGATTAACCCTTAAACTGTCCTTGTTCCCCTTCCCCCAGGAAATTCACTTAAAAACAAGTCCTAGAAATCAGCTCCAGGTAACAAAGCCCATATACAAGGGTGGGTCAGGCCAGGTGGAGACATCAATCAGCGGGAGGGGGGGCGGGTTTGCATATTGTCTCCCTAGATACTAAGGAGTATGCCCCACTCCTCTGCCCTTTGGGAACCTTTTTGGCACTAATCCTAATCAAGGTGTAATAGGCTGGGTCAAATGTCTATACTAGGGTAAATTGAACCTCAATTGGTCACCTAGCCTCACTGTGGAGTTTCCTGTGTGTGTTAAAATCTCATTGGTCACCTGTGCGTGGCCAGGCCTGACTGCATGGCCTTTGCCCTTAAAAGCTAGACTGTGAAACAGCGAAGGGTTGCCTTCTCTCATAAGAGGTGTGGCCCCAAACGTTCGGTTAGATTCTTGATGCTTGGCATGAAATAAAGCTTTGCTTGACCTTTGCTTTACATCAGTCTTGCTCCTTTAATCATAGACCCATTATTGGGGCATAACAGTATTAATCTTAAAGTTATAAGTCCACAATGCATCCATCATCCATTCTACCCCTTAACATTCCTATTTGGACAGACCCATGATCTAGAACAAGCCTTATTTTATAGTGCCTTGTAGGAGATTTTTGCTGCTGCCTAAATTGCCTACTTTCCTCTCACCATTACCACGGAAATTGGGTCCACTGAAACAAAGGGGTAGTGTAAGAAATTAAGACTTCCATAAATCTCTTTAAATAATAAAGTATAAGATAGTGATACCTTTTTTTCTGCCACATAACCAATTCTTGCAAGAATAAAGTCATATAAGAGAATTTACAACACATGCTAGCATTATCCTACTGGACCCAGACCATTTGTATGTTTCTCTGTCTCTGAGAAATGTAGTTATTTACATGACTGAAACCTAAAAATTGTTTGATATGACTACTAATATCACCTACATTATTTTAAAGCCTGTTTAAGGCTTCTGTAATACATAGGCTTTGTAAACACTTATTAAGCATCTTGTATATATCAAACACTTTAAAAATCTCTGCTTTAAAAAAAAAACTCTACCTCAATGGAACTTTGAGTCTGAAAAAGATACAGGCAATATACAAGGCAACAGATAGAATAATTACATATTTGATTATATACTCTGAGGATGTCACCTTAAATTGATATGAAAACGATCAGAAGGATCTGGATTTCTTGTCAAAATATTTTGCCTTAAAAAGAAATTGATATTTAGGGAAAGTTGTTACTGAAAGAGGTCCTGTGTCAACCAAAAATGTTAAACCATAATCTCGCTAAATTTTCCAGTTGTGATCATTGCTTTGTTTAGCTGTCTTCTATTAAGACTGAATTTAGTAATTCAGTCTCAGATTTCAGTAAGTCTTTTTTTTAAAGATTTTATTTATTTATTAGAGAGAGAGAGGGAGGGGCAGAGGGAGAGGAAGAACCAGACTCCTTGCTGAGCAGGCAGCTGATGCAGGACTGGATCCTAGTACCCTGGCATCATGACCTAAGCTGAAGGAAGACACTTAACCAACTGAGCCACCCAGGCACTCTAGACTGTAAACTTCTTAAAGGTAAAAAAGTTTATTCTTCTAGTAGTTCCACAGACATTTCTAACATCCATAAGAAAGCATGTACTGATGTAAAATGCCAGCAAATCAAATTATTTAAAAAAGAAAGAAAGAAAAGATATATCTGGATAAAGAGAAAAACAGAAAATCTAATAATACATTGAATTATTAGAGCAAAGAGTGGAGGAAGAGAAAATAAATATGAAATAGAGATTTTCACTAAAAAAAATTGAATAAGGCAGGAGATTTAGAAAATTATTATGACAGACTTGAGAAAAAAATAAAATAGGAATTTTTAGAAAATAGCAATGAATGAAAAGGTAAATTGTTCCTACCTTTATAATATTAGCTGTTTGTTGTTGTTGTTGTTGTTGCTAATTTACCTATTTAAGCTAATAAACAAAGAAAGGTTTCATTTAGGAATAAGGTTTCTATGTATATATATATATTTTTTTCCCCATTTAGGGATAAGGTGTATAATTATATATATATATATATATATATATATATATATATATATTAATTTTAATTGTTAGAAAATGTGTCACATAAAGTGTTGAAACTTTAAGATACAGATGCAACATGTAACAAACTGCATTGTTTGAACGTCTAATTTTTAAGTGCTGTTAGAGGAAACTTGGTGGAAATGTTCTTATGTGATTGTGTTTCTGGAACTAAGTATAATTATTAATAAGGAATAGTCTAAAACTATGAAATGACCAGGAGTGGACAATTTCCCTAATCCTATCAGCTCTTTGCAGCTCTTTTAATAGCCCCCTTCAGGAATATCAGCTTTATTTATCTAATTAAATTTTATATTAATGTGCTTTTGACTTTTGGCCTGTCTCTTCCTTCTGTTCTTTTTTTTCCCCTAAATTACATGTTTCTGTTTAACAGCTACTATCAATTCTTTGATATGAATACTCAACATCAATTTACTAACTCCAGAGATGAAGGAGCATCAATATTTAGAAGCGAAGAATACAAAGCCTTGGGCATCTGGATGGCTCAGTCACTTAAGCATCTGCCTTCGACTCAGGTGGTGATCCCAGGGTCGTGGGATGGAACCCCAGGTTGAACTTTCTGCTCAGCTGGGAGCCTACTTCTCCCTCTCCTTCTGCCTGCAGCTCCCTTTGCTTGCGTTCTCCCTCTCTTTGTCAACTAAATAAAATATAATAAAATAATGTAAATAATACATTTATTTATTTATTAAAATGCAATTATTACACAATACATAATGTATTGCATAATTATAATAATGATTAAATAATTTATTAAATATTTATATTAAATATATCAATTTAATTAAATAAATATTTTTAGAATTTAAAATATTTCAAATTTAGATTATTAAATATTAAATCATTAATTTAATAAATATCTAAACATAATTAAATAAATTAATTTATTTATTAAAATGAATAAAATAGTGTTGTCATTATCTGAGCATGTAATTTTAAATAGTCTAAAAAAAAACCATGTAGGGGCACCTGGGTGGCTCAGTGGGTTAAGCCACTGCTTTCGGCTCAGGTCATGATCTCAGGGTCTTGGGATCGAGTCCCGTGTCGGGCTCTCTGCTCAGCAGGGAGCCTGCTTCCCTTCCTCTCTCTCTGCCTGCCTCTCCATATACTTGTGATTTCTCTCTGTCAAATAAATAAATAAAATCTTTAAAAAAAAAATAAATAAAAATAAAAAAAAATAAAAAAAACCATGTAATAAAGTCTAAATACATTGAGTTTAGATATTTATACAAGTTAACCCAGACACTCAACCCACAGACAGTTTCAAAACTTTTGTTTTTATCTACTACTCAAAATACGATTTTAATGTATTTATTTGTAACTTTGACATAGCAAGGAAACTTGGAGGAAAAGGAGACATTTGCTTTTAATATTTGAAAATTATTTGGTGATTTAAAAAAAATAAAAACCTTAACACGTGAGCATTTCTTCTTAAATAACACTGTGAAGTTTCTGAGTCGCATTCTATTAAAAGTGCTGATAAAATGGCCTCAGTTACTCATTTAAATTATCAGCTGAATGGGTAACAAATGAAGTAGAGAGCTTTTTAATTATTTATGAATGTATTGCTTGTGGAAGGAGTGCCACATAGAGTTACCTCTCTTTTTGGCTTTGTTTTGTGAGCAGTAGTGGAATCTATGAATGAGATTAAACATAAGGACATTCACAGAAATTCTTAATGAACTTCTGGGGAAGGGCAATAAGTGCAAGGAAAAACTGCAGCAAGACTAATTACAAATTTCAAGTGGTCATCGCTTAATTATAGAAGCTTTTAAGTTCAAGTAATATATCATTTTTATGAGCCTATCATATTGTATTAATTACCACAAACTGCACTCTTGAACACTTATCTTTTCACATATTTCTTATTCTTAGTACTTAAAATTACCCTTATGATTGATAAGTAAATGGATTTTACTGACAATGCATTTATTTAAATAAATAAATAATGCTGTTTATATATATAAAAACAATTGAATATGTGTATGTGTTCAACGAATTTTTTTTTCAAATTAACATCTTAATTCTACCACATTAGTTACAAATAAATATAGACTTTATAGATTCATCCAATATTTTATTCTCAAATTTATATGTCCTTTGTGAAGTAAATGAAACTGTATATATTAAATATAATCCTATCACATGTAACAGTTACTAGTGCATCCCAGGACATACATAGGTCAGGTCCTACTCAAGGCATCACGGATAACTGGATTTAACTTTCTATCCTAGGAGTCTTCTGTATATTTCTGTGGCTTTTATACTACAATCAGGAGGAAGAATTCTTTTACTAAAAGCTTCGAAATGACTATGCGAGTAGATTATTTGGAGACTAGTGATATAATATTATTGTTTAATATGTGAAGCATGATAAAATAAAATGCTATTGCCATATTTAATTTGTTCAGTAAAACATTCATTTAGTTATCAAGCATTCATTTTCTTTTTTTAAAGATTTTATTTATTTATTTGACAGACAGAGATCACGAGTAGACAGAGAGGCAGGCAGAGAGAAAGGAAGGGGAGCAGGGTACCTGCTGAGCAGAGAGCCTGATGTGGGACACTATCCCAGGACTCTGGGATCATGACCTGAGCAGAAGGCAGAGGCTTTAATGCACTGAGCCACCCAAGAGCCCCAAGCATTCATTTTCTTTATACAGAAGAGATAGAACAATATTATATAGTAGAAAATACAGTAAATAATCTAGAAACCTTGATCATTTTGTTTTGGCAATTTTAGAACATAACATTAGCTAAAGCTCAAGTGCAAGTTATATTTGGATCATAGGAGGAAAAGTTAATTAAATGTTTGTTTATTACCATAGTTTAACACTTCAACAAAATGATAACGAGTCCAAAATCAATGAATATATGAAGTATACAATAAAAACAATAATCTTGAGTGTATGTGACTCACTGTAGGTATTGATAGGCTAGAAATCAAAGGGAAAGTATCTATAGGGTTTGTTCAGTTCCATGCTCATCAGATTAATAGGCTTTCTCATATTGCTTCCTTCACCACATTAATTTGTCTAATGAAGTTTTCAAGAGTTAAAGACAGTGATAGGTTCATGGCTGGAGAGAAGGTACAGAATCTAAGATAGTTCAGCAGTGCTTATTATTTAAGAGAAAGACAGCATGGGAGGTGAGGGGTATATCATGCATCCTGTTTTCACTCCCTTTGTGGAGCACCTACCCTGGAGGTCATGTAATAATAACCAATGACCAAAAAACAATAAAAAAGCCCAAACATCCATGTGGAAGTGCCATCCCTGCCTGGAGATGAGTAGACTGCTCAAACAGATCCTGGGCAGGCATCTCAGCCCAGGCCTGTGCTGGGGAAGCTGGTTCCTGGCTTTGGGCTCAATCAGGAAGCCAGCAAACTGAAGGGAGAGTGCAGCCAGGGTTAACAGGACTGATGATCTTTTTGCAGCCAGGCCGCGGGTGGACACCCGCTCAAGGAGCCAGGCTAGGAGGCTGCCCAGCTCCAGCGCTGGCAAAGCTTGCAGCCCCCAGGGCTTCCCCCGCGCCCCAGCCAGGGCGGGGCCTCAGGAGGGAGGGGTGGGGAGGGGCAGATAAGGGCTTTGCTAATTGCCAAAGCGAAAAGTGAGCTCGCGGAGGACTCAGGAGGGAGGAGGGCGGGGGCGGGTGGAGGGCGGCGGGGAGAAGGCGCTTTGCTAATTGCCGAAGCTGGAAGTGAGCTCACAGAGGATGTGGCTGAGAGTCTGGGAGGAGGTGGAGGGGCTGGCGGAGGAGGGGCGCGCAGCGCCGTGGTGCTGTGCTGCGGCCCAGTCGGGATGGCAGGACCCACCGGACTCGGCGCCCGTGCGCTCCCTTGTGAGGCCTCGCTGTCTCGCTCCTGCTGCCTGCTGCCCCTCCCCGCCCCAAGGCGTCTCCGGACCACCCTCTACACACGGGTAAAGTGACACCGCGCCGCGCCCTCACCTGGAGCAGAAAGCGCGGACCGGACCTGGGGGCGGAGAGGGGGGTTGTGGAGGCCCAGCCTCCCGCGAACCCCAGGGCACCGGGACCACCCCGGACGCTGCGCCAAACCCGGGTCCTCATGGGGTCGGGCTGGGGACAGCGCCTTGCGAGGTGCCCCTCGCCAGCGGGCGCGCTAGCCGCCATCTTTTGGCAGCCCCATGTGCCCGTGCTGAGGACCCTCTTCCCTCCCCCACCGTGGCCCCGCTGCTTTTGTTCTGGACTTGGGATCCCAGTGGAAACTAGTCCCTCAGACCTCCCTGGCAGCAAGAAGGGCAGGGAGGGATTCTTGGTTTTCTGCCCTGGCTCCTCCTCTCTCCCCATTCACAAGCCTTCTGGCTTCCCTTTCCTCTCCTCATTGTCAGTTTTCTGAAATGGTTTTCTTCTGCATGTTGACCCGAAGAGCTATTTCATGAATGAATATACACGAAACTGAGTCGGAGCCCACCTGTGAGAGCCCACCTATAGAGGCCTTTCATTAGAATGGTCTCTGGTTCTAGCCTCAGTTCAGAATACTGCATGTACCTGAGGATCGAGTCCAGATGTTTCTTTCATCTCTGACTTGAATTTGACATCCTCCTCAGACTTCAGCTTCCAGGATTTCTCCAGTCCTTGCTCTCCCACTGTCTTGGTGGGGATCCGCCATGAGTGTTGAACACAGGAATGAATGAATGATATATACCCCAGATTGCTGGGGCTTTGTCATGTTTTGCTGAGGTTGGAAAGGCTTGGTAGAGACCCCCTGTATGCAGATAGAGAGCTGCATGCAATTGCTTAGATAAACGTGTTCCCCACTTAATTGCTTGGGCATTGAACATTTCGCCCTTAACCTGTGGCTTGAGCAGTTAGGAGGAGACAATTTGGAGGTGAATCAGAAGATGGCTGAATCCACATGGTGGTGGTCTGAGTTTGGGAGATTTTCCTGGAGATTCAAAGGAAAGATCTAAATTCTTCCAGTGGGGAGTGGTAAACATTTTATCGATGGTAGATGGAAAATAAATGGTCTGGTTAACCTTTCCCTCCCCCTCAAAACCCATTATTTAAAAATGCAAAAAGGGAAGTGAAGGGAGAAAACCTCCCACTCCCATCCCCACTCACCTCCATAGCCACCTCCTCTTCCAAGAACCTAAAAGACAAGGTGCCAAGAAGTGTTAGGTACCAGCAGTGGTCAGATCTCATTCAAGGATCATGGTGAAAGGCATTCAAAGAGATTGTGGGGGAACAAGTTTAAGGTTTGCCTGGTCCCCTAAAAATTAATGGCACTAGAAAAGATGAGCTTTGGGAACTATAGCTTAATGGATACAATGTGTAAAAAGCTTCAGTGAGTCATGGTGGGAAGAGGCTATGAGGGCAGCAAACACAGTCTTAGATGATGTTATTAATAGCACTATAGGCTCTAGATTTCCTGTGGTGGTGGTCTTGGCAAGACCAGCCCGGCCAAAGTGGATACTCTCAACTGGAACAGAGGGTCTTGGAGATGCCAGCACGTGAGGTATGATGAGAGGGTAAAATGATAGGAGGTGTCCTTTGGAAGGACTGACTCCTTGACTTTAAAAGGGAGAACCCAAATCTGTAGGTGAAATCTTTCTGGCTAAAAAGAGGGCCAAGGCCTCCTAAGGCCAAGGTCTCCTCGTCACTTGCAAAGATGTCGAAGAACATATTCAGACATTTCAAAGATGTCCTCATATCATTGGATCCCACTCTGGAATTCTATCAATAAGGTGAGAGTTCCTCTAGTTGAAAAAGAGATCTAAAAAGACTTCTCTTTCTCATGTAATTTCTGTAACCTCCAGGACACACCCACCTCCCCCTTCCAGCTCTGTAATGAAGCCACAGCTGGTGCCAATTTGTGGAACTCCTTAAAGGCTATTCTCCCTTATATACCCCCGGACCAAGTTCCCATGCTCCCTCACCTGATTTCCTGCACTCACCTCCCACCTGGTGTGTTCACACCTGCAAGTTCCTTTTACCAACCCCTTTGTCAAAAGGCAGCCAGAGTGACCTTTCAAAGACCTATCAGTTCCTGGCATTTGTCTCCATAGAAATCTGCACTGATCTTCTAACAAATTCTCAGTCCTCCAAAGGCACCCATAATCCTCCCATCAGTCTCTTCATACCCCTCCAACTGACTGATGCCTGTTCTGCCCCATCTCTCTGCCCTTCAACCACACTGCCTCCTTCTTCCTGTGGAGACCTCTCATGGCACCTGCCTCCAAGCACATGTGATTCCCATTGATGGGAAGACCCTCTTCTCTCCCCCATCTCCCCACTCCAGTTACTCCCACTTATTCGTGAGCTCACAAGCCCCATGGTACACACTCTCCATGCAGCCTGCTCTTTCTTTTCTAGCACTGGCCTCCGTTTCTAGCTGTCATTGTGTCATGGATGTCCCTCCCCAGCCAGCCTCCAAGCTCTCCTTCCCTTTAGCTCCAACACCTGACACAGTGCCTGGCACGTAGTAAGCCCTGGCTAGCTTCTAAGAGCCTCACTGAGGGACTGAAAGCATTTTAAAAATGTCACTACGTAGGTTCCAAACTGTAGGCAGAAAAAGCTTTGCCTGGATTGACATTTTAGAGACGTATTCATCAAGTTGGATGTGTTCACTGACTTTGCCTTGTAAAATTTAAAAAAAAAAAAAAGGACCTCTGTATCGCTTCGCATCTAACAAAGGCGCATGTATACTATTAGACCACGTTATGAGCTTAATGGAAGGAGACAAGATGTTTTCGCTAAGAAAATGTATAAGACTGTTGAGGTCAAGTGGGAGGAAACAGTCCGTTTGTTGGAGCATTGCTATCTTACTGTATTACAGCCACTCATAAAAATCTGACACGGGGTGAGTCAGAATTCTCTGTCGGAGATGAGTTAGATCTGGCTCATGTTCCTACAGACATGAAAGCCAGAAACGAAGAAGGAGGCTTTGAAAGCGTGGGTTGAGGAGGCCGTGTGGTTCACTGCGATGAGCTAAGTGCCCAGGGCCACCAGCAGACATGCTGGCCTGTGTCCTTCCTTTGTTCTGGGGTCCCTCTTGCACCATGTGGTGAGGCTGGTGGCTGGGAGCAGCTCAGGACAGTACCTGGTGTCATCTTACCTCTCCCACCCTCCTGTGGGCTCCAGTGGTCTCCAGTAGGTCCCAAGGGACAGCCTGCCTTCCTTGAAAAGCCCAGTAGCACTGGGAGCAGAAACTGGGACCAAAGAGTGAACACCCTGTTTGACAAGCTGGACCAGCCACATCTTCTTCAGATGCAGGGGGAGCCCTGGCATGCTGACTCCTCCCTTCTCCCTTTCCCCTCTCCTCTCTTCCTCCCTCTTTCTTTCCCCTCTCTCCTTCCCTGGTGGTGCCCTTTCCCAATGCCCACTTCATCCCTTTTCCTTTCTACATGCCTGTCTTCTAGAGTTTCTTCTCTTTCCTCCCCATTACTTCCCTTCATCTGAATCTCCTTTTTGGTTCCTTTGTCCCTGCTCTCTGCTCCTCCTCCCCTTCCCTGGCTCCTGTTCAGCTCCATTGAGAATGCAGGCAGAGCTGGACTAACATGCTCACTTGCTAGCTCAGCCACCCTCCAGAGAAGTCACTCTTCGGTGGCCACCTTCCTGACCCCCTGGTCGCTTCTCCACTTGTTCAGATATTGCTCTGAAGTCTGAGGAGGACAGAGCGGGGCTGCCACAGAAGCAGGCCAGAGGAGAAACCAAACCATGTGTCCACACTGTCCCCCAGCACTGCTGCTCTGAGAGCTTTCTGAGTCCTCAACAGGGTTAGGATTTAGGGGCTTCTTCAGAACCGGGAGTGAAAACAACCATAGGTCAAAAGGAAACCTAGGGCCCCCACACAAAAATAATAATCACAAATGAAAACTATGTTAACTCTGAGTCCCAAAGTCGAAAAATTGCCTTGAATCTGTCACTAGAAAGCACCCAAGGCCTCACTCTCTGGGTTCTGGGTGCCCTGGGAATGGCAGGAGGCTCTGACAGGCGCGTGGGAGTGTCCAACTATGGGGGCTAACCTGCCCGCTGGTGGGGGTGGGGGGTGCCTCTTGTGGCGCTGTCCTGGCCCGACCCCCTGCGGACAGGGTGTGGCGTGGCGTCCCGGGTGGTCCTGGTGCCCTGGGGTTGGCGGGAGGCTGGGCCCTGACCACCCCACACCCTGCTCCTGTCCTGTGTTTTCTGCTTCAGGTGAGGGCGCGTCACGGTGTCACTTTACCTGTGAGCAGAGGGTCCTCCAGAGAAGCCATGGGGCGGGGAGGGGCAGCAGGCGGCCGGAACAGGACACCGCGGCGTCCAGGGCTAGGCTGCAGCGTGGGAGCGCAGGGGCAGCGAGTATGGTGTGTCCTGCAGTCCCGAATGGCCTGCAGCACAGCACCCTGGCGCTGTGCGCCCCTCCTTCCCGCCTGGGCAATTAGCAAAGCCCCTTCTTCAGGCCGCCCCCGCCCCGCCCCCGCCCCCCTACCTCCTGAGTCCTCTGAGAGCTCACTTCCAGCTTTGGAAATTAGCAAAGAACCTTCTCTGCTCCGGCCCCGCCCCCTCACTCCTGAAACCTGAGCCCTGGCTGGGGTGCGGGGCTAAACCCTGGCAGGCTACTGCATTGCCAGCGCCTGCTCTGGGCAGACTCCTAGCCTGGCTCCCTGAGCGGGTGTCCACGTGCAGCCTGGCTGGGAATAGATCATCAGTCTTAAACGCCGGCAGCACACTTGGGTCAGTTTGCTGGCTTCCAGATTGCGCCCAAAGCCAGGAACCAGCTTCCCCAGCACAGGCCTGGGCTGAGATGCCTGCCTGGGATCTGTCTGAGCAGTCTCCTCCACTCCAGGCAGGGATGGCACTTCGACCTGGATGTTTGGGGTTTCGTTTGTTTTTTTTGGTCATTGGTTATTACATGACCTCCAGGGTAGGTGCTCCACAAAGGGAGTGAAAACAGGACGCCTGATATATATGCATATGGTCATTCTAGAAAAATAGCTTGGGGTTCTCTCGGATATGCGGCATTGGTCCTTGCACTATGGTTTAATAGAAAAGGGATTATGCACCAAGTTACTTAAATGAGCATAGGTTGAAATCGTTTACTGAGAGTAAATATTTTAAATAGTTATATTTTAACTAAATCTATCATCAATCATAAATCTATTACACGAAGGTTACAGGCAATTTAAAAGCAAGAGCACTCTCTTCAGGGTTTTAAATAATCCCTGTCTGTCTTGGCACATGAGAATGCAAAGATAGGAAATGGTTTGTAAAAGATCATATAATAGCTTTTACTAATTCTATTTATTTGACAGACAGAGATCACAAGTAGGCAGAGAGGCAGGCAGAGAGAAAGATGGGGAAGCAGGCTCCCCGTCAAGCAGAGAGTCTGATGAAGGGCTTGATCCCAGGACCCTGAGATCATGATCTGAGCCCAAGGCAGAGGCTTAACAAACTGAGCCACCCAGACGCCCCCAGATGAAATACATTTCTGACTTAGAAACTTCAGATAGAATTATTTTGTCCATGATGACAACTGAAGAAAATGTGTCATCCCTAAACCTAACCTTAACCCCTACCAATGCTGAAACCTAAGCTGACCTTAAAGCCCAAACTAGAACCCTGAATCCCAAACCTGGAATGGAACCCAAAGCCTGTACCTGAGCCCTGGATCCAAGCCCTGAACCACAAACCCAAACCCTAAACCAGACCTCCAAGTCATGGAACCTGAACCCAAATCTCAGCATGAAGTCAAACCCCAAATTTGAACTTGAACTTTATCCCATAAGCCCTGAGTCTTAAAGCCTAAATCATAAACTTAAATCCCTAAACTATAACTCTGTTCCCTTGTCCTTCACTCTAAATCCTCACCCTAACACTAAACCCAAAGCCTGATCTAGAACTCTGACTCAAACCTGAACCTGAACCCAAATTCAAACCCTTCACCACACTTTGCTTATGCACTTGCCATTGATGGATATTTGCAGTTTCTACCTCTTGATTCTTGTGAACATTGTTTGGGTTGGGGGCTAGGGTTAGGGTCTTGTTTTAGGGTAGGGTCCAGGCTTAAGACCAAGTTGAGGTCAGAGTGTGGGTCTGCATCAGGGCCATGTTCAGTGACACTGTTTGGGTCAAGGACTTTTGTAATTCCACATTGTTTCCAATTCATTGTTCCTTAGCTATTTGGGGGGAAGTTGGGGGGTATTGGGCTCCATGCAGCTTGAATTTCCAGAATGAAATGGCTTCAGCTGGATCCCAGGAGGGAGCAAGACCTTCCACTGAAGGGTGAGCTCCCACAGTCCTGCACTGCCTTCCACCGCCTGCAGAGGGCGCCAGACCCCAGCTCCCGCCCTGAGCCCAGGCTGCACAGCCCTAGCTGGGACCAGAGCCCCGCCTCTTCAGGACCCACTGTGGAGACTTCTGGAGAATGTGGGGCGCCTCCCACCCTGACAGGACAAGCTGAGGAGGGTGTGGCTCTGCATCGACACTGACCGGACCCGTTGTGGAGGACGCGCCCACACTGGCAGCAGTCCAACCTCCTAAGGACCAGATGCTGGAGGAGCTGAGGAGAAGCCGGCTGAGTGGACTGTCAAGGGGTTCGTGGTCTCAGGACCCCACAGAGGAAGGGCGCCCTGTGTAGACACTGGGGCTTCCGTCGTTTTGTGTGAGGAGACGTGGCCTCCTGCTGTGCTGTGCCCGGGGCTGTGGGGTCCCCCCTTTCTGGGCTCGGGTGCTCCTCGGTCCTCGTCTGTGTTTGTGTGCTCGCGGATTCGGTTCCTGGGGCTCCTCAGATGGTCTGCAGTCAGGGAGCGTCTGCCTTCTTAGGTGCTTGTGCTCTCCCCACCTCAGCCCTGCGGGTTCCTTCCCGTGTCCACACCCACTCCAGGCTTGCGCCGAGTCCGGAAATTCGGGAGCCAGAGTGAGGACTCTGTAGACGGTTTTGGGGAGAGTAGGTATTTTCCCAGTGTGGGTTCTACCCTGAGCACAGTCCCTCCCCATCTCCGTGTGTACCCCTCCCTGTCTGTCGTCATTGTTGCAGGGCTGTCAGATGACAGGTCTGTCACCTTCTTGGTTCCTGGGTGTCTTGCTGTCTTGGATGCAGGTGTAAATGAGATCGTTCTCAGCAGTCTCTTTTTGATGGTTCCTTCCGAGCACGTAGGAGTGCCACTAATTTGTGCATATTGATTTTGTTCCTTGCAAGATCTTGAATTTATTTGTTCGATTCACCTTAAACTCAATCTGCCAGTTATTTGACCAGCAGCATGGATTTAATTGGGAAGAGCAGAGAATGGCAGTCTGGGCTGAGCAAGCTAAGGTCCCATCACAGGCAAGTGCGAGAAACAAAGGAGAGGAACATTATTTCATGGAGGAGGAAGAAGTTGGGAAGGGTGCTTGAAGAAAAGTCCCTTGGAGAAAGGCAGTGTGATGGAGAATTCTCACCAGCTGAGCTGCAAAGCTCCTACAAAAAGTCAGGAGATGAACCGCCAGCTTCCCGTGTGGGGCCTGGAATTGGTGAGTCTCTCCTGTGGGGGATTGCAATGTGGAGTCTGTAATGGGCACTGAGCAGCAGGCGCCCCCTTCCAGCCTCCCCTTCTGGCATCCCCAGTCCACTTTACTGGGGCTTCCCTTCCTGCTTTGCACAGTTCTAACCAGCTTTTGGTGGAATGTTGTGGAAAAACTGAAATTCCAAATCCACTGCTTCTACTGCACCTGAGATACAGGGGCCCATGATTTAATTTTCCCACGAGTCTCTTGCTAACATGTGTCCTCTCCATGTTGGGTGACCTGGATCTGGGAGGGCTTGGACTCCATCCCAAAGTCTGATGTTCTCTCTGCTTCCGTGTCGTCGTGCTAACATGGATGTTTGGAAGATTCATTTCCTCTGTGGTGATTTCAAAGTGCAGTCAGCTTGTTATAGCAGCACAAATACGTGCTGTCTCCACACTCAGATTCCCCAGCCATCATTTCTTTACCACGTTTGCCACTTCACACGGGATGCTTCAGTGTGTTTGATCCCACACCAGGACAATGTCCTGCAGAACCACCACATAACCTGAAATGAGGAGATCATTACAGAACCCATCCAAGGGTTAGTGTTAGGAACCAGGGACATGGCAGGACTGACCTGAAGACCCCATG
The DNA here is from genome assembly GCF_964662115.1 of Mustela nivalis. Classification (NCBI taxonomy): domain Eukaryota; kingdom Metazoa; phylum Chordata; class Mammalia; order Carnivora; family Mustelidae; genus Mustela; species Mustela nivalis. The sequence goes on from NC_139040.1 coordinate 75,666,037, forward strand.
GAGAGCTGTCTGGGTGGCTGAGTTGACAGTGGATGTGAGGGTGAGTGTCTGGCTCTGGCTTTGTGTCCAGGAGTCAGCTCTGTGTGGGTGTGTCCTCAGCTAGGCATGCAGATTTCTGCTCCTCTGAATCCTTTCCGGAGTTCCAAATGGCACAGTTTCCTTCTGGGCAGCAGGCTGAGTCCTCTGGGATTGCCCATGTGTCCCCAAATTGTAGGGCACCTACTGCAAGGCCTTTGGGGTCAGAATCCTGAGAACCAAACCAAACCAAAGGTTATGGTTAGGGCCCACCACATGGCAGGCCCGATCTTCCAGCACTCTGTCCATCTTTCTGGGGGAGGGGGCGGTCGAGGGATTTGTTCAGGGTGAGTGTCAAGCTCCAGGTTTGCATCCAGTGGCCTGCTGAATATGGGGGTGTCCAGAGGTAGGAATGCAGATTTCAGTTCCTCTGAATCCTTTCTGGAGTTCCAAATGGCATGGTTCCTTTCAGGGTGGCAGGGTGAGTCCTATGGTGTTCCTCACTGTCCCCAATCTCTGAGGCTTTGGAGCCAGGCCGTCGGGGACAGACCTCTCAGGACAGAATCTAGGCTTAAGAGTTTGTGCCTATGGGCATGGCGGCACTGATCTGAAAGCACTGTGGCGAGGATCACAGGGGTCTGAGTTGAGAGCATGGTTCAGGATCAGTATCAAGGTCTGGGTTTGTGTCCAGGGGACCGCTGAATGTGGGGGTGGTCTCAGATGTCCAAGACGATTTCCCCTACTCTGAATCCTTTCCAGCATTCCAAATAGCCTGGTTTCCTTCTGGGTGGCAAGCTGAAATCTCTGGGATTTCTCAGGTCTTGCCCTTGCCCTTGCAAGGGCGAGATACTTTTTACAGTAAAAGAATTCACCAGATGAGCTGAACAGCAGAAAATACACAGCTCAAGAGTTAATCAGTGAACAGGAATATCATGCCAAAACCTTCTTTGATAACACACTACAGAGCAAGGGAAGATAGGAGAGAAAGCTGAGATATAAAGGACAAACCCTCCAACTTTCCAACATCATTCCCTACTTGTTTATTTCCATTGCTGTCAGCTCCTTCCCAGTCAAAAATAAGTCACCTGAGCCAGCCTTTTTTCTTCCTGAGATTGGGGCACTGCAAAGCCCACCAGAGGGGCCAAGGGCACCCCTATACCTGCTGAGCTGAGGCCCATTTGTACCCCAACCGTGAGGAGGTACCAGCCTGTCCCCCTGGTGCTCCATGGTCTGTGGCAGTCCTTCCTTCTGGACCCTGCTTTGCTGCTCTTTTTTCGCTAACCCTGGTCTCAAACTAGGGATTGCTCCTGGAAGAGGAACTCAGGGAGATGAGGCTCAGGAGGGTCTCCCTGCCTGGAATCTTCGTGTGAGGAGTGCACAGCCAACAGATTTTGCCCAGGGACTTGCAAAATGCAGAGAGGCAGATTTCTTTTCTCTCTTTCTCTCTCTCTCTAGCCTCATACTAACCAGGAGTTCTTAGAACTTTCTTCAGTGACTTCTAGGTGTAGCTTGGCCACTTTTTCACAGAAAGGCCACTTGAGCATGATGAAACACACGTATAAGCAATTACATTAAAAAAAAAAAAACAATAAGCCAATGCACACAGACCTTTGACAGCAGCACAGGACGCTCAAGGGACCAGAGTCCCTACCTTGGGCAATAGTGGTAGAGGCCGGGTTCTGCCATGCAGGTCCCTAGACCTTTGGCAGTTTCCACGATTGCAAATCCAGACATGCAGAATCCTGAGGCACAACCTACTAACTGCAAAAGAGCAAAAATTCATCAGGATTCAGAGAGTGGAAATCCATTTGTACTGGAAAAGAAAGAAGTAGGCTTGCTGTGAATCCAGCAGGGAGGACAGGCATAGATAAAGGCTGGTGTATGGGTCACGGAAACTATTGTTTCTCAAGGGTCCTGCTGTCTCTGTAAAATGCTATGAGGACTGTCTCTTGGGGACCTCCTGCTTTCCTACCAGTGACACCCCCAGATTCTGCTTTGCTAGTCCCATGGATTCCTGGGGATACCCAGTTGATAAGCTATGCTGTCCTCATGACAACACTTGCTAATGGACTGAATGTTTGTGTCTTGTCCCAATTCAGATGTTGAAGCCCTGACCCTCAAGGAGTGCCATCAGGAGGTATGGGCTTTGAGAGGTGGTGAGGTCATGAGATTGGAACACTTGTGAATGAGATAAAAGCACTTCTGAGAAACGACCTGAGAGATTGTTCTGCCAGCTGTCATCCATGCAAGTCTACAACAGAAATATGGGCATTTATAGATAATGAAGCAGTCTCTTGCTAGATATCAGATCTCCCAGGATCTTGCTTTTGGACTTCTCAGTCTCTAGAACTGCAAGGAATAGTACATGTTTTGCTGTTTCAGCCACCCAGTCTGTCATCATTTGTTGCAGCAACTTGAACTGAATAAAGCAGAGCCCAAGTCCAGGTTAATCCCTGCTTCTACTCATTTCCCCTCAGAAAGAGCTTCTAATCCAGAACTGACCTCTGCTTTCCATACACGTGCTTCAGACTCCTTCTGTGAGAGCCCAGACTTTGTAGAAGACTCCTCCCTCATGGCAACCAGCATTCTGTGACTCCTGAGGACTGTCCTCCCTGACTGTATTGAGTCAATCAATCTGATTTTGATTCTGGAGTCCCAGGATCAAGGACTGCATCAGGCTCCCAGCTTCATGGGGAGTCCGCTTCTCCCTCTGACCTTCTCCCCTCTCATGCTCTCTCTCTCACTCTCTCTCTCTCTCTCTCAAATAAATAAATAAAAATCTTTTAAAAATCTGATTTTAACAGACCATAAGCTTGTTCTTGCTGGTCTTTGGAAGATTAGGCATTAGCCCTTCGGAGAAAGTTCTGAATGGCTGCTTCATGAAGGGGTGAACTGTGTCTCCAAAGTCTCTTTTTGCTGCCTTCTAATCACAGATGCTGAGACAAATCCTCCCAGGTGCTGGTTTTTCAAAGCACTTAATGCTTTGGCTTTGAAGTTCCTCACTTGACAGTTCTGCTTTAATCAGTTTGTGACAAAACAGCCAATTGGTGGTGGATGCAAAGTGCACTGATAAAGTTAATATCAGGGAACAATTTTTTGAGTGTCATGCATGTGCACGTGTGTGCACACACATATCCATGTGCTAAGCATTATGGTAAATGTCTGACAAGAACTAAAACATCAAAAAGTCAGGATACCCCATTAGCTGATATTTTTATTATTCCTACATCCTAAACTATAAAAAACAGGGTCAGAGAATAAGAAGTGGCAAAAAGAATCAAGATTTGAGGCAGTTCGATTTCTCAGCCAGCCTTGATCAAAAGGCATGTACACCTGTGTCTAGTTTCAGCTCTCTGTAACCTTGCCATAACCTTGGATAAGCCATTCATCTCTCAAGTTCAGGTTCTTGGTCCAAGGAGGGAAGGGGCACAGGTTGAGTACCTCCAGTGAGACTTCCTGGCAGGCTTGTTCATCCAAGCATTCCTGTTTCAGTTTGAGTAATTAAAGCCAGTCTTTGTTTTACCGAAGGCCAAGCTTGTCCAGTGTGTCCATGCCACCAGCCAACAGCATTTGTCCATGCCATGTAACAACTGAGCAACATTCATAGGAATGGGGGGAGGAAAAGATGTCCACAGTTGTTGACAGATGTTCTGCATGGAGGAACAGGAGCTGGGGCCATCACCTGCTGTTTCTAGTGGCCTTCTCTGTCGAGTTAAAATAAATGGCAATTATTTGCAATGACAGGGATGAAAGTAGAGGGTATTATGCCAAGCGAAATAAGTCAGTCAGAGAAAGACAATTATCATATGATCTCACTCATATGTGGAGTTCAAGAAACAAACCAGAATCATAGGGGAGTAAAGGAAAAAAATAAAACAAGATGAAGTCAAAGAGGGAGACAAACCAGAAGAGACTTTAAAAAAAAAAGATTTTTATTTACTTATTTGACAAACAGAGATCACAAGTAGGCAGAGAGGCAGGAAGAGAGAGAGAGGAGGATGCAGACTCCCCAGGGAGCAGAGAGCCTGATGTGGGGCTCGATCCCAGGACCCTGAGATCATAACCTGAGTTGAAGGCAGAGGCTTTAACCCACTGAGCCAGCCAGGTACCCCTCAGAAGAGACTCTTAATCACAGTAAGCAAACTGAGGGTTCTTGGAGGGGAGAGGGATGGGTGGATGGGGTAACTGGGTGATGGACATTAAGGAAGGCATGTGATACAGTGAGCACTGGGTGTTACAAAAGACTGATGAATCACTAACCTGTATGTCTGAAACTAGTATTATATGTTAATTAATTGTATTTAGATTAAAATTTTCTTTAAAAATAATTTTAAAATAAAATAAGTAACAATCCAATAATGATCAGAGTTATCCAGCAGGGAGTATCAGATCTAGATGTCAGTTAAATTTAAGGGGCTTGCCGAAGTTTAGGAGAGTCACGCTAGGTCATTTTCCTGTGTGGGGAAGTCTTCAGGGGCAGTTCCAAAGACAAAGATTATTAATATTTCTCCTTCCCCCATTCCTCCTAGAGCCAAAGATGTTTCCTCCACTCACCCACTGGCCCTGTATGTAGGTGTTGCTTTCTCTCTACCAATCAAAAAATCAGTGAGTAACTATAACTTCACCTTTTCCAATATCCCCCTACCCCCGACCTTTGGTCTTTAATGGCCATGGGCAACAGGGACAAAGACATTTTTTAAAAACTTACAGAGATCTATTATGCTCTACTACCTTGGCCCGCATGGGCCACTGCAAAGGGATTCTGTGAACCGTGTACTCAGATGAATGGTCATTATCTTCAAAAAGGCAGGGGCAGTGATAGACACAGGAACCAAAAAAGCAAGAGTTAATGGACCATCAGAATAATGGAGTACCAACACTTTTTTGTCCTTGGCTTATGCTTCTTCATCCATTTCCAATCTATTTTAATGTATGGTGTAAGGAAATGGTCCAATTTCATTTTCTGCATGTGGCTGTTCAATTTTCCAGACCCCAAGGCCAATGGCTCCTTCTCTACCCCAGCGGTGGCATGCTGTGCCTTCCCCACACTGGCTCCTGGGGAGCGCAGTGACAGACGTGTACAACCATGCTTCTCTCCCAGGCAGAGGGGATGCTAGGGCAAAGAGTACTTCGCTCCATGTGGCTATCTTCCACAGTGCTACGGAGACTAACTCAGGCAAGCAGCAGCATCCCCAAACCCAACCCTGGTTTCCCAACAAATGCTGTGCTTTCCCAGGGGAGATGCCCAGGCAAAGAGGCTTTCGCTGTATGCGGGTTTCTCCCACCCCGAGACTGGGCTCAGGCAAGCAGCAGCAGCCCGCACAACATTTCTCAGCGAATGCTGTGCTTTCACAGAGGCTTTGGCTTGGAGCGAACAGCACTTCGCCGCTGCTTCCGCAGCAAGGCTTCAGTCGCGTCAGGGAAGAAGAGCTGCGGGAGAGCTGGTGCCTCTTGCGCCTTGCTTTACCTGGCTCCATGTTCGTGTCCTGGGTTCACCCTGCCAGGCCGAACTCAGCAGACACAGTCACAACCGTGCAGTAGCGTGTGTAGCCTACGAAGGCACTCTACGCACCTTACCAACTCCCGGTGTAGGTATCGCTTGGCCATTTACTCTGGCCCTCAGGCAGACTCGCGGACTAAGCCAGTGCTTTCCCCACAGGAAAGGAGTGGTGACAGGATCCCTGCACACCGCCCGTGCACTGAATAGGGAGCTTTGGGGGACTTTCCCCACTCCTTCCCCTTAAACACCGTGCCTCCTCCAAGCTTCCACATCCTAGAGGAAGACGGCATCTGATGGCCAAATCTTTCTGGGAGTTGTTGCTCGAGTTCAGAGTAGGTGCCTGGTGGCAAGCCCATGGCTCCACCACGGACAGGTGGCCAAGGAGCTGCTGTCTCCTTGGGCCCAAAGGCTCAGGACAGGCATGCTTTCTGCCCAGACTCCTTCCTCAGAGTGGAGCCCTTTCCCCTGCCCTAATCTTCCCCTCGTGTCTCCTTAGCAGCCCGGCTTCCTTCGCTCTGCAGTGACAGACGTGTCCCTTTCCTTAAGGCTCTTTCCACAGGCGCCACTGCGCTTCTATCTCAGGCAGAGGGGATGCCCAGGCAAAGAGGATTTCGCTCCGTGCGGGTTTATTACACCATGCTGTGGAGACTAGCTCCGGCAAGCAGCTGGCAGCATCCCACAGACCTGACTCTGATGTCCGAAAGAATGCTGTGCTTTCCCAGAGGGGATGCCCTGGCAAAGAGGCTTTCGCTCTATGCGGGTTTCTCCCATCATGCTGCAAATACTAGGCAAGCAACAAAAGCAGCCCACAGAACCGACTCTGATTTCCCAGCGACTGCTATGCTTTCGCAGAGGTTTTCAGCTTGGCGCGAACCGCACTTCGCTGCTGCTTCCTCAGCAAGGCTTTGGTCGTTCGCTCTGTCACGGCAGGGAAGAAGAGCCACGGGAGAGCTGGTGCCTCTTGGGCCTTGCTTTCCCGGGCTCCAAGTTCACGCCCGGGGTTCACCTTGCTAAGCCGAACTAAGCAGACACAGTCACAACCCTGCAGCAGCATGCATTGCCTAGCATGGCACTCTATGCCTATTACCATCTCCTGGGGTAGGTAAGGCTTTGCCTTTTGCTCCGGCGCTCAGGCAGACTCGGGGTCTAGGCCACTGCCTTCACCACTGGAGAGAGGAGGCGACAGGATCCCTGCACACGGCCCGGGCACTGGGATGGGGAACTGTGGGGGACTGTCTCCACTCCTTCCCTGGCACACCCCCTGCCACCCACAACGCTGCCACATCTTGTTGGAAGACGGCATCTGACTGACCATTTCTCCATGGGGTTGTTTCTGCGAGTTCCGGGTATGGCACCTAGTGGCAAGCCCAAGTCTGCCCTTGGGACAGGTGGCCCAGGAGATGCTGTCCCCTTGGGACCAGAGGCACAGGACAGGCCTGCCTTCTGCCCAGACTCCTTCCTCAGAGTGGAGCACGTGCCCCTGCCCTAGTCGTCCCCTCATGTCTCCTTAGCAGCCAGGCTTCCATCTCTCCGCACAGGGAGCGGGTGACACTTGTTTTGCCACCGGCCTGCTGTGTGTGCCGCGGCAGGTTACCCTGCTTCCCGACGTTTCCCAACTCCAAGGCCAAGGGTTCCTTCTCTTCCCCGGGGACAGTGTGCTGTGCCTTCCCCACACTTGCTCCTGGGGAGCGCGGTGACAGACGTGTCCCTTTCCTTAAGGCCCTTTCAGATATGCAACCATGCTTCTCTCTTAGGCAAAGGGGTGCTAGGGCAAAGAGGATTTCGCTCCATGCGGGTATCTTCCACCATGCTGCGGAGACTAGCTTAGACATTCAGCTGCAGCATCCCACACATCCGATTCTGATTTCCCAACAAATGCTCTGCTTTCCCAGAGGAGATGCCATGGCAAAGAGGCTTTCGCTGTATGCGGGTTTCTCCCACCCCGAGACTGGGCACAGGCAAGCAGCAACAGAGCCCGCAGAACCGACTCTGATTTCTCAGCGAATGCTGTGCTTTCGCAGAGGCTTTGGCTTGGAGTGAAGAGCACGTCGCCGCTGCTTCCTCAGCAAGGCTTCAGTCGCATCAGGGAAGAAGAGCTGCTTGAGAGCTGGTGCCTCTTGGGTCTTGCCTTCCCGGGCTCCAATTTCACATCCATGGTTCATCCTGAAAGGCCGAAATAAGCAGACAGAGCCTCGACCCTGCAGCAGCGTGCGTGGCCTAGGATGGCACTCTGCTCACAATGCCATCTCTCGACGTAGGCAAGGCCTGCCCTTTCGCTCTGGCGTTCAGGTGGACAGGGGACTAGGCCAGTGCCTTCCCCATCCTTGAGGAGACGTGAGAGGATCACTGCACACCGCCTGTGCCCTGGGATGGGGAGTAATGGGTAACTGTCCCTGTTTCCCCGGGACACCCCCTGCCTCCGCCAATGCTGCCACATCCTGGAGGAAGACGGCATCTGATTGCCCGTTCCTGCAGGAGGTGTTTCTGCGAGTTCAGGGCTGGGAGCTTGGTGGCAAGCCCTCATCTGCCCTCTGGACAGGTGGCCAAGGAGATGCTGTCCCCTTGGGACCAGCGGCACAGGAAAGGCCTTCCTTCTGCCCAGACTCCTTCCTCATATTGGAGCACGCTCCCCTGCCCAATCGTCCCCTCGTGTCTCCTTAGCAGCCAGGCTTCATCTCTCTGCCCAGGGAGCGGGTGACAGTTGTCTTGCCACCGGCCCCCTGTTCCTGCCAGGGCCGGCTCTCCAGCTTCGTGACCGTTTCCCGACCACAAGGCCAAGGGCTCCTTCTCTTCTCCTGGGGCAGTGTGCTGCACTTTCCCCAGACAGGCACCTGGGGAGCCCAGTGACAGACATGTCCCTTTCCTTAAGGCTCTTTCCACAGGCGCAACCACGGTTCTCTCTCAGGCAGAGGGGATGCCCAGGCAAAGAGGATTTCGCTCCATGCGGGTTTATTACACCATGCTGTAGAGTCTTGCTCAGGCTGCTATTTGTGATGACATGGATGGAACTAGAGGGTATTATGCTTGGCGAAATAAATCAATCTGAGAAAGACAACTATCATATGATCTCCCTGATATGATGAAGTGGAGATGCAATATAGGCGGTTTCAGGCGTACGAAAAGAAAAATAAAAGAAGATGGGATTGGGAGAGAGACAAACCATAAAAGACTGAATCTCACAAAACAGACTGAGGGTTGCTGGGGGGAGGTGTGTTGGGAGAGGATGGTGGGGGTATGGACATTGGAGAGGGCAGGTGCTATGGTGAGTGATGGTGAGTGCTGTGAAATGTGTAAACCTGGTGATTCACAGACCTGTACCCCTAGGGATAAAAACACATTATATGTTTATAAAAAATTTTAAAAAATAATTTAAAAAATCCATCAAAGAAAAAACACATATTGCAAGCCCAGAGCTAATCTCATATTCAATCAAAAACGTTTGAAGGTTTTCCCCTTAAAGATCAGAAGAAAGACAAGTGTGTCCAATTTCACTACTCTCATTTGACATAGTACTGGATGTCCTAGCCAGAGAAACAAGGAACACAAAGAAATAAGAGACTCCAAAAAAAAAAAAAAGGAAGAAGTAAAATTTTCTTTTTTTGAGTAACATGAACTTACATGTTAAAAAATCCTAAAAACGTCACAAAAAAATTAGAATAAACAAATTTAGTAAAGCTGCCAAATACAAGATCAATATATAAAAGACAAGAATTTTGTTTTGTTTCATTTTTTTTTAATATGGAATGCTTCCCAGTTTGTCATGTCATCCTTGTTCAGTGATCACGCTAAACTTCTCTGCATCATTCCAATTTTAGTATATGTGCTGCCAAAGTAAGCACAAGACAGGAGCATTTTAACACTCTAATGATGAACTATCTGAAAAAATAAAGAAAACAATGTAATTCACAATAGCATCAAAAATAATAAAATACTTAGGAATAGATTTAACTAAGAAGATGAAAGATCTGTACTCCATAAACTATGACATTGATAAAGAAATTGAAGGATAGACAAATGGAAAGATAGCTCATATTTATGAATGGTAAGAATTAACATTGTTAAAATGTCCATTCTACCGAAAACCATCTGTAAATCCAATTCCTATCAAAAATCCAATGTTAGGGGTGCCTGGGTGGCTCAGTGGGTTAAGCCGCTGCCTTTGGTTCAGGTCATGATCCCAGGGTCCTGGGATCGAGCCCCACATCATGCTCTCTGCTCAGCAGGAAGCCTGCCCTCTTCTCTCTCTGCCTGCCTCTCTGCCTGCTTGTCATCTCTCTCTGTCAAATAAATAAATTAAAAATCTTTAAAAAAATCCAATATTATTTTTTTTACAGAAGTAAGTAAAGAATCCTAAAATTTATATGAGACATAAAAGACAACAAATAATCAAAGCAGTTCTGAGAAAGAATGAAGAAGGGAGATTACACTTCTTGATTTGAAACTATACTACAAAGCCCTCATGCCCAAAACAATAAAGTATACTGGCAGAAAAACAGACCAATAAACAAGTAGAACAGAATTGAGAGTCCAGAAATAAATCCTTTCATACAGTCACCTAGTATTTGACAGGGGCCAACATATGTAATGGGTAAAGATAGTCTGTTCAATAAATGATATTTAAAACTGAATAATCATATAAACAGTATGAAACTGGAACCTTATATCACTCATAAGTCTTAACTTGAAATAGATTAAAGACTTAAAGGTGAAGCATGAAACTAAATTTCCTAAAGGAAAACATAGGAAAAATTCTCCTTAACATTGGTCTTGCCAATAGTTTTTTGGATACCAGACCAAAAACACAAGCAAAAAAAGCAAAAATAAATAAATGGTATTACATCAAACTAACGTTTCTGCATTGCCAAAAAAAGAGAGAGAGAATGAAAACACAATCCACAGAATGTAAGAAAATACTTACAAATCTTCTATCTGAAAAGAGGTTAATAACCAACAGATACAAATAGAAAAAAATATATAATTAAAAAAATAGCAAAAGGATCTCAATAGACTTTTTTTTTTTTTCAAAAAAGTTATATAAATGACCAACAGGAGCATTAAAAATGCTCAACGTAAAAAACTCAGGGCAAAGTCCTTATGTTGTTGTTGTTGTTGTTGACCTCTGAAAAACACAGCAAGATATTAGAATATATACTTCCAAAAAATTGAAACTAACAAATTTTGGTAAATATTGTGGAAAATGGGGAACTTATGCACTGTGATAGGGATATAAGTTTGTATGGAAAACAGTATGGAGATTATTCATATTATTAAAAGTAAAATTACCATATGATTCAGTAATCCCACTTCTAGGTATCTATCTAAAGGAAACGAAGTCACTGTTCAAAGACATATCTGCACGCTTATGTTTATTATAAAATTATTAACTCTAAGCAAGAGATGGAAATAACTTCAGTATCCATTAATGGATGAATGAATAAAATAAGTATGGTAAATATATACTGTTGAATACTACTTAACCATGAAAAATTAAGAAATACCGCCATTTACAACAGCATGGATGGATCTTGAAGGTATTATACTAAGTGAAATATTTCAAAGATTTTATATATTTTTTTAATTTATGTATTATGATATCCCTTACATACAGAATCTGAGGAAAAGGAAAACTAATGGAAACTTAGAGTTGAGTTGACAAGGGGTGAACCTGGGGTGGAGTAAGGTGGTCCAAGGGTGCAAACTTGCAACTATAATATGAAAAAGTTTTGGGGATCTAATGTACAGCATGATGATCATAGTTAATAAAATATACATACTTTTTTTTATTGTGCTTCCCTTTATTAAACTTTGCATATATCACATTCTTACATGTTGAAAGTTTATAGCAATCTTGTATAAAAGAGGTCTGCTGCCACCATTTTTCTAACAACATTTGTTCATTTTGTGTCTCTCTGTCACATGTTGGTAATTCTTGCAATATTTCAAGTTTTTTTCATTATTATTGTATTTGTTATGGTGAACTGTGATCAGTAATTATGACCCACTGAAAACTCAGAACTAGTTTACTTAAGGTATATACATTGTTTTTCTTTAAAAACATAATGCTTTTGAACAGTACAGTATAGTGTCTATTTTTTATATGCACTGGGAAACCAAAAAAAATAATAATTTGACTTAGTTTATTGAGATAATCACTTTATTGAGGCAGTCTGGAACAAAACCCACAAGACCTCTGAAGTTTATCTCTACTATACTATATACATAAAAGTTGCTAAGAGAGTAGATCTTAAAATTCCTTACGATACATGCATAAAAAACAGTGGCAACTATACGAGATAGTAGATGTATTAACATTTTTATGTAGATTATATTGCAATAAAGATGTATACCAATTTATCAAATTGTACAAAATTTACACAATGTTAAAAGTTTGCAATGTTATAAGAAATCATTTCTTATTTTTACAAATATGTGGATTTTTTTCAATAAAGCTGGAATAAACTTTTTGTAGAATTAATCTATTTTTCAAAAAATGAAGTAAGGCAGTAGAAACTGCAACTAACTCTGAAATAATAGAATATAAAATCCATTTTCGTTATATACACTGTGACAAAAAGTATTACTTGGTTTACAATGGAGGAGTACTTATGAAGCATGAAGGATGGTCTATAAAAAAGGCTGAAAGAGCTCAGTTTTAAGGTTTAAATTTAATATCTTCTTTTGAAATACTAAACTGACCACCCAGTTTTCCAAACATCAATGTCTTAACTGCATGAATTTATTTCATACAACTCTATAATCTAGTTTCATAAGAAAGCAGCATGCAAATTTTGAATAAGACAGACTTGCTTAAGTTTCTTTATGTTCAACAGTAAAGGATACCTCCCTAAAAATAAATAGAAGAAAAATCAGCATATTTATTATGATAATTATTATTCATAAGGAGATTCATATTGAATTAGGGAATATATATACTCAGAGGGGGTAAAGTAAAATGAAATTTATTTTGGTAAATGTGTCTATGAATAGTCAATACAATGCCTCAATATAAATGAATATTACCATTTTGAACAATTTAATTACTATTACTAGAATTATTATAAGTATAAAAATAGCTATCATTTTAGCATGGAATATGAGACTCTCATGCTCCATGCTTCATCACATCCACACAACAACGCTGCATAATAAGTATTATCATCACCATTACATGGGTGAAAAAACTGAGGCTAACACATTTAGATAACTGGTTTATGATTACATGGCTAGTAAAGATGCATCACACTAATTTAGGCTTTATGATTTCAGAATTGTACTCTTTCCACTGCACATTCTATTACTCTGTAAATACTTGGCCTGTTTTCATTTGGTTCTTTAATATTATTCATGTGGTGATGGCTTAAAGCTTCATTTAAAGGAAGCTTAAAAATTTCATTTAACCAAAAGCTCCCAAGAAATAAAAATGCCATGGATCTAATGTAGACATGGATATCATTAGTTAATGGGTAACTATATATTTTCCACCCTAGTGAGATAACAATCAGAGTATTTTTCTAAGTTTTAGTCTCTCAGTGTTAAAAAGGACTTTGTTAAAATAGAAATATTTAGACAAAGGTGATCAAAAGTCTGAATCAGGTCACCTTAAGGTAAATATTAGGAAACTGAGGAAACAAATGGAGATTTGAACACTGAGCTATGATATAATGAATGGTTTCAAGTATTTAGTAGAGTATAGAAAAGCCCTTTAAAGCCTAATCTTAGCCTACATTGCAGCTTCTGGGATATCTGTCTATCTATCATCTATCTATCTAGATATAAATTTGAAAACTTTTTTAACTTAAAGATTTTGAGAAATAGAACATAATCAGCACCATAGAAGATCTGTTTATGATAACAACCTAGCCCCTCCTCCCAGTTTGTTAATATTCTCTCTTATTTAATGTAACATTGTGCAAATAGACCACTACTGATCTGCCGTTATGAATGAAATAGCTATAATCATCTGTTTGCATATCCTGGTGAAAATATTCATTTAGTTCCATGTTGTATTTCTAGGAATGGACCAAATTTTTATTTTTATTTTTAAGTTTTCTAAATATTGTCCAACTTACCTCAAATGTTTTTATTATGGGCACTTTCATTCTTTCACATTCTTGCAAGGCAATTTTACTGTTGCCCAATATGGTAAGTGTGTAATAGTATGTCATTTTAGGTTTTAATTTATTTTTAATTTAATTTAATTTAATTCCAGATTCATAATAAAGATAAACAGTTTTTATATATGAGTGGCCATTTGGATTACCCTTTCTGTAAAGTACATGCTCAAATCTTTTGATATCTTAACATTGTGTCATACTGACTTCTTTAATAGTAGATTTTCTGAATGAACTTTTAGCTGTGTAGGTCTTCTCTATTTTATTTTGAACTTGTTTTCATTTCAAAATCTTTATATTTATTTTCATAATCTGCTTTTATTTTGCTTTGTCTATTATCTATCTATCTATCTATCTATTTATTTGCAAGCAAGAGAGAGCGAGCAAGTGAGAGTGCAGGGAGGGATAGAAAAAGAAGAGAAAAGAATCTTAAGCAGGCTCCAGGCTCAGCACAGAGCTTAACTCTGGGCTCTATTTCACAACCCTGACATCATGACCTGAGCCAAATTGAAAGAGATAAAATAAGATTAAGGTATTAAAAAAAAAGGAAAAAGAATTGGAGGTTTAATTAAGTGAGCCACCAAGGCACCCCTGTGGTATCTTAAATTAGCTGTCATATCTTTAAAGTTCTAGAGTATCCATTTGGTTCATTTATAAAACCTTTCTCAATATCATTTTTAGTGTCAGTTTTTTGTTCAATTTGCTTCCCCTCTCATTTCTTTGAGCAGAGTAATCAAGCCATTTTACAATCTTTATTGATCATTTTAACATCATACTTAATCCCATTTTGTCTATCAAATCTTGTTAATGGTTTTTCTTTGTGTGCTTTGTTACATTTTGCTATGTTCAAGACATTATATTTGAAACTCTTATTGAGTAGGGATAATTAAGAGCTATAATAACGGTATGGTCCTCCTTGGTAGGATTTTCTCTTATATCTGAGACTCTACAAGACAATCATACTCCAAATTCAGTGATTGGCTTTCTCAGTTTACACAGTAGGCAAGGTAGGCTATAGTTTTATTTCTGCTTCTCCTTGTGCTTTGGGGATCTCAACTTAAATTTGGGTTGGACCAAAGTCCTCAAATTTGATTGCTGCTGGATTTGTTTCTCTAGTATCAAGAGTCTATTAACAACACAGCTCAGTGTGTTTTAGCAGTTTCAAATGCTCTCATAGCTAAAATGGCTTCAGGGCATATATCTCTAGGCTCTCATTGTATTTCGTATTTTGGCCCAGTAATCCCTCACTTATTTTTATAATCATTCTGATATTTTTAACTTTAAAAGCTATTTTGTCTGGATTTTTAGTTGTCTTAAGTAGGAGTTTTTAGATCACCATCACTAGAAGCAACAACAAATATACATGAAAATATCTGCAGAAGTTTGTCACATCTTTATGGCTTTGAACTTCCATAAGCTGAGGCATCCTTCTCTAATCACTTAGGCAAACTCCAATTTACCCTTTAATACAACACAAAAATTGCTGCATTTAAGAACATGTTCAGGGATGACTCTTCCCCACTGTTCTTACCAACATTCCCACACACTCTTTGCTACCCACACCTTGTTTATGAACTTTCGTTAGGTATATCAGCGTGACCAGAATTTTGCTCTATTGTATTTTTGTCCTTTAGAGCTTTAATTAAATATGAATTCCATAGAAAGTCTGTCCCTTTTCTTTCAAACCTGGGTTAGTTATTTCTTCTCATTCTTTGTCAGAAGTTACTTTATTAGAGAAACTTATAGCTCTATTGTGACTTTGGAGCCTTTACAGTTTTTCGACTGGAAAAATCACCCATCCCTGAGATTTTTATGCAGCTTCCTAGCTGATAAAATTCAGAAATCTGTTCAAAACAGACTTTTTCAGGGAGGCCCTTTTGGACCACTCAGTTTAAAAACCTCTTCTCAATCACTGCTCTTTTTAAAATGTGCTTATTTAGTTCAAATATGCATCTCTATTAAAGAAAAATCAGTACGGTTTTTTTTTTTAAAGTTGGCTTACCTATTATCTATCTCTCCCATTAAAATGATTCCTCTGGGCTGGGGTTTTGTTGTGCTCATCTTAGGCCAGGCACTCAATAAATTGTCTCTGAATGATTGAATTGTTTGACTCCCTTGCTAGATTCTCAACTTCATGAGGCCAAGGATTGTTCTATTCAGTCCTTCTTTATCCTCAATGTCTGTTATATTGCAGTCACTTACGTGACTAATGGGAAAAATCACGGAAAGAAAGAGTTAAAACTACAGATAAACCCTGTAGGTTCAATAACACAAAGCTTTCTAAAATTATTTAGCCCAGGAATTGAATACTGGCTGCACTTTTGATTTTTTTTAAATGGTATTGAATTTAATTTAAATGGAAATACTGGAATGGTAGAATAATAAAAAAATTATAAAAGCAACTTGCTCCTTAAAGTAAGAATTATATAGGGCATCTCTTCTAGAAGCAAAATTTTCAAATGTCAAACATCTGAAAGCATAGAAGGAGAAGTAAGAGTGTGAATTGTACTTCAATGCTCTTTTCTTTATATTCAGCAAACAGCTTCATTCACACACCTTTCCAATTTTTTCAACTCTTTTGACAAAGCCTTCAGAGGAGTTACTGCTGATGACAACCATCACAGCCTAACAGAAGAAATTTTATAAAGAATAATAATAGCATGTTTTTCCCAAATTGTTAAGGATATGGTGAAGCTCTGTCGGATTCAAAGGAGGAATGTGCAATTCCATGCTATATATAATAATAACTTATTTTAATAGTGGCTTTGCAATTTTTCAGATATATCCATTTACTGAAACCACTATCAAATAAACAAAAACAAACAAATGAACAGGGGTTCGAGACAGAAATTATCTAATCTAAAAATAGCACATGTTCACAGAATACACAACACATATCCCAAGTACTACTATAGGTTTCAAGTAATAGTCAAAACAATAGTAAAAATGATTCAGACCCTACCAGTCAAATCATAAATGGGACCTTAACTGTAAATCCTTATCTTTAGATCAAAGCGGGTAATTGGGGGCTGAAGATACATTATAGAACTAATATGTTATAGAACTCCTCTGAAATGAGTCATTTATTCCATCACTTTTCCTGCACAGCTGCTGACCCATGTTTTGGTTCCTGGAAATAGCTGCTACCCTGTCATACTTCTTAAAAGCACATATATTGATAAATCTACTCATTCCTCCATTCCTCTGTGACTGTCACTGTGTTAAAATGTGGAGTCAGCTGACTCACTTGTGATGGTAATAAAGTAGATGAGTTTGCAAAGTATTTTGTTATTTCTAAAAATGCAAAAACCAAATTACATTGAAATCATAAGGGATGTTTCAGGGAGAGCTGTAGGATGTGGTTTCTTGTGTAATCCACAGAGATTAGCTCCAACACATATTTAAACTCTCCTCTAGGAGCAACCTTAGTGGTAAAGCAAGAAGATAAACAGATGTATACACACCCTGGCACAAAATTATCACTTATGTTTGGCTTCCTAGTCTCCTCGTGTTACTTATTTATCTTAACTTCTCTCTGAAATCAGGGAACACAGAATCTCAATCAGTTGACATTTTTCTACTGAATTACCCAATAGTCCGATCATACCCCTAATACTTTTTAAAATTATTTCAATCATAATCCCAAATCTGCTTTGCTTCCTCATCTTAGTACACTGTAATTTGATTTCAAAATGAGGACAGTTGTCAGTAATGCCACATTCATTCATCTATTTTACAATTCCATGTGCTTATAACTATGAAGATATGTTAATAACATCCATTCCAATAAGCCACCCTAAATTTATTATCATGAAACAAGACCTCAAGAAAGAGAATTCAAAATCATCCATGTATTTGCAACTTATTGCAATAAAGCCTTTATCAATAGACTTCCCTGTGCACATGGTGGTCAAATTGCTGGTGAAAACCAGCCAGATCTATTACAAGCTTTCTCATGGCTTCTAGGTAACCCAAGTGAGCCTTTATTGATACTGGGAAGGGATAAAGCAGGGAAGGGATAAACAGTGCTGTAAGAATTGGCTAGACAAAAGTAAGGACTCTCATTACAAAGTGAGTATTTTAAAGCAAAAGAGCCTGTTGGGAATATTGTTTTATAAAATAGTGGTTTTTTTTATTAACTTTTTAAAATTCAATTAGGTAACATATAGTGTACCATTAGTTTCAAATGTAGATTTCAGTTATTCATCCATAGCATATAATAGCTAATGCTCAGTACTTACTGTTAGAGCTTCTTGAAAGCAGAATTTTAACCCACTGAGCCACCCAGGCGCCCTTGAAAGCAGAATTTTAGATCACATTTTCTGATTACTTCCATGTCGTACAACACTTTCCTGCTAGCAACCTTCAAAACATACTGTTTGTTAGAGAAATTTCTTTAATAATAAATAAATAGGAATTCATTTAAATTTATAAATATATAAAATAAATAGGAATTTATTTAAATTTATTTAAATATTGCACACTGTTTCATTGTTCATAAATAAGGTGATGATATTATAGCCATTAGTTGGTAGCACTGATATATCACTTTCTTTTTACTTCTCAGTGCATTCTCTTTACACAAAATAGATATATATTTTAAAAGAATCTGAATCTGTGGCAAACTTGTAAAAAACCCTATACAGTAAAGTTTATCATTTTAAGTAATCTCAATTATCTTCCTCAATTGTGATAGTATATCCTTCTATCTAGGCCAGATATTGTATGAGGGATTTGAAGAGACATACTTTTCTAAATTTCACTTTTCTCATCTGCAAAATGCTTATCATATCCTACAATAAAATACACTTACAATTTTTTGATGAAAATTTATTTATTTATTTTAAGATTTTATTTCTTTATCAGAGAGAGTGGGCGAGAGAGCAAGCACAGGCAGACAGAATGGCAGGCAGAGGCAGAGGGAGAAGCAGGCTCCCGGCCGAGCAAGGAGCCAGATGCGGGACTCGATCCCAGGACGCTGGGATCATGACCTGAGCCAAAGGCAGCTGCTTAACCAACTGAGCCACCCAGGCGTCCCTTTTGATGAAAATTTAATCTGTATAAACAATATATTTGCTGTAATGCGTGGTTCATGGAAAACATCTTTTTTAATTATAAGCAACAACAGTATTAGAAATTAAGTAAATGTGTCTATAATATTTAAAGTTTTAACACATAATTCCACTGCTTTGCCTTATTTTCTCAAATCCCTTTACCACTTTCACTGACAGAGTCAAATGTACTTTTTCTACTAGTAGCCAGCTCTTTGTCTTTTGTCAGAAAGATGCCCTTGTGAATTATTTATAATAGAGATATTAGCAATAATAATAATAATAATAAATAGCAATGAAAATGTTTAAAAAAAGTTTTCTTAACTAATTAGGGTTCTTAGACATCAATTAGAGGAACCACCTCGGGCAAGCAAATTAATCTGCAAGACATTCCCAGAATTAACAAGTCAGTCAGAAACAGGGTTGTCCGTAGACTGTTCATTATGTAGCAGAAACTCTAGAGATTATCTCAATCCATTGGAGTCACCCCGTTTATTAGCTTGCTATTGACAAAGTTATTTACAAACTGTAGAGCAAGAGGTTATAATGTAGAAAACTGATGGTAATGCACAGGATTCTTGTTAACAATAATGCAAGTTAGTGATTTTTCATTAGAAAACATAAATTCTATAACCCAAATTATGGGCCCAGAGCACTTCTGCTGCACAACTCTGCTTATATCCCAAATAACCATGTGAACTAGTTTTAATATCTGCTTCTCTTATTAATTTTTGAATAAAAATTCTTGACACAAGTATTTTATAATTGTGTGATAACCATGCATTTAATTTCTTGGAGAACAAAACACACTTTAGCATAACTAGGTTCGTTCACAGAACCAGCTTTGATAACACACTTCTATATGTTAGAAATGATGTAATAAATGTAGAATATTGGGCACTTGTTTGGTATTCTTTGCCATGTTTTGCACTATCTAAAAAGAGATCAGTGAACTTGGACTGGAGTTAGTAGACATGGAAGAAAATAAAATATTACAGAGAAGAATACTCTGTGGTCCACAACCTAAACGGGCTGGGATTCCCATCATTTGGATCCCTGTAGCTTTACAAAAGTCAATTAAATTTTTGTATCTCCAATTAAAGTTGATTCCCCAGTACTTTTTCAAACATCTCTTGTAAAGTATTGTTTCCCAGAAAAAAAGGGATTTTGCACATGTATCTGCCTTTGTCTCTGGTCATGATCTCAGTCAGTATCCTGGGATCCAGCCCCATTTCTGGCTTCCTGCTCATTAGGGAGTATATTTCTCAGTCTCTCTCTGCAGCTACATCCCCCTGCCCCACTCATGCTCTCTCTCTCTCAAATAAATAAATACAATCTTTAATTTTTTTAATTAAAAATAAAATAAATAAAATAAAATAAAAAGTCTGGTCTTACTGCCCCATTTAGCTCCTTTTTGTTTTTTTTTTGAGTTGTATTTAAAGCAGCATGAGAGAACATGAGGCTCTCAAACTTTAAAAAAAAAGGAAAAAATTGAGTTTTGTTAGGATTTAAGATCTTGTCTGCTAGACAAAAACGTTGGCTTTGTTAACATGTGAAAACTAACAAAAGAGAATAAGATCGAATTCTAATAATTTTTGTAGAAATTAAAAATTTCCTCCAACCCAATTACATACAGACCCATTAAGTAAATTCATTCCAATGTCCCAAACCAACCTTTTCTAATAGTAATGCATCTGTGTAAACAGGGTCAACCCAAGGAATAAATAAATATTATTATTTTTTTCCTGTCTCTTCCACAGTCACATCTGGGTATATTGGTAGCAAGCCAATTATCTATCTTATAAGACATGATATCATAAGGAAGGGTATTCTGTCCATTTGGAACAACTGAAAATCATTGTAATTTTATCTTGGTGCAGTAACTTGAGATGGCACAGTGTGGGTTATGAATATATTTTATTTTTTTTACTGGGAAGAAGAGATTATAGAGATATTGGTTATCCAAGAGAGACTGACAGGTGTTGATAGTTGCCAGGTCAATATCCATCTACTCTTTCCTTTAATATCAGAAAGCACTGAGGGATTGACAACAAGGAAACTTAAAACAACATCAAATATTTTATTGTCTCTTTTCTAGTTACATTGTAACCTTATGACAAAGTATCAGTCGTACAAGATATCATTCTCTTTTACCTCTATCTTTCTGCCAGAAATGTGGGCTTAATAGTGAGAACTCCAACAGCAATTTTTGCAACTGTGAATAAAAAGCCATGAAAACCTCTAAGATAGTTCACTTGACTTTCTTAAGACTCTGAACCAACACCAGAAAACACTCTCTGTAGTCTTCTTGTTAAATGAAAAATATGGTTAAACACTTTTGACAGTCTACTACCTACAGCAAAATGTAAATCTTAATTGAAATATGTCCTCTCAGCTGTGCTTAAGCAACTGAGTCCTGAGCTTTTCAGGTTTTCAGTCTGAAAGAGTGCACCTTAGGTGCTCTGAAAGGGAAGAGAAAGGACACCCTGTTCTCCATATAAATTAAAGAAGAGAAATCTGTGCATTTAAGTGGGCCATATAAAATTTATCAAGCAATTATGTCCTAACTCCTTCCTATCCAAATTACCTGATATGCTCTCCCTACTCCTTTATTCCACGTTACTGCCTTTTCCAGGATTCTGTATCACATTACAGCATGTCTTCTGTTATTTCCTTCTTGCAAGCTAGTTTTCTTTTCCCCATCTAAAAAAATCAACAATCATTGTGTACTTCAATTCCCATTTTCCTCAAATGCATTGATTCTTCTTATCTATTACTCTTTTCTCATACTCAGTGTCTTTGTCTTTATGGGGTTTGTACTTTGCTTTTCCCCATCCTTTACTGCCATTATATAATCAAATCTAAAAACGTCTTAGAGAAAGTTAAAAATTCCTGCATAGCCACACGTGAACACAAAGTCACTGATTTTTAGCAAACCTATGAGATAGTCAGACATCCATTCAATTTCTTTTTTTTAAGATTTTATTTATTTATTTGACAGAGAGAGATGACAAGCAGGCAGAGAGGCAGGCAGAGAGAGAGGAGGAAGCAGTCTCCCTGCTGAGCAGAGAGCCTGATTTGGGGCTCGGTCCCAGGACCCTGGGATCATGACCTGAGCCGAAGGCAGCGGCTTAACCCACTGAGCCACCCAGGCGTCCCTCCATTCAATTTCTTAACTGAGTCCCCAATGCATCCTGACTTCTAACCTAAACCTAAGTTCTACATCTTACACGTTGTTATATGACCAAATTCTTTCAGTTTAGTATTTTTAATATTTAAATATTAGTCTATTGATGCTTTGTTTGTGTATTTCTATGAAAATAATTTGAATACTGTAGATTTATTGTTATATTTATAGATTTATAATCAAAGTTTCATCAGTTGAAGTTTTTGGAAATTTCAGATATAATGATTAACCTAAAATGATACTGCCTCAAATCCCTCTGATATCAAGGCCCAACACCTGATTATAGCCAAACCTGTGGTGAATAGTTCCATGGGAAATTGCAGTTACTTAACACTGATAGCATCTCATGTTCTCTCTCTCATTTTGGAATGTCTCCAACACAACCCAAAAGTGTAGGAGAGTTAATGTCCTCTGAGGACAGCTCTCAGTGAAGTGGAAATAAGAACCATAAGTAAAATTGTCAGTTTTCAGGTCTTCATGAGGACAACTTAAAGAAGTTTCTCAGGACCTTTCAGTAAAAGCAAGCCTTCATTTTCTATCCACAACAATTATATCAACAATGTACCTCTTTGACAAAGTTGCTTCTTCACTGTATCACTTTCCAATTCTTTTCTACCTTGGATAATCTCCCAGATAAACTAACAGTACTCAAATCCTTTGTCCTACTCTTTGCTCTCAGGATAAATGGAGCCAAAAGACTTAGATTAATATCAAGTTCTGAATGGACTCTTAGAGCTATTTCTGTCCAGATTTTCATAAACATAGGGACCTTTGAATTATCAGGCTATAAATAAGTTCTAAATGGAGGGGGCAAAAGCAAAAAGTAGAAATTTTTATGTTTGATTTTAAATCATGATTAATTGACTTTATTGATTATTAAAAATACTAACATTATAGGGGCGCCTGGGTGGCTCAGTGGGTTAAGCTGCTGCCTTCGGCTCAGGTCATGATCTCAGAGTCCTGGGATCGAGTCCCGCATTGGGCTCTCTGCTCAGTGGAGAGCCTGCTTCCCTCTCTCTCTCTCTGCCTGCCTCTCCATCTACTTGTGATTTCTCTCTGTCAAATAAATAAATAAAATCTTTAAAAAAAAATACTAACATTATAAAAGTGTGGATCTTTGTAAAACAATGTCATAATGTAAGAAAGAAGTTGCATAGTCCTTTTGAGAATATTAAACCAAGTGTTCAGGTGCCATCTAATTTCTTGTTTAATCCAGAACTTTGGTGTGCATCATCTTGAGGAATAGGATTTTGAAGTCCAGACAGACTAAGAGAAAACTGATCCAAATGTGTGTGTTTATATTTCTGCTTTTGTTGTAAAAATCAAAGTGTGATTGCTGGTTTAAAATGGTAAAACTAATAATGTTCATGGACTCGATTATAAATTTTCTAATTGTATGGGAAGAATCCAATAAACATAGAATTAATTGATTTGCAAATCCTCAAAGAGCTACAGGATCAGGTAGTGGTATGTTCTGATTCAACAGCATCATAATGCAGCATTTTATATGTGTGGCTAATGGATATTTTCATGAATGTTTGCTAGCTAGTCAGCCAATACAGAGAAATATTAGGTAGCGTAATTACTCACAGTTGTGTTTAATAAAATGAGAGAAAATTATCAAATGACACTAATAATAATAATCCTATAGCAGGCTAAATAATTCAATGATAATTTCAAGTATTAATCTAGCTTTCTTCCCTGATTATGACTCTTCTCTCCTTTATCATAATGGGAGTAGCAGATTGTCTGCAATGAATTGTGAAAACGCAGCAGTGACTTTGGCAGTGAAGGCCTCCCATCAATTTTGATAGGTTAAAATGATTCTGGTTGGTCTTGAGCAAATGTGTCAATTTTTTTTTTCTGTGTGTGTCAAAAAATAAAGAAGCAATAGTAAATTTTTGCTGTTATTCCATGGAGCCAATAAAATCGTACTGCCAACAAGAGGCTGTTGACACCGTAAGTGTAGTTAACTGTCTTGAAATACTAGGCCTGGAAATAAAATCCCAATATTTCACATAACCTCTTTTTTATAAAAGAAAAAAACAAAACAAAACAGAACAACTATACTGCTTACATTTAGGGCCCTGCTCTTGTGTAACTATTTTTGAACATGTCTACTGTAAGTGTATATATATATTTTTTTTCTGTGCAATAAATTCATTTAGAGATAAATTTGGATTGCAAATTATTTTGGGGGAGGCATGGTATTTGTGGCTAGTCTCACAAGTAAAAGGACTAAAAGAAAGAAGAAAAACATTTTTTATTACAGCATATTTACATCTGTCCAAAGTACTTATCTACTATAATACTGACTAATGTATAATACTGTACACAAAGAAAGAAGTTAAATGAGTTATAATTCAGTCAATGTATAGCTGGCCATTTTAAAACTTACCACTGAATCTTTCTGGTATGAAATGTGATATCTGGCAATCTGGTCCAGTTCATTACATCAGGTCATTTGTATGTTCTTATTACCATTTTGATAGCATAGCACATTTTATAACCCAGACATTTTACAATGGAACTATGATGCATGTATTTTCAAAAGTATAGACATACATGAAGCTATGAGGTCAAAACAGATGAATGTCCGTAGTACCATATAGACTCAACAAATAAAAGTGTCCAAGGGTCTGAGTGTGACTTATGAATATTGTATAAGATTAGGCCAACATGTGGTTTTGATATAAATAATCTGTTCTTAAATTAGAATTACAATCGTTGAGTACAGTGTTGAAAATGGCAGATAGATTTTAGCTATCTTTGCTCACTAGGGAAAATGGAAAAATGTTTAGTTTGGTCAGATTTTCACTTAACTTCTGAAAAATCTTACGTTTGAGAGAACCCTTCTGAAATAAGAATCCTTAAAGACATAACCCCTTTGGCACAAGTTTTCAAGAAACTTGTTTGATGTTGTAGACAATTCTATGGCACACGTACTGTTCTAGATGTTTCATGCCAATAATATGTAAGCCATACCAAGGCTACATATACATATAGAGATGTTTCTCAGCTTACAAGGGGGCTAAAAAATTGAAAATGCATTTAATACCCCTAAACTATCAAATATCATAGCTTACCTTAAGCTTATTTAAACATACTCAGAACACTTACATTTGCCTGCATTTGGGCAAAATCATCTTAAGCAAAGCCTATTTTATAACAAAGTATCAAATATCACATGCAATTTATTAAATATTACACTAAAAAAAGAAGAATATATATATTCTATATATATATTCTATATATAGAATGCTTATAAGAATATCAGGTGTTCACCCCTGTAATCTTCTAGCTGACTGGGAGCTGTGGCTCACTGCCGCTGCCCAGCATCACAAGATGGCACCATATAGAACAAAAGTTTCAGGTGGTAGGTGTTGTAAGTTTTACCCAAACTGACATTGGTCAAACTCGTTTTTGTCATCATATATGTCAAGTAGTTTTCTTGGGTTTATTTTTAGAATATCCTTGTATAATGAATATTTACACTGATATCTAGTATAAAAATCTTGCAATTTATTTTAGAAAGATTAAGGTATTGAAAATCAATCTATTTCTTTAATTCATTGAAGACATTTTTGGCTTGTTTCCAGTACTTTCTTACTGGTTAAAAAGTGAATTTGAAGTAGTCTGGATTTCATTATTATATGGCACTTTCCCTTTGATGAATACAAAGACGATATTCTATATTAGCTATCTGAGAAGAATTTATTTTTTTAATTTTATTTATTTGTAAGAGAGAGAGTGAGAGAGAGCACAAGCAGGGGGAGCAGCAGGATGAGGGAGAAGCAAACTCCCGGCTAAGCAGGGAATCTGTTGCAGAACTGAGTCCCAGGACCCTGAGATCATGACCGGAGCTAAAGGCTCAGGCGTTTAACTGACTGAGCCACCCAGGTGTCCCAATCTGAGAAGAGTTCTGTATGCTATTCCTCTTAATATGCAGTTTAAAGTCTAGGTAATTAACTTAATATTTTAGTGGCTATTACATAGATAGCACTATGTTCCAGGCAGAGAGTAAGAAAGAAATATTAAATCAACCATATTCTATGCATTCTAAATGAAAATAATTAATCAATCATAATAAATACTTCTATTTATGGAATATCAACTTATAAGCTTTCCTCCATATGAACAATGCCAAATACCAGAATAAAGGGTCATCTAATACAAATAAAGGATAGAATTAAAGAATTCTGGTAAGCCATTTAATTTTGAAAAATGGTGTTCTATTGTTGCTGAGTTGTGGTTTTCAGTTACATAATATCTGATAAGTGTAGAAGTAACATGAGTGTTACGTGAGATGAGAAATGGTATATAATTAAGATATTTTTAAAAGTACAGATAAATACAAATTTGTAAACATAGCATTATGGAGGAGTAAAAATAAATGATAGCTACACACTCTAAAGTGAATAAAACTTGGAAAGCTAATAGAGAAGTAAAACAAGGACAGTGCAAAAAGTATGGTACATTTTTATGAAGTTCAAACAAATTCTGTGAAACCATAGATGGACTTAAAGATACTATTATGTATCAAATATTGTAAAAATTAAGCAAGGAAATAGCAAACATAAAATAACCAAAGCATACAAACTTGGGTAGATACAAGAGGTGTGATCATGCTCTACTTCATAAAGAGATGAGTTAATAGATAAATATTAGTAACTAGACTTTTTAGAAGTTAATAAAACGTTGCCTGTTATTTCTTAGTAATATAAAATATATGGTTTTCTAACAAAAACGTTTATCTTAAAAATATTTAAAAATAAATTTCAGGCTACTCCTAAGGTTATATTTACTTTTCCACTGAAGGAAAAGCTGGTTGTTGTAGTTGTAGTTGTTGGTTTGTTTTAGTCTCCTCCTAGTTTTTATTATTATAATGTGGAATGAGGAATGTTAGATTGAAAAGTGAATTATTTTATAGACAAAAATCATCACTTGATTCACCTCCTGGTACAGCAGATGGAACTCCTGAAAATATGCCCTTTTGCCTTATGGAAGAGTAGCAGTTATGCTTACTTCTGAAACATACTTGGTGGTGGCCCTAAATAGTGACACCATAGTAAACATTTTGAATATTTGCAATTAATTTTTATAGTCATAGGGCTCCAAAAGGCACTGCAGGTATCTTAGCAGGTATTTCAATAAAGCTAAAAGTTGCCTGACAGTTTAAAAATATTAGCAAGGCACAAAACATGGCAGAAGTATTGTCCTCAGATATTATTTTTTTCCATATGCTCCTGATTCCAGACATGACAAGTTACTTTTTCAAATATTTATTATAAAAGATTTTATTTATTTATTTGACAGAGATCACAATTAGGCAGAGTCAGGCAGAGAGAGAGAGGAGGAAGCAGGCTCCCTGCTGAGCTGAGAGCCCGATGTGGGCCTCGATCCAAGGATCCTGGGATCATGACCTGAGCCGAAGGCAGAGGCTTTAACCTACTGAGCCACCCAGGCGCCCCCATGACAAGTTATTTTTGATAGATGTATATACAATGTGTTTCCCAGTTATAAGAAAAATGGTTCTGCTATTTTTAACCTTTATTTAAAATTAAATGATTTTTTTCATTAAAATTGTATTTTTTAATGTTTTACTTTTCTTTTCTTTTTTTAAAATATTTTATTTAATTATTTGAAAGACAGAGATCACAAGTAGGCAGAGAGGCAGGCAAAGAGAGAGAGAGAGAGAGAGGGAAGCAGGCTCCCTGCGGAGCAGAGAGCCAGATGCGTGGCTCAATCCCAGGACCCTGAGATCATGACCCGAGCCAAAGGCAGCAGCCCAACACACTGAGCCACCCAGGCGCCCCAATGTTTTACTTTTCAATATACTACTTAGAATATAAAACCTATTCCATTTTATAAGAAGTTTACCATTTAAAAAATGGTAATTTTCTCATTGTGTCTTCCCCTCACATTTCTTTATTTTGAATAAAAAATTTCACAATAAACATAACTGATGCTTTCCTTCTGATGGTCCCTCTGTTGGTCATATTGTATATGAGCCATGACAATTAGTTTTACAAAATTTATTGATGTTTATTGATATGTTATATCATAACTAATTTTCCCTCCCTTATCTAGATTCCCCAGCTTTCAGACAGGTGGACACTTCAATAAACCATACCCAAGGGATGTATCAAGTACTTCTTAGACATTCTCTCAGATCCTTGAGGTCTCATTTTGCCTAGGGATTTGCAATAGGTTCTGCCAGAGGCACCACTGTGACAACTGATGTCCATGGTCTATCTCCTGCTAAGCTCAAGAGGTCACTGGTTTTCAAGTTTATCTATACAATTAATGCATTCCAGCAAGTTCTTTTTTTTTAATATTAACAAACTTATTTTAAAGTTTATATGGAGAGGCAAAGACTCACAATAGTCAACATAGTGTTGAAGGAGAACAAAGACTGAGGACTGACTTCAAAGTTTACCATAACGATGGGGCGCCTGGGTGGCTCAGTGGGTTAATCCTCTGCCTTCGGCTCAGGTCATGATCCCAGGGGCCAGGGATCGAGTCCCACATTGGGTTCTCTGCTCAGCAGGGAGCCTGCTTCTCCTCATCTCTCTCTCTGGCTGTCTCTCTGCCCATTTGTGATCTCTCTCTCTCTGTCAAATAAATAAATAAAATCTTAAAAAAAGTTTACCATAACAATAATTGTAAGCATGATATTGTAATACCACAGAAAGACTAGATTAAAGCAACAGAATATATATTATCAATTATATTTTATATTTAATAGAAAAGCAAAAGCAATACAAGAGAGCAAAATACAATCTTTTAAACAAATGGTTCTGGAGTAATGGTGAAGCTAAATGTAAAAATATAAAATAAAATAAAATAATAAAATAAAATAAATCCAGGCAGATATCATACACTCTTCACAAAAATTAACTCAGATTGGATTATAAACCTAAACATGAAACATGTAGAAGGTAATATAGAAGAAAATTTAAATGACCTTGGTTTTCATAATAACTTTAGCTACAAAAGCACAAGCACTGAATTTAAAAATGTCTACTCTGTGAAACACAATGCCAAGAGAATGAAAAGGCAAAGCACAGACTATGAGAAAAAATTTGCAAAATACACATCTGGCAAAGGACTGTTAATCAAAAATACACAAAGACCCCTTAAAACTCAACAATGGGGGAAAAACCTGATTAAAAATGAGCCAAAGACCTTAGCAGATACCTCACCAAAGAAAATATTACAGATGGCAAATAAGCATATAAAAAGATGCTTCACATCATATGTCATCAGGAAAATGCAAATTAAAACAAAAAAGAGACACCAGTACATACCCAGAATCCAGAGCACTGACAACAGAACACGAAATGTTGGTGAGGATGTGGAGCAACAGGAATGTTCTTCCATGTCTATTGAGAATAAAGAATGGAAAACAACTTGGCAGTTTCTTACAAAATTAACATATTCTTGCCAGATGATTCAGCAGTAGCAGCTCTTGGTATTTATCCAAAGAAGATGAAATCTATACCCACAAAGATGTCTATAGTAGTTTTATTCATAACTGACAAAAGCTTGGAAGCAACCAAGATATCCTTCCATAGGTGAAAGGTCCAATAAAGTGTAGTACATGCAAACAATGGAATATTATTTAATGCTAGAGAAATGAATTACCAAGCTATGAAAAGATATGGATATAAATATTTAATAAATATTTGATTTTAGGCTTCTACCAGTCTATCAATAGTATTAGTATATTTTAACAGTGAATGCTCAGCATTCATGAATTTACCTAATAAAACATTTTGGGTTCAATATTTTAAATACTTCAACCTCTATGATTATATTCCTAATAATTTTGAATTGGGGTAAATAAACCTTAATTTTTTGTAACTTGTTTCTTATTGCAAAAGAGCTCAATGAAATTTTAGAAAATAAAAATTTACAAAAAAAAGTTTAGAGTACTATTGCCAAATAATTTAAAACTTTATCTTATATTCAAATACATATATTTTTCTAAAATGATTTATATGCTACTAATACCAAAAACTTTTAGTTATACTAGATTTCATATCCTGCAATCAAT
Organism: Mustela nivalis; assembly: GCF_964662115.1. Classification (NCBI taxonomy): domain Eukaryota; kingdom Metazoa; phylum Chordata; class Mammalia; order Carnivora; family Mustelidae; genus Mustela; species Mustela nivalis. The sequence continues at coordinate 75,695,960 of NC_139040.1, forward strand.
GCCAGAAATCCATCTGGCAATGATTTGACTTAGAGTTAAGATGGGTGTTATTACAATGAAAGATGGAAACAAAGATAGTATAACAATTGGTGTTACATAACTTTTCCGTTTTGATCAAGTTACTAATCTACAAATGGCTTTTATCAGTGACAGACTTGGGAATTTAACAAAACTTTTAAACTAGCATGTGCGACTCATTGCTAGAAAACAACACAATCAATAACACTTTATTTAGATTAAATCATGACTATTTCTCCATTTGAATAAAAAAGGTAGCAACCCCAATAAGTTTATTGAACATGAAAAGTTGAAATGCTATAATTGCTCCTAAGGAATTAAATGATCCAGTCAAGATTACAAAAAAAAAAGGATATAAATTACCAAAGTGTTTTTATAATTGTAATGTACAACTGCCCATTATCGTTCCATAGTGTAGGCTTGTACAAGAACTCTATAAAAGAACTCCACTTCTAAACTGTGGAAAATATGTTCCCTTTCCCCCTATATACAACTATTAAGCCATTCATTTAGCTTTTAAAATATCCACTTAATACAGGCTTTTTACACATTTGAACAGGCAGCAGGGCTCTATTCTTATCGCTTACATCTGAAGGATAGACTTCTAGCGTAAGAGGTAAAGCCCATAAAGGAGCCCAATAATAAAAACAAAACACAGTTTAGTGAGCCCTTACAATCTGCCAGCTACCTTTCTGAGAATACTTCAATTAATAAAACATATAAAATACCTGACCACAAAGAGCTTACATTCTTTTGAAATATAAGTGAAATAAACCAATAATAGAGGGGCACCTCGGTGGCTCAGTCCATTGAGTGACTGCCTTTGGCTTGGGTCATGATCTCAGGGTCCTGGGATGTAACTCACCAGCAGGCTTTCTAGGCAGTGGGGTGTTTTCTTCTTCCTCTGCGCACCCTCCCAATTCTCTCTCTCTCTGTCTCAAATAAGAAAATAAGCCAGTAATAGAATAATGATTGATGGTTGATGGTGATAAGTGTTACAAAGAAATACTAGAAAGGTAAAAGCCATTGGAGAATGCAGGGATGAAAGTTAATTTTATTTTGTGTTGGGTGGTTATATCTCATTTATGAGATGCTATTTGCACAAAGACCCAGGAAGTGAAGGAGAGTGTTATACAAATATTGAAAAAAAAGATTGCTCTAGGCAGAGCAAGTAAGTATATAGACATTGTGTGAACAGCTTGTCTGTTACTTTTGAGGAAAAGCAAGGAGGCCAATGAGGAGTTCATAGTGGTGGAGAGAGGAAGAACTTATTGATGTATGACCTTCTAGTACATTGAAACGCCTTCAGTTTTTATTTAATATGAAAGGGTAAGATACCAAAAGTCTTTCAACAGCAGAATAAAATCATCTGACTTGATTTTTATGTTAAATTGCTGTACCAAAATAAATTTGCAGGGAGAAAGGAGTGCAGTATGTGTGGAAGTGGGGTTATCAATCAAGTCAATAATTCAGGAACATATGATGGTGTTTTTAGCATGCTGGGTGGTAATAGAAGTGGTGAGGTATGGTTTTCATTGTGTATATATTTTGATTGTGAATATTCTGGTGAACAGGATGGGGTATGTGCAGGACAGACATCAACATTTATTTTACCTGCACAAACAGAAGGGTGGAGTCTTCATTCCTTGATATGGAGAGAACTCTGAGTTCAAATGTTCTTTCTCATTAAATGGCATAGTGATGATGAGGATTTAGTCAGACAGTGAAAGAGAGCAGTAAGCATAGTGTTAAGCGGTAAGATATTATAATACATTTGAACATCAAAAAACGTTGTGTTGGATCATCTGTTTATGTGAGTAAATAAATAAATAAAGCTTCCTGGGGTTCTGATAGAGGTAAAGAAGACTGCTATATGATCCAAAGGGGCACGTGCACCAAATGTTTATAGCAATAATATCCACAATAGCCAAACTATGGAAAGAACCTAGATGTCCATCAACAAATGAATTATATATATATATATATATATATATATATATATATATATATATATATACAATGGAATACTATTCAGCCATCAAAAGAAATGAAATCTTGCCATTTGCATTGACATGGATGGAACTGGAGGGTATTATGCTTAGCAAAATAAGTCAACCAGAGAAAGACACTATCATATGATCTCCCTGATATGAGGAAATGGAGGTGCAATGTGGGGGGTTAAGGAAACAGGAAAAGAGTAAATGAAACAAGATGGGATCGGGAGGGAGACAAACCATAAGAGACTCTTAATCTCCCAAAACAAACTGAGAGTTTCTTGCAGGGTGAGGAGGGTAGGGAGAGGGTGGTGGGATTATGAACATTGGGGAAGGTATGTGCTGTGGTGAGTGCTGTGAAGTGTGTAAACCTGGCGATTCACAGACCTGTACCCCTGGGGCTAATAATACATTATATGTTAATTAAAAAGAAGAAGAAGAAGAAGAAGAAGAAGAAGAAGAAGAAGAAGAAGAAGAAGAAGAAGAAGAAGAAGAAGACTACTATAAATCAAATGCTATGGTTTTCAGCATAGAGTGTGTAATCAGGCATATTTTATTAAAGTAACCAAGTAAAATGATGGTCGAAAATTGGAATAACAGAAAACATAAAAATCAGAGATTTTAAAAAGAGATATGGGACAGTGTAGAGAATATAGTCAATGATATTATAATAGTGTTATATGGTGATAGATAGTGGCTATATTTGTAGTGATCATAGAATAATGTATGGAGATATTGAAAACCTGAAACCAATGTAACACTGACTATCAACTACACTCAAATAAAAAAATAGTAAAAAGAAAACATTTTAATTTAAAAAGATAAAAAGAGGGACAAGAATTTGAAAAGTGAATTTCAAAAAGAGTAAAGATGAGGCTAAGTCATACTCTGAACCTTGAGGAAAACACCATTTTGAAAATTCTTCCCATTTTGAGAAAACTCAAATGAATCAATACCATAAAAGAACCCATTTTAACTGAGAGATGTAATGAATGCTCAAGAAATAATTTTATGACAGGATAATTCTTCCCTATGAAACAGCATACAGAAACCCGGGGAAACACCTGGAAGCCAAATAAACTATACTGAAAATAAGAATTAGGAAAAAGATAAATGATGAAAGATAAGAAAATTAGACCTGCAACAGAGACCTAGTGAAGAGAATTTTTAGCTTGTGGTTTAATGTTTTTGAGGATAATCTAGAGTTCATAACTGCCTTGAGGCAGGCTGGTTGTAGGCAGTTTAGGCATACCCCTAAGAGAGGCCTATTTTGGGCAGGTGGTGTTGGAAGAGGCCATTGGGCTGGACAAAGACAAATCCAACCATTTGACTAAAGTGTCTGTGAAGATGTTGAAGTCAGATGCAGCAGAGAAAGACCTGTCAAACCTAATCTCAGAAATGGAGATGATGAAGATGATTGGACAGCACAAGGACACCATCAACCTGCTGGGTCCTGCACACAGGATGGTCCTTCGTACACTATCATGGAATATGCCTCCAAAGACAACATACAGTAGTACCTGCAGGCCCAGAGGCCTCCTGACCTGGAGTATTGTTACAATATCAGCCACAATGCAGCAGAGCAACTCTCCTCCAAGGACCTGGTATCCTGTGCCTACCAGGTAGCCTGAGGCATGGAGTACCTTGCCACCAAGAAGTGCATACACCAAGACCTGGCCACCAGGGAAGTGCTGGTGACAAAGGACAACATGATGAAGATCTCAGACTTCAGCCTTGCCAGAGATATCACCACATCAGTTACTATAAAATGAGAACCAACAGTGGACTGCCTGTGAAGTGGATGGTCCCTAAGGCCATGTTTGACCAGATCTACATCCACCAGAGTGACTTCTGGTCTTTTGGGGTGATCCTGTGCAAAATTTTCACTCTGGAAGCCTCCCATATCCTGGAGTGCCTGTGGAGGTGGTTTTCAAGCTGCTGAAGGAGTCATTTGATGGATAAGCCAATAAGTGCACCAGAGAGTTAGACACAATAATGAGGGGTGGCTGGCATGTGGTACCTTCAAGCTGCTGGTAGAAGACATGGATCATAATGTGGCCTTGACCTCCAACCAGGAGTACCCGGACCTGTCCTTGGCCCTGGAACAATACTGTCTATGCTTTCCCAACACCCAAAGCTCCACCTGCTCCTCAGAGAAGAATTCCACCTTCTCTCATGTGCCGTTGCCCAGGGAGGCCTATCTGCCGTGACACCCAGCCCAGCTTGCCAATGGTGGACTCAAATGACTAGTATCCCTATTACTCCTGTCCAGATTTCATCATAAGCTGTAACCCTTACCCCCCACCCTCCCTGCAAGACTCACTGCCTTCTCCTTTGTCCCTTTCCTACTGGCAGGAGCCAGCTGCCTACCTGAGGCCTTCACCCCTTGAAGTTCACCTCTCTTCCCCTTCCTCTTCCTCCTCCTTACAACCTGCTCATGAAAGAAAGGAACAGAGAGGCAGGTACTTGCTCGTGGCTACTTCCTTCCCTCCCATATGTTGGACCAAGACACCTCCCTGTCATCTGGTACTGCCTGGACGTCGAGGGAGTTGGAGATGAGGCATGCCAGTGAAAGCTGTCGGAGCTTTCCTGTTTTGGTTTTGTCTGCTTAGCATAACATGTAAGACTGAGTTCTGGTGGCAGGGACCTAGTCCTTGGGGCTATAGCACTAGCGAGGGGAGGTCAACTGCTCTGGGCCTTGGCTAAGAGCAAGCCCTGCTCCAGAGATATGGTGCCAAGGGCTTATTAATTTTGATACTAATTTGCTTTGCTGACCAAATACCTGGTATCCAAAGATGGGAAGGCAAAGACTGGAAGCAGTGTTGTGACCATGGGGTCCAGCCCCAAACTATGAAGAAAACACAAAGTGTATAAATCTGAGTAAGTATATATTTACACACCTTTTTAAATAGGTTGTTATCAAAGATTTAATCAATGGGTAATATGCTCCTCGTGGCTGGGAAGCATCAGTTGCCATATATTAAAAACAAAGAAAAGAGGTGTCTGGGTGGCTTCCTCCAAGAAGTGTCCCTTCTTTTCAGGTCATGATCCCAGGGTCCTGGGATGGAGCCCCACATCAGGCTCTCTGCTCAGTGGGAAACCTGCTTCTCCTTTTCCCTCTGCCCTGCTTATAGTTCCTCTTCCTGTCTCTCTGTCTGTCAAATAAATAAAATATTAAAAATAAAACAAGAAAGAAACAAAATGTTTTTAAAAGGTCTTTTTGTTTTTAAATTTTCTAGGGGTGCCTGGATGACTTAGTTGTTTAAGCAGATGTATGCCTTTGGCTGAGGTCATGATTCCAGTGTACAGGGATCCAGCCCTGCATGCGACTACTTGCACCTCAAGGAGCATGCTTCTTCCTCTCCCTTTGCACATGATTCCCCCTGTTTGTGTGCTTCTTCTCTCTCTCTCTCTCTCTCTCTCTTTCTTGCTTTCAATAAATAAAATAAAATTTTTTACTAAATAAATTAAAAAATAAATAAATTTCTAAACCTACTTTCAGTTTAGGTCCCTTAACAAATATTGCTACTGCTTCATTTAAAAAAAAAAAGATAATTTAGAAAGATGCTTCCAGAGTTAAAAAGCTGTTTTGTTTCTTTGTCGGGATTCAATATAGAAGTGCTTTAAAGAGCAAAAGAAAAAATATGCTATATTAACTCTAATCACACTATAACTTTGGTGGTTATATCAAGATAATGAAAAGTGATTTTAAAGCAAATTTCATTATCAGACATAAAGATCAAGTCAAAATTACAGAAGAGTAAAAGGATGAATTCATCAGGGAGTATAATAATTCTTGACTTTTAATACGTAACAACAGATTTGGGGATATATAGGGAAAAACGAAGAACAAAAATCATAACTTCTACCTTGGACGACAAATGGAAAATAATTTCAACACCCTTATTTTAAGATTACATAGACAAATGGTCATCACATTGGTAAGATATGTAAGACTTGAACAAAATGATCAACAACTGGATATGCATGATATTACATTACAGTAACTGAACTAACTGAGGTCAGTCTTTGGTGAATCACAGAAACAGGTGGAGTTGTCAAACAAAGGAATCTTTGTTTACAACATACAAGGAGATCTCAGGGAATAAGTTCCAAAGCCTTGACTGTTTGAACAGGAGAGAGATTTTTATTTAGTATTTAAGATGAATACTCAGAAGGGAGAGTTTTATTATCCCGTGTATGGTTGGTCATAAGGTTGTGGATGCATGCACATCCACATATGTATTTGTGCAATATGTATTGCATGTTTGCCTGAATGAAACTTGTATTCCACCGAGGGCAGAAACTTCAACGTTAGAATAAAGCAGAGGTAACTGTTGGACAAGGCAAAGGGACTCTGCAGGCTTCAAGAGCAGATATAAACTAGATGGGGTCTTGGGCTCATTTTCTGGGACAAGGAATGCAAGGCCTTGATTGCTTTTGAAATAGCACTAGGAGTTTTGCCACTGATTTATTGTCTCAATAGCTTAGGCTATTTCCTGGTCTGGTGGTGACTGTTAGTTTTCCCATTGCCTTGTTCCCTCAAAATCCTTAATGAGTGAGGTTTTTGCATTTCTTTGTAAGAACCTCCCAGGAAGTTTTGGAAGAAGTGTGCTTGGGAAAGTACACAGGTGGGGTATAGATCATTGAAAATAGCTGGGGACAAAAAATGACTTTTCTTATGTCAGGAAAACTATATCTCTTCTTTAATTTTCTGGGAACTTCTAACTCTTTCTTCTGATGTTACCAGCAGGCAACTGAGATATTACTGATTGTTCTCTTGAACCTAAGGAAAAGGAAATGTAGAAAGCAAAAGACAAAACTTTAAAATCTATCCTGCAACTCATCAATTCACTGCAGCCACCTCTCTGTCTTTCCCTTTCTCTTTTTCTTTCTCTTTCTCTCTCACTTTCTTTTTGTTGGCATATATCATGATACAACCACTTTGGAAAATAGTTTCAAAATTTTTTTAAATGAAAAATATGTTGCAGTTACACAAATAGCCATTTTGTTCTAGGCATTTCACCAAGAGAAACAAACCCTATGTTCATACAAGGACTTGTTTATGAATTTCATATCAGCTTTATTTTTAAAAATTGAAAACAGTGGAAATGTTCATCAATGTCCATCAATAGAGCAAAGACAATTGGAGATTCTCAAAGTAATGATGCTGAGAAAAGAAAAGCCAGGCAATGAATAGTATATACTGTGTGATTCCATGACTACAAAAAATCTAGAAAATACAAATTTATATAAAGTCACAGTCATCAAATATATGGTGTGATTTTAGTGCCTTCTTCTGTGCTCCCATAGCTTCCTACACTTGTATCTCCGAGCATTTGTTACACCATGTGAAAATATGAACTCTTTCTCTTTATTCTGTCTTACTAGAATAAGAATCCTTGAAATTTTATGGACATTTGAACTCTCAGTTATTAGCAGAAATTCTATCACACAGTAAGTTTCCAAATATAAAAGCCAGAGTTTTACAATGACTTCTAAGCTTTTACATGATCTAGCCACTCATTTAACCTCTGTGACCTCTTTCCCTGCTACTCTTCAGTCACTCACAGTGGCCTCCTTGCTATTCCTCAGATATGCCAGGCATGATCCAACCTTATGGCCTTCAAGATAGCCAATTCCTTTGTCTGGAGTGACCTTATTGCTGATAGTTCTGCGCAAATTCATCACCTTTCCATACCTTGGTTCAATTGTCAGCTTCATTGTAACTACCCTGATCTTCCTAATAAAAATTTTAACCCCCCATCCCCTGCCTAGCAACCTTGATTTTTCTTACCCTGATCGAATTTTTCTTTTTCCCCATTGTACTCATCCTTTTTGAATGCACTATGCCATTTTTATTAAGGTTCATAGCTTTTAATTGCCTCACCCATTAAAATAAAAGTTCTACAAAGCCAAGTATTTCATTTACCAGTGTAGTCTGAAGTAATATCTGCCATATAATAGTTCAGTAGACAACTGGTAAATTTCAAAATGAATTAATGTTGAGAGTATACTGAATTTCATAAGTCATTTCAATATTTTTTTCCATAAAATAAACTATGTAAAACATACCTTAAATTTACTTTCATCATATTTTATAGCATATAATGGACAACATACATAAGCCTTAAAGAAACAATCCTATAATTAACCATTTCATACCTACTTAAAAACTGCATAATACCACACTCTTAGATCCTCTTTGAATGCTCTAAAATAACCCTTCAAAGAAAATACATTTTTAAAAATTACAGATTTTTTGGCAAATAATTTAGTAAAACAAAAGTTTCATTCATCTATGTAGATCAAAATAAATGTTTTTAATAAGCATGAAATTATAACTCTGAAGTGTGCTAAAATGAAACCACCTGCTAAGGGTAGGAGAACAAAAATAAACATCCTTTTTCCAAATAAGAGGAATTTATTACCTTTGAATCAAAGCATGTGGATTTGTTTTAACTGGCAATAAAGCAATATGGAGACACAAACCATAGAAAGTCATATTTTAGATTTCCAAAAGACTTCTAAGTAAAGATTATACATTTTTTAATTGCTACATAATGCTACATAATGACAAGATGACAGGTTGTGACAAATAGCATTTTAAAAGCTCTACTCATAATCGAACGGAAGGTGTCATTTCCCATAATTTTATATATGTCTTTAATTTACTATATCTGGATACAACATATTACCAAACAGATGTTCATCAAAGACTAAATCATTTTTAATGGGATATAATAATTTGAACCTACATCTATTAATCATTTTTTTTGATCTAACATTTATAGTCTCGCTAAACATTTTATCAGTTGTTGACAAAATTCAAAATAAATAGGATAAAAAGTCGTGTTTGGAAAAGTAGATTTCTTTTCAAATTGGCATTTAAATAAAAATATTTGCTGATATTTTTAAAACTTTAAATGTAATTTTATATATATCTGACCTATCAGATGATATAAAATTTTTGGAGAAAATATAACATATTTTTTGATCTTGGTTGAAGGTATTAATAAAGAGCAACTGTTTGTATTTTTTGTATTGTGATATCTTAGTTAATAAACATGAATAACTGGTATAAAATATGTTTTTTTTTAAATTTTATTTATTTACTTGACAGAGATCATAGGAAAGCAGAGAGGCAGCCAGAGAGAGAGGAATGGAAGCATGCTCCCAGCTGAGAAGAGAGCCCACTGTGGGACTCAATCTCAGGAACCTGGAATCATGACCTGAGCCAAAGACAGAGATTTTAACCCACTGAGCCACCCAGGCGCCCTAAAATATGTTTTTTTTAAATATAGAAGTATAGTTCTTGCCAAAATATGGAACTAGCTGGAACTGAATGCCTCCTTCAAAGTCAGCTCTGGAGAATTATGCAAGTGTAATATGGAACTATTTCAGATATTAACCAAAAACAAAGAAATGATGATAAACTCCTTAAAAGACTCAAAGTTGCCCTTGACTGGTATGTTTCAAGCTCTATTCCTGGTTTGAAGACTGGTTTTAACAGGCCTGTCACTGTAGAAATCCGCTGGATGTTTAGAGGCTATCAGAACTATACAAAAACCTTGAAGGGGTAAAGACTTGAAAATTCTTTAGAGAGATTAGCTCCCTAAGGCATTATTCCTCCACACATTTTCCTCCAATCAATTAAGACTGATGGATGAGGGGCACCTGAGTGGCTCTCTCATCACGTGGGTGGTGGGTTAAGCCTCTGCCTTCATCTCAAGTCATGGTCTCTGGGTCCTGGGATCCAGCCCCACATCGGACTCTGCTCAAAAGGAAGCCTGCTTCCCTCCCTGCTTGCCTGCCTCTCTGCTTACTTGTGATCTCTCTCTCACTCTCTTTCTCTCTCTGTGTGTCCAATAAATAAATAAAATCTTTAAAAAAAAGGCTGATGGATGACAAATTATGAAAACTGCTCCCTCCAAATGATGGCTTTTCATAAGGATTTAAGAATTTAAAATTGTAAGAATTTAAAATTGAAACTTGATCGCAGGATTTATCTTATAGAATAACATCAAGTGAAGGCAGTTATTATTCTGATGTATTTGTGATTCTGAATTCTTGGCCTCAATAGTAAATTTATTTTTAAATTCTCCCATGGAGTGGTGATTGGCCTTCAGTCTTTCATTGATGTACAACATTGGGTCAAATGAGATGTGTGTGCCCAGAACTATATATAAACTTTTTTGTATTTCACTGGAGATGGCATTTCTGAGTTTTGTTCAATTGAATTTGGACAGATGTTTTAATAGTCACTTCTAGAGTTGGCCCTGGAGAATATCTTCCTTTTTTTCTCTTCCGATTCTCTGAAAAACCCTGATTAATTCACATTATCACAGTGATATCACAATTCAAGTTTTACCAAACACTATAGCTGCAAAATAGAAGGAAGCTACTCAGAATGGAATACTATTGTGAATGATTGAGAAAGAAAACATTATTATAATTAAGCTACCAGGTTTCAATGTATTTTATTGTTGCTTAGAAAATCCTAGCATACCCAGACTTTACAGAGATTTGATGATCCTAAGAGCTGAACTCATGGACCAAAATAACTATGCACATAAAAAGTACAATTACTTACCTAAAAAGATGATGTGGTTAACTTTATATGGCAATCCAAGTGTTTTTGGAACAGGAATTTAAAAAATAGCTTAGGGGCACCAAGGTGGCTCAGTGGATTAAGCCACTGCCTTCAGCTCAGGTCATGATCTCAGGGTCCTGGGATCAAGTCCTGCATCAGGCTCTCTGCTCAGCAGGGAGTCTGCTTCCCTCTCTCTCTCTCTCTCTCTGCCTGCCCTCCGTCTACTTGTGATCTCTCTCTGTCAAATAAATAAATAAAGAAAAACTTAAAAAAAAAAGAATGACTGTTCTTTTAAAAAATAGCTTAAAAGGGGCGCCTGGGTGGCTCAGTGGGTTAAGCCACTGCCTTCGTTTCAGGTCATGATCTCAGGGTCCTGGGATCAAGCCCCACATCGGGCTTTCTGCTCAGCAGGTAGCCTGCTTCCCTTCCTCTCTCTCTGCCCGCCTCTCTGCCTACTTGTGATCTCTCACTGTCAAATAAATAAATAAAATATTTTTAAAAATAGCTTAAAAGTATATGATAAAATAATGATATACATATACAAGGAAAAGAAAGATACTATACTGTGAATATAAATTAAGTGAAAATTGTTGAAATAAAGAATACAATAAATGGAGACTAAGATGAATATAGCTGTAAAATGAATAAATGAGTTGGGAAAAACAAACAAACAAATTAATGACTTCTGCCCAAATACAGCAGAAGAGAAAAAAAAATAAAATATTTAAATAAGTACTGAGATAAATTTTGGAGAATTAAAGAAAGATAAAAGATACCAGACTTAAAATGATGCCAAACATGAGATATCAGAAACAAAACAAAACAAAAACTACACACACTAAAAACCACTCGTATACATTATGGTGAGTTTTAAGAATATCAAAAACAGAGAAGAGCATAAATGATGCCCAAGAGAAGAACAGATCACCTAAAATGTACAAGAATAATACCGACAGCACAATTCTCAATAGTAATAGCATATAAAGAGACAGCTGGTTGTATAGATGGAAAAGATATTTGAAACTAGGTATTATACATCAAGCCAAATTATTGATTAAATTTGAGAACACAGTAAAAATACAATGAAGCATGTTAGGTCTTAGAACATTTATCACACAGAGACACACATTTTGGAAAACTTCCTCGGAAGACAGCTCAATTTAGATAGAGAAAACAGAATTATGTACTCAAAGGCACATTTTGAAGGAAGGATTGAATATAGTCTGCACTGCAAATATTCTTTAATCGTATGTTCTGAATTTCCTAAATTTAAGAAGTATTTGTTCAAATATTTACCTTTAAATAAATCCTAGGAGACTTTTTCTTGGATTCTGGAAAATCAGTCCATTTGGATACAAATCTTTTTGTCACTGATGGAAATTTTGATAGCCCTTAACTGTGGAATGCCTAATGTATTGTTACAGCAATTGTGATTTGCCAACACATGGGTGATGTGTGTGTGTTGTGTGTGTTTATTTTTATTTTTGATGGTTTTACTCTTCTATGAGATTTTTAAGTAGACATGATTTTAATAAATTATGATTTGTTGAAATTTATCTGAGGTTATATATAATACATTATATTCATTATCAAATTTGATAATATACAATAAAGTATTTATGGACATATGGAACAATATCAAATTCTACTATTAACTCATATTAATAATTACCATAAGAGGAAAAAGGGATATTTTTCAAGATGAAAATTAGCGAATTTTTCAGAATATGATATGGTGTTATTCACTGAACAGAGGGAACAAATGTCAAAGTTTAACACAGTTTACAGAATGTTTTAACATAAATTGAAATTTAAATCTGACCAAATTTCACAGTTTTAAGTAAAATGATAGCACTTTATATCCTTGAAAAGTGGTAAGTGACCCAAAACTTGGCTTAGAAAAACAAATTTAACACTACACTAGTCTGAGATGGTTAAGTTATGGTACAACTTGCCATTGTGTATCATCAAATGGTATATTTTTTTCTTTTGGGCTTGTCATTATATTTTATTTTAGCCATTCTGGTAAGTGTGTAGTGATATCTCAGTGTCATTTTAATTGCATTTCCTTGATGTCTAATTATGTCAAAATATATTACTTTGATGTTTAATGCTCTGAGCTTTCTCAGTTCAAGACCATGAAGCCACTTAGGAAAAATACAGTTGCAGAGGCACTCATAGACCAACTCTTATTTCGAAATAAGAAGAAACATTACTACCCATTCCAACAAAAAATAGATTTGTTATGCAGCAGGGATTTTATAAATTACCTGACACAACTTCTATAGTAAGATGAAATGGGACAGGCGGCTTCTTGCAGCTATATACAACATCATTTTAATTTCAATTTTCAGTATAATTTTTCCCAGGTTTACACAGAATATATATTTAATGTAAATCGTGAACATTTTAAACTCTGTATATGGAAATTAATCAATTTTAAGTTTATAACAATCAAAATTAACGGAAGTTTATTTTAAATTAGTTAGCTTTCTCTGCATTGCAAGACAGAATAATCAAGAATTGGTAAGAAAAGAGTAATCTCTGTAAAATTACCGGGGGTGCATTATAAAGTGTTCGGTAACCGATCAAACTCACAATTTGGATTGAATGGCAAGTGATTTTTAAAATCTGGAACTCATTGTCAATTTTTTTTTCTTCATTGTGTCTTAATAAATTACTGTGTTCATTTGCATGGAAGTGAAGAAAAATGCATGACATTTCATCTCAACACTAACACCTTTAACAGGCAACTCTGAATGTACTTTACAGCAGTGTAACAAAGTAAAGATCAATGATGTTTCATGAAATATTTGTTATAATTCTCAAGGAGATAGGGAGTTTCTGCAAAAATGCAAATCACTTTGCGACTAAACACATTGTTTATTTCAGCTAATTTTAAGAAAATATGCTGAGAATCTCTCAAAAAAGGAAGCAATGATTTAGGTTTGCCTTCAAAATCCTTATCTAATCCTGAACCAACAGCACATAGCTCAAAGAGCAACTTATTTGAGCAGCTCCAATTTACACATTTCCTAATAATGCTTAATTTAGTGGAATTTCTGTCCAATTATGGTAATTTGATGTAATGAAAGACAAAAGTTCAAAAAGATCATCCTTAATTTATATAGATGCCAAACTCTGCATTTTCTGAATGACGCCCAGGAACATATTTTCAAAAACAAACAAACAATGCCAGAACCACTATTTGGTCATCTCTAGGCAGAAAGTGACTCAGAGCTTACATTACTCTCTCCCTGAAAGTATACTGTAGGCACTGAAACTACTACCCTGAGTCTGTGCTATTAAATTCCTTAAGTTAGAAACTTTTAAAACCCGTCTGTGTGGGAGTATTTCATTTACAGATAGAGATTTGGTTGTTTATACATTTTCATACTTGATTTTTAGGGTGTAATAAGTATGTTTTAAAATTCATGGTGGTTTTGAATACTGTTGGATAATTGAGCTAAAATGGTATATCCATTCCTCCTAGGAAACAGAAAATATAGAAAGGTAGTGCTTTTCAAATCTGACATCTTTGAGTCATTGCAGTTTCATATAAATGCAATAGGAAAAGTGTCATTCATGTTTATGATATTTTCTATAAATAAATTAGAATGTACTGGAGGCCTGATATAAAGTGGGATGCCTAAACTTCAGTAAGATCTTGTTTTCAATTCAAAATAAATTTTATTTTTTATTTTTTTATAATGTCCCTCAATTTCAGATAAGCACCCCCATAAGGTCCACTCCGTTTTTTTTAAGATTTTATTTATTTTATTTGACAGATAGAGATCACAAGTAGGCAGAGAGGCAGGCAGAGAGAGAGGGAAGAGGAAGCAGGCTCCCTGCTAGGCAGAGAGCCCGATGCGGGGCTCGATCCCAGGACCCTGGGATCATGACCTGAGCCAGAGGCAGAGGCTTTAACCCACTGAGCCACCTAGGCGCCCCCAAAATAAATTTTAAATTGAATTATGCACCTCTAAGTTCAGAGACAATAAACATCAACCAACACAATTAATAAGTTCTATTTCTTGAAATTTCGGGAACATTGATAGTCTCATCTCCTGGAAGAACAACAGCTAAAATTTTTGGTCATGGATTCTTGCTAAAATATCACTTTCCCAAAGAAAATTAATGTTATGAATTTTCTTTGATTGTTATTGATCATGAAGAATATAACAACCATGATAAAAAGAGTAGGAAAATCATGATATCTCATCTGTAAGGGCATGTGGAAAGTAGGAAATGCTAATAAAAATTACCATTATTTCCTAAGTTAACATAATATAACAGAACAAAAATATTTCAAAACAATGTTTTCTTTTTTTTTTAAAGATTTTATTTATTTATTTGACAGAGAGAGATCACAAGTAGGCAGAGAGGCAGGCAGAGAGAGAGGAGGAAGCAGGCACCCTGCTGAGCAGAGAGCCCAATGTGGGACTCGATCCCAGGACTCTGAGATTATGACCTGAGCCGAAGGCAGTGGCTTAACCCACTGAGCCACCCAGGCGCCCCCATAACAATATTTTCTAGGCTCATTCTGATAACTCTTTTCTACATTCAAATTTAAAGGTTGAGGCATGTGATATATATTACACAAAAAACATCCCAAGGAATTCGTTAAAAAAAAAAAAACTCTTAATAAAGGACAAATCCAAAGGAATTTCTTTTCCAATTTTTTTTAATTTTTTATTTTTTATAAACATATATTTTTATCCCCAGGGGTACAGGTCTGTGAATCACCAGGTTTACACACTTCACAGCACTCACCAACGCTCATACCCTCCCCAATGTCCATAATCCCACCCTCTTCTCCCAAGCCCCCTCCTCCCAGCAACCCTCAGTTTGTCTTAATCTTTTCCAATTTAATTAACAAATTATGAATCGACTTACCTATTTCATCACAGCATATCAGGCACCAATAATATTTTTTAATCGTCATACCTGATGCAATAGTTACCATCTTTCAGACATACTGATCACGAACTAGCAAATAAACAAGAGCACCGTAGCTTAAGATCTACCTGCATAAATATAGGCTACTTCAGACAATCTCTTCACGACAACATAGCAATGAATAGAAATCATACATGCTCTGTAATGGACATACAGATGAGATAGAAGGTGATGATGTTAATATATGCAGAATCTTTATTAATTACATTGTAAAACATAATATGGAAAAACAGAATACAATTTTAGAAATACCCAGGTCACCATCATTGTTTTATTTTTATATGTGTAGATAAGGAGTTTAATAAACAATCCATGACTATTCAACTCCTTATATTTTGAAAATTTTAGCAAAAGTAACAAACCTAGCACCTAGAAAATTGTACCTATCTGCAACATACAGCTTTGCCAGCATGGTAGAGGAAAAGCAAAACAAAATAAGTAAGAAAAGTTTAACATTTCACAAGAGATTTGCTTTTATTTTTTTATTTTTTAGTTTTTATTTTTCATTTATTATTTACTTCCATTTTCTACTTTATTTTAATGAAAATGTCATGACCATAACATAAGAGCAGAATTAAGCCAACTTGAGAAATTATTTTTTCATAAGTTAAAATAAACTAGCTTGGTGATTAATTCAAAATTATATTACAAACTTTAGTGTTCTTGTAGTATGTATCACTGCATAAACAAATGAGTCAGGAGTCATAAACTAATGATGATTCTAAATGTTATTTAGAGAGACATTCTGTTCTTAATATATTTCAAATATTCTACACAAGGCAAAGTGGATCCAAGTAATCTGTAGGCAAAATAAGATTTTAGAGAAGTATATATTTCCAACAGTATTTATAAAATATTACCTTTATGTAAGGCATCATCCTGGACTTTGTGGAAAACACACAAAGGAGTAAGAAGTGGCCCTTCAAGAAACATATACAATATCAAGGTTTAACATGAAGCAGCATGTCTTCTCTAAGTAAAAAAAACATTGTACCAACTGACTTTACTGAAACTTTATATTTATTGCTCTCATTTTAGGTCATAGTGTCCTTCTGCATGCAGGCTGCTATAACGGACATGATATAGACTTAATAGCTTATAAAGAACAGGAATTTATTTCTCACAGTTCTAGAACGGAGAAGTTCAAGATTAAGGAATGGGCAGATCCAGGGAGAGCCCACTTCCTCATAGATGGCTATCTTCTCACTGTAAACGTACATGATGAATGAAGCAAGAGAACTCTCTGGGGTCTCCTTTAAAAGGACTGTAATCCCACTTATGACCTAATCACCTCCCAAAGGCCCCTATGTTTTAATACTAGCACTTACAGAGTTAGAATTCATAATATTATTTTGGGAGACATAAACATTCACACCATAGTATATATAAACAAAAAAAGACACGAAAACAACAAACAAAAAAATTATTTTAACTACCTATTATTTTCAACTACATAAACTTTTAATTTGTTTCTATATAATATTAAATAACTCATTAAATAACTCATAAATATAAGTGATTCACTTATATCCAATTCATCTGAGTGCAATTAAATTTGCTTACCCAGCATATCCAGAAGCATATTTCTTCAGACTATCCCATTCCCCACCTTACAGGATTTACCACAATTAGAAGACAGGGGATAGAGGATAGATGGATAGATGTATACATAAACACACTTGTACATACACATATGCATATTTTTTCCTGTTAATGATACTCATGCAAATAAAATTTAAGCTCAAGGAAACCTGTCTTGTGTGTTACTTAATATCCAGTTTTTGTCAACATCCCAAAACAAATAATCCAATAAAAACATGGATAGAAGACATGAACAAGTGTTTCCCCAAAGAACACTTTCAAATGTTCAGTAGATACATGAAAAGATGTCCATCATCATGTATCATCAGGAAATTGCAAAGCGAAACTAGAAAGAGGTACCACCTCACACCTGTCAGAATGGCTAAAATCAACACTACAAGAAACAAAAGGTGTTGGAGAGGATGTGAAAAAGTAACACTTGTGGGGACTGCCTGGGTGGCTCAGTGGGTTAAGCCTCTGCCTTCAGCTCAGGTCATGATCTCAGGGTCCTGGGATCAAGTCCCACATCGGGCTCTCTGCCAGGCATGGAGCCTGCTCCCTCCTCTCTCTCTCTCTACTTGTGATCTCTCTCTGTCAAATGAATAAAATCTTAAAAAAAAAGAAAAAGTAACAATTGTGAACTGTTGGTGGTGATGCAAACTGATACAGCCATATTTGAAAACAGTATGGAATTTTCATAAAATTTAAAAATAGAAGTCCTTTGTGATCCAACAATCCTGTTGGTGTGTATTTACCCAATGAATATAAGAAAACTTATTCAAAGGGATGCTAGCACCCCTATGTTTATAGCAGCATTATTTATAAAGCTAAGATATGGAAAGCGCCCAAGTATCCATCAATTGATGAATAAATAAAGAATAATTGGTATGTATATACAATGGAATATTATTCTGCCATAAAAAGACTGAAATCTTGCCATTTGCCATAACATGGTTGGAACTAGACAGTATAATGCTAAAAGTGAAATAAGTCAGTCAGAGAAAGACAAATACCTTTACTCATATATGGAATAAAAGAAACAAAACAAACAAGCAAAGGGGAAATAATAAGACATAGAAAGAGAAACAAAGCAAGAAACAGACATTTCACTACGGAGAACAAACTGATGGTTACTTGACGGTATCTGAAAGGAGTGATGGATTAAATAAGTGATGGGGGTTAATTAGAGCACTTGTCATGATGAGCACTGAGTGCTATATGTTATATTGTACACATGAAACTAATACAACCATATATGTTAACTAACTGGATTTCAAATGAAAATTTTTTAAAATCCCAGTTTTTAGCTCACATTCTGGCTTACAAAAGGGATTTAGTCAGGAATTTGGAGATTAGTTAATGAACAAAAAAGGGGTGAACAGGCAGTTGTTAGATAAAATTACTATCCTTTCTGGCATTATCTTATACCTTTTATCTAGAAGTATTTTTAGCACTTTAGACTCTTCCTATTTTATTTTGAATCATTAAAAAAAATTTCCTCAAAGGACCTTACACTCCATCCAATTTGAGCAACAGTGTGAGAGAGGAAATGGTGTCCAGGAGGAAAAAAAAAAAGATGAAACTACTTTTGTTTACTAGTGAATGCATAGTTCTTCCACAGAAGAAGCTCTAAATGGTCATGGCTCCAGCTTTATATGTGTTCACTCATATGTTCAGAAGTAGGTAACACTATCAAAAAATATAAAGCATCTGAGATTATTTTCCCTTATTTGAAAGCTGGTGTATGAGTCTGCCATAGTTTCTTGGGTGTTGATAGAAGACAAAGACTCATGGTTCAGAAATAATATAGTTTATTATTCACAGCAATAGAGGTAGCCAGAATATTAACAGTATTTGTGTGTGTGTGTGTGTGTGTGTGTTTGTGTGTGTGTGTGTGTGTGTGTGTGTGTGTGTGTGTGTGTAGGGGTGGGAGTTATATATCAGTTCTGAGCCTCAGTTCCCACAAGAAGAATCAAAACAGAGGCAGAAAATATTTGCAAACACAACAGGTTAAGTTAAAAAAAAAGATACTATTTCTGTCTTCCAAGTCTATTCAATACAACCATCTTCAAAGGATGGCCTAGAACAAATAATAAATGCAGAAATGTAAGCAACCAATTGAAAAGTGTCTCCCAAGAAACACACTTTGAGAGTCTTCATTTGACAAAAATACTATAGGATATTACATGGATCAGGTGCATTGAATACTGGAAGGTTAAAATTACAAGGGACCAAATATTTTTAAGCAGTTCTGGCATCCAGTAGAGTTCAAATAGGTTTTATAAGATTGAGGAAAGAAGCCATCAAAACCTGGGCCCAGGGGCACCTGGGTAGCTCAGTGGGTTAAGCCTCTGCCTTCGGCTCAGGCCATGATCTCAGAGTCCTGGGATCGAGCTCTGCATCAGGCTCTCTGTTCAGCAGGGAGCCTGCTTCCCCCCCCCACCCCCGCTATTTGCCTACTTGTGGTCTCTGTCTGTCAAATAAATAAATAAAATCTTAAAACAAAACAAAACAAAACAAATACCCTGGGCCCAATTTTCCCAAAAGTATGATGCTGATTCTAGTCTCTATGATGTTATCCCTTGAAGACAATGTCTCTAATTGAGTTGAATTAGTTTAATAAAGAGCATACCCCTATTTGTTGTAGGAGATGAACAATATGCAAGAGGCAAAATGCCACATGGAAGCCACCTGGTCTT
The DNA here is from genome assembly GCF_964662115.1 of Mustela nivalis. Lineage (NCBI taxonomy): Eukaryota > Metazoa > Chordata > Mammalia > Carnivora > Mustelidae > Mustela > Mustela nivalis. The sequence continues at coordinate 75,715,804 of NC_139040.1, forward strand.
CAGTGGAACATAGAATCAGTTCCTTTGGGATGAATTTGTTCCACATTTGACTTCCCACTTAAGGGAAAATAAGAGTGCCTTCTAACAGATTTTAAATAGGAAATGACAACGGAAGCTTATACAAGATTATAAAATGGGAAATTTCATTTAGATAAGCAATCATTTCAAAGTCATCTTCTTAATATTACAGACTCTTCACATAATCATAATTTTATTTTGGTATTATATGGTAATTTCAAATATAGTAAATATAAAGAATTTACCTCTGTAATTATAGCGAGTCTGGTCGTAGTTTAATGGCAACAAATCTTCAATTTAGAAGTATGGTCTACCAATTATTAATACATTTGGAAATGGTGTGTCATCTTCACTCCACTTGTCTCACTAAAACAGTGAGCCAAAAAAGTAGGTCCAAGCTGTTTACTATGGTCAAAATGGGTTGCTTTTGCACTTGGTAAAGAAGCAGTCATATTTTGGAAGAAGAAACTGAAGCTATTAATATTTTCAACTTATTTTCAGAAAAGGAAAGAAAGGATAATCTAAGCTAAAGCCAAAATCTTACACAAGGTGGCAGGAGAAAGATCTTTTCCCAGATAAAGGTTTTTTCAACTTAGCCATGTTAGGAGGAAGAAGAGATGAGACATTGTGGACTTGACTAACTTTTGTATACTGTTCAAAAAGTTTTCAAAATAATGTGTATTATTTTTCTTCTTTTAGTTGAGACAAAAACAAACAAACAAAAAAAAACACTAATGAGCTTACTCTTAAAAGGAGGTAAACAAGAAACTCGCAAAGATTGAGTGTTAGGTATTGTCCCCCTCCTTTTTTTTTTAAATTATGTTATGTTAGTTACCATACAATACATCATTAGTTTTTGAAGTAGTGTTCCATGATTCATTGTTTGTGTAAAACACCCAGTGCCCCATGCAATATGTGCCCTCCTTAATACCCATCACCAGGCTCACCCATCCCCACATCCTTCTCATATTTAAAACCCTCAGTTTGTTTCTTGGAGTACATAGATTTTCATGTTTTATTTCCCCCTCCAATCCCCCCACTTCATTTTTCCTTTCCTTCTCCTAATGTCCTCCATGCTATTCCTTAGGTTCCACAAATAAGTGAAACCATATGATGATTGACTTTCACTGCTTGACTTATTTCACTTAACATAATCTCCTCCAGTCTCATCCATGTTGATGCAAAAGTTGGGTATTCATCCTTTCTGATGGCTGAGTGATATTCCATTGTATCCTTGGATCACATCTTCTTTATCCGTTTGTCTGTTGAAGGGGATCTTGGCTCTTTCAACAGAATGGCTATTGTGGACATCGCTGCTATGAACACTGGGGTGCATATGGCCCTTCTTTCCAGTAAAATAGAGCTAGCCTATGACCCAGCAATTGCACTACTGAGTATTGACCTCAAAGATACAGATGCAGTGAAAAGAATTAGGTAGTGTTAAAGCACAAATGCAGGGGATAGAAGTTATGGTACAGAAGAGGGAAGGGCAACCATATGGCAGAGTAGAATAAAGTAGCTCAGGAAGAAATTAGTCATATCCAGATATTGTAAGGCATGTGGGGTTGGCAGGGAGAGCATGAGAAATCATGAGAGAAGAGAGAGAAAATGGACCAGGCAGGAGAGGTTTATAACATTTTAACATCTAAGGTAAGCATATGCAAAGCAGAATAGGGAAAGAAATAAAAGTTTTTATAAGACTCAATACATAAGGAATAACGTGGAGGACACTGGGAGATGGAGAGAAGTGTGCTGGGGGAAATCGGAGGGAGAGACAAACCATGAGAGACTGTGGACTCTGAGAAACAAACTGAGGGTTTTGAAGAGGAGGGTGGCAGGTGGTTGGGTGAGCCCAGTGGTGGGTATTAAGGAGGGAATTTTTTACATGAAGCACTGGGTGTGGTGCATAAACAATGAATTTTGGATCCCTGAAAATAAACTAAAAGAAAAAAAAGACTGACTACAGACATGGACCACAGTGTAACACAGATATGGAACTCACTGTAATACCAGCCACTTCCCACCGACACACGCAGACTATGATAATAATAAATAATAATGCAATTAAGAAAATTGCCTGCCAAATAATTTTTCCTCTTTTTTATTTTTATGATTATTATTTTTATTTTATTTTTAAAGTTTTTATTTAAATTGTAGTTAGTTAAAATAAGGTTAATATTAGTTTCAGGTGTACAATATAGTGATCAACACTGCCATACAATGGCTTAAATAAAAAAATGAAAAAAAATTTTTTAAAGATTTTATTTTTAAATGAAACCTCTACACCCAAGGTGGATTTCAAACATACAACCCCAAGATCAAGATTTACATATTTTACTGACTGTTCCAGCCAGGCACCCCAACAAATAAAAATTTTATAAAATTGTTGAGTTTGTGGGAGTCTCATTTGCTTAGTCAGTTAAGTGTCTGCCTTTGGCTCAGATCATGATCTCAAGAGTCCTGGGATCCAGCCCCATATTGCTCATGCTCTCTCTCTCTCTCTCTGGCCTTTGCTCTTAAATAAATAAATAAAATATTTTTAAAAAAATTGTTGAGTTTGTTTAACTAGTTTTAAACTAGTAGACAGAGATGAAGATAAAGTATGATGTCATGGCACGGAAAAATACAACTTACACGTTTTAAAAATAAAATGTGCAATGCAAGTTACCTCACTTCTTTTATCACCACACTGGGACTTTCCCTACTGAGTTGTTGTAATGTAAGGACCTATTTTATATTTTTATATTTTAGCAAGAGGCTTTCATTGAGGTTAACCCTTAAACTGTCCTTGCTCCCCTTCCCCCAGGGGATTCACTTAAAAACAAGTCCTGGAAATCAGCTCCAGGTAACAAAGCCCATATACAAGGGTGGGTCAGGCCAGGTGGAGACATCAATCAGCGGGAGGGGGGGCGGTGTTTGCATATTGTCTCCCTAGATACTAAGGAGTATGCCCCACTCCTCTGCCCTTTGGGAACCTTTTTGGCACTAATCCTAATCAAGGTGTAATAGGCTGGGTCAAATGTCTACACTAGGGTAAATTGAACCTCAATTGGTCACCTAGCCTCACTGTGGAGTTTCCTGTGTGTGTTAAAATCTCATTGGTCACCTGTGCGTGGCCAGGCCTGACTGCATGGCCTTTGCCCTTAAAAGCTAGACTGTGAAACAGCAAAGGGTTGCCTTCTCTCATAAGAGGTGTGGCCCCGAACGTTTGAACGTTCGGTTAGATTCTTGATGCTTGGCATGAAATAAAGCTTTGCTTGACCTTTGCTTTACATCAGTCTCGCTCCTTTAATCATAGACCCATTATTGGCGCATAACAGTATTAATCTTAAAGTTATAAGTCCACAATGCATCCATCATCCATTCTACCCCTTAACATTCCCCTTTGGACAGACCCATGATCTAGAACAAGCCTTATTTTATAGTGCCTTGTAGGAGATTTTTGCTGCTACCTATATTGCCTACTTTCTTCTCACCATTACCACGGAAATTGGGTCCACTGAAACAAAGGGGTAGTGTAAGAAATTAAGACTTCCATAAATCTCTTTAAATAATAAAGTATAAGATAGTGATACCTTTTTTTCTGCCACATAACCAATTCTTGCAAGAATAAGGTCATATAAGAGAATTTACAACACATGCTAGCATTATCCTACTGGACCCAGACCATTTGTATGTTTCTCTGTCTCTCAGAAATGTAGTTATTTACATGACTGAAACCTAAAAATTGTTTGATATGACTACTAATATCACCTACATTATTTTAAAGCCTGTTTAAGGCTTCTGTAATACATAGGCTTTGTAAACACTTATTAAGCATCTTGTATATATCAAACACTTTAAAAATCTCTGCTTTAAAAAAAAAAAAACAAGCTCTACCTCAATGGAACTTTGAGTCTGAAAAAGATACAGGCAATATACAAGGCAACAGATAGAATAATTACATATTTGATTATATACTCTGAGGATGTCACCTTAAATTGATATGAAAACGATCAGAAGGATCTGGATTTCTTGTCAAAATATTTTGCCTTAAAAAGAAATTGATATTTAGGGAAAGTTGTTACTGAAAGAGGTCCTGTGTCAACCAAAAATGTTAAACCATGATCTCGCTAAATTTTCCAGTTGTGATCATTGCTTTGTTTAGCTGTCTTCTATTAAGACTGAATTTAGTAATTCAGTCTCAGATTTCAGTAAGTCTTTTTTTTAAAGATTTTATTTATTTATTAGAGAGAGAGAGGGAGGGGCAGAGGGAGAGGAAGAACCAGACTCCTTGCTGAGCAGGAAGCTGATGCAGGACTGGATCCTAGTACCCTGGCATCATGACCTAAGCTGAAGGAAGACACTTAACCAACTGAGCCACCCAGGCACTCTAGACTGTAAACTTCTTAAAGGTAAAAAAGTTTATTCTTCTAGTAGTTCCACAGACATTTCTAACATCCATAAGAAAGCATGTACTGATGTAAAATGCCAGCAAATCAAATTATTTAAAAAAGAAAGAAAGAAAGAAAAGATATATCTGGATAAAGAGAAAAACAGAAAATCTAATAATACATTGAATTATTAGAGCAAAGAGTGGAGGAAGAGAAAATAAATATGAAATAGAGATTTCCACTAAAAGAAAAAAATTGAATAAGGCAGGAGATTTAGAAAATTATTATGACAGACTTGAGAAAAAAATAAAATAGGAATTTTTAGAAAATAGCAATGAATGAAAAGGTCAATTGTTCCTACCTCTATAATATTAGCTGTTTGTTGTTGTTGTTGTTGCTAATTTACCTATTTAAGCTAATAAACAAAGAAAGGTTTCATTTAGGAATAAGGTTTCTATGTATATATATATATATTTTTTTCCCATTTAGGGATAAGGTATATATATATATGTATACATATATATTTTTTAATTGTAATTGTTAGAAAATGTGTCACAGAAAGTGTTTAAACTTTAAGATACAGATGCAACATGTAATGAACTGCATTGTTTGAACGTCTAATTTGTAAATGCTGTTAGAGGAAACTTGGTGGAAATGTTCTTGTGTGCTTGTGTTTCTGGAACTAAGTATATTTATTAATAAGGAATAGTCTAAAATTATGAAATGACCAGGAGTGGACAATTTTCCTAATCCTATCAGCTCTTTGCAGCTCTTTTATTAGCCCCCTTCAGGAATATCAGCTTTATTTATCTAATTAAATTTTATATTAATGTGCTTTTGACTTTTGGCCTTTCTCTTCCTTCTGTTCTTTTTTTTTTCCCTAAATTACATGTTTCTGTTTAACAGCTACTATCAATTCTTTGATATGAATACTCAACATCAATTTACTAACTCCAGAGATGAAGGAGCATCAATATTTAGAAGCGAAGAATACAAAGCCTTGGGCATCTGGATGGCTCAGTCACTTAAGCAGCTTCCTTCAACTCAGGTGGTGATCCCAGGGTCCTGGGATGGAACCCCAGGTTGAACTTTCTGCTCAGCTGGGAGCCTACTTCTCCCTCTCCTTCTGCCTGCAGCTCCCTTTGCTTGCGTTCTCCCTCTCTTTGTCAACTAAATAAAATATAATAAAATAATGTAAATAATACATTTATTTATTTAATAAAATGCAATTATTACACAATACATAATGTATTGCATAATTATAATAATGATTAAATAATTTATTTAATATTTATATTAAATATATCAATTTAAGTAAATAAATATTTTTAAAATTTAAAATATTTCAAATTTAGATTATTAAATATTAAATCATTAATTTAATAATATCTAAACATAATTAAATAAATTAATTTATTTATTAAAATGAATAAAATAATGTTGTCATTATCTGAGCATGTATTTTTAAATAGTCTAAAAAAAACCATCTAATAAAGTCTAAATACATTGAGTTCAGATATTTATACAAGTTAATCCAGACACTCAACCCACAGACAGTTTCAAAACTTTTGTTTTTATCTACAACTCAAAATACGATTGTAATGTATTTATTTGTAACTTTGACATAGCAAGGAAACTTGGAGGAAAAGGAGACATTTGCTTTTAATATTTGAAAATTATTTTGTTGATTTAAAAAATAAAAACCTTAACACGTGAGCATTTCTTCTTAAATAACACTGTGAAGTTTCTGAGTCGCATTTTATTAAAAGTGCTGATAAAAGGGCCTCAGTTACTCATTTAAATTATCAGCTGAATGGGTAACAAATGAAGTAGAGAGCTTTTTAATTATTTATGAATGTATTGCTTGTGGATGGAGTGCCACATAGAGTTACCTCTCTTTTTGGCTTTGTTTTGTGAGCAGTAGTGGAATCTATGAATGAGATTAAACATAAGGACATTCACAGAAATTCTTAATGAACTTCTGGGGAAGGGCAATAAGTGCAAGGAAAAACTGCAGCAAGACTAATTACAAATTTCAAGTGGTCATCGCTTAATTATAGAAGCTTTTAAGTTCAAGTAATATATCTTTTTCATGAGCCTATCATATTGTATTAATTACCACAAACTGCACTCTTGAACACTTATCTTTTCACATATTTCTTATTCTTAGTACTTAAAATTACCCTTATGATTGATAAGTAAATGGATTTTACTGACAATGCATTTATTTACATAAATAAATAATGCTGTTTATATATATAAAAACAATTGAATATGTGTATGTGCTCAATGATTTTTTTTTCAAATTAACATCTTAATTCTACCACATTAGTTACAAATAGATATAGACTTTATAGATTCATCAAATATTTTATTCTCAAATTTATATGTCCTTTGTGAAGTAAATGAAACTGTATATATTAAATATAATCCTATCACATGTAACAGTTACTAGTGCATCCAAGGACATACATAAGTCAGGTCCTACTCAAGGCATCACGGATAACTGGATTTAACTTTCTATCCTAGGAGTCTTCTGTATATTTCTGTGGCTTTTATACTACAATCAGGAGGAAGAATTCTTTTGCTAAAAGCTTCCAAATGACTATGTCAGTAGATTATTTGTAGACTAGTGATATAATATTATAGTTTAATATGTGAAGTATGATAAAATAAAATGCTATTGCCATATTTAATTTGTTCAGTAAAGCATTCATTTAGTTATCAAGCATTCACTTTCTTTTTTTAAAGATTTTATTTATTTATTTGAGAGACAGATCACGAGTAGACAGAGAAGCAGGCAGAGAGAAAGGAAGGGAAGCAGGGTCCCTGCTGAGCAGAGAGCCTGATGTGGGGCTCTATCCCAGGACTCTGGGATCATGACCTGAGCAGAAGGCAGAGGCTTTAACACACTGAGCCACCCAAGAGCCCCAAGCATTCATTTTCGTTATACAGAAGAGATAGAACAATATTACATAGTAGAAAATACAGTAAATAATCTAGAAACCTTGATCATTTTGTTTTGGCAATTTTAGAACATAACATTAGCTAAAGCTCAAGTGCAAGTTATATTTGTATCATAGGAGGAAAAGTTAATTAAAAGTTTGTTTATTACCATAGTTTAACACTTCAACAAAATGATAACGAGTCCAAAATCAATGAATATATGAAGTATACAATAAAAACAATAATCTTGAGTGTATGTGACTCACTGTAGGTATTGATAGGCTAGAAATCAAAGGGAAAGTATCTATAGGGTTTGTTCAGTTCCATGCTCATCAGATTAATAGGCTTTCTCATATTGCTTCCTTCACCACATTAATTTGTCTAATGAAGTTTTCAAGAGTTAAAGACAGTGATAGGTTCATGGCTGGAGAGAAGGTACAGAATCTAAGATAGTTCACCAGTGCTTATTATTTAAGAGAAAGACAGCATGGGAGGTGAGGGATATATCATGCATCCTGTTTTCACTCCCTTTGTGGAGCACCTACCCTGGAGGTCATGTAATAATAACCAATGACCAAAAAACAATAAAAAAACCCAAACATCCATGTGGAAGTGCCATCCCTGCCTGGAGATGAGTAGACTGCTCAAACAGATCCTGGGCAGGCATCTCAGCCCAGGCCTGTGCTGGGGAAGCTGGTTCCTGGCTTTGGGTGCAATCAGGAAGCCAGCAAACTGACAGGAGAGTGCATCCAGGCTTAACAGGACTGATGATCTTTTTGCAGCCAGGAGGCGGGTGGACACCCGCTCAGGGAGCCAAGCTAGGAGGCTGCCCAGCGCCAGCGCTGGCAAAGCTTGCAGCCCCCGGGGCTTCCCCCCGCGCCCCAGCCAGGGCGGGGCCTCAGAAGGGAGGGGGGCGGGGCGGCGCAGAGATGGGGCTTTGCTAATTGCCAAAGCAAAAAGTGAGCTGGCGGAGGACTCAGGAGGGAGGGGGGCGGGGGCGGGTCGAGGGCGCCGGGGAGAAGGCGCTTTGCTAATTGCTGAAGCTGGAAGTGAGCTCACAGAGGATGTGGCTGAGAGTCTGGGAGGAGGTGGAGGGGCTGGCGGAGGAGGGGCGGGCAGCGCCGAGGTGCTGTGCTGCGGCCCAGTCGGGACTGCAGGACCCACCGGACTCCCCACCCGCGCGCTCCCGTGTGAGGCTCCGCTGTCCCCCTCCTGCTGCCTGCTGCCCCTCCCCGCCCCAAGGCTTCTCCGGACCACCCTCTGCGCACATTTAAAGTGACACCCTGCCGCGCCCTCACCTGGAGCAGAAAGCGCAGATCGACCTGGGGGCGGAGAGGGGGTTGTGGAGGCCCAGCCTCCCGCGAACCCCAGGGCACCGGGACCACCCCGGATGCTGCGCCAAACCCGGTCCGCATGGGGTCGGGCTGGGGACAGCGCCTTGCGAGGTGCCCCCCGCCAGCGGGCGCGCTAGCCCCCATCTTTCCGCAGCCCCATGCGCCCGTGCTGAGGACCCCCTTCCCTCACCCGCCGTGGCCCCGCTGCTTTTGTTCTGGCCTTGGGATCCCAGGGGGAAACTAGTCCCTCAGACCTCCCTGGCAGCAAGGAGGGCAGGGAGGGATTCTTGGTTTTCTGCCCTGGCTCCTCCTCTCTCCCCATTCACATGCCTTCTGGCTTCCCTTTCCACTCCTCATTGTCAGTTTTCTTAAATGGTTTTCTTCTGCATGTTGACCCAAAGAGCTATTTCATGAATGAATATACATGAAACTGAGTTGGAGCCCACCTGTGAGAGCCCACCTGTAGAGGCCTTTCATTAGAATGGTCTCTGGTTCTAGCTTCAGTTCAGAATACTGCATGTACCTGAGGACCGAGTCCAGATGTTTCTTTCATCTCTGACTTGAATTTGAAATCCTCCTCAGACTTCAGCTTCCAGGATTTCTCCAGTCCTTGCTCTCCCACTGTCTTGGTGGGGATCCGCCATGAGTGTTGAACACAGGAATGAATGAATGATATATTGCCCAGATGGCTGGGGCTTTGTCTTGTTTTGCTGAGGTTGGAAAGGCTTGGGAGAGACCCCCTGTATGCAGATACAGAGCTGCATATAATTGCTTAGATAAACGTGTTCCCCACTATATTGCTTGGGCATTGAACATTTCGCCCTTAACCTGTGGCTTGAGCAGTTAGGAGGAGACAATCTGGAGGTGAATCAGAAGATGGCTGAATCCACATGGTGGTGGTCTGAGTTTGGGAGATTTTCCTGGAGATTCAAACGAAAGATCTAAATTCTTCCAGTGGGGAGTGGTAAACATTTTATCGATGGTAGATGGAAAATAAATGGTCTGGTTAACCTTTCCCTCCCCCTCAAAACCCATTATTTGAAAACACAAAAAGGGAAGTGAAGGGAGAAATCCTCCCACTCCCATCCCCACTCACCTCCAAAGCCACCTCCTCTTCCAAGAACCTAGCAGACAAGGTGCCAAGAAGTGTTAGGTACCAGCAGTGGTCTCAGAACTCATTCAAGGATCATGGTGAAAGGCATTCAAAGAGATTGTGGGGGCACAGGGATCCAATTAAGGGGGACAAGTTTAAGGTTTGCCTGGTCCCCTAAAAACTAATGGCACTAGAGAAGATGAGCTTTGGGAACTATAGCTTAATGGATACAATGTGTAAAAAGCTTCAGTGAGTCATGGTGGGAAGAGGCCATGAGGGCAGCAAACACAGTCTTAGATGATGTTATTAATAGCACTACAGGCTCTAGATTTCCTGTGGTGGTGTTCTTGGCAAGACCAGCCCGGCCAAAGTGGATACTCTCAACCTGGAACAGAGGGTCTTGGAGATGCCAGCACGTGAGGTATGATGAGAGGGTAAAATGATAGGAGGTGTCCTTTGGAAGGACTGACTCCTTGACTTTAAAAGGGAGAACCCAAATCTGTAGGTGAAATCTTTTTGGCTACAAAGAGGGCCAAGGCCTCCTAAGGTCAAGGTCTCCTCGTCACTTGCAAAGATGTCGAAGAACATATTCAGACTTTTCAAAGATGTCCTCATATCATTGGTTCCCACTCTGGAATTCTATCAATAAGGTGAGAGTTCCTCTAGTTGAAAAAGAGACCTAAAAAGACTTCCCTTTCTCATGTAATTTCTGTAACCTCCAGGACACACCCACCTCCCCCTTCCAGCTCTGTAATGAAGCCACATCTGGTGCCAATTTGTGGAACTCCTTAAAGGCTATTCTCCCTTATATACCCCGGGACCAAGTTCCCATGCTCCCTCACCTGATTTCCTGCACTCACCTCCCACCTGGTGTGTTCACACCTGCAAGTGCCTTTTACCAACCCCTTTGCCAAAAGGCAGCCAGAGTGACCTTTCAAAGACTTATCAGTTCCTGGCATTTGTCTCCATAGAAATCTGCACTGATTTTCTAACAAATTCTCAGTCCTCCAAAGGCACCCATAATCCTCCCATCAGTCTCTTCATACCCCTCCAACTGACTGATGCCTGTTCTGCCCCATCTCTCTGCCCTTCAACCACACTGCCTACTTCTTCCTGTGGAGACCTCTCATGGCACCTGCCTCCAAGCACAGGTGATTCCCATTGATGGGAAGACCCTCTTCTCTCCCCCATCTCCCCACTCCAGTTACTCCCAATTATTCGTGAGCTCACAAGCCCCATGGTACACACTCTCCATGCAGCCTGCTCTCTCTTTTCTAGCACTGGCCTCCGTTTCTAGCTGTCGTTGTGTCATGGATGTCCCTCCCCAGCCAGCCTCCAAGCTCTCCTTCCCTTTAGCTCCAACACCTGACACAGTGCCTGGCACGTAGTAAGCCCTGGCTAGCTTCTAAGAGCCTCACTGAGGGACTGAAAGCATTTTAAAAATGTCACCACGTAGGCTCCAAACTGTAGGCAGAAAAAGCTTTGCCTGGATTGACATTTTAGAGACGTATTCGTCAAGTTGGATGTGTTCACTGACTTTACCTTGTAAAATTAAAAAAAAAAAAAAAAGGACCTCTGTATTGCTTCGCATCTAACGAAGGCGCATGTATACTACTAGACCACGTTATGAGCTTAATGGAAGGAGACAAGATGTTTTCGCTAAGAAAATGTATAAGACTGTTGAGGTCAAGTGGGAGGAAACAGTCCGTTTGTTGGAGCATTGCTATCTTACTCTATCACAGCCACTCATAAAAATCTGACACGGGGTGAGTCAGAATTGTCTGTCGGAGATGATTTAGATCTGGCTCATGTTCCTACAGACATGAAAACCAGAAACGAAGAAGGAGGCTTTGAAAGCGTGGGTTGAGGAGGCGGTGTGGTTCACTGCGATGAGCTAAGTGCCCAGGGCCACCAGCAGACATGCGGGCCTGTGTCCTTCCTTTGTTCTGGGGTCCCTCTTGCACCATGTGGTGAGGCTGGTGGCTGGGAGCAGCTCAGGACAGGACCCGGTGGCATCTTACCTCTCCCACCCTCCTGTGGGCTCTATTGGGCTCCAGTAGGTCCCAAGGGACAGCCTGCCTTCCTTGAAAAGCCCAGTAGCACTGGGAGCAGAAAGTGGGACCAAAGAGTGAGCACCCTGTTTGACAAGCTGGACCAGCCACCTCTTCTTCAGATGCAGGGGGAGCCCTGGCATGCTGACTCCTCCCTTCTCCCTTTCCCCTTTCCTCTCTTCCTCCCTCTTTCCTTCCCCTCTCTCCTTCCCTGGTGGTGCCCTTTCCCAATGCCCACTTCATCCCTTTTCCTTTCTACATGCCTGTCTTCTAGAGTTTCTTCTCTTTCCTCCCCATTACTTCCCTTCATCTGAATCTCCTCTTTGGTCCCTTTGTCCCTGCTCTCTGCTCCTCCTCCCCTTCCCTGGCCCCTGTTCAGCTCCATACTGAATGCAGGCAGAGCTGGACTAACATGCTCACTTGCTAGCTCAGCCACCCTCCATAGAAGTCACTCTTCGGTGGCCACCTTCCTGACCCCCTGGTCGCTTCTCCACTTGTTCAGATATTGCTCTGAAGTCTGAGGAGGACAGAGCGGGGCTGCCACAGAAGCAGGCCAGAGGAGAAACCAAACCATGTGTCCACACTGTCCCCCAGCACTGCTGCTCTGAGAGCTTTCGGAGTCCTCAACAGGGTTAGGATTTAGGGGCTTCTTCAGAACCGGGAGTGAAAACAACCATAGGTCAAAAGAAAAGCTATGGCCCCCACACAAAAATAATAATCACAAATGAAAACTATGTTAACTCTGAAGTCCCAAAGTCGAAAAATTGCCTTGAATCTGTCACTAGAAAGCACCCAAGGCCTCACTCTCTGGGTTCTGGGTGCCCTGGGAATGGCAGGAGGCTCTGAAAAGCGCTTGGGGGTGCCAAAGTATGGGGGCTAGCCTGCCCGCTGGCGGGGGGGGGGGGGGGCGGGGTTACCACCTGTGGCGCTGTCCTGGCCTGACCCCCTGCGGAAGGGGTGTGGCGCAGCGTCCAGGGTGGTCTTGGTGCCCTGGGGTTGGCGGGAGGCTGGGCCCCGACCACCCCACGCCCCGCCCCTGGACCGCGTTTTCTGCTTCAGGTGAGGGCGCGTCACGGTGTCACTTTACCTGTGAGCAGAGGGTCCTCCAGAGAAGCCATGGGGTGGGGAGGGGCAGCAGGCAGCGGGATCTGGAACAGGACACCGCGGCCTCAGGGGCTAGGCTGCAGCGTGGGAGCGCAGGGGCAGCGAGTATGGTGGGTCCTGCAGTTTTGAATGGGCTGCAGCACAGCAGCCTGGCTCTGCGCGCCCCTCCTTCCCGCCTGGGTAATTAGCAAAGCCCCTTCTCCTGGCCGCCCAGACCCGACCCCGCCACCCTCCCTCCTGAGTCCTCTGAGAGCTCACTTCCAGCTTTGGAAATTAGCAAGGACCCTTCACTGCGCCGGCCCCGCCCCCTCACTCCTGAGGCCAGAGCCCAGTCTGGGGTGCGGGGCAAAGCCCTGGCATGCTGCCACATTGACAGCGCCAGCGCTGGGCAGCCTCCTAGCCTGGCTCCCTGAGCGGGTGTCCACGGGCAGCCTGGCTGGAAAAGATCATCAGTCCTAAACGCCGGCTGCACTCTTGGGTCAGTTTGCTGGCTTCCAGATTGTGCCCAAAGACAGGAACCAGCTTCCCCAGCACAGGCCTGGGCTGAGATGCCCGCCTGGGATCTGTCTGAGCAGTCTCCTCGACTCCAGGCAGGGATGGCACTTCGACCTGGATGTTTGGGTTTTTTGTTTGTTTTTTTGGTCATTGGTTATTACATGACCTCCAGGGTAGGTGCTCCACAAAGGGAGTGAAAACAGGACGCCTGATATATATGCATACGGCCATTCTAGAAAAATAGCTTGTGGTTCTATCGGAAACGCGGCATTGGTCCTTGCACTATGGTTTAATAGAAAAGGGATTATGAACCAAGTTACTTAAATGAGCATAGGTTGAAATCGTTTACTGAGAGTAAATATTTTAAATAGTTATATTTTAACTAAATCTATCATCAATCATAAATCTATTACACGAAGGTTACAGGCAATTTAAAAGCAAGAGCACTCTCTTCAGGGTTTTAAATAATCCCTGTCTGTCTTGGCACATGAGAATGCAAAGATAGGAAATGGTTTGTAAAAGATCATATAATAGCTTTTACTAATTCTATTTATTTGACAGACAGAGATCACAAGTAGGCAGAGAGGCAGGCAGAGAGAAAGATGGGGAAGCAGGCTCCCCGCCAAGCAGAGAGCCTGATGAATGGCTTGATCCCAGGACCCTGAGATCAAGACCTGAGCCCAAGGCAGAGGCTTAACACACAGAGCCACCCAGGCGCCCCCAGATGAAATACATTTCTGACTTAGAAACTTCAGATAGAATTTTTTTGTCCATGATGACAAGTGAAGAAAATGTGTCATCCCTAAACCTAACCTTAAACCCTACCAATGCTGAAACCTAAGCTGACCTTAAAGCCCAAACTAGAACCCTGAATCCCAAACCTGGAATGGAACCCAAAGCCTGTACCTGAGCCCTGGATCCAAGCCCTGAACCACGAACCCAAACCCTAAACCAGACCTCCAAGTCATGAAACCTGAACCCAAATCTCAGCATGAAGTCAAACCCCAAATTTGACCTTGAACTTTATCCCATAAGCCCTGAGTCTTAAAGCCTAAATCATAAACTTAAATCCCTAAACTATAACTCTGATCCCTTGTCCTTCACTCTAAATCCTCACCCTAACACTAAACCCAAAGCCTGATCTAGAACTCTGACTAAAACCTGAACCTGAACCCATATTCAAACCCTTCACCACACTTTGCTTATGCACTTGCCATTGATGGATATTTGCAGTTTCTACCTTTTGATTCTTGTGAACATTGTTTGGGTCGGGGGCTAGGGTTAGGGTCTTGGATTAGGGTAAGGTCCAAGCTTGAGACCAAGTTGAGGTCAGAGTGTGTGTCTGCATCAGGGCCATGTTCAGTGACACTGTTTGGGTCAAGGACTATTGTAATTCCACATTGTTTCCAATTCATTGTTCCTTAGCTATTTGGGGGGAAGTTGGAGGGTATTGGGCTCCATGCAGCTTGAATTTCCGGAATGAAATGGCCTCAGCTGGACCCTGGGAGGGAGCAGGACCTTCCACTGAAGGGTGAACTCCCACAGTCCTGCACTGCCTTGCACCGCCTGCAGAGGGCGCCAGACCCCAGCTCCCGCCCTGAGCCCAGGCTTCACAGCCACAGCTGGGACCAGGGCCCCACCTCTTCAGGACCCACTGTGGAGACTTCTGGAGAATGTGGGGCGCCTCCCACCCTGACAGGACAAGCTGAGGAGGGTGTGGCTCTGCATCCACACTGACCGGACCCGTTGTGGAGGACACGACCACACTGGCAGCAGTCCAACCTCCTAAGGACCAGACGCTGGAGGAGATGAGGAGAAGCCACCTGAGTGGACTGTCAAGGAGTTCGTGGTCTCAGGACCCCACAGAGAAAGGGCGCCCTGTGTAGACACTGGGGCTTCCGTCGTTTTGTGTGAGGAGACGTGGCCTCCTGCTGTGCTGTGCGCGGGGCTGTGGGGTCCCCCCTTTCTGGGCTCAGTGCTCCTCGGTCCTCGTCTGTGTTTGTGTGCTCGCGGATTCGGTTCCTGGGGCTCCTCAGATGGTCTGCAGTCAGGGAGCGTCCGCCTGCTTCGGTGCTTCTGCTCTCCCCACCTCAGCCCTGCGGGGATCTTCCTGTGTCCACACCCACTCCAGGCTTGTGCCGAGTCCGGAAATTCTGGAGCCAGAGTGAGGACTCTGTAGACGGTTTTGGGGAGAGTAGGTATTTTCCCAGTGTGGGTTCTTCCCTGATACAGTGCCTCCCCATCTCCGTGTGTACCCCTCCCTGTCTGTCATCATTGTTGCAGGGCTGTCAAAGGACAGGTCTGTCACCTTCTTGGTTCAGGGGCCTCCCGGGTATCTTGCTGTCTTTTATGCAGGTGTAAATGAGATCGTTCTCCATAGTCTCTTTCTGATGGTTCCTTCGGAGCACGTAGGAGTGCCACTAATTTCTGCATATTGATTTTGTTCCTTGCAAGTTCTTGAATTTATTAGTTCGATTGGCCTTTAACTCAATCTGCCAGTTATTTGACCAGCAGCATGGGTTTAATTGGGAAGAGCAGAGAATGGCAGTCTGGGCTGAACAAGCTAAGGTCCCATCACAGGCAAGTGCGAGAAACAAAGGAGAGGAACATTATTTCATGGAGGAGGAAGAAGTTGGGAAGGGTGCTTGAAGGAAAGTCCCTTGGAGAAAGGCAGGGTGATGGAGAATTCTCACCAGCTGAGCTGCAAAGCTCCTACAAAAAGTCAGGAGATGAACCTCTAGCTTCCCCTGTGGGGCCTGGAATTGGTGAGTCTCTCCTGTGGGGGATAGCAATGTGATGTGGGTAATGGGCACTGAGCACCAGGCGCCCCATTCCAGCCTCCCCTTCTGGCTTCCCCAGTCCACTTTACTGGGGCTTCCCTTCCTGCTTTGGACAGTTCTAACCAGCTTGTGGTGGAACGTTGTGGAAAAACTGAAATTCCAAAACCACTGCTTCTACTGCACCTGAGATACAGGGGCCCATGATTTAATCCTCCCACGAGTCTCTTGCTAACATGTGTTCTCTCCCTGTTGGGTGACCTGGATTTGGGAGGTCTTGGCCTCCATCCCAAAGTCTGATGTTCTCTCTGCTTCCGTGTCGTCGTGCTAACATGGATGTTTGGAGGAGTCATTTCCTCTGCGGTGATTTCAAAGTGCAGTCAGCTTGTTTTAGCAGCACAAATACGTGCTGTCTCCACACTCAGATTCCCCAGCCGTCATTTCTTTACCATGTTTGCCACTTCACACGGGATGCTTCAGTGTGTTTGATCCCACACCAGGACAATGTCCTGCAGAACCACCACATAACCTGAAATGAGGACATCATTACAGAACCCATCCAAGGGTTAGTGTTAGGAACCAGGGACATGGCAGGACTGATCTGAAGACCCCATGGAGAGCTGTCTCGGTGGCTGAGTTGACAGTGGAGGTGAGGGTGAGTGTCTGGCTGTGGCTTTGTGTCCAGGAGTCAGCTCTGTGTGGGTGTGTTCTCAGCTAGGCATGCAGATTTCTGCTCCTCTGAATCCTTTCCGGAGTTCCAAATGGCACAGTTTCCTTCTGGGCGGCAGGCTGAGTCCTCTGGGATTGCCCATGTGTCCCCAAATTGTAGGGCACCTACTGCAAGGCCTTTGGGGTCAGAATCCTGAGAACTAAACCAAAGGTTATGGTTTAGGGCCCACCACATGGCAGGCCCGATCTGCCAGCACTCTGTCCATCTTTCTGGGGGAGGGGGCAGTCGAGGGATTTGTTCAGGGTGAGTGTCAAGCTCCAGGTTTGCATCCAGTGGCCTGCTGAATATGGGGGTGTCCAGAGGTAGGAATGCAGATTTCAGTTCCTCTGAATCCTTTCTGGAGCTACAAATGGCATGGTTCCTTTCAGGGTGGCAGGGTGAGTCCTATGGTGTTCCTCGCTGTCCCCAATCTCTGAGGCTTTGGAGCCAGGCCGTTGGGGACAGACCTCTCAGGACAGAATCTAGGCTTAAGAGTTTGTGCCTATGGGCATGGCTGCACTGATCTGAAAGCACTGTGGCGAGGATCACAGGGGTCTGAGTTGAGAGCATGGTTCAGGATCAGTATCAAGGTCTGGGTTTGTGTCCAGGGGACCGCTGAATGTGGGGGTGGTCTCAGATGTCCAAGACGATTTCCCCTACTCTGCATTCTTTCCAGCATTCCAAATAGCCTGGTTTCCTTCTGGGTGGCAAGCTGAAATCTCTGAGATTTCTCAGGTCTTGCCCTTGCCCTTGCAAGGGCAAGATACTTTTTACAGTAAAAGAATTCACCAGATGAGCTGAACAGCAGAAAAGACACAGCTCAGGAGTTAATCAGTGAACAGGAATATCATGCCAAAACTTTCTTTGATAACACACTACAGAGTAAGGGAAGATAGGAGAGAAAGCTGAGATATAAAGGACAAACCCTCCAAGTTTCCAACATCATTGCCTACTTGTTTATTTCCATTGCTGTCAGCTTCTTCCCAGTCAAAAATAAGTCACCTGAGCCAGCCTTTTTTCTTCCTGAGATTGGGGCACTGCAAAGCCCACCAGAGAGGCCAAGGGCACCCCTGTACCTGCTGAGCTGAGCCCATTTGTACCTCAACCGTGAGGAGGTACCAGCCTGTCCCCCTGGTGCTCCATGGTCTGTGGCAGTCCTTCCTTCTGGACCCTGCTTTGCTGCTCTTTTTTCGATAACCCTGGTCTCAAACTAGGGATTGCTCCTGGAAGAGGAACTCAGGGAGATGAGGCTCAGGAGGGTCTCCCTGCCTGGAATCTCCATGTGAGGAGTGCGCAGCCAACAGATTTTGCCCAGGGACTTGCAAAATGCAGAGAGGCAGATTTCTTTTCTCTCTTTCTCTCTCTCTCTAGCCTCATACTAACCAGGAGTTCTTAGAACTTTCTTCAGTGACTTCTAGGTGTAGCTTGGCCACTTTTCACAGAAAGGCCACTTGAGCATGATGAAACACACGTATAAGCAATTACTTTTAAAAAAATAAAAAGAATAAGCCAATGCACACAGACCTTTGACAGCAGCACAGGACGCTCAAGGGACCAGAGTCCCTACCTTGGGCAATAGTGGTAGAGGCCGGGTTCTGCCATGCAGGTCTCTAGACCTTTGGCAGTTTCCACGATTGCAAATCCAGACATGCAGAATCCTGAGGGACAACCTACTAACTGCAAAAGAGCAAAAATTCATCAGGATTCAGAGAGTGGAAATCCATTTGTACTGGAAAAGAAAGAAGTAGGCTTGCTGTGAATCCAGCAGGGAGGACAGGCATAGATAAAGGCTGGTGTATGGGTCACGGAAACTATTGTTTCTCAAGGGTCCTGCTGTCTCTGTAAAATGCTATGAGGACTGTCTCTTGGGGACCTCCTGCTTTCCTACCAGTGACACCCCCAGATTCTGCTTTGCTAGTCCCATGGATTCCTGGGGATACCCAGTTGATAAGCTACGCTGTCCTCATGACAACACTTGCTAATGGACTGAATGTTTGTGTCTTGTCCCAATTCAGATGTTGAAGCCCTGACCCTCAAGGAGTGCCATCAGGAGGTATGGGCTTTGAGAGGTGGTGAGGTCATGAGATTGGAACACTTGTGAATGAGATAAAAGCACTTCTGAGAAACGACCTGAGAGATTGTTCTGCCAGCTGTCATCCATGCAAGTCTACAACAGAAATATGGGCATTTATAGATAATGAAGCAGTCTCTTGCTAGATATCAGATCTCCCAGGATCTTGCTTTTGGGCTTCTCAGTCTCTAGGACTGCAAGGAATAGTACATGTTTTGCTGTTTCAGCCACCCAGTCTGTCATCATTTGTTGCAGCAACTTGAACTGAATAAAGCAGAGCCCAAGTCCTGGTTAATCCCTGCTTCTACTCATTTCCCCTCAGAAAGAGCTTCTAATCCAGAACTGACCTCTGCTTTCCATACACGTGCTTCAGACTCCTTCTGTGAGAGCCCAGACTTTGTAAAAGACTCCTCCCTCATGGCAACCAGCATTCTGTGACTCCTGAGGACTGTCCTCCCTGACTGTATTGAGTCAATCAAACTGATTTTGATTCTGGAGTCCCAGGATCAAGGACTGCATCAGGCTCCCAGCTTCATGGGGAGTCCGCTTCTCCCTCTGACCTTCTCCCCTCTCATGCTCTCTCTCTCACTCTCTCTCTCTCTCTCAAATAAATAAATAAAAATCTTTTAAAAATCTGATTTTAACAGACCATAAGCTTGTTCTTGCTGGTCTTTGGAAGATTAGGCATTAGCCCTTCGGAGAAAGTTCTGAATGGCTGCTTCATGAAGGGGTGAACTGTGTCCCCAAAGTCTCTTTTTGCTGCCTTCTAATCACAGATGCTGAGACAAATCCTCCCAGGTGCTGGTTTTTCAAAGCACTTAATGCTTTGGCTTTGAAGTTCCTCACTTGACAGTTCTGCTTTAATCAGTTTGTGACAAAACAGCCAATTGGTGGTGGATGCAAAGTGCACTGATAAAGTTAAATGCCTAGAAGTAAAATGGCTATTTGTGTAACTGCAACATATTTTGCATTTAAAAAAATTTTCAAACTATTTTCCAAAGTGGTTGTATCATGATATATGCCAACAACAGTTTAGATTTTTTGTTGCTTCTCAATCTAGCTCAGACCAAGTACAATTAGCCTTTATAATTTTAGCCATTCTAATAGATACATAAGCATGTCTCATTATGATTTTAATTTGTATTTCTTTAATGTCTAAATGTTGAGAAATTTGTCATGTGCCTCTAAGCCATCCATATACTTTGGGTGACATGTCTCTTCCATTATTTCCTTCACATGTAAAATTGGATACTCTGTTTGGTTATTAGTAAGGTTTTTTATTTTTATTCATTTTTTAATAATCAGAGTAGATATCCATTATCAGATATGTAATTTGGAAATCGCTTGTCCATCTTTACAGTTTCTCAATGGAGCTTTGATAGCTGTGTCTTTCAAGAAATATGCTACTTCTTTCCTGGTACACGGAGGTATGACTACAACATTATCAATGTTGACCTTTGCAAAGAAAATCATGGCTTAAGATATATGTAGTCTGCAGTTGTTGGGAGTGTTCACCATCCTTGCCTCTAACTCATCTCTCACTGCCCACACATTCAGGTATAGGGGAATACTGATTGACAAAATATTAATTGCCAAATAACACTAGTTGGAGAATAAGAAAAATGCAGGCACCTGATTATATAATATTACATAAATAAAATATGTTTTTATAAGTGCTATTAGAAGTAAATTCCTCAATACTTGAATCACACAGAATGATGGAATCCTAGATTTTTTTTTCTTGTATTTACTAAGAAAATGATCATGCCTCAAGTATATTAAAATGGAATAGGGAAAATTAAAAATTGTTTTAAGATGATTTGCGTGTGTTGTGCGTATGTGAAAGAGAAAGTGAGAGAGAAAGATAAAGAAAAGGAGAAAGGGAAAGGCAGAGAGGTGGCTGCAGTGAATTGATGAGTTGGAGGATAGATTTTAAAGTTTTGTCTTTTGCTTTCTACATTTCTTTTTCCTTAGTTCAAGAGAACAATCAGTAATATCTCAGAAGCCTGCTGGTAACATCAGCAGAAAGAATTAGAGGTTCCCAGAAAATTAAGATGACATATAGTTTTCCTGACATAAGAAAATCATTTTTTGTCCCCAGCTATTTTCAATGATCTATACCCCACCTGTGCACTTGCCCAAGCACACTTCTTCCAAAACTTCCTGGGAGGTTCTTACAAAGAAATGCAAAAACCTCACTCCTTAAGGATTTTGAGGGAACAAGGCAATGGGAAAACTAACAGTCACCACCAGACCAGGAAATAGCCTAAGCTATTGAGACAATAAATCAGTGGTATAACTCCTAGTGCTATTTCAAAAGCAATCAAGGCCTTGCATTCCTTGTCCCAGAAAATGAGCCCAAGACCCCATCTAGTTTATATCTGCTCTTGAAGCCTGCAGAGTCCCTTTCCCTTGTCCAACAGTTACCTCTGCTTTATTCTAACGTTGACGTTTCTGCCCTCGGTGGAATACAAGCTTCATTCAGGTGAACATGCAATACATATTGCACAAATACATATGTGGATGTGCATGCATCCACAACCTTATGACCAACCATACACGCGATAATAAAACTCTCCCTTCAGAGTATTCATCTTAAATACTAAATAAAAATCTCTCTCCTGTTCAAACAGTCAAGGCTTTGGAACTTATTCCCTGTGATCTCCTTGTATGTTGTAAACAAAGATTCCTTTGTTTGACAACTCCACCTGTTTCTGTGATTCACCAAAGACTGACCTCAGTTAGTTCAGTTGCTGTAATGGCTTTCACTACTCTGATTCTACCTCTGCAAGTCTCCAAATTTAACTATTTTTTCTCCCAATTCCGCATGTTCTTGGCTTTAAACTGCAACTCTGAAGAGAAGATTTGCTTGTTTAAAAAAAAAAATCAAGAAAAGGGAGTAGTAGTCAACATTGTTACTTTGAACTTCCAGCCCTAAGGGGCTCTCCTGTTCTTTCTCTTTGACTTCCTGGACTAAAACGACAGAAATTTGGCAATACATCACTCCCCAATCCAGATTACTGCCAGAACAGTTTATAGACTTAGAAAAATATTAGTTTAAAAGATCACATAATTAAATACTTAAGCATGTTGTGTAATATAGTGGTTTACAAGAAATATATTTTGGTCATCTGAATATTTAGTTTTCAGCCATGGCTACTGACTCACAGCTCCTAAAACTCTTGGGATTTCCTGTGATAAGGGTGAGAGAGGTGTGTTTTGTTATGTTAATGAAGTGACCTTCAGACCTCACTCAAGGCAAGGGCTGTTTGCCTGAAGGACCAACCACTTGGTGAAAGCCTTCACAACTTTTTGCCCAACGTGCCTCCCCTTCCTCCCAATACAGGATTATCTGGGGAGGGAAGAGGATCTGGAGATTAGATCAGCAAATGACAATGATTTAGTCAGTCATGACTATGTCATGAAGCCTCCACAGAAAACCTGAAAGGACTGGGTTCAGAAAGCTTTTAGTTTGTTAAATGTATGAAAAGGCAGGAAGAGTGGCAGTCTTACAGAAGGTAATAGAAGCTCTGTGCCCATTCTCCATACCTTGCCCTGTTCACTTCTTTATCTATCTATTGATTTAAATCTTCTATTATATCTTTTAATAAGCTGGCAAACATAAAGTAAGTATTTTTCTGAGTTTTGTGAGTCCCTGTAGCAAATTAAAAGAACGTAAGAAGTAGGCCACTGGGACCTCCAACCTGTAGTTGCTCAGTCACAAGCACAGGTAATAACCTGGGGCCTACAGTGAGACTGGCATCTGAGGTGGGGTTGGAGATAGTCTTGGAGGACTGATCCATTAACTGATGAAATCTTACACTATGTTCAGGTAGATAGTGTCAGAATTTAGTTGAATTCTTGGAGATCCTGCTGTTGTCTGAAAATTATTTGGCATTGTTGGTATGATGTCCTAAAGCCCAAAAAGATATAGCTACCTCAAAATAAGAATACGGTTGACAGCTTATATATAATAAGTGAGTATTTCAGGGATTTAAAATATACCCAATAAATAATGTAAGGAAATAAGGAAAGACTTTGAAATAAAAACAAGAATAAGAACCTAGTGGTACTAATAGATTAAATATATGTAATCTAGTTGAATTAAGAATACAATGGATAGAATACGTAATGGATTCAATAGAGATAAGAAGTCACTTAAGGATATAGTCATCTGGATACCAGCAAAGCATTAAAATTATCAATATAAAAGAGGTGTAAGATGTAGGTGATGTGTGTGGAACAAAAGCTAGAGAAGAAATTAGATTTCCTTACTACTCATAGCCTGTTGACAAGTCCTTGAAGCTCCTTTGGGGACTCAGCTGCTTCCATGTGGACACATCCACTCAGGGCAAAAAGCATTCTTAGTCCACCCCCCAGGATACTGAAAATCTACTTTCACATGTAAAAATTACTTTGGAAACTTCTTTATCTCTACTCCCCACCCCTGCCCTCAAGATATACATTGGCAATCATCTCCCAAGCATATACCCACTGATACACATCAGAAGAGTCTCTTCCCTGAGTTTTTACTAAATAGTAATAAATGACCTTTCCCTAACAAGAGCTAGCCCCCTCAAGGTCCTGGAAACCTTGTTTATAAAATACCTTGGAGGCTTGTGCTATCCCTAACCTCCTCCCAAATTGAAAGTATATAATCAGCCACTCTTCATGACCCTCTCTCTCTACTCCAAATAAATAAATAAATAAATATTTTTAAATAAAATAAAATAAATGACTTTTTTTAAATGAAAGAAGAAAAAGGAAAGAAATATTTGAATATTAATGTACATCTATTTCTCAAGCATAAATAGTCAAGACACTGGATTAAAACTTACATACAAGAAAAGAAAGAAAATATTCATAACTATAGTTGACTCTATGAATCCCAAACTAGGGCATACATACCAAAGACACACACAAAAAAATCACAAGTGTTAGAGAGAAAAAAAATAATTCATTAATAAAGAAACAAGAATCAGACTGACAGAAATTTTTTAAATAACATCAGATATAAAAAAGAATGAAGTAATAGCTTTATATCTTGAAAAAAAATCGCAAATGGAAACATTTAGATCCTTATAAAATGTCATTGGCATAGGAAGGCATAATAAAAAAAATATTTTCAGGAATACAGACCACAGATAATTTGCCTTAATTTGTGTAGGCAGCACTTAAATACTAATATCATTTTAACAGTTAAAATATACTCTATGATCTTTGAGGTTGGGGAAAAGAGGATGACCAAGTCATCTTGAGATAATTCAGTTTTATGAAAAACGTAAAAAGATCAAAAAAAAGACTTGTAGAAAAGAGAGATAAAACATATGCATAATAAAAATAAATAAATAAATAAACAGCTGAAGTGCCTGGGTGACTTAGTCGGTTCAAGTGTCTGCCTTCAGCTCAGGTGATGATCCCAGGGTCCTGGTATTGGGCCCTGCATCAGGCTCCCTGCTCAGTGGAGAGTCTGCTTCTCCCTCCTATTGAGAAAAAAAATTTGACTTATTTATTTGAGAGAGATAATCTTTAAATTTTACTTATTTATTTGAGAGAGAGTGAGAAAAGAAAAACATGCACACAGCAGAGGGAATAACAGAGGGAGAGGGAGAAGCACGCCACTGAGCAGGGAACCCCCTGCGGGGCTCTATCCCAGGACCCGGGTATTATGACCTGAGCTATAGGTAGACACTTAACTCAGGTACCCCAATAAATACAATCTTTTAAAAAAAATAAATAATAATAAAAATAAATAATATTTCAGGTAGTATGATTTTTTTACTGTAAGACTTGGTATAAAAACAGGATGACATACTTGTCTAATTATAGCAAAAGACTTTGATAAGTTTAGATGCAGTAGTACATAAAAAATTTAACTTCTTTCATTAACTGATAATTTAATTAGATTAAATTAAGAGACATCAAAATTTAGAGAATCTAATAGTCCTGATCTATTAATAAATGTAGCCATCCTGACCCCAAAACAAGAGTCTTCAGTAAGTATATAAGCATAAGTTGAACATTTACACAAACAGGCCATTATTTAGGCCAGAAGTATATGCCAATAAATTCCTAGAGTTAAATATCAGGCTATATTTTCCAAGAATAAGGCAATAAAATTAGAAAACAATGACCAAAATATTAAATTCATATAATTGGAAGTTAACTTCATACCTAAAAAGAAATAATACAGCTGATTCAGAAATTTTTAGAATTACAGTACTTTGGTAATATCAACTCTCAAAATGAGTGACGGACAGGTGGGGCTAGCAAGAGACTCCTGGGAGGATTAAATCATGGGCCCCTGTATCTCAGGTGCAGTAGAAGCAGTGGATTTGGAATTTCAGTTTTTCCACAACGTTCCACTACAAGCTGGTTAGAACTGTGCAAAAGCAGGAAGGGAAGCCCCAGTAAAGTGGACTGGGGATGCCAGAAGGGGAGGCTGGAAGGGGGCGCCTGCTGCTCAGTGCCCATTACAGACCCCACATTGCAATCCCCGACAGGAGAGACTTACCAATTTAAGGCCCCACAGGGGAAGCTGGAGGTTCATCTCCTGACTTTTTGTAGGAGCTTTGCAGCTCAGCTGGTGAGAATTCTCCATCACCCTGCCTTTCTCCAAGGGACTTTCCTTCAAGCACCCTTCCCAACTTCTTCCTCCTCCATGAAATAATGTTCCTCTCCTTTGTTTCTCGCACTTGCCTGTGATGGGACCTTAGCTTGCTCAGCCCAGACTGCCATTCTCTGCTCTTCCCAATTAAGCCCATGCTGCTGGTCAAATAACTGGCAGATTGAGTTTAAGGCCAATCGAACTAATAAATTCAAGAACTTGCAAGGAACAAAATCAATATGCACAAATTAGTGGCACTCCTAGGTGCTCAGAAGGAACCATCAGAAAGAGACTGCGGAGAACAATCTCATTTACACCTGCATCCAAGATAGCAAGATACCCGGGAGGCCCCTGAACCAAGAAAGTGACAGCCCTGTAACAATGACGACAGACAGGGAGGGGTACACACGGAGATGGGGAGGCACTGTGCTCAGGGAAGTACCCACACTGGGAAAATACCTACTCTCCCCAAAACCGGCTACAGAGTCCTCACTCTGGCTCCCGAATTTCCGGACTCGGAGCAAGCCTGGAGTGGGTGTGGACACGGGAAGGACCCCGCAGGGCTGAGGTGGGGAGAGCACAAGCACCGAAGAAGGCAGACGCTCCCTGACTGCAGACCATCTGAGGAGAACAAGGAACCGAATCCGCGAGCACACAAACACAGACAAGGACCAAGGAGCACCCGAGCCCAGAAAGGGGGGACCCCACAGCCCCGCGCACAGCACAGCAGGAGGCCACGTCTCCTCACACAAAACGACGGAAGCCCCAGTGTCTACACAGGGCGCCCTTTCTCTGAGGGGTCCTGAGACCACAAACCCCTTGACAGTCCACTAAGGGACTTCTCACCTCCTCGAGCGTCTGGTCCTTAGGAGGTTGGACTGCTGCCAGTGTGGGCGTGTCCTCCACAACGGGTCCGGTCAGTGTGGATGCAGAGCCACACCCTCCTCAGCTTGTCCTGTCAGGGTGGGAGGCGCCCCACATTCTCCAGAAGTCTCCACAGTGGGTTTTGAAGAGGCAGGGCTCAGGTCCCAGCTATGGCTGTGCAGCCTGGGCACAGGGCGGGAGCTGGGGTCTGGCGCCCTCTGCAGGCGGTGGAAGGCAGTGCAGGACTGTGGGAGCTCACCCTTCAGTGGAATATCCTGCTCCCTCCTGGGGTCCAGCTGACGCCATTTCATTCCGGAAATTCAAGCTGCATGGAGCCCAATACCCCCCAACTTCCCCCCAAATAGCTAAGGAACAATGAATTGGAAACAATGTGGAATTACAACAGTCCTTGACCCAAACAGTGTCACTGAACATGGCCCTGATGCAGACCCACACTCTGACCTCAACTTGGTCTCAAGACTGGACCCTACCCTAATCCAAGACCCTAACCCTAGCCCCCAACCCAAACAATGTTCACAAGAATCAAGAGGTAGAAACTGCAAATATCCATCAATGGCAAGTGCATAAGCAAAGTGTGGTGAAGGGTTTGAATTTGGGTTCAGGTTCAGGTTTTAGTCAGAGTTCTAATCAGGCTTTGGGTTTAGTGTTAGGGTGAGGATTTAGAGTGAAGGACAAGGGAACAGAGTTATAGTTTAGGGCTTTAAGTTTATGATTTACGCTTTAAGACTCAGGGCTTATGGGATAAAGTTCAAGGTCAAATTTGGGGTTTGACTTCATGCTGGGATTTGGGTTCAGGTTTCATGACTTGGAGGTCTGGTTTAGGGTTTGGGTTCGTGGTTCAGGGCTTGGATCCAGGGCTCAGGTACAGGCTTTGGGTTCCATTCCAGGTTTGGGAATCAGGGTTCTAGTTTGGGCTTTAAGGTCAGCTTAGGTTTCAGCATTGGTAGGGTTTAAGGTTAGGTTTAGGGATGACACATTTTCTTCACTTGTCATCATGGACAAAAAAATTCTATCTGAAGTTTCTAAGTCAGAAATGTATTTCATCTGGGGGCGCCAGGATGGCTCCGTGTGTTAAGCCTCTGCCTTGGGATCAGGTCATGATCTCAGGATCCTGAGATCGAGCCCTTCATCAGGCTCTCTGCTTGGCGGGGAGCCTGCCTCCCCATCTTTCTCTCTGCCTGCCTCTCTGCCTACTTGTGATCTCTGTCTGTCAAATAAATAGAATTAGTAAAAGCTATTATATGATCTTTTACAAACCATTTCCTATCTTTGCATTCTCATGTGCCAAGACAGACAGGGATTATTTAAAACCCTGAAGAGAGTGCTCTTGCTTTTAAATTGCCTGTAACCTTCGTGTAATAGATTTATGATTGATGATAGATTTAGTTAAAATATAACTATTTAAAATATTTACTCTCAGTAAACGATTTCAACCTATGCTCATTTAAGTAACTTGGTGCATAATCCCTTTTCTATTAAACCATAGTGCAAGGACCAATGCCGCGTTTCCGATAGAACCACAAGCTATTTTTCTAGAATGGCCGTATGCATATATATCAGGCGTCCTGTTTTCACTCCCTTTGTGGAGCACCTACCCTGGAGGTCATGTAATAACCAATGACCAAAAAAACAAACAAAAAACCCAAACATCCAGGTCGAAGTGCCATCCCTGCCTGGAGTGGAGGAGACTCCTCAGACAGATCCCAGGCAGGCATCTCAGCCCAGGCCTGTGCTGGGGAAGCTGGTTCCTGGCTTTGGGCGCAATCTGGAAGCCAGCAAACTGACCCAAGAGTGCAACTGGCGTTTAGGACTGATGATCTTTTCGCAGCCAGGCTGCCCGTGGACACCCGCTCAGAAAGCCAGGCTAGGAGTCTGCCCAGCGCAGGCGCTGGCAATGGGGCAGCATGCTAGGGCATAGCCCTGCACCCCAGCCAGGGCTCAGTCCTCAGGAGTGAGGGGGCGGGGCCGGCGCAGAAAAGGGTCTTTGCTAATTTCCAAAGCTGGAAGTGAGCTCTCAGAGGACTCAGGAGGGAGGGGGCGGGGGCGGTTCGGGGGCGGCCAGGAGAAGGGGCTTTGCTAATTGCCCAGGCGGGAAGGAGGGGCGCACAGCGCCAGGGTGCTGTGCTGCAGCCCATTCGGGACTGCAGGACCCACCATACTCGCTGCCCCTGCGCTCCCATGCTCCAGTTTAGCCCCAGAGGCCGCGGTGTCCCATTCTCATTCCTGCCGCCTGCTGCCCCTCCCTGCCCCATGGCTTCTCTGGAGGACCCTCTGCTCACAGGTAAAGTGACACCTCGTCGCGCCCTCACCTTAAGCAGAAACTCAGGACAGGAGCGGGGGAAGGCGGGGGGAGTGGTCGGGGCCCAGGCTCCCGCCAACCCTAGGGCACCAAGACCACCCCGGACGCCGCGCCACACCCCCTCCGCAGGGGGTCGGGCCAGGACAGTGCCACAGGAGGTACCCCCACCCCTGCCAGCAGGCAGGCTAGCCCCCATAGTTCGGCGCCCCCACGTGCATGTCAGAGCCTCCTGCCATTCCCAGGGCATCCAGAACCCAGAGAGTGAGGCCTTGGGTGCTTTCTAGTGACAGATTCAAGGCAATTCTTCGACTTTGGGACTTCAGAGTTAACATAGTTTTCATTTGTGATTATTATTTTTGTGTGGGCCATAGCATTTCTTTTGACCTATGGTTGTTTTCACTCCCGGTTCTGAAGAAGCCCCTAAATCCTAACCCTGTTGAGGACTCTGAAAGCTCTCAGAGCACCAGTGCTGGGGGACAGTGTGGACACATGTTTTGGTTTCTCCTCTGGCCTGCTTCTGTGGCAGCCCCGCTCTGTCCTCCTCAGACTTCAGAGCAATATCTGAACAAGTGGAGAAGCGACCAGGTGGTCAGGAAGGTGGCCACCGAAGAGTGACTTCTCTGGAGGGTGGCTGAGCTAGCAAGTGAGCATGTTAGTCCAGCTCTGCCTGCATTCAGTATGGAGCTGAACAGGGGCCAGGGAAGAGGAGGAGGAGCAGAGAGCAGGGACTAAGGGACCAAAGAGGAGATTCAGGTGAAGGGAAGTAATGGGGAGGAAAGAGAAGAAACTCTAGAAGACAGGCATGTAGAAAGGAAAAGGGATGAAGTGGGCATTGGGAAAGGGCACCACCAGGGAAGGAGAGAGGGGAAGTAAAGAGGGAGGAAAGAGGAAAGGGGAAAGGGAGAAGGGAGGAGTCAGCATGCCAGGGCTCCCCCTGCATCTGAAGAAGAGGTGGCTGGTCCAGCTTGTCAAACAGGGTGCTCACTCTTTGGCCCCAGTTTCTGCTCCCAGTGCTACTGGGCTTTTCAAGGAAGGCAGGCTGTCCCTTGGGACCTACTGGAGCCCACTGGAGCCCACAGGAGGGTGGGAGAAATAAGATGCCACCGGGTCCTGTCCTGAGCTGCTCCCAGCCACCAGCCTCACCACATGGTGCAAGAGGGACCCCAGAACAAAGGAAGGATACAGGCCAGCATGTCTGCTGGTGGCCCTGGGCACTTAGCTCATCGCAGTGAACCACACCACCTCCTCAACCCACACTTTTAAAGCCTCCTTCTTCGTTTCTGGCTTTCATGTCTGTAGGAACATGAGCCAGATCTAACTCATCTCCGACAGACAATTCTGACTCACCCCGTGTCAGATTTTTATGAGTGGCTGTGATAGAGTAAGATAGCAATGCTCCAACAAACGGACTGTTTCCTCCCACTTGACCTCAACAGTATTATACATTTTCTTAGCGAAAACATCTTGTCTCCTTCCATTAAGCTCATAACGTGGTCTAATAGTATACATGCGCCTTCGTTAGATGCGAAGCAATACAGAGGTCCTTTTTTTTTTTTTTTTTAATTTTACAAGGTAAAGTCAGTGAACACATCCAACTTGACGAATACGTCTCTAAAATGTCAATCCAGGCAAAGCTTTTTCTGCCTACAGTTTGGAGCCTACGTGGTGACATTTTTAAAATGCTTTCAGTCCCTCAGTGAGGCTCTTAGAAGCTAGCCAGGGCTTACTACGTGCCAGGCACTGTGTCAGGTGTTGGA
Organism: Mustela nivalis; assembly: GCF_964662115.1. Lineage (NCBI taxonomy): Eukaryota > Metazoa > Chordata > Mammalia > Carnivora > Mustelidae > Mustela > Mustela nivalis. The sequence goes on from NC_139040.1 coordinate 75,746,323, forward strand.
GCTAAAGGGAAGGAGAGCTTGGAGGCTGGCTGGGGAGGGACATCCATGACACAACGACAGCTAGAAACGGAGGCCAGTGCTAGAAAACAGAGAGCAGGCTGCATGGAGTGTGTGTACCATGGGGCTTGTGAGCTCACGAATAATTGGGAGTAACTGGAGTGGGGAGATGGGGGAGAGAAGAGGGTCTTCCCATCAATGGGAATCACCTGTGCTTGGAGGCAGGTGCCATGAGAGGTCTCCACAGGAAGAAGTAGGCAGTGTGGTTGAAGGGCAGAGAGATGGGGCAGAACAGGCATCAGTCAGTTGGAGGGGTATGAAGAGACTGATGGGAGGATTATGGGTGCTTTTGGAGGACTGAGAATTTGTTAGAAGATCAGTGCAGATTTCTATGGAGACAAATGCCAGGAACTGATAGGTCTTTGAAAGGTCACTCTGGCTGCCTTTTGACAAAGGGTTTGGTAAAAGGCACTTACAGGTGTGAACACACCAGGTGGGAGGTGAGTGCAGGAAATCAGGTGAGGGAGCATGGGAACTTGATCCGGGGGTATATAAGGGAGAATAGCCTTTAAGGAGTTCCACAAATTGGCACCAGATGTGGCTTCATTACAGAGCTGGAAGGGGGAGGTGGGTGTGTCCTGGAGGTTACAGAAATTACATGAGAAAGGGAAGTCTTTTTAGGTCTCTTTTTCAACTAGAGGAACTCTCACCTTATTGATAGAATTCCAGAGTGGGAACCAATGATATGAGGACATCTTTGAAAAGTCTGAATATGTTCTTCGACATCTTTGCAAGTGACGAGGAGACCTTGGCCTTAGGAGGCCTTGGCCCTCTTTGTAGCCAAAAAGATTTCACCTACAGATTTGGGTTCTCCCTTTTAAAGTCAAGGAGTCAGTCCTTCCAAAGGACACCTCCTATCATTTTACCCTCTCATCATACCTCACGTGCTGGCATCTCCAAGACCCTCTGTTCCAGGTTGAGAGTATCCACTTTGGCCGGGCTGGTCTTGCCAAGAACACCACCACAGGAAATCTAGAGCCTGTAGTGCTATTAATAACATCATCTAAGACTGTGTTTGCTGCCCTCATGGCCTCTTCCCACCATGACTCACTGAAGCTTTTTACACATTGTATCCATTAAGCTATAGTTCCCAAAGCTCATCTTCTCTAGTGCCATTAGTTTTTAGGGGACCAGGCAAACCTTAAACTTGTCCCCCTTAATTGGATCCCTGTGCCCCCACAATCTCTTTGAATGCCTTTCACCATGATCCTTGAATGAGATCTGAGACCACTGCTGGTACCTAACACTTCTTGGCACCTTGTCTGCTAGGTTCTTGGAAGAGGAGGTGGCTATGGAGGTGAGTGGGGATGGGAGTGGGAGGATTTCTCCCTTCACTTCCCTTTTTATGTTTTCAAATAATGGGTTTTGAGGGGGAGGGAAAGGTTAACCAGACCATTTATTTTCCATCTCCACCGATAAAATGTCACACAGGAGAGAGGTGTCAGAAACGCACTTTCAGGTTAATTTTTTTACAAGGTAGATTGACTTATGAACCTACTTTGTTATTCCATTTCATTCAATTTCCCTGTACCTCCTTTTCTATGAAGTGTAACGGTAACCCATCATTATTTTTATTGTTGTCACGTGCTTTGTGAACCATAAATTGTAGGCTATAAATGGGAGCGCTTTTCTTTTTTTTTGTAGTTTACGAAAAACTAATATTTTTTAAATTCATTTTTTATTTATTTTCAGCATAACAGTATTCATTCTTTTTGCACCACACCCAGTGCTCCATGCAAGCAGTGCCCTCTATGATACCCAACACCTGGTACCCCAACCTCCAAATCCCCCGCCCCTTCAAAACCCTGATTGTTTTTCAGAGTCCATAGTCTCTCATGATTCAGCTCCCCTTCCAATTTCCCCCACCTCCCTTCTCGTCTCTAACTCCCCATATCCATGAAAAACTAATTTAAAAACATTTATCCACCAGAGTACCCAAAAGGGCTCCCATATAAACTATCTGTCGTTACATTATGTCCCGATGTGGAGCTCGATCCCAGGATCCTGAGATCATGACCTGAACTGAAGGCAGAGGCTTTAACACACTGAGCCACCAGCCCCAATGTATTCTCTTCAGTACCAGAATTTGTAACCAATTGACAGATGAGAAAGGAGGCAGTCAAGTGAAAAACAATAGGTCTTAGACCTGCAAGAAATTTGAATTAGATGAATTCAGCTACTCAGGCACTGTTTCACATTTTCAGATCTCTGCAGAAAAGGGGTTAACCTTTTTACAGCATGTAAAAGAGAAGACTATAACACATACTATGTGTAAGCATGTAAATATCAAAAAATATCCCATTAGTTGCTAAGACACACAGGGCCTCTATTTTCTCTCAAATTCATGAATATGTAGGAGCAATAAGTGAGAAGTGAATGTATACTCTTCACTTCGAAGTCTTTTAGAAATCTAAAATAAACATAACTGATGCTTTCCTTCTGATGGTCCCTCTGTTGGTCATATTGTATATGAGCCATGACATTTAGTTTTACAAAATTTATTGATGTTTGTTGATATGTTTTATCATAACTAATTTTCCCTCCCTTATCTAGATTCCCCAGCTTTCAGACAGGTGGACACTTCAATAAACAATACCCAAGGGATGTATCAAGTACTTCTTAGACATTCTCTCAGATCCTTGAGGTCTCATTTTGCCTATGGATTTGCAATAGGTTCTGCCAGAGGCACCACTGTGACAACTGATGTCCATGGTCTATCTCCTGCTAAGCTCAAGAGGTCACTGGTTTCCAAGTTTATCTATACAATTAATGCATTCCAGCAAGTTCTTTTTTTTTAATATTAACAAACTTATTTTAAAGTTTATATGGAGAGGCAAAGACTCACAATAGTCAACATAGTGTTGAAGGAGAAGAAAGACTGAGGACTGACTTCAAAGTTTACCATAACGATGGGGCGCCTGGGTGGCTCAGTGGGTTAAGCCTCTGCCTTCAGCTCAGGTCATGATCCCAGGGGCCTGGGATCGAGTCCCGCATTGGGTTCTCTGCTCAGCAGGGAGCCTGCTTCTCCTCATCTCTCTCTCTGGCTGTCTCTCTGCCCATTTGTGATCTCTCTCTCTGTCAAAAAAATAAATAAAATCTTAAAAAAAAAGTTTACCATAACGATAATTGTAAGCATGATATTGTAATACCACAGAAAGACTAGATTAAAGCAACAGAATATATATTATCAATTATATTTTATATTTAATAGAAAAGAAAAAGCAATAAAAGAGAGCAAAATACAATCTTTTAAACAAATGGTTCTGTAGCAATGGTGAAGCTAAATCTAAAAATATAAAATAAAATAAATCCAGGCAGATATCCTACACTCTTCACAAAAATTAACTCAGATTGGATTATAAACCTAAACATGAAACATGTAGAATGTAATATAGAAGAAAATTTAAATGACCTTGGTTTTCGCAAAAACTTTAGCTACAAAAGCACAAGCACTGAATTTAAAAATGTCTACTCTGTGAAACACAATGCCAAGAGAATGAAAAGGCAAAGCACAGACTATGAGAAAAAAATTGCAAAATACACATCTGGCAAAGGACTGTTAATCAAAAATACACAAAGACCCCTTAAAACTCAACAATGGGGGAAAAACCTGATTAAAAATGAGCCAAAGACCTTAGCAGATACCTCACCAAAGAAAATATTACAGATGGCAAATAAGCATATGAAAAGTTGCTTCACATCATATGTCTTCAGGAAAATGCAAATTAAAACAAAAAAGAGACACCAGTACATACCCAGAATCCAGAGCACTGACAACAGAACACGAAATGTTGGTGAGGATGTGGAGCAACAGGAATGTTCTTCCATGTCTATTGAGAATAAAGAATGGAAAACAACTTGGCAGTTTCTTACAAAACTAAACATATTCTTGCCAGATGATTCAGCAGTAGCAGCTCTTGGTATTTATCCAAAGAAGATGAAATCTATACCCACAAAGATGTCTATAGTAGTTTTATTCATAACTGACAAAAGCTTGGAAGCAACCAAGATATCCTTCCATAGGTGAAAGGTCCAATAAAGTGTAGTACATGCAAACAATGGAATATTATTTAATACTAGAGAAATGAATTACCAATCTATGAAAAGATATGGATATAAATATTTAATAAATATTTGATTTTAGGCTTCTAAAATGTCTATCAATAGTATTAGTATATTTTAACAGTGAATGCTCAGCATTCATGAATTTACCTAATAAAACATTTTGGGTTCAATATTTTAAATACTTCAACCTCTATGATTATATTCCTAATAATTTTGAATTGGGGTAAATAAACCTTAATTTTTTGTAACTTGTTTCTTATTTCAAGAGAGCTCAATGAAATTTTAGAAAATAAAAATTTACAAAAAAAAAGTTTAGTTTACTATTGCCAAATAATTTAAAACTTTATCTTATATTCAAATACATATATTTTTCTAAATTGATTTATATGCTACTAAAAACAAAAACTTTTAGTTATACTAGATTTCATATCCTGCAATCAATGCCAGAAATCCATCTGGCAATGATTTGTCTTAAATAGAGTTAAGATGGGTGTTATTACAATGCAAGATGGAAACAAAGATAGTATAACAATTGGTGTTACATAACTTTTCCGTTTTGATCAAGTTACTAATCTACAAAAGGCTTTTATCAGTGACAGACTTGGGAACTTACAAAACTTTTAAACTAGCATGTGCGACTCATTCCTAGAAAACAACACAATCAATAACACTTTATTTAGATTAAATCATGACTATTTCTCCATTTGAATAAAAAAGGTAGCAACCCCAATAAGTTTATTGAACATGAAAAGTTGAAATGCTATAATGCTCCTAAGGAATTAAATGATCCAGTCAAGAATTACAAAAAAAGGATATAAATTACCAAAGTGTTTGTATAATTGTAATGTACAACTGCCCATTATCGTTCCATAGTGTACGCTTGTACAAGAACTCTATAAAAGAACTCCACTTCTAAACTGTGGAAAATATGTTCCCTTTCCCCCTATATACAACTATTAAGCCATTCATTTAGCTTTTAAAATATCCACTTAATACAGGCTTTTTACACATTTGAACAGGCAGCAGGGCTCTATTCTTATCACTTACATCTGAAGGATAGACTTCTAGCGTAAGAGGTAAAGCCCATAAAGGAGCCCAATAATAACAACAAAATACAGTTTAGTGAGCCCTTACAATCTGCCAGCTACCTTTCTGAGAATACTTCAATTAATAAAACATATAAAATACCTGACCACAAAGAGCTCACATTCTTTTGAAATATAATAGTGAAATAAACCAATAATAGAGGGGCACCTGGGTGGCTCAGTCCATTGAGTGACTGCCTTTGGCTTGGGTCATGATCTCAGGGTCCTGGGATGTAACTCCCCAGCAGGCTTTCTAGGCAGTGGGGTGTTTTCTTCTTCCTCTGCGCACCCTCCCTATTCTCTCTCTCTCTGTCTCAAGTAAGAAAATAAACCAGTAATAGAATAATGATTGATGGTTGATGGTGATAAGTGATACAAAGAAATACAAGAAAGGTAAAAGCCATTGGGGAATGCTGGGATGAAAGTTAATTTTATTTTGTTTTGGGTGGTTATATCTCATTTATGAGATGTTATTTGCACAAAGACCCAGGAAGTGAAGGAGAGTGTTATACAAATATTAAAGGAAAAGATTGCTCTAGGCAGAGCAAGTAAGTATATAGACTTTGTGTGAACAACTTGTCTGTTACTTTTGAGGAAAAGCAAGGAGGCCAATGAGGAGTTCATAGTGGTGGAGAGAGGAAGAACGTATTGATGTATGACCTTCTAGTACATTGAAACGCCTTCAGTTTTTATTTAATATGAAAGGGGAAGATACCAAAAGTCTTTCAACAGCAGAATAAAATCATATGACTTGATTTTTAGGTTAAATTGCTGTACCAAAATAAATTTGCATGGAGAAAGGAGTGCAGTATGTGTGGAAGTGGGGTTATCAATCAAGTCAATAATTCAGGAACATATGATGGTGTTTTTAGCATGCTGGGTGGTAATAGAAGTGGTGAGGTATGGTTTTCATTGTGTATATATTTTGATGGTGAATATTCTGGTGAACAGGATGGGGTATGTGCAGGACAGACATCAACATTTATTTTACCTGCACAAACAGAAGGGTGGAGTCTTCATTCCCTGATATGGAGAGAACTCTGAGTTCAAATGTTCTTTCTCATTAAATGGCATAGTGATGATGAGGATTTAGTCAGACAGTGAAAGAGAGCAGTAAGCATAGTGTTAAGCGGTAAGACATTATAATACATTTGAACATCAAAAAACGTTGTGTTGGATCATCTGTTTATGTGAGTAAATAAATAAATAAATCTTCCTGGGGTTCTGATAGAGGTAAAGAAGACTGTATATGATCCAAAGGGGCACGTGCACCAAATGTTTATAGCAGTAATATCCACAATAGCCAAACTATGGAAAGAACCAGTATGTCCATCAACAAATGAATGATATTTGTTTGTATATATATATATATATATATATATATATATATATATATACACAATGGAATACTATTCAGCCATCAAAAGAAATGAAATCTTGCCATTTGCGTTGACATGGAAGGAACTGGAGGGTATTATGCTTAGCAAAATAAGTCAACCAGAGAAAGGCACTATTATATGATCTCCCTGATATGAGGAAATGGAGGTGCAATGTGGGGGGTTTGGGGAACAGGAAAAGAGTAAATGAAACAAGATGGGATCGGGAGGGAGACAAACCATAAGAGACTCTTAATCTCACAAAACAAACTGAGAGTTGCCGGGGGGGTGGGGAGGTTAGGGAGAGGGTGGTGGGGTTATGAACATTGAGGAGGGTATGTGCTGTGGTGAGTGCTGTGAAGTGTGTAAACCTGGTGATTCACAGACCTGTCCCCCTGGGGCTAATAATACATTATATGTTAATGAAGAAGAAGAAGAAGAAGAAGAAGAAGAAGAAGAAGACTACTATAAATCAAATGCTATGGTTTTTGGCATAGAGTGTGTAATCAGGCATATTTTATTAAAGTAACCAAGTAAAAAGATGGTCGAAAATTGGAATAACATAAAACATAAAAATCAGAGATTTTAAAAAGAGATATGGGACAGTGTAGAGAATATAGTCAATGATATTATAATAGTGTTATATGGTGACAGATGGTGGCTATATTTGTAGTGATCATAGAATAATGTATGGAGATATTGAAAACCTGAAACCAATGTAACACTGACTATCAACTACACTCAAATAAAAAAATAGTAAAAAGAAAACATTTTAATTTAAAAAGATAAAAAGAGGGACAAGAATTTGAAAAGTGAATTTCAAAAAGAGTAAAGATGAGGCTAAGACATACTGTGAACCTTGAGGAAAACACCATTTTGAAAATTCTTCCCATTTTGAGAAAACTCAAATGAATCAATACCATAAAAGAACCCATTTTAACTGAGAGATGTAATGAATGCTCAAGAAATAATTTTATGACAGGATAATTCTTCCCTATGAAACAGCATACAGAAACCCGGGGAAACACCTGGAAGCCAAATAAACTATACTGAAAATAAGAATTAGGAAAAAGATAAATGATGAAAGATAAGAAAATTAGACCTGCAACAGAGACCTAGTGAAGAGAATTTTTAGCTTGTGGTTTAATGTTTTTGAGGATAATCTAGAGTTCATAACTGCCTTGAGGCAGGCTGGTTGTAGGCAGTTTAGGCAGACCCCTAAGAGAGGCCTACTTTGGGCAGGTGGTGTTGGAGGAGGCCATTGGGCTGGACAAAGACAAATCCAACCATTTGACTAAAGTGTCTGTGAAGATGTTGAAGTCAGATGCAGCAGAGAAAGACCTGTCAAACCTAATCTCAGAAATGGAGATGATGAAGATGATTGGACAGCACAAGGACACCATCAACCTGCTGGGTCCTGCACACAGGATGGTCCTTCGTACACTATCATGGAATATGCCTCCAAAGACAACATACAGGAGTACCTGCAGGCCCAGAGGCCTCCTGACCTGGAGTACTGTTACAATATCAGCCACAATGCAGCAGAGCAACTCTCCTCCAAGCACCCGGTATCCTGTGCCTACCAGGTAGCCTGAGGCATGGAGTACCTTGCCTCCAAGAAGTGCATACACCAAGACCTGGCCACCAGGGAAGTGCTGGTGACAAAGGACAACATGAGAAGATCTCAGACTTCAGCCTTGCCAGAGATATCACCACATCAGTTACTATAAAATGAGAACCAACAGTGGACTGCCTGTGAAGTGGATGGTCTCTAAGGCCATGTTTGACCAGATCTACATCCACCAGAGTGACTTCTGGTCTTTTGGGGTGATCCTGTGCAAAATTTTCACTCTGGAAGCCTCCCATATCCTGGAGTGCCTGTGGAGGTGGTTTTTAAGCTGCTGAAGGAGTCATTTGATGGATAAGCCAATAAGTGCACCAGAGAGTTAGACACAATAATGAGGGGTGGCTGGCATGTGGTACCTTCAAGCTGCTGGTAGAAGACCTGGATCATACTGTGGCCTTGACCTCCAACCAGGAGTACCCGGACCTGTCCTTGGCCCTGGAACAATACTGTCTATGCTTTCCCAACACCCAAAGCTCCACCTGCTCCTCAGAGAAGAATTCCACCTTCTCTCATGTGCCGTTGCCCAGGGAGGCCTATCTGCCCTGACACCCAGCCCAGCTTGCCAATGGTGGACTCAAATGACTAGTATCCCTATTACTCCTGTCCAGATTCCGTCATAAGCTGTAACCCTTACCCCCCACCCTCCCTGCAAGACTCACTGCCTTCTCCTTTGTCCCTTTCCTACTGGCAGGAGCCAGCTGCCTACCTGAGGCCTTCACCCCTTGAAGTTCACCTCTCTTCCCCTTCCTCTTCCTCCTCCTTACAACCTGCTCATGAAAGAAAGGAACAGAGAGGCAGGTACTTGCTCGTGGCTACTTCCTTCCCTCCCATATGTTGGACCAAGACCCCTCCCTGTCATCTGGTACTTCCTGGATGTCGAGGGAGTTGGAGATGAGGCATGCCAGTGAAAGCTGTCAGAGCTTTCCTGTTTTGGTTTTGTCTGCTTAGCATAACATGTAAGACTGAGTTCTGGTGGCAGGGACCTAGTCCTTGGGGCTATAGCACTAGCGAGGGGAGGTCAACTGCTCTGGGCCTTGGCTAAGAGCAAGCCCTGCTCCAGAGATATGGTGCCAAGGGCTTATTAATTTTGATACTAATTTGCTTTGCTGACCAAATACCTGGTATCCAAAGATGGGAAGGCAAAGACTGGAAGCAGTGTTGTGACCATGGGGTCCAGCCCCAAACTATGAAGAAAACACAAAGTGTATAAATCTGAGTAAGTATATATTTACACACCTTTTTAAATAGGTTGTTATCAAAGATTTAATCAATGGGTAATATGCTCCTCGTGGCTGGGAAGCATCTGTTGCCATATATTAAAAACAAAGAAAAGAGGTGTCTGGGTGGCTTCCTCCAAGAAGTGTCCCTTCTTTTCAGGTCATGATCCCAGGGTCCTGGGATGGAGCCCCACATCAGGCTCTCTGCTCAGTGGGAAACCTGCTTCTCCTTTTCCCTCTGCCCTGCTTATAGTTCCTCTTCCTGTCTCTCTGTCTGTCAAATAAATAAAATATTTAAAAAAAAAAACAAGAAAGAAACAAAATGTTTTTAAAAGGTCTTTTTTTTTAAAATTTTCTAGGGGTGCCTGGATGACTTAGTTGGTTAAGCAGATGTTTGCCTTTGGCTGAGGTCATGATTCCAGTGTACAGGGATCCAGCCCTGCATGGGACTACTTGCACCCCAAGGAGCTTGCTTCTTCCTCTCCCTTTGCACATGATTCCCCCTGTTTGTGTGCTTCTTCTCTCTCTCTCTCTCTCTTTCTCTCTCTCTCTTGCTGTCAATAAATAAAATAAAATCTTTTACTAAATAAATAAATTTCTAAACCTACTTTCATTTTAGGTCCCTTAATAAAAATTGCTACTGCTTCATTAAAAAAAAAAAAAAAGATAATTTAGAAAGATGCTTCCAGAGTTAAAAAGCTGTTTTGTTTCTTTGTCAGGATTCAAAAGTAAAAGAAAAAATATGCTATATTAACTCTAATCACACTATAACTTTGGTGGTTATATCAAGATAATGAAAAGTGATTTTAAAGCAAATTTCATTATCAGACATAAAGATCAAGTCAAAATTACAGAAGAGTAAAAGGATGAATTCATCAGGGAGTATAATAATTCTTTTTTTTTTAAAGATTTTATTTATTTATTTGACAGAGAGAGATCACAAGTAGGCAGAGAGGCAGGCAGAGAGAGAGAGAGGAGGAAGCAGGCTCCAGCTGAGCAGAGAGCCCGATGCGGGACTTGATCCCAGGACCCTGAGATTATGACCTGAGCCAAAGGCAGCGGCCTAACCCACTGAGCCACCCAGGTGCCCCGGGAGTATAATAATTCTTGACTTTTAATATGTAACAACAGATTTGGGGATATATAGGGAAAAACTAAGAACAAAAATCATAACTTCTACCTTGGACGACAAATGGAAAATAATTTCAACACCCTTATTTTAAGATTACATAGACAAATGGTCATCACATTGGTAAGATATGTAAGACTTGAACAAAATGATCAACTAAGTAGATATGCTTGATATTACATTACAGTAACTGAACTAATTGAGGTCAGTGTTTGGTGAATCACAGAAACAGGTGGAGTTGTCAAACAAAGTAATCTTTGTTTACAACATACAAGGAGTTCACAGGGAATAAGTTCCAAAGCCTTGACTGTTTGAACAGGAGAGAGATTTTTATTTAGTATTTAAGATGAATACTCAGAAGGGAGAGTTTTATTATCCCGTGTATGGTTGGTCATAAGGTTGTGGATGCATGCACATCCACATATGTATTTGTGCAATATGTATTGCATGTTCACCTGAATGAAGCTTGTATTCCACCGAGGGCAGAAATGTCAACGTTAGAATAAAGCAGAGGTAACTGTTGGACAAGGGAAAGGGACTCTGCAGGCTTCAAGAGCAGATATAAACTAGATGGGGTCTTGGGCTCATTTTCTGGGACAAGGAATGCAAGGCCTTGATTACTTTTGAAATAGCACTAGGAGTTTTACCACTGATTTATTGTCTCAATAGCTTAGGCTTTTTCCTGGTCTGGTGGTGACTGTTAGTTTTCCCATTGCCTTGTTCCCTCAAAATCCTTAATGAGTGAGGTTTTTGCATTTCTTTGTAAGAACCTCCCAGGAAGTTTTGGAAGAAGTGTGCTTGGGCAAGTACACAGGTGGGGTATAGATCATTGAAAATAGCTGGGGACAAAAAATGACTTTTCTTATGTCAGGAAAACTATATCTCTTCTTTAATTTTCTAGGAACCTCTAACTCTTTCTGCTGATGTTACCAGCAGGCATCTGAGATATTACTGATTGTTCTCTTGAACCTAAGGAAAAGGAAATGTAGAAAGCAAAAGACAAAACTTTAAAATCTATCTTCCAACTCATCAATTCACTGCAGCCACCTCTCTGTCTTTCCCTTTCTCTTTTTCTCTCTTTCTCTTTCTCTCTCACTTTCTCTCTCACATACACACAACACACGCAAATCACTTTAAAACAATTTTTAATTTTCCCTATTCCATTTTAATATACTTGAGGCATGATCATTTTCTTAGTAAATACAAGGAAAAAAAATCTAGGATTCCATCATTCTGTGTGATTAAAGTATTGAGGAATTTACTTCCAATAGCACTTATAAAAACATATTTTATTTAAGGAATATTATATAATCAGGTGCCTGCATTTTTCTTATTCTCTAACTAGTGTTATTTGGCAATTAATATTTTGTCAATCAATATTCCCCTATACCTGAATGTGTGGGCAGTGAGAGATGAGTTAGAGGCAAGGATGGTGAACACTCCCAACAACTGCAGACTACATATATCTTAAGCCATGATTTTCTTTGCAAAGGTCAACATTGATAATGTTCTAGTCATACCTCCGTGTACCATGAAAGAAGTAGCATATTTCTTGAAAGACACAGCTATCAAAGCTCCATTGAGAAACTGAAAAGATGGAGAAGGGATTTGCAAATTAAATATTTGAGAATGGACATCTACTCTGATTATTTAAAAATGAATAAAAATAAAAAACCTTACTAATAACCAAACAGAGTATCCAATTTTACATGTGAAGGAAATAATGGAAGAGCCATGTCACCAAAAGTATATGGATGGCTTATAAGCACATGGCCAAATTCTCAACATTTAAACATTAAAGAAATAAAAATTAAAATCATAATGAGACATGCTTACTTATCTATTAGAATGGCTAAAATTATAAAGGCTAATTGTACTTGGTCTGAGCTAGATTGAGAAGCAACAAAAAATCTAAACTGTTGTTGGCATATATCATGATATAACCACTTTGGGAAATAGTTTGAAAATTTTTTTAAATGCAAAATATGTTGCAGTTACACAAATAGCCATTTTATTCTAGGCATTTAACCAAGAAAAACAAACCCTATGTTCATACAAGGACTTGTATATGAATTTCATAGCAGCTTTATTTTTAAGAATTAAAAACAGTGGAAATGTTCATCAATGTCCATCAATAGAGCAAAGACAATTGGAGATTCTCAAAGTAATGATGCTGAGAAAAGAAAATCCAGGCAATGAATTATATATACTGTGTGATTCCATGACTACAAAAAATCTTGAAAATACAAATTTATATATAGTCACAGTCATCAAATATATGGTGTGATTTTAGTGCCTTCTTCTGTGCTCCCTTAGCTTCCTACACTTGGATCTCCGAGCATTTCTTACACCATGTGAAAATATGAACTCTTTCTCTTTATTCTGTCTTACTAGAATAAGAATCCTTGAAATTTTATGGACATTTGAACTCTCAGTTATTAGCAGAAATTCTATCACACAGTAAGTTTCCAAATATAAAAGCCAGAGTTTTACAATGACTTCTAAGCTTTTACATGATCTAGCCACTCATTTAACCTCTGTGACCTCTTTCCCTGCTACTCTTCAGTCACTCACAGTGGCCTCCTTGCTATTCCTCAGATATGCCAGGCATGATCCAACCTTATGGCCTTCAAGATAGCCAATTCCTTTGTCTGGAGTGACCTTATTGCTGATAGTTCTGCGCAAATTCATCACCTTTCCATACATTTGTTCAATTGTCAGCTTCATTGTAACTACCCTGATCTTTCTATTAAAAATTTTAACTCCCCATCCCCTGCCTAGCAACCTTGATTTTTCTCACCCTGATCGAATTTTTCTTTTTCCCCATTGTACTCTTCCTTTTTGAATGCACTATGCCATTTTTATTAAGGTTTATAGCTTTGAATTGTCTCACCCATTAAAATAAAAGTTCTACAAAGCCAAGTATTTCATTTACCAGTGTAGTCTGAAGTAATATCTGCCATATAATAGTTCAGTACACAACTGGTAAATTTCAAAATAAATTAATGTTGAGAGTATACTGAATTTCATAAGTCATTTCAATAGTTTTTTCCAAAAAAATAAACTACGTAAAACATACCTTAAATTTACTTTCAAAATATTTTATAGCATATAATGGACAATATACATAAGCCTTAAAGAAACAATCCTATAATTAACCATTTCATACCTACTTAAAAACTGCATAATACCACACTCTTAGATCCTCTTTGAATGCTCTAAAATAACCCTTCAAAGGAAATACATTTTTAAAAATCACAGATTTTTTGGCAAATAATTTAATAAAATAAAAATTTCATTCATCTATGTAGATCAAAATAAATGTTTTTTTTTTTAAAGATTTTATTTATTTATTTGACAGAGAGAAATCACAAGTAGTCGGAGAGGCAGGCAGAGAGAGAGAGGGGGAAGCAGGCTCCCTGCTGAGCAGAGAGCCCGATGCAGGACTCGATCCCAGGACCCTGAGATCATGACCTGAGCCGAAGGCAGCGGCTTAACCCACTGAGCCACCCAGGCGCCCCCCAAAATAAATGTTTTTAATAAGCATGAAATTATAACTCTGAAGTGTGCTAAAATGAAACCACCTGCTAAGGGTGAGAGAACAAAAATAAACATCCTTTTTCCAAATAAGAGGAATTTATTACCTTTGAATCAAAGCATGTGGATTTGTTTAACTGGCAATAAAGCAATATGGAGACACAAACCATAGAAAGTCATATTTTAGATTTCCAAAAGACTTCGAAGTAAAGAGTATACATTTTTTAATTGCTACATAATGCTACATAATGACAAGATGACAGGTTGTGACAAATAGCATTTTAAAAGCTCTACTCATAATGGAACGGAAGATGTCATTTCCCTATAATTTTATATATGTCTTTAATTTACTATATCTGGATACAACATATTACCAAACAGATGTTCATCAAAGACTGAATCATTTTTAATGGAACATAATAATTTGAACCTACATCTATTAATCATTTTTTTCGATCTAAGATTTATAGTCTCGCTAAACATTTTATCAGTTGTTGACAAAATTCAAAATAAATAGGATAAAAAGTCGTGTTTGGGGGCTCCTGGGTGGCTCAGTGGGTTAAGCCGCTGCCTTCGGCTCAGGTCATGATCTCAGGGTCCTGGGATCGAGTCCCGCATCGTGCTCTCTGCTCAGCAGGGAGCCTGCTTCCTCCTCTCTCTCTGCCTGCCTCTCTGCCTACTTGTGATCTCTCTCTGTCAAATAAATAAATAAAATCTTTAAAAAAAAAAGTCGTGTTTGGAAAAGTAGATTTCTTTTCAAATTTGCATTTAAATGAAAATATTTGCTGATATTTTTAAAACTTTAAATGTAATTTTATATATATCTGACCTATCAGATGATATAAAATTTTTGGAGAAAATATGACATATTTTTTGATCTTGGTTGAAGGTATTAATAAAGAGCAACTGTTTGTATTATTTGTATTGTGATATCTTAGTCAATAAACATGAATAACTGGTATAAAATATGTTTTTTTAAAAATTTTATTTATTTACTTGACAGAGATCATAGGAAAGCAGAGAGGCAGCCAGAGAGAGAGGAATGGAAGCATGCTCCCAGCTGAGAAGAGAGCCCACTGTGGGACTCAATCTCAGGAACCTGGAATCATGACCTGAGCCAAAGACAGAGATTTTAACCCACTGAGCCACCCAGGCGCCCTAAAATGTTTTTTTTTTTTAATATAGAAGTATAGTTCTTGCCAAAATATGGAACTAGCTGGAACTGAATGCCTCCTTCAAAGTCAGCTCTGGAGAAATTATGCCAGTGTAATATGGAACTATTTCAGATATTAACCAAAAAGAAAGAAATAATGATAAATTCCTTAAAAGACTCAAAGTTGCCCTTGACTGGTATGTTTCAAGCTCTATTCCTGGTTTGAAGACAGGTTTTAACAGGCCTGTCACTGTAGAAATCCGCTGGATGTTTAGAGGCTATCAGAACTGTACAAAAACCTTGAAGGGGTAAAGACTTGAAAATTCTTTAGAGAGATTAGCTCCCTAAGGCATTATTCCTCCACACATTTTCCTCCAATCAATTAAGACTGATGGATGAGGGGCACCTGAGTGGCTCTCTCATCACGTGGGTGGTGGGTTAAGCCTCTGCCTTCATCTCAAGTCATGGTCTCTGGGTCCTGGGATCCAGCCCCACATCGGGCTCTGCTCAAAAGGAAGCCTGCTTCCCTCCCTGCTTGCCTGCCTCTCTGCTTACTTGTGATCTCTCTCTCTCTCTTTCTCTCTCTGTGTGTCCAATAAATAAATAAAATCTTTAAAAAAAGGCTGATGGATGATAAATTATGAAAACTGCTCCCTCCAAATGATGCTTCTTCATAAGGATTTAAGAATTTAAAATTGTAAGAATTTAAAATTGAAACTTGATCATAGGATTTATCTTATAGAATAACATCAAGTGAAGGCAGTTATTATTAGTTCTGAAGTATTTGTGATTCTGAATTCTTGGCCTCATTAGTAAATTTAGTTTTAAATTCTCCCATGGAGTGGTGATTGGCCTCAGTCTTTCATTGATGTACATCATTGGGTCAAATGAGATGTGTGTGCCCAGAACTATATATAATCTTTTTTGTATTTCACTGGAGATGGCATTTCTGAGTTTTGTTCACTTGAATTTCGACAGATGTTTAAATAGTCACTTCTAGAGTTGGCCCTGGAGAATATCTTCCTTTTTTTCTCTTCCCGATTCTCTAAAAAACCCTGACCAATTCACATTATCACAGTGATATCACATTTCAAGTTTTTCCAAACACTATAGCTGCAAAATAGAAGGAAGCTACTCAGAATGGAATACTATTGTGAATGATTGAGAAAGAAAACATTATTATAATTAAGCTACCAGGTTTCAATGTATTTTATTGTTGCTTAGAAAATCCTAGCATACCCAGACTTTACAGAGATTTGATGATCCTAAGAAGAGCTGAACTCATGGACCAAAATAACTATGCCCATAAAAAGTACAATTACTTAACTAAAAAATATGATGTGGTTAACTTTATATGTCAATCCAAGTGTTATTGGAACAGGAATTAAAAAAATAGCTTAGGGGCGCCTAGGTGGCGCAGTGGATTAAGCCACTGCCTTCAGCTCAGGTCATAATCTCAGGGTCCTGGGATCAAGTCCTGCATCAGGCTCTCTGCTCAGCAGGGAGTCTGCTTCCCTCTCTCTCTCTCTGCCTGTCCTCCGTCTACTTGTGATCTCTCTCTGTCAAATAAATAAATAAAGAAAATCTTGAAAAAAAAAAGAATGACTGTACTTTTAAAAAATAGCTTAAAAGGAGCGCCTGGGTGGCTCAGTGGGTTAAGCCACTGCCTTCCGTTCAGGTCATGATCTCAGGGTTCTGGGATCAAGCCCCACATCGGGCTTTCTGCTCAGCAGGTAGCCTGCTTCCCTTCCTCTCTCTCTGCCCACCTCTCTGCCTACTTGTGATCTCTCACTGTCAAATAAATAAATAAAATATTTTTAAAAATAGCTTAAAAGTATATGATAAAATAATGATATACATATACAAGGAAAAGAAAGATACTATACTGTGAATATAAATTAAGTGAAAATTGTAGAAATAAAGAATACAATAAATGGAGACTAAGATGAATATAGCTGTAAAATAAATAAATGAGTTGGGAAAAACAAACAAACAAATTAATGACTTCTGCCCAAATACAGCAGAAGAGAAAAAAAATAAAGAAAATATTTAAATAAGTACTGAGATAAATTTTGGAGAATTAAAGAAAGATAAAAGATACCAGACTTAAAATGATGCCAAACATGAGATATCAGAAACAAAACCAAACAAAAACTACACACACTAAAAACCACTCATATACATTATGGTGAGTTTTAAGAATATCAAAAACAGAGAAGAGCATAAATGATGCCCAAGAGAAGAACAGATCACCTAAAATGTACAAGAATAATACTGACAGCACAATGCTCAATAGTAATAGCATATAAAGAGACAGCTGGGAGTTTTTATAGATGGAAAAGATATTTGAAACTAGGTATTATACATCAATCCAAATTATTGATTAAATTTGAGAGCACAGTAAAAATACAATGAAGCATGTTAGGTCTTAGAACATTTATCACACAGAGACACACATTTTGGAAAACTTCCTCGGAAGACAGCTCAATTTAGATAGAGAAAACAGAATTATGTACTCAAAGGCACATTTTGAAGGAAGGATTGAATATAGTCTGCACTGCAAATATTCTTTAATCGTATGTTCTGAATTTCCTAAATTTAAGAAGTATTTGTTCAAATATTTACCTTTAAATAAATCCTAGGAGACTTTTTCTTGGATTCTGGAAAATCAGTCCATTTGGATACAAATCTTTTTGTCACTGATGGAAATTTTGATAGCCCTTAACTGTGGAATGCCTAATGTATTGTTACAGCAATTGTGATTTGCCAACACATGGGTGATGTGTGTGTGTTGTGTGTGTTTATTTTTATTTTTGATGGTTTTACTCTTCTATGAGGTTTTAAGTAGACATGATTTTAATAAATTATGATTTGTTGAAATTTATCTGAGGTTATATATAATAAAATGAAATTTGTGTGAACTAAAGAAGTGCATCTCCATTTTCTTTGTTTTAAGAGTAGACTGGTCTTTAAAAATTGTCCAAAGAAGTACATTATATTCATTATTAAATTTGATAATATACAATAAAGTATTTATGGTCATATTGGACCATATCAAATTCTACTATTAATTCATATTAATAATTACCATAAGAGGAAAAAGGGATATTTTTCAAAATAAAAATTAGCGTATTTTTCAGAATATGATATAGTGTTATTCACTGAACTGAGGGAACAAATGTCAAAGTCTAACACAGTTTACAGAATGTTTTAACATAAATTGAAATTTAAATCTGACCAAATTTCACAGTTTTAAGTAAAATGATAGCACTTTATATCCTTGAAAAGTGGTAAGTGACCCAAAACATGGCTTAGAAAAACAAATTTAACACTACACTAGTCTGAGATGGTTAAGTTATGGTACAACTTGCCATTGTGTATCATCAAATGATATATTTTTTTCTTTTGGGCTTGTCATTATATTTTATTTTAGCCATTCTGGTAAGTGTGTAGTGATATCTCAGTGTCATTTTAATTGCATTTCCTTGATGTCTAATTATGTCAAAATATATTACTTTGATGTTTAATGCTCTGAGCTTTCTCAGTTCAAGACCATGAAGCCACTTAGGGAAAATACAGTTGCAGAGGCACTCATAGACCAACTCTTATTTCGAAATAAGAAGAAACATTACTACCCATTCCAACAAAAAATAGATTTGTTATGCAGCAGGGATTTTATAAATTACCTGACACAACTTATATAGTAAGATGAAATGGGACAGGCGGCTTCTTGCAGCTATATACAACATCATTTTAATTTCAATTTTCAGTATAATTTTTCCAAGGTATACACAGAATATATATTTAATGTAAATTGTGAACATTTTAAACTCTGTATATGGAAATTAGTCAATTTTAAGTTTATAACAATCAAAATTAACGGAAGTTTATTTTAAATTAGTTAGCTTTCTCTGCATTGCAAGACAGAATAATCAAGAATTGGTAAGAAAAAAGTAATCTCTGTAAAATTACCGGGGGTGCATTATAAAGTGTTCGGTAACTGATCAAACTCACAATTTGGATTGAATGGCAAGTGATTTTTAAAATCTGGAACTCATTGTCAATTTTTTTTCTTCATTGTGTCTTAATAAATTACTGTGTTCATTTGCATGGAAGTGAAGAAAAATGCATGACATTTCATCTCAACACTAACACCTTTAACAGGCAACTCTGAATGTACTTTACAGCAGTGTAACAAAGTAAAGATCAATGATGTTTCATGAAATATTTGTTATAATTCTCAAGGAGATAGGGAGATTGTGCAAAAATGCAAATCACTTTGCGACTAAACACATTGTTTATTTCAGCTAATTTTAAGAAAATATGCTGAGAATCTCTCAAAAAAGGAAGCAATGATTTAGGTTTGCCTTCAAAATCCTTATCTAATCCTGAACCAACAGCACATAGTTCAAAGAGCAACTAATTTGAGTAGCTCCAATTTACACATTTCCTAACAATGCTTAATTTAGTGGAATTTCTGTACAATTATGTTAATTTGATGTAATGAAAGACAAAAGTTCAAAAAGATCATCCTTAATTTATATAGATGCCAAACTGCATTTTCTGAATGACGCCCAGGAACGTATTTTCAAAAACAAACAAACAATGCCAGAACCACTATTAGGTCATCTCTAGGCAGAAAGTGACTCAGAGCTTACATTACTCTCTCCCTGAAAGTATACTGTAGGCACTGAAACTACTACCCTGAGTCTGTGCTATTAAATTCCTTAAGTTAGAAACTTTTAAAACCCGTCTGTGTGGGAGTATTTCATTTACAGATAGAGATTTGGTTGTTTATACATTTTCATACTTGATTTTTAGGGTGTAATAAGTATGTTTTAAAATTCATGGTGGTTTTGAATACTGTTGGATAATTGTGCTAAAATGGTATATCCATTCCTCCTAGGAAACAGAAATTATAGAAAGGTAGTGCTTTTCAAATCTGACATCTTTGAGTCATTGCAGTATCATATAAATGCAATAGGAAAAGTGTCATTCATGTTTATTATATTTTCTATAAATAAATTAGAATGTACTGGAGGCCTGATATAAAGTGGGATGCCTAAACTTCAGTAAGATCTTGTTTTCAATTCAAAATAAATTTTATTTTTTATTTTTTTATAATGTCCCTCAATTTCAGATAAGCACCCCCATAAGGTCCACTCCGTTTTTTTTTAAGATTTTATTTATTTTATTTGACAGATAGAGATCACAAGTAGGCAGAGAGGCAGGCAGAGAGAGAGGGAAGAGGAAGCAGGCTCCCTGCTAGGCAGAGAGCCCGATGCGGGGCTCGATCCCAGGACCCTGGGATCATGACCTGAGCCAAAGGCAGAGGCTTTAACCCACTGAGCCACCCAGGTGCCCCCAAAATAAATTTTAAATTGAATTATGCACCTCTAAGTTCAGAGACAATAAACATCAACCAACACAATTAATAAGTTCTATTTCTTGAAATTTCGGGAACATTGATAGTCTCATCTCCTGGAAGAACAACAGCTAAAATTTTTGGTCATGGATTCCTGCTAAAATATCACTTTCCCAAAGAAAATTAATGTTATGAATTTTCATTGATTGTTATTGATCATGAAGAATATAACAACCACGATAAAAAGAGTAGGAAAAACATGATATCTCATCTGTAAGGGCATGTGGAAATTAGGAAATGCTAATAAAAATAACTACCATTATTTCCTAAGTTAACATAATATAACAGAACAAAAATATTTCAAAACAATGTTTTCTTTTTTTTTAAGATTTTATTTATTTGACAGAGAGAGATCACAAGTAGGCAGAGAGGCAGGCAGAGAGAGAGGAAGAAGCAGGCACCCTGCTGAGCAGAGAGCCCAATGTGGGACTCGATCCCAGGACTCTGAGATTATGACCTGAGCCGAAGGCAGCGGCTTAACCCACTGAGCCACCCAGGCGCCCCCATAACAATATTTTCTAGGCTCATTCTGATAACTCTTTTCTAAATTCAAATTTAAAGGTTGAGGCATGTGATATATATTACACAAAAAACATCCCAAGGCATTCATTAAAAAAAAAAACTCTTAATAAAGAACAAATCCAAAGGAATTTCTTTTCTAATTTAATTAACAAATTATGAATCGACTTACCTATTTCATCACAGTGTATCAGGCACCAATAATATTTTTTAATCATCACACCTGATGCAATAGTTACCATCTTTCAGACATACTGATCATGAACAAGTAAATAAACAAGAGCACCGTAGCTTAAGATCTACCTGCATAAATATAGGCTACTTCAGACAATCTCTTCACCACAACATAGCAATGAATAGAAATCATACATGCTCTGTATGGACATACAGATGAGATAGAAGAGGATGGATGTTAATATATGCAGAATCTTTATTAATTACATTGTAAACCATAATATGGAAAAACAGAATACAATTTTAGAAATACCCAGGTCACCATCATTGTTTTATTTTTATATGTGTAGATAAGGAGTTTAATAAACAATCCATGACTATTCAACTCCTTATATTTTGAAAATTTTAGCAAAAGTAACAAACCTAGCACCTAGAAAATTGTACCTATCTGCAACATACGGCTTTGCCAGCATGATAGAGGAAAAGCAAAACAAAATAAGTAAGAAAAGTGTAACATTTCACAAGAGATTTGCTTTTATTTTTTTATTTTTTAATTTTTATTTTTCATTTATTATTTACTTCTATTTTCTACTTTATTTTAATGAAAATGTCATGACCATAACATAAGAGCAGAATTAAACCAACATGAGAAATTATTTTTTCATAAGTTAAAATAAACTAGCTTGGTGATTAATTCAAAATTATATTACAAACTTCAGTGTTCTTGCAGTAAGTATCACTGCATAAACAAATGAGTCAGGAGTCATAAACTAATGATGATTCTAAATGTTATTTAGAGAGACAATCTGTTCTTAATATATTTTAAATATTCTACACAAGGCAAAGTGGATCCAAGTAATCTGTAGGCAAAATAAGATTTTAGAGAAGTATATATTTCCAACAGTATTTATAAAATATTACCTTTATGTAAGGCATCATCCTGGACTTTGTGGAAAACACACAAAGGAGTAAGAAGTGGCCCTTCAAGAAACATATACAATATCAAGGTTTAACATGAAGCAGCATGTCTTCTCTAAGTAAAAAAAACATTGTACCAACTGACTTTACTGAAACTTTATATTTATTGCTCTCATTTTAGGTCATAGTGTCCTTCTGCATGCAGGCTGCTATAACGGACATGATATAGACTTAATAGCTTATAAAGAACAGGAATTTATTTCTCACAGTTCTAGAACGGAGAAGTTCAATATTAAGGAATGGGCAGATCCAGGGAGAGCCCACTTCCTCATAGATGGCTATCTTCTCACTGTAAACGTACATGATGAATGAAGCAAGAGAACTCTCTGGGGTCTTCTTTAAAAGGACTGTAATCCCACTTATGACCTAATCACCTCCCAAAGTCCCCTATTTTTTAATGCTAGCACTTCCAGAGTGAGATTTCATAATATGATTTTGGAAGACATAAACATTCACACCATAGTATATATAAACAAAAAAAGACACAAAAACAACAAACAAAAAAATTATTTTAACTACCTATTATTTTCAACTGCATAAACTTTTAATTTGTTTCTATATAATATTAAATAACTCATTTGAGTGATTCACTTATATCCAATGCATCTGAGTGCAATTAAATCTGCTTACCCAGCATATCCAGCAGCATATTTCTTCAGGCTATCCCATTCCCCACCTTACAGGATTTACCACAATTAGAAAACAGGGGATAGAGGATAGATAGATAGATGTATACATAAACACACTTGTACATACACATATGCATATTTTTTCCTGTTAATGATACTCATGCAAATAAAATTTAAGCTCAAGGAAACCTGTCTTGTGTGTTACTTAATATCCAGTTTTTAGTCAACATCCAAAAACAAATAATCCAATAAAAACATGGATAGAAGACATGAACAAGTGTTTCCCCAAAGAACACATTCAAATGTTCTGTAGATACATGAAAAGATGGCCATCATCATGTATCATCAGGAAATTGCAAAGCAAAACTAGAAAGAGATACCACCTCACACCTGTCAGAATGGCTAAAATCAACACTACAAGAAACAAAAGGTGTTGGAGAGGATGTGAAAAAGTAACACTTGTGGGGGCTGCCTGGGTGGCTCAGTGGGTTAAGCCTCTGCCTTCAGCTCAGGTCATGATCTCAGGGTCCTGGGATCAAGTCCCACATCAGGCTCTCTGCCAGGCATGGAGCCTGCTCCCTCCTCTCTCTCTCTCTACTTGTGATCTCTCTCTGTCAAATGGATAAAATCTTAAAAAAAAAAAAAGAAAAAGTAACAATTGTGAACTGTTGGTGGTGATTCAAACTGATACAGCCATATTTGAAAACAGTATGGAATTTTCATAAAATTTAAAAATAGAAGTCCTTTGTGATCCAACAAACCTGTTGGTGTGTATTTACCCAATGAATATAAGAAAACTTATTCAAAGGGATGCTAGCACCCCTATGTTTATAGCAGCATTATTTATAAAGCTAAAATATGGAAAGCGCCCAAGTATCCATCAATTGATGAATAAAGAATAAGTGGTATCTATATACAATGGAATATTATTCTGCCATAAAAAAGACTGAAATCTTGCCATTTGCAATAACATGGTTGGAACTAGACAGTATAATGCTAAAAGTGAAATAAGTCAGTCAGAGAAAGACAAATACCTTTACTCATATATGGAATAAAAGAAACAAAACAAACAAGCAAAGGGGAAATAATAAGACATAGAAAGAGAAACAAAGCAAGAAACAGACATTTTATTACAGAGAACAAACTGATGGTTACTTGACGGTATCTGAAAGGAGTGATGGATTAAATAAGTGATGGGGGTTAATTAGAGCACTTGTCATGATG
This sequence comes from Mustela nivalis, assembly GCF_964662115.1. Taxonomy (NCBI): domain Eukaryota; kingdom Metazoa; phylum Chordata; class Mammalia; order Carnivora; family Mustelidae; genus Mustela; species Mustela nivalis. Next base: position 75,770,518 of record NC_139040.1, read on the forward strand.
AGCACTGAGTGCTATATGTTATATTGTACACATGAAACTAATACAACCATATATGTTAACTAACTGGATTTCAAATGAAAATTTTTTAAAATCCCAGTTTTTAGCTCACATTCTGGCTTACAAAAGGGATTTAGTCAGGAATTTGGAGATTAGTTAATGAACAAAAAAGGGGTGAACAGGCAGTTGTTAGATAAAATTACTATCCTTTCTGGCATTATCTTATACCTTTTATCTAGAAGTATTTTTAGCACTTTAGACTCTTCCTATTTTATTTTGAATCATTAAAAAAAATTTCCTCAAAGGACCTTAGACTCCATCCAATTTGAGCAACAGTGTGAGAGAGGAAATGGTGTCCAGGAGGAAGAAAAAAAAAAAGATGAAACTACTTTTGTTTACTAGTGAATGCATAGTTCTTCCACAGAAGAAGCTCTAAATGGTCATGGCTCCAGCTTTATATGTGTTCAGTCATATGTTCAGAAGTAGGTAACACTATCAAAAAATATAAAGCATCTGAGATTATTTTCCCTTATTTGAAAGCTGGTGTATGAGTCTGCCGTAGTTTCTTGGGTGTTGATAGAAGACGCAGACTCATGGTTCAGAAATAATATAGTTTATTATTCACAGCAATAGAGGTAGCCAGAATATTAACAGTATTTGTGTGTGTGTTTGTGTGTTTGTGTTTGTGTGTGTGTGTGTGTGCGTGTGTGTGTAGGGGTGGGAGTTATATATCAGTTCTGAGCCTCAGTTCCCACAAGAAGAATCAAAACAGAGGCAGAAAATATTTGCAAACACAACAGGTTAAGTTAAAAAAAAAAGATACTATTTCTGTCTTCCAAGTCTATTCAATACAACCATCTTCAAAGGATGGCCTAGAACAAATAATAAATGCAGAAATGTAAGGAACCAATTGAAAAGTGTCTCCCAAGAAACACACTTTGAGAGTCTTCATTTGACAAAAATACTATAGGATATTACATGGATCAGGTGCATTGAATACTGGAAGGTTAAAATTACAAGGGACCAAATATTTTTAAGCAGTTCTGGCATCCAGTAGAGTTCAAATAGGTTTTATAAGATTGAGGAAAGAAGCCATCAAAACCTGGGCCCAGGGGCACCTGGGTAGCTCAGTGGGTTAAGCCTCTGCCTTCGGCTCAGGCCATGATCTCAGAGTCCTGGGATCGAGCTCTGCATCAGGCTCTCTGTTCAGCAGGGAGCCTGCTTCCCCCCCCACCCGCTATTTGCCTACTTGTGGTCTCTGTCTGTCAAATAAATAAATAAAATCTTAAAACAAAACAAAACAAAAATCCTGGGCCCAATTTTCCCAAAAGTATGATGCTGATTCTAGTCTCTATGATGTTATCCCTTGAAGACAATGTCTCTAATTGAGTTGAATTAGTTTAATAAAGAGCATACCCCCATTTGTTGTAGGAGATGAACAATATGCAAGAAGCAAAATGCCACATGGAAGCCACCTGGTCTTCAGTGGAACATAGAATCAGTTCCTTTGGGATGAATTTGTTCCACATTTGACTTCCCACTTAAGGGAAAATAAGAGTGCCTTCTAATAGATTTTAAATAGGAAATGACAACGGAAGCTTATACAAGATTATAAAATGGGAAATTTCATTTAGATAAGCAATCATTTCAAAGTCATCTTCTTAATATTACAGACTCTTCACATAATCATAATTTTATTTTGGTATTATATGGTAATTTCAAATATAGTAAATATAAAGAATTTACCTCTGTAATTATAGCGAGTCTGGTTGTAGTTTAATGGCAACAACTCTTCAATTTAGAAGTATGGTCTACCAATTATTAATACATTTGGAAATGGTGTGTCATCTTCACTCCACTTGTCTCACTAAAACAGTGAGCCAAAAAAAGTAGGTCCAAGCTGTTTACTATGGTCAAAATGGGTTGCTTTTGCACTTGGTAAAGAAGCAGTCATATTTTGGAAGAAGAAACTGAGGCTATTAATATTTTCAACTTATTTTCAGAAAAGGAAAGAAAGGATAATCTAACCTAAAGCCAAAATCTTACACAAGGTGGCTGGAGAATGATCTTTTCTCAGATAAAGGGTTTTTCAACTTAGCCATGTTAGGAGGAAGAAGAGATGAGACATTGTGGACTTGACTAACGTTTGTACACTGTTCAAAAAGTTTTCAAAATAATGTGTATTATTTTTCTTCTTTTAGTTGAGACAAAAAAAAAAAAACAAACCAAAAAAAAAAAACACTAATGAGTTTACTCTTAAAAGGAGGTAAACAAGAAACTAGCAAAGATTGAGTGTTAGGTATTGTCCCCCTCCTTTTTTTTTTTTAATTATGTTATGTTAGTTACCATACAATACATCATTAGTTTTTGAAGTAGTGTTCCATGATTCATTGTTTGTGTAAAACACCCAGTGCCCCATGCAATATGTGCCCTCCTTAATACCCATCACCAGGCTCACCCATCCCCACATCCTTCTCATCTTTAAAGCCCTCAGTTTGTTTCTTGGAGTCCATAGTTTTTCATGTTTCATTTCCCCCTCCAATCCCCCCACTTCATTTTTCCTTTCCTTCTCCTAATGTCCTCCATGCTATCCTTAGGTTCCACAAATAAGTGAAACCATATGATGATTGACTTTCACTGCTTGACTTATTTCACTTAACATAATCTCCTCCAGTCCCATCCATGTTGATGCAAAAGTTGGGTATTCATCCTTTCTGATGGCTGAGTGATATTCCTTTGTATCCTTGGATCACATCTTCTTTATCCGTTTGTCTGTTGTAGGGGATCTTGGCTCTTTCAACAGAATGGCTATAGTGGACATTGCTGCTATGAACACTGGGGTGCATATGGCCCTTCTTTCCAGTAAAATAGAGCTAGCGTATGACCCAGCGATTGCACTACTGAGTATTGACCTCAAAGATACAGATGTAGTGAAAAGAATTAGGTATTGTTAAAGCACAAATGCAGGGGATAGAAGGTATGGTACAGAAGAGGGAAGGGCAACCATATGGCAGAGTAGAATAAAGTAGCTCAAGAAGAAATTAGTCATATCCAGATATTGTAAGGCATGTGGGGTTGGCAGGGAGAGCATGAGAAATCATGAGAGAAGAGAGAGAAAATGGACCAGGCAGGAGAGGTTTATAACATTTTAACATCTAAGGTAAGCATATGCAAAGCAGAATAGGGAAAGAAATAAAAGTTTTTATAAGACTCAATACATGAGGAATAACGTGGAGGACACTGGGAGATGGAGAGAAGTGTGCTGGGGGAAATCGGAGGGAGAGACAAACCATGAGAGACTGTGGACTCTGAGAAACAAACTGAGGGTTTTGAAGAGGAGGGTGGCAGGTGGTTGGGTGAGCCCAGTGGTGGGTATTAAGGAGGGAATTTTTTACATGAAGCACTGGGTGTGGTGCATAAACAATGAATTTTGGATCCCTGAAAATAAACTAAAACAAAAAAAAGACTGACTACAGACATGGACCTCAGTGTAACACAGATATGGAACTCACTGTAATACCAGCCACTTCCCACCGACACACACAGACTATGATAATAATAAATAATAATGCAATTAAGAAAATTTCCTGCCAAATAATTTTTCCTCTTTTTTATTTTTATGATTATTATTTTTATTTTATTTTTAAAGTTTTTATTTAAATTGTAGTTAGTTAAAATAAGGTTAATATTAGTTTCAAGTGTACAATATAGTGATCAACACTGCCATACAATGGCTTAAATAAAAAAATGAAAAAAAATTTTTTTAAAGATTTTATTTTTAAATAAAACCTCTACACCCAAGGTGGATTTCAAACGTACAACCCCAAGATAAATATTTACATATTTTACTGACTGTTCCAGCCAGGCACCCCAACAAATAAAAATTTTATAAAATTGTTGAGTTTGTGGGAGTCTCATTTGCTTAGTCAGTTAAGTGTCTGCCTTTGTCTCAGATCAGGATATCAAGAGTTCTGGGATCGAGCCCCATATTGCTCATGCTCTCTCTCTAACTCTCTGGCTTTTGCTCTTAAATAAATAAATAAAATATTTTTTAAAAAATTGTTGAATTTGTTTAACTAGTTTTAAACTAGTAGACAGAGATGAAGATAAGGTATGATGTCATGGCACGGAAAAATACAACTTACACGTTTTAAAAAAAAATGTTCAATGCAAGTTACCTCACTTCTTTTATCACCACACTGGGACTTTCCCTACTGAGTTGTTGTAATGTAAGGACCTACTTTATATTTTTATATTTTAGCAAGAGGCTTTCATTGAGGTTAACCCTTAAACTGTCCTTGCTCCCCTTCCCCCAGGGGATTCACTTAAAAACAAGTCCTGGAAATCAGCTCCAGGTAACAAAGCCCATATACAAGGGTGGGTCAGGCCAGGTGGAGACATCAATCAGCGGGAGGGGGGCGGTGTTTGCATATTGTCGCCCTAGATACTAAGGAGTATGCCCCACTCCTCCGCCCTTTGGGAAACTTTTTTGCACCAATCCTAATCAAGGTGTAATAGGCTGGGTCAAATGTCTATACTAGGGTAAATTGAACCTCAATTGGTCATCTAGCCTCACTGTGGAGTTTCCTGTGTGTGTTAAAATCTCATTGGTCACCTGTGCGTGGCCAGGCCTGACTGCATGGCCTTTGCCCTTAAAAGCTAGACTGTGAAACAGCAAAGGGTTGTCTTCTCTCATAAGAGGTGTGGCCCCGAACGTTCGGTTAGATTCTTGATGCTTGGCATGAAATAAAGCTTTGCTTGACCTTTGCTTTACATCAGTCTCGCTCCTTTAATCATAGACCCATTATTGGGGCATAACAGTATTAATCTTAAAGTTATAAGTCTACAATGCATCCATCATCCATTCTACCCCTTAACATTCCCCTTTGGACAGACCCATGATCTAGAACAAGCCTTATTTTATAGTGCCTTGTAGGAGATTTTTGCTGCTGCCTAAATTGCCTACTTTCCTCTCACCATTACCACGGAAATTGGGTCCACTGAAACAAAGGGGTAGTGTAAGAAATTAAGACTTCCATAAATCTCTTTAAATAATAAAGTATAAGATAGTGATACCTTTTTTTCTGCCACATAATCAATTCTTGCAAGAATAAGGTCATATAAGAGAATTTACAACACATGCTAGCATTATCCTACTGGACCCAGACCATTTGTATGTTTCTCTGTCTCTGAGAAATGTAGTTATTTACATGACTGAAACCTAAAAATTGTTTGATATGACTACTAATATCACCTACATTATTTTAAAGCCTGTTTAAGGCTTCTGTAATACATAGGCTTTGTAAACACTTATTAAGCATCTTGTATATATCAAACACTTTAAAAATCTCTGCTTTAAAAAAAAAAACTCTACCTCAATGGAACTTTGAGTCTGAAAAAGATACAGGCAATATACAAGGCAACAGATAGAATAATTACATATTTGATTATATACTCTGAGGATGTCACCTTAAATTGATATGAAAATGATCAGAAGGATCTGGATTTCTTGTCAAAATTTTTTGCCTTAAAAGAAATTGATATTTAGGGAAAGTTGTTACTGAAAGAGGTCCTGTGTCAACCAAAAATGTTAAACCATGATCTCGCTAAATTTTCCAGTTGTGATCATTGCTTTGTTTAGCTGTCTTCTATTAAGACTGAATTTAGTAATTCAGTCTCAGATTTCAGTAAGTCTTTTTTTTTTTAAGATTTTATTTATTTATTAGAGAGAGAGAGGGAGGGGCAGAGGGAGAGGAAGAACCAGACTCCTTGCTGAGCAGGTAGCTGATGCAGGACTGGATCCTAGTACCCTGGCATCATGACCTAAGCTGAAGGAAGACACTTAACCAACTGAGCCACCCAGGCACTCTAGACTGTAAACTTCTTAAAGGTAAAAAAGTTTATTCTTCTAGTAGTTCCACAGACATTTCTAACATCCATAAGAAAGCATGTACTGATGTAAAATGCCAGCAAATCAAATTATTTAAAAAAGAAAGAAAGAAAGAAAAGATATATCTGGATAAAGAGAAAAACAGAAAATCTAATAATACATTGAATTATTAGAGCAAAGAGTGGAGGAAGAGAAAATAAATATGAAATAGAGATTTCCACTAAAAGAAAAAAATTGAATAAGGCAGGAGACTTAGAAAATTATTATGACAGACTTGAGAAAAAAATAAAATAGGAATTTTTAGAAAATAGCAATGAATGAAAAGGTCAATTGTTCCTACCTCTATAATATTAGCTGTTTGTTGTTGTTGTTGTTGCTAATTTACCTATTTAAGCTAATAAACAAAGAAAGGTTTCATTTAGGGATAAGGTTTCTCTCTCTATATATATATTTTTTCCATTTAGGGATAAGGTATATATATATATATACATAGATATATATGTATATATATATATATTTTTTTAAATTTTAATTGTTAGAAAATGTGTCACAGAAAGTGTTTAAACTTTAAGATACAGATGCAACATGTAATGAACTGCATTGTTTGAACGTCTAATTTGTAAATGCTGTTAGAGGAAACCTGGTGGAAATGTTCTTATGTGATTGTGTTTCTGGAACTAAGTATATTTATTAATAAGGAATAGTTTAAAATTATGAAATGACCAGGAGTGGACAATTTTCCTAATCCTATCAGCTCTTTGCAGCTCTTTTATTAGCCCCCTTCAGGAATATCAGCTTTTTTATCTAATTAAATTTTATATTAATGTGCTTTTGACTTTTGGCCTTTCTCTTCCTTCTGCTCTTTTTTTCCCCTAAATTACATGTTTCTGTTTAACAGCTACTATCAATTCTTTGATATGAATACTCAACATCAATTTACTAACTTCAGAGATGAAGGAGCATCAATATTTAGAAGCGAAGAATACAAAGCCTTGGGCATCTGGATGGCTCAGTCAGTTAAGCATCTGCCTTCGACTCAGGTTGTGATCCCAAGGTCCTGGGATGGAACCCCAGGTTGAACTTTCTACTCAACTGGGAGCCTACTTCTCCCTCTCCTTCTGCCTGCAGCTCCCTTTGCTTGCGTTCTCCCTCTCTTTGTCAACTAAATAAAATAAAATAATATAATGTAAATAATACATTTATTTATTTATTAAAATGCAATTATTAAACAATACATAATGTATTGCATAATTATAATAATGATTAAATAATTTATTAAATATTTATATTAAATATATCAATTTAATTAAATAAATATTTTTAGAATTTAAAATATTTCAAATTTAGATTATTAAATATTAAATCATTAATTTAATAAATAAATATCTAAACATAATTAAATAAAATAATTTATTTATTAAAATGAATAAAATAATGTTGTCATTATCTGAGCATGTATTTTTAAATAGTCTAAAAAAAAATCTAATAAAGTCTAAATACATTGAGTTCAGATATTTATACAAGTTAACCCAGACACTCAACCCACAGACAGTTTCAAAACTTTTGTTTTTATCTACTATTCAAAATACGTTTTTAATGTATTTATTTGTAACTTTGACATAGCAAGGAAACTTGGAGGAAAAGGAGACATTTGCTTTTAATATTTGAAAATTATTTTGTTGATTTAAAAAAATAAAAACCTTAACACGTGAGCATTTCTTCTTAAATAACACTGTGAAGTTTCTGAGTCGCATTCTATTAAAAGTGCTGATAAAACGGCCTCAGTTACTCATTTAAATTATCAGCTGAATGGGTAACAAATGAAGTAGAGAGCTTTTTAATTATTTATGAATGTATTGCTTGTGGATGGAGTGCCACATAGAGTTACCTCTCTTTTTGGCTTTGTTTTGTGAGCAGTAGTGGAATCTATGAATGAGATTAAACATAAGGACATTCACAGAAATTCTTAATGAACTTCTGGGGAAGGGCAATAAGTGCAAGGAAAAACTGCAGCATGACTAATTACAAATTTCAAGTGGTCATCGCTTAATTATAGAAGCTTTTAAGTTCAAGTAATATATCATTTTTATGAGCCTATCATATTGTATTAATTACCACAAACTGCACTCTTGAACACTTATCTTTTCACATATTTCTTATTCTTAGTACTTAAAATTATCCTTATGATTGATAAGTAAATGGATTTTACTGACAATGCATCTATTTAAATAAATAAATAATGTTGTTTATATATATAAAAACAATTGAATATGTGTATGGTTTCAATGAATTTTTTTTTCAAATTAACATCTTAATTCTACCACATTAGTTACAAATAGATATAGACTTTATAGATTCATCAAATATTTTATTCTCAAATTTATATGTCCTTTGTGAAGTAAATGAAACTGTATATATTAAATATAATCCTATCACATGTAACAGTTACTAGTGCATCCCAGGACATACATAGGTCAGGTCCTACTCAAGGCATCACGGATAACTGGATTTAACTTTCTATCCTAGGAGTCTTCTGTATATTTCTGTGGCTTTTATACTACAATCAGGAGGAAGAATTCTTTTGCTAAAAGCTTCCAAATGACTATGCCAGTAGATTATTTGGAGACTAGTGATATAATATTATTGTTTAATATGTGAAGCATGATAAAATAAAATGCTATTGCCATATTTAATTTGTTCAGTAAAGCATTCATTTAGTTATCAAGCATTCATTTTCTTTTTTTAAAGATTTTATTTATTTATTTGACAGACAGTGATCACAAGTAGACAGAGAGGCAGGCAGAGAGAAAGGAAGAGAAGCAGGGTCCCTGCTGAGCAGAGAGCCTGATGTGGGGCTCTATCCCAGGACTCTGGGATCATGACCTGAGCAGAAGGCAGAGGCTTTAACACACTGAGCCACCCAAGAGCCCCAAGCATTCATTTTCTTTATACAGAAGAGATAGAACAATATTACATAGTAGAAAATACAGTAAATAATCTAGAAACCTTGATCATGTTGTTTTGGCAATTTTAGAACATAAAATTAGCTAAAGCTCAAGTGCAAGTTATATTTGTATCATAGGAGGAAAAGTTAATTAAAAGTTTGTTTATTACCATAGTTTAACACTTCAACAAAATGATAACGAGTCCAAAATCAATGAATATATGAAGTATACAATAAAAACAATAATCTTGAGTGTATGTGACTCACTGTAGGTATTGATAGGCTAGAAATCAAAGGGAAAGTATCTATAGGGTTTGTTCAGTTCCATGCTCATCAGATTAATAGGCTTTCTCATATTGCTTCCTTCACCACATTAATTTGTCTAATGAAGTTTTCAAGAGTTAAAGACAGTGATAGGTTCATGGCTGGAGAGAAGGTACAGAATCTAAGATAGTTCACCAGTGCTTATTATTTAAGAGAAAGACAGCATGGGAGGTGAGGGGTATATCATGCATCCTGTTTTCACTCCCTTTGTGGAGCACCTACCCTGGAGGTCATGTAATAATAACCAATGACCAAAAAACAATAAAAAAGCCCAAACATCCATGTGGAAGTGCCATCCCTGCCTGGAGATGAGTAGACTGCTCAAACAGATCCTGGGCAGGCATCTCAGCCCAGGCCTGTGCTGGGGAAGCTGGTTCCTGGCTTTGGGCGCAATCTGGAAGCCAGCAAACTGACGGGAGAGTGCAGCCAGGGTTAACAGGACTGATGATCTTTTTGCAGCCAGGCCGCGGGTGGACACCCGCTCAAGGAGCCAGGCTAGGAGGCTGCCCAGCGCCAGCGCTGACAAAGCTTGCAGCCCCCGGGGCTTCCCCCCGCGCCCCAGCCAGGGCGGGGCCTCAGGAGGGAGGGGGCGGAGGCGGGGCAGAGAAGGGGCTTTGCTAATTGCCAAAGCGAAAAGTGAGCTCGCGGAGGACTCAGCAGGGAGGAGGGCGGGGGCGGGTTGAGAGCGGCGGGGAGAAGGCGCTTTGCTAATTGCCTAAGCTGGTAGTGAGCTCACAGAGGATGTGGCTGAGAGTCTGGGAGGAGGTGGAGGGGCTGGCGGAGGAGGGGCGGGCAGCGCCTCGGTGCTGTGCTGCGGCCCAGTCGGGACTGCAGGACCCACCGGACTCGCCGCCCATATGCTCCCGTGTGAGGCTCCGCTATCCCGCTCCTGCTGCCTGCTGCCCCTCCCCGCCCCAAGCCTTCTCCGGTCCACCCTCTGCACAGGGGTAAAGTGACACCGAGCCGCGCCCTCACCTGGAGCAGAAAGCGCGGACCCGACCTGGGGGCGGAGAGGGGGGTTGTGGAGGCCCAGCCTCCCGCGAACCCCAGGGCACCGGGACCGCCCCGGACGCTGCGCCAAACCCGGGTCCTCATGGGGTCGGGCTGGGGACAGCGCCTTGCGAGGTGCCCTCGCCAGCAGGCACGCTAGCCCCCATCTTTCCGCAGACCCATGCGCCCGTGCTGAGGACCCCCTTCCCTCCCCCGCCGTGGCCCCGCTGCTTTCGTTCTGGACTTGGGATCCCAGGTGGAAACTAGTCCCTCAGACCTCCCTGGCAGCAAGGAGGGCAGGGAGGGATTCTTGGTTTTCTGCCCTGGCTCCTCCTCTCTCCCCATTCACAAGCCTTCTGGCTTCCCTTTCCTCTCCTCATTGTCAGTTTTCTGAAATGGTTTTCTTCTGCATGTTGACCCAAAGAGCTATTTCATGAATGAATATACACGAAACTGAGTTGGAGCCCACCTGTGAGAGCCCACCTGTAGAGGCCTTTCATTAGAATGGTCTCTGGATCTAACCTCAGTTCAGAATACTGCATGTACCTGAGGACCAAGTCCAGATGTTTCTTTCATCTCTGACTTGAATTTGAAATCCTCCTCAGACTTCAGCTTCCAGGATTTCTCCAGTCCTTGCTCTCCCACTGTCTTGGTGGGGATCCGCCATGAGTGTTGAACACAGGAATGAATGAATGATATATACCCCAGACTGCTGCGGCTTTGTCTTCTTTTGCTGAGGTTGGAAAGGCTTGGGAGAGACCCCCTGTATGCAGATAGAGAGCTGCATGCAATTGCTTAGATAAACGTGTTCCCCACTTAATTGCTTGGGCATTGAACATTTCACCCTTAACCTGTGGCTTGAGCAGTTAGGAGGAGACAATCTGGAGGTGAATCAGAAGATGGCTGAATCCACATGGTGGTGGTCTAGGTTTGGGAGATTTTCCTGGAGATTCAAAGGAAAGATCTAAATTCTTCCAGTGGGGAGTGGTAAACATTTTATCGATGGGAGATGGAAAATAAATGGTCTGGTTAAACTTTCCCGCCCCCTCAAAACCCATTATTTGAAAACACAAAACGCGAAGTGAAGGGAGAAATCCTCCCACTCCCATCCCCACTCACCTCCATAGCCATCTCCTCTTCCAAGAACCTAACAGACAAGGTGCCAAGAAGTGTTAGGTACCAGCAGTGGTCTCAGATCTCATTCAAGAATCATGGTGAAAGGCTTTCAAATAGATTGTGGGGGAACAGGGATCCAATTAGGGGGGACAAGTTTAAGGTTTGCCTGGTCCCCTAAAAATTAATGGCACTAGAGAAGATAAGCTTTGGGAACTATAGCTTAATGGATACAATGTGTTAAAAGCTTCAGTGAGTCATGGTGGGAAGAAGCCATGAGGGCAGCAAACACAGTCTTAGATGATGTTATTAATAGCACTACAGGCTCTAGATTTCCTGGGGTGGTGTTCTTGGCAAGACCAGCCAGGCCAAAGTGGATACTCTCAACCTGGAACAGAGGGTCTTGGAGATGCCAGCACGTGAGGTATGATGAGAGGGTAAAATGATAGGAGGTGTCCTTTGGAAGGACTGACTCCTTGACTTTAAAAGGGAGAACCCAAATCTGTAGGTGAAATCTTTTTGGCTACAAAGAGGGCCAAGGCCTCCTAAGGTCAAGGTCTCCTCGTCACTTGCAAAGATGTCGAAGAACATATTCAGACTTTTCAAAGATGTCCTCATATCATTGGTTCCCACTCTGGAATTCTATCAATAAGGTGAGAGTTCCTCTAGTTGAAAAAGAGATCTAAAAAGACTTCCCTTTCTCATGTAATTTCTGTAACCTCCAGGACACACCCACCTCCCCCTTCCAGCTCTGTAATGAAGCCACAGCTGGTGCCAATTTGTGGAACTCCTTAAAGGCTATTCTCCCTTATATACCCCCGGACCAAGTTCCCATGCTCCCTCACCTGATTTCCTGCACTCACCTCCCACCTGGTGTGTTCACACCTGCAAGTGGCTTTTACCAAACCCTTTGTCAAAAGGCAGCCAGAGTGACCTTTCAAAGACCTATCAGTTCCTGGCATTTGTCTCCATAGAAATCTGCACTGATCTTCTAACAAATTCTCAGTCCTCCAAAGGCACCCATAATCCTCCCATCAGTCTCTTCATACCCCTCCAACTGACTGATGCCTGTTCTACCCCATCTCTCTGCCCTTCAAACACACTGCCTCCTTCTTCCTGTGGAGACCTCTCATGGCACCTGCCTCCAAGCACAGGTGATTCCCATTGATGGATAGACCCTCTTCTCTCCCCCATCTCCCCACTCCAGTTACTCCCACTTATTCGTGAGCTCACAAGCCCCATGGTACACACTCTCCATGCAGCCTGCTCTCTCTTTTCTAGCACTGGCCTCCGTTTCTAGCTGTCCTTGTGTCATGGATGTCCCTCCCCAGCCAGCCTCCAAGCTCTCCTTCCCTTTAGCTCCAACACCTGACACAGTGCCTGGCACGTAGTAAGCCCTGGCTAGCTTCTAAGAGCCTCACTGAGGGACTGAAAGCATTTTAAAAATGTCACCACGTAGGCTCCAAACTGTAGGCAGAAAAAGCTTTGCCTGGATTGACATTTTAGAGACGTATTCGTCAAGTTGGATGTGTTCACTGACTTTACCTTGTAAAATTTAAAAAAAAAAAAAAAGGACCTCTGTATCGCTTCGCATCTAACGAAGGCGCGTGTATACTATTAGACCACGTTATGAGCTTAATGGAAGGAGACAAGATGTTTTCGCTAAGAAAATGTATAAGACTGTTGAGGTCAAGTGGGAGGAAACAGTCCGTTTGTTGGAGCATTGCTATCTTACTGTATTACAGCCACTCATAAAAATCTGACACGGGGTGAGTCAGAATTGTCTGTCGGAGATGAGTTAGATCTGGCTCATGTTCCTACAGACATGAAAACCAGAAACGAAGAAGGAGGCTTTGAAAGCGTGGGTTGAGGAGGCGGTGTGGTTCACTGCGATGAGCTAAGTGCCCAGGGCCACCAGCAGACATGCTGGCCTGTATCCTTCCTTTGTTCTGGGGTCCCTCTTGCACCATGTGGTGAGGCTGGTGGCTGGGAGCAGCTCAGGACAGGACCCGGTGTTATCTTATTTCTCCCACCCTCCTGTGGGCTCCAGTGGGCTCCAGTAGGTCCCAAGGGACAGCCTGCCTTCCTTGAAAAGCCCAGTAGCACTGGGAGCAGAAACTGGGGCCAAAGAGTGAGCACCCTGTTTGACAAGCTGGACCAGCCACCTCTTCTTCAGATGCAGGGGGAGCCCTGGCATGTTGACTCCTCCCTTCTCCCTTTCCCCTTTCCTCTTTCCTCCCTCTTTCCTTCCCCTCTCTCCTTCCCTGGTGGTGCCCTTTCCCAATGCCCACTTCATCCCTTTTCCTTTCTACATGCCTTCTTCTAGAATTTCTTCTCTTTCCTCCCCATTACTTCCCTTCATCTGAATCTCCTCTTTGGTCCCTTAGTCCCTGCTCTCTACTCCTCCTCCCCTTCCCTGGCCCCTGTTCAGCTCCATACTGAATGCAGGCAGAGCTGGACTAACATGCTCACTTGCTAGCTCAGCCACCCTCCAGAGAAGTCACTCTTCGGTGGCCACCTTCCTGACCCCCTGGTCGCTTCTCCACTTGTTCAGATATTGCTCTGAAGTCTGAGGAGGACAGAGCGGGGCTGCCACAGAAGCAGGCCAGAGGAGAAACCAAACCATGTGTCCACACTGTCCCCCAGCACTGCTGCTCTGAGAGCTTTCTGAGTCCTCAACAGGGTTAGGATTTAGGGGCTTCTTCAGAACCGGGAGTGAAAACAACCATAGGTCAAAAGAAAACCTATGGTCCACACAAAAATAATAATCACAAATGAAAACTATGTTAACTCTGAAGTTCCAAAGTCGAAGAATTGCCTTGAATCTGTCACTAGAAAGCACCCAAGGCCTCACTCTCTGGGTTCTGGGTGCCCTGGAAATGGCAGGAGGCTCTGACAGGCGCGTGGGGGTGCTGAGCTATGTGGGCTAGCCTGCCCGCTGGCGGGGGGGGGGGGGGGGGGGAGTACCTTCTGTGGCGCTGTCCTGGCCGGACGCCCTGCAGAGGGGGTGTGGCGCGGTGTCCGGGGTGGTCCTGGTGCCCTGGGGTTGGCGGGAGCCTGGGCCCCGACCACTCCACCCCCCCCCCCCCCCCCCGCTCCTGTCCTGCGTTTTCTGCTTCAGGTGAGGGCGCATCGAGGTGTCACTTTACCTGTGAGCAGAGGGTCTTCCAGAGAAGCCATGGGGCAGGGAGGGGCAGCAGGTGGCAGGAATGAGAACGGGACACCGTGGCCTCTGGGGCTAAGCTGGAGCGTGGGAGCGCAGGGGCAGCGAGTATGGTGGGTCCTGCAGTCCTGAAAGGGCTGAAGCACAGCACCCTGGCGCTGTGCGCCCCTCTTTCCCGCCTGGGCAATTAGCAAAGCCCCTTCTCCAGGCCGCCCCCGCCCCGCCCCCGCCCCCCTCCCTCCTGAGTCCTCTGAGAGCTCACTTCCAGCTTTGGAAATTAGCAAAGACCCTTCTCTGCGCCGGCCATGCCCCCTCACTCCAGGGGCCTCAGCCCTGGCTGGGGTGCAGGGCTATGCCCTAGCATGCTGCCCCATTGCCAGCGCCTGCGCTGGGCAGACTCCTAGCCTGGCTCCCTGAGCGGGTGTCCAAGGGCAGCCTGGCTGCGAAAAGATCATCAGTCCTAAACGCCAGCTGCACTCTTGCGTCAGTTTGCTGGCTTCCAGATTGCGCCCAAAGCCAGGAACCAGCTTCCCCAGCACAGGCCTGGGCTGAGATGCCTGCCTGGGATCTGTCTGAGGAGTCTCCTCCACTCCAGGCAGGGATGGCACTTCGACCTGGATGTTTGGGTTTTTGGTTTGTTTTTTTGGTCATTGGTTATTACATGACCTCCAGGGTAGGTGCTCCACAAAGGGAGTGAAAACAGGACGCCTGATATATATGCATATGGTCATTCTAGAAAAATAGCTTGGGGTTCTCTCGGATACGCGGCATTGGTCCTTGCACTATGGTTTAATAGAAAAGGGATTATGCACCAAGTTACTTAAATGAGCATAGGTTGAAATCGTTTACTGAGAGTAAATATTTTAAATAGTTATATTTTAACTAAATCTATCATCAATCATAAATCTATTACATGAAGGTTACAGGCAATTTAAAAGCAAGAGCACTCTCTTCAGGGTTTTAAATAATCCCTGTCTGTCTTGGCACATGAGAATGCAAAGATAGGAAATGGTTTGTAAAAGATCATATAATAGCTTTTACTAATTCTATTTATTTGACAGACAGAGATCACAAGTAGGCAGAGAGGCAGGCAGAGAGAAAGATGGGGAAGCAGGCTCCCCGCCAAGCAGAGAGCCTGATGAAGGGCTCGATCTCAGGACCCTGAGATCATGACCTGATCCCAAGGCAGAGGCTTAACAAACTGAGCCACCCAGGCGCCCCCAGATGAAATACATTTCTGACTTAGAAACTTCAGATAGAATTATTTTGTCCATGATGACAAGTGAAGAAAATGTGTCATCCCTAAACCTAACCTTAAACCCTACCAATGCTGAAACCTAAGCTGACCTTAAAGCCCAAACTAGAACCCTGAATCCCAAACCTGGAATGGAACCCAAAGCCTGTACCTGAGCCCTGGATCCAAGCCCTGAACCACGAACCCAAACCCTAAACCAGACCTCCAAGTCATGAAACCTGAACCCAAATCTCAGCATGAAGTCAAACCCCAAATTTGACCTTGAACTTTATCCCATAAGCCCTGAGTCTTAAAGCGTAAATCATAAACTTAAAGCCCTAAACTACAACTCTGTTCCCTTGTCCTTCACTCTAAATCCTCACCGTAACACTAAACCCAAAGCCTGATCTAGAACTCTGACTAAAACCTGAACCTGAACCCAAATTCAAACGCTTCACCACACTTTGCTTATGCACTTGCCATTGATGGATATTTGCAGTTTCTACCTTTTGATTCTTGTGAACATTGTTTCGGTTGGGGGCTAGGGTTAGGGTCTTGGATTAGGGTAGGGTCCAGTCTTGAGACCAAGTTGAGGTCAGAGTGTGGGTCTGCATCAGGGCCATGTTCAGTGACACTGTTTGGGTCAAGGACTGTTGTAATTCCACATTGTTTCCAATTCATTGTTCCTTAGCTATTTGGGGGGAAGTTGCGGGGTATTGGGCTCCATGCAGCTTGAATTTCCAGAATGAAATGGCTTCAGCTGGACCCCAGGAGGGAGCAGGACCTTCCACTGAAGGGTGAGCTCCCACAGTCCTGCACTGCCTTCAACCGCCTGCAGAGGGCGCCAGACCCCAGCTCCCGCCCTGAGCCCAGGCTGCACAGCCACAGCTGGGACCTGAGCCCTGCCTCTTCAGGACCCACTGTGGAGACTTCTGGAGAATGTGGGGCGCCTCCCACCCTGACAGGACAAGCTGAGGAGGGTGTGGCTCTGCATCCACACTGACCGGACCCGTTGTGGAGGACGCGCCAACACTGCCAGCAGTCCAACCTCCTAAGGACCAGACTCTGGAGGAGGTGAGGAGAAGTCCCTTAGTGGACTGTCAAGGGGTTCGTGGTCTCAGGACTCCACAGAGAAAGGGCGCCCTGTGTAGACACTGGGTCTACCTTCGTTTTGTGAGAGGAGACATGGCCTCCTGCTGTGCTGTGCGCGGGGCTGTTTGGTCCCCACTTTCTGGGCTCGGGTGATCCTTGGTCCTTGTCTGTGTTTGTGTGCTCGCGGATTAGGTTCCTTGGGCTCCTCAGATGGTCTGCAGTCAGGGAGCATCTGCCTTCTTAGGTGCTTGTGCTCTCCCCACCTCAGCCCTGCGGGGTCCTTCCCGTGTCCACACCCACTCCAGGCTTGCGCCGAGTCCGGAAATTCGGGAGCCAGAGTGAGGACTCTGTAGCCGGTTTTGGGGAGAGTAGGTATTTTCCCAGTGTGGGTACTTCCCTGAGCACAGTGCCTCCCCATCTCCGTGTGTACCCCTCCCTGTCTGTCGTCATTGTTGCAGGGCTGTCACTTTCTTGGTTCAGGGGCCTCCCGGGTATCTTGCTATCTTGAATGCAGGTGTAAATGAGATCTTTCTCAGCAGTCTCTTTCTGATGGTTACTTCGGAGCACCTAGGAGTGCCACTAATTTGTGCATATTGATTTTGTTCCTTGCAAGTTCTTGAATTTATTAGTTCGATTGACCTTAAACTCAATCTGCCAGTTATTTGACCAGCAGCATGGGTTTAATTGGGAAGAGCAGAGAATGGCAGTCTGGGCTGAGCAAGCTAAGGTCCCATCACAGGCAAGTGCGAGAAACAAAGGAGAGGAACATTATTTCATGGAGGAGGAAGAAGTTGGGAAGGGTGCTTGAAGGAAAGTCCCTTGGAGAAAGGCAGGGTGATGGAGAATTCTCACCAGCTGAGCTGCAAAGCTCCTACAAAAAGTCAGGAGATGAACCTCCAGCTTCCCCTGTGGGGCCTAAAATTGGTGAGTCTCTCCTGTGGGGGATTGCAATGTGGGGTCTGTAATGGGCACTGAGCAGCAGGCGCCCCCTTCCAGCCTCCCCTTCTGGCATCCCCAGTCCACTTTACTGGGGCTTCCCTTCCTGCTTTTGCACAGTTCTAACCAGCTTTTGGTGGAACGTTGTGGAAAAACTGAAATTCCAAATCCACTGCTTCTACTGCACCTGAGATACAGGGGCCCATGATTTAATCCTCCCACGAGTCTCTTGCTAGCCCCACCTGTCCGTTACTCATTTTGAGACTTGATATTACCAAAGTACTGTAATTCTAAAAATTTCTGAATTAGCTGTATTATTTCTTTTTAGGTATGAAGTTAACTTCCAATTATATGAATTTAATATTTTGGTCATTGTTTTCTAATTTTATTGCCTTATTCTTGGAAAATATAGCCTGATATTTAACTCTAGGAATTTATTGGCATATACTTCTGGCCTAAATAATGGCCTGTTTGTGTAAATGTTCAACTTATGCTTATATACTTACTGAAGACTCTTGTTTTGGGGTCAGGATGGCTACATTTATTAATAGATCAGGACTATTAGATTCTCTAAATTTTGATGTCTCTTAATTTAATCTAATTAAATTATCAGTTAATGAAAGAAGTTAAATTTTTTATGTACTACTGCATCTAAACTTATCAAAGTCTTTTGCTATAATTAGACAAGTATGTCATCCTGTTTTTATACCAAGTCTTACAGTGAAAAAATCATACTATCTGAAATATTATTTATTTTTATTATTATTTATTTTTTTTAAAAGATTGTATTTATTGGGGTACCTGAGTTAAGTGTCTACCTATAGCTCAGGTCATAATACCCGGGTCCTGGGATAGAGCCCCGCAGGGGGTTCCCTGCTCAGTGGCGTGCTTCTCCCTCTCCCTCTGTTATTCCCTCTGCTGTGTGCATGTTTTTCTTTTCTCACTCTCTCTCAAATAAATAAGTAAAATTTAAAGATTATCTCTCTCAAATAAATAAGTCAAATTTTTTTTTCTCAATGGGAGGGAGAAGCAGACTCTCCACTGAGCAGGGAGCCTGATGCAGGGCTCAATACCAGGACCCTGGGATCATCACCTGAGCTGAAGGCAGACACTTGAACCGACTAAGTCACCCAGGCACTCCAGCTGTTTATTTATTTATTTATTTTTATTATGCATATGTTTTATCTCTCTTTTCTACAAGTCTTTTTTTTGATCTTTTTACCTTTTTCATAAAACTGAATTATTTCAAGATGACTTGGTCATCCTCTTTTCCCCAACCTCAAAGGTCATAGAGTATATTTTAACTGTTAAAATAATATTAGTATTTAAGTGCTGCCTACACAAATTAAGGCAAATTATCTGTGGTCTGTATTCCTGAAAATATTTTTTTTATTATGCCTTCCTATGCCAATGACATTTTATAAGGATCTAAATGTTTCCATTTGCGATTTTTTTTCAAGATAATAAAGCTATTACTTCATTCTTTTTTTATATCTGATGTTATTTAAAAAATTTCTGTCAGTCTGATTCTTGTTTCTTTATTAATGAATTATTTTTTTTCTCTCTAACACTTGTGATATTTTTTGTGTGTCTTTGGTATGTATGCCCTAGTTTGGGATTCATAGAGTCAACTATAGTTATGAATATTTTCTTTCTTTTCTTGTATGTAAGTTTTAATCCAGTGTCTTGACTATTTTATGCTTGAGAAATAGATGTACATTAATATTCAAATATTTCTTTCCTTTTTCTTCTTTCATTTAAAAAAAGTCATTTATTTTATTTTATTTAAAAATATTTATTTATTTATTTATTTGGAGTAGAGAGAGAGGGTCATGAAGAGTGGCTGATTATATACTTTCAATTTGGGAGGAGGTTAGGGATAGCACAAGCCTCCAAGGTATTTTATAAACAAGGTTTCCAGGACCTTGAGGGGGCTAGCTATTGTTAGGGAAAGGTCATTTCTTACTATTTAGTAAAAACTCAGGGAAGAGACTCTTCTGATGTATATCAGTGGGTATATGCTTGGGAGATGATTGCCAATGTATATCTTGAGGGCAGGGGTGGGGAGTAGAGATAAAGAAGTTTCCAAAGTAATTTTTACATGTGAAAGTAGATTTTCAGTATCCTGGGGGGTGGACTAAGAATGCTTTTTGCCCTGAGTGGATGTGTCCACATGGAAGCAGCTGAGTCCCCAAAGGAGCTTCAAGGACTTGTCAACAGGCTATGAGTAGTAAGGAAATCTAATTTCTTCTCTAGCTTTTGTTCCACACACATCACCTACATCTTACACCTCTTTTATATTGATAATTTTAATGCTTTGCTGGTATCCAGATGACTATATCCTTAAGTGACTTCTTATCTCTATTGAATCCATTACGTATTCTATCCATTGTATTCTTAATTCAACTAGATTACATATATTTAATCTATTAGTACCACTAGGTTCTTATTCTTGTTTTTATTTCAAAATCTTTCCTTATTTCCTTACATTATTTATTGGGTATATTTTAAATCCCTGAAATACTCACTTATTATATATAAGCTGTCAACCGTATTCTTATTTTGAGGTAGCTATATCTTTTTGGGCTTTAGGACATCATACCAACAATGCCAAATAATTTTCAGACAACAGCAGGATCTCCAAGAATTCAACTAAATTCTGACACTATCTACCTGAACATAGTGTAAGATTTCATCAGTTAATGGATCAGTCCTCCAAGACTATCTCCAACCCCACCTCAGATGCCAGTCTCACTGTAGGCCCCAGGTTATTACCTGTGCTTGTGACTGAGCAACTACAGGTTGGAGGTCCCAGTGGCCTACTTCTTACGTTCTTTTAATTTGCTACAGGGACTCACAAAACTCAGAAAAATACTTACTTTATGTTTGCCAGCTTATTAAAAGATATAATAGAAGATTTAAATCAATAGATAGATAAAGAAGTGCACAGGGCAAGGTATGGAGAATGGGCACAGAGCTTCTATTACCTTCTGTAAGACTGCCACTCTTCCTGCCTTTTCATACATTTAACAAACTAAAAGCTTTCTGAACCCAGTCCTTTCAGGTTTTCTGTGGAGGCTTCATGACATAGTCATGACTGACTAAATCATTGTCATTTGCTGATCTAATCTCCAGATCCTCTTCCCTCCCCAGATAATCCTGTATTGGGAGGAAGGGGAGGCACGGGTTGGGCAAAAAGTTGTGAAGGCTTTCACCAAGTGGTTGGTCCTTCAGGCAAACAGCCCTTGCCTTGAGTGAGGTCTGAAGGTCACTTCATTAACATAACAAAACACACCTCTCTCACCCTTATCACAGGAAATCCCAAGAGTTTTAGGAGCTGTGAGTCAGTAGCCATGGTTGAAAACTAAATATTCAGATGACCAAAATATATTTCTTGTAAACCACTATATTACACTACATGCTTAAGTATTTAATTATGTGATCTTTTAAACTAATATTTTTCTAAGTCTATAAACTGTTCTGGCAGTAATCTGGATTGGGGAGTGATGTATTGCCAAATTTCTGTCGTTTTAGTCCAGGAAGTCAAAGAGAAAGAACAGGAGAGCCCCTTAGGGCAGGAAGTTCAAAGTAACAATGTTGACTACTACTCCCTTTTCTTGATTTTTTTTTTTTAAACAAGCAAATCTTCTCTTCAGAGTTGCAGTTTAAAGCCAAGAACATGCGGAATTGGGAGAAAAAATAGTTAAATTTGGAGACTTGCAGAGGTAGAATCAGAGTAGTGAAAGCCATTACAGCAACTGAACTAACTGAGGTCAGTCTTTGGTGAATCACAGAAACAGGTGGAGTTGTCAAACAAAGGAATCTTTGTTGACAACATACAAGGAGTTCACAGGGAATAAGTTCCAAAGCCTTGACTGTTTGAACAGGAGAGAGATTTTTATTTAGTATTTAAGATGAATACTCAGAAGGGAGAGTTTTATTATCCCGTGTATGGTTGGTCATCAGGTTGTGGATGCATGCACATCCACATATGTATTTGTGCAATATGTATTGCATGTTCACCTGAATGAAGCTTGTATTCCACCGAGTGCAGAAACGTCAACGTTAGAATAAAGCAGAGGTAACTGTTGGACAAGGCAAAGGGACTCTGCAGGCTTCAAGAGCAGATATAAACTAGATGGGGTCTTGGGCTCATTTTCTGGGACAAGGAATGCAAGGCCTTGATTACTTTTGAAATAGCACTAGGAGTTTTACCACTGATTTATTGTCTCAATAGCTTAGGCTATTTCCTGGTCTGGTGGTGACTGTTAGTTTTCCCATTGCCTTGTTCCCTCAAAATCCTTAAGGAGTGAGGTTTTTGCATTTCTTTGTAAGAACCTCCCAGGAAGTTTTGGAAGAAGTGTGCTTGGGCAAGTACACAGGTGGGGTATAGATCATTGAAAATAGCTGGGGACAAAAAATGACTTTTCTTATGTCAGGAAAACTATATCTCTTCTTTAATTTTCTAGGAACCTCTAATTCTTTCTGCTGATGTTACCAGCAGGCATCTGAGATATTACTGATTGTTCTCTTGAACCTAAGGAAAAGGAAATGTAGAAAGCAAAAGACAAAACTTTAAAATCTATCCTCCAACTCATCAATTCACTGCAGCCACCTCTCTGTCTTTCCCTTTCTCTTTTTCTTTATATTTCTCTCTCACTTTCTCTCTCACATACGCACAACACATGCAAATCATCTTAAAACAATTTTTAATTTTCCCTATTCCATTTTAATATACTTGAGGCATGATCATTTTCTTAGTAAATACAAGAAAAAAAAATCTAGGATTCCATCATTCTGTGTGATTCAAGTATTGAAGAATTTACTTCTAATAGCACTTATAAAAACATATTTTATTTATGTAATATTATATAATCAGGTGCCTGCATTTTTCTTATTCTCCAACTAGTGTTATTTGGCAATTAATATTTTGTCAATCAATATTCCCCTATAACTGAATGTGTGGGCAGTGAGAGATGAGTTAGAGGCAAGGATGGTGAACACTCCCAACAACTGCAGACTACATATATTTTAAGCCATGATTTTCTTTGCAAAGGTCAACATTGATAATGTTGTAGTCATACCTCCGTGTACCAGGAAAGAAGTAGCATATTTCTTGAAAGACACAGCTATCAAAGCTCCATTGAGAAACTGTAAAGATGGACAAGCGATTTTCAAATTACATATCTGATAATGGATATCTACTCTGATTATTAAAAAATGAATAAAAATAAAAAACCTTACTAATAACCAAACAGAGTATCCAATTTTACATGTGAAGGAAATAATGGAAGAGACATGTCACCAAAAGTATATGGATGGCTTAGAGGCACATGACAAATTTCTCAAAATTTAGACATTAAAGAAATACAAATTAAAATCATAATGAGACATGCTTACGTATCTATTAGAATGGCTAAAATTATAAAGGCTAATTGTACTTGGTCTGAGCTAGATTGAGAAGCAACAAAAAATCTAAACTGTTGTTGGCATATATCATGATACAACCACTTTGGAAAATAGTTTGAAAATTTTTTTAAATGCAAAATATGTTGCAGTTACACAAATAGCCATTTTATTCTAGGCATTTAACCAAGAGAAACAAACCCTATGTTCATACAGGGACTTGTATATGAATTTCATAGCAGCTTTATTTTTAAGAATTGAAAACAGTGGAAATGTTCATCAATGTCCATCAATAGAGCAAAGACAATTGGAGATTCTCAAAGTAATGATGCTGAGAAAAAAAAATCCTGGCAATGAATAGTATATACTGTGTGATTCCATGACTACAAAAAATCTAGAAAATACAAATTTATATATAGTCACAGTCATCAAATATATGGTGTGATTTTAGTGCCTTCTTCTGTGCTCCCTTAGCTTCCTACACTTGGATCTCCGAGCATTTCTTACACCATGTGAAAATATGAACTCTTTCTCTTTATTCTGTCTTACTAGAATAAGAATCCTTGAAATTTTATGGACATTTGAACTCTCAGTTATTAGCAGAAATTCTATCACACAGTAAGTTTCCAAATATAAAAGCCAGAGTTTTACAATGACTTCTAAGCTTTTACATGATCTAGCCACTCATTTAACCTCTGTGACCTCTTTCCCTGCTACTCTTCAGTCACTCACAGTGGCCTCCTTGCTATTCCTCAGATATGCCAGGCATGATCCAACCTTATGGCCTTCAAGATAGCCAATTCCTTTGTCTGGAGTGACCTTATTGCTGATAGTTCTGCGCAAATTCATCACCTTTCCATACATTTGTTCAATTGTCAGCTTCATTGTAACTACCCTGATCTTTCTATTAAAAATTTTAACTCCCCATCCCCTGCCTAGCAACCTTGATTTTTCTCACCCTGATCGAATTTTTCTTTTTCCCCATTGTACTCTTCCTTTTTGAATGCACTATGCCATTTTTATTAAGGTTTATAGCTTTGAATTGTCTCACCCATTAAAATAAAAGTTCTACAAAGCCAAGTATTTCATTTACCAGTGTAGTCTGAAGTAATATCTGCCATATAATAGTTCAGTACACAACTGGTAAATTTCAAAATAAATTAATGTTGAGAGTATACTGAATTTCATAAGTCATTTCAATAGTTTTTTCCAAAAAAATAAACTACGTAAAACATACCTTAAATTTACTTTCAAAATATTTTATAGCATATAATGGACAATATACATAAGCCTTAAAGAAACAATCCTATAATTAACCATTTCATACCTACTTAAAAACTGCATAATACCACACTCTTAGATCCTCTTTGAATGCTCTAAAATAACCCTTCAAAGGAAATACATTTTTAAAAATCACAGATTTTTTGGCAAATAATTTAATAAAATAAAAATTTCATTCATCTATGTAGATCAAAATAAATGTTTTTTTTTTAAAGATTTTATTTATTTATTTGACAGAGAGAAATCACAAGTAGTCGGAGAGGCAGGCAGAGAGAGAGAGGGGGAAGCAGGCTCCCTGCTGAGCAGAGAGCCCGATGCAGGACTCGATCCCAGGACCCTGAGATCATGACCTGAGCCGAAGGCAGCGGCTTAACCCACTGAGCCACCCAGGCGCCCCCCAAAATAAATGTTTTTAATAAGCATGAAATTATAACTCTGAAGTGTGCTAAAATGAAACCACCTGCTAAGGGTGAGAGAACAAAAATAAACATCCTTTTTCCAAATAAGAGGAATTTATTACCTTTGAATCAAAGCATGTGGATTTGTTTAACTGGCAATAAAGCAATATGGAGACACAAACCATAGAAAGTCATATTTTAGATTTCCAAAAGACTTCGAAGTAAAGAGTATACATTTTTTAATTGCTACATAATGCTACATAATGACAAGATGACAGGTTGTGACAAATAGCATTTTAAAAGCTCTACTCATAATGGAACGGAAGATGTTATTTCCCTATAATTTTATATATGTCTTTAATTTACTATATCTGGATACAACATATTACCAAACAGATGTTCATCAAAGACTGAATCATTTTTAATGGAACATAATAATTTGAACCTACATCTATTAATCATTTTTTTCGATCTAAGATTTATAGTCTCGCTAAACATTTTATCAGTTGTTGACAAAATTCAAAATAAATAGGATAAAAAGTCGTGTTTGGGGGCTCCTGGGTGGCTCAGTGGGTTAAGCCGCTGCCTTCGGCTCAGGTCATGATCTCAGGGTCCTGGGATCGAGTCCCGCATCGTGCTCTCTGCTCAGCAGGGAGCCTGCTTCCTCCTCTCTCTCTGCCTGCCTCTCTGCCTACTTGTGATCTCTCTCTGTCAAATAAATAAATAAAATCTTTAAAAAAAAAAAGTCGTGTTTGGAAAAGTAGATTTCTTTTCAAATTTGCATTTAAATGAAAATATTTGCTGATATTTTTAAAACTTTAAATGTAATTTTATATATATCTGACCTATCAGATGATATAAAATTTTTGGAGAAAATATGACATATTTTTTGATCTTGGTTGAAGGTATTAATAAAGAGCAACTGTTTGTATTATTTGTATTGTGATATCTTAGTCAATAAACATGAATAACTGGTATAAAATATGTTTTTTTAAAAATTTTATTTATTTACTTGACAGAGATCATAGGAAAGCAGAGAGGCAGCCAGAGAGAGAGGAATGGAAGCATGCTCCCAGCTGAGAAGAGAGCCCACTGTGGGACTCAATCCCAGGAAACTGGAATCATGACCTGAGCCGAAGGCAGAGATTTTAACCCACTGAGCCACCCAGGCGCCCTAAAATGTTTTTTTTTTTTAATATAGAAGTATAGTTCTTGCCAAAATATGGAACTAGCTGGAACTGAATGCCTCCTTCAAAGTCAGCTCTGGAGAAATTATGCCAGTGTAATATGGAACTATTTCAGATATTAACCAAAAAGAAAGAAATAATGATAAATTCCTTAAAAGACTCAAAGTTGCCCTTGACTGGTATGTTTCAAGCTCTATTCCTGGTTTGAAGACAGGTTTTAACAGGCCTGTCACTGTAGAAATCCGCTGGATGTTTAGAGGCTATCAGAACTGTACAAAAACCTTGAAGGGGTAAAGACTTGAAAATTCTTTAGAGAGATTAGCTCCCTAAGGCATTATTCCTCCACACATTTTCCTCCAATCAATTAAGACTGATGGATGAGGGGCACCTGAGTGGCTCTCTCATCACGTGGGTGGTGGGTTAAGCCTCTGCCTTCATCTCAAGTCATGGTCTCTGGGTCCTGGGATCCAGCCCCACATCGGGCTCTGCTCAAAAGGAAGCCTGCTTCCCTCCCTGCTTGCCTGCCTCTCTGCTTACTTGTGATCTCTCTCTCTCTCTTTCTCTCTCTGTGTGTCCAATAAATAAATAAAATCTTTAAAAAAAGGCTGATGGATGATAAATTATGAAAACTGCTCCCTCCAAATGATGCTTCTTCATAAGGATTTAAGAATTTAAAATTGTAAGAATTTAAAATTGAAACTTGATCATAGGATTTATCTTATAGAATAACATCAAGTGAAGGCAGTTATTATTAGTTCTGAAGTATTTGTGATTCTGAATTCTTGGCCTCATTAGTAAATTTAGTTTTAAATTCTCCCATGGAGTGGTGATTGGCCTCAGTCTTTCATTGATGTACATCATTGGGTCAAATGAGATGTGTGTGCCCAGAACTATATATAATCTTTTTTGTATTTCACTGGAGATGGCATTTCTGAGTTTTGTTCACTTGAATTTCGACAGATGTTTAAATAGTCACTTCTAGAGTTGGCCCTGGAGAATATCTTCCTTTTTTTCTCTTCCCGATTCTCTAAAAAACCCTGACCAATTCACATTATCACAGTGATATCACATTTCAAGTTTTTCCAAACACTATAGCTGCAAAATAGAAGGAAGCTACTCAGAATGGAATACTATTGTGAATGATTGAGAAAGAAAACATTATTATAATTAAGCTACCAGGTTTCAATGTATTTTATTGTTGCTTAGAAAATCCTAGCATACCCAGACTTTACAGAGATTTGATGATCCTAAGAAGAGCTGAACTCATGGACCAAAATAACTATGCACATAAAAAGTACAATTACTTAACTAAAAAATATGATGTGGTTAACTTTATATGTCAATCCAAGTGTTATTGGAACAGGAATTAAAAAAATAGCTTAGGGGCGCCTAGGTGGCGCAGTGGATTAAGCCACTGCCTTCAGCTCAGGTCATAATCTCAGGGTCCTGGGATCAAGTCCTGCATCAGGCTCTCTGCTCAGCAGGGAGTCTGCTTCCCTCTCTCTCTCTCTGCCTGCCCTCCGTCTACTTGTGATCTCTCTCTGTCAAATAAATAAATAAAGAAAATCTTGAAAAAAAAAAGAATGACTGTACTTTTAAAAAATAGCTTAAAAGGAGCGCCTGGGTGGCTCAGTGGGTTAAGCCACTGCCTTCCGTTCAGGTCATGATCTCAGGGTTCTGGGATCAAGCCCCACATCGGGCTTTCTGCTCAGCAGGTAGCCTGCTTCCCTTCCTCTCTCTCTGCCCACCTCTCTGCCTACTTGTGATCTCTCACTGTCAAATAAATAAATAAAATATTTTTAAAAATAGCTTAAAAGTATATGATAAAATAATGATATACATATACAAGGAAAAGAAAGATACTATACTGTGAATATAAATTAAGTGAAAATTGTAGAAATAAAGAATACAATAAATGGAGACTAAGATGAATATAGCTGTAAAATAAATAAATGAGTTGGGAAAAACAAACAAACAAATTAATGACTTCTGCCCAAATACAGCAGAAGAGAAAAAAAATAAAGAAAATATTTAAATAAGTACTGAGATAAATTTTGGAGAATTAAAGAAAGATAAAAGATACCAGACTTAAAATGATGCCAAACATGAGATATCAGAAACAAAACCAAACAAAAACTACACACACTAAAAACCACTCATATACATTATGGTGAGTTTTAAGAATATCAAAAACAGAGAAGAGCATAAATGATGCCCAAGAGAAGAACAGATCACCTAAAATGTACAAGAATAATACTGACAGCACAATGCTCAATAGTAATAGCATATAAAGAGACAGCTGGGAGTTTTTATAGATGGAAAAGATATTTGAAACTAGGTATTATACATCAATCCAAATTATTGATTAAATTTGAGAGCACAGTAAAAATACAATGAAGCATGTTAGGTCTTAGAACATTTATCACACAGAGACACACATTTTGGAAAACTTCCTCGGAAGACAGCTCAATTTAGATAGAGAAAACAGAATTATGTACTCAAAGGCACATTTTGAAGGAAGGATTGAATATAGTCTGCACTGCAAATATTCTTTAATCGTATGTTCTGAATTTCCTAAATTTAAGAAGTATTTGTTCAAATATTTACCTTTAAATAAATCCTAGGAGACTTTTTCTTGGATTCTGGAAAATCAGTCCATTTGGATACAAATCTTTTTGTCACTGATGGAAATTTTGATAGCCCTTAACTGTGGAATGCCTAATGTATTGTTACAGCAATTGTGATTTGCCAACACATGGGTGATGTGTGTGTGTTGTGTGTGTTTATTTTTATTTTTGATGGTTTTACTCTTCTATGAGGTTTTAAGTAGACATGATTTTAATAAATTATGATTTGTTGAAATTTATCTGAGGTTATATATAATAAAATGAAATTTGTGTGAACTAAAGAAGTGCATCTCCATTTTCTTTGTTTTAAGAGTAGACTGGTCTTTAAAAATTGTCCAAAGAAGTACATTATATTCATTATTAAATTTGATAATATACAATAAAGTATTTATGGTCATATTGGACCATATCAAATTCTACTATTAATTCATATTAATAATTACCATAAGAGGAAAAAGGGATATTTTTCAAAATAAAAATTAGCGTATTTTTCAGAATATGATATAGTGTTATTCACTGAACTGAGGGAACAAATGTCAAAGTCTAACACAGTTTACAGAATGTTTTAACATAAATTGAAATTTAAATCTGACCAAATTTCACAGTTTTAAGTAAAATGATAGCACTTTATATCCTTGAAAAGTGGTAAGTGACCCAAAACATGGCTTAGAAAAACAAATTTAACACTACACTAGTCTGAGATGGTTAAGTTATGGTACAACTTGCCATTGTGTATCATCAAATGATATATTTTTTTCTTTTGGGCTTGTCATTATATTTTATTTTAGCCATTCTGGTAAGTGTGTAGTGATATCTCAGTGTCATTTTAATTGCATTTCCTTGATGTCTAATTATGTCAAAATATATTACTTTGATGTTTAATGCTCTGAGCTTTCTCAGTTCAAGACCATGAAGCCACTTAGGGAAAATACAGTTGCAGAGGCACTCATAGACCAACTCTTATTTCGAAATAAGAAGAAACATTACTACCCATTCCAACAAAAAATAGATTTGTTATGCAGCAGGGATTTTATAAATTACCTGACACAACTTATATAGTAAGATGAAATGGGACAGGCGGCTTCTTGCAGCTATATACAACATCATTTTAATTTCAATTTTCAGTATAATTTTTCCAAGGTATACACAGAATATATATTTAATGTAAATTGTGAACATTTTAAACTCTGTATATGGAAATTAGTCAATTTTAAGTTTATAACAATCAAAATTAACGGAAGTTTATTTTAAATTAGTTAGCTTTCTCTGCATTGCAAGACAGAATAATCAAGAATTGGTAAGAAAAAAGTAATCTCTGTAAAATTACCGGGGGTGCATTATAAAGTGTTCGGTAACTGATCAAACTCACAATTTGGATTGAATGGCAAGTGATTTTTAAAATCTGGAACTCATTGTCAATTTTTTTTCTTCATTGTGTCTTAATAAATTACTGTGTTCATTTGCATGGAAGTGAAGAAAAATGCATGACATTTCATCTCAACACTAACACCTTTAACAGGCAACTCTGAATGTACTTTACAGCAGTGTAACAAAGTAAAGATCAATGATGTTTCATGAAATATTTGTTATAATTCTCAAGGAGATAGGGAGATTGTGCAAAAATGCAAATCACTTTGCGACTAAACACATTGTTTATTTCAGCTAATTTTAAGAAAATATGCTGAGAATCTCTCAAAAAAGGAAGCAATGATTTAGGTTTGCCTTCAAAATCCTTATCTAATCCTGAACCAACAGCACATAGTTCAAAGAGCAACTAATTTGAGTAGCTCCAATTTACACATTTCCTAACAATGCTTAATTTAGTGGAATTTCTGTACAATTATGTTAATTTGATGTAATGAAAGACAAAAGTTCAAAAAGATCATCCTTAATTTATATAGATGCCAAACTGCATTTTCTGAATGACGCCCAGGAACGTATTTTCAAAAACAAACAAACAATGCCAGAACCACTATTAGGTCATCTCTAGGCAGAAAGTGACTCAGAGCTTACATTACTCTCTCCCTGAAAGTATACTGTAGGCACTGAAACTACTACCCTGAGTCTGTGCTATCAAATTCCTTAAGTTAGAAAGTTTTAAAACCCGTCTGTGTGGAGTATTTCATTTACAGATAGAGATTTGGTTGTTTATACATTTTCATACTTGATTTTTAGGGTGTAATAAGTATGTTTTAAAATTCATGGTGGTTTTGAATACTGTTGGATAATTGTGCTAAAATGGTATATCCATTCCTCCTAGGAAACAGAAATTATAGAAAGGTAGTGCTTTTCAAATCTGACATCTTTGAGTCATTGCAGTATCATATAAATGCAATAGGAAAAGTGTCATTCATGTTTATGATATTTTCTATAAATAAATTAGAATGTACTGGAGGCCTGATATAAAGTGGGATGCCTAAACTTCAGTAAGATCTTGTTTTCAATTCAAAATAAATTTTATTTTTTATTTTTTTATAATGTCCCTCAATTTCAGATAAGCACCCCCATAAGGTCCACTCCGTTTTTTTTAAGATTTTATTTATTTTATTTGACAGATAGAGATCACAAGTAGGCAGAGAGGCAGGCAGAGAGAGAGGGAAGAGGAAGCAGGCTCCCTGCTAGGCAGAGAGCCCGATGCGGGGCTCGATCCCAGGACCCTGGGATCATGACCTGAGCCAAAGGCAGAGGCTTTAACCCACTGAGCCACCCAGGCGCCCCAAAAATAAATTTTAAATTGAATTATGCACCTCTAAGTTCAGAGACAATAAACATCAACCAACACAATTAATAAGTTCTATTTCTTGAAATTTCGGGAACATTGATAGTCTCATCTCCTGGAAGAACAACAGCTAAAATTTTTGGTCATGGATTCCTGCTAAAATATCACTTTCCCAAAGAAAATTAATGTTATGAATTTTCATTGATTGTTATTGATCATGAAGAATATAACAACCACGATAAAAAGAGTAGGAGAAACATGATATCTCATCTGTAAGGGCATGTGGAAATTAGGAAATGCTAATAAAAATAACTACCATTATTTCCTAAGTTAACATAATATAACAGAACAAAAATATTTCAAAACAATGTTTTCTTTTTTTTTAAGATTTTATTTATTTGACAGAGAGAGATCACAAGTAGGCAGAGAGGCAGGCAGAGAGAGAGGAAGAAGCAGGCACCCTGCTGAGCAGAGAGCCCAATGTGGGACTCGATCCCAGGACTCTGAGATTATGACCTGAGCCGAAGGCAGCGGCTTAACCCACTGAGCCACCCAGGCGCCCCCATAACAATATTTTCTAGGCTCATTCTGATAACTCTTTTCTAAATTCAAATTTAAAGGTTGAGGCATGTGATATATATTACACAAAAAACATCCCAAGGCATTCATTAAAAAAAAAAACTCTTAATAAAGAACAAATCCAAAGGAATTTCTTTTCTAATTTAATTAACAAATTATGAATCGACTTACCTATTTCATCACAGTGTATCAGGCACCAATAATATTTTTTAATCATCACACCTGATGCAATAGTTACCATCTTTCAGACATACTGATCATGAACAAGTAAATAAACAAGAGCACCGTAGCTTAAGATCTACCTGCATAAATATAGGCTACTTCAGACAATCTCTTCACCACAACATAGCAATGAATAGAAATCATACATGCTCTGTATGGACATACAGATGAGATAGAAGAGGATGGATGTTAATATATGCAGAATCTTTATTAATTACATTGTAAACCATAATATGGAAAAACAGAATACAATTTTAGAAATACCCAGGTCACCATCATTGTTTTATTTTTATATGTGTAGATAAGGAGTTTAATAAACAATCCATGACTATTCAACTCCTTATATTTTGAAAATTTTAGCAAAAGTAACAAACCTAGCACCTAGAAAATTGTACCTATCTGCAACATACGGCTTTGCCAGCATGGTAGAGGAAAAGCAAAACAAAATAAGTAAGAAAAGTGTAACATTTCACAAGAGATTTGCTTTTATTTTTTTATTTTTTAATTTTTATTTTTCATTTATTATTTACTTCTATTTTCTACTTTATTTTAATGAAAATGTCATGACCATAACATAAGAGCAGAATTAAACCAACATGAGAAATTATTTTTTCATAAGTTAAAATAAACTAGCTTGGTGATTAATTCAAAATTATATTACAAACTTCAGTGTTCTTGCAGTAAGTATCACTGCATAAACAAATGAGTCAGGAGTCATAAACTAATGATGATTCTAAATGTTATTTAGAGAGACATTCTGTTCTTAATATATTTTAAATATTCTACACAAGGCAAAGTGGATCCAAGTAATCTGTAGGCAAAATAAGATTTTAGAGAAGTATATATTTCCAACAGTATTTATAAAATATTACCTTTATGTAAGGCATCATCCTGGACTTTGTGGAAAACACACAAAGGAGTAAGAAGTGGCCCTTCAAGAAACATATACAATATCAAGGTTTAACATGAAGCAGCATGTCTTCTCTAAGTAAAAAAAACATTGTACCAACTGACTTTACTGAAACTTTATATTTATTGCTCTCATTTTAGGTCATAGTGTCCTTCTGCATGCAGGTTGCTATAACGGACATGATATAGACTTAATAGCTTATAAAGAACAGGAATTTATTTCTCACAGTTCTAGAACGGAGAAGTTCAAGATTAAGGAATGGGCAGATCCAGGGAGAGCCCACTTCCTCATAGATGGCTATCTTCTCACTGTAAACGTACATGATGAATGAAGCAAGAGAACTCTCTGGGGTCTTCTTTAAAAGGACTGTAATCCCACTTATGACCTAATCACCTCCCAAAGTCCCCTATTTTTTAATACTAGCACTTCCAGAGTGAGATTTCATAATATGATTTTGGAAGACATAAACATTCACACCATAGTATATATAAACAAAAAAAGACACAAAAACAACAAACAAAAAAATTATTTTAACTACCTATTATTTTCAACTGCATAAACTTTTAATTTGTTTCTATATAATATTAAATAACTCATTTGAGTGATTCACTTATATCCAATGCATCTGAGTGCAATTAAATCTGCTTACCCAGCATATCCAGCAGCATATTTCTTCAGGCTATCCCATTCCCCACCTTACAGGATTTACCACAATTAGAAGACAGGGGATAGAGGATAGATAGATAGATGTATACATAAACACACTTGTACATACACATATGCATATTTTTTCCTGTTAATGATACTCATGCAAATAAAATTTAAGCTCAAGGAAACCTGTCTTGTGTGTTACTTAATATCCAGTTTTTAGTCAACATCCAAAAACAAATAATCCAATAAAAACATGGATAGAAGACATGAACAAGTGTTTCCCCAAAGAACACATTCAAATGTTCTGTAGATACATGAAAAGATGGCCATCATCATGTATCATCAGGAAATTGCAAAGCAAAACTAGAAAGAGATACCACCTCACACCTGTCAGAATGGCTAAAATCAACACTACAAGAAACAAAAGGTGTTGGAGAGGATGTGAAAAAGTAACACTTGTGGGGGCTGCCTGGGTGGCTCAGTGGGTTAAGCCTCTGCCTTCAGCTCAGGTCATGATCTCAGGGTCCTGGGATCAAGTCCCACATCAGGCTCTCTGCCAGGCATGGAGCCTGCTCCCTCCTCTCTCTCTCTCTACTTGTGATCTCTCTCTGTCAAATGGATAAAATCTTAAAAAAAAAAAAAAAGAAAAAGTAACAATTGTGAACTGTTGGTGGTGATTCAAACTGATACAGCCATATTTGAAAACAGTATGGAATTTTCATAAAATTTAAAAATAGAAGTCCTTTGTGATCCAACAAACCTGTTGGTGTGTATTTACCCAATGAATATAAGAAAACTTATTCAAAGGGATGCTAGCACCCCTATGTTTATAGCAGCATTATTTATAAAGCTAAAATATGGAAAGCGCCCAAGTATCCATCAATTGATGAATAAAGAATAAGTGGTATCTATATACAATGGAATATTATTCTGCCATAAAAAAGACTGAAATCTTGCCATTTGCAATAACATGGTTGGAACTAGACAGTATAATGCTAAAAGTGAAATAAGTCAGTCAGAGAAAGACAAATACCTTTACTCATATATGGAATAAAAGAAACAAAACAAACAAGCAAAGGGGAAATAATAAGACATAGAAAGAGAAACAAAGCAAGAAACAGACATTTTATTACAGAGAACAAACTGATGGTTACTTGACGGTATCTGAAAGGAGTGATGGATTAAATAAGTGATGGGGGTTAATTAGAGCACTTGTCATGATGAGCACTGAGTGCTATATGTTATATTGTACACATGAAACTAATACAACCATATATGTTAACTAACTGGATTTCAAATGAAAATTTTTTAAAATCCCAGTTTTTAGCTCACATTCTGGCTTACAAAAGGGATTTAGTCAGGAATTTGGAGATTAGTTAATGAACAAAAAAGGGGTGAACAGGCAGTTGTTAGATAAAATTACTATCCTTTCTGGCATTATCTTATACCTTTTATCTAGAAGTATTTTTAGCACTTTAGACTCTTCCTATTTTATTTTGAATCATTAAAAAAAATTTCCTCAAAGGACCTTAGACTCCATCCAATTTGAGCAACAGTGTGAGAGAGGAAATGGTGTCCAGGAGGAAGAAAAAAAAAAAGATGAAACTACTTTTGTTTACTAGTGAATGCATAGTTCTTCCACAGAAGAAGCTCTAAATGGTCATGGCTCCAGCTTTATATGTGTTCAGTCATATGTTCAGAAGTAGGTAACACTATCAAAAAATATAAAGCATCTGAGATTATTTTCCCTTATTTGAAAGCTGGTGTATGAGTCTGCCGTAGTTTCTTGGGTGTTGATAGAAGACGCAGACTCATGGTTCAGAAATAATATAGTTTATTATTCACAGCAATAGAGGTAGCCAGAATATTAACAGTATTTGTGTGTGTGTTTGTGTGTTTGTGTTTGTGTGTGTGTGTGTGTGCGTGTGTGTGTAGGGGTGGGAGTTATATATCAGTTCTGAGCCTCAGTTCCCACAAGAAGAATCAAAACAGAGGCAGAAAATATTTGCAAACACAACAGGTTAAGTTAAAAAAAAAGATACTATTTCTGTCTTCCAAGTCTATTCAATACAACCATCTTCAAAGGATGGCCTAGAACAAATAATAAATGCAGAAATGTAAGCAACCAATTGAAAAGTGTCTCCCAAGAAACACACTTTGAGAGTCTTCATTTGACAAAAATACTATAGGATATTACATGGATCAGGTGCATTGAATACTGGAAGGTTAAAATTACAAGGGACCAAATATTTTTAAGCAGTTCTGGCATCCAGTAGAGTTCAAATAGGTTTTATAAGATTGAGGAAAGAAGCCATCAAAACCTGGGCCCAGGGGCACCTGGGTAGCTCAGTGGGTTAAGCCTCTGCCTTCGGCTCAGGCCATGATCTCAGAGTCCTGGGATCGAGCTCTGCATCAGGCTCTCTGTTCAGCAGGGAGCCTGCTTCCCCCCCCACCCGCTATTTGCCTACTTGTGGTCTCTGTCAAATAAATAAATAAAATCTTAAAACAAAACAAAACAAAAATCCTGGGCCCAATTTTCCCAAAAGTATGATGCTGATTCTAGTCTCTATGATGTTATCCCTTGAAGACAATGTCTCTAATTGAGTTGAATTAGTTTAATAAAGAGCATACCCCCATTTGTTGTAGGAGATGAACAATATGCAAGAAGCAAAATGCCACATGGAAGCCACCTGGTCTTCAGTGGAACATAGAATCAGTTCCTTTGGGATGAATTTGTTCCACATTTGACTTCCCACTTAAGGGAAAATAAGAGTGCCTTCTAATAGATTTTAAATAGGAAATGACAACGGAAGCTTATACAAGATTATAAAATGGGAAATTTCATTTAGATAAGCAATCATTTCAAAGTAATCTTCTTAATATTACAGACTCTTCACATAATCATAATTTTATTTTGGTATTATATGGTAATTTCAAATATAGTAAATATAAAGAATTTACCTCTGTAATTATAGCGAGTCTGGTTGTAGTTTAATGGCAACAACTCTTCAATTTAGAAGTATGGTCTACCAATTATTAATACATTTGGTAATGGTGTGTCATCTTCACTCCACTTGTCTCACTAAAACAGTGAGCCAAAAAAAGTAGGTCCAAGCTGTTTACTATGGTCAAAATGGGTTGCTTTTGCACTTGGTAAAGAAGCAGTCATATTTTGGAAGAAGAAACTGAGGCTATTAATATTTTCAACTTATTTTCAGAAAAGGAAAGAAAGGATAATCTAACCTAAAGCCAAAATCTTACACAAGGTGGCTGGAGAATGATCTTTTCTCAGATAAAGGGTTTTTCAACTTAGCCATGTTAGGAGGAAGAAGAGATGAGACATTGTGGACTTGACTAACGTTTGTACACTGTTCAAAAAGTTTTCAAAATAATGTGTATTATTTTTCTTCTTTTAGTTGAGACAAAAAAAAAAACAAACCAAAAAAAAAAACACTAATGAGTTTACTCTTAAAAGGAGGTAAACAAGAAACTAGCAAAGATTGAGTGTTAGGTATTGTCCCCCTCCTTTTTTTTTTTTAATTATGTTATGTTAGTTACCATACAATACATCATTAGTTTTTGAAGTAGTGTTCCATGATTCATTGTTTGTGTAAAACACCCAGTGCCCCATGCAATATGTGCCCTCCTTAATACCCATCACCAGGCTCACCCATCCCCACATCCTTCTCATCTTTAAAGCCCTCAGTTTGTTTCTTGGAGTCCATAGTTTTTCATGTTTCATTTCCCCCTCCAATCCCCCCACTTCATTTTTCCTTTCCTTCTCCTAATGTCCTCCATGCTATCCTTAGGTTCCACAAATAAGTGAAACCATATGATGATTGACTTTCACTGCTTGACTTATTTCACTTAACATAATCTCCTCCAGTCCCATCCATGTTGATGCAAAAGTTGGGTATTCATCCTTTCTGATGGCTGAGTGATATTCCTTTGTATCCTTGGATCACATCTTCTTTATCCGTTTGTCTGTTGTAGGGGATCTTGGCTCTTTCAACAGAATGGCTATAGTGGACATTGCTGCTATGAACACTGGGGTGCATATGGCCCTTCTTTCCAGTAAAATAGAGCTAGCGTATGACCCAGCAATTGCACTACTGAGTATTGACCTCAAAGATACAGATGTAGTGAAAAGAATTAGGTATTGTTAAAGCACAAATGCAGGGGATAGAAGGTATGGTACAGAAGAGGGAAGGGCAACCATATGGCAGAGTAGAATAAAGTAGCTCAAGAAGAAATTAGTCATATCCAGATATTGTAAGGCATGTGGGGTTGGCAGGGAGAGCATGAGAAATCATGAGAGAAGAGAGAGAAAATGGACCAGGCAGGAGAGGTTTATAACATTTTAACATCTAAGGTAAGCATATGCAAAGCAGAATAGGGAAAGAAATAAAAATTTTTATAAGACTCAATACATGAGGAATAACGTGGAGGACACTGGGAGATGGAGAGAAGTGTGCTGGGGGAAATCGGAGGGAGAGACAAACCATGAGAGACTGTGGACTCTGAGAAACAAACTGAGGGTTTTGAAGAGGAGGGTGGCAGGTGGTTGGGTGAGCCCAGTGGTGGGTATTAAGGAGGGAATTTTTTACATGAAGCACTGGGTGTGGTGCATAAACAATGAATTTTGGATCCCTGAAAATAAACTAAAACAAAAAAAAGACTGACTACAGACATGGACCTCAGTGTAACACAGATATGGAACTCACTGTAATACCAGCCACTTCCCACCGACACACACAGACTATGATAATAATAAATAATAATGCAATTAAGAAAATTTCCTGCCAAATAATTTTTCCTCTTTTTTATTTTTATGATTATTATTTTTATTTTATTTTTAAAGTTTTTATTTAAATTGTAGTTAGTTAAAATAAGGTTAATATTAGTTTCAGGTGTACAATATAGTGATCAACACTGCCATACAATGGCTTAAATAAAAAAATGAAAAAAAATTTTTTTAAAGATTTTATTTTTAAATAAAACCTCTACACCCAAGGTGGATTTCAAACGTACAACCCCAAGATAAATATTTACATATTTTACTGACTGTTCCAGCCAGGCACCCCAACAAATAAAAATTTTATAAAATTGTTGAGTTTGTGGGAGTCTCATTTGCTTAGTCAGTTAAGTGTCTGCCTTTGTCTCAGATCAGGATATCAAGAGTCCTGGGATCGAGCCCCATATTGCTCATGCTCTCTCTCTAACTCTCTGGCTTTTGCTCTTAAATAAATAAATAAAATATTTTTTAAAAAATTGTTGAATTTGTTTAACTAGTTTTAAACTAGTAGACAGAGATGAAGATAAGGTATGATGTCATGGCACGGAAAAATACAACTTACACGTTTTAAAAAAAAATGTTCAATGCAAGTTACCTCACTTCTTTTATCACCACACTGGGACTTTCCCTACTGAGTTGTTGTAATGTAAGGACCTACTTTATATTTTTATATTTTAGCAAGAGGCTTTCATTGAGGTTAACCCTTAAACTGTCCTTGCTCCCCTTCCCCCAGGGGATTCACTTAAAAACAAGTCCTGGAAATCAGCTCCAGGTAACAAAGCCCATATACAAGGGTGGGTCAGGCCAGGTGGAGACATCAATCAGCGGGAGGGGGGCGGTGTTTGCATATTGTCGCCCTAGATACTAAGGAGTATGCCCCACTCCTCCGCCCTTTGGGAAACTTTTTTGCACCAATCCTAATCAAGGTGTAATAGGCTGGGTCAAATGTCTATACTAGGGTAAATTGAACCTCAATTGGTCATCTAGCCTCACTGTGGAGTTTCCTGTGTGTGTTAAAATCTCATTGGTCACCTGTGCGTGGCCAGGCCTGACTGCATGGCCTTTGCCCTTAAAAGCTAGACTGTGAAACAGCAAAGGGTTGTCTTCTCTCATAAGAGGTGTGGCCCCGAACGTTCGGTTAGATTCTTGATGCTTGGCATGAAATAAAGCTTTGCTTGACCTTTGCTTTACATCAGTCTCGCTCCTTTAATCATAGACCCATTATTGGGGCATAACAGTATTAATCTTAAAGTTATAAGTCTACAATGCATCCATCATCCATTCTACCCCTTAACATTCCCCTTTGGACAGACCCATGATCTAGAACAAGCCTTATTTTATAGTGCCTTGTAGGAGATTTTTGCTGCTGCCTAAATTGCCTACTTTCCTCTCACCATTACCACGGAAATTGGGTCCACTGAAACAAAGGGGTAGTGTAAGAAATTAAGACTTCCATAAATCTCTTTAAATAATAAAGTATAAGATAGTGATACCTTTTTTTCTGCCACATAATCAATTCTTGCAAGAATAAGGTCATATAAGAGAATTTACAACACATGCTAGCATTATCCTACTGGACCCAGACCATTTGTATGTTTCTCTGTCTCTGAGAAATGTAGTTATTTACATGACTGAAACCTAAAAATTGTTTGATATGACTACTAATATCACCTACATTATTTTAAAGCCTGTTTAAGGCTTCTGTAATACATAGGCTTTGTAAACACTTATTAAGCATCTTGTATATATCAAACACTTTAAAAATCTCTGCTTTAAAAAAAAAACTCTACCTCAATGGAACTTTGAGTCTGAAAAAGATACAGGCAATATACAAGGCAACAGATAGAATAATTACATATTTGATTATATACTCTGAGGATGTCACCTTAAATTGATATGAAAATGATCAGAAGGATCTGGATTTCTTGTCAAAATTTTTTGCCTTAAAAGAAATTGATATTTAGGGAAAGTTGTTACTGAAAGAGGTCCTGTGTCAACCAAAAATGTTAAACCATGATCTCGCTAAATTTTCCAGTTGTGATCATTGCTTTGTTTAGCTGTCTTCTATTAAGACTGAATTTAGTAATTCAGTCTCAGATTTCAGTAAGTCTTTTTTTTTAAGATTTTATTTATTTATTAGAGAGAGAGAGGGAGGGGCAGAGGGAGAGGAAGAACCAGACTCCTTGCTGAGCAGGTAGCTGATGCAGGACTGGATCCTAGTACCCTGGCATCATGACCTAAGCTGAAGGAAGACACTTAACCAACTGAGCCACCCAGGCACTCTAGACTGTAAACTTCTTAAAGGTAAAAAAGTTTATTCTTCTAGTAGTTCCACAGACATTTCTAACATCCATAAGAAAGCATGTACTGATGTAAAATGCCAGCAAATCAAATTATTTAAAAAAGAAAGAAAGAAAGAAAAGATATATCTGGATAAAGAGAAAAACAGAAAATCTAATAATACATTGAATTATTAGAGCAAAGAGTGGAGGAAGAGAAAATAAATATGAAATAGAGATTTCCACTAAAAGAAAAAAATTGAATAAGGCAGGAGACTTAGAAAATTATTATGACAGACTTGAGAAAAAAATAAAATAGGAATTTTTAGAAAATAGCAATGAATGAAAAGGTCAATTGTTCCTACCTCTATAATATTAGCTGTTTGTTGTTGTTGTTGTTGCTAATTTACCTATTTAAGCTAATAAACAAAGAAAGGTTTCATTTAGGGATAAGGTTTCTCTCTCTCTATATATATTTTTTCCATTTAGGGATAAGGTATATATATATATATACATAGATATATATGTATATATATATATATTTTTTTAAATTTTAATTGTTAGAAAATGTGTCACAGAAAGTGTTTAAACTTTAAGATACAGATGCAACATGTAATGAACTGCATTGTTTGAACGTCTAATTTGTAAATGCTGTTAGAGGAAACCTGGTGGAAATGTTCTTATGTGATTGTGTTTCTGGAACTAAGTATATTTATTAATAAGGAATAGTTTAAAATTATGAAATGACCAGGAGTGGACAATTTTCCTAATCCTATCAGCTCTTTGCAGCTCTTTTATTAGCCCCCTTCAGGAATATCAGCTTTTTTATCTAATTAAATTTTATATTAATGTGCTTTTGACTTTTGGCCTTTCTCTTCCTTCTGCTCTTTTTTTCCCCTAAATTACATGTTTCTGTTTAACAGCTACTATCAATTCTTTGATATGAATACTCAACATCAATTTACTAACTTCAGAGATGAAGGAGCATCAATATTTAGAAGCGAAGAATACAAAGCCTTGGGCATCTGGATGGCTCAGTCAGTTAAGCATCTGCCTTCGACTCAGGTTGTGATCCCAAGGTCCTGGGATGGAACCCCAGGTTGAACTTTCTACTCAACTGGGAGCCTACTTCTCCCTCTCCTTCTGCCTGCAGCTCCCTTTGCTTGCGTTCTCCCTCTCTTTGTCAACTAAATAAAATAAAATAATATAATGGAAATAATACATTTATTTATTTATTAAAATGCAATTATTAAACAATACATAATGTATTGCATAATTATAATAATGATTAAATAATTTATTAAATATTTATATTAAATATATCAATTTAATTAAATAAATATTTTTAGAATTTAAAATATTTCAAATTTAGATTATTAAATATTAAATCATTAATTTAATAAATAAATATCTAAACATAATTAAATAAAATAATTTATTTATTAAAATGAATAAAATAATGTTGTCATTATCTGAGCATGTATTTTTAAATAGTCTAAAAAAAAATCTAATAAAGTCTAAATACATTGAGTTCAGATATTTATACAAGTTAACCCAGACACTCAACCCACAGACAGTTTCAAAACTTTTGTTTTTATCTACTATTCAAAATACGTTTTTAATGTATTTATTTGTAACTTTGACATAGCAAGGAAACTTGGAGGAAAAGGAGACATTTGCTTTTAATATTTGAAAATTATTTTGTTGATTTAAAAAAATAAAAACCTTAACACGTGAGCATTTCTTCTTAAATAACACTGTGAAGTTTCTGAGTCGCATTCTATTAAAAGTGCTGATAAAATGGCCTCAGTTACTCATTTAAATTATCAGCTGAATGGGTAACAAATGAAGTAGAGAGCTTTTTAATTATTTATGAATGTATTGCTTGTGGATGGAGTGCCACATAGAGTTACCTCTCTT
This sequence comes from Mustela nivalis, assembly GCF_964662115.1. Lineage (NCBI taxonomy): Eukaryota > Metazoa > Chordata > Mammalia > Carnivora > Mustelidae > Mustela > Mustela nivalis. Next base: position 75,813,175 of record NC_139040.1, read on the forward strand.
TTTGGCTTTGTTTTGTGAGCAGTAGTGGAATCTATGAATGAGATTAAACATAAGGACATTCACAGAAATTCTTAATGAACTTCTGGGGAAGGGCAATAAGTGCAAGGAAAAACTGCAGCATGACTAATTACAAATTTCAAGTGGTCATCGCTTAATTATAGAAGCTTTTAAGTTCAAGTAATATATCATTTTTATGAGCCTATCATATTGTATTAATTACCACAAACTGCACTCTTGAACACTTATCTTTTCACATATTTCTTATTCTTAGTACTTAAAATTATCCTTATGATTGATAAGTAAATGGATTTTACTGACAATGCATCTATTTAAATAAATAAATAATGTTGTTTATATATATAAAAACAATTGAATATGTGTATGGTTTCAATGAATTTTTTTTTCAAATTAACATCTTAATTCTACCACATTAGTTACAAATAGATATAGACTTTATAGATTCATCAAATATTTTATTCTCAAATTTATATGTCCTTTGTGAAGTAAATGAAACTGTATATATTAAATATAATCCTATCACATGTAACAGTTACTAGTGCATCCCAGGACATACATAGGTCAGGTCCTACTCAAGGCATCACGGATAACTGGATTTAACTTTCTATCCTAGGAGTCTTCTGTATATTTCTGTGGCTTTTATACTACAATCAGGAGGAAGAATTCTTTTGCTAAAAGCTTCCAAATGACTATGCCAGTAGATTATTTGGAGACTAGTGATATAATATTATTGTTTAATATGTGAAGCATGATAAAATAAAATGCTATTGCCATATTTAATTTGTTCAGTAAAGCATTCATTTAGTTATCAAGCATTCATTTTCTTTTTTTAAAGATTTTATTTATTTATTTGACAGACAGTGATCACAAGTAGACAGAGAGGCAGGCAGAGAGAAAGGAAGAGAAGCAGGGTCCCTGCTGAGCAGAGAGCCTGATGTGGGGCTCTATCCCAGGACTCTGGGATCATGACCTGAGCAGAAGGCAGAGGCTTTAACACACTGAGCCACCCAAGAGCCCCAAGCATTCATTTTCTTTATACAGAAGAGATAGAACAATATTACATAGTAGAAAATACAGTAAATAATCTAGAAACCTTGATCATGTTGTTTTGGCAATTTTAGAACATAAAATTAGCTAAAGCTCAAGTGCAAGTTATATTTGTATCATAGGAGGAAAAGTTAATTAAAAGTTTGTTTATTACCATAGTTTAACACTTCAACAAAATGATAACGAGTCCAAAATCAATGAATATATGAAGTATACAATAAAAACAATAATCTTGAGTGTATGTGACTCACTGTAGGTATTGATAGGCTAGAAATCAAAGGGAAAGTATCTATAGGGTTTGTTCAGTTCCATGCTCATCAGATTAATAGGCTTTCTCATATTGCTTCCTTCACCACATTAATTTGTCTAATGAAGTTTTCAAGAGTTAAAGACAGTGATAGGTTCATGGCTGGAGAGAAGGTACAGAATCTAAGATAGTTCAGCAGTGCTTATTATTTAAGAGAAAGACAGCATGGGAGGTGAGGGGTATATCATGCATCCTGTTTTCACTCCCTTTGTGGAGCACCTACCCTGGAGGTCATGTAATAATAACCAATGACCAAAAAACAATAAAAAAGCCCAAACATCCATGTGGAAGTGCCATCCCTGCCTGGAGATGAGTAGACTGCTCAAACAGATCCTGGGCAGGCATCTCAGCCCAGGCCTGTGCTGGGGAAGCTGGTTCCTGGCTTTGGGCGCAATCTGGAAGCCAGCAAACTGACGGGAGAGTGCAGCCAGGGTTAACAGGACTGATGATCTTTTTGCAGCCAGGCCGCGGGTGGACACCCGCTCAAGGAGCCAGGCTAGGAGGCTGCCCAGCGCCAGCGCTGACAAAGCTTGCAGCCCCCGGGGCTTCCCCCCGCGCCCCAGCCAGGGCGGGGCCTCAGGAGGGAGGGGGCGGAGGCGGGGCAGAGAAGGGGCTTTGCTAATTGCCAAAGCGAAAAGTGAGCTCGCGGAGGACTCAGCAGGGAGGAGGGCGGGGGCGGGTTGAGAGCGGCGGGGAGAAGGCGCTTTGCTAATTGCCTAAGCTGGTAGTGAGCTCACAGAGGATGTGGCTGAGAGTCTGGGAGGAGGTGGAGGGGCTGGCGGAGGAGGGGCGGGCAGCGCCTCGGTGCTGTGCTGCGGCCCAGTCGGGACTGCAGGACCCACCGGACTCGCCGCCCATATGCTCCCGTGTGAGGCTCCGCTATCCCGCTCCTGCTGCCTGCTGCCCCTCCCCGCCCCAAGCCTTCTCCGGTCCACCCTCTGCACAGGGGTAAAGTGACACCGAGCCGCGCCCTCACCTGGAGCAGAAAGCGCGGACCCGACCTGGGGGCGGAGAGGGGGGTTGTGGAGGCCCAGCCTCCCGCGAACCCCAGGGCACCGGGACCGCCCCGGACGCTGCGCCAAACCCGGGTCCTCATGGGGTCGGGCTGGGGACAGCGCCTTGCGAGGTGCCCTCGCCAGCAGGCACGCTAGCCCCCATCTTTCCGCAGACCCATGCGCCCGTGCTGAGGACCCCCTTCCCTCCCCCGCCGTGGCCCCGCTGCTTTCGTTCTGGACTTGGGATCCCAGGTGGAAACTAGTCCCTCAGACCTCCCTGGCAGCAAGGAGGGCAGGGAGGGATTCTTGGTTTTCTGCCCTGGCTCCTCCTCTCTCCCCATTCACAAGCCTTCTGGCTTCCCTTTCCTCTCCTCATTGTCAGTTTTCTGAAATGGTTTTCTTCTGCATGTTGACCCAAAGAGCTATTTCATGAATGAATATACACGAAACTGAGTTGGAGCCCACCTGTGAGAGCCCACCTGTAGAGGCCTTTCATTAGAATGGTCTCTGGATCTAACCTCAGTTCAGAATACTGCATGTACCTGAGGACCAAGTCCAGATGTTTCTTTCATCTCTGACTTGAATTTGAAATCCTCCTCAGACTTCAGCTTCCAGGATTTCTCCAGTCCTTGCTCTCCCACTGTCTTGGTGGGGATCCGCCATGAGTGTTGAACACAGGAATGAATGAATGATATATACCCCAGACTGCTGCGGCTTTGTCTTCTTTTGCTGAGGTTGGAAAGGCTTGGGAGAGACCCCCTGTATGCAGATAGAGAGCTGCATGCAATTGCTTAGATAAACGTGTTCCCCACTTAATTGCTTGGGCATTGAACATTTCACCCTTAACCTGTGGCTTGAGCAGTTAGGAGGAGACAATCTGGAGGTGAATCAGAAGATGGCTGAATCCACATGGTGGTGGTCTAGGTTTGGGAGATTTTCCTGGAGATTCAAAGGAAAGATCTAAATTCTTCCAGTGGGGAGTGGTAAACATTTTATCGATGGGAGATGGAAAATAAATGGTCTGGTTAAACTTTCCCGCCCCCTCAAAACCCATTATTTGAAAACACAAAACGCGAAGTGAAGGGAGAAATCCTCCCACTCCCATCCCCACTCACCTCCATAGCCATCTCCTCTTCCAAGAACCTAACAGACAAGGTGCCAAGAAGTGTTAGGTACCAGCAGTGGTCTCAGATCTCATTCAAGAATCATGGTGAAAGGCTTTCAAATAGATTGTGGGGGAACAGGGATCCAATTAGGGGGGACAAGTTTAAGGTTTGCCTGGTCCCCTAAAAATTAATGGCACTAGAGAAGATAAGCTTTGGGAACTATAGCTTAATGGATACAATGTGTTAAAAGCTTCAGTGAGTCATGGTGGGAAGAAGCCATGAGGGCAGCAAACACAGTCTTAGATGATGTTATTAATAGCACTACAGGCTCTAGATTTCCTGGGGTGGTGTTCTTGGCAAGACCAGCCAGGCCAAAGTGGATACTCTCAACCTGGAACAGAGGGTCTTGGAGATGCCAGCACGTGAGGTATGATGAGAGGGTAAAATGATAGGAGGTGTCCTTTGGAAGGACTGACTCCTTGACTTTAAAAGGGAGAACCCAAATCTGTAGGTGAAATCTTTTTGGCTACAAAGAGGGCCAAGGCCTCCTAAGGTCAAGGTCTCCTCGTCACTTGCAAAGATGTCGAAGAACATATTCAGACTTTTCAAAGATGTCCTCATATCATTGGTTCCCACTCTGGAATTCTATCAATAAGGTGAGAGTTCCTCTAGTTGAAAAAGAGATCTAAAAAGACTTCCCTTTCTCATGTAATTTCTGTAACCTCCAGGACACACCCACCTCCCCCTTCCAGCTCTGTAATGAAGCCACAGCTGGTGCCAATTTGTGGAACTCCTTAAAGGCTATTCTCCCTTATATACCCCCGGACCAAGTTCCCATGCTCCCTCACCTGATTTCCTGCACTCACCTCCCACCTGGTGTGTTCACACCTGCAAGTGGCTTTTACCAAACCCTTTGTCAAAAGGCAGCCAGAGTGACCTTTCAAAGACCTATCAGTTCCTGGCATTTGTCTCCATAGAAATCTGCACTGATCTTCTAACAAATTCTCAGTCCTCCAAAGGCACCCATAATCCTCCCATCAGTCTCTTCATACCCCTCCAACTGACTGATGCCTGTTCTACCCCATCTCTCTGCCCTTCAAACACACTGCCTCCTTCTTCCTGTGGAGACCTCTCATGGCACCTGCCTCCAAGCACAGGTGATTCCCATTGATGGATAGACCCTCTTCTCTCCCCCATCTCCCCACTCCAGTTACTCCCACTTATTCGTGAGCTCACAAGCCCCATGGTACACACTCTCCATGCAGCCTGCTCTCTCTTTTCTAGCACTGGCCTCCGTTTCTAGCTGTCCTTGTGTCATGGATGTCCCTCCCCAGCCAGCCTCCAAGCTCTCCTTCCCTTTAGCTCCAACACCTGACACAGTGCCTGGCACGTAGTAAGCCCTGGCTAGCTTCTAAGAGCCTCACTGAGGGACTGAAAGCATTTTAAAAATGTCACCACGTAGGCTCCAAACTGTAGGCAGAAAAAGCTTTGCCTGGATTGACATTTTAGAGACGTATTCGTCAAGTTGGATGTGTTCACTGACTTTACCTTGTAAAATTTTAAAAAAAAAAAAAAAGGACCTCTGTATCACTTCGCATCTAACGAAGGCGCGTGTATACTATTAGACCACGTTATGAGCTTAATGGAAGGAGACAAGATGTTTTCGCTAAGAAAATGTATAAGACTGTTGAGGTCAAGTGGGAGGAAACAGTCCGTTTGTTGGAGCATTGCTATCTTACTGTATTACAGCCACTCATAAAAATCTGACACGGGGTGAGTCAGAATTGTCTGTCGGAGATGAGTTAGATCTGGCTCATGTTCCTACAGACATGAAAACCAGAAACGAAGAAGGAGGCTTTGAAAGCGTGGGTTGAGGAGGCGGTGTGGTTCACTGCGATGAGCTAAGTGCCCAGGGCCACCAGCAGACATGCTGGCCTGTATCCTTCCTTTGTTCTGGGGTCCCTCTTGCACCATGTGGTGAGGCTGGTGGCTGGGAGCAGCTCAGGACAGGACCCGGTGTTATCTTATTTCTCCCACCCTCCTGTGGGCTCCAGTGGGCTCCAGTAGGTCCCAAGGGACAGCCTGCCTTCCTTGAAAAGCCCAGTAGCACTGGGAGCAGAAACTGGGGCCAAAGAGTGAGCACCCTGTTTGACAAGCTGGACCAGCCACCTCTTCTTCAGATGCAGGGGGAGCCCTGGCATGTTGACTCCTCCCTTCTCCCTTTCCCCTTTCCTCTTTCCTCCCTCTTTCCTTCCCCTCTCTCCTTCCCTGGTGGTGCCCTTTCCCAATGCCCACTTCATCCCTTTTCCTTTCTACATGCCTTCTTCTAGAGTTTCTTCTCTTTCCTCCCCATTACTTCCCTTCATCTGAATCTCCTCTTTGGTCCCTTAGTCCCTGCTCTCTACTCCTCCTCCCCTTCCCTGGCCCCTGTTCAGCTCCATACTGAATGCAGGCAGAGCTGGACTAACATGCTCACTTGCTAGCTCAGCCACCCTCCAGAGAAGTCACTCTTCGGTGGCCACCTTCCTGACCCCCTGGTCGCTTCTCCACTTGTTCAGATATTGCTCTGAAGTCTGAGGAGGACAGAGCGGGGCTGCCACAGAAGCAGGCCAGAGGAGAAACCAAACCATGTGTCCACACTGTCCCCCAGCACTGCTGCTCTGAGAGCTTTCTGAGTCCTCAACAGGGTTAGGATTTAGGGGCTTCTTCAGAACTGGGAGTGAAAACAACCATAGGTCAAAAGAAAAGCTATGGTCCACACAAAAATAATAATCACAAATGAAAACTATGTTAACTCTGAAGTTCCAAAGTCGAAGAATTGCCTTGAATCTGTCACTAGAAAGCACCCAAGGCCTCACTCTCTGGGTTCTGGGTGCCCTGGAAATGGCAGGAGGCTCTGACAGGCGCGTGGGGGTGCTGAGCTATGTGGGCTAGCCTGCCCGCTGGCGGGGGGGGGGGGGGGGGGGAGTACCTTCTGTGGCGCTGTCCTGGCCGGACGCCCTGCAGAGGGGGTGTGGCGCGGTGTCCGGGGTGGTCCTGGTGCCCTGGGGTTGGCGGGAGCCTGGGCCCCGACCACTCCACCCCCCCCCCGCTCCTGTCCTGCGTTTTCTGCTTCAGGTGAGGGCGCATCGAGGTGTCACTTTACCTGTGAGCAGAGGGTCTTCCAGAGAAGCCATGGGGCAGGGAGGGGCAGCAGGTGGCAGGAATGAGAACGGGACACCGTGGCCTCTGGGGCTAAGCTGGAGCGTGGGAGCGCAGGGGCAGCGAGTATGGTGGGTCCTGCAGTCCTGAAAGGGCTGAAGCACAGCACCCTGGCGCTGTGCGCCCCTCTTTCCCGCCTGGGCAATTAGCAAAGCCCCTTCTCCAGGCCGCCCCCGCCCCGCCCCCGCCCCCCTCCCTCCTGAGTCCTCTGAGAGCTCACTTCCAGCTTTGGAAATTAGCAAAGACCCTTCTCTGCGCCGGCCATGCCCCCTCACTCCAGGGGCCTCAGCCCTGGCTGGGGTGCAGGGCTATGCCCTAGCATGCTGCCCCATTGCCAGCGCCTGCGCTGGGCAGACTCCTAGCCTGGCTCCCTGAGCGGGTGTCCAAGGGCAGCCTGGCTGCGAAAAGATCATCAGTCCTAAACGCCAGCTGCACTCTTGCGTCAGTTTGCTGGCTTCCAGATTGCGCCCAAAGCCAGGAACCAGCTTCCCCAGCACAGGCCTGGGCTGAGATGCCTGCCTGGGATCTGTCTGAGGAGTCTCCTCCACTCCAGGCAGGGATGGCACTTCGACCTGGATGTTTGGGTTTTTGGTTTGTTTTTTTGGTCATTGGTTATTACAGGACCTCCAGGGTAGGTGCTCCACAAAGGGAGTGAAAACAGGACGCCTGATATATATGCATATGGTCATTCTAGAAAAATAGCTTGGGGTTCTCTCGGATACGCGGCATTGGTCCTTGCACTATGGTTTAATAGAAAAGGGATTATGCACCAAGTTACTTAAATGAGCATAGGTTGAAATCGTTTACTGAGAGTAAATATTTTAAATAGTTATATTTTAACTAAATCTATCATCAATCATAAATCTATTACACGAAGGTTACAGGCAATTTAAAAGCAAGAGCACTCTCTTCAGGGTTTTAAATAATCCCTGTCTGTCTTGGCACATGAGAATGCAAAGATAGGAACTGGTTTGTAAAAGATCATATAATAGCTTTTACTAATTCTATTTATTTGACAGACAGAGATCACAAGTAGGCAGAGAGGCAGGCAGAGAGAAAGATGGGGAAGCAGGCTCCCCGCCAAGCAGAGAGCCTGATGAAGGGCTCGATCTCAGGACCCTGAGATCATGACCTGATCCCAAGGCAGAGGCTTAACAAACTGAGCCACCCAGGCGCCCCCAGATGAAATACATTTCTGACTTAGAAACTTCAGATAGAATTATTTTGTCCATGATGACAAGTGAAGAAAATGTGTCATCCCTAAACCTAACCTTAAACCCTACCAATGCTGAAACCTAAGCTGACCTTAAAGCCCAAACTAGAACCCTGAATCCCAAACCTGGAATGGAACCCAAAGCCTGTACCTGAGCCCTGGATCCAAGCCCTGAACCACGAACCCAAACCCTAAACCAGACCTCCAAGTCATGAAACCTGAACCCAAATCTCAGCATGAAGTCAAACCCCAAATTTGACCTTGAACTTTATCCCATAAGCCCTGAGTCTTAAAGCGTAAATCATAAACTTAAAGCCCTAAACTACAACTCTGTTCCCTTGTCCTTCACTCTAAATCCTCACCGTAACACTAAACCCAAAGCCTGATCTAGAACTCTGACTAAAACCTGAACCTGAACCCAAATTCAAACGCTTCACCACACTTTGCTTATGCACTTGCCATTGATGGATATTTGCAGTTTCTACCTTTTGATTCTTGTGAACATTGTTTCGGTTGGGGGCTAGGGTTAGGGTCTTGGATTAGGGTAGGGTCCAGTCTTGAGACCAAGTTGAGGTCAGAGTGTGGGTCTGCATCAGGGCCATGTTCAGTGACACTGTTTGGGTCAAGGACTGTTGTAATTCCACATTGTTTCCAATTCATTGTTCCTTAGCTATTTGGGGGGAAGTTGCGGGGTATTGGGCTCCATGCAGCTTGAATTTCCAGAATGAAATGGCTTCAGCTGGACCCCAGGAGGGAGCAGGACCTTCCACTGAAGGGTGAGCTCCCACAGTCCTGCACTGCCTTCAACCGCCTGCAGAGGGCGCCAGACCCCAGCTCCCGCCCTGAGCCCAGGCTGCACAGCCACAGCTGGGACCTGAGCCCTGCCTCTTCAGGACCCACTGTGGAGACTTCTGGAGAATGTGGGGCGCCTCCCACCCTGACAGGACAAGCTGAGGAGGGTGTGGCTCTGCATCCACACTGACCGGACCCGTTGTGGAGGACGCGCCAACACTGCCAGCAGTCCAACCTCCTAAGGACCAGACTCTGGAGGAGGTGAGGAGAAGTCCCTTAGTGGACTGTCAAGGGGTTCGTGGTCTCAGGACTCCACAGAGAAAGGGCGCCCTGTGTAGACACTGGGTCTACCTTCGTTTTGTGAGAGGAGACATGGCCTCCTGCTGTGCTGTGCGCGGGGCTGTTTGGTCCCCACTTTCTGGGCTCGGGTGATCCTTGGTCCTTGTCTGTGTTTGTGTGCTCGCGGATTAGGTTCCTTGGGCTCCTCAGATGGTCTGCAGTCAGGGAGCATCTGCCTTCTTAGGTGCTTGTGCTCTCCCCACCTCAGCCCTGCGGGGTCCTTCCCGTGTCCACACCCACTCCAGGCTTGCGCCGAGTCCGGAAATTCGGGAGCCAGAGTGAGGACTCTGTAGCCAGTTTTGGGGAGAGTAGGTATTTTCCCAGTGTGGGTACTTCCCTGAGCACAGTGCCTCCCCATCTCCGTGTGTACCCCTCCCTGTCTGTCGTCATTGTTGCAGGGCTGTCACTTTCTTGGTTCAGGGGCCTCCCGGGTGTCTTGCTATCTTGAATGCAGGTGTAAATGAGATCTTTCTCAGCAGTCTCTTTCTGATGGTTACTTCGGAGCACCTAGGAGTGCCACTAATTTGTGCATATTGATTTTGTTCCTTGCAAGTTCTTGAATTTATTAGTTCGATTGACCTTAAACTCAATCTGCCAGTTATTTGACCAGCAGCATGGGTTTAATTGGGAAGAGCAGAGAATGGCAGTCTGGGCTGAGCAAGCTAAGGTCCCATCACAGGCAAGTGCGAGAAACAAAGGAGAGGAACATTATTTCATGGAGGAGGAAGAAGTTGGGAAGGGTGCTTGAAGGAAAGTCCCTTGGAGAAAGGCAGGGTGATGGAGAATTCTCACCAGCTGAGCTGCAAAGCTCCTACAAAAAGTCAGGAGATGAACCTCCAGCTTCCCCTGTGGGGCCTAAAATTGGTGAGTCTCTCCTGTGGGGGATTGCAATGTGGGGTCTGTAATGGGCACTGAGCAGCAGGCGCCCCCTTCCAGCCTCCCCTTCTGGCATCCCCAGTCCACTTTACTGGGGCTTCCCTTCCTGCTTTTGCACAGTTCTAACCAGCTTTTGGTGGAACGTTGTGGAAAAACTGAAATTCCAAATCCACTGCTTCTACTGCACCTGAGATACAGGGGCCCATGATTTAATCCTCCCACGAGTCTCTTGCTAGCCCCACCTGTCCGTTACTCATTTTGAGACTTGATATTACCAAAGTACTGTAATTCTAAAAATTTCTGAATTAGCTGTATTATTTCTTTTTAGGTATGAAGTTAACTTCCAATTATATGAATTTAATATTTTGGTCATTGTTTTCTAATTTTATTGCCTTATTCTTGGAAAATATAGCCTGATATTTAACTCTAGGAATTTATTGGCATATACTTCTGGCCTAAATAATGGCCTGTTTGTGTAAATGTTCAACTTATGCTTATATACTTACTGAAGACTCTTGTTTTGGGGTCAGGATGGCTACATTTATTAATAGATCAGGACTATTAGATTCTCTAAATTTTGATGTCTCTTAATTTAATCTAATTAAATTATCAGTTAATGAAAGAAGTTAAATTTTTTATGTACTACTGCATCTAAACTTATCAAAGTCTTTTGCTATAATTAGACAAGTATGTCATCCTGTTTTTATACCAAGTCTTACAGTGAAAAAATCATACTATCTGAAATATTATTTATTTTTATTATTATTTATTTTTTTTAAAAGATTGTATTTATTGGGGTACCTGAGTTAAGTGTCTACCTATAGCTCAGGTCATAATACCCGGGTCCTGGGATAGAGCCCCGCAGGGGGTTCCCTGCTCAGTGGCGTGCTTCTCCCTCTCCCTCTGTTATTCCCTCTGCTGTGTGCATGTTTTTCTTTTCTCACTCTCTCTCAAATAAATAAGTAAAATTTAAAGATTATCTCTCTCAAATAAATAAGTCAAATTTTTTTTTCTCAATGGGAGGGAGAAGCAGACTCTCCACTGAGCAGGGAGCCTGATGCAGGGCTCAATACCAGGACCCTGGGATCATCACCTGAGCTGAAGGCAGACACTTGAACCGACTAAGTCACCCAGGCACTCCAGCTGTTTATTTATTTATTTATTTTTATTATGCATATGTTTTATCTCTCTTTTCTACAAGTCTTTTTTTTGATCTTTTTACCTTTTTCATAAAACTGAATTATTTCAAGATGACTTGGTCATCCTCTTTTCCCCAACCTCAAAGGTCATAGAGTATATTTTAACTGTTAAAATAATATTAGTATTTAAGTGCTGCCTACACAAATTAAGGCAAATTATCTGTGGTCTGTATTCCTGAAAATATTTTTTTTATTATGCCTTCCTATGCCAATGACATTTTATAAGGATCTAAATGTTTCCATTTGCGATTTTTTTTCAAGATAATAAAGCTATTACTTCATTCTTTTTTTATATCTGATGTTATTTAAAAAATTTCTGTCAGTCTGATTCTTGTTTCTTTATTAATGAATTATTTTTTTTCTCTCTAACACTTGTGATATTTTTTGTGTGTCTTTGGTATGTATGCCCTAGTTTGGGATTCATAGAGTCAACTATAGTTATGAATATTTTCTTTCTTTTCTTGTATGTAAGTTTTAATCCAGTGTCTTGACTATTTTATGCTTGAGAAATAGATGTACATTAATATTCAAATATTTCTTTCCTTTTTCTTCTTTCATTTAAAAAAAGTCATTTATTTTATTTTATTTAAAAATATTTATTTATTTATTTATTTGGAGTAGAGAGAGAGGGTCATGAAGAGTGGCTGATTATATACTTTCAATTTGGGAGGAGGTTAGGGATAGCACAAGCCTCCAAGGTATTTTATAAACAAGGTTTCCAGGACCTTGAGGGGGCTAGCTATTGTTAGGGAAAGGTCATTTCTTACTATTTAGTAAAAACTCAGGGAAGAGACTCTTCTGATGTATATCAGTGGGTATATGCTTGGGAGATGATTGCCAATGTATATCTTGAGGGCAGGGGTGGGGAGTAGAGATAAAGAAGTTTCCAAAGTAATTTTTACATGTGAAAGTAGATTTTCCGTATCCTGGGGGGTGGACTAAGAATGCTTTTTGCCCTGAGTGGATGTGTCCACATGGAAGCAGCTGAGTCCCCAAAGGAGCTTCAAGGACTTGTCAACAGGCTATGAGTAGTAAGGAAATCTAATTTCTTCTCTAGCTTTTGTTCCACACACATCACCTACATCTTACACCTCTTTTATATTGATAATTTTAATGCTTTGCTGGTATCCAGATGACTATATCCTTAAGTGACTTCTTATCTCTATTGAATCCATTACGTATTCTATCCATTGTATTCTTAATTCAACTAGATTACATATATTTAATCTATTAGTACCACTAGGTTCTTATTCTTGTTTTTATTTCAAAATCTTTCCTTATTTCCTTACATTATTTATTGGGTATATTTTAAATCCCTGAAATACTCACTTATTATATATAAGCTGTCAACCGTATTCTTATTTTGAGGTAGCTATATCTTTTTGGGCTTTAGGACATCATACCAACAATGCCAAATAATTTTCAGACAACAGCAGGATCTCCAAGAATTCAACTAAATTCTGACACTATCTACCTGAACATAGTGTAAGATTTCATCAGTTAATGGATCAGTCCTCCAAGACTATCTCCAACCCCACCTCAGATGCCAGTCTCACTGTAGGCCCCAGGTTATTACCTGTGCTTGTGACTGAGCAACTACAGGTTGGAGGTCCCAGTGGCCTACTTCTTACGTTCTTTTAATTTGCTACAGGGACTCACAAAACTCAGAAAAATACTTACTTTATGTTTGCCAGCTTATTAAAAGATATAATAGAAGATTTAAATCAATAGATAGATAAAGAAGTGAACAGGGCAAGGTATGGAGAATGGGCACAGAGCTTCTATTACCTTCTGTAAGACTGCCACTCTTCCTGCCTTTTCATACATTTAACAAACTAAAAGCTTTCTGAACCCAGTCCTTTCAGGTTTTCTGTGGAGGCTTCATGACATAGTCATGACTGACTAAATCATTGTCATTTGCTGATCTAATCTCCAGATCCTCTTCCCTCCCCAGATAATCCTGTATTGGGAGGAAGGGGAGGCACGGGTTGGGCAAAAAGTTGTGAAGGCTTTCACCAAGTGGTTGGTCCTTCAGGCAAACAGCCCTTGCCTTGAGTGAGGTCTGAAGGTCACTTCATTAACATAACAAAACACACCTCTCTCACCCTTATCACAGGAAATCCCAAGAGTTTTAGGAGCTGTGAGTCAGTAGCCATGGTTGAAAACTAAATATTCAGATGACCAAAATATATTTCTTGTAAACCACTATATTACACTACATGCTTAAGTATTTAATTATGTGATCTTTTAAACTAATATTTTTCTAAGTCTATAAACTGTTCTGGCAGTAATCTGGATTGGGGAGTGATGTATTGCCAAATTTCTGTCGTTTTAGTCCAGGAAGTCAAAGAGAAAGAACAGGAGAGCCCCTTAGGGCAGGAAGTTCAAAGTAACAATGTTGACTACTACTCCCTTTTCTTGATTTTTTTTTTTTAAACAAGCAAATCTTCTCTTCAGAGTTGCAGTTTAAAGCCAAGAACATGCGGAATTGGGAGAAAAAATAGTTAAATTTGGAGACTTGCAGAGGTAGAATCAGAGTAGTGAAAGCCATTACAGCAACTGAACTAACTGAGGTCAGTCTTTGGTGAATCACAGAAACAGGTGGAGTTGTCAAACAAAGGAATCTTTGTTGACAACATACAAGGAGTTCACAGGGAATAAGTTCCAAAGCCTTGACTGTTTGAACAGGAGAGAGATTTTTATTTAGTATTTAAGATGAATACTCAGAAGGGAGAGTTTTATTATCCCGTGTATGGTTGGTCATCAGGTTGTGGATGCATGCACATCCACATATGTATTTGTGCAATATGTATTGCATGTTCACCTGAATGAAGCTTGTATTCCACCGAGTGCAGAAACGTCAACGTTAGAATAAAGCAGAGGTAACTGTTGGACAAGGCAAAGGGACTCTGCAGGCTTCAAGAGCAGATATAAACTAGATGGGGTCTTGGGCTCATTTTCTGGGACAAGGAATGCAAGGCCTTGATTACTTTTGAAATAGCACTAGGAGTTTTACCACTGATTTATTGTCTCAATAGCTTAGGCTATTTCCTGGTCTGGTGGTGACTGTTAGTTTTCCCATTGCCTTGTTCCCTCAAAATCCTTAAGGAGTGAGGTTTTTGCATTTCTTTGTAAGAACCTCCCAGGAAGTTTTGGAAGAAGTGTGCTTGGGCAAGTACACAGGTGGGGTATAGATCATTGAAAATAGCTGGGGACAAAAAATGACTTTTCTTATGTCAGGAAAACTATATCTCTTCTTTAATTTTCTAGGAACCTCTAATTCTTTCTGCTGATGTTACCAGCAGGCATCTGAGATATTACTGATTGTTCTCTTGAACCTAAGGAAAAGGAAATGTAGAAAGCAAAAGACAAAACTTTAAAATCTATCCTCCAACTCATCAATTCACTGCAGCCACCTCTCTGTCTTTCCCTTTCTCTTTTTCTTTATATTTCTCTCTCACTTTCTCTCTCACATACGCACAACACATGCAAATCATCTTAAAACAATTTTTAATTTTCCCTATTCCATTTTAATATACTTGAGGCATGATCATTTTCTTAGTAAATACAAGAAAAAAAAATCTAGGATTCCATCATTCTGTGTGATTCAAGTATTGAAGAATTTACTTCTAATAGCACTTATAAAAACATATTTTATTTATGTAATATTATATAATCAGGTGCCTGCATTTTTCTTATTCTCCAACTAGTGTTATTTGGCAATTAATATTTTGTCAATCAATATTCCCCTATAACTGAATGTGTGGGCAGTGAGAGATGAGTTAGAGGCAAGGATGGTGAACACTCCCAACAACTGCAGACTACATATATCTTAAGCCATGATTTTCTTTGCAAAGGTCAACATTGATAATGTTGTAGTCATACCTCCGTGTACCAGGAAAGAAGTAGCATATTTCTTGAAAGACACAGCTATCAAAGCTCCATTGAGAAACTGTAAAGATGGACAAGCGATTTTCAAATTACATATCTGATAATGGATATCTACTCTGATTATTAAAAAATGAATAAAAATAAAAAACCTTACTAATAACCAAACAGAGTATCCAATTTTACATGTGAAGGAAATAATGGAAGAGACATGTCACCAAAAGTATATGGATGGCTTAGAGGCACATGACAAATTTCTCAAAATTTAGACATTAAAGAAATACAAATTAAAATCATAATGAGACATGCTTACGTATCTATTAGAATGGCTAAAATTATAAAGGCTAATTGTACTTGGTCTGAGCTAGATTGAGAAGCAACAAAAAATCTAAACTGTTGTTGGCATATATCATGATACAACCACTTTGGAAAATAGTTTGAAAATTTTTTTAAATGCAAAATATGTTGCAGTTACACAAATAGCCATTTTATTCTAGGCATTTAACCAAGAGAAACAAACCCTATGTTCATACAGGGACTTGTATATGAATTTCATAGCAGCTTTATTTTTAAGAATTGAAAACAGTGGAAATGTTCATCAATGTCCATCAATAGAGCAAAGACAATTGGAGATTCTCAAAGTAATGATGCTGAGAAAAAAAAATCCTGGCAATGAATAGTATATACTGTGTGATTCCATGACTACAAAAAATCTAGAAAATACAAATTTATATATAGTCACAGTCATCAAATATATGGTGTGATTTTAGTGCCTTCTTCTGTGCTCCCTTAGCTTCCTACACTTGGATCTCCGAGCATTTGTTACACCATGTGAAAATATGAACTCTTTCTCTTTATTCTGTCTTACTAGAATAAGAATCCTTGAAATTTTATGGACATTTGAACTCTCAGTTATTAGCAGAAATTCTATCACACAGTAAGTTTCCAAATATAAAAGCCAGAGTTTTACAATGACTTCTAAGCTTTTACAAGATCTAGCCAGTCATTTAACCTCTGTGACCTCTTTTCCTGCTACTCTTCAGTCACTCACAGTGGCCTCCTTGCTATTCCTCAGATATGCCAGGCATGATCCAACCTTATGGCCTTCAAGATAGCCAATTCCTTTGTCTGGAGTGACCTTATTGCTGATAGTTCTGGGCAAATTCATCACCTTTCCATACCTTTGTTCAATTGTCAGCTTCATTGTAACTACCCTGATCTTCCTATTTAAAGTTTTAACTCCCCATCCCCTGCCTAGCAACCTTGATTTTTCTCACCCTGATCGAATTTTTCTTTTTCCCCATTGTACTCATCCTTTTTGAATGCACTATGCCATTTTTATTAAGGTTTATAGCTTTGAATTGCCTCACCCATTAAAGTAAAAGTTCTACAAAGCCAAGTATTTCATTTACCAGTGTAGTCTGAAGTAATATCTGCCATATAATAGTTCAGTAGACAACTGGTAAATTTCAAAATAAATTAATGTTGAGAGTATACTGAATTTCATAAGTCATTTCAATAGTTTTTTCCAAAAAATAAACTATGTAAAACATACCTTAAATTTACTTTCATCATATTTTATAGCATATAGTGGACAATATACATAAGCCTTAAAGAAACAATCCTATAATTAACCATTTCATACCTACTTAAAAACTGCATAATACCACACTCTTAGATCCTCTTTGAATGCTCTAAAATAACCCTTCAAAGGAAATACATTTTTAAAAATCACAGATTTTTTGGCAAATAATTTAATAAAATAAAAGTTTCATTCATCTATGTAGATCAAAATAAATGTTTTTAATAAGCATGAAATTATAACTCTGAAGTGTGCTAAAATGAAACCACCTGCTAAGGGTGAGAGAACAAAAATAAACATCCTTTTTCCAAATAAGAGGAATTTATTACCTTTGAATCAAAGCATGTGGATTTGTTTTAACTGGCAATAAAGCAATATGGAGACACAAACCATAGAAAGTCATATTTTAGATTTCCAAAAGACTTCAAAGTGAAGAGTATACATTTTTAAATTGCTACATAATGCTACATAATGACAAGATGACAGGTTGTGACAAATAGCATTTTAAAATCTCTACTCATAATGGAACGGAAGGTGTCATTTCCCTATAATTTTATATATGTCTTTAATTTACTATATCTGGATACAACATATTACCAAACAGATGTTCATCAAAGACTAAATCATTTTTCATGGAACATAATAATTTGAACCTACATCTATTAATCATTTTTTTCGATCTAACATTTATAGTCTCGCTAAATATTTTATCAGTTGTTGACAAAATTCAAAATAAATAGGATAAAAAGTCGGGTTTGGAAAAGTAGATTTCTTTTCAAATTTGCATTTGAATGAAAATATTTGCTGATATTTTTAAAACTTTAAATGTAATTTTATATATATATCTGACCTATCAGATGATATAAAATTTTTGGAGAAAATATGACATATTTTTTGATCTTGGTTGAAGGTATTAATAAAGAGCAACTGTTTGTATTATTTGTATTGTGATATCTTAGTTAATAAACATGAATAACTGGTATAAAATATGTTTTTTTAAAAATTTTATTTATTTACTTGACAGAGATCATAGGAATGCAGAGTGGCAGCCAGAGAGAGAGGAATGGAAGCATGCTCCCTGCTGAGAAGAGAGCCCACTGTGGGACTCAATCCCAGGAACCTGGAATCATGACCTGAGCCGAAGGCAGAGATTTTAACCCACTGAGCCACCCAGGCGCCCTAAAATATGTTTTTTTTTTAAATATAGAAGTATAGTTCTTGTCAAAATATGGAACTAGCTGGAACTGAATGCCTCCTTCAAAGTCAGCTCTGGAGAAATTATGCAAGTGTAATATGGAACTATTTCAGATATTAACCAAAAACAAAGAAATGATGATAGACTCCTTAAAAGACTCAAAGTTGCCCTTGACTGGTATGTTTCAAGCTCTATTCCTGGTTTGAAGACTGGTTTTAACAGGCCTGTCACTGTAGAAATCCGCTGGATATTTAGAGGCTATCAGAACTATACAAAAACCTTGAAGGGGTAAAGACTTGAAAATTCTTTAGAGAGATTAGCTCCCTAAGGCATTATTCCTCCACACATTTTCCTCCAATCAATTAATACTGATGGATGAGGGGCACCTGAGTGGCTCTCTCATCACATGGGTGGTGGGTTAAGCCTCTGCCTTCATCTCAAGTCATGGTCTCTGGGTCCTGGGATCCAGCCCCACATCGGGCACTGCTCAAAAGGAAGCCTGCTTCCCTCCCTGCTTGCCTGCCTCTCTGCTTACTTGTGATCTCTCTCTCTCTCTCTCTTTCTCTCTCTCTGTGTCCAATAAATAAATAAAATCTTTTAAAAAAGGCTGATGGATGATAAATTATGAAAACTGCTCCCTCCAAATGATGCTTCTTCATAAGGATTTAAGAATTTAAAATTGAAACTTGATCGTAGGATTTATTTTATAGAATATCATCAAGTGAAGGCAGTTATTATTAGTTCTGAAGTATTTGTGATTCTGAATTCTTGGCCTCATTAGTAAATTTAGTTTTAAATTCTCCCATGGAGTGGTGATTGGCCTCAGTCTTTCATTGATGTACATCATTGGGTCAAATGAGATGTGTGTGCCCAGAACTATATATAATATTTTTTGTATTTCACTGGAGATGGCATTTCTGAGTTTTGTTCACTTGAATTTCGACAGATGTTTTAATAGTCACTTCTAGAGTTGGCCCTGGAGAATATCTTCCTTTTTTTCTCTACCCGATTCTCTAAAAAACCCTGACCAATTCACATTATCACAGTGATATCACATTTCAAGTTTTTCCAAACACTATAGCTGCAAAATAGAAGGAAGCTACTCAGAATGGAATACTATTGTGAATGATTGAGAAAGAAAACATTATTATAATTAAGCTACCAGGTTTCAATGTATTTTATTGTTGCTTAGAAAATCCTAGCATACCCAGACTTTACAGAGATTTGATGATCCTAAGAAGAGCTGAACTCATGGACCAAAATAACTATGCACATAAAAAGTACAATTACTTACCTAAAAAATATGATGTGGTTAACTTTATATGCCAATCCAAGTGTTATTGGAACAGGAATTAAAAAAATAGCTTAGGTGTGCCTAGGTGGCACAGTGGATTAAGCCACTGCCTTCAGCTCAGGTCATGATCTCAGGGTCCTGGGATCAAGTCCTGCATCAGGCTCTCTGCTCAGCAGGGAGTCTGCTTCCCTCTCTCTCTCTCTCTCTCTCTCTGCCTGCCCTCCGTCTACTTGTGATCTCTCTCTGTCAAATAAATAAATAAATAAAAACTTAAAAAAAAAAGAATGACTGTACTTCTAAAAAATAGCTTAAAAGGGGCGCCTGGGTGGCTCAGTGGGTTAAGCCGCTGCCTTCGGGTCAGGTCAAGATCTCAGGGTCCTGGGATCAAGCCCCACATAGGGCTTTCTGCTCAGCAGGTAGCCTGCTTCCCTTCCTCTCTCTCTGCCCGCCTCTCTGCCTACTTGTGATCTCTCACTGTCAAATAAATAAATAAAATATTTTTTAAAATAGCTTAAAAGTATATGATAAAATAATGATATACATATACAAGGAAAAGAAAGATACTATACTGTGAATATAAATTAAGTGAAAATTGTTGAAATAAAGAATACAATAAATGGGGACTAAGATGAATATAGCTGTAAAATGAATAAATGAGTTGGGAAAAACAAACAAACAAATTAATGACTTCTGCCCAAATACAGCAGAAGAGAAAAAAAAATAAAGAAAATATTTAAATAAGTACTGAGATAAATTTTGGAGAATTAAAGAAAGATAAAAGATACCAGACTTAAAATGATGCGAAACATGAGATATCAGAAACAAAACAAAACAAAAACTACACACACTAAAAACCACTCGTATACATTATGGTGAGTTTTAAGAATATCAAAAACAGAGAAGAGCATAAATGATGCCCAAGAGAAGAACAGATCACCTAAAATGTACAAGAATAATACCGACAGCACAATTCTCAATAGTAATAGCATATAAAGAGACAGCTGGTTGTTTGTATAGATGGAAAAGATATTTGAAACTAGGTATTATACATCAAGCCAAATTATTGATTAAATTTGAGAACACAGGAAAAATACAATGAAGCATGTTAGGTCTTAGAACATTTATCACACAGAGACACACATTTTGGAAAACTTCCTCGGAAGACAGCTCAATTTAGATAGAGAAAACAGAATTATGTACTCAAAGGCACATTTTGAAGGAAGGATTGAATATAGTCTGCACTGCAAATATTCTTTAATCGTATGTTCTGAATTTCCTAAATTTAAGAAGTATTTGTTCAAATATTTACCTTTAAATAAATCCTAGGAGACTTTTTTTTGGATTCTGGAAAATCAGTCCATTTGGATACATGTAGTGATATCTCAGTGTCATTTTAATTGCATTTCCTTGATGTCTAATTATGTCAAAATATATTACTTTGATGTTTAATGCTCTGAGCTTTCTCAGTTCAAGACCATGAAGCCACTTAGGGAAAATACAGTTGCAGAGGCACTCATAGACCAACTCTTATTTCGAAATAAGAAGAAACATTACTACCCATTCCAACAAAAAATAGATTTGTTATGCAGCAGGGATTTTATAAATTACCTGACACAACTTATATAGTAAGATGAAATGGGACAGGCGGCTTCTTGCAGCTATATACAACATCATTTTAATTTCAATTTTCAGTATAATTTTTCCAAGGTATACACAGAATATATATTTAATGTAAATTGTGAACATTTTAAACTCTGTATATGGAAATTAATCAATTTTAAGTTTATAACAATCAAAATTAATGGAAGTTTATTTTAAATTAGTTAGCTTTCTCTGCATTGCAAGACAGAATAATCAAGAATTGGTAAGAAAAAAGTAATCTCTGTAAAATTACCGGGGGTGCATTATAAAGTGTTCGGTAACCGATCAAACTCACAATTTGGATTGAATGGCAAGTGATTTTTAAAATCTGGAACTCATTGTCAATTTTTTTTCTTCATTGTGTATTAATAAATTACTATGTTCATTTGCATGGAAGTGAAGAAAAATGCATGACATTTCATCTCAACACTAACACCTTTAACTGGCAACTCTGAATGTACTTTACAGCAGTGTAACAAAGTAAAGATCACTGATGTTTCATGAAATATTTGTTATAATTCTCAAGGAGTTAGGGAGTTTGTGCAAAAATGCAAATCACTTTGCGACTAAACACATTGTTTATTTCAGCTAATTTTAAGAAAATATGCTGAGAATCTCTCAAAAAATGAAGCAATGGTTTAGGTTTGCCTTCAAGCTCCTTATCTAATCCTGAACCAACAGCACATAGTTCAAAGAGCAACTAATTTGAGTAGCTCCAATTTACACATTTCCTAACAATGCTTAATTTAGTGGAATTTCTGTCCAATTATGGTAAATTGATGTAATGAAAGACAAAAGTTCAAAAAGATCATCCTTAATTTATATAGATGCCAAACTCTGCATTTTCTGAATGACGCCCAGGAACGTATTTTCAAAAACAAACAAACAATGCCAGAACCACTATTAGGTCATCTCTAGGCAGAAAGTGACTCAGAGCTTACATTACTCTCTCCCTGAAAGTATGCTGTAGGCACTGAAACTACTACCCTGAGTCTGTGCTATCAAATTCCTTAAGTTAGAAAGTTTTAAAACCTGTCTGTGTGGGAGTATTTCATTTACAGATAGAGATTTGGTTGTTTATACATTTTCATACTTGATTTTTAGGATGTAATAACTATGTTGTAAAATTCATGGTGGTTTTGAATACTGTTGGATAATTGTGCTAAAATGGTATATCGATTCCTCCTAGGAAACAGAAAATATACAAAGGTAGTGCTTTTCAAATCTGACATCTTTGAGTCATTGCAGTATCATATAAATGCAATAGGAAAAGTGTCATTCATGTTTATGATATTTTCTATAAATAAATTAGAATGTACTGGAGGCCTGATATAAAGTGGGATGCCTAAACTTCAGTAAGATCTTGTTTTCAATTCAAAATAAATTTTATTTTTTATTTTTTTATAATGTCCCTCAATTTCAGATAAGCAACCCCATAAGGTCCACTCTGTTTTTTTTTAAGAATTTATTTATTTTATTTGACAGATAGAGATCACAAGTAGGCAGAGAGGCAGGCAGAGAGAGAGGGAAGAGGAAGCAGGCTCCTTGCTAGGCAGAGAGCCCGATGCGGGGCTCGATCCCAGGACCCTGGGATCATGACCTGAGCCAAAGGCAGAGGCTTTAACCCACTGAGCCACCCAGGTGCCCCCAAAATAAATTTTAAATTGAATTATGCACCTCTAAGTTCAGAGACAATAAACATCAACCAACACAATTAATAAGTTCTATTTCTTAAAATTTCGGGAACATTGATAGTCTCATCTCCTGGAAGAACAACAGCTAAAATTTTTGGTCATGGATTCTTGCTAAAATATCACTTTCCCAAAGGAAATTAATGTTATAAATTTTTATTGATTGTTATTGATCATGAAGAATATAACAACCACTATAAAAAGAGTAGGAAAAACATGATATCTCATCTGTAAGAGCATGTGGAAAGTAGGAAATGATAATAAAAATAACTACCATTATTTCCTAAGTTAACATAATATAACAGAACAAAAATATTTCAAAACAATGTTTTCTTTTTTTCTTAAGATTTTATTTATTTTTTTGACAGAGAGAGATCACAAGTAGGCAGAGAGGCAGGCAGAAAGAGAGGAGGAAGCAGGCACCCTGCTGAGCAGAGAGCCCAATGTGGGACTCATTCCCAGGACTCTGAGATTATGACCTGAGCCGAAGGCAGTGGCTTAACCCACTGAGCCACCCAGGCGACCCCATAACAATATTTTCTAGGCTCATTCTGATAACTCTTTTCTACATTCAAATTTAAAGGTTGAGGCATGTGATATATATTACACAAAAAACATCCCAAGGCATTCGTTAAAAAAAAACTCTTAATAAAGTACAAATCCAAAGGAATTTCTTTTCTAATTTAATTAACAAATTATGAATCGACTTACCTATTTCATCACAGCGTATCAGGCACCAATAATATTTTTTAATCGTCACACCTGATGCAATAGTTACCATCTTTCAGACATACTGATCACGAACAAGCAAATAAACAAGAGCACCATAGCTTAAGATCTACCTGCATAAATATAGGCTACTTCAGACAATCTCTTCACCACAACATAGAAATGAATAGAAATCATACATGCTCTGTATGGACATACAGATGAGATAGAAGGGGATGGATGTTAATATATGCAGAATCTTTATTAATTACATTGTAAACCATAATATGGAAAAACAGAATACAATTTTAGAAATACCCAGGTCACCATCATTGTTTTATTTTTATATGTGTAGATAAGGAGTTTAATAAACAATCCATGACTATTCAACTCCTTATATTTTGAAAATTTTAGTAAAAGTAACAAACCTAGCACCTAGAAAATTATACTTATCTGCAAAATACAGCTTTGCCAGCATGGTAGAGGAAAAGCAAAACAAAATAAGTAAGAAAAGTTTAACATTTCACAAGAGTTTTACTTTTATTTTTTATTTATTATTTTTTATTTTTCATTAATTATTTACTTCTATTTTCTACTTTATTTTAATGAAAATGTCATGACCATAACATAAGAGTAGAATTAAACCAACATGAGAAATTATTTTTTCATAAGTTAAAATAAACTAGCTTGGTGATTAATTCAAAATTATATTACAAACTTCAGTGTTCTTGTAGTAAGTATCACTGCATAAACAAATGAGTCAGGAGTCATAAACTAATGATGATTCTAAATGTTATTTAGAGAGACATTCTGTTCTTAATATATTTCAAATATTCTACACAAGACAAAATGGATCCAAGTAATCTGTAGGCAAAATAAGATTTTAGAGAAGTATATATTTCCAACAGTATTTATAAAATATTACCTTTATGTAAGGCATCATCCTGGACTTTGTGGAAAACACACAAAGGAGTAAGAAGTGGCCCTTCAAGAAACATATACAATATCAAGGTTTAACATGAAGCAGCATGTCTTCTCTAAGTAAAAAAAAAAACATTGTACCAACTGACTTTACTGAAACTTTATATTTATTGCTCTCATTTTAGGTCATAGTGTCCTTCTGCATGCAGGCTGCTATAATGGACATGATATAGACTTAATAGCTTATAAAGAACAGGAATTTATTTCTCACAGTTCTAGAACGGAGAAGTTCAAGATTAAGGAATGGGCAGATCCAGGGAGAGCCCACTTCCTCATAGATGGCTATCTTCTCACTGTAAACGTACATGATGAATGAATCAAGAGAACTCACTGGGGTCTCCTTTAAAAGGACTGTAATCCCACTTATGACATAATCACCTCCCAAAGGCCCCTATGTTTTAATACTATCACTTCCAGAGTTAGATTCCATAATATGATTTTGGGAGACATAAACATTCACACCATAGTATATATAAACAAAAAAAGACACAAAAACAACAAACAAAAAAATTATTTTAACTACCTATTATTTTCAACTACATAAACTTTTAATTTGTTTCTATATAATATTAAATAACTCATTTGAGTGATTCACTTATATCCAATGCATCTGAGTGCAATTAAATTTGCTTACCCAGCATATCCAGAAGCATATTTCTTCAGACTATCCCATTCCCCACCTTACAGGATTTACCACAATTAGAAGACAGGGGATAGAGGATAGATAGATAGATGTATACATAAACACACTTGTACATACACATATGCATATTTTTTCCTGTTAATGATACTCATGCAAATAAAATTTAAGCTCAAGGAAACCTGTCTTGTGTGTTACTTAATATCCAGTTTTTAGTCAACATCCAAAAACAAATAATCCAATAAAAACATGGATAGAAGACATGAACAAGTGTTTCCCCAAAGAACACTTTCAAATGTTCAGTAGATACATGAAAAGATGTCCATCATCATGTATCATCAGGAAATTGCAAAGCAAAACTAGAAAGAGATACCACCTCACACCTGTCAGAATGGCTAAAATCAACACTACAAGAAACAAAAGGTGTTGGAGAGGATGTGAAAAAGTAACACTTGTGGGGGCTGCCTGGGTGGCTCAGTGGGTTAAGCCTCTGCCTTCAGCTCAGGTCATGATCTCAGGGTCCTGGGATCAAGTCCCACAGCAGGCTCTCTGCCAGGCATGGAGCCTGCTCCCTCCTCTCTCTCTCTCTACTTGTGATCTCTCTCTGTCAAATGGATAAAATCTTAAAAAAAAAAAAGAAAAAGTAACAATTGTGAACTGTTGGTGGTGATTCAAACTGATACAGCCATATTTGAAAACAGTATGGAATTTTCATAAAATTTAAAAATAGAAGTCCTTTGTGATCCAACAATCCTGTTGGTGTGTATTTACCCAATGAATATAAGAAAACTTATTCAAAGGGATGCTAGCACCCCTATGTTTATAGCAGCATTATTTATAAAGCTAAGATATGGAAAGCGCCCAAGTATCCATCAATTGATGAATAAATAAAGAATAATTGGTATGTATATAAAATGGAATATTATTCTGCCATAAAAAAAGACTGAAATCTTGCCATTTGCAATAACATGGTTGGAACTAGACAGTATAATGCTAAAAGTGAAATAAGTCAGTCAGAGAAAGACAAATACCTTTACTCATATATGGAATAAAAGAAACAAAACAAACAAGCAAAGGGGAAATAATAAGACATAGAAAGAGAAACAAAGCAAGAAACAGACATTTTATTACAGAAAACAAACTGATGGTTACTTGAGGGGATCTGAAAGGAGTGATGGATTAAATAAGTGATGGGGTTAATTAGAGCACTTGTCATGATGAGCACTGAGTGCTATATGTTATATTGTACACATGAAACTAATACAACCATGTATGTTAACTAACTGGATTTCAAATGAAAATTTTTTTAAAATCCCAGTTTTTAGCTCACATTCTGGCTTACAAAAGGGATTTAGTCAGAAATTTGGAGATTAGTTAATGAACAAATAAGGGGTGAACAGGCAGTTGTTAGATAAAATTACTATCCTTTCTGGCATGATCTTATACCTTTTATCTAGAATTATTTTTAGCACTTTAGACACTTCCTATTTTATTTTGAGTCATTAAACAAAAATTTCCTCAAAGGACCTTAGACTCCATCCAATTTGAGCAACAGTGTGAGAGAGGAAATGGTGTCCAGGAGGAAAAAAAAAAAGATGAAACTACTTTTGCTTACTAGTGAATGCATAGTACTTCCACAGAAGAAACTCTAAATGGTCAGGGCTCCAGCTTTATATGTTTTTGTCTTTTAGTTGAGACAAAAACAAACAAACAAACAAACAAACAAACAAAAAACACTAATGAGCTTACTCTTAAAAGGAGGTAAACAAGAAACTAGCAAAGATTGAGTGTTAGGTATTGTCCCCCTCCTTTTTTTTTTTTTTTAATTATGTTATGTTAGTTACCATACAATACATCATTAGTTTTTGAAGTAGTGTTCCATGATTCATTGTTTGTGTAAAACACCCAGTGCCCCATGCAATATGTGCCCTCCTTAATACCCATCACCAGGCTCACCCATCCCCACATCCTTCTCATCTTTAAAACCCTCAGTTTGTTTCTTGGAGTCCATAGATTTTCATGTTTTATTTCCCCCTCCAATCCCCCCACTTCATTTTTCCTTTCCTTCTCCTAATGTCCTCCATGCTATTCCTTAGGTTCCACAAATAAGTGAAACCATATGATGATTGACTTTCACTGCTTGACTTATTTCACTTAACATAATCTCCTCCAGTCCCATCCATGTTGATGCAAAAGTTGGGTATTCATCCTTTCTGATGGCTGAGTGATATTCCATTGTATCCATAGATCACATCTTCTTGATCCTTTTGTCTGTTGAAGGGGATCTTGGCTCTTTCAACAGAATGGCTATTGTGGACATTGCTGCTATGAACACTGGGGTGAATATGGCCCTTCTTTCCAGTAAAATAGAGCTAGCCTATGACCCAGCAATTGCACTACTGAGTATTGACCTCAAAGATACAGATGCAGTGAAAAGAATTAGGTATTGTTAAAGCACAAATGCAGGGGATAGAAGTTATGGTACAGAAGAGGGAAGGGCAACCATATGGCAGAGTAGAATAAAGTAGCTCAGGAAGAAATTAGTCATATCCAGATATTGTAAGGCATGTGGGGTTGGCAGGGAGAGCATGAGAAATCATGAGAGAAGAGAGAGAAAATGGACCAGGCAGGAGAGGTTTATAACATTTTAACATCTAAGGTAAGCATATGCAAAGCAGAATAGGGAAAGAAATAAAAATTTTTATAAGACTCAATACATAAGGAATAACGTGGAGGACACTGGGAGATGGAGAGAAGTGTGCTGGGGGAAATCGGAGGGAGAGACAAACCATGAGAGACTGTGGACTCTGAGAAACAAACTGAGGGTTTTGAAGAGGAGGGTGGCAGGTGGTTGGGTGAGCCCAGTGGTGGGTATTAAGGAGGGAATTTTTTACATGAAGCACTGGGTGTGGTGCATAAACAATGAATTTTGGATCCCTGAAAATAAACTAAAAGAAAAAAAAGACTGACTACAGACATGGACCACAGTGTAACACAGATATGGAACTCACTGTAATACCAGCCACTTCCCACCGACACACACAGACTATGATAATAATAAATAATAATGCAATTAAGAAAATTGCCTGCCAAATAATTTTTCCTCTTTTTTATTTTTATGATTATTATTTTTATTTTATTTTTAAAGTTTTTATTTAAATTGTAGTTAGTTAAAATAAGGTTAATATTAGTTTCAGGTGTACAATATAGTGATCAACACTGCCATACAATGGCTTAAATAAAAAAATGAAAAAAAATTTTTTTAAAGATTTTATTTTTAAATAAAAACTCTACACCCAAGGTGGATTTCAAACATACAACCCCAAGATCAAGATTTACATATTTTACTGACTGTTCCAGCCAGGCACCCCAACAAATAAAAATTTTATAAAATTGTTGAGTTTGTGGGAGTCTCATTTGCTTAGTCAGTTAAGTGTCTGCCTTTGTCTCAGATCATGATCTCAAGAGTCCTGGCATCGAGCTCCATATTGCTCTCTCTCTCTCTCTCTCTCTCTCTCTCTCTGGCTTTTGCTCTTAAATAAATAAATAAAATATTTTTTAAAAAATTGTTGAATTTGTTTAACTAGTTTTAAACTAGTAGACAGAGATGAAGATAAAGTATGATGTCATGGGACGGAAAAATACAACTTACACGTTTTAAAAATAAAATGTGTAATGCAGGGGCGCCTGGGTGGCTCAGTGGTTAAGCCCCTGCCTTCGGCTCAGGTCATGATCTCAGGGTCCTGGGATCCAGTCCCGCATAGGGCTCTCTGCTCAGCAGGGAGCCTGCTTCCTCCTCTCTCTCTTCCTGCCTCTCTGCCTACTTGTGATTTCTCTCTGTCAAATAAATAAAATAAAATATAAAAAAAAATGTGTAATGAGAGTTACCTCACTTATTTTATCACCACACTGGGACTTTCCCTACTGAGTTGTTGTAATGTAAGGACCTATTTTATATTTTTATATTTTAGCAAGAGGCTTTCATTGAGATTAACCCTTAAACTGTCCTTGTTCCCCTTCCCCCAGGAAATTCACTTAAAAACAAGTCCTAGAAATCAGCTCCAGGTAACAAAGCCCATATACAAGGGTGGGTCAGGCCAGGTGGAGACATCAATCAGCGGGAGGGGGGGCGGGTTTGCATATTGTCTCCCTAGATACTAAGGAGTATGCCCCACTCCTCTGCCCTTTGGGAACCTTTTTGGCACTAATCCTAATCAAGGTGTAATAGGCTGGGTCAAATGTCTATACTAGGGTAAATTGAACCTCAATTGGTCACCTAGCCTCACTGTGGAGTTTCCTGTGTGTGTTAAAATCTCATTGGTCACCTGTGCGTGGCCAGGCCTGACTGCATGGCCTTTGCCCTTAAAAGCTAGACTGTGAAACAGCGAAGGGTTGCCTTCTCTCATAAGAGGTGTGGCCCCAAACGTTCGGTTAGATTCTTGATGCTTGGCATGAAATAAAGCTTTGCTTGACCTTTGCTTTACATCAGTCTTGCTCCTTTAATCATAGACCCATTATTGGGGCATAACAGTATTAATCTTAAAGTTATAAGTCCACAATGCATCCATCATCCATTCTACCCCTTAACATTCCTATTTGGACAGACCCATGATCTAGAACAAGCCTTATTTTATAGTGCCTTGTAGGAGATTTTTGCTGCTGCCTAAATTGCCTACTTTCCTCTCACCATTACCACGGAAATTGGGTCCACTGAAACAAAGGGGTAGTGTAAGAAATTAAGACTTCCATAAATCTCTTTAAATAATAAAGTATAAGATAGTGATACCTTTTTTTCTGCCACATAACCAATTCTTGCAAGAATAAAGTCATATAAGAGAATTTACAACACATGCTAGCATTATCCTACTGGACCCAGACCATTTGTATGTTTCTCTGTCTCTGAGAAATGTAGTTATTTACATGACTGAAACCTAAAAATTGTTTGATATGACTACTAATATCACCTACATTATTTTAAAGCCTGTTTAAGGCTTCTGTAATACATAGGCTTTGTAAACACTTATTAAGCATCTTGTATATATCAAACACTTTAAAAATCTCTGCTTTAAAAAAAAAACTCTACCTCAATGGAACTTTGAGTCTGAAAAAGATACAGGCAATATACAAGGCAACAGATAGAATAATTACATATTTGATTATATACTCTGAGGATGTCACCTTAAATTGATATGAAAACGATCAGAAGGATCTGGATTTCTTGTCAAAATATTTTGCCTTAAAAAGAAATTGATATTTAGGGAAAGTTGTTACTGAAAGAGGTCCTGTGTCAACCAAAAATGTTAAACCATGATCTCGCTAAGTTTTCCAGTTGTGATCATTGCTTTGTTTAGCTGTCTTCTATTAAGACTGAATTTAGTAATTCAGTCTCAGATTTCAGTAAGTCTTTTTTTTAAAGATTTTATTTATTTATTAGAGAGAGAGAGGGAGGGGCAGAGGGAGAGGAAGAACCAGACTCCTTGCTGAGCAGGCAGCTGATGCAGGACTGGATCCTAGTACCCTGGCATCATGACCTAAGCTGAAGGAAGACACTTAACCAACTGAGCCACCCAGGCACTCTAGACTGTAAACTTCTTAAAGGTAAAAAAGTTTATTCTTCTAGTAGTTCCACAGACATTTCTAACATCCATAAGAAAGCATGTACTGATGTAAAATGCCAGCAAATCAAATTATTTAAAAAAGAAAGAAAGAAAAGATATATCTGGATAAAGAGAAAAACAGAAAATCTAATAATACATTGAATTATTAGAGCAAAGAGTGGAGGAAGAGAAAATAAATATGAAATAGAGATTTTCACTAAAAAAAATTGAATAAGGCAGGAGATTTAGAAAATTATTATGACAGACTTGAGAAAAAAATAAAATAGGAATTTTTAGAAAATAGCAATGAATGAAAAGGTAAATTGTTCCTACCTTTATAATATTAGCTGTTTGTTGTTGTTGTTGTTGTTGCTAATTTACCTATTTAAGCTAATAAACAAAGAAAGGTTTCATTTAGGAATAAGGTTTCTATGTATATATATATATTTTTTTCCCCATTTAGGGATAAGGTGTATAATTATATATATATATATATATATATATATATATATATATATATATTAATTTTAATTGTTAGAAAATGTGTCACATAAAGTGTTGAAACTTTAAGATACAGATGCAACATGTAACAAACTGCATTGTTTGAACGTCTAATTTTTAAGTGCTGTTAGAGGAAACTTGGTGGAAATGTTCTTATGTGATTGTGTTTCTGGAACTAAGTATATTTATTAATAAGGAATAGTCTAAAACTATGAAATGACCAGGAGTGGACAATTTCCCTAATCCTATCAGCTCTTTGCAGCTCTTTTAATAGCCCCCTTCAGGAATATCAGCTTTATTTATCTAATTAAATTTTATATTAATGTGCTTTTGACTTTTGGCCTGTCTCTTCCTTCTGTTCTTTTTTTTCCCCTAAATTACATGTTTCTGTTTAACAGCTACTATCAATTCTTTGATATGAATACTCAACATCAATTTACTAACTCCAGAGATGAAGGAGCATCAATATTTAGAAGCGAAGAATACAAAGCCTTGGGCATCTGGATGGCTCAGTCACTTAAGCATCTGCCTTCGACTCAGGTGGTGATCCCAGGGTCGTGGGATGGAACCCCAGGTTGAACTTTCTGCTCAGCTGGGAGCCTACTTCTCCCTCTCCTTCTGCCTGCAGCTCCCTTTGCTTGCGTTCTCCCTCTCTTTGTCAACTAAATAAAATATAATAAAATAATGTAAATAATACATTTATTCATTTATTAAAATGCAATTATTACACAATACATAATGTATTGCATAATTATAATAATGATTAAATAATTTATTAAATATTTATATTAAATATATCAATTTAATTAAATAAATATTTTTAGAATTTAAAATATTTCAAATTTAGATTATTAAATATTAAATCATTAATTTAATAAATAAATATCTAAACATAATTAAATAAATTAATTTATTTATTAAAATGAATAAAATAGTGTTGTCATTATCTGAGCATGTAATTTTAAATAGTCTAAAAAAAAACCATGTAGGGGCACCTGGGTGGCTCAGTGGGTTAAGCCACTGCCTTCGGCTCAGGTCATGATCTCAGGGTCTTGGGATCGAGTCCCGCGTCGGGCTCTCTGCTCAGCAGGGAGCCTGCTTCCCTTCCTCTCTCTCTGCCTGCCTCTCCATATACTTGTGATTTCTCTCTGTCAAATAAATAAATAAAATCTTTAAAAAAAAAATAAATAAAAATAAAAAAAATAAAAAAAACCATGTAATAAAGTCTAAATACATTTAGTTTAGATATTTATACAAGTTAACCCAGACACTCAACCCACAGACAGTTTCAAAACTTTTGTTTTTATCTACTACTCAAAATACGATTTTAATGTATTTATTTGTAACTTTGACATAGCAAGGAAACTTGGAGGAAAAGGAGACATTTGCTTTTAATATTTGAAAATTATTTGGTGATTTAAAAAAAATAAAAACCTTAACACGTGAGCATTTCTTCTTAAATAACACTGTGAAGTTTCTGAGTCGCATTCTATTAAAAGTGCTGATAAAATGGCCTCAGTTACTCATTTAAATTTATCAGCTGAATGGGTAACAAATGAAGTAGAGAGCTTTTTAATTATTTATGAATGTATTGCTTGTGGAAGGAGTGCCACATAGAGTTACCTCTCTTTTTGGCTTTGTTTTTTGAGCAGTAGTGGAATCTATGAATGAGATTAAACATAAGGACATTCACAGAAATTCTTAATGAACTTCTGGGGAAGGGCAATAAGTGCAAGGAAAAACTGCAGCAAGACTAATTACAAATTTCAAGTGGTCATCGCTTAATTATAGAAGCTTTTAAGTTCAAGTAATATATCATTTTTATGAGCCTATCATATTGTATTAATTACCACAAACTGCACTCTTGAACACTTATCTTTTCACATATTTCTTATTCTTAGTACTTAAAATTACCCTTATGATTGATAAGTAAATGGATTTTACTGACAATGCATTTATTTAAATAAATAAATAATGCTGTTTATATATATAAAAACAATTGAATATGTGTATGTGTTCAACGAATTTTTTTTTCAAATTAACATCTTAATTCTACCACATTAGTTACAAATAAATATAGACTTTATAGATTCATCCAATATTTTATTCTCAAATTTATATGTCCTTTGTGAAGTAAATGAAACTGTATATATTAAATATAATCCTATCACATGTAACAGTTACTAGTGCATCCCAGGACATACATAGGTCAGGTCCTACTCAAGGCATCACGGATAACTGGATTTAACTTTCTATCCTAGGAGTCTTCTGTATATTTCTGTGGCTTTTATACTACAATCAGGAGGAAGAATTCTTTTACTAAAAGCTTCGAAATGACTATGCGAGTAGATTATTTGGAGACTAGTGATATAATATTATTGTTTAATATGTGAAGCATGATAAAATAAAATGCTATTGCCATATTTAATTTGTTCAGTAAAACATTCATTTAGTTATCAAGCATTCATTTTCTTTTTTTAAAGATTTTATTTATTTATTTGACAGACAGAGATCACGAGTAGACAGAGAGGCAGGCAGAGAGAAAGGAAGGGGAGCAGGGTACCTGCTGAGCAGAGAGCCTGATGTGGGACACTATCCCAGGACTCTGGGATCATGACCTGAGCAGAAGGCAGAGGCTTTAATGCACTGAGCCACCCAAGAGCCCCAAGCATTCATTTTCTTTATACAGAAGAGATAGAACAATATTATATAGTAGAAAATACAGTAAATAATCTAGAAACCTTGATCATTTTGTTTTGGCAATTTTAGAACATAACATTAGCTAAAGCTCAAGTGCAAGTTATATTTGGATCATAGGAGGAAAAGTTAATTAAATGTTTGTTTATTACCATAGTTTAACACTTCAACAAAATGATAACGAGTCCAAAATCAATGAATATATGAAGTATACAATAAAAACAATAATCTTGAGTGTATGTGACTCACTGTAGGTATTGATAGGCTAGAAATCAAAGGGAA
Source organism: Mustela nivalis (assembly GCF_964662115.1). Classification (NCBI taxonomy): domain Eukaryota; kingdom Metazoa; phylum Chordata; class Mammalia; order Carnivora; family Mustelidae; genus Mustela; species Mustela nivalis. Next base: position 75,846,965 of record NC_139040.1, read on the forward strand.
AGTATCTATAGGGTTTGTTCAGTTCCATGCTCATCAGATTAATAGGCTTTCTCATATTGCTTCCTTCACCACATTAATTTGTCTAATGAAGTTTTCAAGAGTTAAAGACAGTGATAGGTTCATGGCTGGAGAGAAGGTACAGAATCTAAGATAGTTCAGCAGTGCTTATTATTTAAGAGAAAGACAGCATGGGAGGTGAGGGGTATATCATGCATCCTGTTTTCACTCCCTTTGTGGAGCACCTACCCTGGAGGTCATGTAATAATAACCAATGACCAAAAAACAATAAAAAAACCCAAACATCCATGTGGAAGTGCCATCCCTGCCTGGAGATGAGTAGACTGCTCAAACAGATCCTGGGCAGGCATCTCAGCCCAGGCCTGTGCTGGGGAAGCTGGTTCCTGGCTTTGGGCTCAATCAGGAAGCCAGCAAACTGAAGGGAGAGTGCAGCCAGGGTTAACAGGACTGATGATCTTTTTGCAGCCAGGCCGCGGGTGGACACCCGCTTAAGGAGCCAGGCTAGGAGGCTGCCCAGCTCCAGCGCTGGCAAAGCTTGCAGCCCCCGGGGCTTCCCCCGCGCCCCAGCCAGGGCGGGGCCTCAGGAGGGAGGGGTGGGGAGGGGCAGATAAGGGCTTTGCTAATTGCCAAAGCGAAAAGTGAGCTCGCGGAGGACTCAGGAGGGAGGAGGGCGGGGGCGGGTGGAGGGCGGCGGGGAGAAGGCGCTTTGCTAATTGCCGAAGCTGGAAGTGAGCTCACAGAGGATGTGGCTGAGAGTCTGGGAGGAGGTGGAGGGGCTGGCGGAGGAGGGGCGCGCAGCGCCGTGGTGCTGTGCTGCGGCCCAGTCGGGATGGCAGGACCCACCGGACTCGGCGCCCGTGCGCTCCCTTGTGAGGCCTCGCTGTCTCGCTCTTGCTGCCTGCTGCCCCTCCCCGCCCCAAGGCGTCTCCGGACCACCCTCTACACACGGGTAAAGTGACACCGCGCCGCGCCCTCACCTGGAGCAGAAAGCGCGGACCCGACCTGGGGGCGGAGAGGGGGGTTGTGGAGGCCCAGCCTCCCGCGAACCCCAGGGCACCGGGACCACCCCGGACGCTGCGCCAAACCCGGGTCCTCATGGGGTCGGGCTGGGGACAGCGCCTTGCGAGGTGCCCCTCGCCAGCGGGCGCGCTAGCCGCCATCTTTTGGCAGCCCCATGTGCCCGTGCTGAGGACCCTCTTCCCTCCCCCACCGTGGCCCCGCTGCTTTTGTTCTGGACTTGGGATCCCAGTGGAAACTAGTCCCTCAGACCTCCCTGGCAGCAAGAAGGGCAGGGAGGGATTCTTGGTTTTCTGCCCTGGCTCCTCCTCTCTCCCCATTCACAAGCCTTCTGGCTTCCCTTTCCTCTCCTCATTGTCAGTTTTCTGAAATGGTTTTCTTCTGCATGTTGACCCGAAGAGCTATTTCATGAATGAATATACACGAAACTGAGTCGGAGCCCACCTGTGAGAGCCCACCTATAGAGGCCTTTCATTAGAATGGTCTCTTGTTCTAGCCTCAGTTCAGAATACTGCATGTACCTGAGGATCGAGTCCAGATGTTTCTTTCATCTCTGACTTGAATTTGACATCCTCCTCAGACTTCAGCTTCCAGGATTTCTCCAGTCCTTGCTCTCCCACTGTCTTGGTGGGGATCCGCCATGAGTGTTGAACACAGGAATGAATGAATGATATATACCCCAGATTGCTGGGGCTTTGTCATGTTTTGCTGAGGTTGGAAAGGCTTGGTAGAGACCCCCTGTATGCAGATAGAGAGCTGCATGCAATTGCTTAGATAAACGTGTTCCCCACTTAATTGCTTGGGCATTGAACATTTCGCCCTTAACCTGTGGCTTGAGCAGTTAGGAGGAGACAATTTGGAGGTGAATCAGAAGATGGCTGAATCCACATGGTGGTGGTCTGAGTTTGGGAGATTTTCTTGGAGATTCAAACGAAAGATCTAAATTCTTCCAGTGGGGAGTGGTAAACATTTTATCGATGGGAGATGGAAAATAAATGGTCTGGTTAACCTTTCCCTCCCCCTCAAAACCCATTATTTAAAAATGCAAAAAGGGAAGTGAAGGGAGAAAACCTCCCACTCCCATCCCCACTCACCTCCATAGCCACCTCCTCTTCCAAGAACCTAAAAGACAAGGTGCCAAGAAGTGTTAGGTACCAGCAGTGGTCAGATCTCATTCAAGGATCATGGTGAAAGGCATTCAAAGAGATTGTGGGGGAACAAGTTTAAGGTTTGCCTGGTCCCCTAAAAATTAATGGCACTAGAAAAGATGAGCTTTGGGAACTATAGCTTAATGGATACAATGTGTAAAAAGCTTCAGTGAGTCATGGTGGGAAGAGGCTATGAGGGCAGCAAACACAGTCTTAGATGATGTTATTAATAGCACTATAGGCTCTAGATTTCCTGTGGTGGTGGTCTTGGCAAGACCAGCCCGGCCAAAGTGGATACTCTCAACTGGAACAGAGGGTCTTGGAGATGCCAGCACGTGAGGTATGATGAGAGGGTAAAATGATAGGAGGTGTCCTTTGGAAGGACTGACTCCTTGACTTTAAAAGGGAGAACCCAAATCTGTAGGTGAAATCTTTCTGGCTAAAAAGAGGGCCAAGGCCTCCTAAGGCCAAGGTCTCCTCGTCACTTGCAAAGATGTCGAAGAACATATTCAGACATTTCAAAGATGTCCTCATATCATTGGATCCCACTCTGGAATTCTATCAATAAGGTGAGAGTTCCTCTAGTTGAAAAAGAGATCTAAAAAGACTTCCCTTTCTCATGTAATTTCTGTAACCTCCAGGACACACCCACCTCCCCCTTCCAGCTCTGTAATGAAGCCACAGCTGGTGCCAATTTGTGGAACTCCTTAAAGGCTATTCTCCCTTATATACCCCCGGACCAAGTTCCCATGCTCCCTCACCTGATTTCCTGCACTCACCTCCCACCTGGTGTGTTCACACCTGCAAGTGCCTTTTACCAACCCCTTTGTCAAAAGGCAGCCAGAGTGACCTTTCAAAGACCTATCAGTTCCTGGCATTTGTCTCCATAGAAATCTGCACTGATCTTCTAACAAATTCTCAGTCCTCCAAAGGCACCCATAATCCTCCCATCAGTCTCTTCATACCCCTCCAACTGACTGATGCCTGTTCTGCCCCATCTCTCTGCCCTTCAACCACACTGCCTCCTTCTTCCTGTGGAGACCTCTCATGGCACCTGCCTCCAAGCACATGTGATTCCCATTGATGGGAAGACCCTCTTCTCTCCCCCATCTCCCCACTCCAGTTACTCCCACTTATTCGTGAGCTCACAAGCCCCATGGTACACACTCTCCATGCAGCCTGCTCTTTCTTTTCTAGCACTGGCCTCCGTTTCTAGCTGTCATTGTGTCATGGATGTCCCTCCCCAGCCAGCCTCCAAGCTCTTCTTCCCTTTAGCTCCAACACCTGACACAGTGCCTGGCACGTAGTAAGCCCTGGCTAGCTTCTAAGAGCCTCACTGAGGGACTGAAAGCATTTTAAAAATGTCACTACGTAGGTTCCAAACTGTAGGCAGAAAAAGCTTTGCCTGGATTGACATTTTAGAGACGTATTCATCAAGTTGGATGTGTTCACTGACTTTGCCTTGTAAAATTTAAAAAAAAAAAAAGGACCTCTGTATCGCTTCGCATCTAACGAAGGCGCATGTATACTATTAGACCACGTTATGAGCTTAATGGAAGGAGACAAGATGTTTTCGCTAAGAAAATGTATAAGACTGTTGAGGTCAAGTGGGAGGAAACAGTCCGTTTGTTGGAGCATTGCTATCTTACTGTATTACAGCCACTCATAAAAATCTGACACGGGGTGAGTCAGAATTGTCTGTCGGAGATGAGTTAGATCTGGCTCATGTTCCTACAGACATGAAAGCCAGAAACGAAGAAGGAGGCTTTGAAAGCGTGGGTTGAGGAGGCCGTGTGGTTCACTGCGATGAGCTAAGTGCCCAGGGCCACCAGCAGACATGCTGGCCTGTGTCCTTCCTTTGTTCTGGGGTCCCTCTTGCACCATGTGGTGAGGCTGGTGGCTGGGAGCAGCTCAGGACAGTACCTGGTGTCATCTTACCTCTCCCACCCTCCTGTGGGCTCCAGTGGTCTCCAGTAGGTCCCAAGGGACAGCCTGCCTTCCTTGAAAAGCCCAGTAGCACTGGGAGCAGAAACTGGGACCAAAGAGTGAACACCCTGTTTGACAAGCTGGACCAGCCACATCTTCTTCAGATGCAGGGGGAGCCCTGGCATGCTGACTCCTCCCTTCTCCCTTTCCCCTCTCCTCTCTTCCTCCCTCTTTCTTTCCCCTCTCTCCTTCCCTGGTGGTGCCCTTTCCCAATGCCCACTTCATCCCTTTTCCTTTCTACATGCCTGTCTTCTAGAGTTTCTTCTCTTTCCTCCCCATTACTTCCCTTCATCTGAATCTCCTTTTTGGTTCCTTTGTCCCTGCTCTCTGCTCCTCCTCCCCTTCCCTGGCTCCTGTTCAGCTCCATTGAGAATGCAGGCAGAGCTGGACTAACATGCTCACTTGCTAGCTCAGCCACCCTCCAGAGAAGTCACTCTTCGGTGGCCACCTTCCTGACCCCCTGGTCGCTTCTCCACTTGTTCAGATATTGCTCTGAAGTCTGAGGAGGACAGAGCGGGGCTGCCACAGAAGCAGGCCAGAGGAGAAACCAAACCATGTGTCCACACTGTCCCCCAGCACTGCTGCTCTGAGAGCTTTCGGAGTCCTCAACAGGGTTAGGATTTAGGGGCTTTTTCAGAACCGGGAGTGAAAACAACCATAGGTCAAAAGGAAACCTACGGCCCCCACACAAAAATAATAATCACAAATGAAAACTATGTTAACTCTGAGTCCCAAAGTCGAAAAATTGCCTTGAATCTGTCACTAGAAAGCACCCAAGGCCTCACTCTCTGGGTTCTGGGTGCCCTGGGAATGGCAGGAGGCTCTGACAGGCGCGTGGGAGTGTCCAACTATGGGGGCTAACCTGCCCGCTGGCGGGGGTGGGGGCTGCCTCTTGTGGCGCTGTCCTGGCCCGACCCCCTGCGGACAGGGTGTGGCGTGGCGTCCCGGGTGGTCCTGGTGCCCTGGGGTTGGCGGGAGGCTGGGCCCTGACCACCCCACACCCTGCTCCTGTCCTGTGTTTTCTGCTTCAGGTGAGGGCGCGTCACGGTGTCACTTTACCTGTGAGCAGAGGGTCCTCCAGAGAAGCCATGGGGCGGGGAGGGGCAGCAGGCGGCCGGAACAGGACACCGCGGCGTCCAGGGCTAGGCTGCAGCGTGGGAGCGCAGGGGCAGCGAGTATGGTGTGTCCTGCAGTCCCGAATGGCCTGCAGCACAGCACCCTGGCGCTGTGCGCCCCTCCTTCCCGCCTGGGCAATTAGCAAAGCCCCTTCTTCAGGCCGCCCCCGCCCCGCCCCCGCCCCCCTACCTCCTGAGTCCTCTGAGAGCTCACTTCCAGCTTTGGAAATTAGCAAAGAACCTTCTCTGCTCCGGCCCCGCCCCCTCACTCCTGAAACCTGAGCCCTGGCTGGGGTGCGGGGCTAAACCCTGGCAGGCTACTGCATTGCCAGCGCCTGCTCTGGGCAGACTCCTAGCCTGGCTCCCTGAGCGGGTGTCCACGTGCAGCCTGGCTGGGAATAGATCATCAGTCTTAAACGCCGGCAGCACACTTGGGTCAGTTTGCTGGCTTCCAGATTGCGCCCAAAGCCAGGAACCAGCTTCCCCAGCACAGGCCTGGGCTGAGATGCCTGCCTGGGATCTGTCTGAGCAGTCTCCTCCACTCCAGGCAGGGATGGCACTTCGACCTGGATGTTTGGGGTTTCGTTTGTTTTTTTTGGTCATTGGTTATTACATGACCTCCAGGGTAGGTGCTCCACAAAGGGAGTGAAAACAGGACGCCTGATATATATGCATATGGTCATTCTAGAAAAATAGCTTGGGGTTCTCTCGGATATGCGGCATTGGTCCTTGCACTATGGTTTAATAGAAAAGGGATTATGCACCAAGTTACTTAAATGAGCATAGGTTGAAATCGTTTACTAAGAGTAAATATTTTAAATAGTTATATTTTAACTAAATCTATCATCAATCATAAATCTATTACACTAAGGTTACAGGCAATTTAAAAGCAAGAGCACTCTCTTCAGGGTTTTAAATAATCCCTGTCTGTCTTGGCACATGAGAATGCAAAGATAGGAAATGGTTTGTAAAAGATCATATAATAGCTTTTACTAATTCTATTTATTTGACAGACAGAGATCACAAGTAGGCAGAGAGGCAGGCAGAGAGAAAGATGGGGAAGCAGGCTCCCCGTCAAGCAGAGAGTCTGATGAAGGGCTTGATCCCAGGACCCTGAGATCATGACCTGAGCCCAAGGCAGAGGCTTAACAAACTGAGCCACCCAGACGCCCCCAGATGAAATACATTTCTGACTTAGAAACTTCAGATAGAATTATTTTGTCCATGATGACAACTGAAGAAAATGTGTCATCCCTAAACCTAACCTTAACCCCTACCAATGCTGAAACCTAAGCTGACCTTAAAGCCCAAACTAGAACCCTGAATCCCAAACCTGGAATGGAACCCAAAGCCTGTACCTGAGCCCTGGATCCAAGCCCTGAACCACAAACCCAAACCCTAAACCAGACCTCCAAGTCATGGAACCTGAACCCAAATCTCAGCATGAAGTCAAACCCCAAATTTGAACTTGAACTTTATCCCATAAGCCCTGAGTCTTAAAGCCTAAATCATAAACTTAAATCCCTAAACTATAACTCTGTTCCCTTGTCCTTCACTCTAAATCCTCACCGTAACACTAAACCCAAAGCCTGATCTAGAACTCTGACTCAAACCTGAACCTGAACCCAAATTCAAACCCTTCACCACACTTTGCTTATGCACTTGCCATTGATGGATATTTGCAGTTTCTACCTCTTGATTCTTGTGAACATTGTTTGGGTTGGGGGCTAGGGTTAGGGTCTTGTTTTAGGGTAGGGTCCAGGCTTAAGACCAAGTTGAGGTCAGAGTGTGGGTCTGCATCAGGGCCATGTTCAGTGACACTGTTTGGGTCAAGGACTTTTGTAATTCCACATTGTTTCCAATTCATTGTTCCTTAGCTATTTGGGGGGAAGTTGGGGGGTATTGGGCTCCATGCAGCTTGAATTTCCAGAATGAAATGGCTTCAGCTGGATCCCAGGAGGGAGCAAGACCTTCCACTGAAGGGTGAGCTCCCACAGTCCTGCACTGCCTTCCACCGCCTGCAGAGGGCGCCAGACCCCAGCTCCCGCCCTGAGCCCAGGCTGCACAGCCCTAGCTGGGACCAGAGCCCCGCCTCTTCAGGACCCACTGTGGAGACTTCTGGAGAATGTGGGGCGCCTCCCACCCTGACAGGACAAGCTGAGGAGGGTGTGGCTCTGCATCGACACTGACCGGACCCGTTGTGGAGGACGCGCCCACACTGGCAGCAGTCCAACCTCCTAAGGACCAGATGCTGGAGGAGCTGATGAGAAGCCGGCTGAGTGGACTGTCAAGGGGTTCGTGGTCTCAGGACCCCACAGAGGAAGGGCGCCCTGTGTAGACACTGGGGCTTCCGTCGTTTTGTGTGAGGAGACGTGGCCTCCTGCTGTGCTGTGCCCGGGGCTGTGGGGTCCCCCCTTTCTGGGCTCGGGTGCTCCTCGGTCCTCGTCTGTGTTTGTGTGCTCGCGGATTCGGTTCCTGGGGCTCCTCAGATGGTCTGCAGTCAGGGAGCGTCTGCCTTCTTAGGTGCTTGTGCTCTCCCCACCTCAGCCCTGCGGGTTCCTTCCCGTGTCCACACCCACTCCAGGCTTGCGCCGAGTCCGGAAATTCGGGAGCCAGAGTGAGGACTCTGTAGACGGTTTTGGGGAGAGTAGGTATTTTCCCAGTGTGGGTTCTACCCTGAGCACAGTCCCTCCCAATCTCCGTGTGTACCCCTCCCTGTCTGTCGTCATTGTTGCAGGGCTGTCAGATGACAGGTCTGTCACCTTCTTGGTTCCTGGGTATCTTGCTGTCTTGGATGCAGGTGTAAATGAGATCGTTCTCAGCAGTCTCTTTTTGATGGTTCCTTCCGAGCACGTAGGAGTGCCACTAATTTGTGCATATTGATTTTGTTCCTTGCAAGATCTTGAATTTATTTGTTCGATTCGCCTTAAACTCAATCTGCCAGTTATTTGACCAGCAGCATGGATTTAATTGGGAAGAGCAGAGAATGGCAGTCTGGGCTGAGCAAGCTAAGGTCCCATCACAGGCAAGTGCGAGAAACAAAGGAGAGGAACATTATTTCATGGAGGAGGAAGAAGTTGGGAAGGGTGCTTGAAGAAAAGTCCCTTGGAGAAAGGCAGGGTGATGGAGAATTCTCACCAGCTGAGCTGCAAAGCTCCTACAAAAAGTCAGGAGATGAACCGCCAGCTTCCCGTGTGGGGCCTGGAATTGGTGAGTCTCTCCTGTGGGGGATTGCAATGTGGAGTCTGTAATGGGCACTGAGCAGCAGGCGCCCCCTTCCAGCCTCCCCTTCTGGCATCCCCAGTCCACTTTACTGGGGCTTCCCTTCCTGCTTTGCACAGTTCTAACCAGCTTTTGGTGGAACGTTGTGGAAAAACTGAAATTCCAAATCCACTGCTTCTACTGCACCTGAGATACAGGGGCCCATGATTTAATTTTCCCACGAGTCTCTTGCTAACATGTGTCCTCTCCATGTTGGGTGACCTGGATCTGGGAGGGCTTGGACTCCATCCCAAAGTCTGATGTTCTCTCTGCTTCCGTGTCGTCGTGCTAACATGGATGTTTGGAAGATTCATTTCCTCTGTGGTGATTTCAAAGTGCAGTCAGCTTGTTATAGCAGCACAAATACGTGCTGTCTCCACACTCAGATTCCCCAGCCATCATTTCTTTACCACGTTTGCCACTTCACACGGGATGCTTCAGTGTGTTTGATCCCACACCAGGACAATGTCCTGCAGAACCACCACATAACCTGAAATGAGGAGATCATTACAGAACCCATCCAAGGGTTAGTGTTAGGAACCAGGGACATGGCAGGACTGACCTGAAGACCCCATGGAGAGCTGTCTGGGTGGCTGAGTTGACAGTGGATGTGAGGGTGAGTGTCTGGCTCTGGCTTTGTGTCCAGGAGTCAGCTCTGTGTGGGTGTGTCCTCAGCTAGGCATGCAGATTTCTGCTCCTCTGAATCCTTTCCGGAGTTCCAAATGGCACAGTTTCCTTCTGGGCAGCAGGCTGAGTCCTCTGGGATTGCCCATGTGTCCCCAAATTGTAGGGCACCTACTGCAAGGCCTTTGGGGTCAGAATCCTGAGAACCAAACCAAACCAAAGGTTATGGTTAGGGCCCACCACATGGCAGGCCCGATCTTCCAGCACTCTGTCCATCTTTCTGGGGGAGGGGGCGGTCGAGGGATTTGTTCAGGGTGAGTGTCAAGCTCCAGGTTTGCATCCAGTGGCCTGCTGAATATGGGGGTGTCCAGAGGTAGGAATGCAGATTTCAGTTCCTCTGAATCCTTTCTGGAGTTCCAAATGGCATGGTTCCTTTCAGGGTGGCAGGGTGAGTCCTATGGTGTTCCTCACTGTCCCCAATCTCTGAGGCTTTGGAGCCAGGCCGTCGGGGACAGACCTCTCAGGACAGAATCTAGGCTTAAGAGTTTGTGCCTATGGGCATGGCGGCACTGATCTGAAAGCACTGTGGCGAGGATCACAGGGGTCTGAGTTGAGAGCATGGTTCAGGATCAGTATCAAGGTCTGGGTTTGTGTCCAGGGGACCGCTGAATGTGGGGGTGGTCTCAGATGTCCAAGACGATTTCCCCTACTCTGAATCCTTTCCAGCATTCCAAATAGCCTGGTTTCCTTCTGGGTGGCAAGCTGAAATCTCTGGGATTTCTCAGGTCTTGCCCTTGCCCTTGCAAGGGCGAGATACTTTTTACAGTAAAAGAATTCACCAGATGAGCTGAACAGCAGAAAATACACAGCTCAAGAGTTAATCAGTGAACAGGAATATCATGCCAAAACCTTCTTTGATAACACACTACAGAGCAAGGGAAGATAGGAGAGAAAGCTGAGATATAAAGGACAAACCCTCCAACTTTCCAACATCATTCCCTACTTGTTTATTTCCATTGCTGTCAGCTCCTTCCCAGTCAAAAATAAGTCACCTGAGCCAGCCTTTTTTCTTCCTGAGATTGGGGCACTGCAAAGCCCACCAGAGGGGCCAAGGGCACCCCTATACCTGCTGAGCTGAGGCCCATTTGTACCCCAACCGTGAGGAGGTACCAGGCTGTCCCCCTGGTGCTCCATGGTCTGTGGCAGTCCTTCCTTCTGGACCCTGCTTTGCTGCTCTTTTTTCGCTAACCCTGGTCTCAAACTAGGGATTGCTCCTGGAAGAGGAACTCAGGGAGATGAGGCTCAGGAGGGTCTCCCTGCCTGGAATCTTCGTGTGAGGAGTGCACAGCCAACAGATTTTGCCCAGGGACTTGCAAAATGCAGAGAGGCAGATTTCTTTTCTCTCTTTCTCTCTCTCTCTAGCCTCATACTAACCAGGAGTTCTTAGAACTTTCTTCAGTGACTTCTAGGTGTAGCTTGGCCACTTTTTCACAGAAAGGCCACTTGAGCATGATGAAACACACGTATAAGCAATTACATTAAAAAAAAAAAAACAATAAGCCAATGCACACAGACCTTTGACAGCAGCACAGGACGCTCAAGGGACCAGAGTCCCTACCTTGGGCAATAGTGGTAGAGGCCGGGTTCTGCCATGCAGGTCCCTAGACCTTTGGCAGTTTCCACGATTGCAAATCCAGACATGCAGAATCCTGAGGCACAACCTACTAACTGCAAAAGAGCAAAAATTCATCAGGATTCAGAGAGTGGAAATCCATTTGTACTGGAAAAGAAAGAAGTAGGCTTGCTGTGAATCCAGCAGGGAGGACAGGCATAGATAAAGGCTGGTGTATGGGTCACGGAAACTATTGTTTCTCAAGGGTCCTGCTGTCTCTGTAAAATGCTATGAGGACTGTCTCTTGGGGACCTCCTGCTTTCCTACCAGTGACACCCCCAGATTCTGCTTTGCTAGTCCCATGGATTCCTGGGGATACCCAGTTGATAAGCTATGCTGTCCTCATGACAACACTTGCTAATGGACTGAATGTTTGTGTCTTGTCCCAATTCAGATGTTGAAGCCCTGACCCTCAAGGAGTGCCATCAGGAGGTATGGGCTTTGAGAGGTGGTGAGGTCATGAGATTGGAACACTTGTGAATGAGATAAAAGCACTTCTGAGAAACGACCTGAGAGATTGTTCTGCCAGCTGTCATCCATGCAAGTCTACAACAGAAATATGGGCATTTATAGATAATGAAGCAGTCTCTTGCTAGATATCAGATCTCCCAGGATCTTGCTTTTGGACTTCTCAGTCTCTAGAACTGCAAGGAATAGTACATGTTTTGCTGTTTCAGCCACCCAGTCTGTCATCATTTGTTGCAGCAACTTGAACTGAATAAAGCAGAGCCCAAGTCCAGGTTAATCCCTGCTTCTACTCATTTCCCCTCAGAAAGAGCTTCTAATCCAGAACTGACCTCTGCTTTCCATACACGTGCTTCAGACTCCTTCTGTGAGAGCCCAGACTTTGTAGAAGACTCCTCCCTCATGGCAACCAGCATTCTGTGACTCCTGAGGACTGTCCTCCCTGACTGTATTGAGTCAATCAATCTGATTTTGATTCTGGAGTCCCAGGATCAAGGACTGCATCAGGCTCCCAGCTTCATGGGGAGTCCGCTTCTCCCTCTGACCTTCTCCCCTCTCATGCTCTCTCTCTCACTCTCTCTCTCTCTCTCAAATAAATAAATAAAAATCTTTTAAAAATCTGATTTTAACAGACCATAAGCTTGTTCTTGCTGGTCTTTGGAAGATTAGGCATTAGCCCTTCGGAGAAAGTTCTGAATGGCTGCTTCATGAAGGGGTGAACTGTGTCTCCAAAGTCTCTTTTTGCTGCCTTCTAATCACAGATGCTGAGACAAATCCTCCCAGGTGCTGGTTTTTCAAAGCACTTAATGCTTTGGCTTTGAAGTTCCTCACTTGACAGTTCTGCTTTAATCAGTTTGTGACAAAACAGCCAATTGGTGGTGGATGCAAAGTGCACTGATAAAGTTAATATCAGGGAACAATTTTTTGAGTGTCATGCATGTGCACGTGTGTGCACACACATATCCATGTGCTAAGCATTATGGTAAATGTCTGACAAGAACTAAAACATCAAAAAGTCAGGATACCCCATTAGCTGATATTTTTATTATTCCTACATCCTAAACTATAAAAAACAGGGTCAGAGAATAAGAAGTGGCAAAAAGAATCAAGATTTGAGGCAGTTCGATTTCTCAGCCAGCCTTGATCAAAAGGCATGTACACCTGTGTCTAGTTTCAGCTCTGTGTAACCTTGCCATAACCTTGGATAAGCCATTCATCTCTCAAGTTCAGGTTCTTGGTCCAAGGAGGGAAGGGGCACAGGTTGAGTACCTCCAGTGAGACTTCCTGGCAGGCTTGTTCATCCAAGCATTCCTGTTTCAGTTTGAGTAATTAAAGCCAGTCTTTGTTTTACCGAAGGCCAAGCTTGTCCAGTGTGTCCATGCCACCAGCCAACAGCATTTGTCCATGCCATGTAACAACTGAGCAACATTCATAGGAATGGGGGGAGGAAAAGATGTCCACAGTTGTTGACAGATGTTCTGCATGGAGGAACAGGAGCTGGGGCCATCACCTGCTGTTTCTAGTGGCCTTCTCTGTCGAGTTAAAATAAATGGCAATTATTTGCAATGACAGGGATGAAAGTAGAGGGTATTATGCCAAGCGAAATAAGTCAGTCAGAGAAAGACAATTATCATATGATCTCACTCATATGTGGAGTTCAAGAAACAAACCAGAATCATAGGGGAGTAAAGGAAAAAAATAAAACAAGATGAAGTCAAAGAGGGAGACAAACCAGAAGAGACTTTAAAAAAAAAAGATTTTTATTTACTTATTTGACAAACAGAGATCACAAGTAGGCAGAGAGGCAGGAAGAGAGAGAGAGGAGGATGCAGACTCCCCAGGGAGCAGAGAGCCTGATGTGGGGCTCGATCCCAGGACCCTGAGATCATAACCTGAGTTGAAGGCAGAGGCTTTAACCCACTGAGCCAGCCAGGTACCCCTCAGAAGAGACTCTTAATCACAGTAAGCAAACTGAGGGTTCTTGGAGGGGAGAGGGATGGGTGGATGGGGTAACTGGGTGATGGACATTAAGGAAGGCATGTGATACAGTGAGCACTGGGTGTTACAAAAGACTGATGAATCACTAACCTGTATGTCTGAAACTAGTATTATATGTTAATTAATTGTATTTAGATTAAAATTTTCTTTAAAAATAATTTTAAAATAAAATAAGTAACAATCCAATAATGATCAGAGTTATCCAGCAGGGAGTATCAGATCTAGATGTCAGTTAAATTTAAGGGGCTTGCCGAAGTTTAGGAGAGTCACGCTAGGTCATTTTCCTGTGTGGGGAAGTCTTCAGGGGCAGTTCCAAAGACAAAGATTATTAATATTTCTCCTTCCCCCATTCCTCCTAGAGCCAAAGATGTTTCCTCCACTCACCCACTGGCCCTGTATGTAGGTGTTGCTTTCTCTCTACCAATCAAAAAATCAGTGAGTAACTATAACTTCACCTTTTCCAATATCCCCCTACCCCCGACCTTTGGTCTTTAATGGCCATGGGCAACAGGGACAAAGACATTTTTTTAAAACTTACAGAGATCTATTATGCTCTACTACCTTGGCCCGCATGGGCCACTGCAAAGGGATTCTGTGAACCGTGTACTCAGATGAATGGTCATTATCTTCAAAAAGGCAGGGGCAGTGATAGACACAGGAACCAAAAAAGCAAGAGTTAATGGACCATCAGAATAATGGAGTACCAACACTTTTTTGTCCTTGGCTTATGCTTCTTCATCCATTTCCAATCTATTTTAATGTATGGTGTAAGGAAATGGTCCAATTTCATTTTCTGCATGTGGCTGTTCAATTTTCCAGACCCCAAGGCCAATGGCTCCTTCTCTACCCCAGCGGTGGCATGCTGTGCCTTCCCCACACTGGCTCCTGGGGAGCGCAGTGACAGACGTGTACAACCATGCTTCTCTCCCAGGCAGAGGGGATGCTAGGGCAAAGAGTACTTCGCTCCATGTGGCTATCTTCCACAGTGCTACGGAGACTAACTCAGGCAAGCAGCAGCATCCCCAAACCCAACCCTGGTTTCCCAACAAATGCTGTGCTTTCCCAGGGGAGATGCCCAGGCAAAGAGGCTTTCGCTGTATGCGGGTTTCTCCCACCCCGAGACTGGGCTCAGGCAAGCAGCAGCAGCCCGCACAACATTTCTCAGCGAATGCTGTGCTTTCACAGAGGCTTTGGCTTGGAGCGAACAGCACTTCGCCGCTGCTTCCGCAGCAAGGCTTCAGTCGCGTCAGGGAAGAAGAGCTGCGGGAGAGCTGGTGCCTCTTGCGCCTTGCTTTACCTGGCTCCATGTTCGTGTCCTGGGTTCACCCTGCCAGGCCGAACTCAGCAGACACAGTCACAACCGTGCAGTAGCGTGTGTAGCCTACGAAGGCACTCTACGCACCTTACCAACTCCCGGTGTAGGTATCGCTTGGCCATTTACTCTGGCCCTCAGGCAGACTCGCGGACTAAGCCAGTGCTTTCCCCACAGGAAAGGAGTGGTGACAGGATCCCTGCACACCGCCCGTGCACTGAATAGGGAGCTTTGGGGGACTTTCCCCACTCCTTCCCCTTAAACACCGTGCCTCCTCCAAGCTTCCACATCCTAGAGGAAGACGGCATCTGATGGCCAAATCTTTCTGGGAGTTGTTGCTCGAGTTCAGAGTAGGTGCCTGGTGGCAAGCCCATGGCTCCACCACGGACAGGTGGCCAAGGAGCTGCTGTCTCCTTGGGCCCAAAGGCTCAGGACAGGCATGCTTTCTGCCCAGACTCCTTCCTCAGAGTGGAGCCCTTTCCCCTGCCCTAATCTTCCCCTCGTGTCTCCTTAGCAGCCCGGCTTCCTTCGCTCTGCAGTGACAGACGTGTCCCTTTCCTTAAGGCTCTTTCCACAGGCGCCACTGCGCTTCTATCTCAGGCAGAGGGGATGCCCAGGCAAAGAGGATTTTGCTCCGTGCGGGTTTATTACACCATGCTGTGGAGACTAGCTCCGGCAAGCAGCTGGCAGCATCCCACAGACCTGACTCTGATGTCCGAAAGAATGCTGTGTTTTCCCAGAGGGGATGCCCTGGCAAAGAGGCTTTCGCTCTATGCGGGTTTCTCCCATCGTGCTGCAAATACTAGGCAAGCAACAAAAGCAGCCCACAGAACCGACTCTGATTTCCCAGCGACTGCTATGCTTTCGCAGAGGTTTTCAGCTTGGCGCGAACCGCACTTCGCTGCTGCTTCCTCAGCAAGGCTTTGGTCGTTCGCTCTGTCACGGCAGGGAAGAAGAGCCACGGGAGAGCTGGTGCCTCTTGGGCCTTGCTTTCCCGGGCTCCAAGTTCACGCCCGGGGTTCACCTTGCTAAGCCGAACTAAGCAGACACAGTCACAACCCTGCAGCAGCGTGCATTGCCTAGCATGGCACTCTATGCCTATTACCATCTCCTGGGGTAGGTAAGGCTTTGCCTTTTGCTCCGGCGCTCAGGCAGACTCGGGGTCTAGGCCACTGCCTTCACCACTGGAGAGAGGAGGCGACAGGATCCCTGCACACGGCCCGGGCACTGGGATGGGGAACTGTGGGGGACTGTCTCCACTCCTTCCCTGGCACACCCCCTGCCACCCACAACGCTGCCACATCTTGTTGGAAGACGGCATCTGACTGACCATTTCTCCATGGGGTTGTTTCTGCGAGTTCCGGGTATGGCACCTAGTGGCAAGCCCAAGTCTGCCCTTGGGACAGGTGGCCCAGGAGATGCTGTCCCCTTGGGACCAGAGGCACAGGACAGGCCTGCCTTCTGCCCAGACTCCTTCCTCAGAGTGGAGCACGTGCCCCTGCCCTAGTCGTCCCCTCATGTCTCCTTAGCAGCCAGGCTTCCATCTCTCCGCACAGGGAGCGGGTGACACTTGTTTTGCCACCGGCCTGCTGTGTGTGCCGCGGCAGGTTACCCTGCTTCCCGACGTTTCCCAACTCCAAGGCCAAGGGTTCCTTCTCTTCCCCGGGGACAGTGTGCTGTGCCTTCCCCACACTTGCTCCTGGGGAGCGCGGTGACAGACGTGTCCCTTTCCTTAAGGCCCTTTCAGATATGCAACCATGCTTCTCTCTTAGGCAAAGGGGTGCTAGGGCAAAGAGGATTTCGCTCCATGCGGGTATCTTCCACCATGCTGCGGAGACTAGCTTAGACATTCAGCTGCAGCATCCCACACATCTGATTCTGATTTCCCAACAAATGCTCTGCTTTCCCAGAGGAGATGCCATGGCAAAGAGGCTTTCGCTGTATGCGGGTTTCTCCCACCCCGAGACTGGGCACAGGCAAGCAGCAACAGAGCCCGCAGAACCGACTCTGATTTCTCAGCGAATGCTGTGCTTTCGCAGAGGCTTTGGCTTGGAGTGAAGAGCACGTCGCCGCTGCTTCCTCAGCAAGGCTTCAGTCGCATCAGGGAAGAAGAGCTGCTTGAGAGCTGGTGCCTCTTGGGTCTTGCCTTCCCGGGCTCCAATTTCACATCCATGGTTCATCCTGAAAGGCCGAAATAAGCAGACAGAGCCTCGACCCTGCAGCAGCGTGCGTGGCCTAGGATGGCACTCTGCTCACAATGCCATCTCTCGACGTAGGCAAGGCCTGCCCTTTCGCTCTGGCGTTCAGGTGGACAGGGGACTAGGCCAGTGCCTTCCCCATCCTTGAGGAGACGTGAGAGGATCACTGCACACCGCCTGTGCCCTGGGATGGGGAGTAATGGGTAACTGTCCCTGTTTCCCCGGGACACCCCCTGCCTCCGCCAATGCTGCCACATCCTGGAGGAAGACGGCATCTGATTGCCCGTTCCTGCAGGAGGTGTTTCTGCGAGTTCAGGGCCGGGAGCTTGGTGGCAAGCCCTCATCTGCCCTCTGGACAGGTGGCCAAGGAGATGCTGTCCCCTTGGGACCAGCGGCACAGGAAAGGCCTTCCTTCTGCCCAGACTCCTTCCTCATATTGGAGCACGCTCCCCTGCCCAATCGTCCCCTCGTGTCTCCTTAGCAGCCAGGCTTCATCTCTCTGCCCAGGGAGCGGGTGACAGTTGTCTTGCCACCGGCCCCCTGTTCCTGCCAGGGCCGGCTCTCCAGCTTCGTGACCGTTTCCCGACCACAAGGCCAAGGGCTCCTTCTCTTCTCCTGGGGCAGTGTGCTGCACTTTCCCCAGACAGGCACCTGGGGAGCCCAGTGACAGACATGTCCCTTTCCTTAAGGCTCTTTCCACAGGCGCAACCACGGTTCTCTCTCAGGCAGAGGGGATGCCCAGGCAAAGAGGATTTCGCTCCATGCGGGTTTATTACACCATGCTGTAGAGTCTTGCTCAGGCTGCTATTTGTGATGACATGGATGGAACTAGATGGTATTATGCTTGGCGAAATAAATCAATCTGAGAAAGACAACTATCATATGATCTCCCTGATATGATGAAGTGGAGATGCAATATAGGCGGTTTCAGGCGTACGAAAAGAAAAATAAAAGAAGATGGGATTGGGAGAGAGACAAACCATAAAAGACTGAATCTCACAAAACAGACTGAGGGTTGCTGGGGGGAGGTGTGTTGGGAGAGGATGGTGGGGGTATGGACATTGGAGAGGGCAGGTGCTATGGTGAGTGATGGTGAGTGCTGTGAAATGTGTAAACCTGGTGATTCACAGACCTGTACCCCTAGGGATAAAAACACATTATATGTTTATAAAAAATTTTAAAAAATAATTTAAAAAATCCATCAAAGAAAAAACACATATTGCAAGCCCAGAGCTAATCTCATATTCAATCAAAAACGTTTGAAGGTTTTCCCCTTAAAGATCAGAAGAAAGACAAGTGTGTCCAATTTCACTACTCTCATTTGACATAGTACTGGATGTCCTAGCCAGAGAAACAAGGAACACAAAGAAATAAGAGACTCCAAAAAAAAAAAGGAAGAAGTAAAATTTTCTTTTTTTGAGTAACATGAACTTACATGTTAAAAAATCCTAAAAACGTCACAAAAAAATTAGAATAAACAAATTTAGTAAAGCTGCCAAATACAAGATCAATATATAAAAGACAAGAATTTTGTTTTGTTTCATTTTTTTTTAATATGGAATGCTTCCCAGTTTGTCATGTCATCCTTGTTCAGTGATCACGCTAAACTTCTCTGCATCATTCCAATTTTAGTATATGTGCTGCCAAAGTAAGCACAAGACAGGAGCATTTTAACACTCTAATGATGAACTATCTGAAAAAATAAAGAAAAAAATCTAATTCACAATAGCATCAAAAATAATAAAATACTTAGGAATAGATTTAACTAAGAAGATGAAAGATCTGTACTCCATAAACTATGACATTGATAAAGAAATTGAAGGATAGACAAATGGAAAGATAGCTCATATTTATGAATGGTAAGAATTAACATTGTTAAAATGTCCATTCTACCGAAAACCATCTGTAAATCCAATTCCTATCAAAAATCCAATGTTAGGGGTGCCTGGGTGGCTCAGTGGGTTAAGCCGCTGCCTTTGGTTCAGGTCATGATCCCAGGGTCCTGGGATCGAGCCCCACATCAGGCTCTCTGCTCAGCAGGAAGCCTGCTTCCTCTTCTCTCTCTGCCTGCCTCTCTGCCTGCTTGTCATCTCTCTCTGTCAAATAAATAAATTAAAAATCTTTAAAAAAATCCAATATTATTTTTTTTACAGAAGTAAGTAAAGAATCCTAAAATTTATATGAGACATAAAAGACAACAAATAATCAAAGCAGTTCTGAGAAAGAATGAAGAAGGGAGATTACACTTCTTGATTTGAAACTATACTACAAAGCCCTCATGCCCAAAACAATAAAGTATACTGGCATAAAAACAGACCAATAAACAAGTAGAACAGAATTGAGAGTCCAGAAATAAATCCTTTCATACAGTCACCTAGTATTTGACAGGGGCCAACATATGTAATGGGTAAAGATAGTCTGTTCAATAAATGATATTTAAAACTGAATAATCACATAAACAGTATGAAACTGGAACCTTATATCACTCATAAGTCTTAACTTGAAATAGATTAAAGACTTAAAGGTGAAGCATGAAACTAAATTTCCTAAAGGAAAACATAGGAAAAATTCTCCTTAACATTGGTCTTGCCAATAGTTTTTTGGATACCAGACCAAAAACACAAGCAAAAAAAGCAAAAATAAATAAATGGTATTACATCAAACTAACGTTTCTGCATTGCCAAAAAAAGAGAGAGAGAATGAAAACACAATCCACAGAATGTAAGAAAATACTTACAAATCTTCTATCTGAAAAGAGGTTAATAACCAACAGATACAAATAGAAAAAAATATATAATTAAAAAAATAGCAAAAGGATCTCAATAGACTTTTTTTTTTTTCAAAAAAGTTATATAAATGACCAACAGGAGCATTAAAAAGTGCTCAACGTAAAAAACTCAGGGCAAAGTCCTTATGTTGTTGTTGTTGTTGTTTACCTCTGAAAAACACAGCAAGATATTAGAATATATACTTCCAAAAAATTGAAACTAACAAATTTTGGTAAATATTGTGGAAAATGGGGAACTTATGCACTGTGATAGGGATATAAGTTTGTATGGAAAACAGTATGGAGATTATTCATATTATTAAAAGTAAAATTACCATATGATTCAGTAATCCCACTTCTAGGTATCTATCTAAAGGAAACGAAGTCACTGTTCAAAGACATATCTGCACGCTTATGTTTATTATAAAATTATTAACTCTAAGCAAGAGATGGAAATAACTTCAGTATCCATTAATGGATGAATGAATAAAATAAGTATGGTAAATATATACTGTTGAATACTACTTAACCATGAAAAATTAAGAAATACCGCCATTTACAACAGCATGGATGGATCTTGAAGGTATTATACTAAGTGAAATATTTCAAAGATTTTATATATTTTTTTAATTTATGTATTATGATATCCCTTACATACAGAATCTGAGGAAAAGGAAAACTAATGGAAACTTAGAGTTGAGTTGACAAGGGGTGAACCTGGGGTGGAGTAAGGTGGTCCAAGGGTGCAAACTTGCAACTATAATATGAAAAAGTTTTGGGGATCTAATGTACAGCATGATGATCATAGTTAATAAAATATACATACTTTTTTTTATTGTGCTTCCCTTTATTAAACTTTGCATATATCACATTCTTACAAGTTGAAAGTTTATAGCAATCTTGTATAAAAGAGGTCTGCTGCCACCATTTTTCTAACAACATTTGTTCATTTTGTGTCTCTCTGTCACATGTTGGTAATTCTTGCAATATTTCAAGTTTTTTTCATTATTATTGTATTTGTTATGGTGAACTGTGATCAGTAATTATGACCCACTGAAAACTCAGAACTAGTTTACTTAAGGTATATACATTGCTTTTCTTTAAAAACATAATGCTTTTGAACAGTACAGTATAGTGTCTATTTTTTATATGCACTGGGAAACCAAAAAAAATAATAATTTGACTTAGTTTATTGAGATAATCACTTTATTGAGGCAGTCTGGAACAAAACCCACAAGACCTCTGAAGTTTATCTCTACTATACTATATACATAAAAGTTGCTAATAGAGTAGATCTTAAAATTCCTTACGATACATGCATAAAAAACAGTGGCAACTATACGAGATAGTAGACGTATTAACATTTTTATGTAGATTATATTGCAATAAAGATGTATACCAATTTATCAAATTGTACAAAATTTACACAATGTTAAAAGTTTGCAATGTTATAAGAAATCATTTCTTATTTTTACAAATATGTGGATTTTTTTCAATAAAGCTGGAATAAACTTTTTGTAGAATTAATCTATTTTTCAAAAAATGAAGTAAGGCAGTAGAAACTGCAACTAACTCTGAAATAATAGAATATAAAATCCATTTTCGTTATATACACTGTGACAAAAAGTATTACTTGGTTTACAATGGAGGAGTACTTATGAAGCATGAAGGATGGTCTATAAAAAAGGCTGAAAGAGCTCAGTTTTAAGGTTTAAATTTAATATCTTCTTTTGAAATACTAAACTGACCACCCAGTGTTCCAAACATCAATGTCTTAACTGCATGAATTTATTTCATACAACTCTATAATCTAGTTTCATAAGAAAGCAGCATGCAAATTTTGAATAAGACAGACTTGCTTAAGTTTCTTTATGTTCAACAGTAAAGGATACCTCCCTAAAAATAAATAGAAGAAAAATCAGCATATTTATTATGATAATTATTATTCATAAGGAGATTCATATTGAATTAGGGAATATATATCCTCAGAGGGGGTAAAGTAAAATGAAATTTATTTTGGTAAATGTGTCTATGAATAGTCAATACAATGCCTCAATATAAATGAATATTACCATTTTGAACAATTTAATTACTATTACTAGAATTATTATAAGTATAAAAATAGCTATCATTTTAGCATGGAATATGAGACTCTCATGCTCCATGCTTCATCACATCCACACAACAACGCTGCATAATAAGTATTATCATCACCATTACATGGGTGAAAAAACTGAGGCTAACACATTTAGATAACTGGTTTATGATTACATGGCTAGTAAAGATGCATCACACTAATTTAGGCTTTATGATTTCAGAATTGTACTCTTTCCACTGCACATTCTATTACTCTGTAAATACTTGGCCTGTTTTCATTTGGTTCTTTAATATTATTCATGTGGTGATGGCTTAAAGCTTCATTTAAAGGAAGCTTAAAAATTTCATTTAACCAAAAGCTCCCAAGAATTAAAAATACCATGGATCTAATGTAGACATGGATATCATTAGTTAATGGGTAACTATATATTTTCCACCCTAGTGAGATAACAATCAGAGTATTTTTCTAAGTTTTAGTCTCTCAGTGTTAAAAAGGACTTTGTTAAAATAGAAATATTTAGACAAAGGTGATCAAAAGTCTGAATCAGGTCACCTTAAGGTAAATATTAGGAAACTGAGGAAACAAATGGAGATTTGAACACTGAGCTATGATATAATGAATGGTTTCAAGTATTTAGTAGAGTATAGAAAAGCCCTTTAAAGCCTAATCTTAGCCTACATTGCAGCTTCTGGGATATCTGTCTATCTATCATCTATCTATCTAGATATAAATTTGAAAACTTTTTTAACTTAAAGATTTTGAGAAATAGAACATAATCAGCACCATAGAAGATCTGTTTATGATAACAACCTAGCCCCTCCTCCCAGTTTGTTAATATTCTCTCTTATTTAATGTAACATTGTGCAAATAGACCACTACTGATCTGCCGTTATGAATGAAATAGCTATAATCATCTGTTTGCATATCCTGGTGAAAATATTCATTTAGTTCCATGTTGTATTTCTAGGAATGGACCAAATTTTTATTTTTATTTTTAAGTTTTCTAAATATTGTCCAACTTACCTCAAATGTTTTTATTATGGGCACTTTCATTCTTTCACATTCTTGCAAGGCAATTTTACTGTTGCCCAATATGGTAAGTGTGTAATAGTATGTCATTTTAGGTTTTAATTTATTTTTAATTTAATTTAATTTAATTCCAGATTCATAATAAAGATAAACAGTTTTTATATATGAGTGGCCATTTGGATTACCCTTTCTGTAAAGTACATGCTCAAATCTTTTGATATCTTAACATTGTGTCATACTGACTTCTTTAATAGTAGATTTTCTGAATGAACTTTTAGCTGTGTAGGTCTTCTCTATTTTATTTTGAACTTGTTTTCATTTCAAAATCTTTATATTTATTTTCATAATCTGCTTTTATTTTGCTTTGTCTATTATCTATCTATCTATCTATCTATTTATTTGCAAGCAAGAGAGAGCGAGCAAGTGAGAGTGCAGGGAGGGATAGAAAAAGAAGAGAAAAGAATCTTAAGCAGGCTCCAGGCTCAGCACAGAGCTCAACTCTGGGCTCTATTTCACAACCCTGACATCATGACCTGAGCCAAATTGAAAGAGATAAAATAAGATTAAGGTATTAAAAAAAAAGGAAAAAGAATTGGAGGTTTAATTAAGTGAGCCACCAAGGCACCCCTGTGGTATCTTAAATTAGCTGTCATATCTTTAAAGTTCTAGAGTATCCATTTGGTTCATTTATAAAACCTTTCTCAATATCATTTTTAGTGTCAGTTTTTTGTTCAATTTGCTTCCCCTCTCATTTCTTTGAGCAGAGTAATCAAGCCATTTTACAATCTTTATTGATCATTTTAACATCATACTTAATCCCATTTTGTCTATCAAATCTTGTTAATGGTTTTTCTTTGTGTGCTTTGTTACATTTTGCTATGTTCAAGACATTATATTTGAAACTCTTATTGAGTAGGGATAATTAAGAGCTATAATAACGGTATGGTCCTCCTTGGTAGGATTTTCTCTTATATCTGAGACTCTACAAGACAATCATACTCCAAATTCAGTGATTGGCTTTCTCAGTTTACACAGTAGGCAAGGTAGGCTATAGTCTTATTTCTGCTTCTCCTTGTGCTTTGGGGATCTCAACTTAAATTTGGGTTGGACCAAAGTCCTCAAATTTGATTGCTGCTGGATTTGTTTCTCTAGTATCAAGAGTCTATTAACAACACAGCTCAGTGTGTTTTAGCAGTTTCAAATGCTCTCATAGCTAAAATGGCTTCAGGGCATATATCTCTAGGCTCTCATTGTATTTCGTATTTTGGCCCAGTAATCCCTCACTTATTTTTATAATCATTCTGATATTTTTAACTTTAAAAGCTATTTTGTCTGGATTTTTAGTTGTCTTAAGTAGGAGTTTTTAGATCACCATCACTAGAAGCAACAACAAATATACATGAAAATATCTGCAGTAGTTTGTCACATCTTTATGGCTTTGAACTTCCATAAGCTGAGGCATCCTTCTCTAATCACTTAGGCAAACTCCAATTTACCCTTTAATACAACACAAAAATTGCTGCATTTAAGAACATGTTCAGGGATGACTCTTCCCCACTGTTCTTACCAACATTGCCACACACTCTTTGCTACCCACACCTTGTTTATGAACTTTCGTTAGGTATATCAGCGTGACCAGAATTTTGCTCTATTGTATTTTTGTCCTTTAGAGCTTTAATTAAATATGAATTCCATAGAAAGTCTGTCCCTTTTCTTTCAAACCTGGGTTAGTTATTTCTTCTCATTCTTTGTCAGAAGTTACTTTATTAGAGAAACTTATAGCTCTATTGTGACTTTGGAGCCTTTACAGTTTTTCGACTGGAAAAATCACCCATCCCTGAGATTTTTACGCAGCTTCCTAGCTGATAAAATTCAGAAATCTGTTCAAAACAGACTTTTTCAGGGAGGCCCTTTTGGACCACTCAGTTTAAAAACCTCTTCTCAATCACTGCTCTTTTTAAAATGTGCTTATTTAGTTCAAATATGCATCTCTATTAAAGAAAAATCAGTACGGCTTTTTTTTTTTAAAGTTGGCTTACCTATTATCTATCTCTCCCATTAAAATGATTCCTCTGGGCTGGGGTTTTGTTGTGCTCATCTTAGGCCAGGCACTCAATAAATTGTCTCTGAATGATTGAATTGTTTGACTCCCTTGCTAGATTCTCAACTTCATGAGGCCAAGGATTGTTCTATTCAGTCCTTCTTTATCCTCAATGTCTGTTATATTGCAGTCACTTACGTGACTAATGGGAAAAATCACAGAAAGAAAGAGTTAAAACTACAGATAAACCCTGTAGGTTCAATAACACAAAGCTTTCTAAAATTATTTAGCCCAGGAATTGAATACTGGCTGCACTTTTGATTTTTTTTAAATGGTATTGAATTTAATTTAAATGGAAATACTGGAATGGTAGAATAATAAAAAAATTATAAAAGCAACTTGCTCCTTAAAGTAAGAATTATATAGGGCATCTCTTCTAGAAGCAAAATTTTCAAATGTCAAACATCTGAAAGCATAGAAGGAGAAGTAAGAGTGTGAATTGTACTTCAATGCTCTTTTCTTTATATTCAGCAAACAGCTTCATTCACACACCTTTCCAATTTTTTCAACTCTTTTGACAAAGCCTTCAGAGGAGTTACTGCTGATGACAACCATCACAGCCTAACAGAAGAAATTTTATAAAGAAAAATAATAGCATGTTTTTCCCAAATTGTTAAGGATATGGTGAAGCTCTGTCGGATTCAAAGGAGGAATGTGCAATTCCATGCTATATATAATAATAACTTATTTTAATAGTGGCTTTGCAATTTTTCAGATATATCCATTTACTGAAACCACTATCAAATAAACAAAAACAAACAAATGAACAGGGGTTCGAGACAGAAATTATCTAATCTAAAAATAGCACATGTTCACAGAATACACAACACATATCCCAAGTACTACTATAGGTTTCAAGTAATAGTCAAAACAATAGTAAAAATGATTCAGACCCTACCAGTCAAATCATAAATGGGACCTTAACTGTAAATCCTTATCTTTAGATCAAAGCGGGTAATTGGGGGCTGAAGATACATTATAGAACTAATATGTTATAGAACTCCTCTGAAATGAGTCATTTATTCCATCACTTTTCCTGCACAGCTGCTGACCCATGTTTTGGTTCCTGGAAATAGCTGCTACCCTGTCATACTTCTTAAAAGCACATATATTGATAACTCTACTCATTCCTCCATTCCTCTGTGACTGTCACTGTGTTAAAATGTGGAGTCAGCTGACTCACTTGTGATGGTAATAAAGTAGATGAGTTTGCAAAGTATTTTGTTATTTCTAAAAATGCAAAAACCAAATTACATTGAAATCATAAGGGGTGTTTCAGGGAGAGCTGTAGGATGTGGTTTCTTGTGTAATCCACAGAGATTAGCTCCAACACATATTTAAACTCTCCTCTAGGAGCAACCTTAGTGGTAAAGCAAGAAGATAAACAGATGTATACACACCCTGGCACAAAATTATCACTTATGTTTGGCTTCCTAGTCTCCTCGTGTTACTTATTTATCTTAACTTCTCTCTGAAAGCAGGGAACACAGAATCTCAATCAGTTGACATTTTTCTACTGAATTACCCAATAGTCCGATCATACCCCTAATACTTTTTAAAATTATTTCACTCATAATCCCAAATCTGCTTTGCTTCCTCATCTTAGTACACTGTAATTTGATTTCAAAATGAGGACAGTTGTCAGTAATGCCACATTCATTCATCTATTTTACAATTCCATGTGCTTATAACTATGAAGATATGTTAATAACATCCATTCCAATAAGCCACCCTAAATTTATTATCATGAAACAAGACCTCAAGAAAGAGAATTCAAAATCATCCATGTATTTGCAACTTATTGCAATAAAGCCTTTATCAATAGACTTCCCTGTGCACATGGTGGTCAAATTGCTGGTGAAAACCAGCCAGATCTATTACAAGCTTTCTCATGGCTTCTAGGTAACCCAAGTGAGCCTTTATTGATACTGGGAAGGGATAAAGCAGGGAAGGGATAAACAGTGCTGTAAGAATTGGCTAGACAAAAGTAAGGACTCTCATTACAAAGTGAGTATTTTAAAGCAAAAGAGCCTGTTGGGAATATTGTTTTATAAAATAGTGGTTTTTTTTATTAACTTTTTAAAATTCAATTAGGTAACATATAGTGTACCATTAGTTTCAAATGTAGATTTCAGTTACTCATCCATAGCATATAATAGCTAATGCTCAGTACTTACTGTTATAGCTTCTTGAAAGTAGAATTTTAACCCACTGAGCCACCCAGGCGCCCTTGAAAGCAGAATTTTAGATCACATTTTCTGATTACTTCCATGTCGTACAACACTTTCCTGCTAGCAACCTTCAAAACATACTGTTTGTTAGAGAAATTTCTTTAATAATAAATAAATAGGAATTCATTTAAATTTATAAATATATAAAATAAATAGGAATTTATTTAAATTTATTTAAATATTGCACACTGTTTCATTGTTCATAAATAAGGTGATGATATTATAGCCATTAGTTGGTAGCACTGATATATCACTTTCTTTTTACTTCTCAGTGCATTCTCTTTACACAAAATAGATATATATTTTAAAAGAATCTGAATCTGTGGCAAACTTATAAAAAGCCCTATACAGTATAGTTTATCATTTTAAGTAATCTCAATTATCTTCCTCAATTGTGATAGTATATCCTTCTATCTAGGCCAGATATTGTATGAGGGATTTGAAGAGACATACTTTTCTAAATTTCACTTTTCTCATCTGAAAAATGCTTATCATATCCTACAATAAAATACACTTACAATTTTTTGATGAAAATTTATTTATTTATTTTAAGATTTTATTTCTTTATCAGAGAGAGTGGGCGAGAGAGCAAGCACAGGCAGACAGAATGGCAGGCAGAGGCAGAGGGAGAAGCAGGCTCCCGGCCGAGCAAGGAGCCAGATGCGGGACTCAATCCCAGGACGCTGGGATCATGACCTGAGCCAAAGGCAGCTGCTTAACCAACTGAGCCACCCAGGCGTCCCTTTTGATGAAAATTTAATCTGTATAAACAATATATTTGCTGTAATGCGTGGTTCATGGAAAACATCTTTTTTAATTATAAGCAACAACAGTATTAGAAATTAAGTAAATGTGTCTATAATATTTAAAGTTTTAACACATAATTCCACTGCTTTGCCTTATTTTCTCAAATCCCTTTACCACTTTCACTGACAGAGTCAAATGTACTTTTTCTACTAGTAGCCAGCTCTTTGTCTTTTGTCAGAAAGATGCCCTTGTGAATTATTTATAATAGAGATATTAGCAATAATAATAATAATAATAATAAATAGCAATGAAAATGTTTAAAAAAAGTTTTCTTAACTAATTAGGGTTCTTAGACATCAATTAGAGGAACCACCTCGGGCAAGCAAATTAATCTGCAAGACATTCCCAGAATTAACAAGTCAGTCAGATACAGGGTTGTCCGTAGACTGTTCATTATGTAGCAGAAACTCTAGAGATTATCTCAATCCATTGGAGTCACCCCGTTTATTAGCTTGCTATTGACAAAGTTATTTACAAACTGTAGAGCAAGAGGTTATAATGTAGAAAACTGATGGTAATGCACAGGATTCTTGTTAACAATAATGCAAGTTAGTGATTTTTCATTAGAAAACATA
The DNA here is from genome assembly GCF_964662115.1 of Mustela nivalis. Classification (NCBI taxonomy): domain Eukaryota; kingdom Metazoa; phylum Chordata; class Mammalia; order Carnivora; family Mustelidae; genus Mustela; species Mustela nivalis. The sequence continues at coordinate 75,875,387 of NC_139040.1, forward strand.
AATTCCATAACCCAAATTATGGGCCCAGAGCACTTCTGCTGCACAACTCTGCTTATATCCCAAATAACCATGTGAACTAGTTTTAATATCTGCTTCTCTTATTAATTTTTGAATAAAAATTCTTGACACAAGTATTTTATAATTGTGTGATAACCATGCATTTAATTTCTTGGAGAACAAAACACACTTTAGCATAACTAGGTTCGTTCACAGAACCAGCCTTGATAACACACTTCTATATGTTAGAAATGATGTAATAAATGTAGAATATTGGGCACTTGTTTGGTATTCTTTGCCATGTTTTGCACTATCTAAAAAGAGATCAGTGAACTTGGACTGGAGTTAGTAGACATGGAAGAAAATAAAATATTACAGAGAAGAATACTCTGTGGTCCACAACCTAAACGGGCTGGGATTCCCATCATTTGGATCCCTGTAGCTTTACAAAAGTCAATTAAATTTTTGTATCTCCAATTAAAGTTGATTCCCCAGTACTTTTTCAAACATCTCTTGTAAAGTATTGTTTCCCAGAAAAAAAGGGATTTTGCACATGTATCTGCCTTTGTCTCTGGTCATGATCTCAGTCAGTATCCTGGGATCCAGCCCCATTTCTGGCTTCCTGCTCATTAGGGAGTATATTTCTCAGTCTCTCTCTGCAGCTACATCCCCCTGCCCCACTCATGCTCTCTCTCTCTCAAATAAATAAATACAATCTTTAATTTTTTTAATTAAAAATAAAATAAATAAAATAAAATAAAAAGTCTGGTCTTACTGCCCCATTTAGCTCCTTTTTGTTTTTTTTGAGTTGTATTTAAAGCAGCATGAGAGAACATGAGGCTCTCAAACTTTAAAAAAAAAAAGGAAAAAATTGAGTTTTGTTAGGATTTAAGATCTTGTCTGCTAGACAAAAACGTTGGCTTTGTTAACATGTGAAAACTAACAAAAGAGAATAAGATTGAATTCTAATAATTTTTGTAGAAATTAAAAATTTCCTCCAACCCAATTACATACAGACCCATTAAGTAAATTCATTCCAATGTCCCAAACCAACCTTTTCTAATAGTAATGCATCTGTGTAAACAGGGTCAACCCAAGGAATAAATAAATATTATTATTTTTTTTCCTGTCTCTTCCACAGTCACATCTGGGTATATTGGTAGCAAGCCAATTATCTATCTTATAAGACATGATATCATAAGGAAGGGTATTCTGTCCATTTGGAACAACTGAAAATCATTGTAATTTTATCTTGGTGCAGTAACTTGAGATGGCACAGTGTGGGTTATGAATATATTTTATTTTTTTTACTGGGAAGAAGAGATTATAGAGATATTGGTTATCCAAGAGAGACTGACAGGTGTTGATAGTTGCCAGGTCAATATCCATCTACTCTTTCCTTTAATATCAGAAAGCACTGAGGGATTGACAACAAGGAAACTTAAAACAACATCAAATATTTTATTGTCTCTTTTCTAGTTACATTGTAAACTTATGACAAAGTATCAGTCGTACAAGATATCATTCTCTTTTACCTCTATCTTTCTGCCAGAAATGTGGGCTTAATAGTGAGAACTCCAACAGCAATTTTTGCAACTGTGAATAAAAAGCCATGAAAACCTCTAAGATAGTTCACTTGACTTTCTTAAGACTCTGAACCAACACATTACATTTTTGCAACTGTGAATAAAAAGCCATGGAAACCTCTAAGATAGTTCACTTGACTTTCTTAAGACTCTGAACCAACACCAGAAAACACTCTCTGTAGTCTTCTTGTTAAATGAAAAATATGGTTAAACCACTTTTGACAGTCTACTACCTACAGCAAAATGTAAATCTTAATTGAAATATGTCCTCTCAGCTGTGCTTAAGCAACTGAGTCCTGAGCTTTTCAGGTTTTCAGTCTGAAAGAGTGCACCTTAGGTGCTCTGAAAGGGAAGAGAAAGGACACCCTGTTCTCCATATAAATTAAAGAAGAGAAATCTGTGCATTTAAGTGGGCCATATAAAATTTATCAAGCAATTATCTCCTAACTCCTTCCTATCCAAATTACCTGATATGCTCTCCCTACTCCTTTATTCCACGTTACTGCCTTTTCCAGGATTCTGTATTACATCACAGCATGTCTTCTGTTATTTCCTTCTTGCAAGCTAGTTTTCTTTTCCCCATCTAAAAAAATCAACAATCATTGTGTACTTCAATTCCCATTTTCCTCAAATGCATTGATTCTTCTTATCTATTACTCTTTTCTCATACTCAGTGTCTTTGTCTTTATGGGGTTTGTACTTTGCTTTTCCCCATCCTTTACTGCCATTATATAATCAAATCTAAAAACGTCTTAGAGAAAGTTAAAAATTCCTGCATAGCCACACGTGAACACAAAGTCACTGATTTTTAGCAAACCTATGAGATAGTCAGACATCCATTCAATTTCTTTTTTTTAAGATTTTATTTATTTATTTGACAGAGAGAGATGACAAGCAGGCAGAGAGGCAGGCAGAGAGAGAGGAGGAAGCAGGCTCCCTGCTGAGCAGAGAGCCTGATTTGGGGCTCGGTCCCAGGACCCTGGGATCATGACCTGAGCCGAAAGCAGCGGCTTAACCCACTGAGCCACCCAGGCGTCCCTCCATTCAATTTCTTAACTGAGTCCCAAATGCATCCTGACTTCTAACCTAAACCTAAGCTCTACTTCTTACACGTTGTTATATGACCAAATTCTTTCAGTTCAGTATTTTGTAATATTTAAATATTAGTCTACTGATGCTTTGTTTGTGTATTTCTATGAAAATAATTTGAATACTGTAGATTTATTGTTATATTTCTAGATTTATAATCAAAGTTTCATCAGTTGAAGTTTTTGGAAATTTCAGATATAATGATTAACCTAAAATGATACTGCCTCAAATCCCTCTGATATCAAGGCCCAACACCTGATTATAGCCAAACCTGTGGTGAATAGTTCCATGGGAAATTGCAGTTACTTAACACTGATAGCATCTCATGTTCTCTCTCTCATTTTGGAATGTCTCCAACACAACCCAAAAGTGTAGGAGAGTTAATGTCCTCTGAGGACAGCTCTCAGTGAAGTGGAAATAAGAACCATAAGTAAAATTGTCAGTTTTCAGGTCTTCATGAGGACAACTTAAAGAAGTTTCTCAGGACCTTTCAGTAAAAGCAAGCCTTCATTTTCTATCCACAACAATTATATCAACAATGTACCTCTTTGACAAAGTTGCTTCTTCACTGTATCACTTTCCCATTCTTTTCTACCTTGGATAATCTCCCAGATAAACTAACAGTACTCAAATCCTTTGTCCTACTCTTTGCTCTCAGGATAAATGGAGCCAAAAGACTTAGATTAATATCAAGTTCTGAATGGGATCTTAGAGCTATTTCTGTCCAGATTTTCATAAACATAGGGACCTTTGAATTATCAGGCTATAAATAAGTTCTAAATGGAGGGGGCAAAAGCAAAAAGTAGAAATTTTTATGTTTGATTTTTAATCATGATTAATTGACTTTATTGATTATTAAAAATACTAACATTATAAAAGTGTGGATCTTTGTAAAACAATGTCATATTGTAAGAAAGAAGTTGCATAGTCCTTTTGAGAATATGAAACCAAGTGTTCAGGTGCCATCTAATTTCTTGTTTAATCCAGAACTTTGGTGTGCATCATCTTGAGGAATAGGATTTTGAAGTCCAGACAGACTAAGAGAAAACGGATCCAAATGTGTGTGTTTATATTTCTGCTTTTGTTGTAAAAATCAAAGTGTGATTGCTGGTTTAAAATGGTAAAACTAATAATGTTCATGGACTCGATTATAAATTTTCTAATTGTATGGGAAGAATGCAATAAACATAGAATTAATTGATTTGCAAATCCTCAAAGAGCTACAGGATCAGGTAGTGGTATGTTCTGATTCAACAGCATCATAATGCAGCATTTTATATGTGTGGCTAATGGATATTTTCATGAATGTTTGCTAGCTAGTCAGCCAATACAGAGAAATATTAGGTAGGGTAATTACTCACAGTTGTGTTTAATAAAATGAGAGAAAATTATCAAATGACACTAATAATAATAATCCTATAGCAGGCTAAATAATTCAATGATAATTTCAAGTATTAATCTAGCTTTCTTCCCTGATTATGACTCTTCTCTCCTTTATCATAATGGGAGTAGCAGATTGTCTGCAATGAATTGTGAAAACGCAGCAGTGACTTTGGCAGTGAAGGCCTCCCATCAATTTTGATAGGTTAAAATGATTCTGGTTGGTCTTGAGCAAATGTGTCAATTTTTTTTTTTTCTGTGTGTGTCAAAAAAGAAAGAAGCAATAGTAAATTCTTGCTGTTATTCCATGGAGCCAATAAAATCGTACTGCCAACAAGAGGCTGTTGACACCGTAAGTGTAGTTAACTGTCTTGAAATACTAGGCCTGGAAATAAAATCCCAATATTTCACATAACCTCTTTTTTTAAAAGAAACAAAACAAAACAAAACAAAACAACTATACTGCTTACATTTAGGGCCCTGCTCTTGTGTAACTATTTTTGAACATGTCTACTGTAAGTGTATATATATATATATTTTTTTTTCTGTGCAATAAATTCATTTAGAGATAAATTTGGATTGCAAATTATTTTGGGGGAGGCATGGTATTTGTGGCTAGTCTCACAAGTAAAAAGGACTAAAAGAAAGAAGAAAAACATTTTTTATTACAGCATATTTACATCTGTCCAAAGTACTTATTTACTATAATACTGACTAATGTATAATACTGTACACAAAGAAAGAAGTTAAATGAGTTATAATTCAGTCAATGTATAGCTGGCCATTTTAAAACTTACCACTGAATCTTTCTGGTATGAAATGTGATATCTGGCAATCTGGTCCAGTTCATTACATCAGGTCATTTGTATGTTCTTATTACCATTTTGATAGCATAGCACATTTTATAACCCAGACATTTTACAATGGAACTATGATGCATGTATTTTCAAAAGTATAGACATACATGAAGCTATGAGGTCAAAACAGATGAATGTCCGTAGTACCATATAGACTCAACAAATAAAAGTGTCCAAGGGTCTGAGTGTGACTTATGAATATTGTATAAGATTAGGCCAACATGTGGTTTTGATATAAATAATCTGTTCTTAAATTAGAATTACAATCGTTGAGTACAGTGTTGAAAATGGCAGATAGATTTTAGCTATCTTTGCTCACTAGGGAAAATGGAAAAATGTTTAGTTTGGTCAGATTTTCACTTAACTTCTGAAAAATCTTACGTTTGAGAGAACCCTTCTGAAATAAGAATCCTTAAAGACATAACCCCTTTGGCACAAGTTTTCAAGAAACTTGTTTGATGTTGTAGACAATTCTATGGCACACGTACTGTTCTAGATGTTTCATGCCAATAATATGTAAGCCATACCAAGGCTACATATACATATAGAGATGTTTCTCAGCTTACAAGGGGGCTAAAAAATTGAAAATGCATTTAATACCCCTAAACTATCAAATATCATAGCTTACCTTAAGCTTATTTAAACATACTCAGAACACTTACATTTGCCTGCATTTGGGCAAAATCATCTTAAGCAAAGCCTATTTTATAACAAAGTATCAAATATCACATGCAATTCATTAAATATTACACTAAAAAAAGAAGAATATATATATTCTATATATATATTCTATATATAGAATGCTTGTAAGAATATCAGGTGTTCACCCCTGTAATCTTCTAGCTGACTGGGAGCTGTGGCTCACTGCCGCTGCCCAGCATCACAAGATGGCACCATATAGAACAAGAGTTTCAGGTGGTAGGTGTTGTAAGTTTTACCCAAACTGACATTGGTCAAACTCGTTTTTGTCATCATATATGTCAAGTAGTTTTCTCAGGTTTATTTTTAGAATATCCTTGTATAATGAATATTTACACTGATATCTAGTATAAAAATCTTGCAATTTATTTTAGAAACATTAAGATATTGAAAATCAATCTATTTCTTTAATTCATTGAAGACATTTTTGGCTTGTTTCCACTACTTTCTTACTGGTTAAAAAGTGAATTTGAAGTAGTCTGGATTTCATTATTATATGGCACTTTCCCTTTGATGAATACAAAGACGATATTCTATATTAGCTATCTGAGAAGAATTTATTTTTTTAATTTTATTTATTTGTAAGAGAGAGAGTGAGAGAGAGCACAAGCAGGGGGAGCAGCAGGATGAGGGAGAAGCAAACTCCCGGCTAAGCAGGGAATCTGTTGCAGAACTGAGTCCCAGGACCCTGAGATCATGACCCGAGCTAAAGGCTCAGGCGTTTAACTGACTGAGCCACCCAGGTGTCCCAGTCTGAGAAGAGTTCTGTATGCTATTCCTCTTAATATGCAGTTTAAAGTCTAGGTAATTAACTTAATATTTTAGTGGCTATTACATAGATAGCACTATGTTCCAGGCAGAGAGTAAGAAAGAAATATTAAATCAACCATATTCTATGCATTCTAAATGAAAATAATTAATCAATCATAATAAATACTTCTATTTATGGAATATCAACTTATAAGCTTTCCTCCATATGAACAATGCCAAATACCAGAATAAAGGGTCATCTAATACAAATAAAGGATAGAATTAAAGAATTCTGGTAAGCCATTTAATTTTGAAAAATGGTGTTCTATTGTTGCTGAGTTGTGGTTTTCAGTTACATAATATCTGATAAGTGTAGAAGTAACATACATGAGTGTTACGTGAGATGAGAAATGGTATATAATTAAGATATTTTTAAAAGTACAGATAAATACAAATTTGTAAACATAGCATTATGGAGGAGTAAAAATAAATGATAGCTACACACTCTAAAGTGAATAAAACTTGGAAAGCTAATAGAGAAGTAAAACAAGGACAGTGCAAAAAGTATGGTACATTTTTATGAAGTTCAAACAAATTCTGTGAAACCATAGATGGACTTAAAGATACTATTATGTATCAAATATTGTAAAAATTAAGCAAGGAAATAGCAAACATAAAATAACCAAAGCATACAAACTTGGGTAGATACAAGAGGTGTGATCATGCTCTACTTCATAAAGAGATGAGTTAATAGATAAATATTAGTAACTAGACTTTTTAGAAGTTAATAAAACGTTGCCTGTTATTTCTTAGTAATATAAAATATATGGTTTTCTAACAAAAATGTTTATCTTAAAAATATTTAAAAATAAATTTCAGGCTACTCCTAAGGTTATATTTACTTTTCCACTGAAGGAAAAGCTGGTTGTTGTAGTTGTAGTTGTTGGTTTGTTTTAGTCTCCTCCTAGTTTTTATTATTATAATGTGGAATGAGGAATGTTAGATTGAAAAGTGAATTATTTTATAGACAAAAATCATTACTTGATTCACCTCCTGGTACAGCAGATGGAACTCCTGAAAATGTGCCCTTTTGCCTTATGGAAGAGTAACAGTTATGCTTACTTCTGAAACATACTTGGTGGTGGCCCTAAATAGTGACACCATAGTAAACATTTTGAATATTTGCAATTAATTTTTATAGTCATAGGGCTCCAAAAGGCACTGCAAGTATCTTAGCAGGTATTTCAATAAAGCTAAAAGTTGACTGACTGTTTAAAAATATTAGCAAGGCACAAAACATGGCAGAAGTATTGTCCTCAGATATTATTTTTTTCCATATGCTCCTGATTCCAGACATGACAAGTTATTTTTTCAAATATTTATTATAAAAGATTTTATTTATTTATTTGACAGAGATCACAATAAGGCAGAGTCAGGCAGAGAGAGAGAGGAGGAAGCAGGCTCCCTGCTGAGCTGAGAGCCCGATGTGGGCCTCGATCCAAGGATCCTGGGATCATGACCTGAGCCGAAGGCAGAGGCTTTAACCTACTGAGCCACCCAGGCGCCCCCATGACAAGTTATTTTTGATAGATGTATATACAATGTGTTTCCCAGTTATAAGAAAAATGGTTCTGCTATTTTTAACCTTTATTTAAAATTAAATGATTTTTTTCTTTAAAATTGTATTTTTTAATGTTTTACTTTTCTTTTCTTTTTTTTAAACATTTTATTTAATTATTTGAAAGACAGAGATCACAAGTAGGCAGAGAGGCAGGCAAAGAGAGAGAGAGAGAGAGAGGGAAGCAGGCTCCCTGCGGAGCAGAGAGCCAGATGCGTGGCTCAATCCCAGGACCCTGAGATCATGACCCGAGCCAAAGGCAGCAGCCCAACACACTGAGCCACCCAGGCGCCCCAATGTTTTACTTTTCAATATACTACTTAGAATATAAAACCTATTCCATTTGATAAGAAGTTTACCATTTAAAAAATGGTAATTTTCTCATTGTGTCTTCCCCTCACATTTCTTTATTTTGAATAAAAAATTTCACAATAAACATAACTGATGCTTTCCTTCTGATGGTCCCTCTGTTGGTCATATTGTATATGAGCCATGACAATTAGTTTTACAAAATTTATTGATGTTTATTGATATGTTTTATCATAACTAATTTTCCCTCCCTTATCTAGATTCCCCAGCTTTCAGACAGGTGGACACTTCAATAAACCATACCCAAGGGATGTATCAAGTACTTCTTAGACATTCTCTCAGATCCTTGAGGTCTCATTTTGCCTAGGGATTTGCAATAGGTTCTGCCAGAGGCACCACTGTGACACTGATGTCCATGGTCTATTTCCTGCTAAGCTCAAGAGGTCACTGGTTTCCAAGTTTATCTATACAATTAATGCATTCCAGCAAGTTCTTTTTTTTTAATATTAACAAACTTATTTTAAAGTTTATATGGAGAGGCAAAGACTCACAATAGTCAACATAGTGTTGAAGGAGAACAAAGACTGAGGACTGACTTCAAAGTTTACCATAACGATGGGGCGCCTGGGTGGCTCAGTGGGTTAAGCCTCTGCCTTCGGCTCAGGTCATGATCCCAGGGGCCTGGGATCGAGTCCCACATTGGGTTCTCTGCTCAGCAGGGAGCCTGCTTCTCCTCATCTCTCTCTCTCTGTCTGTCTCTCTGCCCATTTGTGATCTCTCTCTCTGTCAAATAAATAAATAAAATCTTAAAAAAAAGTTTACCATAATGATAATTGTAAGCAAGATATTGTAATACCACAGAAAGTCTAGATTAGAGCAACAGAATATATATTATCAATTATATTTTATATTTAATAGAAAAGCAAAAGCAATACAAGAGAGCAAAATACAATCTTTTAAACAAATGGTTCTGGAGAAATGTAAAAATATAAAATAAAATAAAATAATAAAATAAAATAAATCCAGGCAGATATCATACACTCTTCACAAAAATTAACTCAGATTGGATTATAAACCTAAACATGAAACATGTAGAAGGTAATATAGAAGAAAATTTAAATAACCTTGGTTTTCACAATAACTTTAGCTACAAAAGCACAAGCACTGAATTTAAAAATGTCTACTCTGTGAAACACAATGCCAAGAGAATGAAAAGGCAAAGCACAGACTATGAGAAAAAATTTGCAAAATACACATCTGGCAAAGGACTGTTAATCAAAAATACACAAAGACCCCTTAAAACTCAACAATGGGGGAAAAACCTGATTAAAAATGAGCCAAAGACCTTAGCAGATACCTCACCAAAGAAAATATTACAGATGGCAAATAAGCATATAAAAAGATGCTTCACATCATATGTCATCAGGAAAATGCAAATTAAAACAAAAAAGAGACACCAGTACATACCCAGAATCCAGAGCACTGACAACAGAACACGAAATGTTGGTGAGGATGTGGAGCAACAGGAATGTTCTTCCATGTCTATTGAGAATAAAGAATGGAAAACAACTTGGCAGTTTCTTACAAAACTAAACATATTCTTGCCAGATGATTCAGCAGTAGCAGCTCTTGGTATTTATCCTAAGAAGATAAAATCTATACCCACAAAGATGTCTATAGTAGTTTTATTCATAACTGACAAAAGCTTGGAAGCAACCAAGATATCCTTCCATAGGTGAAAGGTCCAATAAAGTGTAGTACATGCAAACAATGGAATATTATTTAATACTAGAGAAATAAATTACCAAGCTATGAAAAGATATGGATATAAATATTTAATAAATATTTGATTTTAGGCTTCTAAAATGTCTATCAATAGTATTAGTATATTTTAACAGTGAATGCTCAGCATTCATGAATTTACCTAATAAAACATTTTGGGTTCAATATTTTAAATACTTCAACCTCTATGATTATATTCCTAATAATTTTGAATTGGGGTAAATAAACCTTAATTTTTTGTAACTTGTTTCTTATTGCAAAAGAGCTCAATGAAATTTTAGAAAATAAAAATTTACAAAAAAAAGTTTAGTTTACTATTGCCAAATAATTTAAAACTTTATCTTATATTCAAATACATATATTTTTCTAAAATGATTTATATGCTACTAATACCAAAAACTTTTAGTTATACTAGATTTCATATCCTGCAATCAATGCCAGAAATCCATCTGGCAATGATTTGTCTTAAATAGAGTTAAGATGGGTGTTATTACAATGAAAGATGGAAACAAAGATAGTATAACAATTGGTGTTACATAACTTTTCCGTTTTGATCAAGTTACTAATCTACAAATGGCTTTTATCAGTGACAGACTTGGGAATTTAACAAAACTTTTAAACTAGCATGTGCGACTCATTGCTAGAAAACAACACAATCAATAACACTTTATTTAGATTAAATCATGACTATTTCTCCATTTGAATAAAAAAGGTAGCAACCCCAATAAGTTTATTGAACATGAAAAGTTGAAATGCTATAATTGCTCCTAAGGAATTAAATGATCCAGTCAAGAATTACAAAAAAAGGATATAAATTACCAAAGTGTTTGTATAATTGTAATGTACAACTGCCCATTATCGTTCCATAGTGTAGGCTTGTACAAGAACTCTATAAAAGAACTCCACTTCTAAACTGTGGAAAATATGTTCCCTTTCCCCCTATATACAACTATTAAGCCATTCATTTAGATTTTAAAATATCCACTTAATACAGGCTTTTTACACATTTGAACAGGCAGCAGGGCTCTATTCTTATCGCTTACATCTGAAGGATAGACTTCTAGCGTAAGAGGTAAAGCCCATAAAGGAGCCCAATAATAACAACAAAATACAGTTTAGTGAGCCCTTACAATCTGCCAGCTACCTTTCTGAGAATACTTCAATTAATAAAACATATAAAATACCTGACCACAAAGAGCTTACATTCTTTTGAAATATAATAGTGAAATAAACCAATAATAGAGGGGCACCTCGGTGGCTCAGTCCATTGAGTGACTGCCTTTGGCTTGGGTCATGATCTCAGGGTCCTGGGATGTAACTCACCAGCAGGCTTTCTAGGCAGTGGGGTGTTTTCTTCTTCCTCTGCGCACCCTCCCTATTCTCTCTCTCTCTGTCTCAAATAAGAAAATAAACCAGTAATAGAATAATGATTGATGGTTGATGGTGATAAGTGTTACAAAGAAATACAAGAAAGGTAAAAGCCATTGGAGAATGCTGGGATGAAAGTTAATTTTATTTTGTGTTGGCTGGTTATATCTCATTTATGAGATGCTATTTGCACAAAGACCCAGGAAGTGAAGGAGAGTGTTATACAAATATTAAAGGAAAAGATTGCTCTAGGCAGAGCAAGTAAGTATATAGACTTTGTGTGAACAGCTTGTCTGTTACTTTTGAGGAAAAGCAAGGAGGCCAATGAGGAGTTCATAGTGGTGGAGAGAGGAAGAACTTATTAATGTATGACCTTCTAGTACATTGAAACGCCTTCAATTTTTATTTAATATGAAACGGTAAGATACCAAAAGTCTTTCAACAGCAGAATAAAATCATATGACTTGATTTTTAGGTTAAATTGCTGTACCAAAATAAATTTGCAGGGAGAAAGGAGTGCAGTATGTGTGGAAGTGGGGTTATCAATCAAGTCAATAATTCAGGAACATATGATGGTGTTTTTAGCATGCTGGGTGGTAATAGAAGTGGTGAGGTATGGTTTTCATTGTGTATATATTTTGATGGTGAATATTCTGGTGAACAGGATGGGGTATGTGCAGGACAGACATCAACATTTATTTTACCTGCACAAACAGAAGGGTGGAGTCTTCATTCCCTGATATGGAGAGAACTCTGAGTTCAAATGTTCTTTCTCATTAAATGGCATAGTGATGATGAGGATTTAGTCAGACAGTGAAAGAGAGCAGTAAGCATAGTGTTAAGCGGTAAGACATTATAATACATTTGAACATCAAAAAACGTTGTGTTGGATCATCTGTTTATGTGAGTAAATAAATAAATAAAGCTTCCTGGGGTTCTGATAGAGGTAAAGAAGACTGCTATATGATCCAAAGGGGCACGTGCACCAAATGTTTATAGCAATAATATCCACAATAGCCAAACTATGGAAAGAACCTAGATGTCCATCAACAAATGAATTATATATATATATATATATATATATATATATATATATATACACAATGGAATACTATTCAGCCATCAAAAGAAATGAAATATTGCCATTTGCATTGACATGGATGGAACTGGAGGGTATTATGCTTAGCAAAATAAGTCAACCAGAGAAAGACACTATCATATGATCTCCCTGATATGAGGAAATGGAGGTGCAATGTGGGGGGTTAGGGAAACAGGAAAAGAGTAAATGAAACAAGATGGGATCGGGAGGGAGACAAACCATAAGAGACTCTTAATCTCACAAAACAAACTGAGAGTTGCCAGGGGGTGGGGAGGTTAGGGAGAGGGTGGTGGGATTATGAACATTGGGGAGGGTATGTGCTGTGGTGAGTGCTGTGAAGTGTGTAAACCTGGTGATTCACAGACCTGTCCCCCTGGGGCTAATAATACATTATATGTTAATTAAGAATAAGAATAAGAAGAAGAAGAAGAAGAAGAAGAAGAAGAAGAAGAAGAAGAAGAAGAAGACTACTATAAATCAAATGCTATGGTTTTCAGCATAGAGTGTGTAATCAGGCATATTTTATTAAAGTAACCAAGTAAAATGATGGTCGAAAATTGGAATAACAGAAAACATAAAAATCAGAGATTTTAAAAAGAGATATGGGACAGTGTAGAGAATATAGTCAATGATATTATAATAGTGTTATATGGTGATAGATAGTGGCTATATTTGTAGTGATCATAGAATAATGTATGGAGATATTGAAAACCTGAAACCAATGTAACACTGACTATCAACTACACTCAAATAAAAAAATAGTAAAAAGAAAACATTTTAATTTAAAAAGATAAAAAGAGGGACAAGAATTTGAAAAGTGAATTTCAAAAAGAATAAAGATGAGGCTAAGACATACTCTGAACCTTGAGGAAAACACCATTTTGAAAATTCTTCCCATTTTGAGAAAACTCAAATGAATCAATACCATAAAAGAACCCATTTTAACTGAGAGATGTAATGAATGCTCAAGAAATAATTTTATGACAGGATAATTCTTCCCTATGAAACAGCATACAGAAACCCGGGGAAACACCTGGAAGCCAAATAAACTATACTGAAAATAAGAATTAGGAAAAAGATGAATGATGAAAAATAAGAAAATTAGACCTGCGACAGAGACCTAGTGAAGAGAATTTTTAGCTTGTGGTTTAATGTTTTTGAGGATAATCTAGAGTTTATAACTGCCTTGAGGCAGGCTGGTTGTAGGCAGTTTAGGCATACCCCTAAGAGAAGCCTACTTTGGGCAGGTGGTGTTGGAGGAGGCCATTGGGCTGGACAAAGACAAATCCAACCATTTGACTAAAGTGTCTGTGAAGATGTTGAAGTCAGATGCAACAGAGAAAGACCTGTCAAACCTAATCTCAGAAATGGAGATGATGAAGATGATTGGACAGCACAAGGACACCATCAACCTGCTGGGTCCTGCACACAGGATGGTCCTTCGTACACTATCATGGAATATGCCTCCAAAGACAACATACAGTAGTACCTCCAGGCCCAGAGGCCTCCTGACTTGGAGTACTGTTACAATATCAGCCATAATGCAGCAGAGCAACTCTCCTCCAAGGACCTGGTATCCTGTGCCTACCAGGTAGCCTGAGGCATGGAGTACCTTGCCACCAAGAAGTGCATACACCAAGACCTGGCCACCAGGGAAGTGCTGGTGACAAAGGACAACATGATGAAGATCTCAGACTTCAGCCTTGCCAGAGATATCACCACATCAGTTACTATAAAATGAGAACCAACAGTGGACTGCCTGTGAAGTGGATGGTCCCTAAGGCCATGTTTGACCAGATCTACATCCACCAGAGTGACTTCTGGTCTTTTGGGGTGATCCTGTGCAAAATTTTCACTCTGGAAGCCTCCCATATCCTGGAGTGCCTGTGGAGGTGGTTTTCAAGCTGCTGAAGGAGTCATTTGATGGATAAGCCAATACGTGCACCAGAGAGTTAGACACAATAATGAGGGGTGGCTGGCATGTGGTACCTTCAAGCTGCTGGTAGAAGACATGGATCATACTGTGGCCTTGACCTCCAACCAGGAGTACCCGGACCTGTCCTTGGCCCTGGAACAATACTGTCTATGCTTTCCCAACACCCAAAGCTCCACCTGCTCCTCAGAGAAGAATTCCACCTTCTCTCATGTGCCGTTGCCCAGGGAGGCCTATCTGCCATGACACCCAGCCCAGCTTGCCAATGGTGGACTCAAATGACTAGTATCCCTATTACTCCTGTCCAGATTCCGTCATAAGCTGTAACCCTTACCCCCCACCCTCCCTGCAAGACTCACTGCCTTCTCCTTTGTCCCTTTCCTACTGGCAGGAGCCAGCTGCCTACCTGAGGCCTTCACCCCTTGAAGTTCACCTCTCTTCCCCTTCCTCTTCCTCCTCCTTACAACCTGCTCATGAAAGAAAGGAACAGAGAGGCAGGTACTTGCTCGTGGCTACTTCCTTCCCTCCCATATGTTGGACCAAGACCCCTCCCTGTCATCTGGTACTGCCTGGACGTCGAGGGAGTTGGAGATGAGGCATGCCAGTGAAAGCTGTCGGAGCTTTCCTGTTTTGGTTTTGTCTGCTTAGCATAACATGTAAGACTGAGTTCTGGTGGCAGGGACCTAGTCCTTGGGGCTATAGCACTAGCGAGGGGAGGTCAACTGCTCTGGGCCTTGGCTAAGAGCAAGCCCTGCTCCAGAGATATGGTGCCAAGGGCTTATTAATTTTGATACTAATTTGCTTTGCTGACCAAATACCTGGTATCAAAAGATGGGAAGGCAAAGACTGGAAGCAGTGTTGTGACCATGGGGTCCAGCCCCAAACTATGAAGAAAACACAAAGTGTATAAATCTGAGTAAGTATATATTTACACACCTTTTTAAATAGGTTGTTATCAAAGATTTAATCAATGGGTAATATGCTCCTCGTGGCTGGGAAGCATCAGTTGCCATATATTAAAAACAAAGAAAAGAGGTGTCTGGGTGGCTTCCTCCAAGAAGTGTCCCTTCTTTTCAGGTCATGATCCCAGGGTCCTGGGATGGAGCCCCACATCAGGCTCTCTGCTCAGTGGGAAACCTGCTTCTCCTTTTCCCTCTGCCCTGCTTATAGTTCCTCTTCCTATCTCTCTGTCTGTCAAATAAATAAAATATTTAAAAAAAAAACAAGAAAGAAACAAAATGTTTTTAAAAGGTCTTTTTTTTTTTTTAATTTTCTAGGGGTGCCTGGATGACTTAGTTGTTTAAGCAGATGTTTGCCTTTGGCTGAGGTCATGATTCCAGTGTACAGGAATCCAGCCCTGCATGGGACTACTTGCACCTCAAGGAGCATGCTTCTTCCTCTCCCTTTGCACATGATTCCCCCTGTTTGTGTGCTTCTTCTCTCTCTCTCTCTCTCTCTCTTTCTTGCTTTCAATAAATAAAATAAAATTTTTTACTAAATAAATAAAAAAATAAATAAATTTCTAAACCTACTTTCAGTTTAGGTCCCTTAACAAATATTGCTACTGCTTTATTTAAAAAAAAAAAGATAATTTAGAAAGATGCTTCCAGAGTTAAAAAGCTGTTTTGTTTCTTTGTCGGGATTCAATATAGAAGTGCTTTAAAAAGTAAAAGAAAAAATATGCTATATTAACTCTAATCACACTATAACTTTGGTGGTTATATCAAGATAATGAAAAGTGATTTTAAAGCAAATTTCATTATCAGACATAAAGATCAAGTCAAAATTACAGAAGAGTAAAATGATGAATTCATCAGGGAGTATAATAATTCTTGACTTTTAATACGTAACAACAGATTTATGGATATATAGGGAAAAACGAAGAACAAAAATCATAACTTCTACCTTGTACGACAAATGGAAAATAATTTCAACACCCTTATTTTAAGATTACATAGACAAATGGTCATCACATTGGTAAGATATGTAAGACTTGAACAAAATGATCAACTAACTGGATATGCATGATATTACATTACAGTAACTGAACTAACTGAGGTCAGTCTTTGGTGAATCACAGAAACAAGTGGAGTTGTCAAACAAAGGATCTTTGTTTACAACATACAAGGAGATCTCAGGGAATAAGTTCCAAAGCCTTGACTGTTTGAACAGGAGAGAGATTTTTATTTAGTATTTAAGATGAATACTCAGAAGGGAGAGTTTTATTATCCCGTGTATGGTTGGTCATAAGGTTGTGGATGCATGCACATCCACATATGTATTTGTGCAATATGTATTGCATGTTCACCTGAATGAAACTTGTATTCCACCGAGGGCAGAAACTTCAACGTTAGAATAAAGCAGAGGTAACTGTTGGACAAGTCAAAGGGACTCTGCAGGCTTCAAGAGCAGATATAAACTAGATGGGGTCTTGGGCTCATTTTCTGGGACAAGGAATGCAAGGCCTTGATTGCTTTTGAAATAGCACTAGGAGTTTTGCCACTGATTTATTGTCTCAATAGCTTAGGCTATTTCCTGGTCTGGTGGTGACTGTTAGTTTTCCCATTGCCTTGTTCCCTCAAAATCCTTAAGGAGTGAGGTTTTTGCATTTCTTTGTAAGAACCTCCCAGGAAGTTTTGGAAGAAGTGTGCTTGGGCAAGTACACAGGTGGGGTATAGATCATTGAAAATAGCTGGGGACAAAAAATGACTTTTCTTATGTCAGGAAAACTATATCTCTTCTTTAATTTTCTGGGAACTTCTAACTCTTTCTTCTGATGTTACCAGCAGGCAACTGAGATATTACTGATTGTTCTCTTGAACCTAAGGAAAAGGAAATGTAGAAAGCAAAAGACAAAACTCTAAAATGTATCCTGCAACTCATCAATTCACTGCAGCCACCTCTCTGTCTTTCCCTTTCTCTTTTTCTTACTCTTTCTCTCTCACTTTCTTTTTGTTGGCATATATCATGATACAACCACTTTGGAAAATAGTTTCAAAATTTTTTTAAATGAAAAATATGTTGCAGTTACACAAATAGCCATTTTGTTCTAGGCATTTCACCAAGAGAAACAAACCCTATGTTCATACAAGGACTTGTTTATGAATTTCATATCAGCTTTATTTTTAAAAATTGAAAACAGTGGAAATGTTCATCAATATCCATCAATAGAGCAAAGACAATTGGAGATTCTCAAAGTAATGATGCTGAGAAAAGAAAAGCCAGGCAATGAATAGTATATACTGTGTGATTCCATGACTACAAAAAATCTAGAAAATACAAATTTATATAAAGTCACAGTCATCAAATATATGGTGTGATTTTAGTGCCTTCTTCTGTGCTCCCATAGCTTCCTACACTTGGATCTCCGAGCATTTGTTACACCATGTGAAAATATGAACTCTTTCTCTTTATTCTGTCTTACTAGAATAAGAATCCTTGAAATTTTATGGACATTTGAACTCTCAGTTATTAGCAGAAATTCTATCACACAGTAAGTTTCCAAATATAAAAGCCAGAGTTTTACAATGACTTCTAAGCTTTTACATGATCTAGCCACTCATTTAACCTCTGTGACCTCTTTCCCTGCTACTCTTCAGTCACTCACAGTGGCCTCCTTGCTATTCCTCAGATATGCCAGGCATGATACAACCTTATGGCCTTCAAGATAGCCAATTCCTTTGTCTGGAGTGACCTTATTGCTGATAGTTCTGCGCAAATTCATCACCTTTCCATACCTTGGTTCAATTGTCAGCTTCATTGTAACTACCCTGATCTTCCTAATAAAAATTTTAACCCCCCATCCCCTGCCTAGAAACCTTGATTTTTCTTACCCTGATCGAATTTTTCTTTTTCCCCATTGTACTCATCCTTTTTGAATGCACTATGCCATTTTTATTAAGGTTCATAGCTTTTAATTGCCTCACCCATTAAAATAAAAGTTCTACAAAGCCAAGTATTTCATTTACCAGTGTAGTCTGAAGTAATATCTGCCATATAATAGTTCAGTAGACAACTGGTAAATTTCAAAATGAATTAATGTTGAGAGTATACTGAATTTCATAAGTCATTTCAATATTTTTTTCCATAAAATAAACTATGTAAAACATACCTTAAATTTACTTTCATCATATTTTATAGCATATAATGGACAACATACATAAGCCTTAAAGAAACAATCCTATAATTAACCATTTCATACCTACTTAAAAACTGCATAATACCACACTCTTAGATCCTCTTTGAATGCTCTAAAATAACCCTTCAAAGGAAATACATTTTTAAAAATTACAGATTTTTTGGCAAATAATGTAATAAAACAAAAGTTTTATTCATCTATGTAGATCAAAATAAATGTTTTTAATAAGCATGAAATTATAACTCTGAATGTGCTAAAATGAAACCACCTGCTAAGGGTGAGAGAACAAAAGTAAACATCCTTTTTCCAAATAAGAGGAATTTATTACCTTTGAATCAAAGCATGTGGATTTGTTTTAACTGGCAATAAAGCAATATGGAGACACAAACCATAGAAAGTCATATTTTAGATTTCCAAAAGACTTCGAAGTAAAGATTATACATTTTTTAATTGCTACATAATGCTACATAATGACAAGATGACAGGTTGTGACAAATAGCATTTTAAAAGCTCTACTCATACTCGAACGGAAGGTGTCATTTCCCATAATTTTATATATGTCTTTAATTTACTATATCTGGATACAACATATTACCAAACAGATGTTCATCAAAGACTAAATCATTTTTAATGGGACATAATAATTTGAACCTACATCTATTAATCATTTTTTTCGATCTAACATTTATAGTCTCGCTAAACATTTTATCAGTTGTTGACAAAATTCAAAATAAATAGGATAAAAAGTCGTGTTTGGAACAGTAGATTTCTTTTCAAATTGGCATTTAAATGAAAATATTTGCTGATATTTTTAAAACTTTAAATGTAATTTTATATATATCTGACCTATCAGATGATATAAAATTTTTGGAGAAAATATGACATATTTTTTGATCTTGGTTGAAGGTATTAATAAAGAGCAACTGTTTGTATTATTTGTATTGTGATATCTTTGTTAATAAACATGAATAACTGGTATAAAATATGTTTTTTTTTTAATTTTATTTATTTACTTGACAGAGATCATAGGAAAGCAGAGAGGCAGCCAGAGAGAGAGGAATGGAAGCATGCTCCCAGCTGAGAAGGGAGCCCACTGTGGGACTCAATCTCAGGAACCTGGAATCATGACCTGAGCCAAAGACAGAGATTTTAACCCACTGAGCCACCCAGGCGCCCTAAAATATGTTTTTTTTTTTTAATATAGAAGTATAGTTCTTGCCAAAATATGGAACTAGCTGGAACTGAATGCCTCCTTCAAAGTCAGCTCTGGAGAATTATGCAAGTGTAATATGGAACTATTTCAGATATTAACCAAAAACAAAGAAATGATGATAAACTCCTTAAAAGACTCAAAGTTGCCCTTGACTGGTATGTTTCAAGCTCTATTCCTGGTTTGAAGACGGGTTTTAACAGGCCTGTCACTGTAGAAATCCGCTGGATGTTTAGAGGCTATCAGAACTGTACAAAAACCTTGAAGGGGTAAAGACTTGAAAATTCTTTAGAGAGATTAGCTCCCTAAGGCATTATTCCTCCACACATTTTCCTCCAATCAATTAAGACTGATGGATGAGGGGCACCTGAGTGGCTCTCTCATCACGTGGGTGGTGGGTTAAGCCTCTGCCTTCATCTCAAGTCATGGTCTCTGGGTCCTGGGATCCAGCCCCACATCGGACTCTGCTCAAAAGGAAGCCTGCTTCCCTCCCTGCTTGCCTGCCTCTCTGCTTACTTGTGATCTCTCTCTCGCTCTCTTTCTCTCTCTGTGTGTCCAATAAATAAATAAAATCTTTAAAAAAAGGCTGATGGATGATAAATTATGAAAACTGCTCCCTCCAAATGATGCCTTTTCATAAGGATTTAAGAATTTAAAATTGTAAGAATTTAAAATTGAAACTTGATCGCAGGATTTATCTTATAGAATAACATCAAGTGAAGGCAGTTATTATTCTGATGTATTTGTGATTCTGAATTCTTGGCCTCAATAGTAAATTTATTTTTAAATTCTCCCATGGAGTGGTGATTGGCCTTCAGTCTTTCATTGATGTACAACTTTGGGTCAAATGAGATGTGTGTGCCCAGAACTATATATAATCTTCTTTGTATTTCACTGGAGATGGCATTTCTGAGTTTTGTTCAATTGAATTTGGACAGATGTTTTATTAGTCACTTCTAGAGTTGGCCCTGGAGAATATCTTCCTTTTTTTCTCTTCCCGATTCTCTGAAAAACCCTGATTAATTCACATTATCACAGTGATATCACAATTCAAGTTTTACCAAACACTATAGCTGCAAAATAGAAGGAAGCTACTCAGAATGGAATACTATTGTGAATGATTGAGAAAGAAAACATTATTATAATTAAGCTACCAGGTTTCAATGTATTTTATTGTTGCTTAGAAAATCCTAGCATACCCAGACTTTACAGAGATTTGATGATCCTAAGAGGAGCTGAACTCATGGACCAAAATAACTATGCACATAAAAAGTACAATTAATTACCAAAAAAGATGATGTGGTTAACTTTATATGGCAATCCAAGTGTTATTGGAACAGGAATTAAAAAAATAGCTTAGGGGCGCCTGGGTGGCACAGTGGATTAAGCCACTGCCTTCAGCTCAGGTCATGATCTCAGGGTCCTGGGATCAAGTCCTGCATCAGGCTCTCTGCTCAGCAGGGAGTCTGCTTCCCTCTCCCTCTCTCTCCCTCTGCCTGCCCTCCGTCTACTTGTGATCTCTCTCTGTCAAATAAATAAATAAAGAAAAACTTAAAAAAAAAAAAAAAGAATGACTGTTCTTTTAAAAAATAGCTTAAAAGGGGCTCCTGGGTGGCTCAGTGGGTTAAGCCGCTGCCTTCGGGTCAGGTCAAGATCTCAGGGTCCTGGGATCAAGCCCCACATCGGGCTTTCTGCTCAGCAGGTAGCCTGCTTCCCTTCCTCTCTCTCTGCCCGCCTCTCTGCCTGCTTGTGATCTCTCACTGTCAAATAAATAAATAAAATATTTTTAAAAATAGCTTAAAAGTATATGATAAAATAATGATATACATATACAAGGAAAAGAAAGATACTATACTGTGAATATAAATTAAGTGAAAATTGTTGAGATAAAGAATACAATAAATGGAGACTAAAATGAATATAGCTGTAAAATGAATAAATGAGTTGGGAAAAACAAACAAACAAATTAATGACTTCTGCCCAAATACAGCAGAAGAGAAAAAAAAATAAAGAAAATATTTAAATAAGTACTGAGATAAATTTTGGAGAATTAAAGAAAGATAAAAGATACCAGACTTAAAATGATGCCAAACATGAGATATCAGAAACAAAACAAAACAAAAACTACACACACTAAAAACCACTCGTATACATTATGGTGAGTTTTAAGAATATCAAAAACAGAGAAGAGCATAAATGATGCCCAAGAGAAGAACAGATCACCTAAAATGTACAAGAATAATACCGACAGCACAATTCTCAATAGTAATAGCATATAAAGAGACAGCTGGGTGTTTGTATAGATGGAAAAGATATTTGAAACTAGGTATTATACATCAATCCAAATTATTGATTAAATTTGAGAGCACAGTAAAATACAATGAAGCATGTTAGGTCTTAGAACATTTATCACACAGAGACACACATTTTGCAAAACTTTCTTGGAAGACAGCTCAATTTAGATAGAGAAAACAGAATTATGTACTCAAAGGCACATTTTGAAGGAAGGATTGAATATAGTCTGCACTGCAAATATTCTTTAATCGTATGTTCTCAATTTCCTAAATTTAAGAAGTATTTGTTCAAATATTTACCTTTAAATAAATCCTAGGAGACTTTTTCTTGGATTCTGGAAAATCAGTCCATTTGGATACAAATCTTTTTGTCACTGATGGAAATTTTGATAGTCCTTAACTGTGGAATGCCTAATGTATTGTTACAGCAATTGTGATTTGCCAATACATGGGTGATGTGTGTGTGTTGTGTGTGTTTATTTTTATTTTTGATGGTTTTATTCTTCTATGAGATTTTTAAGTAGACATGATTTTAATAAATTATGATTTGTTGAAATTTATCTGAGGTTATATATAATACATTATATTCATTATTAAATTTGATAATATACAATAAAGTATTTATGGACATATGGAACAATATCAAATTCTACTATTAATTCATATTAATAATTACCATAAGAGGTAAAAGGGATATTTTTCAAGATGAAAATTAGCGAATTTTTCAGAATATGATATGGTGTTATTCACTGAACAGAGGGAACAAATGTCAAAGTTTAACACAGTTTACAGAATGTTTTAACATAAATTGAAATTTAAATCTGACCAAATTTCACAGTTTTAAGTAAAATGATAGCACTTTATATCCTTGAAAAGTGGTAAGTGACCCAAAACATGGCTTAGAAAAACAAATTTAACACTACACTAGTCTGAGATGGTTAAGTTATGGTACAACTTGCCATTGTGTATCATCAAATGGTATATTTTTTTCTTTTGGGCTTGTCATTATATTTTATTTTAGCCATTCTGGTAAGTGTGTAGTGATATCTCAGTGTCATTTTAATTGCATTTCCTTGATGTCTAATTATGTCAAAATATATTACTTTGATGTTTAATGCTCTGAGCTTTCTCAGTTCAAGACCATGAAGCCACTTAGGGAAAATACAGTTGCAGAGGCACTCATAGACCAACTCTTATTTCGAAATAAGAAGAAACATTACTACCCATTCCAACAAAAAATAGATTTGTTATGCAGCAGGGATTTTATAAATTACCTGACACAACTTATATAGTAAGATGAAATGGGACAGGCGGCTTCTTGCAGCTATATACAACATCATTTTAATTTCAATTTTCAGTATAATTTTTCCAAGGTATACACAGAATATATATTTAATGTAAATTGTGAACATTTTAAACTCTGTATATGGAAATTAATCAATTTTAAGTTTATAACAATCAAAATTAACGGAAGTTTATTTTAAAATAGTTAGCTTTCTCTGCATTGCAGGACAGAATAATCAAGAATTGGTAAGAAAAGAGTAATCTCTGTAAAATTACCGGGGGTGCATTATAAAGTGTTCGGTAACCGATCAAACTCACAATTTGGATTGAATGGCAAGTGATTTTTAAAATCTGGAACTCATTGTCAATTTTTTTTTCTTCATTGTGTCTTAATAAATTACTGTGTTCATTTGCATGGAAGTGAAGAAAAATGCATGACATTTCATCTCAACACTAACACCTTTAAATGGCAACTCTGAATGTACTTTACAGCAGTGTAACAAAGTAAAGATCACTGATGTTTCATGAAATATTTGTTATAATTCTCAAGGAGATAGGGAGTTTCTGCAAAAATGCAAATCACTTTGCGACTAAACACATTGTTTATTTCAGCTAATTTTAAGAAAATATGCTGAGAATCTCTCAAAAAAGGAAGCAATGATTTAGGTTTGCCTTCAAAATCCATATCTAATCCTGAACCAACAGCACATAGCTCAAAGAGCAACTTATTTGAGCAGCTCCAATTTACACATTTCCTAATAATGCTTAATTTAGTGGAATTTCTGTCCAATTATGGTAATTTGATGTAATGAAAGGCAAAAGTTCAAAACGATCATCCTTAATTTATATAGATGCCAAACTCTGCATTTTCTGAATGACGCCCAGGAACATATTTTCAAAAACAAACAAACAATGCCAGAACCACTATTTGGTCATCTCTAGGCAGAAAGTGACTCAGCGCTTACATTACTCTCTCCCTGAAAGTATGCTGTAGGCACTGAAACTACTACCCTGAGTCTGTGCTATCAAATTCCTTAAGTTAGAAATTTTTAAAACCCGTCTGTGTGGGAGTATTTCATTTACAGATAGAGATTTGGTTGTTTATACATTTTCATACTTGATTTTTAGGGTGTAATAAGTATGTTTTAAAATTCATGGTGGTTTTGAATACTGTTGGATAATTGAGCTAAAATGGTATATCCATTCCTCCGAGGAAACAGAAAATATAGAAAGGTAGTGCTTTTCAAATCTGACATCTTTAAGTCATTGCAGTTTCATATAAATGCAATAGGAAAAGTGTCATTCATGTTTATGATATTTTCTATAAATAAATTAGAATGTACTGGAGGCCTGATATAAAGTGGGATGCCTAAACTTCAGTAAGATCTTGTTTTCAATTCAAAATAAATTTTATTTTTTATTTTTTTATAATGTCCCTCAATTTCAGATAAGCACCCCCATAAAGTCCACTCCGTTTTTTTTAAGATTTTATTTATTTTATTTGACAGATAGAGATCACAAGTAGGCAGAGAGGCAGGCAGAGAGAGAGGGAAGAGGAAGCAGGCTCCCTGCTAGGCAGAGAGCCCGATGCGGGGCTCGATCCCAGGACCCTGGGATCATGACCTGAGCCAAAGGCAGAGGCTTTAACCTACTGAGCGACCCAGGCGCCCCAAAAATAAATTTTAAATTGAATTATGCACCTCTAAGTTCAGAGACAATAAACATCAACCAACACAATTAATAAGTTCTATTTCTTGAAATTTCGGGAACATTGATAGTCTCATCTCCTGGAAGAACAACAGCTAAAATTTTTGGTCATGGATTCTTGCTAAAATATCACTTTCCCAAAGAAAATTAATGTTATGAATTTTCATTGATTGTTATTGATCATGAATAATATAACAACCATGATAAAAAGAGTAGGAAAATCATGATATCTCATCTGTAAGGGCATGTGGAAATTAGGAAATGCTAATAAAAATAACTACCATTATTTCCTAAGTTAACATAATATAACAGAACAAAAATATTTCAAAACAATGTTTTCTTTTTTTTTTAAAGATTTTATTTATTTATTTGACAGAGAGAGATCACAAGTAGGCAGAGAGGCAGGCAGAGAGAGAGGAGGAAGCAGGCACCCTGCTGAGCAGAGAGCCCAATGTGGGACTCAATCCCAGGACTCTGAGATTATGAGCTGAGCTGAAGGCAGTGGCTTAACCCATTGAGCCACCCAGGCGCCCCCATAACAATATTTTCTAGACTCATTCTGATAACTCTTTTCTACATTCAAATTTAAAGGTTGAGGCATGTGATATATATTACACAAAAAACATCCCAAGGAATTCGTTAAAAAAAAAAAAACTCTTAATAAAGGACAAATCCAAAGGAATTTCTTTCCAATTTTTTTAAATTTTTTATTTTTTATAAACATATATTTTTATCCCCAGGGGTACAGGTCTGTGAATCACCAGGTTTACACACTTCACAGCACTCACCAACGCTCATACCCTCCCCAATGTCCATAATCCCACCCTCTTCTCCCAAGCCCCCTCCTCCCAGCAACCCTCAGTTTGTCTTAATCTTTTCCAATTTAATTAACAAATTATGAATTGACTTACCTATTTCATCACAGCGTATCAGGCACCAATAATATTTTTTAATCGTCATACCTGATGCAATAGTTACCATCTTTCAGACATACTGATCACGAACAAGCAAATAAACAAGAGCACCGTAGCTTAAGATCTACCTGCATAAATATAGGCTACTTCAGACAATCTCTTCACGACAACATAGCAATGAATAGAAATCATACATGCTCTGTAATGAACATACAGATGAGATAGAAGGTGATGATGTTAATATATGCAGAATCTTTATTAATTACATTGTAAAACATAATATGGAAAAACAATACAATTTTAGAAATACCCAGGTCACCATCATTGTTTTATTTTTATATGTGTAGATAAGGAGTTTAATAAACAATCCATGACTATTCAACTCCTTATATTTTGAAAATTTTAGCAAAAGTAACAAACCTAGCACCTATAAAATTGTACCTATCTGCAACATACAGCTTTGCCAGCATGGTAGAGGAAAAGCAAAACAAAATAAGTAAGAAAAGTTTAACATTTCACAAGAGTTTTACTTTTATTTTTTTATTTATTATTTTTTATTTTTCATTTATTATTTACTTCTATTTTCTACTTTATTTTAATGAAAATGTCATGACCATAACATAAGAGCAGAATTAAACCAACATGAGAAATTATATTTTCATAAGTTAAAATAAACTAGCTTGGTGATTAATTCAAAATTATATTACAAACTTCAGTGTCCTTGCAGTAAGTATCACTGCATAAACAAATAAGTCAGGAGTCATAAACTAATGATGATTCTAAATGTTATTTAGAGAGACATTCTGTTCTTAATATATTTCAAATATTCTACACAAGGCAAAGTGGATCCAAGTAATCTGTAGGCAAAATAAGATTTTAGAGAAGTATATATTTCCAACAGTATTTATAAAATATTACCTTTATGTAAGGCATCATCCTGGACTTTGTGGAAAACACACAAAGGAGTAAGAAGTGGCCCTTCAAGAAACATATACAATATCAAGGTTTAACATGAAGCAGCATGTCTTCTCTAAGTAAAAAAAACATTGTACCAACTGACTTTACTGAAACTTTATATTTATTGCTCTCATTTTAGGTCATAGTGTCCTTCTGCATGCAGGCTGCTATAACGGACATGATATAGACTTAATAGCTTATAAAGAACAGGAATTTATTTCTCACAGTTCTAGAACGGAGAAGTTCAAGATTAAGGAATGGGCAGATCCAGGGAGAGCCCACTTCCTCATAGATGGCTATCTTCTCACTGTAAACGTACATGATGAATGAAGCAAGAGAACTCTCTGGGGTCTCCTTTAAAAGGACTGTAATCCCACTTATGACATAATCACCTCCCAAAGGCCCCTATGTTTTAATACTAGCACTTACAGAGTTAGATTTCATAATATGATTTTGGAAGACATAAACATTCACACCATAGTATATATAAACAAAAAAAGACACGAAAACAACAAACAAAAAAATTATTTTAACTACCTATTATTTTCAACTACATAAACTTTTAATTTGTTTCTATATAATATTAAATAACTCATTTGAGTGATTCACTTATATCCAATGCATCTGAGTGCAATTAAATTTGCTTACCCAGCATATCCAGAAGCATATTTCTTCAGACTATCCCATTCCCCACCTTACAGGATTTACCACAATTAGAAGACAGGGGATAGAGGATAGATAGATAGATGTATACATAAACACACTTGTACATACACATATGCATATTTTTTCCTGTTAATGATACTCATGCAAATAAAATTTAAGCTCAAGGAAACCTGTCTTGTGTGTTACTTAATATCCAGTTTTTAGTCAACATCCAAAAAAAATAATCCAATAAAAACATGGATAGAAGACATGAACAAGTGTTTCCCCAAAGAACACATTCAAATGTTCAGTAGATACATGAAAAGATGTCCATCATCATGTATCATCAGGAAATTGCAAAGCAAAACTAGAAAGAGATACCACCTCACACCTGTCAGAATGGCTAAAATCAACACTACAAGAAACAAAAGGTGTTGGAGAGGATGTGAAAAAGTAACACTTGTGGGGGCTGCCTGGGTGGCTCAGTGGGTTAAGCCTCTGCCTTCAGCTCAGGTCATGATCTCAGGGTCCTGGGATCAAGTCCCACATCAGGCTCTCTGCCAGGCATGGAGCCTGCTCCCTCCTCTCTCTCTCTCTACTTGTGATCTCTCTCTGTCAAATGAATAAAATCTTAAAAAAAAAAGAAAAAGTAACAATTGTGAACTGTTGGTGGTGATGCAAACTGATACAGCCATATTTGAAAACAGTATGGAATTTCCATAAATTTAAAAAATAGAAGTCCTTTGTGATCCAACAATCCTGTTGGTGTGTATTTACCCAATGAATATAAGAAAACTTATTCAAAGGGATGCTAGCACCCCTATGTTTATAGCAGCATTATTTATAAAGCTAAGATATGGAAAGCGCCCAAGTATCCATCAATTGATGAATAAATAAAGAATAAGTGGTATGTATATACAATGGAATATTATTCTGCCATAAAAAAAGACTGAAATCTTGCCATTTGCAATAACATGGTTGGAACTAGACAGTATAATGCTAAAAGTGAAATAAGTCAGTCAGAGAAAGACAAATACCTTTACTCATATATGGAATAAAAGAAACAAAACAAACAAGCAAAGGGGAAATAATAAGACATAGAAAGAGAAACAAAGCAAGAAACAGACATTTCACTACGGAGAACAAACTGATGGTTACTTGAGGGGATCTGAAAGGAGTGATGGATTAAGTAAGTGATGGCGGTTAATTAGAGCACTTGTCATGATGAGCACTGAGTGCTATATGTTATATTGTACACATGAAACTAATACAACCATGTATGTTAACTAACTGGATTTCAAATGAAAATTTTTTAAAATCCCAGTTTTTAGCTCACATTCTGGCTTACAAAAGGGATTTAGTCAGGAATTTGGAGATTAGTTAATGAACAAATAAGGGGTGAACAGGCAGTTGTTAGATAAAATTACTATCCTTTCTGGCATGATCTTATACCTTTTATCTAGAATTATTTTTAGCACTTTAGACTCTTCCTATTTTATTTTGAGTCATTAAACAAAAATTTCCTCAAAGGACCTTAGACTCCATCCAATTTGAGCAACAGTGTGAGAGAGGAAATGATGTCCAGGAGGAAAAAAAAAAAAAAGATGAAACTACTTTTGTTTAGTAGTGAATGCATAGTTCTTCCACAGAAGAAGCTCTAAATGGTCATGGCTCCAGCTTTATATGTGTTCAGTCATATGTTCAGAAGTAGGTAACACTATCAAAAAATAGAAAGCATCTGAGATTATTTTCCCTTATTTGAAAGCTGGTGTATGAGTCTGCCGTAGTTTCTTGGGTGTTGATAGAAGACGCAGACTAATGGTTCAGAAATAATATAGTTTATTATTCACCGCAATAGAGGTAGCCAGAATATTAAGAGTATTTGTGTGTGTGTGTGTGTGTGTGTGTGTTTGTGTGTGTGTGTGTGTGTGTGTAGGGGTGGGAGTTATATATCAGTTCTGAGCCTCAGTTCCCACAAGAAGAATCAAAACAGAGGCAGAAAATATTTGCAAACACAACAGGTTAAGTTAAAAAAAAAAGATACTATTTCTGTCTTCCAAGTCTATTCAATACAACCATCTTCAAAGGATGGCCTAGAACAAATAATAAATGCAGAAATGTAAGCAACCAATTGAAAAGTGTCTCCCAAGAAACACACTTTGAGAGTCTTCATTTGACAAAAATACTATAGGATATTACATGGATCAGGTGCATTGAATACTGGAAGGTTAAAATTACAAGGGACCAAATATTTTTAAGAAGTTCTGGCATCCAGTAGAGTTCAAATAGGTTTTATAAGATTGAGGAAAGAAGCCATCAAAACCTGGGCCCAGGGTCACCTGGGTAGCTCAGTGGGTTAAGCCTCTGCCTTCGGCTCAGGCCATGATCTCAGGGTCCTGGGATTGAGCTCTGCATCAGGCTCTCTGTTCAGCAGAGAGCCTGCTTCCCCACCCCCTCTCTCTGCCTCTTTGCCTACTTGTGGTCTCTGTCTGTCAAATAAATAAATAAAATCTTAAAACAAAACAGAACAAAAATCCTGGCCCCAATTTTTCCAAAAGTATGATTCTGATTCTAGTCTCTATGATGTTATCCCTTGAAGACAATGTCTCTAATTGAGTTGAATTAGTTTACTAAAGAGCATACCCCCATTTGTTGTAGGAGATGAAGAATATGCAAGAGGCAAAATGCCACATGGAAGCCACCTGGTCTTCAGTGGAATATAGTATCAGTTCCTTTGGGATGAATTTGTTCCACATTTGACTTCCCACTTAAGGGAAAATAAGAGTGCCTTCTAATAGATTTTAAATAGGAAATGACAACGAAAGCTTATACAAGATTATAAAATGGGAAATTTCATTTAGATAAGCAATCATTTCAAAGTCATCTTCTTAATATTACAGACTCTTCACATAATCATAATTTTATTTTGGTATTATATGGTAATTTCAAATATAGTAAATATAAAGAATTTACCTCTGTAATTATAGCGAGTCTGGTCGTAGTTTAATGGCAACAAATCTTCAATTTAGAAGTATGGTCTACCAATTATTAATACATTTGGAAATGGTGTGTCATCTTCACTCCACTTGTCTCACTAAAACAGTGAGCCAAAAAAAGTAGGTCCAAGCTGTTTACTATGGTCAAAATGGGTTGCTTTTGCACTTGGTAAAGAAGCAGTCATATTTTGGAAGAAGAAACTGAGGCTATTAATATTTTCAACTTATTTTCAGAAAAGGAAAGAAAGGATAATCTAACCTAAAGCCAAAATCTTACACAAGGTGGCAGGAGAAAGATCTTTTCCCAGATAAAGGGTTTTTCAACTTAACCATCTTAGGAGGAAGAAGAGATGAGACATTGTGGACTTGACTAACTTTTTTACACTGTTCAAAAAGTTTTCAAAATAATGTGTATTATTTTTCTTCTTTTAGTTGAGACAAAAACAAACAAACAAACAAACAAAAACACTAATGAGCTTACTCTTAAAAGGAGGTAAACAAGAAACTAGCAAAGATTGAGTGTTAGGTATTGTCCCCCTCCTTTTTTTTTTTTTAATTATGTTATGTTAGTTACCATACAATACATCATTAGTTTTTGAAGTAGTGTTCCATGATTCATTGTTTGTGTAAAACACCCAGTGCCCCATGCAATATGTGCCCTCCTTAATACCCATCACCAGGCTCACCCATCCCCACATCCTTCTCATCTTTAAAACCCTCAGTTTGTTTCTTGGAGTCCATAGATTTTCATGTTTTATTTCCCCCTCCAATCCCCCCACTTCATTTTTCCTTTCCTTCTCCTAATGTCCTCCATGCTATTCCTTAGGTTCCACAAATAAGTGAAACCATATGATGATTGACTTTCACTGCTTGACTTATTTCACTTAACATAATCTCCTCCAGTCCCATCCATGCTGATGCAAAAGTTGGGTATTCATCCTTTCTGATGGCTGAGTGATATTCCATTGTATCCATAGATCACATCTTCTTGATCCTTTTGTCTGTTGAAGGGGATCTTGGCTCTTTCAACAGAATGGCTATTGTGGACATTGCTGCTATGAACACTGGGGTGCATATGGCCCTTCTTTCCAGTAAAATAGAGCTAGCCTATGACCCAGCGATTGCACTACTGAGTATTCACCTCAAAGATACAGATGCAGTGAAAAGAATTAGGTATTGTTAAAGCACAAATGCAGGGGATAGAAGTTATGGTACAGAAGAGGGAAGGGCAACCATATGGCAGAGTAGAATAAAGTAGCTCAGGAAGAAATTAGTCATATCCAGATATTGTAAGGCATGTGGGGTTGGCAGGGAGAGCATGAGAAATCATGAGGGAAGAGAGAGAAAATGGACCAGGCAGGAGAGGTTTATAACATTTTAACATCTAAGGTAAGCATATGCAAAGCAGAATAGGGAAAGAAATAAAAGTTTTTATAAGACTCAATACATAAGGAATAACGTGGAGGACACTGGGAGATGGAGAGAAGTGTGCTGGGGGAAATCGGAGGGAGAGACAAACCATGAGAGACTGTGGACTCTGAGAAACAAACTGAGGGTTTTGAAGAGGAGGGTGGCAGGTGGTTGCGTGAGCCCAGTGGTGGGTATTAAGGAGGGAATTTTTTACATGAAGCACTGGGTGTGGTGCATAAACAATGAATTTTGGATCCCTGAAAATAAACTAAAACAAAAAAAAGACTGACTACAGACATGGACCACAGTGTAACACAGATATGGAACTCACTGTAATACCAGCCACTTCCCACCGACACACGCAGACTATGATAATAATAAATAATAATGCAATTAAGAAAATTGCCTGCCAAATAATTTTTCCTCTTTTTTATTTTTATGATTATTATTTTTATTTTATTTTTAAAGTTTTTATTTAAATTGTAATTAGTTAAAATAAGGTTAATATTAGTTTCAGGTGTACAATATAGTGATCAACACTGCCATACAATGGCTTAAATAAAAAAATGAAAAAATTTTTTTTAAAGATTTTATTTTTAAATGAAACCTCTACACCCAAGGTGGATTTCAAACATACAACCCCAAGATCAAGATTTACATATTTTACTGACTGTTCCAGCCAGGCACCCCAACAAATAAAAATTTTATAAAATTGTTGAGTTTGTGGGAGTCTCATTTGCTTAGTCAGTTAAGTGTCTGCCTTTGGCTCAGATCATGATCTCAAGAGTCCTGGGATCCAGCCCCATATTGCTCATGCTCTCTCTCTCTCTCTCTGGCTTTTGCTCTTAAATAAATAAATAAAATATTTTTTAAAAAATTGTTGAGTTTGTTTAACTAGTTTTAAACTAGTAGACAGAGATGAAGATAAAGTATGATGTCATGGCACGGAAAAATACAACTTACACGTTTTAAAAATAAAATGTGCAATGCAAGTTACCTCACTTCTTTTATCACCACACTGGGACTTTCCCTACTGAGTTGTTGTAATGTAAGGACCTATTTTATATTTTTATATTTTAGCAAGAGGCTTTCATTGAGGTTAACCCTTAAACTGTCCTTGCTCCCCTTCCCCCAGAGGATTCACTTAAAAACAAGTCCTGGAAATCAGCTCCAGGTAACAAAGCCCATATACAAGGGTGGGTCAGGCCAGGTGGAGACATCAATCAGCGGGAGGGGGGGCGGTGTTTGCATATTGTCTCCCTAGATACTAAGGAGTATGTCCCACTCCTCTGCCCTTTGGGAACCTTTTTGGCACTAATACTAATCAAGGTGTAATAGGCTGGGTCAAATGTCTATACTAGGGTAAATTGAACCTCAATTGGTCACCTAGCCTCACTGTGGAGTTTCCTGTGTGTGTTAAAATCTCATTGGTCACCTGTGCGTGGCTAGGCCTGACTGCATGGCCTTTGCCCTTAAAAGCTAGACTGTGAAACAGCAAAGGGTTGCCTTCTCTCATAAGAGGTGTGGCCCCGAACGTTCGAACGTTCGGTTAGATTCTTGATGCTTGGCATGAAATAAAGCTTTGCTTGACCTTTGCTTTCCATCAGTCTCGCTCCTTTAATCATAGACCCATTATTGGGGCATAACAGTATTAATCTTAAAGTTATAAGTCTACAATGCATCCATCATCCATTCTACCCCTTAACATTCCCCTTTGGACAGAACCATGATCTAGAACAAGCCTTATTTTATAGTGCCTTGTAGGAGATTTTTACTGCTACCTATATTGCCTACTTTCCTCTCACCATTACCACGGAAATTGGGTCCATTGAAACAAAGGGGTAGTGTAAGAAATTAAGACTTCCATAAATCTCTTTAAATAATAAAGTATAAGATAGTGATACCTTTTTTTCTGCCACACAACCAATTCTTGCAAGAATAAGGTCATATAAGAGAATTTACAACACATGCTAGCATTATCCTACTGGACCCAGACCATTTGTATGTTTCTCTGTCTCTGAGAAATGTAGTTATTTACATGACTGAAACCTAAAAATTGTTTGATATGACTACTAATATCACCTACATTATTTTAAAGCCTGTTTAAGGCTTCTGTAATACATAGGCTTTGTAAACACTTATTAAGCATCTTGTATATATCAAACACTTTAAAAATCTCTGCTTTAAAAAAAAAAACTCTACCTCAATGGAACTTTGAGTCTGAAAAAGATACAGGCAATATACAAGGCAACAGATAGAATAATTACATATTTGATTATATACTCTGAGGATGTCACCTTAAATTGATATGAAAACGATCAGAAGGATCTGGATTTCTTGTCAAAATATTTTGCCTTAAAAAGAAATTGATATTTAGGGAAAGTTGTTACTGAAAGAGGTCCTGTGTCAACCAAAAATGTTAAACCATGATCTCGCTAAATTTTCCAGTTGTGATCATTGCTTTGTTTAGCTGTCTTCTATTAAGACTGAATTTAGTAATTCAGTCTCAGATTTCAGTAAGTCTTTTTTTTAAAGATTTTATTTATTTATTAGAGAGAGAGAGGGAGGGGCAGAGGGAGAGGAAGAACCAGACTCCTTGCTGAGCAGGCAGCTGATGCAGGACTGGATCCTAGTACCCTGGCATCATGACCTAAGCTGAAGGAAGACACTTAACCAACTGAGCCACCCAGGCACTCTAGACTGTAAACTTCTTAAAGGTAAAAAAGTTTATTCTTCTAGTAGTTCCACAGACATTTCTAACATCCATAAGAAAGCATGTACTGATGTAAAATGCCAGCAAATCAAATTATTTAAAAAAGAAAGAAAGAAAAGATATATCTGGATAAAGAGAAAAACAGAAAATCTAATAATACATTGAATTATTAGAGCAAAGAGTGGAGGAAGAGAAAATAAATATGAAATAGAGATTTCCACTAAAAGAAAAAAATTGAATAAGGCAGGAGATTTAGAAAATTATTATGACAGACTTGAGAAAAAAATAAAATAGGAATTTTTAGAAAATAGCAATGAATGAAAAGGTCAATTGTTCCTACCTCTATAATATTAGCTGTTTGTTGTTGTTGTTGTTGCTAATTTACCTATTTAAGCTAATAAACAAAGAAAGGTTTCATTTAGGAATAATGTTTCTATGTATATATATATATTTTTTTTCCCATTTAGGGATACGGTATATATATATATATATGTATATATATATTTTTTAATTTTAATTGTTAGAAAATGTGTCACAGAAAGTGTTTAAACTTTAAGATACAGATGCAACATGTAACGAACTGCATTGTTTGAACGTCTAATTTGTAAATGCTGTTAGAGGAAACTTGGTGGAAATGTTCTTATGTGCTTGTGTTTCTGGAACTAAGTATATTTATTAATAAGGAATAGTCTAAAATTATGAAATGACCAGGAGTGGACAATTTTCCTAATCCTATCAGCTCTTTGCAGCTCTTTTATTAGCCCCCTTCAGTAATATCAGCTTTATTTATCTAATTAAATTTTATATTAATGTGCTTTTGACTTTTGGCCTTTCTCTTCCTTCTGTTCTTTTTTTTTCCCTAAATTACATGTTTCTGTTTAACAGCTACTATCAATTCTTTGACATGAATACTCAACATCAATTTACTAACTCCAGAGATGAAGGAGCATCAATATTTAGAAGTGAAGAATACAAAGCCTTGGGCATCTGGATGGCTCAGTCAGTTAAGCATCTGCCTTCAACTCAGGTGGTGATCCCAGGGTCGTGGGAAAGAACCCCAGGTTGAACTTTCTGCTCAGCTGGGAGCCTACTTCTCCCTCTCCTTCTGCCTGCAGCTCCCTTTGCTTGCGTTCTCCCTCTCTTTGTCAACTAAATAAAATATAATAAAATAATATAAATAATACATTTATTTATTTATTAAAATGCAATTATTACACAATACATAATGTATTGCATAATTATAATAATGATTCAATAATTTATTAAATATTTATATTAAATATATTTATATTAAATATATCAATTTAAGTAAATAAATATTTTTAAAATTTAAAATATTTCAAATTTAGATTATTAAGTATTAAATCATTAATTTAATAATATCTAAACATAATTAAATAAATTAATAATAAATTAATTAATTAATTAATTAATTAATTTATTTATTAAAATGAATAAAATAATGTTGTCATTATCTGAGCATGTATTTTTAAATGGTCTAAAAAAACCCACTAATAAAGTCTAAATACATTGAGTTCAGATATTTATACAAGTTAATCCAGACACTCAACCCACAGACAGTTTCAAAACATTTGTTTTTATCTACTACTCAAAATACGATTGTAATGTATTTATTTGTAACTTTGACATAGCAAGGAAACTTGGAGGAAAAGGAGACATTTGCTTTTAATATTTGAAAATTATTTTGTTGATTTAAAAAAAATAAAAACCTTAACACGTGAGCATTTCTTCTTAAATAACACTGTGAAGTTTCTGAGTCGCATTCTATTAAAAGTGCTGATAAAATGGCCTCAGTTACTCATTTAAATTATCAGCTGAATGAGTAACAAATGAAGTAGAGAGCTTTTTAATTATTTATGAATGTATTGCTTGTGGATGGAGTGCCACCTAGAGTTACCTCTCTTTTTGGCTTTGTTTTGTGAGCAGCAGTGGAATCTATGAATGAGATTAAACATAAGGACATTCACAGAAATTCTTAATGAACTTCTGGGGAAGGGCAATAAGTGCAAGGAAAAACTGCAGCAAGACTAATTACAAATTTCAAGTGGTCATCGCTTAATTATAGAAGCTTTTAAGTTCAAGTAATATATCCTTTTCATGAGCCTATCATATTGTATTAATTACCACAAACTGCACTCTTGAACACTTATCTTTTCACATATTTCTTATTCTTAGTACTTAAAATTACCCTTATGATTGATAAGTAAATGGATTTTACAGACAATGCATTTATTTACATAAATAAATAATGCTTTTTATATATATAAAAAAAATTGAATATGTGTGTGTTCAATGATTTTTTTTCAAATTAACATCTTAATTCTACCACATTAGTTACAAATAGATATAGACTTTATAGATTCATCAAATATTTTATTCTCAAATTTATATGTCCTTTGTGAAGTAAATGAAACTGTATATATTAAATATAATCCTATCACATGTAACAGTTACTAGTGCATCCAAGGACATACATAAGTCAGGTCCTACTCAAGGCATCACGGATAACTGGATTTAACTTTCTATCCTAGGAGTCTTCTGTATATTTCTGTGGCTTTTATACTATAATCAGGAGGAAGAATTCTTTTGCTAAAAGCTTCCAAATGACTATGCGAGTAGATTATTTGTAGACTAGTGATATAATATTATAGTTTAATATGTGAAGCATGATAAAATAAAATGCTATTGCCATATTTAATTTGTTCAGTAAAGCATTCATTTAGTTATCAAGCATTCACTTTCTTTTTTTAAAGATTTTATTTATTTATTTGACAGACAGATCACGAGTAGACAGAGAGGCAGGCAGAGAGAAAGGAAGGGAAGCAGGGTCCCTGCTGAGCAGAGAGCCTGATGTGGGGCTCTATCCCAGGACTCTGGGATCATGACCTGAGCAGAAGGCAGAGGCTTTAATGCACTGAGCCTCCCAAGAGCCCCAAGCATTCATTTTCTTTATACAGAAGAGATAGAACAATATTACATAGTAGAAAATACAGTAAATAATCTAGAAACCTTGATCATTTTGTTTTGGCAATTTTAGAACATAAAATTAGCTAAAGCTCAAGTGCAAGTTATATTTGTATCATAGGAGGAAAAGTTAATTAAAAGTTTGTTTATTACCATAGTTTAACACTTCAACAAAATGATAACGAGTCCAAAATCAATGAATATATGAAGTATACAATAAAAACAATAATCTTGAGTGTATGTGACTCACTGTAGGTATTGATAAGCTAGAAATCAAAGGGAAAGTATCTATAGGGTTTGTTCAGTTCCATGCTCATCAGATTAATAGGCTTTCTCATATTGCTTCCTTCACCACATTAATTTGTTTAATGAAGTTTTCAAGAGTTAAAGACAGTGATAGGTTCATGGCTGGAGAGAAGGTACAGAATCTCAGATAGTTCGGCAGTGCTTATTATTTAAGAGAAAGACAGCATGGGAGGTGAGGGGTATATCATGCATCCTGTTTTCACTCCCTTTGTGGAGCACCTACCCTGGAGGTCATGTATAATAACCAATAACCAAAAAACAATAAAAAAACCCAAACATCCATGTGGAAGTGCCATCCCTGCCTGGAGATGAGTAGACTGCTCAAACAGATCCTGGGCAGGCATCTCAGCCCAGGCCTGTGCTGGGGAACCTGGTTCCTGGCTTTGGGTGCAATCAGGAAGCCAGCAAACTGACAGGAGAGTGCAGCCAGGGTTAACAGCACTGATGATCTTTTTGCAGCCAGGAGGCGGGTGGACACCGGCTCAGGGAGCCAGGCTAGGAGGCTGCCCAGCGCCAGCGCTGGCAAAGCTTGCAGCCCCCAGGGCTTCCCCCCGCGCCCCAGCCAGGGCGGGGCCTCAGGAGGGAGGGGGGCGGGGCGGCGCAGAGATGGGGCTTTGCTAATTGCCAAAGCAAAAAGTGAGCTGGTGGAGGACTCAGGAGGGAGGGGGGCGGGGGCGGGTCGAGGGCAGCGGGGAGAAGGCGCTTTGCTAATTGCCAAAGCTGGAAGTGAGCTCACAGAGGATGTGGCTGAGAGTCTGGGAGGAGGTGGAGGGGCTGGCTGAGGAGGGGCGGGCAGCGCCGTGGTGCTGTGCTGCGGCCCAGTCGGGACTGCAGGACCCACCGGACTCGCCGCCTGTGCGCTCTCCTGTGAGGCTCCGCTGTCCGGCTCCTGCTGCCTGATGCCCCTCCCCGCCACAAGGCTTCTCCGGACCACCCTTTGCGCACAGGTAAAGTGACACCCCACCGCCCCCTCACCTGGAGCAGAAAGCGCAGACCGACCTGTGGGCGGAGAGGGAGGTTGTGGAGGCCCTGCCTCCCGCTAACCCCAGGGCACCGGGACCACCCCGGACGCTGCGCCAAACTCGGTCCGCATGGGGTCGGGCTGGGGACAGCGCCTTGCGAGGTGCCCCCAGCCAGCGGGCGCGCTAGCCCCCATCTTTCCGTAGCCCCATGCGCCCGGGCTGAGGACCCCCTTCCCTCACCCGACGTGGCCCCGCTGCTTTTGTTCTGGCCTTGGGATCCCAGGTGGAAACTAGTCCCTCAGACCTCCCTGGCAGCAAGGAGGGCAGGGAGGGATTCTTGGTTTTCTGCCCTGGCTCCTCCTCTCTCCCCATTCACATGCCTTCTGGCTTCCCTTTCCACTCCTCATTGTCAGTTTTCTTAAATGGTTTTCTTCTGCATGTTGACCCAAAGAGCTATTTCATGAATGAATATACACGAAACTGAGTTGGAGCCCACCTGTGAGAGCCCACCTGTAGAGGCCTTTCATTAGAATGGTCTCTGGTTCTAGCTTCAGTTCAGAATACTGCATGTACCTGAGGACCGAGTCCAGATGTTTCTTTCATCTCTGACTTGAATTTGAAATCCTCCTCAGACTTCAGCTTCCAGGATTTCTCCAGTCCTTGCTCTCCCACTGTCTTGGTGGGGATCCGCCATGAGTGTTGAACACAGGAATGAATGAATGATATATAGCCCAGATGGCTGGGGCTTTGTCTTGTTTTGCTGAGGTTGGAAAGTCTTGGGAGAGACCCCCTGTATGCAGATACAGAGCTGCATATAATTGCTTAGATAAACGTGTTCCCCACTATATTGCTTGGGCATTGAACATTTCGCCCTTAACCTGTGGCTTGAGCAGTTAGGAGGAGACAATCTGAAGGTGAATCAGAAGATGGCTGAATCCACATGGTGGTGGTCTGAGTTTGGGAGATTTTCCTGGAGATTCAAACGAAAGATCTAAATTCTTCCAGTGGGGAGTGGTAAACATTTTATCGATGGGAGATGGAAAATAAATGGTCTGGTTAACCTTTCCCTCCCCCTCAAAACCCATTATTTGAAAACACAAAAAGGGAAGTGAAGGGAGAAATCCTCCCACTCCCATCCCACTCACCTCCATAGCCACCTCCTCTTCCAAGAACCTTGCAGACAAGGTGCCAAGAAGTGTTAGGTACCAGCAGTGGTCTCAGATCTCATTCAAGGATCATGGTGAAAGGCATTCAAAGAGATTGTGGGGGCACAGGGATCCAATTAAGGGGGACAAGTTTAAGGTTTGCCTGGTCCCCTAAAAACTAATGGCACTAGAGAAGATGAGCTTTGGGAACTATAGCTTAATGGATACAATGTGTAAAAAGCTTCAGTGAGTCATGGTGGGAAGAGGCCATGAGGGCAGCAAACACAGTCTTAGATGATGTTATTAATAGCACTACAGGCTCTAGATTTCCTGTGGTGGTGTTCTTGGCAAGACCAGCCCGGCCAAAGTGGATACTCTCAACCTGGAACAGAGGGTCTTGGAGATGCCAGCACGTGAGGTATGATGAGAGGGTAAAATGATAGGAGGTGTAATTTGAAAGGACTGACTCCTTGACTTTAAAAGGGAGAACCCAAATCTGTAGGTGAAATCTTTCTGGCTACAAAGAGGGCCAAGGCCTCCTAAGGCCAAGGTCTCCTCGTCACTTGCAAAGATGTCGAAGAACATATTCAGACTTTTCAAAGATGTCCTCATATCATAGGTTCCCACTCTGGAATTCTATCAATAAGGTGAGAGTTCCTCTAGTTGAAAAAGAGATCTAAAAAGACTTCCCTTTCTCATGTAATTTCTGTAACCTCCAGGACACACCCACCTCCCCCTTCCAGCTCTGTAATGAAGCCACAGCTGGTGCCAATTTGTGGAACTCCTTAAAGGCTATTCTCCCTTATATACCCCCGGACCAAGTTCCCATGCTCCCTCACCTGATTTCCTGCACTCACCTCCCACCTGGTGTGTTCACACCTGCAAGTGCCTTTTACCAAACCCTTTGTCAAAAGGCAGCCAGAGTGACCTTTCAAAGACCTATCAGTTCCTGGCATTTGTCTCCATAGAAATCTGCACTGATCTTCTAACAAATTCTCAGTCCTCCAAAGGCACCCATAATCCTCCCATCAGTCTCTTCATACCCCTCCAACTGACTGATGCCTGTTCTGCCCCATCTCTCTGCCCTTCAACCACACTGCCTCCTTCTTCCTGTGGAGACCTCTCATGGCACCTGCCTCCAAGCACAGGTGATTCCCATTGATGGGAAGACCCTCTTCTCTCCCCCATCTCCCCACTCCTGTTACTCCCACTTATTCGTGAGCTCACAAGCCCCATGGTACACACTCTCCATGCAGCCTGCTCTCTCTTTTCTAGCACTGGCCTCCGTTTCTAGCTGTCGTTGTGTCATGGATGTCCCTCCCCAGCCAGCCTCCAAGCTCTCCTTCCCTTTAGCTCCAACACCTGACACAGTGCCTGGCACGTAGTAAGCCCTGGCTAGCTTCTAAGAGCCTCACTGAGGGACTGAAAGCATTTTAAAAATGTCACCACGTAATCTCCAAACTGTAGGCAGAAAAAGCTTTGCATGGATTGACATTTTAGAGACGTATTCGTCAAGTTGGATGTGTTCACTGACTTTACCTTGTAAAATTTAAAAAAAAAAAAAAAGGACCTCTGTATCGCTTCGCATCTAACGAAGGCGCATGTATACTACTAGACCACGTTATGAGCTTAATGGAAGGAGACAAGATGTTTTCGCTAAGCAAATGTATAAGACTGTTGAGGTCAAGTGGGAGGAAACAGTCCGTTTGTTGGAGCATTGCTATCTTACTCTATCTCAGCCACTCTTAAAAATCTGACACGGGGTGATTCAGAATTGTCTGTCGGAGATGAGTTAGATCTGGCTCATGTTCCTACAGACATGAAAACAGAAACGAAGAAGGAGGCTTTGAAAGCGTGTGTTGAGGAGGCGGTGTGGTTCACTGGGATGAGCTAAGTGCCCAGGGCCACCAGCAGACATGCTGGCCTGTGTCCTTCCTTTGTTCTGGGGTCCCTCTTGCACCATGTGGTGAGGCTGGTGGCTGGGAGCAGCTCAGGACAGGACCCGGTGGCATCTTACCTCTCCCACCCTCCTGTGGGTTCCATTGGGCTCCAGTAGGTCCCAAGGGACAGCCTGCCTTCCTTGCAAAGCCCAGTAGCACTGGGAGCAGAAACTGGGACCAAAGAGTGAGCACCCTGTTTGAGAAGCTGGACCATCCACCTCTTCTTCAGATGGAGGGGGAGCCCTGGCATGCTGACTCCTCCCTTCTCCCTTTCCCCTTTCCTCTCTTCCTCCCTCTTTCCTTCCCCTCTCTCCTTCCCTGGTGGTGCCCTTTCCCAATGCCCACTTCATCCCTTTTCCTTTCTACATACCTGTCTTCTAGAGTTTCTTCTCTTTCCTCCCCATTACTTCCCTTCACCTGAATCTCCTCTTT
This sequence comes from Mustela nivalis, assembly GCF_964662115.1. Classification (NCBI taxonomy): domain Eukaryota; kingdom Metazoa; phylum Chordata; class Mammalia; order Carnivora; family Mustelidae; genus Mustela; species Mustela nivalis. Next base: position 75,917,892 of record NC_139040.1, read on the forward strand.
GGTCCCTTTGTCCCTGCTCTCTGCTCCTCCTCCCCTTCCCTGGCCCCTGTTCAGCTCCATACTGAATGCAGGCAGAGCTGGACTAACATGCTCACTTGCTAGCTCAGCCACCCTTCATAGAAGTCACTCTTCGGTGGCCACCTTCCTGACCTTCGCTTCTCCACTTGTTCAGATATTGCTCTGAAGTCTGTGGAGGACAGAGCGGGGCTGCCACAGAAGCAGGCCAGAGGAGAAACCAAAACATGTGTCCACAATGTCCCCCAGCACTGCTGCTCTGAGAGCTTTCGGAGTCCTCAACAGGGTTAGGATTTAGGGGCTTCTTCAGAACCGGGAGTGAAAACAACCATAGGTCAAAAGAAAAGCTATGGCCCCCACACAAAAATAATAATCACAAATGAAAACTATGTTATCTCTGAGTCCCAATGTCGAAAAATTGCCTTGAATCTGTCACTAGAAAGCACCCAAGGCCTCACTCTCTGGGTTCTGGGTGCCCTGGGAATGGCAGGAGGCTCTGAAAAGCGCTTGGGGGTGCCAAACTATGGGGGCTAGCCTGCCCGCTGGCGGGGGGGGCGGGGTTACCACCTATGGCACTGCCTTGGCCTGACCCCCTGCGGAAGGGGTGTGGCGCAGCGTCCAGGGTGGTCCCGGTGCCCTGGGGTTGGCGGGAGACTGGGCCCCAACCACCCCACGCCCCGCCCTTGGACCCCGTTTTCTGCTTCAGGTGAGGGCGCGTCACGGTGTCACTTTACCTGTGAGCAGAGGGTCCTCCAGAGAAGCCATGGGGTGGGGAGGGGCAGCAGGCAGCGGGATCCGGAACGGGACACCGTGGCCTCAGGGGCTAGGCTGCAGCGTGGGAGCGCAGGGGCAGCGAGTATGGTGGGTCCTGCAGTCTCGAATGGGCTGCAGCACAGCAGCCTGGCTCTGCGCGCCCCTCCTTCCCACCTGGGTAATTAGCAAAGCCCCTTCTCCTGGCCGCCCAGACCCGACCCCGCCCCCCTCCCTCCTGAGTCCTCTGAGAGCTCACTTCCAGCTTTGGAAATTAGCAAGGACCCTTCACTGCGCCGGCCCCGCCCCCTCACTCCTGAGGCCAGAGCCCAATCTGGGGTGCGGGGCGAAGCCCTGGCATGCTGCCACATTGCCAGCGCCAGCGCTGGGCAGCCTCCTAGCCTGGCTCCCTGAGCGGGTGTCCACGGGCAGCCTGGCTGTGAAAAGATCATCAGTCCTAAACGCAGGCTGCACTCTTGGGACAGTTTGCTGGCTTCCAGATTGTGCCCAAAGACAGGAACCAGCTTCCCCAGCACAGGCCTGGGCTGAGATGCCTGCCTGGGATCTGTCTGAGCAGTCTCCTCGACTCCAGGCAGGGATGGCACTTCGACCTGGATGTTTGGGTTTTTTGTTTGTTTTTTTGGTCATTGGTTATTACATGACCTCCAGGGTAGGTGCTCCACAAAGGGAGTGAAAACAGGATGCCATATATAAGCATACAGCCATTCTAGAAAAATAGCTTGGGGTTCTCTCGGAAACGCGGCATTGGTCCTTGCACTATGGTTTAATAGAAAAGGGATTATGCACCAAGTTACTTAAATGAGCATAGGTTGAAATCGTTTACTGAGAGTAAATATTTTAAATAGTTATATTTTAAATAAATCTATCATCAATCATAAATCTATTACACGAAGATTACAGGCAATTTAAAAGCAAGAGCCCTCTCTTCAGGGTTTTAAATAATCCCTGTCTGTCTTGGCACATGAGAATGCAAAGATAGGAAATGGTTTGTAAAAGATCATATAATAGCTTTTACTAATTCTATTTATTTGACAGACAGAGATCACAAGTAGGCAGAGAGGCAGGCAGAGAGAAAGATGGGGAAGCAGGCTCCCCGCCAAGCAGAGAGCCTGATGAATGGCTTGATGCCAGGACCCTGATATCATGACCTGAGCCCAAGGCAGAGGCTTAACAAACTGAGCCACCCAGGCGCCCCCAGATGAAATACATTTCTGACTTAGAAACTTCAGATAGAATTTTTTTGTCCATGATGACAAGTGAAGAAAATGTGTCATCCCTAAACCTAACCTTAACCCCTACCAACGCTGAAACCTAAGCTGACCTTAAAGCCCAAACTAGAACCCTGAATCCCAAACCTGGAATGGAACCCAAAGCCTGTACCTGAGCCCTAGATCCAAGCCCTGAACCACGAACCCAAACCCTAAACCAGACCTCCAAGTCATGAAACCTGAACCCAAATCTCAGCATGAAGTCAAACCCCAAATTTGACCTTGATTTTTATCCCATAAGCCCTGAGTCTTAAAGCCTAAATCATAAACTTAAATCCCTAAACTATAACTCTGATCCCTTGTTCTTCACTCTAAATCCTCACCCTAACACTAAACCCAAAGCCTGATCTAGAACTCTGACTAAAACCTGAACCTGAATCCAAATTCAAACCCTTCACCACACTTTGCTTATGCACTTGCCATTGATGGATATTTGCAGTTTCTACCTCTTGATTCTTGTGAACATTGTTTGGGTCGGGGGCTAGGGTTAGGGTCTTGGATTAGGGTAGGGTCCAAGCTTGAGACCAAGTTGAGGTCAGAGTGTGGGTCTGCATCAGGGCCATGTTCAGTGACACTGTTTGGGTCAAGGACTGTTGTAATTCCACATTGTTTCCAATTCATTGTTCCTTAGCTATTTGGGGGGAAGTTGGGGGGTATTGGGCTCCATGCAGCTTGAAGTTCCGGAATGAAATGGCGTCAGCTGGACCCTGGGAGGGAGCAGGACATTCCACTGAAGGGTGAGCTTCCACAGTCCTGCACTGCCTTCCACCGCCTGCAGAGGGCGCCAGACCCCAGCTATGCCCTGAGCCCAGGCTGCAAAGCCACAGCTTGGACCAGAGCCCCGCCACTTCAGGACCCACTGTGGAGACTTCTGGAGAATGTGGGGCGCCTCCCACCCTGAGAGGACAAGCTGAAGAGGGTGTGGCTCTGCATCCACACTGACCGGACCCGTTGTGGAGGACGCGCCCACACTGGCAGCAGTCCAACCTCCTAAGGACCAGATGCTGGAGGAGATGAGGAGAAGCCACCTGATTGGACTGTCAAGGGGTTCGTGGTCTCAGGACCCCACAGAGAAAGGGCGCCCTGTGAAGACACTGGGGCTTCCGTCGTTTTGTGTGAGGAGACGTGGCCTCCTGCTGTGCTGTGCGCGGGGCTGTGGGGTCCCCCCTTTCTGGGCTCGGGTGCTCCTCGGTCCTCGTCTGTGTTTGTGTGCTCGCGGATTCGGTTCCTGGGGCTCCTCAGATGGTCTGCAGTCAGGGAGCGTCCGCCTGCTTCAGTGCTTGTGCTCTCCCCAACTCAGCCCTGCGGGGTCCTTCCTGTGTCCACAACCACTCCAGGCTTGTGCTGAGTCCGGAAATTCTGGAGCCAGAGTGAGGACTCTGTAGCCGGTTTTGGGGAGAGTAGGTATTTTCCCAGTGTGGGTTCTTCCCTGATACAGTGCCTCCCCATCTCCGTGTGTACCCCTCCCTGTCTGTCATCATTGTTGCAGGGCTGTCAGAGGACAGGTCTGTCACCTTCTTGGTTCAGGGGCCTCCCGGGTATCTTGCTGTCTTTTATGCAGGTGTAAATGAGATCGTTCTCCATAGTCTCTTTCTGATGGTTCCTTCGGAGCACGTAGGAGTGCCACTAATTTCTGCATATTGATTTTGTTCCTTGCAAGTTCTTGAATTTATTAGTTCGATTGGCCTTAAACTCAATCTGCCAGTTATTTGACCAGCAGCATGGGTTTAATTGGGAAGAGCAGAGAATGGCAGTCTTGGCTGAACAAGCTAAGGTCCCATCACAGGCAAGTGCGAGAAACAAAGGAGAGGAACATTATTTCATGGAGGAGGAAGAAGTTGGGAAGGGTGCTTGAAGGAAAGTCCCTTGGAGAAAGGCAGGGTGATGGAGAATTCTCACCAGCTGCACTGCAAAGCTCCTACAAAAAGTCAGGAGATGAACCTCCAGATTCCCTTTTGGGGCCTGGAATTGGTGAGTCTCTCCTGTGGGGGATAGCAATGTGGGGTCGGTAATGGGCACTGAGCACCAGGCGCCCCATTCCAGCCTCCCCTTCTGGCTTCCCCAGTCCACTTTACTGGGGCTTCCCTTCCTGCTTTGGACAGTTCTAACCAGCTTGTGGTGGAACGTTGTGGAAAAACTGAAATTCCAAATCCACTGCTTCTACTGCACCTGAGATACAGGGGCCCATGATTTAATCCTCCCACGAGTCTCTTGCTAACATGTGTTCTCTCCATGTTGGGTGACCTGGATTTGGGAGGGCTTGGCCTCCATCCCAAAGTCTGATGTCTCTCTGCTTCCGTGTCGTCGTGCTAACATGGATGTTTGGAGGAGTCATTTCCTCTGCGGTGATTTCAAAGTGCAGTCAGCTTGTTATAGCAGCACAAATACGTGCTGTCTCCACACTCAGATTCCCCAGCCGTCATTTCTTTACCATGTTTGCCACTTCACACAGGATGCTTCAGTGTGTTTGATCCCACACCAGGACAATGTCTTGCAGAACCACCACATAACCTGAAATGAGGACATCATTACAGAACCCATCCAAGGGTTAGTGTTAGGAACCAGGGACATGGCAGGACTGATCTGAAGACCCCATGGAGAGCTGTCTCGGTGGCTGAGTTGACAGTGGAGGTGAGGGTGAGTGTCTTGCTCTGGCCTTGTGTCCAGGAGTCAGCTCTGTGTGGGTGTGTCCTCAGCTAGGCATGCAGATTTCTGCTCCTCTGAATCCTTTCCGGAGTTCCAAATGGCACAGTTTCCTTCTGGGCGGCAGGCTGAGTCCTCTGGGATTGCCCATGTGTCCCCAAATTGTAGGGCACCTACTGCAAGGCCTTTGGGGTCAGAATCCTGAGAACTAAACCAAAGGTTATGGTTAGGGCCCACCACATGGCAGGCCCGATCTGCCAGCACTCTGTCCATCTTTCTGGGGGAGAGGGCAATCGAGGGATTTGTTCAGGGTGAGTGTCAAGCTCCAGGTTTGCATCCAGTGGCCTGCTGAATATGGGGGTGTCCAGAGGTAGGAATGCAGATTTCAGTTCCTCTGAATCCTTTCTGGAGCTACAAATGGCATGGTTCCTTTCAGGGTGGCAGGGTGAGTCCTATGGTGTTCCTCACTGTCCCCAATCTCTGAGGCTTTGGAGCCAGGCCGTCGGGGACAGACCTCTCAGGACAGAATCTAGGCTTAAGAGTTTGTGCCTATGGGCATGGCTGCACTGATCTGAAAGCACTGTGGTGAGGATCACAGGGGTCTGAGTTGAGAGCATGGTTCAGGATCAGTATCAAGGTCTGGGTTTGTGTCCAGGGGACCGCTGAATGTGGGGGTGGTCTCAGATGTCCAAGACGATTTCCCCTACTCTGAACCCTTTCCAGCATTCCAAATAGCCTGGTTTCCTTCTGGGTGGCAAGCTGAAATCTCTGGGATTTCTCAGGTCTTGCCATTGCCCTTGCAAGGGCAAGATACTTTTTACAGTAAAAGAATTCACCAGATGAGCTGAACAGCAAAAAAGACACACCTCAAGAGTTAATCAGTGAACAGGAATATCATGCCAAAAACTTCTTTGATAACACACTACAGAGCAAGGGAAGATAGGAGAGAAAGCTGAGATATAAAGGACAAACCCTCCAACTTTCCAACATCATTCCCTACTTGTTTATTTCCATTGCTGTCAGCTTCTTCCCAGTCAAAAATAAGTCACCTGAGCCAGCCTTTTTTCTTCCTGAGATTGGGGCACTGCAAAGCCCACCAGAGGGGCCAAGGGCACCCCTGTACCTGCTGAGCTGAGCCCATTTGTACCTCAACCGTGAGAAGGTACCAGCCTGTCCCCCTGGTGCTCCATGGTCTGTGGAAGTCCTTCCTCTGGACCCTGCTTTGCTGCTCTTTTTTCGCTAACCCTGGTCTCAAACTAGGGATTGCTCCTGGAAGAGGAACTCAGGGAGATGAGGCTCAGGAGGGTCTCCCTGCCTGGAATCTCCGTGTGAGGAGTGCGCAGCCAACAGATTTTGCCCAGGGACTTGCAAAATGCAGAGAGGCAGATTTCTTTTCTCTCTTTCTCTCTCTCTCTAGCCTCATACTAACCAGGAGTTCTTAGAACTTTCTTCAGTGACTTCTAGGTGTAGCTTGGCCACTTTTTCACAGAAAGGCCACTTGAGCATGATGAAACACACGTATAAGCAATTACATTAAAAAAAAAAAAGAATAAGCCAATGCACACAGACCTTTGACAGCAGCACAGGACGCTCAAGGGACCAGAGTCCCTACCTTGGGCAATAGTGGTAGAGGCCGGGTTCTGCCATGCAGGTATCTAGACCTTTGGCAGTTTCCACGATTGCAAATCCAGACATGCAGAATCCTGAGGCACAACCTACTAACTGCAAAAGAGCAAAAAATCATCAGGATTCAGAGAGTGGAAATCCATTTGTACTGGAAAAGAAAGAAGTAGGCTTGCTGTGAATCCAGCAGGGAGAACAGGCATAGATAAAGGCTGGTGTATGGGTCACGGAAACTATTGTTTCTCAAGGGTCCTGCTGTCTCTGTACAATGCTATGAGGACTGTCTCTTGGGGACCTCCTGCTTTCCTACCAGTGACACCCCCAGATTCTGCTTTGCTAGTCCCATGGATTCCTGGGGATACCCATTTGATAAGCTACGCTGTCCTCATGACAACACTTGCTAATGGACTGAATGTTTGTGTCTTGTCCCAATTCAGATGTTGAAGCCCTGACCCTCAAGGAGTGCCATCAGGAGGTATGGGCTTTGAGAGGTGGTGAGGTCATGAGATTGGAACACTTGTGAATGAGATAAAAGCACTTCTGAGAAACGACCTGAGAGATTGTTCTGCCAGCTGTCATCCATGCAAGTCTACAACAGAAATATGGGCATTTATAGATAATGAAGCAGTCTCTTGCTAGATATCAGATCTCCCAGGATCTTGCTTTTGGGCTTCTCAGTCTCTAGGACTGCAAGGAATAGTACATGTTTTGCTGTTTCAGCCACCCAGTCTGTCATCATTTGTTGCAGCAACTTGAACTGAATAAAGCAGAGCCCAAGTCCTGGTTAATCCCTGCTTCTACTCATTTCCCCTCAGAAAGAGCTTCTAATCCAGAACTGACCTCTGCTTTCCATACACGTGCTTCAGACTCCTTCTGTGAGAGCCCAGACTTTGTAAAAGACTCCTCCCTCATGGCAACCAGCATTCTGTGACTCCTGAGGACTGTCCTCCCTGACTGTATTGAGTCAATCAAACTGATTTTGATTCTGGAGTCCCAGGATCAAGGACTGCATCAGGCTCCCAGCTTCATGGGGAGTCCGCTTCTCCCTCTGACCTTCTCCCCTCTCATGCTCTCTCTCTCACTCTCTCTCTCTCTCTCAAATAAATAAATAAAAATCTTTTAAAAATCTGATTTTAACAGACCATAAGCTTGTTCTTGCTGGTCTTTGGAAGATTAGGCATTAGCCCTTCGGAGAAAGTTCTGAATGGCTGCTTCATGAAGGGGTGAACTGTGTCCCCAAAGTCTCTTTTTGCTGCCTTCTAATCACAGATGCTGAGACAAATCCTCCCAGGTGCTGGTTTTTCAAAGCACTTAATGCTTTGGCTTTGAAGTTCCTCACCTGACAGTTCTGCTTTAATCAGTTTGTGACAAAACAGCCAATTGGTGGTGGATGCAAAGTGCACTGATAAAGTTAAATGCCTAGAAGTAAAATGGCTATTTGTGTAACTGCAACATATTTTGCATTTAAAAAAATTTTCAAACTATTTTCCAAAGTGGTTGTATCATGATATATGCCAACAACAGTTTAGATTTTTTGTTGCTTCTCAATCTAGCTCAGACCAAGTACAATTAGCCTTTATAATTTTAGCCATTCTAATAGATACGTAAGCATGTCTCATTATGATTTTAATTTGTATTTCTTTAATGTCTAAATGTTGAGAAATTTGTCATGTGCCTCTAAGCCATCCATATACTTTTGGTGACATGTCTCTTCCATTATTTCCTTCACATGTAAAATTGGATACTCTGTTTGGTTATTAGTAAGGTTTTTTATTTTTATTCATTTTTTAATAATCAGAGTAGATATCCATTATCAGATATGTAATTTGGAAATCGCTTGTCCATCTTTACAGTTTCTCAATGGAGCTTTGATAGCTGTGTCTTTCAAGAAATATGCTACTTCTTTCCTGGTACACGGAGGTATGACTACAACATTATCAATGTTGACCTTTGCAAAGAAAATCATGGCTTAAGATATATGTAGTCTGCAGTTGTTGGGAGTGTTCACCATCCTTGCCTCTAACTCATCTCTCACTGCCCACACATTCAGATATGGGGGAATATTGATTGACAAAATATTAATTGCCAAATAACACTAGTTGGAGAATAAGAAAAATGCAGGCACCTGATTATATAATATTACATAAATAAAATGTGTTTTTATAAGTGCTATTAGAAGTAAATTCCTCAATACTTGAATCACACAGAATGATGGAATCCTAGATTTTTTTTTCTTGTATTTAGTAAGAAAATGATCATGCCTCAAGTATATTAAAATGGAATAGGGAAAATTAAAAATTGTTTTAAGATGATTTGCGTGTGTTGTGCATATATGAGAGAGAAAATGAGAGAGAAAGATAAAGAGAAAGAGAAAGGGAAAGACAGAGAGGTGGCTGCAGTGAATTGATGAGTTGGAGGAGAGATTTTAAAGTTTTGTCTTTTGCTTTCTATATTTCTTTTTCCTTAGGTTCAAGAGAACAATCAGTAATATCTCAGAAGCCTGCTGGTAACATCAGCAGAAAGAATTAGAGGTTCCCAGAAAATTTAAGATGACATATAGTTTTCCTGACATAAGAAAATCATTTTTTGTCCCCAGCTATTTTCAATGATCTATACCCCACCTGTGTACTCTCCCAAGCACACTTCTTCCAAAACTTCCTGGGAGGTTCTTACAAAGAAATGCAAAAACCTCACTCATTAAGGATTTTGAGGGAACAAGGCAATGGGAAAGCTAACAGTCACCACCAGACCAGGAAATAGCCTAAGCTATTGAGACAATAAATCAGTGGTAAAACTCCTAGTGCTATTTCAAAAGTAATCAAGGCCTTGCCTTCCTTGTCCCAGAAAATGAGCCCAAGACCCCATCTAGTTTATATCTGCTCTTGAAGACTGCAGAGTTCCTTTCCCTTGTCTAACAGTTACCTCTGCTTTATTCTAACGTTGACGTTTCTGCCCTCGGTGGAATACAAGCTTCATTCAGGTGAACATGCAATACATATTGCACAAATACATATGTGGATGTGCATGCATCCACAACCTTATGACCAACCATACACGGGATAATAAAACTCTCCCTTCTGAGTATTCATCTTAAATACTAAATAAAAATCTCTCTCCTGTTCAAACAGTCAAGGCTTTGGAACTTATTCCCTGTGATCTCCTTGTATGTTGTCAACAAAGATTCCTTTGTTTGACAACTCCACCTGTTTCTGTGATTCACCAAAGACTGACCTCAGTTAGTTCAGTTGCTGTAATGGCTTTCACTACTCTGATTCTACCTCTGCAAGTCTCCAAATTTAACTATTTTTTCTCCCAATTCCGCATGTTCTTGGCTTTAAACTGCAACTCTGAAGAGAAGATTTGCTTGTTTAAAAAAAAATCAAGAAAAGGGATTTGTAGTCAACATTGTTACTTTGAACTTCCTGCCCTAAGGGGCTCTCCTGTTCTTTCTCTTTGACTTTGTGGACTAAAACGACAGAAATTTGGCAATACATCACTCCCCAATCCAGATTACTGCCAGAACAGTTTATACTCTTAGAAAAATATTAGTTTAAAAGATCACATAATTAAATACTTAAGCATGTAGTGTAATATAGTGGTTTACAAGAAATATATTTTGGTCATCTGAATATTTGGTTTTCAACCATGGCTACTGACTCACAGCTCCTAAAACTCTAGGGATTTCATGTGATAAGAGTGAGAGAGGTGTGTTTTGTTATGTTAATGAAGTGACCTTCAGACCTCACTCAAGGCAAGGGCTGTTTGCCTGAAGGACCAACCACTTGGTGAAAGCCTTCACAACTTTTTGCCCAACGTGCCTCCCCTTCCTCCCAATACAGGATTATCTGGGGAGGGAAGAGGATCTGGAGATTAGATCAGCAAATGACAATGATTTAGTCAGTCATGACTATGTCATGAAGCCTCCACAGAAAACCTGAAAGGACTGGGTTCAGAAAGCTTTTAGTTTGTTAAATGTATGAAAAGGCAGGAAGAGTGGCAGTCTTACAGAAGGTAATAGAAGCTCTGTGCCCATTCTCCATACCTTGCCCTGTGCACTTCTTTATCTATCTATTGATTTAAATCTTCTATTATATCTTTTAATAAGCTGGCAAACATAAAGTAAGTATTTTTCTGAGTTTTGTGAGTCCCTGTAGCAAATTAAAAGAACGTAAGAAGTAGGCCACTGGGACCTCCAACCTGTAGTTGCTCAGTCACAAGCACAGGTAATAACCTGGGGCCTACAGTGAGACTGGCATCTGAGGTGGGGTTGGAGATAGTCTTGGAGGACTGATCCCTTAACTGATGAAATCTTACACTATGTTCAGGTAGATAGTGTCAGAATTTAGTTGAATTCTTGGAGATCCTGCTGTTGTCTGAAAATTATTTGGCATTGTTGGTATGATGTCCTAAAGCCCAAAAAGATATAGCTACCTCAAAATAAGAATACGGTTGACAGCTTATATATAATAAGTGAGTATTTCAGGGATTTAAAATATACCCAATAAATAATGTAAGGAAATAAGGAAAGACTTTGAAATAAAAACAAGAATAAGAACCTAGTGGTACTAATAGATTAAATATATGTAATCTAGTTGAATTAAGAATACAATGGATAGAATACGTAATGGATTCAATAGAGATAAGAAGTCACTTAAGGATATAGTCATCTGGATACCAGCAAAGCATTAAAATTATCAATATAAAAGAGGTGTAAGATGTAGGTGATGTGTGTGGAACAAAAGCTAGAGAAGAAATTAGATTTCCTTACTACTCATAGCCTGTTGACAAGTCCTTGAAGCTCCTCTGGGGACTCAGCTGCTTCCATGTGGACACATCCACTCAGGGCAAAAAGCATTCTTAGTCCACCCCCCAGGATACTGAAAATCTACTTTCACATGTAAAAATTACTTTGGAAACTTCTTTATCTCTACTCCCCACCCCTGCCCTCAAGATATACATTGGCAATCATCTCCCAAGCATATACCCACTGATATACATCAGAAGAGTCTCTTCCCTGAGTTTTTACTAAATAGTAAGAAATGACCTTTCCCTAACAATAGCTAGCCCCCTCAAGGTCCTGGAAACCTTGTTTATAAAATACCTTGGAGGCTTGTGCTATCCCTAACCTCCTCCCAAATTGAAAGTATATAATCAGCCACTCTTCATGATCCTCTCTCTCTACTCCAAATAAATAAATAAATATTTTTAAATAAAATAAAATAAATGACTTTTTTTAAATGAAAGAAGAAAAAGGAAAGAAATATTTGAATATTAATGTACATCTATTTCTCAAGCATAAAATAGTCAAGACACTGGATTAAAACTTACATACAAGAAAAGAAAGAAAATATTCATAACTATAGTTGACTCTATGAATCCCAAACTAGGGCATACATACCAAAGACACATAAAAAAATCACAAGTGTTAGAGAGAAAAAAAATAATTCATTAATAAAGAAACAAGAATCAGACTGACAGAAATTTTTTAAATAACATCAGATATAAAAAAGAATGAAGTAATAGCTTTATTATCTTGAAAAAAAAATCGCAAATGGAAACATTTAGATCCTTATAAAATGTCATTGGCATAGGAAGGCATAATAAAAAAAAATTTTCAGGAATACAGACCACAGATAATTTGCCTTAATTTGTGTAGGCAGCACTTAAATACTAATATCATTTTAACAGTTAAAATATACTCTATGACCTTTGAGGTTGGGGAAAAGAGGATGACAAGTCATCTTGAAATAATTCAGTTTTATGAAAAAAGTAAAAAGATAAAAAAAAAGACTTGTAGAAAAGAGAGATAAAACATATGCATAATAAAAATAAATAAATAAATAAACAGCTGGAGTGCCTGGGTGACTTAGTCGGTTCAAGTGTCTGCCTTCAGCTCAGGTGATGATCCCAGGGTCCTGGTATTGAGCCCAGCATCAGGCTCCCTGCTCAGTGGAGAGTCTGCTTCTCCCTCCCATTGAGAAAAAAAATTTGACTTATTTATTTGAGAGAGATAATCTTTAAATTTTACTTATTTATTTGAGAGAGAGTGAGAAAAGAAAAACATGCACACAGCAGAGGGAATAACAGAGGGAGAGGGAGAAGCACGCCACTGAGCAGGGAACCCCCTGCGGGGCTCTATCCCAGGACCCGGGTATTATGACCTGAGCTATAGGTAGACACTTAACTCAGGTACCCCAATAAATACAATCTTTTAAAAAAAATTAATAATAAAAATAAATAATATTTCAGATAGTATGATTTTTTTACTGTAAGACTTGGTATAAAAACAGGATGACATACTTGTCTAATTATAGCAAAAGACTTTGATAAGTTTAGATGCAGTAGTACATAAAAAATTTAACTTCTTTCATTAACTGATAATTTAATTAGATTAAATTAAGAGACATCAAAATTTAGAGAATCTAATAGTCCTGATCTATTAATAAATGTAGCCATCCTGACCCCAAAACAAGAGTCTTCAGTAAGTATATAAGCATAAGTTGAACATTTACACAAACAGGCCATTATTTAGGCCAGAAGTATATGCCAATAAATTCCTAGAGTTAAATATCAGGCTATATTTTCCAAGAATAAGGCGATAAAATTAGAAAACAATGACCAAAATATTAAATTCATATAATTGGAAGTTAACTTCATACCTAAAAAGAAATAATACAGCTAATTCAGAAATTTTTAGAATTACAGTACTTTGGTAATATCAACTCTCAAAATGAGTGACGGACAGGTGGGGCTAGCAAGAGACTCGTGGGAGGATTAAATCATGGGCCCCTGTATCTCAGGGGCAGTAGAAGCAGTGGATTTGGAATTTCAGTTTTTCCACAACGTTCCACCACAAGCTGGTTAGAACTGTGCAAAAGCAGGAAGGGAAGCCCCAGTAAAGTGGACTGGGGATGCCAGAAGGGGAGGCTGGAAGGGGGTGCCTGGTGCTCAGTGCCCATTACAGACATTTACACCTGCATCCAAGATAGCAAGATACCCGGGAGGCCCCTGAACCAAGAAAGTGACAGCCCTGCAACAATGATGACAGACAGGGAGGGGTACACACGGAGATGGGGAGGCACTGTGCTCAGGGAAGTACCCACACTGGGAAAATACCTACTCTCCCCAAAACCGGCTACAGAGTCCTCACTCTGGCTCCAGAATTTCCGGACTCAGCACAAGCCTGGAGTGGGTGTGGACACAGGAAGGACCCCGCAGGGCTGAGTTGGGGAGAGCACAAGCACTGAAGCAGGCGGACGCTCCCTGACTGCAGACCATCTGAGGAGCCCCAGGAACCGAATCCGGGAGCACACAAACACAGACGAGGACCGAGGAGCACCCGAGCCCAGAAAGGGGGGACCCCACAGCCCCGCGCACAGCACAGCAGGAGGCCACGTCTCCTCACACAAAACGACGGAAGCCCCAGTGTCTACACAGGGCGCCCTTTCTCTGTGGGGTCCTGAGACCACGAACCCCTTGACAGTCCACTCAGGGACTTCTCCTCACCTCCTCCAGCGTCTGGTCCTTAGGAGGTTGGACTGCTGGCAGTGTGGTCGCGTCCTCCACAACGGGTCCGGTCAGTGTGGATGCAGAGCCACACCCTCCTCAGCTTGTCCTGTCAGGGTGGGAGGCGCCCCACATTCTCCAGAAGTCTCCACAGTGCGTTCTGAAAAGGCAGGGCTCAGGTCCCAGCTGTGGCTTTGCAGCCTGGGCTCAGGGCGGGAGCTGGGGTCTGGCGCCCTCTGCAGGCGGTGGAAGGCAGTGCAGGACTGTGGAAGCTCACCCTTCAGTGGAAGGTCCTGCTCCCTCCTGGGGTCCAGTTTACACCATTTCATTCCGGAACTTCAAGCTGCATGGAGCCCAATACCCCCCAACTTCCCCCCAAATAGCTAAGGAACAATGAATTGGAAACAATGTGGAATTACAACAGTCCTTGACCCAAACAGTGTCACTGAACATGGCCCTGATGCAGACCCACACTCTGACCTCAACTTGGTCTCAAGACTGGACCCTACCCTAATCCAAGACCCTAACCCTAGCCCCCAACCCAAACAATGTTCACAAGAATCAAGAGGTAGAAATGGCAAATATCCATCAATGGCAAGTGCATAAGCAAAGTGTGGTGAAGGGTTTGAATTTGGGTTCAGGTTCAGGTTTTAGTCAGATTCTAATCAGGCTTTGGGTTTAGTGTTACGGTGAGGATTTAGAGTGAAGGACAAGGGAACAGAGTTATAGTTTAGGGATTTAAGTTTATGATTTAGGCTTTAAGACTCAGGGCTTATGGGATAAAGTTCAAGTTCAAATTTGGGGTTTGACTTCATGCTGAGATTTGGGTTCAGGTCTCATGACTTGGAGGTCTGGTTTAGGGTTTGGGTTCGTGGTTCAGGGCTTGGATCCAGGGCTCAGGTACAGGCTTTGGGTTCCATTCCAGGTTTGGGATTCAGGGTTCTAGTTTGGGCTTTAAGGTCAGCTTAGGTTTCAGCGTTGGTAGGGGTTAAGGTTAGGTTTAGGGATGACACATTTTCTTCACTTGTCATCATGGACAAAATAATTCTATCTGAAGTTTCTAAGTCAGAAATGTATTTCCTCTGGGGGTGCCAGGGTGGCTCCGTGTGTTAAGCCTCTGCCTTGGGATCAGGTCATGATCTCAGGGTCCTGGGATCGAGCCTTTCATCAGGCTCTCTGCTTGGCGGGGAGCCTGCTTCCACATCTTTCTCTCTGCCTGCCTCTCTGCCTACTTGTGATCTCTGTCTGTCAAATAAATAGAATTAGTAAAAGCTATTATATGATCTTTTACAAACCATTTCCTATCTTTGCATTCTCATGTGCCAAGACAGACAGGGATTATTTAAAACCCTGAAGAGAGTGCTCTTGCTTTTAAATTGCCTGTAACCTTCGTGTAATAGATTTATGATTGATGATAGATTTAGTTAAAATATAACTATTTAAAATATTTACTCTCAGTAAACGATTTCAACCTATGCTCATTTAAGTAACTTGGTGCATAATCTCTTTTCTATTAAACCATAGTGCAAGGACCAATGCCGCGTTCCCGAGAGAACCCCAAGCTATTTTTCTAGAATGGCCATATGCATATATATCAGGCGTCCTGTTTTCACTCCCTTTGTGGAGCACCTACCCTGGAGGTCATGTAATAACCAATGACCAAAAAAACAAACAAAAAACCCAAACATCCAGGTCGAAGTGCCATCCCTGCCTGGAGTGGAGGAGACTGCTCAGACAGATCCCAGGCAGGCATCTCAGCCCAGGCCTGTGCTGGGGAAGCTGGTTCCTGGCTTTGGGCGCAATCTGGAAGCCAGCAAACTGACCCAAGAGTGCAGCTGGCGTTTAGGACTGATGATCTTTTCGCAGCCAGGCTGCCCGTGGACACCCGCTCAGGGAGCCATGCTAGGAGTCTGCCCAGCGCAGGCGCTGGCAATGGGGCAGCATGCTAGGGCATAGCCCTGCACCCCACCCAGGGCTCAGGCCTCAGGAGTGAGGGGGCGGGGCCGGCGCAGAGATGGGTCTTTGCTAATTTCCAAAGCTGGAAGTGAGCTCTCAGAGGACTCAGGAGGGAGGGGGGCGGGGGCGGGGCGGGGGCGGCGAGGAGAAGGGGCTTTGCTAATTGCCCAGGCGGGAGGAGGGGCGCACAGCGCCAGGGTGCTGTGCTACAGCCCAGTCGGGACTGCAGGACCCACCATACTCGCTGCCCCTGCGCTCCCATGCTCCAGCTTAGCCCCAGAGGCCGCGGTGTCCCGTTCTCGTTCCCGCCGCCTGCTGCCCCTCCCTGCCCCATGGCTTCTCTGGAGGACCCTCTGCTCACAGGTAAAGTGACACCGCGACGCGCCCTCACCTGAAGCAGTAGCAGTGCTACTGGGCTTTTCAAGGAAGTCAGGCTGTCCCTTGGGACCTACTGGAGCCCACTGGAGCCCACAGGAGCCCACAGGAGGGGGGGAGAAGTAAGATGCCACCGGGTCCTGTCCTGAGCTGCTCCCAGCCACCAGCCTCACCACATGGTGCAAGAGGGACCCCAGAACAAAGGAAGGATACAGGCCAGCATGTCTGCTGGTGGCCCTGGGCACTTAGCTCATTGCAGTGAACCACACCGCCTCCTCAACCCACGCTTTTAAAGCCTCCTTTTTCGTTTCTGGCTTTCATGTCTGTAGGAACATGAGCCAGATCTAACTCATCTCCGACAGAGAATTCTGACTCACCCCGTGTCAGATTTTTATGAGTGGCTGTGATAGAGTAAGATAGCAATGCTCCAACCAACGGACAGTTTCCTCCCACTTGACCTCAACAGTCTTATACATTTTCTTAGCGAAAACATCTTGTCTCCTTCCATTAAGCTCATAACGTGGTCTAATAGTATACATGCGCCTTCCTTAGATGCGAAGCGATACAGAGGTCCTTTTTTTTTTTTTAATTTTACAAGGTAAAGTCAGTGAACACATCCAACTTGACGAATACGTCTCTAAAATGTCAATCCAGGCAAAGCTTTTTCTGCCTACAGTTTGGAGCCTACGTGGTGACATTTTTAAAATGCTTTCAGTCCCTCAGTGAGGCTCTTAGAAGCTAGCCAGGGCTTACTACGTGCCAGGCACTGTGTCAGGTGTTGGAGCTAAAGGGAAGGAGAGCATGGAGGCTGGCTGGGGAGGGACATCCATGACACAACCACAGCTAGAAACGGAGGCCAGTGCTAGAAAAGAGAGAGCAGGCTGCATGGAGAGTGTGTACCATGGGGCTTGTGAGCTCACGAATAAGTGGGAGTAACAGGAGTGGGGAGATGGGGGAGAGAAGAGGGTCTTCCCATCAATGGAAATCACCTGTGCTTGGAGGCAGGTGGCATGAGAGGTCTCCACAGGAAAAAGGAGGCAGTGTGGTTGAAGGGCAGAGAGATGGGGCAGAACAAGCATCTGTCAGTTGGAGGGGTATGAAGAGACTGATGGGAGGATTATGGGTGCCTTTGGAGGACTGAGAATTTGTTAGAAGATCAGTGCAGATTTCTATGGAGACAAATGCCAGGAACTGATAGGTCTTTGAAAGGTCACTCTGGCTGCCTTTTGGCAAAGGGGTTGGTAAAAGGCACTTGCAGGTGTGAACACACCAGGTGGGAGGTGAGTGCAGGAAATCAGGTGAGGGAGCATGGGAACTTGATCCGGGGGTATATAAGGGAGAATAGCCTTTAAGGAGTTCCACAAATTGGCACCAGCTGTGGCTTCATTACAGAGCTGGAAGGGGGAGGTGGGTGTGTCCTGGCGGTTACAGAAATTACATGAGAAAGGGAAGTCTTTTTAGATCTCTTTTTCAACTAGAGGAACTCTCACCTTATTGATAGAATTCCAGAGTGGGAACCAATGATATGAGGACATCTTTGAAAAGTCTGAATATGTTCTTCGACATCTTTGCAAGTGACGAGGAGACCTTGGCCTTAGGAGGCCTTGGCCCTCTTTGTAGCCAAAAAGATTTCACCTACAGATTTGGGTTCTCCCTTTTAAAGTCAAGGAGTCAGTCCTTCCAAAGGACACCTCCTATCATTTTGCCCTCTCATCATAACTCACGTGCTGGCATCTCCAAGACCCTCTGTTCCAGGTTGAGAGTATCCACTTTGGCCGGGCTGGTCTTGCCAAGAACAGCACCACAGGAAATCTAGAGCCTGTAGTGCTATTAATAACATCATCTAAGACTGTGTTTGCTGCCCTCATGGCTTCTTCCCACCATGACTCACTGAAGCTTTTAACACATTGTATCCATTAAGCTATAGTTCCCAAAGCTCATCTTCTCTAGTGCCATTAATTTTTAGGGGACCAGGCAAACCTTATACATGTCCCCCCTAATTGGATCCCTGTTCCCCCACAATCTATTTGAAAGCCTTTCACCATGATTCTTGAATGAGATCTGAGACCACTGCTGGTACCTAACACTTCTTGGCACCTTGTCTGTTAGGTTCTTGGAAGAGGAGATGGCTATGGAGGTGAGTGGGGATGGGAGTGGGAGGATTTCTCCCTTCACTTCGCTTTTTGTGTTTTCAAATAATGGGTTTTGAGGGGGCGGGGAAGTTTAACCAGACCATTTATTTTCCATCTCCCATCGATAAAATGTTTACCACTCCCCACTGGAAGAATTTAGATCTTTCCTTTGAATCTCCAGGAAAATCTCCCAAACCCAGACCACCACCATGTGGATTCAGCCATCTTCTGATTCACCTCCAGATTGTCTCCTCCTAACTGCTCAAGCCACAGGTTAAGGGCGAAATGTTCAATGCCCAAGCAATTAAGTGGGGAACACGTTCATCTAAGCAATTGCATGCAGCTCTCTATCTGCATACAGGGGGTCTCTCCCAAGCCTTTCCAACCTCAGCAAAAGAAGACAAAGCCGCAGCAGTCTGGGGTATATATCATTCATTCATTCCTGTGTTCAACACTCATGGCGGATCCCCACCAAGACAGTGGGAGAGCAAGGACTGGAGAAATCCTGGAAGCTGAAGTCTGAGGAGGATTTCAAATTCAAGTCAGAGATGAAAGAAACATCTGGACTTGGTCCTCAGGTACATGCAGTATTCTGAACTGAAGCTAGAACCAGAGACCATTGTAATGAAAGGCCTCTACAGGTGGGCTCTCACAGGTGGGCTCCAACTCAGTTTCGTGTATATTCATTCATGAAATAGCTCTTTGGGTCAACATGCAGAAGAAAACCATTTCAGAAAACTGACAATGAGGAGAGGAAAGGGAAGCCAGAAGGCTTGTGAATGGGGAGAGAGGAGGAGCCAGGGCAGAAAACCAAGAATCCCTCCCTGCCCTCCTTGCTGCCAGGGAGGTCTGAGGGACTAGTTTCCACCTGGGATCCCAAGTCCAGAACAAAAGCAGCGGGGCCACCGCGGTTGAGGGAAGGGGGTCCTCAGCACAGGCGCATGGGGCTGCGGAAAGATGGGGGCTAGCGTGCCTGCTGGCGGGGGGGGGCACCTCGCAAGGCGCTGTCCCCAGCCCGACCCCATGAGGACCCGGGTTTGGCGCAGCGCCCGGGGTGGTCCCTGTGCCCTGGGGTTCGCGGGAGGCTGGGCCTCCACAACCCCCCTCTCCGCCCCCAGGTCGGGTCCGTGCTTTCTGCTCCAGGTGAGGGCGCGGCGCGGTGTCACTTTACCTGTGTGCAGAGGGTGGTCCAGAGAAGCCTTGGGGCGGGGAGGGGCAGCAGGCAGCAGGAGCGGGACAGCGAGGCCTCACACGGGAGCGCATGGGCGGCGAGTCCGGTGGGTCCTGCAGTCTCGACTGGGCCGCAGCACAGCACCGCGGCGCTGCCCGCCCGTCCTCCGCCAGCCCCTCCACCTCCTCCCAGACTCTCAGCCACATCCTCTGTGAGCTCACTTCCAGCTTTGGCAATTAGCAAAGCGCCTTCTCCCCGCCGCCCTCGACCCGCCCCCGCCCCCCTCCCTCCTGAGTCCTCCTCGAGCTCACTTTTTGCTTTGGCAATTAGCAAAGCCCCTTCTCTGCGCCGCCCACGCCCCCCTCCCTCCTGAGGCCCCGCCCTGGCTGGGGCGCGGGGGAAGCCCTGGGGGCTGCAAGCGTTGCCAGCGCTGGCGCTGGGCAGCCTCCTAGCCTGGCTCCTTGAGCGGGTGTCCACCCGCGGCCTGGCTGCAAAAAGAGCATCAGTCCTGTTAACCCTGGCTGCACTCTCCCTTCAGTTTGCTGGCTTCCAGATTGCGCCCAAATCCAGGAACCAGCTTCCCCAGCACAGGCCTGGGCTGAGATGCCTGCCCAGGATCTGTTTGAGCAGTCTACTCATCTCCAGGCAGGGATGGCACTTCCACATGGATGTTTGGGCTTTTTTATTGTTTTTTGGCCATTGGTTATTATTACATGACCTCCAGGGTAGGTGCTCCACAAAGGGAGTGAAAACAGGATGCATGATATACCCCTCACCTCCCATGCTGTCTTTCTCTTAAATAATAAGCACTGCCGAACTATCTGAGATTCTGTACCTTCTCTCCAGCCATGAACCTATCACTGTCTTTAACTCTTGAAAACTTCATTAGACAAATTAATGTGGTGAAGGAAGCAATATGAGAAAGCCTATTAATCTGATGAGCATGGAACTGAACAAACCCTATAGATACTTTCCCTTTGATTTCTAGCCTATCAATACCTACAGTGAGTCACATACACTCAAGATTATTGTTTTTATTGTATACTTCATATATTCATTGATTTTGGACTCGTTATCATTTTGTTGAACTGTTAAACTATGGTAATAAACAAACTTTTAATTAACTTTTCCTCCTATGATACAAATATAACTTGCACTTGAGCTTTAGCTAATTTTATGTTCTAAAATTGCCAAAACAAAATGATCAAGGTTTCTAGATTATTTACTGTATTTTCTACTATATAATATTGTTCTATCTCTTCTGTATAAAGAAAATGAATGCTTGGGGCTCTTGGGTGGCTCAGTGTGTTAAAGCCTCTGCCTTCTGCTCAGGTCATGATCCCAGAGTCCTGGGATAGAGCCCCACAACAGGCTCTCTGCTCAGCAGGTACTCTGCTTCCCTTCCTTACTCTCTGCCTGCCTCTCTGTCTACTCGTGATCTCTGTCAAATAAATAAATAAAATCTTTAAAAAAAGAAAATGAATGCTTGATAACTAAATGAATGCTTTACTGAACAAATTAAATATGGCAATAGCATTTTATTTTATCATGCTTCACATATTAAACAATAATATTATATCACTAGTCTACAAATAATCTACTCGCATAGTCATTTGGAAGCTTTTAGCAAAAGAATTCTTCCTCCTGATTGTAGTGTAAAAGCCACAGAAATATACAGAAGACTCCTAGGATAGAAAGTTAAATCCAGTTATCCGTGATGCCTTGAGTAGGACCTGACCTATGTATGTCCTGGGATGCACTAGTAACTGTTACATGTGATAGGATTATATTTAATATATACAGTTTCATTTACTTCACAAAAGACATATAAATTTGAGAATAAAATATTTGATGAATCTATAAAGTCTATATTTATTTGTAACTAATGTGGTAGAATTAAGATGTTAATTTGAAAAAAAATTCATTGAACACATACACATATTCAATTGTTTTTATATATATAAACAGCATTATTTATTTATGTAAATAAATGCATTGTCAGTAAAATCCATTTACTTATCAATCATAAGGGTAATTTTAACTACTAAGAATAAGAAATATGTGAAAAGATAAGTGTTCAAGAGTGCAGTTTGTGGTAATTAATACAATATGATAGGCTCATAAAAAAGATATATTACTTGAACTTATAAGCTTCTATAATTAAGCGATGACCACTTGAAATTTGTAATTAGTCATGCTGCAGTTTTTCCTTGCACTAAAGGCCTTCCCCAGAAGTTCATTAAGAATTTCTGTGAATGTCCTTATGTTTAATCTCATTCATAGATTCCACTGCTGCTCATAAAACAAAGCCAAAAAGAGAGGTAACTCTATGTGGCACTCCATCCACAAGCAATACATTCATAAATAATTAAAAAGCTCTCTACTTTATTTGTTACCCATTCAGCTAATAATTTAAATGAGTAACTGAGGCCATTTTACCAGCACTTTTAATAGAATGCGACTCAGAAACTTCACAGTGTTATTTAAGAAGAAATGCTCACGTGTTAAGGTATTTATTTTTTTTAAATCAACAAAATAATTTTCAAATATTAAAAGCAAATATCTCCTTTTCCTGCAAGTTTCCTTGCTATGTCAAAGTTACAAATAAATACATTAAAATCGTATTTTGAGTAGTAGATAAAAACAAAAGTTTTGAAACTGTGGGTTGAGTGTCTGGGTTAACTTGTATAAATATGTGAACTCAATGTATTTAGACTTTATTAGATTTTTTTTTAGACTATTTAAAAATACATGCTCAGATAATGACAACATTATTTTATTCATTTTAATAAATAAATTAATTTATTTAATTATGTTTAGATATTTATTTATTAAATTAATGATTTAATATTTAATAATCTAAATTTGAAATATTTTAAATTCTAAAAATATTTATTTAATTAAATTGATATATTTAATATAAATATTTAATAAATTATTTAATCATTATTATAATTATGCAATACATTATGTATTGTGTAATAATTGCATTTTAATAAATAAATAAATGTATTATTTACATTATTTTATTTTATTTTATTTTATTTTATTTAGTTGACAAAGAGAGGGAGAACGCAAGCAAAGGGAGCTGCAGGCAGAAGGAGAGGGAGAAGTAGGCTCCCAGCTGAGTAGAAAGTTCAACCTGGGGTTCCATCCCACGACCTTGGGATCACCACCTGAGTCGAAGGCAGATGCTTAAGTGACTGAGCCATCCAGATGCCCAAGGCTTTGTATTCTTCGCTTCTAAATATTGATGCTCCTTCATCTCTGGAGTTAGTAAATTGATGTTGAGAATTCATATCAAAGAATTGATAGTAGCTGTTAAACAGAAACATGTAATTTAGGGGAAAAAAAGAGCAGAAGGAAGAGAAAGGCCAAAAGTCAAAAGCACATTAATATAAAATTTAATTAGATAAAAAAGCTGATATTCCTGAAGGGGGCTAATAAAAGAGCTGCAAAGAGCTGATAGGATTAGGAAAATTGTCCACTCCTGGTCATTTCATAATTTTAAACTATTCCTTATTAATAAATAGACTTAGTTCCAGAAACACAATCACATAAGAACATTTCCACCAAGTTTCCTCTAACAGCATTTACAAATTAGACGTTCAAACAATGCAGTTCATTACATGTTGCATCTGTATCTTAAAGTTTAAACACTTTCTGTGACACATTTTCTAACAATTAAAATTAAAAAAATATATATAGATATATATACATATATATCTATGTATATATATATATACCTTATCCCTAAATGGAAAAAATATATATATAGAGAGAGAAACCTCATCCCTAAATGAAACCTTTCTTTGTTTATTAGCTTAAATAGGTAAATTAGCAACAACAACAACAACAAACAGCTAATATTATAGAGGTAGGAACAATTGACCTTTTCATTCATTGCTATTTTCTAAAAATTCCTATTTTATTTTTTTCTCAAGTCTGTCATAATAATTTTCTAAATCTCCTGCCTTATTCAATTTTTTTCTTTTAGTGGAAATCTCTATTTCATATTTATTTTCTCTTCCTCCACTCTTTGCTCTAATAATTCAATGTATTATTAGATTTTCTGTTTTTCTCTTTATCCAGATATATCTTTTCTTTCTTTCTTTCTTTTTTAAATAATTTGATTTGCTGGCATTTTACATCAGTACATGCTTTCTTATGGATGTTAGAAATGTCTGTGGAACTACTAGAAGAATAAACTTTTTTACCTTTAAGAAGTTTACAGTCTAGAGTGCCTGGGTGGCTCAGTTGGTTAAGTGTCTTCCTTCAGCTTAGGTCATGATGCCAGGGTACTAGGATCCAGTCCTGCATCAGCTGCCTGCTCAGCAAGGAGTCTGGTTCTTCCTCTCCCTCTGCCCCTCCCTCTCTCTCTCTAATAAATAAATAAAATCTTTAAAAAAAAGACTTACTGAAATCTGAGACTGAATTACTAAATTCAGTCTTAATAGAAGACAGCTAAACAAAGCAATGATCACAACTGGAAAATTTAGCGAGATCATGGTTTAACATTTTTGGTTGACACAGGACCTCTTTCAGTAACAACTTTCCCTAAATATCAATTTCTTTTTAAGGCAAAATATTTTGACAAGAAATCCAGATCCTTCTGATCGTTTTCATATCAATTTAAGGTGACATCCTCAGAGTATATAATCAAATATGTAATTATTCTATCTGTTGCCTTGTATATTGCCTGTATCTTTTTCAGACTCAAAGTTCCATTGAGGTAGAGTTTTTTTTTTTTAAAGCAGAGATTTTTAAAGTGTTTGATATATACAAGATGCTTAATAAGTGTTTACAAAGCCTATGTATTACAGAAGCCTTAAACAGGCTTTAAAATAATGTAGGTGATATTAGTAGTCATATCAAACAATTTTTAGGTTTCAGTCATGTAAATAACTACATTTCTCAGAGACAGAGAAACATACAAATGGTCTGGGTCCAGTAGGATAATGCTAGCATGTGTTGTTAATTCTTTTATATGACCTTATTCTTGCAAGAATTGATTATGTGGCAGAAAAAAAGGTATCACTATCTTATACTTTATTATTTAAAGAGATTTATGGAAGTCTTAATTTCTTACACTACCCCTTTGTTTCAGTGGACCCAATTTCCGTGGTAATGGTGAGAGGAAAGTAGGCAATTTAAGCAGCAGCAAAAATCTCCTACAAGGCACTATAAAATAAGGCTTGTTCTAGATCATGGGTCTGTCCAAAGGGGAATGTTAAGGGGTAGAATGGATGATGGATGCATTGTGGACTTATAACTTTAAGATTAATACTGTTATGCCCCAATAATGGGTCTATTATTAAAGGAGCGAGACTGATGTAAAGCAAAGGTCAAGCAAAGCTTTATTTCATGCCAAGCATCAAGAATCTAACCGAACGTTCGGGGCCACACCTCTTATGAGAGAAGGCAACCCTTTGCTGTTTCACAGTCTAGCTTTTAAGGGCAAAGGCCATGCAGTCAGGCCTGGCCACGCACAGGTGACCAATGAGATTTTAACACACACAGGAAACTCCACAGTGAGGCTAGATGACCAATTGAGGTTCAATTTACCCTAGTATAGACATTTGACCCAGCCTATTACACCTTGATTAGGATTGGTGCAAAAAAGTTTCCCAAAGGGCGGAGGAGTGGGGCATACTCCTTAGTATCTAGGGAGACAATATGCAAATACCGCCCCCCTCCCGCTGATTGATGTCTCCACCTGGCCTGACCCACCCTTGTATATGGGCTTTGTTACCTGGAGCTGATTTCCAGGACTTGTTTTTAAGTGAATCCCCTGGGGGAAGGGGAACAAGGACAGTTTAAGGGTTAACCTCAATGAAAGCCTCTTGCTAAAATATAAAAATATAAAATAGGTCCTTACATTACAACAACTCAGTAGGGAAAGTCCCAGTGTGGTGATAAAAGAAGTGAGGTAACTTGCATTGCACATTTTTTTTAAAAACTTGTAAGTTGTATTTTTCCGTGCCATGACATCATACTTTATCTTCATCTCTGTCTACTAGTTTAAAACTAGTTAAACAAACTCAACAATTTTTTAAAAAATATTTTATTTATTTATTTAAAAGCAAAAGCCAGAGAGAGAGAGAGAGAGCATGAGCAATATGGGGCTCGATCCCAGGACTCTAGCGATCCTGATCTGAGCCAAAGGCAGACACTTAACTGACTAAGCAGATGAGACTCCCACAAACTCAACAATTTTATAAAATTTTTATTTGTTGGGGTGCCTGGCTGGAACAGTCAGTAAAATATGTAAATCTTTATCTTGGGGTTGTACGTTTGAAATCCACCTTGGGTGTAGAGGTTTCATTTAAAAATAAAATCTTTAAAAAAATTTTTTTTTCATTTTTTTATTTAAGCCATTGTATGGCAGTGTTGATCACTATATTGTACACCTGAAACTAATATTAACCTTATTTTAACTAACTACAATTTAAATAAAAACTTTAAAAATAAAATAAAAATAATAATCATAAAAATAAAAAAGAGGAAAAATTATTTGGCAGGAAATTTTCTTAATTGCATTATTATTTATTATTATCATAGTCTGCGTGTGTCGGTGGGAAGTGGCTGGTATTACATGAGTTTCATATTTGTGTTACACTGAGGTCCATGTCTGTAGTCAGTCTTTTTTTTTCTTTTAGTTTATTTTCAGGGATCCAAAATTCATTGTTTATGCACCACACCCAGTGCTTCATGTAAAAAATTCCCTCCTTAATACCCACCACTGGGCTCACCCAACCACCTGCCACCCTCCTCTTCAAAACCCTCAGTTTGTTTCTCAGAGTCCACAGTCTCTCATGGTTTGTCTCTCCCTCCGATTTCCCCCAGCACACTTCTCTCCATCTCCCAGTGTCCTCCACGTTATTCCTCATGTATTGAGTCTTATAAAAACTTTTATTTCTTTCCCTATTCTGCTTTGCATATGCTTACCTTAGATTTTAAAATGTTATAAACCTCTCCTGCCTGGTCCATTTTCTCTCTCTTCTCTCATGATTTCTCATGCTCTCCCTGCCAACCCCACATGCCTTACAATATCTGGATATGACTAATTTCTTCCTGAGCTACTTTATTCTACTCTGCCATATGGTTGCCCTTCCCTCTTCTGTACCATAACTTCTATCCCCTGCATTTGTGCTTTAACAATACCTAATTCTTTTCACTACATCTGTATCTTTGAGGTCAATACTCAGTAGTGCAATCGCTGGGTCATAGGCTAGCTCTATTTTACTGGAAAGAAGGGCCATATGCACCCCAGTGTTCATAGCAGCAATGTCCACAATAGCCATTCTGTTGAAAGAGCCAAGATCCCCTACAACAGACAAACGGATAAAGAAGATGTGATCCAAGGATACAATGGAATATCACTCAGCCATCAGAAAGGATGAATACCCAACTTTTGCATCAACATGGATGGGACTGGAAGAGATTATGTTAAGTGAAATAAGTCAAGCAGAGAAAGTCAATCATCATATGGTTTCACTTATTTGTGGAACCTAAGGAATAGCATGGAGGACATTAGGAGAAGGAAAGGAAAAATGAAGTGGGGGGATTGGTGGGGGAAATAAAACATGAAAAACTATGGACTCCAAGAAACAAACTGAGGGTTTTAAAGATGAGAAGGATGTGGGGATGGGTGAGCCTGGTGATGGGTATTAAGGAGGGCACATATTGCATGGGGCACTGGGTGTTTTACACAAACAATGAATGATGGAACACTACTTCAAAAACTAATGATGTATTGTATGGTAACTAACATAACATAATTAAAAAAAAAAAGGAGGGGGACAATACCTAACACTCAATATTTGCTAGTTTCTTGTTTACCTCCTTTTAAGAGTAAGCTCATTTAGTGTTTTTTTTTTTGGTTTGTTTGTTTTTTTTTTTGTCTCAACTAAAAGAAAAAAAATAATACACATTATTTTGAAAACTTTTTGAACAGTGTACAAACGTTAGTCAAGTCCACAATGTCTCATCTCTTCTTCCTCCTAACATGGCTAAGTTGAAAAACCCTTTATCTGGGAAAAGATCATTCTCCTGCCACCTTGTGTAAGATTTTGGCTTTAGGTTAGATTATCCTTTCTTTCCTTTTCTTTTTTTTTTTTAAGATTTTATTTATTTATTTGACAGACAGAGAACACAAGTAGACAGGGGCTGGCAGATAGAGAGGAAGGGAAGCAGGCCCCCTGCTGAGCAGAGAGCCCGATATGGGACTCGATCCCAGGATCCTGAGATCATGACCTGAGCCGAAGGCAGCGGCTTAACCCACTGAGCCACCCAGGCGCCCTCTTTCCTTTTCTGAAAATAAGTTGAAAATATTAATAGCCTCAGTTTCTTCTTCCAAAATATGACTGCTTCTTTACCAAGTGCAAAAGCAACCCATTTTGACCATAGTAAATAGCTTGGACCTACTTTTTTTGGCTCACTGTTTTAGTGAGACAAGTGGAGTGAAGATGACACACCATTTCCAAATGTATTAATAATTGGTAGACCATACTTCTAAATTGAAGTTTTGTTGCCATTAAACTACGACCAGACTCACTATAATTACAGAGGTAAATTCTTTATATTTACTATATTTGAAATTACCATATAATACCAAAATAAAATTATGATTATGTGAAGGGTCTGTAATATTAAGAAGATGACTTTGAAATGATTGCTTATCTAAATGAAATTTCCCATTTTATAATCTTGTATAAGCTTCCGTTGTCATTTCCTATTTAAAATCTATTAGAAGGCACTCTTATTTTCCCTTAAGTGGGAAGTCAAATGTGGAACAAATTCATCCCAAAGGAACTGATTCTATGTTCCACTGAAGACCAGGTGGCTTCCATGTGGCATTTTGCCTCTTGCATATTGTTCATCTCCTACAACAAATGGGGGTATGCTCTTTATTAAACTAATTCAACTCAATTAGAGATATTGTCTTCAAGGGATAACATCATAGAGACTAGAATCAGCATCATACTTTTGGGAAAATTGGGCCCAGGGTATTTGTTTTGTTTTGTTTTAAGATTTTATTTATTTATTTGACAGACAGAGACCACAAGTAGGCAAATAGCGGGTGGGGGGGGGGGAAAGCAAGCTCCCTGCTGAACAGAGAGCCTGATGCAAAGCTCGATCCCAGGGCTCTGAGATCATGGCCTGAGCCAAAGGCAGAGGCTTAACCCACTGAGCTACCCAGGTGCCCCTGGGCCCAGGTTTTGATGGCTTCTTTCCTCAATCTTATAAAACCTATTTGAACTCTACTGGATGCCAGAACTGCTTAAAAATATTTGGTCCCTTGTAATTTATCCTTCCAGTATTCAATGCACCTGATCCATGTAATATCCTATAGTATTTTTGTCAAATGAAGACTCTCAAAGTGTGATTCTTGGGAGACACTTTTCAATTGGTTCTTACATTTCTGCATTTATTATTTGTTCTAGGCCATCCTTTGAAGATGGTTGTATTGAATAGACTTGGAAGACAGAAATAGTATCTTTTTTTTTTAACTTAACCTGTTGTGTTTGCAAATATTTTCTGCCTCTGTTTTGATTCTTCTTGTGGGAACTGAGGCTCAGAACTGATATATAACTCCCATCCCTACACACACACACACACACACACACACACACACACAAATACTGTTAATATTCTGGCTACCTCTATTGCTGTGAATAATAAACTATATTACTTCTGAACCATGAGTCTGCGTCTTCTATCAACACCCAAGAAATACGGCAGACTCATACACCAGCTTTCAAATAAGGGAAAATAATCTCAGATGCTTTATATTTTTTGAAAGTGTTACCTACTTCTGAACATATGACTGAACACATATAAAGCTGGAGCCATGACCATTTAGAGCTTCTTCTGTGGAAGAACTATGCATTCACTAGTAAACAAAAGTAGTTTCATCTTTTTTTTTTTTTCCTCCTGGACACCATTTCCTCTCTCACACTGTTGCTCAAATTGGATGGAGTCTAAGGTCCTTTGAGGAAATTTTTTTTAATGATTCAAAATAAAATAGGAAGAGTCTAAAGTGCTAAAAATACTTCTAGATAAAAGGTATAAGATAATGCCAGAAAGGATAGTAATTTTATCTAACAACTGCCTGTTCACCCCTTTTTTGTTCAATAACTAATCTCCAAATTCCTGACTAAATCCCTTTTGTAAGCCAGAATGTGAGCTAAAAACTGGGATTTTAAAAAATTTTCATTTGAAATCCAGTTAGTTAACATATATGGTTGTATTAGTTTCATGTGTACAATATAACATATAGCACTCAGTGCTCATCATGACAAGTGCTCTAATTAACCCCCATCACTTATTTAATCCATCACTCCTTTCAGATACCGTCAAGTAACCATCAGTTTGTTCTCTGTAATGAAATGTCTGTTTCTTGCTTTGTTTCTCTTTCTATGTCTTATTATTTCCCCTTTGCTTGTTTGTTTTGTTTCTTTTATTCCATATATGAGTAAAGGTATTTGTCTTTCTCTGACTGACTTATTTCACTTTTAGCATTATACTGTCTAGTTCCAACCATGTTATTGCAAATGGCAAGATTTCAGTCTTTTTTATGGCAGAATAATATTCCATTGTATATAGATACCACTTATTCTTTATTCATCAATTGATGGATACTTGGGCGCTTTCCATATCTTAGCTTTATAAATAATGCTGCTATAAACATAGGGGTGCTAGCATCCCTTTGAAAAAGTTTTCTTATATTCATTGGGTAAATACACACCAACAGGTTTGTTGGATCACAAAGGACTTCTATTTTTAAATTTTATGGAAATTCCATACTGTTTTCAAATATGGCTGTATCAGTTTGCATCACCACCAACAGTTCACAATTGTTACTTTTTCTTTTTTTTTAAGATTTTATTCATTTGACAGAGAGAGATCACAAGTAGAGAGAGAGAGAGGAGGGAGCAGGCTCCATGCCTGGCAGAGAGCCCGATGTGGGACTTGATCCCAGGACCCTGAGATCATGACCTGAGCTGAAGGCAGAGGCTTAACCCACTGAGCCACCCAGGCAGCCCCCACAAGTGTTACTTTTTCACATCCTCTCCAACACCTTTTGTTTCTTGTAGTGTTGATTTTAGCCATTCTGACAGGTGTGAGGTGGTACCTCTTTCTAGTTTTGCTTTGCAATTTCCTGATGATACATGATGATGGCCATCTTTTCATGTATCTACTGAACATTTGAATGTGTTCTTTGGGGAAACACTTGTTCATGTCTTCTATCCATGTTTTTATTGGATTATTTGTTTTTGGATGTTGACTAAAAACTGGATATTAAGTAACACACAAGACAGGTTTCCTTGAGCTTAAATTTTATTTGCATGAGTATCATTAACAGGAAAAAATATGCATATGTGTATGTACAAGTGTGTTTATGTATACATCTATCTATCTATCCTCTATCCCCTGTCTTCTAATTGTGGTAAATCCTGTAAGGTGGGGAATGGGATAGTCTGAAGAAATATGCTTCTGGATATGCTGGGTAAGCAAATTTAATTGCACTCAGATGCATTGGATATAAGTGAATCACTCAAATGAGTTATTTAATATTATATAGAAACAAATTAAAAGTTTATGTAGTTGAAAATAATAGGTAGTTAAAATAATTTTTTTGTTTGTTGTTTTCGTGTCTTTTTTTGTTTATATATACTATGGTGTGAATGTTTATGTCTTCCAAAATCATATTATGAAATCTAACTCTGTAAGTGCTAGTATTAAAACATAGGGGCCTTTGGGAGGTGATTAAGTCATAAGTGGGATTACAGTCCTTTTAAAGAAGACCCCAGAGAGTTCTCTTGCTTCATTCATCATGTACGTTTACAGTGAGAAGATAGCCATCTATGAGGAAGTGGGCTCTCCCTGGATCTGCCCATTCCTTAATCTTGAACTTCTCCGTTCTAGAACTGTGAGAAATAAATTCCTGTTCTTTATAAGCTATTAAGTCTATATCATGTCCGTTATAGCAGCCTGCATGCAGAAGGACACTATGACCTAAAATGAGAGCAATAAATATAAAGTTTCAGTAAAGTCAGTTGGTACAATGTTTTTTTTACTTAGAGAAGACATGCTGCTTCATGTTAAACCTTGATATTGTATATGTTTCTTAAAGGGCCACTTCTTACTCCTTTGTGTGTTTTCCACAAAGTCCAGGATGATGCCTTACATAAAGGTAATATTTTATAAATACTGTTGGAAATATATACTTCTCTAAAATCTTATTTTGCCTACAGATTACTTGGATCCACTTTGCCTTGTGTAGAATATTTGAAATATATTAAGAACAGAATGTCTCTCTAAATAACATTTAGAATCATCATTAGTTTATGACTCCTGACTCATTTGTTTATGCAGTGATACATACTACAAGAACACTAAAGTTTGTAATATAATTTTGAATTAATCACCAAGCTAGTTTATTTTAACTTATGAAAAAATAATTTCTCATGTTGGTTTAATTCTGCTCTTATGTTATGGTCATGACATTTTCATTAAAATAAAGTAGAAAATAGAAGTAAATAATAAATGAAAAATAAAAACTAAAAAATAAAAAAATAAAAGCAAATCTCTTGTGAAATGTTAAACTTTTCTTACTTATTTTGTTTTGCTTTTCCTCTACCATGCTGGCAAAGCTGTATGTTGTAGATAGGTACAATTTTCTAGGTGCTAGGTTTGTTACTTTTGCTAAAATTTTCAAAATATAAGGAGTTGAATAGTCATGGATTGTTTATTAAACTCCTTATCTACACATATAAAAATAAAACAAGGATGGTGACCTGGGTATTTCTAAAATTGTATTCTGTTTTTCCATATTATGGTTTACAATGTAATTAATAAAGATTCTGCATATATTAACATCCATCCCCTTCTATCTCATCTGTATGTCCATACAGAGCATGTATGATTTCTATTCATTGCTATGTTGTGGTGAAGAGATTGTCTGAAGTAGCCTATATTTATGCAGGTAGATCTTAAGCTACGGTGCTCTTGTTTATTTGCTTGTTCATGATCAGTATGTCTGAAATATGGTAACTATTGCATCAGGTGTGACGATTAAAAAATATTATTGGTGCCTGATACACTGTGATGAAATAGGTAAGTCGATTCATAATTTGTTAATTAAATTAGAAAAGAAATTCCTTTGGATTTGCTCTTTATTAAGAGTTTTTTTTTTAACGAATGCCTTGGGATGTTTTTTGTGTAATATATATCACATGCCTCAACCTTTAAATTTGAATTTAGAAAAGAGTTATCAGAATGAGCCTAGAAAATATTGTTATGGGGGCGCCTGGGTGGCTCAGTGGGTTAAGCCGCTGCCTTCGGCTCAGGTCATAATCTCAGAGTCCTGGGATCGAGTCCCACATTGGGCTCTCTGCTCAGCAGGGTGCCTGCTTCTTCCTCTCTCTCTGCCTGCCTCTCTGCCTACTTGTGATCTCTCTCTGTCAAATAAAGAAATAAAATCTTAAAAAAAAAGAAAACATTGTTTTGAAATATTTTTGTTCTGTTATATTATGTTAACTTAGGAAATAATGGTAGTTATTTTTATTAGCATTTCCTACTTTCCACATGCTCTTACAGATGAGATATCATGTTTCTCCTACTCTTTTTATCGTGGTTGTTATATTCTTCATGATCAATAACAATCAATGAAAATTCACAACATTAATTTTCTTTGGGAAAGTGATATTTTAGCAGAAATTCATGACCAAAAATTTTAGCTGTTGTTCTTCCAGGAGATGAGACTATCAATGTTCCCGAAATTTCAAGAAATAGAACTTATTAATTGTGTTGGTTGATGTTTATTGTCTCTGAACTTAGAGGTGCATAATTCAATTTAAAATTTATTTTGGGGGCGCCTGGGTGGCTCAGTGGGTTAAAGCCTCTGCCTTTGGCTCAGGTCATGATCCCAGGGTCCTGGGATCGAGCCCCGCATCGGGCTCTCTGCCTAGCAGGGAGCCTGCTTCCTCTTCCCTCTCTCTCTGCCTGCCTCTCTGCCTATTTGTGATCTCTATCTGTCAAATAAAATAAATAAAATCTTAAAAAAAACGGAGTGGGCCTTATGGGGATGCTTATCTGAAATTGAGGGACATTATAAAAAAATAAAAAATAAAATTTATTTTGAATTGAAAACAAGATCTTACTGAAGTTTAGGCATCCCACTTTATATCAGGCCTCCAGTACATTCTAATTTATTTATAGAAAATATCATAAACATGAATGACACTTTTCCTATTGCATTTATATGAAACTGCAATGACTCAAAAATGTCCTATTTGAAAAGCACTACCTTTCTATATTTTCTGTTTCCTAGGAGGAATGGATATACCATTTTAGCTCAATTATCCAACAGTATTCAAAACCACCATGAATTTTAAAACATACTTATTACACCCTAAAAATCAAGTATGAAAATGTATAAACAACCAAATCTCTATCTGTAAATGAAATACTCCCACACAGACAGGTTTTAAAACTTTCTATCTTAAGGAATTTGGTAGCACAGACTCAGGGTAGTAGTTTCAGTGCCTACAGTATACTTTCAGGAAGAGAGTAATGTAAGCTCTGAGTCACTTTCTGCCTAGAGATGACCTAATAGTGGTTCTGGCATTGTTTGTTTGTTTTTGAAAATATGTTCCTGGGCGTCATTCAGAAAATGCAGAGTTTGGCATCTATATAAATTAAGGATGATCGTTTTGAACTTTTGCCTTTCATTACATCAAATTAACATAATTGGACAGAAATTCCACTAAATTAAGCATTGTTAGGAAATGTGTAAATTGGAGCTACTCAAATTAGTTGCTCTTTGAACTATATGCTGTTGGTTCAGGATTAGATAAGGATTTTGAAGGCAAACCTAAATCATTGCTTCCTTTTTTGAGAGATTCTCAGCATATTTTCTTAAAATTAGCTGAAATAAACAATGTGTTTAGTCGCAAAGTGATTTGCATTTTTGAACAAACTCCCTATCTCCTTAAGAATTATAACAGATATTTCATGAAACATCATTGATCTTTACTTTGTTACACTGCTGTAAAGTACATTCAGAGTTGCCAGTTAAAGGTGTTAGTGTTGAGATGAAATGTCATGCATTTTTCTTCACTTCCATGCAAATGAACACAGTAATTTATTAAGACACAATGAAGAAAAAAAAATTGACAATGAGTTCCAGATTTTGAAAATCACTTGCCATTCAATCCAAATTGTGAGTTTGATCAGTTACTGAACACTTTATAATGCACCCCCGGTAATTTTACAAAGATTACTTTTTTCTTACCAATTCTTGATTATTCTGTCTTGCAATGCAGAGAAAGCTAACTAATTTAAAATAAACTTCCGTTAATTTTGATTGTTATAAACTTAAAATTGATTAATTTCCATATACAGAGTTTAAAATGTTCACAATTTACATTAAATATATATTCTGTGTATACCTTGGAAAAATTATACTGAAAATTGAAATTAAA
The DNA here is from genome assembly GCF_964662115.1 of Mustela nivalis. Classification (NCBI taxonomy): domain Eukaryota; kingdom Metazoa; phylum Chordata; class Mammalia; order Carnivora; family Mustelidae; genus Mustela; species Mustela nivalis. The sequence goes on from NC_139040.1 coordinate 75,952,843, forward strand.
ATGATGTTGTATATAGCTGCAAGAAGCCGCCTGTCCCATTTCATCTTACTATATAAGTTGTGTCAGGTAATTTATAAAATCCCTGCTGCATAACAAATCTATTTTTTGTTGGAATGGGTAGTAATGTTTCTTCTTATTTCGAAATAAGAGTTGGTCTATGAGTGCCTCTGCAACTGTATTTTCCCTAAGTGGCTTCATGGTCTTGAACTGAGAAAGCTCAGAGCATTAAACATCAAAGTAATATATTTTGACATAATTAGACATCAAGGAAATGCAATTAAAATGACACTGAGATATCACTACACACTTACCAGAATGGCTAAAATAAAATATAATGACAAGCCCAAAAGAAAAAAATATACCATTTGATGATACACAATGGCAAGTTGTACCATAACTTAACCATCTCAGACTAGTGTAGTGTTAAATTTGTTTTTCTAAGCCATGTTTTGGGTCACTTACCACTTTTCAAGGATATAAAGTGCTATCATTTTACTTAAAACTGTGAAATTTGGTCAGATTTAAATTTCAATTTATGTTAAAACATTCTGTAAACTGTGTTAGTCTTTGACATTTGTTCCCTCAGTTCAGTGAATAACACTATATCATATTCTGAAAAATACGCTTATTTTTATTTTGAAAAATATCTCTTTTTCCTCTTATGGTAATTATTAATATGAATTAATAGTAGAATTTGATATGGTCCAATATGACCATAAATACTTTATTTTATATTATCAAATTTAATAATGAATATAATGTACTTCTTTGGACAATTTTTAAAGACCAGTCTACTCTTAAAACAAAAAAAATGGATTCCCACCAACAGCCACTCTGGAAAACAGCATGGAGGTTCCTCTAAATGTTGAAAATAGAACTGCCCTATGACCCAGCAATTGCACTATTGGGTATTTACCCTAAAGATACAAATGTAGTGATCCAAAGGGGCACATGCACCCGAATGTTTATAGCAGCGATGTCCACAATAGCCAAACTATGGAAAGAACCTAGATGTCCATCAACAGATGAATGGATCAAGAAGATGTGGTATATATACACAATGGAATACTATGCAGCCATCAAAAGAAATGAAATCTTGCCATTTGCGACAACATGGGTGGAACTAGAGCGTATCATGCTTAGCGAAATAAGTCAAGCAGAGAAAGACAACTATCATATGATCTCCCTGATATGAGGAAGTGGTGATGCAACATGGAGGCTTAAGTGGGTAGGAGAAGAATAAATGAAGCAAGATGGGATTCGGAGGGAGACAAACCATAAGTGACTCTTAATCTCACAAAACAAACTGAGGGTTGCTAGGGAGAGGGGGTTTGGGAGAAGGGGGTGGGATTATGGACATTGGGGAGGGTATGTGCTTTGGTGAGTGCTGTGAAGTGTGTAAACCTGGTGATTCACAGACCTGTACCCCTGGGGATAAAAATATATGTTTATAAAAAATAAAAAATTAAATTAAAAAAAAATAATAAAATAAAATAAAATAAAAATGGAGATGCACTTCTTTAGTTCACCCAAATTTCATTTTATTATATATAACCTCAGATAAATTTCAACAAATCATAATTTATTAAAATCATGTCTACTTAAAAATCTCATAGAAGAGTTAAACCATCAAAAATAAAAATAAACACACACAACACACACACATCACCCATGTATTGGCAAATCACAATTGCTGTAACAATACATTAGGCATTCCACAGTTAAGGGCTATCAAAATTTCCATCAGTGACAAAAAGATTTGTATCCAAATGGACTGATTTTCCAGAATCTAAGAAAAAGTCTCCTAGGATTTATTTAAAGGTAAATATTTGAACAAATACTTCTTAAATTTAGGAAATTCAGAACATACGATTAAAGAATATTTGCAGTGCAGACTATATTCAATCCTTCCTTCAAAATGTGCCTTTGAGTACATAATTCTGTTTTCTCGATCTAAATTGAGCTGTCTTCCGAGGAAGTTTTCCAAAATGTGTGTCTCTGTGTGATAAATGTTCTAAGACCTAACATGCTTCATTGTATTTTACTGTGCTCTCAAATTTAATCAATAATTTGGATTGATGTATAATACCTAGTTTCAAATACCTTTTCCATCTATAAAAACTCCCAGCTGTCTCTTTATATGCTATTACTATTGAGCATTGTGCTGTCGGTATTATTCTTGTACATTTTAGGTGATCTGTTCTTCTCTTGGGCATCTTTTATGCTCTTCTCTGTTTTTGATATTCTTAAAACTCACCATAATGTATATGAGTGGTTTTTAGTGTGTGTAGTTTTTGTTTTGTTTTGTTTCTGATATCTCATGTTTGGCATCATTTTAAGTCTGGTATCTTTTATCTTTCTTTAATTCTCCAAAATTTATCTCAGTACTTATTTAAATATTTTCTTTATTTTTTTTTCTCTTCTGCTGTATTTGGGCAGAAGTCATTAATTTGTTTGTTTGTTTTTCCCAACTCATTTATTTATTTTACAGCTATATTCATCTTAGTCTCCATTTATTGTATTCTTTATTTCTACAATTTTCACTTAATTTATATTCACAGTATAGTATCTTTCTTTTCCTTGTATATGTATATCATTATTTTATCATATACTTTTAAGCTATTTTTAAAAATATTTTATTTATTTATTTGACAGTGAGAGATCACAAGTAGGCAGAGAGGCGGGCAGAGAGAGAGGAAGGGAAGCAGGCTACCTGCTGAGCAGAGAGCCTGATGCGGGACTTGATCTCAGGACCCTGAGATCATGACCTGAGCTGAAGGCAGTGGCTTAATCCACTGCGCCACCTAGGTGCCCCTAAGCTATTTTTTAAATTCCTGTTCCAATAACACTTGGATTGCCATATAATGTTAACCACATCATCTTTTTTGGTAAGTAATTGTACTTTTTATGTGCATAGTTATTTTGGTCTATGAGTTCAGCTCCTCTTAGGATCATCAAATCTCTGTAAAGTCTGGGTATGCTAGGATTTTCTAAGCAACAATAAAATACATTGAAACCTGGTAGCTTAATTATAATAATGTTTTCTTTCTCAATCATTCACAATAGTATTCCATTCTGAGTAGCTTCCTTCTATTTTGCAGCTATAGTGTTTGGTAAAACTTGAATTGTGATATCACTGTGATAATGTGAATTAATCAGGGTTTTTCAGAGAATCGGGAAGAGAAAAAAAGGAAGATATTCTCCAGGGCCAACTCTAGAAGTGACTATTAAAACATCTGTCCAAATTCAATTGAACAAAACTCAGAAATGCCATCTCCAGTGAAATACAAAGAAGTTTATATATAGTTCTGGGCACACACATCTCATTTGACCCAATGTTGTACATCAATGAAAGACTGAAGGCCAATCACCACTCCATGGGAGAATTTAAAAATAAATTTACTATTGAGGCCAAGAATTCAGAATCACAAATACATCAGAATAATAACTGCCTTCACTTGATGTTATTCTATAAGATAAATCCTGCGATCAAGTTTCAATTTTAAATTCTTACAATTTTAAATTCTTAAATCCTTATGAAAAGGCATCATTTGGAGGGAGCAGTTTTCATAATTTATCATCCATCAGCCTTTTTTTAAAGATTTTATTTATTTATTGGACACACAGAGAGAGAAAGAGAGTGAGAGAGAGATCACAAGTAAGCAGAGAGGCAGGCAAGCAGGGAGGGAAGCAGGCTTCCTTTTGAGCAGAGCCCGATGTGGGGCTGGATCCCAGGACCCAGAGACCATGACTTGAGATAAAGGCAGAGGCTTAACCCACCACCCATGTGATGAGAGAGCCACTCAGGTGCCCCTCATCCATCAGTCTTAATTGATTGGAGGAAAATGTGTGGAGGAATAATGCCTTAGGGAGCTAATCTCTCTAAAGAATTTTCAAGTCTTTACCCCTTCAAGGTTTTTGTACAGTTCTGATAGCCTCTAAACATCCAGCGGATTTCTACAGTGACAGGCCTGTTAAAACCTGTCTTCAAACCAGGAATAGAGCTTGAAACATACCAGTCAAGGGCAACTTTGAGTCTTTTAAGGAGTTTATCATCATTTCTTTGTTTTTGGTTAATATCTGAAATAGTTCCATATTACACTTGCATAATTCTCCAGAGCTGACTTTGAAGGAGGCATTCAGTTCCAGCTAGTTCCATATTTTAGCAAGAACTATACTTCTATATTAAAAAAAAACATATTTTAGGGCGCCTGGGTGGCTCAGTGGGTTAAAATCTCTGCCTTCGGCTCAGGTCATGATTCCAGGTTCCTGAGATTGAGTCCCACAGTGGGCTCTCTTCTCAGCTGGGAGCATGCTTCCATTCCTCTCTCTCTGGCTGCCTCTCTGCTTTCCTATGATCTCTGTCAAGTAAATAAATAAAATTTTTAAAAAAACATATTTTATACCAGTTATTCATGTTTATTAACTAAGATATCACAATACAAAAAATACAAACAGTTGCTCTTTATTAATACCTTCAACCAAGATCAAAAAATATGTCATATTTTCTCCAAAAATTTTATATCATCTGATAGGTGAGATATATATAAAATTACATTTAAAGTTTTAAAAATATCAGCAAATATTTTCATTAAAATGCCAATTTGAAAAGAAATCTACTTTTCCAAACACGACTTTTTATCCTATTTATTTTGAATTTTGTCAACAACTGATAAAATGTTTAGCGAGACTATAAATGTTAGATCGAAAAAAATGATTAATAGATGTAGGTTCAAATTATTATGTCCCATTAAAAATGATTTAGTCTTTGATGAACATCTGTTTGGTAATATGTTGTATCCAGATATAGTAAATTAAAGACATATATAAAATTATGGGAAATGACACCTTCCGTTCGAGTATGAGTAGAGCTTTTAAAATGCTATTTGTCACAACCTGTCATCTTGTCATTATGTAGCATTATGTAGCAATTAAAAATGTATACTCTTTACTTCGAAGTCTTTTGGAAATCTAAAATATGACTTTCTATGGTTTGTGTCTCCATATTGCTTTATTGCCAGTTAAAACAAATCCACATGCTTTGATTCAAAGGTAATAAATTCCTCTTATTTGGAAAAAGGATGTTTATTTTTGTTCTCTCACCCTTAGCAGGTGGTTTCATTTTAGCACATTCAGAGTTATAATTTCATGCTTATTAAAAACATTTATTTTGATCTACATAGATGAATGAAACTTTTGTTTTATTAAATTATTTGCCAAAAAATCTGTGATTTTTAAAAATGTATTTCCTTTGAAGGGTTATTTTAGAGCATTCAAAGAGGATCTAAGAGTGTGGTATTATGCAGTTTTTAAGTAGGTATGAAATGGTTAATTATAGGATTGTTTCTTTAAGGCTTATGTATGTTGTCCATTATATGCTATAAAATATGATGAAAGTAAATTTAAGGTATGTTTTACATAGTTTATTTTATGGAAAAAAATATTGAAATGACTTATGAAATTCAGTATACTCTCAACATTAATTCATTTTGAAATTTACCAGTTGTCTACTGAACTATTATATGGCAGATATTACTTCAGACTACACTGGTAAATGAAATACTTGGCTTTGTAGAACTTTTATTTTAATGGGTGAGGCAATTAAAAGCTATGAACCTTAATAAAAATGGCATAGTGCATTCAAAAAGGATGAGTACAATGGGGAAAAAGAAAAATTCGATCAGGGTAAGAAAAATCAAGGTTGCTAGGCAGGGGATGGGGGGTTAAAATTTTTATTAGGAAGATCAGGGTAGTTACAATGAAGCTGACAATTGAACCAAGGTATGGAAAGGTGATGAATTTGCGCAGAACTATCAGCAATAAGGTCACTCCAGACAAAGGAATTGGCTATCTTGAAGGCCATAAGGTTGGATCATGCCTGGCATATCTGAGGAATAGCAAGGAGGCCACTGTGAGTGACTGAAGAGTAGCAGGGAAAGAGGTCACAGAGGTTAAATGAGTGGCTAGATCATGTAAAAGCTTAGAAGTCATTGTAAAACTCTGGCTTTTATATTTGGAAACTTACTGTGTGATAGAATTTCTGCTAATAACTGAGAGTTCAAATGTCCATAAAATTTCAAGGATTCTTATTCTAGTAAGACAGAATAAAGAGAAAGAGTTCATATTTTCACAAGGTGTAACAAATGCTCGGAGATCCAAGTGTAGGAAGCTATGGGAGCACAGAAGAAGGCACTAAAATCACACCATATATTTGATGACTGTGACTTTATATAAATTTGTATTTTCTAGATTTTTTGTAGTCATGGAATCACACAGTATATACTATTCATTGCCTGGCTTTTCTTTTCTCAGCATCATTACTTTGAGAATCTCCAATTGTCTTTGCTCTATTGATGGACATTGATGAACATTTCCACTGTTTTCAATTTTTAAAAATAAAGCTGATATGAAATTCATAAACAAGTCCTTGTATGAACATAGGGTTTGTTTCTCTTGGTGAAATGCCTAGAACAAAATGGCTATTTGTGTAACTGCAACATATTTTTCATTTAAAAAAATTTTGAAACTATTTTCCAAAGTGGTTGTATCATGATATATGCCAACAAAAAGAAAGTGAGAGAGAAAGAGAAAGAAAAAGAGAAAGGGAAAGACAGAGAGGTGGCTGCAGTGAATTGATGAGTTGCAGGATAGATTTTAAAGTTTTGTCTTTTGCTTTCTACATTTCCTTTTCCTTAGGTTCAAGAGAACAATCAGTAATATCTCAGTTGCCTGCTGGTAACATCAGAAGAAAGAGTTAGAAGTTCCCAGAAAATTAAAGAAGAGATATAGTTTTCCTGACATAAGAAAAGTCATTTTTTGTCCCCAGCTATTTTCAATGATCTATACCCCACCTGTGTACTTGCCCAAGCACACTTCTTCCAAAACTTCCTGGGAGGTTCTTACAAAGAAATGCAAAAACCTCACTCATTAAGGATTTTGATGGAACAAGGCAATGGGAAAGCTAACAGTCACCACCAGACCAGGAAATAGCCTAAGCTATTGAGACAATAATTCAGTGGCAAACCCCTAGTGCTATTTCAAAAGCAATCAAGGCCTTGCATTCCTTGTCCCAGAAAATGAGCCCAAGACCCCATCTAGTTTATATCTGCTCTTGAAGCCTGCAGAGTCCCTTTGCCTTGTCCAACAGTTACCTCTGCTTTATTCTAACGTTGAAGTTTCTGCCCTCGGTGGAATACAAGTTTCATTCAGGTGAACATGCAATACATATTGCACAAATACGTATGTGGATGTGCATGCATCCACAACCTTATGACCAACCATACACGCGATAATAAAACTCTCCCTTCTGAGTATTCATCTTAAATACTAAATAAAAATCTCTCTCCTGTTCAAACAGTCAAGGCTTTGGAACTTATTCCCTGAGATCTCCTTGTATGTTGTAAACAAAGATTCCTTTGTTTGACAACTCCACCTGTTTCTGTGATTCACCAAAGACTGACCTCAGTTAGTTCAGTTACTGTAATGTAATATCATGCATATCCAGTTAGTTGATCATTTTGTTCAAGTCTTACATATCTTACCAATGTGATGACCATTTGTCTATGTAATCTTAAAATAAGGGTGTTGAAATTATTTTCCATTTGTCGTCCAAGGTAGAAGTTATGATTTTCGTTCTTCGTTTTTCCCTATATATCCCCAAATCTGTTGTTACGTATTAAAAGTCAAGAATTATTATACTCCCTGATGAATTCATCCTTTTACTCTTCTGTAATTTTGACTTGATCTTTATGTTAGATAATGAAATTTGCTTTAAAATCACTTTTCATTATCTTGATATAACCACCAAAGTTATAGTGTGATTAGAGTTAATATAGCATATTTTTTCTTTTACTTTTTAAAGCACTTCTATATTGAATCCCGACAAAGAAACAAAACAGCTTTTTAACTCTGGAAGCATCTTTCTAAATTATCTTTTTTTTTTTTAAATGAAGCAGTAGCAATATTTGTTAAGGGACCTAAACTGAAAGTAGGCTTAGAAATTTATTTATTTATTTATTTATTTAGTAAAAAATTTTATTTTATTTATTGAAAGCAAGAAAGAGAGAGAGAGAGAGAGAAGAAGCACACAAACGGGGGAATCATGTGCAAAGGGAGAGGAAGAAGCATGCTCCTTGGGGTGCAAGTAGTCCCATGCAGGGCTGGATCCCTGTACACTGGAATCATGACCTCAGCCAAAGGCAAACATCTGCTTAAACAACTAAGTCATCCAGGCACCCCTAGAAAATTAAAAAAAAAAAAAGACCTTTTAAAAACATTTTGTTTCTTTCTTGTTTTTTTTTAAATATTTTATTTATTTGACAGACAGAGAGACAGGAAGAGGAACTATAAGCAGGGCAGAGGGAAAAGGAGAAGCAGGTTTCCCACTGAGCAGAGAGCCTGATGTGGGGCTCCATCCCAGGACCCTGGGATCATGACCTGAAAAGAAGGGACACTTCTTGGAGGAAGCCACCCAGACACCTCTTTTCTTTGTTTTTAATATATGGCAACAGATGCTTCCCAGCCACGAGGAGCATATTACCCATTGATTAAATCTTTGATAACAACCTATTTAAAAAGGTGTGTAAATATATACTTACTCAGATTTATACACTTTGTGTTTTCTTTATATTTTGGGGCTGGACCCCATGGTCACAACACTGCTTCCAGTCTTTGCCTTCCCATCTTTGGATACCAGGTATTTGGTCAGCAAAGCAAATTAGTATCAAAATTAATAAGCCCTTGGCACCATATCTCTGGAGCAGGGCTTGCTCTTAGCCAAGGCCCAGAGCAGTTGACCTCCCCTCGCTAGTGCTATAGCCCCAAGGACTAGGTCCCTGCCACCAGAACTCAGTCTTACATGTTATGCTAAGCAGACAAAACCAAAACAGGAAAGCTCCGACAGCTTTCACTGGCATGCCTCATCTCCAACTCCCTCGACGTCCAGGCAGTACCAGATGACAGGGAGGTGTCTTGGTCCAACATATGGGAGGGAAGGAAGTAGCCACGAGCAAGTACCTGCCTCTCTGTTCCTTTCTTTCATGAGCAGGTTGTAAGGAGGAGGAAGAGGAAGGGGAAGAGAGGTGAACTTCAAGGGGTGAAGGCCTCAGGTAGGCAGCTGGCTCCTGCCAGTAGGAAAGGGACAAAGGAGAAGGCAGTGAGTCTTGCAGGGAGGGTGGGGGGTAAGGGTTACAGCTTATGATGGAATCTGGACAGGAGTAATAGGGATACTAGTCATTTGAGTCCACCATTGGCAAGCTGGGCTGGGTGTCACGGCAGATAGGCCTCCCTGTGCAACGGCACATGAGAGAAGGTGGAATTCTTCTCTGAGGAGCAGGTGGAGCTTTGGGTGTTGGGAAAGCATAGACAGTATTGTTCCAGGGCCAAGGACAGTTCCGGGTACTCCTGGTTGGAGGTCAAGGCCACAGTATGATCCATGTCTTCTACCAGCAGCTTGAAGGTACCACATGCCAGCCACCCCTCATTATTGTGTATAACTCTCTGGTGCACTTATTGGCTTATCCATCAAATGACTCCTTCAGCAGCTTGAAAACCACCTCCACAGGCACTCCAGGATATGGGAGGCTTCCAGAGTGAAAATTTTGCACAGGATCACCCCAAAAGACCAGAAGTCACTCTGGTGGATGTAGATCTGGTCAAACATGGCCTTAGGGACCATCCACTTCACAGGCAGTCCACTGTTGGTTCTCATTTTATAGTAACTGATGTGGTGATATCTCTGGCAAGGCTGAAGTCTGAGATCTTCATCATGTTGTCCTTTGTCACCAGCACTTCCCTGGTGGCCAGGTCTTGGTGTATGCACTTCTTGGAGGCAAGGTACTCCATGCCTCAGGCTACCTGGTAGGCACAGGATACCGGGTGCTTGGAGGAGAGTTGCTCTGCTGCATTGTGGCTGATATTGTAACAGTACTCCAGGTCAGGAGGCCTCTGGGCCTGCAGGTACTCCTGTATGTTGTCTTTGGAGGCATATTCCATGAGACTGTACGAAGGACCGTCCTGTGTGCAGGACCCAGCAGGTTGATGGTGTCCTTGTGCTGTCCAATCATCTTCATCATCTCCATTTCTGAGATTAGGTTTGACAGGTCTTTCTCTGTTGCATCTGACTTCAACATCTTCACAGACACTTTAGTCAAATGGTTGGATTTGTCTTTGTCCAGCCCAATGGCCTCCTTCAACACCACCTGCCCAAAGTAGGCTTCTCTTAGGGTTATGCCTAAACTGCCTACAACCAGCCTGGCTCAAGGCAGTTATGAACTCTAGATTATCCTCAAAAACATTAAACCACAAGCTAAAAATTCTCTTCACTAGGTCTCTGTCGCAGGTCTAATTTTCTTATCTTTCATCATTTATCTTTTTCCTAATTCTTATTTTCAGTATAGTTTATTTGGCTTCCAGGTGTTTCCCCGGGTTTCTGTATGCTGTTTCATAGGGAAGAATTATCCTGTCATAAAATTATTTCTTGAGCATTCATTACATCTCTCAGTTAAAATGGGTTCTTTTATGGTATTGATTCATTTGAGTTTTCTCAAAATGGGAAGAATTTTCAAAATGGTGTTTTCCTCAAGGTTCAGAGTATGTCTTAGCCTCATCTTTACTCTTTTTGAAATTCACTTTTCAAATTCTTGTCCCTCTTTTTATCTTTTTAAAATAAAATGTTTTCTTTTTACTATTTTTTTATTTGAGTGTAGTTGATATTCAGTGTTACATTGGTTTCAGGTTTTCAATATCTCCATACATTATTCTATGATCACTACAAATATAGCCACCATCTGTCACCATATAACACTATTATAATATCATTGACTATATTCTCTACACTGTCCCATATCTCTTTTTAAAATCTATGATTTTTATGTTTTCTGTTATTCCAATTTTCGACCATCATTTTACTTGGTTACTTTAATAAAATATGCCTGATTACACACTCTATGCTGAAAACCATAGCATTTGATTTATAGTAGTCGTCTTCTTCTTCTTCTTCTTCTTCTTCTTCTTCTTCTTCTTCTTCTTCTTAATTAACATATAATGTATTATTAGCCCCAGGGGGACAGGTCTGTGAATCACCAGGTTTACACACTTCACAGCACTCACCACAGCACATACCCTCCCCAATGTTCATAACCCCACCACCCTCTCCCTAACCTCCCCACCCCCCCGGCAACTCTCAGTTTGTTTTGTGAGATTAAGAGTCTCTTATGGTTTGTCTCCCTCCCGATCCCATCTTGTTTCATTTACTCTTTTCCTGTTCCCCAAACCCCCCACATTGCACCTCCATTTCCTCATATCAGGGAGATCATATGATAGTGCCTTTCTCTGGTTGACTTATTTTGCTAAGCATAATACCCTCCAGTTCCATCCATGTCAACGCAAATGGCAAGATTTCATTTCTTTTGATGGCTGAATAGTATTCCACTGTGTATATCTATATCTATATAGATATATATATCTATATAGATATAGATATACACAAATATCATTCATTTGTTGATGGACATCCTGGTTCTTTCCATAGTTTGGCTATTGTGGATATTACTGCTATAAACATTTGGTGCACGTGCCCCTTTGGATCATATACAGTCTTCTTTACCTCTATCAGAACCCCAGGAAGCTTTATTTATTTATTTACTCACATAAACAGATGATCCAACACAACGTTTTTTGATGTTCAAATGTATTATAATGTCTTACCGCTTAACACTATGCTTACTGCTCTCTTTCACTGTCTGACTAAATCCTCATCATCACTATGCCATTTAATGAGAAAGAACATTTGAACTCAGAGTTCTCTCCATATCACGGAATGAAGACTCCACCCTTCTGTTTGTGCAGGTAAAATAAATGTTGATGTCTGTCCTGCACATACCCCATCCTGTTCACCAGAATATTCACCATCAAAATATATACACAATGAAAACCATACCTCACCACTTCTATTACCACCCAGCATGCTAAAAACACCATCATATGTTCCTGAATTATTGACTTGATTGATAACCCCACTTCCACACATACTGCACTCCTTTCTCCATGCAAATTTATTTTGGTACAGCAATTTAACCTAAAAATCAAGTCAGATGATTTTATTCTGCTGTTGAAAGACTTTTGGTATCTTCCCCTTTCATATTAAATAAAAACTGAAGGCGTTTCAATGTACTAGAAGGTCATACATCAATACGTTCTTCCTCTCTCCACCACTATGAACTCCTCATTGGCCTCCTTGCTTTTCCTCAAAAGTAACAGACAAGTTGTTCACACAAAGTCTATATACTTACTTGCTCTGCCTAGAGCAATCTTTTCCTTTAATATTTGTATAACACTCTCCTTCACTTCCTGGGTCTTTGTGCAAATAACATCTCATAAATGAGATATAACCACCCAACACAAAATAAAATTAACTTTCATCCCAGCATTCCCCAATGGCTTTTACCTTTCTTGTATTTCTTTGTATCACTTATCACCATCAACCATCAATTATTATTCTATTACTGGTTTATTTTCTTATTTGAGACAGAGAGAGAGAGAATTGGGAGGGTGCGCAGAGGAAGAAGAAAACACCCCACTGCCTAGAAAGCCTGCTGGGGAGTTACATCCCAGGACTCTGAGATCATGACCCAAGCCAAAGGCAGTCACTCAATGGACTGAGCCACCCAGGTGCCCCTCTATTATTGGTTTATTTCACTATTATATTTCAAAAGAATGTGAGCTCTTTGTGGTCAGGTATTTTATATGTTTTATTAACTGAAGTATTCTCAGAAAGGTAGCTGGCAGATTGTAAGGGCTCACTAAACTGTGTTTTGTTGTTATTATTGGGCTCCTTTATGGGCTTTACCTCTTACGCTAGAAGTCTATCCTTCAGATGTAAGCGATAAGAATAGAGCCCTGCTGCCTGTTCAAATGTGTAAAAAGCCTGTATTAAGTGGATATTTTAAAAGCTAAATGAATGGCTTAATAGTTGTATATAGGGGGAAAGGGAACATATTTTCCACAGTTTAGAAGTGGAGTTCTTTTATAGAGTTCTTGTACAAGCCTACACTATGGAACGATAATGGGCAGTTGTACATTACAATTATACAAACACTTTGGTAATTTATATCCTTTTTTTGTAATTCTTGACTGGATCATTTAATTCCTTAGGAGCATTATAGCATTTCAACTTTTCATGTTCAATAAACTTATTGGGGTTGCTACCTTTTTTATTCAAATGGAGAAATAGTCATGATTTAATCTAAATAAAGTGTTATTGATTGTGTTGTTTTCTAGGAATGAGTCGCACATGCTAGTTTAAAAGTTTTGTAAATTCCCAAGTCTGTCACTGATAAAAGCCTTTTGTAGATTAGTAACTTGATCAAAACGGAAAAGTTATGTAACACCAATTGTTATACTATCTTTGTTTCCATCTTGCATTGTAATAACACCCATCTTAACTCTATTTAAGACAAATCATTGCCAGATGGATTTCTGGCATTGATTGCATGATATGAAATCTAGTATAACTAAAAGTTTTTGGTTTTAGTAGCATATAAATCAATTTAGAAAAATATATGTATTTGAATATAAGATAAAGTTTTAAATTATTTGGCAATAGTAAACTAAACTTTTTTTTTGTAAATTTTTATTTTCTAAAATTTCATTGAGCTCTCTTGAAATAAGAAACAAGTTACAAAAAATTAAGGTTTATTTACCCCAATTCAAAATTATTAGGAATATAATCATAGAGGTTGAAGTATTTAAAATATTGAACCCAAAATGTTTTATTAGGTAAATTCATGAATGCTGAGCATTCACTGTTAAAATATACTAATACTATTGATAGACTGGTAGAAGCCTAAAATCAAATATTTATTAAATATTTATATCCATATCTTTTCATAGCTTGGTAATTCATTTCTCTAGCATTAAATAATATTCCATTGTTTGCATGTACTACACTTTATTGGACCTTTCACCTATGGAAGGATATCTTGGTTGCTTCCAAGCTTTTGTCAGTTATGAATAAAACTACTATAGACATCTTTGTGGGTATAGATTTCATCTTCTTTGGATAAATACCAAGAGCTGCTACTGCTGAATCATCTGGCAAGAATATGTTTAGTTTTGTAAGAAACTGCCAAGTTGTTTTCCATTCTTTATTCTCAATAGACATGGAAGAACATTCCTGTTGCTCCACATCCTCACCAACATTTCGTGTTCTGTTGTCAGTGCTCTGGATTCTGGGTATGTACTGGTGTCTCTTTTTTGTTTTAATTTGCATTTTCCTGATGACATATGATGTGAAGCATCTTTTTATATGCTTATTTGCCATCTGTAATATTTTCTTTGGTGAGGTATCTGCTAAGGTCTTTGGCTCATTTTTAATCAGGTTTTTCCCCCATTGTTGAGTTTTAAGGGGTCTTTGTGTATTTTTGATTAACAGTCCTTTGCCAGATGTGTATTTTGCAAATTTTTTCTCATAGTCTGTGCTTTGCCTTTTCATTCTCTTGGCATTGTGTTTCACAGAGTAGACATTTTTAAATTCAGTGCTTGTGCTTTTGTAGCTAAAGTTTTTGCGAAAACCAAGGTTATTTAAATTTTCTTCTATATTACCTTCTACATGTTTCATGTTTAGGTTTATAATCCAATCTGAGTTAATTTTTGTGAAGAGTGTAGGATATCTGCCTGGATTTATTTTATTTTATATTTTTAGATTTAGCTTCACCATTGCTACAGAACCATTTGTTTAAAAGATTGTATTTTGCTCTCTTGTATTGCTTTTGCTTTTCTATTAAATATAAAATATAATTGATAATATATATTCTGTTGCTTTAATCTAGTCTTTCTGTGGTATTACAATATCATGCTTACAATTATTGTTATGGTAAACTTTTTTTAAGATTTTATTTATTTATTTGACAGAGAGAGAGATCACAAATGGGCAGAGAGACAGCCAGAGAGAGAGATGAGGAGAAGCAGGCTCCCTGCTGAGCAGAGAACCCAATGTGGGACTCGATCCCTGGCCCCTGGGATCATGACCTGAGCCGAAGGCAGAGGCTTAACCCACTGAGCCACCCAGGCGCCCCATCGTTATGGTAAACTTTGAAGTCAGTCCTCAGTCTTTGTTCTCCTTCAACACTATGTTGACTATTGTGAGTCTTTGCCTCTCCATATAAACTTTAAAATAAGTTTGTTAATATTAAAAAAAAGAACTTGCTGGAATGCATTAATTGTATAGATATACTTGGAAACCAGTGACCTCTTGAGCTTAGCAGGAGATAGACCATGGACATCAGTTGTCACAGTGGTGCCTCTGGCAGAACCTATTGCAAATCCCTAGGCAAAATGAGACCTCAAGGATCTGAGAGAATGTCTAAGAAGTACTTGAAACATCCCTTGGGTATGGTTTATTGAAGTGTCCACCTGTCTGAAAGCTGGGGAATCTAGATAAGGGAGGGAAAATTAGTTATGATAAAACATATCAACAAACATCAATAAATTTTGTAAAACTAAATGTCATGGCTCATATACAATATGACCAACAGAGGGACCATCAGAAGGAAAGCATCAGTTATGTTTATTGTGAAATTTTTTATTCAAAATAAAGAAATGTGAGGGGAAGACACAATGAGAAAATTACCATTTTTTAAATGGTAAACATCTTACAAAATGGAATAGGTTTTATATTCTAAGTAGTATATTGAAAAGTAAAACATTGGGGCGCCTGGGTGGCGCAGTTGGTTGGGCTGCTGCCTTCAGCTCGGGTCATGATCTCAGGGTCCTTGGATTGAGCCCCGCATTGGGCTCTCTGCTCTGCAGGGAGCCTGCTTCCCCCTCTCTCTCTCTCTCTCTCGCTGCCTGCCTCTCTGCCTACTTGTGATCTCTGTCTCTCAAATAAATAAATAAAATCTTTAAAAAAAAAGAAAAGAAAAGTAAAACTTTAAAAAATAAAATTTTAATGAAAAAAATTATTTAATTTTAAAAAAAGGTTAAAAATAGCAGAACCATTTTTCTTATAACTGGAAAATACACTGTATATACATCTATCAAAATAACTTGTCATGGGGGAGCCTGGGTGGCTCAGTAGGTTAAAGCATCTGCCTTCGGCTCAGGTCATGATTCCAGGATCCTTGGATCGAGGCCCACATCGGGCTCTCAGCTCAGCAGGGAGCCTGCTTCCTCCTCTCTCTCTCTGTCTGACTCTGCCTAATTGTGATCTCTGTCAAATAAATAAATAAAAACTTTTATAATAAATATTTGAAAAATAACTTCTCATGTCTGGAATCAGGAGCATATGGAAAAAAATAATATCTGAGGACAATACTTTTGCCATGTTTTGTGCCTTGCTAATATTTTTAAACAGTCAGGCAAATTTTAGCCTTATTGAAATACCTGCTAAGATACCTGCAGTGCCTTTTGGAGCCCTATGACTATAAAAATTAATTGCAAATATTCAAAATGTTTACTATGGTGTCACTATTTAGGGACTCCACCAAGTATGTTTCAGAAGTAAGCATAACTGTTACTCTTCCATAAGGCAAAAGGGCATATTTTCAGGAGTTCCATCTGCTGTACCAGGAGGTGAATCAAGTAATGATTTTTGTCTATAAAATAATTCACTTTTCAATCTAACATTCCTCATTCCACATTATAATAATAAAAACCAGGAGGAGACTAAAACAAACAAACAAATACAACTACAACAACCAGCTTTTCCTACAGTGGAAAAGTAAATATAACCTTAGGAGTAGCCTGAAATTTATTTTTAAATATTTTTAAGATAAACGTTTTTGTTAGAAAACCATATATTTTATATTACTAAGAAATAACAGGCAACGTTTTATTAACTTCTAAAAAGTCTAGTTACTTATATTTATCTATTAACTCATCTCTTTATGAAGTAGAACATGATCACACCTCTTGTATCTACCCAAGTTTGTATGCTTTCGTTGTTTTATGTTTGCTATTTCCTTGCTTAATTTTTACAATATTTGATACATAATAGTATCTTTAAGTCCATCTATGGTTTCACAGAATTTGTTTGAACTTCATAAAAATGTACCATACTTTTTGCACTGTCCTTGTTTTACTTCTCTATTAGCTTTCCAAGTTTTATTCACTTTAGAGTGTGTAGCTATCATTTATTTTTACTCCTCCATAATGCTATGTTTACAAATTTGTATTTATCTGTACTTTTAAAAATATCTTAATTATATACCATTTCTCATCTCACGTAACTCTCATGTATGTTACTTCTACACTTATCAGATATTATGTAACTGAAAACCACAACTCAGCAACAATAGAACACCATTTTTCAAAATTAAATGGCTTACCAGAATTCTTTAATTCTATCCTTTATTTGTATTAGATGACCCTTTATTCTGGTATTTGGCATTGTTCATATGGAGGAAAGCTTATAAGTTGATATTCCATAAATAGAAGGATTTTTATGATTGATTAATTATTTTCATTTAGAATGCATAGACTATGGTTGATTTAATATTTCTTTCTTACTCTCTGCCTGGAACATAGTGCTATCTATGCAATAGCCACTAAAATATTAAGTTAATTACCTAGACTTTAAACTGCATATTAATAGGAATAGCATACAGAACTCTTCTCAGATTGGGACACCTGGGTGGCTCAGTCAGTTAAACGCCTGAGCCTTTAGCTCGGGTCATGATCTTAGGGTCCTGGGACTCAGTTCTGCAACAGATTCCCTGCTTAGCCGGGAGTTTGCTTCTCCCTCATCCTGCTGCTCCCCCTGCTTGTGCTCTCTCTCTTACAAATAAATAAAATTAAAAAAATAAATTCTTCTCAGATAGCTAATATAGAATATCGTCTTTGTATTCATCAAAGGGAAAGTGCCATATAATAATGAAATCCAGACTACTTCAAATTCACTTTTTAACCAGTAAGAAAGTACTGGAAACAAGCCAAAAATGTCTTCAATGAATTAAAGAAATAGATTGATTTTCAATATCTTAATCTTTCTAAAATAAATTGCAAGATTTTTATACTAGATATCAGTGTAAATATTCATTATACAAGGATATTCTAAAAATAAACCTGAGAAAACTACTTGACATATATGATGACAAAAATGAGTTTGACCAATGTCAGTTTGGGTAAAACTTACAACACCTACCACCTGAAACTCTTGTTCTATATGGTGCCATCTTGTGATTCTGGGCAGCGGCAGTGAGCCACAGCTTCCAGTCAGCTAGAAGATTACAGGGGTGAACACCTGATATTCTTACAAGCATTCTATATATAGAATATATATATAGAATATATATATTCTTCATTTTTTAGTGTAATATTTAATAAATTGCATGTGATATTTGATACTTTGTTATAAAATAGGCTTTTGCTTAAGATGATTTTGCCCAAATGCAGGCAAATGTAAGTGTTCTGAGTATGTTTAAATAAGCTTAAGGTAAGCTATGATATTTGATAGTTTAGGGTATTAAATGCATTTTCAATTTTTTATGTGTTTCTCTGACATAGCCCCCTTGTAAGCTGAGGAACATCTCTATATGTATATGTAGCCTTGGTATGGCTTACATATTATTGGCATGAAACATCTAGAACAGTACGTGTGCCATAGAATTGTCTACAACATCAAACAAGTTTCTTGAAAACTTGTGCCAAAGGGGTTATGTCTTTAAGGATTCTTATTTCAGAAGGGTTCTCTCAAACGTAAGATTTTTCAGAAGTTAAGTGAAAATCTGACCAAACTAAACATTTTTCCATTTTCCCTAGTGAGCAAAGATAGCTAAAATCTATCTGCCATTTTCAACACTGTACTCAACGATTGTAATTCTAATTTAAGAACAGATTATTTATATCAAAACCACATGTTGGCCTAATCTTATACAATATTCATAAGTCACACTCAGACCCTTGGACACTTTTATTTGTTGAGTCTATATGGTACTACGGACATTCATCTTTTTTGACCTCATAGCTTCATGTATGTCTATACTTTTGAAAATACATGCATCATAGTTCCATTGTAAAATGTCTGGGTTATAAAATGTGCTATGCTATCAAAATGGTAATAAGAACATACAAATGACCTGATGTAATGAACTGGACCAGATTGCCAGATATCACATTTCATACCAGAAAGATTCAGTGGTAAGTTTTAAAATGGCCAGCTATACATTGACTGAATTATAACTCATTTAACTTCTTTCTTTGTGTACAGTATTATACATTAGTCAGTATTATAGTAGATAAGTACTTTGGACAGATGTAAATATGCTGTAATAAAAAATGTTTTTCTTTTTTCTTTTAGTCCTTTTTACTTGTAAGACTAGCCACAAATACCACGCTTCCCCCAAAATAATTTGCAATCCAAATTTATCTCTAAATGAATTTATTGCACAGAAAAATATGTATATATATATATACACTTACAGTAGACATGTTCAAAAATAGTTACACAACAGCAGGGCCCTAAATGTAAGCAGTATAGTTGTTTTGTTTTGTTTTGTTTTGTTTCTTTTAAAAAAAGAGGTTATGTGAAATATTAGGATTTTATTTCCAGGCGTAGTATTTCAAGACAGTTAACTACACCTATGGTGTCAACAGCCTCTTGTTGGCAGTATGATTTTATTGGCTCTATGGAATAACAGCAAGAATTTACTATTGCTTCTTTCTTTTATGACACACACAGAATAAAAAAATTGACACATTTGCTCAAGACCAACCAGAATCCTTTTACCTATCAAAATTGATAGGAGGCCTTCACTGCCAAAGTCACTGCTGGGTTTTCACAATTCATTGCAGACAATCTGCTACTCCCATTATGATAAAGGAGAGAAGAGTCATAATCAGGGAAGAAAGCTAGATTAATACTTGTAATTATCATTGAATATTTAGCCTGCTATAGGATTATTATTATTAGTGTCATTTGATAATTTTCTCTCATTTTATTAAACACAACTGTGAGTAATTACGCTACCTAATATTTCTCTGTATTGGCTGACTAGCTAGCAAACATTCATGAAAATATCCATTAGCCACACATATAAAATGCTGCATTATGATGCTGTTGAATCAGAACATACCACTACCTGATCCTGTAGCTCTTTGAGGATTTGCAAATCAATTAATTCTATGTTTATTGCATTCTTCCCATACAATTAGAAAATTTATAATCGAGTCCATGAACATTATTAGTTTTACCATTTTAAACCAGCAATCACACTTTGATTTTTACAACAAAAGCACAAATATAAACACACACATTTGGATCCGTTTTCTCTTAGTCTGTCTGGACTTCAAAATCCTATTCCTCAAGATGATGCACACCAAAGTTCTGGATTAAACAAGAAATTAGATGGCACCTGAACACTTGGTTTCATATTCTCAAAAGGACTATGCAACTTCTTTCTTACAATATGACATTGTTTTACAAAGATCCACACTTTTATAATGTTAGTATTTTTAATAATCAATAAAGTCAATTAATCATGATTAAAAATCAAACATAAAAATTTCTACTTTTTGCTTTTGCCCCCTCCATTTAGAACTTATTTATAGCCTGATAATTCAAAGGTCCCTATGTTTATGAAAATCTGGACAGAAATAGCTCTAAGATCCCATTCAGAACTTGATATTAATCTAAGTCTTTTGGCTCCATTTATCCTGAGAGCAAAGAGTAGGACAAAGGATTTGAGTACTGTTAGTTTATCTGGGAGATTATCCAAGGTAGAAAAGAATGGGAAAGTGATACAGTGAAGAAGCAACTTTGTCAAAGAGGTACATTGTTGATATAATTGTTGTGGATAGAAAATGAAGGCTTGCTTTTACTGAAAGGTCCTGAGAAACTTCTTTAAGTTGTCCTCATGAAGACCTGAAAACTGACAATTTTACCTATGGTTCTTATTTCCACTTCACTGAGAGCTGTCCTCAGAGGACATTAACTCTCCTACACTTTCAGGTTGTGTTGGAGACATTCTAAAATGAGAGAGAGAACATGAGATGCTATCAGTGTTAAGTAACTGCAATTTCCCATGGAACTATCCACCACAGGTTTGGCTATAATCAGGTGTTGGGCCTTGATATCAGAGGGATTTGAGGCAGTATCATTTTAGGTTAATCATTATATCTGAAATTTCCAAAAACTTCAACTGATGAAACTTTGATTATAAACCTATAAATATAACAATAAATCTACAGTATTCAAATTATTTTCATAGAAATACACAAACAAAGCATCAATTGATTAATATTTAAATGTTACAAAATACTGAACTGAAAGAATTTGGTCATATAACAAGGTGTAAGAAGTAGAGCTTAGGTTTAGGTTAGAAGTCAGGATGCATTTGGGACTCAAGAAATTGAATGGAGGGACGCCTGGGTGGCTCAGTGGGTTAAGCCGCTGCCTTCGGCTCAGGTCATGATCCCAGGGTCCTGGGACCGAGCCCCAAATCAGGCTCTCTGCTCAGCAGGGAGACTGCTTCCTCCTCTCTCTCTGCCTGCCTCTCTGCCTGCTTGTCATCTCTCTCTGTCAAATAAATAAATAAAATCTTAAAAAAAAGAAATTGAATGGATGTCTGACTATCTTATAGGTTTGCTAAAAATCAGTGACTTTGTGTTCACGTGTGGCTATGCAGGAATTTTTAACTTTCTCTAAGAAGTTATTAGATTGATTATATAATGGCAGTAAAGGATGGGGAAAAGCAAAGTACAAACCCCATAAAGACAAAGACACTGAGTATGAGAAAAGAGTAATAGATAAGAAGAATCAATGCATTTGAGGAAAATGGGAATTGAAATACACAATGATTGTTGATTTTTTTAGATGCAGAAAACAAAACTAGCTTGCAAGAAGGAAATAACAGAAGACATGTTGTGAAAAGGCAGTAACGTGGAATAAAGGAGTAGGGAGAGCATATCAGGTAATTTGGATAGGAAGGAGTTAGGAGATAATTGCTTGATAAATTTTATATGGCCCACTTAAATGCACAGATTTCTCTTCTTTAATTTATATGGAGAACAGGGTGTCGTTTCTCTTCCCTTTCAGAGCACCCGAGGTGTACTCTTTCAGACTGAAAACCTGAAAAGCTCAAGACTGAGTTGCTTAAGCACAGCTGAGACGACATATTTCAATTAACATTTACATTTTGCTGTAGGTAGTAGACTGTCAAAAGTGGTTTAACCATATTTTTCATTTAACAAGAAGACTACAGAGAGTGTTTTCTGGTGTTGGTTCAGAGTCTTAAGAAAGTCAAGTGAACTATCTTAGAGGTTTTCATGGCTTTTTATTCACAGTTGCAAAAATTGCTGTTGGAGTTCTCACTATTAAGCCCACATTTCTGGCAGAAAGATAGAGGTAAAAGAGAATGATATCTTGTACGACTGATACTTTGTCATAAGGTTACAATGTAACTAGAAAAGAGACAATAAAATATTTGATGTTGCTTTAAGTTTCCTTGTTGTCAATCCCTCAGTGCTTTCTGATACTAAAGGAAAGAGTAGATGGATATTGACCTGGCAACTATCAACACCTGTCAGTCTCTCTTGGATAACCAATATCTCTATAATCTCTTCTTCCCAGTAAAAAAAAAATAAATATATTCATAACCCACACTGTGCCATCTCAAGTTACTGCACCAAGATAAAATTACAATGATTTTCAGTTGTTCCAAATGGACAGAATACCCTTCCTTATGATATCATGTCTTATAAGATAGATAATTGGCTTGCTACCAATATACCCAGATGTGACTGTGGAAGAGACAGGAAAAAAATAATATTTATTTATTCTTTGGGTTGACCCTGTTTACACAGATGCATTACTATTAGAAAAGGTTGGTTTGGGACATTGGAATGAATTTACTTAATGGGTCTGTATGTAATTGGGTTGGAGAAAATTTTTAATTTCTGCAAAAATTATTAGAATTCTATCTTACTCCCTTTTGTTAATTTTCACATGTTAACAAAGCCAACATTTTTGTCTAGCAGACAAGATCTTAAATCCTAACAAAACTCAATTTTTTCCTTTTTTTTTTTTAAGTTTGAGAGCCTCATGTTCTCTCATGCTGCTTTAAATACAACTCAAAAAAAAAAAAAGGATCTAAATGGGGCAGTAAGCCCAGACTTTTTATTTTAATTTATTTATCTTATTTTTAATTAAAAAATTAAAGATTGTATTTATTTATTTGAGAGAGAGAGCGCATGAGTGGGGCAGGGGGATGTAGCTGCAGAGAGAGACTGAGAAGTATACTCCCTAATGAGCAGGAAGCCCGATATGGGGCTCGATCCCAGGATCCTGACTGAGATCATGACCAGAGACAAAGGCAGATACATGTGCAAAATCCCTTTTTTTCTGGGAAACAATACTTTACAAGAGATGTTTGAAAAAGTACTGGGGAATCAACTTTAATCAGAGATACAAAAATTTAATTGACTTCTGTAAAGCTACAGGGATCCAAATGATGGGAATCCCAGCCCGTTTAGGTTGTGGACCACAGAGTATTCTTCTCTGTAATATTTTATTTTCTTCCATGTCTACTAACTCCAGTCCAAGTTCACTGATCTCTTTTTAGATAGTGCAAAACATGGCAAAGAATACCAAACAAGTGCCCAATATTCTACATTTATTACATCATTTCTAACATATAGAAGTGTGTTATCAAGGCTGGTTCTGTGAACGAACCTAGTTATGCTAAAGTGTGTTTTGTTCTCCAAAAATTAAATTCATGATTATCACACAATTATAAAATACTTGTGTCAAGAATTTTTATTCAAAAATTAATAAGAGAAGCAGATATTAAAACTAGTTCACATGGTTATTTGGGATATAAGCAGAGTTGTGCAGCAGAAGTGCTCTGGGCCCATAATTTGCGTTATAGAATTTATGTTTTCTAATGAAAAATCACTAGCTTGCATTATTGTTAACAAGAATCCTGTGCATTACCACCAGTTTTCTACATTATTACCTCTTGCTCTACAGTTTGTAAATAACTTTGTCAATAGCAAGCTAATAAACGGGGTGACTCCAATGGATTGAGATAATCTCCAGAGTTTCTGCTACATAATGAACAGGACTCCATTGAAAGGACACCTAAGAATTTATTTTGCCCAAAAATTTGATCACTTTTTTCACTGTCCTTACCTATTTTCCAAACCTAGTCCTTTTCAGTCTACAGACAACCCTGTATCTGACTGACTTGTTAATTCTGGGAATGTCTTGCAGATTAATTTGCTTGCCCGAGGTGGTTCCTCTAATTGATGTCTAAGAACCCTAATTAGTTAAGAAAACTTTTTTTTAACATTTTCATTGCTATTTATTATTATTATTATTATTATTGCTAATATCTCTATTATAAATAATTCACAAGGGCATCTTTCTGACAAAAGACAAAGAGCTGGCTACTAGTAGAAAAAGTACATTTGACTCTGTCAGTGAAAGTGGTAAAGGGATTTGAGAAAATAAGGCAAAGCAGTGGAATTATGTGTTAAAACTTTAAATATTATAGACACATTTACTTAATTTCTAATACTGCTTATAATTAAAAAAGATGTTTTCCATGAACCACGCATTACAGCAAATATATTGTTTATACAGATTAAATTTTCATCAAAAGGGACGCCTGGGTGGCTCAGTTGGTTAAGCAGCTGCCTTTGGCTCAGGTCATGATCCCAGCATCCTGGGATCGAGTCCCGCATCTGGCTCCTTGCTCGGCCGGAGCCTGCTTCTCCCTCTACCTCTGCCTGCCATTCTGTCTGCCTGTGCTTGCTCTCTCGCCCACTCTCTCTGATAAAGAAATAAAATCTTAAAATAAATAAATAAATTTTCATCAAAAAATTGTAAGTGTATTTTATTGTAGGATATGATAAGCATTTTTCAGATGAGAAAAGTGAAATTTAGAAAAGTATGTCTCTTCAAATCCCTCATACAATATCTGGCCTAGATAGAAGGATATACTATCACAATTGAGGAAGATAATTGAGATTACTTAAAATGATAAACTTTACTGTATAGGGCTTTTTACAAGTTTTCTACAGATTCAGATTCTTTTAAAATATATATCTATTTGTGTAAAGAGAATGCACTGAGAAGTAAAAAGATAGTGATATATCAGTGCTACCAACTAATGGCTATAATATCATCACCTTATTTATGAACAATGAAACAGTGTGTAATATTTAAATAAATTTAAATAAATTCCTATTTATTTTATATATTTATAAATTTAAATGAATTCCTATTTATTTATTATTAAAGAAATTCCTCTAACAAACAGTATGTTTTGAAGGTTGCTAGCAGGAAAGTGTTGTACGACATGGAAGTAATCAGAAAATGTGATCTAAAATTCTGCTTTCAAGGGCGCCTGGGTGGCTCAGTGGGTTAAAATTCTGCTTTCAAGAAGCTCTAACAGTAAGTACTGAGCATTAGCTATTATAAGCTATGGATGAATAACTGAAATCTACATTTGAAACTAATGGTACACTATATGTTACCTAATTGAATTTTTAAAAGTTAATAAAAAAAACCACTATTTTATAAAACAATATTCCCAACAGGCTCTTTTGCTTTAAAATACTCACTTTGTAATGAGAGTCCTTACTTTTGTCTAGCCAATTCTTACAGCACTGTTTATCCCTTCCCTGCTTTATCCCTTCCCAGTATCAATAAAGGCTCACTTGGGTTACCTAGAAGCCATGAGAAAGCTTGTAATAGATCTGGCTGGTTTTCACCAGCAATTTGACCACCATGTGCACAGGGAAGTCTATTGATAAAGGCTTTATTGCAATAAGTTGCAAATACATGGATGATTTTGAATTCTCTTTCTTGAGGTCTTGTTTCATGATAATAAATTTAGGGTGGCTTATTGGAATGGATGTTATTAACATATCTTCATAGTTATAAGCACATGGAATTGTAAAATAGATGAATGAATGTGGCATTACTGACAACTGTCCTCATTTTGAAATCGAATTACAGTGTACTAAGATGAGGAAGCAAAGCAGATTTGGGATTATGAGTGAAATAATTTTAAAAAGTATTAGGGGTATGATCGGACTATTGGGTAATTCAGTAGAAAAATGTCAACTGATTGAGATTCTGTGTTCCCTGCTTTCAGAGAGAAGTTAAGATAAATAAGTAACACGAGGAGACTAGGAAGCCAAACATAAGTGATAATTTTGTGCCAGGGTGTGTATACATCTGTTTATCTTCTTGCTTTACCACTAAGGTTGCTCCTAGAGGAGAGTTTAAATATGTGTTGGAGCTAATCTCTGTGGATTACACAAGAAACCACATCCTACAGCTCTCCCTGAAACACCCCTTATGATTTCAATGTAATTTGGTTTTTGCATTTTTAGAAATAACAAAATACTTTGCAAACTCATCTACTTTATTACCATCACAAGTGAGTCAGCTGACTCCACATTTTAACACAGTGACAGTCACAGAGGAATGGAGGAATGAGTAGAGTTATCAATATATGTGCTTTTAAGAAGTATGACAGGGTAGCAGCTATTTCCAGGAACCAAAACATGGGTCAGCAGCTGTGCAGGAAAAGTGATGGAATAAATGACTCATTTCAGAGGAGTTCTATAACATATTAGTTCTATAATGTATCTTCAGCCCCCAATTACCCGCTTTGATCTAAAGATAAGGATTTACAGTTAAGGTCCCATTTATGATTTGACTGGTAGGGTCTGAATCATTTTTACTATTGTTTTGACTATTACTTGAAACCTATAGTAGTACTTGGGATATGTGTTGTGTATTCTGTGAACATGTGCTATTTTTAGATTAGATAATTTCTGTCTCGAACCCCTGTTCATTTGTTTGTTTTTGTTTATTTGATAGTGGTTTCAGTAAATGGATATATCTGAAAAATTGCAAAGCCACTATTAAAATAAGTTATTATTATATATAGCATGGAATTGCACATTCCTCCTTTGAATCCGACAGAGCTTCACCATATCCTTAACAATTTGGGAAAAACATGCTATTATTATTCTTTATAAAATTTCTTCTGTTAGGCTGTGATGGTTGTCATCAGCAGTAACTCCTCTGAAGGCTTTGTCAAAAGAGTTGAAAAAATTGGAAAGGTGTGTGAATGAAGCTGTTTGCTGAATATAAAGAAAAGAGCATTGAAGTACAATTCACACTCTTACTTCTCCTTCTATGCTTTCAGATGTTTGACATTTGAAAATTTTGCTTCTAGAAGAGATGCCCTATATAATTCTTACTTTAAGGAGCAAGTTGCTTTTATAATTTTTTTATTATTCTACCATTCCAGTATTTCCATTTAAATTAAATTCAATACCATTTAAAAAAAATCAAAAGTGCAGCCAGTATTCAATTCCTGGGCTAAATAATTTTAGAAAGCTTTGTGTTATTGAACCTACAGGGTTTTCCTGTAGTTTTAACTCTTTCTTTCTGTGATTTTTCCCATTAGTCACGTAAGTGACTGCAATATAACAGACATTGAGGATAAAGAAGGACTGAATAGAACAATCCTTGGCCTCATGAAGTTGAGAATCTAGCAAGGGAGTCAAACAATTCAATCATTCAGAGACAATTTATTGAGTGCCTGGCCTAAGATGAGCACAACAAAACCCCAGCCCAGAGGAATCATTTTAATGGGAGAGATAGATAATAGGTAAGCCAACTTTAAAAAAAAAACCGTACTGATTTTTCTTTAATAGAGATGCATATTTGAACTAAATAAGCACATTTTAAAAAGAGCAGTGATTGAGAAGAGGTTTTTAAACTGAGTGGTCCAAAAGGGCCTCCCTGAAAAAGTCTGTTTTGAACAGATTTCTGAATATTATCAGCTAGGAAGCTGCGTAAAAAACTCAGGGATGGGTGATTTTTCCAGTCAAAAAACTGTAAAGGCTCCAAAGTCACAATAGAGCTATAAGTTTCTCTAATAAAGTAACTTCTGACAAAGAATGAGAAGAAATAACTAACCCAGGTTTGAAAGAAAAGGGACAGACTTTCTATGGAATTCATATTTAATTAAAGCTCTAAAGGACAAAAATACAATAGAGCAAAATTCTGGTCACGCTGATATACCTAACGAAAGTTCATAAACAAGGTGTGGGTAGCAAAGAGTGTGTGGCAATGTTGGTAAGAACAGTGGGGAAGAGTCATCCCTGAACATGTTCTTAAATGAAGCAATTCTTGTGTTGTTTTAAAGGGTAAATTGGAGTTTGCCTAAGTGATTAGAGAAGGATGCCTCAGCTTATGGAAGTTCAAAGCCATAAAGATGTGATAAACTACTGCAGATATTTTCATGTATATTTGTTGTTGCTTCTAGTAATGGTGATCTAAAAACTTCTACTTAAGACAACTAAAAATCCAGACAAAATAGCTTTTAAAGTTAAAAATATCAGAATGATTATAAAAATAAGTGAGGGATTACTGGGCCAAAATACGAAATACAATGAGAGCCTAGAGATATATGCCCTGAAGCCATTTTAGCTATGAGAGCATTTGAAACTGCTAAAACACACTGAGCTGTGTTGTTCATAGACTCTTGATACTAGAGAAACAAAATTCAAAATCCAGAAGCAATCAAATTTGAGGACTTTGGTACAACCCAAATTTAAGTTGAGATCCCCAAAGCACAAGGAGAAGCAGAAATAAGACTATAGCCTACCTTGCCTTCTGTGTAAACTGAGAAAGTCAATCACTGAATTTGGAGTATGATTGTCTTGTAGAGTCTCAGATATAAGAGAAAATCCTGCCAAGGAGGACCATACCATTATTATAGCTCTTAATTATCCCTACTCAATAAGAGTTTCAAATATAATGTCTTGAACATAGCAAAATGTAACAAAGCACACAAAGAAAAACCATTAACAAGATTTGATAGACAAAATGGGATTAAGTATGATGTTAAAATGATCAATAAAGATTGTAAAATGGCTTGATTACTCTGCTCAAAAAATGAGAGGGGAAGCAAATTGAACAAAAAACTGACACTAAAAATGATATTGAGAAAGGTTTTATAAATGAACAAATGGATACTCTAGAACTTTAAAAATATGACAACTAATTTATGGTACCACAGGGGTGCCTGGGTGGCTCACTTAATTAAACCTCCAATTCTTTTTCCTTTTTTTTAACATCTTAATTTTATTTTATCTCTGTCAATTTGGCTCAGGTCATGATGTCAGGGTTGTGAAATAGAGCCCAGAGTTGGGCTCTGTGCTGAGCCTGGAGCCTGCTTAAGATTCTTTTCCCTTCTTTTTCTATCCTTCCCTGCGCTCTCACTTGCTCGCTCTCTCTTGCTTGCAAATAAATAGATAGATAGATAGATAATAGACAAAGGAAAATAAAAGCAGATTATGAAAATAAATATAAAGATTTTGAAATGAAAACAAGTTCAAAATAAAATAGAGAAGACCTACACAGCTTAAAGTTCATTCAGAAAATCTACTATTAAAGAAGTCAGTATGACACAATGTTAAGATATCAAAAGATTTGAGCATGCACTTTACAGAAAGGGTAATCCAAATGGCCACTCATATATAAAAACTGTTTATCTTTATTATGAATCTGGAATTAAATTAAATTAAATTAAAAATAAATTAAAACCTAAAATGACATACTATTACACACTTACCATATTGGGCAACAGTAAAATTGCCTTGCAAGAATGTGAAAGAATGAAAGTGCCCATAATAAAAACATTTGAGGTAAGTTGGACAATATTTAGAAAACTTAAAAATAAAAATAAAAATTTGGTCCATTCCTAGAAATACAACATGTAACTAAATGAATATTTTCACCAGGATATGCAAACAGATGATTATAGCTATTTCATTCATAACGGCAGATCAGTAGTGGTCTATTTGCACAATGTTACATTAAATAAGAGAGAATATTAACAAACTGGACGGAGGGGCTAGGTTGTTATCATAAACAGATCTTCTATGGTGCTGATTATGTTCTATTTCTCAAAATCTTTAAGTTAAAAAAGCTTTCAAATTTATATCTAGATAGATAGATGATAGATAGACAGATATCCCAGAAGCTGCAATGCTAGGCTAAGACCAGGCTTTAAAGGGCTTTTCTATACTCTACTAAATACTTGCTTTATTGCCAGTTAAAACAAATCCACATGCTTTGATTCAAAGGTAATAAATTACTCTTATTTGGAAAAAGGATGTTTATTTTTGTTCTCTCACCCTTAGCAGGTGGTTTCATTTTAGCACACTTCAGAGTTATAATTTCATGCTTATTAAAAACATTTATTTTGAACTACATAGATGAATGAAACTTTTATTTTATTAAATTATTTGCCAAAAAATCTGTGATTTTTAAAAATGTATTTCCTTTGAAGGGTTATTTTAGAGCATTCAAAGAGGATCTAAGAGTGTGGTATTATGCAGTTTTTAAGTAGGTATGAAATGGTTAATTATAGGATTGTTTCTTTAAGGCTTACGTATATTGTCCATTATATGCTATAAAATATTTTGAAAGTAAATTTAAGGTATGTTTTACGTAGTTTATTTTATGGAAAAAAATATTGAAATGACTTATGAAATTCAGTATACTCTCAACATTAATTTATTTTGAAATTTACCAGTTGTGTACTGAACTTTTATATGGCAGATATTACTTCAGACTACACTGGTAAATGAAATACTTGGCTTTGTAGAACTTTTATTTTAATGGGTGAGACAATTCAAAGCTATAAACCTTAATAAAAATGGCATAGTGCATTCAAAAAGGAAGAGTACAATGGGGAAAAAGAAAAATTCGATCAGGGTGAGAAAAATCAAGGTTGCTAGGCAGGGGATGGGGAGTTAAAATTTTTAATAGAAAGATCAGGGTAGTTACAATGAAGCTGACAATTGAACAAAGGTATGGAAAGGTGATGAATTTGCGCAGAACTATCAGCAATAAGGTCACTCCAGACAAAGGAATTGGCTATCTTGAAGGCCATAAGGTTGGATCATGCCTGGCATATCTGAGGAATA
The DNA here is from genome assembly GCF_964662115.1 of Mustela nivalis. Classification (NCBI taxonomy): domain Eukaryota; kingdom Metazoa; phylum Chordata; class Mammalia; order Carnivora; family Mustelidae; genus Mustela; species Mustela nivalis. The sequence goes on from NC_139040.1 coordinate 75,983,803, forward strand.
GCAAGGAGGCCACTGTGAGTGACTGAAGAGTAGCAGGAAAAGAGGTCACAGAGGTTAAATGAGTGGCTAGATCATGTAAAAGCTTAGAAGTCATTGTAAAACTCTGGCTTTTATATTTGGAAACTTACTGTGTGATAGAATTTCTGCTAATAACTGAGAGTTCAAATGTCCATAAAATTTCAAGGATTCTTATTCTAGTAAGACAGAATAAAGAGAAAGAGTTCATATTTTCACATGGTGTAAGAAATGCTCTGAGATCCAAGTGTAGGAAGCTATGGGAGCACAGAAGAAGGCACTAAAATCACACCATATATTTGATGACTGTGACTATATATAAATTTGTATTTTCTAGATTTTTTGTAGTCATGGAATCACACAGTATATACAATTCATTGCCTGGATTTTCTTTTCTCAGCATCATTACTTTGAGAATCTCCAATTGTCTTTGCTCTATTGATGGACATTGATGAACATTTCCACTGTTTTCAATTCTTAAAAATAAAGCTGCTATGAAATTCATATACAAGTCCTTGTATGAACATAGGGTTTGTTTTTCTTGGTTAAATGCCTAGAATAAAATGGCTATTAGTGTAACTGCAACATATTTTTCATTTAAAAAAATTTTGAAACTATTTTCCAAAGTGGTTGTATCATGATATATGCCAACAACAGTTTAGATTTTTTGTTGCTTCTCAATCTAGCTCAGACCAAGTACAATTAGCCTTTATAATTTTAGCCATTCTAATAGATATGTAAGCATGGCTCATTATGATTTTAATTTTTATTTCTTTAATGTTTAAATGTTGAGAAATTGGCCATGTGCTTATAAGCCATCCATATACTTTTGGTGACATGTCTCTTCCATTATTTCCTTCACATGTAAAATTGGATACTCTGTTTGGTTATTAGTAAGGTTTTTTATTTTTATTCATTTTTAAATAATCAGAGTAGATGTCCATTCTCAGATATTTAATTTGCAAATCCCTTCTCCATCTTTACGGTTTCTCAATGGAGCTTTGATAGCTGTGTCTTTCAAGAAATATGCTACTTCTTTCCTGGTACATGGAGGTATGACTAGAACATTATCAATGTTGACCTTTGCAAAGAAAATCATGGCTTAAGATATATGTAGTCTGCAGTTGTTGGGAGTGTTCACCATCCTTGCCTCTAACTCATCTCTCACTGCCCACACATTCAGGTATAGGGGAATATTGATTGACAAAATATTAATTGCCAAATAACACTATTTGGAGAATAAGAAAAATGCAGGCACCTGATTATATAATATTACATAAATAAAATATGTTTTTATAAGTGCTATTGGAAGTAAATTCCTCAATACTTTAATCACACAGAATGATGGAATCCTAGATTTTTTTCCTTGTATTTACTAAGAAAATGATCATGCCTCAAGTATATTAAAATGGAATAGGGAAAATTAAAAATTGTTTTAAGTTGATTTGCGTGTGTTGTGCGTATGTGAGAGAGAAAGTGAGAGAGAAAGAGAAAGAGAGAAAAAGAGAAAGGGAAAGACAGAGAGGTGGCTGCAGTGAATTGATGAGTTGGAAGATAGATTTTAAAGTTTTGTCTTTTGCTTTCTACATTTCCTTTTCCTTAGGTTCAAGAGAACAATCAGTAATATCTCAGATGCCTGCTGGTAACATCAGCAGAAAGAGTTAGAGGTTCCTAGAAAATTAAAGAAGAGATATAGTTTTCCTGACATAAGAAAAGTCATTTTTTGTCCCCAGCTATTTTCAATGATCTATACCCCACCTGTGTACTTGCCCAAGCACACTTCTTCCAAAACTTCCTTGGAGGTTCTTAAAAAGAAATGCAAAAACCTCACTCCTTAAGGATTTTGAGGGAACAAGGCAATGGGAAAACTAACAGTCACCACAAGACCAGGAAATAGCCTAAGCTATTGAGACAATAAATCAGTGGTAAAACTCCTAGTGCTATTTCAAAAGTAATCAAGGCCTTGCCTTCCTTGTCCCAGAAAATGAGCCCAAGACCCCATCTAGTTTATATCTGCTCTTGAAGACTGCAGAGTTCCTTTCCCTTGTCTAACAGTTACCTCTGCTTTATTCTAACGTTGACGTTTCTGCCCTCGGTGGAATACAAGCTTCATTCAGGTGAACATGCAATACATATTGCACAAATACGTATGTGGATGTGCATGCATCCACAACCTTATGACCAACCATACACGGGATAATAAAACTCTCCCTTCTGAGTATTCATCTTAAATACTAAATAAAAATCTCTCTCCTGTTCAAACAGTCAAGGCTTTGAAACTTATTCCCTGTGAACTCCTTGTATGTTGTAAACAAAGATTCCTTTGTTTGACAACTCCACCTGTTTCTGTGATTCACCAAAGACTGACCTCAGTTAGTTCAGTTACTGTAATGTAATATCAAGCATATCTAGTTAGTTGATATTTTTGTTCAAGTCTTACATATCTTACCAATGTGATGACCATTTGTCTATGTAATCTTAAAATAAGGGTGTTGAAATTATTTTCCATTTGTCGTCCAAGGTAGAAGTTATGATTTTTGTTCTTAGTTTTTCCCTATATATCCCCAAATCTGTTGTTACGTATTAAAAGTCAAGAATTATTATACTCCCGGGGCACCTGGGTGGCTCAGTGGGTTAGGCCGCTGCCTTTGGCTCAGGTCATAATCTCAGGGTCCTGGGATCGAGTCCCGCATCGTGCTCTCTGCTCAGCTGGAGCCTGCTTCCTCCTCTCTCTCTCTCTGCCTGCCTCTCTGCCTACTTGTGATCTCTCTCTGTCAAATAAATAAATAAAATCTTTAAAAAAAAAGAATTATTATACTCCCTGATGAATTCATCCTTTTACTCTTCTGTAATTTTGACTTGATCTTTATGTTAGATAATGAAATTTGCTTTAAAATCACTTTTCATTATCTTGATATAACCACCAAAGTTATAGTGTGATTAGAGTTAATATAGCATATTTTTTGTTTTACTTTTTAAAGCACTTCTATATTGAATCCTGACAAAGAAACAAAACAGCTTTTTAACTCTGGAAGCATCTTTCTAAATTATCTTTTTTTTTTTAAATGAAGCAGTAGCAATTTTTGTTAAGGGACCTAAACTGAAAGTAGGTTTAGAAATTTATTTATTTTTTTATTTATTTAGTAAAAGATTTTATTTTATTTATTGACAGCAAGAGAGAGAGAGAGAGAGAGAGAGAAGAAGCACACAAACAGGGGGGATCATGTGCAAAGGGAGAGGAAGAAGCACGCTCCTTGGGGTGCAAGTAGTCCCATGCGGGGCTGGATCCCTGTACACTGGAATCATGACCTCAGCCAAAGGCAAACATCTGCTTAAACAACTAAGTCATCCAGGCACCCCTAGAAAATTTAAAAAAAAAAGACCTTTTAAAAACATTTTGTTTCTTTCTTGTTTTTTTTTTAAATATTTTATTTATTTGACAGACAGAGAGACAGGAAGAGGAACTATAAGCAGGGCAGAGGGAAAAGGAGAAGCAGGTTTCCCACTGAGCAGAGAGCCTGATGTGGGGCTCCATCCCAGGACCCTGGGATCATGACCTGAAAAGAAGGGACACTTCTTGGAGGAAGCCACCCAGACACCTCTTTTCTTTGTTTTTAATATATGGCAACTGATGCTTCCCAGCCACGAGGAGCATATTACCCATTGATTAAATCTTTGATAACAACCTATTTAAAAAGGTGTGTAAATATATACTTACTCAGATTTATACACTTTGTGTTTTCTTCATAGTTTGGGGCTGGACCCCATGGTCACAACACTGCTTCCAGTCTTTGCCTTCCCATCTTTTGATACCAGGTATTTGGTCAGCAAAGCAAATTAGTATCAAAATTAATAAGCCCTTGGCACCATATCTCTGGAGCAGGGCTTGCTCTTAGCCAAGGCCCAGAGCAGTTGACCTCCCCTCGTTAGTGCTATAGCCCCAAGGACTAGGTCCCTGCCACCAGAACTCAGTCTTACATGTTATGCTAAGCAGACAAAACCAAAACAGGAAAGCTCCGACAGCTTTCACTGGCATGCCTCATCTCCAACTCCCTCGACGTCCAGGCAGTACCAGATGACAGGGAGGTGTCTTGGTCCAACATATGGGAGGGAAGGAAGTAGCCACGAGCAAGTACCTGCCTCTCTGTTCCTTTCTTTCATGAGCAGGTTGTAAGGAGGAGGAAGAGGAAGGGGAAGAGAGGTGAACTTCAAGGGGTGAAGGCCTCAGGTAGGCAGCTGGCTCCTGCCAGTAGGAAAGGGACAAAGGAGAAGGCAGTGAGTCTTGCAGGGAGGGTGGGGGGTAAGGGTTACAGCTTATGACGGAATCTGGACAGGAGTAATAGGGATACTAGTCATTTGAGTCCACCATTGGCAAGCTGGGCTGGGTGTCAGGGCAGATAGGCCTTCCTGGGCAACGGCACATGAGAGAAGGTGGAATTCTTCTCTGAGGAGCAGGTGGAGCTTTGGGTGTTGGGAAAGCATAGACAGTATTGTTCCAGGGCCAAGGACAGGTCCGGGTACTCCTGGTTGGAGGTCAAGGCCACAGTATGATCCAGGTCTTCTACCAGCAGCTTGAAGGTACCACATGCCAGCCACCCCTCATTATTGTGTCTAACTCTCTGGTGCACTTATTGGCTTATCCATCAAATGACTCCTTCAGCAGCTTAAAAACCACCTCCACAGGCACTCCAGGATATGGGAGGCTTCCAGAGTGAAAATTTTGCACAGGATCACCCCAAAAGACCAGAAGTCACTCTGGTGGATGTAGATCTGGTCAAACATGGCCTTAGAGACCATCCACTTCACAGGCAGTCCACTATTGGTTCTCATTTTATAGTAACTGATGTGGTGATATCTCTGGCAAGGCTGAAGTCTGAGATCTTCATCATGTTGTCCTTTGTCACCAGCACTTCCCTGGTGGCCAGGTCTTGGTGTATGCACTTCTTGGAGGCAAGGTACTCCATGCCTCAGGCTACCTGGTAGGCACAGGATACCGGGTGCTTGGAGGAGAGTTGCTCTGCTGCATTGTGGCTGATATTGTAACAGTACTCCAGGTCAGGAGGCCTCTGGGCCTGCAGGTACTCCTGTATGTTGTCTTTGGAGGCATATTCCATGATAGTGTATGAAGGACCATCCTGTGTGCAGGACCCAGCAGGTTGATGGTGTCCTTGTGCTGTCCAATCATCTTCATCATCTCCATTTCTGAGATTAGGTTTGACAGGTCTTTCACTGCTGCATCTGACTTCAACATCTTCACAGACACTTTAGTCAAATGGTTGGATTTGTCTTTGTCCAGCCCAATGGCCTCCTCCAACACCACCTGCCCAAAGTAGGCCTCTCTTAGGGGTCTGCCTAAACTGCCTACAACCAGCCTGCCTCAAGGCAGTTATGAACTCTAGATTATCCTCAAAAACATTAAACCACAAGCTAAAAATTCTCTTCACTAGGTCTCTGTCGCAGGTCTAATTTTCTTATCTTTCATCATTTATCTTTTTCCTAATTCTTATTTTCAGTATAGTTTATTTGGCTTCCAGGTGTTTCCCCGGGTTTCTGTATGCTGTTTCATAGGGAAGAATTATCCTGTCATAAAATTATTTCTTGAGCATTCATTACATCTCTCAGTTAAAATGGGTTCTTTTATGGTATTGATTCATTTGAGTTTTCTCAAAATGGGAAGAATTTTCAAAATGGTGTTTTCCTCAAGGTTCAGAGTATGTCTTAGCCTCATCTTTACTCTTTTTGAAATTCACTTTTCAAATTCTTGTCCCTCTTTTTATCTTTTTAAAATAAAATGTTTTCTTTTTACTATTTTTTTATTTGAGTGTAGTTGATAGTCAGTGTTACATTGGTTTCAGGTTTTCAATATCTCCATACATTATTCTATGATCACTACAAATATAGCCACCATCTGTCACCATATAACACTATTATAATATCATTGACTATATTCTCTACACTGTCCCATATCTCTTTTTAAAATCTCTGATTTTTATGTTTTCTGTTATTCCAATTTTCGACCACCATTTTACTTGGTTACTTTAATAAAATATGCCTGATTACACACTCTATGCTGAAAACCATAGCATTTGATTTATAGTAGACTTCTTCTTTTTCTTCTTCTTCTTCTTCTTCTTCTTCTTCTTCTTCTTAATTAACATATAATGTATTATTAGCCCCAGGGGGACAGGTCTGTGAATCACCAGGTTTACACACTTCACAGCACACACCACAGCACATACCCTCCCCAATGTTCATAACCCCACCACCCTCTCCCTAACCTCCCCACCCCCCCGGCAACTCTCAGTTTGTTTTGTGAGATTAAGAGTCTCTTATGGTTTGTCTCCCTCCCGATCCCATCTTGTTTCATTTACTCTTTTCCTGTTCCCCAAACCCCCCACATTGCACCTCCATTTCCTCATATCAGGGAGATCATATGATAGTGCCTTTCTCTGGTTGACTTATTTTGCTAAGCATAATACCCTCCAGTTCCATCCATGTCAACGCAAATGGCAAGATTTCATTTCTTTTGATGGCTGAATAGTATTCCATTGTATATATATATATATGTATATATATATATACATATATATATACAAATATCATTCATTTGTTGATGGACATCCTGGTTCTTTCCATAGTTTGGCTATTGTGGATATTACTGCTATAAACATTTGGTGCACGTGCCCCTTTGGATCATATACAGTCTTCTTTACCTCTATCAGAACCCCAGGAAGCTTTATTTATTTATTTACTCACATAAACAGATGATCCAACACAACGTTTTTTGATGTTCAAATGTATTATAATGTCTTACCGCTTAACACTATGCTTACTGCTCTCTTTCACTGTCTGACTAAATCCTCATCATCACTATGCCATTTAATGAGAAAGAACATTTGAACTCAGAGTTCTCTCCATATCAGGGAATGAAGACTCCACCCTTCTGTTTGTGCAGGTAAAATAAATGTTGATGTCTGTCCTGCACATACCCCATCCTGTTCACCAGAATATTCACCATCAAAATATATACACAATGAAAACCATACCTCACCACTTCTATTACCACCCAGCATGCTAAAAACACCATCATATGTTCCTGAATTATTGACTTGATTGATAACCCCACTTCCACACATACTGCACTCCTTTCTCCCTGCAAATTTATTTTGGTACAGCAATTTAACCTAAAAATCAAGTCAGATGATTTTATTCTGCTGTTGAAAGACTTTTGGTATCTTCCCCTTTCATATTAAATAAAAACTGAAGGCGTTTCAATGTACTAGAAGGTCATACATCAATACGTTCTTCCTCTCTCCACCACTATGAACTCCTCATTGGCCTCCTTGCTTTTCCTCAAAAGTAACAGACAAGTTGTTCACACAAAGTCTATATACTTACTTGCTCTGCCTAGAGCAATCTTTTCCTTTAATATTTGTATAACACTCTCCTTCACTTCCTGGGTCTTTGTGCAAATAACATCTCATAAATGAGATATAACCACCCAACACAAAATAAAATTAACTTTCATCCCAGCATTCCCCAATGGCTTTTACCTTTCTTGTATTTCTTTGTATCACTTATCACTATCAACCATCAATTATTATTCTATTACTGGTTTATTTTCTTATTTGAGACAGAGAGAGAGAGAATTGGGAGGGTGCGCAGAGGAAGAAGAAAACACCCCACTGCCTAGAAAGCCTGCTGGGGAGTTACATCCCAGGACTCTGAGATCATGACCCAAGCCAAAGGCAGTCACTCAATGGACTGAGCCACCCAGGTGCCCCTCTATTATTGGTTTATTTCACTATTATATTTCAAAAGAATGTGAGCTCTTTGTGGTCAGGTATTTTATATGTTTTATTAACTGAAGTATTCTCAGAAAGGTAGCTGGCAGATTGTAAGGGCTCACTAAACTGTGTTTTGTTGTTATTATTGGGCTCCTTTATGGGCTTTACCTCTTACGCTAGAAGTCTATCCTTCAGATGTAAGCGATAAGAATAGAGCCCTGCTGCCTGTTCAAATGTGTAAAAAGCCTGTATTAAGTGGATATTTTAAAAGCTAAATGAATGGCTTAATAGTTGTATATAGGGGGAAAGGGAACATATTTTCCACAGTTTAGAAGTGGAGTTCTTTTATAGAGTTCTTGTACAAGCCTACACTATGGAACGATAATGGGCAGTTGTACATTACAATTATACAAACACTTTGGTAATTTATATCCTTTTTTTGTAATTCTTGACTGGATCATTTAATTCCTTAGGAGCATTATAGCATTTCAACTTTTCATGTTCAATAAACTTATTGGGGTTGCTACCTTTTTTATTCAAATGGAGAAATAGTCATGATTTAATCTAAATAAAGTGTTATTGATTGTGTTGTTTTCTAGGAATGAGTCGCACATGCTAGTTTAAAAGTTTTGTAAATTCCCAAGTCTGTCACTGATAAAAGCCTTTTGTAGATTAGTAACTTGATCAAAACGGAAAAGTTATGTAACACCAATTGTTATACTATCTTTGTTTCCATCTTGCATTGTAATAACACCCATCTTAACTCTATTTAAGACAAATCATTGCCAGATGGATTTCTGGCATTGATTGCATGATATGAAATCTAGTATAACTAAAAGTTTTTGGTTTTAGTAGCATATAAATCAATTTAGAAAAATATATGTATTTGAATATAAGATAAAGTTTTAAATTATTTGGCAATAGTAAACTAAACTTTTTTTTTGTAAATTTTTATTTTCTAAAATTTCATTGAGCTCTCTTGAAATAAGAAACAAGTTACAAAAAATTAAGGTTTATTTACCCCAATTCAAAATTATTAGGAATATAATCATAGAGGTTGAAGTATTTAAAATATTGAACCCAAAATGTTTTATTAGGTAAATTCATGAATGCTGAGCATTCACTGTTAAAATATACTAATACTATTGATAGACTGGTAGAAGCCTAAAATCAAATATTTATTAAATATTTATATTCATATCTTTTCATAGCTTGGTAATTCATTTCTCTAGCATTAAATAATATTCCATTGTTTGCATGTACTACACTTTATTGGACCTTTCACCTATGGAAGGATATCTTGGTTGCTTCCAAGCTTTTGTCAGTTATGAATAAAACTACTATAGACATCTTTGTGGGTATAGATTTCATCTTCTTTGGATAAATACCAAGAGCTGCTACTGCTGAATCATCTGGCAAGAATATGTTTAGTTTTGTAAGAAACTGCCAAGTTGTTTTCCATTCTTTATTCTCAATAGACATGGAAGAACATTCCTGTTGCTCCACATCCTCACCAACATTTCGTGTTCTGTTGTCAGTGCTCTGGATTCTGGGTATGTACTGGTGTCTCTTTTTTGTTTTAATTTGCATTTTCCTGATGACATATGATGTGAAGCATCTTTTTATATGCTTATTTGCCATCTGTAATATTTTCTTTGGTGAGGTATCTGCTAAGGTCTTTGGCTCATTTTTAATCAGGTTTTTCCCCCATTGTTGAGTTTTAAGGGGTCTTTGTGTATTTTTGATTAACAGTCCTTTGCCAGATGTGTATTTTGCAAATTTTTTCTCATAGTCTGTGCTTTGCCTTTTCATTCTCTTGGCATTGTGTTTCACAGAGTAGACATTTTTAAATTCAGTGCTTGTGCTTTTGTAGCTAAAGTTTTTGCGAAAACCAAGGTTATTTAAATTTTCTTCTATATTACCTTCTACATGTTTCATGTTTAGGTTTATAATCCAATCTGAGTTAATTTTTGTGAAGAGTGTAGGATATCTGCCTGGATTTATTTTATTTTATATTTTTAGATTTAGCTTCACCATTGCTACAGAACCATTTGTTTAAAAGATTGTATTTTGCTCTCTTGTATTGCTTTTGCTTTTCTATTAAATATAAAATATAATTGATAATATATATTCTGTTGCTTTAATCTAGTCTTTCTGTGGTATTACAATATCATGCTTACAATTATTGTTATGGTAAACTTTTTTTAAGATTTTATTTATTTATTTGACAGAGAGAGAGATCACAAATGGGCAGAGAGACAGCCAGAGAGAGAGATGAGGAGAAGCAGGCTCCCTGCTGAGCAGAGAACCCAATGTGGGACTCGATCCCTGGCCCCTGGGATCATGACCTGAGCCGAAGGCAGAGGCTTAACCCACTGAGCCACCCAGGCGCCCCATCGTTATGGTAAACTTTGAAGTCAGTCCTCAGTCTTTGTTCTCCTTCAACACTATGTTGACTATTGTGAGTCTTTGCCTCTCCATATAAACTTTAAAATAAGTTTGTTAATATTAAAAAAAAGAACTTGCTGGAATGCATTAATTGTATAGATATACTTGGAAACCAGTGACCTCTTGAGCTTAGCAGGAGATAGACCATGGACATCAGTTGTCACAGTGGTGCCTCTGGCAGAACCTATTGCAAATCCCTAGGCAAAATGAGACCTCAAGGATCTGAGAGAATGTCTAAGAAGTACTTGAAACATCCCTTGGGTATGGTTTATTGAAGTGTCCACCTGTCTGAAAGCTGGGGAATCTAGATAAGGGAGGGAAAATTAGTTATGATAAAACATATCAACAAACATCAATAAATTTTGTAAAACTAAATGTCATGGCTCATATACAATATGACCAACAGAGGGACCATCAGAAGGAAAGCATCAGTTATGTTTATTGTGAAATTTTTTATTCAAAATAAAGAAATGTGAGGGGAAGACACAATGAGAAAATTACCATTTTTTAAATGGTAAACATCTTACAAAATGGAATAGGTTTTATATTCTAAGTAGTATATTGAAAAGTAAAACATTGGGGCGCCTGGGTGGCGCAGTTGGTTGGGCTGCTGCCTTCAGCTCGGGTCATGATCTCAGGGTCCTTGGATTGAGCCCCGCATTGGGCTCTCTGCTCTGCAGGGAGCCTGCTTCCCCCTCTCTCTCTCTCTCTCTCGCTGCCTGCCTCTCTGCCTACTTGTGATCTCTGTCTCTCAAATAAATAAATAAAATCTTTAAAAAAAAAGAAAAGAAAAGTAAAACTTTAAAAAATAAAATTTTAATGAAAAAAATTATTTAATTTTAAAAAAAGGTTAAAAATAGCAGAACCATTTTTCTTATAACTGGAAAATACACTGTATATACATCTATCAAAATAACTTGTCATGGGGGAGCCTGGGTGGCTCAGTAGGTTAAAGCATCTGCCTTCGGCTCAGGTCATGATTCCAGGATCCTTGGATCGAGGCCCACATCGGGCTCTCAGCTCAGCAGGGAGCCTGCTTCCTCCTCTCTCTCTCTGTCTGACTCTGCCTAATTGTGATCTCTGTCAAATAAATAAATAAAAACTTTTATAATAAATATTTGAAAAATAACTTCTCATGTCTGGAATCAGGAGCATATGGAAAAAAATAATATCTGAGGACAATACTTTTGCCATGTTTTGTGCCTTGCTAATATTTTTAAACAGTCAGGCAAATTTTAGCCTTATTGAAATACCTGCTAAGATACCTGCAGTGCCTTTTGGAGCCCTATGACTATAAAAATTAATTGCAAATATTCAAAATGTTTACTATGGTGTCACTATTTAGGGACTCCACCAAGTATGTTTCAGAAGTAAGCATAACTGTTACTCTTCCATAAGGCAAAAGGGCATATTTTCAGGAGTTCCATCTGCTGTACCAGGAGGTGAATCAAGTAATGATTTTTGTCTATAAAATAATTCACTTTTCAATCTAACATTCCTCATTCCACATTATAATAATAAAAACCAGGAGGAGACTAAAACAAACAAACAAATACAACTACAACAACCAGCTTTTCCTACAGTGGAAAAGTAAATATAACCTTAGGAGTAGCCTGAAATTTATTTTTAAATATTTTTAAGATAAACGTTTTTGTTAGAAAACCATATATTTTATATTACTAAGAAATAACAGGCAACGTTTTATTAACTTCTAAAAAGTCTAGTTACTTATATTTATCTATTAACTCATCTCTTTATGAAGTAGAACATGATCACACCTCTTGTATCTACCCAAGTTTGTATGCTTTCGTTGTTTTATGTTTGCTATTTCCTTGCTTAATTTTTACAATATTTGATACATAATAGTATCTTTAAGTCCATCTATGGTTTCACAGAATTTGTTTGAACTTCATAAAAATGTACCATACTTTTTGCACTGTCCTTGTTTTACTTCTCTATTAGCTTTCCAAGTTTTATTCACTTTAGAGTGTGTAGCTATCATTTATTTTTACTCCTCCATAATGCTATGTTTACAAATTTGTATTTATCTGTACTTTTAAAAATATCTTAATTATATACCATTTCTCATCTCACGTAACTCTCATGTATGTTACTTCTACACTTATCAGATATTATGTAACTGAAAACCACAACTCAGCAACAATAGAACACCATTTTTCAAAATTAAATGGCTTACCAGAATTCTTTAATTCTATCCTTTATTTGTATTAGATGACCCTTTATTCTGGTATTTGGCATTGTTCATATGGAGGAAAGCTTATAAGTTGATATTCCATAAATAGAAGGATTTTTATGATTGATTAATTATTTTCATTTAGAATGCATAGACTATGGTTGATTTAATATTTCTTTCTTACTCTCTGCCTGGAACATAGTGCTATCTATGCAATAGCCACTAAAATATTAAGTTAATTACCTAGACTTTAAACTGCATATTAATAGGAATAGCATACAGAACTCTTCTCAGATTGGGACACCTGGGTGGCTCAGTCAGTTAAACGCCTGAGCCTTTAGCTCGGGTCATGATCTTAGGGTCCTGGGACTCAGTTCTGCAACAGATTCCCTGCTTAGCCGGGAGTTTGCTTCTCCCTCATCCTGCTGCTCCCCCTGCTTGTGCTCTCTCTCTTACAAATAAATAAAATTAAAAAAATAAATTCTTCTCAGATAGCTAATATAGAATATCGTCTTTGTATTCATCAAAGGGAAAGTGCCATATAATAATGAAATCCAGACTACTTCAAATTCACTTTTTAACCAGTAAGAAAGTACTGGAAACAAGCCAAAAATGTCTTCAATGAATTAAAGAAATAGATTGATTTTCAATATCTTAATCTTTCTAAAATAAATTGCAAGATTTTTATACTAGATATCAGTGTAAATATTCATTATACAAGGATATTCTAAAAATAAACCTGAGAAAACTACTTGACATATATGATGACAAAAATGAGTTTGACCAATGTCAGTTTGGGTAAAACTTACAACACCTACCACCTGAAACTCTTGTTCTATATGGTGCCATCTTGTGATTCTGGGCAGCGGCAGTGAGCCACAGCTTCCAGTCAGCTAGAAGATTACAGGGGTGAACACCTGATATTCTTACAAGCATTCTATATATAGAATATATATATAGAATATATATATTCTTCATTTTTTAGTGTAATATTTAATAAATTGCATGTGATATTTGATACTTTGTTATAAAATAGGCTTTTGCTTAAGATGATTTTGCCCAAATGCAGGCAAATGTAAGTGTTCTGAGTATGTTTAAATAAGCTTAAGGTAAGCTATGATATTTGATAGTTTAGGGTATTAAATGCATTTTCAATTTTTTATGTGTTTCTCTGACATAGCCCCCTTGTAAGCTGAGGAACATCTCTATATGTATATGTAGCCTTGGTATGGCTTACATATTATTGGCATGAAACATCTAGAACAGTACGTGTGCCATAGAATTGTCTACAACATCAAACAAGTTTCTTGAAAACTTGTGCCAAAGGGGTTATGTCTTTAAGGATTCTTATTTCAGAAGGGTTCTCTCAAACGTAAGATTTTTCAGAAGTTAAGTGAAAATCTGACCAAACTAAACATTTTTCCATTTTCCCTAGTGAGCAAAGATAGCTAAAATCTATCTGCCATTTTCAACACTGTACTCAACGATTGTAATTCTAATTTAAGAACAGATTATTTATATCAAAACCACATGTTGGCCTAATCTTATACAATATTCATAAGTCACACTCAGACCCTTGGACACTTTTATTTGTTGAGTCTATATGGTACTACGGACATTCATCTTTTTTGACCTCATAGCTTCATGTATGTCTATACTTTTGAAAATACATGCATCATAGTTCCATTGTAAAATGTCTGGGTTATAAAATGTGCTATGCTATCAAAATGGTAATAAGAACATACAAATGACCTGATGTAATGAACTGGACCAGATTGCCAGATATCACATTTCATACCAGAAAGATTCAGTGGTAAGTTTTAAAATGGCCAGCTATACATTGACTGAATTATAACTCATTTAACTTCTTTCTTTGTGTACAGTATTATACATTAGTCAGTATTATAGTAGATAAGTACTTTGGACAGATGTAAATATGCTGTAATAAAAAATGTTTTTCTTTTTTCTTTTAGTCCTTTTTACTTGTAAGACTAGCCACAAATACCACGCTTCCCCCAAAATAATTTGCAATCCAAATTTATCTCTAAATGAATTTATTGCACAGAAAAATATGTATATATATATATACACTTACAGTAGACATGTTCAAAAATAGTTACACAACAGCAGGGCCCTAAATGTAAGCAGTATAGTTGTTTTGTTTTGTTTTGTTTTGTTTCTTTTAAAAAAAGAGGTTATGTGAAATATTAGGATTTTATTTCCAGGCGTAGTATTTCAAGACAGTTAACTACACCTATGGTGTCAACAGCCTCTTGTTGGCAGTATGATTTTATTGGCTCTATGGAATAACAGCAAGAATTTACTATTGCTTCTTTCTTTTATGACACACACAGAATAAAAAAATTGACACATTTGCTCAAGACCAACCAGAATCCTTTTACCTATCAAAATTGATAGGAGGCCTTCACTGCCAAAGTCACTGCTGGGTTTTCACAATTCATTGCAGACAATCTGCTACTCCCATTATGATAAAGGAGAGAAGAGTCATAATCAGGGAAGAAAGCTAGATTAATACTTGTAATTATCATTGAATATTTAGCCTGCTATAGGATTATTATTATTAGTGTCATTTGATAATTTTCTCTCATTTTATTAAACACAACTGTGAGTAATTACGCTACCTAATATTTCTCTGTATTGGCTGACTAGCTAGCAAACATTCATGAAAATATCCATTAGCCACACATATAAAATGCTGCATTATGATGCTGTTGAATCAGAACATACCACTACCTGATCCTGTAGCTCTTTGAGGATTTGCAAATCAATTAATTCTATGTTTATTGCATTCTTCCCATACAATTAGAAAATTTATAATCGAGTCCATGAACATTATTAGTTTTACCATTTTAAACCAGCAATCACACTTTGATTTTTACAACAAAAGCACAAATATAAACACACACATTTGGATCCGTTTTCTCTTAGTCTGTCTGGACTTCAAAATCCTATTCCTCAAGATGATGCACACCAAAGTTCTGGATTAAACAAGAAATTAGATGGCACCTGAACACTTGGTTTCATATTCTCAAAAGGACTATGCAACTTCTTTCTTACAATATGACATTGTTTTACAAAGATCCACACTTTTATAATGTTAGTATTTTTAATAATCAATAAAGTCAATTAATCATGATTAAAAATCAAACATAAAAATTTCTACTTTTTGCTTTTGCCCCCTCCATTTAGAACTTATTTATAGCCTGATAATTCAAAGGTCCCTATGTTTATGAAAATCTGGACAGAAATAGCTCTAAGATCCCATTCAGAACTTGATATTAATCTAAGTCTTTTGGCTCCATTTATCCTGAGAGCAAAGAGTAGGACAAAGGATTTGAGTACTGTTAGTTTATCTGGGAGATTATCCAAGGTAGAAAAGAATGGGAAAGTGATACAGTGAAGAAGCAACTTTGTCAAAGAGGTACATTGTTGATATAATTGTTGTGGATAGAAAATGAAGGCTTGCTTTTACTGAAAGGTCCTGAGAAACTTCTTTAAGTTGTCCTCATGAAGACCTGAAAACTGACAATTTTACCTATGGTTCTTATTTCCACTTCACTGAGAGCTGTCCTCAGAGGACATTAACTCTCCTACACTTTCAGGTTGTGTTGGAGACATTCTAAAATGAGAGAGAGAACATGAGATGCTATCAGTGTTAAGTAACTGCAATTTCCCATGGAACTATCCACCACAGGTTTGGCTATAATCAGGTGTTGGGCCTTGATATCAGAGGGATTTGAGGCAGTATCATTTTAGGTTAATCATTATATCTGAAATTTCCAAAAACTTCAACTGATGAAACTTTGATTATAAACCTATAAATATAACAATAAATCTACAGTATTCAAATTATTTTCATAGAAATACACAAACAAAGCATCAATTGATTAATATTTAAATGTTACAAAATACTGAACTGAAAGAATTTGGTCATATAACAAGGTGTAAGAAGTAGAGCTTAGGTTTAGGTTAGAAGTCAGGATGCATTTGGGACTCAAGAAATTGAATGGAGGGACGCCTGGGTGGCTCAGTGGGTTAAGCCGCTGCCTTCGGCTCAGGTCATGATCCCAGGGTCCTGGGACCGAGCCCCAAATCAGGCTCTCTGCTCAGCAGGGAGACTGCTTCCTCCTCTCTCTCTGCCTGCCTCTCTGCCTGCTTGTCATCTCTCTCTGTCAAATAAATAAATAAAATCTTAAAAAAAAGAAATTGAATGGATGTCTGACTATCTTATAGGTTTGCTAAAAATCAGTGACTTTGTGTTCACGTGTGGCTATGCAGGAATTTTTAACTTTCTCTAAGAAGTTATTAGATTGATTATATAATGGCAGTAAAGGATGGGGAAAAGCAAAGTACAAACCCCATAAAGACAAAGACACTGAGTATGAGAAAAGAGTAATAGATAAGAAGAATCAATGCATTTGAGGAAAATGGGAATTGAAATACACAATGATTGTTGATTTTTTTAGATGCAGAAAACAAAACTAGCTTGCAAGAAGGAAATAACAGAAGACATGTTGTGAAAAGGCAGTAACGTGGAATAAAGGAGTAGGGAGAGCATATCAGGTAATTTGGATAGGAAGGAGTTAGGAGATAATTGCTTGATAAATTTTATATGGCCCACTTAAATGCACAGATTTCTCTTCTTTAATTTATATGGAGAACAGGGTGTCGTTTCTCTTCCCTTTCAGAGCACCCGAGGTGTACTCTTTCAGACTGAAAACCTGAAAAGCTCAAGACTGAGTTGCTTAAGCACAGCTGAGACGACATATTTCAATTAACATTTACATTTTGCTGTAGGTAGTAGACTGTCAAAAGTGGTTTAACCATATTTTTCATTTAACAAGAAGACTACAGAGAGTGTTTTCTGGTGTTGGTTCAGAGTCTTAAGAAAGTCAAGTGAACTATCTTAGAGGTTTTCATGGCTTTTTATTCACAGTTGCAAAAATTGCTGTTGGAGTTCTCACTATTAAGCCCACATTTCTGGCAGAAAGATAGAGGTAAAAGAGAATGATATCTTGTACGACTGATACTTTGTCATAAGGTTACAATGTAACTAGAAAAGAGACAATAAAATATTTGATGTTGCTTTAAGTTTCCTTGTTGTCAATCCCTCAGTGCTTTCTGATACTAAAGGAAAGAGTAGATGGATATTGACCTGGCAACTATCAACACCTGTCAGTCTCTCTTGGATAACCAATATCTCTATAATCTCTTCTTCCCAGTAAAAAAAAAATAAATATATTCATAACCCACACTGTGCCATCTCAAGTTACTGCACCAAGATAAAATTACAATGATTTTCAGTTGTTCCAAATGGACAGAATACCCTTCCTTATGATATCATGTCTTATAAGATAGATAATTGGCTTGCTACCAATATACCCAGATGTGACTGTGGAAGAGACAGGAAAAAAATAATATTTATTTATTCTTTGGGTTGACCCTGTTTACACAGATGCATTACTATTAGAAAAGGTTGGTTTGGGACATTGGAATGAATTTACTTAATGGGTCTGTATGTAATTGGGTTGGAGAAAATTTTTAATTTCTGCAAAAATTATTAGAATTCTATCTTACTCCCTTTTGTTAATTTTCACATGTTAACAAAGCCAACATTTTTGTCTAGCAGACAAGATCTTAAATCCTAACAAAACTCAATTTTTTCCTTTTTTTTTTTTAAGTTTGAGAGCCTCATGTTCTCTCATGCTGCTTTAAATACAACTCAAAAAAAAAAAAAGGATCTAAATGGGGCAGTAAGCCCAGACTTTTTATTTTAATTTATTTATCTTATTTTTAATTAAAAAATTAAAGATTGTATTTATTTATTTGAGAGAGAGAGCGCATGAGTGGGGCAGGGGGATGTAGCTGCAGAGAGAGACTGAGAAGTATACTCCCTAATGAGCAGGAAGCCCGATATGGGGCTCGATCCCAGGATCCTGACTGAGATCATGACCAGAGACAAAGGCAGATACATGTGCAAAATCCCTTTTTTTCTGGGAAACAATACTTTACAAGAGATGTTTGAAAAAGTACTGGGGAATCAACTTTAATCAGAGATACAAAAATTTAATTGACTTCTGTAAAGCTACAGGGATCCAAATGATGGGAATCCCAGCCCGTTTAGGTTGTGGACCACAGAGTATTCTTCTCTGTAATATTTTATTTTCTTCCATGTCTACTAACTCCAGTCCAAGTTCACTGATCTCTTTTTAGATAGTGCAAAACATGGCAAAGAATACCAAACAAGTGCCCAATATTCTACATTTATTACATCATTTCTAACATATAGAAGTGTGTTATCAAGGCTGGTTCTGTGAACGAACCTAGTTATGCTAAAGTGTGTTTTGTTCTCCAAAAATTAAATTCATGATTATCACACAATTATAAAATACTTGTGTCAAGAATTTTTATTCAAAAATTAATAAGAGAAGCAGATATTAAAACTAGTTCACATGGTTATTTGGGATATAAGCAGAGTTGTGCAGCAGAAGTGCTCTGGGCCCATAATTTGCGTTATAGAATTTATGTTTTCTAATGAAAAATCACTAGCTTGCATTATTGTTAACAAGAATCCTGTGCATTACCACCAGTTTTCTACATTATTACCTCTTGCTCTACAGTTTGTAAATAACTTTGTCAATAGCAAGCTAATAAACGGGGTGACTCCAATGGATTGAGATAATCTCCAGAGTTTCTGCTACATAATGAACAGGACTCCATTGAAAGGACACCTAAGAATTTATTTTGCCCAAAAATTTGATCACTTTTTTCACTGTCCTTACCTATTTTCCAAACCTAGTCCTTTTCAGTCTACAGACAACCCTGTATCTGACTGACTTGTTAATTCTGGGAATGTCTTGCAGATTAATTTGCTTGCCCGAGGTGGTTCCTCTAATTGATGTCTAAGAACCCTAATTAGTTAAGAAAACTTTTTTTTTAACATTTTCATTGCTATTTATTATTATTATTATTATTATTGCTAATATCTCTATTATAAATAATTCACAAGGGCATCTTTCTGACAAAAGACAAAGAGCTGGCTACTAGTAGAAAAAGTACATTTGACTCTGTCAGTGAAAGTGGTAAAGGGATTTGAGAAAATAAGGCAAAGCAGTGGAATTATGTGTTAAAACTTTAAATATTATAGACACATTTACTTAATTTCTAATACTGCTTATAATTAAAAAAGATGTTTTCCATGAACCACGCATTACAGCAAATATATTGTTTATACAGATTAAATTTTCATCAAAAGGGACGCCTGGGTGGCTCAGTTGGTTAAGCAGCTGCCTTTGGCTCAGGTCATGATCCCAGCATCCTGGGATCGAGTCCCGCATCTGGCTCCTTGCTCGGCCGGAGCCTGCTTCTCCCTCTACCTCTGCCTGCCATTCTGTCTGCCTGTGCTTGCTCTCTCGCCCACTCTCTCTGATAAAGAAATAAAATCTTAAAATAAATAAATAAATTTTCATCAAAAAATTATAAGTGTATTTTTTTGTAGGATCATTATAAGCATTTTGCAGATGAGAAAAGTGAAATTTAGAAAAGTATGTCTCTTCAAATCCCTCATACAATATCTGGCCTAGATAGAAGGATATACTATCACAATTGAGGAAGATAATTGAGATTACTTAAAATGATAAACTTTACTGTATAGGGTTTTTTACAAGTTTGCCACAGATTCACATTTTTTAAAATATATATCTATTTGTGTAAAGAGAATGCACTGAGAAGTAAAAAGATAGTGATATATCAGTGCTACCAACTAATGGCTATAATATCATCACCTTATTTATGAACAATGAAACAGTGTGTAATATTTAAATAAATTTAAATAAATTCCTATTTATTTTATATATTTATAAATTTAAATGAATTCCTATTTATTTATTATTAAAGAAATTCCTCTAACAAACAGTATGTTTTGAAGGTTGCTAGCAGGAAAGTGTTGTACGACATGGAAGTAATCAGAAAATGTGATCTAAAATTCTGCTTTCAAGGGCGCCTGGGTGGCTCAGTGGGTTAAAATTCTGCTTTCAAGAAGCTCTAACAGTAAGTACTGAGCATTAGCTATTATAAGCTATGGATGAATAACTGAAATCTACATTTGAAACTAATGGTACACTATATGTTACCTAATTGAATTTTTAAAAGTTAATAAAAAAAACCACTATTTTATAAAACAATATTCCCAACAGGCTCTTTTGCTTTAAAATACTCACTTTGTAATGAGAGTCCTTACTTTTGTCTAGCCAATTCTTACAGCACTGTTTATCCCTTCCCTGCTTTATCCCTTCCCAGTATCAATAAAGGCTCACTTGGGTTACCTAGAAGCCATGAGAAAGCTTGTAATAGATCTGGCTGGTTTTCACCAGCAATTTGACCACCATGTGCACAGGGAAGTCTATTGATAAAGGCTTTATTGCAATAAGTTGCAAATACATGGATGATTTTGAATTCTCTTTCTTGAGGTCTTGTTTCATGATAATAAATTTAGGGTGGCTTATTGGAATGGATGTTATTAACATATCTTCATAGTTATAAGCACATGGAATTGTAAAATAGATGAATGAATGTGGCATTACTGACAACTGTCCTCATTTTGAAATCGAATTACAGTGTACTAAGATGAGGAAGCAAAGCAGATTTGGGATTATGAGTGAAATAATTTTAAAAAGTATTAGGGGTATGATCGGACTATTGGGTAATTCAGTAGAAAAATGTCAACTGATTGAGATTCTGTGTTCCCTGCTTTCAGAGAGAAGTTAAGATAAATAAGTAACACGAGGAGACTAGGAAGCCAAACATAAGTGATAATTTTGTGCCAGGGTGTGTATACATCTGTTTATCTTCTTGCTTTACCACTAAGGTTGCTCCTAGAGGAGAGTTTAAATATGTGTTGGAGCTAATCTCTGTGGATTACACAAGAAACCACATCCTACAGCTCTCCCTGAAACACCCCTTATGATTTCAATGTAATTTGGTTTTTGCATTTTTAGAAATAACAAAATACTTTGCAAACTCATCTACTTTATTACCATCACAAGTGAGTCAGCTGACTCCACATTTTAACACAGTGACAGTCACAGAGGAATGGAGGAATGAGTAGAGTTATCAATATATGTGCATTTAAGAAGTATGACAGGGTAGCAGCTATTTCCAGGAACCAAAACATGGGTCAGCAGCTGTGCAGGAAAAGTGATGGAATAAATGACTCATTTCAGAGGAGTTCTATAACATATTAGTTCTATAATGTATCTTCAGCCCCCAATTACCCGCTTTGATCTAAAGATAAGGATTTACAGTTAAGGTCCCATTTATGATTTGACTGGTAGGGTCTGAATCATTTTTACTATTGTTTTGACTATTACTTGAAACCTATAGTAGTACTTGGGATATGTGTTGTGTATTCTGTGAACATGTGCTATTTTTAGATTAGATAATTTCTGTCTCGAACCCCTGTTCATTTGTTTGTTTTTGTTTATTTGATAGTGGTTTCAGTAAATGGATATATCTGAAAAATTGCAAAGCCACTATTAAAATAAGTTATTATTATATATAGCATGGAATTGCACATTCCTCCTTTGAATCCGACAGAGCTTCACCATATCCTTAACAATTTGGGAAAAACATGCTATTATTTTTCTTTATAAAATTTCTTCTGTTAGGCTGTGATGGTTGTCATCAGCAGTAACTCCTCTGAAGGCTTTGTCAAAAGAGTTGAAAAAATTGGAAAGGTGTGTGAATGAAGCTGTTTGCTGAATATAAAGAAGAGAGCATTGAAGTACAATCCACACTCTTACTTCTCTTTCTATGCTTTCAGATGTTTGACATTTGAAAATTTTGCTTCTAGAAGAGATGCCCTATATAATTCTTACTTTAAGGAGCAAGTTGCTTTTATAATTTTTTTATTATTCTACCATTCCAGTATTTCCATTTAAATTAAATTCAATACCATTTAAAAAAAATCAAAAGTGCAGCCAGTATTCAATTCCTGGGCTAAATAATTTTAGAAAGCTTTGTGTTATTGAACCTACAGGGTTTTCCTGTAGTTTTAACTCTTTCTTTCTGTGATTTTTCCCATTAGTCACGTAAGTGACTGCAATATAACAGACATTGAGGATAAAGAAGGACTGAATAGAACAATCCTTGGCCTCATGAAGTTGAGAATCTAGCAAGGGAGTCAAACAATTCAATCATTCAGAGACAATTTATTGAGTGCCTGGCCTAAGATGAGCACAACAAAACCCCAGCCCAGAGGAATCATTTTAATGGGAGAGATAGATAATAGGTAAGCCAACTTTAAAAAAAAAACCGTACTGATTTTTCTTTAATAGAGATGCATATTTGAACTAAATAAGCACATTTTAAAAAGAGCAGTGATTGAGAAGAGGTTTTTAAACTGAGTGGTCCAAAAGGGCCTCCCTGAAAAAGTCTGTTTTGAACAGATTTCTGAATATTATCAGCTAGGAAGCTGCGTAAAAAACTCAGGGATGGGTGATTTTTCCAGTCGAAAAACTGTAAAGGCTCCAAAGTCACAATAGAGCTATAAGTTTCTCTAATAAAGTAACTTCTGACAAAGAATGAGAAGAAATAACTAACCCAGGTTTGAAAGAAAAGGGACAGACTTTCTATGGAATTCATATTTAATTAAAGCTCTAAAGGACAAAAATACAATAGAGCAAAATTCTGGTCACGCTGATATACCTAACGAAAGTTCATAAACAAGGTGTGGGTAGCAAAGAGTGTGTGGCAATGTTGGTAAGAACAGTGGGGAAGAGTCATCCCTGAACATGTTCTTAAATGAAGCAATTCTTGTGTTGTTTTAAAGGGTAAATTGGAGTTTGCCTAAGTGATTAGAGAAGGATGCCTCAGCTTATGGAAGTTCAAAGCCATAAAGATGTGATAAACTACTGCAGATATTTTCATGTATATTTGTTGTTGCTTCTAGTAATAGTGATCTAAAAACTTCTACTTAAGACAACTAAAAATCCAGACAAAATAGCTTTTAAAGTTAAAAATATCAGAATGATTATAAAAATAAGTGAGGGATTACTGGGCCAAAATACGAAATACAATGAGAGCCTAGAGATATATGCCCTGAAGCCATTTTAGCTATGAGAGCATTTGAAACTGCTAAAACACACTGAGCTGTGTTGTTCATAGACTCTTGATACTAGAGAAACAAAATTCAAAATCCAGCAGCAATCAAATTTGAGGACTTTGGTACAACCCAAATTTAACTTGAGATCCCCAAAGCACAAGGAGAAGCAGAAATAAGACTATAGCCTACCTTGCCTTCTGTGTAAACTGAGAAAGTCAATCACTGAATTTGGAGTATGATTGTCTTATAGAGTCTCAGATATAAGAGAAAATCCTGCCAAGGAGGACCATACCATTATTATAGCTCTTAATTATCCCTACTCAATAAGAGTTTCAAATATAATGTCTTGAACATAGCAAAATGTAACAAAGCACACAAAGAAAAACCATTAACAAGATTTGATAGACAAAATGGGATTAAGTATGATGTTAAAATGATCAATAAAGATTGTAAAATGGCTTGATTACTCTGCTCAAAGAAATGAGAGGGGAAGCAAATTGAACAAAAAACTGACACTAAAAATGATATTGAGAAAGGTTTTATAAATGAACAAATGGATACTCTAGAACTTTAAAAATATGACAGCTAATTTAAGGTACCACAGGGGTGCCTGGGTGGCTCACTTAATTAAACCTCCAATTCTTTTTCCTTTTTTTTAACACCTTAATTTTATTTTATCTCTTTCAATTTGGCTCAGGTCATGATGTCAGGGTTGTGAAATAGAGCCCAGAGTTGGGCTCTGTGCTGAGCCTGGAGCCTGCTTAAGATTCTTTTCCCTTCTTTTTCTATCCTTCCCTGCGCTCTCACTTGCTCGCTCTCTCTTGCTTGCAAATAAATAGATAGATAGATAGATAATAGACAAAGGAAAATAAAAGCAGATTATGAAAATAAATATAAAGATTTTGAAATGAAAACAAGTTCAAAATAAAATAGAGAAGACCTACACATCTTAAAGGTCATTCAGAAAATCTACTATTAAAGAAGTCAGTATGACACAATGTTAAGATATCAAAAGATTTGAGCATGCACTTTACAGAAAGTGTAATCCAAATGGCCACTCATATATAAAAACTGTTTATCTTTATTATGAATCTGGAATTAAATTAAATTAAATTAAAAATAAATTAAAACCTAAAATGACATACTATTACACACTTACCATATTGGGCAACAGTAAAATTGCCTTGCAAGAATGTGAAAGAATGAAAGTGCCCATAATAAAAACATTTGAGGTAAGTTGGACAATATTTAGAAAACTTAAAAATAAAAATAAAAATTTGGCTTATTCCTAGAAATACAACATGGAACTAAATGAATATTTTCACCAGGATATGCAAACAGATGATTATAGCTATTTCATTCATAACGGCAGATCAGTAGTGGTCTATTTGCACAATGTTACATTAAATATTAACAAACTGGGCGGAGGGGCTTGGTTGTTATCATAAACAGATCTTCTATGGTGCTGATTATGTTCTATTTCTCAAAATCTTTAAGTTAAAAAAGCTTTCAAATTTATATCTAGATAGATAGATGATAGATAGACAGATATCCCAGAAGCTGCAATGCTAGGCTAAGACCAGGCTTTAAAGGGCTTTTCTATACTCTACTAAATACTTGAAACCATTCATTATATCATAGCTCAGTGTTCAAATCTCCATTTGAGAGATGGGTGACCTAATACCCAAATTATCTACTATGTAGGGAAGACCAGGTCCCCCCAAATTCAGTTTCCTAATATTTACCTTAAGGTGACCTGATCCAGACTTTTGATCACCTTTGTCTAAATATTTCTATTTTAACAAAGTCCTTTTTAACACTGAGAGACTAAAACTTAGAAAAATACTCTGATTGTTATCTCACTAGAGTGGAAAATATATAGTTACCCATTAACTAATGATATCCATGTCTACATTAGATCCATGGCATTTTTATTTCTTGGGAGCTTTTGGTTAAATGAAATTTTTAAGCTTCCTTTAAATGAAGCTTTAAGCCATCACCACATGAATAAAATTAAAGAACCAAATGAAAACAGGCCAATTATTTACAGAATAATAGAATGTGCAGTGGAAAGAGTACAATTCTGAAATCATAAAGCCTAAATTAGTGTGATGCATTTTTGCTACCCATGTAATCATAAACCAGTTATGTAAATGTGTTAGCCTCAGTTTTTTCACCCATGAAATGGTGATGATAATACTTATTATGCAGCGTTGTTGTGTGGATGTGATGAAGCATGGAGCATGAGAGTCTCATATTCCATGCTAAAATGATAGCTATTTTTATACTTATAATAATTCTAGTAATGGTAATTAAATTGTTCAAAATGGTAATATTCATTTATATTGAGGCATTGTATTGACTATTCATAGACACATTTACCAAAATAAATTTCATTTTACTTTACCCCCTCTGAGGATATATATTCCCTAATTCAATATGAATCTCCTTATGAATAATAATTATCATAATAAATATGCTGATTTTCTTCTATTTATTTTTAGGGAGGTATCCTTTACTGTTGAACATAAAGAAACTTAAGCAAGTCTGTCTTATTCAAAATTTGCATGCTGCTTTCTTATGAAACTAGATTATAGAGTTGTATGAAATAAATTCATGCAGTTAAGACATTGATGTTTGGAACACTGGGTGGTCAGTTTAGTATTTCAAAAGAAGATTTTAAATTTAAATCTTAAAACTGAGCTCTTTCAGCCTTATTTATAGACCATCCTTCATGCTTCATAAGTACTCCTTCATTGTAAACTAAGTAATACTTTTTGTCACAGTGTATATAACGAAAATGGATTTTATATTCTATTATTTCAGAGTTAGTTGCAGTTTCTACTGCCTTAATTCCTTTTTTGAAAAATAGATTAATTCTACAAAAAGTTTTTTCCAGCTTTATTGAAAGAAATCGACATATTTATAAATTTAAGAAGTGATTTCTTATAACATTGCAAACTTTTAACATTGTGTAAATTTTGTACAATTTGATAAATTGGTATACATCTTTATTGCAATATAATCTACATAAAAATGTTAATACATCTACTATCTCGTATAGTTGCCACTGTTTTTTATGCATGTATCGTAAGGAATTTTAAGATCTACTCTCTTACCAACTTTTATGTATATAGTATAGTAGAGATAAACTTCAGAGGTCTTGTGGGTTTTGTTCCAGACTGCCTCAATAAAGTGATTATCTCAATAAACTAAGTCAAATTATTATATTTTTTGGTTTCCCAGTGCATATAAAAAATTATGTTTCCCAGTGCATATAAAAAATAAAAACTATACTGCACTGTTCAAAAGCATTATGTTTTTAAAGAAAAACAATGTATATACCTCAAGTAAACTAGTTCTTAGTTTTCAGTGGGTCATAATTACTGATCACAGATCAACATAACAAATACAATAATAATGAAAAAACTTGAAATATTGCAAGAATTACCAACATGTGACAGACACAAAATGAACAAATGTTGTTAGAAAAATGGTGGCAGCAGACCTCTTTTATACAAGATTGCTATAAACTTTCAACTTGTAAGAATGTGATATATGCAAGTTTAATAAAGGGAAGCACAATAAAAAAAAGTTTGTATATCTTATTAACTATGATCATCATGCTGTACATTAGATCCCCAGAACTTTTTCATATTATAGTTGCAAGTTTGCACCCTTGGACCACCTTACTCCACCCCAGGTTCACCCCTTGTCAACTCAACTCTAAGTTTCCATTAGTTTTCCTTTTCCTCAGATTCTGTATGTAAGGGATATCATAATACATAAATTAAAAAAATATATAAAATCTTTGAAATATTTCACTTAGAATAATACCTTCAAGATCCATCCATGCTGTTGTAAATGGCAGTATTTCTTAATTTTTCATGGTTAAGTAGTATTCCATAGTATATATTTACATACTTATTTTATTCATTCATCCATTAATGGATACTGAAGTTATTTCCATCTCTTGCTTAGAGTTAATAATTTTATAATAAACATAAGAGTGAAGATACGTCTTTGAACAGTGACTTCGTTTCCTTTAGATAGATACCTAGAAGTGGGATTACTGAATCATATGGAAATTTTACTTTTAATAATATGAATAATCTCCATACTGTTTTCCATACAAACTTATATCCCTATCACAGTGCATAAGTTCCCCATTTTCCACAATATTTACCAAAATTGGTTAGTTTCAATTTTTTGGTAGTATATATTCTAATATCTTGCTGTGTTTTTCAGAGGTAAACAACAACAACAACAACAACATAAGGACTTTGCCCTGAGTTTTTTACGTTGAGCACTTTTTAATGCTCCTGTTGGTCATTTATATAACTTTTTTGAAAAAAAAAGTCTATTGAGATCCTTTTGCTATTTTTTTAATTATATATTTTTTTCTATTTGTATCTGTTGGTTATTAACCTCTTTTCAGATAGAAGATTTGTAAGTATTTTCTTACATTCTGTGGATTGTGTTTTCATTCTCTCTCCCCTTTTTTTGGCAATGCAGAAACGTTAGTTTGATGTAATACCATTTATTTATTTTGGCTTTTTTTGCTTGTGTTTTTGGTCTGGTATCCAAAAAACTATTGGCAAGACCAATGTCAAGGAGAACCTTTCCTATGTTTTCCTTTAGGAAATTTAGTTTCATGCATCACCTTTAAGTCTTTAATCTATTTCAAGTTCAGACTTATGAGTGATATAAGGTTCCAGTTTCATACTGTTTATGTGACTATTCAGTTTTAAATATCATTTATTGAACAGACTATCTTTCCCCATTACATATGTTGGCCCCTGTCAAATATTAGGTGACTGTATGAAAGGATTTATTTCTGGACTCTCAATTCTGTTCTACTTGTTTATTGGTCTGTTTTTATGCCAGTATACTTTATTGTTTTGAGCATGAGGGCTTTGTAGTATAGTTTCAAATCAAGAAGTGTAATCTCCCTTCTTCATTCTTTCTCATAACTGCTTTGATTATTTGTTGTCTTTTATGGTCTCATATAAACTTTAGGATTCTTTACTTACTTCTGTAAAAAAACAATATTGGATTTTTTTTTAAGATTTTTAATTTTTTATTTGACAGAGAGAGATGACAAGCCGGCAGAGAGGCAGGCAGAGAGAGAAGAGGAAGCAGGTTTCCTGCTGAGCAGAGAGCCTGATGCGGGGCTCGATCCCAGGACCCTGGGATCATGACCTGAGCCAAAAGCAGTGGCTTAACCCACTGAGCCAGCAGGTGCCCCTAACATTGGATTTTTGATAGGAATTGGATTTACAGGTGGTTTTCAGTAGTATGGACATTTTAACAATGTTAATTCTTACCATTCATAAATATGAGCTATCTTTCCATTTCTGTCTCCTTCAATTTCTTTATCAATGTCATAGTTTATGGAGTACAGATCTTTCATCTTCTTAGTTAAATCTATTCCTAAGTATTTTATTATTTTTGATGCTATTGTGAATTAGATTGTTTTCTTTATTTTTTCAGATAGTTCATCATTAGAGTGTTAAAATGCTCCTGTCTTGTGCTTACTTTGGCAGCACATATACTAAAATTGGAATGATGCAGAGAGGATTAGTGTGATCACTGAACAAGGATGACATGACAAACTGGGAAGCAGTCAATATTAAAAAAAATGAAACAAAACAAAATTCTTGTCTTTTATATATTGATCTTGTGTTTGGCAGCTTTACTAAATTTGTTTATTCAAATTTTTTTGTGATGTTTTTAGGATTTTTTAACATGTAAGTTCATGTTATCCAAAGAAAATTTTACTTCTTCCTTTTTTTTTTTTTTTTTTGGAGTCTCTTATTTCTTTGTGTTCCTTGTTTCTCTGGCTAGGACATCCAGTACTATGTCAAATGAGAGTAGTGAAAGTGGACACACTTGTTTTTCTTCTGATCTTTAAGGGGAAAACTTTCAAACGTTTTTGATTGAATATGAGATTAGCTCTGGGCTTGCAATATGTGTTTTTTCTTTAATGGATTTTTTAAATTATTTTTTAAAATTTTTTATAAATATATAATGTGTTTTTATCCCTAGGGGTACAGGTCTGTGAATCACCAGGTTTACACATTTCACAAAACTCACCATCACTCACCATAGCACCTGCCCTCCCCAATGTCCATACCCCCACCATCCTCTCCCAACACACCTCCCCCCAGCAACCCTCAGTCTGTTTTGTGAGATTCAGTCTTTTATGGTTTGTCTCCCTCCCAAT
The DNA here is from genome assembly GCF_964662115.1 of Mustela nivalis. NCBI lineage: Eukaryota > Metazoa > Chordata > Mammalia > Carnivora > Mustelidae > Mustela > Mustela nivalis. The sequence continues at coordinate 76,013,595 of NC_139040.1, forward strand.
CCCATCTTCTTTTATTTTTCTTTTCGTACGCCCGAAACCGCCTATGTTGCATCTCCACTTCATCATATCAGGGAGACCATATGATAGTTGTCTTTCTCATATTGATTATTTCGCCAAGCATAATACCCTCTAGTTCCATCCATGTCATCACAAATAGCAGGATTTCATTTCTTTTGATGGCTACATAGTATTCCATTGTACATATATACCACATCTTATTTATTGATTCATCTGTTGAAGGACATTTAGTTTCTTTCCATAGTTTAACTATTGTGGACATTGCTGCTATAAACATTTGGGTGCATGTGCCCCTTCAGAATGCCACGTTTGTATCTGTAGGGTATATACCCAGTACTACAAGCACTGGGTCATAGGGTAGTTCTACTTTCAGCTTTTTGAGGCACGTCCACGCTGTTTTCCAGAGTGGTTGCACCAGCTTGCATTCCCACATACAGTGTAGGAGGGTTGCCCTTTCTCCACATCCTCGCCAGCATCTCTTATTGACTGACTGACTTGTTCATTTTAGCCATTCTGAACGGTGTGAGGTGGTATCTCATTCTGGTTTTGATTTGTATTTCCCTGATGCCGAGTGATGTGGAGCATTTTTTCATGTGTCTGTTGGCCATTTGGATGTATTCTTTGCAGAAATGTCTGATCATGTCCTCTGCCCATTCCTTCCTTGGATTTTTTGTTTTTAGGGTGTTGAGTTTGATAAGCTTTTTATAGATTTTGGATACTGGCCCTTTATCTGGTATGTCATTTGCAAATATCTTCTCCCAGATAACTTCTGACAGTCATCTTTTGGCTTTGTTAACTGTTTCCTATGCAGTGCAAAAGCTTTTTGATCTGATGAAATCCCAATAGTTCATTCTTGCCCTTGTTTCCTTGCCTTTGGCGATGTTCCTAGGAAGAAGTTGCTGCTGCTGAGGTCAAAGAGTTTGCTACCTGTTCTCTCCACAAGGATTTTGATGGATTCTTTTCTCACATTATGCTTCTTCATCCATTTCCAGTCTATTTTCATGTATGGTGTAAGGAAATGGTCCAATTTCATTTTTCTGCATGTGGCTGTTCAATTTTCCCAACACCATTTGTTGAAGAGGCTGTCTTTTTTCCATTGGACATTCCTTCCTGCTTTGTTGACGATTAGTTGACCATAGAGTTGAGGGTGTATTTCTGGGCTCTCTATTCTGTTCCATTGATCTATGTCTGTTTTGGGGACAGTTCCCTACTATCTTGATGATGACAACTTTGTAATAGACCTTGAGGTCTGGAATTGTGATGCCAATAACTTTGGCTCTCTTTTTCAATATTCCTCTGGCTATTCGAGGTATTTTCTGGTTCCATATATATTTTAGGATTATTTGTCCCATTTCTTTGAAAAAAATGGATGGGATTTTGATAGGGCTTGCATTAAATGTGTAGATTGCTTTAGGTAGCATAGACATTTTCACAATATTTGTTCTTCCAATACAGGAGCATGGAACATTTTTCCATTTCTTTGTGTCTTCTTCAATTTCTTTCATGAGTACTGTAGAGTTTTCTGAGTATAGATTCTTTGTCTCTTTGGCTAGGGTTATTCCTAGGTATCTTAGGGTTTGGGGTGCAATTGTAAATGGGATTCACTCCTTAATTTCTATTTCTTCAGTCTTGTTGGTTTAAAAAAATGCAACCAATTTCTGTGCATTGGTTTTTTATCCTGACACTTTACAGAATTCCTATACAAGTTATAGCAGATTTGGAGTGGAGTCCTTTAAGTTTTCCACATACAGTATCATATCATCTGAAAACAGGGATAGTTTGACTTCTCTTTTGCCAATTTGGCAAAATTTGGATGCCTTTAATTTCTTTTTGTTGTCTGATTGCTGAGGCTAGGACTTCTAGTATGATGTTGAATAGCAGTGGTGATAACAGACATCCCTGCCGTGTTCCTGACCTCAGCGGAAAAGTATTCAGTTTTTCTCCATTGAGAATGATATTTGCAGTGGGTTTTTCATAGATGGCTTTGATAATATTGATAATATGTGCCCTCTATCCCTACACTTTGAAGAGTTTTAATCAGGAAGGGATACTGCACTTTGTCAAATGCTTTTTCAGCATCTATGGAGAGTATCATATGGTTCTTGTTCTTTCTTTTATTGATGTGTTGTATCACATTGATTGATTTGCAGATGTTGAACCAACCTTGCAGCCCTGGAATAAATCCCACTTGGTCGTGGTGAATAATCCTTTTAATGTACTGTTGAATACTATTGGCTAGTATTTTGGTGAGAATTTTCGCATCTGTGTTCATCAAGGATATTGGTCTGTAGTTCTCTTTTTTGATGGGATCCTTGTCTGGTTTGGGGATCAAGGTGATGCTGGCCTCAGTAAAAAAGAGTTTGGAAGTTTTCCTTCCATTTCTATTTTTTTTTGGAACAGTATCATGAGAATAGGAATTAATTCTTCTTTAAATGTTTGGTAGAATTTCCCTGGGAAGCCATCTGGCCCGGGGCTTTTGTTTGTTTGGAGATTTTTGATGACTGTTTCAATCTCCGTACTGGTTATGGGTCTGTTCAGGTTTTCTATTTCTTCCTCGTTCAGTTGTGGTAGTTTATAATTCTCTAGGAATGTATCCATTTCTTCCAGATTGTTGAGTTTGTTGGCGTAGAGATGTTCATAGTATGTTCTTATAATTGTTTGTATTTCTTTGGTGTTGGTTGTGATCTCTTCTCTTTCATTCATGATTTTATTTATTTGGGTTCTTTCTCATTTATTTTTGATAAGTCTGGAAAGGGGTTTATCAATCTTATAAATTCTTTCAAAGAACCAGCTCCTACTATCGTTGATTTGTTCTATTGTTTATTGGTTGTTGTTGTTGGTTTTTTGTGGTTTTTGTTTCTTTGTTTCTATTTCACTGATTTCTGCTTTGATCTTTAATATTCCTCTTCTCCTGCTGGGTTTAGGCTTTCCTTGTTGTTCTTTCTGCAACTCCTTTAGGTGTAGGGTTATGCTGTGTATTTGAGATCTGAGAGAGAAGCGTGGTTGCACACGTCTGTCACTGCGCTCCCCAGGAGCAAGTCTGGGGATGGCGTAGCACGCCGCCCCCAGAGAAGAGAAGGATCCGTTGGCCTTGTGGTCGGGAAAAGGTCAGGAAGCAGGATAGCCTACCGTGGCAGGAACATCAGGCCGGTGGCAAGACAAGTGTCACCCGCTCCCTGTGCGGAGAGACGAAGCCTGGCTGCTAAGGAGACATGAGGGAATGACAAGGGAAGGGACGCGTGCTCCACTCTGAGGAAGGAGTCTGGGCAAAAGGCAGGCCTGTCCTGTGCCTCTTGTCCCAAGGGGACAGCGCCTGTCCGTAGGGCAGACTTGGGCTTGCTACCAAGCACCATACCTGGAACTCGAAGAAACAGCTCCCTCGAGAAACGGGCAGTCAGATGCCATCTTCCTCCAAGATGTGACAGCGTTTTCGGTGGCAGGGAGTTTGCCGAGGAAGGAGTGGGGACAATCCCCCAAAGCTCCCCATTCCAGTGAACGGGCGGTGTTCAGGGATCCCGTCGCCTCTCCTCTCCTGTGGGGAAGGCACTGGCCTTGTCCGCGAGTCCGCATGAGGCCCAGCGCCAAAGGCCAAGAGTTGCCTACACCGGGAGATGGTAATGTGCATTGAGTGCCATCCTAGGCCACGCACGCTGCTGCAGGATTGTGGCCGTGTCTGCTTAGTTCGGCCCGGCAGGGTGAACCCAGGATGTGAACATGGAGCCCTGGAAAGCGAGGCCCAAGAGGCACCAGCTCTCCCGCAGCTCTTCTTCCCTGACGCGAATGAAGCCTTGCTGAGGAAGCAGAGGCGAAGTGCTGTTCGCTCCAAACCAAAGCCTCTGCAAAAGCACAGCATTCGTTGAGAAATGTTTTGTGGGCTGCTGATGCGTGCCTGAGCCCAGTCTCGCGGTGGGAGAAACCCGCTGTAGCGAAAGCCTCTTTGCCTGGGCATCTCCCTTAGGAAAGCACAGCTTTCGTTGGGAAATCAGAGTTGGGTTTGGGGATGCTGCTGCTGCTTGCCTGAGCGAGTCTCGGCAACATGGTGGAAGATACCCGCATGGAGCGAAATCCTCTTTGCCCTAGCATCCCCTCTGCCTGAGAGAGAAGCATGGTTGCACACGTCTGTCACCGCGCTCCCCAGGAGCAATTTTGGGGAAGGCACAGCACGCCGCCCCCGGGGAAGAGAAGGATCCCTTTGCCTTGGGGTCGGGAAAAGCTCGGGAAGCAGAATAGCCTGCCGAGGCACGAACAGCAGGGCGGTGAGAAGACAAGTGTCTCATGCTCCCTGTGCGGGGAGAAGGAAGCCTGGCTTCTAAGGAGATATTAGGGGATGACTAGAGCAGGGGCGCGTGCTCCACTCTGAGGAAGGAGTCTGGGAAGAAGGCAGGCCTGTCCTGTGCCTCTGGTACCAAGGGGAAATAATCTCCTTGGCCACCAGTCCCAAGGGCAGACTTGGGCTTGCCACCAGGTGCCATACCCGGAACTCGCAGAAACAACCCCATGGAGAAACGGTCAGTCAGATGCCGTCTTCCACCAAGATGTGGCAGCATTGTGGGTGGCAGGGGGTGTGCCGGGGAAAGAGTGGAGACAGTCCCCACCGTTCACCATCCCAGTGCTCGGGCACTGTGCAGGGATCCTGTCGCCTCTTCTCTCCTGTGGTGAAGGCACTGGCCTTGACCCCGAGTCTGCCCGAGCGCCGGAGCAAAAGGCAAAGCCTTACCTACGCCAGGAGATGGTAATAAGCATAGAGTGCCATGCTAGGCCACGCACGCTGCTGCAGGTTTGTGACTGTGTCTGCTTAGTTCGGCTTAGCAAGGTGAACCCCGGGCACGAACTTGGAGCCAGGGAAAGCAAGGCCCAAGAGGCACCAGCTCTCCCGCGGCTCTTCTTTCCAGCCGCGACAGAGCGAACGACCAAAGCCTTGCTGAGGAAGCAGCAGCTAAGTGCGGTTCGCGCCAAGCTGAAAACCTCTGCGAAAGCATGGCAGTCTCTGGGAAATTAGAGTCGGTTCTGTGGGCTGCTTTTGTTGCTTGCCTTAGCCTAGTATTCGCAGCACGATGGGAGAAAACCGCATAGAGCGAAAGCCTCTTTGCCGGGGCATCCCCTCTGGGAAAGCACTGCATTCTTTGGGAAATCAGAGTCGGGTCTGTGGGATGCTGCCTGCTGCTTGCCGGAGCTAGTCTCCACACCACGGTGGAATAAACCCGCATGGAGCGAAATCCTCTTTGCCTGGGCATCCGCTCTGCCTAAGAGAGAAGCGCGGTGGTGCCTGTGGAAAGAGCCTAAAGGAAAGGGACATATCTGTCACTGTGGATGAAGGAAGCCTGGCTGCTAAGGAGACACGAGGGGAAGATTAGGGCAGGGGAAAGAGCTCCACTCTGAGGAAGGTGTCTGGGCAGAAAGCATGCCTGTCCTGAGCCTTTGGGCCCAAGGAGACAGCAGGTCCTTGGCCACCTGACCATGGTGGAGCCATGGGCTTGCCACCAGGCGCCTACCCTAAACTCGAGAAACAACTCCCAGAAAGACCTGGCCATCAGATGCCGTCTTCCTCCAGGATGTAGAAGCTTGGAGGAGGCACGGGGTTTAAGGGGAAGGAATGGGGACAGTCCCCCAAAGCTCGCTATTCAGTGCACGGGCGGTGTGCAGGGATCCAGTCACCTCTCCTTTCCTGTGGGGAAAGCACAGGCCTAGTCCGCGAGTCGGCCTGAGCGCCAGAGTAAAAGGCCAAGCGATGCCTACACCGGGAGATGGTAGTGTGCATAGAGTGCCATCCTAGGCTAAGCGCGCTACTGCACGGTTGTGACTGTGTCTGCTTAGTTCGGCCTGGCAGGGTGAACCAAGGACGCGACCATGGAAACCGGGAAAGCAAGGCCCAAGAGGCACCAGCTCTCCCGCAGCTCTTCTTCCCTGACGCGACAGAAGCCTTGCTGAAGAAGCAGTGGCGAAGTGCTGTTTGCTCCAAACCAAAGCCTCTGCGAAAGCACAGCATTCCCCGAGAAATGTTTTGGGGGCTGCTGCTGCGTGCCTGAGCCCAGTCTAGCGGTGGGAGAAACCGCATACAGCGAAAGCGCCTTTGCCTGGGCCTTCCCCCCTAGGAAAGCAGACCATTCGTTGGGAAATCAGAGTTGGGTTTGGGGAGATTGCTGCTGCTTGCCTAAGCTTACCTAAGCGAGTCTCCCCAGCATGTTGGAAGATACCCGCATGGAGCGAAATCCTCTTTGCCCTAGCATCCTTTCTGCCTGAGAGAGAAGCATAGTTGCTCACGTCTGTCACCGCGCTCCCCAGAAGCAAGTGTGGGGAAGGCACAGCACGCCGCCCTCAGGAAAGAGAAAGAGCTCTTAGCCTTGGGGTCGGGAAACGCTCGGGAACAGGATAGCCTACCACGGCACGAAATGCAGGCCGGTGGCCAGACATGTGTCACCCGTTCCCTGTGCGGAGAGATGGAAGCCTGGATGCAAAGAAGACATGAGGGGACGACTAGGGCAGGGGCGCGTGCTCCACTCTGAGGAAGGAGTGTGGGCAGAAGGCAGGCCTGTCCTGTGCCTCTGTTACCAAGGGGACAACATCTCCTTGGCCACCTGTCCCAAGGGCAGACTTGGGCTTGCCACCAGGTGCCATACCTGGAACTTGCAAAAACAACCCCATGGAGAAACGGTCAGTCAGATGCCATCTTCCACCAAGATGTGGCAGCATTGTTGGTGGCAGAGGGTGTGCCGGGGAAAGAGTGGAGACAGTCCCCACCGTTTCCCAACCCAGTGCACGGGCGGTGTGCAGGGATCCTGTCACCTCTCCTTTCCTGTGGGGAAAGCGCAGGCCTAGTCCGCGAGTCGGTTTGAGCGCCAGAGTAAAAGGCCAAGCGATGCCTACACCGGGAGATGGTAGTGTGCATAGAGTGCCATCCTAGGATAAGCGCGCTACTGCACGGTTGTGACTGTGTCTGCTTAGTTCGGCCTGGCAGGGTGAACCCAGGACGCGAACATGGAGCCAGGGAACGCGAGGCCCCAGCTCTCCCGCAGCTCTTCTTCCCTGACGCGACAGAAGCCTTGCTGAGGAAGCAGTGGCGAAGTGCTGTTTGCTCCAAATCAAAGCCTCTGCGAAAGCACAGCATTCCCCGAGAAATGTTTTGGGGGCTGCTGCTGCGTGCCTGAGCCCAGTCTCGCGGTGGGAGAAACCCGCATACAGCGAAAGCCCCTTTGCCTGGGCATCTCCCCTAGGAAAGCACAGCATTCGTTGGGAAATCAGAGTTGGGTTTGGGGACGCTGCTGCTGCTTGCCTAAGCGAGTCTCCGCAGCATGTTGGAAGATACCCGCATGGAGCGAAATCCTCTTTGCCCTAGCATCCTTTCTGCCTGAGAGAAAAGCATGGTTGTTCACGTCTGTCACCGCGCTCCCCAGGAGCAAGTGTGGGGAAGGCACAGCATGCCGCCCCCGGGAAGAGAAGGAGCCTTTGGCCTTGGAGTCGGGAAAATCTCGGGAACAGGATAGCCTGCCGCAACACGAAATGCAGGCCGGTGGCCAGACATGTGTCACCCGTTCCCTGTGCGGAGAGATGGAAGCCTGGCTGCTAAGGAGACATGAGGGGACGACTAGGGCAGGGGCGCCTGCTCCACTCTGAGGAAGGAGTGTGGGCAGCAGGCAGGCCTGTCCTGTGCCTCTGTTACCAAGGGGACAGCATCTCCTTGGCCACCTGTCCCAAGGGCTGACTTGGGCTTGCCACCAGGGGCCATACCTGGAACTTGCAGAAACAACCCCATGGAGAAACGGTCAGTCAGATGCCATCTTCCACCAAGATGTGGCAGCATTGTGGGTGACAGGGGGGTGCGGCGGGGAAGGAGTGGAGACAATCTTCCACAGTTCCCCATCCCAGTGCCCGGGCCGTGTGCAGGGATCCTGTTGCCTCCTCTCTCCTGTGGTGAAGGCACTGACCTAGAACCCGAGTCTGCCCGAGCGCCGAAGCAAAAGGCAAAGCCTTACCTAGGCCAGGAGATGGAATTAGGCATAGCGTGCCATGCTAGGCCACGCACGCTGCTGCAGGGTTGTGGCTGTGTCTGCCTAGTTCGGCTTAGCAAGGTGAACCCCGGGCGCAAACTTGGAGCCCGTGAACGCAAGGCCCAAGAAGCACCAGCTCTCCCGCGGCTCTTCTTCCCTGCTGCGAAAGAGCGAATGACCAAAGCCTTGCTGAGGAAGCAGCAGCGAAGTGCGGTTCGCGCCAAGCTGAAAACCTCTGCGAAAGCATGGCAGTCGCTGGGAAATCAGAGTCGGTTCTGTGGGCTGCTTTTGTTGCTTGCCTTAGCCTAGTATTCGCAGCACGATGGGAGAAACCCGCATAGAGCGAAAGCCTCTTTGCCGGAGCATCCCCTCTGGGAAAGCACAGCATTCTTTGGGAAATCAGAGTCGGGTCTGTGGGATGCTGCCTGCCGCTTGACGGAGCTAGTCTCCACAGCACGGTGGAATAAACCCGCATGGAGCGAAATCCTCTTTGCCTGGGCATCCTCTCTGCCTGAGAGAGAAGCGCGGTGGTGCCTGTGGAAAGAGCCTTAAGGAAAGGGACACATCTGTCACTGTTGAGCGAAGGAAGCCTGGATGCTAAGGAGACACGAGGGGAAGATTAGGGCAGGGGAAAGGGCTCCACTCTGAGGAAGGTGTCTGGGCAGAAAGCATGCCTGTCCTGAGCCTTTGGGCCCAAGGAGAAAGCAGCTCCTTGGCCACCTGACCGTGGTGGAGCCATGGGCTTGCCACCAGGCGCCTACCCTAAACTCGAGAAACAACTCCCAGAAAGACCTGGCCATCAGATGCCGTCTTCCTCCAGGATGTAGAAGCTTGGAGGAGGCACGGGGTTTAAGGGGAAGGAGTGCGGACAGCCTCCCAAAGCTCCCTATTCAGTGCACGGGTGGTGTGCAGGGATCCTGTCACCTCTGCTTTCCTGTGGGAGAAGCACAAGCCTAGTCCGCGAGTCAGCCTGAGCGCCAGAGTTAAAGGCCAAGCGATGCCTACACCGGGAGATGTTAGTGTGCATAGAGTGCCATCCTAGGCTAAGCGCGCTACTGCACGGTTGTGACTGTGTCTGCTTAGTTCGGCCTGGCAGGGTGAACCCAGGACGCGAACATGGAGCCCGGGAAAGCGAGGCCCAAGTGGCACCAGCTCTCCCGCAGCTCTTCTTCCCTGATGCGACTGAAACCTTGCTGACGAAGCAGCGGAGAAGTGCTGTTCGCTCCAAACCAAAGCCTCTGCGAAAGCACAGCATTCGCTGAGAAAAGTTGTGCGGGCTGCTGCTGCTTGCCTGAGCCCAGTCTCGCGGTGGGAGAAACCCGCATACAGCGAAATCCCCTTTGCCTGGGCCTCTCCTTTAAGAAAGCACAGCATTCGTTGGGAAATCAGAGTTGGGTTTGGGGATGCTGCTTCTGCTTGCCTGAGCGAGTCTCGGCAACATGGTGGAAGATACCCGCATGGCGCGAAATCCTCTTTGCCCTAGCATCCTTTCTGCCTGAGAGAGAAGCATGGTTGCACACGTCTGTCACCGCGCTCCCCAGAGCAATTTTGGGTAAGGCACAGCACGGCGTCCCCGGGGAAGAGAAGGATCCCTTGGCCTTGGGGTCTGGAAACGCTCGGGAAGCAGTATAGCCTGCCGAGGCACGAACAGCAGGCCATGAGAAGACAAGTGTCCTCTGCTCCCTGTGCGGAGAGATTGAAGCCTGGCTGCTAAGGAGACATGAGGGGACGACAAGGGCATGGGTGAGTGCTCCACTCTGAGGAAGGAGTGTGGGCAGAAGGCAGGCCTGTCCTGTGCCTCTGTTACCAAGGGGACAGCATCTCCTTGGCCACCTGTCCCAAGGGCAGACTTGGGCTTGCCACTAGATGCCATACCCGGAACTCGCAGAAACAACCCCATGGTGAAATGGTCAGTCATTGCCGTCTTCCACCAAGATGTGGCAGCATTGTGGGTGGCAGGGGGTGTGCCTGGGAAAGAGTGGAGACAGTCCCCACCGTTCCCCATCCCTGCGCTCGGGCACTGTGCAGGGATCCTGTCGCCTCTTCTCTCCTGTGGTGAAGGCACTGGCCTTGACCCCGAGTCTGCCTGAGCGCCGGAGCAAAAGGCAAAGCCTTACCTACGCCAGGAGATGGTAATAGGCATAGAGTGCCATGCTAGGCCACGCACGCTGCTGCAGGGTTGTGACTGTGTCTGCTTAGTTCGGCTTAGCAAGGTGAACCCCGGGCGCAAACTTGGAGCCCGGGAAAGCAAGGCCCAAGAGGCACCAGCTCTCCCGCGGCTCTTCTTTCCTGCCGCGACAGAGCGAACGACCAAAGCCTTGCTGAGGAAGCAGCAGGCTGAGCGAAGTGCGGTTTGCGCCAAGCTGAAGACCTCTGCGAAAGCATGGTAGTCGCTGGGAAATCAGAGTCGGTTCTGTGGGCTGCTTTTGTTGCTTGCCTTAGCCTAGTATTCGCAGCACGATGGGAAAAACCCGCATAGAGCGAAAGCCTCTTTGCCGGGGCATCCCCTCTGGGAAAGCACAGCATTCTTTGTGAAATCAGAGTCGGGTCTGTGGGATGCTGCCTGCCGCTTGCCGGAGCTAGTCTCCACACCACGGTGGAATAAACCCGCATAGAGCGAAATTCTCCTTGCCTGGGCATCCGCTCTGCCTGAGAGAGAAGCGCGGTGGTGTCTGTGGAAAGAGCCTTAAGGAAAGGGACCCATCTGTCACTGCGGATGAAGGAAGCCTGGCTGCTAAGGAGACACGAGGGGAAGATTAGAGCAGGGGAAAGAGCTCCACTCTGAGGAAGGTGTCTGGGCAGAAAGCATGCCTGTCCTGAGCCTTTGGGCCCAAGGAGAAAGCAGCTCCTTGGCCACCTGACCGTGGTGGAGCCATGGGCTTGCCACCAGGCGCCTACCCTAAACTCGAGAAACAACTCCCAGAAAGACCTGGCCATCAGATGCCGTCTTCCTCCAGGATGTAGAAGCTTGGAGGAGGCACGGGGTTTAAGGGGAAGGAGTGGGGACAGTCCCCCAAAGCTCGCTATTCAGTGCACGGGCGGTGTGCAGGGATCCTGTCACCTCTCCTTTCCTGTGGGGAAAGCGCAGGCCTAGTCCACGAGTAGGCCTGAGCGCCAGAGTAAAAGGCCAAGCGATGCCTACACCGGGAGATGGTAGTGTGCATAGAGTGCCATCCTAGGCTAAGCGCGCTACTGCACGGTTGTGACTGTGTCTGCTTAGTTCGGCCTGGCAGGGTGAACCCAGGACGCGAACATGGAGCCAGGGAAAGCAAGGCACCAGCTCTCCCGCAGCTCTTCTTCCCTGACGCGACAGAAGCCTTGCTGAGGAAGCAGTGGCGAAGTGCTGTTTGCTCCAAACCAAAGCCTCTGCGAAAGCACAGCATTCCCCGAGAAATGTTTTGGGTGCTGCTGCTGCGTGCCTGAGCCCAGTCTCGCGATGGGAGAAACCCGCATACAGCGAAAGACCCTTTGCCTGGGCATCTCCCATAGGAAAGCACAGCATTCGTTGGGAAATCAGAGTTGGGTTTGTGGAGGCTGCTGCTGCTTGCCTAAGCGAGTCTCCGCAGCATGTTGGAAGATACCCGGATGGAGCGAAATCCTCTTTGTCCTAGCATCCTTTCTGCCTGAGAGAGAAGCATGGTTGCTCACGTCTGTCACCGCACTCCCCAGGAGCAAGTGTGGGGAAGGCACAGCACGCCGCCCCCGGGAAAGAGAAGGAGCCCTTAGCCTTGGGGTCGGGAAACGCTAGGGAACAGGATAGCCTGCCACGGCACGAAATGCAGGCCGGTGGCCAGACATGTGTCACCCGTTCCCTGTGCGGAGAGATGGAAGCCTGGCTGCTAAGGAGACATGAGGGGACAACTAGGGCAGGGGCGCGTGCTCCACTCTGAGGAAGGAGTGTGGGCAGAAGGCAGGCCTGTCCTGTGCCTCTGTTACCAAGGGGACAACATCTCCTTGGCCACCTGTCCCAAGGGCATACTTGGGCTTGCCACCAGGTGCCATACCTGGAAATTGCAGAAACAACCCCATGGAGAAACGGTCAGTCAGATGCCATCTTCCACCAAATTGTGGCAGCATTGTTGGTGGCAGGGGGTGTGCCGGGGAAAGAGTGGAGACAGTCCCCACCGTTCCCCATCCCAGTGCTCGGGCACTGTGCAGGGATCCTGTCGCCTCTTCTCTCCTGTGGTGAAGGCACTGGCCTTGACCCCGAGTCTGCCTGAGCGCCGGAGCAAAAGGCAAAGCCTTACCTACGCCAGGAGATGGTAATAGGCATAGAGTGCCATGCTAGGCCACGCACGCTGCTGCAGGGTTGTGACTGTCTGCCTAGTTCGGCTTAGCAAGGTGAACCCCGGGCGCAAACTTGGAGCCCGTGAACGCAAGGCCCAAGAGGCACCAGCTCTCCCGCGGCTCTTCTTTCCTGCCGCGACAGAGCGAACGACCAAAGCCTTGCTGAGGAAGCAGCAGCGAAGTGCGGTTCGCGCCAAGCTGAAAACCTCTGCGAAAGCATGGCAGTCTCTGGGAAATCAGAGTCGGTTCTGTGGGCTGCTTTTGTTGCTTGCCTTAGCCTAGTATTCGCAGCACGATGGGAGAAAACTGCATAGAGCGAAAACCTCCTTACCGGGGCATCCCCTCTGGGAAAGCACAGCATTCTTTGGGAAATCAGAGCCGGGTCTGTGGGATGCTGCCTGCTGCTTGCCGGAGCTAGTCTCCACACCACGGTGGAAGAAACCCGCACGGAGCGAAATCCTCTTTGCCTGGGCATCCGCTCTGCCTAAGAGAGAAGCGCGGTGGTGCCTGTGGAAAGAGCCTTAAGGAAAGGGACACATCTGTCACTGCAGAACGAAGGAAGCCTGGCTGCTAAGGAGACACGAGGGGAAGAATAGGGCAGGGGAAAGGGCTCCACTCAGAGGAAGGAGTCTGGGCAGAAAGCATGCCTGTCCTGAGCCTTTGGGCCCAAGGAGACAGCAGCGCCTTGGCCACCTGGCCGTGGGGGAGCCATGGGCTTGCCACCAGGCGCCTATCCTAAACTCGAGAAACAACTCCCAGAAAGACCTGGCCATCAGATGCCGTCTTTCTCCAGGATGTAGAAGCTTGGAGGAGGCACGGGGTTTAAGGGGAAAGAGTGGGGACAGTCCCCCAAAGCTCCCTATTCAGTGCACGGGCGGTGTGCAGGGATCCTGTCACCTCTCCTTTCCTGTCGGGAAAGCGCAGGCCTAGACCGCGAGTCGGCCTGAGCGCCAGAGTAAAAGGCCAAGCAATGCCTACACCGGGAGATGGTAGTGTGTATAGAGTGCCATCCTAGGCTAAGCGCGCTACTGCACGGTTGTGACTGTGTCTGCTTAGTTCGGCCTGGCAGGGTGAACCCAGGACGCGAACATGGAGCCAGGGAACGCGAGGCCCAAGAGGCACCAGCTCTCCCGCAGCTCTTCTTCCCTGACGCCTTGCTGAGGAAGCAGTGGCGAAGTGCTGTTTGCTCCAAACCAAAGCCTCTGCGAAAGCACAGCATTCCCCGAGAAATGTTTTGGGGGCTGCTGCTGCGTGCCTGAGCCCAGTCTCGTGGTGGGAGAAACCCGCATACAGCGAAAGCCCCTTTGCCTGGGCATCTCCCCTAGGAAAGCACAGCATTCGTTGGGAAATCAGAGTTGGGTTTGGGGACGCTGCTGCTGCTTGCCTAAGCGAGTCTCCGCAGCATGTTGGAAGATACCCGCATGGAGCGAAATCCTCTTTGCCCTAGCATCCTTTCTGCCTGAGAGAGAAGCATGGTTGCTCACGTCTGTCACCGCGCTCCCCAGGAGCAAGTGTGGGGAAGGCACAGCACGCCGCCCCCGGGGAAGAGAAGGAGCCTTTGGCCTTGGAGTCGGGAAAATCTCGGGAACAGGATAGCCTGCCGCGGCACGAAATGCAGGCCGGTGGCCAGACATGTGTCACCCGTTCCCTGTGCGGAGAGATGGAAGCCTGGCTGCTAAGGAGACATGAGGGGACGACTAGGGCAGGGGCGCCTGCTCCACTCTGAGGAAGGAGTGTGGGCAGAAGGCAAGCTGTCCTGTGCCTCTGTTACCAAGGGGACAGCATCTCCTTGGCCACCTGTCCCAAGGGCAGACTTGGGCTTGCCACCAGGTGCCATACCTAGAACTTGCAGAAACAACCCCATGGAGAAACGGTCAGTCAGATGCCATCTTCCACCAAGATGTGGCAGCATTGTGGGTGACAGGGGGGTGCGGCGGGGAAGGAGTGGAGACAGTCTTCCACAGTTCCCCATCCCTGTGCCCGGGCCGTGTGCAGGGATCCTGTTGCCTCCTCTCTCCTGTGGTGAAGGCACTGACCTAGAACCCGAGTCTGCCCGAGCGCCGGAGCAAAAGGCAAAGCCTTACCTAGGCCAGGAGATCGAATTAGGCATAGCGTGCCATGCTAGGCCACGCACGCTGCTGCAGGGTTGTGGCTGTGTCTGCCTAGTTCGGCTTAGCAAGGTGAACCCCGGGCGCAAACTTGGAGCCCGTGAACGCAAGGCCCAAGAGGCACCAGCGCTCCCGCGGCTCTTCTTTCCTGCCGCGACAGAGCGAACGACCAAAGCCTTGCTGAGGAAGCAGCAGCGAAGTGCGGTTCGCGCCAAGCTGAAAACCTCTGCGAAAGCATGGCAGTCTCTGGGAAATCAGAGTCGGTTCTGTGGGCTGCTTTTGTTGCTTGCCTTAGGCTAGTATTCGCAGCACGATGGGAGAAACCCGCATAGAGGGAAAGCCTCTTTGCCGGGGCATCCCCTCTGGGAAAGCACAGCATTCTTTGGGAAATCAGAGTCGGGTCTGTGGGATGCTGCCTGCCGCTTGCCGGTGCTAGTCTCCACACCACGGTGGAATAAACCCGCATGGAGCGAAATCCTCTTTGCCTGGGCATCCGCTCTGCCTGAGAGAGAAGCGCGGTTTTGCCTGTGGAAAGAGCCTTAAGGAAAGGGACACATCTGTCACTGTAGAGCGAAGGAAGCCTGGCTGCTAAGGAGACACGAGGGGAAGATTAGGGCAGGGGAAAGGGCTCCACTCTGAGGAAGGTGTCTGGGCAGAAAGCATGCCTGTCCTGAGCCTTTGGGCCCAAGGAGACAGCAGCTCCTTGGCCACCTGACCGTGGTGGAGCCATGGGCTTGCCACCAGGCGCCTACCCTAAACTCGAGAAACAACTCCCAGAAAGACCTGGCCATCAGATGCCGTCTTCCTCCAGGATGTAGAAGCTTGGAGGAGGCACGGGGTTTAAGGGGAAAGAGTGGGGACAGTCCCCCAAAGCTCCCTATTCAGTGCACGGGCGGTGTGCAGGGATCCTGTCACCTCTCCTTTCCTGTGGGTAAAGCGCAGGCCTAGTCCGCGAGTCGGCCTGAGCGCCAGAGTAAAAGGCCAAGCGATGCCTACACCGGGAGATGGTAGTGTGCATAGAGTGCCATCCTAGGCTAAGCGCGCTACTGCACGGTTGTGACTGTGTCTGCTTAGTTCGGCCTGGCAGGGTGAACCCAGGACGCGAACATGGTGCCAGGGAAAGCAAGGCACCAGCTCTCCCTCAGCTCTTCTTCCCTGACGCGACAGAAGCCTTGCTGAGGAAGCAGTGGCGAAGTGCTGTTCGCTCCAAATCAAAGCCTCTGCGAAAGCACAGCATTCCCCGAGAAATGTTTTGGAGGCTGCTGCTGCGTGCCTGAGCCCAGTCTCGGGGGGGGGGGGGAACCCGCAAACAGCGAAAGCCCCTTTGCCTGGGCATCTCCCCTAGGAAAGCACAGCATTCGTTAGGAAATCAGAGTTGGGTTTGGGGAGGCTGCTGCTGCTTGCCTAAGCGAATCTCCGCAGCATGTTGGAAGATACCCGCATGGAGCGAAATCCTCTTTGCCCTAGCATCCTTTCTGCCTGAGAGAGAAGCATGGTTGCTCACGTCTGTCACCGCGCTCCCCAGGAGCAAGTGTGGGGAAGGCACAGCACGCCGCCCCCGGGGAAGAGAAGGAGCCTTTGGCCTTGGAGTCGGGAAAATCTCGGGAACAGGATAGCCTGCCGCGGCACGAAATGCAGGCCGGTGGCCAGACATGTGTCACCCGTTCCCTGTGCGGAGAGATGGAAGCCTGGCTGCTAAGGAGACATGAGGGGACGACTAGGGCAGGGGCGCCTGCTCCACTCTGAGGAAGGAGTGTGGGCAGAAGGCAAGCTGTCCTGTGCCTCTGTTACCAAGGGGACAGCATCTCCTTGGCCACCTGTCCCAAGGGCAGACTTGGGCTTGCCACCAGGTGCCATACCTGGAACTTGCAGAAACAACCCCATGGAGAAACGGTCAGTCAGATGCCATCTTCCACCAAGATGTGGCAGCATTGTGGGTGACAGGGGGGTGCGGCGGGGAAGGAGTGGAGACAGTCTTCCACAGTTCCCCATCCCTGTGCCCGGGCCGTGTGCAGGGATCCTGTTGCCTCCTCTCTCCTGTGGTGAAGGCACTGACCTAGAACCCGAGTCTGCCCGAGCGCCGGAGCAAAAGGCAAAGCCTTACCTAGGCCAGGAGATGGAATTAGGCATAGCGTGCCATGCTAGGCCACGCACGCTGCTGCAGGGTTGTGGCTGTGTCTGCCTAGTTCGGCTTAGCAAGGTGAACCCCGGGCGCAAACTTGGAGCCCGTGAACGCAAGGCCCAAGAGGCACCAGCGCTCCCGCGTCTCTTCTTCCTGCTGCGAAAGAGCGAACGACCAAAGCCTTGCTGAGGAAGCAGCAGCAAAGTGCGGTTCGCGCCAAGCTGAAAACCTCTGCGAAAGCATGGCAGTCTCTGGGAAATC
Organism: Mustela nivalis; assembly: GCF_964662115.1. Taxonomy (NCBI): domain Eukaryota; kingdom Metazoa; phylum Chordata; class Mammalia; order Carnivora; family Mustelidae; genus Mustela; species Mustela nivalis. The sequence goes on from NC_139040.1 coordinate 76,030,376, forward strand.
AGAGTCGGTTCTGTGGGCTGCTTTTGTTGCTTGCCTTAGGCTAGTATTCGCAGCACGATGGGAGAAACCCGCATAGAGGGAAAGCCTCTTTGCCGGAGCATCCCCTCTGGGAAAGCACAGCATTCTTTGGGAAATCAGAGTCGGGTCTGTGGGATGCTGCCTGCCGCTTGCCGGAGCTAGTCTCCACACCACGGTGGAATAAACCCGCATGGAGCGAAATCCTCTTTGCCTGGGCATCCGCTCTGCCTGAGAGAGAAGCGCGGTGGTGCCTGTGGAAAGAGCCTTAAGGAAAGGGACACATCTGTCACTGTAGAGCGAAGGAAGCCTGGCTGCTAAGGAGACACGAGGGGAAGATTAGGGCAGGGGAAAGGGCTCCACTCTGAGGAAGGTGTCAGGGCAGAAAGCATGCCTGTCCTGAGCCTTTGGGCCCAAGGAGACAGCAGCTCCTTGGCCACCTGACCGTGGTGGAGCCATGGGCTTGCCACCAGGCGCCTACCCTAAACTCGAGAAACAACTCCCAGAAAGACCTGGCCATCAGATGCCGTCTTCCTCCAGGATGTAGAAGCTTGGAGGAGGCACGGGTTTTAAGGGGAAGGAGTGGGGATAGTCCCCCAAAGCTCCCTATTCAGTGCACGGGCGGTGTGCAGGGATCCTGTCACCTCTGCTTTCCTGTGGGAGAAACACAAGCCTAGTCCGCGAGTCGGCCTGAGCGCCAGAGTATAAGGCCAAGCGATTCCTACACTGGGAGATGTTAGTGTGCATAGAGTGCCATCCTAGGCTAAGCGCGCTACTGCACGGTTATGACTGTGTTTGCTTAGTTCGGCCTGGCAGGGTGAACCCATGACGCGAACATGGAGCCCGGGAAAGCGAGGCCCAAGAGGCACCAGCTCTCCCGCAGCTCTTCTTCCCTGATGCGACTGAAACCTTGCTGAGGAAGCAGCGGCGAAGTGCTGTTCGCTCCAAACCAAAACCTCTGCGAAAGCACAGCATTCGCTGAGAAAAGTTGTGCGGGCTGCTGCTGCTTGCCTGAGCCCAGTCTCGCGTTGGGAGAAACCCGCATACAGCCAAAGCCTCTTTGCCTGGGCCTCTCCCTTACGAAAGCACAGCATTCGTTGGGAAATCAGAGTTGGGTTTGGGGATGCTGCTGCTGCTTGCCTGAGCGAGTCTCGGCAACATGGTGGAAGATACCCGCATGGCGCGAAATCCTATTTGCCCTAGCATCCTTTCTGCCTGAGAGAGAACCATGGTTGCACACGTCTGTCACCGCGCTCCCCAGAGCAATTTTGGGGAAGGCACAGCACGCCGTCCCCGTGGAAGAGAAGGATCCCTTGGCCTTGGGGTCTGGAAACGCTCGGGAAGCAGTATAGCCTGCCGAGGCACGAACAGCAGGCCATGAGAAGACAAGTGTCCTCTGCTCCCTGTGCGGAGAGATTGAAGCCTGGCTGCTAAGGAGACATGAGGGGACGACAAGGGCATGGGTGAGTGCTCCACTCTGAGGAAGGAGTGTGGGCAGAAGGCAGGCCTGTCCTGTGCCTCTGTTACCAAGTGGACAGCATCTCCTTGGCCACCTGTCCCAAGGGCAGACTTGGGCTTGCCACCAGATGCCATACCCGGAACTCGCAGAAACATCCCCATGGAGAAACGTGCAGTCATTGCCGTCTTCCACCAAGATGTGGCAGCATTGTGGGTGGCAGGGGGTGTGCCGGGGAAAGAGTGGAGACAGTCCCCACCGTTCCCCATCCCTGTGCTCGGGCACTGTGCAGGGATCCTGTCGCCTCTTCTCTCCTGTGGTGAAGGCACTGGCCTTGACCCCGAGTCTGCCCGAGCGCCGGAGCAAAAGGCAAAGCCTTACCTACGCCAGGAGATGGTAATAGGCATAGAGTGCCATGCTAGGCCACGCACGCTGCTGCAGGGTTGTGACTGTGTCTGCTTAGTTCGGCTTAGCAAGGTGAACCGCGGGCGCGAACTTGGAGCACGGGAAAGCAAGGCCCAAGAGGCACCAGCTCTCCCGCGGCTCTTCTTTCCTGCCGCGACAGAGCGAACGACCAAAGCCTTGCTGAGGAAGCAGCAGGCTGAGCGAAGTGCTGTTCGCGCCAAGCTGAAAACCTCTGCGAAAGCATGGCAGTCGCTGGGAAATCAGAGTCGGTTCTGTGGGCTGCTTTTGTTGCTTGCCTTAGCCTAGTATTCGCAGCACGATGGGAGAAACCCGCATAGAGCGAAAGCCTCTTTGCCGGGGCATCCCCTCTGGGAAAGCACAGCATTCTTTGGGAAATCAGAGTCGGGTCTGTGGGATGCTGCCTGCCGCTTGCCGGAGCTAGTCTCCACACCACGGTGGAATAAACCCGCATGGAGCGAAATCCTCTTTGCCTGGGCATCCGCTCTGCCTGAGAGAGAAGCGCGGTTTTGCCTGTGGAAAGAGCCTTAAGGAAAGGGACACATCTGTCACTGCAGAGCGAAGGAAGCCTGGCTGCTAAGGAGACACGAGGGGAAGATTAGGGCAGGGGAAAGGGCTCCACTCTGAGGAAGGTGTCAGGGCAGAAAGCATGCCTGTCCTGAGCCTTTGGGCCCAAGGAGACAGCAGCTCCTTGGCCACCTGACCGTGGTGGAGCCATGGGCTTACCACCAGGCGCCTACCCTAAACTCGAGAAACAACTCCCAGAAAGACCTGGCCATCAGATGCCGTCTTCCTCCAGGATGTAGAAGCTTGGAGGAGGCACGGGGTTTAAGGGGAAAGAGTGGGGACAGTCCCCCAAAGCTCCCTATTCAGTGCACGGGCGGTGTGCAGGGATCCTGTCACCTCTCCTTTCCTGTGGGTAAAGCGCAGGCCTAGTCCGCGAGTCGGCCTGAGCGCCAGAGTAAAAGGCCAAGCGATGCCTACACCGGGAGATGGTAGTGTGCATAGAGTGCCATCCTAGGCTAAGCGCGCTACTGCACGGTTGTGACTGTGTCTGCTTAGTTCGGCCTGGCAGGGTGAACCCAGGACGCGAACATGGTGCCAGGGAAAGCAAGGCACCAGCTCTCCCGCAGCTCTTCTTCCCTGACGCGACAGAAGCCTTGCTGAGGAAGCAGTGGCGAAGTGCTGTTCGCTCCAAATCAAAGCCTCTGCGAAAGCACAGCATTCCCCGAGAAATGTTTTGGAGGCTGCTGCTGCGTGCCTGAGCCCAGTCTCGGGGGGGGGGGAACCCGCAAACAGCGAAAGCCCCTTTGCCTGGGCATCTCCCCTAGGAAAGCACAGCATTCGTTGGGAAATCAGAGTTGGGTTTGGGGAGGCTGCTGCTGCTTGCCTAAGCGAATCTCCGCAGCATGTTGGAAGATACCCGCATGGAGCGAAATCCTCTTTGCCCTAGCATCCTTTCTGCCTGAGAGAGAAGCATGGTTGCTCACGTCTGTCACCGCGCTCCCCAGGAGAAAGTGTGGGGAAGGCACAGCACGCCGCCCCCAGGGAAGAGAAGGAGCCCTTAGCCTTGGGGTCGGGAAACGCTCGGGAACAGGATAGCCTGCCACGGCACGAAATGCAGGCCGGTGGCCAGACATGTGTCACCCGTTCCCTGTGCGGAGTGATTGAAGCCTGGCTGCTAAGGAGACATGAGGGGACGACTAGGGCAGGGGCGCGTGCTCCACTCTGAGGAAGGAGTGTGGGCAGAAGGCAGGCCTGTCCTGTGCCTCTGTTACCAAGGGGACAGCATCTCCTTGGCCACCTGTCCCAAGGGCAGACTTGGGCTTGCCACCAGGTGCCATACCTGGAACTTGCAGAAACAACCCCATGGAGAAACGGTCAGTTAGAAGCCATCTTCCACCAAGATGTGGCAGCATTGTGGGTGGCAGGTCGTGTGCCGGGGAAAGAGTGGAGACAGTCCCCACCGTTCACCATCCCAGTGCTCGGGCACTGTGCAGGGATCCTGTCGCCTCTTCTCTCCTGTGGTGAAGGCACTGGCCTTGACCCCGAGTCTGCCTGAGCGCCGAAGCAAAAGGCAAAGCCTTACCTACGCCAGGAGATGGTAATAGGCATAGAGTGCCATGCTAGGCCACGCACGCTGCTGCAGGGTTGTGACTGTGTCTGCTTAGTTCGGCTTAGCAAGGTGAACCCCGGGCGCGAACTTGGAGCCCAGGAAAGCAAGGCCCAAGAGGCACCAGCTCTCCCGCGGCTCTTCTTTCCTGCCGCGACAGAGCGAACGACCAAAGCCTTGCTGAGGAAGCAGCAGGCTGAGCGAAGTGCGGTTCGCGCCAAGCTGAAAACCTCTGCGAAATTATGGCAGTCGCTGGGAAATCAGAGTCGGTTCTGTGGGCTGCTTTTGTTGCTTGCCTTAGCCTAGTATTCGCAGCACGATGGGAGAAACCCGCATAGAGCGAAAGCCTCTTTGCCGGGGCATCCCCTCTGGGAAAGCACAGCATTCTTTGGGAAATCAGAGTCGGGTCTGTGGGATGCTGCCTGCCGCTTGCCGGAGCTAGTCTCCACACCACGGTGGAATAAACCCGCATGGAGCGAAATCCTCTTTGCCTGGGCATCCGCTCTGCCTGAGAGAGAAGCGCGGTTTTGCCTGTGGAAAGAGCCTTAAGAAAAGGGACACATCTGTCACTGCAAAGCGAAGGAAGCCTGGCTGCTAAGGAGACACGAGGGGAAGATTAGGGCAGGGGAAAGGGCTCCACTCTGAGGAAGGTGTCAGGGCAGAAAGCATGCCTGTCCTGAGCCTTTGGGCCCAAGGAGACAGCAGCTCCTTGGCCACCTGACCGTGGGGGAGCCATGGGCTTGCCACCAGGCGCCTACCCTAAACTCGAGAAACAACTCCCAGAAAGACCTGGCCATCAGATGCCGTCTTCCTCCAGGATGTAGAAGCTTGGAGGAGGCACGGGTTTTAAGGGGAAGGAGTGGGGATAGTCCCCCAAAGCTCCCTATTCAGTGCACGGGCGGTGTGCAGGGATCCTGTCACCTCTGCTTTCCTGTGGGAGAAACACAAGCCTAGTCCGCGAGTCGGCCTGAGCGCCAGAGTATAAGGCCAAGCGATTCCTACACTGGGAGATGTTAGTGTGCATAGAGTGCCATCCTAGGCTAAGCGCGCTACTGCACGGTTATGACTGTGTTTGCTTAGTTCGGCCTGGCAGGGTGAACCCATGACGCGAACATGGAGCCCGGGAAAGCGAGGCCCAAGAGGCACCAGCTCTCCCGCAGCTCTTCTTCCCTGATGCGACTGAAACCTTGCTGAGGAAGCAGCGGCGAAGTGCTGTTCGCTCCAAACCAAAACCTCTGCGAAAGCACAGCATTCGCTGAGAAAAGTTGTGCGGGCTGCTGCTGCTTGCCTGAGCCCAGTCTCGCGTTGGGAGAAACCCGCATACAGCCAAAGCCTCTTTGCCTGGGCCTCTCCCTTACGAAAGCACAGCATTCGTTGGGAAATCAGAGTTGGGTTTGGGGATGCTGCTGCTGCTTGCCTGAGCGAGTCTCGGCAACATGGTGGAAGATACCCGCATGGCGCGAAATCCTATTTGCCCTAGCATCCTTTCTGCCTGAGAGAGAACCATGGTTGCACACGTCTGTCACCGCGCTCCCCAGAGCAATTTTGGGGAAGGCACAGCACGCCGTCCCCGTGGAAGAGAAGGATCCCTTGGCCTTGGGGTCTGGAAACGCTCGGGAAGCAGTATAGCCTGCCGAGGCACGAACAGCAGGCCATGAGAAGACAAGTGTCCTCTGCTCCCTGTGCGGAGAGATTGAAGCCTGGCTGCTAAGGAGACATGAGGGGACGACAAGGGCATGGGTGAGTGCTCCACTCTGAGGAAGGAGTGTGGGCAGAAGGCAGGCCTGTCCTGTGCCTCTGTTACCAAGGGGACAGCATCTCCTTGGCCACCTGTCCCAAGGGCAGACTTGGGCTTGCCACCAGATGCCATACCCGGAACTCGCAGAAACATCCCCATGGAGAAACGTGCAGTCATTGCCGTCTTCCACCAAGATGTGGCAGCATTGTGGGTGGCAGGGGGTGTGCCGGGGAAAGAGTGGAGACAGTCCCCACCGTTCCCCATCCCTGTGCTCGGGCACTGTGCAGGGATCCTGTCGCCTCTTCTCTCCTGTGGTGAAGGCACTGGCCTTGACCCCGAGTCTGCCCGAGCGCCGGAGCAAAAGGCAAAGCCTTACCTACGCCAGGAGATGGTAATAGGCATAGAGTGCCATGCTAGGCCACGCACGCTGCTGCAGGGTTGTGACTGTGTCTGCTTAGTTCGGCTTAGCAAGGTGAACCGCGGGCGCGAACTTGGAGCACGGGAAAGCAAGGCCCAAGAGGCACCAGCTCTCCCGCGGCTCTTCTTTCCTGCCGCGACAGAGCGAACGACCAAAGCCTTGCTGAGGAAGCAGCAGGCTGAGCGAAGTGCTGTTCGCGCCAAGCTGAAAACCTCTGCGAAAGCATGGCAGTCGCTGGGAAATCAGAGTCGGTTCTGTGGGCTGCTTTTGTTGCTTGCCTTAGCCTAGTATTCGCAGCACGATGGGAGAAACCCGCATAGAGCGAAAGCCTCTTTGCCGGGGCATCCCCTCTGGGAAAGCACAGCATTCTTTGGGAAATCAGAGTCGGGTCTGTGGGATGCTGCCTGCCGCTTGCCGGAGCTAGTCTCCACACCACGGTGGAATAAACCCGCATGGAGCGAAATCCTCTTTGCCTGGGCATCCGCTCTGCCTGAGAGAGAAGCGCGGTTTTGCCTGTGGAAAGAGCCTTAAGGAAAGGGACACATCTGTCACTGCAGAGCGAAGGAAGCCTGGCTGCTAAGGAGACACGAGGGGAAGATTAGGGCAGGGGAAAGGGCTCCACTCTGAGGAAGGTGTCAGGGCAGAAAGCATGCCTGTCCTGAGCCTTTGGGCCCAAGGAGACAGCAGCTCCTTGGCCACCTGACCGTGGTGGAGCCATGGGCTTGCCACCAGGCGCCTACCCTAAACTCGAGAAACAACTCCCAGAAAGACCTGGCCATCAGATGCCGTCTTCCTCCAGGATGTAGAAGCTTGGAGGAGGCACGGGGTTTAAGGGGAAAGAGTGGGGACAGTCCCCAAAGCTCCCTATTCAGTGCACGGGCGGTGTGCAGGGATCCTGTCACCTCTCCTTTCCTGTGGGTAAAGCGCAGGCCTAGTCCGCGAGTCGGCCTGAGCGCCAGAGTAAAAGGCCAAGCGATGCCTACACCGGGAGATGGTAGTGTGCATAGAGTGCCATCCTAGGCTAAGCGCGCTACTGCACGGTTGTGACTGTGTCTGCTTAGTTCGGCCTGGCAGGGTGAACCCAGGACGCGAACATGGTGCCAGGGAAAGCAAGGCACCAGCTCTCCCGCAGCTCTTCTTCCCTGACGCGACAGAAGCCTTGCTGAGGAAGCAGTGGCGAAGTGCTGTTCGCTCCAAATCAAAGCCTCTGCGAAAGCACAGCATTCCCCGAGAAAAGTTTTGGAGGCTGCTGCTGCGTGCCTGAGCCCAGTCTCGGGGGGGGGGGGAACCCGCAAACAGCGAAAGCCCCTTTGCCTGGGCATCTCCCCTAGGAAAGCACAGCATTCGTTGGGAAATCAGAGTTGGGTTTGGGGAGGCTGCTGCTGCTTGCCTAAGCGAATCTCCGCAGCATGTTGGAAGATACCCGCATGGAGCGAAATCCTCTTTGCCCTAGCATCCTTTCTGCCTGAGAGAGAAGCATGGTTGCTCACGTCTGTCACCGCGCTCCCCAGGAGAAAGTGTGGGGAAGGCACAGCACGCCGCCCCCAGGGAAGAGAAGGAGCCCTTAGCCTTGGGGTCGGGAAACGCTCGGGAACAGGATAGCCTGCCACGGCACGAAATGCAGGCCGGTGGCCAGACATGTGTCACCCGTTCCCTGTGCGGAGTGATTGAAGCCTGGCTGCTAAGGAGACATGAGGGGACGACTAGGGCAGGGGCGCGTGCTCCACTCTGAGGAAGGAGTGTGGGCAGAAGGCAGGCCTGTCCTGTGCCTCTGTTACCAAGGGGACAGCATCTCCTTGGCCACCTGTCCCAAGGGCAGACTTGGGCTTGCCACCAGGTGCCATACCTGGAACTTGCAGAAACAACCCCATGGAGAAACGGTCAGTTAGAAGCCATCTTCCACCAAGATGTGGCAGCATTGTGGGTGGCAGGTCGTGTGCCGGGGAAAGAGTGGAGACAGTCCCCACCGTTCACCATCCCAGTGCTCGGGCACTGTGCAGGGATCCTGTCGCCTCTTCTCTCCTGTGGTGAAGGCACTGGCCTTGACCCCGAGTCTGCCTGAGCGCCGGAGCAAAAGGCAAAGCCTTACCTACGCCAGGAGATGGTAATAGGCATAGAGTGCCATGCTAGGCCACGCACGCTGCTGCAGGGTTGTGACTGTGTCTGCTTAGTTCGGCTTAGCAAGGTGAACCCCGGGCGCGAACTTGGAGCCCAGGAAAGCAAGGCCCAAGAGGCACCAGCTCTCCCGCGGCTCTTCTTTCCTGCCGCGACAGAGCGAACGACCAAAGCCTTGCTGAGGAAGCAGCAGGCTGAGCGAAGTGCGGTTCGCGCCAAGCTGAAAACCTCTGCGAAATTATGGCAGTCGCTGGGAAATCAGAGTCGGTTCTGTGGGCTGCTTTTGTTGCTTGCCTTAGCCTAGTATTCGCAGCACGATGGGAGAAAACCGCATAGAGCGAAAGCCTCTTTGCCGGGGCATCCCCTCTGGGAAAGCACAGCATTCTTTGGGAAATCAGAGTCGGGTCTGTGGGATGCTGCCTGCCGCTTTCCGGAGCTAGTCTCCACACCACGGTGGAATAAACCGGCATGGAGCGAAATCCTCTTTGCCTGGGCATCCGCTCTGCCTGAGAGAGAAGCGCGGTTTTGCCTGTGGAAAGAGCCTTAAGAAAAGGGACACATCTGTCACTGCAAAGCGAAGGAAGCCTGGCTGCTAAGGAGACACGAGGGGAAGATTAGGGCAGGGGAAAGGGCTCCACTCTGAGGAAGGTGTCAGGGCAGAAAGCATGCCTGTCCTGAGCCTTTGGGCCCAAGGAGACAGCAGCTCCTTGGCCACCTGACCGTGGGGGAGCCATGGGCTTGCCACCAGGCGCCTACCCTAAACTCGAGAAACAACTCCCAGAAAGACCTGGCCATCAGATGCCGTCTTCCTCCAGGATGTAGAAGCTTGGAGGAGGCACGGGTTTTAAGGGGAAGGAGTGGGGATAGTCCCCCAAAGCTCCCTATTCAGTGCACGGGCGGTGTGCAGGGATCCTTTCACCTCTGCTTTCCTGTGGGAGAAACACAAGCCTAGTCCGCGAGTCGGCCTGAGCGCCAGAGTATAAGGCCAAGCGATTCCTACACCGGGAGATGTTAGTGTGCATAGAGTGCCATCCTAGGCTAAGCGCGCTACTGCACGGTTATGACTGTGTTTGCTTAGTTCGGCCTGGCAGGGTGAACCCATGACGCGAAAATGGAGCCCGGGAAAGCGAGGCCCAAGAGGCACCAGCTCTCCCGCAGCTCTTCTTCCCTGATGCGACTGAAACCTTGCTGAGGAAGCAGCGGCGAAGTGCTGTTCGCTCCAAACCAAAACCTCTGCGAAAGCACAGCATTCGCTGAGAAAAGTTGTGCGGGCTGCTGCTGCTTGCCTGAGCCCAGTCTCGCATTGGGAGAAACCCGCATACAGCCAAAGCCTCTTTGCCTGGGCCTCTCCCTTACGAAAGCACAGCATTCGTTGGGAAATCAGAGTTGGGTTTGGGGATGCTGCTGCTGCTTGCCTGAGCGAGTCTCGGCAACATGGTGGAAGATACCCGCATGGCGCGAAATCCTATTTGCCCTAGCATCCTTTCTGCCTGAGAGAGAACCATGGTTGCACACGTCTGTCACCGCGCTCCCCAGAGCAATTTTGGGGAAGGCACAGCACGCCGTCCCCGTGGAAGAGAAGGATCCCTTGGCCTTGGGGTCTGGAAACGCTCGGGAAGCAGTATAGCCTGCCGAGGCACGAACAGCAGGCCATGAGAAGACAAGTGTCCTCTGCTCCCTGTGCGGAGAGATTGAAGCCTGGCTGCTAAGGAGACATGAGGGGACGACAAGGGCATGGGTGAGTGCTCCACTCTGAGGAAGGAGTGTGGGCAGAAGGCAGGCCTGTCCTGTGCCTCTGTTACCAAGGGGACAGCATCTCCTTGGCCACCTGTCCCAAGGGCAGACTTGGGCTTGCCACCAGATGCCATACCCGGAACTCGCAGAAACATCCCCATGGAGAAACGTGCAGTCATTGCCGTCTTCCACCAAGATGTGGCAGCATTGTGGGTGGCAGGGGGTGTGCCGGGGAAAGAGTGGAGACAGTCCCCACCGTTCCCCATCCCTGTGCTCGGGCACTGTGCAGGGATCCTGTCGCCTTTTCTCTCCTGTGGTGAAGGCACTGGCCTTGACCCCGAGTCTGCCCGAGCGCCGGAGCAAAAGGCAAAGCCTTACCTACGCCAGGAGATGGTAATAGGCATAGAGTGCCATGCTAGGCCACGCACGCTGCTGCAGGGTTGTGACTGTGTCTGCTTAGTTCGGCTTAGCAAGGTGAACCCCGGGCGCGAACTTGGAGCACGGGAAAGCAAGGCCCAAGAGGCACCAGCTCTCCCGCGGCTCTTCTTTCCTGCCGCGACAGAGCGAACGACCAAAGCCTTGCTGAGGAAGCAGCAGGCTGAGCGAAGTGCGGTTCGCGCCAAGCTGAAAACCTCTGCGAAAGCATGGCAGTCGCTGGGAAATCAGAGTCGGTTCTGTGGGCTGCTTTTGTTGCTTGCCTTAGCCTAGTATTCGCAGCACGATGGGAGAAACCCGCATAGAGCGAAAGCCTCTTTGCCGGGGCATCCCCTCTGGGAAAGCACAGCATTCTTTGGGAAATCAGAGTCGGGTCTGTGGGATGCTGCCTGCCGCTTGCCGGAGCTAGTCTCCACACCACGGTGGAATAAACCCGCATGGAGCGAAATCCTCTTTGCCTGGGCATCCGCTCTGCCTGAGAGAGAAGCGCGGTTTTGCCTGTGGAAAGAGCCTTAAGGAAAGGGACACATCTGTCACTGCAGAGCGAAGGAAGCCTGGCTGCTAAGGAGACACGAGGGGAAGATTAGGGCAGGGGAAAGGGCTCCACTCTGAGGAAGGTGTCAGGGCAGAAAGCATGCCTGTCCTGAGCCTTTGGGCCCAAGGAGACAGCAGCTCCTTGGCCACCTGACCGTGGGGGAGCCATGGGCTTGCCACCAGGCGCCTACCCTAAACTCGAGAAACAACTCCCAGAAAGACCTGGCCATCAGATGCCGTCTTCCTCCAGGATGTAGAAGCTTGGAGGAGGCACGGGGTTTAAGGGGAAAGAGTGGGGACAGTCCCCCAAAGCTCCCTATTCAGTGCACGGGCGGTGTGCAGGGATCCTGTCACCTCTCCTTTCCTGTGGGTAAAGCGCAGGCCTAGTCCGCGAGTCGGCCTGAGCGCCAGAGTAAAAGGCCAAGCGATGCCTACACCGGGAGATGGTAGTGTGCATAGAGTGCCATCCTAGGCTAAGCGCGCTACTGCACGGTTGTGACTGTGTCTGCTTAGTTCGGCCTGGCAGGGTGAACCCAGGACGCGAACATGGTGCCAGGGAAAGCAAGGCACCAGCTCTCCCGCAGCTCTTCTTCCCTGACGCGACAGAAGCCTTGCTGAGGAAGCAGTGGCGAAGTGCTGTTCGCTCCAAATCAAAGCCTCTGCGAAAGCACAGCATTCCCCGAGAAATGTTTTGGAGGCTGCTGCTGCGTGCCTGAGCCCAGTCTCGGGGGGGGGGGGGACCCGCAAACAGCGAAAGCCCCTTTGCCTGGGCATCTCCCCTAGGAAAGCACAGCATTCGTTGGGAAATCAGAGTTGGGTTTGGGGAGGCTGCTGCTGCTTGCCTAAGCGAATCTCCGCAGCATGTTGGAAGATACCCGCATGGAGCGAAATCCTCTTTGCCCTAGCATCCTTTCTGCCTGAGAGAGAAGCATGGTTGCTCACGTCTGTCACCGCGCTCCCCAGGAGAAAGTGTGGGGAAGCCACAGCACGCCGCCCCCAGGGAAGAGAAGGAGCCCTTAGCCTTGGGGTCGGGAAACGCTCGGGAACAGGATAGCCTGCCACGGCACGAAATGCAGGCCGGTGGCCAGACATGTGTCACCCGTTCCCTGTGCGGAGTGATTGAAGCCTGGCTGCTAAGGAGACATGAGGGGACGACTAGGGCAGGGGCGCGTGCTCCACTCTGAGGAAGGAGTGTGGGCAGAAGGCAGGCCTGTCCTGTGCCTCTGTTACCAAGGGGACAGCATCTCCTTGGCCACCTGTCCCAAGGGCAGACTTGGGCTTGCCACCAGGTGCCATACCTGGAACTTGCAGAAACAACCCCATGGAGAAACGGTCAGTTAGAAGCCATCTTCCACCAAGATGTGGCAGCATTGTGGGTGGCAGGTCGTGTGCCGGGGAAAGAGTGGAGACAGTCCCCACCGTTCACCATCCCAGTGCTCGGGCACTGTGCAGGGATCCTGTCGCCTTTTCTCTCCTGTGGTGAAGGCACTGGCCTTGACCCCGAGTCTGCCTGAGCGCCGGAGCAAAAGGCAAAGCCTTACCTACGCCAGGAGATGGTAATAGGCATAGAGTGCCATGCTAGGCCACGCACGCTGCTGCAGGGTTGTGACTGTGTCTGCTTAGTTCGGCTTAGCAAGGTGAACCCCGGGCGCGAACTTGGAGCCCGGGAAAGCAAGGCCCAAGAGGCACCAGCTCTCCCGCGGCTCTTCTTTCCTGCCGCGACAGAGCGAACGACCAAAGCCTTGCTGAGGATGCAGCAGGCTGAGCGAAGTGCGGTTCGCGCCAAGCTGAAAACCTCTGCGAAATTATGGCAGTCGCTGGGAAATCAGAGTCGGTTCTGTGGGCTGCTTTTGTTGCTTGCCTTAGCCTAGTATTCGCAGCACGATGGGAGAAAACCGCATAGAGCGAAAGCCTCTTTGCCGGGGCATCCCCTCTGGTAAAGCACAGCATTCTTTGGGAAATCAGAGTCGGGTCTGTGGGATGCTGCCTGCCGCTTTCCGGAGCTAGTCTCCACACCACGGTGGAATAAACCGGCATGGAGCGAAATCCTCTTTGCCTGGGCATCCGCTCTGCCTGAGAGAGAAGCGCGGTTTTGCCTGTGGAAAGAGCCTTAAGAAAAGGGACACAGCTGTCACTGCAAAGCGAAGGAAGCCTGGCTGCTAAGGAGACACGAGGGGAAGATTAGGGCAGGGGAAAGGGCTCCACTCTGAGGAAGGTGTCTGGGCAGAAAGCATGCCTGTCCTGAGCCTTTGGGCCCAAGGAGACAGCAGCTCCTTGGCCACCTGACCGTGGGGGAGCCATGGGCTTGCCACCAGGCGCCTACCCTAAACTCGAGAAACAACTCCCAGAAAGACCTGGCCATCAGATGCCGTCTTCCTCCAGGATGTAGAAGCTTGGAGGAGGCACAGGGTTTAAGGGGAAGGAGTGGGGACAGTCCCCCAAAGCTCCCTATTCAGTGCACGGGCGGTGTGCAGGGATCCTGTCACCTCTCATTTCCTGTGGGGAAAGCACAGGCCTAGTCCGCGAGTCGGCCTGAGCGCCAGAGTAAAAGGCCAAGCGATGCCTACACCGGGAGATGGTAGTGTGCATAGAGTGCCATCCTAGGCTAAGCGCGCTACTGCACGGTGTGACTGTTTCTGCTTAGTTCGGCCTGGCAGGGTGAACCCAGGTCGCGAACTTGGAGCCCGGGAAAGCAAGGCCCAAGAGGCACCAGCTCTCCCGCGGCTCTTCTTTCCTGCCGCGACAGAGCGAACGACCAAAGCTTTGCTAAGGAAGCAGCAGCGAAGTGCGGTTCGCGCCATGCTGAAAACCTCTGCGAAAGCATGGCAGTCGCTGGGAAATCAGAGTCGGTTCTGTGGGCTGCTTTTGTTGCTTGCCTTAGCCTAGTATTCGCAGCACGATGGGAGAAAACCGCATAGAGCGAAAGCCTCCTTGCCGGGGCATCCCCTCTGGGAAAGCACTGCATTCTTTGGGAAATCAGAGTCGGGTCTGTGGGATGCTGCCTGCTGCTTGCCGGAGCTAGTCTCCACACCACGGTGGAATAAACCCGCATGGAGCGAAATCCTCTTTGCCTGGGCATCCGCTCTGCCTAAGAGAGAAGCGCGGTGGTGCCTGTGGAAAGAGCCTAAAGGAAAGGGAAATATCTGGCACTGCGGATGAAGGAAGCCTGGCTGCTAAGGAGACACGAGGGGAAGATTAGGGCAGGGGAAAGAGCTCCACTCTGAGGAAGGTGTCTGGGCAGAAAGCATGCCTGTCCTGAGCCTTTGGGCCCAAGGAGACAGCAGGTCCTTGGCCACCTGACCATGGTGGAGCCATGGGCTTGCCACCAGGCGCCTACCCTAAACTCGAGAAACAACTCCCAGAAAGACCTGGCCATCAGATGCCGTCTTCCTCCAGGATGTAGAAGCTTGGAGGAGGCACGGGGTTTAAGGGGAAGGAATGGGGACAGTCCCCCAAAGCTCCCTATTCAGTGCACGGGCGGTGTGCATGGATCCAGTCACCACTCCTTTCCTGTGGGGAAAGCACAGGCCTAGTCCGCGAGTCAGCCTGAGCGCCAGAGTAAAAGGCCAAGCGATGCCTACACCGGGAGATGGTAGTGTGCATAGAGTGCCATCCTAGGCTAAGCGCGCTACTGCACGGTTGTGACTGTGTCTGCTTAGTTCGGCCTGGCAGGGTGAACCCAGGACGCGACCATGGAGCCCGGGAAAGCAAGGCCCAAGAGGCACCAGCTCTCCCGCAGCTCTTCTTCCCTGACGCGACAGAAGCCTTGCTGAGGAAGCAGTGGCGAAGTGCTGTTTGCTCCAAACCAAAGCCTCTGCGAAAGCACAGCATTCCCCGAGAAATGTTTTGGGGGCTGCTGCTGCGTGCCTGAGCCCAGTCTAGCGGTGGGAGAAACCGCATACAGCGAAAGCGCCTTTGCCTGGGCCTTCCCCCCTAGGAAAGCAGACCATTCGTTGGGAAATCAGAGTTGGGTTTGGGGAGATTGCTGCTGCTTGCCTAAGCTTACCTAAGCGAGTCTCCCCAGCATGTTGGAAGATACCCGCATGGAGCGAAATCCTCTTTGCCCTAGCATCCTTTCTGCCTGAGAGAGAAGCATAGTTGCTCACGTCTGTCACCGCGCGCCCCAGAAGCAAGTGTGGGGAAGGCACAGCACGCCGCCCTCGGGAAAGAGAAAGAGCTCTTAGCCTTGGGGTCGGGAAACGCTCGGGAACAGGATAGCCTACCACGGCACGAAATGCAGGCCGGTGGCCAGACATGTGTCACCCGTTCCCTGTGCGGAGAGATGGAAGCCTGGATGCAAAGAAGACATGAGGGGACGACTAGGGCAGGGGCGCGTGCTCCACTCTGAGGAAGGAGTGTGGGCAGAAGGCAGGCCTGTCCTGTGCCTCTGTTACCAAGGGGACAACATCTCCTTGGCCACCTGTCCCAAGGGCAGACTTGGGCTTGCCACCAGGTGCCATACCTGGAACTTGCAAAAACAACCCCATGGAGAAACGGTCAGTCAGATGCCATCTTCCACCAAGATGTGGCAGCATTGTTGGTGGCAGAGGGTGTGCCGGGGAAAGAGTGGAGACAGTCCCCACCTTTTCCCAACCCAGTGCAGGGCGGTGTGCAGGGATCCTGTCACCTCTCCTTTCCTGTGGGGAAAGCGCAGGCCTAGTCCGCGAGTCGGTTTGAGCGCCAGAGTAAAAGGCCAAGCGATGCCTACACCGGGAGATGGTAGTGTGCATAGAGTGCCATCCTAGGCTAAGCGCGCTACTGCACGGTTGTGACTGGGTCTGCTTAGTTCGGCCTGGCAGGGTGAACCCAGGACGCGAACATGGAGCCAGGGAACGCGAGGCCCCAGCTCTCCCGCAGCTCTTCTTCCCTGATGCGACTGAAACCTTGCTGACGAAGCAGCGGAGAAGTGCTGTTCGCTCCAAACCAAAGCCTCTGCGAAAGCACAGCATTCGCTGAGAAAAGTTGTGCGGGCTGCTGCTGCTTGCCTGAGCCCAGTCTCGCGGTGGGAGAAAACCGCATACAGCGAAATCCCCTTTGCCTGGGCCTGTCCTTTAAGAAAGCACAGCATTCGTTGGGAAATCAGAGTTGGGTTTGGGGATGCTGCTGCTGCTTGCCTGAGCGAGTCTCGGCAACATGGTGGAAGATACCCGCATGGCGCGAAATCCTCTTTGCCCTAGCATCCTTTCTGCCTGAGAGAGAAGCATGGTGGCACACGTCTGTCACCGCGCTCCCCAGAGCAATTTTGGGTAAGGCACAGCACGGCGTCCCCGGGGAAGAGAAGGATCCCTTGGCCTTGGGGTCTGGAAAAGCTCGGGAAGCAGTATAGCCTGCCGAGGCACGAACAGCAGGCCATGAGAAGACAAGTGTCCTCTGCTCCCTGTGCGGAGAGATTGAAGCCTGGCTGCTAAGGAGACATGAGGGGACGACAAGGGCATGGGTGAGTGCTCCACTCTGAGGAAGGAGTGTGGGCAGAAGGCAGGCCTGTCCTGTGCCTCTGTTACCAAGGGGACAGCATCTCCTTGGCCACCTGTCCCAAGGGCAGACTTGGGCTTGCCACCAGATGCCATACCCGGAACTCGCAGAAACAAC
Organism: Mustela nivalis; assembly: GCF_964662115.1. NCBI lineage: Eukaryota > Metazoa > Chordata > Mammalia > Carnivora > Mustelidae > Mustela > Mustela nivalis. Next base: position 76,046,946 of record NC_139040.1, read on the forward strand.
CCCATGGTGAAATGGTCAGTCATTGCCGTCTTCCACCAAGATGTGGCAGCATTGTGGGTGGCAGGGGGTGTGCCTGCGAAAGAATGGAGACAGTCCCCACCGTTCCCCATCCCTGTGCTCGGGCACTGTGCAAGGATCCTGTCGCCTCTTCTCTCCTGTGGTGAAGGCACTGGCCTTGACCCCGAGTCTGCCTGAGCGCCGGAGCAAAAGGCAAAGCCTTACCTACGCCAGGAGATGGTAATAGGCATAGAGTGTTATGCTAGGCCACGCACGCTGCTGCAGGGTTGTGACTGTGTCTGCTTAGTTCGGCTTAGCAAGGTGAACCCCGGGCGCAAACTTGGAGCCCGGGAAAGCAAGGCCCAAGAGGCACCAGCTCTCCCGCGGCTTTTCTTTCCTTCCGCGACAGAGCGAACGACCAAAGCCTTGCTGAGGAAGCAGCAGGCTGAGCGAAGTGCGGTTTGCGCCAAGCTGAAGACCTCTGCGAAAGCATGGTAGTCGCTGGGAAATCAGAGTCGGTTCTGTGGGCTGCTTTTGTTGCTTGCCTTAGCCTAGTATTCGCAGCGCGATGGGAAAAACCCGCATAGAGCGAAAGCCTCTTTGCCGGGGCATCCCCTCTGGTAAAGCACAGCATTCTTTGGGAAATCAGAGTCGGGTCTGTGGGATGCTGCCTGCCGCTTTCCGGAGCTAGTCTCCACACCACGGTGGAATAAACCGGCATGGAGCGAAATCCTCTTTGCCTGGGCATCCGCTCTGCCTGAGAGAGAAGCGCGGTTTTGCCTGTGGAAAGAGCCTTAAGAAAAGGGACACAGCTGTCACTGCAAAGCGAAGGAAGCCTGGCTGCTAAGGAGACACGAGGGGAAGATTAGGGCAGGGGAAAGGGCTCCACTCTGAGGAAGGTGTCTGGGCAGAAAGCATGCCTGTCCTGAGCCTTTGGGCCCAAGGAGACAGCAGCTCCTTGGCCACCTGACCGTGGGGGAGCCATGGGCTTGCCACCAGGCGCCTACCCTAAACTCGAGAAACAACTCCCAGAAAGACCTGGCCATCAGATGCCGTCTTCCTCCAGGATGTAGAAGCTTGGAGGAGGCACAGGGTTTAAGGGGAAGGAGTGGGGACAGTCCCCCAAAGCTCCCTATTCAGTGCACGGGCGGTGTGCAGGGATCCTGTCACCTCTCATTTCCTGTGGGGAAAGCACAGGCCTAGTCCGCGAGTCGGCCTGAGCGCCAGAGTAAAAGGCCAAGCGATGCCTACACCGGGAGATGGTAGTGTGCATAGAGTGCCATCCTAGGCTAAGCGCGCTACTGCACGGTGTGACTGTTTCTGCTTAGTTCGGCCTGGCAGGGTGAACCCAGGTCGCGAACTTGGAGCCCGGGAAAGCAAGGCCCAAGAGGCACCAGCTCTCCCGCGGCTCTTCTTTCCTGCCGCGACAGAGCGAACGACCAAAGCCTTGCTAAGGAAGCAGCAGCGAAGTGCGGTTCGCGCCATGCTGAAAACCTCTGCGAAAGCATGGCAGTCGCTGGGAAATCAGAGTCGGTTCTGTGGGCTGCTTTTGTTGCTTGCCTTAGCCTAGTATTCGCAGCACGATGGGAGAAAACCGCATAGAGCGAAAGCCTCCTTGCCGGGGCATCCCCTCTGGGAAAGCACTGCATTCTTTGGGAAATCAGAGTCGGGTCTGTGGGATGCTGCCTGCTGCTTGCCGGAGCTAGTCTCCACACCACGGTGGAATAAACCCGCATGGAGCGAAATCCTCTTTGCCTGGGCATCCGCTCTGCCTAAGAGAGAAGCGCGGTGGTGCCTGTGGAAAGAGCCTAAAGGAAAGGGAAATATCTGGCACTGCGGATGAAGGAAGCCTGGCTGCTAAGGAGACACGAGGGGAAGATTAGGGCAGGGGAAAGAGCTCCACTCTGAGGAAGGTGTCTGGGCAGAAAGCATGCCTGTCCTGAGCCTTTGGGCCCAAGGAGACAGCAGGTCCTTGGCCACCTGACCATGGTGGAGCCATGGGCTTGCCACCAGGCGCCTACCCTAAACTCGAGAAACAACTCCCAGAAAGACCTGGCCATCAGATGCCGTCTTCCTCCAGGATGTAGAAGCTTGGAGGAGGCACGGGGTTTAAGGGGAAGGAATGGGGACAGTCCCCCAAAGCTCCCTATTCAGTGCACGGGCGGTGTGCATGGATCCAGTCACCACTCCTTTCCTGTGGGGAAAGCACAGGCCTAGTCCGCGAGTCAGCCTGAGCGCCAGAGTAAAAGGCCAAGCGATGCCTACACCGGGAGATGGTAGTGTGCATAGAGTGCCATCCTAGGCTAAGCGCGCTACTGCACGGTTGTGACTGTGTCTGCTTAGTTCGGCCTGGCAGGGTGAACCCAGGACGCGACCATGGAGCCCGGGAAAGCAAGGCCCAAGAGGCACCAGCTCTCCCGCAGCTCTTCTTCCCTGACGCGACAGAAGCCTTGCTGAGGAAGCAGTGGCGAAGTGCTGTTTGCTCCAAACCAAAGCCTCTGCGAAAGCACAGCATTCCCCGAGAAATGTTTTGGGGGCTGCTGCTGCGTGCCTGAGCCCAGTCTAGCGGTGGGAGAAACCGCATACAGCGAAAGCGCCTTTGCCTGGGCCTTCCCCCCTAGGAAAGCAGACCATTCGTTGGGAAATCAGAGTTGGGTTTGGGGAGATTGCTGCTGCTTGCCTAAGCTTACCTAAGCGAGTCTCCCCAGCATGTTGGAAGATACCCGCATGGAGCGAAATCCTCTTTGCCCTAGCATCCTTTCTGCCTGAGAGAGAAGCATAGTTGCTCACGTCTGTCACCGCGCGCCCCAGAAGCAAGTGTGGGGAAGGCACAGCACGCCGCCCTCGGGAAAGAGAAAGAGCTCTTAGCCTTGGGGTCGGGAAACGCTCGGGAACAGGATAGCCTACCACGGCACGAAATGCAGGCCGGTGGCCAGACATGTGTCACCCGTTCCCTGTGCGGAGAGATGGAAGCCTGGATGCAAAGAAGACATGAGGGGACGACTAGGGCAGGGGCGCGTGCTCCACTCTGAGGAAGGAGTGTGGGCAGAAGGCAGGCCTGTCCTGTGCCTCTGTTACCAAGGGGACAACATCTCCTTGGCCACCTGTCCCAAGGGCAGACTTGGGCTTGCCACCAGGTGCCATACCTGGAACTTGCAAAAACAACCCCATGGAGAAACGGTCAGTCAGATGCCATCTTCCACCAAGATGTGGCAGCATTGTTGGTGGCAGAGGGTGTGCCGGGGAAAGAGTGGAGACAGTCCCCACCTTTTCCCAACCCAGTGCACGGGCGGTGTGCAGGGATCCTGTCACCTCTCCTTTCCTGTGGGGAAAGCGCAGGCCTAGTCCGCGAGTCGGTTTGAGCGCCAGAGTAAAAGGCCAAGCGATGCCTACACCGGGAGATGGTAGTGTGCATAGAGTGCCATCCTAGGCTAAGCGCGCTACTGCACGGTTGTGACTGGGTCTGCTTAGTTCGGCCTGGCAGGGTGAACCCAGGACGCGAACATGGAGCCAGGGAACGCGAGGCCCCAGCTCTCCCGCAGCTCTTCTTCCCTGATGCGACTGAAACCTTGCTGACGAAGCAGCGGAGAAGTGCTGTTCGCTCCAAACCAAAGCCTCTGCGAAAGCACAGCATTCGCTGAGAAAAGTTGTGCGGGCTGCTGCTGCTTGCCTGAGCCCAGTCTCGCGGTGGGAGAAACCCGCATACAGCGAAATCCCCTTTGCCTGGGCCTGTCCTTTAAGAAAGCACAGCATTCGTTGGGAAATCAGAGTTGGGTTTGGGGATGCTGCTGCTGCTTGCCTGAGCGAGTCTCGGCAACATGGTGGAAGATACCCGCATGGCGCGAAATCCTCTTTGCCCTAGCATCCTTTCTGCCTGAGAGAGAAGCATGGTGGCACACGTCTGTCACCGCGCTCCCCAGAGCAATTTTGGGTAAGGCACAGCACGGCGTCCCCGGGGAAGAGAAGGATCCCTTGGCCTTGGGGTCTGGAAAAGCTCGGGAAGCAGTATAGCCTGCCGAGGCACGAACAGCAGGCCATGAGAAGACAAGTGTCCTCTGCTCCCTGTGCGGAGAGATTGAAGCCTGGCTGCTAAGGAGACATGAGGGGACGACAAGGGCATGGGTGAGTGCTCCACTCTGAGGAAGGAGTGTGGGCAGAAGGCAGGCCTGTCCTGTGCCTCTGTTACCAAGGGGACAGCATCTCCTTGGCCACCTGTCCCAAGGGCAGACTTGGGCTTGCCACCAGATGCCATACCCGGAACTCGCAGAAACAACCCCATGGTGAAATGGTCAGTCATTGCCGTCTTCCACCAAGATGTGGCAGCATTGTGGGTGGCAGGGGGTGTGCCTGCGAAAGAATGGAGACAGTCCCCACCGTTCCCCATCCCTGTGCTCGGGCACTGTGCAGGGATCCTGTCGCCTCTTCTCTCCTGTGGTGAAGGCACTGGCCTTGACCCCGAGTCTGCCTGAGCGCCGGAGCAAAAGGCAAAGCCTTACCTACGCCAGGAGATGGTAATAGGCATAGAGTGTTATGCTAGGCCACGCACGCTGCTGCAGGGTTGTGACTGTGTCTGCTTAGTTCGGCTTAGCAAGGTGAACCCCGGGCGCAAACTTGGAGCCCGGGAAAGCAAGGCCCAAGAGGCACCAGCTCTCCCGCGGCTTTTCTTTCCTTCCGCGACAGAGCGAACGACCAAAGCCTTGCTGAGGAAGCAGCAGGCTGAGCGAAGTGCGGTTTGCGCCAAGCTGAAGACCTCTGCGAAAGCATGGTAGTCGCTGGGAAATCAGAGTCGGTTCTGTGGGCTGCTTTTGTTGCTTGCCTTAGCCTAGTATTCGCAGCACGATAGGAGAAACCCGCATAGAGCGAAAGCCTCTTTGCCGGGGCATCCCCTCTAAGAAAGCAAGGCATTCTTTGGGAAATCAGAGTCGGGTCTGTGGGATGCTGCCTGCCGCTTGCCGGAGCTAGTCTCCACACCACGGTGGAATAAACCCGCATAGAGCGAAATTCTCTTTGCCTGGGCATCCGCTCTCCCTGAGAGAGAAGCGCGGTGGTGCCTGTGGAAAGAGCCTTAAGGAAAGGGACACATCTGTCACTGCAGAGCGAAGGAAGCCTGGCTGCTAAGGAGACACGAGGGGAAGATTAGGGCAGTGGTAAGGGCTCCACTCTGAGGAAGGTGTCTGGGCAGAAAGCATGCCTGTCCTGAGCCTTTGGGCCCAAGGAGAAAGCAGCTCCTTGGCCAACTGACCGTGGTGGAGCCATGGGCTTGCCACCAGGCGCCTACCCTAAACTCGAGAAACAACTCCCAGAAAGACCTGGCCATCAGATGCCGTCTTCCTCCAGGATGTAGAAGCTTGGAGGAGGCACGGGGTTTAAGGCGAAGGAGTGGGGACAGTCCCCCAAAGCTCCCTGTTCAGTGCACGGGCGGTGTGCAGGGATCCTGTCACCTCTCCTTTCCTGTGGGGAAAGCGCAGGCCTAGTCCACGAGTAGGCCTGAGCGCCAGAGTAAAAGGCCAAGCGATGCCTACACCGGGAAATGGTAGTGTGCATAGAGTGCCATCCTAGGCTAAGCGCGCTACTGCACGGTTGTGATTGTGTCTGCTTAGTTCGGCCTGGCAGGGTGAACCCAGGATGCGAACATGGAGCCAGGGAAAGCAAGGCACCAGCTCTCCCGCAGCTCTTCTTCCCTGACGCGACAGAAGCCTTGCTGAGGAAGCAGTGGCGAAGTGCTGTTTGCTCCAAACCAAAGCCTCTGCGAAAGCACAGCATTCCCCGAGAAATGTTTTGGGGGCTGCTGCTGCGTGCCTGAGCCCAGTCTCGCGATGGGAGAAACCCGCATACAGCGAAAGACCCTTTGCCTGGGCATCTCCCATAGGAAAGCACAGCATTCGTTGGGAAATCAGAGTTGGGTTTGTGGAGGCTGCTGCTGCTTGCCTAAGCGAGTCTCCGCAGCATGTTGGAAGATACCCGCATGGAGCGAAATCCTCTTTGCCCTAGCATCCTTTCTGCCTGAGAGAGAAGCATGGTTGCTCACGTCTGTCACCGCACTCCCCAGGAGCAAGTGTGGGGAAGGCACAGCACGCCGCCCCCGGGAAAGAGAAGGAGCCCTTAGCCTTGGGGTCGGGAAAGGCTAGGGAACAGGATAGCCTGCCACGGCACGAAATGCAGGCCGGTGGCCAGACATGTGTCACCCGTTCCCTGTGCGGAGAGATGGAAGCCTGGCTGCTAAGGAGACATGAGGGGACGACTAGGGCAGGGGCGCGTGCTCCACTCTGAGGAAGGAGTGTGGGCAGAAGGCAGGCCTGTCCTGTGCCTCTGTTACCAAGGGGACAACATCTCCTTGGCCACCTGTCCCAAGGGCAGACTTGGGCTTGCCACCAGGTGCCATACCTGGAAATTGGAGAAACAACCCCATGGAGAAACGGTCAGTCAGATGCCATCTTCCACCAAATTGTGGCAGCATTGTTGGTGGCAGGGGGTGTGCCGGGGAAAGAGTGGAGACAGTCCCCACCGTTCCCCATCCCAGTGCTCGGGCACTGTGCAGGGATCCTGTCGCCTCTTCTCTCCTGTGGTGAAGGCACTGGCCTTGACCCCGAGTCTGCCTGAGCGCCGGAGCAAAAGGCAAAGCCTTACCTACGCCAGGAGATGGTAATAGGCATAGAGTGCCATGCTAGGCCACGCACGCTGCTGCAGGGTTGTGACTGTCTGCCTAGTTCGGCTTAGCAAGGTGAACCCCGGGCGCAAACTTGGAGCCCGTGAACGCAAGGCCCAAGAGGCACCAGCTCTCCCGCGGCTCTTCTTTCCTGCCGCGACAGAGCGAACGACCAAAGCCTTGCTGAGGAAGCAGCAGCGAAGTGCGGTTCGCGCCAAGCTGAAAACCTCTGCGAAAGCATGGCAGTCTCTGGGAAATCAGAGTCGGTTCTGTGGGCTGCTTTTGTTGCTTGCCTTAGCCTAGTATTCGCAGCACGATGGGAGAAAACTGCATAGAGCGAAAGCCTCCTTGCCGGGGCATCCCCTCTGGGAAAGCACAGCATTCTTTGGGAAATCAGAGTCGGGTCTGTGGGATGCTGCCTGCTGCTTGCCGGAGCTAGTCTCCACACCACGGTGGAATAAACCCGCATGGAGCGAAATCCTCTTTGCCTGGGCATCCGCTCTGCCTAAGAGAGAAGCGCGGTGGTGCCTGTGGAAAGAGCCTTAAGGAAAGGGACACATCTGTCACTGCAGAGCGAAGGAAGCCTGGCTGCTAAGGAGACACGAGGGGAAGATTAGGGCAGGGGAAAGGGCTCCACTCAGAGGAAGGAGTCTGGGCAGAAAGCATGCCTGTCCTGAGCCTTTGGGCCAAAGGAGACAGCAGCGCCTTGGCCACCTGACCGTGGTGGAGCCATGGGCTTGCCACCAGGCGCCTACCCTAAACTCGAGAAACAACTCCCAGAAAGACCTGGCCATCAGATGCCGTCTTTCTCCAGGATGTAGAAGCTTGGAGGAGGCACGGGGTTTAAGGGGAAAGAGTGGGGACAGTCCCCCAAAGCTCCCTATTCAGTGCACGGGCGGTGTGCAGGGATCCTGTCACCTCTCCTTTCCTGTCGGGAAAGCGCAGGCCTAGACCGCGAGTCGGCCTGAGCGCCAGAGTAAAAGGCCAAGCGATGCCTAAACCGGGAGATGGTAGTGTGCATACAGTGCCATCCTAGGCTAAGCGCGCTACTGCACGGTTGTGACTGTGTCTGCTTAGTTCGGCCTGGCAGGGTGAACCCAGGACGCGAACATGGAGCCAGGGAACGCGAGGCCCAAGAGGCACCAGCTCTCCCGCAGCTCTTCTTCCCTGACGCCTTGCTGAGGAAGCAGTGGCGAAGTGCTGTTTGCTCCAAACCAAAGCCTCTGCGAAAGCACAGCATTCCCCGAGAAATGTTTTGGGGGCTGCTGCTGCGTGCCTGAGCCCAGTCTCGCGGTGGGAGAAAACCGCATACAGCGAAAGCCCCTTTGCCTGGGCATCTCCCCTAGGAAAGCACAGCATTCGTTGGGAAATCAGAGTTGGGTTAGGGGAGGCTGCTGCTGCTTGCCTAAGCGAGTCTCCGCAGCATGTTGGGAGATACCCGCATGGAGCGAAATCCTCTTTGCCCTAGCATCCTTTCTGCCTGAGAGAGAAGCATGGTTGCTCACGTCTGTCACCGAGCTCCCCAGGAGCAAGTGTGGGGAAGGCACAGCACGCCGCCCCCGGGGAAGAGAAGGAGCCTTTGGCCTTGGAGTCGGGAAAATCTCGGGAACAGGATAGCCTGCCGCGGCACGAAATGCAGGCCGGTGGCCAGACATGTGTCACCCGTTCCCTGTGCGGAGAGATGGAAGCCTGGCTGCTAAGGAGACATGAGGGGACGACTAGGGCAGGGGCGCCTGCTCCACTCTCAGGAAGGAGTGTGGGCAGAAGGCAAGCTGTCCTGTGCCTCTGTTACCAAGGGGACAGCATCTCCTTGGCCACCTGTCCCAAGGGCAGACTTGGGCTTGCCACCAGGTGCCATACCTGGAACTTGCAGAAACAACCCCATGGAGAAACGGTCAGTCAGATGCCATCTTCCACCAAGATGTGGCAGCATTGTGGGTGACAGGGGGGTGCGGCGGGGAAGGAGTGGAGACAGTCTTCCACAGTTCCCCATCCCTGTGCCCGGGCCGTGTGCAGGGATCCTGTTGCCTCCTCTCTCCTGTGGTGAAGGCACTGACCTAGAACCCGAGTCTGCCCGAGCGCCGGAGCAAAAGGCAAAGCCTTACCTAGGCCAGGAGATGGAATTAGGCATAGCGTGCCATGCTAGGCCACGCACGCTGCTGCAGGGTTGTGGCTGTGTCTGCCTAGTTCGGCTTAGCAAGGTGAACCCCGGGCGCAAACTTGGAGCCCGTGAACGCAAGGCCCAAGAGGCACCAGCGCTCCCGCGGCTCTTCTTTCCTGCCGCGACAGAGCGAACGACCAAAGCCTTGCTGAGGAAGCAGCAGCGAAGTGCGGTTCGCGCCAAGCTGAAAACCTCTGCGAAAGCATGGCAGTCTCTGGGAAATCAGAGTCGGTTCTGTGGGCTGCTTTTGTTGCTTGCCTTAGGCTAGTATTCGCAGCACGATGGGAGAAACCCGCATAGAGGGAAAGCCTCTTTGCCGGGGCATCCCCTCTGGGAAAGCACAGCATTCTTTGGGAAATCAGAGTCGGGTCTGTGGGATGCTGCCTGCCGCTTTCCGGAGCTAGTCTCCACACCACGGTGGAATAAACCCGCATGGAGCGAAATCCTCTTTGCCTGGGCATCCGCTCTGCCTGAGAGAGAAGCGCGGTGGTGCCTGTGGAAAGAGCCTTAAGGAAAGGGACACATCTGTCACTGTAGAGCGAAGGAAGCCTGGCTGCTAAGGAGACACGAGGGGAAGATTAGGGCAGGGGAAAGGGCTCCACTCTGAGGAAGGTGTCTGGGCAGAAAGCATGCCTGTCCTGAGCCTTTGGGCCCAAGGAGACAGCAGCTCCTTGGCCACCTGACCGTGGTGGAGCCATAGGCTTGCCACCAGGCGCCTACCCTAAACTCGAGAAACAACTCCCAGAAAGACCTGGCCATCAGATGCCGTCTTCCTCCAGGATGTAGAAGCTTGGAGGAGGCACGGGTTTTAAGGGGAAGGAGTGGGGATAGTCCCCCAAAGCTCCCTATTCAGTGCACGGGCGGTGTGCAGGGATCCTGTCACCTCTGCTTTCCTGTGGGAGAAACACAAGCCTAGTCCGCGAGTCGGCCTGAGCGCCAGAGTATAAGGCCAAGCGATTCCTACACTGGGAGATGTTAGTGTGCATAGAGTGCCATCCTAGGCTAAGCGCGCTACTGCACGGTAATGACTGTGTTTGCTTAGTTCGGCCTGGCAGGGTGAACCCATGACGCGAACATGGAGCCCGGGAAAGCGAGGCCCAAGAGGCACCAGCTCTCCCGCAGCTCTTCTTCCCTGATGCGACTGAAACCTTGCTGAGGAAGCAGCGGCGAAGTGCTGTTCGCTCCAAACCAAAACCTCTGCGAAAGCACAGCATTCGCTGAGAAAAGTTGTGCGGGCTGCTGCTGCTTGCCTGAGCCCAGTCTCGCGTTGGGAGAAACCCGCATACAGCCAAAGCCTCTTTGCCTGGGCCTCTCCCTTACGAAAGCACAGCATTCGTTGGGAAATCAGAAATGGGTTTGGGGATGCTGCTGCTGCTTGCCTGAGCGAGTCTCGGCAACATGGTGGAAGATACCCGCATGGCGCGAAATCCTATTTGCCCTAGCATCCTTTCTGCCTGAGAGAGAACCATGGTTGCACACGTCTGTCACCGCGCTCCCCAGAGCAATTTTGGGGAAGGCACAGCACGCCCTCCCCGGGGAAGAGAAGGATCCCTTGGCCTTGGGGTCTGGAAACGCTCGGGAAGCAGTATAGCCTGCCGAGGCACGAACAGCAGGCCATGAGAAGACAAGTGTCCTCTGCTCCCTGTGCGGAGAGATTGAAGCCTGGCTGCTAAGGAGACATGAGGGGACGACAACGGCATGGGTGAGTGCTCCACTCTGAGGAAGGAGTGTGGGCAGAAGGCAGGCCTGTCCTGTGCCTCTGTTACCAAGGGGACAGCATCTCCTTGGCCACCTGTCCCAAGGGCAGACTTGGGCTTGCCACCAGATTTCATACCCGGAACTCGCAGAAACATCCCCATGGAGAAACGTGCAGTCATTGCCGTCTTCCACCAAGATGTGGCAGCATTGTGGGTGGCAGGGGGTGTGCCGGGGAAAGAGTGGAGACAGTCCCCACCGTTCCCCATCCCTGTGCTCGGGCACTGTGCAGGGATCCTGTCGCCTCTTCTCTCCTGTGGTGAAGGCACTGGCCTTGACCCCGAGTCTGCCCGAGCGCCGGAGCAAAAGGCAAAGCCTTACCTACGCCAGGAGATGGTAATAGGCATAGAGTGCCATGCTAGGCCACGCACGCTGCTGCAGGGTTGTGACTGTGTCTGCTTAGTTCGGCTTAGCAAGGTGAACCCCGGGCGCGAACTTGGAGCACGGGAAAGCAAGGCCCAAGAGGCACCAGCTCTCCCGCGGCTCTTCTTTCCTGCCGCGACAGAGCGAACGACCAAAGCCTTGCTGAGGAAGCAGCAGGCTGAGCGAAGTGCGGTTCGCGCCAAGCTGAAAACCTCTGCGAAAGCATGGCAGTCGCTGGGAAATCAGAGTCGGTTCTGTGGGCTGCTTTTGTTGCTTGCCTTAGCCTAGTATTCGCAGCACGATGGGAGAAACCCGCATAGAGCGAAAGCCTCTTTGCCGGGGCATCCCCTCTGGGAAAGCACAGCATTCTTTGGGAAATCAGAGTCGGGTCTGTGGGATGCTGCCTGCCGCTTGCCGGAGCTAGTCTCCACACCACGGTGGAATAAACCCGCATGGAGCGAAATCCTCTTTGCCTGGGCATCCGCTCTGCCTGAGAGAGAAGCGCGGTTTTGCCTGTGGAAAGAGCCTTAAGGAAAGGGACACATCTGTCACTGCAGAGCGAAGGAAGCCTGGCTGCTAAGGAGACACGAGGGGAAGATTAGGGCAGGGGAAAGAGCTCCACTCTGAGGAAGGTGTCAGGGCAGAAAGCATGCCTGTCCTGAGCCTTTGGGCCCAAGGAGACAGCAGCTCCTTGGCCACCTGACCGTGGTGGAGCCATGGGCTTGCCACCAGGCGCCTACCCTAAACTCGAGAAACAACTCCCAGAAAGACCTGGCCATCAGATGCCGTCTTCCTCCAGGATGTAGAAGCTTGGAGGAGGCACGGGGTTTAAGGGGAAAGAGTGGGGACAGTCCCCCAAAGCTCCCTATTCAGTGCACGGGCGGTGTGCAGGGATCCTGTCACCTCTCCTTTCCTGTCGGGAAAGCGCAGGCCTAGACCGCGAGTCGGCCTGAGCGCCAGAGTAAAAGGCCAAGCGATGCCTAAACCGGGAGATGGTAGTGTGCATACAGTGCCATCCTAGGCTAAGCGCGCTACTGCACGGTTGTGACTGTGTCTGCTTAGTTCGGCCTGGCAGGGTGAACCCAGGACGCGAACATGGAGCCAGGGAACGCGAGGCCCAAGAGGCACCAGCTCTCCCGCAGCTCTTCTTCCCTGACGCCTTGCTGAGGAAGCAGTGGCGAAGTGCTGTTTGCTCCAAACCAAAGCCTCTGCGAAAGCACAGCATTTCCCGAGAAATGTTTTGGGGGCTGCTGCTGCGTGCCTGAGCCCAGTCTCGCGGTGGGAGAAACCCGCATACAGCGAAAGCCCCTTTGCCTGGGCATCTCCCCTAGGAAAGCACAGCATTCGTTGGGAAATCAGAGTTGGGTTAGGGGAGGCTGCTGCTGCTTGCCTAAGCGAGTCTCCGCAGCATGTTGGGAGATACCCGCATGGAGCGAAATCCTCTTTGCCCTAGCATCCTTTCTGCCTGAGAGAGAAGCATGGTTGCTCACGTCTGTCACCGCGCTCCCCAGGAGCAAGTGTGGGGAAGGCACAGCACGCCGCCCCCGGGGAAGAGAAGGAGCCTTTGGCCTTGGAGTCGGGAAAATCTCGGGAACAGGATAGCCTGCCGCGGCACGAAATGCAGGCCGGTGGCCAGACATGTGTCACCCGTTCCCTGTGCGGAGAGATGGAAGCCTGGCTGCTAAGGAGACATGAGGGGACGACTAGGGCAGGGTCGCCTGCTCCTCTCTGAGGAAGGAGTGTGGGCAGAAGGCAAGCTGTCCTGTGCCTCTGTTACCAAGGGGACAGCATCTCCTTGGCCACCTGTCCCAAGGGCAGACTTGGGCTTGCCACCAGGTGCCATACCTGGAACTTGCAGAAACAACCCCATGGAGAAACGGTCAGTCAGATGCCATCTTCCACCAAGATGTGGCAGCATTGTGGGTGACAGGGGGGTGCGGCGGGGAAGGAGTGGAGACAGTCTTCCACAGTTCCCCATCCCTGTGCCCGGGCCGTGTGCAGGGATCCTGTTGCCTCCTCTCTCCTGTGGTGAAGGCACTGACCTAGAACCCGAGTCTGCCCGAGCGCCGGAGCAAAAGGCAAAGCCTTACCTAGGCCAGGAGATGGAATTAGGCATAGCGTGCCATGCTAGGCCACGCACGCTGCTGCAGGGTTGTGGCTGTGTCTGCCTAGTTCGGCTTAGCAAGGTGAACCCCGGGCGCAAACTTGGAGCCCGTGAACGCAAGGCCCAAGAGGCACCAGCGCTCCCGCGGCTCTTCTTTCCTGCCGCGACAGAGCGAACGACCAAAGCCTTGCTGAGGAAGCAGCAGCGAAGTGCGGTTCGCGCCAAGCTGAAAACCTCTGCGAAAGCATGGCAGTCTCTGGGAAATCAGAGTCGGTTCTGTGGGCTGCTTTTGTTGCTTGCCTTAGGCTAGTATTCGCAGCACGATGGGAGAAACCCGCATAGAGGGAAAGCCTCTTTGCCGGGGCATCCCCTCTGGGAAAGCACAGCATTCTTTGGGAAATCAGAGTCGGGTCTGTGGGATGCTGCCTGCCGCTTTCCGGAGCTAGTCTCCACACCACGGTGGAATAAACCCGCATGGAGCGAAATCCTCTTTGCCTGGGCATCCGCTCTGCCTGAGAGAGAAGCGCGGTGGTGCCTGTGGAAAGAGCCTTAAGGAAAGGGACACATCTGTCACTGTAGAGCGAAGGAAGCCTGGCTGCTAAGGAGACACGAGGGGAAGATTAGGGCAGGGGAAAGGGCTCCACTCTGAGGAAGGTGTCTGGGCAGAAAGCATGCCTGTCCTGAGCCTTTGGGCCCAAGGAGACAGCAGCTCCTTGGCCACCTGACCGTGGTGGAGCCATAGGCTTGCCACCAGGCGCCTACCCTAAACTCGAGAAACAACTCCCAGAAAGACCTGGCCATCAGATGCCGTCTTCCTCCAGGATGTAGAAGCTTGGAGGAGGCACGGGTTTTAAGGGGAAGGAGTGGGGATAGTCCCCCAAAGCTCCCTATTCAGTGCACGGGCGGTGTGCAGGGATCCTGTCACCTCTGCTTTCCTGTGGGAGAAACACAAGCCTAGTCCGCGAGTCGGCCTGAGCGCCAGAGTATAAGGCCAAGCGATTCCTACACTGGGAGATGTTAGTGTGCATAGAGTGCCATCCTAGGCTAAGCGCGCTACTGCACGGTTATGACTGTGTTTGCTTAGTTCGGCCTGGCAGGGTGAACCCATGACGCGAACATGGAGCCCGGGAAAGCGAGGCCCAAGAGGCACCAGCTCTCCCGCAGCTCTTCTTCCCTGATGCGACTGAAACCTTGCTGAGGAAGCAGCGGCGAAGTGCTGTTCGCTCCAAACCAAAACCTCTGCGAAAGCACAGCATTCGCTGTGAAAAGTTGTGCGGGCTGCTGCTGCTTGCCTGAGCCCAGTCTCGCGTTGGGAGAAACCCGCATACAGCCAAAGCCTCTTTGCCTGGGCCTCTCCCTTACGAAAGCACAGCATTCGTTGGGAAATCAGAAATGGGTTTGGGGATGCTGCTGCTGCTTGCCTGAGCGAGTCTCGGCAACATGGTGGAAGATACCCGCATGGCGCGAAATCCTATTTGCCCTAGCATCCTTTCTGCCTGAGAGAGAACCATGGTTGCACACGTCTGTCACCGCGCTCCCCAGAGCAATTTTGGGGAAGGCACAGCACGCCCTCCCCGGGGAAGAGAAGGATCCCTTGGCCTTGGGGTCTGGAAACGCTCGGGAAGCAGTATAGCCTGCCGAGGCACGAACAGCAGGCCATGAGAAGACAAGTGTCCTCTGCTCCCTGTGCGGAGAGATTGAAGCCTGGCTGCTAAGGAGACATGAGGGGACGACAAGGGCATGGGTGAGTGCTCCACTCTGAGGAAGGAGTGTGGGCAGAAGGCAGGCCTGTCCTGTGCCTCTGTTACCAAGGGGACAGCATCTCCTTGGCCACCTGTCCCAAGGGCAGACTTGGGCTTGCCACCAGATGCCATACCCGGAACTCGCAGAAACATCCCCATGGAGAAACGTGCAGTCATTGCCGTCTTCCACCAAGATGTGGCAGCATTGTGGGTGGCAGGGGGTGTGCCGGGGAAAGAGTGGAGACAGTCCCCACCGTTCCCCATCCCTGTGCTCGGGCACTGTGCAGGGATCCTGTCGCCTCTTCTCTCCTGTGGTGAAGGCACTGGCCTTGACCCCGAGTCTGCCCGAGCGCCGGAGCAAAAGGCAAAGCCTTACCTACGCCAGGAGATGGTAATAGGCATAGAGTGCCATGCTAGGCCACGCACGCTGCTGCAGGGTTGTGACTGTGTCTGCTTAGTTCGGCTTAGCAAGGTGAACCCCGGGCGCGAACTTGGAGCCCGGGAAAGCAAGGCCCAAGAGGCACCAGCTCTCCCGCGGCTCTTCTTTCCTGCCGCGACAGAGCGAACGACCAAAGCCTTGCTGAGGAAGCAGCAGGCTGAGCGAAGTGCGGTTCGCGCCAAGCTGAAAACCTCTGCGAAAGCATGGCAGTCGCTGGGAAATCAGAGTCGGTTCTGTGGGCTGCTTTTGTTGCTTGCCTTAGCCTAGTATTCGCAGCACGATGGGAGAAACCCGCATAGAGCGAAAGCCTCTTTGCCGGGGCATCCCCTCTGGGAAAGCACAGCATTCTTTGGGAAATCAGAGTCGGGTCTGTGGGATGCTGCCTGCCGCTTGCCGGAGCTAGTCTCCACCCCACGGTGGAATCAACCCGCATGGAGCGAAATCCTCTTTGCCTGGGCATCCGCTCTGCCTGAGAGAGAAGCGCGGTTTTGCCTGTGGAAAGAGCCTTAAGGAAAGGGACACATCTGTCACTGCAGAGCGAAGGAAGCCTGGCTGCTAAGGAGACACGAGGGGAAGATTAGGGCAGGGGAAAGGGCTCCACTCTGAGGAAGGTGTCAGGGCAGAAAGCATGCCTGTCCTGAGCCTTTGGGCCCAAGGAGACAGCAGCTCCTTGGCCACCTGACCGTGGTGGAGCCATGGGCTTGCCACCAGGCGCCTACCCTAAACTCGAGAAACAACTCCCAGAAAGACCTGGCCATCAGATGCCGTCTTCCTCCAGGATGTAGAAGCTTGGAGGAGGCACGGGGTTTAAGGGGAAAGAGTGGGGACAGTCCCCCAAAGCTCCCTATTCAGTGCACGGGCGGTGTGCAGGGATCCTGTCACCTCTCCTTTCCTGTGGGTAAAGCGCAGGCCTAGTCCGCGAGTCGGCCTGAGCGCCAGAGTAAAAGGCCAAGCGATGCCTACACCGGGAGATGGTAGTGTGCATAGAGTGCCATCCTAGGCTAAGCGCGCTACTGCACGGTTGTGACTGTGTCTGCTTAGTTCGGCCTGGCAGGGTGAACCCAGGACGCGAACATGGTGCCAGGGAAAGCAAGGCACCAGCTCTCCCGCAGCTCTTCTTCCCTGACGCGACAGAAGCCTTGCTGAGGAAGCAGTGGCGAAGTGCTGTTCGCTCCAAATCAAAGCCTCTGCGAAAGCACAGCATTCCCCGAGAAATGTTTTGGAGGCTGCTGCTGCGTGCCTGAGCCCAGTCTCGGGGGGGGGGGGAACCCGCAAACAGCGAAAGCCCCTTTGCCTGGGCATCTCCCCTAGGAAAGCACAGCATTCGTTGGGAAATCAGAGTTGAGTTTGGGGAGGCTGCTGCTGCTTGCCTAAGCGAATCTCCGCAGCATGTTGGAAGATACCCGCATGGAGCGAAATCCTCTTTGCCCTAGCATCCTTTCTGCCTGAGAGAGAAGCATGGTTGCTCACGTCTGTCACCGCGCTCCCCAGGAGAAAGTGTGGGGAAGGCACAGCACGCCGCCCCCAGGGAAGAGAAGGAGCCCTTAGCCTTGGGGTCGGGAAACGCTCGGGAACAGGATAGCCTGCCACGGCACGAAATGCAGGCCGGTGGCCAGACATGTGTCACCCGTTCCCTGTGCGGAGAGATTGAAGCCTGGCTGCTAAGGAGACATGAGGGGACGACTAGGGCAGGGGCGCGTGCTCCACTCTGAGGAAGGAGTGTGGGCAGAAGGCAGGCCTGTCCTGTGCCTCTGTTACCAAGGGGACAGCATCTCCTTGGCCACCTGTCCCAAGGGCAGACTTGGGCTTGCCACCAGGTGCCATACCTGGAACTTGCAGAAACAACCCCATGGAGAAACGGTCAGTTAGAAGCCATCTTCCACCAAGATGTGGCAGCATTGTGGGTGGCAGGGGGTGTGCCGGGGAAAGAGTGGAGACAGTCCCCACCGTTCACCATCCCAGTGCTCGGGCACTGTGCAGGGATCCTGTCGTCTCTTCTCTCCTGTGGTGAAGGCACTGGCCTTGACCCCGAGTCTGCCTGAGCGCCGGAGCAAAAGGCAAAGCCTTACCTACGCCAGGAGATGGTAATAGGCATAGAGTGCCATGCTAGGCCACGCACGCTGCTGCAGGGTTGTGACTGTGTCTGCTTAGTTCGGCTTAGCAAGGTGAACCCCGGGCGCGAACTTGGAGCACGGGAAAGCAAGGCCCAAGAGGCACCAGCTCTCCCGCGGCTCTTCTTTCCTGCCGCGACAGAGCGAACGACCAAAGCCTTGCTGAGGAAGCAGCAGGCTGAGCGAAGTGCGGTTCGCGCCAAGCTGAAAACCTCTGCGAAATTATGGCAGTCGCTGGGAAATCAGAGTCGGTTCTGTGGGCTGCTTTTGTTGCTTGCCTTAGCCTAGTATTTGCAGCACGATGGGAGAAAACCGCATAGAGCGAAAGCCTCTTTGCCGGGGCATCCCCTCTGGGAAAGCACAGCATTCTTTGGGAAATCAGAGTCGGGTCTGTGGGATGCTGCCTGCCGCTTTCCGGAGCTAGTCTCCACACCACGGTGGAATAAACCGGCATGGAGCGAAATCCTCTTTGCCTGGGCATCCGCTCTGCCTGAGAGAGAAGCGCGGTTTTGCCTGTGGAAAGAGCCTTAAGAAAAGAAACACATCTGTCACTGCAAAGCGAAGGAAGCCTGGCTGCTAAGGAGACACGAGGGGAAGATTAGAACAGGGGAAAGGGCTCCACTCTGAGTAAGGTGTCTGGGCAGAAAGCATGCCTGTCCTGAGCCTTTGGGCCCAAGGAGACAGCAGCTCCTTGGCCACCTGACCGTGGGGGAGCCATGGGCTTGCCACCAGGCGCCTACCCTAAACTCGAGAAACAACTCCCAGAAAGACCTGGCCATCAGATGCCGTCTTCCTCCAGGATGTAGAAGCTTGGAGGAGGCACAGGGTTTAAGGGGAAGGAGTGGGGACAGTCCCCCAAAGCTCCCTATTCAGTGCACGGGCGGTGTGCAGGGATCCTGTCACCTCTCCTTTCCTGTGGGGAAAGCACAGGCCTAGTGCGCGAGTCGGCCTGAGCGCCAGAGTAAAAGGCCAAGCGATGCCTACACCGGGAGATGGTAGTGTGCATAGAGTGCCATCCTAGGCTAAGCGCGCTACTGCACGGTGTGACTGTTTCTGCTTAGTTCGGCCTGGCAGGGTGAACCCAGGTCGCGAACTTGGAGCCCGGGAAAGCAAGGCCCAAGAGGCACCAGCTCTCCCGCGGCTCTTCTTTCCTGCCGCGACAGAGCGAACGACCAAAGCCTTGCTAAGGAAGCAGCAGCGAAGTGCGGTTCGCGCCAAGCTGAAAACCTCTGCGAAAGCATGGCAGTCGCTGGGAAATCAGAGTCGGTTCTGTGGGCTGCTTTTGTTGCTTGCCTTAGCCTAGTATTCGCAGCACGATGGGAGAAAACCGCATAAAGCGAAAGCCTCTTTGCCGGGTCATCCCCTCTGGGAAAGCACAGCATTCTTTGGGACATCAGAGTCGGGTCTGTGGGATCCTGCCTGCTGCTTGCCGGAACTAGTCTCCACATCACGGTGTGATAAACCCGCATGGAGCGAAATTCTCTTTGCCTGGGCATCCTCTTTGCCTGAGAGAGATGCATGGTTGCACACGTCTGTCACTGCTCTCCCCAGGAGCAAGTGTGGGGAAGGCACAGCACGCTGTCCCCGGGGAAGAGAAGGAGCCATTGGCCTTGGGGTCTGGAAAATTGAACAGCCACATGCAGATAATGAAATTGGACCATCCTAACACCATACATTATAATAGAATGGAAATGGATGAAGAAGCATAATGTGAGAAAGGAATCCATCATAGTCCTTGAGGAGAGAACAGGTAGCAACTTCTTTGACCTCAGCAGCAGCAACTTCTTCCTAGGAACTTCGCGAAAGGCAAGAAAGCAAGGGCAAGAATGAACTATTGGGATTTCATCAGATCCAAAAGCTTTTGCACTGCATAGGAAACAGTTAACAAAGCCAAACGATGACTGTCAGAAGTGATCTGGGAGAAGATATTTGCAAATAACATACCAGATAAAGGGCCAGTATCCAAAATCTATAAAGAGCTTATCAAACTCAACACCCTAAAAACAAATAATCCAATGAAGAAATGGGCAGAGGACATGAACAGACATTTCTGCAAAGAATACATCCAAATGGCCAACAGACACATGAAAAAATGCTCCACATCACTCGGCATCAGGGAAATACAAATCAAAACCAGAATGAGATACCACCTCACACCGTTCAGAATGGCTAAAATGAACAAGTCCGTCAATAACAAATGCTGGCGAGGATGTGGAGAAAGGGCAGCCCTCCTACACTGTACGTGGGAATGCAAGCTGGTGCATCCACTCTGGAAAACAGCGTGGACGTGCCTCAAAAAGCTGAAAATAGAACTACCCTATGAACCAGTGCTTGTAGTACTGGGTATATACCCTACAGATACAAACGTGGCATTCTGAAGGGGCACATGCACCCAAATGTTTATAGCAGCAATGTCCACAATAGTTAAACTATGGAAAGAAACTAAATGTCCTGCAACAGATGAATCAATAAATAAGATGTGGTATATATGTTCAATGGAATACTATGCAGCCATCAAAAGAAATGAAATCCTGCTATTTGTGATGACGTGGAATGGAACTACAGGGTATTATGCTTGGCGAAATAAATCAATCTGAGAAAGACAACTATCATATGATCTCCCTGATATGATGAAGTGGAGATGCAACATAGGCAGTTTCGGGCGTACGAAAAGAAAAATATAAAAAGATGGTATTAGGAGGGAGACAAACCATAAAAGACTGAATCGCACAAAACAGACTGAGGGTTGCTGGGGGGAGGTGTGTTGGGAGAGGATGGAGGGGGTATGGACATTGCAGAGGGCAGGTGCTATGATGAGTGATGGTGAGTGCTGTGAAATGTGTAAACCTGGTGATTCACAGACCTGTACCCCTAGGGATAAAAACACATTATATGTTTATAAAAAATTTTAAAAAATAATTTAAAAAACCCATTAAAGAAAAAACACAGATTGCAAGCCCAGAGCTAATCTCATATTCAATCAAAAACTTTTGAAAGTTTTCCCCTTAAAGATCAGAAGAAAGACAAGTGTGTCCATTTTCACTACTCTCATTTGACACAGTAGTGGATGTCCTAGCCAGAGAAACAAGGAACACAAAGAAATAAGAGACTCCAAAAAAAAAAAAAAGGAAGAAGTAAAATTTTCTTTTTTTGGATAACATGAACTTACATGTTAAAAAATCCTTAAAAATTCACAAAAAATTTGAATAAACAAATTTAGTAAAATTACCAAATACAAGATCAATATATAAAAGAAAAGAATTTTGTTTTGTTTCCTTTTTTTAAGGACTGCTTCCCAGTTTGTCATGTCATCCTTGTTCAGTGATCACGCTAATCTTCTCTGCATCATTCCAATTTTAGTATATGTGCTGCCAAAGTAAGCACAAGACAGGAGCATTTTAACACTCTAATGATGAACTATCTGAAAAAATAAAGAAAACAATCTAATTCACAATAGCATCAAAAATAATAAAATACTTAGGAATAGATTTAACTAAGAAGATGAAAGATCTGTACTCCATAAACTATGACATTGATAAAGAAATTGAAGGTGACAGAGATGGAAAGATAGCTCATATTTATGAATGGTAAGAATTAACATTGTTAAAATGTCCATACTACCGTAAACCATCTGTAAATCCAATTCCTATCAAAAATCCAATGTTAGGGGTGCCTGGGTGGCTCAGTGGGTTAAGCCGCTGCCTTCGGCTCTGGTCATGATCCCAGGGTCCTGGGATCGAGCCCCCATCAGGCTCTGTGCTCAGCAGGAAGCCTGCTTCCTCTTCTCTCTCTGCCTGCCTCTCTGCCTGCTTGTCATCTCTCTCTGTCAAATAAATAAATTAAAAACCTTTAAAAAAATCCAATATTATTTTTTTTACAGAAGTAAAGAATCCTAAAGTTTATATGAGACCATAAAAGACAACAAATAATCAAAGCAGTTATGAGAAAGAATGAAGAAGGGAGATTACACTTCTTAATTTGCAACTATACTACAAAGCCCTCATGCTCAAAACAATAAAGTATACTGGCATAAAAACAGACCAATAAACAAGTAGAACAGAATTGAGAGTCCAGAAATAAATCCTTTCATACAGTCACCTAATATTTGACAGGGGCCAACATATGTAATGGGGAAAGATAGTCTGTTCAATAAATGATATTTAAAACTGAATAGTCACATAAACAGTATGAAAATGGAACCTTATATCACTCATAAGTCTGAACTTGAAATAGATTAAAGACTTAAAGGTGATGCATGAAACTAAATTTCCTAAAGGAAAACATAGGAAAAATTCTCCTTGACATTGGTCTTGCCAATAGTTTTTTGGATACCAGACCAAAAACACAAGCAAAAAAAGCCAAAATAAATAAATGATATTACATCAAACTAACGTTTCTGCATTGCCAAAAAAAGGGAGAGAGTATGAAAACACAATCCACAGAATGTAAGAAAATACTTACGAATCTTCTATCCTAAAAGAGGTTAATAACCAACAGATACAAATAGAAAAAAATATATAATTAAAAAAATAGCAAAAGGATCTCAATAGACTTTTTTTTTCAAAAAAGTTATATAAATGACCAACAGGAGCATTAAAAAGTGCTCAAAGTAAAAATCTCTGGGCAAAGTCCTTATGTTGTTGTTGTTGTTTACCTCTGAAAAACACAGCAAGATATTAGAATATATACTACCAAAAAATTGAAACTAACCAATTTTGGTAAATATTGGGGAAAACGGGGAACGTATGCACTGTGATAGGGATATAAATTTGTATGGAAAACAGTATGGAGATTATTCATATTATTAAAAGTAAAATTACCATATGATTCAGTATCCCACTTCTAGGTATCTATCTAAAGAAAACGAAGTCACTGTTCAAAGACATATCTGCACTCTTATGTTTATTATAAAATTATTAACTCTAAGCAAGAGATGGAAATAACTTCAGTATCCATTAATGGATAAATGAGTAAAATAAGTATGGTAAATATATACTACGGAATACTACTTAACCATGAAAAATTAAGAAATACTGCCATTTACAACAGCATGGATGGATCTTGAAGGTATTATTCTAAGTGAAATATTTCAAAGATTTTATATATTTTTTTAATTTATGTATTATGATATCCCTTACATACAGAATCTGAGGAAAAGGAAAACTAATGGAAACTTAGAGTTGAGTTGACAAGGGGTGAACCTGGGGTGGAGTAAGGTTGTCCAAGGGTGCAAACTTGCAACTATAATATGAAAAAGTTCTGGGGATCTAATGTACAGCATGATGATCATAGTTAATAAGATATACATACTTTTTTAATTGTGCTTTCCTTTATTAAACTTTGCATATATCACATTCTTACAAGTTGAAAGTTTATAGCAATCTTGTATAAAAGAGGTCTGCTGCCACCATTTTTCTAACAACATTTGTTCATTTTGTGTCTCTCTGTCACATGTTGGTAATTCTTGCAATATTTCAAGTTTTTTCATTATTATTGTATTTGTTATGTTGATCTGTGATCAGTAATTATGACCCACTGAAAACTAAGAACTAGTGTACTTAAGGTATATACATTGTTTTTCTTTAAAAACATAATGCTTTTGAACAGTGCAGTATAGTTTTTATTTTTTATATGCACTGGGAAACATAATGTTTTATATGCACTGGGAAACCAAAAAATATAATAATTTGACTTAGTTTATTGAGATAATCACTTTATTGAGGCAGTCTGGAACAAAACCCACAAGACCTCTGAAGTTTATCTCTACTATACTATATACATAAAAGTTGGTAAGAGAGTAGATCTTAAAATTCCTTACGATACATGCATAAAAAACAGTGGCAACTATACGAGATAGTAGATGTATTAACATTTTTATGTAGATTATATTGCAATAAAGATGTATACCAATTTATCAAATTGTACAAAATTTACACAATGTTAAAAGTTTGCAATGTTATAAGAAATCATTTCTTAAATTTACAAATATGTGGATTTTTTTCAATAAAGCTGGAATAAACTTTTTGTAGAATTAATCTATTTTTCAAAAAAGGAATTAAGGCAGTAGAAACTGCAACTAACTCTGAAATAATAGAATATAAAATCCATTTTCATTATATACACTGTGACAAAAAGTATTACTTAGTTTACAATGGAGGAGTACTTATGAAACATGAAGGATGGTCTATAAATAAGGCTGAAAGAGCTCAGTTTTAAGGTTTAAATTTAAAATCTTCTTTTGAAATACTAAACTGACCACCCAGTGTTCCAAACATCAATGTCTTAACTGCATGAATTTATTTCATACAACTCTATAATCTAGTTTCATAAGAAAACAGCATGCAAATTTTGAATAAGACAGACTTGCTTAAGTTTCTTTATGTTCAACAGTAAAGGATACCTCCCTAAAAATAAATAGAAGACAAATCAGCATATTTATTATGATAATTATTATTCATAAAGAGATTCATATTGAATTAGGGAATATATATACTCAGAGGGGGTAAAGTAAAATGAAATTTATTTTGGTAAATGTGTCTATGAATAGTCAATACAATGCCTCAATATAAATGAATATTACCATTTTGAACAATTTAATTACTATTACTAGAATTATTATAAGTATAAAAATAGCTATCATTTTAGCATGGAATATGAGATTCTCATGCTCCATGCTTCATCACATACACACAACAACGCAGCATAATAAGTATTATCATCACCATTTCATGGGTGAAAAAACTGAGGCTAACACTTTTAGATAACTGGTTTATGATTACATGGGTAGCAAAAATGCATCACACTAATTTAGGCTTTATGATTTCAGAATTGTACTCTTTCCACTGCACATTCAATTACTCTGTAAATACTTGGCCTGTTTTCATTTGGTTCTTTAATTTTATTCATGTGGTGATGGCTTAAAAGCTTCATTTAAAGGAAGCTTAAAAATTTCATTTAACCAAAAGCTCCCAAGAATTAAAAATGTCATTGATCTAATGTAGACATGGATATCATTAGTTAATGGGTAACTATATATTTTCCACTCTAGTGAGATAAAAGAGTATTTTTCTAAGTTTTAGTCTATCAGTGTTAAAAAGGACTTTGTTAAAATAGAAATATTTAGACAAAGGTGATCAAAAGTCTGGATCAGGTCACCTTAAGGTAAATATTAGGAAACTGAGGAAACAAATGGAGATTTGAACACTGAGCTATGATATAATGAATGGTTTCAAGTATTTAGTAGAGTATAGAAAAGCCCTTTAAAGCCTGGTCTTAGCCTAGCATTGCAGCTTTTGGGATATCTATCTATCATCTATCTATCTAGATATAATGTGAAAACTTTTTTAACTTAAAGATTTTGAGAAATAGAACATAATCAGCACCATAGAAGATCTGTTTATGATAACAACCTAGCCCCTCCTCCCAGTTTGTTAATATTCTCTCTTATTTAATGTAACATTGTGCAAATAGACCACTACTGATCTGCCGTTATGAATAAAATAGCTATAATCATCTGTTTGCATATCCTGGTGAAAATATTCATTTAGTTCCATGTTGTATTTCTAGGAATGGACCAAATTTTTATTTTTATTTTTAAGTTTTCTAAATATTGTCCAACTTACCTCAAATGTTTTTATTATGGGCACTTTCATTCTTTCACATTCTTGCAAGGCAATTTTACTGTTGCCCAATATGGTAAGTGTGTAATAGTATGTCATTTTAGGTTTTAATTTATTTTTAATTTAATTTAATTTAATTCCAGATTCATAATAAAGATAAACAGTTTTTATATATGAGTGGCCATTTGGATTACCCTTTCTGTAAAGTGCATGCTCAAATCTTTTGATATCTTAACATTGTGTCATACTGTCTTCTTTAATAGTAGATTTTCTGAATGAACTTTTAGCTGTGTAGGTCTTCTCTATTTTATTTTGAACTTGTTTTCATTTCAAAATCTTTATATTTATTTTCATAATCTGCTTTTATTTTTCTTTGTCTATTATCTATCTATCTATCTGTTTATTTGCAAGCAAGAGAGAGCGAGCAAGTGAGAGTGCAGGGAGGGATAGAAAAAGAAGGGAAAAGAATCTTAAGCAGACTCCAGGCTCAGCACAGAGCCCAACTCTGGGCTCTATTTCACAACCCTGACATCATGACCTGAGCCAAATTGAAAGAGATAAAATAAAATTAAGGTGTTAAAAAAAAGGGAAAAAGAATTGGAGGTTTAATTAAGTGAGCCACCCAGGCACCCCTGTGGTACCTTAAATTAGCTGTCATATTTTTAAAGTTCTAGAGTATCCATTTGTTCATTTATAAAACCTTTCTCAATATCATTTTTAGTGTCAGTTTTTTGTTCAATTTGCTTCCCCTCTCATTTCTTTGAGCAGAGTAATCAAGCCATTTTACAATCTTTATTGATCATTTTAACATCATACTTAATCCCATTTTGTCTATCAAATCTTGTTAATGGTTTTTCTTTGTGTGCTTTGTTACATTTTGCTATGTTCAAGACATTATATTTGAAACTCTTATTGAGTAGGGATAATTAAGAGCTATAATAATGGTATGGTCCTCCTTGGCAGGATTTTCTCTTATATCTCAGACTCTACAAGACAATCATACTCCAAATTCAGTGATTGACTTTCTCAGTTTACACAGAAGGCAAGGTAGGCTATAGTCTTATTTCTGCTTCTCCTTGTGCTTTGGGGATCTCAAGTTAAATTTGGGTTGTACCAAAGTCCTCAAATTTGATTGCTGCTGGATTTTGAATTTTGTTTCTCTAGTATCAAGAGTCTATGAACAACACAGCTCAGTGTGTTTTAGCAATTTCAAATGCTCTCATAGCTAAAATGGCTTCAGGGCATATATCTCTAGGCTCTCATTGTATTTCGTATTTTGGCCCAGTAATCCCTCACTTATTTTTATAATCATTCTGATATTTTTAACTTTAAAAGCTATTTTGTCTGGATTTTTAGTTGTCTTAAGTAGGAGTTTTTAGATCACCATTACTAGAAGCAACAACAAATATACATGAAAATATCTGCAGTAGTTTGTCACACCTTTATGGCTTTGAACTTCCATAAGCTGAGGCATCCTTCTCTAATCACTTAGGCAAACTCCAATTTACCCTTTAAAACAACACAAGAATTGCTTCATTTAAGAACATGTTCAGGGATGACTCTTCCCCACTGTTCTTACCAACATTGCCACACACTCTTTGCTACCCACACCTTGTTTATGAACTTTCGTTAGGTATATCAGCGTGACCAGAATTTTGCTCTATTGTATTTTTGTCCTTTAGAGCTTTAATTAAATATGAATTCCATAGAAAGTCTGTCCCTTTTCTTTCAAACCTGGGTTAGTTATTTCTTCTCATTCTTTGTCAGAAGTTACTTTATTAGAGAAACTTATAGCTCTATTGTGACTTTGGAGCCTTTACAGTTTTTCGACTGGAAAAATCACCCATCCCTGAGATTTTTACGCAGCTTCCTAGCTGATAATATTCAGAAATCTGTTCAAAACAGACTTTTTCAGGGAGGCCCTTTTGGACCACTCAGTTTAAAAACCTCTTCTCAATCACTGCTCTTTTTAAAATGTGCTTATTTCGTTCAAATATGCATCTCTATTAAAGAAAAATCAGTACGGTTTTTTTTTTTTAAAGTTGGCTTACCTATTATCTATCTCTCCCATTAAAATGATTCCTCTGGGCTGGGGTTTTGTTGTGCTCATCTTAGGCCAGGCACTCAATAAATTGTCTCTGAATGATTGAATTGTTTGACTCCCTTGCTAGATTCTCAACTTCATGAGGCCAAGGATTGTTCTATTCAGTCCTTCTTTATCCTCAATGTCTGTTATATTGCAGTCACTTACGTGACTAATGGGAAAAATCACAGAAAGAAAGAGTTAAAACTACAGAAAAACCCTGTAGGTTCAATAACACAAAGCTTTCTAAAATTATTTAGCCCAGGAATTGAATACTGGCTGCACTTTTGATTTTTTTTAAATGGTATTGAATTTAATTTAAATGGAAATACTGGAATGGTAGAATAATAAAAAAATTATAAAAGCAACTTGCTCCTTAAAGTAAGAATTATATAGGGCATCTCTTCTAGAAGCAAAATTTTCAAATGTCAAACATCTGAAAGCATAGAAGGAGAAGTAAGAGTGTGAATTGTACTTCAATGCTCTTTTCTTTATATTCAGCAAACAGCTTCATTCACACACCTTTCCAATTTTTTCAACTCTTTTGACAAAGCCTTCAGAGGAGTTACTGCTGATGACAACCATCACAGCCTAACAGAAGAAATTTTATAAAGAAAAATAATAGCATGTTTTTCCCAAATTGTTAAGGATATGGTGAAGCTCTGTCGGATTCAAAGGAGGAATGTGCAATTCCATGCTATATATAATAATAACTTATTTTAATAGTGGCTTTGCAATTTTTCAGATATATCCATTTACTGAAACCACTATCAAATAAACAAAAACAAACAAATGAACAGGGGTTCGAGACAGAAATTATCTAATCTAAAAATAGCACATGTTCACAGAATACACAACACATATCCCAAGTACTACTATAGGTTTCAAGTAATAGTCAAAACAATAGTAAAAATGATTCAGACCCTACCAGTCAAATCATAAATGGGACCTTAACTGTAAATCCTTATCTTTAGATCAAAGCGGGTAATTGGGGGCTGAAGATACATTATAGAACTAATATGTTATAGAACTCCTCTGAAATGAGTCATTTATTCCATCACTTTTCCTGCACAGCTGCTGACCCATGTTTTGGTTCCTGGAAATAGCTGCTACCCTGTCATACTTCTTAAAAGCACATATATTGATAACTCTACTCATTCCTCCATTCCTCTGTGACTGTCACTGTGTTAAAATGTGGAGTCAGCTGACTCACTTGTGATGGTAATAAAGTAGATGAGTTTGCAAAGTATTTTGTTATTTCTAAAAATGCAAAAACCAAATTACATTGAAATCATAAGGGGTGTTTCAGGGAGAGCTGTAGGATGTGGTTTCTTGTGTAATCCACAGAGATTAGCTCCAACACATATTTAAACTCTCCTCTAGGAGCAACCTTAGTGGTAAAGCAAGAAGATAAACAGATGTATACACACCCTGGCACAAAATTATCACTTATGTTTGGCTTCCTAGTCTCCTCGTGTTACTTATTTATCTTAACTTCTCTCTGAAAGCAGGGAACACAGAATCTCAATCAGTTGACATTTTTCTACTGAATTACCCAATAGTCCGATCATACCCCTAATACTTTTTAAAATTATTTCACTCATAATCCCAAATCTGCTTTGCTTCCTCATCTTAGTACACTGTAATTCGATTTCAAAATGAGGACAGTTGTCAGTAATGCCACATTCATTCATCTATTTTACAATTCCATGTGCTTATAACTATGAAGATATGTTAATAACATCCATTCCAATAAGCCACCCTAAATTTATTATCATGAAACAAGACCTCAAGAAAGAGAATTCAAAATCATCCATGTATTTGCAACTTATTGCAATAAAGCCTTTATCAATAGACTTCCCTGTGCACATGGTGGTCAAATTGCTGGTGAAAACCAGCCAGATCTATTACAAGCTTTCTCATGGCTTCTAGGTAACCCAAGTGAGCCTTTATTGATACTGGGAAGGGATAAAGCAGGGAAGGGATAAACAGTGCTGTAAGAATTGGCTAGACAAAAGTAAGGACTCTCATTACAAAGTGAGTATTTTAAAGCAAAAGAGCCTGTTGGGAATATTGTTTTATAAAATAGTGGTTTTTTTATTAACTTTTTAAAATTCAATTAGGTAACATATAGTGTACCATTAGTTTCAAATGTAGATTTCAGTTATTCATCCATAGCATATAATAGCTAATGCTCAGTACTTACTGTTAGAGCTTCTTGAAAGCAGAATTTTAACCCACTGAGCCACCCAGGAGCCCTTGAAAGCAGAATTTTAGATCACATTTTCTGATTACTTCCATGTCGTACAACACTTTCCTGCTAGCAACCTTCAAAACATACTGTTTGTTAGAGGAATTTCTTTAATAATAAATAAATAGGAATTCATTTAAATTTATAAATATATAAAATAAATAGGAATTTATTTAAATTTATTTAAATATTACACACTGTTTCATTGTTCATAAATAAGGTGATGATATTATAGCCATTAGTTGGTAGCACTGATATATCACTATCTTTTTACTTCTCAGTGCATTCT
This sequence comes from Mustela nivalis, assembly GCF_964662115.1. NCBI lineage: Eukaryota > Metazoa > Chordata > Mammalia > Carnivora > Mustelidae > Mustela > Mustela nivalis. The sequence goes on from NC_139040.1 coordinate 76,076,506, forward strand.
CTTTACACAAATAGATATATATATTTTAAAAAATGTGAATCTGTGGCAAACTTGTAAAAAACCCTATACAGTAAAGTTTATCATTTTAAGTAATCTCAATTATCTTCCTCAATTGTGATAGTATATCCTTCTATCTAGGCCAGATATTGTATGAGGGATTTGAAGAGACATACTTTTCTAAATTTCACTTTTCTCATCTGCAAAATGCTTATCATGATCCTACAAAAAAATACACTTATAATTTTTTGATGAAAATTTATTTATTTATTTTAAGATTTTATTTCTTTATCAGAGAGAGTGGGCGAGAGAGCAAGCACAGGCAGACAGAATGGCAGGCAGAGGTAGAGGGAGAAGCAGGCTCCGGCCGAGCAAGGAGCCAGATGCGGGACTCGATCCCAGGATGCTGGGATCATGACCTGAGCCAAAGGCAGCTGCTTAACCAACTGAGCCACCCAGGCGTCCCTTTTGATGAAAATTTAATCTGTATAAACAATATATTTGCTGTAATGCGTGGTTCATGGAAAACATCTTTTTTAATTATAAGCAGTATTAGAAATTAAGTAAATGTGTCTATAATATTTAAAGTTTTAACACATAATTCCACTGCTTTGCCTTATTTTCTCAAATCCCTTTACCACTTTCACTGACAGAGTCAAATGTACTTTTTCCACTAGTAGCCAGCTCTTTGTCTTTTGTCAGAAAGATGCCCTTGTGAATTATTTATAATAGAGATATTAGCAATAATAATAATAATAATAAATAGCAATGAAAATGTTAAAAAAAAGTTTTCTTAACTAATTAGGGTTCTTAGACATCAATTAGAGGAACCACCTCGGGCAAGCAAATTAATCTGCAAGACATTCCCAGAATTAACAAGTCAGTCAGATACAGGGTTGTCTGTAGACTGAAAAGGACTAGGTTTGGAAAATAGGTAAGGACAGTGAAAAAAGTGATCAAATTTTTGGGCAAAATAAATTCTTAGGTGTCCTTTCAATGGAGTCCTGTTCATTATGTAGCAGAAACTCTGGAGATTATCTCAATCCATTGGAGTCACCCCGTTTATTAGCTTGCTATTGACAAAGTTATTTACAAACTGTAGAGCAAGAGGTTATAATGTAGAAAACTGATGGTAATGCACAGGATTCTTGTTAACAATAATGCAAGTTAGTGATTTTTCATTAGAAAACATAAATTCTATAATGCAAATTATGGGCCCAGAGCACTTCTGCTGCACAACTCTGCTTATATCCCAAATAACCATGTGAACTAGTTTTAATATCTGCTTCTCATTAATTTTTGAATAAAAATTCTTGACACAAGTATTTTATAATTGTGTGATAATCATGCATTTAATTTTTGGAGAACAAAACACACTTTAGCATAACTAGGTTCGTTCACAGAACCAGCCTTGATAACACACTTCTATATGTTAGAAATGATGTAATAAATGTAGAATATTGGGCACTTGTTTGGTATTCTTTGCCATGTTTTGCACTATCTAAAAAGAGATCAGTGAACTTGGACTGGAGTTAGTAGACATGGAAGAAAATAAAATATTACAGAGAAGAATACTCTGTGGTCCACAACCTAAACGGGCTGGGATTCCCATCATTTGGATCCCTGTAGCTTTACAGAAGTCAATTAAATTTTTGTATCTCTGATTAAAGTTGATTCCCCAGTACTTTTTCAAACATCTCTTGTAAAGTATTGTTTCCCAGAAAAAAAGGGATTTTGCACATGTATCTGCCTCTGTCTCTGGTCATGATCTCAGTCAGGATCCTGGGATCGAGCCCCATATCGGGCTTCCTGCTCATTAGGGAGTATACTTCTCAGTCTCTCTCTGCAGCTACATCCCCCTGCCCCACTCATGCTCTCTCTCTCTGAAATAAATAAATACAATCTTTAATTTTTTAATTAAAAATAAGATAAATAAATTAAAATAAAAAGTTTGGGCTTACTGCCCCATTAAGCTCCTTTTTTTTTTGAGTTGTATTTAAAGCAGCATGAGAGAACATGAGGCTCTCAAACTTAAAAAAAAAAGGAAAAAATTGAGTTTTGTTAGGATTTAAGATCTTGTCTGCTAGACAAAAATGTTGGCTTTGTTAACATGTGAAAATTAACAAAAGGGAGTAAGATAGAATTCTAATAATTTTTGCAGAAATTAAAAATTTTCTCCAACCCAATTACATACAGACCCATTAAGTAAATTCATTCCAATGTCCCAAAGCAACCTTTTCTAATAGTAATGCATCTGTGTAAACAGGGTCAACCCAAGGAATAAATAAATATTATTATTTTTTTCCTGTCTCTTCCACAGTCTCATCTGGGTATATTGGTAGCAAGCCAATTATCTATCTTATAAGACATGATATCATAAGGAAGGGTATTCTGTCCATTTGGAACAACTGAAAATCATTGTAATTTTACCTTGTGCAGTAACTTGAGATGACACAGTGTGGGTTATGAATATATTTTATTTTTTTTTTTACTGGGAAGAAGAGATTATAGAGATATTGGTTATCCAAGAGAGACTGACAGGTGTTGATAGTTGCCAGGTCAATATCCATCTACTTTTTCCTTTAGTATCAGAAAGCACTGAGGGATTGACAACAAGGAAACTTAAAACAACATCAAATATTTTATTGTCTCTTTTCTAGTTACATTGTAACCTTATGACAAAGTATCAGTCGTACAAGATATCATTCTCTTTTACCTCTATCTTTCTGCCAGAAATGTGGGCTTAATAGTGAGAACTCCAACAGCAATTTTTACAACTGTGAATAAAAAGCCATGAAAACCTCTAAGATAGTTCACTTGACTTTCTTAAGACTCTGAACCAACACCAGAAAACACTCTCTGTAGTCTTCTTGTTAAATGAAAAATATGGTTAAACCACTTTTGACAGTCTACTACCTACAGCAAAATGTAAATCTTAATTGAAATATGTCCTCTCAGCTGTGCTTAAGCAACTGAGTCCTGAGCTTTTCAGGTTTTCAGTCTGAAAGAGTGCACCTTAGGTGCTCTGAAAGGGAAGAGAAAGGACACCCTGTTCTCCATATAAATTAAAGAAGAGAAATCTGTGCATTTAAGTGGGCCATATAAAATTTATCAAGCAATTATCTCCTAACTCCTTCCTATCCAAATTACCTGATATGCTCTCCCTACTCCTTTATTCCACGTTACTGCCTTTTCACAACATGTCTTCTGTTATTTCCTTCTTGCAAGCTAGTTTTGTTTTCTGCATCTAAAAAAATCAACAATCATTGTGTATTTCAATTCCCATTTTCCTCAAATGCATTGATTCTTCTTATCTATAACTCTTTTCTCATACTCAGTGTCTTTGTCTTTATGGGGTTTGTACTTTGCTTTTCCCCATCCTTTACTGCCATTATATAATCAATCTAATAACTTCTTAGAGAAAGTTAAAAATTCCTGCATAGCCACACGTGAACACAAAGTCACTGATTTTTAGCAAACCTATGATAGTCAGACATCCATTCAATTTCTTTTTTTTATGATTTTATTTATTTGACATAGAGAGATGACAAGCAGGCAGAGAAGCACGCAGAGAGAGAGGAGGAAGCAGTCTCCCTTCTGAGCAGAGAGCCTGATTTGGGGCTCGGTCCCAGGACCCTGGGATCATGACCTGAGCCGAAGGCAGCGGCTTAACCCACTGAGCCACCCAGGCGTCCCTCCATTCAATTTCTTAACTGAGTCCCAAATGCATCCTGACTTCTAAACTAAACCTAAGCTCTACTTCTTACACCTTGTTATATGACCAAATTCTTTCAGTTCAGTATTTTGTAACATTTAAATATTAATCAATTGATGCTTTGTTTGTGTATTTCTATGAAAATAATTTGAATACTGTAGATTTATTGTTATATTTATAGGTTTATAATCAAAGTTTCATCAGTTGAAGTTTTTGGAAATTTCAGATATAATGATTAACCTAAAATGATACTGCCTCAAATCCCTCTGATATCAAGGCCCAACACCTGATTATAGCCAAACCTGTGGTGGATAGTTCCATGGGAAATTGCAGTTACTTAACACTGATAGCATCTCATGTTCTCTCTCTCATTTTAGAATGTCTCCAACACAACCTGAAAGTGTAGGAGAGTTAATGTCCTCTGAGGACAGCTCTCAGTGAAGTGGAAATAAGAACCATAGGTAAAATTGTCAGTTTTCAGGTCTTCATGAGGACAACTTAAAGAAGTTTCTCAGGACCTTTCAGTAAAAGCAAGCCTTCATTTTCTATCCACAACAATTATCAACAATGTACCTCTTTGACAAAGTTGCTTCTTTGTATCACTTTCCCATTCTTTTCTACCTTGGATAATCTCCCAGATAAACTAACAGTACTCAAATCCTTTGTCCTACTCTTTGCTCTCAGGATAAATGGAGCCAAAAGACTTAGATTAATATCAAGTTCTGAATGGGATCTTAGAGCTATTTCTGTCCAGATTTTCATAAACATAGGGACCTTTGAATTATCAGGCTATAAATAAGTTCTAAATGGAGGGGGCAAAAGCAAAAAGTAGAAATTTTTATGTTTGATTTTTAATCATGATTAATTGACTTTATTGATTATTAAAAATACTAACATTATAAAAGTGTGGATCTTTGTAAAACAATGTCATATTGTAAGAAAGAAGTTGCATAGTCCTTTTGAGAATATGAAACCATATTCTCAGGTGCCATCTAATTTCTTGTTTAATCCAGAACTTTGGTGTGCATCATCTTGAGGAATAGGATTTTGAAGTCCAGACAGACTAAGAGAAAACGGATCCAAATGTGTGTGTTTATATTTCTGCTTTTGTTGTAAAAATCAAAGTGTGATTGCTGGTTTAAAATGGTAAAACTAATAATGTTCATGGACTCGATTATAAATTTTCTAATTGTATGGGAAGAATGCAATAAACATAGAATTAATTGATTTGCAAATCCTCAAAGAGCTACAGGATCAGGTAGTGGAATGTTCTGATTCAACAGCATCATAATGCAGCATTTTATATGTGTGGCTAATGGATATTTTCATGAATGTTTGCTAGCTAGTCAGCCAATACAGAGAAATATTAGGTAGCGTAATTACTCACAGTTGTGTTTAATAAAATGAGAGAAAATTATCAAATGACACTAATAATAATAATCCTATAGCAGGCTAAATATTCAATGATAATTACAAGTATTAATCTAGCTTTCTTCCCTGATTATGACTCTTCTCTCCTTTATCATAATGGGAGTAGCAGATTGTCTGCAATGAATTGTGAAAACCCAGCAGTGACTTTGGCAGTGAAGGCCTTCTATCAATTTTGATAGGTAAAAGGATTCTGGTTGGTCTTGAGCAAATGTGTCAATTTTTTTATTCTGTGTGTGTCATAAAAGAAAGAAGCAATAGTAAATTCTTGCTGTTATTCCATAGAGCCAATAAAATCATACTGCCAACAAGAGGCTGTTGACACCATAGGTGTAGTTAACTGTCTTGAAATACTACGCCTGGAAATAAAATCCTAATATTTCACATAACCTCTTTTTTTAAAAGAAACAAAACAAAACAAAACAAAACAAAACAACTATACTGCTTACATTTAGGGCCCTGCTGTTGTGTAACTATTTTTGAACATGTCTTCTGTAAGTGTATATATATATATACATATTTTTCTGTGCAATAAATTCATTTAGAGATAAATTTGGATTGCAAATTATTTTGGGGGAAGCGTGGTATTTGTGGCTAGTCTTACAAGTAAAAAGGACTAAAAGAAAAAAGAAAAACATTTTTTATTACAGCATATTTACATCTGTCCAAAGTACTTATCTACTATAATACTGACTAATGTATAATACTGTACACAAAGAAAGAAGTTAAATGAGTTATAATTCAGTCAATGTATAGCTGGCCATTTTAAAACTTACCACTGAATCTTTCTGGTATGAAATGTGATATCTGGCAATCTGGTCCAGTTCATTACATCAGGTCATTTGTATGTTCTTATTACCATTTTGATAGCATAGCACATTTTATAACCCAGACATTTTACAATGGAACTATGATGCATGTATTTTCAAAAGTATAGACATACATGAAGCTATGAGGTCAAAAAAGATGAATGTCCGTAGTACCATATAGACTCAACAAATAAAAGTGTCCAAGGGTCTGAGTGTGACTTATGAATATTGTATAAGATTAGGCCAACATGTGGTTTTGATATAAATAATCTGTTCTTAAATTAGAATTACAATCGTTGAGTACAGTGTTGAAAATGGCAGATAGATTTTAGCTATCTTTGCTCACTAGGGAAAATGGAAAAATGTTTAGTTTGGTCAGATTTTCACTTAACTTCTGAAAAATCTTACGTTTGAGAGAACCCTTCTGAAATAAGAATCCTTAAAGACATAACCCCTTTGGCACAAGTTTTCAAGAAACTTGTTTGATGTTGTAGACAATTCTATGGCACACGTACTGTTCTAGATGTTTCATGCCAATAATATGTAAGCCATACCAAGGCTACATATACATATAGAGATCTTCCTCAGCTTACAAGGGGGCTATGTCAGAGAAACACATAAAAAATAGAAAATGCATTTAATACCCTAAACTATCAAATATCATAGCTTACCTTAAGCTTATTTAAACATACTCAGAACACTTACATTTGCCTGCATTTGGGCAAAATCATCTTAAGCAAAGCCTATTTAATAACAAAGTATCAAATATCACATGCAATTCATTAAATATTACACTAAAAAAGAAGAATATATATATTCTATATATATATTCTATATATAGAATGCTTGTAGGAATATCAGGTGTTCACCCCTGTAATCTTCTAGCTGACTGGGAGCTGTGGCTCACTGCCGCTGCCCAGCATCACAAGATGGCACCATATAGAACAAGAGTTTCAGGTGGTAGGTGTTGTAAGTTTTACCCAAACTGACATTGGTCAAACTCGTTTTTGTCATCATATATGTCAAGTAGTTTTCTCAGGTTTATTTTTAGAATATCCTTGTATAATGAATATTTACACTGATATCTAGTATAAAAAACTTGCAATTTATTTTAGAAACATTAAGATATTGAAAATCAATCTATTTCTTTAAGTCATTGAAGACATTTTTGGCTTGTTTCCAGTACTTTCTTACTGGTTAAAAAGTGAATTTGAAGTAGTCTGGATTTCATTATTATATGGCACTTTCCCTTTGATGAATACAAAGACGATATTCTATATTAGCTATCTGAGAAAAATTTATTTTTTTAATTTTATTTATTTGTAAGAGAGAGAGCACAAGCAGGGGGAGCAGCAGGATGAGGGAGAAGCAAACTCCCGGCTAAGCAGGGAATCTGTTGCAGAACTGAGTCCCAGGACCCTAAGATCATGACCCGAGCTAAAGGCTCAGGCGTTTAACTGACTGAGCCACCCAGGTGTCCCAATCTGAGAAGAGTTCTGTATGCTATTCCTATTAATATGCAGTTTAAAGTCTAGGTAATTAACTTAATATTTTAGTGGCTATTGCATAGATAGCACTATGTTCCAGGCAGAGAGTAAGAAAGAAATATTAAATCAACCATAGTCTATGCATTCTAAATGAAAATAATTAATCAATCATAAAAATCCTTCTATTTATGGAATATCAACTTATAAGCTTTCCTCCATATGAACAATGCCAAATACCAGAATAAAGGGTCATCTAATACAAATAAAGGATAGAATTAAAGAATTCTGGTAAGCCATTTAATTTTGAAAAATGGTGTTCTATTGTTGCTGAGTTGTGGTTTTCAGTTACATAATATCTGATAAGTGTAGAAGTAACATACATGAGTGTTACATGAGATGAGAAATGGTATATAATTAAGATATTTTTAAAAGTACAGATAAATATAAATTTGTAAACATAGCATTATGGAGGAGTAAAAATAAATGATAGCTACACACTCTAAAGTGAATAAAACTTGGAAAGCTAATAGAGAAGTAAAACAAGGACAGTGCAAAAAGTATGGTACATTTTTATGAAGTTCAAACAAATTCTGTGAAACCATAGATGGACTTAAAGATACTATTATGTATCAAATATTGTAAAAATTAAGCAAGGAAATAGCAAACATAAAACAACCAAAGCATACAAACTTGAGTAGATACAAGAGGTGTGATCATGTTCTACTTCATAAAGAGATGAGTTAATAGATAAATATAAGTAACTAGACTTTTTAGAAGTTAATAAAACGTTGCCTGTTATTTCTTAGTAATATAAAATATATGGTTTTCTAACAAAAACGTTTATCTTAAAAATATTTAAAAAATAAATTTCAGGCTACTCCTAAGGTTATATTTACTTTTCCACTGTAGGAAAAGCTGGTTGTTGTAGTTGTAGTTGTTTGTTTGTTTTAGTCTCCTCCTGGTTTTTATTATTATAATGTGGAATGAGGAATGTTAGATTGAAAAGTGAATTATTTTATAGACAAAAATCATTACTTGATTCACCTCCTGGTACAGCAGATGGAACTCCTGAAAATATGCCCTTTTGCCTTATGGAAGAGTAACAGTTATGCTTACTTCTGAAACATACTTGGTGGAGTCCCTAAATAGTGACACCATAGTAAACATTTTGAATATTTGCAATTAATTTTTATAGTCATAGGGCTCCAAAAGGCACTGCAGGTATCTTAGCAGGTATTTCAATAAGGCTAAAATTTGCCTGACTGTTTAAAAATATTAGCAAGGCACAAAACATGGCAAAAGTATTGTCCTCAGATATTATTTTTTTCCAATGCTCCTGATTCCAGACATGAGAAGTTATTTTTCAAATATTTATTATAAAAGTTTTTATTTATTTATTTGACAGAGATCACAATTAGGCAGAGTCAGACAGAGAGAGAGAGGAGGAAGCAGGCTCCCTGCTGAGCTGAGAGCCCGATGTGGGCCTCGATCCAAGGATCCTGGAATCATGACCTGAGCCGAAGGCAGATGCTTTAACCTACTGAGCCACCCAGGCTCCCCCATAACAAGTTATTTTGATAGATGTATATACAGTGTATTTTCCAGTTATAAGAAAAATGGTTCTGCTATTTTTAACCTTTTTTTAAAATTAAATAATTTTTCTCATTGAAATTTTATTTTTTAATGTTTTACTTTTCTTTTCTTTTTTTTTAAAGATTTTATTTATTTATTTGAGAGACAGAGATCACAAGTAGGCAGAGAGGCAGGCAGTGAGAGAGAGAGAGAGAGAGGGGGAAGCAGGCTCCCTGCGGAGCAGAGAGCCCGATGCGGGGCTCAATCCAAGGACCCTGAGATCATGACCCGAGCTGAAGTCAGCAGCCCAACCCACTGCGCCACCCAGGTGCCCCAATGTTTTACTTTTCAATATACTACTTAGAATATAAAACCTATTCCATTTTGTAAGATGTTTACCATTTAAAAAATGGTAATTTTCTCATTGTGTCTTCCCCTCACATTGCTTTATTTTGAATAAAAAATTTCACAATAAACATAACTGATGCTTTCCTTCTGATGGTCCCTCTGTTGGTCATATTGTATATGAGCCATGACAATTAGTTTTACAAAATTTATTGATGTTTATTGATATGTTTTATCATAACTAATTTTCCCTCCCTTATCTAGATTCCCCAGCTTTCAGACAGGTGGACACTTCAATAAACCATACCCAAGGGATGTATCAAGTACTTCTTAGACATTCTCTCAGATCCTTGAGGTCTCATTTTGCCTAGGGATTTGCAATAGGTTCTGCCAGAGGCACCACTGTGACAACTGATGTCCATGGTCTATCTCCTGCTAAGCTCAAGAGGTCACTGGTTTCCAAGTTTATCTATACAATTAATGCATTCCAGCAAGTTCTTTTTTTTTAATATTAACAAACTTATTTTAAAGTTTATATGGAGAGGCAAAGACTCACAATAGTCAACATAGTGTTGAAGGAGAACAAAGACTGAGGACTGACTTCAAAGTTTACCATAACGATGGGGCGCCTGGGTGGCTCAGTGGGTTAAGCCTCTGCCTTCGGCTCAGGTCATGATCCCAGGGGCCAGGGATCGAGTCCCACATTGGGTTCTCTGCTCAGCAGGGAGCCTGCTTCTCCTCATCTCTCTCTCTGGCTGTCTCTCTGCCCATTTGTGATCTCTCTCTCTGTCAAATAAATAAATAAATCTTAAAAAAAGTTTACCATAACGATAATTGTAAGCATGATATTGTAATACCACAGAAAGACTAGATTAAAGCAACAGAATATATATTATCATTTATATTTTATATTTAATAGAAAAGCAAAAGCAATACAAGAGAGCAAAATACAATCTTTTAAACAAATGGTTCTGTAGCAATGGTGAAGCTAAATCTAAAAATATAAAATACATGCAAACAATGGAATATTATTTAATGCTAGAGAAATGAATTACCAAGCTATGAAAAGATATGGATATAAATATTTAATAAATATTTGATTTTAGGCTTCTACCAGTCTATCAATAGTATTAGTATATTTTAACAGTGAATGCTCAGCATTCATGAATTTACCTAATAAAACATTTTGGGTTCAATATTTTAAATACTTCAACCTCTATGATTATATTCCTAATAATTTTGAATTGGGGTAAATAAACCTTAATTTTTTGTAACTTGTTTCTTATTTCAAGAGAGCTCAATGAAATTTTAGAAAATAAAAATTTACAAAAAAAAAGTTTAGTTTACTATTGCCAAATAATTTAAAACTTTATCTTATATTCAAATACATATATTTTTCTAAATTGATTTATATACTACTAAAACCAAAAACTTTTAGTTATACTAGGTTTCATATCATGCAATCAATGCCAGAAATGCATCTGGCAATGATTTGTCTTAAATAGAGTTAAGATGGGTGTTATTACAATGCAAGATGGAAACAAAGATAGTATAACAATTGGTGTTACATAACTTTTCCGTTTTGATCAAGTTACTAATCTACAAAAGGCTTTTATCAGTGACAGACTTGGGAATTTACAAAACTTTTAAACTAGCATGTGCGACTCATTCCTAGAAAACAACACAATCAATAACACTTTATTTAGATTAAATCATGACTATTTCTCCATTTGAATAAAAAAGGTAGCAACCCCAATAAGTTTATTGAACATGAAAAGTTGAAATGCTATAATGCTCCTAAGGAATTAAATGATCCAGTCAAGAATTACAAAAAAAGGATATAAATTACCAAAGTGTTTGTATAATTGTAATGTACAACTGCCCATTATCGTTCCATAGTGTAGGCTTGTACAAGAACTCTATAAAAGAACTCCACTTCTAAACTGTGGAAAATATGTTCCCTTTCCCCCTATATACAACTATTAAGCCATTCATTTAGCTTTTAAAATATCCACTTAATACAGGCTTTTTACACATTTGAACAGGCAGCAGGGCTCTATTCTTATCGCTTACATCAGAAGGATAGACTTCTAGCGTAAGAGGTAAAGCCCATAAAGGAGCCCAATAATAACAACAAAATACAGTTTAGTGAGCCCTTACAATCTGCCAGCTACCTTTCTGAGAATACTTCAGTTAATAAAACATATAAAATACCTGACCACAAAGAGCTCACATTCTTTTGAAATATAATAGTGAAATAAACCAATAATAGAGGGGCACCTGGGTGGCTCAGTCCATTGAGTGACTGCCTTTGGCTTGGGTCATGATCTCAGGGTCCTGGGATGTAACTCCCCAGCAGGCTATCTAGGCAGTGGGGTGTTTTCTTCTTCCTCTGCGCACCCTCCCAATTCTCTCTCTCTCTGTCTCAAATAAGAAAATCAACCAGTAATAGAATAATAATTGATGGTTGATGGTGATAAGTGATACAAAGAAATACAAGAAAGGTAAAAGCCATTGGGGAATGCTGGGATGAAAGTTAATTTTATTTTGTGTTGGGTGGTTATATCTCATTTATGAGATGCTATTTGCACAAAGACCCAGGAAGTGAAGGAGAGTGTTATACAAATATTAAAGGAAAAGATTGCTCTAGGCAGAGCAAGTAAGTATATAGACTTTGTGTGAACAACTTGTCTGTTACTTTTGAGGAAAAGCAAGGAGGCCAATGAGGAGTTCATAGTGGTGGAGAGAGGAAGAACGTATTGATGTATGACCTTCTAGTACATTGAAACGCCTTCAGTTTTTATTTAATATGAAAGGGGAAGATACCAAAAGTCTTTCAACAGCAGAATAAAATCATATGACTTGATTTTTAGGTTAAATTGCTGTACCAAAATAAATTTGCATGGAGAAAGGAGTGCAGTATGTGTGGAAGTGGGGTTATCAATCAAGTCAATAATTCAGGAACATATGATGGTGTTTTTAGCATGCTGGGTGGTAATAGAAGTGGTGAGGTATGGTTTTCATTGTGTATATATTTTGATTGTGAATTACTGGTGAACAGGATGGGGTAAGTGCAGGACAGACATCAACATTTATTTTACCTGCACAAACAGAAGGGTGGAGTCTTCATTCCCTGATATGGAGAGAACTCTGAGTTCAAATGTTCTTTCTCATTAAATGGCATAGTGATGATGAAGATTTAGTCAGACAGTGAAAGAGAGCAGTAAGCATAGTGTTAAGCGGTAAGACATTATAATACATTTGAACATCAAAAAACGTTGTGTTTGATCATCTGTTTATGTGAGTAAATAAATAAATAAAGCTTCCTGGGGTTCTGATAGAGGTAAAGAAGACTGTATATGATCCAAAGGGGCATGTGCACCAAATGTTTATAGCAGTAATATCCACAATAGCCAAACTATGGAAAGAACCAGGATGTCCATCAACAAATGAATGATATTTGTATATCTATATATCTATATATCTATCTATATATATATATATATACAATGGAATACTATTCAGCCATCAAAAGAAATGAAATCTTGCCATTTGCATTGACATGGATGGAACTGGAGGGTATTATGCTTAGCAAAATAAGTCAACCAGAGAAAGGCACTATCATATGATCTCCCTGATATGAGGAAATGGAGGTGCAATGTTGGGGGTTTGGGGAACAGGAAAAGAGTAAATGAAACAAGATGGGATCGGGAGGGAGACAAACCATAAGAGACTCTTAATCTCACAAAACAAACTGAGAGTTTCTTGCAGGGTGAGGAGGGTAGGGAGAGGGTGGTGGGATTATGAACATTGGGGAAGGTATGTGCTGTGGTGAGGGCTGTGAAGTGTGTAAACCTGGCGATTCACAGACCTGTACCCCTGGGGCTAATAATACATTATATGTTAATTAAAAAGAAGAAGAAGAAGAAGAAGAAGAAGAAGAAGAAGAAGAAGACTACTATAAATCAAATGCTATGGTTTTCAGCATAGAGTGTGTAATCAGGCATATTTTATTAAAGTAACCAAGTAAAATGATGGTCGAAAATTGGAATAACAGAAAACATAAAAATCAGAGATTTTAAAAAGAGATATGGGACAGTGTAGAGAATATAGTCAATGATATTATAATAGTGTTATATGGTGACAGATGGTGGCTATATTTGTAGTGATCACAGAATAATGTATGGAGATATTGAAAACCTGAAACCAATGTAACACTGACTATCTACTACACTCAAATAAAAAAATAGTAAAAAGAAAACATTTTAATTTAAAAAGATAAAAAGAGGGACAAGAATTTGAAAAGTGAATTTCAAAAAGAGTAAAGATGAGGCTAAGACATACTCTGAACCTTGAGGAAAACACCATTTTGAAAATTCTTCCCATCTTGAGAAAACTCAAATGAATCAATACCATAAAAGAACCCATTTTAACTGAGAGATGTAATGAATGCTCAAGAAATAATTTTATGACAGGATAATTCTTCCCTATGAAACAGCATACAGAAACCCGGGGAAACACCTGGAAGCCAAATCAACTATACTGAAAATAAGAATTAGGAAAAAGATAAATGATGAAAGATAAGAAAGTTAGACCTGCGACAGAGACCTAGTGAAGAGAATTTTTAGCTTGTGGTTTAATGTTTTTGAGGATAATCTAGAGTTCATAACTGCCTTGAGGCAGGCTGGTTGTAGGCAGTTTAGGCATACCCCTAAGAGAAGCCTACTTTGGGCAGGTGGTGTTGGAGGAGGCCATTGGGCTGGACAAAGACAAATCCAACCATTTGACTAAAGTGTCTGTGAAGATGTTGAAGTCAGATGCAACAGAGAAAGACCTGTCAAACCTAATCTCAGAAATGGATATGATGAAGATGATTGGACAGCACAAGGACACCATTAACCTGCTGGGTCCTGCACACAGGATGGTCCTTCGTACACTATCATGGAATATGCCTCCAAAGACAACATACAGGAGTACCTCCAGGCCCAGAGGCCTCCTGACCTGGAGTACTGTTACAATATCAGCCACAATGCAGCAGAGCAACTCTCCTCCAAGGACCCGGTATCCTGTGCCTACCAGGTAGCCTGAGGCATGGAGTACCTTGCCTCCAAGAAGTGCATACACCAAGACCTGGCCACCAGGGAAGTGCTGGTGACAAAGGACAACATGATGAAGATCTCAGACTTCAGCCTTGCCAGAGATATCACCACATCAGTTACTATAAAATGAGAACCAACAGTGGACTGCCGGTGAAGTGGATGGTCCCTAAGGCCATGTTTGACCAGATCTACATCCACCAGAGTGACTTCTGGTCTTTTGGGGGTGATCCTGTGCAAAATTTTCACTCTGGAAGCCTCCCATATCCTGGAGTGCCTGTGGAGGTGGTTTTCAAGCTGCTGAAGGAGTCATTTGATGGATAAGCCAATAAGTGCACCAGAGAGTTAGACACAATAATGAGGGGTGGCTGGCATGTGGTACCTTCAAGCTGCTGGTAGAAGACCTGGATCATACTGTGGCCTTGACCTCCAACCAGGAGTACCCGGACCTGTCCTTGGCCCTGGAACAATACTGTCTATGCTTTCCCAACACCCAAAGCTCCACCTGCTCCTCAGAGAAGAATTCCACCTTCTCTCATGTGCCGTTGCCCAGGGAGGCCTATCTGCCCTGACACCCAGCCCAGCTTGCCAATGGTGGACTCAAATGACTAGTATCCCTATTACTCCTGTCCAGATTCCGTCATAAGCTGTAACCCTTACCCCCCACCCTCCCTGCAAGACTCACTGCCTTCTCCTTTGTCCCTTTCCTACTGGCAGGAGCCAGCTGCCTACCTGAGGCCTTCACCCCTTGAAGTTCACCTCTCTTCCCCTTCCTCTTCCTCCTCCTTACAACCTGCTCATGAAAGAAAGGAACAGAGAGGCAGGTACTTGCTCGTGGCTACTTCCTTCCCTCCCATATGTTGGACCAAGACCCCTCCCTGTCATCTGGTACTGCCTGGACGTCGAGGGAGTTGGAGATGAGGCATGCCAGTGAAAGCTGTCAGAGCTTTCCTGTTTTGGTTTTGTCTGCTTAGCATAACATGTAAGACTGAGTTCTGGTGGCAGGGACCTAGTCCTTGGGGCTATAGCACTAGCGAGGGGAGGTCAACTGCTCTGGGCCTTGGCTAAGAGCAAGCCCTGCTCCAGAGATATGGTGCCAAGGCCTTATTAATTTTGATACTAATTTGCTTTGCTGACCAAATACCTGGTATCCAAAGATGGGAAGGCAAAGACTGGAAGCAGTGTTGTGACCATGGGGTCCAGCCCCAAACTATGAAGAAAACACAAAGTGTATAAATCTGAGTAAGTATATATTTACACACCTTTTAAATAGGTTGTTATCAAAGATTTAATCAATGTGTAATATGCTCCTCGTGGCTGGGAAGCATCAGTTGCCATATATTAAAAACAAAGAAAAGAAGTGTCTGGGTGGCTTCCTCCAAGAAGTGTCCCTTCTTTTCAGGTCATGATCCCAGGGTCCTGGGATGGAGCCCCACATCAGGCTCTCTGCTCAGTGGGAAACCTGCTTCTCCTTTTCCCTCTGCCCTGCTTATAGTTCCTCTTCCTGTCTCTCTGTCTGTCAAATAAATAAAATATTAAAAAAAAACAAGAAAGAAACAAAATGTTTTTAAAAGGTCTTTTTTTTTTTTTTTAATTTTCTAGGGGTGCCTGGATGACTTAGTTGTTTAAGCAGATGTTTGCCTTTGGCTGAGGTCATGATTGCAGTGTACAGGGATCCAGCCCTGCATGGGACTACTTGCACCCCAAGGAGCATGCTTCTTCCTCTCCTTTGCACATGATTCCCCCTGTTTGTGTGCTTCTTCTCTCTCTCTCTCTCTCTCTCTCTTGCTTTCAATAAATAAAATAAAATTTTTTACTAAATAAATAAATAAATAAATAAATTTCTAAGCCTACTTTCAGTTTAGGTCCCTTAACAAATATTGCTTCTGCTTCATTTAAAAAAAAAAAAGATAATTTAGAAAGATGCTTCCAGAGTTAAAAAGCTGTTTTGTTTCTTTGTCGGGATTCAATATAGAAGTGCTTTAAAAAGTAAAAGAAAAAATATGCTATATTAACTCTAATCACACTATAACTTTGGTGGTTATATCAAGATAATGAAAAGTGATTTTAAAGCAAATTTCATTATCAGACATAAAGATCAAGTCAAAATTACAGAAGAGTAAAAGGATGAATTCATCAGGGAGTATAATAATTCTTGACTTTTAATACGTAACAACAGATTTGGGGATATATAGGGAAAAACGAAGAACAAAAATAATAACTTCTACCTTGGACGACAAATGGAAAATAATTTCAACACCCTTATTTTAAGATTACATAGACAAATGGTCATCACATTGGTAAGATATGTAAGACTTGAACAAAATGATCAACTAACTGGATATGCATGATATTACATTACAGTAACTGAACTAACTGAGGTCAGTCTTTGGTGAATCACAGAAACAGGTGGAGTTGTCAAACAAAGTAATCTTTGTTTACAACATACAAGGAGATCTCAGGGAATAAGTTCCAAAGCCTTGACTGTTTGAACAGGAGAGAGATTTTTATTTAGTATTTAAGATGAATACTCAGAAGGGAGAGTTTTATTATCGCGTGTATGGTTGGTCATAAGGTTGTGGATGCATGCACATCCACATATGTATTTGTGCAATATGTATTGCATGTTCACCTGAATGAAACTTGTATTCCACCGAGGGCAGAAACTTCAACGTTAGAATAAAGCAGAGGTAACTGTTGGACAAGGGAAAGGGACTCTGCAGGCTTCAAGAGCAGATATAAACTAGATGGGGTCTTGGGCTCATTTTCTGGGACAAGGAATGCAAGGCCTTGATTGCTTTTGAAATAGCACTAGGAGTTTTGCCACTGATTTATTGTCTCAATAGCTTAGGCTATTTCCTGGTCTGGTGGTGACTGTTAGCTTTCCCATTGCCTTGTTCCCTCAAAATCCTTAATGAGTGAGGTTTTTGCATTTCTTTGTAAGAACCTCCCAGGAAGTTTTGGAAGAAGTGTGCTTGGGAAAGTACACAGGTGGGGTATAGATCATTGAAAATAGCTGGGGACAAAAAATGACTATTCTTATGTCAGGAAAACTATATCTCTTCTTTAATTTTCTGGGAACTTCTAACTCTTTCTTCTGATGTTACCAGCAGGCAACTGAGATATTACTGATTGTTCTCTTGAACCTAAGGAAAAGGAAATGTAGAAAGCAAAAGACAAAACTTTAAAATCTATCCTGCAACTCATCAATTCACTGCAGCCACCTCTCTGTCTTTCCCTTTCTCTTTTTCTTTCTCTTTCTCTCTCACTTTCTTTTTGTTGGCATATATCATGATACAACCTCTTTGGAAAATAGTTTCAAAATTTTTTTAAATGAAAAATATGTTGCAGTTACACAAATAGCCATTTTGTTCTAGGCATTTCACCAAGAGAAACAAACCCTATGTTCATACAAGGACTTGTTTATGAATTTCATATCAGCTTTATTTTTAAAAATTGAAAACAGTGGAAATGTTCATCAATGTCCATCAATAGAGCAAAGACAATTGGAGATTCTCAAAGTAATGATGCTGAGAAAAGAAAAGCCAGGCAACGAATAGTATATACTGTGTGATTCCATGACTACAAAAAATCTAGAAAATACAAATTTATATAAAGTCACAGTCATCAAATATATGGTGTGATTTTAGTGCCTTCTTCTGTGCTCCCATAGCTTCCTACACTTGTATCTCCGAGCATTTGTTACACCATGTGAAAATATGAACTCTTTCTCTTTATTCTGTCTTACTAGAATAAGAATCCTTGAAATTTTATGGACATTTGAACTCTCAGTTATTAGCAGAAATTCTATCACACAGTAAGTTTCCAAATATAAAAGCCAGAGCTTTACAATGACTTCTAAGCTTTTACATGATCTAGCCACTCATTTATCCTCTGTGACCTCTTTCCCTGCTACTCTTCAGTCACTCACAGTGGCCTCCTTGCTATTCCTCAGATATGCCAGGCATGATCCAACCTTATGGCCTTCAAGATAGCCAATTCCTTGTCTGGAGTGACCTTATTGCTGATAGTTCTGGGCAAATTCATCACCTTTCCATACCTTGGTTCAATTGTCAGCTTCATTGTAACTACCCTGATCTTCCTAATAAAAATTTTAACCCCCCATCCCCTGCCTAGCAACCTTGATTTTTCTTACCCTGATCGAATTTTTCTTTTTCCCCATTGTACTCATCCTTTTTGAATGCACTATGCCATTTTTATTAAGGTTCATAGCTTTTAATTGCCTCACCCATTAAAATAAAAGTTCTACAAAGCCAAGTATTTCATTTACCAGTGTAGTCTGAAGTAATATCTGCCATATAATAGTTCAGTAGACAACTGGTAAATTTCAAAATGAATTAATGTTGAGAGTATACTGAATTTCATAAGTCATTTCAATATTTTTTTCCATAAAATAAACTATGTAAAACATACCTTAAATTTAGTTTCATCATATTTTATAGCATATAATGGACAACATACATAAGCCTTAAAGAAACAATCCTATAATTAACCATTTCATACCTACTTAAAAACTGCATAATACCACACTCTTAGATCCTCTTTGAATGCTCTAAAATAACCCTTCAAAGGAAATACATTTTTAAAAATCACAGATTTTTTGGCAAATAATTTAATAAAACAAAAGTTTCATTCATCTATGTAGATCAAAATAAATGTTTTTAATAAGCATGAAATTATAACTCTGAATGTGCTAAAATGAAACCACCTGCTAAGGGTGAGAGAACAAAAATAAACATCCTTTTTCCAAATAAGAGGAATTTATTACCTTTGAATCAAAGCATGTGGATTTGTTTTAACTGGCAATAAAGCAATATGGAGACACAAACCATAGAAAGTCATATTTTAGATTTCCAAAAGACTTCGAAGTAAAGAGTATACATTTTTTAATTGCTACATAATGCTACATAATGACAAGATGACAGGTTGTGACAAATAGCATTTTAAAAGCTCTACTCATAATCGAACGGAAGGTGTCATTTCCCATAATTTTATATATGTCTTTAATTTACTATATCTGGATACAACATATTACCAAACAGATGTTCATCAAAGACTAAATCATTTTTAATGGGATATAATAATTTGAACCTACATCTATTAATCATTTTTTTCGATCTAACATTTATAGTCTCGCTAAACATTTTATCAGTTGTTGACAAAATTCAAAATAAATAGGATAAAAAGTCGTGTTTGGAAAAGTAGATTTCTTTTCAAATTTGCATTTGAATAAAAATATTTGCTGATATTTTTAAAACTTTAAATGTAATTTTATATATATATCTGACCTATCAGATGATATAAAATTTTTGGAGAAAATATGACATATTTTTTGATCTTGGTTGAAGGTATTAATAAAGAGCAACTGTTTGTATTATTTGTATTGTGATATCTTAGTTAATAAACATGAATAACTGGTATAAAATATGTTTTTTTAAAAATTTTATTTATTTACTTGACAGAGATCATAGGAAAGCAGAGAGGCAGCCAGAGAGAGAGGAATGGAAGCATGCTCCCAGCTGAGAAGGGAGCCCACTGTGGGACTCAATCTCAGGAACCTGGAATCATGACCTGAGCCAAAGACAGAGATTTTAACCCACTGAGCCACCCAGGCGCCCTAAAATATGTTTTTTTTTAATATAGAAGTATAGTTCTTGCCAAAATATGGAACTAGCTGGAACTGAATGCCTCCTTCAAAGTCAGCTCTGGAGAATTATGCAAGTGTAATATGGAACTATTTCAGATATTAACCAAAAACAAAGAAATGATGATAAACTCCTTAAAAGACTCAAAGTTGCCCTTGACTGGTATGTTTCAAGCTCTATTCCTGGTTTGAAGACAGGTTTTAACAGGCCTGTCACTGTAGAAATCCGCTGGATGTTTAGAGGCTATCAGAACTGTACAAAAACCTTGAAGGGGTAAAGACTTGAAAATTCTTTAGAGAGATTAGCTCCCTAAGGCATTATTCCTCCACACATTTTCCTCCAATCAATTAAGACTGATGGATGAGGGGCACCTGAGTGGCTCTCTCATCACGTGGGTGGTGGGTTAAGCCTCTGCCTTCATCTCAATTCATGGTCTCTGGGTCCTGGGATCCAGCCCCACATCGGGCTCTGCTCAAAAGGAAGCCTGCTTCCCTCCCTGCTTGCCTGCCTCTCTGCTTACTTGTGATCTCTCTCTCGCTCTCTTTCTCTCTCTGTGTGTCCAATAAATAAATAAAATCTTTAAAAAAAGGCTGATGGATGATAAATTATGAAAACTGCTCCCTCCAAATGATGCCTTTTCATAAGGATTTAAGAATTTAAAATTGTAAGAATTTAAAATTGAAACTTGATCGCAGGATTTATCTTATAGAATAACATCAAGTGAAGGCAGTTATTATTCTGATGTATTTGTGATTCTGAATTCTTGGCCTCATTAGTAATTTTATTTTTAAATTCTCCCATGGAGTGGTGATTGGCCTTCAGTCTTTCATTGATGTACAACATTGGGTCAAATGAGATGTGTGTGCCCAGAACTATATATAAACTTCTTTGTATTTCACTGGAGATGGCATTTCTGAGTTTTGTTCAATTGAATTTGGACAGATGTTTTAATAGTCACTTCTAGAGTTGGCCCTGGAGAATATCTTCCTTTTTTTCTCTTCCCGATTCTCTGAAAAACCCTGATTAATTCACATTATCACAGTGATATCACAATTCAAGTTTTACCAAACACTATAGCTGCAAAATAGAAGGAAGCTACTCAGAATGGAATACTATTGTGAATGATTGAGAAAGAAAACATTATTATAATTAAGCTACCAGGTTTCAATGTATTTTATTGTTGCTTAGAAAATCCTAGCATACCCAGACTTTACAGAGATTTGATGATCCTAAGAGGAGCTGAACTCATGGACCAAAATAACTATGCACATAAAAAGTACAATTACTTACCAAAAAAGATGATGTGGTTAACTTTATATGCCAATCCAAGTGTTATTGGAACAGAAATTAAAAAAATAGCTTAGGGGGACCTAGGTGGCGCAGTGGATTAAGCCACTGCCTTCAGCTCAGGTCATGATCTCAGGGTCCTGGGATCAAGTCCTGCATCAGGCTCTCTGCTCAGCAGGGAGTCTGCTTGCCTCTCTCTCTCTCTCTCTCTGCCTGCCCTCCATCTACTTGTGATCTCTCTCTGTCAAATAAATAAATAAAGAAAAACTTAAAAAAAAAAGAATGACTGTTCTTTTAAAAAATAGCTTAAAAGGGGCGCCTGGGTGGCTCAGTGGGTTAAGCCACTGCCTTCGTTTCAGGTCATGATCTCAGGGTCCTGGGATCAAGCCCCACATCGGGCTTTCTGCTCAGCAGGTAGCCTGCTTCCCTTCCTCTCTCTCTGCCCGCCTCTCTGCCTACTTGTGATCTCTCACTGTCAAATAAATAAATAAAATATTTTTAAAAATAGCTTAAAAGTATATGATAAAATAATGATATACATATACAAGGAAAAGAAAGATACTATACTGTGAATATAAATTAAGTGAAAATTGTAGAAATAAAGAATACAATAAATGGAGACTAAGATGAATATAGCTGTAAAATAAATAAATGAGTTGGGAAAAACAAACAAACAAATTAATGACTTCTGCCCAAATACAGCAGAAGAGAAAAAAAATAAAGAAAATATTTAAATAAGTACTGAGATAAATTTTGGAGAATTAAAGAAAGATAAAAGATACCAGACTTAAAATGATGCCAAACATGAGATATCAGAAACAAAACAAAACAAAAACTACACACACTAAAAACCACTCATATACATTATGGTGGGTTTTAAGAATATCAAAAACAGAGAAGAGCATAAATGATGCCCAAGAGAAGAACAGATCACCTAAAATGTACAAGAATAATACCGACAGCACAATTCTCAATAGTAATAGCATATAAAGAGACAGCTGGGTGTTTTTATAGATGGAAAAGATATTTGAAACTAGGTATTATACATCAATCCAAATTCTTGATTAAATTTGAGAGCACAGTAAAAATACAATGAAGCATGTTAGGTCTTAGAACATTTATCACACAGAGACACACATTTTGGAAAACTTCCTCGGAAGACAGCTCAATTTAGATCGAGAAAACAGAATTATGTACTCAAAGGCACATTTTGAAGGAAGGATTGAATATAGTCTGCACTGCAAATATTCTTTAATCGTATGTTCTGAATTTCCTAAATTTAAGAAGTATTTGTTCAAATATTTACCTTTAAATAAATCCTAGGAGACTTTTTCTTGGATTCTGGAAAATCAGTCCATTTGGATACAAATCTTTTTGTCACTGATGGAAATTTTGATAGCCCTTAACTGTGGAATGCCTAATGTATTGTTACAGCAATTGTGATTTGCCAATACATGGGTGATGTGTGTGTGTTGTGTGTGTTTATTTTTATTTTTGATGATTTTACTCTTCTATGAGATTTTTAAGTAGACATGATTTTAATAAATTATGATTTGTTGAAATTTATCTGAGGTTATATATAATAAAATGAAATTTGTGTGAACTAAAGAAGTTCATCTCCATTTTTTTTATTTTATTTTATTTTATTATTATTTTTTTAATTTAATTTTTTATTTTTTATAAACATATATTTTTAACCCAGGGGTACAGGTCTGTGAATCACCAGGTTTACACACTTCACAGCACTCACCAAAGCACATACCCTCCCCAATGTCCATAATCCCACCCCCTTCTCCCAAACCCCCTCCCCCCAGCAACCCTCAGTTTGTTTTGTGAGATTAAGAGTCACTTATGGTTTGTCTCCCTCCCAATCCCATCTTGCTTCATTTATTCTTCTCCTACCCACTTAAGCCTCCATGTTGCATCACCACTTCCTCATATCAGGGAGATCATATGATAGTTGTCTTTCTCTGCTTGACTTATTTCGCTAAGCATGATACGCTCTAGTTCCATCCATGTTGTTGCAAATGGCAAGATTTCATTTCTTTTGATGGCTGCATAGTATTCCATTGTGTATATATACCACATCTTCTTGATCCATTCATCTGTTGATGGACATCTAGGTTCTTTCCATAGTTTGGCTATTGTGGACATCGCTGCTATAAACATTCGGGTGCATGTGCCCCTTTGGATCACTACATTTGTATCTTTAGGGTAAATACCCAATAGTGCAATTGCTGGGTCATAGGGCAGTTCTATTTTCAACATTTAGAGGAACCTCCATGCTGTTTTCCAGAGTGGCTGTTGGTGGGAATCCATTTTTTTTGTTTTAAGAGTAGACTGGTCTTTAAAAATTGTCCAAAGAAGTACATTATATTCATTATTAAATTTGATAATATACAATAAAGTATTTATGGTCATATTGGACCATATCAAATTCTACTATTAATTCATATTAATAATTACCATAAGAGGAAAAATAGATATTTTTCAAAATAAAAATAAGCGTATTTTTCAGAATATGATATAGTGTTATTCACTGAACTGAGGGAACAAATGTCAAAGACTAACACAGTTTACAGAATGTTTTAACATAAATTGAAATTTAAATCTGACCAAATTTCACAGTTTTAAGTAAAATGATAGCACTTTATATCCTTGAAAAGTGGTAAGTGACCCAAAACATGGCTTAGAAAAACAAATTTAACACTACACTAGTCTGAGATGGTTAAGTTATGGTACAACTTGCCATTGTGTATCATCAAATGGTATATTTTTTTCTTTTGGGCTTGTCATTATATTTTATTTTAGCCATTCTGGTAAGTGTGTAGTGATATCTCAGTGTCATTTTAATTGCATTTCCTTGATGTCTAATTATGTCAAAATATATTACTTTGATGTTTAATGCTCTGAGCTTTCTCAGTTCAAGACCATGAAGCCACTTAGGAAAAATACAGTTGCAGAGGCACTCATAGACCAACTCTTATTTCGAAATAAGAAGAAACATTACTACCCATTCCAACAAAAAATAGATTTGTTATGCAGCAGGGATTTTATAAATTACCTGACACAACTTATATAGTAAGATGAAATGGGACAGGCGGCTTCTTGCAGCTATATACAACATCATTTTAATTTCAATTTTCAGTATAATTTTTCCAAGGTATACACAGAATATATATTTAATGTAAATTGTGAACATTTTAAACTCTGTATATGGAAATTAGCCAATTTTAAGTTTATAACAATCAAAATTAATGGAAGTTTATTTTAAATTAGTTAGCTTTCTCTGCATTGCAAGACAGAATAATCAAGAATTGGTAAGAAAAAAGTAATCTCTGTAAAATTACCGGGGGTGCATTATAAAGTGTTCGGTAACTGATCAAACTCACAATTTGGATCGAATGGCAAGTGATTTTTAAAATCTGGAACTCATTGTCAATATTTTTTTCTTCATTGTGTCTTAATAAATTACTGTGTTCATTTGCATGGAAGTGAAGAAAAATGCATGACATTTCATCTCAACACTAACACCTTTAACTGGCAACTCTGAATGTACTTTACAGCAGTGTAACAAAGTAAAGATCAATGATGTTTCATGAAATATCTGTTATAATTCTCAAGGAGATAGGGAGTTTGTGCAAAAATGCAAATCACTTTGCGACTAAACACATTGTTTATTTCAGCTAATTTTAAGAAAATATGCGGAGAATCTCTCAAAAAAGGAAGCAATGATTTAGGTTTGCATTCAAAATCCTTATCTAATCCTGAACCAACAGCACATAGTTCAAAGAGCAACTAATTTGAGTAGCTCCAATTTACACATTTCCTAACAATGCTTAATTTAGTGGAATTTCTGTCCAATTATGTTAATTTGATGTAATGAAAGACAAAAGTTCAAAAAGATCATCCTTAATTTATATAGATGCCAAACTCTGCATTTTCTGAATGATGCCCAGGAACGTATTTTCAAAAACAAACAAACAATGCCAGTACCACTATTAGGTCATCTCTAGGCAGAAAGTGACTCAGAGCTTACATTACTCTCTCCCTGAAAGTATACTGTAGGCACTGAAACTACTACCCTGAGTCTGTGCTACCAAATTCCTTAAGTTAGAAAGTTTTAAAACCTGTCTGTGTGGGAGTATTTCATTTACAGATAGAGATTTGGTTGTTTATACATTTTCATACTTGATTTTTAGGGTGTAATAAGTATGTTTTAAAATTCATGGTGGTTTTGAATACTGTTGGATAATTGAGCTAAAATGGTATATCCATTCCTCCTAGGAAACAGTAAATATAGAAAGGTAGTGCTTTTCAAATCTGACATCTTTGAGTCATTGCAGTTTCATATAAATGCAATAGGAAAAGTGTCATTCATGTTTATGATATTTTCTATAAATAAATTAGAATGTACTGGAGGCCTGATATAAAGTGGGATGCCTAAACTTCAGTAAGATCTTGTTTTCAATTCAAAATAAATTTTATTTTTTATTTTTTTATAATGTCCCTCAATTTCAGATAAGCATCCCCATAAGGTCCACTCCGTTTTTTTTAAGATTTTATTTATTTTATTTGACAGATAGAGATCACAAATAGGCAGAGAGGCAGGCAGAGAGAGAGGGAAGAGGAAGCAGGCTCCCTGCTAGGCAGAGAGCCCGATGCGGGGCTCGATCCCAGGACCCTGGGATCATGACCTGAGCCAAAGGCAGAGGCTTTAACCCACTGAGCCACCCAGGCACCCCCAAAATAAATTTTAAATTGAATTATGCACCTCTAAGTTCAGAGACAATAAACATCAACCAACACAATTAATAAGTTCTATTTCTTGAAATTTCGGGAACATTGATAGTCTCATCTCCTGGAAGAACAACAGCTAAAATTTTTGGTCATGGATTCCTGCTAAAATATCACTTTCCCAAAGAAAATTAATGTTATGAATTTTCATTGATTGTTATTGATCATGAAGAATATAACAACCACGATAAAAAGAGTAGGAGAAACATGATATCTCATCTGTAAGAGCATGTCGAAAGTAGGAAATGCTAATAAAAATAACTACCATTATTTCCTAAGTTAACATAATATAACAGAACAAAAATATTTCAAAACAATGTATTCTTTTTTTTAAAGATTTTATTAATTTATTTGACAGAGAGAGATCACAATTAGGCAGAGAGGCAGGCAGAGAGAGAGAGGAAGAAGCAGGCACCCTGCTGAGCAGAGAGCCCAATGTGGGACTCAATCCCAGGACTCTGAGATTATGACCTGAGCCGAAGGCAGCAGCTTAACCCACTGAGCCACCTAGGCGCCCCCATAACAATATTTTCTAGGCTCATTCTGATAACTCTTTTCTAAATTCAAATTTAAAGGTTGAGGCATGTGATATATATTACACAAAAAACATCCCTAGGCATTCGTTAAAAAAAAAACTCTTAATAAAGAACAAATCCAAAGGAATTTCTTTTCTAATTTAATTAACAAATTATGAATCGACTTACCTATTTCATCACAGCGTATCAGGCACCAATAATATTTTTTAAGCGTCACACCTGATGCAATAGTTACCATCTTTCAGACATACTGATCATGAACAAGCAAATAAACAAGAGCACCGTAGCTTAAGATCTACCTGCATAAATATAGGCTACTTCAGACAATCTCTTCACCACAACATAGCAATGAATAGAAATCATACATGCTCTGTATGGACATACAGATGAGATAGAAGGGGATGGATGTTAATATATGCAGAATCTTTATTAATTACATTGTAAACCATAATATGGAAAAACAGAATACAATTTTAGAAATACCCAGGTCACCATCATTGTTTTATTTTTATATGTGTAGATAAGGAGTTTAATAAACAATCCATGACTATTCAACTCCTTATATTTTGAAAATTTTAGCAAAAGTAACAAACCTAGCACCTAGAAAATTGTACCTATCTGCAACATACGGCTTTGCCAGCATGGTAGAGGAAAAGCAAAACAAAATAAGTAAGAAAAGTTTAACATTTCACAAGAGATTTGCTTTTATTTTTTTATTTTTTAATTTTTATTTTTCATTTATTATTTACTTCTATTTTCTACTTTATTTTAATGAAAATGTCATGACCATAACATAAGAGCAGAATTAAACCAACATGAGAAATTATTTTTTCATAAGTTAAAATAAACTAGCTTGGTGATTAATTCAAAATTATATTACAAACTTCAATGTTCTTGTAGTATGTATCACTGCATAAACAAATGAGTCAGGAGTCATAAACTAATGATGATTCTAAATGTTATTTAGAGAGACATTCTGTTCTTAATATATTTCAAATATTCTACACAAGGCAAAGTGGATCCAAGTAATCTGTAGGCAAAATAAGATTTTAGAGAAGTATATATTTCCAACAGTATTTATAAAATATTACCTTTATGTAAGGCATCATCCTGGACTTTGTGGAAAACACACAAAGGAGTAAGAAGTGGCCCTTCAAGAAACATATACAATATCAAGGTTTAACATGAAGCAGCATGTCTTCTCTAAGTAAAAAAAACATTGTACCAACTGACTTTACTGAAACTTTATATTTATTGCTCTCATTTTAGGTCATAGTGTCCTTCTGCATGCAGGCTGCTATAACGGACATGATATAGACTTAATAGCTTATAAAGAACAGGAATTTATTTCTCACAGTTCTAGAACGGAGAAGTTCAAGATTAAGGAATGGGCAGATCCAGGGAGAGCCCACTTCCTCATAGATGGCTATCTTCTCACTGTAAACGTACATGATGAATGAAGCAAGAGAACTCTCTGGGGTCTCCTTTAAAAGGACTGTAATCCCACTTATGACCTAATCACCTCCCAAAGGCCCCTATGTTTTAATACTAGCACTTACAGAGTTAGATTTCATAATATGATTTTGGAAGACATAAACATTCACACCATAGTATATATAAACAAAAAAAGACACAAAAACAACAAACAAAAAATTATTTTAACTACCTATTATATTAAACTACATAAACTTTTAATTTGTTTCTATATAATATTAAATAACTCATTTGAGTGATTCACTTATATCCAATGCATCTGAGTGCAATTAAATTTGCTTACCCAGCATATCCAGAAGCATATTTCTTCAGACTATCCCATTCCCCACCTTACAGGATTTACCACAATTAGAAGACAGGGGATAGAGGATAGATAGATAGATGTATACATAAACACACTTGTACATACACATATGCATATTTTTTCCTGTTAATGATACTCATGCAAATAAAATTTAAGCTCAAGGAAACCTGTCTTGTGTGTTACTTAATATCCAGTTTTTAGTCAACATCCAAAAACAAATAATCCAATAAAAACATGGATAGAAGACATGAACAAGTGTTTCCCCAAAGAACACATTCAAATGTTCAGTAGATACATGAAAAGATGGCCATCATCATGTATCATCAGGAAATTGCAAAGCAAAACTAGAAAGAGGTACCACCTCACACCTGTCAGAATGGCTAAAATCAACACTACAAGAAACAAAAGGTGTTGGAGAGGATGTGAAAAAGTAACACTTGTGGGGGCTGCCTGGGTGGCTCAGTGGGTTAAGCCTCTGCCTTCAGCTCAGGTCATGATCTCAGGGTCCTGGGATCAAGTCCCACATCGGGCTCTCTGCCAGGCATGGAGCCTGCTCCCTCCTCTCTCTCTCTCTACTTGTGATCTCTCTCTGTCAAATGAATAAAATCTTAAAAAAAAAAGAAAAAGTAACAATTGTGAACTGTTGGTGGTGATGCAAACTGATACAGCCATATTTGAAAACAGTATGGAATTTCCATAAAATTTAAAAATAGAAGTCCTTTGTGATCCAACAAACCTGTTGGTGTGTATTTACCCAATGAATATAAGAAAACTTTTTCAAAGGGATGCTAGCACCCCTATGTATATAGCAGCATTATTTATAAAGCTAAGATATGGAAAGCGCCCAAGTATCCATCAATTGATGAATAAAGAATAAGTGGTATCTATATACAATGGAATATTATTCTGCCATAAAAAAGACTGAAATCTTGCCATTTGCAATAACATGGTTGGAACTAGACAGTATAATGCTAAAAGTGAAATAAGTCAGTCAGAGAAAGACAAATACCTTTACTCATATATGGAATAAAAGAAACAAAACAAACAAGCAAAGGGGAAATAATAAGACATAGAAAGAGAAACAAAGCAAGAAACAGACATTTCATTACAGAGAACAAACTGATGGTTACTTGACGGTATCTGAAAGGAGTGATGGATTAAATAAGTGATGGGAGTTAATTAGAGCACTTGTCATGATGAGCACTGAGTGCTATATGTTATATTGTACACATGAAACTAATACAACCATATATGTTAACTAACTGGATTTCAAATGAAAATTTTTTAAAATCCCAGTTTTTAGCTCACATTCTGGCTTACAAAAGGGATTTAGTCAGGAATTTGGAGATTAGTTAATGAACAAAAAAGGGGTGAACAGGCAGTTGTTAGATAAAATTACTATCCTTTCTGGCATTATCTTATACCTTTTATCTAGAAGTATTTTTAGCACTTTAGACTCTTCCTATTTTATTTTGAATCATTAAAAAAAATTTCCTCAAAGGACCTTACACTCCATCCAATTTGAGCAACAGTGTGAGAGAGGAAATGGTGTCCAGGAGGAAAAAAAAAAAAAAGATGAAACTACTTTTGTTTACTAGTGAATGCATAGTTCTTCCACAGAAGAAGCTCTAAATGGTCATGGCTCCAGCTTTATATGTGTTCAGTCATATGTTCAGAAGTAGGTAACACTTTCAAAAAATATAAAGCATCTGAGATTATTTTCCCTTATTTGAAAGCTGGTGTATGAGTCTGCCGTAGTTTCTTGGGTGTTGATAGAAGACGCAGACTCATGGTTCAGAAGTAATATAGTTTATTATTCACAGCAATAGAGGTAGCCAGAATATTAACAGTATTTTTGTGTGTGTGTGTGTGTGTGTGTGTGTGTGTGTGTGTGTAGGGATGGGAGTTATATATCAGTTCTGAGCCTCAGTTCCCACAAGAAGAATCAAAACAGAGGCAGAAAATATTTGCAAACACAACAGGTTAAGTTAAAAAAAAAAAGATACTATTTCTGTCTTCCAAGTCTATTCAATACAACCATCTTCAAAGGATGGCCTAGAACAAATAATAAATGCAGAAATGTAAGCAACCAATTGAAAAGTGTCTCCCAAGAAACACACTTTGAGAGTCTTCATTTGACAAAAATACTATAGGATATTACATGGATCAGGTGCATTGAATACTGGAAGGTTAAAATTACAAGGGACCAAATATTTTTAAGCAGTTCTGGCATCCAGTAGAGTTCAAATAGGTTTTATAAGATTGAGGAAAGAAGCCATCAAAACCTGGGCCCAGGGGCACCTGGGTAGCTCAGTGGGTTAAGCCTCTGCCTTCGGCTCAGGCCATGATCTCAGAGCCCTGGGATCGAGCTTTGCATCAGGCTCTCTGTTCAGCAGGGAGCCTGCTTCCCCCCCCCCCCGCCCGCTATTTGCCTACTTGTGGTCTCTGTCTGTCAAATAAATAAATAAAATCTTAAAACAAAACAAAACAAAACAAATACCCTGGGCCCAATTTTACCAAAAGTATGATGCTGATTCTAGTCTCTATGATGTTATCCCTTGAAGACAATGTCTCTAATTGAGTTGAATTAGTTTAATAAAGAGCATACCCCCATTTGTTGTAGGAGATGAACAATATGCAAGAGGCAAAATGCCACATGGAAGCCACCTGGTCTTCAGTGGAACATAGAATCAGTTCCTTTGGGATGAATTTGTTCCACATTTGACTTCCCACTTAAGGGAAAATAAGAGTGCCTTCTAATAGATTTTAAATAGGAAATGACAACGGAAGCTTATACAAGATTATAAAATGGGAAATTTCATTTAGATAAGCAATCATTTCAAAGTCATCTTCTTAATATTACAGACTCTTCACATAATCATAATTTTATTTTGGTATTATATGGTAATTTCAAATATAGTAAATATAAAGAATTTACCTCTGTAATTATAGCGAGTCTGGTCGTAGTTTAATGTCAACAAATCTTCAATTTAGAAGTATGGTCTACCAATTATTAATACATTTGGAAATGGTATGTCATCTTCACTCCACTTGTCTCACTAAAACAGTGAGCCAAAAAAAGTAGGTCCAAGCTATTTACTATGGTCAAAATGGGTTGCTTTTGCACTTGGTAAAGAAGCAGTCATATTTTGGAAGAAGAAACTGAGGCTATTAATATTTTCAACTTATTTTCAGAAAAGGAAAGAGGGCGCCTGGGTGGCTCAGTGGGTTAAGCCGCTGCCTTCGTCTCAGGTCATGATCTCAGGATCCTGGGATCGAGTCCCATATCGGGCTCTCTGCTCAGCAGGGGGCCTGCTTCCCTTCCTCTCTATCTGCCTGCCTCTGTCTACTTGTGTTCTCTGTCTGTCAAATAAATAAATAAAATCTTAAAAAAAAAAAAGAAAAGGAAAGAAAGGATAATCTAACCTAAAGCCAAAATCTTACACAAGGTGGCAGGAGAATGATCTTTTCACAGATAAAGGGTTTTTCAACTTAGCCATGTTAGGAGGAAGAAGAGATGAGACATTGTGGACTTGACTAGCGTTTGTACACTGTTCAAAAAGTTTTCAAAATAATGTGTATTATTTTTCTTCTTTTAGTTGAGACAAAAAAAAAACAAACAAGCCAAAAAAAAACACTAAATGAGCTTACTCTCAAAAGGAGGTAAACAAGAAACTAGCAAATATTGAGTGTTAGGTATTGTCCCCCTCCTTTTTTTTTTAATTATGTTATGTTAGTTACCATACAATACATCATTAGTTTTTGAAGTAGTGTTCCATGATTCATTGTTTGTATAAAACACCCAGTGCCCCATGCAATATCTGCCCTCCTTAATACCCATCACCAGGCTCACCCATCCCCACATCCTTCTCATCTTTAAAACCCTCAGTTTGTTTCTTGGAGTCCATAGTTTTTCATGTTTCATTTCCCCCACCAATCCCCCCACTTCATTTTTCCTTTCCTTCTCCTAATGTCCTCCATGCTATTCCTTAGGTTCCACAAATAAGTGAAACCATATGATGATTGACTTTCTCTGCTTGACTTATTTCACTTAACATAATCTCTTCCAGTCCCATCCATGTTGATGCAAAAGTTGGGTATTCATCCTTTCTGATGGCTGAGTGATATTCCATTGTATCCTTGGATCACATCTTCTTTATCCGTTTGTCTGTTGTAGGGGATCTTGGCTCTTTCAACAGAATGGCTATAGTGGACATTGCTGCTATGAACACTGGGGTGCATATGGCCCTTCTTTCCAGTAAAATAGAGCTAGCCTATGACCCAGCGATTGCACTACTGAGTATTGACCTCAAAGATACAGATGTAGTGAAAAGAATTAGATATTGTTAAAGCACAAATGCAGGGGATAGAAGTTATGGTACAGAAGAGGGAAGGGCAACCATATGGCAGAGTAGAATAAAGTAGCTCAGGAAGAAATTAGTCATATCCAGATATTGTAAGGCATGTGGGGTTGGCAGGGAGAGCATGAGAAATCATGAGAGAAGAGAGAGAAAATGGACCAGGCAGGAGAGGTTTATAACATTTTAACCTCTAAGGTAAGCATATGCAAAGCAGAATAGGGAAAGAAATAAAAGTTTTTATAAGACTCAATACATGAGGAATAACGTGGAGGACACTGGGAGATGGAGAGAAGTGTGCTGGGGGAAATCGGAGGGAGAGACAAACCATGAGAGACTGTGGACTCTGAGAAACAAACTGAGGGTTTTGAAGAGGAGGGTGGCAGGTGGTTGGGTGAGCCCAGTGGTGGGTATTAAGGAGGGAATTTATTACATGAAGCACTGGGTGTGGTGCATAAACAATGAATTTTGGATCCCTGAAAATAAACTAAAAGAAAAAAAAGACTGACTACAGACATGGACCTCAGTGTAACACAGATATGGAACTCACTGTAATACCAGCCACTTCCCACCGACACACACAGACTATGATAATAATAAATAATAATGCAATTAAGAAAATTTCCTGCCAAATAATTTTTCCTCTTTTTTATTTTTATGATTATTATTTTTATTTTATTTTTAAAGTTTTTATTTAAATTGTAGTTAGTTAAAATAAGGTTAATATTAGTTTCAGGTGTACAATATAGTGATCAACACTGCCATACAATGGCTTAAATAAAAAAATGAAAAAAAAATTTTTTTAAAGATTTTATTTTTAAATGAAACCTCTACACCCAAGGTGGATTTCAAACGTACAACCCCAAGATCAAGATTTACATATTTTACTGACTGTTCCAGCCAGGCACCCCAACAAATAAAAATTTTATAAAATTGTTGAGTTTGTGGGAGTCTCATTTGCTTAGTCAGTTAAGTGTCTGCCTTTGGCTCAGATCAGGATCTCTAGAGTCCTGGGATCGAGCCCCATATTGCTCATGGTCTCTCTCTCTCTCTCTCTGGCTTTTGCTTTTAAATAAATAAATAAAATATTTTTAAAAAAATTGTTGAGTTTGTTTAACTAGTTTTAAACTAGTAGACAGAGATGAAGATAAAGTATGATGTCATGGCACGGAAAAATACAACTTACACGTTTTTAAAAAAAATGTGCAATGCAAGTTACCTCACTTCTTTTATCACCACACTGGGACTTTCCCTACTGAGTTGTTGTAATGTAAGGACCTATTTTATATTTTTATATTTTAGCAAGAGGCTTTCATTGAGGTTAACCCTTAAACTGTCCTTGTTCCCCTTCCCCCAGGGGATTCACTTAAAAACAAGTCCTGGAAATCAGCTCCAGGTAACAAAGCCCATATACAAGGGTGGGTCAGGCCAGGTGGAGACATCAATCAGCGGGAGGGGGGCGGTGTTTGCATATTGTCTCCCAGGATACTAAGGAGTATGCCCCACTCCTCCGCCCTTTGGGAACCTTTTTTGCACCAATCCTAATCAAGGTCTAATAGGCTGGGTCAAATGTCTATACTAGGGTAAATTGAACCTCAATTGGTCATCTAGCCTCACTGTGGCGTTTCCTGTGTGTGTTAAAATCTCATTGGTCACCTGTGCGTAGCCAGGCCTGACTGCATGGCCTTTGCCCTTAAAAGCTAGACTGTGAAACAGCAAAGGGTTGCCTTCTCTCATAAGAGGTGTGGCCCCGAACGTTCGGTTAGATTCTTGATGCTTGGCATGAAATAAAGCTTTGCTTGACCTTTGCTTTACATCAGTCTCGCTCCTTTAATCATAGACCCATTATTGGGGCATAACAGTATTAATCTTAAAGTTATAAGTCCACAATGCATCCATAATCCATTCTACCCCTTAACATTCCCCTTTGGACAGACCCATGATATAGAACAAGCCTTATTTTATAGTGCCTTGTAGGAGATTTTTGCTGCTGCCTAAATTGCCTACTTTCCTCTCACCATTACCACGGAAATTGGGTCCACTGAAACAAAGGGGTAGTGTAAGAAATTAAGACTTCCATAAATCTCTTTAAATAATAAAGTATAAGATAGTGATACCTTTTTTTCTGCCACATAACCAATTCTTGCAAGAATAAGGTCATATAAGAGAATTTACAACACATGCTAGCATTATCCTACTGGACCCAGACCATTTGTATGTTTCTCTGTCTCTCAGAAATGTAGTTATTTACATGACTGAAATCTAAAAATTGTTTGATATGACCACTAATATCACCTACATTATTTGAAAGCCTGTTTAAGGCTTCTGTAATACATAGGCTTTGTAAACACTTATTAAGCATCTTGTATATATCAAACACTTTAAAAATCTCTGCTTTAAAAAAAAAACTCTAACTCAATGGAACTTTGAGTCTGAAAAAGATACAGGCAATATACAAGGCAACAGATAGAATAATTACATATTTGATTATATACTCTGAGGATGTCACATTAAATTGATATGAAA
Organism: Mustela nivalis; assembly: GCF_964662115.1. Classification (NCBI taxonomy): domain Eukaryota; kingdom Metazoa; phylum Chordata; class Mammalia; order Carnivora; family Mustelidae; genus Mustela; species Mustela nivalis. The sequence continues at coordinate 76,111,923 of NC_139040.1, forward strand.
ACGATCAGAAGGATCTGGATTTCTTGTCAAAATTTTTTGCCTTAAAAAGAAATTGATATTTAGGAAAAGTTGTTTCTGAAAGAGGTCCTGTGTCAACCAAAAATGTTAAACCATGATCTCGCTAAATTTTCCAGTTGTGATCATTGCTTTGTTTAGCTGTCTTCTATTAAGACTGAATTTAGTAATTCAGTCTCAGATTTCAGTAAGTCTTTTTTTTAAAGATTTTATTTATTTATTAGAGAGAGAGAGGGAGGGGCAGAGGGAGAGGAAGAACCAGACTCCTTGCTGAGCAGGCAGCTGATGCAGGACTGGATCCTAGTACCCTGGCATCATGACCTAAGCTGAAGGAAGACACTTAACCAACTGAGCCACCCAGGCACTCTAGACTGTAAACTTCTTAAAGGTAAAAAAGTTTATTCTTCTAGTAGTTCCACAGACATTTCTAACATCCATAAGAAAGCATGTACTGATGTAAAATGCCAGCAAATCAAATTATTTAAAAAAGAAAGAAAGAAAGAAAAGATATATCTGGATAAAGAGAAAAACAGAAAATCTAATAATACATTGAATTATTAGAGCAAAGAGTGGAGGAAGAGAAAATAAATATGAAATAGAGATTTCCACTAAAAGAAAAAAATTGAATAAGGCAGGAGATTTAGAAAATTATTATGACAGACTTGAGAAAAAAATAAAATAGGAATTTTTAGAAAATAGCAATGAATGAAAAGGTCAATTGTTCCTACCTCTATAATATTAGCTGTTTGTTGTTGTTGTTGTTGCTAATTTACCTATTTAAGCTAATAAACAAAGAAAGGTTTCATTTAGGGATGAGGTTTCTCTCTCTATATATATTTTTTTTCCATTTAGGGGTAAGGTATATATATATATACATAGATATATATGTATATATATATATATATTTTTAATTTTAATTGTTAGAAAATGTGTCACAGAAAGTGTTTAAACTTTAAGATACAGATGCAACATGTAATGAACTGCATTGTTTGAACGTCTAATTTGTAAATGCTGTTAGAGGAAACTTGGTGGAAATGTTCTTATGTGATTGTGTTTCTGGAACTAAGTATATTTATTAATAAGGAATAGTTTAAAATTATGAAATGACCAGGAGTGGACAATTTTCCTAATCCTATCAGCTCTTTGCAGCTCTTTTATTAGCCCCCTTCAGGAATATCAGCTTTTTTATCTAATTAAATTTTATATTAATGTGCTTTTGTCTTTTGGCCTTTCTCTTCCTTCTGCTCTTTTTTCCCCTAAATTACATGTTTCTGTTTAACAGCTACTATCAATTCTTTGATATGAATTCTCAACATCAATTTACTAACTCCAGAGATGAAGGAGCATCAATATTTAGAAGCGAAGAATACAAAGCCTTGGGCATCTGGATGGCTCAGTCAGTTAAGCATCTGCCTTCGACTCAGGTGGTGATCCCAAGGTCGTGGGATGGAACCCCAGGTTGAACTTTCTACTCAGCTGGGAGCCTACTTCTCCCTCTCCTTCTGCCTGCAGCTCCCTTTGCTTGCGTTCTCCCTCTCTTTGTCAACTAAATAAAATATAATAAAATAAAATAAAATAAAATAAAATAAAAAATAAATAATACATTTATTTATTTATTAAAATGCAATTATTACACAATACATAATGTATTGCATAATTATAATAATGATTAAATAATTTATTAAATATTTATATTAAATATATCAATTTAATTAAATAAATATTTTTAGAATTTAAAATATTTCAAATTTAGATTATTAAATATTAAATCATTATTTAAAAAATAAATATCTAAACATAATTAAATAAATTAATTAATTTATTAAAATGAATAAAATAATGTTGTCATTATCTGAGCATGTATTTTTAAATAGTCTAAAAAAAAATCTAATAAAGTCTAAATACATTGAGTTCACATATTTATACAAGTTAACCCAGACACTCAACCCACAGTTTCAAAACTTTTGTTTTTATCTACTACTCAAAATACGATTTTAATGTATTTATTTGTAACTTTGACATAGCAAGGAAACTTGGAGGAAAAGGAGACATTTGCTTTTAATATTTGAAAATTATTTGGTGATTTAAAAAAAATAAAAACCTTAACACGTGAGCATTTCTTCTTAAATAACACTGTGAAGTTTCTGAGTCGCATTCTATTAAAATTGCTGATAAAATGGCCTCAGTTACTCATTTAAATTATCAGCTGAATGGGTAACAAATGAAGTAGAGAGCTTTTTAATTATTTATGAATGTATTGCTTGTGGAAGGAGTGCCACATAGAGTTACCTCTCTTTTTGACTTTGTTTTGTGAGCAGTAGTGGAATCTATGAATGTGATTAAACATAAGGACATTCACAGAAATTCTTAATGAACTTCTGGGGAAGGGCAATAAGTGCAAGGAAAAACTGCAGCAAGACTAATTACAAATTTCAAGTGGTCATCGCTTAATTATAGAAGCTTTTAAGTTCAAGTAATATATCATTTTCATGAGCCTATCATATTGTATTTATTACCACAAACTGCACTCTTGAACACTTATCTTTTCACATATTTCTTATTCTTAGTACTTAAAATTACCCTTATGATTGATAAGTAAATAGATTTTACTGACAATGCATTTATTTAAATAAATAAATAATGCTGTTTATATATATAAAAACAATTGAATATGTGTATGTGTTCAATGAATTTTTTTTCAAATTAACATCTTAATTCTACCACATTAGTTACAAATAAATATAGACTTTATAGATTCATCAAATATTTTATTCTCAAATTTATATGTCCTTTGTGAAGTAAATGAAACTGTATATATTAAATATAATCCTATCACATGTAACAGTTACTAGTGCATCCCAGGACATACATAGGTCAGGTCCTACTCAAGGCATCACGGATAACTGGATTTAACTTTCTATCCTAGGAGTCTTCTGTATATTTCTGTGGCTTTTATACTACAATCAGGAGGAAGAATTCTTTTGCTAAAAGCTTCCAAATGACTATGCGAGTAGATTATTTGTAGACTAGTGATATAATATTATTGTTTAATATGTGAAGCATGATAAAATAAAATGCTATTGCCATATTTAATTTGTTCAGTAAAGCATTCATTTAGTTATCAAGCATTCATTTTCTTTTTTTAAAGATTTTATTTATTTATTTGACAGACAGAGATCACGAGTAGACAGAGAGGCAGGCAGAGAGAAAGGAAGGGGAGCAGGGTACCTGCTGAGCAGAGAGCCTGATGTGGGGCTCTATCCCAGGACTCTGGGATCATGACCTGAGCAGAAGGCAGAGGCTTTAACACACTGAGCCACCCAAGAGCCCCAAGCATTCATTTTCTTTATACAGAAGAGTTAGAACAATATTATATAGTAGAAAATACAGTAAATAATCTAGAAACCTTGATCATTTTGTTTTGGCAATTTTAGAACATAAAATTAGCTAAAGCTCAAGTGCAAGTTATATTTGTATCATAGGAGGAAAAGTTAATTAAAAGTTTGTTTATTACCATAGTTTAACACTTCAACAAAATGATAACGAGTCCAAAATCAATGAATATATGAAGTATACAATAAAAACAATAATCTTGAGTGTATGTGACTCACTGTAGGTATTGATAGGCTAGAAATCAAAGGGAAAGTATCTATAGGGTTTGTTCAGTTCCATGCTCATCAGATTAATAGGCTTTCTCATATTGCTTCCTTCACCACATTAATTTGTCTAATGAAGTTTTCAAGAGTTAAAGACAGTGATAGGTTCATGGCTGGAGAGAAGGTACAGAATCTAAGATAGTTCACCAGTGCTTATTATTTAAGAGAAAGACAGCATGGGAGGTGAGGGGTATATCATGCATCCTGTTTTCACTCCCTTTGTGGAGCACCTACCCTGGAGGTCATGTAATAATAACCAATGACCAAAAAACAATAAAAAAGCCCAAACATCCATGTGGAAGTGCCATCCCTGCCTGGAGATGAGTAGACTGCTCAAACAGATCCTGGGCAGGCATCTCAGCCCAGGCCTGTGCTGGGGAAGCTGGTTCATGGCTTTGGGCGCAATCAGGAAGCCAGCAAACTGACGGGAGAGTGCAGCCAGGGTTAACAGGACTGATGATCTTTTTGCAGCCAGGCCGCGGGTGGACACCCGCTCAAGGAGCCAGGCTAGGAGGCTGCCCAGCGCCAGCGCTGGCAAAGCTTGCAGCCCCCGGGGCTTCCCCCGCGCCCCAGCCAGGGCGGGGCCTCAGGAGGGGGGGGGGGCGGGTCGGGGCAGATAAGGGGCTTTGCTAATTGCCAAAGCGAAAAGTGAGCTCGCGGAGGACTCAGGAGGGAGGAGGGAGGGGGCGGGTGGAGAGCCGCTGGGAGAAGGCGCTTTGCTAATTGCCTAAGCTGGAAGTGAGCTCACAGAGGATGTGGCTGAGAGTCTGGGAGGAGGTGGAGGGGCTGGCGGAGGAGGGGCGGGCAGCGCCGCGGTGCTGTGCTGCGACCCAGTCGGGACGGCAGGACCCACCGGACTCGCCGCCCGTGCGCTCCCATGTGAGGCCTCGCTGTCCCGCTCCTGCTGCCTGCTGCCCCTCCCCGCCCCAAGGCTTCTCTGGACCACCCTCTGCACACAGGTAAAGTGACACCGCGCGGCGCCCTCACCTGGAGCAGAAAGCGCGGACCCGACCTGGGGACGGAGAGGGGGGTTGTGGAGGCCCAGCCTCCCGCGAACCCCAGGGCACCGGGACCACCCCGGACGCTGCCCCAAACCCAGGTCCGCATGGGGTCGGGCTGGGGACAGCGCCTTGCGAGGTGCCCCTCGCCAGCGGGCCCTCTAGCCGCCATCTTTTGGCAGCCCCATGCGCCCGTGCTGAGGACCCCCTTCCCTCCCCCACCGTGGCCCCGCTGCTTTTGTTCTGGACTTGGGATCCCAGGTGGAAACTAGTCCCTCAGACCTCCCTGGCAGCAAGGAGGGCAGGGAGGGATTCTTGGTTTTCTGCCCTGGCTCCTCCTCTCTCCCCATTCACATGCCTTCTGGCTTCCCTTTCCTCTCCTCATTGTCAGTTTTCTTAAATGGTTTTCTTCTGCATGTTGACCCGAAGAGCTATTTCATGAATGAATATACACGAAACTGAGTTGGAGCCCACCTGTGAGAGCCCACCTATAGAGGCCTTTCATTAGAATGGTCTCCGGTTCTAGCTTCAGTTCAGAATACTGCATGTACCTGAGGATCGAGTCCAGATGTTTCTTTCATCTCTGACTTGAATTTGAAATCCTCCTCAGACTTCAGCTTCCAGGATTTCTCCAGTCCTTGCTCTCCCACTGTCTTGGTGGGGATCCGCCATGAGTGTTGAACACAGGAATGAATGAATGATATATACCCCAGATTGCTGGGGCTTTGTCATGTTTTGCTGAGGTTGGAAAGGCTTGGTAGAGACCCCCTGTATGTAGATAGAGAGCTGCATGCAATTGCTTAGATAAACGTGTTCCCCACTCAATTGCTTGGGCATTGAACATTTCGCCCTTAACCTGTGGCTTGAGCAGTTAGGAGGAGACAATTTGGAGGTGAATCAGAAGATGGCTGTATCCACATGGTGGTGGTCTGAGTTTGGGAGATTTTCTTGGAGATTCAAACGAAAGATCTAAATTCTTCCAGTGGGGAGTGGTAAACATTTTATCGATGGGAGATGGAAAATAAATGGTCTGGTTAACCTTTCCCTCCCCCTCAAAACCCATTATTTGAAAACGCAAAAAGGGAAGTGAAGGGAGAAAACCTCCCACTCCCATTCCCACTCACCTCTATAGCCACCTCCTCTTCCAAGAACCTAACAGACAAGGTGCCAAGAAGTGTTAGGTACCAGCAGTGGTCTCAGATCTCATTCAAGGATCATGGTGAAAGGCATTCAAAGAGATTGTGGGGGAACAAGTTTAAGGTTTGCCTGGTCCCCTAAAAATTAATGGCACTAGAGAAGATGAGCTTTGGGAATTATAGCTTAATCGATACAATGTGTAAAAAGCTTCAGTGAGTCATGGTGGGAAGAGGGTATGAGGGCAGCAAACACAGTCTTAGATGATGTTATTAATAGCACTATAGGCTCTAGATTTCCTGTGGTGGTGGTCTTGGCAAGACCAGCCCGGCCAAAGTGGATACTCTCAACCTGGAACAGAGGGTCTTGGAGATGCCAGCATGTGAGGTATGATGAGAGGGTAAAATGATAGGAGGTGTCCTTTGGAAGGACTGACTCCTTGACTTTAAAAGGGAGAACCCAAATCTGTAGGTGAAATCTTTCTGGCTACAAAGAGGGCCAAGGCCTCCTAAGGCCAAGGTCTCCTCGTCACTTGCAAAGATGTCGAAGAACATATTCAGACATTTCAAAGATGTCCTCATATCATTGGTTCCCACTCTGGAATTCTATCAATAAGGTGAGAGTTACTCTAGTTGAAAAAGAGATCTAAAAAGACTTCCCTTTCTCATGTAATTTCTGTAACCTCCAGGACACACCCACCTCCCCCTTCCAGCTCTGTAATGAAGCCACAGCTGGTGCCAATTTGTGGAACTCCTTAAAGGCTATTCTCCCTTATATACCCCCGGACCAAGTTCCCATGCTCCCTCACCTGATTTCCTGCACTCACCTCCCACCTGGTGTGTTCACACCTGCAAGTGCCTTTTACCAACCCCTTTGTCAAAAGGCAGCCAGAGTGACCTTTCAAAGACCTATCAGTTCCTGGCATTTGTCTCCATAGAAATCTGCACTGATCTTCTAACAAATTCTCAGTCCTCCAAATGCACCCATAATCCTCCCATCAGTCTCTTCATACCCCTACAACTGACAGATGCCTGTTCTGCCCCATCTCTCTGCCCTTCAACCACACTGCCTCCTTCTTCCTGTGGAGACCTCTCATACCACCTGCCTCCAAGCACAGGTGATTCCCATTGATGGGAAGACCCTCTTCTCTCCCCCATCTCCCCACTCCAGTTACTCCCACTTATTCGTGAGCTCACAAGCCCCATGGTACACACTCTCCATGCAGCCTGCTCTTTCTTTTCTAGCACTGGCCTCCGTTTCTAGCTGTGGTTGTGTCATGGATGTCCCTCCCCAGCCAGCCTCCAAGCTCTCCTTCCCTTTAGCTCCAACACCTGACACAGTGCCTGGCACGTAGTAAGCCCTGGCTAGCTTCTAAGAGCCTCACTGAGGGACTGAAAGCATTTTAAAAATGTCACTACGTAGGCTCCAAACTATAGGCAAAAAAAGCTTTGCCTGGATTGACATTTTAGAGACGTATTCATCAAGTTGGATGTGTTCACTGACTTTGCCTTGTAAAATTTAAAAAAAAAAAAAAGGACCTCTGTATCGCTTCGCATCTAACGAAGGCGCATGTATACTATTAGACCACGTTATGAGCTTAATGGAAGGAGACAAGATGTTTTCGCTAAGAAAATGTATAAGACTGTTGAGGTCAAGTGGGAGGAAACTGTCCATTTGTTGGAGCATTGCTATCTTACTCTATCACAGGACAGGACCCGGTGTTATCTTATTTCTCCCACCCTCCTGTGGGCTCTATTGGGCTCCAGTAGGTCCCAAGGGACAGCCTGCCTTCCTTGAAAAGCCCAGTAGCACTGGGAGCAGAAACTGGGACCAAAGAGTGAGCACCCTGTTTGACAAGCTGGACCAGCCACCTCTTCTTCAGATGCAGGGGGAGCCCTGGCATGCTGACTCCTCCCTTCTCCCTTTCCCCTTTCCTCTCTTCCTCCCTCTTTCCTTCCCCTCTCTCCTTCCCTGGTGGTGCCCTTTCCCAATGCCCACTTCATCCCTTTTCCTTTCTACATGCCTGTCTTCTAGAGTTTCTTCTCTTTCCTCCCCATTACTTCCCTTCATCTGAATCTCCTCTTTGGTTCCTTTGTCCCTGCTCTCTGCTCCTCCTCCCCTTCCCTGGCTCCTGTTCAGCTCCATACTGAATGCAGGCAGAGCTGGACTAACATGCTCACTTGCTAGCTCAGCCACCCTCCAGAGAAGTCACTCTTCGGTGGCCACCTTCCTGACCCCCTGGTCGCTTCTCCACTTGTTCAGATATTGCTCTGAAGTCTGAGGAGGACAGAGCGGGGCTGCCACAGAAGCAGGCCAGAGGAGAAACCAAACCATGTGTCCACACTGTCCCCCAGCACTGCTGCTCTGAGAGCTTTCAGAGTCCTCAACAGGGTTAGGATTTAGGGGCTTCTTCAGAACCGGGAGTGAAAACAACCATAGGTCAAAAGAAAAGCTACGGCCCCCACACAAAAATAATAATCACAAATGAAAACTATGTTAACTCTGAGTCCCAAAGTCGAAAAATTGCCTTGAATCTGTCACTAGAAAGCACCCAAGGCCTCACTCTCTGGGTTCTGGGTGCCCTGGGAATGGCAGGAGGCTCTGACAGGCACGTGGGAGTGTCCTACTATGGGGGCTAGTCTGCCTGCTGGCTGGGGTGGGGGGTGCCTCCTGTGGCACTGTCCTGGCCCGACCCCCTGCGGACAGGGTGTGGCGCGGCGTCCGGGGTGGTCCTGGTGCCCTGGGGTTGGTGGGAGGCTGGGCCCCGACCACCCCACACCCTGCTCCTGTCCTGCGTTTTCTGCTTCAGGTGAGGGCGCGTCGAGGTGTCACTTTACCTGTGAGCAGAGGGTCCTCCAGAGAAGCCATGGGGCGGGGAGGGGCAGCAGGCAGCCGGAACGGGAACGGGACACCGCGGCGTCTGGGGCTAGGCTGCAGCGTGGGAGCGCAGGGGCAGCGAGTTTGGTGTGTCCTGCAGTCCCGAATGGGCTGCAGCACAGCACCCTGGCGCTGTGCGCCCCTCCTTCCCGCCTGGGCAATTAGCAAAGCCCCTTCTCCTGGCAGCCCCCCTCCCGCCCCCGCCCCCCTCCCTCCTGAGTCCTCTGAGAGCTCACTTCCAGCTTTGGAAATTAGCAAAGACCCTTCTCTGCTCCGGCCCCGCCCCCTCACTCCTGAAACCTGATCCCTGGCTGGGGTGCGGGGCTAAGCCCTGGCAGGCTACTGCTTTGCCAGCTCCTGCGCTGGGCAGCCTCCTAGCCTGGCTCCCTGAGCAGGTGTCCACGTGCAGCCTGGCTGCGAATAGATCATCAGTCTTAAACCCCGGCAGCACTCTTGGGTCAGTTTGCTGGCTTCCAGATTGCGCCCAGGAACCAGCTTCCCCAGCACAGGCCTGGGCTGAGATGCCTGCCTGGGATCTGTCTGAGCAGTCTCCTCCACTCCAGGCAGGGATGGCACTTCGACCTGGATGTTTGGGGTTTCGTTTGTTTTTTTTTGGTCATTGGTTATTACATGACCTCCAGGGTAGGTGCTCCACAAAGGGAGTGAAAACAGGACGCCATATATAAGCATACAGCCATTCTAGAAAAATAGCTTGGGGTTCTCCTGGAAACGCTGCATTGGTCCTTGCACTATGGTTTAATAGAAAAGGGATTATGCACCAAGTTACTTAAATGAGCATAGGTTGAAATCGTTTACTGAGAGTAAATATTTTAAATAGTTATATTTTAACTAAATCTATCATCGATCATAAATCTATTACACGAAGGTTACAGGCAATTTAAAAGCAAGAGCACTCTCTTCAGGGTTTTAAATAATCCCTGTCTGTCTTGGCACATGAGAATGCAAAGATAGGAAATGGTTTGTAAAAGATCATATAATAGCTTTTACTAATTCTATTTATTTGACAGACAGAGATCACAAGTAGGCAGAGAGGCAGGCAGAGAGAAAGATGGGGAAGCAGGCTCCCCGTCAAGCAGAGAGTCTGATGAAGGGCTTGATCCCAGGACCCTGAGATCATGACCTGAGCCCAAGGCAGAGTCTTAACAAACTGAGCCACCCAGGCGCCCCCAGATGAAATACATTTCTGACTTAGAAACTTCAGATAGAATTATTTTGTCCATGATGACAACTGAAAAAAATGTGTCATCCCTAAACCTAACCTTAAACCCTACCAATGCTGAAACCTAAGCTGACCTTAAAGCCCAAACTAGAACCCTGAATCCCAAACCTGGAATGGAACCCAAAGCCTGTACCTGAGCCCTGGATCCAAGCCCTGAACCACGAACCCAAACCCTAAACCAGACCTCCAAGTCATGAAACCTGAACCCAAATCTCAGCATGAAGTCAAACCCCAAATTTGACCTTGAACTTTATCCCATAAGCCCTGAGTCTTAAAGCCTAAATCATAAACTTAAAGCCCTAAACTATAACTCTGTTCCCTTGTCCTTCACTCTAAATCCTCACCGTAACACTAAACCCAAAGCCTGATTAGAACTCTGACTAAAACTTGAACCTGAAACCAAATTCAAACCCTTCACCACACTTTGCTTATGCACTTGCCATTGATGGATATTTGCAGTTTCTACCTTTTGATTCTTGTGAACATTGTTTGGGTCGGGGGCTAGGGTTAGGGTCTTGGATTAGGGTAGGGTCCAGGCTTAAGACCAAGTTGAGGTCAGAGTGTGGGTCTGCATCAGGGCCATGTTCAGTGACACTGTTTGGGTCAAGGACTGTTGTAATTTCACATTGTTTCCAATTCATTGTTCATTAGCTATTTGGGGGGAAGTTGGGGGTCATTGGGCTCCATGCAGCTTGAATTTCCGGAATGAAATGGCTTCAGCTGGACCCCAGGAGGGAGCAGGACCTTCCACTGAAGGGTGAGCTCCCACAGTCCTGCACTGCCTGCCACCGCCTGCAGAGGGCGCCAGACGCCAGCTCTGGCCCTGAGCCCAGGCTTCACAGCCACAGCTGGGACCAGAGCCCCGCCTCTTCAGGACCCACTGTGGAGACTTCTGGAGAATGTGGGGCGCCTCCCACCCTGACAGGACAAGCTGAGGAGGGTGTGGCTCTGCATCCACACTGACCGGACCGTTGTGGAGGACACGCCCAAACTTGCAGCAGTCCAACCTCCTAAGGACCAGATGCAGGAGGAGCTGAGGAGAAGCCGGCTGAGTGGACTGTCAAGGGGTTCGTGGTCTCAGGACCCGACAGAGGAAGGGCGCCCTGTGTAGACACTGGGGCTTCCGTCGTTTTGTGTGAGGAGACGTGGCCTCCTGCTGTGCTGTACCTGGGGCTGTGGGGTCCCCCCTTTCTGGGCTCGGATGCTCCTCGGTCCTCGTCTGTGTTTGTGTGCTCGCAGATTCGGTTCCTGGGGCTCCTCAGATGGTCTGCAGTCAGGGAGCGTCTGCCTTCTTCGGTGCTTGTGCTCTCCCCACCTCAGCCCTGCGGGGTCCTTCCCGTGTCCACACCCACTCCAGGCTTGCGCCGAGTCCGGAAATTCGGGAGCCAGAGTGAGGACTCTGTAGACGGTTTTGGGGAGAGTAGGTATTTTCCCAGTGTGGGTTCTACCCTGAGCACAGTGCCTCCCCATCTCCGTGTGTACCCCTCCCTGTCTGTCGTCATTGTTGCAGGGCTGTCAGATGACAGGTCTGTCACCTTCTTGGTTCAGGGTCTCCCGGGTATCTTGCTGTCTTGGATGCAGGTGTAAATGAGATCGTTCTCCGCAGTCTCTTTTTGATGGTTCCTTCCGAGCACGTAGGAGTGCCACTAATTTGTGCATATTGATTTTGTTCCTTGCAAGATCTTGAATTTATTTGTTCGATTGGCCTTAAACTCAATCTGCCAGTTATTTGACCAGCAGCATGGATTTAATTGGGAAGAGCAGAGAATGGCAGTCTGGGCTGAGCAAGCTAAGGTCCCATCACAGGCAAGTGCGAGAAACAAAGGAGAGGAACATTATTTCATGGAGGAGGAAGAAGTTGGGAAGGGTGCTTGAAGGAAAGTCCCTTGGAGAAAGGCAGGGTGATGGAGAATTCTCACCAGCTGAGCTGCAAAGCTCCTACAAAAATTCAGGAGATGAACCGCCAGCTTCCCGTGTGGGGCCTGGAATTGGTGAGTCTCTCCTGTGGGGGATTGCAATGTGGAGTCTGTAATGGGCACTGAGCAGCAGGCGCCCCCTTCCAGCCTCCCCTTCTGGCATCCCCAGTCCACTTTACTGGGGCTTCCCTTCCTGCTTTTGCACAGTTCTAACCAGATTTTGGTGGAACGTTGTGGAAAAACTGAAATTCCAAATCCACTGCTTCTACTGCACCTGAGATACAGGGGCCCATGATTTAATTCTCCCACGAGTCTCTTGCTAACATGTGTCCTCTCCATGTTGGGTGACCTGGATCTGGGAGGGCTTGGACTCCATCCCAAAGTCTGATGTTCTCTCTGCTTCCGTGTCGTCGTGCTAACATGGATGTTTGGAAGATTCATTTCCTCTGTGGTGATTTCAAAGTGCAGTCAGCTTGTTATAGCAGCACAAATACGTGCTGTCTCCACAGTTAGATTCCCCAGCCGTCATTTCTTTACCACGTTTGCCACTTCACACGGGATGCTTCAGTGTGTTTGATCCCACACCAGGACAATGTCCTGCAGAACCACCACATAACCTGAAATGAGGACATCATTACAGAACCCATCCAAGGGTTAGTGTTAGGAACCAGGGACATGGCAGGACTGACCTGAAGACCCCATGGAGAGCTGTCTGGGTGGCTGAGTTGACAGTGGAGGTGAGGGTGAGTGTCTGGCTCTGGCTTTGTGTCCAGAAGTCAGCTCTGTGTGGGTGTGTCCTCAGCTAGGCATGCAGATTTCTGCTCCTCTGAATCCTTTCCGGAGTTCCAAATGGCACAGTTTCCTTCTGGGCAGCAGGCTGAGTCCTCTGGGATTGCCCATGTGTCCCCAAATTGTAGGGCACCTACTGCAAGGCCTTTGGGGTCAGAATCCTGAGAACCAAACCAAACCAAAGGTTATGGTTAGGGCCCACCACATGGCAGGCCCGATCTGCCAGCACTCTGTCCATCTTTCTGGGGGAGGGGGCAGTCGAGGGATTTGTTCAGGGTGAGTGTCAAGCTCCAGGTTTGCATACAGTGGCCTGCTGAATATGGGGGTGTCCAGAGGTAGGAATGCAGATTTCAGTTCCTCTGAATCCTTTCTGGAGCTACAAATGGCATGGTTCCTTTCAGGGTGGCAGGGTGAGTCCTATGGTATTCCTCGCTGTCCCCAATCTCTGAGGCTTTGGAGCCAGGCCGTTGGGGACAGACCTCTCAGGACAGAATCTAGGCTTAAGAGTTTGTGCCTATGGGCATGGCTGCACTGATCTGAAAGCACTGTGGTGAGGATCACAGGGGTCTGAGTTGAGAGCATGGTTCAGGATCAGTATCAAGGTCTGGGTTTGTGTCCAGGGGACCGCTGAATGTGGGGGTGGTCTCAGATGTCCAAGACGATTTCCCCTACTCTGAATCCTTTCCAGCATTCCAAATAGCCTGGTTTCCTTCTGGGTGGCAAGCTGAAATCTCTGGGATTTCTCAGGTCTTGCCCTTGCCCTTGCAAGGGCAAGATACTTTTTACAGTAAAAGAATTCACCAGATGAGCTGAACAGCAGAAAAGACACAGCTCAAGAGTTAATCAGTGAACAGGAATATCATGCCAAAAACTTCTTTGATAACACACTACAGAGCAAGGGAAGATAGGAGAGAAAGCTGAGATATAAAGGACAAACCCTCCAACTTTCCAACATCATTCCCTACTTGTTTATTTCCATTGCTGTCAGCTCCTTCCCAGTCAAAAATAAGTCACCTGAGCCAGCCTTTTTTCTTCCTGAGATTGGGGCACTGCAAAGCCCACCAGAGGGGCCAAGGGCACCCCTATACCTGCTGAGCTGAGCCCATTTGTACCCCAATCGTGAGGAGGTACCAGCCTGTCCCCCTGGTGCTCCATGGTCTGTGGCAGTCCTTCCTTCTGGACCCTGCTTTGCTGCTCTATTTTCGCTAACCCTGGTCTCAAACTAGGGATTGCTCCTGGAAGAGGAACTCAGGGAGATGAGGCTCAGGAGGGTCTCCCTGCCTGGAATCTTCGTGTGAGGAGTGCACAGCCAACAGATTTTGCCCAGGGACTTGCAAAATGCAGAGAGGCAGATTTCTTTTCTCTCTTTCTCTCTCTCTCTCTAGCCTCATACTAACCAGGAGTTCTTAGAACTTTCTTCAGTGACTTCTAGGTGTAGCTTGGCCACTTTTTCACAGAAAGGCCACTTGAGCATGATGAAACACATGTATAAGCAATTACTTTTAAAAAAATAAAAAGAATAAGCCAATGCACACAGACCTTTGACAGCAGCACAGGACGCTCAAGGGACCAGAGTCCCTACCTTGGGCAATAGTGGTAGAGGCCGGGTTCTGCCATGCAGGTCTCTAGACCTTTGGCAGTTTCCACGATTGCAAATGCAGACATGCAGAATCCTGAGGGACAACCTACTAACTGCAAAAGAGCAAAAATTCATCAGGATTCAGAGAGTGGAAATCCATTTGTACTGGAAAAGAAAGAAGTAGGCTTGCTGTGAATCCAGCAGGGAGGACAGGCATAGATAAAGGCTGGTGTATGGGTCACGGAAACTATTGTTTCTCAAGGGTCCTGCTGTCTCTGTAAAATGCTATGAGGACTGTCTCTTGGGGACCTCCTGCTTTCCTACCAGTGACACCCCCAGATTCTGCTTTGCTAGTCCCATGGATTCCTGGGGATTCCCAGTTGATAAGCTACGCTGTCCTCATGACAACACTTGCTAATGGACTGAATGTTTGTGTCTTGTCCCAATTCAGATGTTGAAGCCCTGACCCTCAAGGAGTGCCATCAGGAGGTATGGGCTTTGAGAGGTGGTGAGGTCATGAGATTGGAACACTTGTGAATGAGATAAAAGCACTTCTGAGAAACGACCTGAGAGATTGTTCTGCCAGCTGTCATCCATGCAAGTCTACAACAGAAATATGGGCATTTATAGATAATGAAGCAGTCTCTTGCTAGATATCAGATGTCCCAGGATCTTGCTTTTGGACTTCTCAGTCTCTAGAACTGCAAGGAATAGTACATGTTTTGCTGTTTCAGCCACCCAGTCTGTCATCATTTGTTGCAGCAACTTGAACTGAATAAAGCAGAGCCCAAGTCCAGGTTAATCCCTGCTTCTACTCATTTCCCCTCAGAAAGAGCTTCTAATCCAGAACTGACCTCTGCTTTCCATACACGTGCTTCAGACTCCTTCTGTGAGAGCCCAGACTTTGTAGAAGACTCCTCCCTCATGGCAACCAGCATTCTGTGACTCCTGAGGACTGTCCTCCCTGACTGTATTGAGTCAATCAAACTGATTTTGATTCTGGAGTCCCAGGATCAAGGACTGCATCAGGCTCCCAGCTTCATGGGGAGTCTGCTTCTCCCTCTGACCTTCTCCCCTCTCATGCTCTCTCTCTCACTCTCTCTCTCTCTCTCAAATAAATAAATAAAAATCTTTTAAAAATCTGATTTTAACAGACCATAAGCTTGTTCTTGCTGGTCTTTGGAAGATTAGGCATTAGCCCTTCGGAGAAAGTTCTGAATGGCTGCTTCATGAAGGGGTGAACTGTGTCCCCAAAGTCTCTTTTTGCTGCCTTCTAATCACAGATGCTGAGACAAATCCTCCCAGGTGCTGGTTTTTCAAAGCACTTAATGCTTTGGCTTTGAAGTTCCTCACTTGACAGTTCTGCTTTAATCAGTTTGTGACAAAACAGCCAATTGGTGGTGGATGCAAAGTGCACTGATAAAGTTAATATCAGGGAACAATTTTTTGAGTGTCATGCATGTGCACGTGTGTGCACACACATATCCATGTGCTAAGCATTATGGTAAATGTCTGACAAGAACTAAAACATCAAAAAGTCAGGATACCCCATTAGCTGATATTTTTATTATTCCTACATCCTAAACTATAAAAAACAGGGTCAGAGAATAAGAAGTGGCAAAAAGAATCAAGATTTGAGGCAGTTCGATTTCTCAGCCAGCCTTGATCAAAAGGCATGTACACCTGTGTCTAGTTTCAGCTCTCTGTAACCTTGCCATAACCTTGAATAAGCCATTCATCTCTCAAGTTCAGGTTCTTGGTCCAAGGAGGGAAGGGGCACAGGTTGAGTACCTCCAGTGGGACTTCCTGGCAGGCTTGTTCATCCAAGCATTCCTGTTTCAGTTTGAGTAATTAAAGCCAGTCTTTGTTTTACCGAAGGCCAAGCTTGTCCAGTGTGTCCATGCCACCAGCCAACAGCATTTGTCCATGCCATGTAACAACTGAGCAACATTCATAGGAATGGGGGGAGGAAAAGATGTCCACAGTTGTTGACAGATGTTCTGCATGGAGGAACAGGAGCTGGGGCCATCACCTGCTGTTTCTAGTGGCCTTCTCTGTCGAGTTAAAATAAATGGCAATTATTTGCAATGACAGGGATGAAAGTAGAGGGTATTATGCCAAGCGAAATAAGTCAGTCAGAGAAAGACAATTATCATATGATCTCACTCATATGTGGAGTTCAAGAAACAAACCAGAATCATAGGGGAGTAAAGGAAAAAAATAAAACAAGATGAAGTCAAAGAGGGAGACAAACCAGAAGAGACTTTAAAAAAAAAGATTTTTATTTACTTATTTGACAAACAGAGATCACAAGTAGGCAGAGAGGCAGGAAGAGAGAGAGAGGAGGATGCAGACTCCCCAGGGAGCAGAGAGCCTGATGTGGGGCTCGATCCCAGGACCCTGAGATCATAACCTGAGTTGAAGGCAGAGGCTTTAACCCACTGAGCCAGCCAGGTACCCCTCAGAAGAGACTCTTAATCACAGTAAGCAAACTGAGGGTTCTTGGAGGGGAGAGGGATGGGTGGATGGGGTAACTGGGTGATGGACATTAAGGAAGGCATGTGATACAGTGAGCACTGGGTGTTACAAAAGACTGATGAATCACTAACCTGTATGTCTGAAACTAGTATTATATGTTAATTAATTGTATTTAGATTAAAATTTTCTTTAAAAATAATTTTAAAATAAAATAAGTAACAATCCAATAATGATCAGAGTTATCCAGCAGGGAGTATCAGATCTAGATGTCAGTTAAATTTAAGGGGCTTGCCGAAGTTTAGGAGAGTCACGCTAGGTCATTTTCCTGTGTGGGGAAGTCTTCAGGGGCAGTTCCAAAGACAAAGATTATTAATATTTCTCCTTCCCCCATTCCTCCTAGAGCCAAAGATGTTTCCTCCACTCACCCACTGGCCCTGTATGTAGGTGTTGCTTTCTCTCTACCAATCAAAAAATCAGTGAGTAACTATAACTTCACCTTTTCCAATATCCCCCTACCCCCGACCTTTGGTCTTTAATGGCCATGGGCAACAGGGACAAAGACATTTTTTAAAAACTTACAGAGATCTATTATGCTCTACTACCTTGGCCCGCATGGGCCACTGCAAAGGGATTCTGTGAACCGTGTACTCAGATGAATGGTCATTATCTTCAAAAAGGCAGGGGCAGTGATAGACACAGGAACCAAAAAAGCAAGAGTTAATGGACCATCAGAATAATGGAGTACCAACACTTTTTTGTCCTTGGCTTATGCTTCTTCATCCATTTCCAATCTATTTTAATGTATGGTGTAAGGAAATGGTCCAATTTCATTTTCTGCATGTGGCTGTTCAATTTTCCAGACCCCAAGGCCAATGGCTCCTTCTCTACCCCAGCGGTGGCATGCTGTGCCTTCCCCACACTGGCTCCTGGGGAGCGCAGTGACAGACGTGTACAACCATGCTTCTCTCCCAGGCAGAGGGGATGCTAGGGCAAAGAGTACTTCGCTCCATGTGGCTATCTTCCACAGTGCTACGGAGACTAACTCAGGCAAGCAGCAGCATCCCCAAACCCAACCCTGGTTTCCCAACAAATGCTGTGCTTTCCCAGGGGAGATGCCCAGGCAAAGAGGCTTTCGCTGTATGCGGGTTTCTCCCACCCCGAGACTGGGCTCAGGCAAGCAGCAGCAGCCCGCACAGCATTTCTCAGCGAATGCTGTGCTTTCACAGAGGCTTTGGCTTGGAGCGAACAGCACTTCGCCGCTGCTTCCGCAGCAAGGCTTCAGTCGCGTCAGGGAAGAAGAGCTGCGGGAGAGCTGGTGCCTCTTGCGCCTTGCTTTACCTGGCTCCATGTTCGTGTCCTGGGTTCACCCTGCCAGGCCGAACTCAGCAGACACAGTCACAACCGTGCAGTAGCGTGTGTAGCCTACGAAGGCACTCTACGCACCTTACCAACTCCCGGTGTAGGTATCGCTTGGCCATTTACTCTGGCCCTCAGGCAGACTCGCGGACTAAGCCAGTGCTTTCCCCACAGGAAAGGAGTGGTGACAGGATCCCTGCACACCGCCCGTGCACTGAATAGGGAGCTTTGGGGGACTTTCCCCACTCCTTCCCCTTAAACCCCGTGCCTCCTCCAAGCTTCCACATCCTAGAGGAAGATGGCATCTGATGGCCAAATCTTTCTGGGAGTTGTTGCTCGAGTTCAGAGTAGGTGCCTGGTGGCAAGCCCATGGCTCCACCACGGACAGGTGGCCAAGGAGCTGCTGTCTCCTTGGGCCCAAAGGCTCAGGACAGGCATGCTTTCTGCCCAGACTCCTTCCTCAGAGTGGAGCCCTTTCCCCTGCCCTAATCTTCCCCTCGTGTCTCCTTAGCAGCCAGGCTTCCTTCGCTCTGCAGTGACAGACGTGTCCCTTTCCTTAAGGCTCTTTCCACAGGCGCCACTGCGCTTCTCTCTCAGGCAGAGGGGATGCCAAGGCAAAGAGGATTTTGCTCCGTGCGGGTTTATTACACCATGCTGTGGAGACTAGCTCCGGCAAGCAGCTGGCAGCATCCCACAGACCCGACTCTGATTTCTGAAAGAATGCTGTGCTTTCCCAGAGGGGATGCCCTGGCAAAGAGGCTTTCGCTCTATGCGGGTTTCTCCCATCGTGCTGCGAATACTAGGCAAGCAACAAAAGCAGCCGACAGAACCGACTCTGATTTCCCAGCGACTGCTATGCTTTCGCAGAGGTTTTCAGCTTGGCGCGAACCGCACTTCGCTGCTGCTTCCTCAGCAAGGCTTTGGTCGTTCGCTCTGTCACGGCAGGGAAGAAGAGCCACGGGAGAGCTGGTGCCTCTTGGGCCTTGCTTTCCCAGGCTCCAAGTTCACGCCCGGGGTTCACCTTGCTAAGCCGAACTAAGCAGACACAGTCACAACCCTGCAGCAGCGTGCATTGCCTAGCATGGCACTCTATGCCTATTACCATCTCCTGGGGTAGGTAAGGCTTTGCCTTTTGCTCCGGCGCTCAGGCAGACTCGGGGTCTAGGCCACTGCCTTCACCACTGGAGAGAGGAGGCGACAGGATCCCTGCACACGGCCCGGGCACTGGGATGGGGAACTGTGGGGGACTGTCTCCACTCCTTCCCTGGCACACCCCCTGCCACCCACAACGCTGCCACATCTTGTTGGAAGACGGCATCTGACTGACCATTTCTCCATGGGGTTGTTTCTGTGAGTTCCGGGTATGGCACCTAGTGGCAAGCCCAAGTCTGCCCTTGGGACAGGTGGCCCAGGAGATGCTGTCCCCTTGGGACCAGAGGCACAGGACAGGCCTGCCTTCTGCCCAGACTCCTTCCTCAGAGTGGAGCACGTGCCCCTGCCCTAGTCGTCCCCTCATGTCTCCTTAGCAGCCAGGCTTCCATTTCTCCGCACAGGGAGCGAGTGACACTTGTTTTGCCACCGGCCTGCTGTGTGTGCCGCGGCAGGTTACCCTGCTTCCCGACGTTTCCCAACTCCAAGGCCAAGGGTTCCTTCTCTTCCCCGGGGACAGTGTGCTGTGCCTTCCCCACACTTGCTCCTGGGGAGCGCGGTGACAGACGTGTCCCTTTCCTTAAGGCCCTTTCAGATATGCAACCATGCTTCTCTCTTAGGCAAAGGGGTGCTAGGGCAAAGAGGATTTCGCTCCATGCGGGTATCTTCCACCATGCTGCGGAGACTAGCTTAGACATTCAGCTGCAGCATCCCACACATCCGATTCTGATTTCCCAACAAATGCTGTGCTTTCCCAGAGGAGATGCCATGGCAAAGAGGCTTTCGCTGTATGCGGGTTTCTCCCACTGTGAGACTGGGCACAGGCAAGCAGCAACAGAGCCCGCAGAACCGACTCTGATTTCTCAGCGAATGCTGTGCTTTCGCAGAGGCTTTGGCTTGGAGTGAAGAGCACGTCGCCGCTGCTTCCTCAGCAAGGCTTCAGTCGCATCAGGGAAGAAGAGCTGCTTGAGAGCTGGTGCCTCTTGGGTCTTGCCTTCCCGGGCTCCAATTTCACATCCATGGTTCATCCTGAAAGGCCGAAATAAGCAGACAGAGCCTCGACCCTGCAGCAGCGTGCGTGGCCTAGGATGGCACTCTGCTCACAATGCCATCTCTCGACGTAGGCAAGGCCTGCCCTTTCGCTCTGGCGTTCAGGTGGACAGGGGACTAGGCCAGTGCCTTCCCCATCCTTGAGGAGACGTGAGAGGATCACTGCACACCGCCTGTGCCCTGGGATGGGGAGTAATGGGTAACTGTCCCTGTTTCCCCGGGACACCCCCTGCCTCCGCCAATGCTGCCACATCCTGGAGGAAGACGGCATCTGATTGCCCGTTCCTGCAGGAGGTGTTTCTGCGAGTTCAGGGCCGGGAGCTTGGTGGCAAGCCCTCATCTGCCCTCTGGACAGGTGGCCAAGGAGATGCTGTCCCCTTGGGACCAGAGGCACAGGAAAGGCCTTCCTTCTGCCCAGACTCCTTCCTCATATTGGAGCACGCTCCCCTGCCCAATCGTCCCCTCGTGTCTCCTTAGCAGCCAGGCTTCATCTCTTTGCACAGGGAGCGGGTGACAGTTGTCTTGCCACCGGCCCCCTGTTCCTGCCAGGGCCGGCTCTCCAGCTTCGTGACCGTTTCCCGACCACAAGGCCAAGGGCTCCTTCTCTTCTCCTGGGGCAGTGTGCTGCACTTTCCCCAGACAGGCACCTGGGGAGCCCAGTGACAGACATGTCCCTTTCCTTAAGGCTCTTTCCACAGGCGCAACCACGGTTCTCTCTCAGGCAGAGAGGATGCCCAGGCAAAGAGGATTTCGCTCCATGCGGGTTTATTACACCATGCTGTAGAGTCTTGCTCAGGCTGCTCTTTGTGATGACATGGATGGAACTAGAGGGTATTATGCTTGGCGAAATAAATCAATCTGAGAAAGACAACTATCATATGATCTCCCTGATATGATGAAGTGGAGATGCAATATAGGCGGTTTCAGGCGTACGAAAAGAAAAATAAAAGAAGATGGGATTGGGAGAGAGACAAACCATAAAAGACTGAATCTCACAAAACAGACTGAGGGTTGCTGGGGGGAGGTGTGTTGGGAGAGGATGGTGGGGGTATGGACATTGCAGAGGGCAGGTGCTATGGTGAGTGATGGTGAGTGCTGTGAAATGTGTAAACCTGGTGATTCACAGACCTGTACCCCTAGGGATAAAAACACATTATATGTTTATAAAAAATTTTAAAAAATAATTTAAAAAATCCATCAAAGAAAAAACACATATTGCAAGCCCAGAGCTAATCTCATATTCAATCAAAAACGTTTGAAGGTTTTCCCCTTAAAGATCAGAAGAAAGACAAGTGTGTCCAATTTCACTACTCTCATTTGACATAGTACTGGATGTCCTAGCCAGAGAAACAAGGAACACAAAGAAATAAGAGACTCCAGAAAAAAAAAAAAGGAAGAAGTAAAATTTTCTTTTTTTGAGTAACATGAACTTACATGTTAAAAAATCCTAAAAACGTCACAAAAAAATTAGAATAAACAAATTTAGTAAAGCTGCCAAATACAAGATCAATATATAAAAGACAAGAATTTTGTTTTGTTTCATTTTTTTTTTAATATGGAATGCTTCCCAGTTTGTCATGTCATCCTTGTTCAGTGATCACGCTAAACTTCTCTGCATCATTCCAATTTTAGTATATGTGCTGCCAAAGTAAGCACAAGACAGGAGCATTTTAACACTCTAATGATGAACTATCTGAAAAAATAAAGAAAACAATCTAATTCACAATAGCATCAAAAATAATAAAATACTTAGGAATAGATTTAACTAAGAAGATGAAAGATCTGTACTCCATAAACTATGACATTGATAAAGAAATTGAAGGATAGACAAATGGAAAGATAGCTCATATTTATGAATGGTAAGAATTAACATTGTTAAAATGTCCATTCTACCGAAAACCATCTGTAAATCCAATTCCTATCAAAAATCCAATGTTAGGGGTGCCTGGGTGGCTCAGTGGGTTAAGCCGCTGCCTTTGGTTCAGGTCATGATCCCAGGGTCCTGGGATCGAGCCCCACATCAGGCTCTCTGCTCAGCAGGAAGCCTGCTTCCTCTTCTCTCTCTGCCTGCCTCTCTGCCTGCTTGTCATCTCTCTCTGTCAAATAAATAAATTAAAAATCTTTAAAAAAATCCAATATTATTTTTTTTACAGAAGTAAGTAAAGAATCCTAAAATTTATATGAGACATAAAAGACAACAAATAATCAAAGCAGTTCTGAGAAAGAATGAAGAAGGGAGATTACACTTCTTGATTTGAAACTATACTACAAAGCCCTCATGCCCAAAACAATAAAGTATACTGGCATAAAAACAGACCAATAAACAAGTAGAACAGAATTGAGAGTCCAGAAATAAATCCTTTCATACAGTCACCTAGTATTTGACAGGGGCCAACATATGTAATGGGTAAAGATAGTCTGTTCAATAAATGATATTTAAAACTGAATAATCATATAAACAGTATGAAACTGGAACCTTATATCACTCATAAGTCTTAACTTGAAATAGATTAAAGACTTAAAGGTGAAGCAGGAAACTAAATTTCCTAAAGGAAAACATAGGAAAAATTCTCCTTAACATTCGTCTTGCCAATAGTTTTTTGGATACCAGACCAAAAACACAAGCAAAAAAAGCAAAAATAAATAAATGGTATTACATCAAACTAACGTTTCTGCATTGCCAAAAAAAAGAGAGAGAGAATGAAAACACAATCCACAGAATGTAAGAAAATACTTACAAATCTTCTATCTGAAAAGAGGTTAATAACCAACAGATACATATATAAAAAAATATATAATTTAAAAAATAGCAAAAGGATCTCAATAGACTTTTTTTTTTCAAAAAAGTTATATAAATGACCAACAGGAGCATTAAAAAGTGCTCAACGTAAAAAACTCAGGGCAAAGTCCTTATGTTGTTGTTGTTGTTGTTTACCTCTGAAAAACACAGCAAGATATTAGAATATATACTACCAAAAAATTGAAACTAACAAATTTTGGTAAATATTGTGGAAAATGGGGAACTTATGCACTGTGATAGGGATATAAGTTTGTATGGAAAACAGTATGGAGATTATTCATATTATTAAAAGTAAAATTACCATATGATTCAGTAATCCCACTTCTAGGTATCTATCTAAAGGAAACGAAGTCACTGTTCAAAGACATATCTGCACGCTTATGTTTATTATAAAATTATTAACTCTAAGCAAGAGATGGAAATAACTTCAGTATCCATTAATGGATGAATGAATAAAATAAGTATGGTAAATATATACTGTTGAATACTACTTAACCATGAAAAATTAAGAAATACCGCCATTTACAACAGCATGGATGGATCTTGAAGGTATTATACTAAGTGAAATATTTCAAAGATTTTATATATTTTTTTAATTTATGTATTATGATATCCCTTACATACAGAATCTGAGGAAAAGGAAAACTAATGGAAACTTAGAGTTGAGTTGACAAGGGGTGAACCTGGGGTGGAGTAAGGTGGTCCAAGGGTGCAAACTTGCAACTATAATATGAAAAAGTTTTGGGGATCTAATGTACAGCATGATGATCATAGTTAATAAAATATACATACTTTTTTTTATTGTGCTTCCCTTTATTAAACTTTGCATATATCACATTCTTACAAGTTGAAAGTTTATAGCAATCTTGTATAAAAGAGGTCTGCTGCCACCATTTTTCTAACAACATTTGTTCATTTTGTGTCTCTCTGTCACATGTTGGTAATTCTTGCAATATTTCAAGTTTTTTTCATTATTATTGTATTTGTTATGGTGAACTGTGATCAGTAATTATGACCCACTGAAAACTCAGAACTAGTTTACTTAAGGTATATACATTGTTTTTCTTTAAAAACATAATGCTTTTGAACAGTACAGTATAGTGTCTATTTTTTATATGCACTGGGAAACCAAAAAAAATAATAATTTGACTTAGTTTATTGAGATAATCACTTTATTGAGGCAGTCTGGAACAAAACCCACAAGACCTCTGAAGTTTATCTCTACTATACTATATACATAAAAGTTGCTAAGAGAGTAGATCTTAAAATTCCTTACGATACATGCATAAAAAACAGTGGCAACTATACGAGATAGTAGATGTATTAACTATTTGTGTAGATTATATTGCAATAAAGATGTATACCAATCTATCAAATTGTACAAAATTTACACAATGTTAAAAGTTTGCAATGTTATAAGAAATCATTTCTTAAATTTACAAATATGTGGATTTTTTTCAATAAAGCTGGAATAAACTTTTTGTAGAATTAATCTATTTTTCAAAAAATGAAGTAAGGCAGTAGAAACTGCAACTAACTCTGAAATAATAGGATATAAAATCCATTTTCGTTATATACACTGTGACAAAAAGTATTACTTGGTTTACAATGGAGGAGTACTTATGAAGCATGAAGGATGGTCTATAAAAAAGGCTGAAAGAGCTCAGTTTTAAGGTTTAAATTTAATATCTTCTTTTGAAATACTAAACTGACCACCCAGTGTTCCAAACATCAATGTCTTAACTGCATGAATTTATTTCATACAACTCTATAATCTAGTTTCATAAGAAAGCAGCATGCAAATTTTGAATAAGACAGACTTGCTTAAATTTCTTTATGTTCAACAGTAAAGGATACCTCCCTAAAAATAAATAGAAGAAAAATCAGCATATTTATTATGATAATTATTATTCATAAGGAGATTCATATTGAATTAGGGAATATATATCCTCAGAGGGGGTAAAGTAAAATGAAATTTATTTTGGTAAATGTGTCTATGAATAGTCAATACAATGCCTCAATATAAATGAATATTACCATTTTGAACAATTTAATTACTATTACTAGAATTATTATAAGTATAAAAATAGCTATCATTTTAGCATGGAATATGAGACTCTCATGCTCCATGCTTCATCACATCCACACAACAACGCTGCATAATAAGTATTATCATCACCATTACATGGGTGAAAAAACTGAGGCTAACACATTTAGATAACTGGTTTATGATTACATGGCTAGTAAAGATGCATCACACTAATTTAGGCTTTATGATTTCAGAATTGTACTCTTTCCACTGCACATTCTATTACTCTGTAAATACTTGGCCTGTTTTCATTTGGTTCTTTAATATTATTCATGTGGTGATGGCTTAAAGCTTCATTTAAAGGAAGCTTAAAAATTTCATTTAACCAAAAGCTCCCAAGAATTAAAAATGCCATGGATCTAATGTAGACATGGATATCATTAGTTAATGGGTAACTATATATTTTCCACCCTAGTGAGATAACAATCAGAGTATTTTTCTAAGTTTTAGTCTCTCAGTGTTAAAAAGGACTTTGTTAAAATAGAAATATTTAGACAAAGGTGATCAAAAGTCTGAATCAGGTCACCTTAAGGTAAATATTAGGAAACTGAGGAAACAAATGGAGATTTGAACACTGAGCTATGATATAATGAATGGTTTCAAGTATTTAGTAGAGTATAGAAAAGCCCTTTAAAGCCTGGTCTTAGCCTACATTGCAGCTTCTGGGATATCTGTCTATCTATCATCTATCTATCTAGATATAAATTTGAAAACTTTTTTAACTTAAAGATTTTGAGAAATAGAACATAATCAGCACCATAGAAGATCTGTTTATGATAACAACCTAGCCCCTCCTCCCAGTTTGTTAATATTCTCTCTTATTTAATGTAACATTGTGCAAATAGACCACTACTGATCTGCCGTTATGAATGAAATAGCTATAATCATCTGTTTGCATATCCTGGTGAAAATATTCATTTAGTTCCATGTTGTATTTCTAGGAATGGACCAAATTTTTATTTTTATTTTTAAGTTTTCTAAATATTGTCCAACTTACCTCAAATGTTTTTATTATGGGCACTTTCATTCTTTCACATTCTTGCAAGGCAATTTTACTGTTGCCCAATATGGTAAGTGTGTAATAGTATGTCATTTTAGGTTTTAATTTATTTTTAATTTAATTTAATTTAATTCCAGATTCATAATAAAGATAAACAGTTTTTATATATGAGTGGCCATTTGGATTACCCTTTCTGTAAAGTACATGCTCAAATCTTTTGATATCTTAACATTGTGTCATACTGACTTCTTTAATAGTAGATTTTCTGAATGAACTTTTAGCTGTGTAGGTCTTCTCTATTTTATTTTGAACTTGTTTTCATTTCAAAATCTTTATATTTATTTTCATAATCTGCTTTTATTTTGCTTTGTCTATTATCTATCTATCTATCTATCTATTTATTTGCAAGCAAGAGAGAGCGAGCAAGTGAGAGTGCAGGGAGGGATAGAAAAAGAAGGGAAAAGAATCTTAAGCAGGCTCCAGGCTCAGCACAGAGCTCAACTCTGGGCTCTATTTCACAACCCTGACATCATGACCTGAGCCAAATTGAAAGAGATAAAATAAGATTAAGGTATTAAAAAAAAAGGAAAAAGAATTGGAGGTTTAATTAAGTGAGCCACCCAGGCACCCCTGTGGTATCTTAAATTAGCTGTCATATCTTTAAAGTTCTAGAGTATCCATTTGGTTCATTTATAAAACCTTTCTCAATATCATTTTTAGTGTCAGTTTTTTGTTCAATTTGCTTCCCCTCTCATTTCTTTGAGCAGAGTAATCAAGCCATTTTACAATCTTTATTGATCATTTTAACATCATACTTAATCCCATTTTGTCTATCAAATCTTGTTAATGGTTTTTCTTTGTGTGCTTTGTTACATTTTGCTATGTTCAAGACATTATATTTGAAACTCTTATTGAGTAGGGATAATTAAGAGCTATAATAACGGTATGGTCCTCCTTGGTAGGATTTTCTCTTATATCTGAGACTCTACAAGACAATCATACTCCAAATTCAGTGATTGGCTTTCTCAGTTTACACAGAAGGCAAGGTAGGCTATAGTCTTATTTCTGCTTCTCCTTGTGCTTTGGGGATCTCAACTTAAATTTGGGTTGGACCAAAGTCCTCAAATTTGATTGCTGCTGGATTTGTTTCTCTAGTATCAAGAGTCTATGAACAACACAGCTCAGTGTGTTTTAGCAGTTTCAAATGCTCTCATAGCTAAAATGGCTTCAGGGCATATATCTCTAGGCTCTCATTGTATTTCGTATTTTGGCCCAGTAATCCCTCACTTATTTTTATAATCATTCTGATATTTTTAACTTTAAAAGCTATTTTGTCTGGATTTTTAGTTGTCTTAAGTAGGAGTTTTTAGATCACCATTACTAGAAGCAACAACAAATATACATGAAAATATCTGCAGTAGTTTGTCACATCTTTTTGGCTTTGAACTTCCATAAGCTGAGGCATCCTTCTCTAATCACTTAGGCAAACTCCAATTTACCCTTTAATACAACACAAAAATTGCTTCATTTAAGAACATGTTCAGGGATGACTCTTCCCCACTGTTCTTACCAACATTGCCACACACTCTTTGCTACCCACACCTTGTTTATGAACTTTCGTTAGGTATATCAGCGTGACCAGAATTTTGCTCTATTGTATTTTTGTCCTTTAGAGCTTTAATTAAATATGAATTCCATAGAAAGTCTGTCCCTTTTCTTTCAAACCTGGGTTAGTTATTTCTTCTCATTCTTTGTCAGAAGTTACTTTATTAGAGAAACTTATAGCTCTATTGTGACTTTGGAGCCTTTACAGTTTTTCGACTGGAAAAATCACCCATCCCTGAGATTTTTACGCAGCTTCCTAGCTGATAATATTCAGAAATCTGTTCAAAACAGACTTTTTCAGGGAGGCCCTTTTGGACCACTCAGTTTAAAAACCTCTTCTCAATCACTGCTCTTTTTAAAATGTGCTTATTTCGTTCAAATATGCATCTCTATTAAAGAAAAATCAGTACGGTTTTTTTTTTTTAAAGTTGGCTTACCTATTATCTATCTCTCCCATTAAAATGATTCCTCTGGGCTGGGGTTTTGTTGTGCTCATCTTAGGCCAGGCACTCAATAAATTGTCTCTGAATGATTGAATTGTTTGACTCCCTTGCTAGATTCTCAACTTCATGAGGCCAAGGATTGTTCTATTCAGTCCTTCTTTATCCTCAATGTCTGTTATATTGCAGTCACTTACGTGACTAATGGGAAAAATCACAGAAAGAAAGAGTTAAAACTACAGAAAAACCCTGTAGGTTCAATAACACAAAGCTTTCTAAAATTATTTAGCCCAGGAATTGAATACTGGCTGCACTTTTGATTTTTTTTAAATGGTATTGAATTTAATTTAAATGGAAATACTGGAATGGTAGAATAATAAAAAAATTATAAAAGCAACTTGCTCCTTAAAGTAAGAATTATATAGGGCATCTCTTCTAGAAGCAAAATTTTCAAATGTCAAACATCTGAAAGCATAGAAGGAGAAGTAAGAGTGTGAATTGTACTTCAATGCTCTTTTCTTTATATTCAGCAAACAGCTTCATTCACACACCTTTCCAATTTTTTCAACTCTTTTGACAAAGCCTTCAGAGGAGTTACTGCTGATGACAACCATCACAGCCTAACAGAAGAAATTTTATAAAGAAAAATAATAGCATGTTTTTCCCAAATTGTTAAGGATATGGTGAAGCTCTGTCGGATTCAAAGGAGGAATGTGCAATTCCATGCTATATATAATAATAACTTATTTTAATAGTGGCTTTGCAATTTTTCAGATCTATCCATTTACTGAAACCACTATCAAATAAACAAAAACAAACAAATGAACAGGGGTTCGAGACAGAAATTATCTAATCTAAAAATAGCACATGTTCACAGAATACACAACACATATCCCAAGTACTACTATAGGTTTCAAGTAATAGTCAAAACAATAGTAAAAATGATTCAGACCCTACCAGTCAAATCATAAATGGGACCTTAACTGTAAATCCTTATTTTTAGATCAAAGCGGGTAATTGGGGGCTGAAGATACATTATAGAACTAATATGTTA
Organism: Mustela nivalis; assembly: GCF_964662115.1. NCBI lineage: Eukaryota > Metazoa > Chordata > Mammalia > Carnivora > Mustelidae > Mustela > Mustela nivalis. The sequence continues at coordinate 76,141,148 of NC_139040.1, forward strand.
TAGAACTCCTCTGAAATGAGTCATTTATTCCATCACTTTTCCTGCACAGCTGCTGACCCATGTTTTGGTTCCTGGAAATAGCTGCTACCCTGTCATACTTCTTAAAAGCACATATATTGATAACTCTACTCATTCCTCCATTCCTCTGTGACTGTCACTGTGTTAAAATGTGGAGTCAGCTGACTCACTTGTGATGGTAATAAAGTAGATGAGTTTGCAAAGTATTTTGTTATTTCTAAAAATGCAAAAACCAAATTACATTGAAATCATAAGGGGTGTTTCAGGGAGAGCTGTAGGATGTGGTTTCTTGTGTAATCCACAGAGATTAGCTCCAACACATATTTAAACTCTCCTCTAGGAGCAACCTTAGTGGTAAAGCAAGAAGATAAACAGATGTATACACACCCTGGCACAAAATTATCACTTATGTTTGGCTTTCTAGTCTCCTCGTGTTACTTATTTATCTTAACTTCTCTCTGAAAGCAGGGAACACAGAATCTCAATCAGTTGACATTTTTCTACTGAATTACCCAATAGTCCGATCATACCCCTAATACTTTTTAAAATTATTTCACTCATAATCCCAAATCTGCTTTGCTTCCTCATCTTAGTACACTGTAATTTGATTTCAAAATGAGGACAGTTGTCAGTAATGCCACATTCATTCATCTATTTTACAATTCCATGTGCTTATAACTATGAAGATATGTTAATAACATCCATTCCAATAAGCCACCCTAAATTTATTATCATGAAACAAGACCTCAAGAAAGAGAATTCAAAATCATCCATGTATTTGCAACTTATTGCAATAAAGCCTTTATCAATAGACTTCCCTGTGCACATGGTGGTCAAATTGCTGGTGAAAACCAGCCAGATCTATTACAAGCTTTCTCATGGCTTCTAGGTAACCCAAGTGAGCCTTTATTGATACTGGGAAGGGATAAAGCAGGGAAGGGATAAACAGTGCTGTAAGAATTGGCTAGACAAAAGTAAGGACTCTCATTACAAAGTGAGTATTTTAAAGCAAAAGAGCCTGTTGGGAATATTGTTTTATAAAATAGTGGTTTTTTTTATTAACTTTTAAAAATTCAATTAGGTAACATATAGTGTACCATTAGTTTCAAATGTAGATTTCAGTTATTCATCCATAGCATATAATAGCTAATGCTCAGTACTTACTGTTATAGCTTCTTGAAAGCAGAATTTTAACCCACTGAGCCACCCAGGAGCCCTTGAAAGCAGAATTTTAGATCACATTTTCTGATTACTTCCATGTCGTACAACACTTTCCTGCTAGCAACCTTCAAATCATACTGTTTGTTAGAGAAATTTCTTTAATAATAAATAAATAGGAATTTATTTAAATTTATAAATATATAAAATAAATAGGAATTTATTTAAATTTATTTAAATATTGCACACTGTTTCATTGTTCATAAATAAGGTGATGATATTATAGCCATTAGTTGGTAGCACTGATATATCACTTTCTTTTTACTTCTCAGTGCATTCTCTTTACACAAAATAGATATATATTTTAAAAGAATCTGAATCTGTAGAAAACTTGTAAAAAGCCCTATACAGTAAAGTTTATCATTTTAAGTAATCTCAATTATCTTCCTCAATTGTGATAGTATATCCTTCTATCTAGGCCAGATATTGTATGAGGGATTTGAAGAGACATACTTTTCTAAATTTCACTTTTCTAATCTGAAAAATGCTTATCAGATCCTACAATAAAATACACTTACAATTTTTTGATGAAAATTTATTTATTTATTTTAAGATTTTATTTCTTTATCAGAGAGAGTGGGCGAGAGAGCAAGCACAGGCAGACAGAATGGCAGGCAGAGGCAGAGGGAGAAGCAGGCTCCCGGCCGAGCAAGGAGCCAGATGCGGGACTCGATCCCAGGACGCTGGGATCATGACCTGAGCCAAAGGCAGCTGCTTAACCAACTGAGCCACCCAGGCGTCCCTTTTGATGAAAATTTAATCTGTATAAACAATATATTTGCTGTAATGCGTGGTTCATGGAAAACATCTTATTTAATTATAAGCAACAACAGTATTAGAAATTAAGTAAATGTGTCTATAATATTTAAAGTTTTAACACATAATTCCACTGCTTTGCCTTATTTTCTCAAATCCCTTTACCACTTTCACTGACAGAGTCAAATGTACTTTTTCTACTAGTAGCCAGCTCTTTGTCTTTTGTCAGAAAGATGCCCTTGTGAATTATTTATAATAGAGACATTAGCAATAATAATAATAATAATAAATAGCAATGAAAATGTTTAAAAAAAGTTTTCTTAACTAATTAGGGTTCTTAGACATCAATTAGAGGAACCACCTCGGGCAAGCAAATTAATCTGCAAGACATTCCCAGAATTAACAAGTCAGTCAGATACAGGGTTGTCCGTAGACTGTTCATTATGTAGCAGAAACTCTAGAGATTATCTCAATCCATTGGAGTCACCCCGTTTATTAGCTTGCTATTGACAAAGTTATTTACAAACTGTAGAGCAAGAGGTTATAATGTAGAAAACTGATGGTAATGCACAGGATTCTTGTTAACAATAATGCAAGTTAGTGATTTTTCATTAGAAAACATAAATTCTATAACCCAAATTATGGGCCCAGAGCACTTCTGCTGCACAACTCTGCTTATATCCCAAATAACCATGTGAACTAGTTTTAATATCTGCTTCTCTTATTAATTTTTGAATAAAAATTCTTGACACAAGTATTTTATAATTGTGTGATAACCATGCATTTAATTTCTTGGAGAACAAAACACACTTTAGCATAACTAGGTTCGTTCACAGAACCAGCCTTGATAACACACTTCTATATGTTAGAAATGATGTAATAAATGTAGAATATTGGGCACTTGTTTGGTATTCTTTGCCATGTTTTGCACTATCTAAAAAGAGATCAGTGAACTTGGACTGGAGTTAGTAGACATGGAAGAAAATAAAATATTACAGAGAAGAATACTCTGTGGTCCACAACCTAAACGGGCTGGGATTCCCATCATTTGGATCCCTGTAGCTTTACAAAAGTCAATTAAATTTTTGTATCTCCAATTAAAGTTGATTCCCCAGTACTTTTTCAAACATCTCTTGTAAAGTATTGTTTCCCAGAAAAAAAGGGATTTTGCACATGTATCTGCCTTTGTCTCTGGTCATGATCTCAGTCAGTATCCTGGGATCCAGCCCCATTTCTGGCTTCCTGCTCATTAGGGAGTATATTTCTCAGTCTCTCTCTGCAGCTACATCCCCCTGCCCCACTCATGCTCTCTCTCTCTCAAATAAATAAATACAATCTTTAATTTTTTTAATTAAAAATAAAATAAATAAAATAAAATAAAAAGTCTGGTCTTACTGCCCCATTTAGCTCCTTTTTGTTTTTTTTGAGTTGTATTTAAAGCAGCATGAGAGAACATGAGGCTCTCAAACTTTAAAAAAAAAAGGAAAAAATTGAGTTTTGTTAGGATTTAAGATCTTGTCTGCTAGACAAAAACGTTGGCTTTGTTAACATGTGAAAACTAACAAAAGAGAATAAGATCGAATTCTAATAATTTTTGTAGAAATTAAAAATTTCCTCCAACCCAATTACATACAGACCCATTAAGTAAATTCATTCCAATGTCCCAAACCAACCTTTTCTAATAGTAATGCATCTGTGTAAACAGGGTCAACCCAAGGAATAAATAAATATTATTATTTTTTTTCCTGTCTCTTCCACAGTCACATCTGGGTATATTGGTAGCAAGCCAATTATCTATCTTATAAGACATGATATCATAAGGAAGGGTATTCTGTCCATTTGGAACAACTGAAAATCATTGTAATTTTATCTTGGTGCAGTAACTTGAGATGGCACAGTGTGGGTTATGAATATATTTTATTTTTTTTACTGGGAAGAAGAGATTATAGAGATATTGGTTATCCAAGAGAGACTGACAGGTGTTGATAGTTGCCAGGTCAATATCCATCTACTCTTTCCTTTAATATCAGAAAGCACTGAGGGATTGACAACAAGGAAACTTAAAACAACATCAAATATTTTATTGTCTCTTTTCTAGTTACATTGTAAACTTATGACAAAGTATCAGTCGTACAAGATATCATTCTCTTTTACCTCTATCTTTCTGCCAGAAATGTGGGCTTAATAGTGAGAACTCCAACAACAATTTTTGCAACTGTGAATAAAAAGCCATGAAAACCTCTAAGATAGTTCACTTGACTTTCTTAAGACTCTGAACCAACACATTACATTTTTGCAACTGTGAATAAAAAGCCATGGAAACCTCTAAGATAGTTCACTTGACTTTCTTAAGACTCTGAACCAACACCAGAAAACACTCTCTGTAGTCTTCTTGTTAAATGAAAAATATGGTTAAACCACTTTTGACAGTCTACTACCTACAGCAAAATGTAAATCTTAATTGAAATATGTCCTCTCAGCTGTGCTTAAGCAACTGAGTCCTGAGCTTTTCAGGTTTTCAGTCTGAAAGAGTGCACCTTAGGTGCTCTGAAAGGGAAGAGAAAGGACACCCTGTTCTCCATATAAATTAAAGAAGAGAAATCTGTGCATTTAAGTGGGCCAATAAAATTTATCAAGCAATTATCTCCTAACTCCTTCCTATCCAAATTACCTGATATGCTCTCCCTACTCCTTTATTCCACGTTACTGCCTTTTCCAGGATTCTGTATTACATCACAGCATGTCTTCTGTTATTTCCTTCTTGCAAGCTAGTTTTCTTTTCCCCATCTAAAAAAATCAACAATCATTGTGTACTTCAATTCCCATTTTCCTCAAATGCATTGATTCTTCTTATCTATTACTCTTTTCTCATACTCAGTGTCTTTGTCTTTATGGGGTTTGTACTTTGCTTTTCCCCATCCTTTACTGCCATTATATAATCAAATCTAAAAACGTCTTAGAGAAAGTTAAAAATTCCTGCATAGCCACACGTGAACACAAAGTCACTGATTTTTAGCAAACCTATGAGATAGTCAGACATCCATTCAATTTCTTTTTTTTAAGATTTTATTTATTTATTTGACAGAGAGAGATGACAAGCAGGCAGAGAGGCAGGCAGAGAGAGAGGAGGAAGCAGTCTCCCTGCTGAGCAGAGAGCCTGATTTGGGGCTCGGTCCCAGGACCCTGGGATCATGACCTGAGCCGAAAGCAGCGGCTTAACCCACTGAGCCACCCAAGCGTCCCTCCATTCAATTTCTTAACTGAGTCCCAAATGCATCCTGACTTCTAACCTAAACCTAAGCTCTACTTCTTACACCTTGTTATATGACCAAATTCTTTAAGTTCAGTATTTTGTAATTTTTAAATATTAGTCTACTGATGCTTTGTTTGTGTATTTCTATGAAAATAATTTGAATACTGTAGATTTATTGTTATATTTATAGATTTATAATCAAAGTTTCATCAGTTGAAGTTTTTGGAAATTTCAGATATAATGATTAACCTAAAATGATACTGCCTCAAATCCCTCTGATATCAAGGCCCAACACCTGATTATAGCCAAACCTGTGGTGAATAGTTCCATGGGAAATTGCAGTTACTTAACACTGATAGCATCTCATGTTCTCTCTCTCATTTTGGAATGTCTCCAACACAACCCAAAAGTGTAGGAGAGTTAATGTCCTCTGAGGACAGCTCTCAGTGAAGTGGAAATAAGAACCATAAGTAAAATTGTCAGTTTTCAGGTCTTCATGAGGACAACTTAAAGAAGTTTCTCAGGACCTTTCAGTAAAAGCAAGCCTTCATTTTCTATCCACAACAATTATATCAACAATGTACCTCTTTGACAAAGTTGCTTCTTCACTGTATCACTTTCCCATTCTTTTCTACCTTGGATAATCTCCCAGATAAACTAACAGTACTCAAATCCTTTGTCCTACACTTTGCTCTCAGGATAAATGAAGCCAAAAGACTTAGATTAATATCAAGTTCTGAATGGGATCTTAGAGCTATTTCTGTCCAGATTTTCATAAACATAGGGACCTTTGAATTATCAGGCTATAAATAAGTTCTAAATGGAGGGGGCAAAAGCAAAAAGTAGAAATTTTTATGTTTGATTTTTAATCATGATTAATTGACTTTATTGATTATTAAAAATACTAACATTATAAAAGTGTGGATCTTTGTAAAACAATGTCATATTGTAAGAAAGAAGTTGCATAGTCCTTTTGAGAATATGAAACCAAGTGTTCAGGTGCCATCTAATTTCTTGTTTAATCCAGAACTTTGGTGTGCATCATCTTGAGGAATAGGATTTTGAAGTCCAGACAGACTAAGAGAAAACAGATCCAAATGTGTGTGTTTATATTTCTGCTTTTGTTGTAAAAATCAAAGTGTGATTGCTGGTTTAAAATGGTAAAACTAATAATGTTCATGGACTCGATTATAAATTTTCTAATTGTATGGGAAGAATGCAATAAACATAGAATTAATTGATTTGCAAATCCTCAAAGAGCTACAGGATCAGGTAGTGGTATGTTCTGATTCAACAGCATCATAATGCAGCATTTTATATGTGTGGCTAATGGATATTTTCATGAATGTTTGCTAGCTAGTCAGCCAATACAGAGAAATATTAGGTAGCGTAATTACTCACAGTTGTGTTTAATAAAATGAGAGAAAATTATCAAATGACACTAATAATAATAATCCTATAGCAGGCTAAATATTCAATGATAATTACAAGTATTAATCTAGCTTTCTTCCCTGATTATGACTCTTCTCTCCTTTATCATAATGGGAGTAGCAGATTGTCTGCAATGAATTGTGAAAACGCAGCAGTGACTTTGGCAGTGAAGGCCTCCCATCAATTTTGATAGGTTAAAATGATTCTGGTTGGTCTTGAGCAAATGTGTCAATTTTTTTTTTCTGTGTGTGTCAAAAAAGAAAGAAGCAATAGTAAATTCTTACTGTTATTCCATGGAGCCAATAAAATCGTACTGCCAACAAGAGGCTGTTGACACCGTCAGTGTAGTTAACTGTCTTGAAATACTAGGCCTGGAAATAAAATCCCAATATTTCACATAATCTCTTTTTTATAAAAGAAAAAAACAAAACAAAACAAAACAACTATACTGCTTACATTTAGGGCCCTGCTCTTGTGTAACTATTTTTGAACATGTCTACTGTAAGTGTATATATATATATATATATATTTTCTGTGCAATAAATTCATTTAGAGATAAATTTGGATTGCAAATTATTTTGGGGGAGGCATGGTATTTGTGGCTAGTCTCACAAGTAAAAAGGACTAAAAGAAAGAAGAAAAACATTTTTTATTACAGCATATTTACATCTGTCCAAAGTACTTATTTACTATAATACTGACTAATGTATAATACTGTACACAAAGAAAGAATTTAAATGAGTTATAATTCAGTCAATGTATAGCTGGCCATTTTAAAACTTACCACTGAATCTTTCTGGTATGAAATGTGATATCTGGCAATCTGGTCCAGTTCATTACATCAGGTCATTTGTATGTTCTTATTACCATTTTGATAGCATAGCACATTTTATAACCCAGACATTTTACAATGGAACTATGATGCATGTATTTTCAAAAGTATAGACATACATGAAGCTATGAGGTCAAAACAGATGAATGTCCGTAGTACCATATAGACACAACAAATAAAAGTGTCCAAGGGTCTGAGTGTGACTTATGAATATTGTACAAGATTAGGCCAACATGTGGTTTTGATATAAATAATCTGTTCTTAAATTAGAATTACAATTGTTGAGTACAGTGTTGAAAATGGCAGATAGATTTTAGCTATCTTTGCTCACTAGGGAAAATGGAAAAATGTTTAGTTTGGTCAGATTTTCACTTAACTTCTGAAAAATCTTATGTTTGAGAGAACCCTTCTGAAATAAGAATCCTTAAAGACATAACCCCTTTGGCACAAGTTTTCAAGAAACTTGTTTGATGTTGTAGACAATTCTATGGCACACGTACTGTTCTAGATGTTTCATGCCAATAATATGTAAGCCATACCAAGGCTACATATACATATAGAGATGTTTCTCAGCTTACAAGGGGGCTAAAAAATTGAAAATGCATTTAATACCCCTAAACTATCAAATATCATAGCTTACCTTAAGCTTATTTAAACATACTCAGAACACTTACATTTGCCTGCATTTGGGCAAAATCATCTTAAGCAAAGCCTATTTAATAACAAAGTATCAAATATCACATGCAATTCATTAAATATTACACTAAAAAAGAAGAATATATATATTCTATATATATATTCTATATATAGAATGCTTGTAGGAATATCAGGTGTTCACCCCTGTAATCTTCTAGCTGACTGGGAGCTGTGGCTCACTGCCGCTGCCCAGCATCACAAGATGGCACCATATAGAACAAGAGTTTCAGGTGGTAGGTGTTGTAAGTTTTACCCAAACTGACATTGGTCAAACTCGTTTTTGTCATCATATATGTCAAGTAGTTTTCTCGGGTTTATTTTTAGAATATCCTTGTATAATGAATATTTACACTGATATCTAGTATAAAAATCTTGCAATTTATTTTAGAAAGATTAAGATATTGAAAATCAATCTATTTCTTTAATTCATTGAAGACATTTTTGGCTTGTTTCCAGTACTTTCTTACTGGTTAAAAAGTGAATTTGAAGTAGTCTGGATTTCATTATTATATGGCACTTTCCCTTTGATGAATACAAAGACGATATTCTATATTAGCTATCTGAGAAGAATTTATTTTTTTAATTTTATTTATTTGTAAGAGAGAGAGTGAGAGAGAGCACAAGCAGGGGGAGCAGCAGGATGAGGGAGAAGCAAACTCCCGGCTAAGCAGGGAATCTGTTGCAGAACTGAGTCCCAGGACCCTGAGATCATGACCCGAGCTAAAGGCTCAGGCGTTTAACTGACTGAGCCACCCAGGTGTCCCAATCTGAGAAGAGTTCTGTATGCTATTCCTCTTAATATGCAGTTTAAAGTCTAGGTAATTAACTTAATATTTTAGTGGCTATTACATAGATAGCACTATGTTCCAGGCAGAGAGTAAGAAAGAAATATTAAATCAACCATATTCTATGCATTCTAAATGAAAATAATTAATCAATCATAATAAATACTTCTATTTATGGAATATCAACTTATAAGCTTTCCTCCATATGAACAATGCCAAATACCAGAATAAAGGGTCATCGAATACAAATAAAGGATAGAATTAAAGAATTCTGGTAAGCCATTTAATTTTGAAAAATGGTGTTCTATTGTTGCTGAGTTGTGGTTTTCAGTTACATAATATCTGATAAGTGTAGAAGTAACATACATGAGTGTTACGTGAGATGAGAAATGGTATATAATTAAGATATTTTTAAAAGTACAGATAAATACAAATTTGTAAACATAGCATTATGGAGGAATAAAAATAAATGATAGCTACACACTCTAAAGTGAATAAAACTTGGAAAGCTAATAGAGAAGTAAAACAAGGACAGTGCAAAAAGTATGGTACATTTTTATGAAGTTCAAACAAATTCTGTGAAACCATAGATGGACTTAAAGATACTATTATGTATCAAATATTGTAAAAATTAAGCAAGGAAATAGCAAACATAAAATAACCAAAGCATACAAACTTGGGTAGATACAAGAGGTGTGATCATGCTCTACTACATAAAGAGATGAGTTAATAGATAAATATTAGTAACTAGACTTTTTAGAAGTTAATAAAACGTTGCCTGTTATTTCTTAGTAATATAAAATATATGGTTTTCTAACAAAAACGTTTATCTTAAAAATATTTAAAAATAAATTTTAGGCTACTCCTAAGGTTATATTTACTTTTCCACTGAAGGAAAAGCTGGTTGTTGTAGTTGTAGTTGTTGGTTTGTTTTAGTCTCCTCCTAGTTTTTATTATTATAATGTGGAATGAGGAATGTTAGATTGAAAAGTGAATTATTTTATAGACAAAAATCATTACTTGATTCACCTCCTGGTACAGCAGATGGAACTCCTGAAAATATGCCCTTTTGCCTTATGGAAGAGTAACAGTTATGCTTACTTCTGAAACATACTTGGTGGAGTCCCTAAATAGTGACACCATAGTAAACATTTTGAATATTTGCAATTAATTTTTATACTCATAGGGCTCCAAAAGGCACTGCAGGTATCTTAGCAGGTATTTCAATAAAGCTAAAAGTTGCCTGACTGTTTAAAAATATTAGCAAGGCACAAAACATGGCAGAAGTATTGTCCTCAGATATTATTTTTTTCCATATGCTCCTGATTCCAGACATGACAAGTTATTTTTTCAAATATTTATTATAAAAGATTTTATTTATTTATTTGACAGAGATCACAATAAGGCAGAGTCAGGCAGAGAGAGAGAGGAGGAAGCAGGCTCCCTGCTGAGCTGAGAGCCCGATGAGGGCCTCGATCCAAGGATCCTGGGATCATGACCTGAGCCGAAGGCAGAGGCTTTAACCTACTGAGCCATCCAGGCGCCCCCATGACAAGTTATTTTTGATAGATGTATATACAATGTGTTTCCCAGTTATAAGAAAAATGGTTCTGCTATTTTTAACCTTTATTTAAAATTAAATGATTTTTTTCATTAAAATTGTATTTTTTAATGTTTTACTTTTCTTTTCTTTTTTTTAAACATTTTATTTAATTATTTGAAAGACAGAGATCACAAGTAGGCAGAGAGGCAGGCAAAGAGAGAGAGAGAGAGAGAGGAAAGCAGGCTCCCTGCGGAGCAGAGAGCCAGATGCGTGGCTCAATCCCAGGACCCTGAGATCATGACCCGAGCCAAAGGCAGCAGCCCAACACACTGAGCCACCCAGGCACCCCAATGTTTTACTTTTCAATATACTACTTAGAATATAAAACCTATTCCATTTTATAAGAAGTTTACCATTTAAAAAATGGTAATTTTCTCATTGTGTCTTCCCCTCACATTTCTTTATTTTGAATAAAAAATTTCACAATAAACATAACTGATGCTTTCCTTCTGATGGTCCCTCTGTTGGTCATATTGTATATGAGCCATGACATTTAGTTTTACAAAATTTATTGATGTTTATTGATATGTTTTATCATAACTAATTTTCCTCCCTTATCTAGATTCCCCAGCTTTCAGACAGGTGGACACTTCAATAAACCATACCCAAGGGATGTATCAAGTACTTCTTAGACATTCTCTCAGATCCTTGAGGTCTCATTTTGCCTAGGGATTTGCAATAGGTTCTGCCAGAGGCACCACTGTGACAACTGATGTCCATGGTCTATCTCCTGCTAAGCTCAAGAGGTCACTGGTTTCCAAGTTTATCTATACAATTAATGCATTCCAGCAAGTTCTTTTTTTTTAATATTAACAAACTTATTTTAAAGTTTATATGGAGAGGCAAAGACTCACAATAGTCAACATAGTGTTGAAGGAGAACAAAGACTGAGGACTGACTTCAAAGTTTACCATAACGATGGGGCGCCTGGGTGGCTCAGTGGGTTAAGCCTCTGCCTTCGGCTCAGGTCATGATCCCAGGGGCCTGGGATCGAGTCCCACATTGGGTTCTCTGCTCAGCAGGGAGCCTGCTTCTCCTCATCTCTCTCTCTCTGTCTGTCTCTCTGCCCATTTGTGATCTCTCTCTCTCTGTCAAATAAATAAATAAAATCTTAAAAAAAAGTTTACCATAATGATAATTGTAAGCAAGATATTGTAATACCACAGAAAGACTAGATTAAAGCAACAGAATATATATTATCAATTATATTTTATATTTAATAGAAAAGCAAAAGCAATACAAGAGAGCAAAATACAATCTTTTAAACAAATGGTTCTGGAGTAATGGTGAAGCTAAATGTAAAAATATAAAATAAAATAAAATAATAAAATAAAATAAATCCAGGCAGATATCATACACTCTTCACAAAAATTAACTCAGATTGGATTATAAACCTAAACATGAAACATGTAGAAGGTAATATAGAAGAAAATTTAAATGACCTTGGTTTTCACAATAACTTTAGCTACAAAAGCACAAGCACTGAATTTAAAAATGTCTACTCTGTGAAACACAATGCCAAGAGAATGAAAAGGCAAAGCACAGACTATGAGAAAAAATTTGCAAAATACACATCTGGCAAAGGACTGTTAATCAAAAATACACAAAGACCCCTTAAAACTCAACAATGGGGGAAAAACCTGATTAAAAATGAGCCAAAGACCTTAGCAGATACCTCACCAAAGAAAATATTACAGATGGCAAATAAGCATATAAAAAGATGCTTCACATCATATGTCATCAGGAAAATGCAAATTAAAACAAAAAAGAGACACCAGTACATACCCAGAATCCAGAGCACTGACAACAGAACACGAAATGTTGGTGAGGATGTGGAGCAACAGGAATGTTCTTCCATGTCTATTGAGAATAAAGAATGGAAAACAACTTGGCAGTTTCTTACAAAACTAAACATATTCTTGCCAGATAATTCAGCAGTAGCAGCTCTTGGTATTTATCCTAAGAAGATAAAATCTATACCCACAAAGATGTCTATAGTAGTTTTATTCATAACTGACAAAAGCTTGGAAGCAACCAAGATATACTTCCATAGGTGAAAGGTCCAATAAAGTGTAGTACATGCAAACAATGGAATATTATTTAATACTAGAGAAATGAATTACCAAGCTATGAAAAGATATGGATATAAATATTTAATAAATATTTGATTTTAGGCTTCTACCAGTCTATCAATAGTATTAGTATATTTTAACAGTGAATGCTCAGCATTCATGAATTTACCTAATAAAACATTTTGGGTTCAATATTTTAAATACTTCAACCTCTATGATTATATTCCTAATAATTTTGAATTGGGGTAAATAAACCTTAATTTTTTGTAACTTGTTTCTTATTGCAAAAGAGCTCAAAGAAATTTTAGAAAATAAAAATTTACAAAAAAAAAAGTTTAGTTTACTATTGCCAAATAATTTAAAACTTTATCTTATATTCAAATACATATATTTTTCTAAAATGATTTATATGCTACTAATACCAAAAACTTTTAGTTATACTAGATTTCATATCCTGCAATCAATGCCAGAAATCCATCTGGCAATGATTTGACTTAGAGTTAAGATGGGTGTTATTACAATGAAAGATGGAAACAAAGATAGTATAACAATTGGTGTTACATAACTTTTCCGTTTTGATCAAGTTACTAATCTACAAATGGCTTTTATCAGTGACAGACTTGGGAATTTAACAAAACTTTTAAACTAGCATGTGCGACTCATTGCTAGAAAACAACACAATCAATAACACTTTATTTAGATTAAATCATGACTATTTCTCCATTTGAATAAAAAAGGTAGCAACCCCAATAAGTTTATTGAACATGAAAAGTTGAAATGCTATAATGCTCCTAAGGAATTAAATGATCCAGTCAAGAATTACAAAAAAAGGATATAAATTACCAAAGTGTTTTTATAATTGTAATGTACAACTGCCCATTATCGTTCCATAGTGTAGGCTTGTACAAGAACTCTATAAAAGAACTCCACTTCTAAACTGTGGAAAATATGTTCCCTTTCCCCCTATATACAACTATTAAGCCATTCATTTAGCTTTTAAAATATCCACTTAATACAGGCTTTTTACACATTTGAACAGGCAGCAGGGCTCTATTCTTATCGCTTACATCTGAAGGATAGACTTCTAGCGTAAGAGGTAAAGCCCATAAAGGAGCCCAATAATAACAACAAAATACAGTTTAGTGAGCCCTTACAATCTGCCAGCTACCTTTCTGAGAATACTTCAGTTAATAAAACATATAAAATACCTGACCACAAAGAGCTTACATTCTTTTGAAATATAATAGTGAAATAAACCAATAATAGAGGGGCACCTCGGTGGCTCAGTCCATTGAGTGACTGCCTTTGGCTTGGGTCATGATCTCAGGGTCCTGGGATGTAACTCACCAACAGGCTTTCTAGGCAGTGGGGTGTTTTCTTCTTCCTCTGCGCACCCTCCCTATTCTCTCTCTCTCTGTCTCAAATAAGAAAATAAACCAGTAATAGAATAATGATTGATGGTTGATGGTGATAAGTGTTACAAAGATATACAAGAAAGGTAAAAGCCATTGAAGAATGCTGGGATGAAAGTTAATTTTATTTTGTGTTGGGTGGTTATATCTCATTTATGAGATGCTATTTGCACAAAGACCCAGGAAGTGAAGGAGAGTGTTATACAAATATTAAAGGAAAAGATTGCTCTAGGCAGAGCAAGTAAGTATATAGACTTTGTGTGAACAGCTTGTCTGTTACTTTTGAGGAAAAGCAAGGAGGTTCATAGTGGTGGAGAGAGGAAGAACGTATTGATGTATGACCTTCTAGTACATTGAAACGCCTTCAGTTTTTATTTAATATGAAAGCGGAAGATACCAAAAGTCTTTCAACAGCAGAATAAAATCATATGACTTGATTTTTAGGTTAAATTGCTGTACCAAAATAAATTTGCATGGAGAAAGGAGTGCAGTATGTGTGGAAGTGGGGTTATCAATCAAGTCAATAATTCAGGAACATATGATGGTGTTTTTAGCATGCTGGGTGGTAATAGAAGTGGTGAGGTATGGTTTTCATTGTGTATATATTTTGATGGTGAATATTCTGGTGAACAGGATGGGGTATGTGCAGGACAGACATCAACATTTATTTTACCTGCACAAACAGAAGGGTGGAGTCTTCATTCCCTGATATGGAGAGAACTCTGAGTTCAAATGTTCTTTCTCATTAAATGGCATAGTGATGATGAGGATTTAGTCAGACAGTGAAAGAGAGCAGTAAGCATAGTGTTAAGCGGTAAGACATTATAATACATTTGAACATCAAAAAACGTTGTGTTGGATCATCTGTTTATGTGTGAGTAAATAAATAAATAAAGCTTCCTGGGGTTCTGATAGAGGTAAAGAAGACTGCTATATGATCCAAAGGGGCACGTGCACCAAATGTTTATAGCAATAATATCCACATAGCCAAACTATGGAAAGAACCTAGATGTCCATCAACAAATGAATTATATATATATATATATATATATATATATATATATATATATATATACAATGGAATACTATTCAGCCATCAAAAGAAATGAAATCTTGCCATTTGCATTGACATGGATGGAACTGGAGGGTATTATGCTTAGCAAAATAAGTCAACCAGAGAAAGACACTATCATATGATCTCCCTGATATGAGGAAATGGAGGTGCAATTGGGGGGTTAGGGAAACAGGAAAAGAGTAAATGAAACAAGATGGGATCGGGAGGGAGACAAACCATAAGAGACTCTTAATCTCACAAAACAAACTGAGAGTTTCTGGCGGGGTGAGGAGGGTAGGGAGAGGGTGGTGGGATTATGAACATTGGGGAAGGTATGTGTTGTGGTGAGTGCTGTGAAGTGTGTAAACCTGGCGATTCACAGACCTGTACCCCTGGGGCTAATAATACATTATATGTTAATTAAAAAGAAGAAGAAGAAGAAGAAGAAGAAGAAGAAGAAGAAGAAGAAGAAGAAGAAGAAGAAGAAGAAGAAGAAGAAGAAAACTACTATAAATCAAATGCTATGGTTTTCAGCATAGAGTGTGTAATCAGGCATATTTTATTAAAGTAACCAAGTAAAATGATGGTCGAAAATTGGAATAACAGAAAACATAAAAATCAGAGATTTTAAAAAGAGATATGGGACAGTGTAGAGAATATAGTCAATGATATTATAATAGTGTTATATGGTGACAGATGGTGGCTATATTTGTAGTGATCATAGAATAATGTATGGAGATATTGAAAACCTGAAACCAATGTAACACTGACTACCAACTACACTCAAATAAAAAAATAGTAAAAAGAAAACATTTTAATTTAAAAAGATAAAAAGAGGGACAAGAATTTGAAAAGTGAATTTCAAAAAGAGTAAAGATGAGGCTAAGACATACTCTGAACCTTGAGGAAAACACCATTTTGAAAATTCTTCCCATCTTGAGAAAACTCAAATGAATCAATACCATAAAAGAACCCATTTTAACTGAGAGATGTAATGAATGCTCAAGAAATAATTTTATGACAGGATAATTCTTCCCTATGAAACAGCATACAGAAACCCGAGGAAACACCTGGAAGCCAAATAAACTATACTGAAAATAAGAATTAGGAAAAAGATGAATGATGAAAAATAAGAAAATTAGACCTGCGACAGAGACCTAGTGAAGAGAATTTTTAGCTTGTGGTTTAATGTTTTTGAGGATAATCTAGAGTTTATAACTGCCTTGAGGCAGGCTGGTTGTAGGCAGTTTAGGCATACCCCTAAGAGAAGCCTACTTTGGGCAGGTGGTGTTGGAGGAGGCCATTGGGCTGGACAAAGACAAATCCAACCATTTGACTAAAGTGTCTGTGAAGATGTTGAAGTCAGATGCAACAGAGAAAGACCTGTAAAACCTAATCTCAGAAATGGAGATGATGAAGATGATTGGACAGCACAAGGACACCATCAACCTGCTGGGTCCTGCACACAGGATGGTCCTTCGTACACTATCATGGAATATGCCTCCAAAGACAACATACAGTAGTACCTCCAGGCCCAGAGGCCTCCTGACTTGGAGTACTGTTACAATATCAGCCATAATGCAGCAGAGCAACTCTCCTCCAAGGACCTGGTATCCTGTGCCTACCAGGTAGCCTGAGGCATGGAGTACCTTGCCACCAAGAAGTGCATACACCAAGACCTGGCCACCAGGGAAGTGCTGGTGACAAAGGACAACATGATGAAGATCTCAGACTTCAGCCTTGCCAGAGATATCACCACATCAGTTACTATAAAATGAGAACCAACAGTGGACTGCCTGTGAAGTGGATGGTCCCTAAGGCCATGTTTGACCAGATCTACATCCACCAGAGTGACTTCTGGTCTTTTGGGGTGATCCTGTGCAAAATTTTCACTCTGGAAGCCTCCCATATCCTGGAGTGCCTGTGGAGGTGGTTTTCAAGCTGCTGAAGGAGTCATTTGATGGATAAGCCAATAAGTGCACCAGAGAGTTAGACACAATAATGAGGGGTGGCTGGCATGTGGTACCTTCAAGCTGCTGGTAGAAGACCTGGATCATACTGTGGCCTTGACCTCCAACCAGGAGTACCCGGACCTGTCCTTGGCCCTGGAACAATACTGTCTATGCTTTCCCAACACCCAAAGCTCCACCTGCTCCTCAGAGAAGAATTCCACCTTCTCTCATGTGCCGTTGCCCAGGGAGGCCTATCTGCCGTGACACCCAGCCCAGCTTGCCAATGGTGGACTCAAATGACTAGTATCCCTATTACTCCTGTCCAGATTCCGTCATAAGCTGTAACCCTTACCCCCCACCCTCACTGCAAGACTCACTGCCTTCTCCTTTGTCCCTTTCCTACTGGCAGGAGCCAGCTGCCTACCTGAGGCCTTCACCCCTTGAAGTTCACCTCTCTTCCCCTTCCTCTTCCTCCTCCTTACAACCTGCTCATGAAAGAAAGGAACAGAGAGGCAGGTACTTGCTCGTGGCTACTTCCTTCCCTCCCATATGTTGGACCAAGACCCCTCCCTGTCATCTGGTACTGCCTGGACGTCGAGGGAGTTGGAGATGAGGCATGCCAGTGAAAGCTGTCGGAGCTTTCCTGTTTTGGTTTTGTCTGCTTAGCATAACATGTAAGACTGAGTTCTAGTGGCAGGGACCTAGTCCTTGGGGCTATAGCACTAGCGAGGGGAGGTCAACTGCTCTGGGCCTTGGCTAAGAGCAAGCCCTGCTCCAGAGATATGGTGCCAAGGCCTTATTAATTTTGATACTAATTTGCTTTGCTGACCAAATACCTGGTATCCAAAGATGGGAAGGCAAAGACTGGAAGCAGTGTTGTGACCATGGGGTCCAGCCCCAAACTATGAAGAAAACACAAAGTGTATAAATCTGAGTAAGTATATATTTACACACCTTTTTAAATAGGTTGTTATCAAAGATTTAATCAAAGGGTAATATGCTCCTCGTGGCTGGGAAGCATCAGTTGCCATATATTAAAAACAAAGAAAAGAGGTGTCTGGGTGGCTTCCTCCAAGAAGTGTCCCTTCTTTTCAGGTCATGATCCCAGGGTCCTGGGATGGAGCCCCACATCAGGCTCTCTGCTCAGTGGGAAACCTGCTTCTCCTTTTCCCTCTGCCCTGCTTATAGTTCCTCTTCCTGTCTCTCTGTCTGTCAAATAAATAAAATATTAAAAAAAGAACAAAAAGAAACAAAATGTTTTTAAAAGGTCTTTTTTTTTTTTTAATTTTCTAGGGGTGCCTGGATGACTTAGTTGTTTAAGCAGATGTTTGCCTTTGGCTGAGGTCATGATTGCAGTGTACAGGGATCCAGCCCTGCATGGGACTACTTGCACCCCAAGGAGCATGCTTCTTCCTCTCCCTTTGCACATGATTCCCCCTGTTTGTGTGCTTCTTCTCTCTCTCTCTCTCTCTCTCTCTTTCTTGCTTTCAATAAATAAAATAAAATTTTTTACTAAATAAATAAAAAAATAAATAAATTTCTAAACCTACTTTCAGTTTAGGTCCCTTAACAAATATTGCTACTGCTTCATTTAAAAAAAAAAAGATAATTTAGAAAGATGCTTCCAGAGTTAAAAAGCTGTTTTGTTTCTTTGTCGGGATTCAATATAGAAGTGCTTTAAAAAGTAAAAGAAAAAATATGCTATATTAACTCTTATCACACTATAACTTTGGTGGTTATATCAAGATAATGAAAAGTGATTTTAAAGCAAATTTCATTATCAGACATAAAGATCAAGTCAAAATTACAGAAGAGTAAAAGGATGAATTCATCAGGGAGTATAATAATTCTTGACTTTTAATACGTAACAACAGATTTATGGATATATAGGGAAAAACGAAGAACAAAAATCATAACTTCTACCTTGGACGACAATTGGAAAATAATTTCAACACCCTTATTTTAAGATTACATAGACAAATGGTCATCACATTGGTAAGATATGTAAGACTTGAACAAAATGATCAACAACTGGATATGCATGATATTACATTACAGTAACTGAACTAACTGAGGTCAGTCTTTGGTGAATCACAGAAACAAAGGAATCTTTGTTTACAACATACAAGGAGATCTCAGGGAATAAGTTCCAAAGCCTTGACTGTTTGAACAGGAGAGAGATTTTTATTTAGTATTTAAGATGAATACTCAGAAGGGAGAGTTTTATTATCCCGTGTATGGTTGGTCATAAGGTTGTGGATGCATGCACATCCACATATGTATTTGTGCAATATGTATTGCATGTTCACCTGAATGAAACTTGTATTCCACCGAGGGCAGAAACTTCAACGTTAGAATAAAGCAGAGGTAACTGTTGGACAAGGTAAAGGGACTCTGCAGGCTTCAAGAGCAGATATAAACTAGATGGGGTCTTGGGCTTATTTTCTGGGACAAGGAATGCAAGGCCTTGATTGCTTTTGAAATAGCACTAGGAGTTTTGCCACTGATTTATTGTCTCAATAGCTTAGGCTATTTCCTGGTCTGGTGGTGACTGTTAGTTTTCCCATTGCCTTGTTCCCTCAAAATCCTTAATGAGTGAGGTTTTTGCATTTCTTTGTAAGAACCTCCCAGGAAGTTTTGGAAGAAGTGTGCTTGGGAGAGTACACAGGTGGGGTATAGATCATTGAAAATAGCTGGGGACAAAAAATGACTATTCTTATGTCAGGAAAACTATATCTCTTCTTTAATTTTCTGGGAACTTCTAACTCTTTCTTCTGATGTTACCAGCAGGCAACTGAGATATTACTGATTGTTCTCTTGAACCTAAGGAAAAGGAAATGTAGAAAGCAAAAGACAAAACTTTAAAATCTATCCTGCAACTCATCAATTCACTGCAGCCACCTCTCTGTCTTTCCCTTTCTCTTTTTCTTTCTCTTTCTCTCTCACTTTCTTTTTGTTGGCATATATCATGATACAACCACTTTGGAAAATAGTTTCAAAATTTTTTTAAATGAAAAATATGTTGCAGTTACACAAATAGCCATTTTGTTCTAGGCATTTCACCAAGAGAAACAAACCCTATGTTCATACAAGGACTTGTTTATGAATTTCATATCAGCTTTATTTTTAAAAATTGAAAACAGTGGAAATGTTCATCAATGTCCATCAATAGAGCAAAGACAATTGGAGATTCTCAAAGTAATGATGCTGAGAAAAGAAAAGCCAGGCAATGAATAGTATATACTGTGTGATTCCATGAATACAAAAAATCTAGAAAATACAAATTTATATAAAGTCACAGTCATCAAATATATGGTGTGATTTTAGTGCCTTCTTCTGTGCTCCCATAGCTTCCTACACTTGTATCTCCGAGCATTTGTTACACCATGTGAAAATATGAACTCTTTCTCTTTATTCTGTCTTACTAGAATAAGAATCCTTGAAATTTTATGGACATTTGAACTCTCAGTTATTAGCAGAAATTCTATCACACAGTAAGTTTCCAAATATAAAAGCCAGAGTTTTACAATGACTTCTAAGCTTTTACATGATCTAGCCACTCATTTAACCTCTGTGACCTCTTTCCCTGCTACTCTTCAGTCACTCACAGTGGCCTCCTTGCTATTCCTCAGATATGCCAGGCATGATCCAACCTTATGGCCTTCAAGATAGCCAATTCCTTTGTCTGGAGTGACCTTATTGCTGATAGTTCTGCGCAAATTCATCACCTTTCCATACCTTGGTTCAATTGTCAGCTTCATTGTAACTACCCTGATCTTCCTAATAAAAATTTTAACCCCCCATCCCCTGCCTAGCAACCTTGATTTTTCTTACCCTGATCGAATTTTTCTTTTTCCCCATTGTACTCATCCTTTTTGAATGCACTATGCCATTTTTATTAAGGTTCATAGCTTTTAATTGCCTCACCCATTAAAATAAAAGTTCTACAAAGCCAAGTATTTCATTTACCAGTGTAGTCTGAAGTAATATCTGCCATATAATAGTTCAGTAGACAACTGGTAAATTTCAAAATGAATTAATGTTGAGAGTATACTGAATTTCATAAGTCATTTCAATATTTTTTTCCATAAAATAAACTATGTAAAACATACCTTAAATTTACTTTCATCATATTTTATAGCATATAATGGACAACATACATAAGCCTTAAAGAAACAATCCTATAATTAACCATTTCATACCTACTTAAAAACTAATACTGCATAATACCACACTCTTAGATCCTCTTTGAATGCTCTAAAATAACCCTTCAAAGGAAATACATTTTTAAAAATTACAGATTTTTTGGCAAATAATGTAATAAAACAAAAGTTTTATTCATCTATGTAGATCAAAATAAATGTTTTTAATAAGCATGAAATTATAACTCTGAATGTGCTAAAATGAAACCACCTGCTAAGGGTGAGAGAACAAAAATAAACATCCTTTTTCCAAATAAGAGGAATTTATTACCTTTGAATCAAAGCATGTGGATTTGTTTTAACTGGCAATAAAGCAATATGGAGACACAAACCATAGAAAGTCATATTTTAGATTTCCAAAAGACTTCGAAGTAAAGAGTATACATTTTTTAATTGCTACATAATGCTACATAATGACAAGATGACAGGTTGTGACAAATAGCATTTTAAAAGCTCTACTCATACTCGAACGGAAGGTGTCATTTCCCATAATTTTATATATGTCTTTAATTTACTATATCTGGATACAACATATTACCAAACAGATGTTCATCAAAGACTAAATCATTTTTAATGGGACATAATAATTTGAACCTACATCTATTAATCATTCTTTTCGATCTAACATTTATAGTCTCGCTAAACATTTTATCAGTTGTTGACAAAATTCAAAATAAATAGGATAAAAAGTCGTGTTTGGAACAGTAGATTTCTTTTCAAATTGGCATTTAAATGAAAATATTTGCTGATATTTTTAAAACTTTAAATGTAATTTTATATATATCTGACCTATCAGATGATATAAAATTTTTGGAGAAAATATGACATATTTTTTGATCTTGGTTGAAGGTATTAATACAGAGCAACTGTTTGTATTATTTGTATTGTGATATCTTTGTTAATAAACATGAATAACTGGTATAAAATATGTTTTTTTTTAATTTTATTTATTTACTTGACAGAGATCATAGGAAAGCAGAGAGGCAGCCAGAGAGAGAGGAATGGAAGCATGCTCCCAGCTGAGAAGAGAGCCCACTGTGGGACTCAATCTCAGGAACCTGGAATCATGACCTGAGCCAAAGACAGAGATTTTAACCCACTGAGCCACCCAGGCGCCCTAAAATATGTTTTTTTTTTAAATATAGAAGTATAGTTCTTGCCAAAATATGGAACTAGCTGGAACTGAATGCCTCCTTCAAAGTCAGCTCTGGAGAATTATGCAAGTGTAATATGGAACTATTTCAGATATTAACCAAAAACAAAGAAATGATGATAAACTCCTTAAAAGACTCAAAGTTGCCCTTGACTGGTATGTTTCAAGCTCTATTCCTGGTTTGAAGACAGGTTTTAACAGGCCTGTCACTGTAGAAATCCGCTGGATGTTTAGAGGCTATCAGAACTGTACAAAAACCTTGAAGGGGTAAAGACTTGAAAATTCTTTAGAGAGATTAGCTCCCTAAGGCATTATTCCTCCACACATTTTCCTCCAATCAATTAAGACTGATGGATGAGGGGCACCTGAGTGGCTCTCTCATCACGTGGGTGGTGGGTTAAGCCTCTGCCTTCATCTCAAGTCATGGTCTCTGGGTCCTGGGATCCAGCCCCACATCGGACTCTGCTCAAAAGGAAGCCTGCTTCCCTCCCTGCTTGCCTGCCTCTCTGCTTACTTGTGATCTCTCTCTCGCTCTCTTTCTCTCTCTGTGTGTCCAATAAATAAATAAAATCTTTTAAAAAAGGCTGATGGATGATAAATTATGAAAACTGCTCCCTCCAAATGATGCTTTTTCATAAGGATTTAAGAATTTAAAATTGTAAGAATTTAAAATTGAAACTTGATCGCAGGATTTATCTTATAGAATAACATCAAGTGAAGGCAGTTATTATTCTGATGTATTTGTGATTCTGAATTCTTGGCCTCAATAGTAAATTTATTTTTAAATTCTCCCATGGAGTGGTGATTGGCCTTCAGTCTTTCATTGATGTACAACATTGGGTCAAATGAGATGTGTGTGCCCAGAACTATATATAATCTTCTTTGTATTTCACTGGAGATGGCATTTCTGAGTTTTGTTCAATTGAATTTGGACAGATGTTTTATTAGTCACTTCTAGAGTTGGCCCTGGAGAATATCTTCCTTTTTTTCTCTTCCCGATTCTCTGAAAAACCCTGATTAATTCACATTATCACAGTGATATCACAATTCAAGTTTTACCAAACACTATAGCTGCAAAATAGAAGGAAGCTACTCAGAATGGAATACTATTGTGAATGATTGAGAAAGAAAACATTATTATAATTAAGCTACCAGGTTTCAATGTATTTTATTGTTGCTTAGAAAATCCTAGCATACCCAGACTTTACAGAGATTTGATGATCCTAAGAGGAGCTGAACTCATGGACCAAAATAACTATGCACATAAAAAGTACAATTACTTACCAAAAAAGATGATGTGGTTAACTTTATATGGCAATCCAATTCCTGTTATTGGAACAGGAATTAAAAAAATAGCTTAGGGGCACCTGGGTGGCGCAGTGGATTAAGCCACTGCCTTCAGCTCAGGTCATGATCTCAGGGTCCTGGGATCAAGTCCTGCATCAGGCTCTCTGCTCAGCAGGGAGTCTGCTTCCCTCTCCCTCTCTCTCCCTCTGCCTGCCCTCCGTCTACTTGTGATCTCTCTCTGTCAAATAAATAAATAAAGAAAAACTTAAAAAAAAAAAAAAGAATGACTGTTCTTTTAAAAAATAGCTTAAAAGGGGCGCCTGGGTGGCTCAGTGGGTTAAGCCACTGCCTTCGTTTCAGGTCATGATCTCAGGGTCCTGGGATCAAGCCCCACATCGGGCTTTCTGCTCAGCAGGTAGCCTGCTTCCCTTCCTCTCTCTCTGCCCGCCTCTCTGCCTACTTGTGATCTCTCACTGTCAAATAAATAAATAAAATATTTTTAAAAATAGCTTAAAAGTATATGATAAAATAATGATATACATATACAAGGAAAAGAAAGATACTATACTGTGAATATAAATTAAGTGAAAATTGTTGAGATAAAGAATACAATAAATGGAGACTAAGATGAGTATAGCTGTAAAATGAATAAATGAGTTGGGAAAAACAAACAAACAAATTAATGACTTCTGCCCAAATACAGCAGAAGAGAAAAAAAAATAAAGAAAATATTTAAATAAGTACTGAGATAAATTTTGGAGAATTAAAGAAAGATAAAAGATACCAGACTTAAAATGATGCCAAACATGAGATATCAGAAACAAAACAAAACAAAAACTACACACACTAAAAACCACTCGTATACATTATGGTGAGTTTTAAGAATATCAAAAACAGAGAAGAGCATAAATGATGCCCAAGAGAAGAACAGATCACCTAAAATGTACAAGAATAATACCGACAGCACAATTCTCAATAGTAATAGCATATAAAGAGACAGCTGGGTGTTTGTATAGATGGAAAAGATATTTGAAACTAAGTATTATACATCAATCCAAATTATTGATTAAATTTGAGAGCACAGTAAAATACAATGAAGCATGTTAGGTCTTAGAACATTTATCACACAGAGACACACATTTTGGAAAACTTCCTCGGAAGACAGCTCAATTTAGATCGAGAAAACAGAATTATGTACTCAAAGGCACATTTTGAAGGAAGGATTGAATATAGTCTGCACTGCAAATATTCTTTAATCGTATGTTCTGAATTTCCTAAATTTAAGAAGAATTTGTTCAAATATTTACCTTTAAATAAATCCTAGGAGACTTTTTCTTGGATTCTGGAAAATCAGTCCATTTGGATACAAATCTTTTTGTCACTGATGGAAATTTTGATAGCCCTTAACTGTGGAATGCCTAATGTATTGTTACAGCAATTGTGATTTGCCAATACATGGGTGATGTGTGTGTGTTGTGTGTGTTTATTTTTATTTTTGATGGTTTTACTCTTCTATGAGATTTTTAAGTAGACATGATTTTAATAAATTATGATTTGTTGAAATTTATCTGAGGTTATATATAATACATTATATTCATTATTAAATTTGATAATATACAATAAAGTATTTATGGACATATGGAACAATATCAAATTCTACTATTAATTCATATTAATAATTACCATAAGAGGAAAAAGGGATATTTTTCAAGATGAAAATTAGCGAATTTTTCAGAATATGATATGGTGTTATTCACTGAACAGAGGGAACAAATGTCAAAGTTTAACACAGTTTACAGAATGTTTTAACATAAATTGAAATTTAAATCTGACCAAATTTCACAGTTTTAAGTAAAATGATAGCACTTTATATCCTTGAAAAGTGGTAAGTACCCAAAACATGGCTTAGAAAAACAAATTTAACACTACACTAGTCTGAGATGGTTAAGTTATGGTACAACTTGCCATTGTGTATCATCAAATGGTATATTTTTTTCTTTTGGGCTTGTCATTATATTTTATTTTAGCCATTCTGGTAAGTGTGTAGTGATATCTCAGTGTCATTTTAATTGCATTTCCTTGATGTCTAATTATGTCAAAATATATTACTTTGATGTTTAATGCTCTGAGCTTTCTCAGTTCAAGACCATGAAGCCACTTAGGGAAAATACAGTTGCAGAGGCACTCATAGACCAACTCTTATTTCGAAATAAGAAGAAACATTACTACCCATTCCAACAAAAAATAGATTTGTTATGCAGGAGGGATTTTATAAATTACCTGACACAACTTATATAGTAAGATGAAATGGGACAGGCGGCTTCTTGCAGCTATATACAACATCATTTTAATTTCAATTTTCAGTATAATTTTTCCAAGGTATACACAGAATATATATTTAATGTAAATTGTGAACATTTTAAACTCTGTATATGGAAATTAATCAATTTTAAGTTTATAACAATCAAAATTAACGGAAGTTTATTTTAAAATAGTTAGCTTTCTCTGCATTGCAGGACAGAATAATCAAGAATTGGTAAGAAAAGAGTAATCTCTGTAAAATTACCGGGGGTGCATTATAAAGTGTTCGGTAACCGATCAAACTCACAATTTGGATTGAATGGCAAGTGATTTTTAAAATCTGGAACTCATTGTCAATTTTTTTTCTTCATTGTGTCTTAATAAATTACTGTGTTCATTTGCATGGACGTGAAGAAAAATGCATGACATTTCATCTCAACACTAACACCTTTAACTGGCAACTCTGAATGTACTTTACAGCAGTGTAACAAAGTAAAGATCAATGATGTTTCATGAAATATTTGTTATAATTCTCAAGGAGATAGGGAGTTTGTGCAAAAATGCAAATCACTTTGCGACTAAACACATTGTTTATTTCAGCTAATTTTAAGAAAATATGCTGAGAATCTCTCAAAAAAGGAAGCAATGATTTAGGTTTGCCTTCAAAATCCTTATCTAATCCTGAACCAACAGCACATAGCTCAAAGAGCAACTTATTTGAGCAGCTCCAATTTACACATTTCCTAATAATGCTTAATTTAGTGGAATTTCTGTCCAATTATGGTAATTTGATGTAATGAAAGGCAAAAGTTCAAAACGATCATCCTTAATTTATATAGATGCCAAACTCTGCATTTTCTGAATGACGCCCAGGAACATATTTTCAAAAACAAACAAACAATGCCAGAACCACTATTTGGTCATCTCTAGGCAGAAAGTGACTCAGAGCTTACATTACTCTCTCCCTGAAAGTATACTGTAGGCACTGAAACTACTACCCTGAGTCTGTGCTATCAAATTCCTTAAGTTAGAAAGTTTTAAAACCCGTCTGTGTGGGAGTATTTCATTTACAGATAGAGATTTGGTTGTTTATACATTTTCATACTTGATTTTTAGAGTGTAATAAGTATGTTTTAAAATTCATGGTGGTTTTGAATACTGTTGGATAATTGAGCTAAAATGGTGTATCCATTCCTCCGAGGAAACAGAAAATATAGAAAGGTAGTGCTTTTCAAATCTGACATCTTTGAGTCATTGCAGTTTCATATAAATGCAATAGGAAAAGTGTCATTCATGTTTATGATATTTTCTATAAATAAATTAGAATGTACTGGAGGCCTGATATAAAGTGGGATGCCTAAACTTCAGTAAGATCTTGTTTTCAATTCAAAATAAATTTTATTTTTTATTTTTTTATAATGTCCCTCAATTTCAGATAAGCACCCCCATAAGGTCCACTCCGTTTTTTTAAAGATTTTATTTATTTTATTTGACAGATAGAGATCACAAGTAGGCAGAGAGGCAGGCAGAGAGAGAGGGAAGAGGAAGCAGGCTCCCTGCTAGGCAGAGAGCCCGATGCGGGGCTCGATCCCAGGACCCTGGGATCATGACCTGAGCCAAAGGCAGAGGCTTTAACCCACTGAGCCACCCAGGCGCCCCAAAAATAAATTTTAAATTGAATTATGCACCTCTAAGTTCAGAGACAATAAACATCAACCAACACAATTAATAAGTTCTATTTCTTAAAATTTCGGGAACATTGATAGTCTCATCTCCTGGAAGAACAACAGCTAAAATTTTTGGTCATGGATTCTTGCTAAAATATCACTTTCCCAAAGAAAATTAATGTTATGAATTTTCATTGATTGTTATTGATCATGAATAATATAACAACCATGATAAAAAGAGTAGGAAAATCATGATATCTCATCTGTAAGGGCATGTGGAAAGTAGGAAATGCTAATAAAAATAACTACCATTATTTCCTAAGTTAACATAATATAACAGAACAAAAATATTTCAAAACAATGTTTTCTTTTTTTTTTAAAGATTTTATTTCTTTATTTGACAGAGAGAGATCACAAGTAGGCAGAGAGGCAGGCAGAGAGAGAGGACGAAGCAGGCACCCTGCTGAGCAGAGAGCCCAATGTGGGACTCAATCCCAGGACTCTGAGATTATGACCTGAGCCGAAGGCAGTGGCTTAACCCATTGAGCCACCCAGGCGCCCCCATAACAATATTTTCTAGGCTCATTCTGATAACTCTTTTCTACATTCAAATTTAAAGGTTGAGGCATGTGATATATATTACACAAAAAACATCCCAAGGAATTCGTTAAAAAAAAAAAAACTCTTAATAAAGGACAAATCCAAAGGAATTTCTTTTCCAATTTTTTTAAATTTTTTATTTTTTATAAACATATATTTTTATCCCCAGGGGTACAGGTCTGTGAATCACCAGGTTTACACACTTCACAGCACTCACCAACGCTCATACCCTCCCCAATGTCCATAATCCCACCCTCTTCTCCCAAACCCCCTCCTCCCAGCAACCCTCAGTTTGTCTTAATCTTTTCCAATTTAATTAACAAATTATGAATCGACTTACCTATTTCATCACAGCGTATCAGGCACCAATAATATTTTTTAATCGTCATACCTGATGCAATAGTTACCATCTTTCAGACATACTGATCATGAACAAGCAAATAAACAAGAGCACCGTAGCTTAAGATCTACCTGCATAAATATAGGCTACTTCAGACAATCTCTTCACGACAACATAGCAATGAATAGAAATCATACATGCTCTGTAATGGACACTCAGATGAGATAGAAGGTGATGATGTTAATATATGCAGAATCTTTATTAATTACATTGTAAAACATAATATGGAAAAACAGAATACAATTTTAGAAATACCCAGGTCACCATCATTGTTTTATTTTTATATGTGTAGATAAGGAGTTTAATAAACAATCCATGACTATTCAACTCCTTATATTTTGAAAATTTTAGCAAAAGTAACAAACCTAGCACCTATAAAATTGTACCTATCTGCAACATACAGCTTTGCCAGCATGGTAGAGGAAAAGCAAAACAAAATAAGTAAGAAAAGTTTAACATTTCACAAGAGTTTTACTTTTATTTTTTATTTATTATTTTTTATTTTTCATTTATTATTTACTTCTATTTTCTACTTTATTTTAATGAAAATGTCATGACCATAACATAAGAGCAGAATTAAACCAACATGAGAAATTATATTTTCATAAGTTAAAATAAACTAGCTTGGTGATTAATTCAAAATTATATTACAAACTTCAGTGTCCTTGCAGTAAGTATCACTGCATAAACAAATAAGTCAGGAGTCATAAACTAATGATGATTCTAAATGTTATTTAGAGAGACATTCTGTTCTTAATATATTTCAAATATTCTACACAAGGCAAAGTGGATCCAAGTAATCTGTAGGCAAAATAAGATTTTAGAGAAGTATATATTTCCAACAGTATTTATAAAATATTACCTTTATGTAAGGCATCATCCTGGACTTTGTGGAAAACACACAAAGGAGTAAGAAGTGGCCCTTCAAGAAACATATACAATATCAAGGTTTAACATGAAGCAGCATGTCTTCTCTAAGTAAAAAAAACATTGTACCAACTGACTTTACTGAAACTTTATATTTATTGCTCTCATTTTAGGTCATAGTGTCCTTCTGCATGCAGGCTGCTATAACGGACATGATATAGACTTAATAGCTTATAAAGAACAGGAATTTATTTCTCACAGTTCCAGAACAAAGAAGGTCAAAATTAAGGAATGGGCAGATCCAGGGAGAGCCCACTTCCTCATAGATGGCTATCTTCTCACTGTAAACGTACATGATGAATGAAGCAAGAGAACTCTCTGGGGTCTCCTTTAAAAGGACTGTAATCCCACTTATGACCTAATCACCTCCCAAAGGCCCCTATGTTTTAATACTAGCACTTACAGAGTTAGATTTCATAATATGATTTTGGAAGACATAAACATTCACACCATAGTATATATAAACAAAAAAAGACACAAAAACAACAAACAAAAAAATTATTTTAACTACCTATTATTTTCAACTACATAAACTTTTAATTTGTTTCTATATAATATTAAATAACTCATTTGAGTGATTCACTTATATCCAATGCATCTGAGTGCAATTAAATTTGCTTACCCAGCATATCCAGAAGCATATTTCTTCAGACTATCCCATTCCCCACCTTACAGGATTTACCACAATTAGAAGACAGGGGATAGAGGATAGATAGATAGATGTATACATAAACACACTTGTACATACACATATGCATATTTTTTCCTGTTAATGATACTCATGCAAATAAAATTTAAGCTCAAGGAAACCTGTCTTGTGTGTTACTTAATATCCAGTTTTTAGTCAACATCCAAAAACAAATAATCCAATAAAAACATGGATAGAAGACATGAACAAGTGTTTCCCCAAAGAACACTTTCAAATGTTCAGTAGATACATGAAAAGATGTCCATCATCATGTATCATCAGGAAATTGCAAAGCAAAACTAGAAAGAGATACCACCTCACACCTGTCAGAATGGCTAAAATCAACACTACAAGAAACAAAAGGTGTTGGAGAGGATGTGAAAAAGTAACACTTGTGGGGGCTGCCTGGGTGGCTCAGTGGGTTAAGCCTCTGCCTTCAGCTCAGGTCATGATCTCAGGGTCCTGGGATCAAGTCCCACATCGGGCTCTCTGCCAGGCATGGAGCCTGCTCCCTCCTCTCTCTCTCTCTACTTGTGATCTCTCTCTGTCAAATGAATAAAATCTTAAAAAAAAAGAAAAAGTAACAATTGTGAACTGTTGGTGGTGATGCAAACTGATACAGCCATATTTGAAAACAGTATGGAATTTCCATAAAATTTAAAAATAGAAGTCCTTTGTGATCCAACAATCCTGTTGGTGTGTATTTACCCAATGAATATAAGAAAACTTATTCAAAGGGATGCTAGCACCCCTATGTTTATAGCAGCATTATTTATAAAGCTAAGATATGGAAAGCGCCCAAGTATCCATCAATTGATGAATAAATAAAGAATAAGTGGTATGTATATACAATGGAATATTATTCTGCCATAAAAAAGACTGAAATCTTGCCATTTGCAATAACATGGTTGGAACTAGACAGTATAATGCTAAAAGTGAAATAAGTCAGTCAGAGAAAGACAAATACCTTTACTCATATATGGAATAAAAGAAACAAAACAAACAAGCAAAGGGGAAATAATAAGACATAGAAAGAGAAACAAAGCAAGAAACAGACATTTCACTACGGAGAACAAACTGATGGTTACTTGAGGGGATCTGAAAGGAGTGATGAATTAAGTAAGTGATGGCGGTTAATTAGAGCACTTGTCATGATGAGCACTGAGTGCTATATGTTATATTGTACACATGAAACTAATACAACCATGTATGTTAACTAACTGGATTTCAAATGAAAATTTTTTAAAATCCCAGTTTTTAGCTCACATTCTGGCTTACAAAAGGGATTTAGTCAGGAATTTGGAGATTAGTTAATGAACAAATAAGGGGTGAACAGGCAGTTGTTAGATAAAATTACTATCCTTTCTGGCATGATCTTATACCTTTTATCTAGAATTATTTTTAGCACTTTAGACTCTTCCTATTTTATTTTGAGTCATTAAACAAAAATTTCCTCAAAGGACCTTAGACTCCATCCAATTTGAGCAACAGTGTGAGAGAGGAAATGATGTCCAGGAGGAAAAAAAAAAGATGAAACTACTTTTGTTTACTAGTGAATGCATAGTTCTTCCACAGAAGAAGCTCTAAATGGTCATGGCTCCAGCTTTATATGTGTTCAGTCATATGTTCAGAAGTAGGTAACACTATCAAAAAATATAAAGCATCTGAGATTATTTTCCCTTATTTGAAAGCTGGTGTATGAGTCTGCCGTAGTTTCTTGGGTGTTGATAGAAGACGCAGACTAATGGTTCAGAAATAATATAGTTTATTATTCACAGCAATAGAGGTAGCCAGAATATTAACAGTATTTGTGTGTGTGTGTGTGTTTGTGTGTGTGTGTGTGTGTGTGTGTGTAGGGGTGGGAGTTATATATCAGTTCTGAGCCTCAGTTCCCACAAGAAGAATCAAAACAGAGGCAGAAAATATTTGCAAACACAACAGGTTAAGTTAAAAGAAAAAGATACTATTTCTGTCTTCCAAGTCTATTCAATACAACCATCTTCAAAGGATGGCCTAGAACAAATAATAAATGCAGAAATGTAAGCAACCAATTGAAAAGTGTCTCCCAAGAAACACACTTTGAGAGTCTTCATTTGACAAAAATACTATAGGATATTACATGGATCAGGTGCATTGAATACTGGAAGGTTAAAATTACAAGGGACCAAATATTTTTAAGAAGTTCTGGCATCCAGTAGAGTTCAAATAGGTTTTATAAGATTGAGGAAAGAAGCCATCAAAACCTGGGCCCAGGGGCACCTGGGTAGCTCAGTGGGTTAAGCCTCTGCCTTCGGCTCAGGCCATGATCTCAGGGTCCTGGGATCGAGCTCTGCATCAGGCTCTCTGTTCAGCAGAGAGCCTGCTTCCCCACCCCCTCTCTCTGCCTCTTTGCCTACTTGTGGTCTCTGTCTGTCAAATAAATAAATAAAATCTTAAAACAAAACAAAACAAAACAAATACCCTGGGCCCAATTTTACCAAAAGTATGATGCTGATTCTAGTCTCTATGATGTTATCCCTTGAAGACAATGTCTCTAATTGAGTTGAATTAGTTTAATAAAGAGCATACCCCCATTTGTTGTAGGAGATGAACAATATGCAAGAGGCAAAATGCCACATGGAAGCCACCTGGTCTTCAGTGGAACATAGAATCAGTTCCTTTGGGATGAATTTGTTCCACATTTGACTTCCCACTTAAGGGAAAATAAGAGTGCCTTCTAATAGATTTTAAATAGGAAATGACAACGGAAGCTTATACAAGATTATAAAATGGGAAATTTCATTTAGATAAGCAATCATTTCAAAGTCATCTTCTTAATATTACAGACTCTTCACATAATCATAATTTTATTTTGGTATTATATGGTAATTTCAAATATAGTAAATATAAAGAATTTACCTCTGTAATTATAGCGAGTCTGGTCGTAGTTTAATGGCAACAAATCTTCAATTTAGAAGTATGGTCTACCAATTATTAATACATTCGGAAATGGTGTGTCATCTTCACTCCACTTGTCTCACTAAAACAGTGAGCCAAAAAAAGTAGGTCCAAGCTGTTTACTATGGTCAAAATGGGTTGCTTTTGCACTTGGTAAAGAAGCAGTCATATTTTGGAAGAAGAAACTGAGGCTATTAATATTTTCAACTTATTTTCAGAAAAGGAAAGAAAGGATAATCTAAGCTAAAGCCAAAATCTTACACAAGGTGGCAGGAGAAAGATCTTTTCCCAGATAAAGGGTTTTTCAACTTAACCATCTTAGGAGGAAGAAGAGATGAGACATTGTGGACTTGACTAACTTTTTTACACTGTTCAAAAAGTTTTCAAAATAATGTGTATTATTTTTCTTCTTTTAGTTGAGACAAAAACAAACAAACAAACAAACAAAAACACTAATGAGCTTACTCTTAAAAGGAGGTAAACAAGAAACTAGCAAAGATTGAGTGTTAGGTATTGTCCCCCTCCTTTTTTTTTTTAATTATGTTATGTTAGTTACCATACAATACATCATTAGTTTTTGAAGTAGTGTTCCATGATTCATTGTTTGTGTAAAACACCCAGTGCCCCATGCAATATGTGCCCTCCTTAATACCCATCACCAGGCTCACCCATCCCCACATCCTTCTCATCTTTAAAACCCTCAGTTTGTTTCTTGGAGTCCATAGATTTTCATGTTTTATTTCCCCCTCCAATCCCCCCACTTCATTTTTCCTTTCCTTCTCCTAATGTCCTCCATGCTATTCCTTAGGTTCCACAAATAAGTGAAACCATATGATGATTGACTTTCACTGCTTGACTTATTTCACTTAACATAATCTCCTCCAGTCCCATCCATGCTGATGCAAAAGTTGGGTATTCATCCTTTCTGATGGCTGAGTGATATTCCATTGTATCCATAGATCACATCTTCTTGATCCTTTTGTCTGTTGAAGGGGATCTTGGCTCTTTCAACAGAATGGCTATTGTGGACATTGCTGCTATGAACACTGGGGTGAATATGGCCCTTCTTTCCAGTAAAATAGAGCTAGCCTATGACCCAGCAATTGCACTACTGAGTATTGACCTCAAAGATACAGATGCAGTGAAAAGAATTAGGTATTGTTAAAGCACAAATGCAGGGGATAGAAGTTATGGTACAGAAGAGGGAAGGGCAACCATATGGCAGAGTAGAATAAAGTAGCTCAGGAAGAAATTAGTCATATCCAGATATTGTAAGGCATGTGGGGTTGGCAGGGAGAGCATGAGAAATCATGAGAGAAGAGAGAGAAAATGGACCAGGCAGGAGAGGTTTATAACATTTTAACATCTAAGGTAAGCATATGCAAAGCAGAATAGGGAAAGAAATAAAAGTTTTTATAAGACTCAATACATAAGGAATAACGTGGAGGACACTGGGAGATGGAGAGAAGTGTGCTGGGGGAAATCGGAGGGAGAGACAAACCATGAGAGACTGTGGACTCTGAGAAACAAACTGAGGGTTTTGAAGAGGAGGGTGGCAGGTGGTTGGGTGAGCCCAGTGGTGGGTATTAAGGAGGGAATTTTTTACATGAAGCACTGTGTGTGGTGCATAAACAATGAATTTTGGATCCCTGAAAATAAACTAAAAGAAAAAAAAGACTGACTACAGACATGGACCACAGTGTAACACAGATATGGAACTCACTGTAATACCAGCCACTTCCCACCGACACACGCAGACTATGATAATAATAAATAATAATGCAATTAAGAAAATTGCCTGCCAAATAATTTTTCCTCTTTTTTATTTTTATGATTATTATTTTTATTTTATTTTTAAAGTTTTTATTTAAATTGTAATTAGTTAAAATAAGGTTAATATTAGTTTCAGGTGTACAATATAGTGATCAACACTGCCATACAATGGCTTAAATAAAAAAATGAAAAAATTTTTTTTAAAATTTTATTTTTAAATAAAACCTCTATACCCAAGGTGGATTTCAAACATACAACCCCAAGATCAAGATTTACATATTTTACTGACTGTTCCAGCCAGGCACCCCAACAAATAAAAATTTTATAAAATTGTTGAGTTTGTGGGAGTCTCATTTGCTTAGTCAGTTAAGTGTCTGCCTTTGGCTCAGATCATGATCTCAAGAGTCCTGGGATCCAGCCCCATATTGCTCATGCTCTCTCTCTCTCTCTCTGGCTTTGCTCTTAAATAAATAAAAAAAATATTTTTTAAAAAATTGTTGAGTTTGTTTAACTAGTTTTAAACTAGTAGACAGAGATGAAGATAAAGTATGATGTCATGGCACGGAAAAATACAACTTACACGTTTTAAAAAAAAATGTGCAATGCAAGTTACCTCACTTCTTTTATCACCACACTGGGACTTTCCCTACTGAGTTGTTGTAATGTAAGGACCTATTTTATATTTTTATATTTTAGCAAGAGGCTTTCATTGAGGTTAACCCTTAAACTGTCCTTGCTCCCCTTCCCCCAGAGGATTCACTTAAAAACAAGTCCTGGAAATCAGCTCCAGGTAACAAAGCCCATATACAAGGGTGGGTCAGGCCAGGTGGAGACATCAATCAGCGGGAGGGGGGGCGGTGTTTGCATATTGTCTCCCTAGATACTAAGGAGTATGTCCCACTCCTCTGCCCTTTGGGAACCTTTTTGGCACTAATCCTAATCAAGGTGTAATAGGCTGGGTCAAATGTCTATACTAGGGTAAATTGAACCTCAATTGGTCACCTAGCCTCACTGTGGAGTTTCCTGTGTGTGTTAAAATCTCATTGGTCACCT
This sequence comes from Mustela nivalis, assembly GCF_964662115.1. Lineage (NCBI taxonomy): Eukaryota > Metazoa > Chordata > Mammalia > Carnivora > Mustelidae > Mustela > Mustela nivalis. Next base: position 76,177,218 of record NC_139040.1, read on the forward strand.
GTGCATGGCTAGGCCTGACTGCATGGCCTTTGCCCTTAAAAGCTAGACTGTGAAACAGCAAAGGGTTGCCTTCTCTCATAAGAGGTGTGGCCCCGAACGTTCGAACGTTCGGTTAGATTCTTGATGCTTGGCATGAAATAAAGCTTTGCTTGACCTTTGCTTTACATCAGTCTCGCTCCTTTAATCATAGACCCATTATTGGCGCATAACAGTATTAATCTTAAAGTTATAAGTCTACAATGCATCCATCATCCATTCTACCCCTTAACATTCCCCTTTGGACAGACCCATGATCTAGAACAAGCCTTATTTTATAGTGCCTTGTAGGAGATTTTTGCTGCTACCTATATTGCCTACTTTCCTCTCACCATTACCACGGAAATTGGGTCCACTGAAACAAAGGGGTAGTGTAAGAAATTAAGACTTCCATAAATCTCTTTAAATAATAAAGTATAAGATAGTGATACCTTTTTTTCTGCCACACAACCATTTCTTGCAAGAATAAGGTCATATAAGAGAATTTACAACACATGCTAGCATTATCCTACTGGACCCAGACCATTTGTATGTTTCTCTGTCTCTGAGAAATGTAGTTATTTACATGACTGAAACCTAAAAATTGTTTGATATGACTACTAATATCACCTACATTATTTTAAAGCCTGTTTAAGGCTTCTGTAATACATAGGCTTTGTAAACACTTATTAAGCATCTTGTATATATCAAACACTTTAAAAATCTCTGCTTTAAAAAAAAAACAAACTCTACCTCAATGGAACTTTGAGTCTGAAAAAGATACAGGCAATATACAAGGCAACAGATAGAATAATTACATATTTGATTATAAACTCTGAGGATGTCACCTTAAATTGATATGAAAATGATCAGAAGGATCTGGATTTCTTGTCAAAATTTTTTGCCTTAAAAAGAAATTGATATTTAGGGAAAGTTGTTACTGAAAGAGGTCCTGTGTCAACCAAAAATGTTAAACCATGATCTCGCTAAATTTTCCAGTTGTGATCATTGCTTTGTTTAGCTGTCTTCTATTAAGACTGAATTTAGTAATTCAGTCTCAGATTTCAGTAAGTCTTTTTTTAAAGATTTTATTTATTTATTAGAGAGAGAGAGGGAGGGGCAGAGGGAGAGGAAGAACCAGACTCCTTGCTGAGCAGGCAGCTGATGCAGGACTGGATCCTAGTACCCTGGCATCATGACCTAAGCTGAAGGAAGACACTTAACCAACTGAGCCACCCAGGCACTCTAGACTGTAAACTTCTTAAAGGTAAAAAAGTTTATTCTTCTAGTAGTTCCACAGACATTTCTAACATCCATAAGAAAGCATGTACTGATGTAAAATGCCAGCAAATCAAATTATTTAAAAAAGAAAGAAAGAAAGAAAAGATATATCTGGATAAAGAGAAAAACAGAAAATCTAATAATACATTGAATTATTAGAGCAAAGAGTGGAGGAAGAGAAAATAAATATGAAATAGAGTTTTCCACTAAAAGAAAAAAATTGAATAAGGCAGGAGATTTAGAAAATTATTATGACAGACTTGAGAAAAAAATAAAATAGGAATTTTTAGAAAATAGCAATGAATGAAAAGGTCAATTGTTCCTACCTCTATAATATTAGCTGTTTGTTGTTGTTGTTGTTGCTAATTTACCTATTTAAGCTAATAAACAAAGAAAGGTTTCATTTAGGAATAAGGTTTCTATGTATATATATATATATTTTTCCCATTTAGGGATACGGTATATATATATATATATATGTATATATATATTTTTTAATTTTAATTGTTAGAAAATGTGTCACAGAAAGTGTTTAAACTTTAAGATACAGATGCAACATGTAACGAACTGCATTGTTTGAACGTCTAATTTGTAAATGCTGTTAGAGGAAACTTGGTGGAAATGTTCTTATGTGCTTGTGTTTCTGGAACTAAGTATATTTATTAATAAGGAATAGTCTAAAATTATGAAATGACCAGGAGTGGACAATTTTCCTAATCCTATCAGCTCTTTGCAGCTCTTTTATTAGCCCCCTTCAGGAATATCAGCTTTATTTATCTAATTAAATTTTATATTAATGTGCTTTTGACTTTTGGCCTTTCTCTTCCTTCTGTTCTTTTTTTTTCCCTAAATTACATGTTTCTGTTTAACAGCTACTATCAATTCTTTGATATGAATACTCAACATCAATTTACTAACTCCAGAGATGAAGGAGCATCAATATTTAGAAGTGAAGAATACAAAGCCTTGGGCATCTGGATGGCTCAGTCAGTTAAGCATCTGCCTTCAACTCAGGTGGTGATCCCAGGGTCGTGGGATGGAACCCCAGGTTGAACTTTCTGCTCAGCTGGGAGCCTACTTTTCCCTCTCCTTCTGCCTGCAGCTCCCTTTGCTTGCGTTCTCCCTCTCTTTGTCAACTAAATAAAATATAATAAAATAATATAAATAATACATTTATTTATTTATTAAAATGCAATTATTACACAATACATAATGTATTGCATAATTATAATAATGATTCAATAATTTATTAAATATTTATATTAAATATATTTATATTAAATATATCAATTTAAGTAAATAAATATTTTTAAAATTTAAAATATTTCAAATTTAGATTATTAAATATTAAATCATTAATTTAATAATATCTAAACATAATTAAATAAATTAATAATAAATAAATAAATAAATAAATAAATTTATTTATTAAAATGAATAAAATAATGTTGTCATTATCTGAGCATGTATTTTTAAATAGTCTAAAAAAAACCATCTAATAAAGTCTAAATACATTGAGTTCAGATATTTATACAAGTTAATCCAGACACTCAACCCACAGACAGTTTCAAAACATTTGTTTTTATCTACTACTCAAAATACGATTGTAATGTATTTATTTGTAACTTTGACATAGCAAGGAAACTTGGAGGAAAAGGAGACATTTTCTTTTAATATTTGAAAATTATTTTGTTGATTTAAAAAAAATAAAAACCTTAACACGTGAGCATTTCTTCTTAAATAACACTGTGAAGTTTCTGAGTCGCATTCTATTAAAAGTGCTGATAAAATGGCCTCAGTTACTCATTTAAATTATCAGCTGAATGAGTAACAAATGAAGTAGAGAGCTTTTTAATTATTTATGAATGTATTGCTTGTGGATGGAGTGCCACATAGAGTTACCTCTCTTTTTGGCTTTGTTTTGTGAGCAGCAGTGGAATCTATGAATGAGATTAAACATAAGGACATTCACAGAAATTCTTAATGAACTTCTGGGGAAGGGCAATAAGTGCAAGGAAAAACTGCAGCAAGACTAATTACAAATTTCAAGTGGTCATCGCTTAATTATAGAAGCTTTTAAGTTCAAGTAATATATCCTTTTCATGAGCCTATCATATTGTATTAATTACCACAAACTGCACTCTTGAACACTTATCTTTTCACATATTTCTTATTCTTAGTACTTAAAATTACCCTTATGATTGATAAGTAAATGGATTTTACAGACAATGCATTTATTTACATAAATAAATAATGCTTTTTATATATATAAAAAAAATTGAATATGTGTGTGTTCAATGATTTTTTTTCAAATTAACATCTTAATTCTACCACATTAGTTACAAATAGATATAGACTTTATAGATTCATCAAATATTTTATTCTCAAATTTATATGTCCTTTGTGAAGTAAATGAAACTGTATATATTAAATATAATCCTATCACATGTAACAGTTTCTAGTGCATCCAAGGACATACATAAGTCAGGTCCTACTCAAGGCATCACGGATAACTGGATTTAACTTTCTATCCTAGGAGTCTTCTGTATATTTCTGTGGCTTTTATACTACAATCAGGAGGAAGAATTCTTTTGCTAAAAGCTTCCAAATGACTATGTGAGTAGATTATTTGGAGACTAGTGATATAATATTATTGTTTAATATGTGAAGCATGATAAAATAAAATGCTATTGCCATATTTAATTTGTTCAGTAAAGCATTCATTTAGTTATCAAGCATTCACTTTCTTTTTTTAAAGATTTTATTTATTTATTTGACAGACAGATGACGAGTAGACAGAGAGGCAGGCAGAGAGAAAGGAAGGGAAGCAGGATCCCTGAAGAGCAGAGAGCCTGATGTGGGGCTCTATCCCAGGACTCTGGGATCATGACCTGAGCAGAAGGCAGAGGCTTTAATGCACTGAGCCACCCAAGAGCCCCAAGCATTCATTTTCTTTATACAGAAGAGATAGAACAATATTACATAGTAGAAAATACAGTAAATAATCTAGAAACCTTGATCATGTTGTTTTGGCAATTTTAGAACATAAAATTAGCTAAAGCTCAAGTGCAAGTTATATTTGTATCATAGGAGGAAAAGTTAATTAAAAGTTTGTTTATTACCATAGTGTAACACTTCAACAAAATGATAACAAGTCCAAAATCAATGAATATATGAAGTATACAATAAAAACAATAATCTTGAGTGTATGTGACTCACTGTAGGTATTGATAGGCTAGAAATCAAAGGGGAAGTATCTATAGGGTTTGTTCAGTTCCATGCTCATCAGATTAATAGGCTTTCTCATATTGCTTCCTTCACCACATTAATTTGTTTAATGAAGTTTTCAAGAGTTAAAGACAGTGATAGGTTCATGGCTGGAGAGAAGGTACAGAATCTAAGATAGTTCACCAGTGCTTATTATTTAAGAGAAAGACAGCATGGGAGGTGAGGGGTATATCATGCATCCTGTTTTCACTCCCTTTGTGGAGCACCTACCCTGGAGGTCATGTATAATAACCAATAACCAAAAAACAATAAAAAAACCCAAACATCCATGTGGAAGTGCCATCCCTGCCTGGAGATGAGTAGACTGCTCAAACAGATCCTGGGCAGGCATCTCAGCCCAGGCCTGTGCTGGGGAACCTGGTTCCTGGCTTTGGGTGCAATCAGGAAGCCAGCAAACTGACAGGAGAGTGCAGCCAGGGTTAACAGCACTGATGATCTTTTTGCAGCCAGGAGGCGGGTGGACACCGGCTCAGGGAGCCAGGCTAGGAAGCTGCCCAGCGCCAGCGCTGGCAAAGCTTGCAGCCCCCGGGGCTTCCCCCCGCGCCCCAGCCAGGGCGGGGCCTCAGGAGGGAGGGGGGCGGGGCGGCGCAGAGATGGGGCTTTGCTAATTGCCAAAGCAAAAAGTGAGCTGGCGGAGGACTCAGGATGGAGGGGGGCGGGGGCGTGTCGAGGGCGGCGGGGAGAAGGAGCTTTGCTAATTGCGGAAGCTGGAAGTGAGCTCACAGAGGATGTGGCTGAGAGTCTGGGAGGAGGTGGAGGGGCTGGCTGAGGAGGGGCGGGCAGCGCCGTGGTGCTGTGCTGTGGCCCAGTCGGGACTGCAGGACCCACCGGACTCGCCGCCTGTGCGCTCTCGTGTGAGGCTCCGCTGTCCCGCTCCTGCTGCCTGATGCCCCTCCCCGCCCCAAGGCTTCTCCGGACCACCCTTTGCGCACAGGTAAAGTGACACCCCGCCGCGCCCTCACCTGGAGCAGAAAGCACAGACCGACCTGGGGGCGGAGAGGGAGGTTGTGGAGGCCCTGCCTCCCGCTAACCCCAGGGCACCGGGACCACCCCGGACGCTGCGCCAAACCCGGTCCGCATGGGGTCGGCTGGGGACAGCGCCTTGCGAGGTGCCCCCCGCCAGCGGGCGCGCTAGCCCCCATCTTTCCGCAGCCCCATGCGCCCGGGCTGAGGACCCCCTTCCCTCACCCGACGTGGCCCCGCTGCTTTTGTTCTGGCCTTGGGATCCCAGGTGGAAACTAGTCCCTCAGACCTCCCTGGCAGCAAGGAGGGCAGGGAGGGATTCTTGGTTTTCTGCCCTGGCTCCTCCTCTCTCCCCATTCACATGCCTTCTGGCTTCCCTTTCCACTCCTCATTGTCAGTTTTCTTAAATGGTTTTCTTCTGCATGTTGACCCGAAGAGCTATTTCATGAATGAATATACACGAAACTGAGTTGGAGCCCACCTGTGAGAGCCCACCTGTAGAGGCCTTTCATTAGAATGGTCTCTGGTTCTAGCTTCAGTTCAGAATACTGCATGTACCTGAGGACCGAGTCCAGATGTTTCTTGCATCTCTGACTTGAATTTGAAATCCTCCTCAGACTTCAGCTTCCAGGATTTCTCCAGTCCTTGCTCTCCCACTGTCTTGGTGGGGATCCGCCATGAGTGTTGAACACAGGAATGAATGAATGATATATAGCCCAGATGGCTGGGGCTTTGTCTTGTTTTGCTGAGGTTGGAAAGTCTTGGGAGAGACCCCCTGTATGCAGATACAGAGCTGCATATAATTGCTTAGATAAACGTGTTCCCCACTATATTGCTTGGGCATTGAACATTTCGCCCTTAACCTGTGGCTTGAGCAGTTAGGAGGAGACAATCTGAAGGTGAATCAGAAGATGGCTGAATCCACATGGTGGTGGTCTGAGTTTGGGAGATTTTCCTGGAGATTCAAACGAAAGATCTAAATTCTTCCAGTGGGGAGTGGTGAACATTTTATCGATGGGAGATGGAAAATAAATGGTCTGGTTAACCTTTCCCTCCCCCTCAAAACCCATTATTTGAAGACACAAAAAGGGAAGTGAAGGGAGAAATCCTCCCACTCCCATTCCCACTCACCTCCATAGCCACCTCCTCTTCCAAGAACCTAGCAGACAAGGTGCCAAGAAGTGTTAGGTACCAGCAGTGGTCTCAGATCTCATTCAAGGATCATGGTGAAAGGCATTCAAAGAGATTGTGGGGGCACAGGGATCCAATTAAGGGGGACAAGTTTAAGGTTTGCCTGGTCCCCTAAAAACTAATGGCACTAGAGAAGATGAGCTTTGGGAACTATAGCTTAATGGATACAATGTGTAAAAAGCTTCAGTGAGTCATGGTGGGAAGAGGCCATGAGGGCAGCAAACACAGTCTTAGATGATGTTATTAATAGCACTGCAGGCTCTAGATTTCCTGTGGTGGTGTTCTTGGCAAGACCAGCCCGGCCAAAGTGGATACTCTCAACCTGGAACAGAGGGTCTTGGAGATGCAAGCACGTGAGGTATGATGAGAGGGTAAAATGATAGGAGGTGTAATTTGAAAGGACTGACTCCTTGACTTTAAAAGGGAGAACCCAAATCTGTAGGTGAAATCTTTCTGGCTACAAAGAGGGCCAAGGCCTCCTAAGGCCAATGTCTCCTTGTCACTTGCAAAGATGTCGAAGAACATATTCAGACTTTTCAAAGATGTCCTCATATCATAGGTTCCCACTCTGGAATTCTATCAATAAGGTGAGAGTTCCTCTAGTTGAAAAAGAGATCTAAAAAGACTTCCCTTTCTCATGTAATTTCTGTAACCTCCAGGACACACCCACCTCCCCCTTCTAGCTCTGTAATGAAGCCACAGCTGGTGCCAATTTGTGGAACTCCTTAAAGGCTATTCTCCCTTATATACCCCCGGACCAAGTTCCCATGCTCCCTCACCTGATTTCCTGCACTCACCTCCCACCTGGTGTGTTCACACCTGCAAGTGCCCTTTACCAACCCCTTTGCCAAAAGGCAGCCAGAGTGACCTTTCAAAGACCTATCAGTTCCTGGCATTTGTCTCCATAGAAATCTGCACTGATCTTCTAACAAATTCTCAGTCCTCCAAAGGCACCCATAATCCTCCCATCAGTCTCTTCATACCCCTCCAACTGACTGATGCCTGTTCTGCCCCATCTCTCTGCCCTTCAACCACACTGCCTCCTTCTTCCTGTGGAGACCTCTCATGGCACCTGCCTCCAAGCACAGGTGATTCCCATTGATGGGAAGACCCTCTTCTCTCCCCCATCTCCCCACTCCTGTTACTCCCACTTATTCGTGAGCTCACAAGCCCCATGGTACACACTCTCCATGCAGCCTGCTCTCTCTTTTCTAGCACTGGCCTCCGTTTCTAGCTGTGGTTGTGTCATGGATGTCCCTCCCCAGCCAGCCTCCAAGCTCTCCTTCCCTTTAGCTCCAACACCTGACACAGTGCCTGGCACGTAGTAAGCCCTGGCTAGCTTCTAAGAGCCTCACTGAGGGACTGAAAGCATTTTAAATATGTCACCACGTAATCTCCAAACTGTAGGCAGAAAAAGCTTTGCCTGGATTGACATTTTAGAGACGTATTCATCAAGTTGGATGTGTTCACTGACTTTACCTTGTAAAATTTAAAAAAAAAAAAAAGGACCTCTGTATCGCTTCGCATCTAACGAAGGCGCATGTATACTACTAGACCAGGTTATGAGCTTAATGGAAGGAAACAAGATGTTTTCGCTAAGCAAATGTATAAGACTGTTGAGGTCAAGTGGGAGGAAACAGTCCATTTGTTGGAGCATTGCTATCTTACTCTATCACAGCCACTCTTAAAAATCTGACACGGGGTGATTCAGAATTGTCTGTCGGAGATGAGTTAGATCTGGCTCATGTTCCTACAGACATGAAAACCAGAAAAGAAGAAGGAGGCTTTGAAAGCGTGGGTTGAGGAGGCGGTGTGGTTCACTACGATGAGCTAAGTGCCCAGGGCCACCAGCAGACATGCGGGCCTGTGTCCTTCCTTTGTTCTGGGGTCCCTCTTGCACCATGTGGTGAGGCTGGTGGCTGGGAGCAGCTCAGGACAGGACACGGTGGCATCTTACCTCTCCCACCCTCCTGTGGGCTCCATTGGGCTCCAGTAGGTCCCAAAGGACAGCCTGCCTTCCTTGCAAAGCCCAGTAGCACTGGGAGCAGAAACTGGGACCAAAGAGTGAGCACCCTGTTTGAGAAGCTGGACCAGCCAACTCTTCTTCAGATGGAGGGGGAGCCCTGGCATGCTGACTCCTCCCTTCTCCCTTTCCCCTTTCCTCTCTTCCTCCCTCTTTCCTTCCCCTCTCTCCTTCCCTGGTGGTGCCCTTTCCCAATGCCCACTTCATCCCTTTTCCTTTCTACATACCTGTCTTCTAGAGTTTCTTCTCTTTCCTCCCCATTACTTCCCTTCACCTGAATCTCCTCTTTGGTCCCTTTGTCCCTGCTCTCTGCTCCTCCTCCCCTTCCCTGGCCCCTGTTCAGCTCCATACTGAATGCAGGCAGAGCTGGACTAACATGCTCACTTGCTAGCTCAGCCACCCTCCAGAGAAGTCACTCTTCGGTGGCCACCTTCCTGACCCCCTGGTCGCTTCTCCACTTGTTCAGATATTGCTCTGAAGTCTGAGGAGGACAGAGCGGGGCTGCCACAGAAGCAGACCAGAGGAGAAACCAAAACATGTGTCCACAATGTCCCCAAGCACTGCTGCTCTGAGAGCTTTCGGAGTCCTCAACAGGGTTAGGATTTAGGGGCTTCTTCAGAACCGGGAGTGAAAACAACCATAGGTCAAAAGAAAAGCTATGGCCCCCACACAAAAATAATAATCACAAATGAAAACTATGTTATCTCTGAGTCCCAAAGTCGAAAAATTGCCTTGAATCTGTCACTAGAAAGCACCCAAGGCCTCACTCTCTGGGTTCTGGGTGCCCTGGGAATGGCAGGAGGCTCTGAAAAGCGCTTGGGGGTGCCAAACTATGGGGGCTAGCCTGCCCGCTGGCGGGGGGGGCGGGATTACCACCTATGGCACTGTCCTGGCCTGACCCCCTGCGGAAGGGGTGTGGCGCAGCATCCAGGGAGGTCCTGGTGCCCTGGGGTTGGTGGGAGGCTGGGCCCCAACCACCCCACGCCCCGCCCTTGGACCCCGTTTTCTGCTTCAGGTGAGGGCGCGTCACGGTGTCACTTTACCTGTGAGCAGAGGGTCCTCCAGAGAAGCCATGGGGTGGGGAGGGGCAGCAGGCAGCGGGATCTGGAACGGGACACCGCGGCCTCAGGGGCTAGGCTGCAGCGTGGGAGCGCAGGGGCAGCGAGTATGGTAGGTCCTGCAGTCTCGAATGGGCTGCAGCACAGCAGCCTGGCTCTGTGCGCCCCTCCTTCCCGCCTGGGTAATTAGCAAAGCCCCTTCTCCAGGCCGCCCAAACCGGACCCCGCTTCCCTCCCTCCTGAGTCCTCTGAGAGCTCACTTCCAGCTTTGGAAATTAGCAAGGACCCTTCACTGCGCCGGCCCCGCCCACTCACTCCTGAGGCCAGAGCCCAGTCTGGGGTGCGGGGCGAAGCCCTGGCATGCTGCCACATTGCCAGCGCCAGCGCTGGGCAGCCTCCTAGCCTGGCTCCCTGAGCGGGTGTCCACTGGCAGCCTGGCTGCGAAAAGATCATCAGTCCTAAACGCCGGCTGCACTCTTGGGTCAGTTTGCTGGCTTCCAGATTGTGCCCAAAGACAGGAACCAGCTTCCCCAGCACAGGCCTGGGCTGAGATGCCTGCCTGGGATCTGTCTGAGCAGTCTCCTCCACTCCAGGCAGGGATGGCACTTCGACCTGGATGTTTGGGTTTTTTGTTTGTTTTTTTGGTCATTGGTTATTACATGACCTCCAGGGTAAGTGCTCCACAAAGGGAGTGAAAACAGGATGCCATATATAAGCATACGGCCATTCTAGAAAAATAGCTTGGGGTTCTCCTGGAAACGCTGCATTGGTCCTTGCACTATGGTTTAATAGAAAAGGGATTATGCACCAAGTTACTTAAATGAGCATAGGTTGAAATCGTTTACTGAGAGTAAATATTTTAAATAGTTATATTTTAAATAAATCTATCATCAATCATAAATCTATTACACGAAGATTACAGGCAATTTAAAAGCAAGAGCCCTCTCTTCAGGGTTTTAAATAATCCCTGTCTGTCTTGGCACATGAGAATGCAAAGATAGGAAATGGTTTGTAAAAGATCATATAATAGCTTTTACTAATTCTATTTATTTGACAGACAGAGATCACAAGTAGGCAGAGAGGCAGGCAGAGAGAAAGATGGGGAAGAAGGCTCCCCGCCAAGCAGAGAGCCTGATTAATGGCTTGATGCCAGGACCCTGAGATCATGACCTGAGCCCAAGGCAGAGGCTTAACACACGGAGCCACCCAGGCGCCCCCAGATGAAATACATTTCTGAATTAGAAACCTCAGATAGAATTTTTTTGTCCATGATGACAAGTGAAGAAAATGTGTCATCCCTAAACCTAACCTTAACCCCTACCAACGCTGAAACCTAAGCTGACCTTAAAGCCCAAACTAGAACCCTGAATCCCAAACCTGGAATGGAACCCAAAGCCTGTACCTGAGCCCTGGATCCAAGCCCTGAACCACAAACCCAAACCCTAAACCAGACCTCCAAGTCATGAAACCTGAACACAAATCTCAGCATGAAGTCAAACCCCAAATTTGACCTTGAACTTTATCCCATAAGCCCTGAGTCTTAAAGCCTAAATCATAAACTTAAATCCCTAAACTATAACTCTGATCCCTTGTTCTTCACTCTAAATCCTCACCCTAACACTAAACCCAAAGCCTGATCTAGAACTCTGACTAAAACCTGAACCTGAACCCAAATTCAAACCCTTCACCACACTTTGCTTATGCACTTGCCATTGATGGATATTTGCAGTTTCTACCTCTTGATTCTTGTGAACATTGTTTGGGTCGGGGGCTAGGGTTAGGGTCTTGGATTAGGGTAGGGTCCAAGCTTGAGACCAAGTTGAGGTCAGAGTGTGGGTCTGCATCAGGGCCATGTTCAGTGACACTGTTTGGGTCAAGGACTGTTGTAATTCCACATTGTTTCCAATTCATTGTTCCTTAGCTATTTGGGGGGAAGTTGGGGGGTATTGGGCTCCATGCAGCTTGAAGTTCCGGAATGAAATGGCGTCAGCTGGACCCTGGGAGGGAGCAGGACCTTCCACTGAAGGGTGAGCTCCCACAGTCCTGCACTGCCTTCCACCGCCTGCAGAGGGCGCTAGACACCAGCTCTGCCCTGAGCCCAGGCTGCAAAGCCACAGCTTGGACCAGAGCCCTGCCTCTTCAGGACCAACTGTGGAGACTTCTGGAGAATGTGGGGCGCCTCCCACCCTGAGAGGACAAGCTGAAGAGGGTGTGGCTCTGCATCCACACTGACCGGACCCGTTGTGGAGGACGCGCCCACACTGGCAGCATCCAACCTCCTAAGGACCAGATGCTGGAGGAGATGAGGAGAAGCCACCTGAGTGGACTGACAAGGGGTTCGTGGTCTCAGGACCCCACAGAGAAAGGGCGCCCTGTGTAGACACTGGGGCTTCCGTCGTTTTGTGTGAGGAGACGTGGCCTCCTGCTGTGCTGTGCGCGGGGCTGTGGGGTCCCCCCTTTCTGGGCTCGGGTGCTCCTTGGTCCTCGTCTGTGTTTGTGTGCTCGCGGATTCTGTTCCTGGGGCTCCTCAGATGGTCTGCAGTCAGGGAGCGTCCGCCTGCTTCGGTGCTTGTGCTCTCCCCAACTCAGCCCTGCGGGGTCCTTCCTGTGTCCACACCCACTCCAGGCTTGTGCTGAGTCCGGAAATTCTGGAGCCAGAGTGAGGACTCTGTAGCCGGTTTTGGGGAGAGTAGGTATTTTCCCAGTGTGGGTTCTTCCCTGATACAGTGCCTCCCCATCTCCGTGTGTACCCCTCCCTGTCTGTCATCATTGTTGCAGGGCTGTCAGAGGACAGGTCTGTCACCTTCTTGGTTCAGGGGCCTCCTGGGTATCTTGCTGTCTTTTATGCAGGTGTAAATGAGATCGCTCTCCATAGTCTCTTTCTGATGGTTCCTTCGGAGCACGTAGGAGTGCCACTAATTTCTGCATATTGATTTTGTTCCTTGCAAGTTCTTGAATTTATTAGTTCGATTGGCCTTAAACTCAATCTGCCAGTTATTTGACCAGCAGCATGGGTTTAATTGGGAAGAGAAGAGAATGGCAGTCTTGGCTGAGCAAGCTAAGGTCCCATCACAGGCAAGTGCGAGAAACAAAGGAGAGGAACATTATTTCATGGAGGAGGAAGAAGTTGGGAAGGGTGCTTGAAGGAAAGTCCCTTGGAGAAAGGCAGGGTGATGGAGAATTCTCACCAGCTGAGCTGCAAAGCTCCTACAAAAAGTCAGGAGATGAACCTCCAGATTCCCTTTTGGGGCCTGGAATTGGTGAGTCTCTCCTGTGGGGGATAGCAATGTGGGGTCTGTAATGGGCACTGAGCACCAGGCGCCCCATTCCAGCCTCCCCTTCTGGCTTCCCCCGTCCACTTTACTGGGGCTTCCCTTCCTGCTTTGGACAGTTCTAACCAGCTTGTGGTGGAACGTTGTGGAAAAACTGAAATTCCAAATCCACTGCTTCTACTGCACCTGAGATACAGGGGCCCATGATTTAATCCTCCCACGAGTCTCTTGCTAACATGTGTTCTCTCCATGTTGGGTGACCTGGGTTTGGGAGGGCTTGGACTCCATCCCAAAGTCTGATGTTCTCTCTGCTTCCGTGTCGTCGTGCTAACATGGATGTTTGGAGGAGTCATTTCCTCTGCGGTGATTTCAAAGTGCAGTCAGCTTGTTATAGCAGCACAAATACGTGCTGTCTCCACACTCAGATTCCCCAGCCGTCATTTCTTTACCATGTTTGCCACTTCACACGGGATGCTTCAGTGTGTTTGATCCCACACCAGGACAATGTCCTGCAGAACCACCACATAACCTGAAATGAGGACATCATTACAGAACCCATCCAAGGGTTAGTGTTAGGAACCAGGGACATGGCAGGACTGATCTGAAGACCCCATGGAGAGCTGTCTCGGTGGCTGAGTTGACAGTGGAGGTGAGGGTGAGTGTCTTGCTCTGGCTTTGTGTCCAGGAGTCAGCTCTGTGTGGGTGTGTCCTCAGCTAGGCATGCAGATTTCTGCTCCTCTGAATCCTTTCCGGAGTTCCAAATGGCACAGTTTCCTTCTGGGCGGCAGGCTGAGTCCTCTGGGATTGCCCATGTGTCCCCAAATTGTAGGGCACCTACTGCAAGGCCTTTGGGGTCAGAATCCTGAGAACCAAACCAAAGGTTATGGTTAGGGCCCACCACATGGCAGGCCCGATCTGCCAGCACTCTGTCCATCTTTCTGGGGGAGGGGGCAGTCGAGGGATTTGTTCAGGGTGAGTGTCAAGCTCCAGGTTTGCATCCAGTGGCCTGCTGAATATGGGGGTGTCCAGAGGTAGGAATGCAGATTTCAGTTCCTCTGAATCCTTTCTGGAGTTCCAAATGGCATGGTTCCTTTCAGGGTGGCAGGGTGAGTCCTATGGTGTTCCTCACTGTCCCCAATCTCTGAGGCTTTGGAGCCAGGCCGTCGGGGACAGACCTCTCAGGACAGAATCTAGGCTTAAGAGTTTGTGCCTATGGGCATGGCTGCACTGATCTGAAAGCACTGTGGTGAGGATCACAGGGGTCTGAGTTGAGAGCATGGTTCAGGATCAGTATCAAGGTCTGGGTTTGTGTCCAGTGGACCGCTGAATGTGGGGGTGGTCTCAGATGTCCAAGACGATTTCCCCTACTCTGAACCCTTTCCAGCATTCCAAATAGCCTGGTTTCCTTCTGGGTGGCAAGCTGAAATCTCTGGGATTTCTCAGGTCTTGCCATTGCCCTTGCAAGGGCAAGATACTTTTTACAGTAAAAGAATTCACCAGATGAGCTGAACAGCAAAAAAGACACAGCTCAAGAGTTAATCAGTGAACAGGAATATCATGCCAAAACCTTCTTTGATAACACACTACAGAGCAAGGGAAGATAGGAGAGAAAGCTGAGATATAAAGGACAAACCCTCCAACTTTCCAACATCATTCCCTACTTGTTTATTTCCATTGCTGTCAGCTTCTTCCCAGTCAAAAATAAGTCACCTGAGCCAGCCTTTTTTCTTCCTGAGATTGGGGCACTGCAAAGCCCACCAGAGGGGCCAAGGGCACCCCTGTACCTGCTGAGCTGAGCCCATTTGTACCTCAACCGTGAGAAGGTACCAGCCTGTCCCCCTGGTGCTCCATGGTCTGTGGCAGTCCTTCCTTCTGGACCCTGCTTTGCTGCTCTTTTTTCGCTAACCCTGGTCTCAAACTAGGGATTGCTCCTGGAAGAGGAACTCAGGGAGATGAGGCTCAGGAGGGTCTCCCTGCCTGGAATCTTCGTGTGAGGAGTGCACAGCAAACAGATTTTGCCCAGGGACTTGCAAAATGCAGAGAGGCAGATTTCTTTTCTCTCTTTCTCTCTCTCTCTCTAGCCTCATACTAACCAGGAGTTCTTAGAACTTTCTTCAGTGACTTCTAGGTGTAGCTTGGCCACTTTTTCACAGAAAGGCCACTTGAGCATGATGAAACACACGTATAAGCAATTACTTTTAAAAAAATAAAAAGAATAAGCCAATGCACACAGACCTTTGACAGCAGCACAGGACGCTCAAGGGACCAGAGTCCCTACCTTGGGCAATAGTGGTAGAGGCCGGGTTCTGCCATGCAGGTATCTAGACCTTTGGCAGTTTCCACGATTGCAAATCCAGACATGCAGAATCCTGAGGGACAACCTACTAACTGCAAAAGAGCAAAAATTCATCAGGATTCAGAGAGTGGAAATCCATTTGTACTGGAAAAGAAAGAAGTAGGCTTGCTGTGAATCCAGCAGGGAGGACAGGCATAGATAAAGGCTGGTGTATGGGTCACGGAAACTATTGTTTCTCAAGGGTCCTGCTGTCTCTGTAAAATGCTATGAGGACTGTCTCTTGGGGACCTCCTGCTTTCCTACCAGTGACACCCCCAGATTCTGCTTTGCTAGTCCCATGGATTCCTGGGGATACCCAGTTGATAAGCTACGCTGTCCTCATGACAACACTTGCTAATGGACTGAATGTTTGTGTCTTGTCCCAATTCAGATGTTGAAGCCCTGACCCTCAAGGAGTGCCATCAGGAGGTATGGGCTTTGAGAGGTGGTGAGGTCATGAGATTGGAACACTTGTGAATGAGATAAAAGCACTTCTGAGAAACGACCTGAGAGATTGTTCTGCCAGCTGTCATCCATGCAAGTCTACAACAGAAATATGGGCATTTATAGATAATGAAGCAGTCTCTTGCTAGATATCAGATCTCCCAGGATCTTGCTTTTGGACTTCTCAGTCTCTAGAACTGCAAGGAATAGTACATGTTTTGCTGTTTCAGCCACCCAGTCTGTCATCATTTGTTGCAGCAACTTGAACTGAATAAAGCAGAGCCCAAGTCCTGGTTAATCCCTGCTTCTACTCATTTCCCCTCAGAAAGAGCTTCTAATCCAGAACTGACCTCTGCTTTCCATACACGTGCTTCAGACTCCTTCTGTGAGAGCCCAGACTTTGTAAAAGACTCCTCCCTCATGGCAACCAGCATTCTGTGACTCCTGAGGACTGTCCTCCCTGACTGTATTGAGTCAATCAAACTGATTTTGATTCTGGAGTCCCAGGATCAAGGACTGCATCAGGCTCCCAGCTTCATGGGGAGTCCGCTTCTCCCTCTGACCTTCTCCCCTCTCATGCTCTCTCTCTCACTCTCTCTCTCTCTCTCAAATAAATAAATAAAAATCTTTTAAAAATCTGATTTTAACAGACCATAAGCTTGTTCTTGCTGGTCTTTGGAAGATTAGGCATTAGCCCTTCGGAGAAAGTTCTGAATGGCTGCTTCATGAAGGGGTGAACTGTGTCCCCAAAGTCTCTTTTTGCTGCCTTCTAATCACAGATGCTGAGACAAATCCTCCCAGGTGCTGGTTTTTCAAAGCACTTAATGCTTTGGCTTTGAAGTTCCTCACCTGACAGTTCTGCTTTAATCAGTTTGTGACAAAACAGCCAATTGGTGGTGGATGCAAAGTGCACTGATAAAGTTAAATGCCTAGAAGTAAAATGGCTATTTGTGTAACTGCAACATATTTTGCATTTAAAAAAATTTTCAAACTATTTTCCAAAGTGGTTGTATCATGATATATGCCAACAACAGTTTAGATTTTTTGTTGCTTCTCAATCTAGCTCAGACCAAGTACAATTAGCCTTTATAATTTTAGCCATTCTAATAGATACGTAAGCATGTCTCATTATGATTTTAATTTGTATTTCTTTAATGTCTAAATTTTGAGAAATTTGTCATGTGCCTCTAAGCCATCCATATACTTTTGGTGACATGTCTCTTCCATTATTTCCTTCACATGTAAAATTGGATACTCTGTTTGGTTATTAGTAAGGTTTTTTATTTTTATTCATTTTTTAATAATCAGAGTAGATATCCATTATCAGATATGTAATTTGGAAATCGCTTGTCCATCTTTACAGTTTCTCAATGGAGCTTTGATAGCTGGGTCTTTCAAGAAATATGCTACTTCTTTCCTGGTACACGGAGGTATGACTAAAACATTATCAATGTTGACCTTTGCAAAGAAAATCCTGGCTTAAGATATATGTAGTCTGCAGTTGTTGGGAGTGTTCACCATCCTTGCCTCTAACTCATCTCTCACTGCCCACACATTCAGATATGGGGGAATATTGATTGCCAAAATATTAATTGCCAAATAACACTAGTTGGAGAATAAGAAAAATGCAGGCACCTGATTATATAATATTACATAAATAAAATATGTTTTTATAAGTGCTATTAGAAGTAAATTCCTCAATACTTGAATCACACAGAATGATGGAATCCTAGATTTTTTTTTCTTGTATTTAGTAAGAAAATGATCATGCCTCAAGTATATTAAAATGGAATAGGGAAAATTAAAAATTGTTTTAAGATGATTTGCGTGTGTTGTGCGTATATGAGAGAGAAAATGAGAGAGAAAGATAAAGAGAAAGAGAAAGGGAAAGACAGAGAGGTGGCTGCAGTGAATTGATGAGTTGGAGGAGAGATTTTAAAGTTTTGTCTTTTGCTTTCTATATTTCTTTTTCCTTAGGTTCAAGAGAACAATCAGTAATATCTCAGAAGCCTGCTGGTAACATCAGCAGAAAGAATTAGAGGTTCCCAGAAAATTTAAGATGACATATAGTTTTCCTGACATAAGAAAATCATTTTTTGTCCCCAGCTATTTTCAATGATCTATACCCCACCTGTGTACTCTCCCAAGCACACTTCTTCCAAAACTTCCTGGGAGGTTCTTAAAAAGAAATGCAAAAACCTCACTCCTTAAGGATTTTGAGGGAACAAGGCAATGGGAAAACTAACAGTCACCACCAGACCAGGAAATAGCCTAAGCTATTGAGACAATAAATCAGTGGTAAAACTCCTAGTGCTATTTCAAAAGCAATCAAGGCCTTTCATTCCTTGTCCCAGAAAATGAGCCCAAGACCCCATCTAGTTTATATCTGCTCTTGAAGCCTGCAGAGTCCCTTTCCCTTGTCCAACAGTTACCTCTGCTTTATTCTAACGTTGAAGTTTCTGCCCTCGGTGGAATACAAGCTTCATTCAGGTGAACATGCAATACATATTGCACAAATACATATGTGGATGTGCATGCATCCACAACCTTATGACCAACCATACACGGGATAATAAAACTCTCCCTTCTGAGTATTCATCTTAAATACTAAATAAAAATCTCTCTCCTGTTCAAACAGTCAAGGCTTTGGAACTTATTCCCTGTGATCTCCTTGTATGTTGTAAACAAAGATTCCTTTGTTTGACAACTCCACCTGTTTCTGTGATTCACCAAAGACTGACCTCAGTTAGTTCAGTTGCTGTAATGGCTTTCACTACTCTGATTCTACCTCTGCAAGTCTCCAAATTTAACTATTTTTTCTCCCAATTCCGCATGTTCTTGGCTTTAAACTGCAACTCTGAAGAGAAGATTTGCTTGTTTAAAAAAAAAATCAAGAAAAGGGAGTTGTAGTCAACATTGTTACTTTGAACTTCCTGCCCTAAGGGGCTCTCCTGTTCTTTCTCTTTGACTTCCTGGACTAAAACGACAGAAATTTGGCAATACATCACTCCCCAATCCAGATTACTGCCAGAACAGTTTATACTCTTAGAAAAATATTAGTTTAAAAGAGCACATAATTAAATACTTAAGCATGTAGTGTAATATAGTGGTTTACAAGAAATATATTTTGGTCATCTGAATATTTGGTTTTCAGCCATGGCTACTGACTCACAGCTCCTAAAACTCTTGGGATTTCCTGTGATAAGGGTGAGAGAGGTGTGTTTTGTTATGTTAATGAAGTGACCTTCAGACCTCACTCAAGGCAAGGGCTGTTTGCCTGAAGGACCAACCACTTGGTGAAAGCCTTCACAACTTTTTGCCCAACGTGCCTCCCCTTCCTCCCAATACAGGATTATCTGGGGAGGGAAGAGGATCTGGAGATTAGATCAGCAAATGACAATGATTTAGTCAGTCATGACTATGTCATGAAGCCTCCACAGAAAACCTGAAAGGACTGGGTTCAGAAAGCTTTTAGTTTGTTAAATGTATGAAAAGGCAGGAAGAGTGGCAGTCTTACAGAAGGTAATAGAAGCTCTGTGCCCATTCTCCATACCTTGCCCTGTGCACTTCTTTATCTATCTATTGATTTAAATCTTCTATTATATCTTTTAATAAGCTGGCAAACATAAAGTAAGTATTTTTCTGAGTTTTGTGAGTCCCTGTAGCAAATTAAAAGAACGTAAGAAGTAGGCCACTGGGACCTCCAACCTGTAGTTGCTCAGTCACAAGCACAGGTAATAACCTGGGGCCTACAGTGAGACTGGCATCTGAGGTGGGGTTGGAGATAGTCTTGGAGGACTGATCCATTAACTGATGAAATCTTACACTATATTCAGGTAGATAGTGTCAGAATTTAGTTGAATTCTTGGAAATCCTGCTGTTGTCTGAAAATTATTTGGCATTGTTGGTATGATGTCCTAAAGACCAAAAAGATATAGCTACCTCAAAATAAGAATACGGTTGACAGCTTATATATAATAAGTGAGTATTTCAGGGATTTAAAATATACCCAATAAATAATGTAAGGAAATAAGGAAAGACTTTGAAATAAAAACAAGAATAAGAACCTAGTGGTACTAATAGATTAAATATATGTAATCTAGTTGAATTAAGAATACAATGGATAGAATACGTAATGGATTCAATAGAGATAAGAAGTCACTTAAGGATATAGTCATCTGGATACCAGCAAAGCATTAAAATTATCAATATAAAAGACGTGTAAGATGTAGGTGATGTGTGTGGAACAAAAGCTAGAGAAGAAATTAGATTTCCTTACTACTCATAGCCTGTTGACAAGTCCTTGAAGCTCCTCTGGGGACTCAGCTGCTTCCATGTGGACACATCCACTCAGGGCAAAAAGCATTCTTAGTCCACCCCCCAGGATACTGAAAATCTACTTTCACATGTAAAAATTACTTTGGAAACTTCTTTATCTCTACTCCCCACCCCTGCCCTCAAGATATACATTGGCAATCATCTCCCAAGCATATACCCACTGATACACATCAGAAGAGTCTCTTCCCTGAGTTTTTACTAAATAGTAATAAATGACCTTTCCCTAACAATAGCTAGCCCCCTCAAGGTCCTGGAAACCTTGTTTATAAAATACCTTGGAGGCTTGTGCTATCCCTAACCTCCTCCCAAATTGAAAGTATATAATCAGCCACTCTTTATGACCCTCTCTCTCTACTCCAAATAAATAAATAAATATTTTTAAATAAAATAAAATAAATGACTTTTTTTAAATGGAAGAAGAAAAAGGAAAGAAATATTTGAATATTAATGTACATCTATTTCTCAAGCATAAATAGTCAAGACACTGGATTAAAACTTACATACAAGAAAAGAAAGAAAATATTCATAACTATAGTTGACTCTATGAATCCCAAACTAGGGCATACATACCAAAGACACACACAAAAAAATCACAAGTGTTAGAGAGAAAAAAAATAATTCATTAATAAAGAAACAAGAATCAGACTGACAGAAATTTTTTAATAACATCAGATATAAAAAAGAATGAAGTAATAGCTTTATATCTTGAAAAAAAAATCGCAAATGGAAACATTTAGATCCTTATAAAATGTCATTGGCATAGGAAGGCATAATAAAAAAAATATTTTCAGGAATACAGACCACAGATAATTTGCCTTAATTTGTGTAGGCAGCACTTAAATACTAATATCATTTTAACAGTTAAAATATACTCTATGATCTTTGAGGTTGGGGAAAAGAGGATGACCAAGTCATCTTGAGATAATTCAGTTTTATGAAAAACGTAAAAAGATCAAAAAAAAGACTTGTAGAAAAGAGAGATAAAACATATGCATAATAAAAATAAATAAATAAATAAACAGCTGGAGTGCCTGGGTGACTTAGTCGGTTCAAGTGTCTGCCTTCAGCTCAGGTGATGATCCCAGGGTCCTGGTATTGAGCCCTGCATCAGGCTCCCTGCTCAGTGGAGAGTCTGCTTCTCCTTCCCATTGAGAAAAAAAATTTGACTTATTTATTTGAGAGAGATAATCTTTAAATTTTACTTATTTATTTGAGAGAGAGTGAGAAAAGAAAAACATGCACACAGCAGAGGGAATAACAGAGGGAGAGGGAGAAGCACGCCACTGAGCAGGGAACCCCCTGCGGGGCTCTATCCCAGGACCCGGGTATTATGACCTGAGCTATAGGTAGACACTTAACTCAGGTACCCCAATAAATACAATCTTTTAAAAAAAAATTAATAATAAAAATAAATAATATTTCAGATAGTATGATTTTTTTACTGTAAGACTTGGTATAAAAACAGGATGACATACTTGTCTAATTATAGCAAAAGACTTTGATAAGTTTAGATGCAGTAGTACATAAAAAATTTAACTTCTTTCATTAACTGATAATTTAATTAGATTAAATTAAGAGACATCAAAATTTAGAGAATCTAATAGTCCTGATCTATTAATAAATGTAGCCATCCTGACCCCAAAACAAGAGTCTTCAGTAAGTATATAAGCATAAGTTGAACATTTTCACAAACAGGCCATTATTTGCTACAACTTAGCACCTGGCCAGGTTTATTTTTTTTACAAACAGGCCATTATTTAGGCCAGAAGTATATGCCAATAAATTCCTAGAGTTAAATATCAGGCTATATTTTCCAAGAATAAGGCGATAAAATTAGAAAACAATGACCAAAATATTAAATTCATATAATTGGAAGTTAACTTCATACCTAAAAAGAAATAATACAGCTAATTCAGAAATTTTTAGAATTACAGTACTTTGGTAATATCAACTCTCAAAATGAGTGACGGACAGGTGGGGCTAGCAAGAGACTCGTGGGAAGATTAAATCATGGGCCCCTGTATCTCAGGTGCAGTAGAAGCAGTGGATTTGGAATTTCAGTTTTTCCACAACGTTCCACCACAAGCTGGTTAGAACTGTGCAAAAGCAGGAAGGGAAGCCCCAGTAAAGTGGACTGGGGATGCCAGAAGGGGAGTCTGGAAGGGGGCGCCTGGTGCTCAGTGCCCATTACAGACATTTACACCTGCATCCAAGATAGCAAGATACCCGGGAGGCCCCTGAACCAAGAAAGTGACAGCCCTGCAACAATAATGACAGACAGGGAGGGGTACACACGGAGATGGGGAGGCACTGTGCTCAGGGAAGTACCCACACTGGGAAAATACCTACTCTCCCCAAAACCGGCTACAGAGTCCTCACTCTGGCTCCAGAATTTCCAGACTCAGCACAAGCCTGGAGTGGGTGTGGACACAGGAAGGACCCCGCAGGGCTGAGTTGGGGAGAGCACAAGCACCGAAGCAGGCGGACGCTCCCTGACTGCAGACCATCTGAGGAGCCCCAGGAACGGAATCCGCGAGCACACAAACACAGACGAGGACCAAGGAGCACCCGAGCCCAGAAAGGGGGGACCCCACAGCCCCGCGCACAGCACAGCAGGAGGCCACGTCTCCTCACACAAAACGACGGAAGCCCCAGTGTCTAAACAGGGCGCCCTTTCTCTGTGGGGTCCTGAGACCACAAACCCCTTGACAGTCCACTCAGGGACTTCTCCTCACCTCCTCCAGCGTCTGGTCCTTAGGAGGTTGGACTGCTGGCAGTGTGGTCGCGTCCTCCACAACGGGTCCGGTCAGTGTGGATGCAGAGCCACACCCTCCTCAGCTTGTCCTGTCAGGGTGGGAGGCGCCCCACATTCTCCAGAAGTCTCCACAGTGCATTCTGAAAAGGCAGGGCTCAGGTCCCAGCTGTGGCTGTGCAGCCTGGGCTCAGGGCGGGAGCTGGGGTCTGGCGCCCTCTGCAGGCGGTGGAAGGCAGTGCAGGACTGTGGAAGCTCACCCTTCAGTGGAAGGTCCTGCTCCCTCCTGGGGTCCAGTTTACACCATTTCATTCCGGAACTTCAAGCTGCATGGAGCCCAATACCCCCCAACTTCCCCCCAAATAGCTAAGGAACAATGAATTGGAAACAATGTGGAATTACAACAGTCCTTGACCCAAACAGTGTCACTGAACATGGCCCTGATGCAGACCCACACTCTGACCTCAACTTGGTTTCAAGACTGGACCCTACCCTAATCCAAGACCCTAACCCTAGCCCCCAACCCAAACAATGTTCATAAGAATCAAGAGGTAGAAACGGCAAATATCCATCAATGGCAAGTGCATAAGCAAAGTGTGGTGAAGGGTTTGAATTTGGGTTCAGGTTCAGGTTTTAGTCAGAGTTCTAATCAGGCTTTGGGTTTAGTGTTACGGTGAGGATTTAGAGTGAAGGACAAGGGAACAGAGTTATAGTTTAGGGATTTAAGTTTATGATTTAGGCTTTAAGACTCAGGGCTTATGGGATAAAGTTCAAGGTCAAATTTGGGGTTTGACTTCATGCTGAGATTTGGGTTCAGGTTTCATGACTTGGAGGTCTGGTTTAGGGTTTGGGTTCGTGGTTCAGGGATTGGATCCAGGGCTCAGGTACAGGCTTTGGGTTCCATTCCAGGTTTGGGATTCAGGGTTCTAGTTTGGGCTTTAAGGTCAGCTTAGGTTTCAGCGTTGGTAGGGGTTAAGGTTAGGTTTAGGGATGACACATTTTCTTCACTTGTCATCATGGACAAAAAAATTCTATCTGAAGTTTCTAAGTCAGAAATGTATTTCCTCTGGGGGTGCCAGGGTGGCTCCGTGTGTTAAGCCTCTGCCTTGGGATCAGGTCATGATCTCAGGGTCCTGGGATCGAGCCCTTCATCAGGCTCTCTGCTTGGCGGGGAGCCTGCTTCCACATCTTTCTCTCTGCCTGCCTCTCTGCCTACTTGTGATCTCTGTCTGTCAAATAAATAGAATTAGTAAAAGCTATTATATGATCTTTTACAAACCATTTCCTATCTTTGCATTCTCATGTGCCAAGACAGACAGGCATTATTTAAAACCCTGAAGAGAGTGCTCTTGCTTTTAAATTGCCTGTAACCTTCGTGTAATAGATTTATGATTGATGATAGATTTAGTTAAAATATAACTATTTAAAATATTTACTCTCAGTAAACGATTTCAACCTATGCTCATTTAAGTAACTTGGTGCATAATCTCTTTTCTATTAAACCATAGTGCAAGGACCAATGCCGCGTTCCCAAGAGAACCCCAAGCTATTTTTCTAGAATGGGCATATGCATATATATCAGGCATCCTGTTTTCACTCCCTTTGTGGAGCACCTACCCTGGAGGTCATGTAATAACCAATGACCAAAAAAACAAACAAAAAACCCAAACATCCAGGTCGAAGTGCCATCCCTGCCTGGAGTGGAGGAGACTGCTCAGACAGATCCCAGGCAGGCATCTCAGCCCAGGCCTGTGCTGGGGAAGCTGGTTCCTGGCTTTGGGCGCAATCTGGAAGCCAGCAAACTGACCCAAGAGTGCAGCTGGCGTTTAGGACTGATGATCTTTTCGGAGCCAGGCTGCCCGTGGACACCCGCTCAGGGAGCCATGCTAGGAGTCTGCCCAGCGCAGGCACTGGCAATGGGGCAGCATGCTAGGACATAGCCCTGCACCCCACCCAGGGCTCAGGCCTCAGGAGTGAGGGGGCGGGGCCGGCGCAGAGATGGGTCTTTGCTAATTTCCAAAGCTGGAAGTGAGCTCTCAGAGGACTCAGGAGGGAGGGGGGCGGGGCGGGGGCGGCCAGGAGAAGGGGCTTTGCTAATTGCCCAGGCGGGAGGAGGGGCGCACAGCGCCAGGGTGCTGTGCTACAGCCTAGTCGGGACTGCAGGACCCACCATACTCGCTGCCCCTGCGCTCCCATGCTCCAGCTTAGCCCCAGAGGCCGCGGTGTCCCCTTCTCGTTCCCGCCGCCTGCTGCCCCTCCCTGCCCCATGGCTTCTCTGGAGGACCCTCTGCTCACAGGTAAAGTGACACCGCGACGCGCCCTCACCTGAAGCAGTAGCAGTGCTACTGGGCTTTTCAAGGAAGTCAGGCTGTCCCTTGGGACCTACTGGAGCCCACTGGAGCCCACAGGAGCCCACAGGAGGGGGGGAGAAGTAAGATGCCACCGGGTCCTGTCCTGAGCTGCTCCCAGCCACCAGCCTCACCACATGGTGCAAGAGGGACCCCAGAACAAAGGAAGGATACAGGCCAGCATGTCTGCTGGTGGCCCTGGGCACTTAGCTCATTGCAGTGAACCACACCGCCTCCTCAACCCACGCTTTTAAAGCCTCCTTTTTCGTTTCTGGCTTTCATGTCTGTAGGAACATGAGCCAGATCTAACTCATCTCCGACAGAGAATTCTGACTCACCCCGTGTCAGATTTTTATGAGTGGCTGTGATAGAGTAAGATAGCAATGCTCCAACCAACGGACAGTTTCCTCCCACTTGACCTCAACAGTCTTATACATTTTCTTAGCGAAAACATCTTGTCTCCTTCCATTAAGCTCATAACGTGGTCTAATAGTATACATGCGCCTTCCTTAGATGCGAAGCGATACAGAGGTCCTTTTTTTTTTTTTTTAAATTTTACAAGGTAAAGTCAGTGAACACATCCAACTTGACGAATACGTCTCTAAAATGTCAATCCAGGCAAAGCTTTTTCTGCCTACAGTTTGGAGCCTACGTGGTGACATTTTTAAAATGCTTTCAGTCCCTCAGTGAGGCTCTTAGAAGCTAGCCAGGGCTTACTACGTGCCAGGCACTGTGTCAGGTGTTGGAGCTAAAGAAAAGGAGAGCATGGAGGCTGGCTGGGGAGGGACATCCATGACACAAGGACAGCTAGAAACGGAGGCCAGTGCTAGAAAAGAGAGAGCAGGCTGCATGGAGAGTGTGTACCATGGGGCTTGTGAGCTCACGAATAAGTGGGAGTAACAGGAGTGGGGAGATGGGGGAGAGAAGAGGGTCTTCCCATCAATGGGAATCACCTGTGCTTGGAGGCAGGTGGCATGAGAGGTCTCCACAGGAAAAAGGAGGCAGTGTGGTTGAAGGGCAGAGAGATGGGGCAGAACAAGCATCTGTCAGTTGGAGGGGTATGAAGAGACTGATGGGAGGATTATGGGTGCCTTTGGAGGACTGAGAATTTGTTAGAAGATCAGTGCAGATTTCTATGGAGACAAATGCCAGGAACTGATAGGTCTTTGAAAGGTCACTCTGGCTGCCTTTTGGCAAAGGGGTTGGTAAAAGGCACTTGCAGGTGTGAACACACCAGGTGGGAGGTGAGTGCAGGAAATCAGGTGAGGGAGCATGGGAACTTGATCCGGGGGTATATAAGGGAGAATAGCCTTTAAGGAGTTCCACAAATTGGCACCAGCTGTGGCTTCATTACAGAGCTGGAAGGGGGAGGTGGGTGTGTCCTGGGGGTTACAGAAATTACATGAGAAAGGGAAGTCTTTTTAGATCTCTTTTTCAACTAGAGGAACTCTCACCTTATTGATAGAATTCCAGAATGGGAACCAATGATATGAGGACATCTTTGAAAAGTCTGAATATGTTCTTCGACATCTTTGCAAGTGACGAGGAGACCTTGACCTTAGGAGGCCTTGGCCCTCTTTGTAGCCAAAAAGATTTCACCTACAGATTTGGGTTCTCCCTTTTAAAGTCAAGGAGTCAGTCCTTCCAAAGGACACCTCCTATCATTTTACCCTCTCATCATACCTCACGTGCTGGCATCTCCAAGACCCTCTGTTCCAGGTTGAGAGTATCCACTTTGGCCGGGCTGGTCTTGCCAAGAACACCACCACAGGAAATCTAGAGCCTGTAGTGCTATTAATAACATCATCTAAGACTGTGTTTGCTGCCCTCATGGCTTCTTCCCACCATGACTCACTGAAGCTTTTAACACATTGTATCCATTAAGCTATAGTTCCCAAAGCTCATCTTCTCTAGTGCCATTAATTTTTAGGGGACCAGGCAAACCTTAAACATGTCTCCCCTCATTGGATCCCTGTTCCCCCACAATCTATTTGAAAGCCTTTCACCATGATTCTTGAATGAGATCTGAGACCACTGCTGGTACCTAACACTTCTTGGCACCTTGTCTGTTAGGTTCTTGGAAGAGGAGATGGCTATGGAGGTGAGTGGGAATGGGAGTGGGAGGATTTCTCCCTTCACTTCGCTTTTTGTGTTTTCAAATAATGGGTTTTGAGGGGGCGGGAAAGTTTAACCAGACCATTTATTTTCCATCTCCCATCGATAAAATGTTTACCACTCCCCACTGGAAGAATTTAGATCTTTCCTTTGAATCTCCAGGAAAATCTCCCAAACCCAGACCACCACCATGTGGATTCAGCCATCTTCTGATTCACCTCCAGATTGTCTCCTCCTAACTGCTCAAGCCACAGGTTAAGGGCGAAATGTTCAATGCCCAAGCAATTAAGTGGGGAACACGTTCATCTAAGCAATTGCATGCAGCTCTCTATCTGCATACAGGGGGTCTCTCCCAAGCCTTTCCAACCTCAGCAAAAGAAGACAAAGCCCCAGCAGTCTGGGGTATATATCATTCATTCATTCCTGTGTTCAACACTCATGGCGGATCCCCACCAAGACAGTGGGAGAGCAAGGACTGGAGAAATCCTGGAAGCTGAAGTCTGAGGAGGATTTCAAATTCAAGTCAGAGATGAAAGAAACATCTGGACTTGGTCCTCAGGTACATGCAGTATTCTGAACTGAAGCTAGAACCAGAGACCATTCTAATGAAAGGCCTCTACAGGTGGGCTCTCACAGGTGGGCTCCAACTCAGTTTCGTGTATATTCATTCATGAAATAGCTCTTTGGGTCAACATGCAGAAGAAAACCATTTCAGAAAACTGACAATGAGGAGAGGAAAGGGAAGCCAGAAGGCTTGTGAATGGGGAGAAAGGAGGAGCCAGGGCAGAAAACCAAGAATCCCTCCCTGCCCTCCTTGCTGCCAGGGAGGTCTGAGGGACTAGTTTCCACCTGGGATCCCAAGTCCAGAACAAAAGCAGCGGGGCCACCGCGGGGGAGGGAAGGGGGTCCTCAGCACAGGCGCATGGGGCTTCGGAAAGATGGGGGCTAGCGTGCCTGCTGGCGGGGGGGCACCTCGCAAGGCGCTGTCCCCAGCCCGACCCCATGAGGACCCGGGTTTGGCGCAGCGCCCGGGGTGGTCCCTGTGCCCTGGGGTTCGCGGGAGGCTGGGCCTCCACAACCCCCCTCTCCGCCCCCAGGTCGGGTCCGTGCTTTCTGCTCCAGGTGAGGGCGCGGCGCGGTGTCACTTTACCTGTGTGCAGAGGGTGGTCCAGAGAAGCCTTGGGGCGGGGAGGGGCAGCAGGCAGCAGGCAGCAGGAGCGGGACAGCGAGGCCTCACACGGGAGCGCATGGGCGGCGAGTCCGGTGGGTCCTGCAGTCTCGACTTGGCCGCAGCACAGCACCCCGGCGCTGCCCGCCCGTCCTCCGCCAGCCCCTCCACCTCCTCCCAGACTCTCAGCCACATCCTCTGTGAGCTCACTTCCAGCTTCGGCAATTAGCAAAGCGCCTTCTCCCCGCTGCCCTCAACCCGCCCCCGCCCCCCTCCCTCCTGAGTCCTCCGCCAGCTCACTTTTTGCTTTGGCAATTAGCAAAGCCCCTTCTCTGCGCCGCCCACGCCCCCCTCCCTCCTGAGGCCCCGCCCTGGCTGGGGCGAGGGGGAAGCCCCGGGGGCTGCAAGCTTTACCAGCGCTGGCGCTGGGCAGCCTCCTAGCCTGGCTCCTTGAGCGGGTGTCCACCCGCGGCCTGGCTGCAAAAAGAGCATCAGTCCTGTTAACCCTGGCTGCACTCTCCTGTCAGTTTGCTGGCTTCCAGATTGCGCCCAAAGCCAGGAACCAGCTTCCCCAGCACAGGCCTGGGCTGAGATGCCTGCCCAGGATCTGTTTGAGCAGTCTACTCATCTCCAGGCAGGGATGGCACTTCCACATGGATGTTTGGGTTTTTTTATTGTTTTTTGGTCATTGGTTATTATTACATGACCTCCAGGGTAGGTGCTCCACAAAGGGAGTGAAAACAGGATGCATGATATACCCCTCACCTCCCATGCTGTCTTTCTCTTAAATAATAAGCACTGCCGAACTATCTGAGATTCTGTACCTTCTCTCCAGCCATGAACCTATCACTGTCTTTAACTCTTGAAAACTTCATTAGACAAATTAATGTGGTGAAGGAAGCAATATGAGAAAGCCTATTAATCTGATGAGCATGGAACTGAACAAACCCTATAGATACTTTCCCTTTGATTTCTAGCCTATCAATACCTACAGTGAGTCACATACACTCAAGATTATTGTTTTTATTGTATACTTCATATATTCATTGATTTTGGACTCGTTATCATTTTGTTGAAGTGTTAAACTATGGTAATAAACAAACTTTTAATTAACTTTTCCTCCTATGATACAAATATAACTTGCACTTGAGCTTTAGCTAATTTTATGTTCTAAAATTGCCAAAACAAAATGATCAAGGTTTCTAGATTATTTACTGTATTTTCTACTATATAATATTGTTCTATCTCTTCTGTATAAAGAAAATGAATGCTTGGGGCTCTTGGGTGGCTCAGTGCATTAAAGCCTCTGCCTTCTGCTCAGGTCATGATCCCAGAGTCCTGGGATAGAGCCCCACAACAGGCTCTCTGCTCAGCAGGTACTCTGCTTCCCTTCCTTACTCTCTGCCTGCCTCTCTGTCTACTCGTGATCTCTGTCTGTCAAATAAATAAATAAAATCTTTAAAAAAAGAAAATGAATGCTTGATAACTAAATGAATGCTTTACTGAACAAATTAAATATGGCAATAGCATTTTATTTTATCATGCTTCACATATTAAACAATAATATTATATCACTAGTCTACAAATAATCTACTCGCATAGTCATTTGGAAGCTTTTAGCAAAAGAATTCTTCCTCCTGATTGTAGTATAAAAGCCACAGAAATATACAGAAGACTCCTAGGATAGAAAGTTAAATCCAGTTATCCGTGATGCCTTGAGTAGGACCTGACCTATGTATGTCCTGGGATGCACTAGTAACTGTTACATGTGATAGGATTATATTTAATATATACAGTTTCATTTACTTCACAAAGGACATATAAATTTGAGAATAAAATATTTGATGAATCTATAAAGTCTATATTTATTTGTAACTAATGTGGTAGAATTAAGATGTTAATTTGAAAAAAAATTCATTGAACACATACACATATTCAATTGTTTTTATATATATAAACAGCATTATTTATTTATTTAAATAAATGCATTGTCAGTAAAATCCATTTACTTATCAATCATAAGGGTAATTTTAATTACTAAGAATAAGAAATATGTGAAAAGATAAGTGTTCAAGAGTGCAGTTTGTGGTAATTAATACAATATGATAGGCTCATAAAAAAGATATATTACTTGAACTTAAAAGCTTCTATAATTAAGCGATGACCACTTGAAATTTGTAATTAGTCATGCTGCAGTTTTTCCTTGCACTAATTGCCCTTCCCCAGAAGTTCATTAAGAATTTCTGTGAATGTCCTTATGTTTAATCTCATTCAGAGATTCCACTGCTGCTCATAAAACAAAGCCAAAAAGAGAGGTAACTCTATGTGGCACTCCATCCACAAGCAATACATTCATAAATAATTAAAAAGCTCTCTACTTCATTTGTTACCCATTCAGCTAATAATTTAAATGAGTAACTGAGGCCATTTTACCAGCACTTTTAATAGAATGCGACTCAGAAACTTCACAGTGTTATTTAAGAAGAAATGCTCACGTGTTAAGGTTTTTATTTTTTTTAAATCAACAAAATAATTTTCAAATATTAAAAGCAAATGTCTCCTCTTCCTCCAAGTTTCCTTGCTATGTCAAAGTTACAAATAAATACATTAAAATCGTATTTTGAGTAGTAGATAAAAACAAAAGTTTTGAAACTGTGGGTTGAGTGTCTGGGTTAACTTGTATAAATATGTGAACTCAATGTATTTAGACTTTATTAGATTTTTTTTTTAGATTATTTAAAAATACATGCTCAGATAATGACAACATTATTTTATTCATTTTAATAAATAAATTAATTTATTTAATTATGTTTAGATATTTATTTATTAAATTAATGATTTAATATTTAATAATCTAAATTTGAAATATTTTAAATTCTAAAAATATTTATTTAATTAAATTGATATATTTAATATAAATATTTAATAAATTATTTAATCATTATTATAATTATGCAATACATTATGTATTGTGTAATAATTGCATTTTAATAAATAAATAAATGTATTATTTACTTTATTTTATTTTATTTTATTTTATTTTATTTAGTTGACAAAGAGAGGGAGAACGCAAGCAAAGGGAGCTGCAGGCAGAAGGAGAGGGAGAAGTAGGCTCCCAGCTGAGTAGAAAGTTCAACCTGGGGTTCCATCCCACGACCTTGGGATCACCACCTGAGTCGAAGGCAGATGCTTAAGTGACTGAGCCATCCAGATGCCCAAGGCTTTGTATTCTTCGCTTCTAAATATTGATGCTCCTTCATCTCTGGAGTTAGTAAATTGATGTTGAGAATTCATATCAAAGAATTGATAGTAGCTGTTAAACAGAAACATGTAATTTAAGGGGAAAAAAAGAGCAGAAGGAAGAGAAAGGCCAAAAGTCAAAAGCACATTAATATAAAATTTAATTAGATAAAAAAGCTGATATTCCTGAAGGGGGCTAATAAAAGAGCTGCAAAGAGCTGACAGGATTAGGAAAATTGTCCACTCCTGGTCATTTCATAATTTTAAACTATTCCTTATTAATAAATATACTTAGTTCCAGAAACACAATCACATAAGAACATTTCCACCAAGTTTCCTCTAACAGCATTTACAAATTAGACGTTCAAACAATGCAGTTCATTACATGTTGCATCTGTATCTTAAAGTTTAAACACTTTCTGTGACACATTTTCTAACAATTAAAATTAAAAAATATATATATACATAGATATATATACATATATATCTATGTATATATATATATATACCTTATCCCTAAATGGAAAAAATATATATATAGAGAGAGAAACCTCATCCCTAAATGAAACCTTTCTTTGTTTATTAGCTTAAATAGGTAAATTAGCAACAACAACAACAACAAACAGCTAATATTATAGAGGTAGGAACAATTGACCTTTTCATTCATTGCTATTTTCTAAAAATTCCTATTTTATTTTTTTCTCAAGTCTGTCATAATAATTTTCTAAATCTCCTGCCTTTTTCAATTTTTTTCTTTTAGTGGAAATCTCTATTTCATATTTATTTTCTCTTTCTCCACTCTTTGCTCTAATAATTCAATGTATTATTAGATTTTCTGTTTTTCTCTTTATCCAGATATATCTTTTCTTTCTTTCTTTCTTTTTTAAATAATTTGATTTGCTGGCATTTTACATCAGTACATGCTTTCTTATGGATGTTAGAAATGTCTGTGGAACTACTAGAAGAATAAACTTTTTTACCTTTAAGAAGTTTACAGTCTAGAGTGCCTGGGTGGCTCAGTTGGTTAAGTGTCTTCCTTCAGCTTAGGTCATGATGCCAGGGTACTAGGATCCAGTCCTGCATCAGCTGCCTGCTCAGCAAGGAGTCTGGTTCTTCCTCTCCCTCTGCCCCTCCCTCTCTCTCTCTAATAAATAAATAAAATCTTTAAAAAAAAGACTTACTGAAATCTGAGACTGAATTACTAAATTCAGTCTTAATAGAAGACAGCTAAACAAAGCAATGATCACAACTGGAAAATTTAGCGAGATCATGGTTTAACATTTTTGGTTGACACAGGACCTCTTTCAGAAACAACTTTCCCTAAATATCAATTTCTTTTTAAGGCAAAATATTTTGACAAGAAATCCAGATCCTTCTGATCGTTTTCATATCAATTTAAGGTGACATCCTCAGAGTATATAATCAAATATGTAATTATTCTATCTGTTGCCTTGTATATTGCCTATATCTTTTTCAGACTCAAAGTTCCATTGAGGTAGAGTTTTTTTTTTTAAGCAGAGATTTTTAAAGTGTTTGATATATACAAGATGCTTAATAAGTGTTTACAAAGCCTATGTATTACAGAAGCCTTAAACAGGCTTTAAAATAATGTAGGTGATATTAGTAGTCATATCAAACAATTTTTAGGTTTCAGTCATGTAAATAACTACATTTCTGAGAGACAGAGAAACATACAAATGGTCTGGGTCCAGTAGGATAATGCTAGCATGTGTTGTAAATTCTTTTATATGACCTTATTCTTGCAAGAATTGATTATGTGGCAGAAAAAAAGGTATCACTATCTTATACTTTATTATTTAAAGAGATTTATGGAAGTCTTAATTTCTTACACTACCCCTTTGTTTCAGTGGACCCAATTTCCGTGGTAATGGTGAGAGGAAAGTAGGCAATTTAGGCAGCAGCAAAAATCTCCTACAAGGCACTATAAAATAAGGCTTGTTCTAGATCATGGGTCTGTCCAAAGGGGAATGTTAAGGGGTAGAATGGATGATGGATGCATTGTGGACTTATAACTTTAAGATTAATACTGTTATGCCCCAATAATGGGTCTATGATTAAAGGAGCGAGACTGATGTAAAGCAAAGGTCAAGCAAAGCTTTATTTCATGCCAAGCATCAAGAATCTAACCGAACGTTCGGGGCCACACCTCTTATGAGAGAAGGCAACCCTTTGCTGTTTCACAGTCTAGCTTTTAAGGGCAAAGGCCATGCAGTCAGGCCTGGCCACGCACAGGTGACCAATGAGATTTTAACACACACAGGAAACTCCACAGTGAGGCTAGATGACCAATTGAGGTTCAATTTACCCTAGTATAGACATTTGACCCAGCCTATTACACCTTGATTAGGATTGGTGCAAAAAAGTTTCCCAAAGGGCGGAGGAGTGGGGCATACTCCTTAGTATCTAGGGAGACAATATGCAAACACCGCCCCCCTCCCGCTGATTGATGTCTCCACCTGGCCTGACCCACCCTTGTATATGGGCTTTGTTACCTGGAGCTGATTTCCAGGACTTGTTTTTAAGTGAATCCCCTGGGGGAAGGGGAACAAGGACAGTTTAAGGGTTAACCTCAATGAAAGCCTCTTGCTAAAATATAAAAATATAAAATAGGTCCTTACATTACAACAACTCAGTAGGGAAAGTCCCAGTGTGGTGATAAAAGAAGTGAGGTAACTTGCATTGCACATTTTTTTTAAAAACTTGTAAGTTGTATTTTTCCGTGCCATGACATCATACTTTATCTTCATCTCTGTCTACTAGTTTAAAACTAGTTAAACAAACTCAACAATTTTTTTTAAAATTTTTTATTTATAAATAAAATAAATTTTATTTATTTATTTAAAAGCAAAAGCCAGAGAGAGAGAGAGAGAGAGCATGAGCAATATGGGGCTCGATCCCAGGACTCTAGCGATCCTGATCTGAGCCAAAGGCAGACACTTAACTGACTAAGCAGATGAGACTCCCACAAACTCAACAATTTTATAAAATTTTTATTTGTTGGGGTGCCTGGCTGGAACAGTCAGTAAAATATGTAAATCTTTATCTTGGGGTTGTACGTTTGAAATCCACCTTGGGTGTAGAGGTTTCATTTAAAAATAAAATCTTTAAAAAAATTTTTTTTTCATTTTTTTATTTAAGCCATTGTATGGCAGTGTTGATCACTATATTGTACACCTGAAACTAATATTAACCTTATTTTAACTAACTACAATTTAAATAAAAACTTTAAAAATAAAATAAAAATAATAATCATAAAAATAAAAAAGAGGAAAAATTATTTGGCAGGCAATTTTCTTAATTGCATTATTATTTATTATTATCATAGTCTGTGTGTGTCGGTGGGAAGTGGCTGGTATTACAGTGAGTTCCATATCTGTGTTACACTGAGGTCCATGTCTGTAGTCAGTCTTTTTTTTTCTTTTAGTTTATTTTCAGGGATCCAAAATTCATTGTTTATGCACCACACCCAGTGCTTCATGTAATAAATTCCCTCCTTAATACCCACCACTGGGCTCACCCAACCACCTGCCACCCTCCTCTTCAAAACCCTCAGTTTGTTTCTCAGAGTCCACAGTCTCTCATGGTTTGTCTCTCCCTCCGATTTCCCCCAGCACACTTCTCTCCATCTCCCAGTGTCCTCCACGTTATTCCTCATGTATTGAGTCTTATAAAAACTTTTATTTCTTTCCCTATTCTGCTTTGCATATGCTTACCTTAGATGTTAAAATGTTATAAACCTCTCCTGCCTGGTCCATTTTCTCTCTCTTCTCTCATGATTTCTCATGCTCTCCCTGCCAACCCCACATGCCTTACAATATCTGGATATGACTAATTTCTTCCTGAGCTACTTTATTCTACTCTGCCATATGGTTGCCCTTCCCTCTTCTGTACCATAACTTCTATCCCCTGCATTTGTGCTTTAACAATACCTAATTCTTTTCACTACATCTGTATCTTTGAGGTCAATACTCAGTAGTGCAATCGCTGGGTCATAGGCTAGCTCTATTTTACTGGAAAGAAGGGCCATATGCACCCCAGTGTTCATAGCAGCAATGTCCACTATAGCCATTCTGTTGAAAGAGCCAAGATCCCCTACAACAGACAAACGGATAAAGAAGATGTGATCCAAGGATACAATGGAATATCACTCAGCCATCAGAAAGGATGAATACCCAACTTTTGCATCAACATGGATGGGACTGGAAGAGATTATGTTAAGTGAAATAAGTCAAGCAGAGAAAGTCAATCATCATATGGTTTCACTTATTTGTGGAACCTAAGGAATAGCATGGAGGACATTAGGAGAAGGAAAGGAAAAATGAAGTGGGGGGATTGGTGGCAGAAATGAAACATGAAAAACTATGGACTCCAAGAAACAAACTGAGGGTTTTAAATATGAGAAGGATGTGGGGATGGGTGAGCCTGGTGATGGGTATTAAGGAGGGCACATATTGCATGGGGCACTGGGTGTTTTACACAAACAATGAATCATGGAACACTACTTCAAAAACTAATGATGTATTGTATGGTAACTAACGTAACATAATTAAAAAAAAAAAAGGAGGGGGACAATACCTAACACTCAATATTTGCTAGTTTCTTGTTTACCTCCTTTTAAGAGTAAGCTCATTTAGTGTTTTTTTTTTGGTTTGTTTGTTTTTTTTGTCTCAACTAAAAGAAGAAAAATAATACACATTATTTTGAAAACTTTTTGAACAGTGTACAAACGTTAGTCAAGTCCACAATGTCTCATCTCTTCTTCCTCCTAACATGGCTAAGTTGAAAAACCCTTTATCTGGGAAAAGATCATTCTCCTGCCACCTTGTGTAAGATTTTGGCTTTAGGTTAGATTATCCTTTCTTTCCTTTTCTTTTTTTTTTTTTTAAGATTTTATTTATTTATTTGACAGACAGAGAACACAAGTAGACAGAGGCTGGCAGATAGAGAGGAAGGGAAGCAGGCCCCTGCTGAGCAGAGAGCCCGATATGGGACTCGATCCCAGGATCCTGAGATCATGACCTGAGCCAAAGGCAGTGGCTTAACCCACTGAGCCACCCAGGCGCCCTCTTTCCTTTTCTGAAAATAAGTTGAAAATATTAATAGCCTCAGTTTCTTCTTCCAAAATATGACTGCTTCTTTACCAAGTGCAAAAGCAACCCATTTTGACCATAGTAAATAGCTTGGACCTACTTTTTTTGGCTCACTGTTTTAGTGAGACAAGTGGAGTGAAGATGACACACCATTTCCAAATGTATTAATAATTGGTAGACCATACTTCTAAATTGAAGTTTTGTTGCCATTAAACTACGACCAGACTCGCTATAATTACAGAGGTAAATTCTTTATATTTACTATATTTGAAATTACCATATAATACCAAAATAAAATTATGATTATGTGAAGAGTCTGTAATATTAAGAAGATGACTTTGAAATGATTGCTTATCTAAATGAAATTTCCCATTTTATAATCTTGTATAAGCTTCCGTTGTCATTTCCTATTTAGAATCTATTAGAAGGCACTCTTATTTTCCCTTAAGTGGGAAGTCAAATGTGGAACAAATTCATCCCAAAGGAACTGATTCTATGTTCCACTGAAGACCAGGTGGCTTCCATGTGGCATTTTGCCTCTTGCATATTGTTCATCTCCTACAACAAATGGGGGTATGCTCTTTTTTTTTTTTTAAAGATTTTATTTATTTATGACAGAGAAAGGTAGCAAGAGAGGGAACACAAGGATGAGGGAAATGGAGAGGGAGAAGCAGGCTCCCCACTGAGCAGGAAGCCTGATATGGGGCTCGAACCCAGGACCCCGGGATCATGACCCGAGCCGAAGGCAGATGTCCAACCTGCTGAGCCACCCAGGTGCCCCGGGGGTATGCTCTTTATTAAACTAATTCAACTCAATTAGAGACATTGTCTTCAAGGGATAACATCATAGAGACTAGAATCAGCATCATACTTTTGGGAAAATTGGGCCCAGGGTATTTGTTTTGTTTTGTTTTGTTTTAAGATTTTATTTATTTATTTGACAGACAGAGACCACAAGTAGGCAAATAGCGGGGGGGGGGGAGGGAAGCAGGCTCCCTGCTGAACAGAGAGCCTGATGCAAAGCTCGATCCCAGGGCTCTGAGATCATGGCCTGAGCCAAAGGCAGAGGCTTAACCCACTGAGCTACCCAGGTGCCCCTGGGCCCAGGTTTTGATGGCTTCTTTCCTCAATCTTATAAAACCTATTTGAACTCTACTGGATGCCAGAACTGCTTAAAAATATTTGGTCCCTTGTAATTTATCCTTCCAGTATTCAATGCACCTGATCCATGTATTACCCTATAGTATTTTTGTCAAATGAAGACTCTCAAAGTGTGATTCTTGGGAGACACTTTTCAATTGGTTGCTTACATTTCTGCATTTATTATTTGTTCTAGGCCATCCTTTGAAGATGGTTGTATTGAATAGACTTGGAAGACAGAAATAGTATCTTTTTCTTTTAACTTAACCTGTTGTGTTTGCAAATATTTTCTGCCTCTGTTTTGATTCTTCTTGTGGGAACTGAGGCTCAGAACTGATATATAACTCCCATCCCTACACACACACACACACACACACACACACACACACACAAACACACACACACACACACACACACAAACACACACACACACACACACACACACACAAATACTGTTAATATTCTGGCTACCTCTATTGCTGTGAATAATAAACTATATTACTTCTGAACCATGAGTCTGCGTCTTCTATCAACACCCAAGAAACTACGGCAGACTCATACACCAGCTTTCAAATAAGGGAAAATAATCTCAGATGCTTTATATTTTTTGATAGTGTTACCTACTTCTGAACATATGACTGAACACATATAAAGCTGGAGCCATGACCATTTAGAGCTTCTTCTGTGGAAGAACTATGCATTCACTACTAAACAAAAGTAGTTTCATCTTTTTTTTTTTTCTCCTGGACACCATTTCCTCTCTCACACTGTTGCTCAAATTGGATGGAGTCTAAGGTCCTTTGAGGAAATTTTTTTTAATGATTCAAAATAAAATAGGAAGAGTCTAAAGTGCTAAAAATACTTCTAGATAAAAGGTATAAGATAATGCCAGAAAGGATAGTAATTTTATCTAACAACTGCCTGTTCACCCCTTTTTTGTTCAATAACTAATCTCCAAATTCCTGACTAAATCCCTTTTGTAAGCCAGAATGTGAGCTAAAAACTGGGATTTTAAAAAATTTTCATTTGAAATCCAGTTAGTTAACATATATGTTTGTATTAGTTTCATGTGTACAATATAACATATAGCACTCAGTGCTCATCATGACAAGTGCTCTAATTAACCCCCATCACTTATTTAATCCATCACTCCTTTCAGATACCGTCAAGTAACCATCAGTTTGTTCTCTGTAATGAAATGTCTGTTTCTTGCTTTGTTTCTCTTTCTATGTCTTATTATTTCCCCTTTGCTTGTTTGTTTTGTTTCTTTTATTCCATATATGAGTAAAGGTATTTGTCTTTCTCTGACTGACTTATTTCACTTTTAGCATTATACTGTCTAGTTCCAACCATGTTATTGCAAATGGCAAGATTTCAGTCTTTTTTATGGCAGAATAATATTCCATTGTATATAGATACCACTTATTCTTTATTTATTCATCAATTGATGGATACTTGGGCGCTTTCCATATCTTAGCTTTATAAATAATGCTGCTATAAACATAGGGGTGCTAGCATCCCTTTGAAAAAGTTTTCTTATATTCATTGGGTAAATACACACCAACAGGTTTGTTGGATCACAAAGGACTTCTATTTTTAAATTTTATGGAAATTCCATACTGTTTTCAAATATGGCTGTATCAGTTTGCATCACCACCAACAGTTCACAATTGTTACTTTTTCTTTTTTTTTAAAGATTTTATTCATTTGACAGAGAGAGATCACAAGTAGAGAGAGAGAGAGGAGGGAGCAGGCTCCATGCCTGGCAGAGAGCCCGATGTGGGACTTGATCCCAGGACCCTGAGATCATGACCTGAGCTGAAGGCAGAGGCTTAACCCACTGAGCCACCCAGGCAGCCCCCACAAGTGTTACTTTTTCACATCCTCTCCAACACCTTTTGTTTCTTGTAGTGTTGATTTTAGCCATTCTGACAGGTGTGAGGTGGTACCTCTTTCTAGTTTTGCTTTGCAATTTCCTGATGATACATGATGATGGCCATCTTTTCATGTATCTACTGAACATTTGAATGTGTTCTTTGGGGAAACACTTGTTCATGTCTTCTATCCATGTTTTTATTGGATTATTTGTTTTTGGATGTTGACTAAAAACTGGATATTAAGTAACACACAAGACAGGTTTCCTTGAGCTTAAATTTTATTTGCATGAGTATCATTAACAGGAAAAAATATGCATATGTGTATGTACAAGTGTGTTTATGTATACATCTATCTATCTATCCTCTATCCCCTGTCTTCTAATTGTGGTAAATCCTGTAAGGTGGGGAATGGGATAGTC
The DNA here is from genome assembly GCF_964662115.1 of Mustela nivalis. Taxonomy (NCBI): domain Eukaryota; kingdom Metazoa; phylum Chordata; class Mammalia; order Carnivora; family Mustelidae; genus Mustela; species Mustela nivalis. The sequence goes on from NC_139040.1 coordinate 76,217,596, forward strand.
TGAAGAAATATGCTTCTGGATATGCTGGGTAAGCAAATTTAATTGCACTCAGATGCATTGGATATAAGTGAATCACTCAAATGAGTTATTTAATATTATATAGAAACAAATTAAAAGTTTATGTAGTTGAAAATAATAGGTAGTTAAAATAATTTTTTTGTTTGTTGTTTTTGTGTCTTTTTTTGTTTATATATACTATGGTGTGAATGTTTATGTCTTCCAAAATCATATTATGAAATCTAACTCTGTAAGTGCTAGTATTAAAACATAGGGGCCTTTGGGAGGTGATTAGGTCATAAGTGGGATTACAGTCCTTTTAAAGGAGACCCCAGAGAGTTCTCTTGCTTCATTCATCATGTACGTTTACAGTGAGAAGATAGCCATCTATGAGGAAGTGGGCTCTCCCTGGATCTGCCCATTCCTTAATCTTGAACTTCTCCGTTCTAGAACTGTGAGAAATAAATTCCTGTTCTTTATAAGCTATTAAGTCTATATCATGTCCGTTATAGCAGCCTGCATGCAGAAGGACACTATGACCTAAAATGAGAGCAATAAATATAAAGTTTCAGTAAAGTCAGTTGGTACAATGTTTTTTTTACTTAGAGAAGACATGCTGCTTCATGTTAAACCTTGATATTGTATATGTTTCTTGAAGGGCCACTTCTTACTCCTTTGTGTGTTTTCCACAAAGTCCAGGATGATGCCTTACATAAAGGTAATATTTTATAAATACTGTTGGAAATATATACTTCTCTAAAATCTTATTTTGCCTACAGATTACTTGGATCCACTTTGCCTTGTGTAGAATATTTGAAATATATTAAGAACAGAATGTCTCTCTAAATAACATTTAGAATCATCATTAGTTTATGACTCCTGACTCATTTGTTTATGCAGTGATACTTACTACAAAAACACTGAAGTTTGTAATATAATTTTGAATTAATCACCAAGCTAGTTTATTTTAACTTATGAAAAAATAATTTCTCATGTTGGTTTAATTCTGCTCTTATGTTATGGTCATGACATTTTCATTAAAATAAAGTAGAAAATAGAAGTAAATAATAAATGAAAAATAAAAACTAAAAAATAAAAAAATAAAAGCAAATCTCTTGTGAAATGTTAAACTTTTCTTACTTATTTTGTTTTGCTTTTCCTCTACCATGCTGGCAAAGCTGTATGTTGTAGATAGGTACAATTTTCTAGGTGCTAGGTTTGTTACTTTTGCTAAAATTTTCAAAATATAAGGAGTTGAATAGTCATGGATTGTTTATTAAACTCCTTATCTACACATATAAAAATAAAACAATGATGGTGACCTGGGTATTTCTAAAATTGTATTCTGTTTTTCCATATTATGGTTTACAATGTAATTAATAAAGATTCTGCATATATTAACATCCATCCCCTTCTATCTCATCTGTATGTCCATACAGAGCATGTATGATTTCTATTCATTGCTATGTTGTGGTGAAGAGATTGTCTGAAGTAGCCTATATTTATGCAGGTAGATCTTAAGCTACGGTGCTCTTGTTTATTTGCTTGTTCATGATCAGTATGTCTGAAAGATGGTAACTATTGCATCAGGTGTGACGATTAAAAAATATTATTGGTGCCTGATACACTGTGATGAAATAGGTAAGTCGATTCATAATTTGTTAATTAAATTAGAAAAGAAATTCCTTTGGATTTGTTCTTTATTAAGAGTTTTTTTTTTAACGAATGCCTTGGGATGTTTTTTGTGTAATATATATCACATGCCTCAACCTTTAAATTTGAATTTAGAAAAGAGTTATCAGAATGAGCCTAGAAAATATTGTTATGGGGGCGCCTGGGTGGCTTAGTGGGTTAAGCCGCTGCCTTCGGCTCAGGTCATAATCTCAGAGTCCTGGGATTGAGTCCCACATTGGGCTCTCTGCTCAGCAGGGTGCCTGCTTCGTCCTCTCTCTCTTCCTGCCTCTCTGCCTACTTGTGATCTCTCTCTGTCAAATAAAGAAATAAAATCTTAAAAAAAAAGAAGACATTGTTTTGAAATATTTTTGTTCTGTTATATTATGTTAACTTAGGAAATAATGATAGTTATTTTTATTAGCATTTCCTACTTTCCACATGCTCTTACAGATGAGATATCATGTTTCTCCTACTCTTTTTATCGTGGTTGTTATATTCTTCATGATCAATAACAATCAATGAAAATTCACAACATTAATTTTCTTTGGGAAAGTGATATTTTAGCAGGAATCCATGACCAAAAATTTTAGCTGTTGTTCTTCCAGGAGATGAGACTATCAATGTTCCCGAAATTTCAAGAAATAGAACTTATTAATTGTGTTGGTTGATGTTTATTGTCTCTGAACTTAGAGGTGCATAATTCAATTTAAAATTTATTTTGGGGGCGCCTGGGTGGCTCAGTGGGTTAAAGCCTCTGCCTTTGGCTCAGGTCATGATCCCAGGGTCCTGGGATCGAGCCCCGAATCGGGCTCTCTGCCTAGCAGGGAGCCTGCTTCCTCTTCCCTCTCTCTCTGCCTGCCTCTCTGCTTATTTGTGATCTCTATCTGTCAAATAGAATAAATAAAATCTTAAAAAAAACGGAGTGGACCTTATGGGGATGCTTATCTGAAATTGAGGGACATTATAAAAAAATAAAAAATAAAATTTATTTTGAATTGAAAACAAGATCTTACTGAAGTTTAGGCATCCCACTTTATATCAGGCCTCCAGTACATTCTAATTTATTTATAGAAAATATCATAAACATGAATGACACTTTTCCTATTGCATTTATATGAAACTGCAATGACTCAAAGATGTCATATTTGAAAAGCACTACCTTTCTATATTTTCTGTTTCCTAGGAGGAATGGATATACCATTTTAGCTCAATTATCCAACAGTATTCAAAACCACCATGAATTTTAAAACATACTTATTACACCCTAAAAATCAAGTATGAAAATGTATAAACAACCAAATCTCTATCTGTAAATGAAATACTCCCACACAGACAGGTTTTAAAACTTTCTATCTTAAGGAATTTGGTAGCACAGACTCAGGGTAGTAGTTTCAGTGCCTACAGTATACTTTCAGGGAGAGAGTAATGTAAGCTCTGAGTTACTTTCTGCCTAGAGATGACCTAATAGTGGTTCTGGCATTGTTTGTTTGTTTTTGAAAATACGTTCCTGGGCGTCATTCAGAAAATGCAGAGTTTGGCATCTATATAAATTAAGGATGATCTTTTTGAACTTTTGTCTTTCATTACATCAAATTAACATAATTGGACAGAAATTCCACTAAATTAAGCATTGTTAGGAAATGTGTAAATTGGAGCTACTCAAATTAGTTGCTCTTTGAACTATGTGCTGTTGGTTCAGGATTAGATAAGGATTTTGAAGGCAAACTTAAATCATTCCTTCCTTTTTTGAGAGATTCTCAGCATCTTTTCTTAAAATTAGCTGAAATAAACAATGTGTTTAGTCGCAAAGTGATTTGCATTTTTGCACAAACTCCCTATCTCCTTGAGAATTATAACAGATATTTCATGAAACATCATTGATCTTTACTTTGTTACACTGCTGTAAAGTACATTCAGAGTTGCCAGTTAAAGGTGTTAGTGTTGAGATGAAATGTCATGCATTTTTCTTCACTTCCATGCAAATGAACACAGTAATTTATTAAGACACAATGAAGAAAAAAAAATTGACAATGAGTTCCAGATTTTAAAAATCACTTGCCATTCAATCCAAATTGTGAGTTTGATCAGTTACCGAACACTTTATAATGCACCCCCGGTAATTTTACAGAGATTACTTTTTTCTTACCAATTCTTGATTATTCTGTCTTGCAATGCAGAGAAATCTAACTAATTTAAAATAAACTTCCGTTAATTTTGATTGTTATAAACTTAAAATTGACTAATTTCCATATACAGAGTTTAAAATGTTCACAATTTACATTAAATATATATTCTGTGTATACCTTGGAAAAATTATACTGAAAATTGAAATTAAAATGATGTTGTATATAGCTGCAAGAAGCCGCCTGTCCCATTTCATCTTACTATATAAGTTGTGTCAGGTAATTTATAAAATCCCTGCTGCATAACAAATCTATTTTTTGTTGGAATGGGTAGTAATGTTTCTTCTTATTTCGAAATAAGAGTTGGTCTATGAGTGCCTCTGCAACTGTATTTTCCCTAAGTGGCTTCATGGTCTTGAACTGAGAAAGCTCAGAGCATTAAACATCAAAGTAATATATTTTGACATAATTAGACATCAAGGAAATGCAATTAAAATGACACTGAGATATCACTACACACTTACCAGAATGGCTAAAATAAAATATAATGACAAGCCCAAAAGAAAAAAATATACCATTTGATGATACACAATGGCAAGTTGTACCATAACTTAACCATCTCAGACTAGTGTAGTGTTAAATTTGTTTTTCTAAGCCATGTTTTGGGTCACTTACCACTTTTCAAGGATATAAAGTGCTATCATTTTACTTAAAACTGTGAAATTTGGTCAGATTTAAATTTCAATTTATGTTAAAACATTCTGTAAACTGTGTTAGTCTTTGACATTTGTTCCCTCAGTTCAGTGAATAACACTATATCATATTCTGAAAAATACGCTTATTTTTATTTTGAAAAATATCTCTTTTTCCACTTATGGTAATTATTAATATGAATTAATAGTAGAATTTGATATGGTCCAATATGACCATAAATACTTTATTGTATATTATCAAATTTAATAATGAATATAATGTACTTCTTTGGACAATTTTTAAAGACCAGTCTACTCTTAAAACAAAAAAAATGGATTCCCACCAATAGCCACTCTGGAAAACAGCATGGAGGTTCCTCTAAATGTTGAAAATAGAACTGCCCTATGACCCAGCAATTGCACTATTGGGTATTTACCCTAAAGATACAAATGTAGTGATCCAAAGGGGCACATGCACCCGAATGTTTATAGCAGCGATGTCCACAATAGCCAAACTATGGAAAGAACCTAGATGTCCATCCACAGATGAATGGATCAAGAAGATGTGGTATATATACACAATGGAATACTATGCAGCCATCAAAAGAAATGAAATCTTGCCATTTGCGACAACATGGATGGAACTAGAGCATATCATGCTTAGCAAAATAAGTCAAGCAGAGAAAGACAACTATCATATGATCTCCCTGATATGAGGAAGTGGTGATGCAACATGGAGGCTTAAGTGGGTAGGAGAAGAATAAATGAAGCAAGATGGGATTGGGAGGGAGACAAACCATAAGTGACTCTTAATCTCACAAAACAAACTGAGGGTTGCTGGGGGGAGGGGGTTTGGGAGAAGGGGGTGAGATTATGGACATTGGGGAGGGTATGTGCTTTGGTGAGTGCTGTGAAGTGTGTAAACCTGGTGATTCACAGACCTGTACCCCTGGGGATAAAAATATATGTTTATAAAAAATAAAAAATTAAATTAAAAAAAAATAATAAAATAAAATAAAATAAAATAAAATAAAATAAAAATGGAGATGCACTTCTTTAGTTCACACAAATTTCATTTTATTATATATAACCTCAGATAAATTTCAACAAATCATAATTTATTAAAATCATGTCTACTTAAAAATCTCATAGAAGAGTAAAACCATCAAAAATAAAAATAAACACACACAACACACACACATCACCCATGTATTGGCAAATCACAATTGCTGTAACAATACATTAGGCATTCCACAGTTAAGGGCTATCAAAATTTCCATCAGTGACAAAAAGATTTGTATCCAAATGGACTGATTTTCCAGAATCCAAGAAAAAGTCTCCTAGGATTTATTTAAAGGTAAATATTTGAACAAATACTTCTTAAATTTAGGAAATTCAGAACATACGATTAAAGAATATTTGCAATGCAGACTATATTCAATCCTTCCTTCAAAATGTGCCTTTGAGTACATAATTCTGTTTTCTCGATCTAAATTGAGCTGTCTTCCGAGGAAGTTTTCCAAAATGTGTGTCTCTGTGTGATAAATGTTCTAAGACCTAACATGCTTCATTGTATTTTACTGTGCTCTCAAATTTAATCAATAATTTGGATTGATGTATAATACCTAGTTTCAAATATCTTTTCCATCTATAAAAACTCCCAGCTGTCTCTTTATATGCTATTACTATTGAGCATTGTGCTGTAGGTATTATTCTTGTACATTTTAGGTGATCTGTTCTTCTCTTGGGCATCATTTATGCTCTTCTCTGTTTTTGATATTCTTAAAACTCACCATAATGTATATGAGTGGTTTTTAGTGTGTGTAGTTTTTGTTTTGTTTTGTTTCTGATATCTCATGTTTGGCATCATTTTAAGTCTGGTATCTTTTATCTTTCTTTAATTCTCCAAAATTTATCTCAGTACTTATTTAAATATTTTCTTTATTTTTTTTTCTCTTCTGCTGTATTTGGGCAGAAGTCATTAATGTGTTTGTTTGTTTTTCCCAACTCATTTATTTATTTTACAGCTATATTCATCTTAGTCTCCATTTATTGTATTCTTTATTTCTACAATTTTCACTTAATTTATATTCACAGTATAGTATCTTTCTTTTCCTTGTATATGTATATCATTATTTTGTCATATACTTTTAAGCTATTTTTAAAAATATTTTATTTATTTATTTGACAGTGAGAGATCACAAGTAGGCAGAGAGGCGGGCAGAGAGAGAGGAAGGGAAGCAGGCTACCTGCTGAGCAGAGAGCCTGATGCGGGACTTGATCTCAGGACCCTGAGATCATGACCTGAGCTGAAGGCAGTGGCTTAATCCACTGCGCCACCTAGGTGCCCCTAAGCTATTTTTTTAATTCCTGTTCCAATAACACTTGGATTGCCATATAAAGTTAACCACATCATCTTTTTTGGTAAGTAATTGTACTTTTTATGTGCATAGTTATTTTGGTCTATGAGTTCAGCTCCTCTTAGGATCATCAAATCTCTGTAAAGTCTGGGTATGCTAGGATTTTCTAAGCAACAATAAAATACATTGAAACCTGGTAGCTTAATTATAATAATGTTTTCTTTCTCAATCATTCACAATAGTATTCCATTCTGAGTAGCTTCCTTCTATTTTGCAGCTATAGTGTTTGGTAAAACTTGAATTGTGATATCACTGTGATAATGTGAATTAATCAGGGTTTTTCAGAGAATCGGGAAGAGAAAAAAAGGAAGATATTCTCCAGGGCCAACTCTAGAAGTGACTAATAAAACATCTGTCCAAATTCAATTGAACAAAACTCAGAAATGCCATCTCCAGTGAAATACAAAGAAGTTTATATATAGTTCTGGGCACACACATCTCATTTGACCCAATGTTGTACATCAATAAAAGACTGAAGGCCAATCACCACTCCATGGGTGAATTTAAAAATAAATTTACTATTGAGGCCAAGAATTCAGAAACACAAATACATCAGAATAATAACTGCCTTCACTTGATGTTATTCTATAAGATAAATCCTGCGATCAAGTTTCAATTTTAAATTCTTACAATTTTAAATTCTTAAATCCTTATGAAAAGGCATCATTTGGAGGGAGCAGTTTTCATAATTTATCATCCATCAGCCTTTTTTTAAAGATTTTATTTATTTATTGGACACACAGAGAGAGAAAGAGAGTGAGAGAGAGATCACAAGTAAGCAGAGAGGCAGGCAAGCAGGGAGGGAAGCAGGCTTCCTTTTGAGCAGAGCCCGATGTGGGGCTGGATCCCAGGACCCAGAGACCATGACTTGAGATGAAGGCAGAGGCTTAACCCACCACCCACGTGATGAGAGAGCCACTCAGGTGCCCCTCATCCATCAGTCTTAATTGATTGGAGGAAAATGTGTGGAGGAATAATGCCTTAGGGAGCTAATCTCTCTAAAGAATTTTCAAGTCTTTACCCCTTCAAGGTTTTTGTACAGTTCTGATAGCCTCTAAACATCCAGCGGATTTCTACAGTGACAGGCCTGTTAAAACCTGTCTTCAAACCAGGAATAGAGCTTGAAACATACCAGTCAAGGGCAACTTTGAGTCTTTTAAGGAGTTTATCATCATTTCTTTGTTTTTGGTTAATATCTGAAATAGTTCCATATTACACTTGCATAATTCTCCAGAGCTGACTTTGAAGGAGGCATTCAGTTCCAGCTAGTTCCATATTTTGGCAAGAACTATACTTCTATATTAAAAAAAAACATATTTTAGGGCGCCTGGGTGGCTCAGTGGGTTAAAATCTCTGCCTTCGGCTCAGGTCATGATTCCAGGTTCCTGGGATTGAGTCCCACAGTGGGCTCTCTTCTCAGCTGGGAGCATGCTTCCATTCCTCTCTCTCTGGCTGCCTCTCTGCTTTCCTATGATCTCTGTCAAGTAAATAAATAAAATTTTTAAAAAAACATATTTTATACCAGTTATTCATGATTATTAACTAAGATATCACAATACAAAAAATACAAACAGTTGCTCTTTATTAATACCTTCAACCAAGATCAAAAAATATGTCATATTTTCTCCAAAAATTTTATATCATATGATAGGTGAGATATATATAAAATTACATTTAAAGTTTTAAAAATATCAGCAAATATTTTCATTTAAATGCCAATTTGAAAAGAAATCTACTTTTCCAAACACGACTTTTTATCCTATTTATTTTGAATTTTGTCAACAACTGATAAAATGTTTAGCGAGACTATAAATGTTAGATCGAAAAAAATGATTAATAGATGTAGGTTCAAATTATTATATCCCATTAAAAATGATTTAGTCTTTGATGAACATCTGTTTGGTAATATGTTGTATCCAGATATAGTAAATTAAAGACATATATAAAATTATGGGAAATGACACCTTCCGTTCGAGTATGAGTAGAGCTTTTAAAATGCTATTTGTCACAACTTGTCATCTTGTCATTATGTAGCATTATGTAGCAATTAAAAAATGTATACTCTTCACTTCGAAGTCTTTTGGAAATCTAAAATATGACTTTCTTTGGTTTGTGTCTCCATATTGCTTTATTGCCAGTTAAAACAAATCCACATGCTTTGATTCAAAGGTAATAAATTCCTCTTATTTGGAAAAAGGATGTTTATTTTTGTTCTCTCACCCTTAGCAGGTGGTTTCATTTTAGCACATTCAGAGTTATAATTTCATGCTTATTAAAAACATTTATTTTGATCTACATAGATGAATAAAACTTTTGTTTTATTACATTATTTGCCAAAAAATCTGTAATTTTTAAAAATGTATTTCCTTTGAAGGGTTATTTTAGAGCATTCAAAGAGGATCTAAGAGTGTGGTATTATGCAGTTTTTAAGTAGGTATGAAATGGTTAATTATAGGATTGTTTCTTTAAGGCTTATGTATGTTGTCCATTATATGCTATAAAATATGATGAAAGTAAATTTAAGGTATGTTTTACATAGTTTATTTTATGGAAAAAAATATTGAAATGACTTATGAAATTCAGTATACTCTCAACATTAATTCATTTTGAAATTTACCAGTTGTCTACTGAACTATTATATGGCAGATATTACTTCAGACTACACTGGTAAATGAAATACTTGGCTTTGTAGAACTTTTATTTTAATGGGTGAGGCAATTAAAAGCTATGAACCTTAATAAAAATGGCATAGTGCATTCAAAAAGGATGAGTACAATGGGGAAAAAGAAAAATTCGATCAGGGTAAGAAAAATCAAGGTTGCTAGGCAGGGGATGGGGGGTTAAAATTTTTATTAGGAAGATCAGGGTAGTTACAATGAAGCTGACAATTGAACCAAGGTATGGAAAGGTGATGAATTTGCGCAGAACTATCAGCAATAAGGTCACTCCAGACAAAGGAATTGGCTATCTTGAAGGCCATAAGGTTGGATCATGCCTGGCATATCTGAGGAATAGCAAGGAGGCCACTGTGAGTGACTGAAGAGTAGCAGGGAAAGAGGTCACAGAGGTTAAATGAGTGGCTAGATCATGTAAAAGCTTAGAAGTCATTGTAAAACTCTGGCTTTTATATTTGGAAACTTACTGTGTGATAGAATTTCTGCTAATAACTGAGAGTTCAAATGTCCATAAAATTTCAAGGATTCTTATTCTAGTAAGACAGAATAAAGAGAAAGAGTTCATATTTTCACATGGTGTAACAAATGCTCGGAGATACAAGTGTAGGAAGCTATGGGAGCACAGAAGAAGGCACTAAAATCACACCATATATTTGATGACTGTGACTTTATATAAATTTGTATTTTCTAGATTTTTTGTATTCATGGAATCACACAGTATATACTATTCATTGCCTGGCTTTTCTTTTCTCAGCATCATTACTTTGAGAATCTCCAATTGTCTTTGCTCTATTGATGGACATTGATGAACATTTCCACTGTTTTCAATTTTTAAAAATAAAGCTGATATGAAATTCATAAACAAGTCCTTGTATGAACATAGGGTTTGTTTCTCTTGGTGAAATGCCTAGAACAAAATGGCTATTTGTGTAACTGCAACATATTTTTCATTTAAAAAAATTTTGAAACTATTTTCCAAAGTGGTTGTATCATGATATATGCCAACAAAAAGAAAGTGAGAGAGAAAGAGAAAGAAAAAGAGAAAGGGAAAGACAGAGAGGTGGCTGCAGTGAATTGATGAGTTGCAGGATAGATTTTAAAGTTTTGTCTTTTGCTTTCTACATTTCCTTTTCCTTAGGTTCAAGAGAACAATCAGTAATATCTCAGTTGCCTGCTGGTAACATCAGAAGAAAGAGTTAGAAGTTCCCAGAAAATTAAAGAAGAGATATAGTTTTCCTGACATAAGAAAAGTCATTTTTTGTCCCCAGCTATTTTCAATGATCTATACCCCACCTGTGTACTCTCCCAAGCACACTTCTTCCAAAACTTCCTGGGAGGTTCTTACAAAGAAATGCAAAAACCTCACTCATTAAGGATTTTGAGGGAACAAGGCAATGGGAAAGCTAACAGTCACCACCAGACCAGGAAATAGCCTAAGCTATTGAGACAATAAATCAGTGGCAAACCCCTAGTGCTATTTCAAAAGCAATCAAGGCCTTGCATTCCTTGTCCCAGAAAATGAGCCCAAGACCCCATCTAGTTTATATCTGCTCTTGAAGCCTGCAGAGTCCCTTTGCCTTGTCCAACAGTTACCTCTGCTTTATTCTAACGTTGAAGTTTCTGCCCTCGGTGGAATACAAGTTTCATTCAGGTGAACATGCAATACATATTGCACAAATACATATGTGGATGTGCATGCATCCACAGCCTTATGACCAACCATACACGCGATAATAAAACTCTCCCTTCTGAGTATTCATCTTAAATACTAAATAAAAATCTCTCTCCTGTTCAAACAGTCAAGGCTTTGGAACTTATTCCCTGAGATCTCCTTGTATGTTGTAAACAAAGATTCCTTTGTTTGACAACTCCACCTGTTTCTGTGATTCACCAAAGACTGACCTCAGTTAGTTCAGTTACTGTAATGTAATATCATGCATATCCAGTTAGTTGATCATTTTGTTCAAGTCTTACATATCTTACCAATGTGATGACCATTTGTCTATGTAATCTTAAAATAAGGGTGTTGAAATTATTTTCCATTTGTCGTCCAAGGTAGAAGTTATTATTTTTGTTCTTCGTTTTTTCCTATATATCCCCAAATCTGTTGTTACGTATTAAAAGTCAAGAATTATTATACTCCCTGATGAATTCATCCTTTTACTCTTCTGTAATTTTGACTTGATCTTTATGTCTGATAATGAAATTTGCTTTAAAATCACTTTTCATTATCTTGATATAACCACCAAAGTTATAGTGTGATTAGAGTTAATATAGCATATTTTTTCTTTTACTCTTTAAAGCACTTCTATATTGAATCCCGACAAAGAAACAAAACAGCTTTTTAACTCTGGAAGCATCTTTCTAAATTATCTTTTTTTTTTTTAAATGAAGCAGTAGCAATATTTGTTAAGGGACCTAAACTGAAAGTAGGCTTAGAAATTTATTTATTTATTTATTTATTTAGTAAAAAATTTTATTTTATTTATTGAAAGCAAGAAAGAGAGAGAGAGAGAAGCACACAAACAGGGGGAATCATGTGCAAAGGGAGAGGAAGAAGCATGCTCCTTGGGGTGCAAGTAGTCCCATGCAGGGCTGGATCCATGTACACTGCAATCATGACCTCAGCCAAAGGCAAACATCTGCTTAAACAACTAAGTCATCCAGGCACCCCTAGAAAATTTAAAAAAAAAAAAAGACCTTTTAAAAACATTTTGTTTCTTTCTTGTTTTTTTTTTAAATATTTTATTTATTTGACAGACAGAGAGACAGGAAGAGGAACTATAAGCAGGGCAGAGGGAAAAGGAGAAGCAGGTTTCCCACTGAGCAGAGAGCCTGATGTGGGGCTCCATCCCAGGACCCTGGGATCATGACCTGAAAAGAAGGGACACTTCTTGGAGGAAGCCACCCAGACACCTCTTTTCTTTGTTTTTAATATATGGCAACAGATGCTTCCCAGCCACGAGGAGCATATTACCCATTGATTAAATCTTTGATAACAACCTATTTAAAAAGGTGTGTAAATATATACTTACTCAGATTTATACACTTTGTGTTTTCTTCATAGTTTGGGGCTGGACCCCATGGTCACAACACTGCTTCCAGTCTTTGCCTTCCCATCTTTGGATACCAGGTATTTGGTCAGCAAAGCAAATTAGTATCAAAATTAATAAGCCCTTGGCACCATATCTCTGGAGCAGGGCTTGCTCTTAGCCAAGTCCCAGAGCAGTTGACCTCCCCTCGCTAGTGCTATAGCCCCAAGGACTAGGTCCCTGCCACCAGAACTCAGTCTTACATGTTATGCTAAGCAGACAAAACCAAAACAGGAAAGCTCCGACAGCTTTCACTGGCATGCCTCATCTCCAACTCCCTCGACGTCCAGGCAGTACCAGATGACAGGGAGGGGTCTTGGTCCAACATATGGGAGGGAAGGAAGTAGCCACGAGCAAGTACCTGCCTCTCTGTTCCTTTCTTTCATGAGCAGGTTGTAAGGAGGAGGAAGAGGAAGGGGAAGAGAGGTGAACTTCAAGGGGTGAAGGCCTCAGGTAGGCAGCTGGCTCCTGCCAGTAGGAAAGGGACAAAGGAGAAGGCAGTGAGTCTTGCAGGGAGGGTGGGGGGTAAGGGTTACAGCTTATGACGGAATCTGGACAGGAGTAATAGGGATACTAGTCATTTGAGTCCACCATTGGCAAGCTGGGCTGGGTGTCACGGCAGATAGGCCTCCCTGGGCAACGGCACATGAGAGAAGGTGGAATTCTTCTCTGAGGAGCAGGTGGAGCTTTGGGTGTTGGGAAAGCATAGACAGTATTGTTCCAGGGCCAAGGACAGGTCCGGGTACTCCTGGTTGGAGGTCAAGGCCACAGTATGATCCATGTCTTCTACCAGCAGCTTGAAGGTACCACATGCCAGCCACCCCTCATTATTGTGTCTAACTCTCTGGTGCACTTATTGGCTTATCCATCAAATGACTCCTTCAGCAGCTTGAAAACCACCTCCACAGGCACTCCAGGATATGGGAGGCTTCCAGAGTGAAAATTTTGCACAGGATCACCCCAAAAGACCAGAAGTCACTCTGGTGGATGTAGATCTGGTCAAACATGGCCTTAGGGACCATCCACTTCACAGGCAGTCCACTGTTGGTTCTCATTTTATAGTAACTGATGTGGTGATATCTCTGGCAAGGCTGAAGTCTGAGATCTTCATCATGTTGTCCTTTGTCACCAGCACTTCCCTGGTGGCCAGGTCTTGGTGTATGCACTTCTTGGAGGCAAGGTACTCCATGCCTCAGGCTACCTGGTAGGCACCGGATACCAGGTCCTTGGAGGAGAGTTGCTCTGCTGCATTCTGGCTGATATTGTAACAGTACTCCAAGTCAGGAGGCCTCTGGGCCTGGAGGTACTACTGTATGTTGTCTTTGGAGGCATATTCCATGATAGTGTACGAAGGACCATCCTGTGTGCAGGACCCAGCAGGTTGATGGTGTCCTTGTGCTGTCCAATCATCTTCATCATCTCCATTTCTGAGATTAGGTTTTACAGGTCTTTCTCTGTTGCATCTGACTTCAACATCTTCACAGACACTTTAGTCAAATGGTTGGATTTGTCTTTGTCCAGCCCAATGGCCTCTTCCAACACCACCTGCCCAAAGTAGGCCTCTCTTAGGGGTCTGCCTAAACTGCCTACAACCAGCCTGCCTCAAGGCAGTTATGAACTCTAGATTATCCTCAAAAACATTAAACCACAAGCTAAAAATTCTCTTCACTAGGTCTCTGTCGCAGGTCTAATTTTCTTATCTTTCATCATTTATCTTTTTCCTAATTCTTATTTTCAGTATAGTTTATTTGGCTTCCAGGTGTTTCCCCGGGTTTCTGTATGCTGTTTCATAGGGAAGAATTATCCTGTCATAAAATTATTTCTTGAGCATTCATTACATCTCTCAGTTAAAATGGGTTCTTTTATGGTATTGATTCATTTGAGTTTTCTCAAAATGGGAAGAATTTTCAAAATGGTGTTTTCCTCAAGGTTCAGAGTATGTCTTAGCCTCATCTTTACTCTTTTTGAAATTCACTTTTCAAATTCTTGTCCCTCTTTTTATCTTTTTAAATTAAAATGTTTTCTTTTTACTATTTTTTTATTTGAGTGTAGTTGATATTCAGTGTTACATTGGTTTCAGGTTTTCAATATCTCCATACATTATTCTATGATCACTACAAATATAGCCACCATCTGTCACCATATAACACTATTATAATATCATTGACTATATTCTCTACACTGTCCCATATCTCTTTTTAAAATCTCTGATTTTTATGTTTTCTGTTATTCCAATTTTCGACCATCATTTTACTTGGTTACTTTAATAAAATATGCCTGATTACACACTCTATGCTGAAAACCATAGCATTTGATTTATAGTAGTCTCCTCCTCCTCCTTCTTCTTCTTCTTCTTCTTCTTCTTCTTCTTCTTCTTCTTCTTCTTCTTCTTCTTCTTCTTAATTAACATATAATGTATTATTAGCCCCAGGGGGACAGGTCTGTGAATCACCAGGTTTACACACTTCACAGCACTCACCACAGCACATACCCTCCCCAATGTTCATAACCCCACCACCCTCTCCCTAACCTCCCCACCCCCCCGGCAACTCTCAGTTTGTTTTGTGAGATTAAGAGTCTCTTATGGTTTGTCTCCCTCCCGATCCCATCTTGTTTCATTTACTCTTTTCCTGTTCCCCAAACCCCCCACATTGCACCTCCATTTCCTCATATCAGGGAGATCATATGATAGTGCCTTTCTCTGGTTGACTTATTTTGCTAAGCATAATACCCTCCAGTTCCATCCATGTCAACGCAAATGGCAAGATTTCATTTCTTTTGATGGCTGAATAGTATTCCATTGTATATATATATATATATATATATATATATATATATATATATATATATATATACAAATATCATTCATTTGTTGATGGACATCCTGGTTCTTTCCATAGTTTGGCTATTGTGGATATTACTGCTATAAACATTTGGTGCACGTGCCCCTTTGGATCATATACAGTCTTCTTTACCTCTATCAGAACCCCAGGAAGCTTTATTTATTTATTTACTCACATAAACAGATGATCCAACACAACGTTTTTTGATGTTCAAATGTATTGTAATGCCTTACTGCTTAACACTATGCTTACTGCTCTCTTTCACTGTCTGACTAAATCCTCATCATCACTATGCCATTTAATGAGAAAGAACATTTGAACTCAGAGTTCTCTCCATATCAGGGAATGAAGACTCCACCCTTCTGTTTGTGCAGGTAAAATAAATGTTGATGTCTGTCCTGCACATACCCCATCCTGTTCACCAGAATATTCACCATCAAAATATATACACAATGAAAACCATACCTCACCACTTCTATTACCACCCAGCATGCTAAAAACACCATCATATGTTCCTGAATTATTGACTTGATTGATAACCCCACTTCCACACATACTGCACTCCTTTCTCCATGCAAATTTATTTTGGTACAGCAATTTAACCTAAAAATCAAGTCATATGATTTTATTCTGCTGTTGAAAGACTTTTGGTATCTTCCCCTTTCATATTAAATAAAAACTGAAGGCGTTTCAATGTACTAGAAGGTCATACATCAATAAGTTCTTCCTCTCTCCACCACTATGAACTCCTCATTGGCCTCCTTGCTTTTCCTCAAAAGTAACAGACAAGCTGTTCACACAAAGTCTATATACTTACTTGCTCTGCCTAGAGCAATCTTTTCCTTTAATATTTGTATAACACTCTCCTTCACTTCCTGGGTCTTTGTGCAAATAGCATCTCATAAATGAGATATAACCACCCAACACAAAATAAAATTAACTTTCATCCCAGCATTCCCCAATGGCTTTTACCTTTCTTGTATTTCTTTGTATCACTTATCACCATCAACCATCAATTATTATTCTATTACTGGTTGATTTTCTTATTTGAGACAGAGAGAGAGAGAATAGGGAGGGTGCGCAGAGGAAGAAGAAAACACCCCACTGCCTAGAAAGCCTGCTGGGGAGTTACATCCCAGGACCCTGAGATCATGACCCAAGCCAAAGGCAGTCACTCAATGGACTGAGCCACCCAGGTGCCCCTCTATTATTGGTTTATTTCACTATTATATTTCAAAAGAATGTGAGCTCTTTGTGGTCAGGTATTTTATATGTTTTATTAACTGAAGTATTCTCAGAAAGGTAGCTGGCAGATTGTAAGGGCTCACTAAACTGTATTTTGTTGTTATTATTGGGCTCCTTTATGGGCTTTACCTCTTACGCTAGAAGTCTATCCTTCTGATGTAAGCGATAAGAATAGAGCCCTGCTGCCTGTTCAAATGTGTAAAAAGCCTGTATTAAGTGGATATTTTAAAAGCTAAATGAATGGCTTAATAGTTGTATATAGGGGGAAAGGGAACATATTTTCCACAGTTTAGAAGTGGAGTTCTTTTATAGAGTTCTTGTACAAGCCTACACTATGGAACGATAATGGGCAGTTGTACATTACAATTATACAAACACTTTGGTAATTTATATCCTTTTTTTATAATTCTTGACTGGATCATTTAATTCCTTAGGAGCATTATAGCATTTCAACTTTTCATGTTCAATAAACTTATTGGGGTTGCTACCTTTTTTATTCAAATGGAGAAATAGTCATGATTTAATCTAAATAAAGTGTTATTGATTGTGTTGTTTTCTAGGAATGAGTCGCACATGCTAGTTTAAAAGTTTTGTAAATTCCCAAGTCTGTCACTGATAAAAGCTTTTTGTAGATTAGTAACTTGATCAAAACGGAAAAGTTATGTAACACCAATTGTTATACTATCTTTGTTTCCATCTTGCATTGTAATAACACCCATCTTAACTCTATTTAAGACAAATCATTGCCAGATGCATTTCTGGAATTGATTGCATGATATGAAATCTAGTATAACTAAAAGTTTTTGGTTTTAGTAGCATATAAATCAATTTAGAAAAATATATGTATTTGAATATAAGATAAAGTTTTAAATTATTTGGCAATAGTAAACTAAACTTTTTTTTGTAAATTTTTATTTTCTAAAATTCCATTGAGCTCTCTTGAAATAAGAAACAAGTTACAAAAAATTAAGGTTTATTTACCCCAATTCAAAATTATTAGGAATATAATCATAGAGGTTGAAGTATTTAAAATATTGAACCCAAAATGTTTTATTAGGTAAATTCATGAATGCTGAGCATTCACTGTTAAAATATACTAATACTATTGATAGACTGGTAGACCCTAAAATCAAATATTTATTAAATATTTATATCCATATGTTTTCATAGCTTGGTAATTCATTTCTCTAGCATTAAATAATATTCCATTGTTTGCATGTATTTTATATTTTTAGATTTAGCTTCACCATTGCTACAGAACCATTTGTTTAAAAGATTGTATTTTGCTCTCTTGTATTGCTTTTGCTTTTCTATTAAATATAAAATATAATTGATAATATATATTCTGTTGCTTTAATCTAGTCTTTCTGTGGTATTACAATATCATGCTTACAATTATCGTTATGGTAAACTTTTTTTAAGATTTTATTTATTTATTTGACAGAGAGAGAGATCACAAATGGGCAGAGAGACAGCCAGAGAGAGAGATGAGGAAAAGCAGGCTCCCTGCTGAGCAGAGAACCCAATGTGGGACTCGATCCCTGGCCCCTGGGATCATGACCTGAGCCGAAGGCAGAGGCTTAACCCACTGAGCCACCCAGGCGCCCCATCGTTATGGTAAACTTTGAAGTCAGTCCTCAGTCTTTGTTCTCCTTCAACACTATGTTGACTATTGTGAGTCTTTGCCTCTCCATATAAACTTTAAAATAAGTTTGTTAATATTAAAAAAAAGAACTTGCTGGAATGCATTAATTGTATAGATAAACTTGGAAACCAGTGACCTCTTGAGCTTAGCAGGAGATAGACCATGGACATCAGTTGTCACAGTGGTGCCTCTGGCAGAACCTATTGCAAATCCCTAGGCAAAATGAGACCTCAAGGATCTGAGAGAATGTCTAAGAAGTACTTGATACATCCCTTGGGTATGGTTTATTGAAGTGTCCACCTGTCTGAAAGCTGGGGAATCTAGATAAGGGAGGGAAAATTAGTTATGATAAAACATATCAACAAACATCAATAAATTTTGTAAAACTAATTGTCATGGCTCATATACAATATGACCAACAGAGGGACCATCAGAAGGAAAGCATCAGTTATGTTTATTGTGAAATTTTTTATTCAAAATAAAGCAATGAGAAAATTACCATTTTTTAAATGGTAAACATCTTACAAAATGGAATAGGTTTTATATTCTAAGTAGTATATTGAAAAGTAAAACATTGGGGCGCCTGGGTGGCGCAGTGGGTTGGGCTGCTGCCTTCAGCTCGGGTCATGATCTCAGGGTCCTTGGATTGAGCCCCGCATCGGGCTCTCTGCTCCGCAGGGAGCCTGCTTCCCCCTCTCTCTCTCTCTCTCACTGCCTGCCTCTCTGCCTACTTGTGATCTCTGTCTCTCAAATAAATAAATAAAATCTTTAAAAAAAAAAGAAAAGAAAAGTAAAACATTAAAAAATAAAATTTCAATGAAAAAAATTATTTAATTTTAAAAAAAGGTTAAAAATAGCAGAACCATTTTTCTTATAACTGGAAAATACACTGTATATACATCTATCAAAATAACTTGTCATGGGGGAGCCTGGGTGGCTCAGTAGGTTAAAGCATCTGCCTTCGGCTCAGGTCATGATTCCAGGATCCTTGGATCGAGGCCCACATCGGGCTCTCAGCTCAGCAGGGAGCCTGCTTCCTCCTCTCTCTCTCTGTCTGACTCTGCCTAATTGTGATCTCTGTCAAATAAATAAATAAAAACTTTTATAATAAATATTTGAAAAATAACTTCTCATGTCTGGAATCAGGAGCATATGGAAAAAAATAATATCTGAGGACAATACTTTTGCCATGTTTTGTGCCTTGCTAATATTTTTAAACAGTCAGGCAAATTTTAGCCTTATTGAAATACCTGCTAAGATACCTGCAGTGGCTTTTGGAGCCCTATGACTATAAAAATTAATTGCAAATATTCAAAATGTTTACTATGGTGTCACTATTTAGGGACTCCACCAAGTATGTTTCAGAAGTAAGCAAAACTGTTACTCTTCCATAAGGCAAAAGGGCATATTTTCAGGAGTTCCATCTGCTGTACCAGGAAGTGAATCAAGTAAGGATTTTTGTCTATAAAATAATTCACTTTTCAATCTAACATTCCTCATTCCACATTATAATAATAAAAACCAGGAGGAGACTAAAACAAACAAACAAATACAACTACAACAACCAGCTTTTCCTACAGTGGAAAAGTAAATATAACCTTAGGAGTAGCCTGAAATTTATTTTTAAATATTTTTAAGATAAACGTTTTTGTTAGAAAACCATATATTTTATATTACTAAGAAATAACAGGCAACGTTTTATTAACTTCTAAAAAGTCTAGTTACTTATATTTATCTATTAACTCATCTCTTTATGAAGTAGAACATGATCACACCTCTTGTATCTACCCAAGTTTGTATGCTTTGGTTGTTTTATGTTTGCTATTTCCTTGCTTAATTTTTACAATATTTGATACATAATAGTATCTTTAAGTCCATCTATGGTTTCACAGAATTTGTTTGAACTTCATAAAAATGTACCATACTTTTTGCACTGTCCTTGTTTTACTTCTCTATTAGCTTTCCAAGTTTTATTCACTTTAGAGTGTGTAGCTATCATTTATTTTTACTCCTCCATAATGCTATGTTTACAAATTTGTATTTATCTGTACTTTTAAAAATATCTTAATTATATACCATTTCTCATCTCACGTAACACTCACGTTACTTCTACACTTATCAGATATTATGTAACTGAAAACCACAACTCAGCAACAATAGAACACCATTTTTGAAAATTAAATGGCTTACCAGAATCCTTTAATTCTATCCTTTATTTGGATTAGATGACCCTTTATTCTGGTATTTGGCATTGTTCATATGGAGGAAAGCTTATAAGTTGATATTCCATAAATAGAAGGATTTATTATGATTGATTAATTATTTTCATTTAGAATGCATAGAATATGGTTGATTTAATATTTCTTTCTTACTCTCTGCCTGGAACATAGTGCTATCTATGCAATAGCCACTAAAATATTAAGTTAATTACCTAGACTTTAAACTGCATATTAAGAGGAATAGCATACAGAACTCTTTTTTTTTTTTTAAAGATTTTATTTATTTATTTGACAGACAGAGATCACAAGTAGGCAGAGAGGCAGGCAGAGAGAGAGAGGAGGAAGCAGGCTCCCTGCCGAGCAGAGAGCCTGATGCGGGGCTCGATCCCAGGACCCTGGGATCATGACCTGAGCCGAAGGCAGAGGCTTTAACCTACTGAGCCACCCAGGCGCCCCAGCATACAGAACTCTTCTCAGATTGGGACACCTGGGTGGCTCAGTCAGTTAAACGCCTGAGCCTTTAGCTCAGGTCATGATCTTAGGGTCCTGGGACTCAGTTCTGCAACAGATTCCCTGCTTAGCCGGGAGTTTGCTTCTCCCTCATCCTGCTGCTCCCCCTGCTTGTGCTCTCTCTCACTCTCTCTCTTACAAATAAATAAAATTAAAAAAATAAATTCTTATCAGATAGCTAATATAGAATATCGTCTTTGTATTCATCAAAGGGAAAGTGCCATATAATAATGAAATCCAGACTACTTCAAATTCACTTTTTAACCAGTAAGAAAGTACTGGAAACAAGCCAAAAATGTCTTCAATGCATTAAAGAAATAGATTGATTTTCAATATCTTAATGTTTCTAAAATAAATTGCAAGATTTTTATACTAGATATCAGTGTAAATATTCATTATACAAGGATATTCTAAAAATAAACCTGAGAAAACTACTTGACATATATGATGACAAAAACGAGTTTGACCAATGTCAGTTTGGGTAAAACTTACAACACCTACCACCTGAAACTCTTGTTCTATATGGTGCCATCTTGTGATTCTGGGCAGCGGCAGTGAGCCACAGCTTCCAGTCAGCTAGAAG
Source organism: Mustela nivalis (assembly GCF_964662115.1). NCBI lineage: Eukaryota > Metazoa > Chordata > Mammalia > Carnivora > Mustelidae > Mustela > Mustela nivalis. Next base: position 76,239,314 of record NC_139040.1, read on the forward strand.
ATTACAAAGGTGAACACCTGATATTCTTACAAGCATTCTATATATAGAATATATATATAGAATATATATATTCTTCATTTTTTTGTGTAATATTTAATAAATTGCATGTGATATTTGATACTTTGTTATAAAATAGGCTTTTGCTTAAGATGATTTTGCCCAAATGCAGGCAAATGTAAGTGTTCTGAGTATGTTTAAATAAGCTTAAGGTAAGCTATGATATTTGATAGTTTAGGGTATTAAATGCATTTTCAATTTTTTATGTGTTTCTCTGACATAGCCCCCTTGTAAGCTGAGGAAGATCTCTATATGTATATGTAGCCTTGGTATGGCTTACATATTATTGGCATGAAACATCTAGAACAGTACGTGTGCCATAGAATTGTCTACAACATCAAACAAGTTTCTTGAAAACTTGTGCCAAAGGGGTTATGTCTTTAAGGATTCTTATTTCAGAAGGGTTCTCTCAAACGTAAGATTTTTCAGAAGTTAAGTGAAAATCTGACCAAACTAAACATTTTTCCATTTTCCCTAGTGAGCAAAGATAGCTAAAATCTATCTGCCATTTTCAACACTGTACTCAACGATTGTAATTCTAATTTAAGAACAGATTATTTATATCAAAACCACATGTTGGCCTAATCTTATACAATATTCATAAGTCACACTCAGACCCTTGGACACTTTTATTTGTTGAGTCTATATGGTACTACGGACATTCATCTGTTTTGACCTCATAGCTTCATGTATGTCTATACTTTTGAAAATACATGCATCATAGTTCCATTGTAAAATGTCTGGGTTATAAAATGTGCTATGCTATCAAAATGGTAATAAGAACATACAAATGACCTGATGTAATGAACTGGACCAGATTGCCAGATATCACATTTCATACCAGAAAGATTCAGTGGTAAGTTTTAAAATGGCCAGCTATACATTGACTGAATTATAACTCATTTAACTTCTTTCTTTGTGTACAGTATTATACATTAGTCAGTATTATAGTAGATAAGTACTTTGGACAGATGTAAATATGCTGTAATAAAAAATGTTTTTCTTTTTTCTTTTAGTCCTTTTTACTTGTAAGACTAGCCACAAATACCACGCTTCCCCCAAAATAATTTGCAATCCAAATTTATCTCTAAATGAATTTATTGCACAGAAAAATATGTATATATATATATATATATATACACTTACAGAAGACATGTTCAAAAATAGTTACACAACAGCAGGGCCCTAAATGTAAGCAGTATAGTTGTTTTGTTTTGTTTTGTTTCTTTTAAAAAAAGAGGTTATGTGAAATATTAGGATTTTATTTCCAGGCGTAGTATTTCAAGACAGTTAACTACACCTATGGTGTCAACAGCCTCTTGTTGGCAGTATGATTTTATTGGCTCTATGGAATAACAGCAAGAATTTACTATTGCTTCTTTCTTTTATGACACACACAGAATAAAAAAATTGACACATTTGCTCAAGACCAACCAGAATCCTTTTACCTATCAAAATTGATAGGAGGCCTTCACTGCCAAAGTCACTGCTGGGTTTTCACAATTCATTGCAGACAATCTGCTACTCCCATTATGATAAAGGAGAGAAGAGTCATAATCAGGGAAGAAAGCTAGATTAATACTTGTAATTATCATTGAATATTTAGCCTGCTATAGGATTATTATTATTAGTGTCATTTGATAATTTTCTCTCATTTTATTAAACACAACTGTGAGTAATTACGCTACCTAATATTTCTCTGTATTGGCTGACTAGCTAGCAAACATTCATGAAAATATCCATTAGCCACACATATAAAATGCTGCATTATGATGCTGTTGAATCAGAACATACCACTACCTGATCCTGTAGCTCTTTGAGGATTTGCAAATCAATTAATTCTATGTTTATTGGATTCTTCCCATACAATTAGAAAATTTATAATCGAGTCCATGAACATTATTAGTTTTACCATTTTAAACCAGCAATCACACTTTGATTTTTACAACAAAAGCAGAAATATAAACACACACATTTGGATCCGTTTTCTCTAAGTCTGTCTGGACTTCAAAATCCTATTCCTCAAGATGATGCACACCAAAGTTCTGGATTAAACAAGAAATTAGATGGCACCTGAACACTTGGTTTCATATTCTCAAAAGGACTATGCAACTTCTTTCTTACAATATGACATTGTTTTACAAAGATCCACACTTTTATAATGTTAGTATTTTTAATAATCAATAAAGTCAATTAATCATGATTAAAAATCAAACATAAAAATTTCTACTTTTTGCTTTTGCCCCCTCCATTTAGAACTTATTTATAGCCTGATAATTCAAAGGTCCCTATGTTTATGAAAATCTGGACAGAAATAGCTCTAAGATCCCATTCAGAACTTGATATTAATCTAAGTCTTTTGGCTCCATTTATCCTGAGAGCAAAGAGTAGGACAAAGGATTTGAGTACTGTTAGTTTATCTGGGAGATTATCCAAGGTAGAAAAGAATGGGAAAGTGATACAGTGAAGAAGCAACTTTGTCAAAGAGGTACATTGTTGATATAATTGTTGTGGATAGAAAATGAAGGCTTGCTTTTACTGAAAGGTCCTGAGAAACTTCTTTAAGTTGTCCTCATGAAGACCTGAAAACTGACAATTTTACCTATGGTTCTTATTTCCACTTCACTGAGAGCTGTCCTCAGAGGACATTAACTCTCCTACACTTTCAGGTTGTGTTGGAGACATTCTAAAATGAGAGAGAGAACATGAGATGCTATCAGTGTTAAGTAACTGCAATTTCCCATGGAACTATCCACCACAGGTTTGGCTATAATCAGGTGTTGGGCCTTGATATCAGAGGGATTTGAGGCAGTATCATTTTAGGTTAATCATTATATCTGAAATTTCCAAAAACTTCAACTGATGAAACTTTGATTATAAACCTATAAATATAACAATAAATCTACAGTATTCAAATTATTTTCATAGAAATACACAAACAAAGCATCAATTGATTAATATTTAAATGTTACAAAATACTGAACTGAAAGAATTTGGTCATATAACAAGGTGTAAGAAGTAGAGCTTAGGTTTAGGTTAGAAGTCAGGATGCATTTGGGACTCAGTTAAGAAATTGAATGGAGGGACGCCTGGGTGGCTCAGTGGGTTAAGCCGCTGCCTTCGGCTCAGGTCATGATCCCAGGGTCCTGGGACCGAGCCCCAAATCAGGCTCTCTGCTCAGCAGGGAGACTGCTTCCTCCTCTCTCTCTCTGCCTGCCTCTCTGCCTGCTTGTCATCTCTCTCTGTCAAATAAATAAATAAAATCTTAAAAAAAAGAAATTGAATGGATGTCTGACTATCTTATAGGTTTGCTAAAAATCAGTGACTTTGTGTTCACGTGTGGCTATGCAGGAATTTTTAACTTTCTCTAAGAAGTTATTAGATTGATTATATAATGGCAGTAAAGGATGGGGAAAAGCAAAGTACAAACCCCATAAAGACAAAGACACTGAGTATGAGAAAAGAGTAATAGATAAGAAGAATCAATGCATTTGAGGAAAATGGAAATTGAAATACAGAATGATTGTTGATTTTTTTAGATGCAGAAAACAAAACTAGCTTGCAAGAAGGAAATAACAGAAGACATGTTGTGAAAAGGCAGTAACGTGGAATAAAGGAGTAGGGAGAGCATATCAGGTAATTTGGATAGGAAGGAGTTAGGAGATAATTGCTTGATAAATTTTATATGGCCCACTTAAATGCACAGATTTCTCTTCTTTAATTTATATGGAGAACAGGGTGTCGTTTCTCTTCCCTTTCAGAGCACCCGAGGTGTACTCTTTCAGACTGAAAACCTGAAAAGCTCAGGACTCAGTTGCTTAAGCACAGCTGAGACGACATATTTCAATTAAGATTTACATTTTGCTGTAGGTAGTAGACTGTCAAAAGTGGTTTAACCATATTTTTCATTTAACAAGAAGACTACAGAGAGTGTTTTCTGGTGTTGGTTCAGAGTCTTAAGAAAGTCAAGTGAACTATCTTAGAGGTTTTCATGGCTTTTTATTCACAGTTGCAAAAATTGCTGTTGGAGTTCTCACTATTAAGCCCACATTTCTGGCAGAAAGATAGAGGTAAAAGAGAATGATATCTTGTACGACTGATACTTTGTCATAAGGTTACAATGTAACTAGAAAAGAGACAATAAAATATTTGATGTTGTTTTAAGTTTCCTTGTTGTCAATCCCTCAGTGCTTTCTGATACTAAAGGAAAGAGTAGATGGATATTGACCTGGCAACTATCAACACCTGTCAGTCTCTCTTGGATAACCAATATCTCTATAATCTCTTCTTCCCAGTAAAAAAAAAATAAAATATATTCATAACCCACACTGTGCCATCTCAAGTTACTGCACCAAGATAAAATTACAATGATTTTCAGTTGTTCCAAATGGACAGAATACCCTTCCTTATGATATCATGTCTTATAAGATAGATAATTGGCTTGCTACCAATATACCCAGATGAGACTGTGGAAGAGACAGGAAAAAAATAATATTTATTTATTCTTTGGGTTGACCCTGTTTACACAGATGCATTACTATTAGAAAAGGTTGGTTTGGGACATTGGAATGAATTTACTTAATGGGTCTGTATGTAATTGGGTTGGAGAAAATTTTTAATTTCTGCAAAAATTATTAGAATTCTATCTTACTCCTTTTTGTTAATTTTCACATGTTAACAAAGCCAACATTTTTGTCTAGCAGACAAGATCTTAAATCCTAACAAAACTCAATTTTTTCCTTTTTTTTTTTAAGTTTGAGAGCCTCATGTTCTCTCATGCTGCTTTAAATACAACTCAAAAAAAAAGGAGCTAAATGGGGCAGTAAGCCCAGACTTTTTATTTTAATTTATTTATCTTATTTTTAATTAAAAAATTAAAGATTGTATTTATTTATTTGAGAGAGAGAGAGCATGAGTGGGGCAGGGGGATGTAGCTGCAGAGAGAGACTGAGAAGTATACTCCCTAATGAGCAGGAAGCCCGATATGGGGCTCGATCCCAGGATCCTGACTGAGATCATGACCAGAGACAAAGGCAGATACATGTGCAAAATCCCTTTTTTTCTGGGAAACAATACTTTACAAGAGATGTTTGAAAAAGTACTGGGTTATCAACTTTAATCAGAGATACAAAAATTTAATTGACTTCTGTAAAGCTACAAAGATCCAAATGATGGGAATCCCAGCCCGTTTAGGTTGTGGACCACAGAGTATTCTTCTCTGTAATATTTTATTTTCTTCCATGTCTACTAACTCCAGTCCAAGTTCACTGATCTCTTTTTAGATAGTGCAAAACATGGCAAAGAATACCAAACAAGTGCCCAATATTCTACATTTATTACATCATTTCTAACATATAGAAGTGTGTTATCAAGGCTGGTTCTGTGAACGAACCTAGTTATGCTAAAGTGTGTTTTGTTCTCCAAAAATTAAATTCATGATTATCACACAATTATAAAATACTTGTGTCAAGAATTTTTATTCAAAAATTAATAAGAGAAGCAGATATTAAAACTAGTTCACATGGTTATTTGGGATATAAGCAGAGTTGTGCAGCAGAAGTGCTCTGGGCCCATAATTTGCATTATAGAATTTATGTTTTCTAATGAAAAATCACTAACTTGCATTATTGTTAACAAGAATCCTGTGCATTACCATCAGTTTTCTACATTATAACCTCTTGCTCTACAGTTTGTAAATAACTTTGTCAATAGCAAGCTAATAAACGGGGTGACTCCAATGGATTGAGATAATCTCCAGAGTTTCTGCTACATAATGAACAGGACTCCATTGAAAGGACACCTAAGAATTTATTTTGCCCAAAAATTTGATCACTTTTTTCACTGTCCTTACCTATTTTCCAAACCTAGTCCTTTTCAGTCTACAGACAACCCTGTATCTGACTGACTTGTTAATTCTGGGAATGTCTTGCAGATTAATTTGCTTGCCCGAGGTGGTTCCTCTAATTGATGTCTAAGAACCCTAATTAGTTAAGAAAACTTTTTTTTAACATTTTCATTGCTATTTATTATTATTATTATTATTGCTAATATTTCTATTATAAATAATTCACAAGGGCATCTTTCTGACAAAAGACAAAGAGCTGACTACTAGTAGAAAAAGTACATTTGACTCTGTCAGTGAAAGTGGTAAAGGGATTTGAGAAAATAAGGCAAAGCAGTGGAATTATGTGTTAAAACTTTAAATATTATAGACACATTTACTTAATTTCTAATACTGCTTATAATTAAAAAAGATGTTTTCCATGAACCACGCATTACAGCAAATATATTGTTTATACAGATTAAATTTTCATCAAAAGGGACGCCTGGGTGGCTCAGTTGGTTAAGCAGCTGCCTTTGGCTCAGGTCATGATCCCAGCATCCTGGGATTGAGTCCCGCATCTGGCTCCTTGCTCGGCCGGAGCCTGCTTCTCCCTCTACCTCTGCCTGCCATTCTGTCTGCCTGTGCTTGCTCTCTCGCCCACTCTCTCTGATAAAGAAATAAAATCTTAAAATAAATAAATAAATTTTCATCAAAAAATTATAAGTGTATTTTTTTGTAGGATCATGATAAGCATTTTGCAGATGAGAAAAGTGAAATTTAGAAAAGTATGTCTCTTCAAATCCCTCATACAATATCTGGCCTAGATAGAAGGATATACTATCACAATTGAGGAAGATAATTGAGATTACTTAAAATGATAAACTTTACTGTATAGGGTTTTTTACAAGTTTGCGACAGATTCACATTTTTTAAAATATATATCTATTTGTGTAAAGAGAATGCACTGAGAAGTAAAAAGATAGTGATATATCAGTGCTACCAACTAATGGCTATAATATCATCACCTTATTTATGAACAATGAAACAGTGTGTAATATTTAAATAAATTTAAATAAATTCCTATTTATTTTATATATTTATAAATTTAAATGAATTCCTATTTATTTATTATTAAAGAAATTCCTCTAACAAACAGTATGTTTTGAAGGTTGCTAGCAGGAAAGTGTTGTACGACATGGAAGTAATCAGAAAATGTGATCTAAAATTCTGCTTTCAAGGGCGCCTGGGTGGCTCAGTGGGTTAAAATTCTGCTTTCAAGAAGCTATAACAGTAAGTACTGAGCATTAGCTATTATAAGCTATGGATGAATAACTGAAATCTACATTTGAAACTAATGGTACACTATATGTTACCTAATTGAATTTTAAAAAGTTAATAAAAAAAACCACTATTTTATAAAACAATATTCCCAACAGGCTCTTTTACTTTAAAATACTCACTTTGTAATGAGAGTCCTTACTTTTGTCTAGCCAATTCTTACAGCACTGTTTATCCCTTCCCTGCTTTATCCCTTCCCAGTATCAATAAAGGCTCACTTGGGATACCTAGAAGCCATGAGAAAGCTTGTAATAGATCTGGCTGGTTTTCACCAGCAATTTGACCACCATGTGCACAGGGAAGTCTATTGATAAAGGTTTTATTGCAATAAGTTGCAAATACATGGATGATTTTGAATTCTCTTTCTTGAGGTCTTGTTTCATGATAATAAATTTAGGGTGGCTTATTGGAATGGATGTTATTAACATATCTTCATAGTTATAAGCACATGGAATTGTAAAATAGATGAATGAATGTGGCATTACTGACAACTGTCCTCATTTTGAAATCGAATTACAGTGTACTAAGATGAGGAAGCAAAGCAGATTTGGGATTATGAGTGAAATAATTTTAAAAAGTATTAGGGGTATGATCGGACTATTGGGTAATTCAGTAGAAAAATGTCAACTGATTGAGATTCTGTGTTCCCTGCTTTCAGAGAGAAGTTAAGATAAATAAGTAACACGAGGAGACTAGGAAGCCAAACATAAGTGATAATTTTGTGCCAGGGTGTGTATACATCTGTTTATCTTCTTGCTTTACCACTAAGGTTGCTCCTAGAGGAGAGTTTAAATATGTGTTGGAGCTAATCTCTGTGGATTACACAAGAAACCACATCCTACAGCTCTCCCTGAAACACCCCTTATGATTTCAATGTAATTTGGTTTTTGCATTTTTAGAAATAACAAAATACTTTGCAAACTCATCTACTTTATTACCATCACAAGTGAGTCAGCTGACTCCACATTTTAACACAGTGACAGTCACAGAGGAATGGAGGAATGAGTAGAGTTATCAATATATGTGCTTTTAAGAAGTATGACAGGGTAGCAGCTATTTCCAGGAACCAAAACATGGGTCAGCAGCTGTGCAGGAAAAGTGATGGAATAAATGACTCATTTCAGAGGAGTTCTATAACATATTAGTTCTATAATGTATCTTCAGCCCCCAATTACCCACTTTGATCTAAAGATAAGGATTTACAGTTAAGGTCCCATTTATGATTTGACTGGTAGGGTCTGAATCATTTTTACTATTGTTTTGACTATTACTTGAAACCTATAGTAGTACTTGGGATATGTGTTGTGTATTCTGTGAACATGTGCTATTTTTAGATTAGATAATTTCTGTCTCGAACCCCTGTTCATTTGTTTGTTTTTGTTTATTTGATAGTGGTTTCAGTAAATGGATATATCTGAAAAATTGCAAAGCCACTATTAAAATAAGTTATTATTATATATAGCATGGAATTGCACATTCCTCCTTTGAATCCGACAGAGCTTCACCATATCCTTAACAATTTGGGAAAAACATGCTATTATTTTTCTTTATAAAATTTCTTCTGTTAGGCTGTGATGGTTGTCATCAGCAGTAACTCCTCTGAAGGCTTTGTCAAAAGAGTTGAAAAAATTGGAAAGGTGTGTGAATGAAGCTGTTTGCTGAATATAAAGAAAAGAGCATTGAAGTACAATTCACACTCTTACTTCTCCTTCTATGCTTTCAGATGTTTGACATTTGAAAATTTTGCTTCTAGAAGAGATGCCCTATATAATTCTTACTTTAAGGAGCAAGTTGCTTTTATAATTTTTTTATTATTCTACCATTCCAGTATTTCCATTTAAATTAAATTCAATACCATTTAAAAAAAATCAAAAGTGCAGCCAGTATTCAATTCCTGGGCTAAATAATTTTAGAAAGCTTTGTGTTATTGAACCTACAGGGTTTTTCTGTAGTTTTAACTCTTTCTTTCCGTGATTTTTCCCATTAGTCACGTAAGTGACTGCAATATAACAGACATTGAGGATAAAGAAGGACTGAATAGAACAATCCTTGGCCTCATGAAGTTGAGAATCTAGCAAGGGAGTCAAACAATTCAATCATTCAGAGACAATTTATTGAGTGCCTGGCCTAAGATGAGCACAACAAAATCCCAGCCCAGAGGAATCATTTTAATGGGAGAGATAGATAATAGGTAAGCCAACTTTAAAAAAAAAAAAGTACTGATTTTTCTTTAATAGAGATGCATATTTGAACGAAATAAGCACATTTTAAAAAGAGCAGTGATTGAGAAGAGGTTTTTAAACTGAGTGGTCCAAAAGGGCCTCCCTGAAAAAGTCTGTTTTGAACAGATTTCTGAATATTATCAGCTAGGAAGCTGCGTAAAAATCTCAGGGATGGGTGATTTTTCCAGTCGAAAAACTGTAAAGGCTCCAAAGTCACAATAGAGCTATAAGTTTCTCTAATAAAGTAACTTCTGACAAAGAATGAGAAGAAATAACTAACCCAGGTTTGAAAGAAAAGGGACAGACTTTCTATGGAATTCATATTTAATTAAAGCTCTAAAGGACAAAAATACAATAGAGCAAAATTCTGGTCACGCTGATATACCTAACGAAAGTTCATAAACAAGGTGTGGGTAGCAAAGAGTGTGTGGCAATGTTGGTAAGAACAGTGGGGAAGAGTCATCCCTGAACATGTTCTTAAATGAAGCAATTTTTGTGTTGTTTTAAAGGGTGAATTGGAGTTTGCCTAAGTGATTAGAGAAGGATGCCTCAGCTTATGGAAGTTCAAAGCCATAAAGATGTGATAAACTACTGCAGATATTTTCATGTATATTTGTTGTTGCTTCTAGTAATGGTGATCTAAAAACTCCTACTTAAGACAACTAAAAATACAGACAAAATAGCTTTTAAAGTTAAAAATATCAGAATGATTATAAAAATAAATGAGGGATTACTGGGCCAAAATACGAAATACAATGAGAGCCTAGAGATATATGCCCTGAAGCCATTTTAGCTATGAGAGCATTTGAAACTGCTAAAACACACTGAGCTGTGTTGTTCATAGACTCTTGATACTAGAGAAACAAAATTCAAAATCCAGCAGCAATCAAATTTGAGGACTTTGGTACAACCCAAATTTAAGTTGAGATCCCCAAAGCACAAGGAGAAGCAGAAATAAGACTATAGCCTACCTTGCCTTCTGTGTAAACTGAGAAAGTCAATCACTGAATTTGGAGTATGATTGTCTTGTAGAGTCTCAGATATAAGAGAAAATCCTGCCAAGGAGGACCATACCATTATTATAGCTCTTAATTATCCCTACTCAATAAGAGTTTTAAATATAATGTCTTGAACATAGCAAAATGTAACAAAGCACACAAAGAAAAACCATTAACAAGATTTGATAGACAAAATGGGATTAAGTATGATGTTAAAATGATCAATAAAGATTGTAAAATGGCTTGATTACTCTGCTCAAAGAAATGAGAGGGGAAGCAAATTGAACAAAAAACTGACACTAAAAATGATATTGAGAAAGGTTTTATAAATGAACAAATGGATACTCTAGAACTTTAAAAATATGACAGCTAATTTAAGGTACCACAGGGGTGCCTGGGTGGCTCACTTAATTAAACCTCCAATTCTTTTTCCTTTTTTTTTTTTTAACACCTTAATTTTATTTTATCTCTTTCAATTTGGCTCAGGTCATGATGTCAGGGTTGTGAAATAGAGCCCAGAGTTGGGCTCTGTGCTGAGCCTGGAGTCTGCTTAAGATTCTTTTCCCTTCTTTTTCTATCCCTCCCTGCACTCTCACTTGCTCGCTCTCTCTTGCTTGCAAATAAACAGATAGATAGATAGATAATAGACAAAGAAAAATAAAAGCAGATTATGAAAATAAATATAAAGATTTTGAAATGAAAACAAGTTCAAAATAAAATAGAGAAGACCTACACAGCTAAAAGTTCATTCAGAAAATCTACTATTAAAGAAGACAGTATGACACAATGTTAAGATATCAAAAGATTTGAGCATGCACTTTACAGAAAGGGTAATCCAAATGGCCACTCATATATAAAAACTGTTTATCTTTATTATGAATCTGGAATTAAATTAAATTAAATTAAAAATAAATTAAAACCTAAAATGACATACTATTACACACTTACCATATGGGGCAACAGTAAAATTGCCTTGCAAGAATGTGAAAGAATGAAAGTGCCCATAATAAAAACATTTGAGGTAAGTTGGACAATATTTAGAAAACTTAAAAATAAAAATAAAAATTTGGTCCATTCCTAGAAATACAACATGGAACTAAATAAATATTTTCACCAGGATATGCAAACAGATGATTATAGCTATTTCATTCATAACGGCAGATCAGTAGTGGTCTATTTGCACAATGTTACATTAAATAAGAGAGAATATTAACAAACTGGGAGGAGGGGCTAGGTTGTTATCATAAACAGATCTTCTATGGTGCTGATTATATTCTATTTCTCAAAATCTTTAAGTTAAAAAAGCTTTCAAATTTATATCTAGATAGATAGATGATAGATAGACAGATATCCCAGAAGCTGCAATGCTAGGCTAAGACCAGGCTTTAAAGGGCTTTTCTATACTCTACTAAATACTTGAAACCATTCATTATATCATAGCTCAGTGTTCAAATCTCCATTTGAGAGATGGGTGACCTAATACCCAAATTATCTACTATGTAGGGAAGACCAGGTCCCCCCAAATTCAGTTTCCTAATATTTACCTTAAGGTGACCTGATCCAGACTTTTGATCACCTTTGTCTAAATATTTCTATTTTAACAAAGTCCTTTTTAACACTGAGAGACTAAAACTTAGAAAAATACTCTGATTGTTATCTCACTAGAGTGGAAAATATATAGTTACCCATTAACTAATGATATCCATGTCTACATTAGATCCATGGCATTTTTATTTCTTGGGAGCTTTTGGTTAAATGAAATTTTTAAGCTTCCTTTAAATAAAGCTTTAAGCCATCACCACATGAATAAAATTAAAGAACCAAATGAAAACAGGCCAATTATTTACAGAGTAATAGAATGTGCAGTGGAAAGAGTACAATTCTGAAATCATAAAGCCTAAATTAGTGTGATGCATTTTTGCTACCCATGTAATCATAAACCAGTTATGTAAATGTGTTAGCCTCAGTTTTTTCACCCATGAAATGGTGATGATAATACTTATTATGCAGCGTTGTTGTGTGGATGTGATGAAGCATGGAGCATGAGAATCTCATATTTCATGCTAAAATGATAGCTATTTTTATACTTATAATAATTCTAGTAATGGTAATTAAATTGTTCAAAATGGTAATATTCATTTATATTGAGGCATTGTATTGACTATTATTAGACACATTTACCAAAATAAATTTCATTTTACTTTACCCCCTCTGAGGATATATATTCCCTAATTCAAAATGAATCTCCTTATGAATAATAATCATGATAAATATGCTGATTTTCTTCTATTTATTTTTAGGGAGGTATCCTTTACTGTTGAACATAAAGAAACTTAAGCAAGTCTGTCTTATTTGCATGCTGCTTTCTTATGAAACTAGATTATAGAGTTGTATGAAATAAATTCATGCAGTTAAGACATTGATGTTTGGAAAACTGGGTGGTCAGTTTAGTATTTCAAAAGAAGATTTTAAATTTAAATCTTAAAACTGAGCTCTTTCAGCCTTATTTATAGACCATCCTTCATGCTTCATAAGTACTCCTTCATTGTAAACTAAGTAATACTTTTTGTCACAGTGTATATAACGAAAATGGATTTTATATTCTATTATTTCAGAGTTAGTTGCAGTTTCTACTGCCTTAATTCCTTTTTTGAAAAATAGATTAATTCTACAAAAAGTTTTTTCCAGCTTTATTGAAAGAAATCAACATATTTATAAATTTAAGAAATGATTTCTTATAACATTGCAAACTTTTAACATTGTGTAAATTTTGTACAATTTGATAAATTGGTATACATCTTTATTGCAATATAATCTACATAAAAATGTTAATACATCTACTATCTCGTATAGTTGCCACTGTTTTTTATGCATGTATCGTAAGGCATTTTAAGATCTACTCTCTTACCAACTTTTATGTATATAGTATAGTAGAGATAAACTTCAGAGGTCTTGTGGGTTTTGTTCCAGACTGCCTCAATAAAGTGATTATCTCAATAAACTAAGTCAAATTATTATATTTTTTGGTTTCCCAGTGCATATAAAAAATTATGTTTCCCATTGCATATAAAAAATAAAAACTATACTGCCCTGTTCAAAAGCATTATGTTTTTAAAGAAAAACAATGTATATACCTTAAGTACACTAGTTCTTAGTTTTCAGTGGGTCATAATTACTGATCACAGATCACCATAACAAATACAATAATAATGAAAAAACTTGAAATATTGCAAGAATTACCAACATGTGACAGACACAAAATGAACAAATGTTGTTAGAAAAATGGTGGCAGCAGACCTCTTTTATACAAGATTGCTATAAACTTTCAACTTGTAAGAATGTGATATATGCAAAGTTTAATAAAGGGAAGCACAATAAAAAAAGTATGTATATCTTATTAACTATGATCATCATGCTGTACATTAGATCTCCAGAACTTTTTCATATTATAGTTGCAAGTTTGCACCCTTGGACCACCTTACTCCACCCCAGGTTCACCCCTTGTCAACTCAACTCTAAGTTTCCATTAGTTTTCCTTTTCCTCAAATTCTGTATGTAAGGGATATCATAATACATAAATTTAAAAAAATATACAAAATCTTTGAAATATTTCACTTAGAATAATACCTTCAAGATCCATCCATGCTGTTGTAAATGGCAGTATTTCTTAATTTTTCATGGTTAAGTAGTATTCCATAGTATATATTTACCATACTTATTTTACTCATTCATCCATTAATGGATACTGAAGTTATTTCCATCTCTTGCTTAGAGTTAATAATTTTATAATAAACATAAGAGTGCAGATATGTCTTTGAACAGTGACTTCGTTTCCTTTAGATAGATACCTAGAAGTGGGATTACTGAATCATATGGAAATTTTACTTTTAATAATATGAATAATCTCCATACTGTTTTCCATACAAACTTATATCCCTATCACAGTGCATAAGTTCCCCATTTTCCCCAATATTTACCAAAATTGGTTAGTTTCAATTTTTTGGTAGTATATATTCTAATATCTTGCTGTGTTTTTCAGAGGTAAACAACAACAACAACAACAACATAAGGACTTTGCCCTGAGATTTTTACGTTGAGCACTTTTTAATGCTCCTGTTGGTCATTTATATAACTTTTTTGAAAAAAAAAGTCTATTGAGATCCTTTTGCTATTTTTTTAATTATATATTTTTTTCTATTTGTATCTGTTGGTTATTAACCTCTTTTAGGATAGAAGATTTGTAAGTATTTTCTTACATTCTGTGGATTGTGTTTTCATTCTCTCTCCCTTTTTTTTGGCAATGCAGAAACGTTAGTTTGATGTAATACCATTTATTTATTTTGGCTTTTTTTGCTTGTGTTTTTGGTCTGGTATCCAAAAAACTATTGGCAAGACCAATGTCAAGGAGAACCTTTCCTATGTTTTCCTTTAGGAAATTTAGTTTCATGCATCACCTTTAAGTCTTTAATCTATTTCAAGTTCAGACTTATGAGTGATATAAGGTTCCAGTTTCATACTGTTTATGTGACTATTCAGTTTTAAATATCATTTATTGAACAGACTATCTTTCCCCATTACATATGTTGGCCCCTGTCAAATATTAGGTGACTGTATGAAAGGATTTATTTCTGGACTCTCAATTCTGTTCTACTTGTTTATTGGTCTGTTTTTATGCCAGTATACTTTATTGTTTTGAGCATGAGGGCTTTGTAGTATAGTTTCAAATCAAGAAGTGTAATCTCCCTTCTTCATTCTTTCTCATAACTGCTTTGATTATTTGTTGTCTTTTATGGTCTCATATAAACTTTAGGATTCTTTACTTACTTCTGTAAAAAAACAATATTGGATTTTTTTTTAAGATTTTTAATTTTTTATTTGACAGAGAGAGATGACAAGCCGGCAGAGAGGCAGGCAGAGAGAGAAGAGGAATCAGGCTTCCTGCTGAGCAGAGAGCCTGATGCGGGGCTCGATCCCAGGACCCTGGGATCATGACCTGAGCTGAAGGCAGTGGCTTAACCCACTGAGCCAGCAGGCGCCCCTAACATTGGATTTTTGATAGGAATTGGATTTACAGATGGTTTTCGGTAGTATGGACATTTTAACAATGTTAATTCTTACCATTCATAAATATGAGCTATCTTTCCATTTGTGTCTCCTTCAATTTCTTTATCAATGTCATAGTTTATGGAGTACAGATCTTTCATCTTCTTAGTTAAATCTATTCCTAAGTATTTTATTATTTTTGATGCTATTGTGAATTAGATTGTTTTCTTTATTTTTTCAGATAGTTCATCATTAGAGTGTTAAAATGCTCCTGTCTTGTGCTTACTTTGGCAGCACATATACTAAAATTGGAATGATGCAGAGATTAGTGTGATCACTGAACAAGGATGACATGACAAACTGGGAAGCATTCCATATTTAAAAAAATGAAACAAAACAAAATTCTTGTCTTTTATATATTGATCTTGTGTTTGGCAGCTTTACTAAATTTGGTTATTCAAATTTTTTTGTGATGTTTTTAGGATTTTTTAACATGTAAGTTCATGTTATCCAAAAAAAGAAAATTTTACTTCTTCCTTTTTTTTTTTTTTTGGAGTCTCTTATTTCTTTGTGTTCCTTGTTTCTCTGGCTAGGACATCCACTACTGTGTCAAATGAGAGTAGTGAAAATGGACACACTTGTCTTTCTTCTGATCTTTAAGGGGAAAACTTTCAAACGTTTTTGATTGAATATGAGATTAGCTCTGGGCTTGCAATATGTGTTTTTTCTTTAATGGATTTTTTAAATTATTTTTTAAAATTTTTTATAAACATATAATGTGTTTTTATCCCTAGGGGTACAGGTCTGTGAATCACCAGGTTTACACATTTCACAGCACTCACCATCACTCACCATAGCACCTGCCCTCCCCAATGTCCATACCCCCACCATCCTCTCCCAACACACCTCCCCCCAGCAACCCTCAGTCTGTTTTGTGAGATTCAGTCTTTTATGGTTTGTCTCCCTCCCAATCCCATCTTCTTTTATTTTTCTTTTCGTACGCCCGAAACCGCCTATGTTGCATCTACACTTCATCATATCAGGGAGACCATATGATAGTTGTCTTTCTCAGATTGATTATTTCGCCAAGCATAATACCCTCTAGTTCCATCCATGTCATCACAAATAGCAGGATTTCATTTCTTTTGATGGCTGCATAGTATTCCATTGTACATATATACCACATCTTATTTATTGATTCATCTGTTGAGGACATTTAGTTTCTTTCCATAGTTTAACTATTGTGGACATTGCTGCTATAAACATTTGGGTGCATGTGCCCCTTCAGAATGCCACGTTTGTATCTGTAGGTTATATACCCAGTACTACAAGCACTGGGTCATAGGGTAGTTCTATTTTCAGCTTTTTGAGGCACGTCCACGCTGTTTTCCAGAGTGGTTTCACCAGCTTGCATTCCCACATACAGTGTAGGAGGGTTGCCCTTTCTCCACATCCTCGCCAGCATCTGTCATTGACTGACTTGTTCATTTTAGCCATTCTGAACGGTGTGAGGTGGTATCTCATGCTGGTTTTGATTTGTATTTCCCTGATGCCGAGTTATGTGGAGCATTTTTTCATGTGTCTGTTGGCCATTTGGATGTATTCTTTGCAGAAATGTCTGATCATGTCCTCTGCCCATTCCTTCCTTGGATTTTTTGTTTTTAGGGTGTTGAGTATGATAAGCTTTTTATAGATTTTGGATACTGGCCCTTTATCTGGTATGTCATTTGCAAATATCTTCTCCCAGATAACTTCTGACAGTCATCTTTTGGCTTTGTTAACTGTTTCCTATGCAGTGCAAAAGCTTTTTGATCTGATGAAATCCCAATAGTTTATTCTTGCCCTTGTTTCCTTGCCTTTGTCGATGTTCCTAGGAAGAAGTTGCTGCTGCTGAGGTCAAAGAGTTTGCTACCTGTTCTCTCCACAAGGATTTTGATGGATTCTTTTCTCACATTATGCTTCTTCATCCATTTCCAGTCTATTTTCATGTATGGTGTAAGGAAATGGTCCAATTTCATTTTTCTGCATGTGGCTGTTCAATTTTCCCAACACCATTTGTTGAAGAGGCTGTCTTTTTTCCATTGGACATTCCTTCCTGCTTTGTTGACGATTAGTTGACCATAGAGTTGAGGGTGTATTTCTGGGCTCTCTATTCTGTTCCATTGATCTATGTCTGTTTTGGGGACAGTTCCCTACTATCTTGATGATGACAACTTTGTAATAGAGCTTGAGGTCTGGAATTGTGATGCCAATAACTTTGGCTCTCTTTTTCAATATTCCTCTGGCTATTCGAGGTATTTTCTGGTTCCATATATATTTTAGGATTATTTGTCCCATTTCTTTGAAAAAAATGGATGGGATTTTGATAGGGATTGCATTAAATGTGTAGATTGCTTTAGGTAGCATAGACATTTTCACAATATTTGTTCTTCCAATACAGGAGCATGGAACATTTTTCCATTTCTTTGTGTCTTCTTCAATTTCTTTCATGAGTACTGTAGAGTTTTCTGAGTATAGATTCTTTGTCTCTTTGGTTAGGGTTATTCCTAGGTATCTTAGAAACCCTAAGTGAATCACATTTACAATTGGGGTGCAATTGTAAATGGGATTCACTCCTTAATTTCTATTTCTTCAGTCTTGTTGGTTTAAAAAAATGCAACCAATTTCTGTGCATTGGTTTTTTATCCTGACACTTTACAGAATTCCTATACAAGTTATAGCAGATTTGGAGTGGAGTCCTTTAAGTTTTCCACATACAGTATCATATCATCTGAAAACAGGGATAGTTTGACTTCTCTTTTGCCAATTTGGCAAAATTTGGATGCCTTTAATTTCTTTTTGTTGTCTGATTGCTGAGGCTAGGACTTCTAGTATGATGTTGAATAGCAGTGGTGATAACAGACATCCCTGCCGTGTTCCTGACCTCAGCGGAAAAGTATTCAGTTTTTCTCCATTGAGAATGATATTTGCAGTGGGTTTTTCATAGATGGCTTTGATAATATTGATAATATGTGCCCTCTATCCCTACACTTTGAAGAGTTTTAATCAGGAAGGGATACTGCACTTTGTCAAATGCTTTTTCAGCATCTATGGAGAGTATCATATGGTTCTTGTTCTTTCTTTTATTGATGTGTTGTATCACATTGATTGATTTGCAGATGTTGAACCAACCTTGCAGCCCTGGAATAAATCCCACTTGGTCGTGGTGAATAATCCTTTTAATGTACTGTTGAATACTATTGGCTAGTATTTTGGTGAGAATTTTCGCATCTGTGTTCATCAAGGATATTGGTCTGTAGTTCTCTTTTTTGATGGGATCCTTGTCTGGTTTGGGGATCAAGGTGATGCTGGCCTCAGTAAAAAAGAGTTTGGAAGTTTTCCTTCCATTTCTATTTTTTTTGGAACAGTATCATGAGAATAGGAATTAATTCTTCTTTAAATGTTTGGTAGAATTCCCCTGGGAAGCCATCTGGCCCGGGGTTTTTGTTTGTTTGGAGATTTTTGATGACTGTTTCAATCTCCGTACTGGTTATGGGTCTGTTCAGGTTTTCTATTTCTTCCTCATTCAGTTGTGGTAGTTTATAATTCTCTAGGAATGTATCCATTTCTTCCAGATTGTTGAGTTTGTTGGCGTAGAGATGTTCATAGTATGTTCTTATAATTGTTTGTATTTCTTTGGTGTTGGTTGTGATCTCTCCTCCTTCATTCATGATTTTATTTATTTGGGTTCTTTCTCATTTATTTTTGATAAGTCTGGAAAGGGGTTTATCAATCTTATAAATTCTTTCAAAGAACCAGCTCCTACTATCGTTGATTTGTTCTATTGTTTATTGGTTGTTGTTGTTGGTTTTTTGTGGTTTTTGTTTCTTTGTTTCTATTTCACTGATTTCTGCTTTGATCTTTAATATTCCTCTTCTCCTGCTGGGTTTAGGCTTTCCTTGTTGTTCTTTCTGCAACTCCTTTAGGTGTAGGGTTATGCTGTGTATTTGAGATCTGAGAGAGAAGCGTGGTTGCACACGTCTGTCACTGCGCTCCCCAGGAGCAAGTCTGGGGATGGCGTAGCACGCCGCCCCCAGAGAAGAGAAGGATCCGTTGGCCTTGTGGTCGGGAAAAGGTCGGGAAGCAGGATAGCCTACCGTGGCAGGAACATCAGGCCAGTGGCAAGACAAGTGTCACCCGCTCCCTGTGCGGAGAGACGAAGCCTGGCTGCTAAGGAGACATGAGGGAATGACAAGGGAAGGGACGCGTGCTCCACTCTGAGGAAGGAGTCTGGGCAAAAGGCAGGCCTGTCCTGTGCCTCTGGTCCCAGAGGACAGCGCCTGTCCGTAGGGCAGACTTGGGCTTGCTACCAAGCGCCATACCCGGAACTCGAAGAAACAGCTCCCTCGAGAAATGGGCAGTCAGATGCCATCTTCCTCCAAGATGTGACAGCGTTTTTGGTGGCAGGGAGTTTGCCGAGGAAGGAGTGGGGACAATCCCCCAAAGCTCCCCATTCCAGTGAACGGGCGGTGTTCAGGGATCCTGTCGCCTCTCCTCTCCTGTGAGGAAGGCACTGGCCTTGTCCGCGAGTCCGCCTGAGCGCCAGAGTAAAAGGCCAAGCGATGCCTACACTGGGAGATGGTAGTGTGCATAGAGTGCCATCCTAGGCTAAGCGCGCTACTGCACGGTTGTGACTGTGTCTGCTTAGATCGGCCTGGCAGGGTGAACCCAGGACGCGAACATGGAGCCAGGGAAAGCGAGGCCCAAGAGGCACCAGCTCTCCCGCAGCTCTTCTTCCCTGACGTGACAGAAGCCTTGCTGAGGAAGCAGTGGCGAAGTGCTGTTTGCTCCAAACCAAAGCCTCTGCGAAAGCACAGCATTCCCCGAGAAATGTTTTGGGGGCTGCTGCTGCGTGCCTGAGCCCAGTCTCGTGGTGGGAGAAACCCGCATACAGCGAAAGCCCCTTTGCCTGGGCATCTCCCCTAGGAAAGCAGAGCATTCGTTGGGAAATCAGAGTTGGGTTTGGGGAGGCTGCTGCTGCTTGCCTAAGCGAGTCTCCACAGCATGTTGGAAGATACCCGCATGGAGCGAAATCCTCTTTGCCCTAGCATCCTTTCTGCCTGAGAGAGAAGCATGGTTGCTCACGTCTGTCACCGCGCTCCCCAGGAGCAAGTGTGGGGAAGGCACAGCACGCCGCCCCCGGGGAAGAGAAGGAGCCCTTGGCCTTGGGGTCGGGAAAATCACGGGAACAGGATAGCCTGCTGCGGCATGTAATGCAGGCCGGTGGCCAGACATGTGTCACCCGTTCCCTGTGCGGAGAGATGGAAGCCTGGCTGCTAAGGAGACATGAGGGGACGACTAGGGCAGGGGCGCGTGCTCCACTCTGAGGAAGGAGTGTGGGCAGAAGGCAGGCCTGTCCTGTGCCTCTGTTACCAAGGGGACAGCATCACCTTGGCCACCTGTCCCAAGGGCAGACTTGGGCTCGCCACCAGGTGCCATACCTGGAACTTGCAGAAACAACCCCATGGAGAAACGGTCAGTCAGATGCCATCTTCCACCAAGATGTGGCAGCATTGTGGGTGACAGGGGGTGCTTCGGGGAAGGAGTGGAGACAGTCCCCCACAGTTCCCCATCCCAGTGCCCGGGCCGTGTGCAGGGATGCTGTTGCCTCCTCTCTCCTGTGGTGAAGGCACTGACCTAGACCCCGAGTCTTTCCGAGCGCCGGAGCAAAAGGCAAAGCCTTACCTAGGCCAGGAGATGGAATTAGGCATAGCGTGCCATGCTAGGCCAAGCACGCTGTTGCAGGGTTGTGACTGTGTCTGCCTAGTTCGGCTTAGCAAGGTGAACCCCGGGCGCGAACTTGGAGCCCGTGAACGCAAGGCCCAAGAGGCACCAGCTCTCCCGCGGCTCTTTTTCCCTGCTAAGAAAGAGCGAATGACCAAAGCCTTGCTGAGGAAGCAGCAGCGAAGTGCGGTTCGCGCCAAGCTGAAAACCTCTGCGAAAGCATGGCAGTCGCTGGGAAATCAGAGTCGGTTCTGTGGGCTGCTTTTGTTGCTTGCCTTAGCCTAGTATTCGCAGCACGATGGGAGAAACCCGCATAGAGCGAAAGCCTCTTTGCCGGGGCATCCCCTCTGGGAAAGCACAGCATTCTTTGGGAAATCAGAGTCAGGTCTGTGGGATGCTGCCTGCTGCTTGCCGGAGCTAGTCTCCACAGCACGGTGGAATAAACCCGCATGGAGCGAAATCCTCTTTGCCTGGGCATCCGCTCTGCCTGAGAGAGAAGCGCGGTTTTGCCTGTGGAAAGAGCCTTAAGGAAAGGGACACATCTGTCACTGCAGAGCGAAGGAAGCCTGGCTGCTAAGGAGACACGAGGGGAAGATTAGAGCAGGGAAAAGGGCTCCACTCTGAGGAAGGAGTCTGGGCAGAAAGCATGCCTGTCCTGAGCCTTTGGGCCCAAGGAGACAGCAGCTCCTTGGCCACCTGACCGTGGTGGAGCCATGGGCTTGCCACCAGGCGCCTACCCTAAACTCGAGAAACAACTCCCAGAAAGACCTGGCCATCAGATGCCGTCTTCCTCCAGGATGTAGAAGCTTGGAGGAGGCACGGGGTTTAATGTGAAGGAGTGGGGACAGTCCCCCAAAGCTCCCTATTCAGTGCACGGGCGGTGTGCAGGGATCCTGTCACCTCTGCTTTCCTGTGGGAGAAGCACAGGTCTGGTCCGGGAGTCGGCCTGAGCGCCAGAGTAAAAGGCCAAGCGATGCCTACACCTGGAGATGGTAGTGTGCATAGAGTGCCATCCTAGGCTAAGCGCGCTACTGCACGGTTGTGACTGTGTCTGTTTAGTTCGGCCTGGCAGGGTGAACCCAGGACGCGTACATGGAGCCCGAGAAAGCGAGGCCCAAGAGGCACCAGCTCTCCCGCAGCTCTTCTTCCCTTACGCGACTGAAACCTTGCTGAGGAAGCAGCGGCGAAGTGCTGTTCGCTCCAAACCAAATCTCTGCGAATGCACAGCATTCGCTGAGAAATGTTGTGCGGGCTGCAGCTGCTTGCCTGAGCCCAGTCTCGCGGTGGGAGAAACCCGCATACAGCGAAAGCCTCTTTGCCTGGGCCTCTCCCTTAGGAAAGCACAGCATTCGTTGGGAAATCAGAGTTGGGTTTGGGGATGCTGCTGCTGCTTGCCTGAGCGAGTCCCGGCAACATGGTGGAAGATACCCACACGGAGCGAAATCCTCTTTGCCCTAGCATCCCCTCTGCCTGAGAGAGAAGCATGGTTGCACACGTCTGTCACCGGCTCCCCAGGAGCAATTTTGATGAAGGCACAGCACGCCGCCCCCGGGGAAGAGAAGGATCCCTTGGCCTTGGTGTCTGGAAACGCTCTGGAAGCAGAATAGCCTGCCGAGGCACGAACAGCAGGCCATGAGAATACAAGTGTCCTCTGCTCCCTGTGCGGAGAGATTGAAGCCTGGCTGCTAAGGAGACATGAGGGGACGACAAGGGCATGGGTGCGTGCTCCACTCTGAGGAAGGAGTCTGGGCAGAAGGCAGGCCTGTCCTGTGCCTCTGGTCCCAAGGTGAAAGCATCTCCTTGGCCACCTGTCCCAAGGGCCGACTTGGGCTTGCCACCAGGTGCCATACCCGGAACTCGCAGAAACAACCCCATGGAGAAACGTGCTGTCAGATGCCGTCTTCCACCAAGATATGGCAGCATTGTGGGAGGCAGGGGGTGTGCCGGGGAAAGAGTGGAGACAGTCCCCACCGTTCCCCATCCCAGTGCTCGGGCACTGTGCAGGGATCCTGTCGCCTCTTCTCTCCTGTGGTGAAGGCACTGGCCTTGACCCCGAGTCTGCCCGAGCACCGGAGCAAAAGGCAAAGCCTTACCTACGCCAGGAGATGGTAATAGGCATAGAGTGCCATGCTAGGCCACGCACGCTGCTGCAGGGTTGTGACTGTGTCTGCTTAGTTCGGCTTAGCAAGGTGAACCCCGGGCGCGCACTTGGAGCCCGGGAAAGCAAGGCCCAAGAGGCACCAGCTCTCCCCCGGCTCTTCTTTCCTGCCGCGACAGAGCGAAGGACCACAGCCTTGCTGAGGAAGCAGCAGCGAAGTGCGGTTCGCGCCAAGCTGAAAACCTCTGCAAAAGCATGGCAGTCGCTGGGAAATCAGAGTCGGTTCTGTGGGCTGCTTTTGTTGCTTGCCTTAGCCTAGTATTCGCAGCACTTTGGGAGAAACCCGCATAGAGCGAAAGCCTCTTTGCCGGGGCATCCCCTCTGGGAAAGCACAGCATTCTTTGGGAAATCAGAGTCGGGTCTGTGGGATGCTGCCTGCTGCTTGCTGGAGCTAGTCTCCACAGCACGGTGTAATAAACCCGCATGGAGCGAAATTCTCTTTGCCTGGGCATCCTCTTTGCCTGAGAGAGATCCATGGTTGCACACGTCTGTCACTGCTCTCCCCAGGAGCAAGTGTGGGGAAGGCACAGCACGCTGTCCCCGGGGAAGAGAAGGAGCCATTGGCCTTGGGGTCTGGAAAATTGAACAGCCACATGCAGAAAATGAAATTGGACCATCCTAACACCATACATTATAATAGAATGGAAATGGATGAAGAAGCATAATGTGAGAAAGGAATCCATCATAGTCCTTGAGGAGAGAACAGGTAGCAACTTCTTTGACCTCAGCAGCAGCAACTTCTTCCTAGGAACATCGCGAAAGGCAAGGGAAGCAAGGGCAAGAATGAACTATTGGGATTTCATCAGATCCAAAAGCTTTTGCACTGCATAGGAAACAGTTAACAAAGCCAAAAGATGACTGTCAGAAGTTATCTGGGAGAAGATATTTGCAAATAACATACCAGATAAAGGGCCAGTATTCAAAATCTATAAAGAGCTTATCAAACTCAACACCCTAAAAACAAATAATCCAATGAAGAAATGGGCAGAGGACATGAACAGACATTTCTGCAAAGAATACATCCAAATGGCCAACAGACACATGAAAAAATGCTCCACATCACTCGGCATCACGGAAATACAAATCAAAACCAGAATGAGATACCACCTCACACCGTTCAGAATGGCTAAAATGAACAAGTCCGTCAATAACAGATGCTGGCGAGGATGTGGAGAAAGGGCAGCCCTCCTACACTGTACGTGGGAATGCAAGCTGGTGCATCCACTCTGGAAAACAGCGTGGACGTGCCTCAAAAAGCTTAAAATAGAACTACCCTATGAACCAGTGCTTGTAGTACTGGGTATATACCCTACAGATACAAACGTGGCATTCTGAAGGGGCACATGCACCCAAATGTTTATAGCAGCAATGTCCACAATAGTTAAACTATGGAAAGAAACTAAATGTCCTTCAACAGATGAATCAATAAATAAGATGTGGTATATATGTTCAATGGAATACTATGCAGCCATCAAAAGAAATGAAATCCTGCTATTTGTGATGACGTGGAATGGAACTAGAGGGTATTATGCTTGGCGAAATAAATCAATCTGAGAAAGACAACTATCATATGATCTCCCTGATATGATGAAGTGGAGATGCAACATAGGCAGTTTCGGGCGTACGAAAAGAAAAATATAAAAAGATGGTATTAGGAGGGAGACAAACCATAAAAGACTGAATCTCACAAAACAGACTGAGGGTTGCTGGGGGGAGGTGTGTTGGGAGAGGATGGTGGGGGTATGGACATTGCAGAGGGCAGGTGCTATGATGAGTGATGGTGAGTGCTGTGAAATGTGTAAACCTGGTGATTCACAGACCTGTACCCCTAGGGATAAAAACACATTATATGTTTATAAAAAATTTTAAAAAATAATTTAAAAAATCCATTAAAGAAAAAACACATATTGCAAGCCCAGAGCTAATCTCATATTCAATCAAAAACGTTTGAAAGTTTTCCCCTTAAAGATCAGAAGAAAGACAACTGTGTCCATTTTCACTACTCTCATTTGACACAGTAGTGGATGTCCTAGCCAGAGAAACAAGGAACACAAAGAAATAAGAGACTCCAAAAAAAAAAAAAAAAAAGGAAGAAGTAAAATTTTCTTTTTTTGGATAACATGAACTTACATGTTAAAAAATCCTTAAAAATTCACAAAAAATTTGAATAAACAAATTTAGTAAAATTACCAAATACAAGATCAATATATAAAAGAAAAGAATTTTGTTTTGTTTCCTTTTTTTTAAGGACTGCTTCCCAGTTTGTCATGTCATCCTTGTTCAGTGATCACGCTAATCTTCTCTGCATCATTCCAATTTTAGTATATGTGCTGCCAAAGTAAGCACAAGACAGGAGCATTTTAACACTCTAATGATGAACTATCTGAAAAAATAAAGAAAACAATCTAATTCACAATAGCATCAAAAATAATAAAATACTTAGGAATAGATTTAACTAAGAAGATGAAAGATCTGTACTCCATAAACTATGACATTGATAAAGAAATTGAAGGTGACAGAAATGGAAAGATAGCTCATATTTATGAATGGTAAGAATTAACATTGTTAAAATGTCCATACTACCGTAAACCATCTGTAAATCCAATTCCTATCAAAAATCCAATGTTAGGGGCGCCTGGGTGGCTCAGTGGGTTAAGCCGCTGCCTTCGGCTCTGGTCATGATCCCAGGGTCCTGGGATCGAGTCCCCATCAGGCTCTGTGCTCAGCAGGAAGCCTGCTTCCTCTTCTCTCTCTGCCTGCCTCTCTGCCTGCTTGTCATCTCTCTCTGTCAAATAAATAAATTAAAAATCTTAAAAAAAATCCAATATTATTTTTTTCACAGAAGTAAGTAAAGAATCCTAAAGTTTATATGAGACCATAAAAGACAACAAATAATCAAAGCAGTTCTGAGAAAGAATGAAGAAGGGAGATTACACTTCTTGATTTGAAACTATACTACAAAGCGCTCATGCTCAAAACAATAAAGTATACTGGCATAAAAACAGACCAATAAACAAGTAGAACAGAATTGAGAGTCCAGAAATAAATCCTTTCATACAGTCACCTAATATTTGACAGGGGCCAACATATGTAATGGGGAAAGATAGTCTGTTCAATAAATGATATTTAAAACTGAATAGTCACATAAACAGTATGAAAATGGAACCTTATATCACTCATAAGTCGAAACTTGAAATAGATTAAAGACTTAAAGGTGATGCATGAAACTAAATTTCCTAAAGGAAAACATAGGAAAAATTCTCCTTGACATTGGTCTTGCCAATAGTTTTTTGGATACCAGACCAAAAACACAAGCAAAAAAAGCCAAAATAAATAAATGGTATTACATCAAACTAACGTTTCTGCATTGCCAAAAAAAGGGAGAGAGTATGAAAACACAATCCACAGAATGTAAGAAAATACTTACGAATCTTCTATCCTAAAAGAGGTTAATAACCAACAGATACAAATAGAAAAAAATATATAATTAAAAAAATAGCAAAAGGATCTCAATAGACTTTTTTTTCAAAAAAGTTATATAAATGACCAACAGGAGCATTAAAAAGTGCTCAACGTAAAAATCTCAGGGCAAAGTCCTTATGTTGTTGTTGTTGTTGTTTACCTCTGAAAAACACAGCAAGATATTAGAATATATACTACCAAAAAATTGAAACTAACCAATTTTGGTAAATATTGGGGAAAACGGGGAACTTATGCACTGTGATAGGGATATAAATTTGTATGGAAAACAGTATGGAGATTATTCATATTATTAAAAGTAAAATTTCCATATGATTCAGTAATCCCACTTCTAGGTATCTATCTAAAGAAAACGAAGTCACTGTTCAAAGACATATCTGCACTCTTATGTTTATTATAAAATTATTAACTCTAAGCAAGAGATGGAAATAACTTCAGTATCCATTAATGGATGAATGAGTAAAATAAGTATGGTAAATATATACTACGGAATACTACTTAACCATGAAAAATTAAGAAATACTGCCATTTACAACAGCATGGATGGATCTTGAAGGTATTATTCTAAGTGAAATATTTCAAAGATTTTATATATTTTTTTAATTTATGTATTATGATATCCCTTACATACAGAATCTGAGGAAAAGGAAAACTAATGGAAACTTAGAGTTGAGTTGACAAGGGGTGAACCTGGGGTGGAGTAAGGTGGTCCAAGGGTGCAAACTTGCAACTATAATATGAAAAAGTTCTGGGGATCTAATGTACAGCATGATGATCATAGTTAATAAGATATACATACTTTTTTTTATTGTGCTTTCCTTTATTAAACTTTGCATATATCACATTCTTACAAGTTGAAAGTTTATAGCAATCTTGTATAAAAGAGGTCTGCTGCCACCATTTTTCTAACAACATTTGTTCATTTTGTGTCTCTCTGTCACATGTTGGTAATTCTTGCAATATTTCAAGTTTTTTAATTATTATTGTATTTGTTATGGTGATCTGTGATCAGTAATTATGACCCACTGAAAACTAAGAACTAGTGTACTTAAGGTATATACATTGTTTTTCTTTAAAAACATAATGCTTTTGAACAGGGCAGTATAGTTTTTATTTTTTATATGCACTGGGAAACATAATGTTTTATATGCACTGGGAAACCAAAAAATATAATAATTTGACTTAGTTTATTGAGATAATCACTTTATTGAGGCAGTCTGGAACAAAACCCACAAGACCTCTGAAGTTTATCTCTACTATACTATATACATAAAAGTTGCTAAGAGAGTAGATCTTAAAATGCCTTACGATACATGCATAAAAACCAGTGGCAACTATACGAGATAGTAGATGTATTAACATTTTTATGTAGATTATATTGCAATAAAGATGTATACCAATTTATCAAATTGTACAAAATTTACACAATGTTAAAAGTTTGCAATGTTATAAGAAATCATTTCTTAAATTTACAAATATGTGGATTTTTTTCAATAAAGCTGGAATAAACTTTTTGTAGAATTAATCTATTTTTCAAAAAAGGAATTAAGGCAGTAGAAACTGCAACTAACTCTGAAATAATAGAATATAAAATCCATTTTCATTATATACACTGTGACAAAAAGTATTACTTAGTTTACAATGGAGGAGTACTTATGAAACATGAAGGATGGTCTATAAATAAGGCTGAAAGAGCTCAGTTTTAAGGTTTAAATTTAAAATCTTCTTTTGATATACTAAACTGACCACCCAGTTTTCCAAACATCAATGTCTTAACTGCATGAATTTATTTCATACAACTCTATAATCTAGTTTCATAAGAAAACAGCATGCAAATTTTGAATAAGACAGACTTGCTTAAGTTTCTTTATGTTCAACAGTAAAGGATACCTCCCTAAAAATAAATAGAAGACAAATCAGCATATTTATTATGATAATTATTATTCATAAAGAGATTCATATTGAATTAGGGAATATATATACTCAGAGGGGGTAAAGTAAAATGAAATTTATTTTGGTAAATGTGTCTATGAATAGTCAATACAATGCCTCAATATAAATGAATATTACCATTTTGAACAATTTAATTACTATTACTAGAATTATTATAAGTATAAAAATAGCTATCATTTTAACATGGAATATGAGATTCTCATGCTCCATGCTTCATCACATACACACAACAACGCAGCATAATAAGTATTATCATCACCATTTCATGGGTGAAAAAACTGAGGCTAACACTTTTAGATAACTGGTTTATGATTACATGGGTAGCAAAAATGCATCACACTAATTTAGGCTTTATGATTTCAGAATTGTACTCTTACCATTGCACATTCTATTACTCTGTAAATACTTGGCCTGTTTTCATTTGGTTCTTTAATTTTATTCATGTGGTGATGGCTTAAAGCTTCATTTAAAGGAAGCTTAAAAATTTCATTTAACCAAAAGCTCCCAAGAATTAAAAATGTCATTGGTCTAATGTAGACATGGATATCATTAGTTAATGGGTAACTATATATTTTCCACTCTCGTGAGATAAAAGAGTATTTTTCTAAGTTTTAGTCTCTCAGTGTTAAAAAGGACTTTGTTAAAATAGAAATATTTAGACAAAGGTGATCAAAAGTCTGGATCAGGTCACCTTAAGGTAAATATTAGGAAACTGAGGAAACAAATGGAGATTTGAACACTGAGCTATGATATAATGAATGGTTTCAAGGATTTAGTAGAGTATAGAAAAGCCCTTTAAAGCCTGGTCTTAGCCTAGCATTGCAGCTTCTGGGATATCTATCTATCATCTATCTATCTAGATATAATGTGAAAACTTTTTTAACTTAAAGATTTTGAGAAATAGAACATAATCAGCACCATAGAAGATCTGTTTATGATAACAACCTAGCCCCTCCTCCCAGTTTGTTAATATTCTCTCTTATTTAATGTAACATTGTGCAAATAGACCACTACTGATCTGCCGTTATGAATGAAATAGCTATAATCATCTGTTTGCATATCCTGGTGAAAATATTCATTTAGTTCCATGTTGTATTTCTAGGAATGGACCAAATTTTTATTTTTATTTTTAAGTTTTCTAAATATTGTCCAACTTACCTCAAATGTTTTTATTATGGGCACTTTCATTCTTTCACATTCTTGCAAGGCAATTTTACTGTTGCCCAATATGGTAAGTGTGTAATAGTATGTCATTTTAGGTTTTAATTTATTTTTAATTTAATTTAATTTAATTCCAGATTCATAATAAAGATAAACAGTTTTTATATATGAGTGGCCATTTGGATTACCCTTTCTGTAAAGTGCATGCTCAAATCTTTTGATATCTTAACATTGTGTCATACTGTCTTCTTTAATAGTAGATTTTCTGAATGAACTTTTAGCTGTGTAGGTCTTCTCTATTTTATTTTGAACTTGTTTTCATTTCAAAATCTTTATATTTATTTTCATAATCTGCTTTTATTTTTCTTTGTCTATTATCTATCTATCTATCTGTTTATTTGCAAGCAAGAGAGAGCAAGCAAGTGAGAGTGCAGGGAGGGATAGAAAAAGAAGGGAAAAGAATCTTAAGCAGACTCCAGGCTCAGCACAGAGCCCAACTCTGGGCTCTATTTCACAACCCTGACATCATGACCTGAGCCAAATTGAAAGAGATAAAATAAAATTAAGGTGTTAAAAAAAAAAAGGAAAAAGAATTGGAGGTTTATTTAAGTGAGCCACCCAGGCACCCCTGTGGTACCTTAAATTAGCTGTCATATTTTTAAAGTTCTAGAGTATCCATTTGTTCATTTATAAAACCTTTCTCAATATCATTTTTAGTGTCAGTTTTTTGTTCAATTTGCTTCCCCTCTCATTTCTTTGAGCAGAGTAATCAAGCCATTTTACAATCTTTATTGATCATTTTAACATCATACTTAATCCCATTTTGTCTATCAAATCTTGTTAATGGTTTTTCTTTGTGTGCTTTGTTACATTTTGCTATGTTCAAGACATTATATTTGAAACTCTTATTGAGTAGGGATAATTAAGAGCTATAATAATGGTATGGTCCTCCTTGGCAGGATTTTCTCTTATATCTGAGACTCTACAAGACAATCATACTCCAAATTCAGTGATTGACTTTCTCAGTTTACACAGAAGGCAAGGTAGGCTATAGTCTTATTTCTGCTTCTCCTTGTGCTTTGGGGATCTCAAGTTAAATTTGGGTTGTACCAAAGTCCTCAAATTTGATTGCTGCTGGATTTTGAATTTTGTTTCTCTAGTATCAAGAGTCTATGAACAACACAGCTCAGTGTGTTTTAGCAGTTTCAAATGCTCTCATAGCTAAAATGGCTTCAGGGCATATATCTCTAGGCTCTCATTGTATTTCGTATTTTGGCCCAGTAATCCCTCATTTATTTTTATAATCATTCTGATATTTTTAACTTTAAAAGCTATTTTGTCTGTATTTTTAGTTGTCTTAAGTAGGAGTTTTTAGATCACCATTACTAGAAGCAACAACAAATATACATGAAAATATCTGCAGTAGTTTATCACATCTTTATGGCTTTGAACTTCCATAAGCTGAGGCATCCTTCTCTAATCACTTAGGCAAACTCCAATTCACCCTTTAAAACAACACAAAAATTGCTTCATTTAAGAACATGTTCAGGGATGACTCTTCCCCACTGTTCTTACCAACATTGCCACACACTCTTTGCTACCCACACCTTGTTTATGAACTTTCGTTAGGTATATCAGCGTGACCAGAATTTTGCTCTATTGTATTTTTGTCCTTTAGAGCTTTAATTAAATATGAATTCCATAGAAAGTCTGTCCCTTTTCTTTCAAACCTGGGTTAGTTATTTCTTCTCATTCTTTGTCAGAAGTTACTTTATTAGAGAAACTTATAGCTCTATTGTGACTTTGGAGCCTTTACAGTTTTTCGACTGGAAAAATCACCCATCCCTGAGATTTTTACGCAGCTTCCTAGCTGATAATATTCAGAAATCTGTTCAAAACAGACTTTTTCAGGGAGGCCCTTTTGGACCACTCAGTTTAAAAACCTCTTCTCAATCACTGCTCTTTTTAAAATGTGCTTATTTCGTTCAAATATGCATCTCTATTAAAGAAAAATCAGTACTTTTTTTTTTTAAAGTTGGCTTACCTATTATCTATCTCTCCCATTAAAATGATTCCTCTGGGCTGGGGTTTTGTTGTGCTCATCTTAGGCCAGGCACTCAATAAATTGTCTCTGAATGATTGAATTGTTTGACTCCCTTGCTAGATTCTCAACTTCATGAGGCCAAGGATTGTTCTATTCAGTCCTTCTTTATCCTCAATGTCTGTTATATTGCAGTCACTTACGTGACTAATGGGAAAAATCACGGAAAGAAAGAGTTAAAACTACAGAAAAACCCTGTAGGTTCAATAACACAAAGCTTTCTAAAATTATTTAGCCCAGGAATTGAATACTGGCTGCACTTTTGATTTTTTTTAAATGGTATTGTGTGGTCCGCCAACGCTCGCCCGCGAGGAAGGAAGACCACCGACACAGGATTCTTCTCTATCACGCTTTATTGAAGTGCACTTGGTTGAGGTTTGTAGGGTGATGGAAGCAGGAAGCGCCTGGGTAGAGCCAGGGCTGCACATATATACAGGCTAGCTGGGGCGTGTCTCATTCTGGGGTACGTGGCTCACTATGGTAGGTCAGCCTTGTTGCTGGGCAGAATAAGCTTAAGGCCACGCGTCCAACCACTTGTTTACGAGGCTCTCTGGCGCCATCTTGTAATGGCGGCAACGGGTTGCCACATCTCCCCCTTTTTCTTTTATTTTGCAGTCATGGCTAAAATCAGAGGAGTGTCCCCTAGTAAACATGTCCTCCTTTGCCTAGGGACGGGAGAGAAACGGAGGTACCTGTATGCAGACACTCATGACTTTCAGGGTGGCTCACCCTGTGCACTCCTAGGTGCAAACCACCCGCGGAAAATGCAAGGTTGTCTCTATTCGGGTGCAATGGGCTACTCAAAGCCCTCCGAGTGCAAGAGCACAACCTATGTTTCATTTAACATGCTGAGCCAAGCTTGGGGAGATGTTTCGGCCTCTATAGCGGCAAAGGCACGCGCTATGGCCACCTTCTCTCTTCTGCGAGCCCTCATTACCCTCAGAATTAAGAACAAAGCCACCAGTAGTCCTGCAAACATTAGCATGCCCATGACTCCTACTCCGAGAGTGGTAAAGCACAAGGTGCCTTGAAGGTTGAAATTTGTAGCGTTATAACGCTGTACCTTATTATTGATTTGTTTACAGGGTAAATCAAAAACACATCTGGAACATACAGATGGAGTAATGTTTTTGTCGCGTTTGTGACTGGCATGGGGATGGGCCATGTTCTTGAAACGGCCCAAAAGGTAGCTCCCTCAACTCTGGTCAGGCAGATCATCAGCACTATCAGCATCTCCAGGGTTGGAGTCCATGTCTGCTTCTTTGGTGTTGTCATCGGTTCTTTCATCCAACTTTCGCGTCAGTCGTGATGGCACCCACACCGGATCCGAGCGGTCCTGTGGAAAAACACAAACAGCTCCCCTGGATCTCCTAATCACGGGATCCGGTCCATACCATTTGTTATCCAGGATATCTTTCCACATTACATGTTCCTTTATGGCCTCAGCCTCTTCTGCGTGTCTATCTGCCGCACTTTTGCCATTGGCATCCAGAATTAAAAAATTGATAGTAAAGATTGCTAGGGATAGGCGATCTCGAGGGGTCATAACCGCCTCTATTCCCCCTTTTTGTTTTTGTATTAGCTCTTTAAGCGTGCGGTTAGCGCGCTCAAACCCAATCCCTTTCTATCATTTTTCAAGCTAGGACTGACTAGCTCTGATTCTCCCTGCAAGTATTTACCTAGGCCTTTGCCTGGCATATAGCCTTGTTTCATCATCAAATCTTTGCTCTGTTTGGAATACGTTCCCTCATTAGTCAGAATTAGATTTAATTGACTCTGGACATCTCTTCCCCAGAGATTGATGGGAAGGTCCAGTACGAACGGCTGAAAAGTCCCTTTGTTCCCTTCCATCCTCCAATGTAGAGTTTTTGCACTAATCTCAGGTGTGTTTTGATAGCCTAGCCCCTGTAATGTTTGAGAGGCCTTTTGCAGCGGCCAATTCCTTGGCCAGAATCGTTGGCTCATGACGCTTCGGTCAGCCCCCGTATCTATTAGACCGGTGAAGGCCTTTCCTTCTATCTCCAAACTACACATGGGGCGACCTGTTAGCTCCAAAGATAAGTAGGCCATATCGACTCCAGAGGATCCAAAGCCCTTATCTCCTCTGACCTTATTTTGGGCGGGGAAACGGTCATGCAAGGATGAGAGAACTACCAGCTGGGCTATTCTGTCCCCAGGGGCAATGGAGACAATGCCAAAAGGTGAGTGACACATAACCCTAATTGTACCCTGATAGTCTGGGTCAATGATCCCGGGGAGGACCAATAAGCCCCTCATGGTGCTGGATAATCGGCCTAAAACCAGCCCAGCCGAGCCTACAGGAAGAGGTCCTGACATGTCAGTAGGAACCGCTTGTATACCCATACGAGGGGTTAAAACCAGTCCGGCGGTGGCGCAGAGGTCCAGCCCCGCGGAGCCTGTCGTGGCTCGTCGGGTGCTCTCGGCGGCTGAAGGATCCCCTCCTGAAACGCCCCATATATTTTCGGGCCCTGAGGGCGTGGGCCCCTCTGCATGTTTTTTGACTCCGGGACATATGGGTTATTTATAGGTTGTCCATTAATGTCTTTTGTGGATCTACACTCATTGGCCCAATGTTTCCCCTTCTTGCATCTTGGGCATGTCCCTGGCTGCTTGGTATTTGGTCCCTTTGCCCTGAAGCCTTCCTTGTTAGGACAGTTTCTCTTTACGTGTCCCGGCTGTCCGCAAATGAAGCAGCCATCACGTCTCCCGTGCTTAGTAGCCGCTATCATAGCTCTGGCCAGTCCTTCATTGGTGAGTGGTCCTCCTATCTCTCTGCAGGCCTTTAGCCACGCATCTAAACCTTTTCCTTTCCATGGTGTGATTGCTCGCTGGCAATCCTTAGTGCATTGCTCATAAACAAGCTGTTGCACTAGAGGCATGGCCTCCTGAGCGTCTCCAAAAATTTTTCCAGCTACCTCTATCATTCTAGCCACAAAATCTGAAAAAGGCTCATTCGGTCCTTGGATTATCTTAGTCAGGTTTCCTGATACCTCTCCCCGTTTAGGTATCATCTTCCATGCTCTTTTAAATATTTCTACGATCTGCTGATAAACAGGCACCGGGAAGGCCGTCTGGTTATCAGCCCACTGTCCCTGCCCCAGTAGCATATCAGCAGTCCAGGGTGCTGTGTTTGGTGTACGAGCATTCACTCGCGCCTGATTATGCGCGGCTTCTGTAACCACTGCTCTATAGTCTAGATACTGTCCTGTGTTTAGGCACGCTCGAGCTATCTCCCACCAATCATTTGGTGTCAGGGCTGCGGTGGTGATCCTATCCAGTAAAATTAACGTATACTGTGCATTGGGCCCCCAAGTACGGGCGGCCTCTACTAAGTCCTTCAACTGTTTGTAGGGTATGGGCTCATGATATCTTTGCTGGTTTTGGTTTTCAAAGACAGGGAACGCAACAGCGTCCAGCGGGGTGAACTCGGCAAGGCATCTGAGCGTTTTTCGAGAGAGCCTATGGGCCCCTCCGTTCTGCTTGCCTGGATAGGGCGGAGGCGGAGCTCTTGCCGGAGGCGGCAGTCCGTATCGCTCCTCCTCATATCTAGCCGCCTCTTCCTCTAACTCCTCCTCCTCGTCCTCCGTTAGTGAGTCATCTCCCGAGTCCCTCTCTTGCTTTACACTGAGAGCGGCGAATTCCTCATAGAACTCATCTAAACTCGGGTAGATGGGTGCACTGGGAGCGGTTGCCTGATGTTTTTTGTGCTTACTTTTATCATCTGTTTCCTTTTGTTTTTCACTTCCTCTTTTATATCCCTTTTCTGACTTCTTCATTTGCTTTTTGTTACCCCCTTCCTTTATACTACTTGATTCCGAAAGGCTGTCCTGATGTTCCGCTAAAGCACGCCTGCCCTTTTTCAGATGCTCTACGTGTTTTCCGTCCCGTAAGCACGCATGTACAACTCTCCATAAGGGTAGGGTGCCTGATTTAAGCTGCTGATTGGCCTTGGCTGCATCCAGATCTCTTCCTAACTTTTCCCAGCAGGGAAGGTTTAAGTCCCCCGACACGGCAAACCACGGGGCACACTCATCTATGTCTTTAAGAACGGATTTGACTGTCCTCTCTGAGATCCTTAACCCCCTCTCTTTTAATAGTGCCTGTATGGGGCTCACGAAGTCTGGATATTTGCACTCACGTATCCAAAAGCAAAAAAGCAAGGCTACAACTGCAAGGACAATTATAGCTATAGCAGCTACCCAAGGCTCAAGTGTCCAAAATAACATACCGGGGAATACTTACCGGCGCCGACCACTTCGCATGTAGAGTTCTGAATCCTTTCTAGGCTCCCCGCAGTGTCCGCCGAACTATCCCGGGTTTCGGCACCAGCTGTGGTCCGCCAACGCTCGCCCGCGAGGAAGGAAGACCACCGACACAGGATTCTTCTCTATCACGCTTTATTGAAGTGCACTTGGTTGAGGTTTGTAGGGTGATGGAAGCAGGAAGCGCCTGGGTAGAGCCAGGGCTGCACATATATACAGGCTAGCTGGGGCGTGTCTCATTCTGGGGTACGTGGCTCACTATGGTAGGTCAGCCTTGTTGCTGGGCAGAATAAGCTTAAGGCCACGCGTCCAACAACTTGTTTACGAGGCTCTCCGGCGCCATCTTGTAATGGCGGCAACGGGTTGCCACAGTATTGAATTTAATTTAAATGGAAATACTGGAATGGTAGAATAATAAAAAAATTATAAAAGCAACTTGCTCCTTAAAGTAAGAATTATATAGGGCATCTCTTCTAGAAGCAAAATTTTCAAATGTCAAACATCTGAAAGCATAGAAGGAGAAGTAAGAGTGTGAATTGTACTTCAATGCTCTTTTCTTTATATTCAGCAAACAGCTTCATTCACACACCTTTCCAATTTTTTCAACTCTTTTGACAAAGCCTTCAGAGGAGTTACTGCTGATGACAACCATCACAGCCTAACAGAAGAAATTTTATAAAGAAAAATAATAGCATGTTTTTCCCAAATTGTTAAGGATATGGTGAAGCTCTGTCGGATTCAAAGGAGGAATGTGCAATTCCATGCTATATATAATAATAACTTATTTTAATAGTGGCTTTGCAATTTTTCAGATCTATCCATTTACTGAAACCACTATCAAATAAACAAAAACAAACAAATGAACAGGGGTTCGAGACAGAAATTATCTAATCTAAAAATAGCACATGTTCACAGAATACACAACACATATCCCAAGTACTACTATAGGTTTCAAGTAATAGTCAAAACAATAGTAAAAATGATTCAGACCCTACCAGTCAAATCATAAATGGGACCTTAACTGTAAATCCTTATCTTTAGATCAAAGCGGGTAATTGGGGGCTGAAGATACATTATAGAACTAATATGTTATAGAACTCCTCTGAAATGAGTCATTTATTCCATCACTTTTCCTGCACAGCTGCTGACCCATGTTTTGGTTCCTGGAAATAGCTGCTACCCTGTCATACTTCTTAAAAGCACATATATTGATAACTCTACTCATTCCTCCATTCCTCTGTGACTGTCACTGTGTTAAAATGTGGAGTCAGCTGACTCACTTGTGATGGTAATAAAGTAGATGAGTTTGCAAAGTATTTTGTTATTTCTAAAAATGCAAAAACCAAATTACATTGAAATCATAAGGGGTGTTTCAGGGAGAGCTGTAGGATGTGGTTTCTTGTGTAATCCACAGAGATTAGCTCCAACACATATTTAAACTCTCCTCTAGGAGCAACCTTAGTGGTAAAGCAAGAAGATAAACAGATGTATACACACCCTGGCACAAAATTATCACTTATGTTTGGCTTCCTAGTCTCCTCGTGTTACTTATTTATCTTAACTTCTCTCTGAAAGCAGGGAACACAGAATCTCAATCAGTTGACATTTTTCTACTGAATTACCCAATAGTCCGATCATACCCCTAATACTTTTTAAAATTATTTCACTCATAATCCCAAATCTGCTTTGCTTCCTCATCTTAGTACACTGTAATTCGATTTCAAAATGAGGACAGTTGTCAGTAATGCCACATTCATTCATCTATTTTACAATTCCATGTGCTTATAACTATGAAGATATGTTAATAACATCCATTCCAATAAGCCACCCTAAATTTATTATCATGAAACAAGACCTCAAGAAAGAGAATTCAAAATCATCCATGTATTTGCAACTTATTGCAATAAAGCCTTTATCAATAGACTTCCCTGTGCACATGGTGGTCAAATTGCTGGTGAAAACCAGCCAGATCTATTACAAGCTTTCTCATGGCTTCTAGGTAACCCAAGTGAGCCTTTATTAATACTGGGAAGGGATAAAGCAGGGAAGGGATAAACAGTGCTGTAAGAATTGGCTAGACAAAAGTAAGGACTCTCATTACAAAGTGAGTATTTTAAAGCAAAAGAGCCTGTTGGGAATATTGTTTTATAAAATAGTGGTTTTTTTTATTAACTTTTTAAAATTCAATTAGGTAACATATAGTGTACCATTAGTTTCAAATGTAGATTTCAGTTATTCATCCATAGCTTATAATAGCTAATGCTCAGTACTTACTGTGATAGCTTCTTGAAAGCAGAATTTTAACCCACTGAGCCACCCAGGCGCCCTTGAAAGCAGAATTTTAGATCACATTTTCTGATTACTTCCATGTCGTACAACACTTTCCTGCTAGCAACCTTCAAAACATACTGTTTGTTAGAGGAATTTCTTTAATAATAAATAAATAGGAATTCATTTAAATTTATAAATATATAAAATAAATAGGAATTTATTTAAATTTATTTAAATATTGCACACTGTTTCATTGTTCATAAATAAGGTGATGATATTATAGCCATTAGTTGGTAGCACTGATATATCACTTTCTTTTTACTTCTCAGTGCATTCTCTTTACACAAAATAGATATATATTTTAAAAGAATCTGAATCTGTAGAAAACTTGTAAAAAGCCCTATACAGTAAAGTTTATCATTTTAAGTAATCTCAATTATCTTCCTCAATTGTGATAGTATATCCTTCTATCTAGGCCAGATATTGTATGAGGGATTTGAAGAGACATACTTTTCTAAATTTCACTTTTCTCATCTGCAAAATGCTTATCATGATCCTACAAAAAAATACACTTATAATTTTTTGATGAAAATTTATTTATTTATTTTAAGATTTTATTTCTTTATCAGAGAGAGTGGGCGAGAGAGCAAGCACAGGCAGACAGAATGGCAGGCAGAGGTAGAGGGAGAAGCAGGCTCCGGCCGAGCAAGGAGCCAGATGCGGGACTCGATCCCAGGATGCTGGGATCATGACCTGAGCCAAAGGCAGCTGCTTAACCAACTGAGCCACCCAGGCGTCCCTTTTGATGAAAATTTAATCTGTATAAACAATATATTTGCTGTAATGCGTGGTTCATGGAAAACATCTTTTTTAATTATAAGCAGTATTAGAAATTAAGTAAATGTGTCTATAATATTTAAAGTTTTAACACATAATTCCACTGCTTTGCCTTATTTTCTCAAATCCCTTTACCACTTTCACTGACAGAGTCAAATGTACTTTTTCTACTAGTAGCCAGCTCTTTGTCTTTTGTCAGAAAGATGCCCTTGTGAATTATTTATAATAGAAATATTAGCAATAATAATAATAATAATAAATAGCAATGAAAATGTTAAAAAAAAGTTTTCTTAACTAATTAGGGTTCTTAGACATCAATTAGAGGAACCACCTCGGGCAAGCAAATTAATCTGCAAGACATTCCCAGAATTAACAAGTCAGTCAGATACAGGGTTGTCTGTAGACTGAAAAGGACTAGGTTTGGAAAATAGGTAAGGACAGTGAAAAAAGTGATCAAATTTTTGGGCAAAATAAATTCTTAGGTGTCCTTTCAATGGAGTCCTGTTCATTATGTAGCAGAAACTCTGGAGATTATCTCAATCCATTGGAGTCACCCCGTTTATTAGCTTGCTATTGACAAAGTTATTTACAAACTGTAGAGCAAGAGGTTATAATGTAGAAAACTGATGGTAATGCACAGGATTCTTGTTAACAATAATGCAAGTTAGTGATTTTTCATTAGAAAACATAAATTCTATAATGCAAATTATGGGCCCAGAGCACTTCTGCTGCACAACTCTGCTTATATCCCAAATAACCATGTGAACTAGTTTTAATATCTGCTTCTCTTATTAATTTTTGAATAAAAATTCTTGACACAAGTATTTTATAATTGTGTGATAATCATGAATTTAATTTTTGGAGAACAAAACACACTTTAGCATAACTAGGTTCGTTCACAGAACCAGCCTTGATAACACACTTCTATATGTTAGAAATGATGTAATAAATGTAGAATATTGGGCACTTGTTTGGTATTCTTTGCCATGTTTTGCACTATCTAAAAAGAGATCAGTGAACTTGGACTGGAGTTAGTAGACATGGAAGAAAATAAAATATTACAGAGAAGAATACTCTGTGGTCCACAACCTAAACGGGCTGGGATTCCCATCATTTGGATCTTTGTAGCTTTACAGAAGTCAATTAAATTTTTGTATCTCTGATTAAAGTTGATAACCCAGTACTTTTTCAAACATCTCTTGTAAAGTATTGTTTCCCAGAAAAAAAGGGATTTTGCACATGTATCTGCCTTTGTCTCTGGTCATGATCTCAGTCAGGATCCTGGGATCGAGCCCCATATCGGGCTTCCTGCTCATTAGGGAGTATACTTCTCAGTCTCTCTCTGCAGCTACATCCCCCTGCCCCACTCATGCTCTCTCTCTCTCAAATAAATAAATACAATCTTTAATTTTTTAATTAAAAATAAGATAAATAAATTAAAATAAAAAGTCTGGGCTTACTGCCCCATTTAGCTCCTTTTTTTTTTAGTTGTATTTAAAGCAGCATGAGAGAACATGAGGCTCTCAAACTTAAAAAAAAAAGGAAAAAATTGAGTTTTGTTAGGATTTAAGATCTTGTCTGCTAGACAAAAATGTTGGCTTTGTTAACATGTGAAAATTAACAAAAGGGAGTAAGAATTCTAATAATTTTTGCAGAAATTAAAAATTTTCTCCAACCCAATTACATACAGACCCATTAAGTAAATTCATTCCAATGTCCCAAACCAACCTTTTCTAATAGTAATGCATCTGTGTAAACAGGGTCAACCCAAAGAATAAATAAATATTATTTTTTTCCTGTCTCTTCCACAGTCTCATCTGGGTATATTGGTAGCAAGCCAATTATCTATCTTATAAGACATGATATCATAAGGAAGGGTATTCTGTCCATTTGGAACAACTGAAAATCATTGTAATTTTATCTTGGTGCAGTAACTTGAGATGGCACAGTGTGGGTTATGAATATATTTTATTTTTTTTTTTACTGGGAAGAAGAGATTATAGAGATATTGGTTATCCAAGAGAGACTGACAGGTGTTGATAGTTGCCAGGTCAATATCCATCTACTCTTTCCTTTAGTATCAGAAAGCACTGAGGGATTGACAACAAGGAAACTTAAAACAACATCAAATATTTTATTGTCTCTTTTCTAGTTACATTGTAACCTTATGACAAAGTATCAGTCGTACAAGATATCATTCTCTTTTACCTCTATCTTTCTGCCAGAAATGTGGGCTTAATAGTGAGAACTCCAACAGCAATTTTTGCAACTGTGAATAAAAAGCCATGAAAACCTCTAAGATAGTTCACTTGACTTTCTTAAGACTCTGAACCAACACCAGAAAACACTCTCTGTAGTCTTCTTGTTAAATGAAAAATATGGTTAAACCACTTTTGACAGTCTACTACCTACAGCAAAATGTAAATCTTAATTGAAATATGTCGTCTCAGCTGTGCTTAAGCAACTGAGTCCTGAGCTTTTCAGGTTTTCAGTCTGAAAGAGTACACCTCGGGTGCTCTGAAAGGGAAGAGAAATGGCACCCTGTTCTCCATATAAATTAAAGAAGAGAAATCTGTGCATTTAAGTGGGCCATATAAAATTTATCAAGCAATTATCTCCTAACTCCTTCCTATCCAAATTACCTGATATGCTCTCCCTACTCCTTTATTCCACGTTACTGCCTTTTCACAACATGTCTTCTGTTATTTCCTTCTTGCAAGCTAGTTTTGTTTTCTGCATCTAAAAAAATCAACAATCATTCTGTATTTCAATTTCCATTTTCCTCAAATGCATTGATTCTTCTTATCTATTACTCTTTTCTCATACTCAGTGTCTTTGTCTTTATGGGGTTTGTACTTTGCTTTTCCCCATCCTTTACTGCCATTATATAATCAATCTAATAACTTCTTAGAGAAAGTTAAAAATTCCTGCATAGCCACACGTGAACACAAAGTCACTGATTTTTAGCAAACCTATAAGATAGTCAGACATCCATTCAATTTCTTTTTTTTAAGATTTTATTTATTTATTTGACAGAGAGAGATGACAAGCAGGCAGAGAGGCAGGCAGAGAGAGAGAGGAGGAAGCAGTCTCCCTGCTGAGCAGAGAGCCTGATTTGGGGCTCGGTCCCAGGACCCTGGGATCATGACCTGAGCCGAAGGCAGCGGCTTAACCCACTGAGCCACCCAGGCGTCCCTCCATTCAATTTCTTAACTGAGTCCCAAATGCATCCTGACTTCTAACCTAAACCTAAGCTCTACTTCTTACACCTTGTTATATGACCAAATTCTTTCAGTTCAGTATTTTGTAACATTTAAATATTAATCAATTGATGCTTTGTTTGTGTATTTCTATGAAAATAATTTGAATACTGTAGATTTATTGTTATATTTATAGGTTTATAATCAAAGTTTCATCAGTTGAAGTTTTTGGAAATTTCAGATATAATGATTAACCTAAAATGATACTGCCTCAAATCCCTCTGATATCAAGGCCCAACACCTGATTATAGCCAAACCTGTGGTGGATAGTTCCATGGGAAATTGCAGTTACTTAACACTGATAGCATCTCATGTTCTCTCTCTCATTTTAGAATGTCTCCAACACAACCTGAAAGTGTAGGAGAGTTAATGTCCTCTGAGGACAGCTCTCAGTGAAGTGGAAATAAGAACCATAGGTAAAATTGTCAGTTTTCAGGTCTTCATGAGGACAACTTAAAGAAGTTTCTCAGGACCTTTCAGTAAAAGCAAGCCTTCATTTTCTATCCACAACAATTATATCAACAATGTACCTCTTTGACAAAGTTGCTTCTTCACTGTATCACTTTCCCATTCTTTTCTACCTTGGATAATCTCCCAGATAAACTAACAGTACTCAAATCCTTTGTCCTACTCTTTGCTCTCAGGATAAATGGAGCCAAAAGACTTAGATTAATATCAAGTTCTGAATGGGATCTTAGAGCTATTTCTGTCCAGATTTTCATAAACATAGGGACCTTTGAATTATCAGGCTATAAATAAGTTCTAAATGGAGGGGGCAAAAGCAAAAAGTAGAAATTTTTATGTTTGATTTTTAATCATGATTAATTGACTTTATTGATTATTAAAAATACTAACATTATAAAAGTGTGGATCTTTGTAAAACAATGTCATATTGTAAGAAAGAAGTTGCATAGTCCTTTTGAGAATATGAAACCAAGTGTTCAGGTGCCATCTAATTTCTTGTTTAATCCAGAACTTTGGTGTGCATCATCTTGAGGAATAGGATTTTGAAGTCCAGACAGACTTAGAGAAAACGGATCCAAATGTGTGTGTTTATATTTCTGCTTTTGTTGTAAAAATCAAAGTGTGATTGCTGGTTTAAAATGGTAAAACTAATAATGTTCATGGACTCGATTATAAATTTTCTAATTGTATGGGAAGAATCCAATAAACATAGAATTAATTGATTTGCAAATCCTCAAAGAGCTACAGGATCAGGTAGTGGTATGTTCTGATTCAACAGCATCATAATGCAGCATTTTATATGTGTGGCTAATGGATATTTTCATGAATGTTTGCTAGCTAGTCAGCCAATACAGAGAAATATTAGGTAGCGTAATTACTCACAGTTGTGTTTAATAAAATGAGAGAAAATTATCAAATGACACTAATAATAATAATCCTATAGCAGGCTAAATATTCAATGATAATTACAAGTATTAATCTAGCTTTCTTCCCTGATTATGACTCTTCTCTCCTTTATCATAATGGGAGTAGCAGATTGTCTGCAATGAATTGTGAAAACCCAGCAGTGACTTTGGCAGTGAAGGCCTCCTATCAATTTTGATAGGTAAAAGGATTCTGGTTGGTCTTGAGCAAATGTGTCAATTTTTTTATTCTGTGTGTGTCATAAAAGAAAGAAGCAATAGTAAATTCTTGCTGTTATTCCATAGA
Organism: Mustela nivalis; assembly: GCF_964662115.1. Classification (NCBI taxonomy): domain Eukaryota; kingdom Metazoa; phylum Chordata; class Mammalia; order Carnivora; family Mustelidae; genus Mustela; species Mustela nivalis. The sequence continues at coordinate 76,283,737 of NC_139040.1, forward strand.
GCCAATAAAATCATACTGCCAACAAGAGGCTGTTGACACCATAGGTGTAGTTAACTGTCTTGAAATACTACGCCTGGAAATAAAATCCTAATATTTCACATAACCTCTTTTTTTAAAAGAAACAAAACAAAACAAAACAACTATACTGCTTACATTTAGGGCCCTGCTGTTGTGTAACTATTTTTGAACATGTCTTCTGTAAGTGTATATATATATATATATATATATACATATTTTTCTGTGCAATAAATTCATTTAGAGATAAATTTGGATTGCAAATTATTTTGGGGGAAGCGTGGTATTTGTGGCTAGTCTTACAAGTAAAAAGGACTAAAAGAAAAAAGAAAAACATTTTTTATTACAGCATATTTACATCTGTCCAAAGTACTTATCTACTATAATACTGACTAATGTATAATACTGTACACAAAGAAAGAAGTTAAATGAGTTATAATTCAGTCAATGTATAGCTGGCCATTTTAAAACTTACCACTGAATCTTTCTGGTATGAAATGTGATATCTGGCAATCTGGTCCAGTTCATTACATCAGGTCATTTGTATGTTCTTATTACCATTTTGATAGCATAGCACATTTTATAACCCAGACATTTTACAATGGAACTATGATGCATGTATTTTCAAAAGTATAGACATACATGAAGCTATGAGGTCAAAACAGATGAATGTCCGTAGTACCATATAGACTCAACAAATAAAAGTGTCCAAGGGTCTGAGTGTGACTTATGAATATTGTATAAGATTAGGCCAACATGTGGTTTTGATATAAATAATCTGTTCTTAAATTAGAATTACAATCGTTGAGTACAGTGTTGAAAATGGCAGATAGATTTTAGCTATCTTTGCTCACTAGGGAAAATGGAAAAATGTTTAGTTTGGTCAGATTTTCACTTAACTTCTGAAAAATCTTACGTTTGAGAGAACCCTTCTGAAATAAGAATCCTTAAAGACATAACCCCTTTGGCACAAGTTTTCAAGAAACTTGTTTGATGTTGTAGACAATTCTATGGCACACGTACTGTTCTAGATGTTTCATGCCAATAATATGTAAGCCATACCAAGGCTACATATACATATAGAGATGTTCCTCAGCTTACAAGGGGGCTATGTCAGAGAAACACATAAAAAATTGAAAATGCATTTAATACCCTAAACTATCAAATATCATAGCTTACCTTAAGCTTATTTAAACATACTCAGAACACTTACATTTGCCTGCATTTGGGCAAAATCATCTTAAGCAAAAGCCTATTTTATAACAAAGTATCAAATATCACATGCAATTTATTAAATATTACACAAAAAAATGAAGAATATATATATTCTATATATATATTCTATATATAGAATGCTTGTAAGAATATCAGGTGTTCACCTTTGTAATCTTCTAGCTGACTGGAAGCTGTGGCTCACTGCCGCTGCCCAGAATCACAAGATGGCACCATATAGAACAAGAGTTTCAGGTGGTAGGTGTTGTAAGTTTTACCCAAACTGACATTGGTCAAACTCGTTTTTGTCATCATATATGTCAAGTAGTTTTCTCAGGTTTATTTTTAGAATATCCTTGTATAATGAATATTTACACTGATATCTAGTATAAAAATCTTGCAATTTATTTTAGAAACATTAAGATATTGAAAATCAATCTATTTCTTTAATGCATTGAAGACATTTTTGGCTTGTTTCCAGTACTTTCTTACTGGTTAAAAAGTGAATTTGAAGTAGTCTGGATTTCATTATTATATGGCACTTTCCCTTTGATGAATACAAAGACGATATTCTATATTAGCTATCTGATAAGAATTTATTTTTTTAATTTTATTTATTTGTAAGAGAGAGAGTGAGAGAGAGCACAAGCAGGGGGAGCAGCAGGATGAGGGAGAAGCAAACTCCCGGCTAAGCAGGGAATCTGTTGCAGAACTGAGTCCCAGGACCCTAAGATCATGACCTGAGCTAAAGGCTCAGGCGTTTAACTGACTGAGCCACCCAGGTGTCCCAATCTGAGAAGAGTTCTGTATGCTGGGGCGCCTGGGTGGCTCAGTGGGTTAAAGCCTCTGCCTTCGGCTCAGGTCATGATCCCAGGGTCCTGGGATCGAGCCCCGCATCAGGCTCTCTGCTCGGCAGGGAGCCTGCTTCCTCCTCTCTCTCTCTGCCTGCCTCTCTGCCTACTTGTGATCTCTGTCTGTCAAATAAATAAATAAAATTAAAAAAAAAAAAAAGAGTTCTGTATGCTATTCCTCTTAATATGCAGTTTAAAGTCTAGGTAATTAACTTAATATTTTAGTGGCTATTGCATAGATAGCACTATGTTCCAGGCAGAGAGTAAGAAAGAAATATTAAATCAACCATATTCTATGCATTCTAAATGAAAATAATTAATCAATCATAATAAATCCTTCTATTTATGGAATATCAACTTATAAGCTTTCCTCCATATGAACAATGCCAAATACCAGAATAAAGGGTCATCTAATCCAAATAAAGGATAGAATTAAAGAATTCTGGTAAGCCATTTAATTTTCAAAAATGGTGTTCTATTGTTGCTGAGTTGTGGTTTTCAGTTACATAATATCTGATAAGTGTAGAAGTAACATGAGTGTTACGTGAGATGAGAAATGGTATATAATTAAGATATTTTTAAAAGTACAGATAAATACAAATTTGTAAACATAGCATTATGGAGGAGTAAAAATAAATGATAGCTACACACTCTAAAGTGAATAAAACTTGGAAAGCTAATAGAGAAGTAAAACAAGGACAGTGCAAAAAGTATGGTACATTTTTATGAAGTTCAAACAAATTCTGTGAAACCATAGATGGACTTAAAGATACTATTATGTATCAAATATTGTAAAAATTAAGCAAGGAAATAGCAAACATAAAACAACCAAAGCATACAAACTTGGGTAGATACAAGAGGTGTGATCATGTTCTACTTCATAAAGAGATGAGTTAATAGATAAATATAAGTAACTAGACTTTTTAGAAGTTAATAAAACGTTGCCTGTTATTTCTTAGTAATATAAAATATATGGTTTTCTAACAAAAACGTTTATCTTAAAAATATTTAAAAATAAATTTCAGGCTACTCCTAAGGTTATATTTACTTTTCCACTGTAGGAAAAGCTGGTTGTTGTAGTTGTATTTGTTTGTTTGTTTTAGTCTCCTCCTGGTTTTTATTATTATAATGTGGAATGAGGAATGTTAGATTGAAAAGTGAATTATTTTATAGACAAAAATCATTACTTGATTCACCTCCTGGTACAGCAGATGGAACTCCTGAAAATATGCCCTTTTGCCTTATGGAAGAGTAACAGTTTTGCTTACTTCTGAAACATACTTGGTGGAGTCCCTAAATAGTGACACCATAGTAAACATTTTGAATATTTGCAATTAATTTTTATAGTCATAGGGCTCCAAAAGCCACTGCAGGTATCTTAGCAGGTATTTCAATAAGGCTAAAATTTGCCTGACTGTTTAAAAATATTAGCAAGGCACAAAACATGGCAAAAGTATTGTCCTCAGATATTATTTTTTTCCATATGCTCCTGATTCCAGACATGAGAAGTTATTTTTCAAATATTTATTATAAAAGTTTTTATTTATTTATTTGACAGAGATCACAATTAGGCAGAGTCAGACAGAGAGAGAGAGGAGGAAGCAGGCTCCCTGCGGAGCTGAGAGCCCGATGTGGGCCTCGATCCAAGGATCCTGGAATCATGACCTGAGCCGAAGGCAGATGCTTTAACCTACTGAGCCACCCAGGCTCCCCCATGACAAGTTATTTTGATAGATGTATATACAGTGTATTTTCCAGTTATAAGAAAAATGGTTCTGCTATTTTTAACCTTTTTTTAAAATTAAATAATTTTTTTCATTGAAATTTTATTTTTTAATATTTTACTTTTCTTTTCTTTTTTTTAAAGATTTTATTTATTTATTTGAGAGACAGAGATCACAAGTAGGCAGAGAGGCAGGCAGTGAGAGAGAGAGAGAGGGGGGGAAGCAGGCTCCCTGCGGAGCAGAGAGCCCGATGCGGGGCTCAATCCAAGGACCCTGAGATCATGACCCGAGCTGAAGGCAGCAGCCCAACCCACTGCGCCACCCAGGCGCCCCAATGTTTTACTTTTCATATACTACTTAGAATATAAAACCTATTCCATTTTGTAAGATGTTTACCATTTAAAAAATGGTAATTTTCTCATTGTGTCTTCCCCTCACATTGCTTTATTTTGAATAAAAAATTTCACAATAAACATAACTGATGCTTTCCTTCTGATGGTCCCTCTGTTGGTCATATTGTATATGAGCCATGACAATTAGTTTTACAAAATTTATTGATGTTTGTTGATATGTTTTATCATAACTAATTTTCCCTCCCTTATCTAGATTCCCCAGCTTTCAGACAGGTGGACACTTCAATAAACCATACCCAAGGGATGTATCAAGTACTTCTTAGACATTCTCTCAGATCCTTGAGGTCTCATTTTGCCTAGGGATTTGCAATAGGTTCTGCCAGAGGCACCACTGTGACAACTGATGTCCATGGTCTATCTCCTGCTAAGCTCAAGAGGTCACTGGTTTCCAAGTTTATCTATACAATTAATGCATTCCAGCAAGTTCTTTTTTTTAATATTAACAAACTTATTTTAAAGTTTATATGGAGAGGCAAAGACTCACAATAGTCAACATAGTGTTGAAGGAGAACAAAGACTGAGGACTGACTTCAAAGTTTACCATAACGATGGGGCGCCTGGGTGGCTCAGTGGGTTAAGCCTCTGCCTTCGGCTCAGGTCATGATTCCAGGGGCCAGGGATCGAGTCCCACATTGGGTTCTCTGCTCAGCAGGGAGCCTGCTTTTCCTCATCTCTCTCTCTGGCTGTCTCTCTGCCCATTTGTGATCTCTCTCTCTGTCAAATAAATAAATAAAATCTTAAAAAAAGTTTACCATAACGATAATTGTAAGCATGATATTGTAATACCACAGAAAGACTAGATTAAAGCAACAGAATATATATTATCAATTATATTTTATATTTAATAGAAAAGCAAAAGCAATACAAGAGAGCAAAATACAATCTTTTAAACAAATGGTTCTGTAGCAATGGTGAAGCTAAATCTAAAAATATAAAATACATGCAAACAATGGAATATTATTTAATGCTAGAGAAATGAATTACCAAGCTATGAAAACATATGGATATAAATATTTAATAAATATTTGATTTTAGGCTTCTACCAGTCTATCAATAGTATTAGTATATTTTAACAGTGAATGCTCAGCATTCATGAATTTACCTAATAAAACATTTTGGGTTCAATATTTTAAATACTTCAACCTCTATGATTATATTCCTAATAATTTTGAATTGGGGTAAATAAACCTTAATTTTTTGTAACTTGTTTCTTATTTCAAGAGAGCTCAATGGAATTTTAGAAAATAAAAATTTACAAAAAAAAAGTTTAGTTTACTATTGCCAAATAATTTAAAACTTTATCTTATATTCAAATACATATATTTTTCTAAATTGATTTATATGCTACTAAAACCAAAAACTTTTAGTTATACTAGATTTCATATCCTGCAATCAATGCCAGAAATCCATCTGGCAATGATTTGTCTTAAATAGAGTTAAGATGGGTGTTATTACAATGCAAGATGGAAACAAAGATAGTATAACAATTGGTGTTACATAACTTTTCCGTTTTGATCAAGTTACTAATCTACAAAAGGCTTTTATCAGTGACAGACTTGGGAATTTACAAAACTTTTAAACTAGCATGTGCGACTCATTCCTAGAAAACAACACAATCAATAACACTTTATTTAGATTAAATCATGACTATTTCTCCATTTGAATAAAAAAGGTAGCAACCCCAATAAGTTTATTGAACATGAAAAGTTGAAATGCTATAATGCTCCTAAGGAATTAAATGATCCAGTCAAGAATTATAAAAAAAGGATATAAATTACCAAAGTGTTTGTATAATTGTAATGTACAACTGCCCATTATCGTTCCATAGTGTAGGCTTGTACAAGAACTCTATAAAAGAACTCCACTTCTAAACTGTGGAAAATATGTTCCCTTTCCCCCTATATACAACTATTAAGCCATTCATTTAGCTTTTAAAATATCCACTTAATACAGGCTTTTTACACATTTGAACAGGCAGCAGGGCTCTATTCTTATCGCTTACATCTGAAGGATAGACTTCTAGCGTAAGAGGTAAAGCCCATAAAGGAGCCCAATAATAACAACAAAATACAGTTTAGTGAGCCCTTACAATCTGCCAGCTACCTTTCTGAGAATACTTCAGTTAATAAAACATATAAAATACCTGACCACAAAGAGCTCACATTCTTTTGAAATATAATAGTGAAATAAACCAATAATAGAGGGGCACCTGGGTGGCTCAGTCCATTGAGTGACTGCCTTTGGCTTGGGTCATGATCTCAGGGTCCTGGGATGTAACTCCCCAGCAGGCTTTCTAGGCAGTGGGGTGTTTTCTTCTTCCTCTGCGCACCCTCCCAATTCTCTCTCTCTCTGTCTCAAATAAGAAAATAAACCAGTAATAGAATAATAATTGATGGTTGATGGTGATAAGTGATACAAAGAAAGACAAGAAAGGTAAAAGCCATTGGGGAATGCTGGGATGAAAGTTAATTTTATTTTGTTTTGGGTGGTTATATCTCATTTATGAGATGTTATTTGCACAAAGACCCAGGAAGTGAAGGAGAGTGTTATACAAATATTAAAGGAAAAGATTGCTCTAGGCAGAGCAAGTAAGTATATAGACTTTGTGTGAACAGCTTGTCTGTTACTTTTGAGGAAAAGCAAGGAGGCCAATAAGGAGTTCATAGTGGTGGAGAGAGGAAGAACTTATTGATGTATGACCTTCTAGTACATTGAAACGCCTTCAGTTTTTATTTAATATGAAAGCGGAAGATACCAAAAGTCTTTCAACAGCAGAATAAAATCATATGACTTGATTTTTAGGTTAAATTGCTGTACCAAAATAAATTTGCATGGAGAAAGGAGTGCAGTATGTGTGGAAGTGGGGTTATCAATCAAGTCAATAATTCAGGAACATATGATGGTGTTTTTAGCATGCTGGGTGGTAATAGAAGTGGTGAGGTATGGTTTTCATTGTGTATATATTTTGATGGTGAATCTTCTGGTGAACAGGATGGGGTATGTGCAGGACAGACATCAACATTTATTTTACCTGCACAAACAGAAGGGTGAAGTCTTCATTCCCTGATATGGAGAGAACTCTGAGTTCAAATGTTCTTTCTCATTAAATGGCATAGTGATGATGAGGATTTAGTCAGACAGTGAAAGAGAGCAGTAAGCATAGTGTTAAGCGGTAAGACATTATAATACATTTGAACATCAAAAAACGTTGTGTTGGATCATCTGTTTATGTGAGTAAATAAATAAATAAAGCTTCCTGGGGTTCTGATAGAGGTAAAGAAGACTGTATATGATCCAAAGGGGCACGTGCACCAAATGTTTATAGCAGTAATATCCACAATAGCCAAACTATGGAAAGAACCAGGATGTCCATCAACAAATGAATGATATTTGTATATATATATATATATATATATATATATGTATATATATATATATATATATATACAATGGAATACTATTCAGCCATCAAAAGAAATGAAATCTTGCCATTTGCGTTGACATGGATGGAACTGGAGGGTATTATGCTTAGCAAAATAAGTCAACCAGAGAAAGGCACTATCATATGATCTCCCTGATATGAGGAAATGGAGGTGCAATGTGGGGGGTTTGGGGAACAGGAAAAGAGTAAATGAAACAAGATGGGATCGGGAGGGAGACAAACCATAAGAGACTCTTAATCTCACAAAACAAACTGAGAGTTGCCGGGGGGGTGGGGAGGTTAGGGAGAGGGTGGTGGGGTTATGAACATTAAGGAGGGTATGTGCTGTGGTGAGTGCTGTGAAGTGTGTAAACCTGGTGATTCACAGACCTGTCCCCCTGGGGCTAATAATACATTATATGTTAATTAAGAAGAAGAAGAAGAAGAAGAAGAAGAAGAAGAAGAAGAAGAAGAAGGAGACTACTATAAATCAAATGCTATGGTTTTCAGCATAGAGTGTGTAATCAGGCATATTTTATTAAAGTAACCAAGTAAAATGATGGTCGAAAATTGGAATAACAGAAAACATAAAAATCAGAGATTTTAAAAAGAGATATGGGACAGTGTAGAGAATATAGTCAATGATATTATAATAGTGTTATATGGTGACAGATGGTGGCTATATTTGTAGTGATCATAGAATAATGTATGGAGATATTGAAAACCTGAAACCAATGTAACACTGAATATCAACTACGCTCAAATAAAAAAATAGTAAAAAGAAAACATTTTAATTTAAAAAGATAAAAAGAGGGACAAAAATTTGAAAAGTGAATTTCAAAAAGAGTAAAGATGAGGCTAAGACATACTCTGAACCTTGAGGAAAACACCATTTTGAAAATTCTTCCCATTTTGAGAAAACTCAAATGAATCAATACCATAAAAGAACCCATTTTAACTGAGAGATGTAATGAATGCTCAAGAAATAATTTTATGACAGGATAATTCTTCCCTATGAAACAGCATACAGAAACCAGGGGAAACACCTGGAAGCCAAATAAACTATACTGAAAATAAGAATTAGGAAAAAGATGAATGATGAAAGATAAGAAAATTAGACCTGCGACAGAGACCTAGTGAAGAGAATTTTTAGCTTGTGGTTTAATGTTTTTGAGGATAATCTAGAGTTCATAACTGCCTTGAGGCAGGCTGGTTGTAGGCAGTTTAGGCATACCCCTAAGAGAAGCCTACTTTGGGCAGGTGGTGTTGAAGGAGGCCATTGGGCTGGACAAAGACAAATCCAACCATTTGACTAAAGTGTCTGTGAAGATGTTGAAGTCAGATGCAACAGAGAAAGACCTGTCAAACCTAATCTCAGAAATGGAGATGATGAAGATGATTGGACAGCACAAGGACACCATCAACCTGCTGGGTCCTGCACACAGGATGGTCCGTCATACACTATCATGGAATATGCCTCCAAAGACAACATACAGTAGTACCTCCAGGCCCAGAGGCCTCCTGACTTGGAGTACTGTTACAATATCAGCCACAATGCAGCAGAGCAACTCTCCTCCAAGGACCTGGTATCCGGTGCCTACCAGGTAGCCTGAGGCATGGAGTACCTTGCCTCCAAGAAGTGCATACACCAAGACCTGGCCACCAGGGAAGTGCTGGTGACAAAGGACAACATGATGAAGATCTCAGACTTCAGCCTTGCCAGAGATATCACCACATCAGTTACTATAAAATGAGAACCAACAGTGGACTGCCTGTGAAGTGGATGGTCCCTAAGGCCATGTTTGACCAGATCTACATCCACCAGAGTGACTTCTGGTCTTTTGGGGTGATCCTGTGCAAAATTTTCACTCTGGAAGCCTCCCATATCCTGGAGTGCCTGTGGAGGTGGTTTTCAAGCTGCTGAAGGAGTCATTTGATGGATAAGCCAATAAGTGCACCAGAGAGTTAGACACAATAATGAGGGGTGGCTGGCATGTGGTACCTTCAAGCTGCTGGTAGAAGACATGGATCATACTGTGGCCTTGACCTCCAACCAGGAGTACCCGGACCTGTCCTTGGCCCTGGAACAATACTGTCTATGCTTTCCCAACACCCAAAGCTCCACCTGCTCCTCAGAGAAGAATTCCACCTTCTCTCATGTGCCGTTGCCCAGGGAGGCCTATCTGCCGTGACACCCAGCCCAGCTTGCCAATGGTGGACTCAAATGACTAGTATCCCTATTACTCCTGTCCAGATTCCGTCATAAGCTGTAACCCTTACCCCCCACCCTCCCTGCAAGACTCACTGCCTTCTCCTTTGTCCCTTTCCTACTGGCAGGAGCCAGCTGCCTACCTGAGGCCTTCACCCCTTGAAGTTCACCTCTCTTCCCCTTCCTCTTCCTCCTCCTTACAACCTGCTCATGAAAGAAAGGAACAGAGAGGCAGGTACTTGCTCGTGGCTACTTCCTTCCCTCCCATATGTTGGACCAAGACCCCTCCCTGTCATCTGGTACTGCCTGGACGTCGAGGGAGTTGGAGATGAGGCATGCCAGTGAAAGCTGTCGGAGCTTTCCTGTTTTGGTTTTGTCTGCTTAGCATAACATGTAAGACTGAGTTCTGGTGGCAGGGACCTAGTCCTTGGGGCTATAGCACTAGCGAGGGGAGGTCAACTGCTCTGGGCCTTGGCTAAGAGCAAGCCCTGCTCCAGAGATATGGTGCCAAGGGCTTATTAATTTTGATACTAATTTGCTTTGCTGACCAAATACCTGGTATCAAAAGATGGGAAGGCAAAGACTGGAAGCAGTGTTGTGACCATGGGGTCCAGCCCCAAACTATGAAGAAGACACAAAGTGTATAAATCTGAGTAAGTATATATTTACACACCTTTTTAAATAGGTTGTTATCAAAGATTTAATCAATGGGTAATATGCTCCTCGTGGCTGGGAAGCATCTGTTGCCATATATTAAAAACAAAGAAAAGAGGTGTCTGGGTGGCTTCCTCCAAGAAGTGTCCCTTCTTTTCAGGTCATGATCCCAGGGTCCTGGGATGGAGCCCCACATCAGGCTCTCTGCTCAGTGGGAAACCTGCTTCTCCTTTTCCCTCTGCCCTGCTTATAGTTCCTCTTCCTGTCTCTCTGTCTGTCAAATAAATAAAATATTTAAAAAAAAAACAAGAAAGAAACAAAATGTTTTTAAAAGGTCTTTTTTTTTTTTTTTAAATTTTCTAGGGGTGCCTGGATGACTTAGTTGTTTAAGCAGATGTTTGCCTTTGGCTGAGGTCATGATTGCAGTGTACAGGGATCCAGCCCTGCATGGGACTACTTGCACCCCAAGGAGCATGCTTCTTCCTCTCCCTTTGCACATGATTCCCCCTGTTTGTGTGCTTCTCACTCTCTCTCTCTCTCTCTTTCTTGCTTTCAATAAATAGAATAAAATTTTTTACTAAATAAATAAATAAATAAATAAATTTCTAAGCCTACTTTCAGTTTAGGTCCCTTAACAAATATTGCTACTGATTCATTAAAAAAAAAAAAAAGATAATTTAGAAAGATGCTTCCAGAGTTAAAAAGCTTTTTTGTTTCTTTGTCGGGATTCAATATAGAAGTGCTTTAAAAAGTAAAAGAAAAAATATGCTATATTAACTCTAATCACACTATAACTTTGGTGGTTATATCAAGATAATGAAAAGTGATTTTAAAGCAAATTTCATTATCAGACATAAAGATCAAGTCAAAATTACAGAAGAGTAAAAGGATGAATTCATCAGGGAGTTTAATAATTCTTGACTTTTAATACGTAACAACAGATTTGGGGATATATAGGGAAAAACGAAGAACAAAAATAATAACTTCTACCTTGGACGACAAATGGAAAATAATTTCAACACCCTTATTTTAAGATTACATAGACAAATGGTCATCACATTGGTAAGATATGTAAGACTTGAACAAAATGATCAACTAACTGGATATGCATGATATTACATTACAGTAACTGAACTAACTGAGGTCAGTCTTTGGTGAATCACAGAAACAGGTGGAGTTGTCAAAAAAAGGAATCTTTGTTTACAACATACAAGGAGATCTCAGGGAATAAGTTCCAAAGCCTTGACTGTTTGAACAGGAGAGAGATTTTTATTTAGTATTTAAGATGAATACTCAGAAGGGAGAGTTTTATTATCGCGTGTATGGTTGGTCATAAGGTTGTGGATGCATGCACATCCACATATGTATTTGTGCAATATGTATTGCATGTTCACCTGAATGAAACTTGTATTCCACCGAGGGCAGAAACTTCAACGTTAGAATAAAGCAGAGGTAACTGTTGGACAAGGCAAAGGGACTCTGCAGGCTTCAAGAGCAGATATAAACTAGATGGGGTCTTGGGCTCATTTTCTGGGACAAGGAATGCAAGGCCTTGATTGCTTTTGAAATAGCACTAGGGGTTTGCCACTGATTTATTGTCTCAATAGCTTAGGCTATTTCCTGGTCTGGTGGTGACTGTTAGCTTTCCCATTGCCTTGTTCCCTCAAAATCCTTAATGAGTGAGGTTTTTGCATTTCTTTGTAAGAACCTCCCAGGAAGTTTTGGAAGAAGTGTGCTTGGGAGAGTACACAGGTGGGGTATAGATCATTGAAAATAGCTGGGGACAAAAAATGACTTTTCTTATGTCAGGAAAACTATATCTCTTCTTTAATTTTCTGGGAACTTCTAACTCTTTCTTCTGATGTTACCAGCAGGCAACTGAGATATTACTGATTGTTCTCTTGAACCTAAGGAAAAGGAAATGTAGAAAGCAAAAGACAAAACTTTAAAATCTATCCTGCAACTCATCAATTCACTGCAGCCACCTCTCTGTCTTTCCCTTTCTCTTTTTCTTTCTCTTTCTCTCTCACTTTCTTTTTGAGGGCATATATCATGATACAACCACTTTGGAAAATCGTTTCAAAATTTTTTTAAATGAAAAATATGTTGCAGTTACACAAATAGCCATTTTGTTCTAGGCATTTCACCAAGAGAAACAAACCCTATGTTCATACAAGGACTTGTTTATGAATTTCATATCAGCTTTATTTTTAAAAATTGAAAACAGTGGAAATGTTCATCAATGTCCATCAATAGAGCAAAGACAATTGGAGATTCTCAAAGTAATGATGCTGAGAAAAGAAAAGCCAGGCAATGAATAGTATATACTGTGTGATTTCATGACTACAAAAAATCTAGAAAATACAAATTTATATAAAGTCACAGTCATCAAATATATGGTGTCATTTTAGTGCCTTCTTCTGTGCTCCCATAGCTTCCTACACTTGTATCTCCGAGCATTTGTTACACCATGTGAAAATATGAACTCTTTCTCTTTATTCTGTCTTACTAGAATAAGAATCCTTGAAATTTTATGGACATTTGAACTCTCAGTTATTAGCAGAAATTCTATCACACAGTAAGTTTCCAAATATAAAAGCCAGAGTTTTACAATGACTTCTAAGCTTTTACATGATCTAGCCACTCATTTAACCTCTGTGACCTCTTTCCCTGCTACTCTTCAGTCACTCACAGTGGCCTCCTTGCTATTCCTCAGATATGCCAGGCATGATCCAACCTTATGGCCTTCATGATAGCCAATTCCTTTGTCTGGAGTGACCTTATTGCTGATAGTTCTGCACAAATTCATCACCTTTCCATACCTTGGTTCAATTGTCAGCTTCATTGTAACTACCCTGATCTTCCTAATAAAAATTTTAACCCCCCATCCCCTGCCTAGCAACCTTGATTTTTCTTACCCTGATCGAATTTTTCTTTTTCCCCATTGTACTCATCCTTTTTGAATGCACTATGCCATTTTTATTAAGGTTCATAGCTTTTAATTGCCTCACCCATTAAAATAAAAGTTCTACAAAGCCAAGTATTTCATTTACCAGTGTAGTCTGAAGTAATATCTGCCATATAATAGTTCAGTAGACAACTGGTAAATTTAAAAATGAATTAATGTTGAGAGTATACTGAATTTCATAAGTCATTTCAATATTTTTTTCCATAAAATAAACTATGTAAAACATACCTTAAATTTACTTTCATCATATTTTATAGCATATAATGGACAACATACATAAGCCTTAAAGAAACAATCCTATAATTAACCATTTCATACCTACTTAAAAACTGCATAATACCACACTCTTAGATCCTCTTTGAATGCTCTAAAATAACCCTTCAAAGGAAATACATTTTTAAAAATTACAGATTTTTTGGCAAATAATGTAATAAAACAAAAGTTTTATTCATCTATGTAGATCAAAATAAATGTTTTTAATAAGCATGAAATTATAACTCTGAATGTGCTAAAATGAAACCACCTGCTAAGGGTGAGAGAACAAAAATAAACATCCTTTTTCCAAATAAGAGGAATTTATTACCTTTGAATCAAAGCATGTGGATTTGTTTTAACTGGCAATAAAGCAATATGGAGACACAAACCATAGAAAGTCATATTTTAGATTTCCAAAAGACTTCGAAGTGAAGAGTATACATTTTTTAATTGCTACATAATGCTACATAATGACAAGATGACAGGTTGTGACAAATAGCATTTTAAAAGCTCTACTCATAATCGAACGGAAGGTGTCATTTCCCATAATTTTATATATGTCTTTAATTTACTATATCTGGATACAACATATTACCAAACAGATGTTCATCAAAGACTAAATCATTTTTAATGGGATATAATAATTTGAACCTACATCTATTAATCATTTTTTTCGATCTAACATTTATAGTCTCGCTAAACATTTTATCAGTTGTTGACAAAATTCAAAATAAATAGGATAAAAAGTCGTGTTTGGAAAAGTAGATTTCTTTTCAAATTGGCATTTAAATGAAAATATTTGCTGATATTTTTAAAACTTTAAATGTAATTTTATATATATCTCACCTATCATATGATATAAAATTTTTGGAGAAAATATGACATATTTTTTGATCTTGGTTGAAGGTATTAATAAAGAGCAACTGTTTGTATTATTTGTATTGTGATATCTTAATCAATAAACATGAATAACTGGTATAAAATATGTTTTTTTTAAATTTTATTTATTTACTTGACAGAGATCATAGGAAAGCAGAGAGGCAGCCAGAGAGAGAGGAATGGAAGCATGCTCCCAGCTGAGAAGAGAGCCCACTGTGGGACTCAATCTCAGGAACCTGGAATCATGACCTGAGCCGAAGGCAGAGATTTTAACCCACTGAGCCACCCAGGCGCCCTAAAATATGTTTTTTTTTAATATAGAAGTATAGTTCTTGCCAAAATATGGAACTAGCTGGAACTGAATGCCTCCTTCAAAGTCAGCTCTGGAGAATTATGCAAGTGTAATATGGAACTATTTCAGATATTAACCAAAAACAAAGAAATGATGATAAACTCTTTAAAAGACTCAAAGTTGCCCTTGACTGGTATGTTTCAAGCTCTATTCCTGGTTTGAAGACAGGTTTTAACAGGCCTGTCACTGTAGAAATCCGCTGGATGTTTAGAGGCTATCAGAACTGTACAAAAACCTTGAAGGGGTAAAGACTTGAAAATTCTTTAGAGAGATTAGCTCCCTAAGGCATTATTCCTCCACACATTTTCCTCCAATCAATTAAGACTGATGGATGAGGGGCACCTGAGTGGCTCTCTCATCACGTGGGTGGTGGGTTAAGCCTCTGCCTTCATCTCAAGTCATGGTCTCTGGGTCCTGGGATCCAGCCCCACATCGGGCTCTGCTCAAAAGGAAGCCTGCTTCCCTCCCTGCTTGCCTGCCTCTCTGCTTACTTGTGATCTCTCTCTCACTCTCTTTCTCTCTCTGTGTGTCCAATAAATAAATAAAATCTTTAAAAAAAGGCTGATGGATGATAAATTATGAAAACTGCTCCCTCCAAATGATGCCTTTTCATAAGGATTTAAGAATTTAAAATTGTAAGAATTTAAAATTGAAACTTGATCGCAGGATTTATCTTATAGAATAACATCAAGTGAAGGCAGTTATTATTCTGATGTATTTGTGATTCTGAATTCTTGGCCTCAATAGTAAATTTATTTTTAAATTCTCCCATGGAGTGGTGATTGGCCTTCAGTCTTTTATTGATGTACAACATTGGGTCAAATGAGATGTGTGTGCCCAGAACTATATATAAACTTCTTTGTATTTCACTGGAGATGGCATTTCTGAGTTTTGTTCAATTGAATTTGGACAGATGTTTTATTAGTCACTTCTAGAGTTGGCCCTGGAGAATATCTTCCTTTTTTTCTCTTCCCGATTCTCTGAAAAACCCTGATTAATTCACATTATCACAGTGATATCACAATTCAAGTTTTACCAAACACTATAGCTGCAAAATAGAAGGAAGCTACTCAGAATGGAATACTATTGTGAATGATTGAGAAAGAAAACATTATTATAATTAAGCTACCAGGTTTCAATGTATTTTATTGTTGCTTAGAAAATCCTAGCATACCCAGACTTTACAGAGATTTGATGATCCTAAGAGGAGCTGAACTCATAGACCAAAATAACTATGCACATAAAAAGTACAATTACTTACCAAAAAAGATGATGTGGTTAACTTTATATGGCAATCCAATTCCTGTTATTGGAACAGGAATTAAAAAAATAGCTTAGGGGCACCTAGGTGGCGCAGTGGATTAAGCCACTGCCTTCAGCTCAGGTCATGATCTCAGGGTCCTGAGATCAAGTCCCCCATCAGGCTCTCTGCTCAGCAGGTAGCCTGCTTCCCTTCCTCTCTCTCTGCCCGCCTCTCTGCCTACTTGTGATCTCTCACTGTCAAATAAATAAATAAAATATTTTTAAAAATAGCTTAAAAGTATATGATAAAATAATGATATACATATACAAGGAAAAGAAAGATACTATACTGTGAATATAAATTAAGTGAAAATTGTAGAAATAAAGAATACAATAAATGGAGACTAAGATGAATATAGCTGTAAAATAAATAAATGAGTTGGGAAAAACAAACAAACAAATTAATGACTTCTTCCCAAATATAGCAGAAGAGAAAAAAAAAATAAAGAAAATATTTAAATAAGTACTGAGATAAATTTTGGAGAATTAAAGAAAGATAAAAGATACCAGACTTAAAATGATGCCAAACATGAGATATCAGAAACAAAACAAAACAAAAACTACACACACTAAAAACCACTCATATACATTATGGTGAGTTTTAAGAATATCAAAAACAGAGAAGAGCATAAATGATGCCCAAGAGAAGAACAGATCACCTAAAATGTACAAGAATAATACCTACAGCACAATGCTCAATAGTAATAGCATATAAAGAGACAGCTGGGAGTTTTTATAGATGGAAAAGATATTTGAAACTAGGTATTATACATCAATCCAAATTATTGATTAAATTTGAGAGCACAGTAAAATACAATGAAGCATGTTAGGTCTTAGAACATTTATCACACAGAGACACACATTTTGGAAAACTTCCTCGGAAGACAGCTCAATTTAGATCGAGAAAACAGAATTATGTACTCAAAGGCACATTTTGAAGGAAGGATTGAATATAGTCTGCACTGCAAATATTCTTTAATCGTATGTTCTGAATTTCCTAAATTTAAGAAGTATTTGTTCAAATATTTACCTTTAAATAAATCCTAGGAGACTTTTTCTTGGATTCTGGAAAATCAGTCCATTTGGATACAAATCTTTTTGTCACTGATGGAAATTTTGATAGCCCTTAACTGTGGAATGCCTAATGTATTGTTACAGCAATTGTGATTTGCCAATACATGGGTGATGTGTGTGTGTTGTGTGTGTTTATTTTTATTTTTGATGGTTTAACTCTTCTATGAGATTTTTAAGTAGACATGATTTTAATAAATTATGATTTGTTGAAATTTATCTGAGGTTATTTATAATAAAATGAAATTTGTGTGAACTAAAGAAGTGCATCTCCATTTTTATTTTATTTTATTTTATTTTATTATTTTTTGTAATTTAATTTTTTATTTTTTATAAACATATATTTTTATCCCCAGGGGTACAGGTCTGTGAATCACCAGGTTTACACACTTCACAGCACTCACCAAAGCACATACCCTCCCCAATGTCCAAAATCCCACCCCCTTCTCCCAAACCCCCTCCCCCCAGCAACCCTCAGTTTGTTTTGTGAGATTAAGAGTCACTTATGGTTTGTCTCCCTCCCAATCCCATCTTGCTTCATTTATTCTTCTCCTACCCACTTAAGCCTCCATGTTGCATCACCACTTCCTCATATCAGGGAGATCATATGATAGTTGTCTTTCTCTGCTTGACTTATTTTGCTAAGCATGATACGCTCTAGTTCCATCCATGTTGTCGCAAATGGCAAGATTTCATTTCTTTTGATGGCTGCATAGTATTCCATTGTGTATATATACCACATCTTCTTGATCCATTCATCTGTGGATGGACATCTAGGTTCTTTCCATAGTTTGGCTATTGTGGACATCGCTGCTATAAACATTCGGGTGCATGTGCCCCTTTGGATCACTACATTTGTATCTTTAGGGTAAATACCCAATAGTGCAATTGCTGGGTCATAGGGCAGTTCTATTTTCAACATTTAGAGGAACCTCCATGCTGTTTTCCAGAGTGGCTGTTGGTGGGAATCCATTTTTTTTGTTTTAAGAGTAGACTGGTCTTTAAAAATTGTCCAAAGAAGTACATTATATTCATTATTAAATTTGATAATATACAATAAAGTATTTATGGTCATATTGGACCATATCAAATTCTACTATTAATTCATATTAATAATTACCATAAGTGGAAAAAGAGATATTTTTCAAAATAAAAATAAGCGTATTTTTCAGAATATGATATAGTGTTATTCACTGAACTGAGGGAACAAATGTCAAAGACTAACACAGTTTACAGAATGTTTTAACATAAATTGAAATTTAAATCTGACCAAATTTCACAGTTTTAAGTAAAATGATAGCACTTTATATCCTTGAAAAGTGGTAAGTGACCCAAAACATGGCTTAGAAAAACAAATTTAACACTACACTAGTCTGAGATGGTTAAGTTATGGTACAACTTGCCATTGTGTATCATCAAATGGTATATTTTTTTCTTTTGGGCTTGTCATTATATTTTATTTTAGCCATTCTGGTAAGTGTGTAGTGATATCTCAGTGTCATTTTAATTGCATTTCCTTGATGTCTAATTATGTCAAAATATATTACTTTGATGTTTAATGCTCTGAGCTTTCTCAGTTCAAGACCATGAAGCCACTTAGGGAAAATACAGTTGCAGAGGCACTCATAGACCAACTCTTATTTCGAAATAAGAAGAAACATTACTACCCATTCCAACAAAAAATAGATTTGTTATGCAGCAGGGATTTTATAAATTACCTGACACAACTTATATAGTAAGATGAAATGGGACAGGCGGCTTCTTGCAGCTATATACAACATCATTTTAATTTCAATTTTCAGTATAATTTTTCCAAGGTATACACAGAATATATATTTAATGTAAATTGTGAACATTTTAAACTCTGTATATGGAAATTAGTCAATTTTAAGTTTATAACAATCAAAATTAACGGAAGTTTATTTTAAAATAGTTAGCTTTCTCTGCATTGCAGGACAGAATAATCAAGAATTGGTAAGAAAAGAGTAATCTCTGTAAAATTACCGGGGGTGCATTATAAAGTGTTCAGTAACCGATCAAACTCACAATTTGGATTGAATGGCAAGTGATTTTTAAAATCTGGAACTCATTGTCAATTTTTTTTTCTTCATTGTGTCTTAATAAATTACTATGTTCATTTGCATGGAAGTGAAGAAAAATGCATGACATTTCATCTCAACACTAACACCTTTAACTGGCAACTCTGAATGTACTTTACAGCAGTGTAACAAAGTAAAGATCAATGATGTTTCATGAAATATCTGTTATAATTCTCAAGGAGATAGGGAGTTTGTGCAAAAATGCAAATCACTTTGCGACTAAACACATTGTTTATTTCAGCTAATTTTAAGAAAATATGCTGAGAATCTCTCAAAAAAGGAAGCAATGATTTAAGTTTGCCTTCAAAATCCTTATCTAATCCTGAACCAACAGCACATAGTTCAAAGAGCAACTAATTTGAGTAGCTCCAATTTACACATTTCCTAACAATGCTTAATTTAGTGGAATTTCTGTCCAATTATGTTAATTTGATGTAATGAAAGACAAAAGTTCAAAAAGATCATCCTTAATTTATATAGATGCCAAACTCTGCATTTTCTGAATGACGCCCAGGAACGTATTTTCAAAAACAAACAAACAATGCCAGAACCACTATTAGGTCATCTCTAGGCAGAAAGTGACTCAGAGCTTACATTACTCTCTCCCTGAAAGTATACTGTAGGCACTGAAACTACTACCCTGAGTCTGTGCTACCAAATTCCTTAAGATAGAAAGTTTTAAAACCTGTCTGTGTGGGAGTATTTCATTTACAGATAGAGATTTGGTTGTTTATACATTTTCATACTTGATTTTTAGGGTGTAATAAGTATGTTTTAAAATTCATGGTGGTTTTGAATACTGTTGGATAATTGAGCTAAAATGGTATATCCATTCCTCCTAGGAAACAGAAAATATAGAAAGGTAGTGCTTTTCAAATATGACATCTTTGAGTCATTGCAGTTTCATATAAATGCAATAGGAAAAGTGTCATTCATGTTTATGATATTTTCTATAAATAAATTAGAATGTACTGGAGGCCTGATATAAAGTGGGATGCCTAAACTTCAGTAAGATCTTGTTTTCAATTCAAAATAAATTTTATTTTTTATTTTTTTATAATGTCCCTCAATTTCAGATAAGCATCCCCATAAGGTCCACTCCGTTTTTTTTAAGATTTTATTTATTTTATTTGACAGATAGAGATCACAAATAAGCAGAGAGGCAGGCAGAGAGAGAGGGAAGAGGAAGCAGGCTCCCTGCTAGGCAGAGAGCCCGATGCGGGGCTCGATCCCAGGACCCTGGGATCATGACCTGAGCCAAAGGCAGAGGCTTTAACCCACTGAGCCACCCAGGCGCCCCCAAAATAAATTTTAAATTGAATTATGCACCTCTAAGTTCAGAGACAATAAACATCAACCAACACAATTAATAAGTTCTATTTCTTGAAATTTCGGGAACATTGATAGTCTCATCTCCTGGAAGAACAACAGCTAAAATTTTTGGTCATGGATTCCTGCTAAAATATCACTTTCCCAAAGAAAATTAATGTTGTGAATTTTCATTGATTGTTATTGATCATGAAGAATATAACAACCACGATAAAAAGAGTAGGAGAAACATGATATCTCATCTGTAAGAGCATGTGGAAAGTAGGAAATGCTAATAAAAATAACTACCATTATTTCCTAAGTTAACATAATATAACAGAACAAAAATATTTCAAAACAATGTTTTCTTTTTTTTTAAGATTTTATTTCTTTATTTGACAGAGAGAGATCACAAGTAGGCAGAGAGGCAGGCAGAGAGAGAGGACGAAGCAGGCACCCTGCTGAGCAGAGAGCCCAATGTGGGACTCAATCCCAGGACTCTGAGATTATGACCTGAGCCGAAGGCAGCGGCTTAACCCACTGAGCCACCCAGGCGCCCCCATAACAATATTTTCTAGGCTCATTCTGATAACTCTTTTCTAAATTCAAATTTAAAGGTTGAGGCATGTGATATATATTACACAAAAAACATCCCAAGGCATTTGTTAAAAAAAAAACTCTTAATAAAGAACAAATCCAAAGGAATTTCTTTTCTAATTTAATTAACAAATTATGAATCGACTTACCTATTTCATCACAGTGTATCAGGCACCAATAATATTTTTTAATCGTCACACCTGATGCAATAGTTACCATCTTTCAGACATACTGATCATGAACAAGCAAATAAACAAGAGCACCGTAGCTTAAGATCTACCTGCATAAATATAGGCTACTTCAGACAATCTCTTCACCACAACATAGCAATGAATAGAAATCATACATGCTCTGTATGGACATACAGATGAGATAGAAGGGGATGGATGTTAATATATGCAGAATCTTTATTAATTACATTGTAAACCATAATATGGAAAAACAGAATACAATTTTAGAAATACCCAGGTCACCATCATTGTTTTATTTTTATATGTGTAGATAAGGAGTTTAATAAACAATCCATGACTATTCAACTCCTTATATTTTGAAAATTTTAGCAAAAGTAACAAACCTAGCACCTAGAAAATTGTACCTATCTACAACATACAGCTTTGCCAGCATGGTAGAGGAAAAGCAAAACAAAATAAGTAAGAAAAGTTTAACATTTCACAAGAGATTTGCTTTTATTTTTTTATTTTTTAGTTTTTATTTTTCATTTATTATTTACTTCTATTTTCTACTTTATTTTAATGAAAATGTCATGACCATAACATAAGAGCAGAATTAAACCAACATGAGAAATTATTTTTTCATAAGTTAAAATAAACTAGCTTGGTGATTAATTCAAAATTATATTACAAACTTCAGTGTTTTTGTAGTAAGTATCACTGCATAAACAAATGAGTCAGGAGTCATAAACTAATGATGATTCTAAATGTTATTTAGAGAGACATTCTGTTCTTAATATATTTCAAATATTCTACACAAGGCAAAGTGGATCCAAGTAATCTGTAGGCAAAATAAGATTTTAGAGAAGTATATATTTCCAACAGTATTTATAAAATATTACCTTTATGTAAGGCATCATCCTGGACTTTGTGGAAAACACACAAAGGAGTAAGAAGTGGCCCTTCAAGAAACATATACAATATCAAGGTTTAACATGAAGCAGCATGTCTTCTCTAAGTAAAAAAAACATTGTACCAACTGACTTTACTGAAACTTTATATTTATTGCTCTCATTTTAGGTCATAGTGTCCTTCTGCATGCAGGCTGCTATAACGGACATGATATAGACTTAATAGCTTATAAAGAACAGGAATTTATTTCTCACAGTTCCAGAACAAAGAAGGTCAAAATTAAGGAATGGGCAGATCCAGGGAGAGCCCACTTCCTCATAGATGGCTATCTTCTCACTGTAAACGTACATGATGAATGAAGCAAGAGAACTCTCTGGGGTCTCCTTTAAAAGGACTGTAATCCCACTTATGACCTAATCACCTCCCAAAGGCCCCTATGTTTTAATACTAGCACTTACAGAGTTAGATTTCATAATATGATTTTGGAAGACATAAACATTCACACCATAGTATATATAAACAAAAAAAGACACAAAAACAACAAACAAAAAAATTATTTTAACTACCTATTATTTTCAACTACATAAACTTTTAATTTGTTTCTATATAATATTAAATAACTCATTTGAGTGATTCACTTATATCCAATGCATCTGAGTGCAATTAAATTTGCTTACCCAGCATATCCAGAAGCATATTTCTTCAGACTATCCCATTCCCCACCTTACAGGATTTACCACAATTAGAAGACAGGGGATAGAGGATAGATAGATAGATGTATACATAAACACACTTGTACATACACATATGCATATTTTTTCCTGTTAATGATACTCATGCAAATAAAATTTAAGCTCAAGGAAACCTGTCTTGTGTGTTACTTAATATCCAGTTTTTAGTCAACATCCAAAAACAAATAATCCAATAAAAACATGGATAGAAGACATGAACAAGTGTTTCCCCAAAGAACACATTCAAATGTTCAGTAGATACATGAAAAGATGGCCATCATCATGTATCATCAGGAAATTGCAAAGCAAAACTAGAAAGAGGTACCACCTCACACCTGTCAGAATGGCTAAAATCAACACTACAAGAAACAAAAGGTGTTGGAGAGGATGTGAAAAAGTAACACTCGTGGGGGCTGCCTGGGTGGCTCAGTGGGTTAAGCCTCTGCCTTCAGCTCAGGTCATGATCTCAGGGTCCTGGGATCAAGTCCCACATCGGGCTCTCTGCCAGGCATGGAGCCTGCTCCCTCCTCTCTCTCTCTCTACTTGTGATCTCTCTCTGTCAAATGAATAAAATCTTAAAAAAAAAAGAAAAAGTAACAATTGTGAACTGTTGGTGGTGATGCAAACTGATACAGCCATATTTGAAAACAGTATGGAATTTCCATAAAATTTAAAAATAGAAGTCCTTTGTGATCCAACAAACCTGTTGGTGTGTATTTACCCAATGAATATAAGAAAACTTTTTCAAAGGGATGCTAGCACCCCTATGTTTATAGCAGCATTATTTATAAAGCTAAGATATGGAAAGCGCCCAAGTATCCATCAATTGATGAATAAAGAATAAGTGGTATCTATATACAATGGAATATTATTCTGCCATAAAAAAGACTGAAATCTTGCCATTTGCAATAACATGGTTGGAACTAGACAGTATAATGCTAAAAGTGAAATAAGTCAGTCAGAGAAAGACAAATACCATTACTCATATATGGAATAAAAGAAACAAAACAAACAAGCAAAGGGGAAATAATAAGACATTGAAAGAGAAACAAAGCAAGAAACAACATTTCATTACAGAGAACAAACTGATGGTTACTTGACGGTATCTGAAAGGAGTGATGGATTAAATAAGTGATGGGTGTTAATTAGAGCACTTGTCATGATGAGCACTGAGTGCTATATGTTATATTGTACACATGAAACTAATACAACCATATATGTTAACTAACTGGATTTCAAATGAAAATTTTTTAAAATCCCAGTTTTTAGCTCACATTCTGGCTTACAAAAGGGATTTAGTCAGGAATTTGGAGATTAGTTATTGAACAAAAAAGGGGTGAACAGGCAGTTGTTAGATAAAATTACTATCCTTTCTGGCATTATCTTATACCTTTTATCTAGAAGTATTTTTAGCACTTTAGACTCTTCCTATTTTATTTTGAATCATTAAAAAAAATTTCCTCAAAGGACCTTACACTCCATCCAATTTGAGCAACAGTGTGAGAGAGGAAATGGTGTCCAGGAGGAAAAAAAAAAAAAAGATGAAACTACTTTTGTTTACTAGTGAATGCATAGTTCTTCCACAGAAGAAGCTCTAAATGGTCATGGCTCCAGCTTTATATGTGTTCAGTCATATGTTCAGAAGTAGGTAACACTATCAAAAAATATAAAGCATCTGAGATTATTTTCCCTTATTTGAAAGCTGGTGTATGAGTCTGCCGTAGTTTCTTGGGTGTTGATAGAAGATGCAGACTCATGGTTCAGAAGTAATATAGTTTATTATTCACAGCAATAGAGGTAGCCAGAATATTAACAGTATTTGTGTGTGTGTGTGTGTGTGTGTGTGTAGGAGTGGGAGTTATATATCAGTTCTGAGCCTCAGTTCCCACAAGAAGAATCAAAACAGAGGCAGAAAATATTTGCAAACACAACAGGTTAAGTTAAAAAAAAAAGATACTATTTCTGTCTTCCAAGTCTATTCAATACAACCATCTTCAAAGGATGGCCTAGAACAAATAATAAATGCAGAAATGTAAGCAACCAATTGAAAAGTGTCTCCCAAGAATCACACTTTGAGAGTCTTCATTTGACAAAAATACTATAGGATATTACATGGATCAGGTGCATTGAATACTGGAAGGTTAAAATTACAAGGGACCAAATATTTTTAAGAAGTTCTGGCATCCAGTAGAGTTCAAATAGGTTTTATAAGATTGAGGAAAGAAGCCATCAAAACCTGGGCCCAGGGGCACCTGGGTAGCTCAGTGGGTTCAGCCTCTGCCTTTGGCTCAGGCCATGATCTCAGAGCCCTGGGATCGAGCTTTGTTTGCATCAGGCTCTCTGTTCAGCAGGGAGCCTGCTTCCCCCCCCCCCCCGCTATTTGCCTACTTGTGGTCTCTGTCTGTCAAATAAATAAATAAAATCTTAAAACAAAACAAATACCCTGGGCCCAATTTTCCCAAAAGTATGATGCTGATTCTAGTCTCTATGATGTTATCCCTTGAAGACAATGTCTCTAATTGAGTTGAATTAATTTACTAAAGAGCATACCCCCATTTGTTGTAGGAGATGAACAATATGCAAGAGGCAAAATGCCACATGGAAGCCACCTGGTCTTCAGTGGAACATAGAATCAGTTCCTTTGGGATGAATTTGTTCCACATTTGACTTCCCACTTAAGGGAAAATAAGAGTGCCTTCTAATAGATTTTAAATAGGAAATGACAACGGAAGCTTATACAAGATTATAAAATGGGAAATTTCATTTAGATAAGCAATCATTTCAAAGTCATCTTCTTAATATTACAGACTCTTCACATAATCATAATTTTATTTTGGTATTATATGGTAATTTCAAATATAGTAAATATAAAGAATTTACCTCTGTAATTATAGCGAGTCTGGTCGTAGTTTAATGGCAACAAAACTTCAATTTAGAAGTATGGTCTACCAATTATTAATACATTTGGAAATGGTGTGTCATCTTCACTCCACTTGTCTCACTAAAACAGTGAGCCAAAAAAAGTAGGTCCAAGCTGTTTACTATGGTCAAAATGGGTTGCTTTTGCACTTGGTAAAGAAGCAGTCATATTTTGGAAGAAGAAACTGAGGCTATTAATATTTTCAACTTATTTTCAGAAAAGGAAAGAGGGCGCCTGGGTGGCTCAGTGGGTTAAGCCGCTGCCTTCGGCTCAGGTCATGATCTCAGGATCCTGGGATCGAGTCCCATATCGGGCTCTCTGCTCAGCAGGGGGACTGCTTTCCTTCCTCTCTATCTGCCTGCCTCTGTCTACTTGTGTTCTCTGTCAAATAAATAAATAAAATCTTAAAAAAAAAAAAAGAAAAGGAAAGAAAGGATAATCTAACCTAAAGCCAAAATCTTACACAAGGTGGCAGGAGAATGATCTTTTCCCAGATAAAGGGTTTTTCAACTTAGCCATGTTAGGAGGAAGAAGAGATGAGACATTGTGGACTTGACTAACGTTTGTACACTGTTCAAAAAGTTTTCAAAATAATGTGTATTATTTTTCTTCTTTTAGTTGAGACAAAAAAAAAAACAAACAAACCAAAAAAAAAAACACTAAATGAGCTTACTCTTAAGAGGAGGTAAACAAGAAACTAGCAAATATTGAGTGTTAGGTATTGTCCCCCTCCTTTTTTTTTTTTAATTATGTTATGTTAGTTACCATACAATACATCATTAGTTTTTGAAGTAGTGTTCCATGATTCATTGTTTGTGTAAAACACCCAGTGCCCCATGCAATATGTGCCCTCCTTAATACCCATCACCAGGCTCACCCATCCCCACATCCTTCTCATCTTTAAAACCCTCAGTTTGTTTCTTGAAATCCATAGTTTTTCATGTTTTATTTCCCCCACCAATCCCCCCACTTCATTTTTCCTTTCCTTCTCCTAATGTCCTCCATGCTATTCCTTAGGTTCCACAAATAAGTGAAACCATATGATGATTGACTTTCTCTGCTTGACTTATTTCACTTAACATAATCTCTTCCAGTCCCATCCATGTTGATGCAAAAGTTGGGTATTCATCCTTTCTGATGGCTGAGTGATATTCCATTGTATCCTTGGATCACATCTTCTTTATCCGTTTGTCTGTTGTAGGGGATCTTGGCTCTTTCAACAGAATGGCTATTGTGGACATTGCTGCTATGAACACTGGGGTGCATATGGCCCTTCTTTCCAGTAAAATAGAGCTAGCCTATGACCCAGCAATTGCACTACTGAGTATTCACCTCAAAGATACAGATGCAGTGAAAAGAATTAGGTATTGTTAAAGCACAAATGCAGGGGATAGAAGTTATGGTACAGAAGAGGGAAGGGCAACCATATGGCAGAGTAGAATAAAGTAGCTCAGGAAGAAATTAGTCATATCCAGATATTGTAAGGCATGTGGGGTTGGCAGGGAGAGCATGAGAAATCATGAAAGAAGAGAGAGAAAATGGACCAGGCAGGAGAGGTTTATAACATTTTAACATCTAAGGTAAGCATATGCAAAGCAGAATAGGGAAAGAAATAAAAGTTTTTATAAGACACTGGGAGATGGAGAGAAGTGTGCTGGGGGAAATCGGAGGGAGAGACAAACCATGAGAGACTGTGGACTCTGAGAAACAAACTGAGGGTTTTGAAGAGGAGGGTGGCAGGTGGTTGGGTGAGCCCAGTGGTGGGTATTAAGGAGGGAATTTTTTACATGAAGCACTGGGTGTGGTGCATAAACAATGAATTTTGGATCCCTGAAAATAAACTAAAAGAAAAAAAAAGACTGAATACAGACATGGACCTCAGTGTAACACAGATATGGAACTCACTGTAATACCAGCCACTTCCCACCGACACACACAGACTATGATAATAATAAATAATAATGCAATTAAGAAAATTGCCTACCAAATAATTTTTCCTCTTTTATTTTTATGATTATTATTTTTATTTTATTTTTAAAGTTTTTATTTAAATTGTAGTTAGTTAAAATAAGGTTAATATTAGTTTCAGGTGTACAATATAGTGATCAACACTTCCATACAATGGCTTAAATAAAAAAATGAAAAAAAAATTTTTTTAAAGATTTTATTTTTAAATGAAACCTCTACACCCAAGGTGGATTTCAAACGTACAACCCCAAGATAAAGATTTACATATTTTACTGACTGTTCCAGCTAGGCACCCCAACAAATAAAAATTTTATAAAATTGTTGAGTTTGTGGGAGTCTCATCTGCTTAGTCAGTTAAGTGTCTGCCTTTGGCTCAGATCAGGATCGCTAGAGTCCTGGGATCGAGCCCCATATTGCTCATGCTCTCTCTCTCTCTCTCTGGCTTTTGCTTTTAAATAAATAAATAAAATATTTTTTAAAAAAATTGTTGAGTTTGTTTAACTAGTTTTAAACTAGTAGACAGAGATGAAGATAAAGTATGATGTCATGGCACGGAAAAATACAACTTACAAGTTTTTAAAAAAAATGTGCAATGCAAGTTACCTCACTTCTTTTATCACCACACTGGGACTTTCCCTACTGAGTTGTTGTAATGTAAGGACCTATTTTATATTTTTATATTTTAGCAAGAGGCTTTCATTGAGGTTAACCCTTAAACTGTCCTTGTTCCCCTTCCCCCAGGGGATTCACTTAAAAACAAGTCCTGGAAATCAGCTCCAGGTAACAAAGCCCATATACAAGGGTGGGTCAGGCCAGGTGGAGACATCAATCAGCGGGAGGGGGGCGGTGTTTGCATATTGTCTCCCTAGATACTAAGGAGTATGCCCCACTCCTCCGCCCTTTGGGAAACTTTTTTGCACCAATCCTAATCAAGGTGTAATAGGCTGGGTCAAATGTCTATACTAGGGTAAATTGAACCTCAATTGGTCATCTAGCCTCACTGTGGAGTTTCCTGTGTGTGTTAAAATCTCATTGGTCACCTGTGCGTGGCCAGGCCTGACTGCATGGCCTTTGCCCTTAAAAGCTAGACTGTGAAACAGCAAAGGGTTGCCTTCTCTCATAAGAGGTGTGGCCCCGAACGTTCGGTTAGATTCTTGATGCTTGGCATGAAATAAAGCTTTGCTTGACCTTTGCTTTACATCAGTCTCGCTCCTTTAATCATAGACCCATTATTGGGGCATAACAGTATTAATCTTAAAGTTATAAGTCCACAATGCATCCATCATCCATTCTACCCCTTAACATTCCCCTTTGGACAGACCCATGATCTAGAACAAGCCTTATTTTATAGTGCCTTGTAGGAGATTTTTGCTGCTGCCTAAATTGCCTACTTTCCTCTCACCATTACCACGGAAATTGGGTCCACTGAAACAAAGGGGTAGTGTAAGAAATTAAGACTTCCATAAATCTCTTTAAATAATAAAGTATAAGATAGTGATACCTTTTTTTCTGCCACATAACCAATTCTTGCAAGAATAAGGTCATATAAAAGAATTTACAACACATGCTAGCATTATCCTACTGGACCCAGACCATTTGTATGTTTCTCTGTCTCTCAGAAATGTAGTTATTTACATGACTGAAACCTAAAAATTGTTTGATATGACTACTAATATCACCTACATTATTTTAAAGCCTGTTTAAGGCTTCTGTAATACATAGGCTTTGTAAACACTTATTAAGCATCTTGTATATATCCAACACTTTAAAAATCTCTGCTTAAAAAAAAAAAACTCTACCTCAATGGAACTTTGAGTCTGAAAAAGATACAGGCAATATACAAGGCAACAGATAGAATAATTACATATTTGATTATATACTCTGAGGATGTCACCTTAAATTGATATGAAAATGATCAGAAGGATCTGGATTTGTCAAAATTTTTTGCCTTAAAAAGAAATTGATATTTAGGGAAAGTTGTTTCTGAAAGAGGTCCTGTGTCAACCAAAAATGTTAAACCATGATCTCGCTAAATTTTCCAGTTGTGATCATTGCTTTGTTTAGCTGTCTTCTATTAAGACTGAATTTAGTAATTCAGTCTCAGATTTCAGTAAGTCTTTTTTTAAAAGATTTTATTTATTTATTAGAGAGAGAGAGGGAGGGGCAGAGGGAGAGGAAGAACCAGACTCCTTGCTGAGCAGGCAGCTGATGCAGGACTGGATCCTAGTACCCTGGCATCATGACCTAAGCTGAAGGAAGACACTTAACCAACTGAGCCACCCAGGCACTCTAGACTGTAAACTTCTTAAAGGTAAAAAAGTTTATTCTTCTAGTAGTTCCACAGACATTTCTAACATCCATAAGAAAGCATGTACTGATGTAAAATGCCAGCAAATCAAATTATTTAAAAAAGAAAGAAAGAAAGAAAAGATATATCTGGATAAAGAGAAAAACAGAAAATCTAATAATACATTGAATTATTAGAGCAAAGAGTGGAGAAAGAGAAAATAAATATGAAATAGAGATTTCCACTAAAAGAAAAAAATTGAAAAAGGCAGGAGATTTAGAAAATTATTATGACAGACTTGAGAAAAAAATAAAATAGGAATTTTTAGAAAATAGCAATGAATGAAAAGGTCAATTGTTCCTACCTCTATAATATTAGCTGTTTGTTGTTGTTGTTGTTGCTAGTTTACCTATTTAAGCTAATAAACAAAGAAAGGTTTCATTTAGGGATGAGGTTTCTCTCTCTATATATATATTTTTTCCATTTAGGGATAAGGTATATATATATATACATAGATATATATGTATATGTATATATATCTATATATATATATATTTTTTAATTTTAATTGTTAGAAAATGTGTCACAGAAAGTGTTTAAACTTTAAGATACAGATGCAACATGTAATGAACTGCATTGTTTGAACGTCTAATTTGTAAATGCTGTTAGAGGAAACTTGGTGGAAATGTTCTTATGTGATTGTGTTTCTGGAACTAAGTATATTTATTAATAAAGAATAGTTTAAAATTATGAAATGACCAGGAGTGGACAATTTTCCTAATCCTATCAGCTCTTTGCAGCTCTTTTATTAGCCCCCTTCAGGAATATCAGCTTTTTTATCTAATTAAATTTTATATTAATGTGCTTTTGACTTTTGGCCTTTCTCTTCCTTCTGCTCTTTTTTCCCCTAAATTACATGTTTCTGTTTAACAGCTACTATCAATTCTTTGATATGAATTCTCAACATCAATTTACTAACTCCAGAGATGAAGGAGCATCAATATTTAGAAGCGAAGAATACAAAGCCTTGGGCATCTGGATGGCTCAGTCACTTAAGCATCTGCCTTTGACTCAGGTGGTGATCCCAAGGTCGTGGGATGGAACCCCAGGTTGAACTTTCTACTCAGCTGGGAGCCTACTTCTCCCTCTCCTTCTGCCTGCAGCTCCCTTTGCTTGCGTTCTCCCTCTCTTTGTCAACTAAATAAAATAAAATAAAATAAAATAATGTAAATAATACATTTATTTATTTATTAAAATGCAATTATTACACAATACATAATGTATTGCATAATTATAATAATGATTCAATAATTTATTAAATATTTATATTAAATATATCAATTTAATTAAATAAATATTTTTAGAATTTAAAATATTTCAAATTTAGATTATTAAATATTAAATCATTAATTTAATAAATAAATATCTAAACATAATTAAATAAATTAATTAATTTATTAAAATGAATAAAATAATGTTGTCATTATCTGAGCATGTATTTTTAAATAGTCTAAAAAAAAAATCTAATAAAGTCTAAATACATTGAGTTCACATATTTATACAAGTTAACCCAGACACTCAACCCACAGTTTCAAAACTTTTGTTTTTATCTACTACTCAAAATACGATTTTAATGTATTTATTTGTAACTTTGACATAGCAAGGAAACTTGGAGGAAAAGGAGACATTTGCTTTTAATATTTGAAAATTATTTTGTTGATTTAAAAAAAATAAAAACCTTAACACGTGAGCATTTCTTCTTAAATAACACTGTGAAGTTTCTGAGTCGCATTCTATTAAAAGTGCTGATAAAATGGCCTCAGTTACTCATTTAAATTATTAGCTGAATGGGTAACAAATGAAGTAGAGAGCTTTTTAATTATTTATGAATGTATTGCTTGTGGATGGAGTGCCACATAGAGTTACCTCTCTTTTTGGCTTTGTTTTATGAGCAGCAGTGGAATCTATGAATGAGATTAAACATAAGGACATTCACAGAAATTCTTAATGAACTTCTGGGGAAGGGCAATTAGTGCAAGGAAAAACTGCAGCATGACTAATTACAAATTTCAAGTGGTCATCGCTTAATTATAGAAGCTTTTAAGTTCAAGTAATATATCTTTTTTATGAGCCTATCATAAAACTGCACTCTTGAACACTTATCTTTTCACATATTTCTTATTCTTAGTACTTAAAATTACCCTTATGATTGATAAGTAAATGGATTTTACTGACAATGCATTTATTTAAATAAATAAATAATGCTGTTTATATATATAAAAACAATTGAATATGTGTATGTGTTCAATGAATTTTTTTTCAAATTAACATCTTAATTCTACCACATTAGTTACAAATAAATATAGACTTTATAGATTCATCAAATATTTTATTCTCAAATTTATATGTCCTTTGTGAAGTAAATGAAACTGTATATATTAAATATAATCCTATTACATGTAACAGTTACTAGTGCATCCCAGGACATACATAGGTCAGGTCCTACTCAAGGCATCACGGATAACTGGATTTAACTTTCTATCCTAGGAGTCTTCTGTATATTTCTGTGGCTTTTATACTACAATCAGGAGGAAGAATTCTTTTGCTAAAAGCTTCCAAATGACTATGCGAGTAGATTATTTGGAGACTAGTGATATAATATTATTGTTTAATATGTGAAGCATGATAAAATAAAATGCTATTGCCATATTTAATTTGTTCAGTAAAGCATTCATTTAGTTATCAAGCATTCATTTTCTTTTTTTAAAGATTTTATTTATTTATTTGACAGACAGAGATCACGAGTAGACAGAGAGGCAGGCAGAGAGTAAGGAAGGGAAGCAGAGTACCTGCTGAGCAGAGAGCCTGTTGTGGGGCTCTATCCCAGGACTCTGGGATCATGACCTGAGCAGAAGGCAGAGGCTTTAATGCACTGAGCCACCCAAGAGCCCCAAGCATTCATTTTCTTTATACAGAAGAGATAGAACAATATTATATAGTAGAAAATACAGTAAATAATCTAGAAACCTTGATCATTTTGTTTTGGCAATTTTAGAACATAAAATTAGCTAAAGCTCAAGTGCAAGTTATATTTGTATCATAGGAGGAAAAGTTAATTAAAAGTTTGTTTATTACCATAGTTTAACACTTCAACAAAATGATAACGAGTCCAAAATCATTGAATATATAAAGTATACAATAAAAACAATAATCTTGAGTGTATGTGACTCACTGTAGGTATTGATAGGCTAGAAATCAAAGGGAAAGTATCTATAGGGTTTGTTCAGTTCCATGCTCATCAGATTAATAGGCTTTCTTATATTGCTTCCTTCACCACATTAATTTGTCTAATGAAGTTTTCAAGAGTTAAAGACAGTGATAGGTTCATGGCTGGAGAGAAGGTACAGAATCTCAGATAGTTCGGCAGTGCTTATTATTTAAGAGAAAGACAGCATGGGAGGTGAGGGGTATATCATGCATCCTGTTTTCACTCCCTTTGTGGAGCACCTACCCTGGAGGTCATGTAATAATAACCAATGGCCAAAAAACAATAAAAAAGCCCAAACATCCATGTGGAAGTGCCATCCCTGCCTGGAGATGAGTAGACTGCTCAAACAGATCCTGGGCAGGCATCTCAGCCCAGGCCTGTGCTGGGGAAGCTGGTTCCTGGCTTTGGGCGCAATCTGGAAGCCAGCATACTGACGGGAGAGTGCAGCCAGGGTTAACAGAACTGATGCTCTTTTTGCAGCCAGGCCGCGGGTGGACACCCGCTCAAGGAGCCAGGCTAGGAGGCTGCCCAGCGCCAGCGCTGGCAAAGCTTGCAGCCCCCGGGGCTTCCCCCTCGCCCCAGCCAGGGCGGGGCCTCAGGAGGGAGGGGGGCGTGGGCGGCGCAGAGAAGGGGCTTTGCTAATTGCCAAAGCAAAAAGTGAGCTTGCGGAGGACTCAGGAGGGAGGGGGGCGGGGGCGGGTCGAGGGCGGCGGGGAGAAGGCGCTTTGCTAATTGCCTAAGATGGAAGTGAGCTCACAGAGGATGTGGCTGAGAGTCTGGGAGGAGGTGGAGGGGCTGGCGGAGGACGGGCGGGCAGCGCCGCGGTGCTGTGCTGCGGCCCAGTCCAGACTGCAGGACCCACCGGACTCGCCGCCCATGCGCTCCCGTGTGAGGCCTCGCTGTTCCACTCCTGCTGCCCCTCCCCGCCCCAAGGCTTCTCTGGACCACCCTCTGCACACAGGTAAAGTGACACCGCGCCGCGCCCTCACCTGGAGCAGAAAGCACGGACCCGACCTGGGGGCGGAGAGGGGGGTTGTGGAGGCCCAGCCTCCCGTGAACCCCAGGGCACAGGGACCACCCCGGGCGCTGCGCCAAACCCGGGTCCTCATGGGGTCGGGCTGGGGACAGCGCCTTGCGAGGTGCCCCCCCGCCAGCAGGCACGCTAGCCCCCATCTTTCCGCAGCCCCATATGCCTGTGCTGAGGACCCCCTTCCCTCCCCCGCGGTGGCCCCGCTGCTTTTGTTCTGGACTTGGGATCCCAGGTGGAAACTAGTCCCTCAGACCTCCCTGGCAGCAAGGAGGGCAGGGAGGGATTCTTGGTTTTCTGCCCTGGCTCCTCCTCTCTCCCCATTCACAAGCCTTCTGGCTTCCCTTTCCTCTCCTCATTGTCAGTTTTCTGAAATGGTTTTCTTCTGCATGTTGACCCAAAGAGCTATTTCATGAATGAATATACACGAAACTGAGTTGGAGCCCACCTGTGAGAGCCCACCTGTAGAGGCCTTTCATTAGAATGGTCTCTGGTTCTAGCTTCAGTTCAGAATACTGCATGTACCTGAGGACCAAGTCCAGATGTTTCTTTCATCTCTGACTTGAATTTGAAATCCTCCTCAGACTTCAGCTTCCAGGATTTCTCCAGTCCTTGCTCTCCCACTGTCTTGGTGGGGATCCGCCATGAGTGTTGAACACAGGAATGAATGAATGATATATACCCCAGACTGCTGCGGCTTTGTCTTCTTTTGCTGAGGTTGGAAAGGCTTGGGAGAGACCCCCTGTATGCCGATAGAGAGCTGCATGCAATTGCTTAGATGAACGTGTTCCCCACTTAATTGCTTGGGCATTGAACATTTCGCCCTTAACCTGTGGCTTGAGCAGTTAGGAGGAGACAATCTGGAGGTGAATCAGAAGATGGCTGAATCCACATGGTGGTGGTCTGGGTTTGGGAGATTTTCCTGGAGATTCAAAGGAAAGATCTAAATTCTTCCAGTGGAGAGTGGTAAACATTTTATCGATGGGAGATGGAAAATAAATGGTCTGGTTAAACTTTCCCGCCCCCTCAAAACCCATTATTTGAAAACACAAAAAGCGAAGTGAAGGGAGAAATCCTCCCACTCCCATCCCCACTCACCTCCATAGCCATCTCCTCTTCCAAGAACCTAGCAGACAAGGTGCCAAGAAGTGTTAGGTACCAGCAGTGGTCTCAGATCTCATTCAAGAATCATGGTGAAAGGCTTTCAAATAGATTGTGGGGGAACAGGGATCCAATTAGGGGGGACAAGTTTAAGGTTTGCCTGGTCCCCTAAAAATTAATGGCACTAGAGAAGATGAGCTTTGGGAACTATAGCTTAATGGATACAATGTGTTAAAAGCTTCAGTGAGTCATGGTGGGAAGAAGCCATGAGGGCAGCAAACACAGTCTTAGATGATGTTATTAATAGCACTACAGGCTCTAGATTTCCTGTGGTGGTGTTCTTGGCAAGACCAGCCCGGCCAAAGTGGATACTCTCAACCTGGAACAGAGGGTCTTGGAGATGCCAGCACGTGAGGTATGATGAGAGGGTAAAATGATAGGAGGTGTCCTTTGGAAGGACTGACTCCTTGACTTTAAAAGGGAGAACCCAAATCTGTAGGTGAAATCTTTTTGGCTACAAAGAGGGCCAAGGCCTCCTAAGGTCAAGGTCTCCTCGTCACTTGCAAAGATGTCGAAGAACATATTCAGACTTTTCAAAGATGTCCTCATATCATTGGTTCCCACTCTGGAATTCTATCAATAAGGTGAGAGTTCCTCTAGTTGAAAAAGAGATCTAAAAAGACTTCCCTTTCTCATGTAATTTCTGTAACCCCCAGGACACACCCACCTCCCCCTTCCAGCTCTGTAATGAAGCCACAGCTGGTGCCAATTTGTGGAACTCCTTAAAGGCTATTCTCCCTTATATACCCCCGGATCAAGTTCCCATGCTCCCTCACCTGATTTCCTGCACTCACCTCCCACCTGGTGTGTTCACACCTGCAAGTGCCTTTTACCAACCCCTTTGCCAAAAGGCAGCCAGAGTGACCTTTCAAAGACCTATCAGTTCCTGGCATTTGTCTCCATAGAAATCTGCACTGATCTTCTAACAAATTCTCAGTCCTCCAAAGGCACCCATAATCCTCCCATCAGTCTCTTCATACCCCTCCAACTGACAGATGCTTGTTCTGCCCCATCTCTCTGCCCTTCAACCACACTGCCTCCTTTTTCCTGTGGAGACCTCTCATGCCACCTGCCTCCAAGCACAGGTGATTCCCATTGATGGGAAGACCCTCTTCTCTCCCCCATCTCCCCACTCCTGTTACTCCCACTTATTCGTGAGCTCACAAGCCCCATGGTACACACTCTCCATGCAGCCTGCTCTCTCTTTTCTAGCACTGGCCTCCGTTTCTAGCTGTCCTTGTGTCATGGATGTCCCTCCCCAGCCAGCCTCCATGCTCTCCTTTTCTTTAGCTCCAACACCTGACACAGTGCCTGGCACGTAGTAAGCCCTGGCTAGCTTCTAAGAGCCTCACTGAGGGACTGAAAGCATTTTAAAAATGTCACCACGTAGGCTCCAAACTGTAGGCAGAAAAAGCTTTGCCTGGATTGACATTTTAGAGACGTATTCGTCAAGTTGGATGTGTTCACTGACTTTACCTTGTAAAATTTAAAAAAAAAAAAAAAGGACCTCTGTATCGCTTCGCATCTAAGGAAGGCGCATGTATACTATTAGACCACGTTATGAGCTTAATGGAAGGAGACAAGATGTTTTCGCTAAGAAAATGTATAAGACTGTTGAGGTCAAGTGGGAGGAAACTGTCCGTTGGTTGGAGCATTGCTATCTTACTCTATCACAGCCACTCATAAAAATCTGACACGGGGTGAGTCAGAATTCTCTGTCGGAGATGAGTTAGATCTGGCTCATGTTCCTACAGACATGAAAGCCAGAAACGAAAAAGGAGGCTTTAAAAGCGTGGGTTGAGGAGGCGGTGTGGTTCACTGCAATGAGCTAAGTGCCCAGGGCCACCAGCAGACATGCTGGCCTGTATCCTTCCTTTGTTCTGGGGTCCCTCTTGCACCATGTGGTGAGGCTGGTGGCTGGGAGCAGCTCAGGACAGGACCCGGTGGCATCTTACTTCTCCCCCCCTCCTGTGGGCTCCTGTGGGCTCCAGTGGGCTCCAGTAGGTCCCAAGGGACAGCCTGACTTCCTTGAAAAGCCCAGTAGCACTGCTACTGCTTCAGGTGAGGGCGCGTCGCGGTGTCACTTTACCTGTGAGCAGAGGGTCCTCCAGAGAAGCCATGGGGCAGGGAGGGGCAGCAGGCGGCGGGAACGAGAAGGGGACACCGCGGCCTCTGGGGCTAAGCTGGAGCATGGGAGCGCAGGGGCAGCGAGTATGGTGGGTCCTGCAGTCCCGAATGGGCTGTAGCACAGCACCCTGGCGCTGTGCGCCCCTCCTCCCGCCTGGGCAATTAGCAAAGCCCCTTCTCCTGGCCGCCCCCGCCCCGCCCCCGCCCCCCTCCCTCCTGAGTCCTCTGAGAGCTCACTTCCAGCTTTGGAAATTAGCAAAGACCCATCTCTGCGCCGGCCCCGCCCCCTCACTCCTGAGGCCTGAGCCCTGGGTGGGGTGCAGGGCTATGTCCTAGCATGCTGCCCCATTGCCAGCGCCTGCGCTGGGCAGACTCCTAGCATGGCTCCCTGAGCGGGTGTCCACGGGCAGCCTGGCTCCGAAAAGATCATCAGTCCTAAACGCCAGCTGCACTCTTGGGTCAGTTTGCTGGCTTCCAGATTGCGCCCAAAGCCAGGAACCAGCTTCCCCAGCACAGGCCTGGGCTGAGATGCCTGCCTGGGATCTGTCTGAGCAGTCTCCTCCACTCCAGGCAGGGATGGCACTTCGACCTGGATGTTTGGGTTTTTTGTTTGTTTTTTTGGTCATTGGTTATTACATGACCTCCAGGGTAGGTGCTCCACAAAGGGAGTGAAAACAGGATGCCTGATATATATGCATATGCCCATTCTAGAAAAATAGCTTGGGGTTCTCTTGGGAACGCGGCATTGGTCCTTGCACTATGGTTTAATAGAAAAGAGATTATGCACCAAGTTACTTAAATGAGCATAGGTTGAAATCGTTTACTGAGAGTAAATATTTTAAATAGTTATATTTTAACTAAATCTATCATCAATCATAAATCTATTACACGAAGGTTACAGGCAATTTAAAAGCAAGAGCACTCTCTTCAGGGTTTTAAATAATCCCTGTCTGTCTTGGCACATGAGAATGCAAAGATAGGAAATGGTTTGTAAAAGATCATATAATAGCTTTTACTAATTCTATTTATTTGACAGACAGAGATCACAAGTAGGCAGAGAGGCAGGCAGAGAGAAAGATGTGGAAGCAGGCTCCCCGCCAAGCAGAGAGCCTGATGAAGGGCTCGATCCCAGGACCCTGAGATCATGACCTGATCCCAAGGCAGAGGCTTAACACACGGAGCCACCCTGGCACCCCCAGAGGAAATACATTTCTGACTTAGAAACTTCAGATAGAATTTTTTTGTCCATGATGACAAGTGAAGAAAATGTGTCATCCCTAAACCTAACCTTAACCCCTACCAACGCTGAAACCTAAGCTGACCTTAAAGCCCAAACTAGAACCCTGAATCCCAAACCTGGAATGGAACCCAAAGCCTGTACCTGAGCCCTGGATCCAATCCCTGAACCACGAACCCAAACCCTAAACCAGACCTCCAAGTCATGAAACCTGAACCCAAATCTCAGCATGAAGTCAAACCCCAAATTTGACCTTGAACTTTATCCCATAAGCCCTGAGTCTTAAAGCCTAAATCATAAACTTAAATCCCTAAACTATAACTCTGTTCCCTTGTCCTTCACTCTAAATCCTCACCGTAACACTAAACCCAAAGCCTGATTAGAACTCTGACTAAAACCTGAACCTGAACCCAAATTCAAACCCTTCACCACACTTTGCTTATGCACTTGCCATTGATGGATATTTGCCGTTTCTACCTCTTGATTCTTATGAACATTGTTTGGGTTGGGGGCTAGGGTTAGGGTCTTGGATTAGGGTAGGGTCCAGTCTTGAAACCAAGTTGAGGTCAGAGTGTGGGTCTGCATCAGGGCCATGTTCAGTGACACTGTTTGGGTCAAGGACTGTTGTAATTCCACATTGTTTCCAATTCATTGTTCCTTAGCTATTTGGGGGGAAGTTGGGGGGTATTGGGCTCCATGCAGCTTGAAGTTCCGGAATGAAATGGTGTAAACTGGACCCCAGGAGGGAGCAGGACCTTCCACTGAAGGGTGAGCTTCCACAGTCCTGCACTGCCTTCCACCGCCTGCAGAGGGCGCCAGACCCCAGCTCCCGCCCTGAGCCCAGGCTGCACAGCCACAGCTGGGACCTGAGCCCTGCCTTTTCAGAATGCACTGTGGAGACTTCTGGAGAATGTGGGGCGCCTCCCACCCTGACAGGACAAGCTGAGGAGGGTGTGGCTCTGCATCCACACTGACCGGACCCGTTGTGGAGGACGCGACCACACTGCCAGCAGTCCAACCTCCTAAGGACCAGACGCTGGAGGAGGTGAGGAGAAGTCCCTGAGTGGACTGTCAAGGGGTTTGTGGTCTCAGGACCCCACAGAGAAAGGGCGCCCTGTTTAGACACTGGGGCTTCCGTCGTTTTGTGTGAGGAGACGTGGCCTCCTGCTGTGCTGTGCGCGG
Organism: Mustela nivalis; assembly: GCF_964662115.1. Taxonomy (NCBI): domain Eukaryota; kingdom Metazoa; phylum Chordata; class Mammalia; order Carnivora; family Mustelidae; genus Mustela; species Mustela nivalis. The sequence continues at coordinate 76,324,057 of NC_139040.1, forward strand.
GGCTGTGGGGTCCCCCCTTTCTGGGCTCGGGTGCTCCTTGGTCCTCGTCTGTGTTTGTGTGCTCGCGGATTCCGTTCCTGGGGCTCCTCAGATGGTCTGCAGTCAGGGAGCGTCCGCCTGCTTCGGTGCTTGTGCTCTCCCCAACTCAGCCCTGCGGGGTCCTTCCTGTGTCCACACCCACTCCAGGCTTGTGCTGAGTCTGGAAATTCTGGAGCCAGAGTGAGGACTCTGTAGCCGGTTTTGGGGAGAGTAGGTATTTTCCCAGTGTGGGTACTTCCCTGAGCACAGTGCCTCCCCATCTCCGTGTGTACCCCTCCCTGTCTGTCATTATTGTTGCAGGGCTGTCACTTTCTTGGTTCAGGGGCCTCCCGGGTATCTTGCTATCTTGGATGCAGGTGTAAATGTCTGTAATGGGCACTGAGCACCAGGCGCCCCCTTCCAGACTCCCCTTCTGGCATCCCCAGTCCACTTTACTGGGGCTTCCCTTCCTGCTTTTGCACAGTTCTAACCAGCTTGTGGTGGAACGTTGTGGAAAAACTGAAATTCCAAATCCACTGCTTCTACTGCACCTGAGATACAGGGGCCCATGATTTAATCTTCCCACGAGTCTCTTGCTAGCCCCACCTGTCCGTCACTCATTTTGAGAGTTGATATTACCAAAGTACTGTAATTCTAAAAATTTCTGAATTAGCTGTATTATTTCTTTTTAGGTATGAAGTTAACTTCCAATTATATGAATTTAATATTTTGGTCATTGTTTTCTAATTTTATCGCCTTATTCTTGGAAAATATAGCCTGATATTTAACTCTAGGAATTTATTGGCATATACTTCTGGCCTAAATAATGGCCTGTTTGTAAAAAAAATAAACCTGGCCAGGTGCTAAGTTGTAGCAAATAATGGCCTGTTTGTGAAAATGTTCAACTTATGCTTATATACTTACTGAAGACTCTTGTTTTGGGGTCAGGATGGCTACATTTATTAATAGATCAGGACTATTAGATTCTCTAAATTTTGATGTCTCTTAATTTAATCTAATTAAATTATCAGTTAATGAAAGAAGTTAAATTTTTTATGTACTACTGCATCTAAACTTATCAAAGTCTTTTGCTATAATTAGACAAGTATGTCATCCTGTTTTTATACCAAGTCTTACAGTAAAAAAATCATACTATCTGAAATATTATTTATTTTTATTATTAATTTTTTTTTAAAAGATTGTATTTATTGGGGTACCTGAGTTAAGTGTCTACCTATAGCTCAGGTCATAATACCCGGGTCCTGGGATAGAGCCCCGCAGGGGGTTCCCTGCTCAGTGGCGTGCTTCTCCCTCTCCCTCTGTTATTCCCTCTGCTGTGTGCATGTTTTTCTTTTCTCACTCTCTCTCAAATAAATAAGTAAAATTTAAAGATTATCTCTCTCAAATAAATAAGTCAAATTTTTTTTCTCAATGGGAAGGAGAAGCAGACTCTCCACTGAGCAGGGAGCCTGATGCAGGGCTCAATACCAGGACCCTGGGATCATCACCTGAGCTGAAGGCAGACACTTGAACCGACTAAGTCACCCAGGCACTCCAGCTGTTTATTTATTTATTTATTTTTATTATGCATATGTTTTATCTCTCTTTTCTACAAGTCTTTTTTTTATCTTTTTACTTTTTTCATAAAACTGAATTATTTCAAGATGACTTGGTCATCCTCTTTTCCCCAACCTCAAAGGTCATAGAGTATATTTTAACTGTTAAAATGATATTAGTATTTAAGTGCTGCCTACACAAATTAAGGCAAATTATCTGTGGTCTGTATTCCTGAAAATTTTTTTTTATTATGCCTTCCTATGCCAATGACATTTTATAAGGATCTAAATGTTTCCATTTGCGATTTTTTTTTCAAGATAATAAAGCTATTACTTCATTCTTTTTTATATCTGATGTTATTTAAAAAATTTCTGTCAGTCTGATTCTTGTTTCTTTATTAATGAATTATTTTTTTTCTCTCTAACACTTGTGATTTTTTTTAGTTTGTTTCTTGGAGTACATAGATTTTCATGTTTTATTTCCCCTCCAATCCCCCCACTTCATTTTTCCTTTCCTTCTCCTAATGTCCTCCATGCTATTCCTTAGGTTCCACAAATAAGTGAAACCATATGATGATTGACTTTCACTGCTTGACTTATTTCACTTAACATAATCTCCTCCAGTCCCATCCATGTTGATGCAAAAGTTGGGTATTCATCCTTTCTGATGGCTGAGTGATATTCCATTGTATCCATAGATCACATCTTCTTTATCCGTTTGTCTGTTGAAGGGGATCTTGGCTCTTTCAACAGAATGGCTATTGTGGACATCGCTGCTATGAACACTGGGGTGCATATGGCCCTTCTTTCCAGTAAAATAGAGCTAGCCTATGACCCAGCAATTGCACTACTGAGTATTGACCTCAAAGATACAGATGCAGTGAAAAGAATTAGGTAGTGTTAAAGCACAAATGCAGGGGATAGAAGTTATGGTACAGAAGAGGGAAGGGCAACCATATGGCAGAGTAGAATAAAGTAGCTCAGGAAGAAATTAGTCATATCCAGATATTGTAAGGCATGTGGGGTTGGCAGGGAGAGCATGAGAAATCATGAGAGAAGAGAGAGAAAATGGACCAGGCAGGAGAGGTTTATAACATTTTAACATCTAAGGTAAGCATATGCAAAGCAGAATAGGGAAAGAAATAAAAGTTTTTATAAGACTCAATACATAAGGAATAACGTGGAGGACACTGGGAGATGGAGAGAAGTGTGCTGGGGGAAATCGGAGGGAGAGACAAACCATGAGAGACTGTGGACTCTGAGAAACAAACTGAGGGTTTTGAAGAGGAGGGTGGCAGGTGGTTGGGTGAGCCCAGTGGTGGGTATTAAGGAGGGAATTTTTTACATGAAGCACTGGGTGTGGTGCATAAACAATGAATTTTGGATCCCTGAAAATAAACTAAAACAAAAAAAAGACTGACTACAGACATGGACCACAGTGTAACACAGATATGGAACTCACTGTAATACCAGCCACTTCCCACCGACACACGCAGACTATGATAATAATAAATAATAATGCAATTAAGAAAATTGCCTACCAAATAATTTTTCCTCTTTTTTATTTTTATAATTATTATTTTTATTTTATTTTTAAAGTTTTTATTTAAATTGTAGTTAGTTAAAATAAGGTTAATATTAGTTTCAGGTGTACAATATAGTGATCAACACTGCCATACAATGGCTTAAATAAAAAAATGAAAAAAAATTTTTTAAAGATTTTATTTTTAAATGAAACCTCTACACCCAAGGTGGATTTCAAACATACAACCCCAAGATCAAGATTTACATATTTTACTGACTGTTCCAGCCAGGCACCCCAACAAATAAAAATTTTATAAAATTGTTGAGTTTGTGGGAGTCTCATTTGCTTAGTCAGTTAAGTGTCTGCCTTTGGCTCAGATCATGATCTCAAGAGTCCTGGGATCCAGCCCCATATTGCTCATGCTCTCTCTCTCTCTCTCTCTGGCCTTTGCTCTTAAATAAATAAATAAAATATTTTTAAAAAAATTGTTGAGTTTGTTTAACTAGTTTTAAACTAGTAGACAGAGATGAAGATAAAGTATGATGTCATGGCACGGAAAAATACAACTTACACGTTTTAAAAATAAAATGTGCAATGCAAGTTACCTCACTTCTTTTATCACCACACTGGGACTTTCCCTACTGAGTTGTTGTAATGTAAGGACCTATTTTATATTTTTATATTTTAGCAAGAGGCTTTCATTGAGGTTAACCCTTAAACTGTCCTTGCTCCCCTTCCCCCAGGGGATTCACTTAAAAACAAGTCCTGGAAATCAGCTCCAGGTAACAAAGCCCATATACAAGGGTGGGTCAGGCCAGGTGTAGACATCAATCAGCGGGAGGGAGGGCGGTGTTTGCATATTGTCTCCCTAGATACTAAGGAGTATGCCCCACTCCTCTGCCCTTTGGGAACCTTTTTGGCACTAATCCTAATCAAGGTGTAATAGGCTGGGTCAAATGTCTATACTAGGGTAAATTGAACCTCAATTGGTCACCTAGCCTCACTGTGGAGTTTCCTGTGTGTGTTAAAATCTCATTGGTCACCTGTGCGTGGCCAGGCCTGACTGCATGGCCTTTGCCCTTAAAAGCTAGACTGTGAAACAGCAAAGGGTTGCCTTCTCTCATAAGAGGTGTGGCCCCAAACGTTCGAACGTTCGGTTAGATTCTTGATGCTTGGCATGAAATAAAGCTTTGCTTGACCTTTGCTTTACATCAGTCTCGCTCCTTTAATCATAGACCCATTATTGGCGCATAACAGTATTAATCTTAAAGTTATAAGTCCACAATGCATCCATCATCCATTCTACCCCTTAACATTCCCCTTTGGACAGACCCATGATCTAGAACAAGCCTTATTTTATAGTGCCTTGTAGGAGATTTTTGCTGCTACCTATATTGCCTACTTTCCTCTCACCATTACCACGGAAATTGGGTCCACTGAAACAAAGGGGTAGTGTAAGAAATTAAGACGTCCATAAATCTCTTTAAATAATAAAGTATAAGATAGTGATACCTTTTTTTCTGCCACATAACCAATTCTTGCAAGAATAAGGTCATATAAGAGAATTTACAACACATGCTAGCATTATCCTACTGGACCCAGACCATTTGTATGTTTCTCTGTCTCTCAGAAATGTAGTTATTTACATGACTGAAACCTAAAAATTGTTTGATATGACTACTAATATCACCTACATTATTTTAAAGCCTGTTTAAGGCTTCTGTAATACATAGGCTTTGTAAACACTTATTAAGCATCTTGTATATATCAAACACTTTAAAAATCTCTGCTTTAAAAAAAACAAACAAACTCTACCTCAATGGAACTTTGAGTCTGAAAAAGATACAGGCAATATACAAGGCAACAGATAGAATAATTACATATTTGATTATATACTCTGAGGATGTCACCTTAAATTGATATGAAAACGATCAGAAGGATCTGGATTTCTTGTCAAAATTTTTTGCCTTAAAAAGAAATTGATATTTAGGGAAAGTTGTTACTGAAAGAGGTCCTGTGTCAACCAAAAATGTTAAACCATGATCTCGCTAAATTTTCCAGTTGTGATCATTGCTTTGTTTAGCTGTCTTCTATTAAGACTGAATTTAGTAATTTAGTCTCAGATTTCAGTAAGTCTTTTTTTTTAAGATTTTATTTATTTATTAGAGAGAGAGAGGGAGGGGCAGAGGGAGAGGAAGAACCAGACTCCTTGCTGAGCAGGCAGCTGATGCAGGACTGGATCCTAGTACCCTGGCATCATGACCTAAGCTGAAGGAAGACACTTAACCAACTGAGCCACCCAGGCACTCTAGACTGTAAACTTCTTAAAGGTAAAAAAGTTTATTCTTCTAGTAGTTCCACAGACATTTCTAACATCCATGAGAAAGCATGTACTGATGTAAAATGCCAGCAAATCAAATTATTTAAAAAAGAAAGAAAGAAAGAAAAGATATATCTGGATAAAGAGAAAAACAGAAAATCTAATAATGCATTGAATTATTAGAGCAAAGAGTGGAGGAAGAGAAAATAAATATGAAATAGAGATTTCCACTAAAAGAAAAAAATTGAATAAGGCAGGAGATTTAGAAAATTATTATGACAGACTTGAGAAAAAAATAAAATAGGAATTTTTAGAAAATAGCAATGAATGAAAAGGTCAATTGTTCCTACCTCTATAATATTAGCTGTTTGTTGTTGTTGTTGTTGCTAATTTACCTATTTAAGCTAATAAACAAAGAAAGGTTTCATTTAGGAATAAGGTTTCTATGTATATATATATATATTTTTTTCCCATTTAGGGATAAGGTATATATATATATGTATATATATATATTTTTTAATTTTAATTGTTAGAAAATGTGTCACAGAAAGTGTTTAAACTTTAAGATACAGATGCAACATGTAATGAACTGCATTGTTTGAACGTCTAATTTGTAAATGCTGTTAGAGGAAACTTGGTGGAAATGTTCTTATGTGATTGTGTTTCTGGAACTAAGTATATTTATTAATAAGGAATATTCTAAAATTATGAAATGACCAGGAGTGGACAATTTTCCTAATCCTATCAGCTCTTTGCAGCTCTTTTATTAGCCCCCTTCAGGAATATCAGCTTTTTTATCTAATTAAATTTTATATTAATGTGCTTTTGACTTTTGGCCTTTCTCTTCCTTCTGTTCTTTTTTTTTCCCTAAATTACATGTTTCTGTTTAACAGCTACTATCAATTCTTTGATATGAATACTCAACATCAATTTACTAACTCCAGAGATGAAGGAGCATCAATATTTAGAAGCGAAGAATACAAAGCCTTGGGCATCTGGATGGCTCAGTCACTTAAGCAGCTTCCTTCAACTCAGGTGGTGATCCCAGGGTCGTGGGATGGAACCCCAGGTTGAACTTTCTGCTCAGCTGGGAGCCTACTTCTCCCTCTCCTTCTGCCTGCAGCTCCCTTTGCTTGCGTTCTCCCTCTCTTTGTCAACTAAATAAGATATAATAAAATAATGTAAATAATACATTTATTTATTTAATAAAATGCAATTATTACACAATACATAATGTATTGCATAATTATAATAATGATTAAATAATTTATTTAATATTTATATTAAATATATCATTTTAAGTAAATAAATATTTTTAAAATTTAAAATATTTCAAATTTAGATTATTAAATATTAAATCATTAATTTAATAATATCTAAACATAATTAAATAACTTAATTTATTTATTAAAATGAATAAAATAATGTTGTCATTATCTGAGCATGTATTTTTAAATAGTCTAAAAAAAACCATCTAATAAAGTCTAAATACATTGAGTTCAGATATTTATACAAGTTAATCCAGACACTCAATCCACAGACAGTTTCAAAACTTTTGTTTTTATCTACAACTCAAAATACGATTGTAATGTATTTATCTGTAACTTTGACATAGCAAGGAAACTTGGAGGAAAAGGAGACATTTGCTTTTAATATTTGAAAATTATTTTGTTGATTTAAAAAAAATAAAAACCTTAACACGTGAGCATTTCTTCTTAAATAACACTGTGAAGTTTCTGAGTCGCATTTTATTAAAAGTGCTGATAAAACGGCCTCAGTTACTCATTTAAATTATCAGCTGAATGGGTAACAAATGAAGTAGAGAGCTTTTTAATTATTTATGAATGTATTGCTTGTGGATGGAGTGCCACATAGAGTTACTTCTCTTTTTGGCTTTGTTTTGTGAGCAGTAGTGGAATCTATGAATGAGATTAAACATAAGGACATTCACAGAAATTCTTAATGAACTTCTGGGGAAGGGCAATAAGTGCAAGGAAAAACTGCAGCAAGACTAATTACAAATTTCAAGTGGTCATCGCTTAATTATAGAAGCTTTTAAGTTCAAGTAATATATCTTTTTCATGAGCCTATCATATTGTATTAATTACCACAAACTGCACTCTTGAACACTTATCTTTTCACATATTTCTTATTCTTAGTACTTAAAATTACCCTTATGATTGATAAGTAAATGGATTTTACTGACAATGCATTTATTTACATAAATAAATAATGCTGTTTATATATATAAAAACAATTGAATATGTGTATGTGCTCAATGATTTTTTTTTCAAATTAACATCTTAATTCTACCACATTAGTTACAAATAGATATAGACTTTATAGATTCATCAAATATTTTATTCTCAAATTTATATGTCCTTTGTGAAGTAAATGAAACTGTATATATTAAATATAATCCTATCACATGTAACAGTTACTAGTGCATCCAAGGACATACATAAGTCAGGTCCTACTCAAGGCATCACGGATAACTGGATTTAACTTTCTATCCTAGGAGTCTTCTGTATATTTCTGTGGCTTTTATACTACAATCAGGAGGAAGAATTCTTTTGCTAAAAGCTTCCAAATGACTATGTCAGTAGATTATTTATAGACTAGTGATATAATATTATAGTTTAATATGTGAAGTATGATAAAATAAAATGCTATTGGCATATTTAATTTGTTCAGTAAAGCATTCATTTAGTTATCAAGCATTCACTTTCTTTTTTTAAAGATTTTATTTATTTATTTGAGAGACAGATCACGAGTAGACAGAGAAGCAGGCAGAGAGAAAGGAAGGGAAGCAGGGTCCGTGCTGAGCAGAGAGCCTGATGTGGGGCTCTATCCCAGGACTCTGGGATCATGACCTGAGCAGAAGGCAGAGGCTTTAACACACTGAGCCACCCAAGAGCCCCAAGCATTCATTTTCGTTATACAGAAGAGATAGAACAATATTATATAGTAGAAAATACAGTAAATAATCTAGAAACCTTGATCATGTTGTTTTGGCAATTTTAGAACATAAAATTAGCTAAAGCTCAAGTGCAAGTTATATTTGTATCATAGGAGGAAAAGTTAATTAAAAGTTTGTTTATTACCATAGTTTAACACTTCAACAAAATGATAACGAGTCCAAAATCAATGAATATATGAAGTATACAATAAAAACAATAATCTTGAGTGTATGTGACTCACTGTAGGTATTGATAGGCTAGAAATCAAAGGGAAAGTATCTATAGGGTTTGTTCAGTTCCATGCTCATCAGATTAATAGGCTTTCTCATATTGCTTCCTTCACCACATTAATTTGTCTAATGAAGTTTTCAAGAGTTAAAGACAGTGATAGGTTCATGGCTGGAGAGAAGGTACAGAATCTAAGATAGTTCACCAGTGCTTATTATTTAAGAGAAAGACAGCATGGGAGGTGAGGGATATATCATGCATCCTGTTTTCACTCCCTTTGTGGAGCACCTACCCTGGAGGTCATGTAATAATAACCAATGACCAAAAAACAATAAAAAAACCCAAACATCCAATTGGAAGTGCCATCCCTTCCTGGAGATGAGTAGACTGCTCAAACAGATCCTGGGCAGGCATCTCAGCCCAGGCCTGTGCTGGGGAAGCTGGTTCCTGGCTTTGGGTGCAATCAGGAAGCCAGCAAACTGACAGGAGAGTGCATCCAGGCTTAACAGGACTGATGATCTTTTTGCAGCCAGGAGGCGGGTGGACACCCGCTCAGGGAGCCAGGCTAGGAGGCAGCCCAGCGCCAGCACTGGCAACGCTTGCAGCCCCCGGGGCTTCCCCCCGCGCCCCAGCCAGGGCGGGGCCTCAGGAGGGAGGGGGGCGGGACGGCGCAGAGATGGGGCTTTGCTAATTGCCAAAGCAAAAAGTGAGCTGGCGGAGGACTCAGGAGGGAGGGGGGCGGGGGGGGGTCGAGGGCGGCGGGGAGAATGCGCTTTGCTAATTGCCGAAGCTGGAAGTGAGCTCACAGAGGATGTGGCTGAGAGTCTGGGAGGAGGTGGAGGGGCTGGCGGAGGAGGGGCGGGCAGCGCCGCGGTGCTGTGCTGCGGCCCAGTCGGGACTGCAGGACCCACCGGACTCGCCGCCCGTGCGCTCCCGTGTGAGGCTCCGCTGTCCCCCTCCTGCTGCCTGCTGCCCCTCCCCGCCCCAAGGCTTCTCCGGACCACCCTCTGTGCACATTTAAAGTGACACCTTGCCGCGCCCTCACCTGGAGCAGAAAGCGCAGATCGACCTGGGGGCGGAGAGGGGGTTGTGGAGGCCCAGCCTCCCGCGAACCCCAGGGCACCGGGACCACCCCGGATGCTGCGCCAAACCCGGTCCGCATGGGGTCGGGCTGGGGACAGCGCCTTGCGAGGTGCCCCCCGCCAGCGGGCGCGCTAGCCCCCATCTTTCCGCAGCCCCATGTGCCCGTGCTGAGGACCCCCTTCCCTCACCCGCCATGGCCCCGCTGCTTTTGTTCTGGACTTGGGATCCCAGGTGGAAACTAGTCCCTCAGACCTCCCTGGCAGCAAGGAGGGCAGGGAGGGATTCTTGGTTTTCTGCCCTGGCTCCTCCTCTCTCCCCATTCACATGCCTTCTGGCTTCCCTTTCCACTCCTCATTGTCAGTTTTCTTAAATGGTTTTCTTCTGCATGTTGACCCGAAGAGCTATTTCATGAATGAATATACACGAAACTGAGTTGGAGCCCACCTGTGAGAGCCCACCTGTAGAGGCCTTTCATTAGAATGGTCTCTGGTTCTAGCTTCAGTTCAGAATACTGCATGTACCTGAGGACCGAGTCCAGATGTTTCTTGCATCTCTGACTTGAATTTGAAATCCTCCTCAGACTTCAGCTTCCAGGATTTCTCCAGTCCTTGCTCTCCCACTGTCTTGGTGGGGATCCGCCATGAGTGTTGAACACAGGAATGAATGAATGATATATAGCCCAGATGGCTGGGGCTTTGTCTTGTTTTGCTGAGGTTGGAAAGTCTTGGGAGAGACCCCCTGTATGCAGATACAGAGCTGCATATAATTGCTTAGATAAACGTGTTCCCCACTATATTGCTTGGGCATTGAACATTTAGCCCTTAACCTGTGGCTTGAGCAGTTAGGAGGAGACAATCTGGAGGTGAATCAGAAGATGGCTGAATCCACATGGTGGTGGTCTGAGTTTGGGAGATTTTCCTGGAGATTCAAACGAAAGATCTAAATTCTTCCAGTGGGGAGTGGTAAACATTTTATCGATGGGAGATGGAAAATAAATGGTCTGGTTAACCTTTCCCTCCCCCTCAAAACCCATTATTTGAAAACACAAAAAGGGAAGTGAAGGGAGAAATCCTCCCACTCCCATCCCCACTCACCTCCAAAGCCACCTCCTCTTCCAAGAACCTAGCAGACAAGGTGCCAAGAAGTGTTAGGTACCAGAAGTGGTCTCAGAACTCATTCAAGGATCATGGTGAAAGGCATTCAAAGAGATTGTGGGGGCACAGGGATCCAATTAAGGGGGAAAAGTTTAAGGTTTGCCTGGTCCCCTAAAAACTAATGGCACTAGAGAAGATGAGCTTTGGGAACTATAGCTTAATGGATACAATGTGTAAAAAGCTTCAGTGAGTCATGGTGGGAAGAGGCCAAGAGGGCAGCAAACACAGTCTTAGATGATGTTATTAATAGCACTACAGGCTCTAGATTTCCTGTGGTGGTGTTCTTGGCAAGACCAGCCCGGCCAAAGTGGATACTCTCAACCTGGAACAGAGGGTCTTGGAGATGCCAGCACGTGAGGTATGATGAGAGGGTAAAATGATAGGAGGTGTCCTTTGGAAGGACTGACTCCTTGACTTTAAAAGGGAGAACCCAAATCTGTAGGTGAAATCTTTTTGGCTACAAAGAGGGCCAAGGCCTCCTAAGGTCAAGGTCTCCTCGTCACTTGCAAAGATGTCGAAGAACATATTCAGACTTTTCAAAGATGTCCTCATATCATTGGTTCCCACTCTGGAATTCTATCAATGAGGTGAGAGTTCCTCTAGTTGAAAAAGAGATCTAAAAAGACTTCCCTTTCTCATGTAATTTCTGTAACCCCCAGGACACACCCACCTCCCCCTTCCAGCTCTGTAATGAAGCCACAGCTGGTGCCAATTTGTGGAACTCCTTAAAGGCTATTCTCCCTTATATACCCCCGGATCAAGTTCCCATGCTCCCTCACCTGATTTCCTGCACTCACCTCCCACCTGGTGTGTTCACACCTGCAAGTGCCTTTTACCAACCCCTTTGCCAAAAGGCAGCCAGAGTGACCTTTCAAAGACCTATCAGTTCCTGGCATTTGTCTCCATAGAAATCTGCACTGATCTTCTAACAAATTCTCAGTCCTCCAAAGGCACCCATAATCCTCCCATCAGTCTCTTCATACCCCTCAAACTGACTGATGCCTGTTCTGCCCCATCTCTCTGCCCTTCAACCACACTGCCTACTTCTTCCTGTGGAGACCTCTCATGCCACCTGCCTCCAAGCACAGGTGATTCCCATTGATGGGAAGACCCTCTTCTCTCCCCCATCTCCCCACTCCAGTTACTCCCAATTATTCGTGAGCTCACAAGCCCCATGATACACACTCTCCATGCAGCCTGCTCTCTCTTTTCTAGCACTGGCCTCCGTTTCTAGCTGTCGTTGTGTCATGGATGTCCCTCCCCAGCCAGCCTCCAAGCTCTCCTTCCCTTTAGCTCCAACACCTGACACAGTGCCTGGCACGTAGTAAGCCCTGGCTAGCTTCTAAGAGCCTCACTGAGGGACTGAAAGCATTTTAAAAATGTCACCACGTAGGCTCCAAACTGTAGGCAGAAAAAGCTTTGCCTGGATTGACATTTTAGAGACGTATTCATCAAGTTGGATGTGTTCACTGACTTTACCTTGTAAAATAAAAAAAAAAAAAGGACCTCTGTATCGCTTCGCATCTAACGAAGGCGCATGTATACTACTAGACCACGTTATGAGCTTAATGGAAGGAGACAAGATGTTTTCGCTAAGAAAATGTATAAGACTGTTGAGGTCAAGTGGGAGGAAACAGTCCGTTTGTTGGAGCATTGCTATCTTACTCTATCACAGCCACTCTTAAAAATCTGACACGGGGTGAGTCAGAATTGTCTGTCGGAGATGAGTTAGATCTGGCTCATGTTCCTACAGACATGAAAACCAGAAACGAAGAAGGAGGCTTTGAAAGCGTGGGTTGAGGAGGCGGTGTGTTTCACTGGGATGAGCTAAGTGCCCAGGGCCACCAGCAGACATGCGGGCCTGTGTCCTTCCTTTGTTCTGGGGTCCCTCTTGCACCATGTGGTGAGGCTGGTGGCTGGGAGCAGCTCAGGACAGGACCCGGTGCCATCTTACCTCTCCCACCCTCCTGTGGGCTCTATTGGGCTCCAGTAGGTCCCAAGGGACAGCCTGCCTTCCTTGAAAAGCCCAGTAGCACTGGGAGCAGAAAGTGGGACCAAAGAGTGAGCACCCTGTTTGACAAGCTGGACCAGCCACCTCTTCTTCAGATGCAGGGGGAGCCCTGGCATGCTGACTCCTCCCTTCTCCCTTTCCCCTTTCCTCTCTTCCTCTTTCTTTCCTTCCCCTCTCTCCTTCCCTGGTGGTGCCCTTTCCCAATGCCCACTTCATCCCTTTTCCTTTCTACATACCTGTCTTCTAGAGTTTCCTCTCTTTCCTCCCCATTACTTCCCTTCATCTGAATCTCCTCTTTGGTCCCTTTGTCCCTGCTCTCTGCTCCTCCTCCCCTTCCCTGGCCCCTGTTCAGCTCCATACTGAATGCAGGCAGAGCTGGACTAACATGCTCACTTGCTAGCTCAGCCACCCTCCATAGAAGTCACTCTTCGGTGGCCACCTTCCTGACCCCCTGGTCGCTTCTCCACTTGTTCAGATATTGCTCTGAAGTCTGAGGAGGACAGAGCGGGGCTGCCACAGAAGCAGGCCAGAGGAGAAACCAAAACATGTGTCCACAATGTCCCCCAGCACTGCTGCTCTGAGAGCTTTCGGAGTCCTCAACAGGGTTAGGATTTAGGGGCTTCTTCAGAACCGGGAGTGAAAACAACCATAGGTCAAAAGAAAAGCTATGGCCCCCACACAAAAATAATAATCACAAATGAAAACTATGTTATCTCTGAGTCCCAATGTCGAAAAATTGCCTTGAATCTGTCACTAGAAAGCACCCAAGGCCTCACTCTCTGGGTTCTGGGTGCCCTGGGAATGGCAGGAGGCTCTGAAAAGCGCTTGGGGGTGCCAAACTATGGGGGCTAGCCTGCCTGCTGGCGGGGGGGGCGGGGTTACCACCTATGGCACTGTCCTGGCCTGACCCCCTGCGGAAGGGGTGTGGCGCAGCATCCAGGGTGGTCCTGGTGCCCTGGGGTTGGCGGGAGGCTGGGCCCCAACCACCCCACGCCCCGCCCTTGGACCCCGTTTTCTGCTTCAGGTGAGGGCGCCTCACGGTGTCACTTTACCTGTGAGCAGAGGGTCCTCCAGAGAAGCCATGGGGTGGGGAGGGGCAGCAGGCAGCGGGATCCAGAACGGGACACCGCGGCCTCCGCGGCCTCAGGGGCTAGGCTGCAGCGTGGGAGTGCAGGGGCAGCGAGTATGGTGGGTCCTGCAGTCTCGAATGGGCTGCAGCACAGCAGCCTGGCTCTGCGCGCCCCTCCTTCCCGCCTGGGTAATTAGCAAAGCCCGTTCTCCCGGCCGCCCAGACCCGACCCCGCCCCCCTCCCTCCTGAGTCCTCTGAGAGCTCACTTCCAGCTTTGGAAATTAGCAAGGACCCTTCACTGCGCCAGCCCCGCCCACTCACTCCTGAGGCCAGAGCCCAGTCTGGGGTGCGGGGCGAAGCCCTGGCATGCTGCCACATTGCCAGCGCCAGCGCTGGGCAGCCTCCTAGCCTGGCTCCCTGAGCGGGTGTCCACGGGCAGCCTGGCTGCGAAAAGATCATCAGTCCTAAACGCCGGCTGCACTCTTGGGTCAGTTTGCTGGCTTCCAGATTGTGCCCAAAGACAGGAACCAGCTTCCCCAGCACAGGCCTGGGCTGAGATGCCTGCCTGGGATCTGTCTGAGCAGTCTCCTCGACTCCAGGCAGGGATGGCACTTCGACCTGGATGTTTGGGTTTTTTGTTTGTTTTTTTGGTCATTGGTTATTACATGACCTCCAGGGTAGGTGCTCCACAAAGGGAGTGAAAACAGGACGCCATATATAAGCATACAGCCATTCTAGAAAAATAGCTTGGGGTTCTCTCGGAAACGCGGCATTGGTCCTTGCACTATGGTTTAATAGAAAAGGGATTATGCACCAAGTTACTTAAATGAGCATAGGTTGAAATCGTTTACTGAGAGTAAATATTTTAAATAGTTATATTTTAACTAAATCTATCATCAATCATAAATCTATTACACGAAGATTACAGGCAATTTAAAAGCAAGAGCCCTCTCTTCAGGGTTTTAAATAATCCCTGTCTGTCTTGGCACATGAGAATGCAAAGATAGGAAATGGTTTGTAAAAGATCATATAATAGCTTTTACTAATTCTATTTATTTGACAGACAGAGATCACAAGTAGGCAGAGAGGCAGGCAGAGAGAAAGATGGGGAAGCAGGCTCCCCGCCAAGCAGAGAGCCTGATGAATGGCTTGATGCCAGGACCCTGATATCATGACCTGAGCCCAAGGCAGAGGCTTAACACACGGAGCCACCCAGGCGCCCCCAGATGAAATACATTTCTGACTTAGAAACTTCAGATAGAATTTTTTTGTCCATGATGACAAGGGAAGAAAATGTGTCATCCCTAAACCTAACCTTAACCCCTACCAACGCTGAAACCTAAGCTGACCTTAAAGCCCAAACTAGAACCCTGAATCCCAAACCTGGAATGGAACCCAAAGCCTGTACCTGAGCCCTGGATCCAAGCCCTGAACCACGAACCCAAACCCTAAACCAGACCTCCAAGTCATGAAACCTGAACCCAAATCTCAGCATGAAGTCAAACCCCAAATTTGACCTTGATTTTTATCCCATAAGCCCTGAGTCTTAAAGCCTAAATCATAAACTTAAATCCCTAAACTATAACTCTGATCCCTTGTTCTTCACTCTAAATCCTCACCCTAACAATAAACCCAAAGCCTGATCTAGAACTCTGACTAAAACCTGAACCTGAACCCAAATTCAAACCCTTCACCACACTTTGCTTATGCACTTGCCATTGATGGATATTTGCAGTTTCTACCTCTTGATTCTTGTGAACATTGTTTGGGTCGGGGGCTAGGGTTAGGGTCTTGGATTAGGGTAGGGTCCAAGCTTGAGACCAAGTTGAGGTCAGAGTGTGGGTCTGCATCAGGGCCATGTTCAGTGACACTGTTTGGGTCAAGGACTGTTGTAATACCACATTGTTTCCAATTCATTGTTCCTTAGCTATTTGGAGGGAAGTTGGGGGGTATTGGGCTCCATGCAGCTTGAAGTTCCGGAATGAAATGGCGTCAGCTGGACCCTGGGAGGGAGCAGGACATTCCACTGAAGGGTGAGCTTCCACAGTCCTGCACTGCCTTCCACAGCCTGCAGAGGGCGCCAGACCCCAGCTCTGCCCTGAGCCCAGGCTGCAAAGCCACAGCTTGGACCAGAGCCTTGCCTCTTCAGGATCCACTGTGGAGACTTCTGGAGAATGTGGGGCGCCTCCCACCCTGAGAGGACAAGCTGAAGAGGGTGTGGCTCTGCATCCACACTGACCGGACCCGTTGTGGAGGACGCGCCCACACTGGCAGCAGTCCAACCTCCTAAGGACCAGATGCTGGAGGAGATGAGGAGAAGCCACCTGATTGGACTGTCAAGGGGTTCGTGGTCTCAGGACCCCACAGAGAAAGGGCGCCCTGTGTAGACACTGGGGCTTCCGTCGTTTTGTGTGAGGAGACGTGGCCTCCTGCTGTGCTGTGCGCGGGGCTGTGGGGTCCCCCCTTTCTGGGCTCGGGTGCTCCTCGGTCCTCGTCTGTGTTTGTGTGCTCGCGGATTCGGTTCCTGGGGCTCCTCAGATGGTCTGCAGTCAGGGAGCGTCCGCCTGCTTCAGTGCTTGTGCTCTCCCCAACTCAGCCCTGCGGGGTCCTTCCTGTGTCCACAACCACTCCAGGCTTGTGCTGAGTCCGGAAATTCTGGAGCCAGAGTGAGGACTCTGTAGCCGGTTTTGGGGAGAGTAGGTATTTTCCCAGTGTGGGTTCTTCCCTGATACAGTGCCTCCCCATCTCCGTGTGTACCCCTCCCTGTCTGTCATCATTGTTGCAGGGCTGTCAGAGGACAGGTCTGTCACCTTCTTGGTTCAGGGGCCTCCCGGGTATCTTGCTGTCTTTTATGCAGGTGTAAATGAGATCGTTCTCCATAGTCTCTTTCTGATGGTTCCTTCGGAGCACATAGGAGTGCCACTAATTTCTGCATATTGATTTTGTTCCTTGCAAGTTTTTGAATTTATTAGTTCGATTGGCCTTAAACTCAATCTGCCAGTTATTTGACCAGCAGCATGGGTTTAATTGGGAAGAGCAGAGAATGGCAGTCTGGGCTGAGCAAGCTAAGGTCCCATCACAGGCAAGTGCGAGAAACAAAGGAGAGGAACATTATTTCATGGAGGAGGAAGAAGTTGGGAAGGGTGCTTGAAGGAAAGTCCCTTGGAGAAAGGCAGGGTGATGGAGAATTCTCACCAGCTGCACTGCAAAGCTCCTACAAAAAGTCAGGAGATGAACCTCCAGATTCCCTTTTGGGGCCTGGAATTGGTGAGTCTCTCCTGTGGGGGATAGCAATGTGGGGTCTGTAATGGGCACTGAGCACCAGGTGCCCCATTCCAGCCTCCCCTTCTGGCTTCCCCAGTCCACTTTACTGGGGCTTCCCTTCCTGCTTTGGACAGTTCTAACCAGCTTGTGGTGGAACGTTGTGGAAAAACTGAAATTCCAAATCCACTGCTTCTACTGCACCTGAGATACAGGGGCCCATGATTTAATCCTCCCACGAGTCTCTTGCTAACATGTGTTCTCTCCATGTTGGGTGACCTGGATTTGGGAGGGCTTGGCCTCCATCCCAAAGTCTGATGTTCTCTCTGCTTCCGTGTCGTCGTGCTAACATGGATGTTTGGAGGAGTCATTTCCTCTGCGGTGATTTCAACGTGCAGTCAGCTTGTTATAGCAGCACAAATACGTGCTGTCTCCACACTCAGATTCCCCAGCCGTCATTTCTTTACCATGTTTGCCACTTCACACGGGATGCTTCAGTGTGTTTGATCCCACACCAGGACAATGTCCTGCAGAACCACCACATAACCTGAAATGAGGACATCATTACAGAACCCATCCAAGGGTTAGTGTTAGGAACCAGGGACATGGCAGGACTGATCTGAAGACCCCATGGAGAGCTGTCTCGGTGGCTGAGTTGACAGTGGATGTGAGGGTGAGTGTCTTGCTCTGGCTTTGTGTCCAGGAGTCAGCTCTGTGTGGGTGTGTCCTCAGCTAGGCATGCAGATTTCTGCTCCTCTGAATCCTTTCCGGAGTTCCAAATGGCACAGTTTCCTTCTGGGCGGCAGGCTGAGTCCTCTGGGATTGCCCATGTGTCCCCAAATTGTAGGGCACCTACTGCAAGGCCTTTGGGGTCAGAATCCTGAGAACTAAACCAAAGGTTATGGTTAGGGCCCACCACATGGCAGGCCCGATCTGCCAGCACTCTGTCCATCTTTCTGGGGGAGGGGGCAGTCGAGGGATTTGTTCAGGGTGAGTGTCAAGCTCCAGGTTTGCATCCAGTGGCCTGCTGAATATGGGGGTGTCCAGAGGTAGGAATGCAGATTTCAGTTCCTCTGAATCCTTTCTGGAGTTCCAAATGGCATGGTTCCTTTCAGGGTGGCAGGGTGAGTCCTATGGTGTTCCTCACTGTCCCCAATCTCTGAGGCTTTGGAGCCAGGCCGTCGGGGACAGACCTCTCAGGACAGAATCTAGGCTTAAGAGTTTGTGCCTATGGGCATGGCTGCACTGATCTGAAAGCACTGTGGTGAGGATCACAGGGGTCTGAGTTGAGAGCATGGTTCAGGATCAGTATCAAGGTCTGGGTTTGTGTCCAGTGGACCGCTGAATGTGGGGGTGGTCTCAGATGTCCAAGACGATTTCCCCTACTCTGAACCCTTTCCAGCATTCCAAATAGCCTGGTTTCCTTCTGGGTGGCAAGCTGAAATCTCTGAGATTTCTCAGGTCTTGCCCTTGCCCTTGCAAGGGCAAGATACTTTTTACAGTAAAAGAATTCACCAGATGAGCTGAACAGCAGAAAAGACACAGCTCAGGAGTTAATCAGTGAACAGGAATATCATGCCAAAACCTTCTTTGATAACACACTACAGAGCAAGGGAAGATAGGAGAGAAAGCTGAGATATAAAGGACAAACCCTCCAAGTTTCCAACATCATTCCCTACTTGTTTATTTCCATTACTGTCAGCTTCTTCCCAGTCAAAAATAAGTCACCTGAGCCAGCCTTTTTTCTTCCTGAGATTGGGGCACTGCAAAGCCCACCAGAGGGGCCAAGGGCACCCCTGTACCTGCTGAGCTGAGCCCATTTGTACCTCAACCGTGAGAAGGTACCAGCCTGTCCCCCTGGTGCTCCATGGTCTGTGGCAGTCCTTCCTTCTGGACCCTGCTTTGCTGCTCTTTTTTCGCTAACCCTGGTCTCAAACTAGGGATTGCTCCTGGAAGAGGAACTCAGGGAGATGAGGCTCAGGAGGGTCTCCCTGCCTGGAATCTCCGTGTGAGGAGTGCGCAGCCACCAGATTTTGCCCAGGGACTTGCAAAATGCAGAGAGGCAGATTTCTTTTCTCTCTTTCTCTCTCTCTCTAGCCTCATACTAACCAGGAGTTCTTAGAACTTTCTTCAGTGACTTCTAGGTGTAGCTTGGCCACTTTTTCACAGAAAGGCCACTTGAGCATGATGAAACACACGTATAAGCAATTACTTTTAAAAAAATAAAAAGAATAAGCCAATGCACACAGACCTTTGACAGCAGCACAGGACGCTCAAGGGACCAGAGTCCCTACCTTGGGCAATAGTGGTAGAGGCCGGGTTCTGCCATGCAGGTCTCTAGACCTTTGGCAGTTTCCACGATTGCAAATCCAGACATGCAGAATCCTGAGGGACAACCTACTAACTGCAAAAGAGCAAAAATTCATCAGGATTCAGAGAGTGGAAATCCATTTGTACTGGAAAAGAAAGAAGTAGGCTTGCTGTGAATCCAGCAGGGAGGACAGGCATAGATAAAGGCTGGTGTATGGGTCACGGAAACTATTGTTTCTCAAGGGTCCTGCTGTCTCTGTAAAATGCTATGAGGACTGTCTCTTGGGGACCTCCTGCTTTCCTACCAGTGACACCCCCAGATTCTGCTTTGCTAGTCCCATGGATTCCTGGGGATTCCCAGTTGATAAGCTACGCTGTCCTCATGACAACACTTGCTAATGGACTGAATGTTTGTGTCTTGTCCCAATTCAGATGTTGAAGCCCTGACCCTCAAGGAGTGCCATCAGGAGGTATGGGCTTTGAGAGGTGGTGAGGTCATGAGATTGGAACACTTGTGAATGAGATAAAAGCACTTCTGAGAAACGACCTGAGAGATTGTTCTGCCAGCTGTCATCCATGCAAGTCTACAACAGAAATATGGGCATTTATAGATAATGAAGCAGTCTCGTGCTAGATATCAGATCTCCCAGGATCTTGCTTTTGGACTTCTCAGTCTCTAGAACTGCAAGGAATAGTACATGTTTTGCTGTTTCAGCCACCCAGTCTGTCATCATGTGTTGCAGCAACTTGAACTGAATAAAGCAGAGCCCAAGTCCTGGTTAATCCCTGCTTCTACTCATTTCCCCTCAGAAAGAGCTTCTAATCCAGAACTGACCTCTGCTTTCCATACACGTGCTTCAGACTCCTTCTGTGAGAGCCCAGACTTTGTAAAAGACTCCTCCCTCATGGCAACCAGCATTCTGTGACTCCTGAGGACTGTCCTCCCTGACTGTATTGAGTCAATCAAACTGATTTTGATTCTGGAGTCCCAGGATCAAGGACTGCATCAGGTTCCCAGCTTCATGGGGAGTCCGCTTCTCCCTCTGACCTTCTCCCCTCTCATGCTCTCTCTCTCACTCTCTCTCTCTCTCAAATAAATAAATAAAAATCTTTTAAAAATCTGATTTTAACAGACCATAAGCTTGTTCTTGCTGGTCTTTGGAAGATTAGGCATTAGCCCTTCGGAGAAAGTTCTGAATGGCTGCTTCATGAAGGGGTGAACTGTGTCCCCAAAGTCTCTTTTTGCTGCCTTCTAATCACAGATGCTGAGACAAATCCTCCCAGGTGCTGGTTTTTCAAAGCACTTAATGCTTTGGCTTTGAAGTTCCTCTCCTGACAGTTCTGCTTTAATCAGTTTGTGACAAAACAGCCAATTGGTGGTGGATGCAAAGTGCACTGATAAAGTTAAATGCCTAGAAGTAAAATGGCTATTTGTGTAACTGCAACATATTTTGCATTTAAAAAAATTTTCAAACTATTTTCCAAAGTGGTTGTATCATGATATATGCCAACAACAGTTTAGATTTTTTGTTGCTTCTCAATCTAGCTCAGACCAAGTACAATTAGCCTTTATAATTTTAGCCATTCTAATAGATATGTAAGCATGTCTCATTATGATTTTAATTTGTATTTCTTTAATGTCTAAATGTTGAGAAATTTGTCATGTGCCTCTAAGCCATCCATATACTTTTGGTGACATGTCTCTTCCATTATTTCCTTCACATGTAAAATTGGATACTCTGTTTGGTTGTTAGTAAGGTTTTTTATTTTTATTCATTTTTTAATAATCAGAGTAGATATCCATTATCAGATATGTAATTTGGAAATCGCTTGTCCATCTTTACAGTTTCTCAATGGAGCTTTGATAGCTGTGTCTTTCAAGAAATATGCTACTTCTTTCCTGGTACACGGAGGTATGACTACAACATTATCAATGTTGACCTTTGCAAAGAAAATCATGGCTTAAGATATATGTAGTCTGCAGTTGTTGGGAGTGTTCACCATCCTTGCCTCTAACTCATCTCTCACTGCCCACACATTCAGATATGGGGGAATATTGATTGACAAAATATTAATTGCCAAATAACACTAGTTGGAGAATAAGAAAAATGCAGGCACCTGATTATATAATATTACATAAATAAAATATGTTTTTATAAGTGCTATTAGAAGTAAATTCCTCAATACTTGAATCACACAGAATGATGGAATCCTAGATTTTTTTTTCTTGTATTTACTAAGAAAATGATCATGCCTCAAGTATATTAAAATGGAATAGGGAAAATTAAAAATTGTTTTAAGATGATTTGCGTGTGTTGTGCGTATGTGAGAGAGAAAGTGAGAGAGAAAGATAAAGAAAAAGAGAAAGGGAAAGACAGAGAGGTGGCTGCAGTGAATTGATGAGTTGGAGGATAGATTTAAAAGTTTTGTCTTTTGCTTTCTACATTTCTTTTTCCTTAGTTCAAGAGAACAATCAGTAATATCTCAGAAGCCTGCTGGTAACATCAGCAGAAAGAATTAGAGGTTCCCAGAAAATTAAGATGACATATAGTTTTCCTGACATAAGAAAATCATTTTTTGTCCCCAGCTATTTTCAATGATCTATACCCCACCTGTGCACTTGCCCAAGCACACTTCTTCCAAAACTTCCTGGGAGGTTCTTACAAAGAAATGCAAAAACCTCACTCCTTAAGGATTTTGAGGGAACAAGGCAATGGGAAAACTAACAGTCACCACCAGACCAGGAAATAGCCTAAGCTATTGAGACAATATATCAGTGGTATAACTCCTAGTGCTATTTCAAAAGCAATCAAGGCCTTGCATTCCTTGTCCCAGAAAATGAGCCCAAGACCCCATCTAGTTTATATCTGCTCTTGAAGCCTGCAGAGTCCCTTTCCCTTGTCCAACAGTTACCTCTGCTTTATTCTAACGTTGAAGTTTCTGCCCTCGGTGGAATACAAGCTTCATTCAGGTGAACATGCAATACATATTGCACAAATACATATGTGGATGTGCATGCATCCACAACCTTATGACCAACCATACACGCGATAATAAATCTCTCCCTTCAGAGTATTCATCTTAAATACTAAATAAAAATCTCTCTCCTGTTCAAACAGTCAAGGCTTTGGAACTTATTCCCTGTGATCTCCTTGTATGTTGTAAACAAAGATTCCTTTGTTTGACAACTCCACCTGTTTCTGTGATTCACCAAAGACTGACCTCAGTTAGTTCAGTTGCTGTAATGGCTTTCACTACTCTGATTCTACCTCTGCAAGTCTCCAAATTTAACTATTTTTTCTCCCAATTCCGCATGTTCTTGGCTTTAAACTGCAACTCTGAAGAGAAGATTTGCTTGTTTAAAAAAAAAATCAAGAAAAGGGAGTAGTAGTCAACATTGTTACTTTGAACTTCCTGCCCTAAGGGGCTCTCCTGTTCTTTCTCTTTGACTTCCTGGACTAAAACGACAGAAATTTGGCAATACATCACTCCCCAATCCAGATTACTGCCAGAACAGTTTATACTCTTAGAAAAATATTAGTTTAAAAGATCACATAATTAAATACTTAAGCATGTAGTGTAATATAGTGGTTTACAAGAAATATATTTTGGTCATCTGAATATTTAGTTTTCAGCCATGGCTACTGACTCACAGCTCCTAAAACTCTTGGGATTTCCTGTGATAAGGGTGAGAGAGGTGTGTTTTGTTATGTTAATGAAGTGACCTTCAGACCTCACTCAAGGCAAGGGCTGTTTGCCTGAAGGACCAACCACTTGGTGAAAGCCTTCACAACTTTTTGCCCAACGTGCCTCCCCTTCCTCCCAATACAGGATTATCTGAAAAGGGAAGAGGATCTGGAGATTAGATCAGCAAATGACAATGATTTAGTCAGTCATGACTATGTCATGAAGCCTCCACAGAAAACCTGAAAGGACTGGGTTCAGAAAGCTTTTAGTTTGTTAAATGTATGAAAAGGCAGGAAGAGTGGCAGTCTTACAGAAGGTAATAGAAGCTCTGTGCCCATTCTCCATACCTTGCCCTGTGCACTTCTTTATCTATCTATTGATTTAAATCTTCTATTATATCTTTTAATAAGCTGGCAAACATAAAGTAAGTATTTTTCTGAGTTTTGTGAGTCCCTGTAGCAAATTAAAAGAACGTAAGAAGTAGGCCACTGGGACCTCCAACCTGTAGTTGCTCAGTCACAAGCACAGGTAATAACCTGGGGCCTACAGTGAGACTGGCATCTGAGGTGGGGTTGGAGATAGTCTAGGAGGACTGATCCCTTAACTGATGAAATCTTACACTATGTTCAGGTAGATAGTGTCAGAATTTAGTTGAATTCTTGGAGATCCTGCTGTTGTCTGAAAATTATTTGGCATTGTTGGTATGATGTCCTAAAGCCCAAAAAGATATAGCTACCTCAAAATAAGAATACGGTTGACAGCTTATATATAATAAGTGAGTATTTCAGGGATTTAAAATATACCCAATAAATAATGTAAGGAAATAAGGAAAGATTTTGAAATAAAAACAAGAATAAGAACCTAGTGGTACTAATAGATTAAATATATGTAATCTAGTTGAATTAAGAATACAATGGATAGAATACGTAATGGATTCAATAGAGATAAGAAGTCACTTAAGGATATAGTCATCTGGATACCAGCAAAGCATTAAAATTATCAATATAAAAGAGGTGTAAGATGTAGGTGATGTGTGTGGAACAAAAGCTAGAGAAGAAATTAGATTTCCTTACTACTCATAGCCTGTTGACAAGTCCTTGAAGCTCCTCTGGGGACTCAGCTGCTTCCATGTGGACACATCCACTCAGGGCAAAAAGCATTCTTAGTCCACCCCCCAGGATACTGAAAATCTACTTTCACATGTAAAAATTACTTTGGAAACTTCTTTATCTCTACTCCCCACCCCTGCCCTCAAGATATACATTGGCAATCATCTCCCAAGCATATACCCACTGATACACATCAGAAGAGTCTCTTCCCTGAGTTTTTACTAAATAGTAATAAATGACCTTTCCCTAACAATAGCTAGCCCCCTCAAGGTCCTGGAAACCTTGTTTATAAAATACCTTGGAGGCTTGTGCTATCCCTAACCTCCTCCCAAATTGAAAGTATATAATCAGCCACTCTTCATGACCCTCTCTCTCTACTCCAAATAAATAAATAAATATTTTTAAATAAAATAAAATAAATGACTTTTTTTAAATGAAAGAAGAAAAAGGAAAGAAATATTTGAATATTAATGTACATCTATTTCTCAAGCATAAATAGTCAAGACACTGGATTAAAACTTACATACAAGAAAAGAAAGAAAATATTCATAACTATAGTTGACTCTATGAATCCCAAACTAGGGCATACATACCAAAGACACACACAAAAAAATCACAAGTGTTAGAGAGAAAAAAAATAATTCATTAATAAAGAAACAAGAATCAGACTGACAGAAATTTTTTAATAACATCAGATATAAAAAAGAATGAAGTAATAGCTTTATATCTTGAAAAAAAAATCGCAAATGGAAACATTTAGATCCTTATAAAATGTCAATGGCATAGGAAGGCATAATAAAAAAAATATTTTCAGGAATACAGACCACAGATAATTTGCCTTAATTTGTGTAGGCAGCACTTAAATACTAATATCATTTTAACAGTTAAAATATACTCTATGATCTTTGAGGTTGGGGAAAAGAGGATGACCAAGTCATCTTGAGATAATTCAGTTTTATGAAAAACGTAAAAAGATCAAAAAAAAGACTTGTAGAAAAGAGAGATAAAACATATGCATAATAAAAATAAATAAATAAATAAACAGCTGAAGTGCCTGGGTGACTTAGTCGGTTCAAGTGTCTGCCTTCAGCTCAGGTGATGATCCCAGGGTCCTGGTATTGGGCCCTGCATCAGGCTCCCTGCTCAGTGGAGAGTCTGCTTCTCCCTCCTATTGAGAAAAAAAATTTGACTTATTTATTTGAGAGAGATAATCTTTAAATTTTACTTATTTATTTGAGAGAGAGTGAGAAAAGAAAAACATGCACACAGCAGAGGGAATAACAGAGGGAGAGGGAGAAGCACGCCACTGAGCAGGGAACCCCCTGCGGGGCTCTATCCCAGGACCCGGGTATTATGACCTGAGCTATAGGTAGACACTTAACTCAGGTACCCCAATAAATACAATCTTTTTAAAAAAATAAATAATAATAAAAATAAATAATATTTCAGGTAGTATGATTTTTTTACTGTAAGACTTGGTATAAAAACAGGATGACATACTTGTCTAATTATAGCAAAAGACTTTGATAAGTTTAGATGCAGTAGTACATAAAAAATTTAACTTCTTTCATTAACTGATAATTTAATTAGATTAAATTAAGAGACATCAAAATTTAGAGAATCTAATAGTCCTGATCTATTAATAAATGTAGCCATCCTGACCCCAAAACAAGAGTCTTCAGTAAGTATATAAGCATAAGTTGAACATTTACACAAACAGGCCATTATTTAGGCCAGAACTATATGCCAATAAATTCCTAGAGTTAAATATCAGGCTATATTTTCCAAGAATAAGGCAATAAAATTAGAAAACACTGACCAAAATATTAAATTCATATAATTGGAAGTTAACTTCATACCTAAAAAGAAATAATACAGCTGATTCAGAAATTTTTAGAATTACAGTACTTTGGTAATATCAACTCTCAAAATGAGTGACGGACAGGTGGGGCTAGCAAGAGACTCGTGGGAGGATTAAATCATGGGCCCCTGTATCTCAGGTGCAGTAGAAGCAGTGGATTTGGAATTTCAGTTTTTCCACAACGTTCCACTACAAGCTGGTTAGAACTGTGCAAAAGCAGGAAGGGAAGCCCCAGTAAAGTGGACTGGGGATGCCAGAAGGGGAGGCTGGAAGGGGGCGCCTGGTGCTCAGTGCCCATTACAGACCCCACATTGCAATCCCCGACAGGAGAGACTCACCAATTTAAGGCCACACAGGGGAAGCTGGAGGTTCATCTCCTGACTTTTTGTAGGAGCTTTGCAGCTCAGCTGGTGAGAATTCTCCATCACCCTGCCTTTCTCCAAGGGACTTTCCTTCAAGCACCCTTCCCAACTTCTTCCTCCTCCATGAAATAATGTTCCTCTCCTTTGTTTCTCGCACTTGCCTGTGATGGGACCTTAGCTTGCTCAACCCAGACTGCCATTCTCTGCTCTTCCCAATTAAGCCCATGCTGCTGGTCAAATAACTGGCAGATTGAGTTTAAGGCCAATCGAACTAATAAATTCAAGAACTTGCAAGGAACAAAATCAATATGCACAAATTAGTGGCACTCCTAGGTGCTCAGAAGGAACCATCAGAAAGAGACTTCGGAGAACGATCTCATTTACACCTGCATCCAAGATAGCAAGATACCCGGGAGGCCCCTGAACCAAGAAAGTGACAGCCCTGTAACAATGACGACAGACAGGGAGGGGTACACACGGAGATGGGGAGGCACTGTGCTCAGGGAAGTACCCACACTGGGAAAATACCTACTCTCCCCAAAACCGGCTACAGAGTCCTCACTCTGGCTCCAGAATTTCCGGACTCGGAGCAAGCCTGGAGTGGGTGTGGACACGGGAAGGACCCCGCAGGGCTGAGGTGGGGAGAGCACAAGCACCGAAGAAGGCAGACGCTCCCTGACTGCAGACCATCTGAGGAGAACAAGGAACCGAATCCGCGAGCACACAAACACAGACAAGGACCAAGGAGCACCCGAGCCCAGAAAGGGGGGACCCCACAGCCCCGCGCACAGCACAGCAGGAGGCCACGTCTCCTCACACAAAACGACGGAAGCCCCAGTGTCTACACAGGGCGCCCTTTCTCTGTGGGGCCCTGAGACCACAAACCCCTTGACAGTCCACTAAGGGACTTCTCACCTCCTCAAGCGTCTGGTCCTTAGGAGGTTGGACTGCTGCCAGTGTGGGCGTGTCCTCCACAACGGGTCCGGTCAGTGTGGATGCAGAGCCACACCCTCCTCAGCTTGTCCTGTCAGGGTGGGAGGCGCCCCACATTCTCCAGAAGTCTCCACAGTGGGTCCTGAAGAGGCAGGGCTCAGGTCCCAGCTATGGCTGTGCAGCCTGGGCACAGGGCGGGAGCTGGGGTCTGGCGCCCTCTGCAGGCGGTGGAAGGCAGTGCAGGACTGTGGGAGCTCACCCTTCAGTGGAATATCCTGCTCCCTCCTGGGGTCCAGCTGACGCCATTTCATTCCGGAAATTCAAGCTGCATGGAGCCCAATACCCCCCAACTTCCCCCCAAATAGCTAAGGAACAATGAATTGGAAACAATGTGGAATTACAACAGTCCTTGACCCAAACAGTGTCACTGAACATGGCCCTGATGCAGACCCACACTCTGACCTCAACTTGGTCTCAAGACTGGACCCTACCCTAATCCAAGACCCTAACCCTAGCCCCCAACCCAAACAATGTTCACAAGAATCAAGAGGTAGAAACTGCAAATATCCATCAATGGCAAGTGCATAAGCAAAGTGTGGTGAAGGGTTTGAATTTGGGTTCAGGTTCAGGTTTTAGTCAGAGTTCTAATCAGGCTTTGGGTTTAGTGTTAGGGTGAGGATTTAGAGTGAAGGACAAGGGAACAGAGTTATAGTTTAGGGCTTTAAGTTTATGATTTAGGCTTTAAGACTCAGGGCTTATGGGATAAAGTTCAAGGTCAAATTTGGGGTTTGACTTCATGCTGAGATTTGGGTTCAGGTTTCATGACTTGGAGGTCTGGTTTAGGGTTTGGGTTCGTGGTTCAGGGCTTGGATCCAGGGCTCAGGTACAGGCTTTGGGTTCCATTCCAGGTTTGGGATTCAGGGTTCTAGTTTGGGCTTTAAGGTCAGCTTAGGTTTCAGCATTGGTAGGGGTTAAGGTTAGGTTTAGGGATGACACATTTTCTTCAGTTGTCATCATGGACAAAAAAATTCTATCTGAAGTTTCTAAGTCAGAAATGTATTTCATCTGGGGGTGCCAGGGTGGCTCCGTGTGTTAAGCCTCTGCCTTGGGATCAGGTCATGATCTCAGGATCCTGAGATCGAGCCCTTCATCAGGCTCTCTGCTTGGCGGGGAGCCTGCCTCCCCATCTTTCTCTCTGCCTGCCTCTCTGCCTACTTGTGATCTCTGTCTGTCAAATAAATAGAATTAGTAAAAGCTATTATATGATCTTTTACAAACCATTTCCTATCTTTGCATTCTCATGTGCCAAGACAGACAGGGATTATTTAAAACCCTGAAGAGAGTGCTCTTGCTTTTAAATTGCCTGTAACCTTCGTGTAATAGATTTATGATTGATGATAGATTTAGTTAAAATATAACTATTTAAAATATTTACTCTCAGTAAACGATTTCAACCTATGCTCATTTAAGTAACTTGGTGCATAATCCCTTTTCTATTAAACCATAGTGCAAGGACCAATGCGGCGTTTCCGAGAGAACCCCAAGCTATTTTTCTAGAATGGCCATATGCGTATATATCAGGCGTCCTGTTTTCACTCCCTTTGTGGAGCACCTACCCTGGAGGTCATGTAATAACCAATGACCAAATAAACAAACCAAAAACCCAAACATCCAGGTCGAAGTGCCATCCCTGCCTGGAGTGGAGGAGACTCCTCAGACAGATCCCAGGCAGGCATCTCAGCCCAGGCCTGTGCTGGGGAAGCTGGTTCCTGTCTTTGGGCGCAATCTGGAAGCCAGCAAACTGACCCAAGAGTGCAGCTGGCGTTTAGGACTGATGATCTTTTCGCAGCCAGGCTGCCCGTGGACACCCGCTCAGAAAGCCAGGCTACGAGTCTGCCCAGCGCAGGCGCTGGCAATGCGGCAGCATGCTAGGGCATAACCCTGCACCCCAGCCAGGGCTCAGTCCTCAGGAGTGAGGGGGCGGGGCCGGCGCAGAAAATGGTCTTTGCTAATTTCCAAAGCTGGAAGTGAGCTCTCAGAGGACTCAGGAGGGAGGGGGCGGGGGCGGGTCGGGGGCGGCCTGGAGAAGGGGCTTTGCTAATTGCCCAGGCGGGAAGGAGGGGCGCACAGCGCCAGGGTGCTGTGCTGCAGCCCATTCGGGACTGCAGGACCCACCATACTCGCTGCCCCTGCGCTCCCATGCTCCAGCTTAGCCCCAGAGGCCGCGGTGTCCTGTTCTCATTCCTGCGGCCTGCTGCCCCTCCCTGCCCCATGGCTTCTCTGGAGGACCCTCTGCTCACAGGTAAAGTGACACCTCGTCGCGCCCTCACCTTAAGCAGAAACTCAGGACAGGAGCGGGGGAAGGCGGGGGGAGTGGTCGGGGCCCAGGCTCTTGCCAACCCCAGGGCACCAAGACCACCCGGGACGCCGCGCCACACCCCCTCCGCAGGGGGTCGGGCCAGGACAGTGCCACAGGAGGTACCCCCACCCCTGCCAGCAGGCAGGCTAGCCCCCATAGTTCGGCGCCCCCACGTGCATGTCAGAGCCTCCTGCCATTCCCAGGGCACCCAGAACCCAGAGAGTGAGGCCTTGGGTGCTTTCTAGTGACAGATTCAAGGCAATTCTTCGACTTTGGGACTTCAGAGTTAACATAGTTTTCATTTGTGATTATTATTTTTGTGTGGGCCATAGCTTTTCTTTTGACCTATGGTTGTTTTCACTCCCGGTTCTGAAGAAGCCCCTAAATCCTAACCCTGTTGAGGACTCTGAAAGCTCTCAGAGCAGCAGTGCTGGGGGACAGTGTGGACACATGGTTTGGTTTCTCCTCTGGCCTGCTTCTGTGGCAGCCCCGCTCTGTCCTCCTCAGACTTCAGGGCAATATCTGAACAAGTGGAGAAGCGACCAGGTGGTCAGGAAGGTGGCCACCGAAGAGTGACTTCTCTGGAGGGTGGCTGAGCTAGCAAGTGAGCATGTTAGTCCAGCTCTGCCTGCATTCAGTATGGAGCTGAACAGGGGCCAGGGAAGAGGAGGAGGAGCAGAGAGCAGGGACTAAGGGACCAAAGAGGAGATTCAGATGAAGCGAAGTAATGGGGAGGAAAGAGAAGAAACTCTAGAAGACAGGCATGTAGAAAGGAAAAGGGATGAAGTGGGCATTGGGAAAGGGCACCACCAGGGAAGGAGAGAGGGGAAGTAAAGAGGGAGGAAAGAGGAAAGGGGAAAGGGAGAAGGGAGGAGTCAGCATGCCAGGGCTCCCCCTGCATCTGAAGAAGAGGTGGCTGGTCCAGCTTGTCAAACAGGGTGCTCACTCTTTGGCCCCAGTTTCTGCTCCCAGTGCTACTGGGCTTTTCAAGGAAGGCAGGCTGTCCCTTGGGACCTACTGGAGCACACTGGAGCCCACAGGAGGGTGGGAGAAATAAGATGCCACCGGGTCCTGTCCTGAGCTGCTCCCAGCCACCAGCCTCACCACATGGTGCAAGAGGGACCCCAGAACAAAGGAAGGATACAGACCAGCATGTCTGCTGGTGGCCCTGGGCACTTAGCTCATCCCAGTGAACCACACCGCCTCCTCAACCCACGCATTTAAAGCCTCCTTCTTCGTTTCTGGCTTTCATGTCTGTAGGAACATGAGCCAGATCTAACTCATCTCCGACAGACAATTCTGACTCACCCCGTGTCAGATTTTTATGAGTGGCTGTAATACAGTAAGATAGCAATGCTCCAACAAACGGACTGTTTCCTCCCACTTGACCTCAACAGTCTTATACATTTTCTTAGCGAAAACATCTTGTCTCCTTCCATTAAGCTCATAACGTGGTCTAATAGTATACATGTGCCTTCGTTAGATGCGAAGCAATACAGAGGTCCTTTTTTTTTTTTTTTTAAATTTTACAAGGTAAAGTCAGTGAACACATCCAACTTGAAGAATACGTCTCTAAAATGTCAATCCAGGCAAAGCTTTTTCTGCCTACAGTTTGGAGCCTACGTGGTGACATTTTTAAAATGCTTTCAGTCCCTCAGTGAGGCTCTTAGAAGCTAGCCAGGGCTTACTACGTGCCAGGCACTGTGTCAGGTGTTGGAGCTAAAGGGAAGGAGAGCTTGGAGGCTGGCTGGGGAGGGACATCCATGACACAACGACAGCTAGAAACGGAGGCCAGTGCTAGAAAAGAGAGAGCAGGCTGCATGGAGAGTGTGTACCATGGGGCTTGTGAGCTCACGAATAATTGGGAGTAACTGGAGTGGGGAGATGGGGGAGAGAAGAGGGTCTTCCCATCAATGGGAATCACCTGTGCTTGGAGGCAGGTGCCATGAGAGGTCTCCACAGGAATAAGTAGGCAGTGTGGTTGAAGGGCAGAGAGATGGGGCAGAACAGGCATCAGTCAGTTAGAGGGGTATGAAGAGACTGATGGGAGGATTATGGGTGCTTTTGGAGGACTGAGAATTTGTTAGAAGATCAGTGCAGATTTCTATGGAGACAAATGCCAGGAACTGATAGGTCTTTGAAAGGTCACTCTGGCTGCCTTTTGACAAAGGGTTTGGTAAAAGGCACTTACAGGTGTGAACACACCAGGTGGGAGGTGAGTGCAGGAAATCAGGTGAGGGAGCATGGGAACTTGGTCCGGGGGTATATAAGGGAGAATAGCCTTTAAGGAGTTCCACAAATTGGCACCAGCTGTGGCTTCATTACAGAGCTGGAAGGGGGAGGTGGGTGTGTCCTGGAGGTTACAGAAATTACATGAGAAAGGGAAGTCTTTTTAGATCTCTTTTTCAACTAGAGGAACTCTCACCTTATTGATAGAATTCCAGAGTGGGAACCAATGATATGAGGACATCTTTGAAAAGTCTGAATATGTTCTTCGACATCTTTGCAAGTGACGAGGAGACCTTGACCTTAGGAGGCCTTGGCCCTCTTTTTAGCCAGAAAGATTTCACCTACAGATTTGGGTTCTCCCTTTTAAAGTCAAGGAGTCAGTCCTTCCAAAGGACACCTCCTATCATTTTACCCTCTCATCATACCTCGCGTGCTGGCATCTCCAAGACCCTCTGTTCCAGGTTGAGAGTATCCACTTTGGCCGGGCTGGTCTTGCCAAGAACACCACCACAGGAAATCTAGAGCCTGTAGTGCTATTAATAACATCATCTAAGACTGTGTTTGCTGCCCTCTTGGCCTCTTCCCACCATGACTCACTGAAGCTTTTTACACATTGTATCCATTAAGCTATAGTTCCCAAAGCTCATCTTCTCTAGTGCCATTAGTTTTTAGGGGACCAGGCAAACCTTAAACTTGTCCCACTTAATTGGATCCCTGTGCCCCCACAATCTCTTTGAATGCCTTTCACCATGATCCTTGAATGAGATCTGAGACCACTGCTGGTACCTAACACTTCTTGGCACCTTGTCTGCTAGGTTCTTGGAAGAGGAGGTGGCTATGGAGGTGAGTGGGGATGGGAGTGGGAGGATTTCTCCCTTCACTTCCCTTTTTGTGTTTTCAAATAATGGGTTTTGAGGGGGAGGGAAAGGTTAACCAGACCATTTATTTTCCATCTCCACCGATAAAATGTCACACAGGAGAGAGGTGTCAGAAACGCACTTTCAGGTTAATTTTTTTACAAGGAAGATTGACTTATGAACCTACTTTGTTATTCCATTTTATTCAATTTCCCTGTACCTCCTTTTCTATGAAGTGTAACGGTAACCCATCATTGTTTTTATTGTTGGCACGTGCTTTGTGAACCATAAATTGTAGGCTATAAATGGGAGCGCTTTTCTTTTTTTTTGTAGTTTACGAAAAACTAATATTTTTTAAATTAATTTTTTATTTATTTTCAGCATAACAGTATTCATTCTTTTTGCACCACACCCAGTGCTCCATGCAAGCAGTGCCCTCTATGATACCCAACACCTGGTACCCCAACCTCCAAATCCCCCGCCCCTTCAAAACCCTCAGATTGTTTTTCAGAGTCCATAGTCTCTCATGATTCAGCTCCCCTTCCAATTTCCCCCACCTCCCTTCTCGTCTCTAACTCCCCATATCCATGAAAAACTAATTTAAAAACATTTATCCACCAGAGTACCCAAAGGGCTCCCATATAAACTATCTGTCGTTACATTATGTCCCGATGTGGAGCTCGATCCCAGGATCCTGAGATCATGACCTGAACTGAAGGCAGAGGCTTTAACACACTGAGCCACCAGCCCCAATGTATTCTCTTCAGTATCAGAATTTGTAACCAATTGACAGATGAGAAAGGAGGCAGTCAAGTGAAAAACAATAGGTCTTAGACCTGCAAGAAATTTGAATTAGATGAATTCAGCTACTCAGGCACTGTTTCACATTTTCAGATCTCTGCAGAAAAGGGGTTAACCTTTTTACAGCATGTAAAAGAGAAGACTATAACACATACTATGTGTAAGCATGTAAATATCAAAAAATATCCCATTAGTTGCTAAGACACACAGGGCCTCTATTTTCTCTCAAATTCATGAATATGTAGGAGCAATAAGTGAGAAGTGAATGTATACTCTTCACTTCGAAGTCTTTTAGAAATCTAAAATAAACATAACTGATGCTTTCCTTCTGATGGTCCCTCTGTTGGTCATATTGTATATGAGCCATGACATTTAGTTTTACAAAATTTATTGATGTTTGTTGATATGTTTTATCATAACTAATTTTCCCTCCCTTATCTAGATTCCCCAGCTTTCAGACAGGTGGACACTTCAATAAACAATACCCAAGGGATGTATCAAGTACTTCTTAGACATTCTCTCAGATCCTTGAGGTCTCATTTTGCCTAGGGATTTGCAATAGGTTCTGCCAGAGGCACCACTGTGACAACTGATGTCCATGGTCTATCTCCTGCTAAGCTCAAGAGGTCACTGGTTTCCAAGTTTATCTATACAATTAATGCATTCCAGCAAGTTCTTTTTTTTTAATATTAACAAACTTATTTTAAAGTTTATATGGAGAGGCAAAGACTCACAATAGTCAACATAGTGTTGAAGGAGAAGAAAGACTGAGGACTGACTTCAAAGTTTACCATAACGATGGGGCGCCTGGGTGGCTCAGTGGGTTAAGCCTCTGCCTTCGGCTCAGGTCATGATCCCAGGGGCCTGGGATCGAGTCCCGCATTGGGTTCTCTGCTCAGCAGGGAGCCTGCTTCTCCTCATCTCTCTCTCTGGCTGTCTCTCTGCCCATTTGTGATCTCTCTCTCTGTCAAAAAAATAAATAAAATCTTAAAAAAAAGTTTACCATAACGATAATTGTAAGCATGATATTGTAATACCACAGAAAGACTAGATTAAAGCAACAGAATATATATTATCAATTATATTTTATATTTAATAGAAAAGAAAAAGCAATAAAAGAGAGCAAAATACAATCTTTTAAACAAATGGTTCTGTAGCAATGGTGAAGCTAAATCTAAAAATATAAAATAAAATAAATCCAGGCAGATATCCTACACTCTTCACAAAAATTAACTCAGATTGGATTATAAACCTAAACATGAAACATGTAGAAGGTAATATAGAAGAAAATTTAAATGACCTTGGTTTTCGCAAAAACTTTAGCTACAAAAGCACAAGCACTGAATTTAAAAATGTCTACTCTGTGAAACACAATGCCAAGAGAATGAAAAGGCAAAGCACAGACTATGAGAAAAAATTTGCAAAATACACATCTGGCAAAGGACTGTTAATCAAAAATACACAAAGACCCCTTAAAACTCAACAATGGGGGAAAAACCTGATTAAAAATGAGCCAAAGACTTTAGCAGATACCTCACCAAAGAAAATATTACAGATGGCAAATAAGCATATGAAAAGATGCTTCACATCATATGTTCAGGAAAATGCAAATTAAAACAAAAAAGAGACACCAGTACATACCCAGAATCCAGAGCACTGACAACAGAACACGAAATGTTGGTGAGGATGTGGAGCAACAGGAATGTTCTTCCATGTCTATTGAGAATAAAGAATGGAAAACAACTTGGCAGTTTCTTACAAAACTAAACATATTCTTGCCAGATGATTCAGCAGTAGCAGCTCTTGGTATTTATCCAAAGAAGATGAAATCTATACCCACAAAGATGTCTATAGTAGTTTTATTCATAACTGACAAAAGCTTGGAAGCAACCAAGATATCCTTCCATAGGTGAAAGGTCCAATAAAGTGTAGTACATGCAAACAATGGAATATTATTTAATGCTAGAGAAATGAATTACCAAGCTATGAAAAGATATGGATATAAATATTTAATAAATATTTGATTTTAGGCTTCTACCAGTCTATCAATAGTATTAGTATATTTTAACAGTGAATGCTCAGCATTCATGAATTTACCTAATAAAACATTTTGGGTTCAATATTTTAAATACTTCAACCTCTATGATTATATTCCTAATAATTTTGAATTGGGGTAAATAAACCTTAATTTTTTGTAACTTGTTTCTTATTTCAAGAGAGCTCAATGAAATTTTAGAAAATAAAAATTTACAAAAAAAAAGTTTAGTTTACTATTGCCAAATAATTTAAAACTTTATCTTATATTCAAATACATATATTTTTCTAAATTGATTTATATGCTACTAAAACCAAAAACTTTTAGTTATACTAGATTTCATATCCTGCAATCAATGCCAGAAATCCATCTGGCAATGATTTGTCTTAAATAGAGTTAAGATGGGTGTTATTACAATGCAAGATGGAAACAAAGATAGTATAACAATTGGTGTTACATAACTTTTCCGTTTTGATCAAGTTACTAATCTACAAAAGGCTTTTATCAGTGACAGACTTGGGAATTTACAAAACTTTTAAACTAGCATGTGCGACTCATTCCTAGAAAACAACACAATCAATAACACTTTATTTAGATTAAATCATGACTATTTCTCCATTTGAATAAAAAAGGTAGCAACCCCAATAAGTTTATTGAACATGAAAAGTTGAAATGCTATAATGCTCCTAAGGAATTAAATGATCCAGTCAAGAATTACAAAAAAAGGATATAAATTACCAAAGTGTTTGTATAATTGTAATGTACAACTGCCCATTATCGTTCCATAGTGTAGGCTTGTACAAGAACTCTATAAAAGAACTCCACTTCTAAACTGTGGAAAATATGTTCCCTTTCCCCCTATATACAACTATTAAGCCATTCATTTAGCTTTTAAAATATCCACTTAATACAGGCTTTTTACACATTTGAACAGGCAGCAGGGCTCTATTCTTATCGCTTACATCTGAAGGATAGACTTCTAGCGTAAGAGGTAAAGCCCATAAAGGAGCCCAATAATAACAACAAAATACAGTTTAGTGAGCCCTTACAATCTTCCAGCTACCTTTCTGAGAATACTTCAGTTAATAAAACATATAAAATACCTGACCACAAAGAGCTCACATTCTTTTGAAATATAATAGTGAAATAAACCAATAATAGAGGGGCACCTGGGTGGCTCAGTCCATTGAGTGACTGCCTTTGGCTTGGGTCATGATCTCAGGGTCCTGGGATGTAACTCCCCAGCAGGCTTTCTAGGCAGTGGGGTGTTTTCTTCTTCCTCTGCGCACCCTCCCAATTCTCTCTCTCTCTGTCTCAAATAAGAAAATAAACCAGTAATAGAATAATAATTGATGGTTGATGGTGATAAGTGATACAAAGAAATACAAGAAAGGTAAAAGCCATTGGGGAATGCTGGGATGAAAGTTAATTTTATTTTGTTTTGGGTGGTTATATCTCATTTATGAGATGCTATTTGCACAAAGACCCAGGAAGTGAAGGAGAGTGTTATACAAATATTAAAGGAAAAGATTGCTCTAGGCAGAGCAAGTAAGTATATAGACTTTGTGTGAACAACTTGTCTGTTACTTTTGAGGAAAAGCAAGGAGGCCAATGAGGAGTTCATAGTGGTGGAGAGAGGAAGAACGTATTGATGTATGACCTTCTAGTACATTGAAACGCCTTCAGTTTTTATTTAATATGAAAGTGGAAGATACCAAAAGTCTTTCAACAGCAGAATAAAATCATATGACTTGATTTTTAGGTTAAATTGCTGTACCAAAATAAATTTGCATGGAGAAAGGAGTGCAGTATGTGTGGAAGTGGGGTTATCAATCAAGTCAATAATTCAGGAACATATGATGGTGTTTTTAGCATGCTGGGTGGTAATAGAAGTGGTGAGGTATGGTTTTCATTGTGTATATATTTTGATGGTGAATCTTCTGGTGAACAGGATGGGGTATGTGCAGGACAGACATCAACATTTATTTTACCTGCACAAACAGAAGGGTGGAGTCTTCATTCCCTGATATGGAGAGAACTCTGAGTTCAAATGTTCTTTCTCATTAAATGGCATAGTGATGATGAGGATTTAGTCAGACAGTGAAAGAGAGCAGTAAGCATAGTGTTAAGCGGTAAGACATTATAATACATTTGAACAAAACGTTGTGTTGGATCATCTGTTTATGTGAGTAAATAAATAAATAAATAAATAAAGCTTCCTGGGGTTCTAATAGAGGTAAAGAAGACTGTATATGATCCAAAGGGGCACGTGCACCAAATGTTTATAGCAGTAATATCCACAATAGCCAAACTATGGAAAGAACCAGTATGTCCATCAACAAATGAATGATATTTGTGTATATATATATATATATATATATATATATATATATATACACAATTGAATACTATTCAGCCATCAAAAGAAATGAAATCTTGCCATTTGCGTTGACATGGAAGGAACTGGAGGGTATTATGCTTAGCAAAATAAGTCAACCAGAGAAAGGCACTATTATATGATCTCCCTGATATGAGGAAATGGAGGTGCAATGTGGGGGGTTTGGGGAACAGGAAAAGAGTAAATGAAACAAGATGGGATCGGGAGGGAGACAAACCATAAGAGACTTTTAATCTCACAAAACAAACTGAGAGTTGCCGGGGGGTGGGGAGGTTAGGGAGAGGGTGGTGGGGTTATGAACATTGAGGAGGGTATGTGCTGTGGTGAGTGCTGTGAAGTGTGTAAACCTGGTGATTTACAGACCTGTCCCCCTGGGGCTAATAATACATTATATGTTAATTAAGAAGAAGAAGAAAAAGAAGAAGAAGAAGAAGAAGAAGAAGAAGAAGAAGAAGAAGACTACTATAAATCAAATGCTATGGTTTTCAGCATAGAGTGTGTAATCACGCATATTTTATTAAAGTAACCAAGTAAAAAGATGGTCGAAAATTGGAATAACAGAAAACATAAAAATCAGAGATTTTAAAAAGAGATATGGGACAGTGTAGAGAATATAGTCAATGATATTATAATAGTGTTATATGGTGACAGATGGTGGCTATATTTGTAGTGATCATAGAATAATGTATGGAGATATTGAAAACCTGAAACCAATGTAACACTGACTATCAACTACACTCAAATAAAAAAATAGTAAAAAGAAAACATTTTAATTTAAAAACATAAAAAGAGGGACAAGAATTTGAAAAGTGAATTTCAAAAAGAGTAAAGATGAGGCTAAGACATACTCTGAACCTTGAGGAAAACACCATTTTGAAAATTCTTCCCATTTTGAGAAAACTCAAATGAATCAATACCATAAAAGAACCCATTTTAACTGAGAGATGTAATGAATGCTCAAGAAATAATTTTATGACAGGATAATTCTTCCCTATGAAACAGCATACAGAAACCCGGGGAAACACCTGGAAGCCAAATAAACTATACTGAAAATAGGAATTAGGAAAAAGATAAATGATGAAAGATAAGAAAATTAGACCTGCGACAGAGACCTAGTGAAGAGAATTTTTAGCTTGTGGTTTAATGTTTTTGAGGATAATCTAGAGTTCATAACTGCCTTGAGGCAGGCTGGTTGTAGGCAGTTTAGGCAGACCCCTAAGAGAGGCCTACTTTGGGCAGGTGGTGTTGGAGGAGGCCATTGGGCTGGACAAAGACAAATCCAACCATTTGACTAAAGTGTCTGTGAAGATGTTGAAGTCAGATGCAGCAGAGAAAGACCTGTCAAACCTAATCTCAGAAATGGAGATGATGAAGATGATTGGACAGCACAAGGACACCATCAACCTGCTGGGTCCTGCACACAGGATGGTCCTTCGTACACTATCATGGAATATGCCTCCAAAGACAACATACAGGAGTACCTGCAGGCCCAGAGGCCTCCTGACCTGGAGTACTGTTACAATATCAGCCACAATGCAGCAGAGCAACTCTCCTCCAAGCACCCGGTATCCTGTGCCTACCAGGTAGCCTGAGGCATGGAGTACCTTGCCTCCAAGAAGTGCATACACCAAGACCTGGCCACCAGGGAAGTGCTGGTGACAAAGGACAACATGATGAAGATCTCAGACTTCAGCCTTGCCAGAGATATCACCACATCAGTTACTATAAAATGAGAACCAACAGTGGACTGCCTGTGAAGTGGATGGTCTCTAAGGCCATGTTTGACCAGATCTACATCCACCAGAGTGACTTCTGGTCTTTTGGGGTGATCCTGTGCAAAATTTTCACTCTGGAAGCCTCCCATATCCTGGAGTGCCTGTGGAGGTGGTTTTTAAGCTGCTGAAGGAGTCATTTGATGGATAAGCCAATAAGTGCACCAGAGAGTTAGACACAATAATGAGGGGTGGCTGGCATGTGGTACCTTCAAGCTGCTGGTAGAAGACCTGGATCATACTGTGGCCTTGACCTCCAACCAGGAGTACCCGGACCTGTCCTTGGCCCTGGAACAATACTGTCTATGCTTTCCCAACACCCAAAGCTCCACCTGCTCCTCAGAGAAGAATTCCACCTTCTCTCATGTGCCGTTGCCCAGGGAGGCCTATCTGCCCTGACACCCAGCCTCAAATGACTAGTATCCCTATTACTCCTGTCCAGATTCCGTCATAAGCTGTAACCCTTACCCCCCACCCTCCCTGCAAGACTCACTGCCTTCTCCTTTGTCCCTTTCCTACTGGCAGGAGCCAGCTGCCTACCTGAGGCCTTCACCCCTTGAAAGGCAGCTATGCTCACCACTATACCACCAACGCCCGCTGCCTTCACCCCTTGAAGTTCACCTCTCTTCCCCTTCCTCTTCCTCCTCCTTACAACCTACTCATGAAAGAAAGGAACAGAGAGGCAGGTACTTGCTCGTGGCTACTTCCTTCCCTCCCATATGTTGGACCAAGACCCCTCCCTGTCATCTGGTACTGCCTAGACGTCAAGGGAGTTGGAGATGAGGCATGCCAGTGAAAGCTGTCAGAGCTTTCCTGTTTTGGTTTTGTCTGCTTAGCATAACATGTAAGACTGAGTTCTGGTGGCAGGGACCTAGTCCTTGGGGCTATAGCACTAGCGAGGGGAGGTCAACTGCTCTGGGCCTTGGCTAAGAGCAAGCCCTGCTCCAGAGATATGGTGCCAAGGGCTTATTAATTTTGATACTAATTTGCTTTGCTGACCAAATACCTGGTATCCAAAGATGGGAAGGCAAAGACTGGAAGCAGTGTTGTGACCATGGGGTCCAGCCCCAAACTATGAAGAAAACACAAAGTGTATAAATCTGAGTAAGTATATATTTACACACCTTTTTAAATAGGTTGTTATCAAAGATTTAATCAATGGGTAATATGCTCCTCGTGGCTGGGAAGCATCTGTTGCCATATATTAAAAACAAAGAAAAGAGGTGTCTGGGTGGCTTCCTCCAAGAAGTGTCCCTTCTTTTCAGGTCATGATCCCAGGGTCCTGGGATGGAGCCCCACATCAGGCTCTCTGCTCAGTGGGAAACCTGCTTCTCCTTTTCCCTCTGCCCTGCTTATAGTTCCTCTTCCTGTCTCTCTGTCTGTCAAATAAATAAAATATTTAAAAAAAAAACAAGAAAGAAACAAAATGTTTTTAAAAGGTCTTTTTTTTTTTAATTTTCTAGGGGTGCCTGGATGACTTAGTTGTTTAAGCAGATGTTTGCCTTTGGCTGAGGTCATGATTCCAGTGTACAGGGATCCAGCCCTGCATGGGACTACTTGCACCCCAAGGAGCTTGCTTCTTCCTCTCCCTTTGCACATGATTCCCCCTGTTTGTGTGCTTCTTCTCTCTCTCTCTCTCTCTCTTTCTCTCTCTCTCTTGCTGTCAATAAATAAAATAAAATCTTTTACTAAATAAATAAATTTCTAAACCTACTTTCATTTTAGGTCCCTTAACAAAAATTGCTACTGCTTCATTAAAAAAAAAAAAAAAAAGATAATTTAGAAAGATGATTCCAGAGTTAAAAAGCTGTTTTGTTTCTTTGTCAGGATTCAAAAGTAAAAGAAAAAATATGCTATATTAACTCTAATCACACTATAACTTTGGTGGTTATATCAAGATAATGAAAAGTGATTTTAAAGCAAGTTTTATTATCAGACATAAAGATCAAGTCAAAATTAAAGAAGAGTAAAAGGATGAATTCATCAGGGAGTATAATAATTCTTTTTTTTTAAAGATTTTATTTATTTATTTGACAGAGAGAGATCACAAGTAGGCAGAGAGGCAGGCAGAGAGAGAGAGAGGAGGAAGCAGGCTCCCTGCTGAGCAGAGAGCCCGATGCGGGACTTGATCCCAGGACCCTGAGATTATGACCTGAGCCAAAGGCAGCGGCCTAACCCACTGAGCCACCCAGGTGCCCCGGGAGTATAATAATTCTTGACTTTTAATATGTAACAACAGATTTGGGGATATATAGGGAAAAACTAAGAACAAAAATCATAACTTCTACCTTGGACGACAAATGGAAAATAATTTCAACACCCTTATTTTAAGATTACATAGACAAATGGTCATCACATTGGTAAGATATGTAAGACTTGAACAAAATGATCAACTAACTAGATATGCTTGATATTACATTACAGTAACTGAACTAATTGAGGTCAGTCTTTGGTGAATCACAGAAACAGGTGGAGTTGTCAAACAAAGTAATCTTTGTTTACAACATACAAGGAGTTCACAGGGAATAAGTTCCAAAGCCTGGACTGTTTGAACAGGAGAGAGATTTTTATTTAGTATTTAAGATGAATACTCAGAAGGGAGAGTTTTATTATCCCGTGTATGGTTGGTCATAAGGTTGTGGATGCATGCACATCCACATATGTATTTGTGCAATATGTATTGCATGTTCACCTGAATGAAGCTTGTATTCCACCGAGGGCAGAAATGTCAACGTTAGAATAAAGCAGAGGTAACTGTTGGACAAGGGAAAGGGACTCTGCAGGCTTCAAGAGCAGATATAAACTAGATGGGGTCTTGGGCTCATTTTCTGGGACAAGGAATGCAAGGCCTTGATTTCTTTTGAAATAGCACTAGGAGTTTTACCACTGATTTATTGTCTCAATAGCTTAGGCTATTTCCTGGTCTGGTGGTGACTGTTAGTTTTCCCATTGCCTTGTTCCCTCAAAATCCTTAATGAGTGAGGTTTTTGCATTTCTTTGTAAGAACCTCCCAGGAAGTTTTGGAAGAAGTGTGCTTGGGCAAGTACACAGGTGGGGTATAGATCATTGAAAATAGCTGGGGACAAAAAATGACTTTTCTTATGTCAGGAAAACTATATCTCTTCTTTAATTTTCTAGGAACCTCTAACTCTTTCTGCTGATGTTACCAGCAGGCATCTGAGATATTACTGATTGTTCTCTTGAACCTAAGGAAAAGGAAATGTAGAAATCAAAAGACAAAACTTTAAAATCTATCTTCCAACTCATCAATTCAC
Source organism: Mustela nivalis (assembly GCF_964662115.1). NCBI lineage: Eukaryota > Metazoa > Chordata > Mammalia > Carnivora > Mustelidae > Mustela > Mustela nivalis. The sequence continues at coordinate 76,367,231 of NC_139040.1, forward strand.
TGCAGCCACCTCTCTGTCTTTCCCTTTCTCTTTTTCTCTCTTTCTCTTTCTCTCTCACTTTCTCTCTCACATACGCACAACACACGCAAATCAACTTAAAACAATTTTTAATTTTCCCTATTCCATTTTAATATACTTAAGGCATGATCATTTTCTTAGTAAATACAAGGAAAAAAAATCTAGGATTCCATCATTCTGTGTGATTAAAGTATTGAGCAATTTACTTCCAATAGCACTTATAAAAACATATTTTATTTAAGGAATATTATATAATCAGGTGCCTGCATTTTTCTTATTCTCTAACTAGTGTTATTTGGCAATTAATATTTTGTCAATCAATATTCCCCTATACCTGAATGTGTGGGCAGTGAGAGATGAGTTAGAGGCAAGGATGGTGAACACTCCCAACAACTGCAGACTACATATATCTTAAGCCATGATTTTCTTTGCAAAGGTCAACATTGATAATGTTCTAGTCATACCTCCGTGTACCAGGAAAGAAGTAGCATATTTCTTGAAAGACACAGCTATCAAAGCTCCATTGAGAAACTGAAAAGATGGAGAAGGGATTTGCAAATTAAATATCTGAGAATGGACATCTACTCTGATTATTTAAAAATGAATAAAAATAAAAAACCTTACTAATAACCAAACAGAGTATCCAATTTTACATGTGAAGGAAATAATGGAAGAGCCATGTCACCAAAAGTATATGGATGGCTTATTAAGCACATGGCCAAATTCTCAACATTTAAACATTAAAGAAATAAAAATTAAAATCATAATGAGACATGCTTACATATCTATTAGAATGGCTAAAATTATAAAGGCTAATTGTACTTGGTCTGAGCTAGATTGAGAAGCAACAAAAAATCTAAACTGTTGTTGGCATATATCATGATACAACCACTTTGGGAAATAGTTTGAAAATTTTTTTAAATGCAAAATATGTTGCAGTTACACAAATAGCCATTTTATTCTAGGCATTTAACCAAGAAAAACAAACCCTATGTTCATACAAGGACTTGTATATGAATTTCATAGCAGCTTTATTTTTAAGAATTGAAAACAGTGGAAATGTTCATCAATGTCCATCAATAGAGCAAAGACAATTGGAGATTCTCAAAGTAATGATGCTGAGAAAAGAAAATCCAGGCAATGAATTGTATATACTGTGTGATTCCATGACTACAAAAAATCTAGAAAATACAAATTTATATATAGTCACAGTCATCAAATATATGGTGTGATTTTAGTGCCTTCTTCTGTGCTCCCTTAGCTTCCTACACTTGGATCTTCGAGCATTTGTTACACCATGTGAAAATATGAACTCTTTCTCTTTATTCTGTCTTACTAGAATAAGAATCCTTGAAATTTTATGGACATTTGAACTCTCAGTTATTAGCAGAAATTCTATCACACAGTAAGTTTCCAAATATAAAAGCCAGAGTTTTACAATGACTTCTAAGCTTTTACATGATCTAGCCAGTCATTTAACCTCTGTGACCTCTTTCCCTGCTACTCTTCAGTCACTCACAGTGGCCTCCTTGCTATTCCTCAGATATGCCAGGCATGATCCAACCTTATGGCCTTCAAGATAGCCAATTCCTTTGTCTGGAGTGACCTTATTGCTGATAGTTCTGCGCAAATTCATCACCTTTCCATACATTTGTTCAATTGTCAGCTTCATTGTAACTACCCTGATCTTTCTATTAAAAATTTTAACTCCCCATCCCCTGCCTAGCAACCTTGATTTTTCTCACCCTGATCGAATTTTTCTTTTTCCCCATTGTACTCTTCCTTTTTGAATGCACTATGCCATTTTTATTAAGGTTTATAGCTTTGAATTGTCTCACCCATTAAAATAAAAGTTCTACAAAGCCAAGTATTTCATTTACCAGTGTAGTCTGAAGTAATATCTGCCATATAATAGTTCAGTACACAACTGGTAAATTTCAAAATAAATTAATGTTGAGAGTATACTGAATTTCATAAGTCATTTCAATAGTTTTTTCCAAAAAAATAAACTACGTAAAACATACCTTAAATTTACTTTCAAAATATTTTATAGCATATAATGGACAATATACATAAGCCTTAAAGAAACAATCCTATAATTAACCATTTCATACCTACTTAAAAACTGCATAATACCACACTCTTAGATCCTCTTTGAATGCTCTAAAATAGCCCTTCAAAGGAAATACATTTTTAAAAATCACAGATTTTTTGGCAAATAATTTAATAAAATAAAAGTTTCATTTATCTATGTAGATCAAAATAAATGTTTTTTTTTAAAGATTTTATTTATTTATTTGACAGAGAGAAATCACAAGTAGTCGGAGAGGCAGGCAGAGAGAGAGAGGGGGAAGCAGGCTCCCTGCTGAGCAGAGAGCCCGATGCGGGACTCGATCCCAGGACCCTGAGATCATGACCTGAGCCGAAGGCAGCGGCTTAACCCACTGAGCCACCCAGGCGCCCCCCAAAATAAATGTTTTTAATAAGCATGAAATTATAACTCTGAAGTGTGCTAAAATGAAACCACCTGCTAAGGGTGAGAGAACAAAAATAAACATCCTTTTTCCAAATAAGAGGAATTTATTACCTTTGAATCAAAGCATGTGGATTTGTTTAACTGGCAATAAAGCAATATGGAGACACAAACCATAGAAAGTCATATTTTAGATTTCCAAAAGACTTCGAAGTAAAGAGTATACATTTTTTAATTGCTACATAATGCTACATAATGACAAGATGACAGGTTGTGACAAATAGCATTTTAAAAGCTCTACTCATAATGGAACGGAAGATGTCATTTCCCTATAATTTTATATATGTCTTTAATTTACTATATCTGGATACAACATATTACCAAACAGATGTTCATCAAAGACTGAATCATTTTTAATGGAACGTAATAATTTGAACCTACATCTATTAATCATTTTTTTCGATCTAAGACTTATAGTCTCGCTAAACATTTTATCAGTTGTTGACAAAATTCAAAATAAATAGGATAAAAAGTCGTGTTTGGGGGCTCCTGGGTGGCTCAGTGGGTTAAGCCGCTGCCTTCGGCTCAGGTCATGATCTCAGGGTCCTGGGATCGAGTCCCGCATCATGCTCTCTGCTCAGCAGGGAGCCTGCTTCCTCCTCTCTCTCTGCCTGCCTCTCTGCCTACTTGTGATCTCTCTCTGTCAAATAAATAAATAAAATCTTTAAAAAAAAAAAGTCGTGTTTGGAAAAGTAGATTTCTTTTCAAATTTGCATTTAAATGAAAATATTTGCTGATATTTTTAAAACTTTAAATGTAATTTTATATATATCTGACCTATCAGATGATATAAAATTTTTGGAGAAAATATGACATATTTTTTGATCTTGGTTGAAGGTATTAATAAAGAGCAACTGTTTGTATTATTTGTATTGTGATATCTTAGTCAATAAACATGAATAACTGGTATAAAATATGTTTTTTTAAAAATTTTATTTATTTACTTGACAGAGATCATAGGAAAGCAGAGAGGCAGCCAGAGAGAGAGGAATGGAAGCATGCTCCCAGCTGAGAAGAGAGCCCACTGTGGGACTCAATCCCAGGAACCTGGAATCATGACCTGAGCCGAAGGCAGAGATTTTAACCCACTGAGCCACCCAGGCGCCCTAAAATATGTTTTTTTTTTAATATAGAAGTATAGTTCTTGCCAAAATATGGAACTAGCTGGAACTGAATGCCTCCTTCAAAGTCAGCTCTGGAGAAATTATGCCAGTGTAATATGGAACTATTTCAGATATTAACCAAAAAGAAAGAAATAATGATAAATTCCTTAAAAGACTCAAAGTTGCCCTTGACTGGTATGTTTCAAGCTCTATTCCTGGTTTGAAGACAGGTTTTAACAGGCCTGTCACTGTAGAAATCCGCTGGATGTTTAGAGGCTATCAGAACTGTACAAAAACCTTGAAGGGGTAAAGACTTGAAAATTCTTTAGAGAGATTAGCTCCCTAAGGCATTATTCCTCCACACATTTTCCTCCAATCAATTAAGACTGATGGATGAGGGGCACCTGAGTGGCTCTCTCATCACGTGGGTGGTGGGTTAAGCCTCTGCCTTCATCTCAAGTCATGGTCTCTGGGTCCTGGGATCCAGCCCCACATCGGGCTCTGCTCAAAAGGAAGCCTGCTTCCCTCCCTGCTTGCCTGCCTCTCTGCTTACTTGTGATCTCTCTCTCTCTCTTTCTCTCTCTGTGTGTCCAATAAATAAATAAAATCTTTAAAAAAAGGCTGATGGATGATAAATTATGAAAACTGCTCCCTCCAAATGATGCTTCTTCATAAGGATTTAAGAATTTAAAATTGTAAGAATTTAAAATTGAAACTTGATCATAGGATTTATCTTATAGAATAACATCAAGTGAAGGCAGTTATTATTAGTTCTGAAGTATTTGTGATTCTGAATTCTTGGCCTCATTAGTAAATTTAGTTTTAATTTCTCCCATGGAGTGGTGATTGGCCTCAGTCTTTCATTGATGTACATCATTGGGTCAAATGAGATGTGTGTGCCCAGAACTATATATAATCTTTTTTGTATTTCACTGGAGATGGCATTTCTGAGTTTTGTTCACTTGAATTTCGACAGATGTTTAAATAGTCACTTCTAGAGTTGGCCCTGGAGAATATCTTCCTTTTTTTCTCTTCCCGATTCACTGAAAAACCCTGACTAATTCACATTATCACAGTGATATCATAATTCAAGTTTTTCCAAACACTATAGCTGCAAAATAGAAGGAAGCTACTCAAAATGGAATACTATTGTGAATGATTGAGAAAGAAAACATTATTATAATTAAGCTACCAGGTTTCAATGTATTTTATTGTTGCTTAGAAAATCCTAGCATACCCAGACTTTACAGAGATTTGATGATCCTAAGAAGAGCTGAACTCATGGACCAAAATAACTATGCACATAAAAAGTACAATTACTTAACTAAAAAATATGATGTGGTTAACTTTATATGTCAATCCAAGTGTTATTGGAACAGGAATTAAAAAAATAGCTTAGGGGCGCCTAGGTGGCGCAGTGGATTAAGCCACTGCCTTCAGATCAGGTCATAATCTCAGGGTCCTGGGATCAAGTCCTGCATCAGGCTCTCTGCTCAGCAGGGAGTCTGCTTCCCTCTCTCTCTCTCTGCCTGCCCTCCGTCTACTTGTGATCTCTCTCTGTCAAATAAATAAATAAATAAAATCTTAAAAAAAAAGAATGACTGTACTTTTAAAAAATAGCTTAAAAGGAGCGCCTGGGTGGCTCAGTGGGTTAAGCCACTGCCTTCCGTTCAGGTCATGATCTCAGGGTTCTGGGATCAAGCCCCACATCGGGCTTTCTGCTCAGCAGGTAGCCTGCTTCCCTTCCTCTCTCTCTGCCCACCTCTCTGCCTACTTGTGATCTCTCACTGTCAAATAAATAAATAAAATATTTTTAAAAATAGCTTAAAAGTATATGATAAAATAATGATATACATATACAAGGAAAAGAAAGATACTATACTGTGAATATAAATTAAGTGAAAATTGTTGAAATAAAGAATACAATAAATGGAGACTAAGATGAATATAGCTGTAAAATAAATAAATGAGTTGGGAAAAACAAACAAACAAATTAATGACTTCTGCCCAAATACAGCAGAAGAGAAAAAAAAATAAAGAAAATATTTAAATAAGTACTGAGATAAATTTTGGAGAATTAAAGAAAGATAAAAGATACCAGACTTAAAATGATGCCAAACATGAGATATCAGAAACAAAACAAAACAAAAACTACACACACTAAAAACCACTCATATACATTATGGTGAGTTTTAAGAATATCAAAAACAGAGAAGAGCATAAATGATGCCCAAGAGAAGAACAGATCACCTAAAATGTACAAGAATAATACTGACAGCACAATGCTCAATAGTAATAGCATATAAAGAGACAGCTGGGAGTTTTTATAGATGGAAAAGATATTTGAAACTAGGTATTATACATCAATCCAAATTATTGATTAAATTTGAGAGCACAGTAAAAATACAATGAAGCATGTTAGGTCTTAGAACATTTATCACACAGAGACACACATTTTGGAAAACTTCCTTGGAAGACAGCTCAATTTAGATAGAGAAAACAGAATTATGTACTCAAAGGCACATTTTGAAGGAAGGATTGAATATAGTCTGCACTGCAAATATTCTTTAATCGTATGTTCTGAATTTCCTAAATTTAAGAAGTATTTGTTCAAATATTTACCTTTAAATAAATCCTAGGAGACTTTTTCTTGGATTCTGGAAAATCAGTCCATTTGGATACAAATCTTTTTGTCACTGATGGAAATTTTGATAGCCCTTAACTGTGGAATGCCTAATGTATTGTTACAGCAATTGTGATTTGCCAACACATGGGTGATGTGTGTGTGTTGTGTGTGTTTATTTTTATTTTTGATGGTTTTACTCTTCTATGAGATTTTTAAGTAGACATGATTTTAATAAATTATGATTTGTTGAAATTTATCTGAGGTTATATATAATAAAATGAAATTTGTGTGAACTAAAGAAGTGCATCTCCATTTTCTTTGTTTTAAGAGTAGACTGGTCTTTAAAAATTGTCCAAAGAAGTACATTATATTCATTATTAAATTTGATAATATACAATAAAGTATTTATGGTCATATTGGACCATATCAAATTCTACTATTAATTCATATTAATAATTACCATAAGAGGAAAAAGGGATATTTTTCAAAATAAAAATTAGCGTATTTTTCAGAATATGATATAGTGTTATTCACTGAACTGAGGGAACAAATGTCAAAGTCTAACACAGTTTACAGAATGTTTTAACATAAATTGAAATTTAAATCTGACCAAATTTCACAGTTTTAAGTAAAATGATAGCACTTTATATCCTTGAAAAGTGGTAAGTGACCCAAAACATGGCTTAGAAAAACAAATTTAACACTACACTAGTCTGAGATGGTTAAGTTATGGTACAACTTGCCATTGTGTATCATCAAATGGTATATTTTTTTCTTTTGGGCTTGTCATTATATTTTATTTTAGCCATTCTGGTAAGTGTGTAGTGATATCTCAGTGTCATTTTAATTGCATTTCCTTGATGTCTAATTATGTCAAAATATATTACTTTGATGTTTAATGCTCTGAGCTTTCTCAGTTCAAGACCATGAAGCCACTTAGGAAAAATACAGTTGCAGAGGCACTCATAGACCAACTCTTATTTCGAAATAAGAAGAAACATTACTACCCATTCCAACAAAAAATAGATTTGTTATGCAGCAGGGATTTTATAAATTACCTGACACAACTTATATAGTAAGATGAAATGGGACAGGCGGCTTCTTGCAGCTATATACAACATCATTTTAATTTCAATTTTCAGTATAATTTTTCCAAGGTATACACAGAATATATATTTAATGTAAATTGTGAACATTTTAAACTCTGTATATGGAAATTAGTCAATTTTAAGTTTATAACAATCAAAATTAACGGAAGTTTATTTTAAAATAGTTAGCTTTCTCTGCATTGCAAGACAGAATAATCAAGAATTGGTAAGAAAAAAGTAATCTCTGTAAAATTACCGGGGGTGCATTATAAAGTGTTCGGTAACTGATCAAACTCACAATTTGGATTGAATGGCAAGTGATTTTTAAAATCTGGAACTCATTGTCAATTTTTTTTCTTCATTGTGTCTTAATAAATTACTGTGTTCATTTGCATGGAAGTGAAGAAAAATGCATGACATTTCATCTCAACACTAACACCTTTAACAGGCAACTCTGAATGTACTTTACAGCAGTGTAACAAAGTAAAGATCAATGATGTTTCATGAAATATTTGTTATAATTCTCAAGGAGATAGGGAGTTTGTGCAAAAATGCAAATCACTTTGCGACTAAACACATTGTTTATTTCAGCTAATTTTAAGAAAATATGCTGAGAATCTCTCAAAAAAGGAAGCAATGATTTAGGTTTGCCTTCAAAATCCTTATCTAATCCTGAACCAACAGCACATAGTTCAAAGAGCAACTAATTTGAGTAGCTCCAATTTACACATTTCCTAACAATGCTTAATTTAGTGGAATTTCTGTAAAATTATGTTAATTTGATGTAATGAAAGACAAAAGTTCAAAAAGATCATCCTTAATTTATATAGATGCCAAACTGCATTTTCTGAATGACGCCCAGGAACGTATTTTCAAAAACAAACAAACAATGCCAGAACCACTATTAGGTCATCTCTAGGCAGAAAGTGACTCAGAGCTTACATTACTCTCTCCCTGAAAGTATACTGTAGGCACTGAAACTACTACCCTGAGTCTGTGCTATCAAATTCCTTAAGTTAGAAAGTTTTAAAACCCGTCTGTGTGGAGTATTTCATTTACAGATAGAGATTTGGTTGTTTATACATTTTCATACTTGATTTTTAGGGTGTAATAAGTATGTTTTAAAATTCATGGTGGTTTTGAATACTGTTGGATAATTGTGCTAAAATGGTATATCCATTCCTCCTAGGAAACAGAAAATATAGAAAGGTAGTGCTTTTCAAATCTGACATCTTTGAGTCATTGCAGTATCATATAAATGCAATAGGAAAAGTGTCATTCATGTTTATGATATTTTCTATAAATAAATTAGAATGTACTGGAGGCCTGATATAAAGTGGGATGCCTAAACTTCAGTAAGATCTTGTTTTCAATTCAAAATAAATTTTATTTTTTATTTTTTTATAATGTCCCTCAATTTCAGATAAGCACCCCCATAAGGTCCACTCCGTTTTTTTTAAGATTTTATTTATTTTATTTGACAGATAGAGATCACAAGTAGGCAGAGAGGCAGGCAGAGAGAGAGGGAAGAGGAAGCAGGCTCCCTGCTAGGCAGAGAGCCCGATGCGGGGCTCGATCCCAGGACCCTGGGATCATGACCTGAGCCAAAGGCAGAGGCTTTAACCCACTGAGCCACCCAGGCGCCCCCAAAATAAATTTTAAATTGAATTATGCACCTCTAAGTTCAGAGACAATAAACATCAACCAACACAATTAATAAGTTCTATTTCTTGAAATTTCGGGAACATTGATAGTCTCATCTCCTGGAAGAACAACAGCTAAAATTTTTGGTCATGGATTCCTGCTAAAATATCACTTTCCCAAAGAAAATTAATGTTATGAATTTTCATTGATTGTTATTGATCATGAAGAATATAACAACCACGATAAAAAGAGTAGGAAAAACATGATATCTCATCTGTAAGGGCATGTGGAAAGTAGGAAATGCTAATAAAAATAACTACCATTATTTCCTAAGTTAACATAATATAACAGAACAAAAATATTTCAAAACAATGTTTTCTTTTTTTTTAAGATTTTATTTATTTATTTGACAGAGAGAGATCACAAGTAGGCAGAGAGGCAGGCAGAGAGAGAGGAAGAAGCAGGCACCCTGCTGAGCAGAGAGCCCAATGTGGGACTCGATCCCAGGACTCTGAGATTATGACCTGAGCCAAAGGCAGCGGCTTAACCCACTGAGCCACCCAGGCGCCCCCATAACAATATTTTCTAGGCTCATTCTGATAACTCTTTTCTACATTCAAATTTAAAGGTTGAGGCATGTGATATATATTACACAAAAAACATCCCAAGGCATTCGTTAAAAAAAAAAAACTCTTAATAAAGAACAAATCCAAAGGAATTTCTTTTCTAATTTAATTAACAAATTATGAATCGACTTACCTATTTCATCACAGTGTATCAGGCACCAATAATATTTTTTAATCATCACACCTGATGCAATAGTTACCATCTTTCAGACATACTGATCATGAACATGTAAATAAACAAGAGCACCGTAGCTTAAGATCTACCTGCATAAATATAGGCTACTTCAGACAATCTCTTCACCACAACATAGCAATGAATAGAAATCATACATGCTCTGTATGGACATACAGATGAGATAGAAGGGGATGGATGTTAATATATGCAGAATCTTTATTAATTACATTGTAAACCATAATATGGAAAAACAGAATACAATTTTAGAAATACCCAGGTCACCATCATTGTTTTATTTTTATATGTGTAGATAAGGAGTTTAATAAACAATCCATGACTATTCAACTCCTTATATTTTGAAAATTTTAGCAAAGGTAACAAACCTAGCACCTAGAAAATTGTACCTATCTGCAACATACGGCTTTGCCAGCATGGTAGAGGAAAAGCAAAACAAAATAAGTAAGAAAAGTTTAACATTTCACAAGAGATTTGCTTTTATTTTTTTATTTTTTAATTTTTATTTTTCATTTATTATTTACTTCTATTTTCTACTTTATTTTAATGAAAATGTCATGACCATAACATAAGAGCAGAATTAAACCAACATGAGAAATTATTTTTTCATAAGTTAAAATAAACTAGCTTGGTGATTAATTCAAAATTATATTACAAACTTCAGTGTTCTTGTAGTAAGTATCACTGCATAAACAAATGAGTCAGGAGTCATAAACTAATGATGATTCTAAATGTTATTTAGAGAGACATTCTCTTCTTAATATATTTCAAATATTCTACACAAGGCAAAGTGGATCCAAGTAATCTGTAGGCAAAATAAGATTTTAGAGAAGTATATATTTCCAACAGTATTTATAAAATATTACCTTTATGTAAGGCATCATCCTGGACTTTGTGGAAAACACACAAAGGAGTAAGAAGTGGCCCTTCAAAAAACATATACAATATCAAGGTTTAACATGAAGCAGCATGTCTTCTCTAAGTAAAAAAAACATTGTACCAACTGACTTTACTGAAACTTTATATTTATTGCTCTCATTTTAGGTCATAGTGTCCTTCTGCATGCAGGCTGCTATAACGGACATGATATAGACTTAATAGCTTATAAAGAACAGGAATTTATTTCTCACAGTTCTAGAACGGAGAAGTTCAAGATTAAGGAATGGGCAGATCCAGGGAGAGCCCACTTCCTCATAGATGGCTATCTTCTCACTGTAAACGTACATGATGAATGAAGCAAGAGAACTCTCTGGGGTCTTCTTTAAAAGGACTGTAATCCCACTTATGACCTAATCACCTCCCAAAGGCCCCTATGTTTTAATACTAGCACTTCCAGAGTGAGATTTCATAATATGATTTTGGAAGACATAAACATTCACACCATAGTATATATAAACAAAAAAAGACACAAAAACAACAAACAAAAAAATTATTTTAACTACCTATTATTTTCAACTACATAAACTTTTAATTTGTTTCTATATAATATTAAATAACTCATTTGAGTGATTCACTTATATCCAATGCATCTGAGTGCAATTAAATCTGCTTACCCAGCATATCCAGCAGCATATTTCTTCAGGCTATCCCATTCCCCACCTTACAGGATTTACCACAATTAGAAGACAGGGGATAGAGGATAGATAGATAGATGTATACATAAACACACTTGTACATACACATATGCATATTTTTTCCTGTTAATGATACTCATGCAAATAAAATTTAAGCTCAAGGAAACCTGTCTTGTGTGTTACTTAATATCCAGTTTTTAGTCAACATCCAAAAACAAATAATCCAATAAAAACATGGATAGAAGACATGAACAAGTGTTTCCCCAAAGAACACATTCAAATGTTCTGTAGATACATGAAAAGATGGCCATCATCATGTATCATCAGGAAATTGCAAAGCAAAACTAGAAAGAGATACCACCTCACACCTGTCAGAATGGCTAAAATCAACACTACAAGAAACAAAAGGTGTTGGAGAGGATGTGAAAAAGTAACACTTGTGGGGGCTGCCTGGGTGGCTCAGTGGGTTAAGCCTCTGCCTTCAGCTCAGGTCATGATCTCAGGGTCCTGGGATCAAGTCCCACATCGGGCTCTCTGCCAGGCATGGAGCCTGCTCCCTCCTCTCTCTCTCTCTACTTGTGATCTCTCTCTGTCAAATGAATAAAATCTTAAAAAAAAAGAAAAAGTAACAATTGTGAACTGTTGGTGGTGATGCAAACTGATACAGCCATATTTGAAAACAGTATGGAATTTCCATAAAATTTAAAAATAGAAGTCCTTTGTGATCCAACAAACCTGTTGGTGTGTATTTACCCAATGAATATAAGAAAACTTATTCAAAGGGATGCTAGCACCCCTATGTTTATAGCAGCATTATTTATAAAGCTAAGATATGGAAAGCGCCCAAGTATCCATCAATTGATGAATAAAGAATAAGTGGTATCTATATACAATGGAATATTATTCTGCCAAAAAAAAGACTGAAATCTTGCCATTTGCAATAACATGGTTGGAACTAGACAGTATAATGCTAAAAGTGAAATAAGTCAGTCAGAGAAATACAAATACCTTTACTCATATATGGAATAAAAGAAACAAAACAAACAAGCAAAGGGGAAATAATAAGACATAGAAAGAGAAACAAAGCAAGAAACAGACATTTTATTACAGAGAACAAACTGATGGTTACTTGACGGTATCTGAAAGGAGTGATGGATTAAATAAGTGATGGGGGTTAATTAGAGCACTTGTCATGATGAGCACTGAGTGCTATATGTTATATTGTACACATGAAACTAATACAACCATATATGTTAACTAACTGGATTTCAAATGAAAATTTTTTAAAATCCCAGTTTTTAGCTCACATTCTGGCTTACAAAAGGGATTTAGTCAGGAATTTGGAGATTAGTTAATGAACAAAAAAGGGGTGAACAGGCAGTTGTTAGATAAAATTACTATCCTTTCTGGCATGATCTTATACCTTTTATCTAGAATTATTTTTAGCACTTTAGACTCTTCCTATTTTATTTTGAATCATTAAAAAAACCTTCCTCAAAGGACCTTAGACTCCATCCAATTTGAGCAACAGTGTGAGAGAGGAAATGGTGTCCAGGAGGAAAAAAAAAAAAAAAGATGAAACTACTATTGTTTACCAGTGAATGCATAGTTCTTCCACAGAAGAAGCTCTAAATGGTCATGGCTCCAGCTTTATATGTGTTCAGTCATATGTTCAGAAGTAGGTAACACTATCAAAAAATATAAAGCATCTGAGATTATTTTCCCTTATTTGAAAGCTGGTGTATGAGTCTGCCGTAGTTTCTTGGGTGTTGATAGAAGACGCAGACTCATGGTTCAGAAATAATATAGTTTATTATTCACAACAATAGAGGTAGCCAGAATATTAACAGTATTTGTGTGTGTGTGTGTGTGTGTGTTTGTGTGTGTGTTTGTGTGTGTGTAGGGATGGGAGTTATATATCAGTTCTGAGCCTCAGTTCCCACAAGAAGAATCAAAACAGAGGCAGAAAATATTTGCAAACACAACAGGTTAAGTTAAAAAAAAAAGATACTATTTCTGTCTTCCAAGTCTATTCAATACAACCATCTTCAAAGGATGGCCTAGAACAAATAATAAATGCAGAAATGTAAGCAACCAATTGAAAAGTGTCTCCCAAGAAACACACTTTGAGAGTCTTCATTTGACAAAAATACTATAGGATATTACATGGATCAGGTGCATTGAATACTGGAAGGTTAAAACTACAAGGGACCAAATATTTTTAAGCAGTTCTGGCATCCAGTAGAGTTCAAATAGGTTTTATAAGATTGAGGAAAGAAGCCATCAAAACCTGGGCCCAGGGGCACCTGGGTAGCTCAGTGGGTTAAGCCTCTGCCTTCGGCTCAGGCCATGATCTCAGAGTCCTGGGATCGAGCTCTGCATCAGGCTCTCTGTTCAGCAGGGAGTCTGCTTCCCCCCCCCCCCGATATTTGCCTACTTGTGGTCTCTGTCTGTCAAATAAATAAATAAAATCTTAAAACAAAACAAAACAAAAATCCTGGGCCCAATTTTCCCAAAAGTATGATGCTGATTCTAGTCTCTATGATGTTATCCCTTGAAGACAATGTCTCTAATTGAGTTGAATTAGTTTAATAAAGAGCATACCCCCATTTGTTGTAGGAGATGAACAATATGCAAGAAGCAAAATGCCACATGGAAGCCACCTGGTCTTCAGTGGAACATAGAATCAGTTCCTTTGGGATGAATTTGTTCCACATTTGACTTCCCACTTAAGGGAAAATAAGAGTGCCTTCTAATAGATTTTAAATAGGAAATGACAACGGAAGCTTATACAAGATTATAAAATGGGAAATTTCATTTAGATAAGCAATCATTTCAAAGTCATCTTCTTAATATTACAGACTCTTCACATAATCATAATTTTATTTTGGTATTATATGGTAATTTCAAATATAGTAAATATAAAGAATTTACCTCTGTAATTATAGTGAGTCTGGTTGTAGTTTAATGGCAACAACTCTTCAATTTAGAAGTATGGTCTACCAATTATTAATACATTTGGAAATGGTGTGTCATCTTCACTCCACTTGTCTCACTAAAACAGTGAGCCAAAAAAAGTAGGTCCAAGCTGTTTACTATGGTCAAAATGGGTTGCTTTTGCACTTGGTAAAGAAGCAGTCATATTTTGGAAGAAGAAACTGAGGCTATTAATATTTTCAACTTATTTTCAGAAAAGGAAAGAAAGGATAATCTAACCTAAAGCCAAAATCTTACACAAGGTGGCTGGAGAATGATCTTTTCTCAGATAAAGGGTTTTTCAACTTAGCCATGTTAGGAGGAAGAAGAGATGAGACATTGTGGACTTGACTAACGTTTGTACACTGTTCAAAAAGTTTTCAAAATAATGTGTATTATTTTTCTTCTTTTAGTTGAGACAAAAAAAAAACAAACAAACCAAAAAAAAAAAAACACTAATGAGCTTACTCTTAAAAGGAGGTAAACAAGAAACTAGCAAAGATTGAGTGTTAGGTATTGTCCCCCTCCTTTTTTTTTTTTTAATTATGTTATGTTAGTTACCATACAATACATCATTAGTTTTTGAAGTAGTGTTCCATGATTCATTGTTTGTGTAAAACACCCAGTGCCCCATGCAATATGTGCCCTCCTTAATACCCATCACCAGGCTCACCCATCCCCACATCCTTCTCATCTTTAAAACCCTCAGTTTGTTTCTTGGAGTCCATAGTTTTTCATGTTTCATTTCCCCCTCCAATCCCCCCACTTCATTTTTCCTTTCCTTCTCCTAATGTCCTCCATGCTATCCTTAGGTTCCACAAATAAGTGAAACCATATGATGATTGACTTTCTCTGCTTGACTTATTTCACTTAACATAATCTCCTCCAGTCCCATCCATGTTGATGCAAAAGTTGGGTATTCATCCTTTCTGATGGCTGAGTGATATTCCTTTGTATCCTTGGATCACATCTTCTTTATCCGTTTGTCTGTTGTAGGGGATCTTGGCTCTTTCAACAGAATGGCTATAGTGGACATTGCTGCTATGAACACTGGGGTGCATATGGCCCTTCTTTCCAGTAAAATAGAGCTAGCGTATGACCCAGCGATTGCACTACTGAGTATTGACCTCAAAGATACAGATGTAGTGAAAAGAATTAGGTATTGTTAAAGCACAAATGCAGGGGATAGAAGGTATGGTACAGAAGAGGGAAGGGCAACCATATGGCAGAGTAGAATAAAGTAGCTCAGGAAGAAATTAGTCATATCCAGATATTGTAAGGCATGTGGGGTTGGCAGGGAGAGCATGAGAAATCATGAGAGAAGAGAGAGAAAATGGACCAGGCAGGAGAGGTTTATAACATTTTAACATCTAAGGTAAGCATATGCAAAGCAGAATAGGGAAAGAAATAAAAGTTTTTATAAGACTCAATACATAAGGAATAACGTGGAGGACACTGGGAGATGGAGAGAAGTGTGCTGGGGGAAATCGGAGGGAGAGACAAACCATGAGAGACTGTGGACTCTGAGAAACAAACTGAGGGTTTTGAAGAGGAGGGTGGCAGGTGGTTGGGTGAGCCCAGTGGTGGGTATTAAGGAGGGAATTTTTTACATGAAGCACTGGGTGTGGTGCATAAACAATGAATTTTGGATCCCTGAAAATAAACTAAAACAAAAAAAAGACTGACTACAGACATGGACCTCAGTGTAACACAGATATGGAACTCACTGTAATACCAGCCACTTCCCACCGACACACACAGACTATGATAATAATAAATAATAATGCAATTAAGAAAATTTCCTGCCAAATAATTTTTCCTCTTTTTTATTTTTATGATTATTATTTTTATTTTATTTTTAAAGTTTTTATTTAAATTGTAGTTAGTTAAAATAAGGTTAATATTAGTTTCAGGTGTACAATATAGTGATCAACACTGCCATACAATGGCTTAAATAAAAAAATGAAAAAAAAATTTTTTAAAGATTTTATTTTTAAATAAAACCTCTACACCCAAGGTGGATTTCAAACGTACAACCCCAAGATCAAGATTTACATATTTTACTGACTGTTCCAGCCAGGCACCCCAACAAATAAAAATTTTATAAAATTGTTGAGTTTGTGGGAGTCTCATTTGCTTAGTCAGTTAAGTGTCTGCCTTTGGCTCAGATCAGGATCTCAAGAGTCCTGGGATCGAGCCCCATATTGCTCATGCTCTCTCTCTAACTCTCTGGCTTTTGCTCTTAAATAAATAAATAAAATATTTTTTAAAAAATTGTTGAATTTGTTTAACTAGTTTTAAACTAGTAGACAGAGATGAAGATAAGGTATGATGTCATTGCACGGAAAAATACAACTTACACGTTTTAAAAAAAAATGTGCAATGCAAGTTACCTCACTTCTTTTATCACCACACTGGGACTTTCCCTACTGAGTTGTTGTAATGTAAGGACCTACTTTATATTTTTATATTTTAGCAAGAGGCTTTCATTGAGGTTAACCCTTAAACTGTCCTTGTTCCCCTTCCCCCAGGGGATTCACTTAAAAACAAGTCCTGGAAATCAGCTCCAGGTAACAAAGCCCATATACAAGGGTGGGTCAGGCCAGGTGGAGACATCAATCAGCGGGAGGGGGGCGGTGTTTGCATATTGTCTCCCTAGATACTAAGGAGTATGCCCCACTCCTCTGCCCTTTGGGAAACTTTTTTGCACCAATCCTAATCAAGGTGTAATAGGCTGGGTCAAATGTCTATACTAGGGTAAATTGAACCTCAATTGGTCATCTAGCCTCACTGTGGAGTTTCCTGTGTGTGTTAAAATCTCATTGGTCACCTGTGCGTGGCCAGGCCTGACTGCATGGCCTTTGCCCTTAAAAGCTAGACTGTGAAACAGCAAAGGGTTGTCTTCTCTCATAAGAGGTGTGGCCCCGAACGTTCGGTTAGATTCTTGATGCTTGGCATGAAATAAAGCTTTGCTTGACCTTTGCTTTACATCAGTCTCGCTCCTTTAATCATAGACCCATTATTGGGGCATAACAGTATTAATCTTAAAGTTATAAGTCTACAATGCATCCATCATCCATTCTACCCCTTAACATTCCCCTTTGGACAGACCCATGATCTAGAACAAGCCTTATTTTATAGTGCCTTGTAGGAGATTTTTGCTGCTGCCTAAATTGCCTACTTTCCTCTCACCATTACCACGGAAATTGGGTCCACTGAAACAAAGGGGTAGTGTAAGAAATTAAGACTTCCATAAATCTCTTTAAATAATAAAGTATAAGATAGTGATACCTTTTTTTCTGCCACATAACCAATTCTTGCAAGAATAAGGTCATATAAGAGAATTTACAACACATGCTAGCATTATCCTACTGGACCCAGACCATTTGTATGTTTCTCTGTCTCTGAGAAATGTAGTTATTTACATGACTGAAACCTAAAAATTGTTTGATATGACTACTAATATCACCTACATTATTTTAAAGCCTGTTTAAGGCTTCTGTAATACATAGGCTTTGTAAACACTTATTAAGCATCTTGTATATATCAAACACTTTAAAAATCTCTGCTTTAAAAAAAAAAAACTCTACCTCAATGGAACTTTGAGTCTGAAAAAGATACAGGCAATATACAAGGCAACAGATAGAATAATTACATATTTGATTATATACTCTGAGGATGTCACCTTAAATTGATATGAAAATGATCAGAAGGATCTGGATTTCTTGTCAAAATTTTTTGCCTTAAAAAGAAATTGATATTTAGGGAAAGTTGTTACTGAAAGAGGTCCTGTGTCAACCAAAAATGTTAAACCATGATCTCGCTAAATTTTCCAGTTGTGATCATTGCTTTGTTTAGCTGTCTTCTATTAAGACTGAATTTAGTAATTCAGTCTCAGATTTCAGTAAGTCTTTTTTTTAAAGATTTTATTTATTTATTAGAGAGAGAGAGGGAGGGGCAGAGGGAGAGGAAGAACCAGACTCCTTGCTGAGCAGGTAGCTGATGCAGGACTGGATCCTAGTACCCTGGCATCATGACCTAAGCTGAAGGAAGACACTTAACCAACTGAGCCACCCAGGCACTCTAGACTGTAAACTTCTTAAAGGTAAAAAAGTTTATTCTTCTAGTAGTTCCACAGACATTTCTAACATCCATAAGAAAGCATGTACTGATGTAAAATGCCAGCAAATCAAATTATTTAAAAAAGAAAGAAAGAAAGAAAAGATATATCTGGATAAAGAGAAAAACAGAAAATCTAATAATACATTGAATTATTAGAGCAAAGAGTGGAGGAAGAGAAAATAAATATGAAATAGAGATT
This sequence comes from Mustela nivalis, assembly GCF_964662115.1. Classification (NCBI taxonomy): domain Eukaryota; kingdom Metazoa; phylum Chordata; class Mammalia; order Carnivora; family Mustelidae; genus Mustela; species Mustela nivalis. The sequence goes on from NC_139040.1 coordinate 76,385,930, forward strand.
TCCACTAAAAGAAAAAAATTGAATAAGGCAGGAGATTTAGAAAATTATTATGACATACTTGAGAAAAAAATAAAATAGGAATTTTTAGAAAAGAGCAATGAATGAAAAGGTCAATTGTTCCTACCTCTATAATATTAGCTGTTTGTTGTTGTTGTTGTTGCTAATTTACCTATTTAAGCTAATAAACAAAGAAAGGTTTCATTTAGGGATAAGGTTTCTCTCTCTATATATATATTTTTTCCATTTAGGGATAAGGTATATATATATATACATAGATATATATGTATATATATATATATATATTTTTAATTTTAATTGTTAGAAAATGTGTCACAGAAAGTGTTTAAACTTTAAGATACAGATGCAACATGTAATGAACTGCATTGTTTGAACGTCTAATTTGTAAATGCTGTTAGAGTAAACCTGGTGGAAATGTTCTTATGTGATTGTGTTTCTGGAACTAAGTATATTTATTAATAAGGAATAGTTTAAAATTATGAAATGACCAGGAGTGGACAATTTTCCTAATCCTATCAGCTCTTTGCAGCTCTTTTATTAGCCCCCTTCAGGAATATCAGCTTTTTTATCTAATTAAATTTTATATTAATGTGCTTTTGACTTTTGGCCTTTCTCTTCCTTCTGCTCTTTTTTTCCCCTAAATTACATGTTTCTGTTTAACAGCTACTATCAATTCTTTGATATGAATACTCAACATCAATTTACTAACTTCAGAGATGAAGGAGCATCAATATTTAGAAGCGAAGAATACAAAGCCTTGGGCATCTGGATGGCTCAGTCAGTTAAGCATCTGCCTTCGACTCAGGTGGTGATCCCAAGGTCCTGGGATGGAACCCCAGGTTGAACTTTCTACTCAACTGGGAGCCTACTTCTCCCTCTCCTTCTGCCTGCAGCTCCCTTTGCTTGCGTTCTCCCTCTCTTTGTCAACTAAATAAAATAAAATAATATAATGTAAATAATACATTTATTTATTTATTAAAATGCAATTATTAAACAATACATAATGTATTGCATAATTATAATAATGATTAAATAATTTATTAAATATTTATATTAAATATATCAATTTAATTAAATAAATATTTTTAGAATTTAAAATATTTCAAATTTAGATTATTAAATATTAAATCATTAATTTAATAAATAAATATCTAAACATAATTAAATAAAATAATTTATTTATTAAAATGAATAAAATAATGTTGTCATTATCTGAGCATGTATTTTTAAATAGTCTAAAAAAAAATCTAATAAAGTCTAAATACATTGAGTTCAGATATTTATACAAGTTAACCCAGACACTCAACCCACAGTTTCAAAACTTTTGTTTTTATCTACTATTCAAAATACGTTTTTAATGTATTTATTTGTAACTTTGACATAGCAAGGAAACTTGGAGGAAAAGGAGACATTTGCTTTTAATATTTGAAAATTATTTTGTTGATTTAAAAAAATAAAAACCTTAACACGTGAGCATTTCTTCTTAAATAACACTGTGAAGTTTCTGAGTCGCATTCTATTAAAAGTGCTGATAAAATGGACTCAGTTACTCATTTAAATTATCAGCTGAATGGGTAACAAATGAAGTAGAGAGCTTTTTAATTATTTATGAATGTATTGCTTGTGGATGGAGTGCCACATAGAGTTACCTCTCTTTTTGGCTTTCTTTTGTGAGCAGCAGTGGAATCTATGAATGAGATTAAACATAAGGACATTCACAGAAATTCTTAATGAACTTCTGGGGAAGGGCAATAAGTGCAAGGAAAAACTGCAGCAAGACTAATTACAAATTTCAAGTGGTCATCGCTTAATTATAGAAGCTTTTAAGTTCAAGTAATATATCATTTTTATGAGCCTATCATATTGTATTAATTACCACAAACTGCACTCTTGAACACTTATCTTTTCACATATTTCTTATTCTTAGTACTTAAAATTATCCTTATGATTGATAAGTAAATGGATTTTACTGACAATGCATCTATTTAAATAAATAAATAATGTTGTTTATATATATAAAAACAATTGAATATGTGTATGTTTTCAATGAATTTTTTTTTCAAATTAACATCTTAATTCTACCACATTAGTTACAAATAGATATAGACTTTATAGATTCATCAAATATTTTATTCTCAAATTTATATGTCCTTTGTGAAGTAAATGCAACTGTATATATTAAATATAATCCTATCACATGTAACAGTTACTAGTGCATCCCAGGACATACATAGGTCAGGTCCTACTCAAGGCATCACGGATAACTGGATTTAACTTTCTATCCTAGGAGTCTTCTGTATATTTCTGTGGCTTTTATACTACAATCAGGAGGAGGAATTCTTTTGCTAAAAGCTTCCAAATGACTATGCGAGTAGATTATTTGTAGACTAGTGATATAATATTATTGTTTAATATGTGAAGCATGATAAAATAAAATGCTATTGCCATATTTAATTTGTTCAGTAAAGCATTCATTTAGTTATCAAGCATTCATTTTCTTTTTTTAAAGATTTTATTTATTTATTTGACAGACAGTGATCACAAGTAGACAGAGAGGCAGGCAGAGAGAAAGGAAGAGAAGCAGGGTCCCTGCTGAGCAGAGAGCCTGATGTGGGGCTCTATCCCAGGACTCTGGGATCATGACCTGAGCAGAAGGCAGAGGCTTTAATGCACTGAGCCACCCAAGAGCCCCAAGCATTCATTTTCTTTATACAGAAGAGATAGAACAATATTACATAGTAGAAAATACAGTAAATAATCTAGAAACCTTGATCATGTTGTTTTGGCAATTTTAGAACATAACATTAGCTAAAGCTCAAGTGCAAGTTATATTTGTATCATAGGAGGAAAAGTTAATTAAAAGTTTGTTTATTACCATAGTTTAACACTTCAACAAAATGATAACGAGTCCAAAATCAATGAATATATAAAGTATACAATAAAAACAATAATCTTGAGTGTATGTGACTCACTGTAGGTATTGATAGGCTAGAAATCAAAGGGGAAGTATCTATAGGGTTTGTTCAGTTCCATGCTCATCAGATTAATAGGCTTTCTCATATTGCTTCCTTCACCACATTAATTTGTCTAATGAAGTTTTCAAGAGTTAAAGACAGTGATAGGTTCATGGCTGGAGAGAAGGTACAGAATCTAAGATAGTTCAGCAGTGCTTATTATTTAAGAGAAAGACAGCATGGGAGGTGAGGGGTATATCATGCATCCTGTTTTCACTCCCTTTGTGGAGCACCTACCCTGGAGGTCATGTAATAATAACCAATGACCAAAAAACAATAAAAAAGCCCAAACATCCAATTGGAAGTGCCATCCCTGCCTGGAGATGAGTAGACTGCTCAAACAGATCCTGGGCAGGCATCTCAGCCCAGGCCTGAGCTGGGGAAGCTGGTTCCTGGCTTTGGGCGCAATCTGGAAGCCAGCAAACTGACGGGAGAGTGCAGCCAGGGTTAACAGGACTGATGATCTTTTTGCAGCCAGGCCGCGGGTGGACACCCGCTCAAGGAGCCAGGCTAGGAGGCTGCCCAGCGCCAGCGCTGACAAAGCTTGCAGCCCCCGGGGCTTCCCCCCTCGCCCCAGCCAGGGCGGGGCCTCAGGAAGGAGGGGGCGGGGGCGGGGCAGAGAAGGGGCTTTGCTAATTGCCAAAGCGAAAAGTGAGCTCGCTGAGGACTCAGCAGGGAGGAGGGCGGGGGCGGGTCGAGAGCGGCGGGAAGAAGGCGCTTTCCTAATTGCCTAAGCTGGTAGTGAGCTCACAGAGGATGTGGCTGAGAGTCTGGGAGGAGGTGGAGGGGCTGGCGGAGGAGGGGCGGGCAGCGCCTCGGTGCTGTGCTGCGGCCCAGTCGGGACTGCAGGACCCACTGGACTCGCCGCCCATACGCTCCCGTGTGAGGCTCCGCTATCCCGCTCCTGCTGCCTGCTGCCCCTCCCCGCCCCAAGGCTTCTCCGGACCACCCTCTGCACAGGGATAAAGTGACACCGAGCCGCGCCCTCACCTGGAGCAGAAAGCGCGGACCCGACCTGGGGGCGGAGAGGGTGGTTGTGGAGGCCCAGCCTCCCGCGAACCCCAGGGCACCGGGACCACCCCGGACGCTGCGCCAAACCCGGGTCCTCATGGGGTCGGGCTGGGGACAGCGCCTTGCGAGGTGCCCCCCGCCAGCAGGGACGCTAGCCCCCATCTTTCCGCAGACCCATGCGCCCGTGCTGAGGACCCCCTTCCCTCCCCCGCCGTGGCCCCGCTGCTTTTGTTCTGGACTTGGGATCCCAGGTGGAAACTAGTCCCTTAGACCTCCCTGGCAGCAAGGAGGGCAGGGAGGGATTCTTGGTTTTCTGCCCTGGCTCCTCCTCTCTCCCCATTCACAAGCCTTCTGGCTTCCCTTTCCTCTCCTCATTGTCAGTTTTCTGAAATGGTTTTCTTCTGCATGTTGACCCAAAGAGCTATTTCATGAATGAATATACACGAAACTGAGTTGGAGCCCACCTGTGAGAGCCCACCTGTAGAGGCCTTTCATTAGAATGGTCTCTGGTTCTAGCCTCAGTTCAGAATACTGCATGTACCTGAGGACCAAGTCCAGATGTTTCTTTCATCTTTGACTTGAATTTGAAATCCTCCTCAGACTTCAGCTTCCAGGATTTCTCCAGTCCTTGCTCTCCCACTGTCTTGGTGGGGATCCGCCATGAGTGTTGAACACAGGAATGAATGAATGATATATACCCCAGACTGCTGCGGCTTTGTCTTCTTTTGCTGAGGTTGGAAAGGCTTGGGAGAGACCCCCTGTATGCAGATAGAGAGCTGCATGCAATTGCTTAGATAAACGTGTTCCCCACTTAATTGCTTGGGCATTGAACATTTCACCCTTAACCTGTGGCTTGAGCAGTTAGGAGGAGACAATCTGAAGGTGAATCAGAAGATGGCTGAATCCACATGGTGGTGGTCTAGGTTTGGGAGATTTTCCTGGAGATTCAAAGGAAAGATCTAAATTCTTCCAGTGGGGAGTGGTAAACATTTTATCGATGGGAGATGGAAAATAAATGGTCTGGTTAAACTTTCCCGCCCCCTCAAAACCCATTATTTGAAAACACAAAAAGCGAAGTGAAGGGAGAAATCCTCCCACTCCCATCCCCACTCACCTCCATAGCCATCTCCTCTTCCAAGAACCTAACAGACAAGGTGCCAAGAAGTGTTAGGTACCAGCAGTGGTCTCAGATCTCATTCAAGAATCATGGTGAAAGGCTTTCAAATAGATTGTGGGGGAACAGGGATACAATTAGGGGGGACAAGTTTAAGGTTTGCCTGGTCCCCTAAAAATTAATGGCACTAGAGAAGATGAGCTTTGGGAACTATAGCTTAATGGATACAATGTGTTAAAAGCTTCAGTGAGTCATGGTGGGAAGAAGCCATGAGGGCAGCAAACACAGTCTTAGATGATGTTATTAATAGCACTACAGGCTCTAGATTTCCTGTGGTGGTGTTCTTGGCAAGACCAGCCGGGCCAAAGTGGATACTCTCAACCTGGAACAGAGGGTCTTGGAGATGCCAGCACGTGAGGTATGATGAGAGGGTAAAATGATAGGAGGTGTCCTTTGGAAGGACTGACTCCTTGACTTTAAAAGGGAGAACCCAAATCTGTAGGTGAAATCTTTTTGGCTACAAAGAGGGCCAAGGCCTCCTAAGGCCAAGGTCTCCTCGTCACTTGCAAAGATGTCGAAGAACATATTCAGACTTTTCAAAGATGTCCTCATATCATTGGTTCCCACTCTGGAATTCTATCAATAAGGTGAGAGTTCCTCTAGTTGAAAAAGAGATCTAAAAAGACTTCCCTTTCTCATGTAATTTCTGTAACCTCCAGGACACACCCACCTCCCCCTTCCAGCTCTGTAATGAAGCCACAGCTGGTGCCAATTTGTGGAACTCCTTAAAGGCTATTCTCCCTTATATACCCCCGGACCAAGTTCCCATGCTCCCTCACCTGATTTCCTGCACTCACCTCCCACCTGGTGTGTTCACACCTGCAAGTGGCTTTTACCAAACCCTTTGTCAAAAGGCAGCCAGAGTGACCTTTCAAAGACCTATCAGTTCCTGGCATTTGTCTCCATAGAAATCTGCACTGATCTTCTAACAAATTCTCAGTCCTCCAAAGGCACCCATAATCCTCCCATCAGTCTCTTCATACCCCTCCAACTGACTGATGCCTGTTCTACCCCATCTCTCTGCCCTTCAAACACACTGCCTCCTTCTTCCTGTGGAGACCTCTCATGGCACCTGCCTCCAAGCACAGGTGATTCCCATTGATGGATAGACCCTCTTCTCTCCCCCATCTCCCCACTCCAGTTACTCCCACTTATTCGTGAGCTCACAAGCCCCATGGTACACACTCTCCATGCAGCCTGCTCTCTCTTTTCTAGCACTGGCCTCCGTTTCTAGCTGTCGTTGTGTCATGGATGTCCCTCCCCAGCCAGCCTCCAAGCTCTCCTTCCCTTTAGCTCCAACACCTGACACAGTGCCTGGCACGTAGTAAGCCCTGGCTAGCTTCTAAGAGCCTCACTGAGGGACTGAAAGCATTTTAAAAATGTCACCACGTAGGCTCCAAACTGTAGGCAGAAAAAGCTTTGCCTGGATTGACATTTTAGAGACGTATTCGTCAAGTTGGATGTGTTCACTGACTTTACCTTGTAAAATTTAAAAAAAAAAAAAAAAGGACCTCTGTATCGCTTCGCATCTAACGAAGGCGCGTGTATACTATTAGACCACGTTATGAGCTTAATGGAAGGAGACAAGATGTTTTCGCTAAGAAAATGTATAAGACTGTTGAGGTCAAGTGGGAGGAAACAGTCCGTTTGTTGGAGCATTGCTATCTTACTGTATTACAGCCACTCATAAAAATCTGACACGGGGTGAGTCAGAATTGTCTGTCGGAGATGAGTTAGATCTGGCTCATGTTCCTACAGACATGAAAACCAGAAACGAAGAAGGAGGCTTTGAAAGCGTGGGTTGAGGAGGCGGTGTCGTTCACTGCGATGAGCTAAGTGCCCAGAGCCACCAGCAGACATGCTGGCCTGTATCCTTCCTTTGTTCTGGGGTCCCTCTTGCACCATGTGGTGAGGCTGGTGGCTGGGAGCAGCTCAGGACAGGACCCGGTGTTATCTTATTTCTCCCACCCTCCTGTGGGCTCCAGTGGGCTCCAGTAGGTCCCAAGGGACAGCCTGCCTTCCTTGAAAAGCCCAGTAGCACTGGGAGCAGAAACTGGGGCCAAAGAGTGAGCACCCTGTTTGACAAGCTGGACCAGCCACCTCTTCTTCAGATGCAGGGGGAGCCCTGGCATGTTGACTCCTCCCTTCTCCCTTTCCCCTTCCTCTTTCCTCCCTCTTTCCTTCCCCTCTCTCCTTCCCTGGTGGTGCCCTTTCCCAATGCCCACTTCATCCCTTTTCCTTTCTACATGCCTTCTTCTAGAGTTTCTTCTCTTTCCTCCCCATTACTTCCCTTCATCTGAATCTCCTCTTTGGTCCCTTAGTCCCTGCTCTCTACTCCTCCTCCCCTTCCCTGGCCCCTGTTCAGCTCCATACTGAATGCAGGCAGAGCTGGACTAACATGCTCACTTGCTAGCTCAGCCACCCTCCATAGAAGTCACTCTTCGGTGGCCACCTTCCTGACCCCCTGGTCGCTTCTCCACTTGTTCAGATATTGCTCTGAAGTCTGAGGAGGACAGAGCGGGGCTGCCACAGAAGCAGGCCAGAGGAGAAACCAAACCATGTGTCCACACTGTCCCCCAGCACTGCTGCTCTGAGAGCTTTCAGAGTCCTCAACAGGGTTAGGATTTAGGGGCTTCTTCAGAACCGGGAGTGAAAACAACCATAGGTCAAAAGAAAAGCTATGGTCCACACAAAAATAATAATCACAAATGAAAACTATGTTAACTCTGAAGTTCCAAAGTCGAAGAATTGCCTTGAATCTGTCACTAGAAAGCACCCAAGGCCTCACTCTCTGGGTTCTGGGTGCCCTGGAAATGGCAGGAGGCTCTGACAGGCGCGTGGGGGTGCTGAGCTATGTGGGCTAGCCTGCCCGCTGGCGGGGGGGGGGGGGGGGGGGGGGGGGAGTACCTCCTGTGGCGCTGTCCTGGCCGGACGCCCTGCAGAGGGGGTGTGGCGCGGTGTCCGGGTGGTCCTGGTGCCCTGGGGTTGGCGGGAGCCTGGGCCCCGACCACTCCCCCCCCCCCCCCCCCCCCCCCCGCTCCTGTCCTGCGTTTTCTGCTTCAGGTGAGGGCGCGTCGAGGTGTCACTTTACCTGTGAGCAGAGGGTCTTCCAGAGAAGCCATGGGGCAGGGAGGGGCAGCAGGCGGCAGGAATGAGAACGGGACACCGCGGCCTCTGGGGCTAAGCTGGAGCGTGGGAGCGCAGGGGCAGCGAGTATGGTGGGTCCTGCAGTCCCGAAAGGGCTGAAGCACAGCACCCTGGCGCTGTGCGCCCCTCTTTCCCGCCTGGGCAATTAGCAAAGCCCCTTCTCCAGGCCGCCCCCGCCCCGCCCCCGCCCCCCTCCCTCCTGAGTCCTCTGAGAGCTCACTTCCAGCTTTGGAAATTAGCAAAGACCCTTCTCTGCGCCGGCCCTGCCCCCTCACTCCAGGGGCCTCAGCCCTGGCTGGGGTGCAGGGCTATGCCCTAGCATGCTGCCCCATTGCCAGCACCTGCGCTGGGCAGACTCCTAGCCTGGCTCCCTGAGCGGGTGTCCAAGGGCAGCCTGGCTGCGAAAAGATCATCAGTCCTAAAGGCCAGCTGCACTCTTGCGTCAGTTTGCTGGCTTCCAGATTGCGCCCAAAGCCAGGAACCAGCTTCCCCAGCACAGGCCTGGGCTGAGATGCCTGCCTGGGATCTGTCTGAGGAGTCTCCTCCACACCAGGCAGGGATGGCACTTCGACCTGGATGTTTGGGTTTTTGGTTTGTTTTTTTGGTCATTGGTTATTACATGACCTCCAGGGTAGGTGCTCCACAAAGGGAGTGAAAACAGGACGCCTGATATATATGCATATGGTCATTCTAGAAAAATAGCTTGGGGTTCTCTCGGATACGCGGCATTGGTCCTTGCACTATGGTTTAATAGAAAAGGGATTATGCATTAAGTTACTTAAATGAGCATAGGTTGAAATCGTTTGCTGAGAGTAAATATTTTAAATAGTTATATTTTAACTAAATCTATCATCAATCATAAATCTATTACATGAAGGTTACAGGCAATTTAAAAGCAAGAGCACTCTCTTCAGGGTTTTAAATAATCCCTGTCTGTCTGGGCACATGAGAATGCAAAGATAGGAACTGGTTTGTAAAAGATCATATAATAGCTTTTACTAATTCTATTTATTTGACAGACAGAGATCACAAGTAGGCAGAGAGGCAGGCAGAGAGAAAGATGGGGAAGCAGGCTCCCCGCCAAGCAGAGAGCCTGATGAAGGGCTCGATCTCAGGACCCTGAGATCATGACCTGATCCCAAGGCAGAGGCTTAACAAACTGAGCCACCCAGGCGCCCCCAGATGAAATACATTCTGACTTAGAAACTTCAGATAGAATTATTTTGTCCATGATGACAAGTGAAGAAAATGTGTCATCCCTAAACCTAACCTTAAACCCTACCAATGCTGAAACCTAAGCTGACCTTAAAGCCCAAACTAGAACCCTGAATTCCAAACCTGGAATGGAACCCAAAGCCTGTACCTGAGCCCTGGATCCAAGCCCTGAACCACGAACCCAAACCCTAAACCAGACCTCCAAGTCATGAAACCTGAACCCAAATCTCAGCATGAAGTCAAACCCCAAATTTGACCTTGAACTTTATCCCATAAGCCCTGAGTCTTAAAGCCTAAATCATAAACTTAAAGCCCTAAACTACAACTCTGTTCCCTTGTCCTTCACTCTAAATCCTCACTGTAACACTAAACCCAAAGCCTGATCTAGAACTCTGACTAAAACCTGAACCTGAACCCAAATTCAAACGCTTCACCACACTTTGCTTATGCACTTGCCATTGATGGATATTTGCAGTTTCTACCTTTTGATTCTTGTGAACATTGTTTCGGTTGGGGGCTAGGGTTAGGGTCTTGGATTAGGGTAGGGTCCAGTCTTGAGACCAAGTTGAGGTCAGAGTGTGGGTCTGCATCAGGGCCATGTTCAGTGACACTGTTTGGGTCAAGGACTGTTGTAATTCCACATTGTTTCCAATTCATTGTTCCTTAGCTATTTGGGGGGAAGTTGGGGGGTATTGGGCTCCATGCAGCTTGAATTTCCAGAATGAAATGGCTTCAGCTGGACCCCAGGAGGGAGCAGGACCTTCCATTGAAGGGTGAGCACCCACAGTCCTGCACTGCCTTCAACCGCCTGCAGAGGGCGCCAGACCCCAGCTTTCGCCCTGTGCCCAGGCTGCACAGCCACAGCTGGGACCTGAGCCCTGCCTCTTCAGGACCCACTGTGGAGACTTCTGGAGAATGTGGGGCGCCTCCCACCCTGACAGGACAAGCTGAAGAGGGTGTGGCTCTGCATCCACACTGACCGGACCCGTTGTGGAGGACGCGCCCACACTGCCAGCAGTCCAACCTCCTAAGGACCAGACTCTGGAGGAGGTGAGGAGAAGTCCCTTAGTGGACTGTCAAGGGGTTCGAGGTCTCAGGACCCCACAGAGAAAGGGCGCCCTGTGTAGACACTGGGTCTACCTTCGTTTTGTGAGAGGAGACGTGGCCTCCTGCTGTGCTGTGCGCGGGGCTGTGGGGTCCCCACTTTCTGGGCTCGGGTGATCCTTGGTCCTTGTCTGTGTTTGTGTGCTCGCGGATTAGGTTCCCTGGGCTCCTCAGATGGTCTGCAGTCAGGGAGCGTCTGCCTTCTTAGGTGCTTGTGCTCTCCCCACCTCAGCCCTGCGGGGTCCTTCCCGTGTCCACACCCACTCCAGGCTTGTGCTGAGTCCGGAAATTCGGGAGCCAGAGTGAGGACTCTGTAGCCGGTTTTGGGGAGAGTAGGTATTTTCCCAGTGTGGGTACTTCCCTGAGCACAGTGCCTCCCCATCTCCGTGTGTACCCCTCCCTGTCTGTCGTCATTGTTGCAGGGCTGTCACTTTCTTGGTTCAGGGGCCTCCCGGGTATCTTGCTATCTTGAATGCAGGTGTAAATGAGATCTTTCTCAGCAGTCTCTTTCTGATGGTTCCTTCCGAGCACCTAGGAGTGCCACTAATTTGTGCATATTGATTTTGTTCCTTGCAAGTTCTTGAATTTATTAGTTCGATTGGCCTTAAACTCAATCTGCCAGTTATTTGACCAGCAGCATGGGTTTAATTGGGAAGAGCAGAGAATGGCAGTCTGGGCTGAGCAAGCTAAGGTCCCATCACAGGCAAGTGCGAGAAACAAAGGAGAGGAACATTATTTCATGGAGGAGGAAGAAGTTGGGAAGGGTGCTTGAAGGAAAGTCCCTTGGAGAAAGGCAGGGTGATGGAGAATTCTCACCAGCTGAGCTGCAAAGCTCCTACAAAAAGTCAGGAGACGAACCTCCAGCTTCCCCTGTGGGGCCTAAAATTGGTGAGTCTCTCCTGTGGGGGATTGCAATGTGGGGTCTGTAATGGGCACTGAGCAGCAGGCGCCCCCTTCCAGCCTCCCCTTCTGGCATCCCCAGTCCACTTTACTGGGGCTTCCCTTCCTGCTTTTGCACAGTTCTAACCAGCTTGTGGTGGAACGTTGTGGAAAAACTGAAATTCCAAATCCACTGCTTCTACTGCACCTGAGATACAGGGGCCCATGATTTAATCCTCCCACGAGTCTCTTGCTAGCCCCACCTGTCCGTTACTCATTTTGAGACTTGATATTACCAAAGTACTGTAATTCTAAAAATTTCTGAATTAGCTGTATTATTCTTTTTAGGTATGAAGTTAACTTCCAATTATATGAATTTAATATTTTGGTCATTGTTTTCTAATTTTATTGCCTTATTCTTGGAAAATATAGCCTGATATTTAACTCTAGGAATTTTTTGGCATATAGTTCTGGCCTAAATAATGGCCTGTTTGTGTAAATGTTCAACTTATGCTTATATACTTACTGAAGACTCTTGTTTTGGGGTCAGGATGGCTACATTTATTAATAGATCAGGACTATTAGATTCTCTAAATTTTGATGTCTCTTAATTTAATCTAATTAAATTATCAGTTAATGAAAGAAGTTAAATTTTTTATGTACTACTGCATCTAAACTTATCAAAGTCTTTTGCTATAATTAGACAAGTATGTCATCCTGTTTTTATACCAAGTCTTACAGTGAAAAAATCATACTATCTGAAATATTATTTATTTTTATTATTATTTATTTTTTTTTAAAAGATTGTATTTATTGGGGTACCTGAGTTAAGTGTCTACCTATAGCTCAGGTCATAATACCCGGGTCCTGGGATAGAGCCCCGCAGGGGGTTCCCTGCTCAGTGGCGTGCTTCTCCCTCTCCCTCTGTTATTCCCTCTGCTGTGTGCATGTTTTTCTTTTCTCACTCTCTCTCAAATAAATAAGTAAAATTTAAAGATTATCTCTCTCAAATAAATAAGTCAAATTTTTTTTTCTCAATGGGAGGGAGAAGCAGACTCTCCACTGAGCAGGGAGCCTGATGCAGGGCTCAATACCAGGACCCTGGGATTATCACCTGAGCTGAAGGCAGACACTTGAACCGACTAAGTCACCCAGGCACTCCAGCTGTTTATTTATTTATTTATTTTTATTATGCATATGTTTTATCTCTCTTTTCTACAAGTCTTTTTTTTTTATCTTTTTACCTTTTTCATAAAACTGAATTATTTCAAGATGACTTGGTCATCCTCTTTTCCCCAACCTCAAAGGTCATAGAGTATATTTTAACTGTTAAAATAATATTAGTATTTAAGTGCTGCCTACACAAATTAAGGCAAATTATCTGTGGTCTGTATTCCTGAAAATATTTTTTTTATTATGCCTTCCTATGCCAATGACATTTTATAAGGATCTAAATGTTTCCATTTGCGATTTTTTTTCAAGATAATAAAGCTATTACTTCATTCTTTTTTTATATCTGATGTTATTTAAAAAATTTCTGTCAGTCTGATTCTTGTTTCTTTATTAATGAATTATTTTTTTTCTCTCTAACACTTGTGATATTTTTTGTGTGTCTTTGGTATGTATGCCCTAGTTTGGGATTCATAGAGTCAACTATAGTTATGAATATTTTCTTTCTTTTCTTGTATGTAAGTTTTAATCCAGTGTCTTGACTATTTTATGCTTGAGAAATAGATGTACATTAATATTCAAATATTTCTTTCCTTTTTCTTCTTTCATTTAAAAAAAGTCATTTATTTTATTTTATTTAAAAATATTTATTTATTTATTTGGAGTAGAGAGAGAGAGTCATGAAGAGTGGCTGATTATATACTTTCAATTTGGGAGGAGGTTAGGGATAGCACAAGCCTCCAAGGTATTTTATAAACAAGGTTTCCAGGACCTTGAGGGGGCTAGCTATTGTTAGGGAAAGGTCATTTCTTACTATTTAGTAAAAACTCAGGGAAGAGACTCTTCTGATGTATATCAGTGGGTATATGCTTGGGAGATGATTGCCAATGTATATCTTGAGGGCAGGGGTGGGGAGTAGAGATAAAGAAGTTTCCAAAGTAATTTTTACATGTGAAAGTAGATTTTCAGTATCCTGGGGGGTGGACTAAGAATGCTTTTTGCCCTGAGTGGATGTGTCCACATGGAAGCAGCTGAGTCCCCAGAGGAGCTTCAAGGACTTGTCAACAGGCTATGAGTAGTAAGGAAATCTAATTTCTTCTCTAGCTTTTGTTCCACACACATCACCTACATCTTACACCTCTTTTATATTGATAATTTTAATGCTTTGCTGGTATCCAGATGACTATATCCTTAAGTGACTTCTTATCTCTATTGAATCCATTACGTATTCTATCCATTGTATTCTTAATTCAACTAGATTACATATATTTAATCTATTAGTACCACTAGGTTCTTATTCTTGTTTTTATTTCAAAATCTTTCCTTATTTCCTTACATTATTTATTGGGTATATTTTAAATCCCTGAAATACTCACTTATTATATATAAGCTGTCAACCGTATTCTTATTTTGAGGTAGCTATATCTTTTTGGGCTTTAGGACATCATACCAACAATGCCAAATAATTTTCAGACAACAGCAGGATCTCCAAGAATTCAACTAAATTCTGACACTATCTACCTGAACATAGTGTAAGATTTCATCAGTTAATGGATCAGTCCTCCAAGACTATCTCCAACCCCACCTCAGATGCCAGTCTCACTGTAGGCCCCAGGTTATTACCTGTGCTTGTGACTGAGCAACTACAGGTTGGAGGTCCCAGTGGCCTACTTCTTACGTTCTTTTAATTTGCTACAGGGACTCACAAAACTCAGAAAAATACTTACTTTATGTTTGCCAGCTTATTAAAAGATATAATAGAAGATTTAAATCAATAGATAGATAAAGAAGTGCACAGGGCAAGGTATGGAGAATGGGCACAGAGCTTCTATTACCTTCTGTAAGACTGCCACTCTTCCTGCCTTTTCATACATTTAACAAACTAAAAGCTTTCTGAACCCAGTCCTTTCAGGTTTTCTGTGGAGGCTTCATGACATAGTCATGACTGACTAAATCATTGTCATTTGCTGATCTAATCTCCAGATCCTCTTCCCTCCCCAGATAATCCTGTATTGGGAGGAAGGGGAGGCACATTGGGCAAAAAGTTGTGAAGGCTTTCACCAAGTGGTTGGTCCTTCAGGCAAACAGCCCTTGCCTTGAGTGAGGTCTGAAGGTCACTTCATTAACATAACAAAACACACCTCTCTCACCCTTATCACAGGAAATCCCAAGAGTTTTAGGAGCTGTGAGTCAGTAGCCATGGTTGAAAACCAAATATTCAGATGACCAAAATATATTTCTTGTAAACCACTATATTACACTACATGCTTAAGTATTTAATTATGTGATCTTTTAAACTAATATTTTTCTAAGAGTATAAACTGTTCTGGCAGTAATCTGGATTGGGGAGTGATGTATTGCCAAATTTCTGTCGTTTTAGTCCAGGAAGTCAAAGAGAAAGAACAGGAGAGCCCCTTAGGGCAGGAAGTTCAAAGTAACAATGTTGACTACAACTCCCTTTTCTTGATTTTTTTTTTAAACAAGCAAATCTTCTCTTCAGAGTTGCAGTTTAAAGCCAAGAACATGCGGAATTGGGAGAAAAAATAGTTAAATTTGGAGACTTGCAGAGGTAGAATCAGAGTAGTGAAAGCCATTACAGCAACTGAACTAACTGAGGTCAGTCTTTGGTGAATCACAGAAATAGGTGGAGTTGTCAAACAAAGGAATCTTTGTTTACAACATACAAGGAGATCACAGGGAATAAGTTCCAAAGCCTTGACTGTTTGAACAGGAGAGAGATTTTTATTTAGTATTTAAGATGAATACTCAGAAGGGAGAGTTTTATTATCCCGTGTATGGTTGGTCATAAGGTTGTGGATGCATGCACATCCACATATGTATTTGTGCAATATGTATTGCATGTTCACCTGAATGAAGCTTGTATTCCACCGAGGGCAGAAACTTCAACGTTAGAATAAAGCAGAGGTAACTGTTGGACAAGGGAAAGGGACTCTGCAGGCTTCAAGAGCAGATATAAACTAGATGGGGTCTTGGGCTCATTTTCTGGGACAAGGAATGAAAGGCCTTGATTGTTTTTGAAATAGCACTAGGAGTTTTACCACTGATTTATTGTCTCAATAGCTTAGGCTATTTCCTGGTCTGGTGGTGACTGTTAGTTTTCCCATTGCCTTGTTCCCTCAAAATCCTTAAGGAGTGAGGTTTTTGCATTTCTTTGTAAGAACCTCCCAGGAAGTTTTGGAAGAAGTGTGCTTGGGCAAGTACACAGGTGGGGTATAGATCATTGAAAATAGCTGGGGACAAAAAATGATTTTCTTATGTCAGGAAAACTATATGTCATCTTAAATTTTCTGGGAACCTCTAATTCTTTCTGCTGATGTTACCAGCAGGCTTCTGAGATATTACTGATTGTTCTCTTGAACCTAAGGAAAAAGAAATATAGAAAGCAAAAGACAAAACTTTAAAATCTCTCCTCCAACTCATCAATTCACTGCAGCCACCTCTCTGTCTTTCCCTTTCTCTTTCTCTTTATCTTTCTCTCTCAGTTTCTCTCTCATATACGCACAACACACGCAAATCATCTTAAAACAATTTTTAATTTTCCCTATTCCATTTTAATATACTTCAGGCATGATCATTTTCTTACTAAATACAAGAAAAAAAATCTAGGATTCCATCATTCTGTGTGATTCAAGTATTGAGGAATTTACTTCTAATAGCACTTATAAAAACATATTTTATTTATGTAATATTATATAATCAGGTGCCTGCATTTTTCTTATTCTCCAACTAGTGTTATTTGGCAATTAATATTTTGTCAATCAATATTCCCCCATATCTGAATGTGTGGGCAGTGAGAGATGAGTTAGAGGCAAGGATGGTGAACACTCCCAACAACTGCAGACTACATATATCTTAAGCCATGATTTTCTTTGCAAAGGTCAACATTGATAATGTTGTAGTCATACCTCCGTGTACCAGGAAAGAAGTAGCATATTTCTTGAAAGACACAGCTATCAAAGCTCCATTGAGAAACTGTAAAGATGGACAAGCGATTTCCAAATTACATATCTGATAATGGATATCTACTCTGATTATTAAAAAATGAATAAAAATAAAAAACCTTACTAATAACCAAACAGAGTATCCAATTTTACATGTGAAGGAAATAATGGAAGAGACATGTCACCAAAAGTATATGGATGGCTTAGAGGCACATGACAAATTTCTCAACATTTAGACATTAAAGAAATACAAATTAAAATCATAATGAGACATGCTTACGTATCTATTAGAATGGCTAAAATTATAAAGGCTAATTGTACTTGGTCTGAGCTAGATTGAGAAGCAACAAAAAATCTAAACTGTTGTTGGCATATATCATGATACAACCACTTTGGAAAATAGTTTGAAAATTTTTTTAAATGCAAAATATGTTGCAGTTACACAAATAGCCATTTTACTTCTAGGCATTTAACTTTATCAGTGCACTTTGCATCCACCACCAATTGGCTGTTTTGTCACAAACTGATTAAAGCAGAACTGTCAAGTGAGGAACTTCAAAGCCAAAGCATTAAGTGCTTTGAAAAACCAGCACCTGGGAGGATTTGTCTCAGCATCTGTGATTAGAAGGCAGCAAAAAGAGACTTTGGGGACACAGTTCACCCCTTCATGAAGCAGCCATTCAGAACTTTCTCCGAAGGGCTAATGCCTAATCTTCCAAAGACCAGCAAGAACAAGCTTATGGTCTGTTAAAATCAGATTTTTAAAAGATTTTTATTTATTTATTTGAGAGAGAGAGAGAGAGTGAGAGAGAGAGCATGAGAGGGGAGAAGGTCAGAGGGAGAAGCAGACTCCCCATGAAGCTGGGAGCCTGATGCAGTCCTTGATCCTGGGACTCCAGAATCAAAATCAGTTTGATTGACTCAATACAGTCAGGGAGGACAGTCCTCAGGAGTCACAGAATGCTGGTTGCCATGAGGGAGGAGTCTTTTACAAAGTCTGGGCTCTCACAGAAGGAGTCTGAAGCACGTGTATGGAAAGCAGAGGTCAGTTCTGGATTAGAAGCTCTTTCTGAGGGGAAATGAGTAGAAGCAGGGATTAACCAGGACTTGGGCTCTGCTTTATTCAGTTCAAGTTGCTGCAACAAATGATGACAGACTGGGTGGCTGAAACAGCAAAACATGTACTATTCCTTGCAGTTCTAGAGACTGAGAAGTCCAAAAGCAAGATCCTGGGAGATCTGATATCTAGCACGAGACTGCTTCATTATCTATAAATGCCCATATTTCTGTTGTAGACTTGCATGGATGACAGCTGGCAGAACAATCTCTCAGGTCGTTTCTCAGAAGTGCTTTTATCTCATTCACAAGTGTTCCAATCTCATGACCTCACCACCTCTCAAAGCCCATACCTCCTGATGGCACTCCTTGAGGGTCAGGGCTTCAACATCTGAATTGGGACAAGACACAAACATTCAGTCCATTAGCAAGTGTTGTCATGAGGACAGCGTAGCTTATCAACTGGGAATCCCCAGGAATCCATGGGACTAGCAAAGCAGAATCTGGGGGTGTCACTGGTAGGAAAGCAGGAGGTCCCCAAGAGACAGTCCTCATAGCATTTTACAGAGACAGCAGGACCCTTGAGAAACAATAGTTTCCGTGACCCATACACCAGCCTTTATCTATGCCTGTCCTCCCTGCTAGATTCACAGCAAGCCTACTTCTTTCTTTTCCAGTACAAATGGATTTCCACTCTCTGAATCCTGATGAATTTTTGCTCTTTTGCAGTTAGTAGGTTGTCCCTCAGGATTCTGCATGTCTGGATTTGCAATCGTGGAAACTGCCAAAGGTCTAGAGACCTGCATGGCAGAACCCGGCCTCTACCACTATTGCCCAAGGTAGGGACTCTGGTCCCTTGAGCGTCCTGTGCTGCTGTCAAAGGTCTGTGTGCATTGGCTTATTCTTTTTATTTTTTTAAAAGTAATTGCTTATACGTGTGTTTCATCATGCTCAAGTGGCCTTTCTGTGAAAAAGTGGCCAAGCTACACCTAGAAGTCACTGAAGAAAGTTCTAAGAACTCCTGGTTAGTATGAGGCTAGAGAGAGAGAGAAAGAGAGAAAAGAAATCTGCCTCTCTGCATTTTGCAAGTCCCTGGGCAAAATCTGGTGGCTGCGCACTCCTCACACGGAGATTCCAGGCAGGGAGACCCTCCTGAGCCTCATCTCCCTGAGTTCCTCTTCCAGGAGCAATCCCTAGTTTGAGACCAGGGTTAGCGAAAAAAGAGCAGCAAAGCAGGGTCCAGAAGGAAGGACTGCCACAGACCATGGAGCACCAGGGGGACAGGCTGGTACCTTCTCACGGTTGAGGTACAAATGGGCTCAGCTCAGCAGGTACAGGGGTGCCCTTGGCCCCTCTGGTGGGCTTTGCAGTGCCCCAATCTCAGGAAGAAAAAAGGCTGGCTCAGGTGACTTATTTTTGACTGGGAAGAAGCTGACAGTAATGGAAATAAACAAGTAGGGAATGATGTTGGAAACTTGGAGGGTTTGTCCTTTATATCTCAGCTTTCTCTCCTATCTTCCCTTGCTCTGTAGTGTGTTATCAAAGAAGGTTTTGGCATGATATTCCTGTTCACTGATTAACTCCTGAGCTGTGTCTTTTCTGCTGTTCAGCTCATCTGGTGAATTCTTTTACTGTAAAAAGTATCTTGCCCTTGCAAGGGCAAGGGCAAGACCTGAGAAATCTCAGAGATTTCAGCTTGCCACCCAGAAGGAAACTAGGCTATTTGGAATGCTGGAAAGGGTTCAGAGTAGGGGAAATCGTCTTGGACATCTGAGACCACCCCCACATTCAGCGGTCCACTGGACACAAACCCAGACCTTGATACTGATCCTGAACCATGCTCTCAACTCAGACCCCTGTGATCCTCACCACAGTGCTTTCAGATCAGTGCAGCCATGCCCATAGGCACAAACTCTTAAGCCTAGATTCTGTCCTGAGAGGTCTGTCCCCGACGGCCTGGCTCCAAAGCCTCAGAGATTGGGGACAGTGAGGAACACCATAGGACTCACCCTGCCACCCTGAAAGGAACCATGCCATTTGGAACTCCAGAAAGGATTCAGAGGAACTGAAATCTGCATTCCTACCTCTGGACACCCCCATATTCAGCAGGCCACTGGATGCAAACCTGGAGCTTGACACTCACCCTGAACAAATCCCTCGACTGCCCCCTCCCCCAGAAAGATGGACAGAGTGCTGGCAGATCGGGCCTGCCATGTGGTGGGCCCTAACCATAACCTTTGGTTTAGTTCTCAGGATTCTGACCCCAAAGGCCTTGCAGTAGGTGCCCTACAATTTGGGGACACATGGGCAATCCCAGAGGACTCAGCCTGCCGCCCAGAAGGAAACTGTGCCATTTGGAACTCCGGAAAGGATTCAGAGGAGCAGAAATCTGCATGCCTAGCTGAGGACACACCCACACAGAGCTGACTCCTGGACACAAAGCCAGAGCAAGACACTCACCCTCACCTCCACTGTCAACTCAGCCACCGAGACAGCTCTCCATGGGGTCTTCAGATCAGTCCTGCCATGTCCCTGGTTGCTAACACTAACCCTTGGATGGGTTCTGTAATGATGTCCTCATTTCAGGTTATGTGGTGGTTCTGCAGGACATTGTCCTGGTGTGGGATCAAACACACTGAAGCATCCCGTGTGAAGTGGCAAACATGGTAAAGAAATGACGGCTGGGGAATCTGAGTGTGGAGACAGCACGTATTTGTGCTGCTATAACAAGCTGACTGCACGTTGAAATCACCGCAGAGGAAATGACTCCTCCAAACATCCATGTTAGCACGACGACACGGAAGCAGAGAGAACATCAGACTTTGGGATGGAGGCCAAGCCCTCCCAAATCCAGGTCACCCAACATGGAGAGAACACATGTTAGCAAGAGACTCGTGGGAGGATTAAATCATGGGCCCCTGTATCTCAGGTGCAGTAGAAGCAGTGGATTTGGAATTTCAGTTTTTCCACAACGTTCCACCACAAGCTGGTTAGAACTGTCCAAAGCAGGAAGGGAAGCCCCAGTAAAGTGGACTGGGGAAGCCAGAAGGGGAGGCTGGAATGGGGCGCCTGGTGCTCAGTGCCCATTACAGACCCCACATTGCTATCCCCCACAGGAGAGACTCACCAATTCCAGGCCCCAAAAGGGAATCTGGAGGTTCATCTCCTGACTTTTTGTAGGAGCTTTGCAGTGCAGCTGGTGAGAATTCTCCATCACCCTGCCTTTCTCCAAGGGACTTTCCTTCAAGCACCCTTCCCAACTTCTTCCTCCTCCATGAAATAATGTTCCTCTCCTTTGTTTCTCGCACTTGCCTGTGATGGGACCTTAGCTTGCTCAGCCCAGACTGCCATTCTCTGCTCTTCCCAATTAAACCCATGCTGCTGGTCAAATAACTGGCAGATTGAGTTTAAGGCCAATCGAACTAATAAATTCAAGAACTTGCAAGGAACAAAATCAATATGCAGAAATTAGTGGCACTCCTATGTGCTCCGAAGGAACCATCAGAAAGAGACTATGGAGAACGATCTCATTTACACCTGCATAAAAGACAGCAAGATACCCGGGAGGCCCCTGAACCAAGAAGGTGACAGACCTGTCCTCTGACAGCCCTGCAACAATGATGACAGACAGGGAGGGGTACACACGGAGATGGGGAGGCACTGTATCAGGGAAGAACCCACACTGGGAAAATACCTACTCTCCCCAAAACCGGCTACAGAGTCCTCACTCTGGCTCCAGAATTTCCGGACTCAGCACAAGCCTGGAGTGGTTGTGGACACAGGAAGGACCCCGCAGGGCTGAGTTGGGGAGAGCACAAGCACTGAAGCAGGCGGACGCTCCCTGACTGCAGACCATCTGAGGAGCCCCAGGAACCGAATCCGCGAGCACACAAACACAGACGAGGACCGAGGAGCACCCGAGCCCAGAAAGGGGGGACCCCACAGCCCCGCGCACAGCACAGCAGGAGGCCACGTCTCCTCACACAAAACGACGGAAGCCCCAGTGTCTACACAGGGCGCCCTTTCTCTGTGGGGTCCTGAGACCACGAACCCCTTGACAGTCCAATCAGGTGGCTTCTCCTCATCTCCTCCAGCATCTGGTCCTTAGGAGGTTGGACTGCTGCCAGTGTGGGCGCGTCCTCCACAACGGGTCCGGTCAGTGTGGATGCAGAGCCACACCCTCTTCAGTTTGTCCTCTCAGGGTGGGAGGCGCCCCACATTCTCCAGAAGTCTCCACAGTGGATCCTGAAGAGGCAAGGCTCTGGTCCAAGCTGTGGCTTTGCAGCCTGGGCTCAGGGCAGAGCTGGGGTCTGGCGCCCTCTGCAGGCGGTGGAAGGCAGTGCAGGACTGTGGAAGCTCACCCTTCAGTGGAATGTCCTGCTCCCTCCCAGGGTCCAGCTGACGCCATTTCATTCCGGAACTTCAAGCTGCATGGAGCCCAATACCCCCCAACTTCCCTCCAAATAGCTAAGGAACAATGAATTGGAAACAATGTGGTATTACAACAGTCCTTGACCCAAACAGTGTCACTGAACATGGCCCTGATGCAGACCCACACTCTGACCTCAACTTGGTCTCAAGCTTGGACCCTACCCTAATCCAAGACCCTAACCCTAGCCCCCGACCCAAACAATGTTCACAAGAATCAAGAGGTAGAAACTGCAAATATCCATCAATGGCAAGTGCATAAGCAAAGTGTGGTGAAGGGTTTGAATTTGGGTTCAGGTTCAGGTTTTAGTCAGAGTTCTAGATTAGGCTTTGGGTTTATTGTTAGGGTGAGGATTTAGAGTGAAGAACAAGGGATCAGAGTTATAGTTTAGGGATTTAAGTTTATGATTTAGGCTTTAAGACTCAGGGCTTATGGGATAAAAATCAAGGTCAAATTTGGGGTTTGACTTCATGCTGAGATTTGGGTTCAGGTTTCATGACTTGGAGGTCTGGTTTAGGGTTTGGGTTCGTGGTTCAGGGCTGGGATCCAGGGCTCAGGTACAGGCTTTGGGTTCCATTCCAGGTTTGGGATTCAGGGTTCTAGTTTGGGCTTTAAGGTCAGCTTAGGTTTCAGCGTTGGTAGGGGTTAAGGTTAGGTTTAGGGATGACACATTTTCTTCCCTTGTCATCATGGACAAAAAAATTCTATCTGAAGTTTCTAAGTCAGAAATGTATTTCATCTGGGGGCGCCTGGGTGGCTCCGTGTGTTAAGCCTCTGCCTTGGGCTCAGGTCATGATATCAGGGTCCTGGCATCAAGCCATTCATCAGGCTCTCTGCTTGGCGGGGAGCCTGCTTCCCCATCTTTCTCTCTGCCTGCCTCTCTGCCTACTTGTGATCTCTGTCTGTCAAATAAATAGAATTAGTAAAAGCTATTATATGATCTTTTACAAACCATTTCCTATCTTTGCATTCTCATGTGCCAAGACAGACAGGGATTATTTAAGACCCTGAAGAGAGGGCTCTTGCTTTTAAATTGCCTGTAATCTTCGTGTAATAGATTTATGATTGATGATAGATTTATTTAAAATATAACTATTTAAAATATTTACTCTCAGTAAACGATTTCAACCTATGCTCATTTAAGTAACTTGGTGCATAATCCCTTTTCTATTAAACCATAGTGCAAGGACCAATGCCGCGTTTCCGAGAGAACCCCAAGCTATTTTTCTAGAATGGCTGTATGCTTATATATGGCGTCCTGTTTTCACTCCCTTTGTGGAGCACCTACCCTGGAGGTCATGTAATAACCAATGACCAAAAAAACAAACAAAAAACCCAAACATCCAGGTCGAAGTGCCATCCCTGCCTGGAGTCGAGGAGACTGCTCAGACAGATCCCAGGCAGGCATCTCAGCCCAGGCCTGTGCTGGGGAAGCTGGTTCCTGTCTTTGGGCACAATCTGGAAGCCAGCAAACTGACCCAAGAGTGCAGCCGGCGTTTAGGACTGATGATCTTTTCGCAGCCAGGCTGCCCGTGGACACCCGCTCAGGGAGCCAGGCTAGGAGGCTGCCCAGCGCTGGCGCTGGCAATGTGGCAGCATGCCAGGGCTTCGCCCCGCACCCCAGACTGGGCTCTGGCCTCAGGAGTGAGTGGGCGGGGCTGGCGCAGTGAAGGGTCCTTGCTAATTTCCAAAGCTGGAAGTGAGCTCTCAGAGGACTCAGGAGGGAGGGGGGCGGGGTCGGGTCTGGGCGGCCGGGAGAACGGGCTTTGCTAATTACCCAGGCGGGAAGGAGGGGCGCGCAGAGCCAGGCTGCTGTGCTGCAGCCCATTCGAGACTGCAGGACCCACCATACTCGCTGCCCCTGCACTCCCACGCTGCAGCCTAGCCCCTGAGGCCGCGGAGGCCGCGGTGTCCCGTTCTGGATCCCGCTGCCTGCTGCCCCTCCCCACCCCATGGCTTCTCTGGAGGACCCTCTGCTCACAGGTAAAGTGACACCGTGAGGCGCCCTCACCTGAAGCAGAAAACGGGGTCCAAGGGCGGGGCGTGGGGTGGTTGGGGCCCAGCCTCCCGCCAACCCCAGGGCACCAGGACCACCCTGGATGCTGCGCCACACCCCTTCCGCAGGGGGTCAGGCCAGGACAGTGCCATAGGTGGTAACCCCGCCCCCCCCGCCAGCAGGCAGGCTAGCCCCCATAGTTTGGCACCCCCAAGCGCTTTTCAGAGCCTCCTGCCATTCCCAGGGCACCCAGAACCCAGAGAGTGAGGCCTTGGGTGCTTTCTAGTGACAGATTCAAGGCAATTTTTCGACATTGGGACTCAGAGATAACATAGTTTTCATTTGTGATTATTATTTTTGTGTGGGGGCCATAGCTTTTCTTTTGACCTATGGTTGTTTTCACTCCCGGTTCTGAAGAAGCCCCTAAATCCTAACCCTGTTGAGGACTCTGAAAGCTCTCAGAGCAGCAGTGCTGGGGGACATTGTGGACACATGTTTTGGTTTCTCCTCTGGCCTGCTTCTGTGGCAGCCCCGCTCTGTCCTCCTCAGACTTCAGAGCAATATCTGAACAAGTGGAGAAGCGACCAGAGGGTCAGGAAGGTGGCCACCGAAGAGTGACTTCTATGGAGGGTGGCTGAGCTAGCAAGTGAGCATGTTAGTCCAGCTCTGCCTGCATTCAGTATGGAGCTGAACAGGGGCCAGGGAAGGGGAGGAGGAGCAGAGAGCAGGGACAAAGGGACCAAAGAGGAGATTCAGGTGAAGGGAAGTAATGGGGAGGAAAGAGAGGAAACTCTAGAAGACAGGTATGTAGAAAGGAAAAGGGATGAAGTGGGCATTGGGAAAGGGCACCACCAGGGAAGGAGAGAGGGGAAGGAAAGAGGGAGGAAGAGAGGAAAGGGGAAAGGGAGAAGGGAGGAGTCAGCATGCCAGGGCTCCCCCTCCATCTGAAGAAGAGGTGGCTGGTCCAGCTTCTCAAACAGGGTGCTCACTCTTTGGTCCCAGTTTCTGCTCCCAGTGCTACTGGGCTTTGCAAGGAAGGCAGGCTGTCCCTTGGGACCTACTGGAGCCCAATGGAGCCCACAGGAGGGTGGGAGAGGTAAGATGCCACCGGGTCCTGTCCTGAGCTGCTCCCAGCCACCAGCCTCACCACATGGTGCAAGAGGGACCCCAGAACAAAGGAAGGACACAGGCCCGCATGTCTGCTGGTGGCCCTGGGCACTTAGCTCATCCCAGTGAACCACACCGACTCCTCAACACACGCTTTCAAAGCCTCCTTCTTCGTTTCTGTTTTCATGTCTGTAGGAACATGAGCCAGATCTAACTCATCTCTGACAGACAATTCTGAATCACCCCGTGTCAGATTTTTAAGAGTGGCTGAGATAGAGTAAGATAGCAATGCTCCAACAAATGGACTGTTTCCTCCCACTTGACCTCAACAGTCTTATACATTTGCTTAGCGAAAACATCTTGTCTCCTTCCATTAAGCTCATAACCTGGTCTAGTAGTATACATGCGCCTTCGTTAGATGCGAAGCGATACAGAGGTCCTTTTTTTTTTTTTTTTTAAATTTTACAAGGTAAAGTCAGTGAACACATCCAACTTGACGAATACGTCTCTAAAATGTCAATCCAGGCAAAGCTTTTTCTGCCTACAGTTTGGAGCCTACGTGGTGACATTTTTAAAATGCTTTCAGTCCCTCAGTGAGGCTCTTAGAAGCTAGCCAGGGCTTACTACGTGCCAGGCACTGTGTCAGGTGTTGGAGCTAAAGGGAAGGAGAGCTTGGAGGCTGGCTGGGGAGGGACATCCATGACACAACCACAGCTAGAAACGGAGGCCAGTGCTAGAAAAGAGAGCAGGCTGCATGGAGAGTGTGTACCATGGGGCTTGTGAGCTCACGAATAAGTGGGAGTAACAGGAGTGGGGAGATGGGGGAGAGAAGAGGGTCTTCCCATCAATGGGAATCACCTGTGCTTGGAGGCAGGTGCCATGAGAGGTCTCCACAGGAAGAAGGAGGCAGTGTGGTTGAAGGGCAGAGAGATGGGGCAGAACAGGCATCAGTCAGTTGGAGGGGTATGAAGAGACTGATGGGAGGATTATGGGTGCTTTTGGAGGACTGAGAATTTGTTAGAAGATCAGTGCAGATTTCTATGGAGACAAATGCCAGGAACTGATAGGTCTTTGAAAGGTCACTCTGGCTGCCTTTTGACAAAGGGGTTGGTAAAAGGCACTTGCAGGTGTGAACACACCAGGTGGGAGGTGAGTGCAGGAAATCAGGTGAGGGAGCATGGGAACTTGATCCGGGGGTATATAAGGGAGAATAGCCTTTAAGGAGTTCCACAAATTGGCACCAGCTGTGGCTTCATTACAGAGCTGGAAGGGGGAGGTGGGTGTGTCCTGGAGGTTACAGAAATTACATGAGAAAGGGAAGTCTTTTTAGATCTCTTTTTCAACTAGAGGAACTCTCACCTTATTGATAGAATTCCAGAGTGGGAACCTATGATATGAGGACATCTTTGAAAAGTCTGAATATGTTCTTCGACATCTTTGCAAGTGACAAGGAGACCTTGGCCTTAGGAGGCCTTGGCCCTCTTTGTAGCCAGAAAGATTTCACCTACAGATTTGGGTTCTCCCTTTTAAAGTCAAGGAGTCAGTCCTTCCAAAGGACACCTCCTATCATTTTACCCTCTCATCATACCTCACGTGCTGGCATCTCCAAGACCCTCTGTTCCAGGTTGAGAGTATCCACTTTGGCCGGGCTGGTCTTGCCAAGAACACTACCACAGGAAATCTAGAGCCTGTAGTGCTATTAATAACATCATCTAAGACTGTGTTTGCTGCCCTCATGGCCTCTTCCCACCATGACTCACTGAAGCTTTTTACACATTGTATCCATTAAGCTATAGTTCCCAAAGCTCATCTTCTCTAGTGCCATTAGTTTTTAGTGGACCAGGCAAACCTTAAACTTGTCCCCCTTAATTGGATCCCTGTGCCCCCACAATCTCTTTGAATGCCTTTCACCATGATCCTTGAATGAGATCTGAGACCACTGCTGGTACCTAACACTTCTTGGCACCTTGTCTGCTAGGTTCTGGGAAGAGGAGGTGGCTATGGAGGTGAGTGGGAATGGGAGTGGGAGGATTTCTCCCTTCACTTCCCTTTTTGTGTTTTCAAATAATGGGTTTTGAGGGGGAGGGAAAGGTTAACCAGACCATTTATTTTCCATCTCCCATCGATAAAATGTTTACCACTCCCCACTGGAAGAATTTAGATCTTTCGTTTGAATCTCCAGGAAAATCTCCCAAACTCAGACCACCACCATGTGGATTCAGCCATCTTCTGATTCACCTTCAGATTGTCTCCTCCTAACTGCTCAAGCCACAGGTTAAGGGCGAAATGTTCAATGCCCAAGCAATATAGTGGGGAACACGTTTATCTAAGCAATTATATGCAGCTCTGTATCTGCATACAGGGGGTCTCTCCCAAGACTTTCCAACCTCAGCAAAACAAGACAAAGCCCCAGCCATCTGGGCTATATATCATTCATTCATTCCTGTGTTCAACACTCATGGCGGATCCCCACCAAGACTGTGGGAGAGCAAGGACTGGAGAAATCCTGGAAGCTGAAGTCTGAGGAGGATTTCAAATTCAAGTCAGAGATGCAAGAAACATCTGGACTCGGTCCTCAGGTACATGCAGTATTCTGAACTGAAGCTAGAACCAGAGACCATTCTAATGAAAGGCCTCTACAGGTGGGCTCTCACAGGTGGGCTCCAACTCAGTTTCGTGTATATTCATTCATGAAATAGCTCTTTGGGTCAACATGCAGAAGAAAACCATTTAAGAAAACTGACAATGAGGAGTGGAAAGGGAAGCCAGAAGGCATGTGAATGGGGAGAGAGGAGGAGCCAGGGCAGAAAACCAAGAATCCCTCCCTGCCCTCCTTGCTGCCAGGGAGGTCTGAGGGACTAGTTTCCACCTGGGATCCCAAGGCCAGAACAAAAGCAGCGGGGCCACGTCTGGTGAGGGAAGGGGGTCCTCAGCCCGGGCGCATGGGGCTGCGGAAAGATGGGGGCTAGCGCGCCCGCTGGCGGGGGGCACCTCGCAAGGCGCTGTCCCCAGCCGACCCCATGCGGACCGGGTTTGGCGCAGCGTCCGGGGTGGTCCCGGTGCCCTGGGGTTAGCGGGAGGCAGGGCCTCCACAACCTCCCTCTCCGCCCCCAGGTCGGTCTGCGCCTTCTGCTCCAGGTGAGGGCGCGGCGGGGTGTCACTTTACCTGTGCGCAAAGGGTGGTCCGGAGAAGCCTTGGGGCGGGGAGGGGCATCAGGCAGCAGGAGCGGGACAGCGGAGCCTCACACGAGAGCGCACAGGCGGCGAGTCTGGTGGGTCCTGCAGTCCCGACTGGGCCGCAGCACAGCACCAAGGCGCTGCCCGCCCCTCCTCAGCCAGCCCCTCCACCTCCTCCCAGACTCTCAGCCACATCCTCTGTGAGCTCACTTCCAGCTTCCGCAATTAGCAAAGCGCCTTCTCCCCGCCGCCCTTGACCCGCCCCCGCCCCCCTCCCTCCTGAGTCCTCCGCCAGCTCACTTTTTGCTTTGGCAATTAGCAAAGCCCCATCTCTGCGCCGCCCCGCCCCCCTCCCTCCTGAGGCCCCGCCCTGGCTGGGGCGCGGGGAGAAGCCCCGGGGGCTGCAAGCTTTGCCAGCGCTGGCGCTGGGCAGCCTCCTAGCCTGGCTCCCTGAGCAGGTGTCCACCAGCCTCCTGGCTGCAAAAAGATCATCAGTGCTGTTAACCCTGGCTGCACTCTCCTGTCAGTTTGCTGGCTTCCTGATTGCACCCAAAGCCAGGAACCAGCTTCCCCAGCACAGGCCTGGGCTGAGATGCCTGCCCAGGATCTGTTTGAGCAGTCTACTCATCTCCAGGCAGGGATGGCACTTCCACATGGATGTTTGGGTTTTTTTATTGTTTTTTGGTTATTGGTTATTATACATGACCTCCAGGGTAGGTGCTCCACAAAGGGAGTGAAAACAGGATGCATGATATACCCCTCACCTCCCATGCTGTCTTTCTCTTAAATAATAAGCACTGCCGAACTATCTGAGATTCTGTACCTTCTCTCCAGCCATGAACCTATCACTGTCTTTAACTCTTGAAAACTTCATTAGACAAATTAATGTGGTGAAGGAAGCAATATGAGAAAGCCTATTAATCTGATGAGCATGGAACTGAACAAACCCTATAGATACTTCCCCTTTGATTTCTAGCCTATCAATACCTACAGTGAGTCACATACACTCAAGATTATTGTTTTTATTGTATACTTTATATATTCATTGATTTTGGACTCGTTATCATTTTGTTGAAGTGTTAAACTATGGTAATAAACAAACTTTTAATTAACTTTTCCTCCTATGATACAAATATAACTTGCACTTGAGCTTTAGCTAATGTTATGTTCTAAAATTGCCAAAACAACATGATCAAGGTTTCTAGATTATTTACTGTATTTTCTACTATGTAATATTGTTCTATCTCTTCTGTATAAAGAAAATGAATGCTTGGGGCTCTTGGGTGGCTCAGTGCATTAAAGCCTCTGCCTTCTGCTCAGGTCATGATCCCAGAGTCCTGGGATAGAGCCCCACATCAGGCTCTCTGCTCAGCAGGGACCCTGCTTCCCTTCCTTTCTCTCTGCCTGCCTCTCTGTCTACTCGTGATCTGTCTGTCAAATAAATAAATAAAATCTTTAAAAAAAGAAAGTGAATGCTTGATAACTAAATGAATGCTTTACTGAACAAATTAAATATGGCAATAGCATTTTATTTTATCATGCTTCACATATTAAACTATAATATTATATCACTAGTCTCCAAATAATCTACTCGCATAGTCATTTGGAAGCTTTTAGCAAAAGAATTCTTCCTCCTGATTGTAGTATAAAAGCCACAGAAATATACAGAAGACTCCTAGGATAGAAAGTTAAATCCAGTTATCCGTGATGCCTTGAGTAGGACCTGACTTATGTATGTCCTTGGATGCACTAGTAACTGTTACATGTGATAGGATTATATTTAATATATACAGTTGCATTTACTTCACAAAGGACATATAAATTTGAGAATAAAATATTTGATGAATCTATAAAGTCTATATCTATTTGTAACTAATGTGGTAGAATTAAGATGTTAATTTGAAAAAAAATCATTGAACACACACATATTCAATTTTTTTTATATATATAAAAAGCATTATTTATTTATGTAAATAAATGCATTGTCTGTAAAATCCATTTACTTATCAATCATCAGGGTAATTTTAAGTACTAAGAATAAGAAATATGTGAAAAGATAAGTGTTCAAGAGTGCAGTTTGTGGTAATTAATACAATATGATAGGCTCATGAAAAGGATATATTACTTGAACTTAAAAGCTTCTATAATTAAGCGATGACCACTTGAAATTTGTAATTAGTCTTGCTGCAGTTTTTCCTTGCACTTATTGCCCTTCCCCAGAAGTTCATTAAGAATTTCTGTGAATGTCCTTATGTTTAATCTCATTCATAGATTCCACTGCTGCTCACAAAACAAAGCCAAAAAGAGAGGTAACTCTATGTGGCACTCCATCCACAAGCAATACATTCATAAATAATTAAAAAGCTCTCTACTTCATTTGTTACTCATTCAGCTGATAATTTAAATGAGTAACTGAGGCCATTTTATCAGCACTTTTAATAGAATGCGACTCAGAAACTTCACAGAGTTATTTAAGAAGAAATGCTCACGTGTTAAGGTTTTTATTTTTTTTAAATCAACAAAATAATTTTCAAATATTAAAAGCAAATGTCTCCTTTTCCTCCAAGATTCCTTGCTATGTCAAAGTTACAAATAAATACATTACTATCGTATTTTGAGTAGTAGATAAAAACAAATGTTTTGAAACTGTCTGTGGGTTGAGTGTCTGGATTAACTTGTATAAATATCTGAACTCAATGTATTTAGACTTTATTAGATGGTTTTTTTAAGACTATTTAAAAATACATGCTCAGATAATGACAACATTATTTTATTCATTTTAATAAATAAATAAATAAATTAATTAATTAATTTATTTATTTATTATTAATTTATTTAATTATGTTTAGATATTATTAAATTAATGATTTAATATTTAATAATCTAAATTTGAAATATTTTAAATTTTAAAAATATTTATTTACTTAAATTGATATATTTAATATAAATATATTTAATATAAATATTTAATAAATTATTGAATCATTATTATAATTATGCAATACATTATGTATTGTGTAATAATTGCATTTTAATAAATAAATAAATGTATTATTTACATTATTTTATTATATTTTATTTAGTTGACAAAGAGAGGGAGAACGCAAGCAAAGGGAGCTGCAGGCAGAAGGAGAGGGAGAAGTAGGCTCCCAGCTGAGCAGAAAGTTCAACCTGGGGTTCCATCCCATGACCCTGGGATCACCACCTGAGTTGAAGGCAGATGCTTAACTGACTGAGCCATCCAGATGCCCAAGGCTTTGTATTCTTCACTTCTAAATATTGATGCTCCTTCATCTCTGGAGTTAGTAAATTGATGTTGAGTATTCATATCAAAGAATTGATAGTAGCTGTTAAACAGAAATATGTAATTTAGGGAAAAAAAAAGAACAGAAGGAAGAGAAAGGCCAAAAGTCAAAAGCACATTAATATAAAATTTAATTAGATAAAAAAGCTGATATTCCTGAAGGGGGCTAATAAAAGAGCTGCAAAGAGCTGATAGGATTAGGAAAATTGTCCACTCCTGGTCATTTCATAATTTTAGACTATTCCTTATTAATAAATATACTTAGTTCCAGAAACACAAGCACATAAGAACATTTCCACCAAGTTTCCTCTAACAGCATTTACAAATTAGACGTTCAAACAATGCAGTTCGTTACATGTTGCATCTGTATCTTAAAGTTTAAACACTTTCTGTGACACATTTTCTAACAATTAAAATTAAAATATATATATATACATATATATATATATATACCGTATCCCTAAATGGGAAAAAAATATATATATATACATAGAAACCTTATTCCTAAATGAAACCTTTCTTTGTTTATTAGCTTAAATAGGTAAATTAGCAACAACAACAACAACAAACAGCTAATATTATAGAGGTAGGAACAATTGACCTTTTCATTCATTGCTATTTTCTAAAAATTCCTATTTTATTTTTTTCTCAAGTCTGTCATAATAATTTTCTAAATCTCCTGCCTTATTCAATTTTTTTCTTTTAGTGGAAATCTCTATTTCATATTTCTTTTCTCCACTCTTTGCTCTAATAATTCAATGTATTATTAGATTTTCTGTTTTTCTCTTTATCCAGATATATCTTTTCTTTCTTTCTTTCTTTTTTAAATAATTTGATTTGCTGGCATTTTACATCAGTACATGCTTTCTTATGGATGTTAGAAATGTCTGTGGAACTACTAGAAGAATAAACTTTTTTACCTTTAAGAAGTTTACAGTCTAGAGTGCCTGGGTGGCTCAGTTGGTTAAGTGTCTTCCTTCAGCTTAGGTCATGATGCCAGGGTACTAGGATCCAGTCCTGCATCAGCTGCCTGCTCAGCAAGGAGTCTGGTTCTTCCTCTCCCTCTGCCCCTTCCTCTCTCTCTCTAATAAATAAATAAAATCTTTAAAAAAAAGACTTACTGAAATCTGAGACTGAATTACTAAATTCAGTCTTAATAGAAGACAGCTAAACAAAGCAATGATCACAACTGGAAAATTTAGCGAGATCATGGTTTAACATTTTTGGTTGACACAGGACCTCTTTCAGTAACAACTTTCCCTAAATATCAATTTCTTTTTAAGGCAAAAAATTTTGACAAGAAATCCAGATCCTTCTGATCATTTTCATATCAATTTAAGGTGACATCCTCAGAGTATATAATCAAATATGTAATTATTCTATCTGTTGCCTTGTATATTGCCTGTATCTTTTTCAGACTCAAAGTTCCATTGAGGTAGTGTTTTTTTTTTTTTTTTAAAGATTTCATTTATTTATCAGAGAGAGAGGGGGAGAGAGCAAGCACAGGCAGGCAGAATGGCAGGCAGAGGCAGAGGGAGAAGCAGGCTCCCCGCTGAGCAAGGAGCCCGATGTGGGACTCGATCCCAGGATGCTGGGATCATGACCTGAGCCGAAGGCAGCTGCTCAACCAACTGAGCCACCCAGGCGTCCCAAGTTTGTTTTTTTTTTAAAGCAGAGATTTTTAAAGTGTTTGATATATACAAGATGCTTAATAAGTGTTTACAAAGCCTATGTATTACAGTAAACAGGCTTTAAAATAATGTAGGTGATATTAGTAGTCATATCAAACAATTTTTAGGTTTCAGTCATGTAAATAACTACATTTCTCAGAGACAGAGAAACATACAAATGGTCTGGGTCCAGTAGGATAATGCTAGCATGTGTTGTAAATTCTCTTATATGACCTTATTCTTGCAAGAATTGGTTATGTGGCAGAAAAAAAGGTATCACTATCTTATACTTTATTATTTAAAGAGATTTATGAAAGTCTTAATTTCTTACACTACCCCTTTGTTTCAGTGGACCCAATTTCCGTGGTAATGGTGAGAGGAAAGTAGGCAATATAGGTAGCAGCAAAAATCTCCTACAAGGCACTATAAAATAAGGCTTGTTCTAGATCATGGTTCTGTCCAAAGGGGAATGTTAAGGGGTAGAATGGATGATGGATGCATTGTGGACTTATAACTTTAAGATTAATACTGTTATGCGCCAATAATGGGTCTATGATTAAAGGAGCGAGACTGATGTAAAGCAAAGGTCAAGCAAAGCTTTATTTCATGCCAAGCATCAAGAATCTAACCGAACGTTCGAACGTTCGGGGCCACATTTCTTATGAGAGAAGGCAACCCTTTGCTGTTTCACAGTCTAGCTTTTAAGGGCAAAGGCCATGCAGTCAGGCCTAGCCACGCACAGGTGACCAATGAGATTTTAACATACACAGGAAACTCCACAGTGAGGCTAGGTGACCAATTGAGGTTCAATTTACCCTAGTATAGACATTTGACCCAGCCTATTACACCTTGATTAGGATTAGTGCCAAAAAGGTTCCCAAAGGGCAGAGGAGTGGGGCATACTCCTTAGTATCTAGGGAGACAATATGCAAACACCGCCCCCCTCCCGCTGATTGATGTCTCCACCTGGCCTGACCCACCCTTGTATATGGGCTTTGTTACCTGGAGCTGATTTCCAGGACTTGTTTTTAAGTGAATCCTCTGGGGGAAGGGGAGCAAGGACAGTTTAAGGGTTAACCTCAATGAAAGCCTCTTGCTAAAATATAAAAATATAAAATAGGTCCTTACATTACAACAACTCAGTAGGGAAAGTCCCAGTGTGGTGATAAAAGAAGTGAGGTAACTTGCATTGCACATTTTTTTTTTAAACGTGTAAGTTGTATTTTTCCGTGCCATGACATCATACTTTATCTTCATCTCTGTCTACTAGTTTAAAACTAGTTAAACAAACTCAACAATTTTTTAAAAAATATTTTATTTATTTATTTAAGAGCAAAAGCCAGAGAGAGAGAGAGAGTGCATGAGCAATATGGGGCTGGATCCCAGGACTCTTGAGATCATGATCTGAGCCAAAGGCAGACACTTAACTGACTAAGCAAATGAGACTCCCACAAACTCAACAATTTTATAAAATTTTTATTTGTTGGGGTGCCTGGCTGGAACAGTCAGTAAAATATGTAAATCTTGATCTTGGGGTTGTATGTTTGAAATCCACCTTGGGTGTAGAGGTTTTATTTAAAAATAAAATCTTTAAAAAAAATTTTTTCATTTTTTTATTTAAGCCATTGTATGGCAGTGTTGATCACTATATTGTACACCTGAAACTAATATTAACCTTATTTTAACTAATTACAATTTAAATAAAAACTTTAAAAATAAAATAAAAATAATAATCATAAAAATAAAAAAGAGGAAAAATTATTTGGCAGGCAATTTTCTTAATTGCATTATTATTTATTATTATCATAGTCTGCGTGTGTCGGTGGGAAGTGGCTGGTATTACAGTGAGTTCCATATCTGTGTTACACTGTGGTCCATGTCTGTAGTCAGTCTTTTTTTTCTTTTAGTTTATTTTCAGGGATCCAAAATTCATTGTTTATGCACCACACCCAGTGCTTCATGTAAAAAATTCCCTCCTTAATACCCACCACTGGGCTCACCCAACCACCTGCCACCCTCCTCTTCAAAACCCTCAGTTTGTTTCTCAGAGTCCACAGTCTCTCATGGTTTGTCTCTCCCTCCGATTTCCCCCAGCACACTTCTCTCCATCTCCCAGTGTCCTCCACGTTATTCCTTATGTATTGAGTCTTATAAAAACTTTTATTTCTTTCCCTATTCTGCTTTGCATATGCTTACCTTAGATGTTAAAATGTTATAAACCTCTCCTGCCTGGTCCATTTTCTCTCTCTTCTCTCATGATTTCTCATGCTCTCCCTGCCAACCCCACATGCCTTACAATATCTGGATATGACTAATTTCTTCCTGAGCTACTTTATTCTACTCTGCCATATGGTTGCCCTTCCCTCTTCTGTACCATAACTTCTATCCCCTGCATTTGTGCTTTAACAATACCTAATTCTTTTCACTGCATCTGTATCTTTGAGGTGAATACTCAGTAGTGCAATTGCTGGGTCATAGGCTAGCTCTATTTTACTGGAAAGAAGGGCCATATTCACCCCAGTGTTCATAGCAGCAATGTCCACAATAGCCATTCTGTTGAAAGAGCCAAGATCCCCTTCAACAGACAAAAGGATCAAGAAGATGTGATCTATGGATACAATGGAATATCACTCAGCCATCAGAAAGGATGAATACCCAACTTTTGCATCAGCATGGATGGGACTGGAGGAGATTATGTTAAGTGAAATAAGTCAAGCAGTGAAGTCAATCATCATATGGTTTCACTTATTTGTGGAACCTAAGGAATAGCATGGAGGACATTAGGAGAAGGAAAGGAAAAATGAAGTGGGGGGATTGGAGGGGGAAATAAAACATGAAAATCTATGGACTCCAAGAAACAAACTGAGGGTTTTAAAGATGAGAAGGATGTGGGGATGGGTGAGCCTGGTGATGGGTATTAAGGAGGGCACATATTGCATGGGGCACTGGGTGTTTTACACAAACAATAAATCATGGAACACTACTTCAAAAACTAATGATGTATTGTATGGTAACTAACATAACATAATTTAAAAAAAAAAAAAAGGAGGGGGACAATACCTAACACTCAATCTTTGCTAGTTTCTTGTTTACCTCCTTTTAAGAGTAAGCTCATTAGTGTTTTTTTTTTGTTTGTTTGTTTGTTTTTGTCTCAACTAAAAGAAGAAAAATAATACACATTATTTTGAAAACTTTTTGAACAGTGTAAAAAAGTTAGTCAAGTCCACAATGTCTCATCTCTTCTTCCTCCTAACATGGTTAAGTTGAAAAATCCTTTATCTGGGAAAAGATCTTTCTCCTGCCACCTTGTGTAAGATTTTGGCTTTAGCTTAGATTATCCTTTCTTTCCTTTTCTGAAAATAAGTTGAAAATATTAATAGCCTCAGTTTCTTCTTCCAAAATATGACTGCTTCTTTACCAAGTGCAAAAGCAACCCATTTTGACCATAGTAAACAGCTTGGACCTACTTTTTTTTGGCTCACTGTTTTAGTGAGACAAGTGGAGTGAAGATGACACACCATTTCCAAATGTATTAATAATTGGGAGACCATACTTCTAAATTGAAGATTTGTTGCTATTAAACTACGACCAGACTCGCTATAATTACAGAGGTAAATTCTTTATATTTACTATATTTGAAATTACCATATAATACCAAAATAAAATTATGATTATGTGAAGAGTCTGTAATATTAAGAAGATGACTTTGAAATGATTGCTTATCTAAATGAAATTTCCCATTTTATAATCTTGTATAAGCTTTCGTTGTCATTTCCTATTTAAAATCTATTAGAAGGCACTCTTATTTTCCCTTAAGTGGGAAGTCAAATGTGGAACAAATTCATCCCAAAGGAACTGATTCTATGTTCCACTGAAGACCAGGTGGCTTCCATGTGGCATTTTGCCTCTTGCATATTGTTCATCTCCTACAACAAATGGGGGTATGCTCTTTAGTAAACTAATTCAACTCAATTAGAGACATTGTCTTCAAGGGATAACATCATAGAGACTAGAATCAGAATCATACTTTTGGAAAAATTGGGGCCAGGATTTTTGTTTTGTTTTGTTTTAAGATTTTATTTATTTATTTGACAGACAGAGACCACAAGTAGGCAAAGAGGCAGAGAGAGGGGGTGGGGAAGCAGGCTCTCTGCTGAACAGAGAGCCTGATGCAGAGCTCGATCCCAGGACCCTGAGATCATGGCCTGAGCCGAAGGCAGAGGCTTAACCCACTGAGCTACCCAGGTGCCCCTGGGCCCAGGTTTTGATGGCTTCTTTCCTCAATCTTATAAAACCTATTTGAACTCTACTGGATGCCAGAACTTCTTAAAAATATTTGGTCCCTTGTAATTTTAACCTTCCAGTATTCAATGCACCTGATCCATGTAATATCCTATAGTATTTTTGTCAAATGAAGACTCTCAAAGTGTGTTTCTTGGGAGACACTTTTCAATTGGTTGCTTACATTTCTGCATTTATTATTTGTTCTAGGCCATCCTTTGAAGATGGTTGTATTGAATAGAC
This sequence comes from Mustela nivalis, assembly GCF_964662115.1. Taxonomy (NCBI): domain Eukaryota; kingdom Metazoa; phylum Chordata; class Mammalia; order Carnivora; family Mustelidae; genus Mustela; species Mustela nivalis. The sequence goes on from NC_139040.1 coordinate 76,423,887, forward strand.
TTGGAAGACAGAAATAGTATCTTTTTTTTTTAACTTAACCTGTTGTGTTTGCAAATATTTTCTGCCTCTGTTTTGATTCTTCTTGTGGGAACTGAGGCTCAGAACTGATATATAACTCCCACCCCTACACACACACACACACACACACACACACAAACACACACACACACACACACACAAATACTGTTAATATTCTGGCTACCTCTATTGCTGTGAATAATAAACTATATTATTTCTGAACCATAAGTCTGCGTCTTCTATCAACACCCAAGAAACTACGGCAGACTCATACACCAGCTTTCAAATAAGGGAAAATAATCTCAGATGCTTTATATTTTTTGATAGTGTTACCTACTTCTGAACATATGACTGAACACATATAAAGCTGGAGCCATGACCATTTAGAGCTTCTTCTGTGGAAGAACTATGCATTCACTAGTAAACAAACGTAGTTTCATCTTTTTTTTTTTTTCCTCCTGGACATCATTTCCTCTCTCACACTGTTGCTCAAATTGGATGGAGTCTAAGGTCCTTTGAGGAAATTTTTGTTTAATGACTCAAAATAAAATAGGAAGAGTCTAAAGTGCTAAAAATAATTCTAGATAAAAGGTATAAGATCATGCCAGAAAGGATAGTAATTTTATCTAACAACTGCCTGTTCACCTCTTATTTGTTCATTAACTAATCTCCAAATTCCTGACTAAATCCCTTTTGTAAGCCAGAATGTGAGCTAAAAACTGGGATTTTAAAAAATTTTCATTTGAAATCCAGTTAGTTAACATACATGGTTGTATTAGTTTCATGTGTACAATATAACATATAGCACTCAGTGCTCATCATGACAAGTGCTCTAATTAACCCCCATCACTTACTTAATCCATCACTCCTTTCAGATCCCCTCAAGTAACCATCAGTTTATTCTCCGTAGTGAAATGTCTGTTTCTTGCTTTGTTTCTCTTTCTATGTCTTATTATTTCCCCTTTGCTTGTTTGTTTTGTTTCTTTTATTCCATATATGAGTAAAGGTATTTGTCTTTCTCTGACTGACTTATTTCACTTTTAGCATTATACTGTCTAGTTCCAACCATGTTATCGCAAATGGCAAGATTTCAGTCTTTTTTTATGGCAGAATAATATTCCATTGTATATACATACCACTTATTCTTTATTTATTCATCAATTGATGGATACTTGGGCGCTTTCCATATCTTAGCTTTATAAATAATGCTGCTATAAACATAGGGGTGCTAGCATCCCTTTGAATAAGTTTTCTTATATTCATTGGGTAAATACACACCAACAGGATTGTTGGATCACAAAGGACTTCTATTTTTAAATTTTATGGAAATTCCATACTGTTTTCAAATATGGCTGTATCAGTTTGCATCACCACCAACAGTTCACAATTGTTACTTTTTCTTTTTTTTTTAAGATTTTATTCATTTGACAGAGAGAGATCACAAGTAGAGAGAGAGAGAGGAGGGAGCAGGCTCCATGCCTGGCAGAGAGCCTGATGTGGGACTTGATCCCAGGACCCTGAGATCATGACCTGAGCTGAAGGCAGAGGCTTAACCCACTGAGCCACCCAGGCAGCCCCCACAAGTGTTACTTTTTCACATCCTCTCCAACACCTTTTGTTTCTTGTAGTGTTGATTTTAGCCATTCTGACAGGTGTGAGGTGGTATCTCTTTCTAGTTTTGCTTTGCAATTTCCTGATGATACATGATGATGGCCATCTTTTCATGTATCTACTGAACATTTGAAAGTGTTCTTTGGGGAAACACTTGTTCATGTCTTCTATCCATGTTTTTATTGGATTATTTGTTTTTGGATGTTGACTAAAAACTGGATATTAAGTAACACACAAGACAGGTTTCCTTGAGCTTAAATTTTATTTGCATGAGTATCATTAACAGGAAAAAATATGCATATGTGTATGTACAAGTGTGTTTATGTATACATCTATCTATCTATCCTCTATCCCCTGTCTTCTAATTGTGGTAAATCCTGTAAGGTGGGGAATGGGATAGTCTGAAGAAATATGCTTCTGGATATGCTGGGTAAGCAAATTTAATTGCACTCAGATGCATTGGATATAAGTGAATCACTTATATTTATGAGTTATTTAATGAGTTATTTAATATTATATAGAAACAAATTAAAAGTTTATGTAGTTGAAAATAATAGGTAGTTAAAATAATTTTTTTGTTTGTTGTTTTTGTGTCTTTTTTTGTTTATATATACTATGGTGTGAATGTTTATGTCTCCCAAAATCATATTATGAAATCTAACTCTGGAAGTGATAGTATTAAAACATAAGGGCCTTTGGGAAGTGATTAGGTCATAAGTGGGATTACAGTCCTTTTAAAGGAGACCCCAGAGAGTTCTCTTGATTCATTCATCATGTACGTTTACAGTGAGAAGATAGCCATCTATGAGGAAGTGGGCTCTCCCTGGATCTGCCCATTCCTTAATTTTGACCTTCTTTGTTCTGGAACTGTGAGAAATAAATTCCTGTTCTTTATAAGCTATTAAGTCTATATCATGTCCGTTATAGCAGCCTGCATGCAGAAGGACACTATGACCTAAAATGAGAGCAATAAATATAAAGTTTCAGTAAAGTCAGTTGGTACAATGTTTTTTTTTTACTTAGAGAAGACATGCTGCTTCATGTTAAACCTTGATATTGTATATGTTTCTTGAAGGGCCACTTCTTACTCCTTTGTGTGTTTTCCACAAAGTCCAGGATGATGCCTTACATAAAGGTAATATTTTATAAATACTGTTGGAAATATATACTTCTCTAAAATCTTATTTTGCCTACAGATTACTTGGATCCACTTTGCCTTGTGTAGAATATTTGAAATATATTAAGAACAGAATGTCTCTCTAAATAACATTTAGAATCATCATTAGTTTATGACTCCTGACTCATTTGTTTATGCAGTGATACTTACTGCAAGGACACTGAAGTTTGTAATATAATTTTGAATTAATCACCAAGCTAGTTTATTTTAACTTATGAAAATATAATTTCTCATGTTGGTTTAATTCTGCTCTTATGTTATGGTCATGACATTTTCATTAAAATAAAGTAGAAAATAGAAGTAAATAATAAATGAAAAATAAAAAATAATAAATAAAAAAATAAAAGTAAAACTCTTGTGAAATGTTAAACTTTTCTTACTTATTTTGTTTTGCTTTTCCTCTACCATGCTGGCAAAGCTGTATGTTGCAGATAGGTACAATTTTATAGGTGCTAGGTTTGTTACTGTTGCTAAAATTTTCAAAATATAAGGAGTTGAATAGTCATGGATTGTTTATTAAACTCCTTATCTACACATATAAAAATAAAACAATGATGGTACCTGGGTATTTCTAAAATTGTATTGTTTTTCCATATTATGTTTTACAATGTAATTAATAAAGATTCTGCATATATTAACATCATCACCTTCTATCTAATCTGTATGTCCATACAGAGCATGTATGATTTCTATTCATTGCTATGTTGTCGTGAAGAGATTGTCTGAAGTAGCCTATATTTATGCAGGTAGATCTTAAGCTACGGTGCTCTTGTTTATTTGCTTGTTCGTGATCAGTATGTCTGAAAGATGGTAACTATTGCATCAGGTATGACGATTAAAAAATATTATTGGTGCCTGATACGCTGTGATGAAATAGGTAAGTCAATTCATAATTTGTTAATTAAATTGGAAAAGATTAAGACAAACTGAGGGTTGCTGGGAGGAGGGGGCTTGGGAGAAGAGGGTGGGATTATGGACATTGGGGAGGGTATGAGCGTTGGTGAGTGCTGTGAAGTGTGTAAACCTGGTGATTCACAGACCTGTACCCCTGGGGATAAAAATATATGTTTATAAAAAATAAAAAATTTAAAAAAATTGGAAAAGAAATTCCTTTGGATTTGTCCTTTATTAAGAGTTTTTTTTTTTTTAACGAATTCCTTGGGATGTTTTTTGTGTAATATATATCACATGCCTCAACCTTTAAATTTGAATGTAGACAAGAGTTATCAGAATGAGCCTAGAAAATATTGTTATGGGGGCGCCTGGGTGGCTCAATGGGTTAAGCCACTGCCTTCGGCTCAGGTCATAATCTCAGAGTCCTGGGATTGAGTCCCACATTGGGCTCTCTGCTCAGCAGGGTGCCTGCTTCCTCCTCTCTCTCTGCCTGCCTCTGTGCCTACTTGTGATCTCTCTCTGTCAAATAAATAAATAAAATCTTTAAAAAAAAAAGAAAACATTGTTTTGAAATATTTTTGTTCTGTTATATTATGTTAACTTAGGAAATAATGGTAGTTATTTTTATTAGCATTTCCTACTTTCCACATGCCCTTACAGATGAGATATCATGATTTTCCTACTCTTTTTATCATGGTTGTTATATTATTCATGATCAATAACAATCAATGAAAATTCATAACATTAATTTTCTTTGGGAAAGTGATATTTTAGCAAGAATCCATGACCAAAAATTTTAGCTGTTGTTCTTCCAGGAGATGAGACTATCAATGTTCCCGAAATTTTAAGAAATAGAACTTATTAATTGTGTTGGTTGATGTTTATTGTCTCTGAACTTAGAGGTGCATAATTCAATTTAAAATTTATTTTTGGGGCGCCTGGGTGGCTCAGTGGGTTAAAGCCTCTGCCTTTGGCTCAGGTCATGATCCCAGGGTCCTGGGATCGAGCCCCGCATCGGGCTCTCTGCCTAGCAGGGAACCTGCTTCCTCTTCCCTCTCTCTCTGCCTGCCTCTCTGCCTACTTGTGATCTCTATCTGTCAAATAAAATAAATAAAATCTTAAAAAAAACGGAGTGGACCTTATGGGGGTGCTTATCTGAAATTGAGGGACATTATAAAAAAATAAAAAATAAAATTTATTTTGAATTGAAAACAAGATCTTACTGAAGTTTAGGCATCCCACTTTATATCAGGCCTCCAGTACATTCTAATTTATTTATAGAAAATATCATAAACATGAATGACACTTTTCCTATTGCATTTATATGAAACTGCAATGACTCAAAGATGTCAGATTTGAAAAGCACTACCTTTCTATATTTTCTGTTTCCTCCGAGGAATGGATATACCATTTTAGCTCAATTATCCAACAGTATTCAAAACCACCATGAATTTTAAAACATACTTATTACACCCTAAAAATCAAGTATGAAAATGTATAAACAACCAAATCTCTATCTGTAAATGAAATACTCCCACACAGACGGGTTTTAAAAATTTCTAACTTAAGGAATTTGATAGCACAGACTCACGGTAGTAGTTTCAGTGCCTACAGTATACTTTCAGGGAGAGAGTAATGTAAGCTCTGAGTCACTTTCTGCCTAGAGATGACCAAATAGTGGTTCTGGCATTGTTTGTTTGTTTTTGAAAATATGTTCCTGGGCGTCATTCAGAAAATGCAGAGTTTGGCATCTATATAAATTAAGGATGATCGTTTTGAACTTTTGCCTTTCATTACATCAAATTAACATAATTGGACAGAAATTCCACTAAATTAAGCATTATTAGGAAATGTGTAAATTGGAGCTGCTCAAATAAGTTGCTCTTTGAGCTATGTGCTGTTGGTTTAGGATTAGATAAGGATTTTGAAGGCAAACCTAAATCATTGCTTCCTTTTTTGAGAGATTCTCAGCATATTTTCTTAAAATTAGCTGAAATAAACAATGTGTTTAGTCGCAAAGTGATTTGCATTTTTGCACAAACTCCCTATCTCCTTGAGAATTATAACAAATATTTCATGAAACATCAGTGATCTTTACTTTGTTACACTGCTGTAAAGTACATTCAGAGTTGCCAGTTAAAGGTGTTAGTGTTGAGATGAAATGTCATGCATTTTTCTTCACGTCCATGCAAATGAACACAGTAATTTATTAAGACACAATGAAGAAAAAAAAATTGACAATGAGTTCCAGATTTTAAAAATCACTTGCCATTCAATCCAAATTGTGAGTTTGATCGGTTACCGAACACTTTATAATGCACCCCCGGTAATTTTACAGAGATTACTCTTTTCTTACCAATTCTTGATTATTCTGTCCTGCAATGCAGAGAAAGCTAACTATTTTAAAATAAACTTCCGTTAATTTTGATTGTTATAAACTTAAAATTGATTAATTTCCATATACAGAGTTTAAAATGTTCACAATTTACATTAAATATATATTCTGTGTATACCTTGGAAAAATTATACTGAAAATTGAAATTAAAATGATGTTGTATATAGCTGCAAGAAGCCGCCTGTCCCATTTCATCTTACTATATAAGTTGTGTCAGGTAATTTATAAAATCCCTCCTGCATAACAAATCTATTTTTTGTTGGAATGGGTAGTAATGTTTCTTCTTATTTCGAAATAAGAGTTGGTCTATGAGTGCCTCTGCAACTGTATTTTTCCTAAGTGGCTTCATGGTCTTGAACTGAGAAAGCTCAGAGCATTAAACATCAAAGTAATATATTTTGACATAATTAGACATCAAGGAAATGCAATTAAAATGACACTGAGATATCACTACACACTTACCAGAATGGCTAAAATAAAATATAATGACAAGCCCAAAAGAAAAAAATATACCATTTGATGATACACAATGGCAAGTTGTACCATAACTTAACCATCTCAGACTAGTGTAGTGTTAAATTTGTTTTTCTAAGCCATGTTTTGGGTCACTTACCACTTTTCAAGGATATAAAGTGCTATCATTTTACTTAAAACTGTGAAATTTGTTCAGATTTAAATTTCAATTTATGTTAAAACATTCTGTAAACTGTGTTAAACTTTGACATTTGTTCCCTCTGTTCAGTGAATAACACCATATCATATTCTGAAAAATTCGCTAATTTTCATCTTGAAAAATATCCCTTTTTCCTCTTATGGTAATTATTAATATGAATTAATAGTAGAATTTGATATTGTTCCATATGTCCATAAATACTTTATTGTATATTATCTAATTTAATAATGAATATATGTATTATATATAACCTCAGATAAATTTCAACAAATCATAATTTATTAAAATCATGTCTACTTAAAAATCTCATAGAAGAGTAAAACCATCAAAAATAAAAATAAACACACACAACACACACACATCACCCATGTATTGGCAAATCACAATTGCTGTAACAATACATTAGGCATTCCACAGTTTAGGGCTATCAAAATTTCCATCAGTGACAAAAAGATTTGTATCCAAATGGACTGATTTTCCAGAATCCAAGAAAAAGTCTCCTAGGATTTATTTAAAGGTAAATATTTGAACAAATACTTCTTAAATTTAGGAAATTCAGAACATACGATTAAAGAATATTTGCAGTGCAGACTATATTCAATCCTTCCTTTCAAAATGTGCCTTTGAGTACATAATTCTGTTTTCTCTATTTAAATTGAGCTGTCTTCCAAGAAAGTTTTGCAAAATGTGTGTCTCTGTGTGATAAATGTTCTAAGACCTAACATGCTTCATTGTATTTTACTGTGCTCTCAAATTTAATCAATAATTTGGATTGATGTATAATACCTAGTTTCAAATATCTTTTCCATCTATACAAACACCCAGCTGTCTCTTTATATGCTATTACTATTGAGAATTGTGCTGTCGGTATTCTTGTACATTTTAGGTGATCTGTTCTTCTCTTGGGCATCATTTATGCTCTTCTCTGTTTTTGATATTCTTAAAACTCACCATAATGTATATGAGTGGTTTTTAGTGTGTGTAGTTTTTGTTTTGTTTTGTTTCTGATATCTCATGTTTGGCATCATTTTAAGTCTGGTATCTTTTATCTTTCTTTAATTCTCCAAAATTTATCTCAGTACTTATTTAAATATTTTCTTTATTTTTTTTTCTCTTCTGCTGTATTTGGGCAGAAGTCATTAATTTGTTTGTTTGTTTTTCCCAACTCATTTATTCATTTTACAGCTATATTCATCTTAGTCTCCATTTATTGTATTCTTTATCTCAACAATTTTCACTTAATTTATATTCACAGTATAGTATCGTTCTTTTCCGTGTATATGTATATCATTATTTTATCATATACTTTTAAGCTATTTTTAAAAATATTTTATTTATTTATTTGACAGTGAGAGATCACAAGTAGGCAGAGAGGCGGGCAGAGAGAGAGGAAGGGAAGCAGGCTACCTGCTGAGCAGAAAGCCCGATGTGGGGCTTGATCCCAGGACCCTGAGATCATGACCTGAAACGAAGGCAGTGGCTTAACCCACTGAGCCACCCAGGCGCCCCTTTTAAGCTATTTTTTAAAAGAACAGTCATTCTTTTTTTTTTAAGTTTTTCTTTATTTATTTATTTGACAGAGAGAGATCACAAGTAGACGGAGGGCAGGTAGAGAGAGAGAGAGAGAGAGGGAAGCAGACTCCCTGCTGAGCAGAGAGCCTGATGCAGGACTTGATCCCAGGACCCTGAGATCCTGACCTGAGCTGAAGGCAGTGGCTTAATCCACTGCGCCACCTAGGTCCCCCTAAGCTATTTTTTTAATTCCTGTTCCAATAACACTTGGATTGCCATATAAAGTTAACCACATCATATTTTTTGGTAAGTAATTGTACTTTTTATGTGCATAGTTATTTTGGTCCATGAGTTCAGCTCTTCTTAGGATCATCAAATCTCTGTAAAGTCTGGGTATGCTAGGATTTTCTAAGCAACAATAAAATACATTGAAACCTGGTAGCTTAATTATAATAATGTTTTCTTTCTCAATCATTCACAATAGTATTCCATTCTGAGTAGCTTCCTTCTATTTTGCAGCTATAGTGTTTGGTAAAACTTGAATTGTGATATCACTGTGATAATGTGAATTAATCAGGGTTTTTCAGAGAATCGGGAAGAGAAAAATAGGAAGATATTCTCCAGGGCCAACTCTAGAAGTGACTAATAAAACATCTGTCCAAATTCAATTGAACAAAACTCAGAAATGCCATCTCCAGTGAAATACAAAGAAGATTATATATAGTTCTGGGCACACACATCTCATTTGACCCAATGTTGTACATCAATGAAAGACTGAAGGCCAATCACCACTCCATGGGAGAATTTAAAAATAAATTTACTATTGAGGCCAAGAATTCAGAATCACAAATACATCAGAATAATAACTGCCTTCACTTGATGTTATTCTATAAGATAAATCCTGCGATCAAGTTTCAATTTTAAATTCTTACAATTTTAAATTCTTAAATCCTTATGAAAAGGCATCATTTGGAGGGAGCAGTTTTCATAATTTATCATCCATCAGCCTTTTTTTAAAGATTTTATTTATTTATTGGACACACAGAGAGAGAAAGAGAGCAAGAGAGAGATCACAAGTAAGCAGAGAGGCAGGCAAGCAGGGAGGGAAGCAGGCTTCCTTTTGAGCAGAGCCCGATGTGGGGCTGGATCCCAGGACCCAGAGACCATGACTTGAGATGAAGGCAGAGGCTTAACCCACCACCCACGTGATGAGAGAGCCACTCAGGTGCCCCTCATCCATCAGTCTTAATTGATTGGAGGAAAATGTGTGGAGGAATAATGCCTTAGGGAGCTAATCTCTCTAAAGAATTTTCAAGTCTTTACCCCTTCAAGGTTTTTGTACAGTTCTGATAGCCTCTAAACATCCAGCGGATTTCTACAGTGACAGGCCTGTTAAAACCTGTCTTCAAACCAGGAATAGAGCTTGAAACATACCAGTCAAGGGCAACTTTGAGTCTTTTAAGGAGTTTATCATCATTTCTTTGTTTTTGGTTAATATCTGAAATAGTTCCATATTACACTTGCATAATTCTCCAGAGCTGACTTTGAAGGAGGCATTCAGTTCCAGCTAGTTCCATATTTTGGCAAGAACTATACTTCTATATTAAAAAAAAAAACATATTTTAGGGCGCCTGGGTGGCTCAGTGGGTTAAAATCTCTGTCTTTGGCTCAGGTCATGATTCCAGGTTCCTGAGATTGAGTCCCACAGTGGGCTCTCTTCTCAGCTGGGAGCATGCTTCCATTCCTCTCTCTCTGGCTGCCTCTCTGCTTTCCTATGATCTCTGTCAAGTAAATAAATAAAATTAAAAAAAAAACCATATTTTATACCAGTTATTCATGTTTATTAACTAAGATATCACAATACAAATAATACAAACAGTTGCTCTTTATTAATACCTTCAACCAAGATCAAAAAATATGTCATATTTTCTCCAAAAATTTTATATCATCTGATAGGTGAGATATATATAAAATTACATTTAAAGTTTTAAAAATATCAGCAAATATTTTCATTTAAATGCCAATTTGAAAAGAAATCTACTGTTCCAAACACGACTTTTTATCCTATTTATTTTGAATTTTGTCAACAACTGATAAAATGTTTAGCGAGACTATAAATGTTAGATCGAAAAAAATGATTAATAGATGTAGGTTCAAATTATTATGTCCCATTAAAAATGATTTAGTTTTTGATGAACATCTGTTTGGTAATATGTTGTATCCACATATAGTAAATTAAAGACATATATAAAATTATGGGAAATGACACCTTCCGTTCGAGTATGAGTAGAGCTTTTAAAATGCTATTTGTCACAACCTGTCATCTTGTCATTATGTAGCATTATGTAGCAATTAAAAAATGTATACTCTTTACTTCGAAGTCTTTTGGAAATCTAAAATATGACTTTCTATGGTTTGTGTCTCCATATTGCTTTATTGCCAGTTAAAACAAATCCACATGCTTTGATTCAAAGGTAATAAATTCCTCTTATTTGGAAAAAGGATGTTTATTTTTGTTCTCTCACCCTTAGCAGGTGGTTTCATTTTAGCACACTTCAGAGTTATAATTTCATGCTTATTAAAAACATTTATTTTGATCTACATAGATGAATAAAACTTTTGTTTTATTACATTATTTGCCAAAAAATCTGTAATTTTTAAAAATGTATTTCCTTTGAAGGGTTATTTTAGAGCATTCAAAGAGGATCTAAGAGTATGGTATTATGCAGTTTTAGTTTTTAAGTAGGTATGAAATGGTTAGGATTGTTTCTTTAAGGCTTATGTATGTTGTCCATTATATGCTATAAAATATGATGAAAGTAAATTTAAGGTATGTTTTACATAGTTTATTTTATGGAAAAAAATATTGAAATGACTTATGAAATTCAGTATACTCTCAACATTAATTCATTTTGAAATTTACCAGTTGTCTACTGAACTATTATATGGCAGATATTACTTCAGACTACACTGGTAAATGAAATACTTGGCTTTGTAGAACTTTTATTTTAATGGGTGAGGCAATTAAAAGCTATGAACCTTAATAAAAATGGCATAGTGCATTCAAAAAGGATGAGTACAATGGGGAAAAAGAAAAATTCGATCAGGGTAAGAAAAATCAAGGTTTCTAGGCAGGGGATGGGAGGTTAAAATTTTTATTAGGAAGATCAGGGTAGTTACAATGAAGCTGACAATTGAACCAAGGTATGGAAAGGTGATGAATTTGCGCAGAACTATCAGCAATAAGGTCACTCCAGACAAAGGAATTGGCTATCTTGAAGGCCATAAGGTTGGATCATGCCTGGCATATCTGAGGAATAGCAAGGAGGCCACTGTGAGTGACTGAAGAGTAGCAGGGAAAGAGGTCACAGAGGTTAAATGAGTGGCTAGATCATGTAAAAGCTTAGAAGTCATTGTAAAACTCTGGCTTTTATATTTGGAAACTTACTGTGTGATAGAATTTCTGCTAATAACTGAGAGTTCAAATGTCCATAAAATTTCAAGGATTCTTATTCTAGTAAGACAGAATAAAGAGAAAGAGTTCATATTTTCACATGGTGTAACAAATGCTCGGAGATCCAAGTGTAGGAAGCTATGGGAGCACAGAAGAAGGCACTAAAATCACACCATATATTTGATGACTGTGACTTTATATAAATTTGTATTTTCTAGATTTTTTGTAGTCATGGAATCACACAGTATATACTATTCATTGCCTGGCTTTTCTTTTCTCAGCATCATTACTTTGAGAATCTCCAATTGTCTTTGCTCTATTGATGGACATTGATGAACATTTCCACTGTTTTCAATTTTTAAAAATAAAGCTGATATGAAATTCATAAACAAGTCCTTGTATGAACATAGGGTTTGTTTCTCTTGGTGAAATGCCTAGAACAAAATGGCTATTTGTGTAACTGCAACATATTTTTCATTTAAAAAAATTTTGAAACTATTTTCCAAAGTGGTTGTATCATGATATATGCCAACAAAAAGAAAGTGAGAGAGAAAGAGAAAGAAAAAGAGAAAGGGAAAGACAGAGAGGTGGCTGCAGTGAATTGATGAGTTGCAGGATAGATTTTAAAGTTTTGTCTTTTGCTTTCTACATTTCCTTTTCCTTAGGTTCAAGAGAACAATCAGTAATATCTCAGTTGCCTGCTGGTAACATCAGAAGAAAGAGTTAGAGGTTCCCAGAAAATTAAAGAAGAGATATAGTTTTCCTGACATAAGAAAATCATTTTTTGTCCCCAGCTATTTTCAATGATCTATACCCCACCTGTGTACTTTCCCAAGCACACTTCTTCCAAAACTTCCTGGGAGGTTCTTACAAAGAAATGCAAAAACCTCACTCCTTAAGGATTTTGAGGGAACAAGGCAATGGGAAAACTAACAGTCACCACCAGACCAGGAAATAGCCTAAGCTATTGAGACAATAAATCAGTGGCAAAACTCCTAGTGCTAATTCAAAAGCAATCAAGGCCTTGCATTCCTTGTCCCAGAAAATGAGCCCAAGACCCCATCTAGTTTATATCTGCTCTTGAAGCCTGCAGAGTCCCTTTCCCTTGTCCAACAGTTACCTCTGCTTTATTCTAACGTTGACATTTCTGCCCTCGGTGGAATACAAGCTTCATTCAGGTGAACATGCAATACATATTGCACAAATACATATGTGGATGTGCATGCATCCACAACCTTATGACCAACCATACACGGGATAATAAAACTCTCCCTTCTGAGTATTCATCTTAAATACTAAATAAAAATCTCTCTCCTGTTCAAACAGTCAAGGCTTTGGAACTTATTCCCTGAGATCTCCTTGTATGTTGTAAACAAAGATTCCTTTGTTTGACAACTCCACTTGTTTCTGTGATTCACCAAAGACTGACCTCAGTTAGTTCAGTTACTGTAATGTAATATCATGCATATCCAGTTAGTTGATCATTTTGTTCAAGTCTTACATATCTTACCAATGTGATGACCATTTGTCTATGTAATCTTAAAATAAGGGTGTTGAAATTATTTTCCATTTGTCGTCCAAGGTAGAAGTTATTATTTTTGTTCTTCGTTTTTCCCTATATATCCATAAATCTGTTGTTACGTATTAAAAGTCAAGAATTATTATACTCCCTGATGAATTCATCCTTTTACTCTTCTGTAATTTTGACTTGATCTTTATGTCTGATAATGAAATTTGCTTTAAAATCACTTTTCATTATCTTGATATAACCACCAAAGTTATAGTGTGATTAGAGTTAATATAGCATATTTTTTCTTTTACTTTTTAAAGCACTTCTATATTGAATCCCGACAAAGAAAAAAAACAGCTTTTTAACTCTGGAAGCATCTTTCTAAATTATCTTTTTTTTTTTAAATGAAGCAGTAGCAATATTTGTTAAGGGACCTAAACTGAAAGTAGGTTTAGAAATTTATTTATTTTTTTATTTATTTAGTAAAAAATTTTATTTTATTTATTGAAAGCAAGAAAGAGAGAGAGAGAGAGAGAGAGAGAGAGAAGAAGAAGCACACAAACAGGGGGAATCATGTGCAAAGGGAGAGGAAGAAGCATGCTCCTTGAGGTGCAAGTAGTCCCATGCAGGGCTGGATCCCTGTACACTGGAATCATGACCTCAGCCAAAGGCAAACATCTGCTTAAACAACTAAGTCATCCAGGCACCCCTAGAAAATTAAAAAAAAAAAAAGACCTTTTAAAAACATTTTGTTTCTTTCTTGTTTTTTTTTTTAAATTTTTTATTTATTTGACAGACAGAGAGATAGGAAGAGGAACTATAAGCAGGGCAGAGGGAAAAGGAGAAGCAGGTTTCCCACTGAGCAGAGAGCCTGATGTGGGGCTCCATCCCAGGACCCTGGGATCATGACCTGAAAAGAAGGGACACTTCTTGGAGGAAGCCACCCAGACACCTCTTTTCTTTGTTTTTAATATATGGCAACTGATGCTTCCCAGCCACGAGGAGCATATTACCCATTGATTAAATCTTTGATAACAACCTATTTAAAAAGGTGTGTAAATATATACTTACTCAGATTTATACACTTTGTGTTTTCTTCATAGTTTGGGGCTGGACCCCATGGTCACAACACTGCTTCCAGTCTTTGCCTTCCCATCTTTGGATACCAGGTATTTGGTCAGCAAAGCAAATTAGTATCAAAATTAATAAGCCCTTGGCACCATATCTCTGGAGCAGGGCTTGCTCTTAGCCAAGGCCCAGAGCAGTTGACCTCCCCTCGCTAGTGCTATAGCCCCAAGGACTAGGTCCCTGCCACCAGAACTCAGTCTTACATGTTATGCTAAGCAGACCAAACCAAAACAGGAAAGCTCCGACAGCTTTCACTGGCATGCCTCATCTCCAACTCCCTCGACGTCCAGGCAGTACCAGATGACAGGGAGGGGTCTTGGTCCAACATATGGGAGGGAAGGAAGTAGCCACGAGCAAGTACCTGCCTCTCTGTTCCTTTCTTTCATGAGCAGGTTGTAAGGAGGAGGAAGAGGAAGGGGAAGAGAGGTGAACTTCAAGGGGTGAAGGCCTCAGGTAGACAGCTGGCTCCTGCCAGTAGGAAAGAGACAAAGGAGAAGGCAGTGAGTCTTGCAGGGAGGGTGGGGGGTAAGGGTTACAGCTTATGACGGAATCTGGACAGGAGTAATAGGGATACTAGTCATTTGAGTCCACCATTGGCAAGCTGGGCTGGGTGTCAGGGCAGATAGGCCTCCCTGGGCAACGGCACATGAGAGAAGGTGGAATTCTTCTCTGAGGAGCAGGTGGAGCTTTGGGTGTTGGGAAAGCATAGACAGTATTGTTCCAGGGCCAAGGACAGGTCCGGGTACTCCTGGTTGGAGGTCAAGGCCACAGTATGATCCATGTCTTCTACCAGCAGCTTGAAGGTACCACATGCCAGCCACCCCTCATTATTGTGTCTAACTCTCTGGTGCACGTATTGGCTTATCCATCAAATGACTCCTTCAGCAGCTTGAAAACCACCTCCACAGGCACTCCAGGATATGGGAGGCTTCCAGAGTGAAAATTTTGCACAGGATCACCCCAAAAGACCAGAAGTCACTCTGGTGGATGTAGATCTGGTCAAACATGGCCTTAGGGACCATCCACTTCACAGGCAGTCCACTGTTGGTTCTCATTTTATAGTAACTGATGTGGTGATATCTCTGGCAAGGCTGAAGTCTGAGATCTTCATCATGTTGTCCTTTGTCACCAGCACTTCCCTGGTGGCCAGGTCTTGGTGTATGCACTTCTTGGTGGCAAGGTACTCCATGCCTCAGGCTACCTGGTAGGCACAGGATACCAGGTCCTTGGAGGAGAGTTGCTCTGCTGCATTATGGCTGATATTGTAACAGTACTCCAAGTCAGGAGGCCTCTGGGCCTGGAGGTACTACTGTATGTTGTCTTTGGAGGCATATTCCATGATAGTGTACGAAGGACCATCCTGTGTGCAGGACCCAGCAGGTTGATGGTGTCCTTGTGCTGTCCAATCATCTTCATCATCTCCATTTCTGAGATTAGGTTTGACAGGTCTTTCTCTGTTGCATCTGACTTCAACATCTTCACAGACACTTTAGTCAAATGGTTGGATTTGTCTT
The DNA here is from genome assembly GCF_964662115.1 of Mustela nivalis. NCBI lineage: Eukaryota > Metazoa > Chordata > Mammalia > Carnivora > Mustelidae > Mustela > Mustela nivalis. Next base: position 76,439,773 of record NC_139040.1, read on the forward strand.
TGTCCAGCCCAATGGCCTCCTCCAACACCACCTGCCCAAAGTAGGCTTCTCTTAGGGGTATGCCTAAACTGCCTACAACCAGCCTGCCTCAAGGCAGTTATAAACTCTAGATTATCCTCAAAAACATTAAACCACAAGCTAAAAATTCTCTTCACTAGGTCTCTGTCGCAGGTCTAATTTTCTTATTTTTCATCATTCATCTTTTTCCTAATTCTTATTTTCAGTATAGTTTATTTGGCTTCCAGGTGTTTCCCCGGGTTTCTGTATGCTGTTTCATAGGGAAGAATTATCCTGTCATAAAATTATTTCTTGAGCATTCATTACATCTCTCAGTTAAAATGGGTTCTTTTATGGTATTGATTCATTTGAGTTTTCTCAAAATGGGAAGAATTTTCAAAATGGTGTTTTCCTCAAGGTTCAGAGTATGTCTTAGCCTCATCTTTACTCTTTTTGAAATTCACTTTTCAAATTCTTGTCCCTCTTTTTATCTTTTTAAATTAAAATGTTTTCTTTTTACTATTTTTTTATTTGAGTGTAGTTGATAGTCAGTGTTACATTGGTTTCAGGTTTTCAATATCTCCATACATTATTCTATGATCACTACAAATATAGCCACTATCTATCACCATATAACACTATTATAATATCATTGACTATATTCTCTACACTGTCCCATATCTCTTTTTAAAATCTCTGATTTTTATGTTTTCTGTTATTCCAATTTTCGACCATCTTTTTACTTGGTTACTTTAATAAAATATGCCTGATTACACACTCTATGCTGAAAACCATAGCATTTGATTTATAGTAGTCTTCTTCTTCTTCTTCTTCTTATTCTTCTTCTTAATTAACATATAATGTATTATTAGCCCCAGGGGGACAGGTCTGTGAATCACCAGGTTTACACACTTCACAGCACTCACCACAGCACATACCCTCCCCAATGTTCATAACCCCACCACCCTCTCCCTAACCTCCCCACCCCCCCGGCAACTCTCAGTTTGTTTTGTGAGATTAAGAGTCTCTTATGGTTTGTCTCCCTCCCGATCCCATCTTGTTTCATTTACTCTTTTCCTGTTTCCCTAACCCCCCACATTGCACCTCCATTTCCTCATATCAGGGAGATCATATGATAGTGTCTTTCTCTGGTTGACTTATTTTGCTAAGCATAATACCCTCCAGTTCCATCCATGTCAATGCAAATGGCAAGATTTCATTTCTTTTGATGGCTGAATAGTATTCCATTGTATATATATATATATATATAATTCATTTGTTGATGGACATCTAGGTTCTTTCCATAGTTTGGCTATTGTGGATATTATTGCTATAAACATTTGGTGCACGTGCCCCTTTGGATCATATAGCAGTCTTCTTTACCTCTATCAGAACCCCAGGAAGCTTTATTTATTTATTTACTCACATAAACAGATGATCCAACACAACGTTTTTTGATGTTCAAATGTATTATAATGTCTTACCGCTTAACACTATGCTTACTGCTCTCTTTCACTGTCTGACTAAATCCTCATCATCACTATGCCATTTAATGAGAAAGAACATTTGAACTCAGAGTTCTCTCCATATCAGGGAATGAAGACTCCACCCTTCTGTTTGTGCAGGTAAAATAAATGTTGATGTCTGTCCTGCACATACCCCATCCTGTTCACCAGAATATTCACCATCAAAATATATACACAATGAAAACCATACCTCACCACTTCTATTACCACCCAGCATGCTAAAAACACCATCATATGTTCCTGAATTATTGACTTGATTGATAACCCCACTTCCACACATACTGCACTCCTTTCTCCATGCAAATTTATTTTGGTACAGCAATTTAACCTAAAAATCAAGTCATATGATTTTATTCTGCTGTTGAAAGACTTTTGGTATCTTACCGTTTCATATTAAATAAAAATTGAAGGCGTTTCAATGTACTAGAAGGTCATACATTAATAAGTTCTTCCTCTCTCCACCACTATGAACTCCTCATTGGCCTCCTTGCTTTTCCTCAAAAGTAACAGACAAGCTGTTCACACAAAGTCTATATACTTACTTGCTCTGCCTAGAGCAATCTTTTCCTTTAATATTTGTATAACACTCTCCTTCACTTCCTGGGTCTTTGTGCAAATAGCATCTCATAAATGAGATATAACCACCCAACACAAAATAAAATTAACTTTCATCCCAGCATTCTCCAATGGCTTTTACCTTTCTTGTATTTCTTTGTAACACTTATCACCATCAACCATCAATCATTATTCTATTACTGGTTTATTTTCTTATTTGAGACAGAGAGAGAGAATAGGGAGGGTGCGCAGAGGAAGAAGAAAACACCCCACTGCCTAGAAAGCCTGCTGGTGAGTTACATCCCAGGACCCTGAGATCATGACCCAAGCCAAAGGCAGTCACTCAATGGACTGAGCCACCGAGGTGCCCCTCTATTATTGGTTTATTTCACTATTATATTTCAAAAGAATGTAAGCTCTTTGTGGTCAGGTATTTTATATGTTTTATTAATTGAAGTATTCTCAGAAAGGTAGCTGGCAGATTGTAAGGGCTCACTAAACTGTATTTTGTTGTTATTATTGGGCTCCTTTATGGGCTTTACCTCTTACGCTAGAAGTCTATCCTTCAGATGTAAGCGATAAGAATAGAGCCCTGCTGCCTGTTCAAATGTGTAAAAAGCCTGTATTAAGTGGATATTTTAAAAGCTAAATGAATGGCTTAATAGTTGTATATAGGGGGAAAGGGAACATATTTTCCACAGTTTAGAAGTGGAGTTCTTTTATAGAGTTCTTGTACAAGCCTAGACTATTGAACGATAATGGGCAGTTGTACATTACAATTATACAAACACTTTGGTAATTTATATCCTTTTTTTGTAATTCTTGACTGGATCATTTAATTCCTTAGGAGCATTATAGCATTTCAACTTTTCATGTTCAATAAACTTATTGGGGTTGCTACCTTTTTTATTCAAATGGAGAAATAGTCATGATTTAATCTAAATAAAGTGTTATTGATTGTGTTGTTTTCTAGCAATGAGTCGCACATGCTAGTTTAAAAGTTTTGTTAAATTCCCAAGTCTGTCACTGATAAAAGCCATTTGTAGATTAGTAACTTGATCAAAACGGAAAAGTTATGTAACACCAATTGTTATACTATCTTTGTTTCCATCTTGCATTGTAATAACACCCATCTTAACTCTATTTAAGACAAATCATTGCCAGATGCATTTCTGGAATTGATTGCATGATATGAAATCTAGTATAACTAAAAGTTTTTGGTTTTAGTAGCATATAAATCATTTTAGAAAAATATATGTATTTGAATATAAGATAAAGTTTTAAATTATTTGGCAATAGTAAACTAAACTTTTTTTGTAAATTTTTATTTTCTAAAATTTCATTGAGCTCTTTTGCAATAAGAAACAAGTTACAAAAAATTAAGGTTTATTTACCCCAATTCAAAATTATTAGGAATATAATCATAGAGGTTGAAGTATTTAAAATATTGAACCCAAAATGTTTTATTAGGTAAATTCATGAATGCTGAGCATTCACTGTTAAAATATACTAATACTATTGATAGACTGGTAGAAGCCTAAAATCAAATATTTATTAAATATTTATATCCATATCTTTTCATAGCTTGGTAATTCATTTCTCTAGTATTAAATAATATTCCATTGTTTGCATGTACTACACTTTATTGGACCTTTCACCTATGGAAGTATATCTTGGTTGCTTCCAAGCTTTTGTCAGTTATGAATAAAACTACTATAGACATCTTTGTGGGTATAGATTTTATCTTCTTAGGATAAATACCAAGAGCTGCTACTGCTGAATCATCTGGCAATAATATGTTTAGTTTTGTAAGAAACTGCCAAGTTGTTTTCCATTCTTTATTCTCAATAGACATGGAAGAACATTCCTGTTGCTCCACATCCTCACCAACATTTCGTGTTCTGTTGTCAGTGCTCTGGATTCTGGGTATGTACTGGTGTCTCTTTTTTGTTTTAATTTGCATTTTCCTGATGACATATGATGTGAAGCATCTTTTTATATGCTTATTTGCCATCTGTAATATTTTCTTTGGTGAGGTATCTGCTAAGGTCTTTGGCTCATTTTTAATCAGGTTTTTCCCCCATTGTTGAGTTTTAAGGGGTCTTTGTGTATTTTTGATTAACAGTCCTTTGCCAGATGTGTATTTTGCAAATTTTTTCTCATAGTCTGTGCTTTGCCTTTTCATTCTCTTGGCATTGTGTTTCACAGAGTAGACATTTTAAAATTCAGTGCTTGTGCTTTTGTAGCTAAAGTTATTGTGAAAACCAAGGTCATTTAAATTTTCTTCTATATTACCTTCTACATGTTTCATGTTTAGGTTTATAATCCAATCTGAGTTAATTTTTGTGAAGAGTGTAGGATATCTGCCTGGATTTATTTTATTTTATTATTTTATTTTATTTTATATTTTTACATTTAGCTTCACCATTACTCCAGAACCATTTGTTTAAAAGATTGTATTTTGCTCTCTTGTATTGCTTTTGCTTTTCTATTAAATATAAAATATAATTGATAATATATATTCTGTTGCTTTAATCTAGTCTTTCTGTGGTATTACAATATCTTGCTTACAATTATCATTATGGTAAACTTTTTTTTAAGATTTTATTTATTTATTTGACAGAGAGAGAGATCACAAATGGGCAGAGAGACAGACAGAGAGAGAGAGATGAGGAGAAGCAGGCTCCCTGCTGAGCAGAGAACCCAATGTGGGACTCGATCCCAGGCCCCTGGGATCATGACCTGAGCCGAAGGCAGAGGCTTAACCCACTGAGCCACCCAGGCGCCCCATCGTTATGGTAAACTTTGAAGTCAGTCCTCAGTCTTTGTTCTCCTTCAACACTATGTTGACTATTGTGAGTCTTTGCCTCTCCATATAAACTTTAAAATAAGTTTGTTAATATTAAAAAAAAAGAACTTGCTGGAATGCATTAATTGTATAGATAAACTTGGAAACCAGTGACCTCTTGAGCTTAGCAGGAGATAGACCATGGACATCAGTGTCACAGTGGTGCCTCTGGCAGAACCTATTGCAAATCCCTAGGCAAAATGAGACCTCAAGGATCTGAGAGAATGTCTAAGAAGTACTTGATACATCCCTTGGGTATGGTTTATTGAAGTGTCCACCTGTCTGAAAGCTGGGGAATCTAGATAAGGGAGGGAAAATTAGTTATGATAAAACATATCAATAAACATCAATAAATTTTGTAAAACTAATTGTCATGGCTCATATACAATATGACCAACAGAGGGACCATCAGAAGGAAAGCATCAGTTATGTTTATTGTGAAATTTTTTATTCAAAATAAAGAAATGTGAGGGGAAGACACAATGAGAAAATTACCATTTTTTAAATGGTAAACTTCTTATCAAATGGAATAGGTTTTATATTCTAAGTAGTATATTGAAAAGTAAAACATTGGGGCGCCTGGGTGGCTCAGTGTGTTGGGCTGCTGCCTTTGGCTCGGGTCATGATCTCAGGGTCCTGGGATTGAGCCACGCATCTGGCTCTCTGCTCCGCAGGGAGCCTGCTTCCCTCTCTCTCTCTCTCTCTCTTTGCCTGCCTCTCTGCCTACTTGTGATCTCTGTCTTTCAAATAATTAAATAAAATGTTTAAAAAAAAGAAAAGAAAAGTAAAACATTAAAAAATACAATTTTAATGAAAAAAATCATTTAATTTTAAATAAAGGTTAAAAATAGCAGAACCATTTTTCTTATAACTGGGAAACACATTGTATATACATCTATCAAAAATAACTTGTCATGGGGGCGCCTGGGTGGCTCAGTAGGTTAAAGCCTCTGCCTTCGGCTCAGATCATGATCCCAGGATCCTTGGATCGAGGCCCACATCGGGCTCTCAGCTCAGCAGGGAGCCTGCTTCCTCCTCTCTCTCTCTGCCTGACTCTGCCTTATTGTGATCTCTGTCAAATAAATAAATAAAATCTTTTATAATAAATATTTGAAAAAATAACTTGTCATGTCTGGAATCAGGAGCATATGGAAAAAAATAATATCTGAGGACAATACTTCTGCCATGTTTTGTGCCTTGCTAATATTTTTAAACAGTCAGTCAACTTTTAGCTTTATTGAAATACCTGCTAAGATACCTGCAGTGCCTTTTGGAGCCCTATGACTATAAAAATTAATTGCAAATATTCAAAATGTTTACTATGGTGTCACTATTTAGGGCCACCACCAAGTATGTTTCAGAAGTAAGCATAACTGTTACTCTTCCATAAGGCAAAAGGGCACATTTTCAGGAGTTCCATCTGCTGTACCAGGAGGTGAATCAAGTAATGATTTTTGTCTATAAAATAATTCACTTTTCAATCTAACATTCCTCATTCCACATTATAATAATAAAAACTAGGAGGAGACTAAAACAAACCAACAACTACAACTACAACAACCAGCTTTTCCTTCAGTGGAAAAGTAAATATAACCTTAGGAGTAGCCTGAAATTTATTTTTAAATATTTTTAAGATAAACGTTTTTGTTAGAAAACCATATATTTTATATTACTAAGAAATAACAGGCAACGTTTTATTAACTTCTAAAAAGTCTAGTTACTAATATTTATCTATTAACTCATCTCTTTATGAAGTAGAGCATGATCACACCTCTTGTATCTACCCAAGTTTGTATGCTTTGGTTATTTTATGTTTGCTATTTCCTTGCTTAATTTTTACAATATTTGATACATAATAGTATCTTTAAGTCCATCTATGGTTTCACAGAATTTGTTTGAACTTCATAAAAATGTACCATACTTTTTGCACTGTCCTTGTTTTACTTCTCTATTAGCTTTCCAAGTTTTATTCACTTTAGAGTGTGTAGCTATCATTTATTTTTATTCCTCCATAATGCTATGTTTACAAATTTGTATTTATCTGTACTTTTAAAAATATCTTAATTATATACCATTTCTCATCTCACGTAACACTCATGTATGTTACTTCTACACTTATCAGATATTATGTAACTGAAAACCACAACTCAGCAACAATAGAACACCATTTTTCAAAATTAAATGGCTTACCAGAATTCTTTAATTCTATCCTTTATTTGTATTCGATGACCCTTTATTCTGGTATTTGGCATTGTTCATATGGAGGAAAGCTTATAAGTTGATATTCCATAAATAGAAGTATTTATTATGATTGATTAATTATTTTCATTTAGAATGCATAGAATATGGTTGATTTAATATTTCTTTCTTACTCTCTGCCTGGAACATAGTGCTATCTATGTAATAGCCACTAAAATATTAAGTTAATTACCTAGACTTTAAACTGCATATTAAGAGGAATAGCATACAGAACTCTTCTCAGATTGGGACACCTGGGTGGCTCAGTCAGTTAAACGCCTGAGCCTTTAGCTCGGGTCATGATCTCAGGGTCCTGGGACTCAGTTCTGCAACAGATTCCCTGCTTAGCCGGGAGTTTGCTTCTCCCTCATCCTGCTGCTCCCCCTGCTTGTGCTCTCTCTCACTCTCTCTCTTACAAATAAATAAAATTAAAAAAATAAATTCTTCTCAGATAGCTAATATAGAATATCGTCTTTGTATTCATCAAAGGGAAAGTGCCATATAATAATGAAATCCAGACTACTTCAAATTCACTTTTTAACCAGTAAGAAAGTACTGGAAACAAGCCAAAAATGTCTTCAATGAATTAAAGAAATAGATTGATTTTCAATATCTTAATCTTTCTAAAATAAATTGCAAGATTTTTATACTAGATATCAGTGTAAATATTCATTATACAAGGATATTCTAAAAATAAACCCGAGAAAACTACTTGACATATATGATGACAAAAACGAGTTTGACCAATGTCAGTTTGGGTAAAACTTACAACACCTACCACCTGAAACTCTTGTTCTATATGGTGCCATCTTGTGATGCTGGGCAGCGGCAGTGAGCCACAGCTCCCAGTCAGCTAGAAGATTACAGGGGTGAACACCTGATATTCCTACAAGCATTCTATATATAGAATATATATATATTTAATGAATTTAATATATATATATTTAATGAATTGCATGTGATATTTGATACTTTGTTATTAAATAGGCTTTGCTTAAGATGATTTTGCCCAAATGCAGGCAAATGTAAGTGTTCTGAGTATGTTTAAATAAGCTTAAGGTAAGCTATGATATTTGATAGTTTAGGGGTATTAAATGCATTTTCAATTTTTTAGCCCCCTTGTAAGCTGAGAAACATCTCTATATGTATATGTAGCCTTGGTATGGCTTACATATTATTGGCATGAAACATCTAGAACAGTACGTGTGCCATAGAATTGTCTACAACATCAAACAAGTTTCTTGAAAACTTGTGCCAAAGGGGTTATGTCTTTAAGGATTCTTATTTCAGAAGGGTTCTCTCAAACATAAGATTTTTCAGAAGTTAAGTGAAAATCTGACCAAACTAAACATTTTTCCATTTTCCCTAGTGAGCAAAGATAGCTAAAATCTATCTGCCATTTTCAACACTGTACTCAACAATTGTAATTCTAATTTAAGAACAGATTATTTATATCAAAACCACATGTTGGCCTAATCTTATACAATATTCATAAGTCACACTCAGACCCTTGGACACTTTTATTTGTTGTGTCTATATGGTACTACGGACATTCATCTGTTTTGACCTCATAGCTTCATGTATGTCTATACTTTTGAAAATACATGCATCATAGTTCCATTGTAAAATGTCTGGGTTATAAAATGTGCTATGCTATCAAAATGGTAATAAGAACATACAAATGACCTGATGTAATGAACTGGACCAGATTGCCAGATATCACATTTCATACCAGAAAGATTCAGTGGTAAGTTTTAAAATGGCCAGCTATACATTGACTGAATTATAACTCATTTAACTTCTTTCTTTGTGTACAGTATTATACATTAGTCAGTATTATAGTAAATAAGTACTTTGGACAGATGTAAATATGCTGTAATAAAAAATGTTTTTCTTCTTTCTTTTAGTCCTTTTTACTTGTGAGACTAGCCACAAATACCATGCCTCCCCCAAAATAATTTGCAATCCAAATTTATCTCTAAATGAATTTATTGCACAGAAAATATATATTTATATATATACACTTACAGTAGACATGTTCAAAAATAGTTACACAACAGCAGGGCCCTAAATGTAAGCAGTATAGTTGTTTTGTTTTGTTTTGTTTTTTTCTTTTATAAAAAAGAGGTTATGTGAAATATTGGGATTTTATTTCCAGGCCTAGTATTTCAAGACAGTTAACTACACTTACGGTGTCAACAGCCTCTTGTTGGCAATACGATTTTATTGGCTCCATGGAATAACAGCAAGAATTTACTATTGCTTCTTTCTTTTTTGACACACACAGAAAAAAAAAATTGACACATTTGCTCAAGACCAACCAGAATCATTTTAACCTATCAAAATTGATGGGAGGCCTTCACTGCCAAAGTCACTGCTGCGTTTTCACAATTCATTGCAGACAATCTGCTACTCCCATTATGATAAAGGAGAGAAGAGTCATAATCAGGGAAGAAAGCTAGATTAATACTTGAAATTATCATTGAATTATTTAGCCTGCTATAGGATTATTATTATTAGTGTCATTTGATAATTTTCTCTCATTTTATTAAACACAACTGTGAGTAATTACGCTACCTAATATTTCTCTGTATTGGCTGACTAGATAGCAAACATTCATGAAAATATCCATTAGCCACACATATAAAATGCTGCATTATGATGCTGTTGAATCAGAACATACCACTACCTGATCCTGTAGCTCTTTGAGGATTTGCAAATCAATTAATTCTATGTTTATTGGATTCTTCCCATACAATTAGAAAATTTATAATCGAGTCCATGAACATTATTAGTTTTACCATTTTAAACCAGCAATCACACTTTGATTTTTACAACAAAAGCAGAAATATAAACACACACATTTGGATCCGTTTTCTCTTAGTCTGTCTGGACTTCAAAATCCTATTCCTCAAGATGATGCACACCAAAGTTCTGGATTAAACAAGAAATTAGATGGCACCTGAACACTTGGTTTAATATTCTCACAAAGACTATGCAACTTCTTTCTTACAATATGACATTGTTTTACAAAGATCCACACTTTTATAATGTTAGTATTTTTAATAATCAATAAAGTCAATTAATCATGATTAAAAATCAAACATAAAAATTTCTACTTTTTGCTTTTGCCCCCTCCATTTAGAACTTATTTATAGCCTGATAATTCAAAGGTCCCTATGTTTATGAAAATCTGGACAGAAATAGCTCTAAGATCCCATTCAGAACTTGATATTAATCTAAGTCTTTTGGCTCCATTTATCCTGAGAGCAAAGAGTAGGACAAAGGATTTGAGTACTGTTAGTTTATCTGGGAGATTATCCAAGGTAGAAAAGAATGGGAAAGTGATACAGTGAAGAAGCAACTTTGTCAAAGAGGTACATTGTTGATATAATTGTTGTGGATAGAAAATGAAGGCTTGCTTTTACTGAAAGGTCCTGAGAAACTTCTTTAAGTTGTCCTCATGAAGACCTGAAAACTGACAATTTTACCTATGGTTCTTATTTCCACTTCACTGAGAGCTGTCCTCAGAGGACATTAACTCTCCTACACTTTTGGGTTGTGTTGGAGACATTCCAAAATGAGAAAGAGAACATGAGATGCTATCAGTGTTAAGTAACTGCAATTTCCCATGGAACTATTCACCACAGGTTTGGCTATAATCAGGTGTTGGGCCTTGATATCAGAGGGATTTGAGGCAGTATCATTTTAGTTTAATCATTATATCTGAAATTTCCAAAAACTTCAACTGATGAAACTTTGATTATAAATCTATAAATATAACAATAAATCTACAGTATTCAAATTATTTTCATAGAAATACAGAAACAAAGCATCAATAGACTAATATTTAAATATTACAAAATACTGAACTGAAAGAATTTGGTCATATAACAACGTGTAAGAAGTAGAGCTTAGGTTTAGGTTAGAAGTCAGGATGCATTTGGGACTCAGTTAAGAAATTGAATGGAGGGACGCCTGGGTGGCTCAGTGGGTTAAGCCGCTGCTTTCGGCTCAGGTCATGATCCCAGGGTCCTGGGACCGAGCCCCAAATCAGGCTCTCTGCTCAGCAGGGAGACTGCTTCCTCCTCTCTCTCTGCCTGCCTCTCTGCCTGCTTGTCATCTCTCTCTGTCAAATAAATAAATAAAATCTTAAAAAAAAGAAATTGAATGGATGTCTGACTATCTCATAGGTTTGCTAAAAATCAGTGACTTTGTGTTCACGTGTGGCTATGCAGGAATTTTTAACTTTCTCTAAGACATTTTTAGATTTGATTATATAATGGCAGTAAAGGATGGGGAAAAGCAAAGTACAAACCCCATAAAGACAAAGACACTGAGTATGGGAAAAGAGTAATAGATAGGAAGAATCAATGCATTTGAGGAAAATGGGAATTGAAGTACACAATGATTGTTGATTTTTTTAGATGGGGAAAAGAAAACTAGCTTGCAAGAAGGAAATAACAGAAGACATGCTGTGATGTAATACAGAATCCTGGAAAAGGCAGTAACGTGGAATAAAGGAGTAGGGAGAGCATATCAGGTAATTTGGATAGGAAGGAGTTAGGAGATAATTGCTTGATAAATTTTATTGGCCCACTTAAATGCACAGATTTCTCTTCTTTAATTTATATGGAGAACAGGGTGTCCTTTCTCTTCCCTTTCAGAGCACCTAAGGTGCACTCTTTCAGACTGAAAACCTGAAAAGCTCAGGACTCAGTTGCTTAAGCACAGCTGAGAGGACATATTTCAATTAAGATTTACATTTTGCTGTAGGTAGTAGACTGTCAAAAGTGGTTTAACCATATTTTTCATTTAACAAGAAGACTACAGAGAGTGTTTTCTGGTGTTGGTTCAGAGTCTTAAGAAAGTCAAGTGAACTATCTTAGAGGTTTCCATGGCTTTTTATTCACAGTTGCAAAAATGTAATGTGTTGGTTCAGAGTCTTAAGAAAGTCAAGTGAACTATCTTAGAGGTTTTCATGGCTTTTTATTCACAGTTGCAAAAATTGCTGTTGGAGTTCTCACTATTAAGCCCACATTTCTGGCAGAAAGATAGAGGTAAAAGAGAATGATATCTTGTACGACTGATACTTTGTCATAAGTTTACAATGTAACTAGAAAAGAGACAATAAAATATTTGATGTTGTTTTAAGTTTCCTTGTTGTCAATCCCTCAGTGCTTTCTGATATTAAAGGAAAGAGTAGATGGATATTGACCTGGCAACTATCAACACCTGTCAGTCTCTCTTGGATAACCAATATCTCTATAATCTCTTCTTCCCAGTAAAAAAAATAAAATATATTCATAACCCACACTGTGCCATCTCAAGTTACTGCACCAAGATAAAATTACAATGATTTTCAGTTGTTCCAAATGGACAGAATACCCTTCCTTATGATATCATGTCTTATAAGATAGATAATTGGCTTGCTACCAATATACCCAGATGTGACTGTGGAAGGGACAGGAAAAAAAATAATAATATTTATTTATTCCTTGGGTTGACCCTGTTTACACAGATGCATTACTATTAGAAAAGGTTGGTTTGGGACATTGGAATGAATTTACTTAATGGGTCTGTATGTAATTGGGTTGGAGGAAATTTTTAATTTCTACAAAAATTATTAGAATTCGATCTTATTCTCTTTTGTTAGTTTTCACATGTTAACAAAGCCAACGTTTTTGTCTAGCAGACAAGATCTTAAATCCTAACAAAACTCAATTTTTTCCTTTTTTTTTTTAAAGTTTGAGAGCCTCATGTTCTCTCATGCTGCTTTAAATACAACTCAAAAAAAAACAAAAAGGAGCTAAATGGGGCAGTAAGACCAGACTTTTTATTTTATTTTATTTATTTTATTTTTAATTAAAAAAATTAAAGATTGTATTTATTTATTTGAGAGAGAGAGAGCATGAGTGGGGCAGGGGGATGTAGCTGCAGAGAGAGACTGAGAAATATACTCCCTAATGAGCAGGAAGCCAGAAATGGGGCTGGATCCCAGGATACTGACTGAGATCATGACCAGAGACAAAGGCAGATACATGTGCAAAATCCCTTTTTTTCTGGGAAACAATACTTTACAAGAGATGTTTGAAAAAGTACTGGGGAATCAACTTTAATTGGAGATACAAAAATTTAATTGACTTTTGTAAAGCTACAGGGATCCAAATGATGGGAATCCCAGCCCGTTTAGGTTGTGGACCACAGAGTATTCTTCTCTGTAATATTTTATTTTCTTCCATGTCTACTAACTCCAGTCCAAGTTCACTGATCTCTTTTTAGATAGTGCAAAACATGGCAAAGAATACCAAACAAGTGCCCAATATTCTACATTTATTACATCATTTCTAACATATAGAAGTGTGTTATCAAGGCTGGTTCTGTGAACGAACCTAGTTATGCTAAAGTGTGTTTTGTTCTCCAAGAAATTAAATGCATGGTTATCACACAATTATAAAATACTTGTGTCAAGAATTTTTATTCAAAAATTAATAAGAGAAGCAGATATTAAAACTAGTTCACATGGTTATTTGGGATATAAGCAGAGTTGTGCAGCAGAAGTTCTCTGGGCCCATAATTTGGGTTATAGAATTTATGTTTTCTAATGAAAAATCACTAACTTGCATTATTGTTAACAAGAATCCTGTGCATTACCATCAGTTTTCTACATTATAACCTCTTGCTCTACAGTTTGTAAATAACTTTGTCAATAGCAAGCTAATAAACGGGGTGACTCCAATGGATTGAGATAATCTCTAGAGTTTCTGCTACATAATGAACAGTCTACGGACAACCCTGTATCTGACTGACTTGTTAATTCTGGGAATGTCTTGCAGATTAATTTGCTTGCCCGAGGTGGTTCCTCTAATTGATGTCTAAGAACCCTAATTAGTTAAGAAAACTTTTTTTAAACATTTTCATTGCTATTTATTATTATTATTATTATTATTGCTAATATCTCTATTATAAATAATTCACAAGGGCATCTTTCTGACAAAAGACAAAGAGCTGGCTACTAGTAGAAAAAGTACATTTGACTCTGTCAGTGAAAGTGGTAAAGGGATTTGAGAAAATAAGGCAAAGCAGTGGAATTATGTGTTAAAACTTTAAATATTATAGACACATTTACTTAATTTCTAATACTGTTGTTGCTTATAATTAAATAAGATGTTTTCCATGAACCACGCATTACAGCAAATATATTGTTTATACAGATTAAATTTTCATCAAAAGGGACGCCTGGGTGGCTCAGTTGGTTAAGCAGCTGCCTTTGGCTCAGGTCATGATCCCAGCGTCCTGGGATCGAGTCCCGCATCTGGCTCCTTGCTCGGCCGGGAGCCTGCTTCTCCCTCTGCCTCTGCCTGCCGTTCTGTCTGCCTGTGCTTGCTCTCTCGCCCACTCTCTCTGATAAAGAAATAAAATCTTAAAATAAATAAATAAATTTTCATCAAAAAATTGTAAGTGTATTTTATTGTAGGATATGATAAGCATTTTTCAGATGAGAAAAGTGAAATTTAGAAAAGTATGTCTCTTCAAATCCCTCATACAATATCTGGCCTAGATAGAAGGATATACTATCACAATTGAGGAAGATAATTGAGATTACTTAAAATGATAAACTTTACTGTATAGGGCTTTTTACAAGTTTGCCACAGATTCAGATTCTTTTAAAATATATATCTATTTTGTGTAAAGAGAATGCACTGAGAAGTAAAAAGAAAGTGATATATCAGTGCTACCAACTAATGGCTATAATATCATCACCTTATTTATGAACAATGAAACAGTGTGCAATATTTAAATAAATTTAAATAAATTCCTATTTATTTTATATATTTATAAATTTAAATAAATTCCTATTTATTTATTATTAAAGAAATTTCTCTAACAAACAGTATGTTTTGAAGGTTGCTAGCAGGAAAGTGTTGTACGACATGGAAGTAATCAGAAAATGTGATCTAAAATTCTGCTTTCAAGGGCGCCTGGGTGGCTCAGTGGGTTAAAATTCTGCTTTCAAGAAGCTATAACAGTAAGTACTGAGCATTAGCTATTATATGCTATGGATGAATAACTGAAATCTACATTTGAAACTAATAGTACACTATATGTTACCTAATTGAATTTAAAAAGTTAATAAAAAAACCACTATTTTATAAAACAATATTCTCAACAGGCTCTTTTGCTTTAAAATACTCACTTTGTAATGAGAGTCCTTACTTTTGTCTAGCCAATTCTTACAGCACTGTTTATCCCTTCCCTGCTTTATCCCTTCCCAGTATCAATAAAGGCTCACTTGGGTTACCTAGAAGCCATGAGAAAGCTTGTAATAGATCTGGCTGGTTTTCACCAGCAATTTGACCACCATGTGCACAGGGAAGTCTATTGATAAAGGCTTTATTGCAATAAGTTGCAAATACATGGATGATTTTGAATTCTCTTTCTTGACGTCTTGTTCCATGATAATAAATTTAGGGTGGCTTATTGGAATGGATGTTATTAACATATCTTCATAGTTATAAGCACATGGAATTGTAAAATAGATGAATGAATGTGGCATTACTGACAACTGTCCTCATTTTGAAATCAAATTACAGTGTACTAAGATGAGGAAGCAAAGCAGATTTGGGATTATGAGTGAAATAATTTTAAAAAGTATTAGGGGTATGATCGGACTATTGGGTAATTCAGTAGAAAAATGTCAACTGATTGAGATTCTGTGTTCCCTGCTTTCAGAGAGAAGTTAAGATAAATAAGTAACACGAGGAGACTAGGAAGCCAAACATAAGTGATAATTTTGTGCCAGGGTGTGTATACATCTGTTTATCTTCTTGCTTTACCACTAAGGTTGCTCCTAGAGGAGAGTTTAAATATGTGTTGGAGCTAATCTCTGTGGATTACACAAGAAACCACATCCTACAGCTCTCCCTGAAACACCCCTTATGATTTCAATGTAATTTGGTTTTTGCATTTTTAGAAATAACAAAATACTTTGCAAACTCATCTACTTTATTACCATCACAAGTGAGTCAGCTGACTCTACATTTTAACACAGTGACAGTCACAGAGGAATGGAGGAATGAGTAGAGTTATCAATATATGTGCATTTAAGAAGTATGACAGGGTAGCAGCTATTTCCAGGAACCAAAACATGGGTCAGCAGCTGTGCAGGAAAAGTGATGGAATAAATGACTCATTTCAGAGGAGTTCTATAACATATTAGTTCTATAATGTATCTTCAGCCCCCAATTACCCGCTTTGATCTAAAGATAAGGATTTACAGTTAAGGTCCCATTTATGATTTGACTGGTAGGGTCTGAATCATTTTTACTATTGTTTTGACTATTACTTGAAACCTATAGTAGTACTTGGGATATGTGTTGTGTATTCTGTGAACATGTGCTATTTTTAGATTAGATAATTTCTGTCTCGAACCCCTGTTCATTTGTTTGTTTTTGTTTATTTGATAGTGGTTTCAGTAAATGGATAGATCTGAAAAATTGCAAAGCCACTATTAAAATAAGTTATTATTATATATAGCATGGAATTGCACATTCCTCCTTTGAATCCGACAGAGCTTCACCATATCCTTAACAATTTGGGAAAAACATGCTATTATTTTTCTTTATAAAATTTCTTCTGTTAGGCTGTGATGGTTGTCATCAGCAGTAACTCCTCTGAAGGCTTTGTCAAAAGAGTTGAAAAAATTGGAAAGGTGTGTGAATGAAGCTGTTTGCTGAATATAAAGAAAAGAGCATTGAAGTACAATTCACACTCTTACTTCTCCTTCTATGCTTTCAGATGTTTGACATTTGAAAATTTTGCTTCTAGAAGAGATGCCCTATATAATTCTTACTTTAAGGAGCAAGTTGCTTTTATAATTTTTTTATTATTCTACCATTCCAGTATTTCCATTTAAATTAAATTCAATACCATTTAAAAAAAATCAAAAGTGCAGCCAGTATTCAATTCCTGGGCTAAATAATTTTAGAAAGCTTTGTGTTATTGAACCTACAGGGTTTTTCTGTAGTTTTAACTCTTTCTTTCTGTGATTTTTCCCATTAGTCACGTAAGTGACTGCAATATAACAGACATTGAGGATAAAGAAGGACTGAATAGAACAATCCTTGGCCTCATGAAGTTGAGAATCTAGCAAGGGAGTCAAACAATTCAATCATTCAGAGACAATTTATTGAGTGCCTGGCCTAAGATGAGCACAACAAAACCCCAGCCCAGAGGAATCATTTTAATGGGAGAGATAGATAATAGGTAAGCCAACTTTAAAAAAAAAAAAAGTACTGATTTTTCTTTAATAGAGATGCATATTTGAACGAAATAAGCACATTTTAAAAAGAGCAGTGATTGAGAAGAGGTTTTTAAACTGAGTGGTCCAAAAGGGCCTCCCTGAAAAAGTCTGTTTTGAACAGATTTCTGAATATTATCAGCTAGGAAGCTGCGTAAAAATCTCAGGGATGGGTGATTTTTCCAGTCGAAAAACTGTAAAGGCTCCAAAGTCACAATAGAGCTATAAGTTTCTCTAATAAAGTAACTTCTGACAAAGAATGAGAAGAAATAACTAACCCAGGTTTGAAAGAAAAGGGACAGACTTTCTATGGAATTCATATTTAATTAAAGCTCTAAAGGACAAAAATACAATAGAGCAAAATTCTGGTCACGCTGATATACCTAACGAAAGTTCATAAACAAGGTGTGGGTAGCAAAGAGTGTGTGGCAATGTTGGTAAGAACAGTGGGGAAGAGTCATCCCTGAACATGTTCTTAAATGAAGCAATTCTTGTGTTGTTTTAAAGGGTAAATTGGAGTTTGCCTAAGTGATTAGAGAAGGATGCCTCAGCTTATGGAAGTTCAAAGCCAAAAAGATGTGACAAACTACTGCAGATATTTTCATGTATATTTGTTGTTGCTTCTAGTAATGGTGATCTAAAAACTCCTACTTAAGACAACTAAAAATCCAGACAAAATAGCTTTTAAAGTTAAAAATATCAGAATGATTATAAAAATAAGTGAGGGATTACTGGGCCAAAATACGAAATACAATGAGAGCCTAGAGATATATGCCCTGAAGCCATTTTAGCTATGAGAGCATTTGAAACTGCTAAAACACACTGAGCTGTGTTGTTAATAGACTCTTGATACTAGAGAAACAAATCCAGCAGCAATCAAATTTGAGGACTTTGGTACAACCCAAATTTAAGTTGAGGTCCAAAGCACAAGGAGAAGCAGAAATAAGACTATAGCCTACCTTGCCTTCTGTGTAAACTGAGAAAGCCAATCACTGAATTTGGAGTATGATTGTCTTGTAGAGTCTCAGATATAAGAGAAAATCCTACCAAGGAGGACCATACCGTTATTATAGCTCTTAATTATCCCTACTCAATAAGAGTTTCAAATATAATGTTTTGAACATAGCAAAATGTAACAAAGCACACAAAGAAAAACCATTAACAAGATTTGATAGACAAAATGGGATTAAGTATGATGTTAAAATGATCAATAAAGATTGTAAAATGGCTTGATTACTCTGCTCAAAGAAATGAGAGGGGAAGCAAATTGAACAAAAAACTGACACTAAAAATGATATTGAGAAAGGTTTTATAAATGAACCAAATGGATACTCTAGAACTTTAAAGATATGACAGCTAATTTAAGATACCACAGGGGTGCCTGGGTGGCTCACTTAATTAAACCTCCAATTCTTTTTTCTTTTTTTTTAATACCTTAATCTTATTTTATCTCTTTCAATTTGGCTCAGGTCATGATGTCAGGGTTGTGAAATAGAGCCCAGAGTTGAGCTCTGTGCTGAGCCTGGAGCCTGCTTAAGATTCTTTTCCCTTCTTTTTCTATCCCTCCCTGCACTCTCACTTGCTCGCTCTCTCTTGCTTGCAAATAAATAGATGATAGATAGATAGATAGATAGATAGATAGATAGATAGATAATAGACAAAGCAAAATAAAAGCAGATTATGAAAATAAATATAAAGATTTTGAAATGAAAACAAGTTCAAAATAAAATAGAGAAGACCTACACAGCTAAAAGTTCATTCAGAAAATCTACTATTAAAGAAGTCAGTATGACACAATGTTAAGATATCAAAAGATTTGAGCATGTACTTTACAGAAAGGGTAATCCAAATGGCCACTCATATATAAAAACTGTTTATCTTTATTATGAATCTGGAATTAAATTAAATTAAATTAAAAATAAATTAAAACCTAAAATGACATACTATTACACACTTACCATATTGGGCAACAGTAAAATTGCCTTGCAAGAATGTGAAAGAATGAAAGTGCCCATAATAAAAACATTTGAGGTAAGTTGGACAATATTTAGAAAACTTAAAAATAAAAATAAAAATTTGGTCCATTCCTAGAAATACAACATGGAACTAAATGAATATTTTCACCAGGATATGCAAACAGATGATTATAGTTATTTCATTCATAACAGCAGATCAGTAGTGGTCTATTTGCACAATGTTACATTAAATAAGAGAGAATATTAACAAACTGGGAGGAGGGGCTAGGTTGTTATCATAAACAGATCTTCTATGGTGCTGATTATGTTCTATTTCTCAAAATCTTTAAGTTAAAAAAGTTTTCAAATTTATATCTAGATAGATAGATGATAGATAGACAGATATCCCAGAAGCTGCAATGTAGGCTAAGACCAGGCTTTAAAGGGCTTTTCTATACTCTACTAAATACTTGAAACCATTCATTATATCATAGCTCAGTGTTCAAATCTCCATTTGTTTCCTCAGTTTCCTAATATTTACCTTAAGGTGACCTGATTCAGACTTTTGATCACCTTTGTCTAAATATTTCTATTTTAACAAAGTCCTTTTTAACACTGAGAGACTAAAACTTAGAAAAATGCTCTGATTGTTATCTCACTAGGGTGGAAAATATATAGTTACCCATTAACTAATGATATCCATGTCTACATTAGATCCATGGCATTTTTAATTCTTGGGAGCTTTTGGTTAAATGAAATTTTTAAGCTTCCTTTAAATGAAGCTTTAAGCCATCACCACATGAATAATATTAAAGAACCAAATGAAAACAGGCCAAGTATTTACAGAGTAATAGAATGTGCAGTGGAAAGAGTACAATTCTGAAATCATAAAGCCTAAATTAGTGTGATGCATCTTTACTAGCCATGTAATCATAAACCAGTTATCTAAATGTGTTAGCCTCAGTTTTTTCACCCATGAAATGGTGATGATAATACTTATTATGCAGCGTTTTTGTGTGGATGTGATGAAGCATGGAGCATGAGAGTCTCATATTCCATGCTAAAATGATAGCTATTTTTATACTTATAATAATTCTAGTAATAGTAATTAAATTGTTCAAAATGGTAATATTCATTTATATTGAGGCATTGTATTGACTATTCATAGACACATTTACCAAAATAAATTTCATTTTACTTTACCCCCTCTGAGGATATATATTCCCTAATTCAATATGAATCTCCTTATGAATAATAATTATCATAATAAATATGCTGATTTTTCTTCTATTTATTTTTAGGGAGGTATCCTTTACTGTTGAACATAAAGAAACTTAAGCAAGTCTGTCTTATTCAAAATTTGCATGCTGCTTTCCTATGAAACTAGATTATAGAGTGTATGAAATAAATTCATGCAGTTAAGACATTGATGTTTGGAACACTGGGTGGTCAGTTTAGTATTTCAAAAGAAGATATTAAATTTAAACCTTAAAACTGAGCTCTTTCAGCCTTTTTTATAGACCATCCTTCATGCTTCATAAGTACTTCTCCAAAAGTAATACTTTTGGTCACAGTGTATATAACGAAAATGGATTTTATATTCTATTATTTCAGAGTTAGTTGCAGTTTCTACTGCCTTACTTCATTTTTTGAAAAATAGATTAATTCTACAAAAAGTTTATTCCAGCTTTATTGAAAAAAATCCACATATTTGTAAATTTAAGAAATGATTTCTTATAACATTGCAAACTTTTAACATTGTGTAAATTTTGTACAATTTGATAAATTGGTATACATCTTTATTGCAATATAATCTACACAAAAATGTTAATACATCTACTATCTCGTATAGTTGCCACTGTTTTTTATGCATGTATCGTAAGGAATTTTAAGATCTACTCTCTTAGCAACTTTTATGTATATAGTATAGTAGAGATAAACTTCAGAGGTCTTGTGGGTTTTGTTCCAGACTGCCTCAATAAAGTGATTATCTCAATAAACTAAGTCAAATTATTATTTTTTTTGGTTTCCCAGTGCATATAAAAAATAGACACTATACTGTACTGTTCAAAAGCATTATGTTTTTAAAGAAAAACAATGTATATACCTTAAGTAAACTAGTTCTGAGTTTTCAGTGGGTCATAATTACTGATCACAGTTCACCATAACAAATACAATAATAATGAAAAAAACTTGAAATATTGCAAGAATTACCAACATGTGACAGAGAGACACAAAATGAACAAATGTTGTTAGAAAAATGGTGGCAGCAGACCTCTTTTATACAAGATTGCTATAAACTTTCAACTTGTAAGAATGTGATATATGCAAAGTTTAATAAAGGGAAGCACAATAAAAAAAAGTATGTATATTTTATTAACTATGATCATCATGCTGTACATTAGATCCCCAAAACTTTTTCATATTATAGTTGCAAGTTTGCACCCTTGGACCACCTTACTCCACTCCAGGTTCACCCCTTGTCAACTCAACTCTAAGTTTCCATTAGTTTTCCTTTTCCTCAGATTCTGTATGTAAGGGATATCATAATACATAAATTAAAAAAATATATAAAATCTTTGAAATATTTCACTTAGTATAATACCTTCAAGATCCATCCATGCTGTTGTAAATGGCAGTATTTCTTAATTTTTCATGGTTAAGTAGTATTCCACAGTATATATTTACCATACTTATTTTATTCATTCATCCATTAATGGATACTGAAGTTATTTCCATCTCTTGCTTAGAGTTAATAATTTTATAATAAACATAAGCGTGCAGATATGTCTTTGAACAGTGACTTCGTTTCCTTTAGATAGATACCTAGAAGTGGGATTACTGAATCATATGGTAATTTTACTTTTAATAATATGAATAATCTCCATACTGTTTTCCATACAAACTTATATCCCTATCACAGTGCATAAGTTCCCCATTTTCCACAATATTTACCAAAATTTGTTAGTTTCAATTTTTTGGTAGTATATATTCTAATATCTTGCTGTGTTTTTCAGAGGTAAACAACAACAACAACAACATAAGGACTTTGCCCTGAGTTTTTTACGTTGAGCACTTTTTAATGCTCCTGTTGGTCATTTATATAACTTTTTTGAAAAAAAAAAGTCTATTGAGATCCTTTTGCTATTTTTTTAATTATATATTTTTTTCTATTTGTATCTGTTGGTTATTAACCTCTTTTCAGATAGAAGATTTGTAAGTATTTTCTTACATTCTGTGGATTGTCTTTTCATTCTCTCTCTCTTTTTTTGGCAATGCAGAAACGTTAGTTTGATGTAATACCATTTATTTATTTTTGCTTTTTTTGCTTGTGTTTTTGGTCTGGTATCCAAAAATCTATTGGCAAGACCAATGTTAAGGAGAATTTTTCCTATGTTTTCCTTTAGGAAATTTAGTTTCATGCATCACCTTTAAGTCTTTAATCTATTTCAAGTCAAGACTTATGAGTGATATAAGGTTCCAGTTTCATACTGTTTATGTGATTATTCAGTTTTAAATATCATTTATTGAACAGACTATCTTTCCCCATTACATATGTTGGCCCCTGTCAAATATTAGGTGACTGTATGAAAGGATTTATTTCTGGACTCTCAATTCTGTTCTACTTGTTTATTGGTCTGTTTTTATGCCAGTATACTTTATTGTTTTGGGCATGAGGGCTTTGTAGTATAGTTTCAAATCAAGAAGTGTAATCTCCCTTCTTCATTCTTTCTCAGAACTGCTTTGATTATTTGTTGTCTTTTATGGTCTCATATAAATTTTAGGATTCTTTACTTACTTCTGTAAAAAAAATAATATTGGATTTTTTTAAAGATTTTTGATTTATTTATTTGACAGAGAGAGATGACAAGCAGGCAGAGAGGCAGGCAGAGAGAGAAGAGGAAGCAGGCTTCCTGCTGAGCAGAGAGCCTGATGTGGGGCTCGATCCCAGGACCCTGGGATCATGACCTGAACCGAAGGCAGCGGCTTAACCCACTGAGCCACCCAGGCACCCCTAACATTGGATTTTTGATAGGAATTGGATTTACAGATGGTTTTCGGTAGAATGGACATTTTAACAATGTTAATTCTTACCATTCATAAATATGAGCTATCTTTCCATTTGTCTATCCTTCAATTTCTTTATCAATGTCATAGTTTATGGAGTACAGATCTTTCATCTTCTTAGTTAAATCTATTCCTAAGTATTTTATTATTTTTGATGCTATTGTGAATTAGATTGTTTTCTTTATTTTTTCAGATAGTTCATCATTAGAGTGTTAAAATGCTCCTGTCTTGTGCTTACTTTGGCAGCACATATACTAAAATTGGAATGATGCAGAGAAGATTAGCGTGATCACTGAACAAGGATGACATGACAAACTGGGAAGCATTCCATATTAAAAAAATGAAACAAAACAAAATTCTTGTCTTTTATATATTGATCTTGTATTTGGCAGCTTTACTAAATTTGTTTATTCAAATTTTTTTGTGACGTTTTTAAGGATTTTTTAACATGTAAGTTCATGTTATTCAAAAAAAGAAAATTTTACTTCTTCCTTTTTTTTTTTTTTTTGGAGTCTCTTATTTCTTTGTGTTCCTTGTTTCTCTGGCTAGGACATCCAGTACTATGTCAAATGAGAGTAGTGAAAGGGGACACACTTGTCTTTCTTCTGATCTTTAAGGGGAAAACTTTCAAACGTTTTTGATTGAATATGAGATTAGCTCTGGGCTTGCAATATGTGTTTTTTCTTTGATGGATTTTTTAAATTATTTTTTAAAATTTTTTATAAACATATAATGTGTTTTTATCCCTAGGGGTACAGGTCTGTGAATCACCAGGTTTACACATTTCACAGCACTCACCATCACTCACCATAGCACCTGCCCTCTCCAATGTCCATACCCCCACCATCCTCTCCCAACACACCTCCCCCCAGCAACCCTCAGTCTGTTTTGTGAGATTCAGTCTTTTATGGTTTGTCTCCCTCCCAATCCCATCTTCTTTTATTTTTCTTTTCGTACGCCCGAAACCGCCTATATTGCATCTCCACTTCATCATATCAGGGAGATCATATGATAGTTGTCTTTCTCAGATTGATTTATTTCGCCAAGCATAATACCCTCTAGTTCCATCCATGTCATCACAAATAGCAGGATTTTATTTCTTTTGATGGCTGCATAGTATTCCATTGTACATATATACCACTTCTTATTTATTGATTCATCTGTTGAAGGACACTTAGGTTCTTTCCATAGTTTAACTATTGTGGACATTGCTGCTATAAACATTTGGGTGCATGTGCCCCTTCAGAATGCCACGTTTGTATCTGTAGGGTATATACCCAGTACTACAAGCACTGGGTCATAGGGTAGTTCTATTTTCAGCTTTTTGAGGCACGTCCACGCTGTTTTCCAGAGTGGTTGCACCAGCTTGCATTCCCACGTACAGTGTAGGAGGGCTGCCCTTTCTCCACATCCTCGCCAGCATCTGTCATTGACTGACTTGTTCATTTTAGCCATTCTGAACGGTGTGAGGTGGTATCTCATTCTGGTTTTGATTTGTATTTCCCTGATGCCGAGTGATGTGGAGCGTTTTTTCATGTGTCTGTTGGCCATTTGGATGTATTTTTTGCAGATATGTCTGTTCATGTCCTCTGCCCATTCCATCATTGGATTATTTGTTTTTAGGGTGTTGAGTTTGATAAGCTCTTTATAGATTTTGGATACTGGCCCTTTATCTGGTATGTCATTTGCAAATACCTTCTCCCAGATAACTTCTGACAGTCATCTTTTGGCTTTGTTAACTGTTTCCTTTGTTGTGCAAAAGCTTTTTAATCTGATGAAATCCCAATAGTTCATTCTTGCCCTTGCTTTCCTTGCCTTTGTCGATGTTCCTAGGAAGAAGTTGCTGCTGCTGAGGTCAAAGAGTTTGCTACCTGTTCTCTCCACAAGGATTTTGATGGATTCTTTTCTCACATTATGCTTCTTCATCCATTTCCAGTCTATTTTCATGTATGGTGTAAGGAAATGGTCCAATTTCATTTTTCTGCATGTGGCTGTTCAATTTTCCCAACACCATTTGTTGAAGAGGCTGTCTTTTTTCCATTGGACATTCCTTCCTGCTTTGTTGACGATTAGTTGACCATAGAGTTGAGGGTGTATTTCTGGGCTCTCTATTCTGTTCCATTGATCTATGTCTGTTTTGGGGACAGTTCCCTACTATCTTGATGATGACAACTTTGTAATAGAGCTTGAGGTCTGGAATTGTGATGCCAATAACTTTGGCTCTCTTTTTCAATATTCCTCTGGCTATTCGAGGTATTTTCTGGTTCCATATATATTTTAGGATTATTTGTCCCATTTCTTTGAAAAAAATGGATGGGATTTTGATAGGGCTTGCATTAAATGTGTAGATTGCTTTAGGTAGCATAGACATTTTCACAATATTTGTTCTTCCAATACAGGAGCATGGAACATTTTTCCATTTCTTTGTGTCTTCTTCAATTTCTTTCATGAGTACTGTAGAGTTTTCTGAGTATAGATTCTTTGTCTCTTTGGTTAGGGTTATTCCTAGGTATCTTAGGGTTTGGGGTGCAATTGTAAATGGGATTCACTCCTTAATTTCTATTTCTTCAGTCTTGTTGGTTTAAAAAAATGCAACCAATTTCTGTGCATTGGTTTTTTATCCTGACACTTTACAGAATTCCTATACAAGTTATAGCAGATTTGGAGTGGAGTCCTTTAAGTTTTCCACATACAGTATCATATCATCTGAAAACAGGGATAGTTTGACTTCTCTTTTGCCAATTTGGCAAAATTTGGATGCCTTTAATTTCTTTTTGTTGTCTGATTGCTGAGGCTAGGACTTCTAGTATGATGTTGAATAGCAGTGGTGATAACAGACATCCCTGCCGTGTTCCTGACCTCAGCGGAAAAGTATTCAGTTTTTCTCCATTGAGAATGATATTTGCAGTGGGTTTTTCATAGATGGCTTTGATAATATTGATAATATGTGCCCTCTATCCCTACACTTTGAAGAGTTTTAATCAGGAAGGGATACTGCACTTTGTCAAATGCTTTTTCAGCATCTATGGAGAGTATCATATGGTTCTTGTTCTTTCTTTTATTGATGTGTTGTATCACATTGATTGATTTGCAGATGTTGAACCAACCTTGCAGCCCTGGAATAAATCCCACTTGGTCGTGGTGAATAATCCTTTTAATGTACTGTTGAATACTATTGGCTGGTATTTTGGTGAGAATTTTCGTATCTGTGTTCATCAAGGATATTGGTCTGTAGTTCTCTTTTTTGATGGGATCCTTGCCTGGTTTTGGGATCAAGGTGATGCTGGCCTCAGTAAAAAAGAGTTTGGAAGTTTTCCTTCCATTTCTATTTTTTTTGGAACAGTATCATGAGAATAGGAATTAATTCTTCTATAAATGTTTGGTAGAATTTACCTGGGAAGCCATCTGGCCCGGGGTTTTTGTTTGTTTGGAGATTTTTGATGACTGTTTCAATCTCCATACTGGTTATGGGTCTGTTCAGGTTTTCTATTTCTTCCTGGTTCAGTTGTGGTAGTTTATAAGTCTCTAGGAATGTATCCATTTCTTCCAGATTGTTGAATTTGTTGGCGTAGAGATGCTCATAGTATGTTCTTATAATTGTTTGTATTTCTTTGGTGTTGGTTGTGATCTCTCCTCTTTCATTCATGATTTTATTTATTTGGGTTCTTTCTCATTTCTTTTTGATAAGTCTGGAAAGGGGTTTATCAATCTTATTAATTCTTTCAAAGAACCAGCTCCTACTTTCGTGGATTTGTTCTATTGTTTTTTTGTTGTTGTTGTTGGTTTTTTGTGGTTTTTGTTTCTTTGTTTCTTTGTTTCTCTTTCATTGATTTCTGCTTTGATCTTTATTATTCCTCTTCTCCTTCTGGGTTTAGGCTTTCCTTGTTGTTCTTTCTGCAACTCCTTTAGGTGTAGGGTTATGCTGTGTATTTGAGATCTGAGAGAGAAGCGTGGTTGCACACGTCTGTCACTGTGTTCCCCAGGAGCAAATCTGGGGATGGTGCAGCACGCCGCCCCCAGAGAAGAGAAGGAGCCGTTGGCCTTGTGGTCAGGAAAAGGTCGGGAAGCAGGATAGCCTGCCGTGGCAGGAACAGCAGGCCGGTGGCAAGACAAGTGTCACCCGCTCCCTGTGCGGAGAGACGAAGCCTGGCTGCTAAGGAGACATGAGGGGACGACAAGGGAAGGGACGTGTGCTCCACTTTGAGGAAAGAGTCTGGGCAAAAGGCAGGCCTGTCCTGTGCCTCTGGTCCCAAGGGGACAGCACCTGTCCGTAGGGCAGACTTGGGCTTGCTACCAGGCGCCATACCCGGAACTCGCAGAAACAGCTCCCTCGAGAAACGGGCAGTCAGATGTCATCTTCCTCCAAGATGTGACAGCGTTTTCGGTGGCAGGGGGTTTGCCGAGGAAGGAGTGGGGACAATCCCCCAAAGCTCCCCATTCCAGTGAACGGGCGGTGTTCAGGGATCCTGTCGCCTCTCCTCTCCTGAGGGGAAAGAACTGGCCTTGTCGGCGAGTCCGCCTGAGGGCCAGTGCCAAAGGGCAATCGTTGCCTACACTGGGAGATGGTAGTGTGCATTGAGTTCCATCCTAGGCCACACACACTGCTGCAGGGTTGTGGTTGTGTCTGCTTAGTTCGGCCTGGCAGGGTGAACCCAGGACGCGAACTTGGAGCCTGGGAAAGCAAGGCCCAAGAGGGACCAGCTCTTCCGCAGCTATTCTTCCCTGACTCGACAAAGGGAACACCCAAAGCCTTGCTGAGGAAGCAGCAGCCAAGTGCCATTCGCGCCAAGCTGAAAACTTCTGCGAAAGCATAGCAGTCGCTGGGAAATCAGAGTCGGTTCTGTGGGCTGCTGTTGCTGCTTGCCTTAGCCTAGTATTCACAGCACGGCGAGAGAAACCCTCATAGAGCGAAAGCCTCTTTGCCCGGGCATCCCCTGTGGGAAAGCACAGCATTCTTTGGGAAATCAGAGTCGGGTCTGTGGGATGCTGCTGCTGCTTGCCTGAGCAAGACTCTACAGCATGGTGTAATAAACCCGCATGGAGCGAAATCCTCTTTGCCTGGGCATCCCCTCTGCCTGAGAGAGAACCGTGGTTGCGCCTGTGGAAAGAGCCTTAAGGAAAGGGACATGTCTGTCACTGGGCTCCCCAGGTGCCTGTCTGGGGAAAGTGCAGCACGCTGCCCCAGGAGAAGAGAAGGAGCCCTTGGCCTTGTGGTCGGGAAACGGTCACGAAGCTGGAGAGCCGGCCCTGGCAGGAACAGGGGGCCGGTGGCAAGACAACTGTCACCCGCTCCCTGTGCAGAGAGATGAAGCCTGGCTGCTAAGGAGACACGAGGGGACGATTGGGCAGGGGAGCGTGCTCCAATCTGAGGAAGGAGTCTGGGCAGAAGGAAGGCCTTTCCTGTGCCTCTGGTCCCAAGGGGACAGCATCTCCTTGGCCACCTGTCCAGAGGGCAGATGAGGGCTTGCCACCAAGCTCCCGGCCCTGAACTCGCAGAAACACCTCCTGCAGGAACGAGCAATCAGATGCCGTCTTCCTCCAGGATGTGGCAGCATTGGCGGAGGCAGTGGGTGTCCCGGGGAAACAGGGACAGTTACCCATTACTCCCCATCCCAGGGCACAGGCGGTGTGCAGTGATCCTCTCACGTCTCCTCAAGGATGGGGAAGGCACTGGCCTAGTCCCCTGTCCACCTGAACGCCAGAGCGAAAGGGCAGGCCTTGCCTACGTCGAGAGATGGCATTGTGAGCAGAGTGCCATCCTAGGCCACGCACGCTGCTGCAGGGTCGAGGCTCTGTCTGCTTATTTCGGCCTTTCAGGATGAACCATGGATGTGAAATTGGAGCCCGGGAAGGCAAGACCCAAGAGGCACCAGCTCTCAAGCAGCTCTTCTTCCCTGACGCGACTGAAGCCTTGCTGAGGAAGCAGCGGCGACGTGCTCTTCACTCCAAGCCAAAGCCTCTGCGAAAGCACAGCATTCGCTGAGAAATCAGAGTCGGTTCTGTGGGCTCTGTTGCTGCTTGCCTGTGCCCAGTCTCACAGTGGGAGAAACCCGCATACAGCGAAAGCCTCTTTGCCATGGCATCTCCTCTGGGAAAGCACAGCATTTGTTGGGAAATCAGAATCGGATGTGTGGGATGCTGCAGCTGAATGTCTAAACTAGTCTCCGCAGCATGGTGGAAGATACCCGCAAGGAGAGAAATCCTCTTTGCCCTAGCACCCCTTTGCCTAAGAGAGAAGCATGGTTGCATATCTGAAAGGGCCTTAAGGAAAGGGACACGTCTGTCACCGCGCTCCCCAGGAGCAAGTGTGGGGAAGGCACAGCACACTGTCCCCGGGGAAGAGAAGGAACCCTTGGCCTTGGAGTTGGGAAACGTCGGGAAGCAGGGTAACCTGCCGCGGCACACACAGCAGGCCGGTGGCAAAACAAGTGTCACCCGCTCCCTGTGCGGAGAGATGGAAGCCTGGCTGCTAAGGAGACATGAGGGGACGACTAGGGCAGGGGCACGTGCTCCACTCTGAGGAAGGAGTCTGGGCAGAAGGCAGGCCTGTCCTGTGCCTCTGGTCCCAAGGGGACAGCATCTCCTGGGCCACCTGTCCCAAGGGCAGACTTGGGCTTGCCACTAGGTGCCATACCCGGAACTCGCAGAAACAACCCCATGGAGAAATGGTCAGTCAGATGCCGTCTTCCAACAAGATGTGGCAGCGTTGTGGGTGGCAGGGGGTGTGCCAGGGAAGGAGTGGAGACAGTCCCCCACAGTTCCCCATCCCAGTGCCCGGGCCGTGTGCAGGGATCCTGTCGCCTCCTCTCTCCAGTGGTGAAGGCAGTGGCCTAGACCCCGAGTCTGCCTGAGCGCCGGAGCAAAAGGCAAAGCCTTACCTACCCCAGGAGATGGTAATAGGCATAGAGTGCCATGCTAGGCAATGCACGCTGCTGCAGGGTTGTGACTGTGTCTGCTTAGTTCGGCTTAGCAAGGTGAACCCCGGGCGTGAACTTGGAGCCTGGGAAAGCAAGGCCCAAGAGGCACCAGCTCTCCCGTGGCTCTTCTTCCCTGCCGTGACAGAGCGAACGACCAAAGCCTTGCTGAGGAAGCAGCAGCGAAGTGCGGTTTGCGCCAAGCTGAAAACCTCTGCGAAAGCATAGCAGTCGCTGGGAAATCAGAGTCGGTTCTGTGGGCTGCTTTTGTTGCTTGCCTAGTATTTGCAGCACGATGGGAGAAACCCGCATAGAGCGAAAGCCTCTTTGCCAGGGCATCCCCTCTGGGAAAGCACAGCATTCTTTGGGAAATCAGAGTCGGGTCTGTGGGATGCTGCCAGCTGCTTGCCAGAGCTAGTCTCCACAGCATGGTGTAATAAACCCGCACGGAGCGAAATCCTCTTTGCCTGGGCATCCCCTCTGCCTGAGAGAGAAGCGCAGTGGCGCCTGTGGAAAGAGCCTTAAGGAAAGGGACACGTCTGTCACTGCAGAGCGAAGGAAGCCAGGCTGCTAAGGAGACACAAGGGGAAGATTAGGGCAGGGGAAAGGGCTCCACTCTGAGGAAGGAGTCTGGGCAGAAAGCATGCCTGTCCTGAGCCTTTGGGCCCAAGGAGACAGCAGCTCCTTGGCCACCTGTCCGTGGTGGAGCCATGGGCTTGCCACCAGGCGCCTACTCTGAACTCGAGCAACAACTCCCAGAAAGATTTGGCCATCAGATGCCGTCTTCCTCTAGGATGTGGAAGCTTGGAGGAGGCACGGGGTTTAAGGGGAAGGAGTGGGGAAAGTCCCCCAAAGCTCCCTATTCAGTGCACGGGCGGTGTGCAGGGATCCTGTCACCACTCCTTTCCTGTGGGGAAAGCACTGGCTTAGTCCGCGAGTCTGCCTGAGGGCCAGAGTAAATGGCCAAGCGATACCTACCCCGGGAGTTGGTAAGGTGCGTAGAGTGCCTTCGTAGGCTACACACGCTACTGCACGGTTGTGACTGTGTCTGCTGAGTTCGGCCTGGCAGGGTGAACCCAGGACACGAACATGGAGCCAGGTAAAGCAAGGCGCAAGAGGCACCAGCTCTCCCGCAGCTCTTCTTCCCTGACGCGACTGAAGCCTTGCTGCGGAAGCAGCGGCGAAGTGCTGTTCGCTCCAAGCCAAAGCCTCTGTGAAAGCACAGCATTCGCTGAGAAATGTTGTGCGGGCTGCTGCTGCTTGCCTGAGCCCAGTCTCGGGGTGGGAGAAACCCGCATACAGCGAAAGCCTCTTTGCCTGGGCATCTCCCCTGGGAAAGCACAGCATTTGTTGGGAAACCAGGGTTGGGTTTGGGGATGCTGCTGCTTGCCTGAGTTAGTCTCTGTAGCACTGTGGAAGATAGCCACATGGAGCGAAGTACTCTTTGCCCTAGCATCCCCTCTGCCTGGGAGAGAAGCATGGTTGTACACGTCTGTCACTGCGCTCCCCAGGAGCCAGTGTGGGGAAGGCACAGCATGCCACCGCTGGGGTAGAGAAGGAGCCATTGGCCTTGGGGTCTGGAAAATTGAACAGCCACATGCAGAAAATGAAATTGGACCATTTCCTTACACCATACATTAAAATAGATTGGAAATGGATGAAGAAGCATAAGCCAAGGACAAAAAAGTGTTGGTACTCCATTATTCTGATGGTCCATTAACTCTTGC
The DNA here is from genome assembly GCF_964662115.1 of Mustela nivalis. Taxonomy (NCBI): domain Eukaryota; kingdom Metazoa; phylum Chordata; class Mammalia; order Carnivora; family Mustelidae; genus Mustela; species Mustela nivalis. Next base: position 76,471,901 of record NC_139040.1, read on the forward strand.
TTTTTTGGTTCCTGTGTCTATCACTGCCCCTGCCTTTTTGAAGATAATGACCATTCATCTGAGTACACGGTTCACAGAATCCCTTTGCAGTGGCCCATGCGGGCCAAGGTAGTAGAGCATAATAGATCTCTGTAAGTTTTTAAAAAATGTCTTTGTCCCTGTTGCCCATGGCCATTAAAGACCAAAGGTCGGGGGTAGGGGGATATTGGAAAAGGTGAAGTTATAGTTACTCACTGATTTTTTGATTGGTAGAGAGAAAGCAACACCTACATACAGGGCCAGTGGGTGAGTGGAGGAAACATCTTTGGCTCTAGGAGGAATGGGGGAAGGAGAAATATTAATAATCTTTGTCTTTGGAACTGCCCCTGAAGACTTCCCCACACAGGAAAATGACCTAGCGTGACTCTCCTAAACTTCGGCAAGCCCCTTAAATTTAACTGACATCTAGATCTGATACTCCCTGCTGGATAACTCTGATCATTATTGGATTGTTACTTATTTTATTTTAAAATTATTTTTAAAGAAAATTTTAATCTAAATACAATTAATTAACATATAATACTAGTTTCAGACATACAGGTTAGTGATTCATCAGTCTTTTGTAACACCCAGTGCTCACTGTATCACATGCCTTCCTTAATGTCCATCACCCAGTTACCCCATCCACCCATCCCTCTCCCCTCCAAGAACCCTCAGTTTGCTTACTGTGATTAAGAGTCTCTTCTGAGGGGTACCTGGCTGGCTCAGTGGGTTAAAGCCTCTGCCTTCAACTCAGGTTATGATCTCAGGGTCCTGGGATCGAGCCCCACATCAGGCTCTCTGCTCCCTGGGGAGTCTGCATCCTCCTCTCTCTCTCTTCCTGCCTCTCTGCCTACTTGTGATCTCTGTTTGTCAAATAAGTAAATAAAAATCTTTTTTTTTAAAGTCTCTTCTGGTTTGTCTCCCTCTTTGACTTCATCTTGTTTTATTTTTTTTCCTTTACTCCCCTATGATTCTGGTTTGTTTCTTGAACTCCACATATGAGTGAGATCATATGATAATTGTCTTTCTCTGACTGACTTATTTCGCTTGGCATAATACCCTCTACTTTCATCCCTGTCATTGCAAATAATTGCCATTTATTTTAACTCGACAGAGAAGGCCACTAGAAACAGCAGGTGATGGCCCCAGCTCCTGTTCCTCCATGCAGAACATCTGTCAACAACTGTGGACATCTTTTCCTCCCCCCATTCCTATGAATGTTGCTCAGTTGTTACATGGCATGGACAAATGCTGTTGGCTGGTGGCATGGACACACTGGACAAGCTTGGCCTTCGGTAAAACAAAGACTGGCTTTAATTACTCAAACTGAAACAGGAATGCTTGGATGAACAAGCCTGCCAGGAAGTCTCACTGGAGGTACTCAACCTGTGCCCCTTCCCTCCTTGGACCAAGAACCTGAACTTGAGAGATGAATGGCTTATCCAAGGTTATGGCAAGGTTACAGAGAGCTGAAACTAGACACAGGTGTACATGCCTTTTGATCAAGGCTGGCTGAGAAATCGAACTGCCTCAAATCTTGATTCTTTTTGCCACTTCTTATTCTCTGACCCTGTTTTTTATAGTTTAGGATGTAGGAATAATAAAAATATCAGCTAATGGGGTATCCTGACTTTTTGATGTTTTAGTTCTTGTCAGACATTTACCATAATGCTTAGCACATGGATATGTGTGTGCACACACGTGCACATGCATGACACTCAAAAAATTGTTCCCTGATATTAACTTTATCAGTGCACTTTGCATCCACCACCAATTGGCTGTTTTGTCACAAACTGATTAAAGCAGAACTGTCAAGTGAGGAACTTCAAAGCCAAAGCATTAAGTGCTTTGAAAAACCAGCACCTGGGAGGATTTGTCTCAGCATCTGTGATTAGAAGGCAGCAAAAAGAGACTTTGGGGACACAGTTCACCCCTTCATGAAGCAGCCATTCAGAACTTTCTCCGAAGGGCTAATGCCTAATCTTCCAAAGACCAGCAAGAACAAGCTTATGGTCTGTTAAAATCAGATTTTTAAAAGATTTTTATTTATTTATTTGAGAGAGAGAGAGAGAGTGAGAGAGAGAGCATGAGAGGGGAGAAGGTCAGAGGGAGAAGCAGACTCCCCATGAAGCTGGGAGCCTGATGCAGTCCTTGATCCTGGGACTCCAGAATCAAAATCAGTTTGATTGACTCAATACAGTCAGGGAGGACAGTCCTCAGGAGTCACAGAATGCTGGTTGCCATGAGGGAGGAGTCTTCTACAAAGTCTGGGCTCTCACAGAAGGAGTCTGAAGCACGTGTATGGAAAGCAGAGGTCAGTTCTGGATTAGAAGCTCTTTCTGAGGGGAAATGAGTAGAAGCAGGGATTAACCAGGACTTGGGCTCTGCTTTATTCAGTTCAAGTTGCTGCAACAAATGATGACAGACTGGGTGGCTGAAACAGCAAAACATGTACTATTCCTTGCAGTTCTAGAGACTGAGAAGTCCAAAAGCAAGATCCTGGGACATCTGATATCTAGCAAGAGACTGCTTCATTATCTATAAATGCCCATATTTCTGTTGTAGACTTGCATGGATGACAGCTGGCAGAACAATCTCTCAGGTCGTTTCTCAGAAGTGCTTTTATCTCATTCACAAGTGTTCCAATCTCATGACCTCACCACCTCTCAAAGCCCATACCTCCTGATGGCACTCCTTGAGGGTCAGGGCTTCAACATCTGAATTGGGACAAGACACAAACATTCAGTCCATTAGCAAGTGTTGTCATGAGGACAGCATAGCTTATCAACTGGGTATCCCCAGGAATCCATGGGACTAGCAAAGCAGAATCTGGGGGTGTCACTGGTAGGAAAGCAGGAGTTCCCCAAGAGACAGTCCTCATAGCATTTTACAGAGACAGCAGGACCCTTGAGAAACAATAGTTTCCGTGACCCATACACCAGCCTTTATCTATGCCTGTCCTCCCTGCTGGATTCACAGCAAGCCTACTTCTTTCTTTTCCAGTACAAATGGATTTCCACTCTCTGAATCCTGATGAATTTTTGCTCTTTTGCAGTTAGTAGGTTGTCCCTCAGGATTCTGCATGTCTGGATTTGCAATCGTGGAAACTGCCAAAGGTCTAGGGACCTGCATGGCAGAACCCGGCCTCTACCACTATTGCCCAAGGTAGGGACTCTGGTCCCTTGAGCGTCCTGTGGTGCTGTCAAAGGTCTGTGTGCATTGGCTTATTGTTTTTTTTTAATGTAATTGCTTATACGTGTGTTTCATCATGCTCAAGTGGCCTTTCTGTGAAAAAGTGGCCAAGCTACAACTAGAAGTCACTGAAGAAAGTTCTAAGAACTCCTGGTTAGTATGAGGCTAGAGAGAGAGAGAAAGAGAGAAAAGAAATCTGCCTCTCTGCATTTTGCAAGTCCCTGGGCAAAATCTGTTGGCTGTGCACTCCTCACACGAAGATTCCTGGCAGGGAGACCCTCCTGAGCCTCATCTCCCTGAGTTCCTCTTCCAGGAGCAATCCCTAGTTTGAGACCAGGGTTAGCGAAAATAGAGCAGCAAAGCAGGGTCCAGAAGGAAGGACTTCCACAGACCATGGAGCACCAGGGGGACAGGCTGGTACCTCCTCACGGTTGGGGTACAAATGGGCCTCAGCTCAGCAGGTATAGGGGTGCCCTTGGCCCCTCTGGTGGGCTTTGCAGTGCCCCAATCTCAGGAAGAAAAAAGGCTGGCTCAGGTGACTTATTTTTGACTGGGAAGGAGCTGACAGCAATGGAAATAAACAAGTAGGGAATGATGTTGGAAAGTTGGAGGGTTTGTCCTTTATATCTCAGCTTTCTCTCCTATCTTCCCTTGCTCTGTAGTGTGTTATCAAAGAAGGTTTTGGCATGATATTCCTGTTCACTGATTAACTCTTGAGCTGTGTCTTTTCTGCTGTTCAGCTCATCTGGTGAATTCTTTTACTGTAAAAAGTATCTTGCCCTTGCAAGGGCAAGGGCAAGACCTGAGAAATCCCAGAGATTTCAGCTTGCCACCCAGAAGGAAACCAGGCTATTTGGAATGCTGGAAAGGGTTCAGAGTAGGGGAAATCGTCTTGGACATCTGAGACCACCCCCACATTCAGCGGTCCCCTGGACACAAACCCAGACCTTGATACTGATCCTGAACCATGCTCTCAACTCAGACCCCTGTGATCCTCGCCACAGTGCTTTCAGATCAGTGCAGCCATGCCCATAGGCACAAACTCTTAAGCCTAGATTCTGTCCTGAGAGGTCTGTCCCCGACGGCCTGGCTCCAAAGCCTCAGAGATTGGGGACAGTGAGGAACACCATAGGACTCACCCTGCCACCCTGAAAGGAACCATGCCATTTGGAACTCCAGAAAGGATTCAGAGGAACTGAAATCTGCATTCCTACCTCTGGACACCCCCATATTCAGCAGGCCACTGGATGCAAACCTGGAGCTTGACACTCACCCTGAACAAATCCCTCGACTGCCCCCTCCCCCAGAAAGATGGACAGAGTGCTGGCAGATCGGGCCTGCCATGTGGTGGGCCCTAACCATAACCTTTGGTTTGGTTTGGTTCTCAGGATTCTGACCCCAAAGGCCTTGCAGTAGGTGCCCTACCATTTGGGGACACATGGGCAATACCAGAGAACTCAGCCTGCTGCCCAGAAGGAAACTGTGCCATTTGGAACTCCGGAAAGGATTCAGAGGAGCAGAAATCTGCATGCCTAGCTGAGGACACACCCACACAGAGCTGACTCCTGGACACAAAGCTAGAGCCAGACACTCACCCTCACATCCACTGTCAACTCAGCCACCCAGACAGCTCTCCATGGGGACTTCAGGTCAGTCCTGCCATGTCCCTGGTTCCTAACACTAACCCTTGGATGGGTTCTGTAATGATCTCCTCATTTCAGGTTATGTGGTGGTTCTGCAGGACATTGTCCTGGTGTGGGATCAAACACACTGAAGCATCCCGTGTGAAGTGGCAAACGTGGTAAAGAAATGATGGCTGGGGAATCTGAGTGTGGAGACAGCACGTATTTGTGCTGCTATAACAAGCTGACTGCACTTTGAAATCACCACAGAGGAAATGAATCTTCCAAACATCCATGTTAGCACGACGACACGGAAGCAGAGAGAACATCAGACTTTGGGATGGAGTCCAAGCCCTCCCAGATCCAGGTCACCCAACATGGAGAGGACACATGTTAGCAAGAGACTCGTGGGAAAATTAAATCATGGGCCCCTGTATCTCAGGTGCAGTAGAAGCAGTGGATTTGGAATTTCAGTTTTTCCACAACGTTCCACCAAAAGCTGGTTAGAACTGTGCAAAGCAGGAAGGGAAGCCCCAGTAAAGTGGACTGGGGATGCCAGAAGGGGAGGCTGGAAGGGGGCGCCTGCTGCTCAGTGCCCATTACAGACTCCACATTGCAATCCCCCACAGGAGAGACTCACCAATTCCAGGCCCCACACGGGAAGCTGGCGATTCATCTCCTGACTTTTTGTAGGAGATTTGCAGCTCAGCTGGTGAGAATTCTCCATCACCCTGCCTTTCTCCAAGGGACTTTCCTTCAAGCACCCTTCCCAACTTCTTCCTCCTCCATGAAATAATGTTCCTCTCCTTTGTTTCTCGCACTTGCCCGTGATGGGACCTTAGCTTGCTCAGCCCAGACTGCCATTCTCTGCTCTTCCCAATTAAATCCATGCTGCTGGTCAAATAACTGGCAGATTGAGTTTAAGGCCAATCGAACAAATAAATTCAAGATCTTGCAAGGAACAAAATCAATATGCACAAATTAGTGGCACTCCTACGTGCTCGGAAGGAACCATCAAAAAGAGACTGCGGAGAACGATCTCATTTACACCTGCATCCAAGACAGCAAGATACCCAGGAGGCCCCTGAACCAAGAAGGTGACAGACCTGTCATCTGACAGCCCTGCAACAATGACGACAGACAGGGAGGGGTACACACGGAGATGGGGAGGGACTGTGCTCAGGGTAGAACCCACACTGGGAAAATACCTACTCTCCCCAAAACCGGCTACAGAGTCCTCACTCTGGCTCCCGAATTTCCGGACTGGGCGCAAGCCTGGAGTGGGTGTGGACACGGGAAGGACCCCGCAGGGTGAGGTGGGGAGAGCACAAGCACCTAAGAAGGCAGACGCTCCCTGACTGCAGACCATCTGAGGAGCCCCAGGAACCGAATCCGCGAGCACACAAACACAGACGAGGACCGAGGAGCACCCGAGCCCAGAAAGGGGGGACCCCACAGCCCCGGGCACAGCACAGCAGGAGGCCACGTCTCCTCACACAAAACGACGGAAGCCCCAGTGTCTACACAGGGCGCCCTTCCTCTGTGGGGTCCTGAGACCACGAACCCCTTGACAGTCCACTCAGCCGGCTTCTCCTCAGCTCCTCCAGCATCTGGTCCTTAGGAGGTTGGACTGCTGCCACTGTGGGCGTGTCCTCCACAAAGGGTCCGGTCAGTGTGGATGCAGAGCCACACCCTCCTCAGCTTGTCCTGTCAGGGTGGGAGGCGCCCCACATTCTCCAGAAGTCTCCACAGTGGGTCCTGAAGAGGCGGGGCTCTGGTCCCAGGTGTGGCTGTGCAGCCTGGGCTCAGGGCGGGAGCTGGGGTCTGGCGCCCTCTGCAGGCTGTGGAAGGCAGTGCAGGACTTTGGGAGCTCACCCTTCAGTGGAAGGTCCTGCTCCCTCCTGGGGTCCAGCTGAAGCCATTTCATTCCGGAAATTCAAGCTGCATGGAGCCCAATACCCCCCAACTTTCCCCCAAATAGCTAAGGAACAATGAATTGGAAACAATGTGGAATTACAAAAGTCCTTGACCCAAACAGTGTCACTGAACATGGCCCTGATGCAGACCCACACTCTGACCTCAACTTGGTCTTAAGCCTGGACCCTACCCTAAAACAAGACCCTAACCCTAGCCCCCAACCCAAACAATGTTCACAAGAATCAAAAGGTAGAAACTGCAAATATCCATCAATGGCAAGTGCATAAGCAAAGTGTGGTGAAGCGTTTGAATTTGGGTTCAGGTTCAGGTTTTAGTCAGAGTTCTAGATCAGGCTTTGGGTTTAGTGTTAGGGTGAGGATTTAGAGTGAAGGACAAGGGAACAGAGTTATAGTTTAGGGATTTAAGTTTATGATTTAGGCTTTAAGACTCAGGGCTTATGGGATAAAGTTCAAGGTCAAATTTGGGGTTTGACTTCATGCTGAGATTTGGGTTCAGGTTCCATGACTTGGAGGTCTGGTTTAGGGTGTGGGTTTGTGGTTCAGGGCTTGGATCCAGGGCTCAGGTACAGGCTTTGGGTTCCATTCCAGGTTTGGGATTCAGGGTTCTAGTTTGGGCTTTAAGGTCAGCTTAGGTTTCAGCATTGGTAGGGTTTAAGGTTAGGTTTAGGGATGACACATTTTCTTCAGTTGTCATCATGGACAAAATAATTCTATCTGAAGTTTCTAAGTCAGAAATGTATTTCATCTGGGGGCGTCTGGGTGGCTCAGTTTGTTAAGCCTCTGCCTTGGGCTCAGGTCATGATCTCAGGGTCCTGGGATCAAGCCCTTCATCAGGCTCTCTGCTTGACGGGGAGCCTGCTTCCCCATCTTTCTCTCTGCCTGCCTCTCTGCCTACTTGTGATCTCTGTCTGTCAAATAAATAGAATTAGTAAAAGCTATTATATGATCTTTTACAAACCATTTCCTATCTTTGCATTCTCATGTGCCAAGACAGACCGGGATTATTTAAAACCCTGAAGAGAGTGCTCTTGCTTTTAAATTGCCTGTAACCTTCGTGTAATAGATTTATGATTGATGATAGATTTAGTTAAAATATAACTATTTAAAATATTTACTCTCAGTAAACGATTTCAACCTATGCTCATTTAAGTAACTTGGTGCATAATCCCTTTTCTATTAAACCATATGCAAGGACCAATGCCGCGTATCCGAGAGAACCCCAAGCGATTTTTCTAGAATGGCCATATGCATATATATCAGGTGTCCTGTTTTCACTCCCTTTGTGGAGCACCTACCCTGGAGGTCATGTAATAACCAATGACCAAAAAAAACAAACGAAAACCCAAACATCCAGGTCGACGTGCCATCCCTGCCTGGAGTGGAGGAGACTGCTCAGACAGATCCCAGGCAGGCATCTCAGCCCAGGCCTGTGCTGGGGAAGCTGGTTCCTGGCTTTGGGCGCAATCTGGAAGCCAGCAAACTGACCCAAGTGTGCTGCCGGCGTTTAAGACTGATGATCTATTCGCAGCCAGGCTGCACGTGGACACCCGCTCAGGGAGCCAGGCTAGGAATCTGCCCAGCGCAGGCGCTGGCAATGCAGTAGCCTGCCAGGGCTTAGCCCCGCACCCCAGCCAGGGCTCAGGTTTCAGGAGTGAGGGGGCGGGGCTGGAGCAGAGAAGGGTCTTTGCTAATTTCCAAAGCTGGAAGTGAGCTCTCAGAGGACTCAGGAGGGAGGGGGGCGGGGGCGGGGCGGGGGCGGCCTGAAGAAGGGGCTTTGCTAATTGCCCAGGCGGGAAGGAGGGGTGCACAGCGCCAGGGTGCTGTGCTGCAGGCCATTCGGGACTGCAGGACACACCATACTCGCTGCCCCTGCGCTCCCACGCTGCAGCCTAGCCCTGGACGCCGCGGTGTCCTGTTCCGGCCACCTGCTGCCCCTCCCCGCCCCATGGCTTCTCTGGAGGACCCTCTGCTCACAGGTAAAGTGACACCGCGAGGTGCCCTCACCTGAAGCAGAAAACGCAGGACAGGAGCAGGGTGTGGGGTGGTCGGGGCCCAGCCTCCCGCCAACCCCAGGGCACCAGGACCACCCGGGACGCCACGCCACACCTTGTCCGCAGGGGGTCGGGCCAGGACAGCGCCACAGGAGGCACCCCCCACCCCAGCCAGCGGGCAGGTTAGCCCCCATAGTTGGACACTCCCACGCGCCTGTCAGAGCCTCCTGCCATTCCCAGGGCACCCAGAACCCAGAGAGTGAGGCCTTGGGTGCTTTCTAGTGACAGATTCAAGGCAATTTTTCGACTTTGGGACTCAGAGTTAACATAGTTTTCATTTGTGATTATTATTTTTGTGTGGGGGCCGTAGGTTTCCTTTTGACCTATGGTTGTTTTCACTCCCGGTTCTGAAGAAGCCCCTAAATCCTAACCCTGTTGAGGACTCCGAAAGCTCTCAGAGCAGCAGTGCTGGTGGACAGTGTGGACACATGGTTTGGTTTCTCATCTGGCCTGCTTCAGTGGCAGCCCCGCTCTGTCCTCCTCAGACTTCAGAGCAATATCTGAACAAGTGGAGAAGCGACCAGGGGGTCAGGAAGGTGGCCACCGAAGAGTGACTTCTCTGGAGGGTGGCTGAGCTAGCAAGTGAGCATGTTAGTCCAGCTCTGCCTGCATTCAGTATGGAGCTGAACAGGAGCCAGGGAAGGGGAGGAGGAGCAGAGAGCAGGGACAAAGGAACCAAAAAGGAGATTCAGATGAAGGGAAGTAATGGGGAGGAAAGAGAAGAAACTCTAGAAGACAGGCATGTAGAAAGGAAAAGGGATGAAGTGGGCATTGGGAAAGGGCACCACCAGGGAAGGAGAGAGGGGAAAGAAAGAGGGAGGAAGAGAGGAGAGGGGAAAGGGAGAAGGGAGGAGTCAGCATGCCAGGGCTCCCCCTGCATCTGAAGAAGAGGTGGCTGGTCCAGCTTGTCAAACAGGGTGTTCACTCTTTGGTCCCAGTTTCTGCTCCCAGTGCTACTGGGCTTTTCAAGGAAGGCAGGCTGTCCCTTGGGACCTACTGGAGCCCACTGGAGCCCACAGGAGGGTGGGAGAGGTAAGATGACACCAGGTCCTGTCCTGAGCTGCTCCCAGCCACCAGCCTCACCACATGGTGCAAGAGGGACCCCAGAACAAAGGAAGGACACAGGCCAGCATGTCTGCTGGTGGCCCTGGGCACTTAGCTCATCGCAGTGAACCACACGGCCTCCTCAACCCACGCTTTCAAAGCCTCCTTCTTCGTTTCTGGCTTTCATGTCTGTAGGAACATGAGCCAGATCTAACTCATCTCCGACAGACAATTCTGACTCACCCCGTGTCAGATTTTTATGAGTGGCTGTGATACAGTAAGATAGCAATGCTCCAACAAACGGACTGTTTCCTCCCACTTGACCTCAACAGTCTTATACATTTTCTTAGCGAAAACATCTTGTCTCCTTCCATTAAGCTCATAACGTGGTCTAATAGTATACATGCGCCTTCGTTAGATGCGAAGCGATACAGAGGTCCTTTTTTTTTTTTTAAATTTTACAAGGCAAAGTCAGTGAACACATCCAACTTGATGAATACGTCTCTAAAATGTCAATCCAGGCAAAGCTTTTTCTGCCTACAGTTTGGAACCTACGTAGTGACATTTTTAAAATGCTTTCAGTCCCTCAGTGAGGCTCTTAGAAGCTAGCCAGGGCTTACTACGTGCCAGGCACTATGTCAGGTGTTGGAGCTAAAGGGAAGGAGAGCTTGGAGGCTGGCTGGGGAGGGACATCCATGACACAACGACAGCTAGAAACGGAGGCCAGTGCTAGAAAAGAGAGAGCAGGCTGCATGGAGAGTGTGTACCATGGGGCTTGTGAGCTCACGAATAAGTGGGAGTAACTGGAGTGGGGAGATGGGGGAGAGAAGAGGGTCTTCCCATCAATGGGAATCACCTGTGCTTGGAGGCAGGTGGCATGAGAGGTCTCCACAGGAAGAAGGAGGCAGTGTGGTTGAAGGGCAGAGAGATGGGGCAGAACAGGCATCAGTCAGTTGGAGGGGTATGAAGAGACTGATGGGAGGATTATGGGTGCCTTTGGAGGACTGAGAATTTGTTAGAAGATCAGTGCAGATTTCTATGGAGACAAATGCCAGGAACTGATAGGTCTTTGAAAGGTCACTCTGGCTGCCTTTTGACAAAGGGGTTGGTAAAAGGCACTTGCAGGTGTGAACACACCAGGTGGGAGGTGAGTGCAGGAAATCAGGTGAGGGAGCATGGGAACTTGGTCCGGGGGTATATAAGGGAGAATAGCCTTTAAGGAGTTCCACAAATTGGCACCAGCTGTGGCTTCATTACAGAGCTGGAAGGGGGAGGTGGGTGTGTCCTGGAGGTTACAGAAATTACATGAGAAAGGGAAGTCTTTTTAGATCTCTTTTTCAACTAGAGGAACTCTCACCTTATTGATAGAATTCCAGAGTGGGATCCACTGATATGAGGAGATCTTTGAAATGTCTGAATATGTTCTTCGACATCTTTGCAAGTGACGAGGAGACCTTGGCCTTAGGAGGCCTTGGCCCTCTTTGTAGCCAGAAAGATTTCACCTACAGATTTGGGTTCTCCCTTTTAAAGTCAAGGAGTCAGTCCTTCCAAAGGACACCTCCTATCATTTTACCCTCTCATCATACCTCACGTGCTGGCATCTCCAAGACCCTCTGTTCCAGTTGAGAGTATCCACTTTGGCCGGGCTGGTCTTGCCAAGACCACCACCACAGGAAATCTAGAGCCTATAGTGCTATTAATAACATCATCTAAGACTGTGTTTGCTGCCCTCATAGCCTCTTCCCACCATGACTCACTGAAGCTTTTTACACATTGTATCCATTAAGCTATAGTTCCCAAAGCTCATCTTCTCTAGTGCCATTAATTTTTATGGGACCAGGCAAACCTTAAACTTGTTCCCCCACAATCTCTTTGAATGCCTTTCACCATGATCCTTGAATGAGATCTGACCACTGCTGGTACCTAACACTTCTTGGCACCTTGTCTTTTAGGTTCTTGGAAGAGGAGGTGGCTATGGAGGTGAGTGGGGATGGGAGTGGGAGGTTTTCTCCCTTCACTTCCCTTTTTGCATTTTTAAATAATGGGTTTTGAGGGGGAGGGAAAGGTTAACGAGACCATTTATTTTCCATCTCCCATCGATAAAATGTTTACCACTCCCCACTGGAAGAATTTAGATCTTTCGTATGAATCTCCAAGAAAATCTCCCAAACTCAGACCACCACCATGTGGATTCAGCCATCTTCTGATTCACCTCCAAATTGTCTCCTCCTAACTGCTCAAGCCACAGGTTAAGGGTGAAATGTTCAATGCCCAAGCAATTAAGTGGGGAACACGTTTATCTAAGCAATTGCATGCAGCTCTCTATCTGCATACAGGGGGTCTCTGCCAAGCCTTTCCAACCTCAGCAAAACATGACAAAGCCCCAGCAATCTGGGGTATATATCATTCATTCATTCCTGTGTTCAACACTCATGGCGGATCCCCACCAAGACAGTGGGAGAGCAAGGACTGGAGAAATCCTGGAAGCTGAAGTCTGAGGAGGATGTCAAATTCAAGTCAGAGATGAAAGAAACATCTGGACTCGATCCTCAGGTACATGCAGTATTCTGAACTGAGGCTAGAACCAGAGACCATTCTAATGAAAGGCCTCTATAGGAGGGCTCTCACAGGTGGGCTCCAACTCAGTTTCGTGTATATTCATTCATGAACTAGCTCTTCGGGTCAACATGCAGAAGAAAACCATTTCAGAAAACTGACAATGAGGAGAGGAAAGGGAAGCCAGAAGGCTTGTGAATGGGTAGAGAGGAGGAGCCAGGGCAGAAAACCAAGAATCCCTCCCTGCCCTCCTTGCTGCCAGGGAGGTCTGAGGGACTAGTTTCCACTGGGATCCCAAGTCCAGAACAAAAGCAGCGGGGCCACGGTGGGGGAGGGAAGAGGGTCCTCAGCACGGGCGCATGGGGCTGCCAAAAGATGGCGGCTAGCGCGCCCGCTGGCGAGGGGCACCTCGCAAGGCGCTGTCCCCAGCCCGACCCCATGAGGACCCGGGTTTGGCGCAGCGTCCTGGGTGGTCCCGGTGCCCTGGGGTTCGCGGGAGGCTGGGCCTCCACAACCCCCCTCTCCGCCCCCAGGTCGGGTCCGCGCTTTCTGCTCCAGGTGAGGGCGCGGCGCGGTGTCACTTTACCTGTGTGCAGAGGGTGGTCCGGAGAAGCCTTGGGGCGGGGAGGGAGAGCAGGCAGCAGGAGCGGGACAGCGAGGCCTCACAAGGGAGCGCACGGGCGGCGAGTCCGGTGGGTCCTGCCGTCCCGACTGGGCCGCAGCACAGCACCAAGGCGCTGCCCGCCCCTCCTCCGCCAGCCCCTCCACCTTCTCACAGACTCTCAGCCACATCCTCTGTGAGCTCACTACCAGCTTCGGCAATTAGCAAAGCGCCTTCTCCCCGCCGCCCTCCACCCGCCCCCGCCCTCCTCCCTCCTGAGTCCTCCGCGAGCTCACTTTTTGCTTTGGCAATTAGCAAAGCCCTTATCTGCCCCGCCCCCACCCCTCCCTCCTGAGGCCCCGCCCTGGCTGGGACGCGGGGGAAGCCCCGGGGGCTGCAAGCTTTGCCAGCGCTGGAGCTGGGCACCCTCCTAGCCTGGCTCCTTGAGCGGGTGTCCACCCGCGGCCTGGCTGCAAAAAGATCATCAGTCCTGTTAACCCTGGCTGCACTCTCCCGTCAGTTTGCTGGCTTCCAGATTGCGCCCAAAGCCAGGAACCAGCTTCCCCAGCACAGGCCTGGGCTGAGATACCTGCCCAGGATCTGTTTGAGCAGTCTACTCATCTCCAGGCAGGGATGGCACTTCCACATGGATGTTTGGGCTTTTTTATTGTTTTTTGGTCATTGGTTATTATTACATGACCTCCAGGGTAGGTGCTCCACAAAGGGAGTGAAAACAGGATGCATGATATACCCCTCACCTCCAATGCTGTCTTTCTCTTAAATAATAAGCACTGCTGAACTATCTTAGATTCTGTACCTTCTCTCCAGCCATGAACCTATCACTGTCTTTAACTCTTGAAAACTTCATTAGACAAATTAATGTGGTGAAGGAAGCAATATGAGAAAGCCTATTAATCTGATGTGCATGGAACTGAACAAACCCTATAGATACTTTCCCTTTGATTTCTAGCCTATCAATACATACAGTGAGTCACATACACTCAAGATTATTGTTTTTATTGTATACTTCATATATTCATTGATTTTGGACTCGTTATCATTTTGTTGAAGTGTTAAACTATGGTAATAAACAAACTTTTAATTAACTTTTCCTCCTATGATACAAATATAACTTGCACTTGAGCTTTAGCTAATTTTATGTTCTAAAATTGCCAAAACAACATGATCAAGGTTTCTAGATTATTTACTGTATTTTCTACTATGTAATATTGTTCTATCTCTTCTGTATAAAGAAAATGAATGCTTGGGGCTCTTGGGTGGCTCAGTGCATTAAAGCCTCTGCCTTCTGCTCAGGTCATGATCCCAGAGTCCTGGGATAGTGTCCCACATCAGGCTCTCTGCTCAGCAGGTACCCTGCTCCCCTTCCTTTCTCTCTGCCTGTCTCTCTGTCTACTCGTGATCTCTGTCTGTCAAATAAATAAATAAAATCTTTAAAAAAAGAAAATGAATGCTTGATAACTAAATGAATGCTTTACTGAACAAATTAAATATGGCAATAGCATTTTATTTTATCATGCTTCACATATTAAACAATAATATTATATCACTAGTCTCCAAATAATCTACTCGCATAGTCATTTCGAAGCTTTTAGTAAAAGAATTCTTCCTCCTGATTGTAGTATAAAAGCCACAGAAATATACAGAAGACTCCTAGGATAGAAAGTTAAATCCAGTTATCCATGATGCTTGAGTAGGACCTGACCTATGTATGTCCTGGGATGCACTAGTAACTGTTACATGTGATAGGATTATATTTAATATATACAGTTTCATTTACTTCACAAAGGACATATAAATTTGAGAATAAAATATTGGATGAATCTATAAAGTCTATATTTATTTGTAACTAATGTGGTAGAATTAAGATGTTAATTTGAAAAAAAAATTCATTGAACACATACACATATTCAATTGTTTTTATATATATAAACAGCATTATTTATTTATTTAAATAAATGCATTGTCAGTAAAATCCATTTACTTATCAATCATAAGGGTAATTTTAAGTACTAAGAATAAGAAATATGTGAAAAGATAAGTGTTCAAGAGTGCAGTTTGTGGTAATTAATACAATATGATAGGCTCATGAAAAAGATATATTACTTGAACTTAAAAGCTTCTATAATTAAGCGATGACCACTTGAAATTTGTAATTAGTCTTGCTGCAGTTTTTCCTTGCACTAATTGCCCTTCCCCAGAAGTTCATTAAGAATTTCTGTGAATGTCCTTATGTTTAATCTCATTCATAGATTCCACTACTGCTCAAAAAACAAAGCCAAAAAGAGAGGTAACTCTATGTGGCACTCCTTCCACAAGCAATACATTCATAAATAATTAAAAAGCTCTCTACTTCATTTGTTACCCATTCAGCTGATAATTTAAATGAGTAACTGAGGCCATTTTATCAGCACTTTTAATAGAATGCGACTCAGAAACTTCACAGTGTTATTTAAGAAGAAATGCTCACGTGTTAAGGTTTTTATTTTTTTAAATCACCAAATAATTTTCAAATATTAAAAGCAAATGTCTCCTTTTCCTCCAAGTTTCCTTGCTATGTCAAAGTTACAAATAAATACATTAAAATCGTATTTTGAGTAGTAGATAAAAACAAAAGTTTTGAAACTGTCTGTGGGTTGAGTGTCTGGGTTAACTTGTATAAATATCTAAACTCAATGTATTTAGACTTTATTACATGGTTTTTTTTAGACTATTTAAAATTACATGCTCAGATAATGACAACATTATTTTATTCATTTTAATAAATAAATTATTTTAGTTAATTATGTTTAGATATTTATTTATTAAATTAATGATTTAATATTTAATAATCTAAATTTGAAATATTTTAAATTCTAAAAATATTTATTTAATTAAATTGATATATTTAATATAAATATTTAATAAATTATTTAATCATTATTATAATTATGCAATACATTATGTATTGTGTAATAATTGCATTTTAATAAATAAATAAATGTATTATTTACATTATTTTATTATATTTTATTTAGTTGACAAAGAGAGGGAGAACGCAAGCACAGGGAGCTGCAGGCAGAAGGAGAGGGAGAAGTAGGCTCCCAGCTGAGCAGAAAGTTCAACCTGGGGTTCCATCCCACGACCCTGGGATCACCACCTGAGTCGAAGGCAGATGCTTAAGTGACTGAGCCATCCAGATGCCCAAGGCTTTGTATTCTTCGCTTCTAAATACTGATGCTCCTTCATCTCTGGAGTTAGTAAATTGATGTTGAGTATTCATATCAAAGAATTGATAGTAGCTGTTAAACAGAAACATGTAATTTAGGGGAAAAAAAAGAACAGAAGGAAGAGAAAGGCCAAAAGTCAAAAGCACATTAATATAAAATTTAATTAGATAAATAAAGCTGATATTCCTGAAGGGGGCTATTAAAAGAGCTGCAAAGAGCTGATAGGATTAGGGAAATTGTCCACTCCTGGTCATTTCATAATTTTAGACTATTCCTTATTAATAAATATACTTAGTTCCAGAAACACAATCACATAAGAACATTTCCACCAAGTTTCCTCTAACAGCACTTACAAATTAGACGTTCAAACAATGCAGTTTGTTACATGTTGCATCTGTATCTTAAAGTTTCAACACTTTATGTGACACATTTTCTAACAATTAAAATTAATATATATATGTATATATATATATATATATATATACATATAATTATATACCTTATCCCTAAATGGGAAAAAATATATATATATACATAGAAACCTTATTCCTAAATGAAACCTTTCTTTGTTTCTTAGCTTAAATAGGTAAATTAGCAAAAACAACAACAACAAACAGCTAATATTATAAAGGTAGGAACAATTGACCTTTTCATTCATTGCTATTTTCTAAAAATTCCTATTTTATTTTTTTCTCAAGTCTGTCATAATAATTTTCTAAATCTCCTGCCTTTTTCAATTTTTTTCTTTTAGTGGAAATCTCTATTTCATATTTATTTTCTCTTCCTCCACTCTTTGCTCTAATAATTCAATGTATTATTAGATTTTCTGTTTTTCTCTTTATCCAGATATATCTTTTCTTTCTTTCTTTCTTTTTTAAATAATTTGATTTGCTGGCATTTTACATCAGTACATGCTTTCTTATGGATGTTAGAAATGTCTGTGGAACTACTAGAAGAATAAACTTTTTTACCTTTAAGAAGTTTACAGTCTAGAGTGCCTGGGTGGCTCAGTTGGTTAAGTGTCTTCCTTCAGCTTAGGTCATGATGCCAGGGTACTAGGATCCAGTCCTGCATCAGCTGCCTGCTCAGCAAGGAGTCTGGTTCTTCCTCTCCCTCTGCCCCTCCCTCTCTCTCTCTAATAAATAAATAAAATCTTTAAAAAAAAGACTTACTGAAATCTGAGACTGAATTACTAAATTCAGTCTTAATAGAAGACAGCTAAACAAAGCAATGATCACAACTGGAAAATTTAGCGAGATCATGGTTTAACATTTTTGGTTGACACAGGACCTCTTTCAGAAACAACTTTCCCTAAATATCAATTTCTTTTTAAGGCAAAAAATTTTGACAAGAAATCCAGATCCTTCTGATCGTTTTCATATCAATTTAAGGTGACATCCTCAGAGTATATAATCAAATATGTAATTATTCTATCTGTTGCCTTGTATATTGCCTGTATCTTTTTCAGACTCAAAGTTCCATTGAGGTAGAGTTTTTTTTTTTAAAGCAGAGATTTTTAAAGTGTTTGATATATACAAGATGCTTAATAAGTTTTTAAAAAACCTATGTATTACAGAAGCCTTAAACAGGCTTTAAAATAATGTAGGTGCTATTACTAGTCATATCAAACAATTTTTAGGTTTCAGTCATGTAAATAACTACATTTCTCAGAGACAGAGAAACATACAAATGGTCTGGGTCCAGTAGGATAATGCTAGCATGTGTTGTAAATTCTCTTATATGACTTTATTCTTGCAAGAATTGGTTATGTGGCAGAAAAAAAGGTATCACTATCTCATACTTTATTATTTAAAGAGATTTATGGAAGTCTTAATTTCTTACACTACCCCTTTGTTTCAGTGGACCCAATTTCCGTAGTAATGGTGAGAGGAAAGTAGGCAATTTAGGCAGCAGCAAAAATCTCCTACAAGGCACTATAAAATAAGGCTTGTTCTAGATCATGGGTCTGTCCAAAGGGGAATGTTAAGGGGTAGAATGGATGATGGATGCATTGTGGACTTATAACTTTAAGATTAATACTGTTATGCCCCAATAATGGGTCTATGATTAAAGGAGCAAGACTGATGTAAAGCAAAGGTCAAGCAAAGCTTTATTTCATGCCAAGCATCAAGAATCTAACCGAACGTTTGGGGCCACACCTCTTATGAGAGAAGGCAACCCTTTGCTGTTTCACAGTCTAGCTTTTAAGGGCAAAGGCCATGCAGTCAGGCCTGGCCACGCACAGGTGACCAATGAGATTTTAACACACACAGGAAACTCCACAGTGAGGCTAGGTGACCAATTGAGGTTCAATTTACCCTAGTATAGACATTTGACCCAGCCTATTACACCTTGATTAGGATTAGTGCCAAAAAGGTTCCCAAAGGGCAGAGGAGTGGGGCATACTCCTTAGTATCTAGGGAGACAATATGCAAACACCGCCCCCCCTCCCGCTGATTGATGTCTCCACCTGGCCTGACCCACCCTTGTATATGGGCTTTGTTACCTGGAGCTGATTTCCAGGACTTGTTTTTAAGTGAATTTCCTGGGGGAAGGGGAACAAGGACAGTTTAAGGGTTAATCTCAATGAAAGCCTCTTGCTAAAATATAAAAATATAAAATAGGTCCTTACATTACAACAACTCAGTACGGAAAGTCCCAGTGTGGTGATAAAATAAGTGAGGTAACTCTCATTACACATTTTTTTTATATTTTATTTTATTTATTTGACAGAGAGAAATCACAAATAGGCAGAGAGGCAGGAAGAGAGAGAGGAGGAAGCAGGCTCCCTGCTGAGCAGAGAGCCCTATGGGGGACTGGATCCCAGGACCTTGAGATCATGACCTGAGCCGAGGGCAGGGGCTTAACCACTGAGCCACCCAGGCGCCCCTGCATTACACATTTTATTTTTAAAACGTGTAAGTTGTATTTTTCCATCCCATGACATCATACTTTATCTTCATCTCTGTCTACTAGTTTAAAACTAGTTAAACAAATTCAACAATTTTTTTAAAAATATTTTATTTATTTATTTAAGAGCAAAAGCCAGAGAGAGAGAGAGAGAGAGAGAGAGAGAGAGCATGAGCAATATGGAGCTCGATGCCAGGACTCTTGAGATCCTGATCTGAGACAAAGGCAGACACTTAACTGACTAAGCAAATGAGACTCCCACAAACTCAACAATTTTATAAAATTTTTATTTGTTGGGGTGCCTGGCTGGAACAGTCAGTAAAATATGTAAATCTTGATCTTGGGGTTGTACGTTTGAAATCCACCTTGGGTGTAGAGGTTTTATTTAAAAATAAAATCTTTAAAAAAATTTTTTTTCATTTTTTTATTTAAGCCATTGTATGGCAGTGTTGATCACTATATTGTACACCTTAAACTAATATTAACCTTATTTTAACTAACTACAATTTAAATAAAAACTTTAAAAATAAAATAAAAATAATAATCATAAAAATAAAAAAGAGGAAAAATTATTTGGCAGGCAATTTTCTTAATTGCATTATTATTTATTATTATCATAGTCTGTGTGTGTCGGTGGGAAGTGGCTGGTATTACAGTGAGTTCCATATCTGTGTTACACTGAGGTCCATGTCTGTAGTCAGTCTTTTTTTTTCTTTTAGTTTATTTTCAGGGATCCAAAATTCATTGTTTATGCACCACACCCAGTGCTTCATGTAATAAATTCCCTCCTTAATACCCACCACTGGGCTCACCCAACCACCTGCCACCCTCCTCTTCAAAACCCTCAGTTTGTTTCTCAGAGTCCACAGTCTCTCATGGTTTGTCTCTCCCTCCGATTTCCCCCAGCACACTTCTCTCCATCTCCCAGTGTCCTCCACGTTATTCCTCATGTATTGAGTCTTATAAAAACTTTTATTTCTTTCCCTATTCTGCTTTGCATATGCTTACCTTAGATGTTAAAATGTTATAAACCTCTCCTGCCTGGTCCATTTTCTCTCTCTTCTCTCATGATTTCTCATGCTCTCCCTGCCAACCCCACATGCCTTACAATATCTGGATATGACTAATTTCTTCCTGAGCTACTTTATTCTACTCTGCCATATGGTTGCCCTTCCCTCTTCTGTACCATAACTTCTATCCCCTGCCTTTGTGCTTTAACAATACCTAATTCTTTTCACTGCATCTGTATCTTTGAGGTCAATACTCAGTAGTGCAATTGCTGGGTCATAGGCTAGCTCTATTTTACTGGAAAGAAGGGCCATATGCACCCCAGTGTTCATAGCAGCAATGTCCACAATAGCCATTCTGTTCAAAGAGCCAAGATCCCCTTCAACAGACAAAAGGATCAAGAAGATGTGATCTATGGATACAATGGAATATCACTCAGCCATCAGAAAGGATGAATACCCAACTTTTGCATCAGCATGGATGGGACTGGAGGAGATTATGTTAAGTGAAATAAGTCAAGCAGTGAAAGTCAATCATCATATGGTTTCACTTATTTGTGGAACCTAAGGAATAGCATGGAGGACATTAGGAGAAGGAAAGGAAAAATGAAGTGGGGGGATTGGAGGGGGAAATGAAACGTGAAAAACTATGGACTCCAAGAAACAAACTGAGGGTTTTAAAGATGAGAAGGATGTGGGGATGGGTGAGCCTGGTGATGGGTATTAAGGAGGGCACATATTGCATGGGGCACTGGGTGTTTTACACAAACAATGAATCATGGAACACTACTTCAAAAACTAATGATGTATTGTATGGTAACTAACATAACATAATTAAAAAAAAAAAGGAGGGGGACAATACCTAACACTCAATCTTTGCTAGTTTCTTGTTTACCTCCTTTTAAGAGTAAGCTCATTAGTGTTTTTTGTTTGTTTGTTTGTTTGTTTGTTTTTGTCTCAACTAAAAGACAAAAACATATAAAGCTGGAGCCCTGACCATTTAGAGCTTCTTCTGTGGAAGAACTATGCATTCACTAGTAAGCAAAAGTAGTTTCATCTTTTTTTTTTTCCTCCTGGACACCATTTCCTCTCTCACACTGTTGCTCAAATTGGATGGAGTCTAAGGTCCTTTGAGGAAATTTTTGTTTAATGACTCAAAATAAAATGGGAAGAGTCTAAAGTGCTAAAAATAATTCTAGATAAAAGGTATAAGATCATGCCAGAAAGGATAGTAATTTTATCTAACAACTGCCTGTTCACCCCTTATTTGTTCATTAACTAATCTCCAAATTCCTGACTAAATCCCTTTTGTAAGCCAGAATGTGAGCTAAAAACTGGGATTTTAAAAAATTTTCATTTGAAATCCAGTTAGTTAACATACATGGTTGTATTAGTTTCATGTGTACAATATAACATATAGCACTCAGTGCTCATCATGACAAGTGCTCTAATTAACCCCATCACTTATTTAATCCATCACTCCTTTCAGATCCCCTCAAGTAACCATCAGTTTGTTCTCTGTAATAAAATGTCTGTTTCTTGCTTTGTTTCTCTTTCTATGTCTTATTATTTCCCCTTTGCTTGTTTGTTTTGTTTCTTTTATTCCATATATGAGTAAAGGTATTTGTCTTTCTCTGACTGACTTATTTCACTTTTAGCATTATACTGTCTAGTTCCAACCATGTTATTGCAAATGGCAAGATTTCAGTCTTTTGTTATGGCAGAATAATATTCCATTTCATATACATACCAATTATTCTTTATTTATTCATCAATTGATGGATACTTGGGCGCTTTCCATATCTTAGCTTTATAAATAATGCTGCTATAAACATAGGGGTGCTAGCATCCCTTTGAATAAGTTTTCTTATATTCATTGGGTAAATACACACCAATAGGATTGTTGGATCACAAAGGACTTCTATTTTTAAATTTTATGGAAATTCCATACTGTTTTCAAATATGGCTGTATCAGTTTGAATCACCACCAACAGTTCACAATTGTTACTTTTTCTTTTTTTTTTAAGATTTTATTCATTTGACAGAGAGAGATCACAAGTAGAGAGAGAGAGAGGAGGGAGCAGGCTCCATGCCTGGCAGAGAGCCTGATGTGGGACTTGATCCCAGGACCCTGAGATCATGACCTGAGCTGAAGGCAGAGGCTTAACCCACTGAGCCACCCAGGCAGCCCCCACAAGTGTTACTTTTTCACATCCTCTCCAACACCTTTTGTTTCTTGTAGTGTTGATTTTAGCCATTCTGACAGGTGTGAGGTGGTATCTCTTTCTAGTTTTGCTTTGCAATTTCCTGATGATACATGATGATGGACATCTTTTCATGTATCTACTGAACATTTGAAAGTGTTCTTTGGGGAAACACTTGTTCATGTCTTCTATCCATGTTTTTATTGGATTATTTGTTTTTGGATGTTGACTAAAAACTGGATATTAAGTAACACACAAGACAGGTTTCCTTGAGCTTAAATTTTATTTGCATGAGTATCATTAACAGGAAAAAATATGCATATGTGTATGTACAAGTGTGTTTATGTATACATCTATCTATCTATCCTCTATCCCCTGTCTTCTAATTGTGGTAAATCCTGTAAGGTGGGGAATGGGATAGTCTGAAGAAATATGCTTCTGGATATGCTGGGTAAGCAAATTTAATTGCACTCAGATGCATTGGATATAAGTGAATCACTCAAATGAGTTATTTAATATTATATAGAAACAAATTAAAAGTTTATGTAGTTGAAAATAATAGGTAGTTAAAATAATTTTTTTGTTTGTTGTTTTTGTGTCTTTTTTTGTTTATATATACTATGGTGTGAATGTTTATGTCTCCCAAAATCATATTATGGAATCTAACTCTGGAAGTGATAGTATTAAAACATAGGGGCCTTTGGGAGGTGATTATGTCATAAGTGGGATTACAGTCCTTTTAAAGGAGAACCCAGAGAGTTCTCTTGCTTCATTCATCATGTACGTTTACAGTGAGAAGATAGCCATCTATGAGGAAGTGGGCTCTCCCTGGATCTGCCCATTCCTTAATCTTGAACTTCTCCGTTCTAGAACTGTGAGAAATAAATTCCTGTTCTTTATAAGCTATTAAGTCTATATCATGTCCGTTATAGCAGCCTGCATGCAGAAGGACACTATGACCTAAAATGAGAGCAATAAATATAAAGTTTCAGTAAAGTCAGTTGGTACAATGTTTTTTTTTTACTTAGAGAAGACATGCTGCTTCATGTTAAACCTTGATATTGTATATGTTTCTTGAAGGGCCACTTCTTACTCCTTTGTGTGTTTTCCACAAAGTCCAGGATGATGCCTTACATAAAGGTAATATTTTATAAATACTGTTGGAAATATATACTTCTCTAAAATCTTATTTTGCCTACAGATTACTTGGATCCACTTTGCCTTGTGTAGAATATTTGAAATATATTAAGAACAGAATGTCTCTCTAAATAACATTTAGAATCATCATTAGTTTATGACTCCTGACTCATTCGTTTATGCAGTGATACTTACTGCAAGAACACTGAAGTTTGTAATATAATTTTGAATTAATCACCAAGCTAGTTTATTTTAACTTATGAAAATATAATTTCTCATGTTGGTTTAATTCTACTCTTATGTTATGGTCATGACATTTTCATTAAAATAAAGTAGGAAATAGAAGTAAATAATTAATGAAAAATAAAAAATAATAAATAAAAAATAAAAGTAAAACTCTTGTGAAATGTTAAACTTTTCTTACTTATTTTGTTTTTCTTTTCCTCTACCATGCTGGCAAAGCTGTATTTTGCAGATAAGTATAATTTTCTAGGTGCTAGGTTTGTTACTTTTACTAAAATTTTCAAAATATAAGGAGTTGAATAGTCATGGATTGTTTATTAAACTCCTTATCTACACATATAAAAATAAAACAATGATGGTGACCTGGGTATTTCTAAAATTGTATTCTGTTTTTCCATATTATGGTTTACAATGTAATTAATAAATATTCTGCATATATTAACATCCATCCCCTTCTATCTCATCTGTATGTCCATACAGAGCATGTATGATTTCTATTCATTTCTATGTTGTGGTGAAGAGATTGTCTGAAGTAGCCTATATTTATGCAGGTAGATCTTAAGCTATGGTGGTCTTGTTTATTTGCTTGTTCGTGATCAGTATGTCTGAAAGATGGTAACTATTGCATCAGGTGTGACGATTAAAAAATATTATTGGTGCCTGATACGCTGTGATGAAATAGGTAAGTCGATTCATAATTGGTTAATTAAATTAGAAAAGAAATTCCTTTGGATTTGTTCTTTATTAAGAGTTTTTTTTTAACGAATTCCTTGGGATGTTTTTTGTGTAATATATATCACATGCCTCAACCTTTAAATTTGAATGTAGAAAAGAGTTATCAGAATGAGCCTAGAAAATATTGTTATGGGGTCGCCTGGGTGGCTCAGTGGGTTAAGCCACTGCCTTCGGCTCAGGTCATAATCTCAGAGTCCTGGGATCGAGTCCCACATTGGGCTCTCTGCTCAGCAGGGTGCCTGCTTCCTCCTCTCTTTCTGCCTGCCTCTCTGCCTACTTGTGATCTCTCTCTGTCAAAAAAATAAATAAAATCTTAAGAAAAAAAGAAAACATTGTTTTGAAATATTTTTGTTCTGTTATATTATGTTAACTTAGGAAATAATGGTAGTTATTTTTATTATCATTTCCTACTTTCCACATGCTCTTACATATGAGATATCATGTTTTGCCTACACTTTTTATCGTGGTTGTTATATTCTTCATGATCAATAACAATCAATAAAAATTTATAACATTAATTTCCTTTGGGAAAGTGATATTTTAGCAAGAATCCATGACCAAAAATTTTAGCTGTTGTTCTGCCAGGAGATGAGACTATCAATGTTCCCGAAATTTTAAGAAATAGAACTTATTAATTGTGTTGGTTGATGTTTATTGTCTCTGAACTTAGAGGTGCATAATTCAATTTAAAATTTATTTTTTGGGCGCCTGGGTGGCTCAGTGGGTTAAAGCCTCTGCCTTTGGCTCAGGTCATGATCCCAGGGTCCTGGGATCGAGCCCCGCATCGGGCTCTCTGCCTAGCAGGGAACCTGCTTCCTCTTCCCTCTCTCTCTGCCTGCCTCTCTGCCTACTTGTGATCTCTATCTGTCAAATAAAATAAATAAATTCTTAAAAAAAAACAGAGTGGACCTTATAGGTTTGCTTATCTGAAATTGAGGGACATTATAAAAAAATAAAAAATAAAATTTATTTTGAATTGAAAACAAGATCTTACTGAAGTTTAGGCACCCACTTTATATCAGGCCTCCAGTACATTCTAATTTATTTATAGAAAATATCATAAACATGAATGACACTTTTCCTATTGCATTTATATGATACTGCAATGACTCAAAGATGTCAGATTTGAAAAGCACTACCTTTGTATATTTTCTGTTTCCTAGGAGGAATGGATATACCATTTTAGCACAATTATCCAACAGTATTCAAAACCACCATGAATTTTACAACATAGTTATTACATCCTAAAAATCAAGTATGAAAATGTATAAACAACCAAATCTCTATCTGTAAATGAAATACTCCCACACAGACAGGTTTTAAAACTTTCTAACTTAAGGAATTTGATAGCACAGACTCAGGGTAGTAGTTTCACTACCTACAGTATACTTTCAGGGAGAGAGTAATGTAAGCTCTGAGTCACTTTCTGCCTAGAGATGACCTAATAGTGGTTCTGGCATTGTTTGTTTGTTTTTGAAAATACGTTCCTGGGCGTCATTCAGAAAATGCAGAGTTTGGCATCTATATAAATTAAGGATGATCTTTTTGAACTTTTGTCTTTCATTACATCAATGTACCATAATTGTACAGAAATTCCACTAAATTAAGCATTGTTAGGAAATGTGTAAATTGGAGCTACTCAAATTAGTTGCTCTTTGAACTATGTGCTGTTGGTTCAGGATTAGATAAGGAGCTTGAAGGCAAACCTAAATCATTGCTTCCTTTTTTGAGAGATTCTTAGCATATTTTCTTAAAATTAGCTGAAATAAACAATGTGTTTAGTCGCAAAGTGATTTGCATTTTTGCACAAACTCCCTAACTCCTTGAGAATTATAACAAATATTTCATGAAACATCAGTGATCTTTACTTTGTTACACTGCTGTAAAGTACATTCAGAGTTGCCAGTTAAAGGTGTTAGTGTTGAGATGAAATGTCATGCATTTTTCTTCACTTCCATGCAAATGAACATAGTAATTTATTAAGACACAATGAAGAAAAAAAATTGACAATGAGTCCAGATTTTAAAAATCACTTGCCATTCAATCCAAATTGTGAGTTTGATCAGTTACCGAACACTTTATAATGCACCCCCGGTAATTTTACAGAGATTACTTTTTTCTTACCAATTCTTTTTTTTTTTTTTTTTTTTTTTTTTTTAATTTATTTTTTATTTTCAGCATAACAGTATTCATTATTTTTCACCACACCCAGTGCTCCATGCAATCCGTGCCCTTTATAATACCCACCACCTAGTACCCCAACCTCCCACCCCCCACCCCTTCAAAACCCTCAGATTGTTTTTCAGAGTCCATAGTCTCTCATGGTTCACCTCCCCTTCCAATTTCCCCCAACTCCCTTCTCCTCTCTAACTCCCCATGTCCTCCATGCTATTTGTTATGCTCCACAAATAAGTGAAACCATATGATAATTGACTCTCTCTGCTTGACTTATTTCACTCAGCATAATAATCTCTTCCAGTCCCGTCCATGTTGCTACAAAAGTTGGGTATTTGTCCTTTCTTTTTTTTTTTTTTTTTTTTTATAAACATATATTTTTATCCCCAGTGGTACAGGTCTGTGAATCACCAGGTTTACACACTTCACAGCACTCACCAAAGCACATACCCTCCCCAATGTCCATAATCCCACCCCCTTCTCCCAAACCCCCTCCCCCCAGCAACCCTCAGTTTGTTTTGTGAGATTAAGAGTCACTTATGGTTTGTCTCCCTCCCAATCCCATCTTGTTTCATTTATTCTTCTCCTACCCACTTAAGCCTCCATGTTGCATCACCACTTCCTCATATCAGGGAGATCATATGATAGTTGTCTTTCTCTGCTTGACTTATTTCGCTAAGCATGATACGCTCTAGTTCCATCCATGTTGTCGCAAATGGCAAGATTTCATTTATTTTGATGGCTGCATAGTATTCCATTGTGTATATATACCACATCTTCTTGATCCATTCATCTGTTGATGGACATCTAGGTTCTTTCCATAGTTTGGCTATTGTGGACATTGCTGCTATAAACATTCGGGTGCATGTGCCCCTTTGGATCACTACATTTGTATCTTTAGGGTAAATACCCAATAGTGCAATTGCTGGGTCATAGGGCAGTTCTATTTTCAACATTCTGAGGAACCTCCATGCTGTTTTCCAGAGTGGCTGCACCAGCTTGCATTCCCACCAACAGTGTAGGAGGGTTCCCCTTTCTCCACATCCTCGCCAGCATCTGTCATTTCCTGACTTGTTGATTTTAGCCATTCTGACTGGTGTGAGGTGATATCTCATTGTGGTTTTGATTTGTATTTCCCTGATGCCGAGTGATGTGGAGCACTTTTTCATGTGTCTGTTGGCCATCTGGATGTCTTCTTTGCAGAAATGTCTGTTCATGTCCTCTGCCCATTTCTTGATTGGATTATTTGTTCTTTGGGTGTTGAGTTTGCTAAGTTCTTTATAGATTCTGGACACTAGTCCTTTATCTGATATGTCGTTTGCAAATATCTTCTCCCATTCTGTCAGTTGTCTTTTGATTTTGTTAACTGTTTCCTTTGCTGTGCAAAAGCTTTTGATCTTGATGAAATCCCAATAGTTCATTTTTTCCCTTGCTTCCCTTGCCTTTTGCGTTGTTCCTAGGAAGATGTTGCTGCGGCAGAGGTCGAAGAGGTTGCTGCCTGTGTTCTCCTCAAGGATTTTGATGGATTCCTTTCGCACATTGAGGTCCTTCATCCATTTTGAGTCTATTTTTGTGTGTGGTGTAAGGAAATGGTCCAATTTCATTTTTCTGCATGTGGCTGTCCAATTTTCCCAGCACCATTTATTGAAGAGGCTGTCTTTTTTCCATTGGACATTCTTTCCTGCTTTGTCGAAGATGAGTTGACCATAGATTTGAGGGTCTATTTCTGGGCTCTCTATTCTGTTCCATTGATCTATGTGTCTGTTTTTGTGCCAGTACCATGCTGTCTTGATGATGACAGCTTTGTAATAGAGCTTGAAGTCCGGAATTGTGATGCCACCAACGTTGGCTTTCTTTTTCAATATCCCTTTGGCTATTCGAGGTCTTTTCTGGTTCCATATAAATTTTAGCATTATTTGTTCCATTTCTTTGAAAAAGATGGATGGTACTTTGATAGGAATTGCATTAAATGTGTAGATTGCTTTAGGTAGCATAGACATTTTCACAATATTTATTCTTCCAATCCAGGAGCATGGAACATTTTTCCATTTCTTTGTGTCTTCCTCAATTTCTTTCATGAGTACTTTATAGTTTTCTGAGTATAGATTCTGTGTCTCTTTGGTTAGGTTTATTCCTAGGTATCTTATGGTTTTGTATGCAATTGTAAATGGGATTGACTCCTTAATTTCCGTTTCTTCTGTCTTGCTGTTGGTGTAGAGAAATGCAACTGATTTCTGTGCATTGATTTTATATCCTGACACTTTACTGAATTCCTGTATAAGTTCTAGCAGTTTTGGAGTGGAGTCTTTTGGGTTTTCCACATATAGTATCATATCATCTGCGAAGAGTGATAATTTGACTTCTTCTTTGCCGATTTGGATGCCTTTAATTTCCTTTTGTTGTCTGATTGCTGAGGCTAGGACCTCTAGTACTATGTTGAATAGCAGTGGTGATAATGGACATCCCTGCCGTGTTCCTGACCTTAGTGGAAAAGCTTTCAGTTTTTCTCCATTGAGAATGATATTTGCGGTGGGTTTTTCATAGATGGCTTTGATGATATTGAGGTATGTGCCCTCTATCCCTACACTTTGAAGAGTTTTGATCAGGAAGGGATGCTGTACTTTGTCAAATGCTTTTTCAGCATCTATTGAAAGTATCATATGGTTCTTGTTCTTTCTTTTATTGATGTGTTGTATCACATTGACTGATTTGCGGATGTTGAACCAACCTTGCAGCCCTGGAATAAATCCCACTTGGTCGTGGTGAATAATCTTTTTAATGTACTGTTGAATCCTATTGGCTAGTATTTTGTTGAGTATTTTTGCATCTGTGTTCATCAAGGATATCGGTCTATAGCTCTCTTTTTTGGTGGGATCCTTGTCTGGTTTTGGGATCAAGGTGATGCTGGCCTCATAAAATGAGTTTGGAAGTTTTCCTTCCATTTCTATTTTTTGGAACAGTTTCAGGAGAATAGGAATTAGTTCTTCTTTAAATGTTTGGTAGAATTCCCCCGGGAAGCCATCTGGCCCTGGGCTTTTGTTTGTTTGGAGATTTTTAATGACTGTTTCAATCTCCTTACTGGTTATGGGTCTGTTCAGGCTTTCTATTTCTTCCTGGTTCAGTTGTGGTAGTTTATATGTTTCTAGGAATGCATCCATTTCTTCCAGATTGTCAAATTTATTGCCGTAGAGTTGCTCATAGTATGTTCTTATAATAGTTTGTATTTCTTTGGTGTTAGTTGTGATCTCTCCTCTTTCATTCATGATTTTATTTATTTGGGTCCTTTCTCTTTTCTTTTTGATAAGTCGGGCCAGGGGTTTATCAATTTTATTAATTCTTTCAAAGAACCAGCTCCTACTTTCGTTGATTTTTTCTATTGTTTTTTTGGTTTCTATTTCATTGATTTCTGCTCTGATCTTTATGATTTCTCTTCTCCTCCTGGGCTTAGGGTTTCTTTCTTGTTCTTTCTCCAGCTCCTTTAGGTGTAGGGTTAGGTTGTGTACCTGAGACCTTTCTTGTTTCTTGAGAAAGGCTTGTACCGCTATATATTTTCCTCTCAGGACTGCCTTTATTGTGTCCCACAGATTTTGAACCGTTGTATTTTCATTATCATTTGTTTCCATGATTTTTTTCAATTCTTCTTTAATTTCCCGGTTGACCCATTCATTCTTTAGAAGGATACTGTTTAGTCTCCATGTATTTGGGTTCTTTCCAAACTTCCTTTTGTGGTTGAGTTCTAGCTTTAGAGCATTGTGGTCTGAAAATATGCAGGGAATGATCCCAATCTTTTGATACCGGTTGAGTCCTGATTTAGGACCAAGGATGTGATCTATTCTGGAGAATGTTCCATGTGCACTAGAGAAGAATGTGTATTCTGTTGCTTTGGGATGAAATGTTCTGAATATATCTGTGATGTCCATCTGGTCCAGTGTGTCGTTTAAGGCCTTTATTTCCTTGCTCATCTTTTGCTTGGATGACCTGTCCATTTCAGTGAGGGGAGTGTTAAAGTCCCCTACTATTATTGTATTGTTGTTGATGTGTTTCTTTGATTTTGTTATTAATTGGTTTATATAGTTGGCTGCTCCCACGTTGGGGGCATAGATATTTAAAATTGTTAAATCTTCTTGTTGGACAGACCCTTTGAGTATGATATAGTGTCCTTCCTCATCTCTTATTATAGTCTTTGGCTTAAAATCTAATTGATCTGATATAAGGATTGCCACTCCTGCTTTCTTCTGATGTCCATTAGCATGGTAAATTCTTTTCCACCCCCTCACTTTAAATCTGGAGGTGTCTTCGGGCTTAAAATGAGTTTCTTGGAGGCAACATATAGATGGGTTTTGTTTTTTTATCCATTCTGATACCCTGTGTCTTTTGACAGGGGCATTTAGCCCATTCACATTCAGGGTAACTATTGAGAGATATGAATTTAGTGCCATTGTATTGCCTGTAAGGTGACTGTTATTGTATATGGTCTCTGTTCCTTTCTGATCTACCACTTGTAGGCTCTCTCTTTGCTTAGAGGACCCCTTTCAAGATTTCCTGTAGAGCTGGTTTGGTATTTGCAAATTCTTTCAGTTGTTGTTTGTCCTGGAAGCTTTTAATCTCTCCTTCTATTTTCAATGATAGCCTAGCTGGATATAGTATTCTGGGCTGCATGTTTTTCTCGTTTAGTGCTCTAAAAATATCATGCCAGCTCTTTCTGGCCTGCCAGGTCTCTGTGGATAAGTCAGCTGCCAATCTAATATTTTTACCATTGTATGTTACAGACTTCTTTTCCCGGGCTGCTTTCAGGATTTTCTCTTTGTCACTGAGACTTGTAAATTTTACTATTAGGTGACGGGGTGTGGGCCTATTCTTATTGATTTTGAGGGGCGTTCTCTGAACCTCCTGAATTTTGATGCTCGTTCCCTTTGCCATATTGGGGAAATTCTCCCCAATAATTCTCTCCAGTATACCTTCTGCTCCCCTCTCTCTTTCTTCTTCTTCTGGAATCCCAATTATTCTAATGTTGTTTTGTCTTATGGTGTCACTTAATTCTCGAATTCTCCCCTCGTGG
The DNA here is from genome assembly GCF_964662115.1 of Mustela nivalis. Classification (NCBI taxonomy): domain Eukaryota; kingdom Metazoa; phylum Chordata; class Mammalia; order Carnivora; family Mustelidae; genus Mustela; species Mustela nivalis. The sequence goes on from NC_139040.1 coordinate 76,503,622, forward strand.
TCCAGTAGCTGTTTGTCCCTCTTTTGCTCAGCTTCTTTATTCTCTGTCATTTGGTCTTCTATATCACTAATTCTTTCTTCTGCCTCATTTATCCTAGCAGTGAGAGCCTCCATTTTTGATTGCACCTCATTAATAGCTTTTTTGATTTCAACTTGGTTAGATTTTAGTTCTTTTATTTCTCCAGAAAGGGCTTTTATATCTCTCGAGAGGGTTTCTCTAATATCTTCCATGCCTTTTTCGAGCCCGGCTAGAACCTTGAGAATTGTCATTCTGAACTCTAGATCTGACATATTACCGATGTCTGTATTGATTAGGTCCCTAGCCTTTGGTACTGCCTCTTGTTCTTTTTTTTGCGTTGAATTTTTACGTCTTGTCATTTTGGCCAGATAAGAGTAAATGAAGGGGCAAGTAAAATACTAAAAGGGTGGCAACAACCCCAGGAAAATATGCTTTAACTAAATTAGAAGAGATCCAAAATCGTGAGTGGGGAGAAAGGGGATAAAAAGAGGTTCAAAAAGGAAGAAAGAAAAAAAAAGAAAAGAAAAAAAAATTTTTTTTAAAAAAAGAAAACACCTGAGAAAAATGTAAAAAAGAAAAAAATATATATATTAGATAAACTAGTAAAAAATCGTTAAAAAAGAAAAAGGTAACAGTTAAAAAAAAAAAATTTACCCGAAGGCGAGAAGAAAAAGAAAAAAAGAAAAAAAAAATGAAAAAGAAAAATTAAATTAACTGCAAGACAAAAAAAAAAAATCACAGGAAAAAAGCCATGAGTTCCGTGCTTGGCTTTCTCCTCCTCTGGAATTCTGCTGCTCTCCTTGTTATTGAAACCGCACTCCTTGGTAGGTGAACTTGGTCTTGGCTGGATTTCTTGTTGATCTTCTGGGGGAGGGGCCTGTTGTAGTGATTCTCAAGTGTCTTTGCCCCAGGCGGAATTACACCGCCCTTACCCGGGGCCGGGGTGAGTAATCCGCTCGGGTTTGCTTTCAGGAGCTTTTGTTCCCTGAGCGCTTTCCGTAGAGTTCCGGAGGACGGGAACACAAATGGCGGCCTCCTGGTCTCCGGCCCGGAGGAGCCGAGAGCCCAGGGCCCCACTCCTCAGTGCGCCCTCAGAGAACAGCGCCCAGTTACTCCCGTCTGCCTGACCTCCGGCCGCGCTCCGAGCTCACCGAGCCTGCGATCGGTTCAAGGTAACACCGAGCTGTGAGCTTACTGTCGGCTCTGTTTCTGTAGCCGGCTTTCCCGTTCCAATACCCGCAAGCTCTGCGACACTCAGACACCCCCGATCCTTCTGTGACCCTGCGGGACCTGAGGCCACGCTGCCCCCGCGTGGGCTTCGCCCCGGTTTAGCCTCTGGACTGATGTCCCTCAGCGGAACAGACTTTTAAAAGTCCTGATTTTGTGCGCGGTTGCTCCGCCGCTTGCCGGGAGCCGGCCCCTCCCCCCGGGGTCTATCTTCCCGTCGCTTTGGATTCACTTCTCCGCCGGTCCTAACTTTCAGAAAGTGGTTGTTTTTCTGTTTCCAGAATTGCTGTTCTTCTTCTCTTCGATCTGCCGATGGATTTTCAGGTGTTTGCAATCTTTAGATAAGCTATCTAGCTGATCTCCGGCTAGCTGAAGCAGTCTCAGCTTGCTACTTCTCCGCCATCTTGACTCCTCCCCTTGGGTATGGTTTATTGAAGTGTCCACCTGTCTGAAAGCTGGGGAATCTTTCAGAAAGTGGTTGTTTTTCTGTTTCCAGAATTGCTGTTCTTCTTCTCTTCGATCTGCCGATGGATTTTCAGGTGTTTGCAATCTTTAGATAAGCTACCTAGCTGATCTCCGGCTAGCTGAAGCAGTCTCAGCTTGCTACTTCTCCGCCATCTTGACTCCTCCCTTTTCTTACCAATTCTTGATTATTCTGTCTTGCAATGCAGAGAAAGCTAACTAATTTAAAATAAACTTCCGTTAATTTTGATTGTTATAAACTTAAAATTGACTAATTTCCATATACAGAGTTTAAAATGTTCACAATTTACATTAAATATATATTCTGTGTATACCTTGGAAAAATTATACTGAAAATTGAAATTAAAATGATGTTGTATATAGCTGCAAGAAGCCGCCTGTCCCATTTCATCTTACTATATAAGTTGTGTCAGGTAATTTATAAAATCCCTGCTGCATAACAAATCTATTTTTTGTTGGAATGGGTAGTAATGTTTCTTCTTATTTCGAAATAAGAGTTGGTCTATGAGTGCCTCTGCAACTGTATTTTTCCTAAGTGGCTTCATGGTCTTGAACTGAGAAAGCTCAGAGCATTAAACATCAAAGTAATATATTTTGACATAATTAGACATCATGGAAATGCAATTAAAATGACACTGAGATATCACTACACACTTACCAGAATGGCTAAAATAAAATATAATGACAAACCCAAAAGAAAAAAATATACCATTTGATGATACACAATGGCAAGTTGTACCATAACTTAACCATCTCAGACTAGTGTAGTGTTAAATTTGTTTTTCTAAGCCATGTTTTGGGTATACTACTTTTCAAGGATATAAAGTGCTATCATTTTACTTAAAACTGTGAAATTTGGTCAGATTTAAATTTCAATTTATGTTAAAACATTCTGTAAACTGTGTTAGTCTTTGACATTTGTTCCCTCTGTTCAGTGAATAACACCATATCATATTCTGAAAAATATGCTAATTTTCATCTTGAAAAATATCTATTTTTCCTCTTATGGTAATTATTAATATGAATTAATAGTAGAATTTGATATGGTTCCATATGACCATAAATACTTTATTGTATATTATCAAATTTAATAATGAATATAATGTACTTCTTTGGACAATTTTTAAAGACCAGTCTACTCTTAAAACAAAAAAATGGAGACGCACTTCTTTAGTTCACACAAATTTCATTTTATTAAATATAACCTCAGATAAATTTCAACAAATCATAATTTATTAAAATCATGTCTACTTAAAAATCTCATAGAAGAGTAAAACCATCAAAAATAAAAATAAACACACACAACACACACACATCACCCATGTGTTGGCAAATCACAATTGCTGTAACAATACATTAGGCATTCCACAGTTAAGGGCTATCAAAATTTCCATCAGTGACAAAAAGATTTGTATCCAAATGGACTGATTTTCCAGAATCCAAGAAAAAGTCTCCTAGGATTTATTTAAAGGTAAATATTTGAACAAATACTTCTTAAATTTAGGAAATTCCGAACATATGATTAAAGAATATTTGCAGTGCAGACTATATTCAATCCTTCCTTCAAAATGTGCCTTTGAGTACATAATTCTGTTTTCTCTATCTAAATTGAGCTGTCTTCCGAGGAAGTTTTCCAAAATGTGTGTCTCTGTGTGATAAATGTTCTAAGACCTAACATGCTTCATTGTATTTTTACTGTGTTCTCAAATTTAATCAATAATTTGGCTTGATGTATAATACCTAGTTTCAAATATCTTTTCCATCTATACAACCAGCTGTCTCTTTATATGCTATTACTATTGAGAATTGTGCTGTCGGTATTATTCTTGTACATTTTAGGTGATCTGTTCTTCTCTTGGGCATCATTTATGCTCTTCTCTGTTTTTGATATTCTTAAAACTCACCATAATGTATACGAGTGGTTTTTAGTGTGTGTAGTTTTTGTTTTGTTTTGTTTCTGATATCTCATGTTTGGCATCATTTTAAGTCTGGTATCTTTTATCTTTCTTTAATTCTCCAAAATTTATCTCAGTACTTATTTAAATATTTTCTTTATTTTTTTTTCTCTTCTGCTGTATTTGGGCAGAAGTCATTAATTTGTTTGTTTGTTTTTCCCAACTCATTTATTTATTTTACAGCTATATTCATCTTAGTCTCCATTTATTGTATTCTTTATCTCAACAATTTTCACTTAATTTATATTCACAGTATAGTATCTTTCTTTCCCTTGTATGTGTATATCATTATTTTATCATATACTTTTAAGCTATTTTTAAAAATATTTTATTTATTTATTTGACAGTGAGAGATCACAAGTAGGCAGAGAGGCGGGCAGAGAGAGAGGAAGGGAAGCAGGCTACCTGCTGAGCAGAAAGCCCGATGTGGGGCTTGATCCCAGGACCCTGAGATCTTGACCTGACCCGAAGGCAGCGGCTTAACCCACTGAGCCACCCAGGCGCCCCTTTTAAGCTATTTTTTAGAAGTACAGTCATTCTTTTTTTTTTAAGTTTTTCTTTATTTATTTATTTGACAGAGAGAGATCACAAGTAGACGGAGGGCAGGCAGAGAGAGAGAGAGAGAGGGAAGCAGACTCCCTGCTGAGCAGAGAGCCTGATGCAGGACTTGATCCCAGGACCCTGAGATCATGACCTGAGCTGAAGGCAGTGGCTTAATCCACTGTGCCACCTAGGCGCACCTAAGCTATTTTTTAAATTCCTGTTCCAATAACACTTGGATTGGCATATAAAGTTAACCACATCATATTTTTTAGGTAAGTAATTGTACTTTTTATGTGCATAGTTATTTTGGTCCATGAGTTCAGCTCTTCTTAGGATCATCAAATCTCTGTAAAGTCTGGGTATGCTAGGATTTTCTAAGCAACAATAAAATACATTGAAACCTGGTAGCTTAATTATAATAATGTTTTCTTTCTCAATCATTCACAATAGTATTCCATTCTGAGTAGCTTCCTTCTATTTTGCAGCTATAGTGTTTGGAAAAACTTGAAATGTGATATCACTGTGATAATGTGAATTGGTCAGGGTTTTTTAGAGAATCGGGAAGAGAAAAAAAGGAAGATATTCTCCAGGGCCAACTCTAGAAGTGACTATTAAAACATCTGTCGAAATTCAATTGAACAAAACTCAGAAATGCCATCTCCAGTGAAATACAAAAAAGATTATATATAGTTCTGGGCACACACATCTCATTTGACCCAATGATGTACATCAATGAAAGACTGAGGCCAATCACCACTCCATGGGAGAATTTAAAAATAAATTTACTAATGAGGCCAAGAATTCAGAATCACAAATACTTCAGAACTAATAATAACTGCCTTCACTGGATGTTATTCTATAAGATAAATCCTACGATCAAGTTTCAATTTTAAATTCTTAAATCCTTATGAAGAAGCATCATTTGGAGGGAGCAGTTTTCATAATTTATCATCCATCAGCCTTTTTTTAAAGATTTTATTTATTTATTGGACACAGAGAGAGAGAAAGAGAGAGAGAGAGAGAGAGATCACAAGTAAGCAGAGAGGCAGGGAAGCAGGGAGGGAAGCAGGCTTCCTTTTGAGCAGTGCCCGATGTGGGGCTGGATCCCAGGACCCAGAGACCATGACTTGAGATGAAGGCAGAGGCTTAACCCACCACCCACGTGATGAGAGAGCCACTCAGGTGCCCCTCATCCATCAGTCTTAATTGATTGGAGGAAAATGTGTGAAGGAATAATGCCTTAGGGAGCTAATCTCTCTAAAGAATTTTCAAGTCTTTACCCCTTCAAGGTTTTTGTATAGTTCTGATAGCCTCTAAACATCCAGCGGATTTCTACAGTGACAGGCCTGTTAAAACCAGTCTTCAAACCAGGAATAGAGCTTGAAACATACCAGTCAAGGGCAACTTTGAGTCTTTTAAGGAATTTATCATCATTTCTTTGTTTTTGGTAAATATCTGAAATAGTTCCATATTACACTTGCATAATTTCTCCAGAGCTGACTTTGAAGGAGGCATTCAGTTCCAGCTAGTTCCATATTTTGACAAGAACTATACTTCTATATTTTAAAAAAAAAACATATTTTAGGGCGCCTGGGTGGCTCAGTGGGTTAAAATCTCTGCCTTCGGCTCAGGTCACGATTCCAGGTTCCTGGGATTGAGTCCCACAGTGGGCTCTCTTCTCAGCAGGGAGCATGCTTCCATTCCTCTCTCTCTGGCTGCCACTCTGCCTTCCTATGATCTCTGTCAAGTAAATAAATAAAATTTTTAAAAAAACATATTTTATACCAGTTATTCATGTTTATTAACTAAGATATCACAATACAAATAATACAAACAGTTGCTGTTTATTAATACCTTCAACCAAGATAAAAAATATGTCATATTTTCTCCAAAAATTTTATATCATCTGATAGGTCAGATATATATAAAATTACATTTAAAGTTTTAAAAATATCAGCAAATATATTCATTCAAATGCAAATTTGAAAAGAAATCTACTTTTCCAAACCCGACTTTTTATCCTATTTATTTTGAATTTTGTCAAGAACTGATAAAATATTTAGCGAGACTATAAATGTTAGATCGAAAAAAATGATTAATAGATGTAGGTTCAAATTATTATGTTCCATTAAAAATGATTTAGTCTTTGATGAACATCTGTTTGGTAATATGCTGTATCCAGATATAGTAAATTAAAGACATATATAAAATTATAGGGAAATGACACCTTCCGTTCCATTATGAGTAGAGCTTTTAAAATGCTATTTGTCACAACCTGTCATCTTGTCATTATGTAGCATTATGTAGCAATTTAAAAATGTATACTCTTCACTTCGAAGTCTTTTGGAAATCTAAAATATGACTTTCTATGTTTTGTGTCTCCATATTGCTTTATTGCCAGTTAAAACAAATCCACATGCTTTGATTCAAAGGTAATAAATTCCTCTTATTTGGAAAAAGGATGTTTATTTTTGTTCTCTCACCCTTAGCAGGTGGTTTCATTTTAGCACACTTCAGAGTTATAATTTCATGCTTATTAAAAACATTTATTTTGATCTACATAGATGAATGAAACTTTTATTTTATTAAATTATTTGCCAAAAAATCTGTGATTTTTAAAAATGTATTTCCTTTGAAGGGTTATTTTAGAGCATTCAAATAGGATCTAAGAGTGTGGTATTATGCAGTTTTTAAGTAGGTATGAAATGGTTAATTATAGGATTGTTTCTTTAAGGCTTATGTATATTGTCCACTATATGCTATAAAATATTTTGAAAGTAAATTTAAGGTATGTTTTACATAGTTTATTTTTTGGAAAAAACTATTGAAATGACTTATGAAATTCAGTATACTCTCAACATTAATTTATTTTGAAATTTACCAGTTGTCTACTGAACTATTATATGGCAGATATTACTTCAGACTACACTGGTAAATGAAATACTTGGCTTTGTAGAACTTGTATTTTAATGGGTGAGGCAATTAAAAGCTATAAACCTTAATAAAAATGGCATAGTGCATTCAAAAAGGATGAGTACAATGGGGAAAAAGAAAAATTCGATCAGGGTGAGAAAAATCAAGGTTGCTAGGCAGGGGATGGGGAGTTAAAATTTTAAATAGGAAGATCAGGGTAGTTACAATGAAGCTGACAATTGAACAAAGGCATGGAAAGGTGATGAATTTGCCCAGAACTATCAGCAATAAGGTCACTCCAGACAAAGGAATTGGCTATCTTGAAGGCCATAAGGTTGGATCATGCCTGGCATATCTGAGGAATAGCAAGGAGGCCACTGTGAGTGACTGAAGAGTAGCAGGAAAAGAGGTCACAGAGGTTAAATGACTGGCTAGATCATGTAAAAGCTTAAAAGTCATTGTAAAACTCTGGCTTTTATATTTGGAAACTTACTGTGTGATAGAATTTCTGCTAATAACTGAGAGTTCAAATGTCCATAAAATTTCAAGGATTCTTATTCTAGTAAGACAGAATAAAGAGAAAGAGTTCATATTTTCACATGGTGTAACAAATGCTCGGAGATCCAAGTGTAGGAAGCTAAGGGAGCACAGAAGAAGGCACTAAAATCACACCATATATTTGATGACTGTGACTATATATAAATTTGTATTTTCTAGATTTTTTGTAGTCATGGAATCACACAGTATATACTATTCATTGCCTGGGTTTTTTTTTTCTCAGCATCATTACTTTGAGAATCTCCAATTGTCTTTGCTCTATTGATGGACATTGATGAACATTTCCACTGTTTTCAATTCTTAAAAATAAAGCTGCTATGAAATTCATATACAAGTCCCTGTATGAACATTTGGTTTGTTTCTCTTGGTTAAATGCCTAGAAGTAAAATGGCTATTTGTGTAACTGCAACATATTTTGCATTTAAAAAAATTTTCAAACTATTTTCCAAAGTGGTTGTATCATGATATATGCCAACAACAGTTTAGATTTTTTGTTGCTTCTCAATCTAGCTCAGACCAAGTACAATTAGCCTTTATAATTTTAGCCATTCTAATAGATATGTAAGCATGTCTCATTATGATTTTAATTTGTATTTCTTTAATGTCTAAATTTTGAGAAATTTGTCATGTGCCTCTAAGCCATCCATATACTTTTGGTGACATGGCTCTTCCATTATTTCCTTCACATGTAAAATTGGATACTCTGTTTGGTTATTAGTAAGGTTTTTTATTTTTATTCATTTTTTAATAATCAGAGTAGATGTCCATTATCAGATATGTAATTTGGAAATCGCTTGTCCATCTTTACAGTTTCTCAATGGAGCTTTGATAGCTGTGTCTTTCAAGAAATATGCTACTTCTTTCCTGGTACACGGAGGTATGACTACAACATTATCAATGTTGACCTTTGCAAAGAAAATCATGGCTTAAGATATATGTAGTCTGCAGTTGTTGGGAGTGTTCACCATCCTTGCCTCTAACTCATCTCTCACTGCCCACACATTCAGGTATAGGGGAATATTGATTGACAAAATATTTATTGCCAAATAACACTATTTGGAGAATAAGAAAAATGCAGGCACCTGATTATATAATATTCCTTAAATAAAATATGTTTTTATAAGTGCTATTGGAAGTAAATTCCTCAATACTTTAATCACACAGAATGATGGAATCCTAGATTTTTTTTCCTTGTATTTACTAAGAAAATGATCATGCCTCAAGTATATTAAAATGGAATAGGGAAAATTAAAAATTGTTTTAAGTTGATTTGCGTGTGTTGTGCGTATGTGAGAGAGAAAGTGAGAGAGAAAGAGAAAGAGAGAAAAAGAGAAAGGGAAAGACAGAGAGGTGGCTGCAGTGAATTGATGAGTTGGAAGATAGATTTTAAAGTTTTGTCTTTTGCTTTCTACATTTCCTTTTCCTTAGGTTCAAGAGAACAATCAGTAATATCTCAGATGCCTGCTGGTAACATCAGCAGAAAGAGTTAGAGGTTCCTAGAAAATTAAAGAAGAGATATAGTTTTCCTGACATATGAAAAGTCATTTTTTGTCCCCAGCTATTTTCAATGATCTATACCCCACCTGTGTACTTGCCCAAGCACACTTCTTCCAAAACTTCCTGGGAGGTTCTTACAAAGAAATGCAAAAACCTCACTCCTTAAGGATTTTGAGGGAACAAGGCAATGGGAAAACTAACAGTCACCACCAGACCAGGAAATAGCCTAAGCTATTGAGACAATAAATCAGTGGTAAAACTCCTAGTGCTATTTCAAAAGTAATCAAGGCCTTGCATTCCTTGTCCCAGAAAATGAGCCCAAGACCCCATCTAGTTTATATCTGCTCTTGAAGCCTGCAGAGTTCCTTTCCCTTGTCCAACAGTTACCTCTGCTTTATTCTAACGTTGACGTTTCTGCCCTCGGTGGAATACAAGCTTCATTCAGGTGAACATGCAATACATATTGCACAAATACATATGTGGATGTGCATGCATCCACAACCTTATGACCAACCATACACGGGATAATAAAACTCTCCCTTCTGAGTATTCATCTTAAATACTAAATAAAAATCTCTCTCCTGTTCAAACAGTCAAGGCTTTGGAACTTATTCCCTGTGATCTCCTTGTATGTTGTAAACAAAGATTCCTTTGTTTGACAACTCCACCTGTTTCTGTGATTCACCAAAGACTGACCTCAGTTAGTTCAGTTGCTGTAATGGCTTTCACTACTCTGATTCTACCTCTGCAAGTCTCCAAATTTAACTATTTTTTCTCCCAATTCCGCATGTTCTTGGCTTTAAACTGCAACTCTGAAGAGAAGATTTGCTTGTTTAAAAAAAAAATCAAGAAAAGGGAGTAGCAGTCAACATTGTTACTTTGAACTTCCTGCCCTAAGGGGCTCTCCTGTTCTTTCTCTTTGACTTCCTGGACTAAAACGACAGAAATTTGGCAATACATCACTCCCCAATCCAGATTCCTGCCAGAACAGTTTATACTCTTAGAAAAATATTAGTTTAAAAGATCACATAATTAAATACTTAAGCATGTAGTGTAATATAGTGGTTTACAAGAAATATATTTTGGTCATCTGAATATTTGGTTTTCAGCCATGGCTACTGACTCACAGCTCCTAAAACTCTTGGGATTTCCTGTGATAAGGGTGAGAGAGGTGTGTTTTGTTATGTTAATGAAGTGACATTCAGACCTCACTCAAGGCAAGGGCTGTTTGCCTGAAGGACCAACCACTTGGTGAAAGCCTTCACAACTTTTTGCCCAATGTGCCTCCCCTTCCTCCCAATACAGGATTATCTGGGGAGGGAAGAGGATCTGGAGATTAGATTGAAAGACCCGCGGATCCCCTTACCCAAGAATCCAACACTGCCACTGGATGCAATCAGCAAGAGGTTCTTGTGGTATTGTTACGCAGGCGCCCGCGGGTGGTCAGCAGCTCCTGCTAGCTGAGCACACCCGGCTGGGGTGGTGCCGGGTTTTTATAGACAGGTACAAACAAGTTTTGGGTGGGGCACAACTGATTGGTTGACAGTTAGAACTTTTGAAAAAGGCATACTTGGTGTTAGTGGATTGGCCCTGGAAGACCCCCCTCGCGTGAAGAGAAAGGTGGGAAGGGGAAACAAAGAGGGGAAGTTTGACCTTATTACTCAGCAGAAAGACATCCTGTCTATGTGACCATGCAGCCCCCTTGCCCTTGTCTATGTGACCATGCCCCGGCTATTAGGAGAGGGTATCTTGTTCAAACAGGAGTCAAGTGTCATGCCCTAAAAGCCAAGCGGGTTACAGAAAGGCAAAAGAGCAGTTACATTGAATTCAACCCTGGGGGAAGGGTCTTTTCATTGCAAGGGGAGGAGGGGTACTTTTACACAACAAAAGAGCAGTCAATTAGTTAACGACGGGGGTGGGGGGGTCTTTCATTCCCCCCTTTTTCTTGATCATGGATAGAATCTTATATCCATTTGTCCTTTTCTTGCACTAAGTGGGGTACAAGGCACCAGCTTTTGCTTTCTCCTCAGCCAGCCTCCTGCTCCTTTATTTCCCCCTGAACAATCTTGACCCTGAAATCTTTAAGGGGGTTGAAGGTGGAAGGTCTCATCTTCTATAACTTCTTCGTGCTGAATAGGGGCGTAGAGCTGTCCCTACCTGCTCAGGTCAATATTGATCAGGGTAGGAACAAAGGTGGAGGCAGCTGAATCCAGCGCTGACAGTGAAGAGGTGTCCTCGCGCGCGAGAAGGATCGTCTGCTGTGGTGTAGTCATTGTAGCAATGGAGTCTCGGCACCACGGCACCAAGTAGGAAAACATGGAACAAGGGAACATATTAAAGTTAATAAGGCGATAAGAATAAGAAGCCCGAAAAGGAGATTTGGCCATAGCCCTCCTCCAAGCCAGGAACTTAACCAATCACTAAAAAGAGAGAGAGAGGGCGCCTGGGTGGCTCAGTGGGTTAAGCCACTGCCTTCGGCTCAGGTCATGATCTCAGGGTCCTGGGATCGAGTCCCGCATCGGACTCTCTGCTCCACAGGGAGCCTGCTTCCTCCTCTCTCTCTCTGCCTGCCTCTCTGCCTACTTGTGATCTCTCTCTGTCAAATAAAAAAAAAATAAAATCTTTAAAAAGAGAGAGAGAGAGGGACCTTGTAGAGCCTTAATCTGGGCATACATATCCTTTATTAGTCCTGTGATATTTTTGTGATAGTCTGGGATGTACACACAACATTCTGTCTTGATAATTGCACATGTGCCACCCTGGGCTGCTGTCAGGACATCTAAGGCCATCCTTAGTATAGCGATAAGGAGGGTTTTGTAACTTAGGCCCATATTTGATTGGGGAGTTATGGCTTGATATCAATCCCCTTTCCTCCCAAATAGCTCCATGGGCATGTAGTACCAGGAAAGCATATTTGGAGTCAGTATAAATGTTAATTCTTAGGCTTTGGCAATTGCAAAGGGCTAGTGAGCACTATGGCACACCTAGCTTATCTTATTTTTTCTATGAAAACTATTGACATCAGAAAATCAACTGTCATTCGTATTTTTAACAGGGGCATCTTAAATCTGGCCAAATAGAGTAAGCAAGATCAATAACCTTTTTTGCTCTATAGAGAAAGGAGTACAGGTCAGGTTCAGGCATACAGGTAACTAGGTTTAAAGTTTGACAAGTTTTACGTATTATTTCTGGCATATCTGTAAGTATAGTCCAATATTTAATTAGTTGGCCTACATCATCCATTGGTGGCCTTTGGCTTCTAAGACAAATCTGGACCTGATGTGACATCATTACAGTCAAGGACTGTCCCATAGTGAGCTTTGAGGCTCTTTTTATGAGGAGGGCTGTTCTAAGTTTCGCTAAAGCATCTGTTTGCAATTGCACCTCAACAGAGGTGGCCTCTAGGATAAATATGACTAAGGGATAAAACCAATAAGACCTTTGAGTGGTCCAGCCTTAACAATATCCTGATTACAGAGGATCACTGGCAAGTGAGAAAACTTGTCAAGAGATAAGGGGAGTCTGCCATGCATCATCCAATCCACTCATAAAGAAAGTGGGGTCATCCATTATCTCCACAAGTCCATAGTTAATCCTATGGAGTGTGGTATGGTGGCTTTTAGGCAATTTCATTATCCCAGCCACACATAAGGTATTAGTTAAGTTATATAATTGTTGGGGAATCAATCCCATTTTTTCCAGTTGTTTAATCATGTGCTGTGGGGTCTGTTAATATCCCCACAAAATAATAAGATCGACTAAAGAAGCTATTGTGCAACTTCTCTGAAGTTTACCTCAAATTGTTTAGCTTAGGTAAACAAACATTTAAAGACAATCAAATCTAGAATTTAACATCCATAAAGGTGTGTTACTAAAACAATTTTTCTCTCTAAAATAACCCTCATTTCCAGAGATAGCCAAATCAGGACTAATTCACTTGTGAAACAAGTCCAATTTTAACAAACTTGGCCTAATTATTTACATAAGCTCAGCAAGAACAGTGACTGTGATCAATAGATCTTTTAGAATCTGCTTTGCTGGAACTTTGTATAAGGAATCTCTAGGTTGAACTTTTAGTAGCCTCTCCGGGCCAGAAGCCAAGCCCTGTACTTGCCATCAGGCATGCCTGCAATGCCTTTGGGCGAATTCCTCTTCCCGAGACTGCACCTACCAAGGAGTGACATTCTTTACTCACCTGGTGGGGCTGCTGGGAACTCTGTAAGCAAGGTATCAGGCCAACAGTCCCAAGGGGCTTTATGGCTCCAGGTTTTATAAAGTCAACCTTAGTTCCTTAAAGCTGTCTGGTCATATCTGAGTCTTTTCAAATATGACATCCCAGTCAAAGCCTTGGTAAAATAACCCGTGTTTCCAATTCTTTCCTGTTACAAGGAGAACAGATTCTTATTGAACTTATGCAAATGACTGATTGCCATGGAAGAAAGAATACTTACTAAGACCTTTTGGTTTCAGAGGGTTCAAATAGAGAGAAAAGGTGAATGCTTTGAGCACTTTTACAAATGAGCACTTTTACATCTCTATAAGTTACAGATAACTAGGAGGAAGTATCCCTAGTCTGGAAGAGCAAACATTAGAGAGAACCAGCAATGTTTAAAGTAAGACAAGACATTAAGAGACATAACACTATAATCTTTTAGTTCATTTAGTCCCATATTACTAATTCTGGTGAATGCGGCTTTAGTCAGTTTTGGAAATTTTTACCCATTTCAGTTTTAGGATTTTCAAGTATATCAAATATCTGTATTTGTCCTGAAAGTCCTTTATAGGAATCTCCTTGAAGATAAAACTCATTTTACAAGAGAATTAAAACAATTATAAATGACAAAAACTCAGAATGGATATGGTTAGAGCTAAAGAGACACGGGAGTTTACAATTTAGCTGCAAGGAAATCAGGTTACAATTTCTGTGACATATAACATTCCCATAATTACAATATCAAGCGATGATCTCTCAAAACATTAAAACTTTAGGAAGTGCATAGAATCTCTAGAATGGTTATAGCATTTTTCCAAATGTAACCCAAGGTTTATCATTGGTTTAAATCTTGTCAACAATGGCTAAAACCTTAGAAAGTTTAAAAACACATGCCTAAATATAATCAGGGATGTTAAACACCTGATAAAACAAAACATAGGAACTGAATTTTTCAGGCAGGCAAAGAGAAAACCATTTACACTTTTTAACAGATCAATTAGCTAAGAAAACTTTGCCCCTTTTAAACAGAAAGAAAACCAGCTTTTTATACCAGTGTCTTTCCCTTTTTTTTTATTTTACTTCTAAGTGTGCAGTCTTAAGATAGGAGTTTTCTGGGTTTCCCTCCTATCATGAATGATGTCGCAGACAAGGGAGGGATCTTTCCCCTGCTGTCCTGTTTGCATCCCTCACGGGAATTTAGGAGCGTCTTAGCTAAGGCCTGTCCGTATAAACCCTGGAACAGGCTACTCCGTGGAGTAGATGACTGTTATGCCATATGACGCCCCGCGAGACTCAAGGTGCAGCCCACTCAGACTCCGAAGTGGTGGAGCCATACAGACACATTCACACAGTCAGGCACTCTTCAGATTCAAACAGGTTGGATATCCTCCCCTTCGGGGCATCTCTGGCTAATGGGAGGTGATCAGTCTCCCCTTTCACTCTTTACAGATTAGAGTGAGTTTCTATGGTTACAGGCAATGGAGGATGGTAACAGGGTGTTTTCGCAGTCTCTCAAGGTTGGGCTGTTTCCTTAATCTCTCAAGGCCAAATGGCCCTTATACTTGGAAGTATAATCTATGTGGAGGCAGGTCAGGAGAGTGCTAAATTACCTTGGAGGCTGTTTTTCTTTCTTTTTTAGTCTGTCCTGACCATATCTAAAATTTTCTTTGTGAAGATTTCCGTTCACAAACCTTCTACAACTTTCCTTTGCATTCAGGTTTTGTCCCAAGCCATTTCCTTCCAAACAACCATCTCATTTAGGACAAAATTACCTTCCTTAAATCTTTCTTACATACCTCCTAATTACCTACATACAGAGTTTCCTTTTATTTCCATCAGTCTTAGTTACACTAAGCAGAACTTTGTATTCTTAGAAACATCTTTAGTTATTAACCAATTGTGAACTGCTACAACAGAATTCTTCAGGTGGCAAATTTATGAATCAGTTAAGTGTAGAACACGTTTACCAACAGATTTAAATACTCTTAGTTTCTTTGCAGTAAGAAGTCAAAAGCACAAACCTACATCCAATAATTAACGACTTAGCATTTTATCCTGTTTGGTTAAGACCTAGATGTCCGCAATTTAATTCCATTTGTCATCCAAGCAAAACTTAAACTTTCAGGTTACCAAAGACTTTGAAAGCTACTTAAGCAATTACCCATTAGAACTTTGAGATAGACAATTAACCATCAGTTTAGTCATTTCTTTGCTAACAAATTTTAATAAGTAACACAAGCTTATCTGACCTTCAGTAAACTGATAGAATAAAAGTTTCACATTTACTGCTGTAACTTCAAAGACACGTCTTATCTTAATTAAACCAACAAACTTAACTTAGTTCCAATACTGATTTACATTCCACCTGGACCCACTCCACTTTGAATGTAAGATCTGGAGTGGGGGTGTTCTTCTTGCTCCTTGACAGTGAAGAGAGAAGGAGCTGTGGTGCATGATCTAGAGGCCAGTCATGCAGGCTGCACACACGTTGGTACAGAAACACCTAAGGGGGAAACAGAAGAAACAAAGCGCCGCCAGGAGGCAGAGAAAGGATTCCCAGTTTTGGAGCTCCTAAGCCCCAACAGAGGAGCAGACGCCATGCTTTCCCACCAGCAAGGGGGGAGGGGTTAGGCAGTCCAAGTCAGGCCAGAGAACACAGGGAAACTTCCCCGAAACAAAGAGAGTTTCGGCAGCTGCTTGGGAATATTCCTTATGGTCTCTGTCTCGAGTTAGACTAACCCCAGTTGGCTCCAGTTAACCTTAATCAAGGGAAACACAAAGGGCGACGAGAAAAGCACACAAGACACACAAGACAATTAACAAAAAGGTCGCTGCGCGGTTTCGGTATACTACCGAAAGCAAGGTTTCCACCGGCCCAGAGGAGCCTCGAGATCTCCCTGCGGTGGACAAATTGCGTCCAGGGCCGAGGGGTTCCTCTGGAACGGACAAACGGATATAACCCTCGGACAAATGAGGGGCCCCGAAAAATCGGGCCCCTCGACACCCTGGAGCGTCCTCCAGGGTCGGCAGGGGAGAAGTCCGAGCTCGTCAGCTCCTTCTCAAGCTGCCTACAAATACAATCCAACAACGCGCGCTGTTGTACAAACACTATACCGCTACCTGCAGTATAGGTCAAACAGAGGCCTCACAAGACTAGAGAAAAACAAGAACACGAGACTGGATACAAATGAGAACATGAGACAGGAGACAAGAATACTGGCCAGCTTACCTCCCGGTGGGAGTCAGTTGGATCCGTGGGCAGGAGTCCGATGATCTCGGTGGGACCTCCAAATGAAAGACCCGCGGATCCCCTTACCCAAGAATCCAACACTGCCACTGGATGCAATCAGCAAGAGGTTCTTGTGGTATTGTTACGCAGGCGCCCGCGGGTGGTCAGCAGCTCCTGCTAGCTGAGCACACCCGGCTGGGGTGGTGCCGGGTTTTTATAGACAGGTACAAACAAGTTTTGGGTGGGGCACAACTGATTGGTTGACAGTTAGAACTTTTGAAAAAGGCATACTTGGTGTTAGTGGATTGGCCCTGGAAGACCCCCCTCGCGTGAAGAGAAAGGTGGGAAGGGGAAACAAAGAGGGGAAGTTTGACCTTATTACTCAGCAGAAAGACATCCTGTCTATGTGACCATGCAGCCCCCTTGCCCTTGTCTATGTGACCATGCCCCGGCTATTAGGAGAGGGTATCTTGTTCAAACAGGAGTCAAGTGTCATGCCCTAAAAGCCAAGCGGGTTACAGAAAGGCAAAAGAGCAGTTACATTGAATTCAACCCTGGGGGAAGGGTCTTTTCATTGCAAGGGGAGGAGGGGTACTTTTACACAACAAAAGAGCAGTCAATTAGTTAACGACGGGGGTGGGGGGGTCTTTCAAGAACGGCAAATGACAATGATTTAGTCAGTCATGACTATGTCATGAAGCCTCCACAGAAAACCTGAAAGGACTGGGTTCAGAAAGCTTTTAGTGTGTTAAATGTATGAAAAGGCAGGAAGAGTGGCAGTCTTACAGAAGGTAATAGAAGCTCTGTGCCCATTCTCCATACCTTGCCCTGTGCACTTCTTTATCTATCTATTGATTTAAATCTTCTATTATATCTTTTAATAAGCTGGCAAACATAAAGTAAGTATTTTTCTGAGTTTTGTGACTCCCTGTAGCAAATTAAAAGAACGTAAGAAGTAGGCCACTGGGACCTCCAACCTGTAGTTGCTCAGTCACAAGCACAGGTAATAACCTGGGGCCTACAGTGAGACTGGCATCTGAGATGGGGTTGGAGATAGTCTTGGAGGACTGATCCATTAACTGATGAAATCTTACACTATGTTCAGGTAGATAGTGTCAGAATTTAGTTGAATTCTTGGAGATCCTGCTGTTGTCTGAAAATTATTTGGCATTGTTGGTATGATGTCCTAAAGCCCAAAAAGATATAGCTACCTCAAAATAAGAATACGGTTGACAGCTTACATATAATAAGTAAGTATTTCAGGGATTTAAAATATACCCAATAAATAATGTAAGGAAATAAGGAAAGATTTTGAAATAAAAACAAGAATAAGAACCTAGTGGTACTAATAGATTAAATATATGTAATCTAGTTGAATTAAGAATACAATGGATAGAATATGTAATGGATTCAATAGAGATAAGAAGTCACTTAAGGATATAGTCATCTGGATACCAGCAAAGCATTAAAATTATCAATATAAAAGAGGTGTAAGATGTAGGTGATGTGTGTGGAACAAAAGCTAGAGAAGAAATTAGATTTCCTTACTACTCATAGCCTGTTGACAAGTCCTTGAAGCTCCTCTGGGGACTCAGCTGCTTCCATGTGGACACATCCACTCAGGGCAAAAAGCATTCTTAGTCCACCCCCCAGGATACTGAAAATCTACTTTCACATGTAAAAATTACTTTGGAAACTTTTTTATCTCTACTCCCCACCCCTGCCCTCAAGATATACATTGGCAATCATCTCCCAAGCATATACCCACTGATATACATCAGAAGAGTCTCTTCCCTGAGTTTTTACTAAATAGTAAGAAATGACCTTTCCCTAACAATAGCTAGCCCCCTCAAGGTCCTGGAAACCTTGTTTACAAAATACCTTGGAGGCTTGTGCTATCCCTAACCTCCTCCCAAATTGAAAGTATATAATCAGCCACTCTTCATGACCCTCTCTCTCTACTCCAAATAAATAAATAAATATTTTTAAATAAAATAAAATAAATGACTTTTTTTAAATGAAAGAAGAAAAAGGAAAGAAATATTTGAATATTAATGTACATCTATTTCTCAAGCATAAAATAGTCAAGACACTGGATTAAAACTTACATACAAGAAAAGAAAGAAAATATTCATAACTATAGTTGACTCTATGAATCCCAAACTAGGGCATACATACCAAAGACACACAAAAAAAATCACAAGTGTTAGAGAGAAAAAAAATAATTCATTAATAAAGAAACAAGAATCAGACTGACAGAAATTTTTTAAATAACAGCAGATATAAAAAAAGAATGAAGTAATAGCTTTATTATCTTGAAAAAAAATCGCAAATGGAAACATTTAGATCCTTATAAAATGTCATTGGCATAGGAAGGCATAATAAAAAAAATATTTTCAGGAATACAGACCACAGATAATTTGCCTTAATTTGTGTAGGCAGCACTTAAATACTAATATTATTTTAACAGTTAAAATATACTCTATGACCTTTGAGGTTGGGGAAACGAGGATGACCAAGTCATCTTGAAATAATTCAGTTTTATGAAAAAAGTAAAAAGATCAAAAAAAAGACTTGTAGAAAAGAGAGATAAAACATATGCATAATAAAAATAAATAAATAAATAAACAGCTGGAGTGCCTGGGTGACTTAGTTGGTTCAAGTGTCTGCCTTCAGCTCAGGTGATGATCCCAGGGTCCTGGTATTGAGCCCTGCATCAGGCTCCCTGCTCAGTGGAGAGTCTGCTTCTCCCTCCCATTGAGAAAAAAAATTTGACTTATTTATTTGAGAGAGATAATCTTTAAATTTTACTTATTTATTTGAGAGAGAGTGAGAAAAGAAAAACATGCACACAGCAGAGGGAATAACAGAGGGAGAGGGAGAAGCACGCCACTGAGCAGGGAACCCCCTGCGGGGCTCTATCCCAGGACCCGGGTATTATGACCTGAGCTATAGGTAGACACTTAACTCAGGTACCCCAATAAATACAATCTTTTAAAAAAAATAAATAATAACAAAAATAAATAATATTTCAGGTAGTATGATTTTTTTACTGTAAGACTTGGTATAAAAACAGGATGACATACTTGTCTAATTATAGCAAAAGACTTTGATAAGTTTAGATGCAGTAGTACATAAAAAATTTAACTTCTTTCATTAACTGATAATTTAATTAGATTAAATTAAGAGACATCAAAATTTAGAGAATCTAATAGTCCTGATCTATTAATAAATGTAGCCATCCTGACCCCAAAACAAGAGTCTTCAGTAAGTATATAAGCATAAGTTGAACATTTACACAAACAGGCCATTATTTAGGCCAGAAGTATATGCCAATAAATTCCTAGAGTTAAATATCAGGCTATATTTTCCAAGAATAAGGCAATAAAATTAGAAAACAATGACCAAAATATTAAATTCATATAATTGAAAGTTAACTTCATACCTAAAAAGAAATAATACAGCTAATTCAGAAATGTTTAGAATTACACTACTTTGGTAATATCAACTCTCAAAATGAGTAACGGACAGGTGGGGCTAGCAAGAGACTCGTGGGAGGATTAAATCATGGGCCCCTGTATCTCAGGTGCAGTAGAAGCAGTGGATTTGGAATTTCAGTTTTTCCACAACGTTCCACCACAAGCTGGTTAGAACTGTGCAAAAGCAGGAAGGGAAGCCCCAGTAAAGTGGACTGGGGATGCCAGAAGGGGAGGCTGGAAGGGGGCGCCTGGTGCTCAGTGCCCATTACAGACCCCACATTGCAATCCCCCACAGGAGAGACTCACCAATTTTAGGCCCCACACGGGAAGCTGGAGGTTCATCTCCTGACTTTTTGTAGGAGCTTTGCAGCTCAGCTGGTGAGAATTCTCCATCACCCTGCCTTTCTCCAAGGGACTTTCCTTCAAGCACCCTTCCCAACTTCTTCCTCCTCCATGAAATAATGTTCCTCTCCTTTGTTTCTCGCACTTGCCTGTGATGGGACCTTAGCTTGCTCAGCCCAGACTGCCATTCTCTGCTCTTCCCAATTAAACCCATGCTGCTGGTCAAATAACTGGCAGATTGAGTTTAAGGCCAATCGAACTAATAAATTCAAAAACTTGCAAGGAACAAAATCAATATGCACAAATTAGTGGCACTCCTAGGTGCTCAGAAGGAACCATCAGAAAGAGACTGCTGAGAACGATCTCATTTACACCTGCATCCAAGATAGCAAGATACCCGGGAGGCCCCTGAACCAAGAAAGTGACAGCCCTGCAACAATGACGACAGACAGGGAGGGGTACACACGGAGATGGGGAGGCACTGTGCTCAGGGAAGTACCCACACTGGGAAAATACCTACTCTCCCCAAAACCGGCTACAGAGTCCTCACTCTGGCTCCCGAATTTCCGGACTCGGCGCAAGCCTGGAGTGGGTGTGGACACGGGAAGGACCCCGCAGGGCTGAGGTGGGGAGAGCACAAGCACCTAAGAAGGCAGACGCTCCCTGACTGCAGACCATCTGAGGAGCCCAAGGAACCTAATCCGCGAGCACACAAACACAGACAAGGACCAAGGATCACCCGAGCCCAGAAAGTCGGGACCCCCCAGCCCCAGCACAGCACAGCAGGAGGCCACGTCTCCTCTCACAAAACGAAGGTAGACCCAGTGTCTACACAGGGCGCCCTTTCTCTGTGGGGTCCTGAGACCATGAACCCCTTGACAGTCCACTAAGGGACTTCTCCTCACCTCCTCCAGCGTCTGGTCCTTAGGAGGTTGGACTGCTGGCAGTGTGGGCGCGTCCTCCACAACGGGTCCGGTCAGTGTGGATGCAGAGCCACACCCTCCTCAGCTTGTCCTGTCAGGGTGGGAGGCGCCCCACATTCTCCAGAAGTCTCCACAGTGGGTCCTGAAAAGGCAGGGCTGAGGTCCCAGCTGTGGCTGTGCAGCCTGGGCTCAGGGCGGGAGCTGGGGTCTGGCGCCCTCTGCAGGCGGTGGAAGGCAGTGCAGGACTGTGGGAGCTCACCCTTCAGTGGAAGGTCCTGCTCCCTCCTGGGGTCCAGCTGACGCCATTTCATTCCGGAACTTCAAGCTGCATGGAGCCCAATACCCCCCAACTTCCCCCCAAATAGCTAAGGAACAATGAATTGGAAACAATGTGGAATTACAACAGTCCTTGACCCAAACAGTGTCACTGAACATGGCCCTGATGCAGACCCACACTCTGACCTCAACTTGGTCTCAAGCCTGGACCCTACCCTAATCCAAGACCCTAACCCTAGCCCCCAACTGAAACAATGTTCACAAGAATCAAAAGGTAGAAACTGCAAATATCCATCAATGGCAAGTGCATAAGCAAAGTGTGGTGAAGCGTTTGAATTTGGGTTCAGGTTCAGGTTTTAGTCAGAGTTCTAGATCAGGCTTTGGGTTTAGTGTTACGGTGAGGATTTAGAGTGAAGGACAAGGGAACAGAGTTGTAGTTTAGGGATTTAAATTTATGATTTAGGCTTTAAGACTCAGGGCTTATGGGATAAAGTTCAAGGTCAAATTTGGGGTTTGACTTCATGCTGAGATTTGGGTTCAGGTTTCATGACTTGGAGGTCTGGTTTAGGGTTTGGGTTCGTGGTTCAGGGCTTGGATCCAGGGCTCAGGTACAGGCTTTGGGTTCCATTCCAGGTTTGGGATTCAGGGTTCTAGTTTGGGCTTTAAGGTCAGCTTAGGTTTCAGCATTGGTAGGGTTTAAGGTTAGGTTTAGGGATGACACATTTTCTTCAGTTGTCATCATGGACAAAATAATTCTATCTGAAGTTTCTAAGTCAGAAATGTATTTCATCTGGGGGCGCCTGGGTGGCTCAGTTTGTTAAGCCTCTGCCTTGGGATCAGGTCATGATCTCAGGGTCCTGAGATCGAGCCCTTCATCAGGCTCTCTGCTTGGCGGGGAGCCTGCTTCCCCATCTTTCTCTCTGCCTGCCTCTCTGCCTACTTGTGATCTCTGTCTGTCAAATAAATAGAATTAGTAAAAGCT
Organism: Mustela nivalis; assembly: GCF_964662115.1. Lineage (NCBI taxonomy): Eukaryota > Metazoa > Chordata > Mammalia > Carnivora > Mustelidae > Mustela > Mustela nivalis. Next base: position 76,526,260 of record NC_139040.1, read on the forward strand.
ATTATATGATCTTTTACAAACCAGTTCCTATCTTTGCATTCTCATGTGCCAAGACAGACAGGGATTATTTAAAACCCTGAAGAGAGTGCTCTTGCTTTTAAATTGCCTGTAACCTTCATGTAATAGATTTATGATTGATGATAGATTTAGTTAAAATATAACTATTTAAAATATTTACTCTCAGTAAACGATTTCAACCTATGCTCATTTAAGTAACTTGGTGCATAATCCCTTTTCTATTAAACCATAGTGCAAGGACCAATGCCGCGTTTCCGAGAGAACCCCAAGCTATTTTTCTGGAATGGCCATATGCATATATATCAGGCATCCTGTTTTCACTCCCTTTGTGGAGCACCTACCCTGGAGGTCATGTAATAACCAATGACCAAAAAAACAAACCAAAAACCCAAACATCCAGGTCGAAGTGCCATCCCTGCCTGGAGTCCAGGAGACTGCTCACACAGATCCCAGGCAGGCATCTCAGCCCAGGCCTGTGCTGGGGAAGCTGGTTCCTGGCTTTGGGCGCAATCTGGAAGCCAGCAAACTGACCCAAGAGTGCAGCTGGCGTTTAGGACTGATGATCTTTTCGCAGCCAGGCTGCCCTTGGACACCCGCTCAGGGAGCCAGGCTAGGAGTCTGCCCAGCGCAGGCGCTGGCAATGGGGCAGCATGCTAGGGCATAGCCCTGCACCCCAGCCAGGGCTCAGGCCCCTGGAGTGAGGGGGCAGGGCCGGCTCAGAGAAGGGTCTTTGCTAATTTCCAAAGCTGGAAGTGAGCTCTCAGAGGACTCAGGAGGGAGGGGGGTGGGGGCGGGGCGGGGGCGGCCTGGAGAAGGGGCTTTGCTAATTGCCCAGGCGGGAAAGAGGGGCGCACAGCGCCAGGGTGCTGTGCTTCAGCCCTTTCGGGACTGCAGGACCCACCATACTCACTGCCCCTGCGCTCCCACGCTCCAGCTTAGCCCCAGAGCCGCGGTGTCCCGTTCTCATTCCTGCCGCCTGCTGCCCCTCCCTGCCCCATGGCTTCTCTGGAGGACCCTCTGCTCACAGGTAAAGTGACACCTCAACGCGCCCTCACCTGAAGCAGAAAACGCAGGACAGGAGTGGGGGGGGGGGTGGAGTGGTCCGGGCCCAGGCTCCCGCTAACCCCAGGGCACCAGGACCACCCCGGACACCGCGCCACACCCCCTGCGCAGGGAGTCCGGGAGGACAGCGCCACAGGAGGTACTCCCCCCCCCCAGCGGGCAGGCTAGCCCACATAGCTCAGCACCCCCATGGGCCTGTCAGAGCCTCCTGCCATTCCCAGGGCACCCAGAACCCAGAGAGTGAGGCCTTGGGTGCTTTCTAGTGACAGATTCAAGGCAATTCTTCGACTTTGGAACTTCAGAGTTAACATAGTTTTCATTTGTGATTATTATTTTTGTGTGGACCATAGCTTTTCTTTTGACCTATGGTTGTTTTCACTCCCGGTTCTGAAGAAGCCCCTAAATCCTAACCCTGTTGAGGACTCCGAAAGCTCTCAGAGCAGCAGTGCTGGTGGACAGTGTGGACACATGGTTTGGTTTCTCCTCTGGCCTGCTTCTGTGGCAGCCCCGCTCTGTCCTCCTCAGACTTCAGAGCAATATCTGAACAAGTGGAGAAGCGACCAGGGGGTCAGGAAGGTGGCCACCGAAGAGTGACTTCTCTGGAGGGTGGCTGAGCTAGCAAGTGAGCATGTTAGTCCAGCTCTGCCTGCATTCAGTATGGAGCTGAACAGGGGCCAGGGAAGGGGAGGAGGAGTAGAGAGCAGGGACTAAGGGACCAAAGAGGAGATTCAGATGAAGGGAAGTAATGGGGAGGAACGAGAAGAAACTCTAGAAGACAGGCATGTAGAAAGGAAAAGGGATGAAGTGGGCATTGGGAAAGGGCACCACCAGGGAAGGAGAGAGGGGAAGGAAAGAGGGAGGAAAGAGGAAAGGGGAAAGGGAGAAGGGAGGAGTCAGCATGCCAGGGCTCCCCCTGCATCTGAAGAAGAGGTGGCTGGTCCAGCTTGTCAAACAGGGTGCTCACTCTTTGGCCCCAGTTTCTGCTCCCAGTGCTACTGGGCTTTTCAAGGAAGGCAGGCTGTCCCTTGGGACCTACTGGAGCCCACTGGAGCCCACAGGAGGGTGGGAGAAATAAGATAACACCGGGTCCTGTCCTGAGCTGCTCCCAGCCACCAGCCTCACCACATGGTGCAAGAGGGACCCCAGAACAAAGGAAGGATACAGGCCAGCATGTCTGCTGGTGGCCCTGGGCACTGAGCTCATCGCAGTGAAACACACCGCCTCCTCAAACCACGCTTTCAAAGCCTCCTTCTTCGTTTCTGGTTTTCATGTCTGTAGGAACATGAGCCAGATCTAACTCATCTCCGACAGACAATTCTGACTCACCCCGTGTCAGATTTTTATGAGTGGCTGTAATACAGTAAGATAGCAATGCTCCAACAAACGGACTGTTTCCTCCCACTTGACCTCAACAGTCTTATACATTTTCTTAGCGAAAATATCTTGTCTCCTTCCATTAAGCTCATAACGTGGTCTAATAGTATACACGCGCCTTCGTTAGATGCGAAGCGATACAGAGGTCCTTTTTTTTTTTTTAATTTTACAAGGTAAAGTCAGTGAACACATCCAACTTGACGAATACGTCTCTAAAATGTCAATCCAGGCAAAGCTTTTTCTGCCTACAGTTTGGAGCCTACGTGGTGACATTTTTAAAATGCTTTCAGTCCCTCAGTGAGGCTCTTAGAAGCTAGCCAGGGCTTACTACGTGCCAGGCACTGTGTCAGGTGTTGGAGCTAAAGGAAAGGAGAGCTTGGAGGCTGGCTGGGGAGGGACATCCATGACACAACCACAGCTAGAAACGGAGGCCAGTGCTAGAAAAGAGAGAGCAGGCTGCATGGAGAGTGTGTACCATGGGGCTTGTGAGCTCACGAATAAGTGGGAGTAACTGGAGTGGGGAGATGGGGGAGAGAGAGGGTCTATCCATCAATGGGAATCACCTGTGCTTGGAGGCAGGTGCCATGAGAGGTCTCCACAGGAAGAAGGAGGCAGTGTGTTTGAAGGGCAGAGAGATGGGGCAGAACAGGCATCAGTCAGTTGGAGGGGTATGAAGAGACTGATGGGAGGATTATGGGGGCCTTTGGAGGACTGAGAATTTGTTAGAAGATCAGTGCAGATTTCTATGGAGACAAATGCCAGGAACTGATAGGTTTTGTAAGGTCACTCTGGCTGCCTTTTGACAAAGGGTTTGGTAAAAGGCACTTGCAGGTGTGAACACACCAGGTGGGAGGTGAGTGCAGGAAATCAGGTGAGGGAGCATGGGAACTTGGTCCGGGGGTATATAAGGGAGAATAGCCTTTAAGGAGTTCCACAAATTGGCACCAGCTGTGGCTTCATTACAGAGCTGGAAGGGGGAGGTGGGTGTGTCCTGGAGGTTACAGAAATTACATGAGAAAGGGAAGTCTTTTTAGATCTCATTTTCAACTAGAGGAACTCTCACCTTATTGATAGAATTCCAGAGTGGGAACCAATGATATGAGGACATCTTTGAAAAGTCTGAATATGTTCTTCAACATCTTTGCAAGTGACGAGGAGACCTTGGCCTTAGGAGGCCTTGGCCCTCTTTGTAGCCAGAAAGAGAGCCAGATTTCACCTACAGATTTGGGTTCTCCCTTTTAAAGTCAAGGAGTCAGTCCTTCCAAAGGACACCTCCTATCATTTTACCCTCTCATCATACCTCACGTGCTGGCATCTCCAAGACCCTCTGTTCCAGGTTGAGAGTATCCACTTTGGCCGGGCTGGTCTTGCCAAGAACACCACCACAGGAAATCTAGAGCCTGTAGTGCTATTAATAACATCATCTAAGACTGTGTTTGCTGCCCTCATGGCTTCTTCCCACCATGACTCACTGAAGCTTTTAACACATTGTATCCATTAAGCTATAGTTCCCAAAGCTCATCTTCTCTAGTGCCATTAATTTTTAGGGGACCAGGCAAACCTTAAACTTGTCCCCCCTAATTGGATCCCTGTTCCCCCACAATCTATTTGAAAGCCTTTCACCATGATTCTTGAATGAGATCTGAGACCACTGCTGGTACCTAACACTTCTTGGCACCTTGTCTGCTAGGTTCTTGGAAGAGGAGATGGCTATGGAGGTGAGTGGGGATGGGAGTGGGAGGATTTCTCCCTTCACTTCGCTTTTTGTGTTTTCAAATAATGGGTTTTGAGGGGGCGGGAAAGTTTAACCAGACCATTTATTTTCCATCTCCCATCGATAAAATGTTTACCACTCCCCACTGGAAGAATTTAGATCTTTCCTTTGAATCTCCAGGAAAATCTCCCAAACCTAGACCACCACCATGTGGATTCAGCCATCTTCTGATTCACCTCCAGATTGTCTCCTCCTAACTGCTCAAGCCACAGGTTAAGGGCGAAATGTTCAATGCCCAAGCAATTAAGTGGGGAACACGTTTATCTAAGCAATTGCATGCAGCTCTCTATCTGCATACAGGGGGTATCTCCCAAGCCTTTCCAACCTCAGCAAAAGAAGACAAAGCTGCAGCAGTCTGGGGTATATATCATTCATTCATTCCTGTGTTCAACACTCATGGCGGATCCCCACCAAGACAGTGGGAGAGCAAGGACTGGAGAAATCCTGGAAGCTGAAGTCTGAGGAGGATTTCAAATTCAAGTCAGAGATGAAAGAAACATCTGGACTTGGTCCTCAGGTACATGCAGTATTCTGAACTGAAGCTAGAACCAGAGCCCATTCTAATGAAAGGCCTCTACAGGTGGGCTCTCACAGGTGGGCTCCAACTCAGTTTCGTGTATATTCATTCATGAAATAGCTCTTTGGGTCAACATGCAGAAGAAAACCATTTCAGAAAACTGACAATGAGGAGAGGAAAGGGAAACCAGAAGGCTTGTGAATGGGGAGAGAGGAGGAGCCAGGGCAGAAAGCCAAGAATCCCTCCCTGCCCTCCTTGCTGCCAGGGAGGTCTGAGGGACTAGTTTCCACCTGGGATCCCAACTCCAGAACAAAAGCAGCGGGGCCACGGCGGGGGAGGGAAGGGGGTCCTCAGCATGGGCGCATGGGGCTGCGGAAAGATGGGGGCTAGCGTGCCTGCTGGCGGGGGGCACCTCGCAAGGCGCTGTCCCCAGCCCGACCCCATGAGGACCCGGGTTTGGCGCAGCGTCCTGGGTGGTCCCGGTGCCCTGGGGTTCGCGGGAGGCTGGGCCTCCACAACCCCCCTCTCCGCCCCCAGGTCGGGTCCGCGCTTTCTGCTCCAGGTGAGGGCGCGGCGCGGTGTCACTTTACCCCTGTGCAGAGGGTGGTCCGGAGAAGCCTTGGGGCGGGGAGGGGCAGCAGGAGCGGGACAGCGGAGCCTCACACGGGAGCGTAAGGGCGGCGAGTCCGGTGGGTTCTGCAGTCCCGACTGGGCCGCAGCACAGCACCGAGGCGCTGCCCGCCCCTCCTCCGTCAGCCCCTCCACCTCCTCCCAGACTCTCAGCCACATCCTCTGTGAGCTCACTTCCAGCTTAGGCAATTAGCAAAGCGCCTTCTCCCTGCTGCTCTCGACCCGCCCCCGCCCTCCTCCCTGCTGAGTCCTCCGGGAGCTCACTTTTCGCTTTGGCAATTAGCAAAGCCCCTTCTCTGCCCCGCCCCCGCCCACTCCCTCCTGAGGCCCCGCCCTGGCTGGGGCCCGGGGGAAGCCCGGGGGCTGTAAGCTTTGCCAGCGCTGGCGCTGGGCAGCCTCCTAGCCTGGCTCCTTGAGCGGGTGTCCACCCGCGGCCTGGCTGCAAAAAGATCATCAGTCCTGTTAACCCTGGCTGCACTCTCCCGTCAGTTTGCTGGCTTCCTGATTGAGCCCAAAACCAGGAACCATCTTCCCCAGCACAGGCCTGGGCTGAGATGCCTGCCCAGGATATGTTTGAGCAGTCTACTCATCTCCAGGCAGGGATGGCACTTCCACATGGATGTTTGGGGTTTTTTATTGTTTTTTGGTCATTGGTTATTATTACATGACCTCCAGGGTAGGTGCTCCACAAAGGTAGTGAAAACAGGATGCATGATATACCCCTCACCTCCCATGCTGTCTTTCTCTTAAATAATAAGCACTGGTGAACTATCTTAGATTCTGTACCTTCTCTCCAGCCATGAACCTATCACTGTCTTTAACTCTTGAAAACTTCATTAGACAAATTAATGTGGTGAAGGAAGCAATATGAGAAAGCCTATTAATCTGATGAGCATGGAACTGAACAAACCCTATAGATACTTTCCCTTTGATTTCTAGCCTATCAATACCTACAGTGAGTCACATACACTCAAGATTATTGTTTTTATTGTATACTTCATATATTCATTGATTTTGGACTCGTTATCATTTTGTTGAAGTGTTAAACTATGGTAATAAACAAACTTTTAATTAACTTTTCCTCCTATGATACAAATATAACTTGCACTTGAGCTTTAGCTAATTTTATGTTCTAAAATTGCCAAAACAACATGATCAAGGTTTCTAGATTATTTACTGTATTTTCTACTATGTAATATTGTTCTATCTCTTCTGTATAAAGAAAATGAATGCTTGGGGCTCTTGGGTGGCTCAGTGTGTTAAAGCCTCTGCCTTCTGCTCAGGTCATGATCCCAGAGTCCTGGGATAGAGCCCCACATCAGGCTCTCTGCTCAGCATGGACCCTGCTTCCCTTCCTTTCTCTCTGCCTGCCTCTCTGTCTACTTGTGATCTCTGTCTGTCAAATAAATAAATAAAATCTTTAAAAAAAGAAAATGAATGCTTGATAACTAAATGAATGCTTTACTGAACAAATTAAATATGGCAATAGCATTTTATTTTATCATGCTTCACATATTAAACAATAATATTATATCACTAGTCTACAAATAATCTACTCGCATAGTCATTTGGAAGCTTTTAGCAAAAGAATTCTTCCTCCTGATTGTAGTATAAAAGCCACAGAAATATACAGAAGACTCCTAGGATAGAAAGTTAAATCCAGTTATCCGTGATGCCTTGAGTAGGACCTGACCTATGTATGTCCTGGGATGCACTAGTAACTGTTACATGTGATAGGATTATATTTAATATATACAGTTTCATTTACTTCACAAAGGACATATAAATTTGAGAATAAAATATTTGATGAATCTATAAAGTCTATATCTATTTGTAACTAATGTGGTAGAATTAAGATGTTAATTTGAAAAAAAAATCATTGAACACATACACATATTCAATTGTTTTTATATATATAAACAGCATTATTTATTTATGTAAATAAATGCATTGTCAGTAAAATCCATTTACTTATCAATCATCAGGGTAATTTTAAGTACTAAGAATAAGAAATATGTGAAAAGATAAGTGTTCAAGAGTGCAGTTTGTGGTAATTAATACAATATGATAGGCTCATGAAAAGGATATATTACTTGAACTTAAAAGCTTCTATAATTAAGCGATGACCACTTGAAATTTGTAATTAGTCTTGCTGCAGTTTTTCCTTGCACTTATTGCCCTTCCCCAGAAGTTCATTAAGAATTTCTGTGAATGTCCTTATGTTTAATCTCATTCAGAGATTCCACTGCTGCTCACAAAACAAAGCCAAAAAGAGAGGTAACTCTATGTGGCACTCCATCCACAACAATACATTCATAAATAATAAAAAGCTCTCTACTTCATTTGTTACCCATTCAGCTGATAATTTAAATGAGTAACTGAGGCCATTTTATCAGCACTTTTAATAGAATGCGACTCAGAAACTTCACAGTGTTATTTAAGAAGAAATGCTCACGTGTTAAGGTTTTTATTTTTTTAAATCAACAAAATAATTTTCAAATATTAAAAGCAAATGTCTCCTTTTCCTCCAAGTTTCCTTGCTATGTCAAAGTTACAAATAAATACATTAAAAACGTATTTTGAGTAGTAGATAAAAACAAAAGTTTTGAAACTGTGGGTTGAGTGTCTGGGTTAACTTGTATAAATATCTGAAATCAATGTATTTAGACTTTATTAGATTTTTTTTTAGACTATTTAAAAATACATGCTGAGATAATGACAACATTATTTTATTCATTTTAATAAATAAATTATTTAATTATGTTTATATATTTATATATTAAATTAATGATTTAATATTTAATAATCTAAATTTGAAATATTTTAAATTCTAAAAATATTTATTTAATTAAATTGATATATTTAATATAAATATTTAATAAATTATTTAATCATTATTATAATTATGCAATACATTATGTATTGTGTAATAATAGCATTTGAATAAATAAATAAATGTATTATTTACATTATTTTATTTTATTTTATTTTATTTAGTTGACAAAGAGAGGGAGAACGCAAGCAAAGGGAGCTGCAGGCAGAAGGACAGGGAGAATTAGGCTCCCAGCTGAGTAGAAAGTTCAACATGGGGTTCCATCCCAGGACCTTGGGATCACCACCTGAGTCAAAGGCAGATGCTTAAGTGACTGAGCCATCCAGATGCCCAAGGCTTTGTATTCTTCACTTCTAAATATTGATGCTCCTTCATCTCTGGAGTTAGTAAATTGATGTTGAGAATTCATATCAAAGTATTGATAGTAGCTGTTAAACAGAAACATGTAATTTAGGGGAAAAAAAGAGCAGAAGGAAGAGAAAGGCCAAAAGTCAAAAGCACATTAATATAAAATTTAATTAGATAAAAAAGCTGATATTCCTGAAGGGGGCTAATAAAAGAGCTGCAAAGAGCTGATAGGATTAGGAAAATTGTCCACTCCTGGTCATTTCATAATTTTAAACTATTCCTTATTAATAAATATACTTAGTTCCAGAAACACAATCACATAAGAACATTTCCACCAAGTTTCCTCTAACAGCATTTACAAATTAGACGTTCAAACAATGCAGTTCATTACATGTTGCATCTGTATCTTAAAGTTTAAACACTTTCTGTGACACATTTTCTAACAATTAAAATTAAAAAAAAATATATATATATACATATATATCTATGTATATATATATATACCTTATCCCTAAATGGAAAATATATATATAGAGAGAGAGAAACCTCATTCCTAAATGAATCCTTTCTTTGTTTAATAGCTTAAATAGGTAAATTAGCAACAACAACAACAACAAACAGCTAATATTATAGAGGTAGGAACAATTGACCTTTTCATTCATTGCTATTTTCTAAAAATTCCTATTTTATTTTTTTCTCAAGTCTGTCATAATAATTTTCTAAATCTCCTGCCTTTTTCAATTTTTTTCTTTTAGTGGAAATCTCTATTTCATATTTATTTTCTCTTTCTCCACTCTTTGCTCTAATAATTCAATGTATTATTAGATTTTCTGTTTTTCTCTTTATCCAGATATATCTTTTCTTTCTTTCTTTCTTTTTTAAATAATTTGATTTGCTGGCATTTTACATCAGTACATGCTTTCTTATGGATGTTAGAAATGTCTGTGGAACTACTAGAAGAATAAACTTTTTTACCTTTAAGAAGTTTACAGTCTAGAGTGCCTGGGTGGCTCAGTTGGTTAAGTGTCTTCCTTCAGCTTAGGTCATGATGCCAGGGTACTAGGATCCAGTCCTGCATCAGCTGCCTGCTCAGCAAGGAGTCTGGTTCTTCCTCTCCCTCTGCCCCACCCTCTCTCTCTAATAAATAAATAAAATCTTTAAAAAAAAAGACTTACTGAAATCTGAGACTGAATTACTAAATTCAGTCTTAATAGAAGACAGCTAAACAAAGCAATGATCACAACTGGAAAATTTAGCGAGATCATGGTTTAACATTTTTGGTTGACACAGGACCTCTTTCAGTAACAACTTTCCCTAAATATCAATTTCTTTTTAAGGCAAAAAATTTTGACAAGAAATCCAGATCCTTCTGATCATTTTCATATCAATTTAAGGTGACATCCTCAGAGTATATAATCAAATATGTAATTATTCTATCTGTTGCCTTGTATATTGCCTGTATCTTTTTCAGACTCAAAGTTCCATTGAGGTAGAGTTTTTTTTTTTTAAAGCAGAGATTTTTAAAGTGTTTGATATATACAAGATGTTTAATAAGTGTTTACAAAGCCTATGTATTACAGAAGCCTTAAACAGGCTTTAAAATAATGTACGTGATATTAGTGGTCATATCAAACAATTTTTAGGTTTCAGTCATGTAAATAACTACATTTCTCAGAGACAGAGAAACATACAAATGGTCTGGGTCCAGTAGGATAATGCTAGCATGTGTTGTAAATTCTCTTATATGACCTTATTCTTGCAAGAATTGGTTATGTGGCAGAAAAAAAAGGTATCACTATCTTATACTTTATTATTTAAAGAGATTTATGGAAGTCTTAATTTCTTACACTACCCCTTTGTTTCAGTGGACCCAATTTCCGTGGTAATGGTGAGAGGAAAGTAGGCAATTTAGGCAGCAGCAAAAATCTCCTACAAGGCACTATAAAATAAGGCTTGTTCTAGATCATGGGTCTGTCCAAAGGGGAATGTTAAGGGGGTAGAATGGATGATGGATGCATTGTAGACTTATAACTTTAAGATTAATACTGTTATGCCCCAATAATGGGTCTATGATTAAAGGAGTGAGACTGATGTAAAGCAAAGGTCAAGCAAAGCTTTATTTCATGCCAAGCGTCAAGAATCTAACCGAACGTTCGAACGTTCGGGGCCACACCTCTCATGAGAGAAGGCAACCCTTTGCTGTTTCACAGTCTAGCTTTTAAGGGCAAAGGCCATGCAGTCAGGCCTAGCCACGCACAGGTGACCAATGAGATTTTAACACACACAGGAAACTCCAAAGTGAGGCTAGATGACCAATTGAGGTTCAATTTACCCTAGTATAGACATTTGACCCAGCCTATTACACCTTGATTAGGATTGGTGCAAAAAAGTTTCCCAAAGGGCAGAGGAGTGGGGCATACTCCTTAGTATCTAGGGAGACAATATGCAAACACAGCCCCCCTCCCGCTGATTGATGTCTCCACCTGGCCTGACCCACCCTTGTATATGGGCTTTGTTACCTGGAGCTGATTTCCAGGACTTGTTTTTAAGTGAATCCCCTGGGGGAAGGGGAGCAAGGACAGTTTAAGGGTTAACCTCAATGAAAGCCTCTTGCTAAAATATAAAAATATAAAGTAGGTCCTTACATTACAACAACTCAGTAGGGAAAGTCCCAGTGTGGTGATAAAAGAAGTGAGGTAACTTGCATTGAACATTTTTTTTTAAAACGTGTAAGTTGTATTTTTCCGTGCCATGACATCATACCTTATCTTCATCTCTGTCTACTAGTTTAAAACTAGTTAAACAAATTCAACAATTTTTTAAAAAATATTTTATTTATTTATTTAAGAGCAAAAGCCAGAGAGTTAGAGAGAGAGCATGAGCAATATGGGGCTCGATCCCAGGACTCTTGATATCCTGATCTGAGACAAAGGCAGACACTTAACTGACTAAGCAAATGAGACTCCCACAAACTCAACAATTTTATAAAATTTTTATTTGTTGGGGTGCCTGGCTGGAACAGTCAGTAAAATATGTAAATATTTATCTTGGGGTTGTACGTTTGAAATCCACCTTGGGTGTAGAGGTTTTATTTAAAAATAAAATCTTTAAAAAAATTTTTTTTCATTTTTTTATTTAAGCCATTGTATGGCAGTGTTGATCACTATATTGTACACCTGAAACTAATATTAACCTTATTTTAACTAACTACAATTTAAATAAAAACTTTAAAAATAAAATAAAAATAATAATCATAAAAATAAAAAAGAGGAAAAATTATTTGGCAGGAAATTTTCTTAATTGCATTATTATTTATTATTATCATAGTCTGTGTGTGTCGGTGGGAAGTGGCTGGTATTACAGTGAGTTCCATATCTGTGTTACACTGAGGTCCATGTCTGTAGTCAGTCTTTTTTTTCTTTCAGTTTATTTTTAGGGATCCAAAATTCATTGTTTATGCACCACACCCAGTGCTTCATGTAAAAAATTCCCTCCTTAATACCTACCACTGGGCTCACCCAACCACCTGCCACCCTCCTCTTCAAAACCCTCAGTTTGTTTCTCAGAGTCCACAGTCTCTCATGGTTTGTCTCTCCCTCCGATTTCCCCCAGCACACTTCTCTCCATCTCCCAGTGTCCTCCACGTTATTCCTCATGTATTGAGTCTTATAAAAACTTTTATTTCTTTCCCTATTCTGCTTTGCATATGCTTACCTTAGATGTTAAAATGTTATAAACCTCTCCTGCCTGGTCCATTTTCTCTCTCTTCTCTCATGATTTCTCATGCTCTCCCTGCCAACCCCACATGCCTTACAATATCTGGATATGACTAATTTCTTCCTGAGCTACTTTATTCTACTCTGCCATATGGTTGCCCTTCCCTCTTCTGTACCATACCTTCTATCCCCTGCATTTGTGCTTTAACAATACCTAATTCTTTTCACTACATCTGTATCTTTGAGGTCAATACTCAGTAGTGCAATCGCTGGGTCATACACTAGCTCTATTTTACTGGAAAGAAGGGCCATATGCACCCCAGTGTTCATAGCAGCAATGTCCACTATAGCCATTCTGTTGAAAGAGCCAAGATCCCCTACAACAGACAAACGGATAAAGAAGATGTGATCTATGGATACAATGGAATATCACTCAGCCATCAGAAAGGATGAATACCCAACTTTTGCATCAACATGGATGGGACTGGAGGAGATTATGTTAAGTGAAATAAGTCAAGCAGAGAAAGTCAATCATCATATGGTTTCACTTATTTGTGGAACCTAAGGAATAGCATGGAGGACATTAGGAGAAGGAAAGGAAAAATGAAGTGGGGGGATTGGAGGGGGAAATGAAACATGAAAAACTATGGACTCCAAGAAACAAACTGAGGGTTTTAAAGATGAGAAGGATGTGGGGATGGGTGAGCCTGGTGATGGGTATTAAGGAGGGCACATATTGCATGGGGCACTGGGTGTTTTACACAAACAATGAATCATGGAACACTACTTCAAAAACTAATGATGTATTGTATGGTAACTAACATAACATAATTAAAAAAAAAAAAGGAGGGGGACAATACCTAACACTCAATCTTTGCTAGTTTCTTGTTTACCTCCTTTTAAGAGTAAGCTCATTAGTGTTTTTTTTTTGTTTGTTTGTTTGTTTGTTTTGTCTCAACTAAAAGAAGAAAAATAATACACATTATTTTGAAAACTTTTTGAACAGTGTACAAACGTTAGTCAAGTCCACAATGTCTCATCTCTTCTTCCTCCTAACATGGCTAAGTTGAAAAACCCTTTATCTGGGAAAAGATCATTCTCCAGCCACCTTGTGTAAGATTTTGGCTTTAGGTTAGATTATCCTTTCTTTCCTTTTCTGAAAATAAGTTGAAAATATTAATAGCCTCAGTTTCTTCTTCCAAAATATGACTGCTTCTTTACCAAGTGCAAAAGCAACCCATTTTGACCATATAAACAGCTTGGACCTACTTTTTTTGGCTCACTGTTTTAGTGAGACAAGTGGAGTGAAGATGACACACCATTTCCAAATGTATTAATAATTGGTAGACTATACTTCTAAATTGAAGATTTGTTGCCATTAAACTACGACCAGACTCGCTATAATTACAGAGGTAAATTCTTTATATTTACTATATTTGAAATTACCATATAATACCAAAATAAAATTATGATTATGTGAAGAGTCTGTAATATTAAGAAGATGACTTTGAAATGATTGCTTATCTAAATGAAATTTCCCATTTTATAATCTTGTATAAGCTTCCGTTGTCATTTCCTATTTAAAATCTATTAGAAGGCACTCTTATTTTCCCTTAAGTGGGAAGTCAAATGTGGAACAAATTCATCCCAAAGGAACTGATTCTATGTTCCACTGAAGACCAGGTGGCTTCCATGTGGCATTTTGCTTCTTGCATATTGTTCATCTCCTACAACAAATGGGGGTATGCTCTTTATTAAACTAATTCAACTCAATTAGAGACATTGTCTTCAAGGGATAACATCATAGAGACTAGAATCAGCATCATACTTTTGGGAAAATTGGGCCCAGGATTTTTGTTTTGTTTTGTTTTAAGATTTTATTTATTTATTTGACAGACAGAGACCACAAGTAGGCAAATAGCGGGGGGGGGGAGAAGCAGGCTCCCTGCTGAACAGAGAGCCTGATGCAGAGCTCGATCCCAGGACTCTGAGATCATGGCCTGAGCCGAAGGCAGAGGCTTAACCCACTGAGCTACCCAGGTGCCCCTGGGCCCAGGTTTTGATGGCTTCTTTCCTCAATCTTATAAAACCTATTTGAACTCTACTGGATGCCAGAACTGCTTAAAAATATTTGGTCCCTTGTAATTTTAACCTTCCAGTATTCAATGCACCTGATCCATGTAATATCCTATAGTATTCTTGTCAAATGAAGACTCTCAAAGTGTGTTTCTTGGGAGACACTTTTCAATTGGTTGCTTACATTTCTGCATTTATTATTGTTCTAGGCCATCCTTTGAAGATGGTTGTATTGATGGTTGTATTTAGACTTGGAAGACAGAAATAGTATCTTTTTTTTTAACTTAACCTGTTGTGTTTGCAAATATTTTCTGCCTCTGTTTTGATTCTTCTTGTGGGAACTGAGGCTCAGAACTGATATATAACTCCCATCCCTACACACACACAAACACACACACACACACAAATACTGTTAATATTCTGGCTACCTCTATTGCTGTGAATAATAAATTATATTATTTCTGAACCATGAGTCTTTGTCTTCTATCAACACCCAAGAAACTACGGCAGACTCATACACCAGCTTTCAAATAAGGGAAAATAATCTCAGATGCTTTATATTTTTTGATAGTGTTACCTACTTCTGAACATATGACTGAACACATATAAAGCTGGAGCCATGACCATTTAGAGCTTCTTCTGTGGAAGAACTATGCATTCACTAGTAAACAATAGTAGTTTCATCTTTTTTTTTTTTTTCCTCCTGGACACCATTTCCTCTCTCACACTGTTGCTCAAATAGGATGGAGTCTAAGGTCCTTTGAGGAAGGTTTTTTTAATGATTCAAAATAAAATAGGAAGAGTCTAAAGTGCTAAAAATACTTCTAGATAAAAGGTATAAGATAATGCCAGAAAGGATAGTAATTTTATCTAACAACTGCCTGTTCACCCCTTTTTTGTTCATTAACTAATCTCCAAATTCCTGACTAAATCCCTTTGTAAGCCAGAATGTGAGCTAAAAACTGGGATTTTAAAAAATTTTCATTTGAAATCCAGTTAGTTAACATATATGGTTGTATTAGTTTCATGTGTACAATATAACATATAGCACTCAGTGCTCATCATGACAAGTACTCTAATTAACCCCCATCACTTATTTAATCCATCACTCCTTTCAGATACCGTCAAGTAACCATCAGTTTGTTCTCTGTAATAAAATGTTTGTTTCTTGCTTTGTTTCTCTTTCTATGTCTTATTATTTCCCCTTTGCTTGTTTGTTTTGTTTCTTTTATTCCATATATGAGTAAAGGTATTTGTCTTTCTCTGAATGACTTATTTCACTTTTAGCATTATACTGTCTAGTTCCAACCATGTTATTGCAAATGGCAAGATTTCAGTCTTTTGTATGGCAGAATAATATTCCATTGTATATAGATACCACTTATTCTTTATTCATCAATTGATGGATACTTGGGCGCTTTCCATATCTTAGCTTTATAAATAATGCTGCTATAAACATAGGGGTGCTAGCATCCCTTTGAATAAGTTTTCTTATATTCATTGGGTAAATACACACCAACAGGTTTGTTGGATCACAAAGGACTTCTATTTTTAAATTTTATGGAAATTCCATACTGTTTTCAAATATGGCTGTATCAGTTTGCATCACCACCAACAGTTCACAATTGTTACTTTTTCTTTTTTTTTAAGATTTTATTCATTTGACAGAGAGAGATCACAAGTAGAGAGAGAGAGAGGAGGGAGCAGGCTCCATGCCTGGCAGAGAGCCCGATGTGGGACTTGATCCCAGGACCCTGAGATCATGACCTGAGCTGAAGGCAGAGGCTTAACCCACTGAGCCACCCAGGCAGTCCCCACAAGTGTTACTTTTTCACATCCTCTCCAACACCTTTTGTTTCTTGTAGTGTTGATTTTAGCCATTCTGACAGGTGTGAGGTGGTACCTCTTTCTAGGTTTGCTTTGCAATTTCCTGATGATACATGATGATGGCCATCTTTTCATGTATCTACTGAACATTTGAATGTGTTCTTTGGGGAAACACTTGTTCATGTCTTCTATCCATGTTTTTATTGGATTATTTGTTTTTGGATGTTGACTAAAAACTGGATATTAAGTAACACACAAGACAGGTTTCCTTGAGCTTAAATTTTATTTGCATGAGTATCATTAACAGGAAAAAATATGCATATGTGTATGTACAAGTGTGTTTATGTATACATCTATCTATCTATCCTCTATCCCCTGTCTTCTAACTGTGGTAAATCCTGTAAGGTGGGGAATGGGATAGTCTGAAGAAATATGCTGCTGGATATGCTGGGTAAGCAAATTTAATTGCACTCAGATGCATTGGATATAAGTGAATCACTCAAATGAGTTATTTAATATTATATAGAAACAAAGTAAAAGTTTATGTAGTTGAAAATAATAGGTAGTTAAAATAATTTTTTTGTTTGTTGTTTTTGTGTCTTTTTTTGTTTATATATACTATGGTGTGAATGTTTATGTCTTCCAAAATCATATTATGAAATCTCACTCTGGAAGTGCTAGTATTAAAACATAGGGGCCTTTGGGAGGTGATTAGGTCATAAGTGGGATTACAGTCCTTTTAAAGGAGACCCCAGAGAGTTCTCTTGCTTCATTCATCATGTACGTTTACAGTGAGAAGATAGCCATCTATGAGGAAGTGGGCTCTCCCTGGATCTGCCCATTCCTTAATCTTGAACTTCTCCGTTCTAGAACTGTGAGAAATAAATTCCTGTTCTTTATAAGCTATTAAGTCTATATCATGTCCGTTATAGCAGCCTGCATGCAGAAGGACACTATGACCTAAAATGAGAGCAATAAATATAAAGTTTCAGTAAAGTCAGTTGGTACAATGTTTTTTTTTTACTTAGAGAAGACATGCTGCTTCATGTTAAACCTTGATATTGTATATGTTTCTTGAAGGGCCACTTCTTACTCCTTTGTGTGTTTTCCACAAAGTCCAGGATGATGCCTTACATAAAGGTAATATTTTATAAATACTGTTGGAAATATATACTTCTCTAAAATCTTATTTTGCCTACAGATTACTTGGATCCACTTTGCCTTGTGTAGAATATTTGAAATATATTAAGAACAGAATGTCTCTCTAAATAACATTTAGAATCATCATTAGTTTATGACTCCTGACTCATTTGTTTATGCAGTGATACTTACTGCAAGGACACTGAAGTTTGTAATATAATTTTGAATTAATCACCAAGCTAGTTTATTTTAACTTATGAAAAAATAATTTCTCATGTTGGTTTAATTCTGCTCTTATGTTATGGTCATGACATTTTCATTAAAATAAAGTAGAAAATAGAAGTAAATAATAAATGAAAAATAAAAATTAAAAAATTAAAAAATAAAAGCAAATCTCTTGTGAAATGTTACACTTTTCTTACTTATTTTGTTTTGCTTTTCCTCTATCATGCTGGCAAAGCCGTATTTTGCAGATAGGTACAATTTTCTAGGTGCTAGGTTTGTTACTTTTGCTAAAATTTTCAAAATATAAGGAGTTGAATAGTCATGGATTGTTTATTAAACTCCTTATCTACACATATAAAAATAAAACAATAATGGTGACTTGGGTATTTCTAAAATTGTATTCTGTTTTTCCATATTATGGTTTACAATGTAATTAATAAAGATTCTGCATATATTAACATCCATCCCCTTCTATCTCATCTGTATGTCCATACAGAGCATGTATGATTTCTATTCATTGCTATGTTGTGGTGAAGAGATTGTCTGAAGTAGCCTATATTTATGCAGGTAGATCTTAAGCTACGGTGCTCTTGTTTATTTACTTGTTCATGATCAGTATGTCTGAAAGATGGTAACTATTGCATCAGGTGTGATGATTAAAAAATATTATTGGTGCCTGATACACTGTGATGAAATAGGTAAGTCGATTCATAATTGGTTAATTAAATTAGAAAAGAAATTCCTTTGGATTTGTTCTTTATTAAGAGTTTTTTTTTTTAACGAATGCCTTGGGATGTTTTTTGTGTAATATATATCACATGCCTCAACCTTTAAATTTGAATGTAGAAAAGAGTTATCAGAATGAGCCTAGAAAATATTGTTATGGGGGCGCCTGGGTGGCTCAGTGGGTTAAGCCGCTGCCTTCGGCTCAGGTCATAATCTCAGAGTCCTGGGATCGAGTCCCACATTGGGCTCTCTGCTCAGCAGGTTGCCTGCTTCTTCCTCTCTCTCTGCCTGCCTCTCTGCCTACTTGTGATCTCTCTCTGTCAAATAAATAAATAAAATCTTAAAAAAAAAGAAAACATTGTTTTGAAATATTTTTGTTCTGTTATATTATGTTAACTTAGGAAATAATGGTAGTTATTTTTATTAGCATTTCCTACTTTCCACATGCCCTTACAGATGAGATATCATGTTTTTCCTACTCTTTTTATCGTGGTTGTTATATTCTTCATGATCAATAACAATCAATGAAAATTCATAACATTAATTTTCTTTGGGAAAGTGATATTTTAGCAGGAATCCATGACCAAAAATTTTAGCTGTTGTTCTTCCAGGAGATGAGACTATCAATGTTCCCGAAATTTCAAGAAATAGAACTTATTAATTGTGTTGGTTGATGTTTATTGTCTCTGAACTTAGAGGTGCATAATTCAATTTAAAATTTATTTTGGGGGCGCCTGGGTGGCTCAGTGGGTTAAAGCATCTGCCTTTGGCTCAGGTCATGATCCCAGGGTCCTGGGATCGAGCCCCGCATTGGGCTCTCTGCCTAGCAGGGAGCCTGCTTCCTCTTCCCTCTCTCTCTGCCTGCCTCTCTGCCTACTTGTGATCTCTATCTGTCAAATAAAATAAATAAAATCTTAAAAAAAAACGGAGTGGACCTTATGGGGGTGCTTATCTGAAATTGAGGGACATTATAAAAAAATAAAAAATAAAATTTATTTTGAATTGAAAACAAGATCTTACTGAAGTTTAGGCATCCCACTTTATATCAGGCCTCCAGTACATTCTAATTTATTTATAGAAAATATCATAAACATGAATGACACTTTTCCTATTGCATTTATATGAAACTGCAATGACTCAAAGATGTCAGATTTGAAAAGCACTACCTTTCTATAATTTCTGTTTCCTAGGAGGAATGGATATACCATTTTAGCACAATTATCCAACAGTATTCAAAACCACCATGAATTTTAAAACATAGTTATTACACCCTAAAAATCAAGTATGAAAATGTATAAACAACCAAATCTCTATCTGTAAATGAATTACTCCACACAGACGGGTTTTAAAACTTTCTAACTTAAGGAATTTGATAGCACAGACTCAGGGTAGTAGTTTCAGTGCCTACAGTATACTTTCAGGGAGAGAGTAATGTAAGCTCTGAGTCACTTTCTGCCTAGAGATGACCTAATAGTGGTTCTGGCATTGTTTGTTTGTTTTTGAAAATACGTTCCTGGGCGTCATTCAGAAAATGCAGTTTGGCATCTATATAAATTAAGGATGATCTTTTTGAACTTTTGTCTTTCATTACATCAAATTAACATAATTGTACAGAAATTCCACTAAATTAAGCATTGTTAGGAAATGTGTAAATTGGAGCTACTCAAATTAGTTGCTCTTTGAACTATGTGCTGTTGGTTCAGGAGTAGATAAGGATTTTGAAGGCAAACCTAAATCATTGCTTCCTTTTTTGAGAGATTCTCAGCATATTTTCTTAAAATTAGCTGAAATAAACAATGTGTTTAGTCGCAAAGTGATTTGTATTTTTGCACAAACTCCCTATCTCCTTGAGAATTATAACAAATATTTCATGAAACATCATTGATCTTTACTTTGTTACACTGCTGTAAAGTACATTCAGAGTTGCCAGTTAAAGGTGTTAATGTTGAGATGAAATGTCATGCATTTTTCTTCACTTCCATGCAAATGAACACAGTAATTTATTAAGACACAATGAAGAAAAAAAAATTGACAATGAGTTCCAGATTTTAAAAATCACTTGCCATTCAATCCAAATTGTGAGTTTGATCGGTTACCGAACACTTTATAATGCACCCCCGGTAATTTTACAGAGATTACTTTTTTCTTACCAATTCTTGATTATTCTGTCTTGCAATGCAGAGAAAGCTAACTAATTTAAAATAAACTTCCGTTAATTTTGATTGTTATAAACTTAAAATTGACTAATTTCCATATACAGAGTTTAAAATGTTCACAATTTACATTAAATATATATTCTGTGTATACCTTGGAAAAATTATACTGAAAATTGAAATTAAAATGATGTTGTATATAGCTGCAAGAAGCCGCCTGTCCCATTTCATCTTACTATATAAGTTGTGTCAGGTAATTTATAAAATCCCTGCTGCATAACAAATCTATTTTTTGTTGGAATGGGTAGTAATGTTTCTTCTTATTTCGAAATAAGAGTTGGTCTATGAGTGCCTCTGCAACTGTATTTTCCCTAAGTGGCTTCATGGTCTTGAACTGAGAAAGCTCAGAGCATTAAACATCAAAGTAATATATTTTGACATAATTAGACATCAAGGAAATGCAATTAAAATGACACTGAGATATCACTACACACTTACCAGAATGGCTAAAATAAAATATAATGACAAGCCCAAAAGAAAAAAATATACCATTTGATGATACACAATGGCAAGTTGTACCATAACTTAACCATCTCAGACTAGTGTAGTGTTAAATTTGTTTTTCTAAGCCATGTTTTGGGTCACTTACCACTTTTCAAGGATATAAAGTGCTATCATTTTACTTAAAACTGTGAAATTTGGTCAGATTTAAATTTCAATTTATGTTAAAACATTCTGTAAACTGTGTTAGTCTTTGACATTTGTTCCCTCAGTTCAGTGAATAACACTATATCATATTCTGAAAAATACGCTAATTTTTATTTTGAAAAATATCCCTTTTTCCTCTTATGGTAATTATTAATATGAATTAATAGTAGAATTTGATATGGTCCAATATGACCATAAATACTTTATTGTATATTATCAAATTTAATAATGAATATAATGTACTTCTTTGGACAATTTTTAAAGACCAGTCTACTCTTAAAACAAAGAAAATGGAGATGCACTTCTTTAGTTCACACAAATTTCATTTTATTATATATAACCTCAGATAAATTTCAACAAATCATAATTTATTAAACTCATGTCTACTTAAAAATCTCATAGAAGAGTTAAACCATCAAAAATAAAAATAAACACACACAACACACACACATCACCCATGTATTGGCAAATCACAATTGCTGTAACAATACATTAGGCATTCCACAGTTAAGGGCTATCAAAATTTCCATCAGTGACAAAAAGATTTGTATCCAAATGGACTGATTTTCCAGAATCCAAGAAAAAGTCTCCTAGGATTTATTTAAAGGTAAATATTTGAACAAATACTTCTTAAATTTAGGAAATTCCAAACATACGATTAAAGAATATTTGCAGTGCAGACTATATTCAATCCTTCCTTCAAAATGTGCCTTTGAGTACATAATTCTGTTTTCTCGATCTAAATTGAGCTGTCTTCCGAGGAAGTTTTCCAAAATGTGTGTCTCTGTGTGATAAATGTTCTAAGACCTAACATGCCTCATTGTATTTTTACTATGCTCTCAAATTTAATCAATAATTTGGATTGATGTATAATACCTAGTTTCAAATATCTTTTCCATCTATAAAAACTCCCAGCTGTCTCTTTATATGCTATTACTATTGAGAATTGTGCTGTCAGTATTATTCTTGTACATTTTAGGTGATCTGTTCTTCACTTGGGCATCATTTATGCTCTTCTCTGTTTTTGATATTCTTAAAACTCACCATAATGTATACGAGTGGTTTTTAGTGTGTGTAGTTTTTGTTTTGTTTTGTTTCTGATATCTCATGTTTGGCATCATTTTAAGTCTGGTATCTTTTATCTTTCTTTAATTCTCCAAAATTTATCTCAGTACTTATTTAAATATTTTCTTTATTTTTTTTTCTCTTCTGCTGTATTTGGGCAGAAGTCATTAATTTGTTTGTTTGTTTTTCCCAACTCATTTATTTATTTTACAGCTATATTCATCTTAGTCTCCATTTATTGTATTCTTTATTTCAACAATTTTCACTTAATTTATATTCACAGTATAGTATCTTTCTTTTCCTTGTATATGTATATCATTATTTTATCATATACTTTTAAGCTATTTTTAAAAATATTTTATTTATTTATTTGACAGTGAGAGATCACAAGTAGGCAGAGAGGTGGGCAGAGAGAGAGGAAGGGAAGCAGGCTACCTGCTGAGCAGAAAGCCCGATGTGGGGCTTGATCCCAGGACCCTGAGATCATGACCTGAACGGAAGGCAGTGGCTTAACCCACTGAACCACCCAGGCGCTCCTTTTAAGCTATTTTTTAAAAGTACAGTCATTCTTTTTTTTTTCAAGATTTTCTTTATTTATTTATTTGACAGAGAGAGATCACAAGTAGACGGAGGGCAGGCAGAGAGAGAGAGAGGGAAGCAGACTCCCTGCTGAGCAGAGAGCCTGATGCAGGACTTGATCCCAGGACCCTGAGATTATGACCTGAGCTGAAGGCAGTGGCTTAATCCACTGCGCCACCTAGGCGCCCCTAAGCTATTTTTTTAATTCCTGTTCCAATAACACTTGGATTGGCATATAAAGTTAACCACATCATATTTTGTAGGTAAGTAATTGTACTTTTTATGTGCATAGTTATTTTGGTCCATGAGTTCAGCTCTTCTTAGGATCATCAAATCTCTGTAAAGTCTGGGTATGCTAGGATTTTCTAAGCAACAATAAAATACATTGAAACCTGGTAGCTTAATTATAATAATGTTTTCTTTCTCAATCATTCACAATAGTATTCCATTCTGAGTAGCTTCCTTCTATTTTGCAGCTATAGTGTTTGGAAAAACTTGAATTATGATATCACTGTGATAATGTGAATTAGTCAGGGTTTTTCAGTGAATCGGGAAGAGAAAAAAAGGAAGATATTCTCCAGGGCCAACTCTAGAAGTGACTATTAAAACATCTGTTCAAATTCAATTGAACAAAACTCAGAAATGCCATCTCCAGTGAAATACAAAAAAGATTATATATAGTTCTGGGCACACACATCTCATTTGACCCAATGATGTATATCAATGAAAGACTGAAGGCCAATCACCACTCCATGGGAGAATTTAAAAATAAATTTACTAATGAGGCCAAGAATTCAGAATCACAAATACATCAGAATAATAACTGCCTTCACTTGATGTTATTCTATAAGATAAATCCTATGATCAAGTTTCAATTTTAAATTCTTACAATTTTAAATTCTTAAATCGTTATGAAGAAGCATCATTTGGAGGGAGCAGTTTTCATAATTTATCATCCATCAGCCTTTTTTTAAAGATTTTATTTATTTATTGGACACAGAGAGAGAGAAAGAGAGAGAGAGAGAGAGAGAGAGAGAGATCACAAGTAAGCAGAGAGGCAGGCAAGCAGGGAGGGAAGCAGGCTTCCTTTTGAGCAGAGCCCGATGTGGGGCTGGATCCCAGGACCCAGAGACCATGACTTGAGATGAAGGCAGAGGCTTAACCCACCACCCACGTGATGAGAGAGCCACTCAGGTGCCCCTCATCCATCAGTCTTAATTGATTGGAGGAAAATGTGTGGAGGAATAATGCCTTAGGGATCTAATCTCTCTAAAGAATTTTCAAGTCTTTACCCCTTCAAGGTTTTTGTACAGTTCTGATAGCCTCTAAACATCCAGCGGATTTCTACAGTGACAGGCCTGTTAAAACCTGTCTTCAAACCAGGAATAGAGCTTGAAACATACCAGTCAAGGGCAACTTTGAGTCTTTTAAGGAATTTATCATCATTTCTTTGTTTTTGGTTAATATCTGAAATAGTTCCATATTACACTTGCATAATTTCTCCAGAGCTGACTTTGAAGGAGGCATTCAGTTCCAGCTAGTTCCACATTTTGGCAAGAACTATACTTCTATATTTAAAAAAAAACATATTTTAGGGCGCCTGGGTGGCTCAGTGGGTTAAAATCTCTGCCTTCGGCTCAGGTCATGATTCCAGGTTCCTGGGATTGAGTCCCACAGTGGGCTCTCTTCTCAGCTGGGAGCATGCTTCCATTCCTCTCTCTCTGGCTGCCTCTCTGCTTTCCTATGATCTCTGTCAAGTAAATAAATAAAATTTTTAAAAAAACATATTTTATACCAGTTATTCATATTATTTACTAAGATATCACAATACAAATAATACAAACAGTTGCTCTTTATTAATACCTTCAACCAAGATCATAAAATATGTCATATTTTCTCCAAAAATTTTATATCATCTGATAGGTCAGATATATATAAAATTACATTTAAAGTTTTAAAAATATCAGCAAATATTTTCATTTAATAGCAATTTTGAAAAGAAATCTACTTTTCCAAACACGACTTTTTTTTTAAAGATTTTATTTATTTATTTGACAGAGAGAGATCACAAGTAGGCAGAGAGGCAGGCAGAGAGAGAGGAGGAAGCAGGCTCCCTGCTGAGCAGAGAGCCCGATGCGGGACTCGATCCCAGGATCCTGAGATCATGACCTGAGTCGAAGGCAGCGGCTTAACCCACTGAGCCACCCAGGCGCCCCCAAACACGACTTTTTATCCTATTTATTTTGAATTTTGTCAACAACTGATAAAATGTTTAGCGAGACTATAAATGTTAGATCGACAAAAATGATTAATAGATGTAGGTTCAAATTATTATGTTCCATTAAAAATGATTTAGTCTTTAATGAACATCTGTTTGGTAATATGTTGTATCCAGATATAGTAAATTAAAGACATATATAAAATTACAGGGAAATGACATCTTCCGTTCCATTATGAGTAGAGCTTTTAAAATGCTATTTGTCACAACCTGTCATCTTGTCATTATGTAGCATTATGTAGAAATTAAAAAATGTATACTCTTCACTTCGAAGTCTTTTGGAAATCTAAAATATGACTTTCTATGGTTTGTGTCTCCATATTGCTTTATTGCCAGTTAAAACAAATCCACATGCTTTGATTCAAAGGTAATAAATTACTCTTATTTGGAAAAAGGATGTTTATTTTTGTTCTCTCACCCTTAGCAGGTGGTTTCATTTTAGCACACTTCAGAGTTATAATTTCATGCTTATTAAAAACATTTATTTTGATCTACATAGATGAATGAAACTTTATTTTATTAAATTATTTGCCAAAAAATCTGTGATTTTTAAAAATGTATTTCCTTTGAAGGGTTATTTTAGAGCATTCAAAGATGATCTAAGAGTGTGGTATTATGCAGTTTTTAAGTAGGTATGAAATGGTTAATTATAGGATTGTTTCTTTAAGGCTTATGTATATTGTCCATTATATGCTATAAAATATTTTGAAAGTAAATTTAAGGTATGTTTTACGTAGTTTATTTTATGGAAAAAAATATTGAAATGACTTATGAAATTCAGTATACTCTCAACATTAATTCATTTTGAAATTTACCAGTTGTGTACTGAACTTTTATATGGCAGATATTACTTCAGACTACACTGGTAAATGAAATACTTGGCTTTGTAGAACTTTTATTTTAATGGGTGAGACAATTCAAAGCTATAAACCTTAATAAAAATGGCATAGTGCATTCAAAAAGGAAGAGTACAATGGGGAAAAAGAAAAATTCGATCAGGGTGAGAAAAATCAAGGTTGCTAGGCAGGGGATGGGGAGTTAAAATTTTAAATAGGAAGATCAGGGTAGTTACAATGAAGCTGACAATTGAACAAAGGTATGGAAAGGTGATGAATTTGCCCAGAACTATCAGCAATAAGGTCACTCCAGACAAAGGAATTGGCTATCTTGAAGGCCATAAGGTTGGATCATGCCTGGCATATCTGAGGAATAGCAAGGAGGCCACTGTGAGTGACTGAAGAGTAGCAGGGAAAGAGGTCACAGAGGTTAAATGACTGGCTAGATCATGTAAAAGCTTAGAAGTCATTGTAAAACTCTGGCTTTTATATTTGGAAACTTACTGTGTGATAGAATTTCTGCTAATAACTGAGAGTTCAAATGTCCATAAAATTTCAAGGATTCTTATTCTAGTAAGACAGAATAAAGAGAAAGAGTTCATATTTTCACATGGTGTAACAAATGCTCGGAGATACAAGTGTAGGAAGCTATGGGACCACAGAAGAAGGCACTAAAATCACACCATATATTTGATGACTGTGACTATATATAAATTTGTATTTTCTAGATTTTTTGTAGTCATGGAATCACACAGTATATACAATTCATTGCCTGGATTTTCTTTTCTCAGCATCATTACTTTGAGAATCTCCAATTGTTTTTGCTCTATTGATGGACATTGATGAACATTTCCACTGTTTTCAATTCTTAAAAATAAAGCTGCTATGAAATTCATATACAAGTCCTTGTATGAACATAGGGTTTGTTTTTCTTGGTTAAATGCCTAGAATAAAATGGCTATTTGTGTAACTGCAACATATTTTTCATTTAAAAAAATTTTGAAACTATTTTCCAAAGTGGTTGTATCATGATATATGCCAACAACAGTTTAGATTTTTTGTTGCTTCTCAATCTAGCTCAGACCAAGTACAATTAGCCTTTATAATTTTAGCCATTCTAATAGATATGTAAGCATGGCTCATTATGATTTTAATTTTTATTTCTTTAATGTTTAAATGTTGAGAAATTGGCCATGTGCTTATAAGCCATCCATATACTTTTGGTGACATGTCTCTTCCATTATTTCCTTCACATGTAAAATTGGATACTCTGTTTGGTTATTAGTAAGGTTTTTTATTTTTATTCATTTTTAAATAATCAGAGTAGATGTCCATTCTCAGATATTTAATTTGCAAATCCCTTCTCCATCTTTATGGTTTCTCAATGGAGCTTTGATAGCTGTGTCTTTCAAGAAATATGCTACTTCTTTCCTGGTACACGGAGGTATGACTACAACATTATCAATGTTGACCTTTGCAAAGAAAATCATGGCTTAAGATATATGTAGTCTGCAGTTGTTGGGAGTGTTCACCATCCTTGCCTCTAACTCATCTCTCACTGCCCACACATTCAGGTATAGGGGAATATTGATTGACAAAATATTAATTGCCAAATAACACTATTTGGAGAATAAGAAAAATGCAGGCACCTGATTATATAATATTCCTTAAATAAAATATGTTTTTATAAGTGCTATTGGAAGTAAATTCCTCAATACTTTAATCACACAGAATGATGGAACCCTAGATTTTTTTCCTTGTATTTACTAAGAAAATGATCATGCCTCAAGTATATTAAAATGGAATAGGGAAAATTAAAAATTGTTTTAAGTTGATTTGCGTGTGTTGTGCGTATGTGAGAGAGAAAGTGAGAGAGAAAGAGAAAGAGAGAAAAAGAGAAAGGGAAAGACAGAGAGGTGGCTGCAGTGAATTGATGAGTTGGAAGATAGATTTTAAAGTTTTGTCTTTTGCTTTCTACATTTCCTTTTCCTTAGGTTCAAGAGAACAATCAGTAATATCTCAGATGCCTGCTGGTAACATCAGCAGAAAGAGTTAGAGGTTCCTAGAAAATTAAAGAAGAGATATAGTTTTCCTGACATAAGAAAAGTCATTTTTTGTCCCCAGCTATTTTCAATGATCTATACCCCACCTGTGTACTTGCCCAAGCACACTTCTTCCAAAACTTCCTGGGAGGTTCTTACAAAGAAATGCAAAAACCTCACTCCTTAAGGATTTTGAGGGAACAAGGCAATGGGAAAACTAACAGTCACCACCAGACCAGGAAATAGCCTAAGCTATTGAGACAATAAATCAGTGGTAAAACTCCTAGTGCTATTTCAAAAGTAATCAAGGCCTTGCATTCCTTGTCCCAGAAAATGAGCCCAAGACCCCATCTAGTTTATATCTGCTCTTGAAGACTGCAGAGTTCCTTTCCCTTGTCTAACAGTTACCTCTGCTTTATTCTAACGTTGACGTTTCTGCCCTCGGTGGAATACAAGCTTCATTCAGGTGAACATGCAATACATATTGCACAAATACATATGTGGATGTGCATGCATCCACAACCTTATGACCAACCATACACGGGATAATAAAACTCTCCCTTCTGAGTATTCATCTTAAATACTAAATAAAAATCTCTCTCCTGTTCAAACAGTCAAGGCTTTGGAACTTATTCCCTGTGAACTCCTTGTATGTTGTAAACAAAGATTCCTTTGTTTGACAACTCCACCTGTTTCTGTGATTCACCAAAGTCTGACCTCAGTTAGTTCAGTTACTGTAATGTAATATCAAGCATATCTAGTTAGTTGATCATTTTGTTCAAGTCTTACATATCTTACCAATGTGATGACCATTTGTCTATGTAATCTTAAAATAAGGGTGTTGAAATTATTTTCCATTTGTCGTCCAAGGTAGAAGTTATGATTTTTGTTCTTCGTTTTTCCCTATATATCCCCAAATCTGTTGTTACGTATTAAAAGTCAAGAATTATTATACTCCCGGGGCACCTGGGTGGCTCAGTGGGTTAGGCCGCTGCCTTTGGCTCAGGTCATAATCTCAGGGTCCTGGGATCGAGTCCCGCATCGTGCTCTCTGCTCAGCTGGAGCCTGCTTCCTCCTCTCTCTCTCTCTGCCTGCCTCTCTGCCTACTTGTGATCTCTCTCTGTCAAATAAATAAATAAAATCTTTAAAAAAAAAGAATTATTATACTCCCTGATGAATTCATCCTTTTACTCTTCTGTAATTTTGACTTGATCTTTATGTTAGATAATGAAATTTGCTTTAAAATCACTTTTCATTATCTTGATATAACCACCAAAGTTATAGTGTGATTAGAGTTAATATAGCATATTTTTTCTTTTACTTTTTAAAGCACTTCTATATTGAATCCTGACAAAGAAACAAAACAGCTTTTTAACTCTGGAAGCATCTTTCTAAATTATCTTTTTTTTTTTTTTAATGAAGCAGTAGCAATTTTTGTTAAGGGACCTAAACTGAAAGTAGGTTTAGAAATTTATTTATTTTTTTATTTATTTAGTAAAAGATTTTATTTTATTTATTGACAGCAAGAGAGAGAGAGAGAGAGAGAGAAGAAGCACACAAACAGGGGGAATCATGTGCAAAGGGAGAGGAAGAAGCATGCTCCTTGGGGTGCAAGTAGTCCCATGCAGGGCTGGATCCCTGTACACTGGAATCATGACCTCAGCCAAAGGCAAACATCTGCTTAAACAACTAAGTCATCCAGGCACCCCTAGAAAATTAAAAAAAAAAAAGACCTTTTAAAAACATTTTGTTTCTTTCTTGTTTTTTTTTTAAATATTTTATTTATTTGACAGACAGAGAGACAGGAAGAGGAACTATAAGCAGGGCAGAGGGAAAAGGAGAAGCAGGTTTCCCACTGAGCAGAGAGCCTGATGTGGGGCTCCATCCCAGGACCCTGGGATCATGACCTGAAAAGAAGGGACACTTCTTGGAGGAAGCCACCCAGACACCTCTTTTCTTTGTTTTTAATATATGGCAACTGATGCTTCCCAGCCACGAGGAGCATATTACCCATTGATTAAATCTTTGATAACAACCTATTTAAAAAGGTGTGTAAATATATACTTACTCAGATTTATACACTTTGTGTTTTCTTCATAGTTTGGGGCTGGACCCCATGGTCACAACACTGCTTCCAGTCTTTGCCTTCCCATCTTTTGATACCAGGTATTTGGTCAGCAAAGCAAATTAGTATCAAAATTAATAAGCCCTTGGCACCATATCTCTGGAGCAGGGCTTGCTCTTAGCCAAGGCCCAGAGCAGTTGACCTCCCCTTGTTAGTGCTATAGCCCCAAGGACTAGGTCCCTGCCACCAGAACTCAGTCTTACATGTTATGCTAAGCAGACAAAACCAAAACAGGAAAGCTCTGACAGCTTTCACTGGCATGCCTCATCTCCAACTCCCTCGACGTCCAGGAAGTACCAGATGACAGGGAGGGGTCTTGGTCCAACATATGGGAGGGAAGGAAGTAGCCACGAGCAAGTACCTGCCTCTCTGTTCCTTTCTTTCATGAGCAGGTTGTAAGGAGGAGGAAGAGGAAGGGGAAGAGAGGTGAACTTCAAGGGGTGAAGGCCTCAGGTAGGCAGCTGGCTCCTGCCAGTAGGAAAGGGACAAAGGAGAAGGCAGTGAGTCTTGCAGGGAGGGTGGGGGGTAAGGGTTACAGCTTATGATGGAATCTGGACAGGAGTAATAGGGATACTAGTCATTTGAGTCCACCATTGGCAAGCTGGGCTGGGTGTCAGGGCAGATAGGCCTTCCTGGGCAACGGCACATGAGAGAAAGTGGAATTCTACTCTGAGGAGCAGGTGGAGCTTTGGGTGTTGGGAAAGCATAGACAGTATTGTTCCAGGGCCAAGGACAGGTCCGGGTACTCCTGGTTGGAGGTCAAGGCCACAGTATGATCCAGGTCTTCTACCAGCAGCTTGAAGGACCACATGCCAGCCACCCCTCATTATTGTGTCTAACTCTCTGGTGCACTTATTGGCTTATCCATCAAATGACTCCTTCAGCAGCTTAAAAACCACCTCCACAGGCACTCCAGGATATGGGAGGCTTCCAGAGTGAAAATTTTGCACAGGATCACCCCAAAAGACCAGAAGTCACTCTGGTGGATGTAGATCTGGTCAAACGTGGCCTTAGAGACCATCCACTTCACAGGCAGTCCACTATTGGTTCTCATTTTATAGTAACTGATGTGGTGATATCTCTGGCAAGGCTGAAGTCTGAGATCTTCATCATGTTGTCCTTTGTCACCAGCACTTCCCTGGTGGCCAGGTCTTGGTGTATGCACTTCTTGGAGGCAAGGTACTCCATGCCTCAGGCTACCTGGTAGGCACAGGATACCGGGTGCTTGGAGGAGAGTTGCTCTGCTGCATTGTGGCTGATATTGTAACAGTACTCCAGGTCAGGAGGCCTCTGGGCCTGCAGGTACTCCTGTATGTTGTCTTTGGAGGCATATTCCATGATAGTGTATGAAGGACCATCCTGTGTGCAGGACCCAGCAGGTTGATGGTGTCCTTGTGCTGTCCAATCATCTTCATCATCTCCATTTCTGAGATTAGGTTTGACAGGTCTTTCTCTGCTGCATCTGACTTCAACATCTTCACAGACACTTTAGTCAAATGGTTGGATTTGTCTTTGTCCAGCCCAATGGCCTCCTCCAACACCACCTGCCCAAAGTAGGCCTCTCTTAGGGGTCTGCCTAAACTGCCTACAACCAGCCTGCCTCAAGGCAGTTATGAACTCTAGATTATCCTCAAAAACATTAAACCACAAGCTAAAAATTCTCTTCACTAGGTCTCTGTCGCAGGTCTAATTTTCTTATCTTTCATCATTTATCTTTTTCCTAATTCTTATTTTCAGTATAGTTTATTTGGCTTCCAGGTGTTTCCCCGGGTTTCTGTATGCTGTTTCATAGGGAAGAATTATCCTGTCATAAAATTATTTCTTGAGCATTCATTACATCTCTCAGTTAAAATGGGTTCTTTTATGGTATTGATTCATTTGAGTTTTCTCAAAATGGGAAGAATTTTCAAAATGGTGTTTTCCTCAAGGTTCAGAGTATGTCTTATCCTCATCTTTACTCTTTTTGAAATTCACTTTTCAAATTCTTGTCCCTCTTTTTATCTTTTTAAATTAAAATGTTTTCTTTTTACTATTTTTTTATTTGAGTGTAGTTGATAGTCAGTGTTACATTGGTTTCAGGTTTTCAATATCTCCATACATTATTCTATGATCACTACAAATATAGCCACCATCTGTCACCATATAACACTATTATAATATCATTGACTATATTCTCTACACTGTCCCATATCTCTTTTTAAAATCTCTGATTTTTATGTTTTCTGTTATTCCAATTTTCGACCATCATTTTACTTGGTTACTTTAATAAAATATGCCTGATTACACACTCTATGCTGAAAACCATAGCATTTGATTTATAGTCGTCTTCTTCTTCTTCTTCTTCTTCTTCTTCTTCTTCTTCTTAATTAACATATAATGTATTATTAGCCCCAGGGGGACAGGTCTGTGAATCACCAGGTTTACACACTTCACAGCACTCACCACAGCACATACCCTCCCCAATGTTCATAACCCCACCACCCTCTCCCTAACCTCCCCACCCCCCCGGCAACTCTCAGTTTGTTTTGTGAGATTAAGAGTCTCTTATGGTTTGTCTCCCTCCTGATCCCATCTTGTTTCATTTACTCTTTTTCTGTTCCCCAAACCCCCCACATTGCACCTCCATTTCCTCATATCAGGGAGATCATATAATAGTGCCTTTCTCTGGTTGACTTATTTTGCTAAGCATAATACCCTCCAGTTCCTTCCATGTCAACGCAAATGGCAAGATTTCATTTCTTTTGATGGCTGAATAGTATTCCATTGTGTGTGTATATATATATATATATACAAACAAATATCATTCATTTGTTGATGGACATCCTGGTTCTTTCCATAGTTTGGCTATTGTGGATATTACTGCTATAAACATTTGGTGCACGTGCCCCTTTGGATCATATACAGTCTTCTTTACCTTTATCAGAACCCCAGGAAGCTTTATTTATTTATTTACTCACATAAACAGATGATCCAACACAACGTTTTTTGATGTTCAAATGTATTATAATGTCTTACCGCTTAACACTATGCTTACTGCTCTCTTTCACTGTCTGACTAAATCCTCATCATCACTATGCCATTTAATGAGAAAGAACATTTGAACTCAGAGTTCTCTCCATATCAGGGAATGAAGACTCCACCCTTCTGTTTGTGCAGGTAAAATAAATGTTGATGTCTGTCCTGCACATACCCCATCCTGTTCACCAGAAGATTCACCATCAAAATATATACACAATGAAAACCATACCTCACCACTTCTATTACCACCCAGCATGCTAAAAACACCATCATATGTTCCTGAATTATTGACTTGATTGATAACCCCACTTCCACACATACTGCACTCCTTTCTCCATGCAAATTTATTTTGGTACAGCAATTTAACCTAAAAATCAAGTCATATGATTTTATTCTGCTGTTGAAAGACTTTTGGTATCTTCCCCTTTCATATTAAATAAAAACTGAAGGCGTTTCAATGTACTAGAAGGTCATACATTAATACGTTCTTCCTCTCTCCACCACTATGAACTCCTCATTGGCCTCCTTGCTTTTCCTCAAAAGTAACAGACAAGTTGTTCACACAAAGTCTATATACTTACTTGCTCTGCCTAGAGCAATCTTTTCCTTTAATATTTGTATAACACTCTCCTTCACTTCCTGGGTCTTTGTGCAAATAGCATCTCATAAATGAGATATAACCACCCAACACAAAATAAAATTAACTTTCATCCCAGCATTCCCCAATGGCTTTTACCTTTCTTGTATTTCTTTGTATCACTTATCACCATCAACCATCAATTATTATTCTATTACTGGTTTATTTTCTTATTTGAGACAGAGAGAGAGAGAATTGGGAGGGTGCGCAGAGGAAGAAGAAAACACCCCACTGCCTAGAAAGCCTGCTGGGGAGTTACATCCCAGGACCCTGAGATCATGACCCAAGCCAAAGGCAGTCACTCAATGGACTGAGCCACCCAGGTGCCCCTCTATTATTGGTTTATTTCACTATTATATTTCAAAAGAATGTGAGCTCTTTGTGGTCAGGTATTTTATATGTTTTATTAACTGAAGTATTCTCAGAAAGGTAGCTGGAAGATTGTAAGGGCTCACTAAACTGTATTTTGTTGTTATTATTGGGCTCCTTTATGGGCTTTACCTCTTACGCTAGAAGTCTATCCTTCAGATGTAAGCGATAAGAATAGAGCCCTGCTGCCTGTTCAAATGTGTAAAAAGCCTGTATTAAGTGGATATTTTAAAAGCTAAATGAATGGCTTAATAGTTGTATATAGGGGGAAAGGGAACATATTTTCCACAGTTTAGAAGTGGAGTTCTTTTATAGAGTTCTTGTACAAGCCTACACTATGGAACGATAATGGGCAGTTGTACATTACAATTATACAAACACTTTGGTAATTTATATCCTTTTTTTGTAATTCATGACTGGATCATTTAATTCCTTAGGAGCATTATAGCATTTCAACTTTTCATGTTCAATAAACTTATTGGGGTTGCTACCTTTTTTATTCAAATGGAGAAATAGTCATGATTTAATCTAAATAAAGTGTTATTGATTGTGTTGTTTTCTAGGAATGAGTCGCACATGCTAGTTTAAAAGTTTTGTAAATTCCCAAGTCTGTCACTGATAAAAGCCTTTTGTAGATTAGTAACTTGATCAAAACGGAAAAGTTATGTAACACCAATTGTTATACTATCTTTGTTTCCATCTTGCATTGTAATAACACCCATCTTAACTCTATTTAAGACAAATCATTGCCAGATGCATTTCTGGCATTGATTGCATGATATGAAACCTAGTATAACTAAAAGTTTTTGGTTTTAGTAGCATATAAATCAATTTAGAAAAATATATGTATTTGAATATAAGATAAAGTTTTAAATTATTTGGCAATAGTAAACTAAACTTTTTTTTTGTAAATTTTTATTTTCTAAAATTTCATTGAGCTCTCTTGAAATAAGAAACAAGTTACAAAAAATTAAGGTTTATTTACCCCAATTCAAAATTATTAGGAATATAATCATAGAGGTTGAAGTATTTAAAATATTGAACCCAAAATGTTTTATTAGGTAAATTCATGAATGCTGAGCATTCACTGTTAAAATATACTAATACTATTGATAGACTGGTAGAAGCCTAAAATCAAATATTTATTAAATATTTATATCCATATCTTTTCATAGCTTGGTAATTCATTTCTCTAGCATTAAATAATATTCCATTGTTTGCATGTACTACACTTTATTGGACCTTTCACCTATGGAAGGATATCTTGGTTGCTTCCAAGCTTTTGTCAGTTATGAATAAAACTACTATAGACATCTTTGTGGGTATAGATTTCATCTTCTTTGGATAAATACCAAGAGCTGCTACTGCTGAATCATCTGGCAAGAATATGTTTAGTTTT
This sequence comes from Mustela nivalis, assembly GCF_964662115.1. NCBI lineage: Eukaryota > Metazoa > Chordata > Mammalia > Carnivora > Mustelidae > Mustela > Mustela nivalis. The sequence continues at coordinate 76,561,735 of NC_139040.1, forward strand.
GTAAGAAACTGCCAAGTTGTTTTCCATTCTTTATTCTCAATAGACATGGAAGAACATTCCTGTTGCTCCACATCCTCACCAACATTTCGTGTTCTGTTGTCAGTGCTCTGGATTCTGGGTATGTACTGGTGTCTCTTTTTTGTTTTAATTTGCATTTTCCTGATGACATATGATGTGAAGCATCTTTTTATATGCTTATTTGCCATCTGTAATATTTTCTTTGGTGAGGTATCTGCTAAGGTCTTTGGCTCATTTTTAATCAGGTTTTTCCCCCATTGTTGAGTTTTAAGGGGTCTTTGTGTATTTTTGATTAACAGTCCTTTGCCAGATGTGTATTTTGCAAATTTTTTCTCATAGTCTGTGCTTTGCCTTTTCATTCTCTTGGCATTGTGTTTCACAGAGTAGACATTTTTAAATTCAGTGCTTGTGCTTTTGTAGCTAAAGTTATTGCGAAAACCAAGGTCATTTAAATTTTCTTCTATATTACCTTCTACATGTTTCATGTTTAGGTTTATAATCCAATCTGAGTTAATTTTTGTGAAGAGTGTAGGATATCTGCCTGGATTTATTTTATTTTATATTTTTAGATTTAGCTTCACCATTGCTACAGAACCATTTGTTTAAAAGATTGTATTTTGGGGCGCCTGGGTGGCTCAGTGGTTTAAGCCACTGCCTTCAGCTCAGGTCATGATCAGGGTCCTGGGATCAAGCCCCGCATCAGGCTCCTGGCTCAGCGGGGACCCTGCTTCTCTCTCTGCCTCTGCCTGCCTTTCTGCCTGCTTGTGATCTCTGTCTCTCTCTCTGTCAAATAAATAAATAAAACCTTTAAAAAAAAAATTAAAAAAAAAAAAAGATTGTATTTTGCTCTCTTGTATTGCTTTTGCTTTTCTATTAAATATAAAATATAATTGATAATATATATTCTGTTGCTTTAATCTAGTCTTTCTGTGGTATTACAATATCATGCTTACAATTATAGTTATGGTAAACTTTTTTTAAGATTTTATTTATTTATTTGACAGAGAGAGAGATCACAAATGGGCAGAGAGACAGCCAGAGAGAGAGATGAGGAGAAGCAGGCTCCCTGCTGAGCAGAGAACCCAATGTGGGACTCGATCCCTGGCCCCTGGGATCATGACCTGAGCCGAAGGCAGAGGCTTAACCCACTGAGCCACCCAGGCGCCCCATCGTTATGGTAAACTTTGAAGTCAGTCCTCAGTCTTTGTTCTCCTTCAACACTATGTTGACTATTGTGAGTCTTTGCCTCTCCATATAAACTTTAAAATAAGTTTGTTAATATTAAAAAAAAGAACTTGCTGGAATGCATTAATTGTAGAGATATACTTGGAAACCAGTGACCTCTTGAGCTTAGCAGGAGATAGACCATGGACATCAGTTGTCACAGTGGTGCCTCTGGCAGAACCTATTGCAAATCCCAAGGCAAAATGAGACCTCAAGGATCTGAGAGAATGTCTAAGAAGTACTTGAAACATCCCTTGGGTATGGTTTATTGAAGTGTCCACCTGTCTGAAAGCTGGGGAATCTAGATAAGGGAGGGAAAATTAGTTATGATAAAACATATCAACAAACATCAATAAATTTTGTAAAACTAAATGTCATGGCTCATATACAATATGACCAACAGAGGGACCATCAGAAGGAAAGCATCAGTTATGTTTATTGTGAAATTTTTTATTCAAAATAAAGCAATGTGAGGGTAAGACACAATGAGAAAATTACCATTTTTTAAATGGTAAACATCTTACAAAATGGAATAGGTTTTATATTCTAAGTAGTATATTGAAAAGTAAAACATTGGGGCGCCTGGGTGGCACAGTGGGTTGGGCTGCTGCCTTCAGCTCGGGTCATGATCTCAGGGTCCTTGGATTGAGCCCCGCATCGGGCTCTCTGCTCTGCAGGGAGCCTGCTTCCCCCTCTCTCTCTCTCTCTCACTGCCTGCCTCTCTGCCTACTTGTGATCTCTGTCTCTCAAATAAATAAATAAAATCTTTAAAAAAAAAGAAAAGAAAAGTAAAACATTAAAAAATAAAATTTCAATGAAAAAAATTATTTAATTTTAAAAAAAGGTTAAAAATAGCAGAACCATTTTTCTTATAACTGGAAAATACACTGTATATACATCTATCAAAATAACTTGTCATGGGGGAGCCTGGGTGGCTCAGTAGGTTAAAGCATCTGCCTTCGGCTCAGGTCATGATTCCAGGATCCTTGGATCGAGGCCCACATCGGGCTCTCAGCTCAGCAGGGAGCCTGCTTCCTCCTCTCTCTCTCTGTCTGACTCTGCCTAATTGTGATCTCTGTCAAATAAATGAATAAAAACGTTTATAATAAATATTTGAAAAATAACTTCTCATGTCTGGAATCAGGAGCATATGGAAAAAAATAATAACTGAGGACAATACTTTTGCCATGTTTTGTGCCTTGCTAATATTTTTAAACAGTCAGGCAAATTTTAGCCTTATTGAAATACCTGCTAAGATACCTGCAGTGCCTTTTGGAGCCCTATGACTATAAAAATTAATTGCAAATATTCAAAATGTTTACTATGGTGTCACTATTTAGGGACTCCACCAAGTATGTTTCAGAAGTAAGCATAACTGTTACTCTTCCATAAGGCAAAAGGGCATATTTTCAGGAGTTCCATCTGCTGTACCAGGAGGTGAATCAAGTAATGATTTTTGTCTATAAAATAATTCACTTTTCAATCTAACATTCCTCATTCCACATTATAATAATAAAAACCAGGAGGAGACTAAAACAAACAAACAAATACAACTACAACAACCAGCTTTTCCTACAGTGGAAAAGTAAATATAACCTTAGGAGTAGCCTGAAATTTATTTTTAAATATTTTTAAGATAAACGTTTTTGTTAGAAAACCATATATTTTATATTACTAAGAAATAACAGGCAACGTTTTATTAACTTCTAAAAAGTCTAGTTACTTATATTTATCTATTAACTCATCTCTTTATGAAGTAGAACATGATCACACCTCTTGTATCTACCCAAGTTTGTATGCTTTGGTTGTTTTATGTTTGCTATTTCCTTGCTTAATTTTTACAATATTTGATACATAATAGTATCTTTAAGTCCATCTATGGTTTCACAGAATTTGTTTGAACTTCATAAAAATGTACCATACTTTTTGCACTGTCCTTGTTTTACTTCTCTATTAGCTTTCCAAGTTTTATTCACTTTAGAGTGTGTAGCTATCATTTATTTTTACTCCTCCATAATGCTATGTTTACAAATTTGTATTTATCTGTACTTTTAAAAATATCTTAATTATATACCATTTCTCATCTCACGTAACACTCATGTATGTTACTTCTACACTTATCAGATATTATGTAACTGAAAACCACAACTCAGCAACAATAGAACACCATTTTTCAAAATTAAATGGCTTACCAGAATTCTTTAATTCTATCCTTTATTTGTATTAGATGACCCTTTATTCTGGTATTTGGCATTGTTCATATGGAGGAAAGCTTATAAGTTGATATTCCATAAATAGAAGGATTTTTATGATTGATTAATTATTTTCATTTAGAATGCATAGACTATGGTTGATTTAATATTTCTTTCTTACTCTCTGCCTGGAACATAGTGCTATCTATGCAATAGCCACTAAAATATTAAGTTAATTACCTAGACTTTAAACTGCATATTAATAGGAATAGCATACAGAACTCTTCTCAGATTGGGACACCTGGGTGGCTCAGTCAGTTAAACGCCTGAGCCTTTAGCTCGGGTCATGATCTTAGGGTCCTGGGACTCAGTTCTGCAACAGATTCCCTGCTTAGCCGGGAGTTTGCTTCTCCCTCATCCTGCTGCTCCCCCTGCTTGTGCTCTCTCTCTTACAAATAAATAAAATTAAAAAAATAAATTTTTCTCAGATAGCTAATATAGAATATCGTCTTTGTATTCATCAAAGGGAAAGTGCCATATAATAATGAAATCCAGACTACTTCAAATTCACTTTTTAACCAGTAAGAAAGTACTGGAAACAAGCCAAAAATGTCTTCAATGAATTAAAGAAATAGATTGATTTTCAATATCTTAATGTTTCTAAAATAAATTGCAAGATTTTTATACTAGATATCAGTGTAAATATTCATTATACAAGGATATTCTAAAAATAAACCTGAGAAAACTACTTGACATATATGATGACAAAAACGAGTTTGACCAATGTCAGTTTGGGTAAAACTTACAACACCTACCACCTGAAACTCTTGTTCTATATGGTGCCATCTTGTGATTCTGGGCAGCGGCAGTGAGCCACAGCTTCCAGTCAGCTAGAAGATTACAGGGGTGAACACCTGATATTCTTACAAGCATTCTATATATAGAATATATATATAGAATATATATATTCTTCATTTTTTAGTGTAATATTTAATAAATTGCATGTGATATTTGATACTTTGTTATAAAATAGGCTTTTGCTTAAGATGATTTTGCCCAAATGCAGGCAAATGTAAGTGTTCTGAGTATGTTTAAATAAGTTTAAGGTAAGCTATGATATTTGATAGTTTAGGGTATTAAATGCATTTTCAATTTTTTATGTGTTTCTCTGACATAGCCCCCTTGTAAGCTGAGAAACATCTCTATATGTATATGTAGCCTTGGTATGGCTTACATATTATTGGCATGAAACATCTAGAACAGTACGTGTGCCATAGAATTGTCTACAACATCAAACAAGTTTCTTGAAAACTTGTGCCAAAGGGGTTATGTCTTTAAGGATTCTTATTTCAGAAGGGTTCTCTCAAACGTAAGATTTTTCGGAAGTTAAGTGAAAATCTGACCAAACTAAACATTTTTCCATTTTCCCTAGTGAGCAAAGATAGCTAAAATCTATCTGCCATTTTCAACACTGTACTCAACGATTGTAATTCTAATTTAAGAACAGATTATTTATATCAAAACCACATGTTGGCCTAATCTTATACAATATTCATAAGTCACACTCAGACCCTTGGACACTTTTATTTGTTGAGTCTATATGGTACTACGGACATTCATCATTTTTGACCTCATAGCTTCATGTATGTCTATACTTTTGAAAATACATGCATCATAGTTCCATTGTAAAATGTCTGGGTTATAAAATGTGATATGCTATCAAAATGGTAATAAGAACATACAAATGACCTGATGTAATGAACTGGACCAGATTGCCAGATATCACATTTCATACCAGAAAGATTCAGTGGTAAGTTTTAAAATGGCCAGCTATACATGACTGAATTATAACTCATTTAACTTCTTTCTTTGTGTACAGTATTATACATTAGTCAGTATTATAGTAGATAAGTACTTTGGACAGATGTAAATATGCTGTAATAAAAAATGTTTTTCTTTTTTCTTTTAGTCCTTTTTACTTGTAAGACTAGCCACAAATACCACGCTTCCCCCAAAATAATTTGCAATCCAAATTTATCTCTAAATGAATTTATTGCACAGAAAAATATGTATATATATATATACACTTACAGTAGACATGTTCAAAAATAGTTACACAACAGCAGGGCCCTAAATGTAAGCAGTATAGTTGTTTTGTTTTGTTTTGTTTTGTTTCTTTTAAAAAAAGAGGTTATGTGAAATATTAGGATTTTATTTCCAGGCGTAGTATTTCAAGACAGTTAACTACACCTATGGTGTCAACAGCCTCTTGTTGGCAGTATGATTTTATTGGCTCTATGGAATAACAGCAAGAATTTACTATTGCTTCTTTCTTTTATGACACACACAGAATAAAAAAATTGACACATTTGCTCAAGACCAACCAGAATCCTTTTACCTATCAAAATTGATAGAAGGCCTTCACTGCCAAAGTCACTGCTGGGTTTTCACAATTCATTGCAGACAATCTGCTACTCCCATTATGATAAAGGAGAGAAGAGTCATAATCAGGGAAGAAAGCTAGATTAATACTTGTAATTATCATTGATATTTAGCCTGCTATAGGATTATTATTATTAGTGTCATTTGATAATTTTCTCTCATTTTATTAAACACAACTGTGAGTAATTACGCTACCTAATATTTCTCTGTATTGGCTGACTAGCTAGCAAACATTCATGAAAATATCCATTAGCCACACATATAAAATGCTGCATTATGATGCTGTTGAATCAGAACATACCACTACCTGATCCTGTAGCTCTTTGAGGATTTGCAAATCAATTAATTCTATGTTTATTGGATTCTTCCCATACAATTAGAAAATTTATAATCGAGTCCATGAACATTATTAGTTTTACCATTTTAAACCAGCAATCACACTTTGATTTTTACAACAAAAGCAGAAATATAAACACACACATTTGGATCCGTTTTCTCTTAGTCTGTCTGGACTTCAAAATCCTATTCCTCAAGATGATGCACACCAAAGTTCTGGATTAAACAAGAAATTAGATGGCACCTGAACACTTGGTTTCATATTCTCAAAAGGACTATTCAACTTCTTTCTTACAATATGACATTGTTTTACAAAGATCCACACTTTTATAATGTTAGTATTTTTAATAATCAATAAAGTCAATTAATCATGATTAAAAATCAAACATAAAAATTTCTACTTTTTGCTTTTGCCCCCTCCATTTAGAACTTATTTATAGCCTGATAATTCAAAGGTCCCTATGTTTATGAAAATCTGGACAGAAATAGCTCTAAGATCCCATTCAGAACTTGATATTAATCTAAGTCTTTTGGCTTCATTTATCCTGAGAGCAAAGAGTAGGACAAAGGATTTGAGTACTGTTAGTTTATCTGGGATATTATCCAAGGTAGAAAAGAATGGGAAAGTGATACAGTGAAGAAGCAACTTTGTCAAAGAGGTACATTGTTGATAATTGTTGTGGATAGAAAATGAAGGCTTGCTTTTACTGAAAGGTCCTGAGAAACTTCTTTAAGTTGTCCTCATGAAGACCTGAAAACTGACAATTTTACCTATGGTTCTTATTTCCACTTCACTGAGAGCTGTCCTCAGAGGACATTAACTCTCCTACACTTTCAGGTTGTGTTGGAGACATTCTAAAATGAGAGAGAGAACATGAGATGCTATCAGTGTTAAGTAACTGCAATTTCCCATGGAACTATCCACCACAGGTTTGGCTATAATCAGGTGTTGGGCCTTGATATCAGAGGGATTTGAGGCAGTATCATTTTAGGTTAATCATTATATCTGAATTTTCCAAAAACCTCAACTGATGAAACTTTGATTATAAACCTATAAATATAACAATAAATCTACAGTATTCAAATTATTTTCATAGAAATACACAAACAAAGCATCAATTGATTAATATTTAAATGTTACAAAATACTGAACTGAAAGAATTTGGTCATATAACAAGGTGTAAGAAGTAGAGCTTAGGTTTAGTTTAGAAGTCAGGATGCATTTGGGACTCAGTTAAGAAATTGAATGGAGGGACGCCTGGGTGGCTCAGTGGGTTAAGCCACTGCCTTCGGCTCAGGTCATGATCCCAGGGTCCTGGGACCGAGCCCCAAATCAGGCTCTCTGCTCAGCAGGGAGACTGCTTCCTCCTCTCTCTCTGCCTGCCTCTCTGCCTGCTTGTCATCTCTCTCTGTCAAATAAATAAAATCTTAAAAAAAAGAAATTGAATGGATGTCTGACTATCTTATAGGTTTGCTAAAAATCAGTGACTTTGTGTTCACGTGTGGCTATGCAGGAATTTTTAACTTTCTCTAAGAAGTTATTAGATTGATTATATAATGGCAGTAAAGGATGGGGAAAAGCAAAGTACAAACCCCATAAAGACAAAGACACTGCGTATGAGAAAAGAGTAATAGATAAGAAGAATCAATGCATTTGAGGAAAATGGGAATTGAAATACACAATGATTGTTGATTTTTTTAGATGCAGAAAACAAAACTAGCTTGCAAGAAGGAAATAACAGAAGACATGTTGTGAAAAGGCAGTAACGTGGAATAAAGGAGTAGGGAGAGCATATCAGGTAATTTGGATAGGAAGGAGTTAGGAGATAATTGCTTGATAAAATTTATATGGCCCACTTAAATGCACAGATTTCTCTTCTTTAATTTATATGGAGAACAGGGTGTCCTTTCTCTTCCCTTTCAGAGCACCCGAGGTGTACTCTTTCAGACTGAAAACCTGAAAAGCTCAGGACTCAGTTGCTTAAGCACAGCTGAGACGACATATTTCAATTAAGATTTACATTTTGCTGTAGGTAGTAGACTGTCAAAAGTGGTTTAACCATATTTTTCATTTAACAAGAAGACTACAGAGAGTGTTTTCTGGTGTTGGTTCAGAGTCTTAAGAAAGTCAAGTGAACTATCTTAGAGGTTTTCATGGCTTTTTATTCACAGTTGCAAAAATTGCTGTTGGAGTTCTCACTATTAAGCCCACATTTCTGGCAGAAAGATAGAGGTAAAAGAGAATGATATCTTGTACGACTGATACTTTGTCATAAGGTTACAATGTAACTAGAAAAGAGACAATAAAATATTTGATGTTGTTTTAAGTTTCCTTGTTGTCAATCCCTCAGTGCTTTCTGATACTAAAGGAAAAAGTAGATGGATATTGACCTGGCAACTATCAACACCTGTCAGTCTCTCTTGGATAACCAATATCTCTATAATCTCTTCTTCCCAGTAAAAAAAAAGTAAAATATATTCATAACCCACACTGTGCCATCTCAAGTTACTGCACAAAGATAAAATTACAATGATTTTCAGTTGTTCCAAATGGACAGAATACCCCTCCTTATGATATCATGTCTTATAAGATAGATAATTGGCTTGCTACCAATATACTCAGATGAGACTGTGGAAGAGACAGGAAAAAAATAATAATATTTATTTATTCCTTGGGTTGACCCTGTTTACACAGATGCATTACTATTAGAAAAGGTTGGTTTGGGACATTGGAATGAATTTACTTAATGGGTCTGTATGTAATTGGGTTGGAGAAAATTTTTAATTTCTGCAAAAATTATTAGAATTCTATCTTACTCCCTTTTGTTAATTTTCACATGTTAACAAAGCCAACATTTTTGTCTAGCAGACAAGATCTTAAATCCTAACAAAACTCAATTTTTTCCTTTTATTTTTAAAGTTTGAGAGCCTTATGTTCTCTCATGCTGCTTTAAATACAACTCAAAAAAAAAAGGAGCTAAATGGGGCAGTAAGCCCAGACTTTTTATTTTAATTTATTTATCTTATTTTTAATTAAAAAATTAAAGATTGTATTTATTTATTTGAGAGAGAGAGAGCATGAGTGGGGCAGGGGGATGTAGCTGCAGAGAGAGACTGAGAAGTATACTCCCTAATGAGCAGGAAGCCCGATATGGGGCTCGATCCCAGGATCCTGACTGAGATCATGACCAGAGACAAAGGCAGATACATGTGCAAAATCCCTTTTTTTCTGGGAAACAATACTTTACAAGAGATGTTTGAAAAAGTAGGGGGAATCAACTTTAATCAGAGATACAAAAATTTAATTGACTTCTGTAAAGCTACAGGGATCCAAATGATGGGAATCCCAGCCCGTTTAGGTTGTGGACCACAGAGTATTCTTCTCTGTAATATTTTATTTTCTTCCATGTCTACTAACTCCAGTCCAAGTTCACTGATCTCTTTTTAGATAGTGCAAAACATGGCAAAGAATACCAAACAAGTGCCCAATATTCTACATTTATTACATCATTTCTAACATATAGAAGTGTGTTATCAAGGCTGGTTCTGTGAACGAACCTAGTTATGCTAAAGTGTGTTTTGTTCTCCAAAAATTAAATTCATGATTATCACACAATTATAAAATACTTGTGTCAAGAATTTTTATTCAAAAATTAATAAGAGAAGCAGATATTAAAACTAGTTCACATGGTTATTTGGGATATAAGCAGAGTTGTGCAGCAGAAGTGCTTTGGGCCCATAATTTGCGTTATAGAATTTATGTTTTCTAATGAAAAATCACTAACTTGCATTATTGTTAACAAGAATCCTGTGCATTACCACCAGTTTTCTACATTATAACCTCTTGCTCTACAGTTTGTAAATAACTTTGTCAATAGCAAGCTAATAAACGGGGTGACTCCAATGGATTGAGATAATCTCCAGAGTTTCTGCTACATAATGAACAGGACTCCATTGAAAGGACACCTAAGAATTTATTTTGCCCAAAAATTTGATCACTTTTTTCACTGTCCTTACCTATTTTCCAAACCTAGTCCTTTTCAGTCTACAGACAACCCTGTATCTGACTGACTTGTTAATTCTGGGAATGTCTTGCAGATTAATTTGCTTGCCCGAGGTGGTTCCTCTAATTGATGTCTAAGAACCCTAATTAGTTAAGAAAACTTTTTTTTAACATTTTCATTGCTATTTATTATTATTATTATTATTATTGCTAATATCTCTATTATAAATAATTCACAAGGGCATCTTTCTGACAAAAGACAAAGAGCTGGCTACTAGTAGAAAAAGTACATTTGACTCTGTCAGTGAAAGTGGTAAAGGGATTTGAGAAAATAAGGCAAAGCAGTGGAATTATGTGTTAAAACTTTAAATATTATAGACACATTTACTTAATTTCTAATACTGCTTATAATTAAAAAAGATGTTTTCCATGAACCACGCATTACAGCAAATATATTGTTTATACAGATTAAATTTTCATCAAAAGGGACGCCTGGGTGGCTCAGTTGGTTAAGCAGCTGCCTTTGGCTCAGGTCATGATCCCAGCATCCTGGGATCGAGTCCCGCATCTGGCTCCTTGCTCGGCCGGGAGCCTGCTTCTCCCTCTACCTCTGCCTGCCATTCTGTCTGCCTGTGCTTGCTCTCTCGCCCACTCTCTCTGATAAAGAAATAAAATCTTAAAATAAATAAATAAATTTTCATCAAAAAATTATAAGTGTATTTTTTTGTAGGATCATGATAAGCATTTTGCAGATGAGAAAAGTGAAATTTAGAAAAGTATGTCTCTTCAAATCCCTCATACAATATCTGGCCTAGATAGAAGGATATACTATCACAATTGAGGAAGATAATTGAGATTACTTAAAATGATAAACTTTACTGTATAGGGTTTTTTACAAGTTTGCCACAGATTCAGATTCTTTTAAAATATATATCTATTTGTGTAAAGAGAATGCACTGAGAAGTAAAAAGATAGTGATATATCAGTGCTACCAACTAATGGCTATAGTATCATCACCTTATTTATGAACAATGAAACAGTGTGTAATATTTAAATAAATTTAAATAAATTCCTATTTATTTTATATATTTATAAATTTAAATGAATTCCTATTTATTTATTATTAAAGAAATTCCTCTAACAAACAGTATGTTTTGAAGGTTGCTAGCAGGAAAGTGTTGTACGACATGGAAGTAATCAGAAAATGTGATCTAAAATTCTGCTTTCAAGGGCGCCTGGGTGGCTCAGTGGGTTAAAATTCTGCTTTCAAGAAGCTCTAACAGTAAGTACTGAGCATTAGCTATTATATGCTATGGATGAATAACTGAAATCTACATTTGAAACTAATGGTACACTATATGTTACCTAATTGAATTTTAAAAAGTTAATGAAAAAAACCACTATTTTATAAAACAATATTCCCAACAGGCTCTTTTGCTTTAAAATACTCACTTTGTAATGAGAGTCCTTACTTTTGTCTAGCCAATTCTTACAGCACTGTTTATCCCTTCCCTGCTTTATCCCTTCCCAGTATCAATAAAGGCTCACTTGGGTTACCTAGAAGCCATGAGAAAGCTTGTAATAGATCTGGCTGGTTTTCACCAGCAATTTGACCACCATGTGCACAGGGAAGTCTATTGATAAAGGCTTTATTGCAATAAGTTGCAAATACATGGATGATTTTGAATTCTCTTTCTTGAGGTCTTGTTTCATGATAATAAATTTAGGGTGGCTTATTGGAATGGATGTTATTAACATATCTTCATAGTTATAAGCACATGGAATTGTAAAATAGATGAATGAATGTGGCATTACTGACAACTGTCCTCATTTTGAAATCAAATTACAGTGTACTAAGATGAGGAAGCAAAGCAGATTTGGGATTATGAGTGAAATAATTTTAAAAAGTATTAGGGGTATGATCGGACTATTGGGTAATTCAGTAGAAAAATGTCAACTGATTGAGATTCTGTGTTCCCTGCTTTCAGAGAGAAGTTAAGATAAATAAGTAACACGAGGAGACTAGGAAGCCAAACATAAGTGATAATTTTGTGCCAGGGTGTGTATACATCTGTTTATCTTCTTGCTTTACCACTAAGGTTGCTCCTAGAGGAGAGTTTAAATATGTGTTGGAGCTAATCTCTGTGGATTACACAAGAAACCACATCCTACAGCTCTCCCTGAAACACCCCTTATGATTTCAATGTAATTTGGTTTTTGCATTTTTAGAAGTAACAAAATACTTTGCAAACTCATCTACTTTATTACCATCACAAGTGAGTCAGCTGACTCCACATTTTAACACAGTGACAGTCACAGAGGAATGGAGGAATGAGTAGAGTTATCAATATATGTGCTTTTAAGAAGTATGACAGGGTAGCAGCTATTTCCAGGAACCAAAACATGGGTCAGCAGCTGTGCAGGAAAAGTGATGGAATAAATGACTCATTTCAGAGGAGTTCTATAACATATTAGTTCTATAATGTATCTTCAGCCCCCAATTACCCGCTTTGATCTAAAGATAAGGATTTACAGTTAAGGTCCCATTTATGATTTGACTGGTAGGGTCTGAATCATTTTTACTATTGTTTTGACTATTACTTGAAACCTATAGTAGTACTTGGGATATGTGTTGTGTATTCTGTGAACATGTGCTATTTTTAGATTAGATAATTTCTGTCTCGAACCCCTGTTCATTTGTTTGTTTTTGTTTATTTGATAGTGGTTTCAGTAAATGGATAGATCTGAAAAATTGCAAAGCCACTATTAAAATAAGTTATTATTATATATAGCATGGAATTGCACATTCCTCCTTTGAATCCGACAGAGCTTCACCATATCCTTAACAATTTGGGAAAAACATGCTATTATTTTTCTTTATAAAATTTCTTCTGTTAGGCTGTGATGGTTGTCATCAGCAGTAACTCCTCTGAAGGCTTTGTCAAAAGAGTTGAAAAAATTGGAAAGGTGTGTGAATGAAGCTGTTTGCTGAATATAAAGAAAAGAGCATTGAAGTACAATCCACACTCTTACTTCTCCTTCTATGCTTTCAGATGTTTGACATTTGAAAATTTTGCTTCTAGAAGAGATGCCCTATATAATTCTTACTTTAAGGAGCAAGTTGCTTTTATAATTTTTTTATTATTCTACCATTCCAGTATTTCCATTTAAATTAAATTCAATACCATTTAAAAAAAATCAAAAGTGCAGCCAGTATTCAATTCCTGGGCTAAATAATTTTAGAAAGCTTTGTGTTATTGAACCTACAGGGTTTTTCTGTAGTTTTAACTCTTTCTTTCTGTGATTTTTCCCATTAGTCACGTAAGTGACTGCAATATAACAGACATTGAGGATAAAGAAGGACTGAATAGAACAATCCTTGGCCTCATGAAGTTGAGAATCTAGCAAGGGAGTCAAACAATTCAATCATTCAGAGACAATTTATTGAGTGCCTGGCCTAAGATGAGCACAACAAAACCCCAGCCCAGAGGAATCATTTTAATGGGAGAGATAGATAATAGGTAAGCCAACTTAAAAAAAAAAAACGTACTGATTTTTCTTTAATAGAGATGCATATTTGAACGAAATAAGCACATTTTAAAAAGAGCAGTGATTGAGAAGAGGTTTTTAAACTGAGTGGTCCAAAAGGGCCTCCCTGAAAAAGTCTGTTTTGAACAGATTTCTGAATATTATCAGCTAGGAAGCTGCGTAAAAATCTCAGGGATGGGTGATTTTTCCAGTCGAAAAACTGTAAAGGCTCCAAAGTCACAATAGAGTTATAAGTTTCTCTAATAAAGTAACTTCTGACAAAGAATGAGAAGAAATAACTAACCCAGGTTTGAAAGAAAAGGGACAGACTTTCTATGGAATTCATATTTAATTAAAGCTCTAAAGGACAAAAATACAATAGAGCAAAATTCTGGTCACGCTGATATACCTAACGAAAGTTCATAAACAAGGTGTGGGTAGCAAAGAGTGTGTGGCAATGTTGGTAAGAACAGTGGGGAAGAGTCATCCCTGAACATGTTCTTAAATGAAGCAATTCTTGTGTTGTTTTAAAGGGTAAATTGGAGTTTGCCTAAGTGATTAGAGAAGGATGCCTCAGCTTATGGAAGTTCAAAGCCATAAAGATGTGATAAACTACTGCAGATATTTTCATGTATATTTGTTGTTGCTTCTAGTAATAGTGATCTAAAAACTTCTACTTAAGACAACTAAAAATCCAGACAAAATAGCTTTTAAAGTTAAAAATATCAGAATGATTATAAAAATAAGTGAGGGATTACTGGGCCAAAATACGAAATACAATGAGAGCCTAGAGATATATGCCCTGAAGCCATTTTAGCTATGAGAGCATTTGAAACTGCTAAAACACACTGAGCTGTGTTGTTCATAGACTCTTGATACTAGAGAAACAAAATTCAAAATCCAGCAGCAATCAAATTTGAGGACTTTGGTACAACCCAAATTTAACTTGAGATCCCCAAAGCACAAGGAGAAGCAGAAATAAGACTATAGCCTACCTTGCCTTCTGTGTAAACTGAGAAAGTCAATCACTGAATTTGGAGTATGATTGTCTTATAGAGTCTCAGATATAAGAAAAAATCCTGCCAAGGAGGACCATACCATTATTATAGCTCTTAATTATCCCTACTCAATAAGAGTTTCAAATATAATGTCTTGAACATAGCAAAATGTAACAAAGCACACAAAGAAAAACCATTAACAAGATTTGATAGACAAAATGGGATTAAGTATGATGTTAAAATGATCAATAAAGATTGTAAAATGGCTTGATTACTCTGCTCAAAGAAATGAGAGGGGAAGCAAATTGAACAAAAAACTGACACTAAAAATGATATTGAGAAAGGTTTTATAAATGAACAAATGGATACTCTAGAACTTTAAAAATATGACAGCTAATTTAAGGTACCACAGGGGTGCCTGGGTGGCTCACTTAATTAAACCTCCAATTCTTTTTCCTTTTTTTTAACACCTTAATTTTATTTTATCTCTTTCAATTTGGCTCAGGTCATGATGTCAGGGTTGTGAAATAGAGCCCAGAGTTGGGCTCTGTGCTGAGCCTGGAGTCTGCTTAAGATTCTTTTCCCTTCTTTTTCTATCCCTCCCTGCGCTCTCACTTGCTCGCTCTCTCTTGCTTGCAAATAAATAGATAGATAGATAGATAATAGACAAAGGAAAATAAAAGCAGATTATGAAAATAAATATAAAGATTTTGAAATGAAAACAAGTTCAAAATAAAATAGAGAAGACCTACACATCTTAAAGGTCATTCAGAAAATCTACTATTAAAGAAGTCAGTATGACACAATGTTAAGATATCAAAAGATTTGAGCATGCACTTTACAGAAAGTGTAATCCAAATGGCCACTCATATATAAAAACTGTTTATCTTTATTATGAATCTGGAATTAAATTAAATTAAATTAAAACCTAAAATGACATACTATTACACACTTACCATATTGGGCAACAGTAAAATTGCCTTGCAAGAATGTGAAAGAATGAAAGTGCCCATAATAAAAACATTTGAGGTAAGTTGGACAATATTTAGAAAACTTAAAAATAAAAATAAAAATTTGGTTTATTCCTAGAAATACAACATGGAACTAAATGAATATTTTCACCAGGATATGCAAACAGATGATTATAGCTATTTCATTCATAACGGCAGATCAGTAGTGGTCTATTTGCACAATGTTACATTAAATATTAACAAACTGGGCGGAGGGGCTAGGTTGTTATCATAAACAGATCTTCTATGGTGCTGATTATGTTCTATTTCTCAAAATCTTTAAGTTAAAAAAGCTTTCAAATTTATATCTAGATAGATAGATGATAGATAGACAGATATCCCAGAAGCTGCAATGCTAGGCTAAGACCAGGCTTTAAAGGGCTTTTCTATACTCTACTAAATACTTGAAACCATTCATTATATCATAGCTCAGTGTTCAAATCTCCATTTGAGAGATGGGTGACCTAATACCCAAATTATCTACTATGTAGGGAAGACCAGGTCCCCCCAAATTCAGTTTCCTAATATTTACCTTAAGGTGACCTGATCCAGACTTTTGATCACCTTTGTCTAAATATTTCTATTTTAACAAAGTCCTTTTTAACACTGAGAGACTAAAACTTAGAAAAATACTCTGATTGTTATCTCACTAGAGTGGAAAATATATAGTTACCCATTAACTAATGATATCCATGTCTACATTAGATCCATGGC
This sequence comes from Mustela nivalis, assembly GCF_964662115.1. Taxonomy (NCBI): domain Eukaryota; kingdom Metazoa; phylum Chordata; class Mammalia; order Carnivora; family Mustelidae; genus Mustela; species Mustela nivalis. The sequence continues at coordinate 76,578,200 of NC_139040.1, forward strand.
ATTTTTATTTCTTGGGAGCTTTTGGTTAAATGAAATTTTTAAGCTTCCTTTAAATGAAGCTTTAAGCCATCACCACATGAATAATATTAAAGAACCAAATGAAAACAGGCCAATTATTTACAGAGTAATAGAATGTGCAGTGGAAAGAGTACAATTCTGAAATCATAAAGCCTAAATTAGTGTGATGCATTTTTGCTACCCATGTAATCATAAACCAGTTATGTAAATGTGTTAGCCTCAGTTTTTTCACCCATGAAATGGTGATGATAATACTTATTATGCAGCGTTGTTGTGTGGATGTGATGAAGCATGGAGCATGAGAGTCTCATATTCCATGCTAAAATGATAGCTATTTTTATACTTATAATAATTCTAGTAATGGTAATTAAATTGTTCAAAATGGTAATATTCATTTATATTGAGGCATTGTATTGACTATTATTAGACACATTTACCAAAATAAATTTCATTTTACTTTACCCCCTCTGAGGATATATATTCCCTAATTCAATATGAATCTCCTTATGAATAATAATTATCATAATAAATATGCTGATTTTCTTCTATTTATTTTTAGGGAGGTATCCTTTACTGTTGAACATAAAGAAACTTAAGCAAGTCTGTCTTATTCAAAATTTGCATGCTGCTTTCTTATGAAACTAGATTATAGAGTTGTATGAAATAAATTCATGCAGTTAAGACATTGATGTTTGGAAAACTGGGTGGTCAGTTTAGTATTTCAAAAGAAGATTTTAAATTTAAATCTTAAAACTGAGCTCTTTCAGCCTTATTTATAGACCATCCTTCATGCTTCATAAGTACTCCTTCATTGTAAACTAAGTAATACTTTTTGTCACAGTGTATATAATGAAAATGGATTTTATATTCTATTATTTCAGAGTTAGTTGCAGTTTCTACTGCCTTAATTCCTTTTTTGAAAAATAGATTAATTCTACAAAAAGTTTTTTCCAGCTTTATTGAAAGAAATCGACATATTTATAAATTTAAGAAGTGATTTCTTATAACATTGCAAACTTTTAACATTGTGTAAATTTTGTACAATTTGATAAATTGGTATACATCTTTATTGCAATATAATCTACATAAAAATGTTAATACATCTACTATCTCGTATAGTTGCCACTGTTTTTTATGCATGTATCGTAAGGAATTTTAAGATCTACTCTCTTACCAACTTTTATGTATATAGTATAGTAGAGATAAACTTCAGAGGTCTTGTGGGTTTTGTTCCAGACTGCCTCAATAAAGTGATTATCTCAATAAACTAAGTCAAATTATTATATTTTTTGGTTTCCCAGTGCATATAAAAAATTATGTTTCCCAGTGCATATAAAAAATAAAAACTATACTGCACTGTTCAAAAGCATTATGTTTTTAAAGAAAAACAATGTATATACCTTAAGTACACTAGTTCTTAGTTTTCAGTGGGTCATAATTACTGATCACAGATCAACATAACAAATACAATAATAATGAAAAAACTTGAAATATTGCAAGAATTACCAACATGTGACAGACACAAAATGAACAAATGTTGTTAGAAAAATGGTGGCAGCAGACCTCTTTTATACAAGATTGCTATAAACTTTCAACTTGTAAGAATGTGATATATGCAAAGTTTAATAAAGGGAAGCACAATAAAAAAAAGTTTGTATATCTTATTAACTATGATCATCATGCTGTACATTAGATCCCCAGAACTTTTTCATATTATAGTTGCAAGTTTGCACCCTTGGACCACCTTACTCCACCCCAGGTTCACCCCTTGTCAACTCAACTCTAAGTTTCCATTAGTTTTCCTTTTCCTCAGATTCTGTATGTAAGGGATATCATAATACATAAATTAAAAAAATATATAAAATCTTTGAAATATTTCACTTAGAATAATACCTTCAAGATCCATCCATGCTGTTGTAAATGGCAGTATTTCTTAATTTTTCATGGTTAAGTAGTATTCCATAGTATATATTTACATACTTATTTTATTCATTCATCCATTAATGGATACTGAAGTTATTTCCATCTCTTGCTTAGAGTTAATAATTTTATAATAAACATAAGAGTGAAGATATGTCTTTGAACAGTGACTTCATTTCCTTTAGATAGATACCTAGAAGTGGGATTACTGAATCATATGGAAATTTTACTTTTAATAATATGAATAATCTCCATACTGTTTTCCATACAAACTTATATCCCTATCACAGTGCATAAGTTCCCCATTTTCCACAATATTTACCAAAATTGGTTAGTTTCAATTTTTTGGTAGTATATATTCTAATATCTTGCTGTGTTTTTCAGAGGTAAACAACAACAACAACAACAACATAAGGACTTTGCCCTGAGCTTTTTACGTTGAGCACTTTTTAATGCTCCTGTTGGTCATTTATATAACTTTTTTGAAAAAAAAAAGTCTATTGAGATCCTTTTGCTATTTTTTTAATTATATATTTTTTTCTATTTGTAGCTGTTGGTTATTAACCTCTTTTAGGATAGAAGATTTGTAAGTATTTTCTTACATTCTGTGGATTGTGTTTTCATTCTCTCTCCCTTTTTTTTGGCAATGCAGAAACGTTAGTTTGATGTAATACCATTTATTTATTTTGGCTTTTTTTGCTTGTGTTTTTGGTCTGGTATCCAAAAAACTATTGGCAAGACCAATGTCAAGGAGAACCTTTCCTATGTTTTCCTTTAGGAAATTTAGTTTCATGCATCACCTTTAAGTCTTTAATCTATTTCAAGTTCAGACTTATGAGTGATATAAGGTTCCAGTTTCATACTGTTTATGTGACTATTCAGTTTTAAATATCATTTATTGAACAGACTATCTTTCCCCATTACATATGTTGGCCCCTGTCAAATATTAGGTGACTGTATGAAAGGATTTATTTCTGGACTCTCAATTCTGTTCTACTTGTTTATTGGTCTGTTTTTATGCCAGTATACTTTATTGTTTTGAGCATGAGGGCTTTGTAGTATAGTTTCAAATCAAGAAGTGTAATCTCCCTTCTTCATTCTTTCTCATAACTGCTTTGATTATTTGTTGTCTTTTATGGTCTCATATAAACTTTAGGATTCTTTACTTACTTCTGTAAAAAAACAATATTGGATTTTTTTTTAAGATTTTTAATTTTTTATTTGACAGAGAGAGATGACAAGCCGGCAGAGAGGCAGGCAGAGAGAGAAGAGGAAGCAGGCTTCCTGCTGAGCAGAGAGCCTGATGCGGGGCTCGATCCCAGGACCCTGGGATCCTGACCTGAGCCAAAAGCAGTGGCTTAACCCACTGAGCCAGCAGGTGCCCCTAACATTGGATTTTTGATAGGAATTGGATTTACAGATGGTTTTCAGTAGTATGGATATTTTAACAATGTTAATTCTTACCATTCATAAATATGAGCTATCTTTCCATTTCTGTCTCCTTCAATTTCTTTATCAATGTCATAGTTTATGGAGTACAGATCTTTCATCTTCTTAGTTAAATCTATTCCTAAGTATTTTATTATTTTTGATGCTATTGTGAATTAGATTGTTTTCTTTATTTTTTCAGATAGTTCATCATTAGAGTGTTAAAATGCTCCTGTCTTGTGCTTACTTTGGCAGCACATATACTAAAATTGGAATGATGCAGAGAAGATTAGCGTGATCACTGAACAAGGATGACATGACAAACTGGGAAGCAGTCAATATTAAAAAAAATGAAACAAAACAAAATTCTTGTCTTTTATATATTGATCTTGTGTTTGGCAGCTTTACTAAATTTGTTTATTCAAATTTTTTTGTGATGTTTTTAGGATTTTTTAACATGTAAGTTCATGTTATCCAAAAAAAGAAAATTTTACTTCTTCCTTTTTTTTTTTTTTTGGAGTCTCTTATTTCTTTGTGTTCCTTGTTTCTCTGGCTAGGACATCCAGTACTATGTCAAATGAAAGTAGTGAAAGTGGACACACTTGTTTTTCTTCTGATCTTTAAGGGGAAAACTTTCAAACGTTTTTGATTGAATATGAGATTAGCTCTGGGCTTGCAATATGTGTTTTTTCTTTAATGGATTTTTAAAATTATTTTTTAAAATTTTTTATAAATATATAATGTGTTTTTATCCCTAGGGGTACAGGTCTGTGAATCACCAGGTTTACACATTTCACAAAACTCACCATCACTCACCATAGCACCTGCCCTCCCCAATGTCCATACCCCCACCATCCTCTCCCAACACACCTCCCCCCAGCAACCCTCAGTCTGTTTTGTGAGATTCAGTCTTTTATGGTTTGTCTCCCTCCCAATCCCATCTTCTTTTATTTTTCTTTTCGTACGCCCGAAACCGCCTATGTTGCATCTACACTTCATCATATCAGGGAGACCATATGATAGTTATCTTTCTCATATTGATTATTTCGCCAAGCATAATACCCTCTAGTTCCATCCATGTCATCACAAATAGCAGGATTTCATTTCTTTTGATGGCTACATAGTATTCCATTGTACATATATACCACATCTTATTTATTGATTCATCTGTTGAAGGACATTTAGTTTCTTTCCATAGTTTAACTATTGTGGACATTGCTGCTATAAACATTTGGGTGCATGTGCCCCTTCAGAATGCCACGTTTGTATCTGTAGGGTATATACCCAGTACTACAAGCACTGGGTCATAGGGTAGTTCTATTTTCAGCTTTTTGAGGCACGTCCACGCTGTTTTCCAGAGTGGTTGCACCAGCTTGCATTCCCACATACAGTGTAGGAGGGTTGCCCTTTCTCCACATCCTCGCCAGCATCTGTTATTGACTGACTGACTTGTTCATTTTAGCCATTCTGAACGGTGTGAGGTGGTATCTCATTCTGGTTTTGATTTGTATTTCCCTGATGCCGAGTTATGTGGAGCATTTTTTCATGTGTCTGTTGGCCATTTGGATGTATTCTTTGCAGAAATGTCTGATCATGTCCTCTGCCCATTCCTTCCTTGGATTTTTTGTTTTTAGGGTGTTGAGTTTGATAAGCTCTTTATAGATTTTGGATACTGGCCCTTTATCTGGTATGTCATTTGCAAATATCTTCTCCCAGATAACTTCTGACAGTCATCTTTTGGCTTTGTTAACTGTTTCCTTTCTTGTGCAAAAGCTTTTTGATCTGATGAAATCCCAATAGTTCATTCTTGCCCTTGTTTCCTTGCCTTTGGCGATGTTCCTAGGAAGAAGTTGCTGCTGCTGAGGTCAAAGAGTTTGCTACCTGTTCTCTCCACAAGGATTTTGATGGATTCTTTTCTCACATTATGCTTCTTCATCCATTTCCAGTCTATTTTCATGTATGGTGTAAGGAAATGGTCCAATTTCATTTTTCTGCATGTGGCTGTTCAATTTTCCCAACACCATTTGTTGAAGAGGCTGTCTTTTTTCCATTGGACATTCCTTCCTGCTTTGTTGACGATTAGTTGACCATAGAGTTGAGGGTGTATTTCTGGGCTCTCTATTCTGTTCCATTGATCTATGTCTGTTTTGGGGACAGTTCCCTACTATCTTGATGATGACAACTTTGTAATAGAGCTTGAGGTCTGGAATTGTGATGCCAATAACTTTGGCTCTCTTTTTCAATATTCCTCTGGCTATTCGAGGTATTTTCTGGTTCCATATATATTTTAGGATTATTTGTCCCATTTCTTTGAAAAAAATGGATGGGATTTTGATAGGGCTTGCATTAAATGTGTAGATTGCTTTAGGTAGCATAGACATTTTCACAATATTTGTTCTTCCAATACAGGAGCATGGAACATTTTTCCATTTCTTTGTGTCTTCTTCAATTTCTTTCATGAGTACTGTAGAGTTTTCTGAGTATAGATTCTTTGTCTCTTTGGTTAGGGTTATTCCTAGGTATCTTAGGGTTTGGGGTGCAATTGTAAATGGGATTCACTCCTTAATTTCTATTTCTTCAGTCTTGTTGGTTTAAAAAAATGCAACCAATTTCTGTGCATTGGTTTTTTATCCTGACACTTTACAGAATTCCTATACAAGTTATAGCAGATTTGGAGTGGAGTCCTTTAAGTTTTCCACATACAGTATCATATCATCTGAAAACAGGGATAGTTTGACTTCTCTTTTGCCAATTTGGCAAAATTTGGATGCCTTTAATTTCTTTTTGTTGTCTGATTGCTGAGGCTAGGACTTCTAGTATGATGTTGAATAGCAGTGGTGATAACAGACATCCCTGCCGTGTTCCTGACCTCAGCGGAAAAGTATTCAGTTTTTCTCCATTGAGAATGATATTTGCAGTGGGTTTTTCATAGATGGCTTTGATAATATTGATAATATGTGCCCTCTATCCCTACACTTTGAAGAGTTTTAATCAGGAAGGGATACTGCACTTTGTCAAATGCTTTTTCAGCATCTATGGAGAGTATCATATGGTTCTTGTTCTTTCTTTTATTGATGTGTTGTATCACATTGATTGATTTGCAGATGTTGAACCAACCTTGCAGCCCTGGAATAAATCCCACTTGGTCGTGGTGAATAATCCTTTTAATGTACTGTTGAATACTATTGGCTAGTATTTTGGTGAGAATTTTCGCATCTGTGTTCATCAAGGATATTGGTCTGTAGTTCTCTTTTTTGATGGGATCCTTGTCTGGTTTGGGGATCAAGGTGATGCTGGCCTCAGTAAAAAAGAGTTTGGAAGTTTTCCTTCCATTTCTATTTTTTTTGGAACAGTATCATGAGAATAGGAATTAATTCTTCTTTAAATGTTTGGTAGAATTTCCCTGGGAAGCCATCTGGCCCGGGGCTTTTGTTTGTTTGGAGATTTTTGATGACTGTTTCAATCTCCGTACTGGTTATGGGTCTGTTCAGGTTTTCTATTTCTTCCTCGTTCAGTTGTGGTAGTTTATAATTCTCTAGGAATGTATCCATTTCTTCCAGATTGTTGAGTTTGTTGGCGTAGAGATGTTCATAGTATGTTCTTATAATTGTTTGTATTTCTTTGGTGTTGGTTGTGATCTCTTCTCTTTCATTCATGATTTTATTTATTTGGGTTCTTTCTCATTTATTTTTGATAAGTCTGGAAAGGGGTTTATCAATCTTATAAATTCTTTCAAAGAACCAGCTCCTACTATCGTTGATTTGTTCTATTGTTTATTGGTTGTTGTTGTTGGTTTTTTGTGGTTTTTGTTTCTTTGTTTCTATTTCACTGATTTCTGCTTTGATCTTTAATATTCCTCTTCTCCTGCTGGGTTTAGGCTTTCCTTGTTGTTCTTTCTGCAACTCCTTTAGGTGTAGGGTTATGCTGTGTATTTGAGATCTGAGAGAGAAGCGTGGTTGCACACGTCTGTCACTGCGCTCCCCAGGAGCAAGTCTGGGGATGGCGTAGCACGCCGCCCCCAGAGAAGAGAAGGATCCGTTGGCCTTGTGGTCGGGAAAAGGTCGGGAAGCAGGATAGCCTACCGTGGCAGGAACATCAGGCCGGTGGCAAGACAAGTGTCACCCGCTCCCTGTGCGGAGAGACGAAGCCCGGCTGCTAAGGAGACATGAGGGGACGACAAGGGAAGGGACGCATGCTCCACTCTGAGGAAGGAGTCTGGGCAAAAGGCAGGCCTGTCCTGTGCCTCTGGTCCCAAGTGGACAGCGCCTGTCCGTAGGGCAGACTTGGGCTTGCTACCAAGCGCCATACCCGGAACTCGAAGAAACAGCTCCCTCGAGAAACGGCCAGTCAGATGCCATCTTCCTCCAAGATGTGACAGCGTTTTCGGTGGCAGGGAGTTTGCCGAGGAAGGAGTGGGGACAATCCCCCAAAGCTCCCCATTCCAGTGAACGGGCGGTGTTCAGGGATCCCGTCGCCTCTCCTCTCCTGTGGGGAAGGCACTGGCCTTGTCCGCGAGTCCGCATGAGGCCCAGCGCCAAAGGCCAAGAGTTGCCTACACCGGGAGATGGTAATGTGCATTGAGTGCCATCCTAGGCCACGCACGCTGCTGCAGGATTGTGGCCGTGTCTGCTTAGTTCGGCCCGGCAGGGTGAACCCAGGATGCGAACATGGAGCCCTGGAAAGCGAGGCCCAAGAGGCACCAGCTCTCCCGCAGCCCTTCTTCCCTGACGCGAATGAAGCCTTGCTGAGGAAGCAGCGGCGAAGTGCTGTTCGCTCCAAACCAAAGCCTCTGCAAAAGCACAGCATTCGTTGAGAAATGTTTTGTGGGCTGCTGATGCGTGCCTGAGCCCAGTCTCGCGGTGGGAGAAACCCGCTGTAGCGAAAGCCTCTTTGCCTGGGCATCCCCTCTGCCTGAGAGAGAAGCATGGTTGCACACGTCTGTCACCGCGCTCCCCAGGAGCAATTTTGGGGAAGGCACAGCACGCCGCCCCCGGGGAAGAGAAGGATCCCTTTGCCTTGGGGTCGGGAAAAGCTCGGGAAGCAGAATAGCCTGCCGAGGCACGAACAGCAGGGCGGTGAGAAGACAAGAGTCTCATGCTCCCTGTGCGGGGAGAAGGATGCCTGGCTTCTAAGGAGATATTAGGGGATGACTAGAGCAGGGGCGCGTGCTCCACTCTGAGGAAGGAGTCTGGGAAGAAGGCAGGCCTGTCCTGTGCCTCTGGTACCAAGGGGAAAGCATCTCCTTGGCCACCTGTCCCAAGGGCAGACTTGGGCTTGCCACCAGGTGCCATACCCGGAACTCGCAGAAACAACCCCATGGAGAAACGGTCAGTCAGATGCCATCTTCCACCAAGATGTGGCAGCATTGTGGGTGGCAGGGGGTGTGCCGGGGAAAGAGTGGAGACAGTCCCCACCGTTCACCATCCCAGTGCTCGGGCACTGTGCAGGGATCCTGTCGCCTCTTCTCTCCTGTGGTGAAGGCACTGGCCTTGACCCCGAGTCTGCCCGAGCGCCGGGGCAAAAGGCAAAGCCTTACCTACGCCAGGAGATGGTAATAGGCATAGAGTGCCATGCTAGGCCACGCACACTGCAGCAGGGTTGTGACTGTGTCTGCTTAGTTCGGCTTAGCAAGGTGAACCCCGGGCGCAAACTTGGAGCCAGGGAAAGCAAGGCCCAAGAGGCACCAGCGCTCCCGCGTCTCTTCTTCCCTGCTGCGAAAGAGCGAACGACCAAAGCCTTGCTGAGGAAGCAGCAGCGAAGTGCGGTTCGCGCCAAGCTGAAAACCTCTGCGAAAGCATGGCAGTCTCTGGGAAATCAGAGTCGGTTCTGTGGGCTGCTTTTGTTGCTTGCCTTAGCCTAGTATTCGCAACACGATGGGAAAAAACCGCATAGAGCGAAAGCCTCTTTGCCGGGGCATCCCCTCTGGGAAAGCACTGCATTCTTTGGGAAATCAGAGTCGGGTCTGTGGGATGCTGCCTGCTGCTTGCCGGAGCTAGTCTCCACACCACGGTGGAATAAACCCGCATGGAGCGAAATCCTCTTTGCCTGGGCATCCGCTCTGCCTGAGAGAGAAGCGCCGTGGTGCCTGTGGAAAGAGCCTTAAGGAAAGGGACACATCTGTCACTGCGGATGAAGAAAGCCTGGCTGCTAAGAAGACACGAGGGGAAGATTAGGGCAGGGGAAAGGGCTCCACTCTGAGGAAGGAGTCTGGGCAGAAAGCATGCCTGTCCTGAGCCTTTGGGCCCAAGGAGACAGCAGCTCCTTGGCCACCTGACCATGGTGGAGCCGTGGGCTTGCCACCAGGCGCCTACCCTAAACTCGAGAAACAACTCCCAGAAAGACCTGGCCATCAGATGCCGTCTTCCTCCAGGATGTAGAAGCTTGGAGGATGCACGGGGTTTAAGGGGAAGGAGTGGGGACAGTCCCCCAAAGCTCCCTATTCAGTGCACGGGCGGTGTGCAGGGATCCTGTCACCTCTCCTTTCCTGTGGGGAAAGCACAGGCCTAGTCCGCGAGTCGGCCTGAGCGCCAGAGTAAAAGGCCAAGCGATGCCTACACCGGGAGATGGTAGTGTGCATAGAGTGCCATCCTAGGCTAAGCGCGCTACTGCACGGTTGTGACTGTGTCTGCTTAGTTCGGCCTGGCAGGGTGAACCCAGGACGCGAACATGGAGCCCGGGAAAGCAAGGCCCAAGAGGCACCAACTCTCCCGCAGCTCTTCTTCCCTGACGCGACAGAAGCCTTGCTGAGGAAGCAGTGGCGAAGTGCTGTTTGCTCCAAACCAAAGCCTCTGCGAAAGCACAGCATTCCCCGAGAAATGTTTTGGGGGCTGCTGCTGGGTGCCTGAACCCAGTCTAGCGGTGGGAGAAACCCGCATACAGCGAAAGCGCCTTTGCCTGGGCCTTCCCCCCTAGGAAAGCAGACCATTCGTTGGGAAATCAGAGTTGGGTATGGGGAGGCTGCTGCTGCTTGCCTAAGCGAGTCTCCCCAGCTTACCTAAGCGAGTCTCCCCAGCATGTTGGAAGATACCCGCATGGAGCGAAATCCTCTTTGCCCTAGCATCCTTTCTGCCTGAGAGAGAAGCATAGTTGCTCACGTCTGTCACCGCGCTCCCCAGAAGCAAGTGTGGGGAAGGCACCGCACGCCGCCCCCGGGGAAGAGAAAGAGCTCTTATCCTTGGGGTCGGGAAACGCTCGGGAACAGGATAGCCTGCCACGGCACGAAATGCAGGCCGGTGGCCAGACATGTGTCACCCGTTCCCTGTGCGGAGAGATGGAAGCCTGGATGCAAAGAAGACATGAGGGGACGACTAGGGCAGGGGCGCGTGCTCCACTCTGAGGAAGGAGTGTGGGCAGAAGGCAGGCCTGTCCTGTGCCTCTGTTACCAAGGGGACAACATCTCCTTGGCCACATGTCCCAAGGGCAGACTTGGGCTTGTCACCAGGTGCCATACCTGGAACTTGAAGAAACAACCCCATGGAGAAACGGTCAGTCAGATGCCATCTTCCACCAAGATGTGGCAGCATTGTTGGTGGCAGGGGGTGTGCCGGGGAAAGAGTGGAGACAGTCCCCACCATTTCCCAACCCAGTGCTCGGGCCCTTTGCAGGGATCCTGTCGCCTCTTCTCTCCTGTGGTGAAGGCACTGGCCTTGACCCCGAGTCTGCCCGAGCGCCGGAGCAAAAGGCAAAGCCTTACCTATGCCAGGAGATGGTAATAGGCATAGAGTGCCATGCTAGGCCATGCACGCTGCTGCAGGGTTGTGACTGTGTCTGCTTAGTTCGGCTTAGCAAGGTGAACCCCGGGCGCGAACTTGGAGCCCGGGAAAGCAAGGCCCAAGAGGCACCAGCTCTCCCGCGGCTCTTCTTTCCTGCCGCGACAGAGCAAACGACCAAAGCCTTGCTGAGGAAGCAGCAGGCTGAGCGAAGTGCGGTTCGCGCCAAGCTGAAAACCTCTGCGAAAGCATGGCAGTCTCTGGGAAATCAGAGTCGGTTCTGTCGGCTGCTTTTGTTGCTTGCCTTAGCCTAGTATTCGCAGCACGATGGGAAAAACCCGCATAGAGCGAAAGCCTCTTTGCCGGGGCATTCCCTCTGGGAAAGCACAGCATTCTTTGGGAAATCAGAGTCGGGTCTGTGGGATGCTGCCTGCTGCTTGCCGGAGCTAGTCTCCACACCACGGTGGAATAAACCCGCATGGAGCGAAATCCTCTTTGCCTGGGCATCCGCTCTGCCTAAGAGAGAAGCGCGGTGGTGCCTGTGGAAAGAGCCTTAAGGAAAGGGACACATCTGTCACTGCAGAGCGAAGGAAGCCTGGCTGCTAAGGAGACACGAGGGGAAGATTAGGGCAGGGGAAAGGGCTCCACTCTGAGGAAGGAGTCTGGGCAGAAAGCATGCCTGTCCTGAGCCTTTGGGCGCAAGGAGACAGCAGCGCCTTGGCCACCTGACCGTGGTGGAGCCATGGGCTTGCCACCAAGCGCCTATCCTAAACTCGAGAAACAACTCCCAGAAAGACCTGGCCATCAGATGCCGTCTTCCTGCAGTATGTAGAAGCTTGGAGGAGGCACGGGGTTTAAGGGGAAGGAGTGGGGACAGTCCCCCAAAGCTCCCTATTCAGTGCACGGGCGGTGTGCAGGGATCCTGTCACCTCTCCTTTCCTGTGGGGAAAGTGCAGGCCTAGTCCGCGAGTCGCCCTGAGCGCCAGAGTAAAAGGCCAAGCGATTCCTACACCGGGAGATGTTAGTGTGCATAGAGTGCCATCCTAGGCTAAGCGCGCTACTGCATGGTTGTGACTGTGTCTGCTTAGTTCGGCCTGGCAGGGTGAACCCAGGACGTGAACATGAAGCCAGGGAACGCGAGGCCCAAGAGGCACCAGCTCTCCCGCAGCTCTTCTTCCCTGACGCCTTGCTGAGGAAGGAGTGGCGAAGTGCTGTTTGCTCCAAACCAAAGCCTCTGCGAAAGCACAGCATTCCCCGAGAAATGTTTTGGGGGCTGCTGCTGCGTGCCTGAGCCCAGTCTCGCGGTGGGAGAAACCCGCACACAGCGAAAGCCCCTTTGCCTGGGCATCTCCCCTAGGAAAGCACAGCATTCGTTGGGAAATCAGAGTTGGGTTTGGGGAGGCTGCTGCTGCTTGCCTAAGCGAGTCTCCGCAGCATGTTGGAAGATACCCGCATGGAGCGAAATCCTCTTTGCCCTAGCATGCTTTCTGCCTGAGAGAGAAGCATGGTTGCTCACGTCTGTCACCGCGCTCCCCAGGAGCAAGTGTGGGGAAGGCACAGCACGCCGCCCCCGGGGAAGAGAAGGAGCCTTTGGCCTTGGAGTCGGGAAAATCTCGGAAGCAGGATAGCCTGCCGCGGCACGAAATGCAGGCCGGTGGCCAGACATGTGTCACCCATTCCGTGTGCGGAGAGATGGAAGCCTGGCTGCTAAGGAGACATGAGGGGACGACTAGTGCAGGGGCGCGTGCTCCACTCTGAGGAAGGAGTGTGGGCAGAAGGCAGGCCTGTCCTGTGCCTCTGTTACCAAGGGGACAGCATCTCCTTGGCCACCTGTCCCAAGGGCAGACTTGGGCTTGCCACCAGGTGCCATACCTGGAACTTGCAGAAACAACCCCATGGAGAAACGGTCAGTCAGATGCCATCTTCCACCAAGATGTGACAGCATTGTGGGTGTCAGGGGGGTGCGGCGGGGAAGGAGTGGAGACAGTCCTTCACAGTTCCCCATCCCTGTGCCCGGGCCGTGTGCAGGGATCCTGTTGCCTCCTCTCTCCTGTGGTGAAGGCACTGACCTAGACCCCGAGTCTGCCCGAGCGCCGGAGCAAAAGGCAAAGCCTTACCTAGGCCTGGAGATGGAATTAGGCATAGCGTGCCATGCTAGGCCACGCACGCTGCTGCAGGGTTGTGGCTGTGTCTGCCTAGTTCGGCTTAGCAAGGTGAACCCCGGGCGCAAACTTGGAGCCCGTGAACGCAAGGCCCAAGAGGCACCAGCGCTCCCGCGTCTCTTCTTCCCTGCTGCGAAAGAGCGAATGACCAAAGCCTTGCTGAGGAAGCAGCAGCGAAGTGCGGTTCGCGCCAAGCTGAAAACCTCTGCGAAAGCATGGCAGTCTCTGGGAAATCAGAGTCGGTTCTGTGGGCTGCTTTTGTTGCTTGCCTTAGCCTAGTATTCGCAGCACGATGGGAGAAACCCGCATAGAGCGAAAGCCTCTTTGCCGGGGCATTCCCTCTGGGAAAGCACAGCATTCTTTGGGAAATCAGAGTCGGGTCTGTGGGATGCTGCCTGCCGCTTGCCGGAGCTAGTCTCCACACCACGGTGGAATAAACCCGCATGGAGCGAAATCCTCTTTGCCTGGGCATCCGCTCTGCCTGAGAGATAAGCGCGGTGGTGCCTGTGGAAAGAGCCTTAAGGAAAGGGACACATCTGTCACTGTAGAGCGAAGGAAGCCTTGCTGCTAAGGAGACACGAGGGGAAGATGAGGGCGGGGGAAAGGGCTCCACTCTGAGGAAGGTGTCTGGGCAGAAAGCATGCCTGTCCTGAGCCTTTGGGCCCAAGGAGACAGCAGCTCCTTGGCCACCTGACCGTGGTGGAGCCATTGGCTTGCCACCAGGCGCCTACCCTAAACTCGAGAAACAACTCCCAGAAAAACCTGGCCATCAGATGCCGTCTTCCTCCAGGATGTAGAAGCTTGGAGGAGGCACGGGGTTTAAGGGGAAGGAGTGGGGACAGTCCCCCAAAGCTCCCTATTCAGTGCACGGGCGGTGTGCAGGGATCCTGTCACCTCTGCTTTCCTGTGGGAGAAGCACAAGCCTAGTCCGCGAGTCGGCCTGAGCGCCAGAGTAAAAGGCCAAGCGATGCCTACACCGGGAGATGTTAGTGTGCATAGAGTGCCAACCTAGGCTAAGCGCGCTACCGCACGGTTGTGACTGTGTCTGCTTAGTTCGGCCTGGCAGGATGAACCCAGGACGCGAACATGGAGCCCGGGAAAGCGAGGCCCAAGAGGCACCAGCTGTCCCGCAGCTCTTCTTCCCTGATGCGACTGAAACCTTGCTGAGGAAGCAGCGGCGAAGTGCTGTTCGCTCCAAACCAAAGCCTCTGCGAAAGCACAGCATTCGCTGAGAAAAGTTGTGCGGGCTGCTGCTGCTTGCCTGAGCCCAGTCTCGCGGTGGGAGAAACCCGCATACAGCCAAAGCCTCTTTGCCTGGGCATCTCCCTTACGAAAGCACAGCATTCGTTGGGAAATCAGAGTTGGGTTTGGGGATGCTGCTGCTGCTTGCCTGAGCGAGTCTCGGCAACATGGTGGAAGATACCCGCATGGCGCGAAATCCTCTTTGCCCTAGCATCCTTTCTGCCTGAGAGAGAACCATGGTTGCACACGTCTGTCACCGCGCTCCCCAGAGCAATTTTGGGTAAGGCACAGCACGCCATCCCCGGGGAAGAGAAGGATCCCTTGGCCTTGGGGTCTGGAAACGCTCGGGAAGCAGTATAGCCTGCCGAGGCACGAACAGCAGGCCATGAGAAGACAAGTGTCCTCTGTTCCCTGTGCGGAGAGATTGAAGCCTGGCTGCTAAGGAGACATGAGGGGACGACAAGGGCATGGGTGAGTGCTCCACTCTGAGGAAGGAGTGTGGGCAGAAGGCAGGCCTGTCCTGTGCCTCTGTTACCAAGGGGACAGCATCTCCTTGGCCACCTGTCCCAAGGGCAGACTTGGGCTTGCCACAAATGCCATACCGGGAACTCGCAGAAATAACCCCATGGAGAAACGGTCAGTCATTGCCGTCTTCCACCAAGATGTGGCAGCATTGTGTGTGGCAGGGGGTGTGCCTGGGAAAGAGTGGAGACAGTCCTCACCGTTCCCCATCACTGTGCTCGGGCACTGTGCAGGGATCCTGTCGCCTCTTCTCTCCTGTGGTGAAGGCACTGGCCTTGACCCCGAGTCTGCCCGAGCGCCGGAGCAAAAGGCAAAGCCTTACCTACGCCAGGAGATGGTAATAGGCATAGAGTGCCATGCTAGGCCACGCACGCTGCTGCAGGGTTGTGACTGTGTCTGCTTAGTTCGGCTTAGCAAGGTGAACCCCGGGCGCGAACTTGGAGCCCGGGAAAGCAAGGCCCAAGAGGCACCAGCTCTCCCGCGGCTCTTCTTTCCTGCCGCGACAGAGCGAACGACCAAAGCCTTGCTGAGGAAGCAGCAGGCTGAGCGAAGTGCGGTTCGCGCCAAGCTGAATACATCTGCGAGAGCATGGTAGTCGCTGGGAAATCAGAGTCGGTTCTGTGGGCTGCTTTTGTTGCTTGCCTTAGCCTAGTATTCGCAGCACGATGGGAAAAACCCGCATAGAGCGAAAGCCTCTTTGCCGGGGAATCCCCTCTAAGAAAGCACAGCATTCTTTGGGAAATCAGAGTCGGGTCTGTGGGATGCTGCCTGCCGCTTTCCGGAGCTAGTCTCCACACCACGGTGGAATAAACCCGCATAGAGCGAAATTCTCTTTTCATGGGCATCCGCTCTGCCTGAGAGAGAAGCGCGGTGGTGCCTGTGGAAAGAGCCTTAAGGAAATGGACACATCTCTCACTGCGGATGAAGGAAGCCTGGCTGCTAAGGAGACACGAGGGGAAGATTAGGGCAGGGGAAAGGGCTCCACTCTGAGGAAGGTGTCTGGGCAGAAAGCATGCCTGTCCTGAGCCTTTGGGCCCAAAGAGAAAGCAGCTCCTTGGCCACCTGACAGTGGTGGAGCCATGGGCTTGCCACCAGGCGCCTACCCTAAACTCGAGAAACAACTCCCAGAAAGACCTGGCCATCAGATGCCGTCTTCCTCCAGGATGTAGAAGCTTGGAGGAGGCACGGGGTTTAAGGGGAAGGAGTGGGGACAGTCCCCCAAAGCTCCCTATTCAGTGCACGGGCGGTGTGCAGGGATCCTGTCACCTCTGCTTTCCTGTGGGAGAAGCACAAGCCTAGTCCGCGAGTCGGCCTGAGCGCCAGAGTAAAAGGCCAAGCGATGCCTACACCGGGAGATGGTAGTGTGCATAGAGTGCCATCCTAGGCTAAGCGCGCTACTGCACGGTTGTGACTGTGTCTGCTTAGTTCGGCCTGGCAGGGTGAACCCAGGACGCGAACATGGAGCCAGGGAAAGCAAGGCACCAGCTCTCCCGCAGGTCTTCTTCCCTGACGCGACAGAAGCCTTGCTGAGGAAGCAGTGGCGAAGTGCTGTTTGCTCCAAATCAAAGCGTCTGCGAAAGCACAGCATTCCCCGAGAAATGTTTTGGGGGCTGCTGCTGCGTGCCTGAGCCCAGTCTCGCGATGGGAGAAACCCGCATACAGCGAAAGACCCTTTGCCTGGGCATCTCCCCTAGGAAAGCACAGCATTCGTTGGGAAATCAGAGTTGGGTTTGGGGAGGCTGCTGCTGCTTGCCTAAGCGAGTCTCCGCAGCATGTTGGAAGATACCCGCATGGAGCGAAATCCTCTTTGCCCTAGCATCCTTTCTGCCTGAGAGAGAAGCATGGTTGCTAACGTCTGTCACCGCGCTCCCCAGGAGCAAGTGTGGGGAAGGCACAGCACGCCGCCCCCGGGGAAGAGAAGGAGCCTTTGGCCTTGGAGTCGGGAAAATCTCGGGAACAGGATAGCCTGCCACGGCACGAAATGCAGGCCGGTGGCCAGACATGTGTCACCCGTTCCCTGTGCGGAGAGATGGAAGCCTGGCTGCTAAGGAGACATGAGGGGACGACTAGGGCAGGGGCGCCTGCTCCACTCTGAGGAAGGAGTGTGGGCAGAAGGCAGGCCTGTCCTGTGCCTCTGTTACCAAGGGGACAGCATGTCCTTAGCCACCTGTCCCAAGGGCAGACTTGGGCTTGCCACCAGGTGCCATACCTGGAACTTGCAGAAACAACCCCATGGAGAAACGGTCAGTCAGATGCCATCTTCCACCAAGATGTGGCAGCATTGTGGGTGGCAGGGGATGTGCCGGGGAAAGAGTGGAGACAGTCCACACCGTTCCCCATCCCAGTGCTCGGGCACTGTGCAGGGATCCTGTCGCCTCTTCTCTCCTGTGGTGAAGGCACTGGCCTTGACCCCGAGTCTGCCTGAGCGCCGGAGCAAAAGGCAAAGCCTTACCTACGCCAGGAGATGGTAATAGGCATAGAGTGCCATGCTAGGCCATGCACGCTGCTGCAGGGTTGTGACTGTGTCTGCTTAGTTCGGCTTAGCAAGGTGAACCCCGGGCGCGAACTTGGAGCCCGTGAACGCAAGGCCCACGCGGCAAGATCTGTCGCGGCTCTTCTTTCCTGCCGCGACAGATCAACAGATCAAACGACCAAAGCCTTGCTGAGGAAGCAGCAGGCTGAGCGAAGTGCGGTTCGCGCCAAGCTGAAAACCTCTGCGAAAGCATGGCAGTCTCTGGGAAATCAGAGTCGGTTCTGTCGGCTGCTTTTGTTGCTTGCCTTAGCCTAGTATTCGCAGCACGATGGGAAAAACCCGCATAGAGCGAAAGCCTCTTTGCCGGGGCATCCCCTCTGGGAAAGCACAGCATTCTTTGGGAAATCAGAGTCGGGTCTGTGGGATGCTGCCTGCCGCTTGCCGGAGCTAGTCTCCACACCACGGTGGAATAAACCCGCATGGAGCGAAATCCTCTTTGCCTGGGCATCCGCTCTGCCTAAGAGAGAAGCGCGGTGGTGCCTGTGGAAAGAGCCTTAAGGAAAGGGACACATCTGTCACTGCAGAGCGAAGGAAGCCTGGCTGCTAAGGAGACACGAGGGGAAGATTAGGGCAGGGGAAAGGGCTCCACTCTGAGGAAGGAGTCTGGGCAGAAAGCATGCCTGTCCTGAGCCTTTGGGCCCAAGGAGACTGCAGCGCCTTGGCCACCTGACCGTGGTGGAGCCATGGCCTTGCCACCAGGCGCCTATCCTAAACTCGAGAAACAACTCCCAGAAAGACCTGGCCATCAGATGCCGTCTTCCTTTCGTATGTAGAAGCTTGGAGGAGGCACGGGGTTTAAGGGGAAGGAGTGGGGACAGTCCCCAAAGCTCCCTATTCAGTGCACGGGCGGTGTGCAGGGATCCTGTCACCTCTCCTTTCCTGTGGGGAAAGCGCAGGCCTAGTCCGCGAGTCGCCCTGAGCGCCAGAGTAAAAGGCCAAGCGATTCCTACACCGGGAGATGTTAGTGTGCATAGAGAGCCATCCTAGGCTAAGCGCGCTACTGCACGGTTGTGACTGTGTCTGCTTAGTTCGGCCTGGCAGGGTGAACCCAGGACGTGAACATGAAGCCAGGGAACGCGAGGCCCAAGAGGCACCAGCTCTCCCGCAGCTCTTCTTCCCTGACGCCTTGCTGAGGAAGCAGGGCGAAGTGCTGTTTGCTCCAAACCAAAGCCTCTGCGAAAGCACAGCATTCCCCGAGAAATGTTTTGGGGGCTGCTGCTGCGTGCCTGAGCCCAGTCTCGCGGTGGGAGAAACCCGCATACAGCGAAAGCCCCTTTGCCTGGGCATCTAACCCTAGGAAAGCACAGCATTCTTTGGGAAATCAGAGTTGGGTTTGGGGAGGCTGCTTCTGCTTGCCTAAGCGAGTCTCCGCAGCATGTTGGAAGATACCCGCATGGAGCGAAATCCTCTTTGCCCTAGCATGCTTTCTGCCTGAGAGAGAAGCATGGTTGCTCACGTCTGTCCCCGCGCTCCCCAGGAGCAAGTGTGGGGAAGGCACAGCACGCCGCCCCCGGGGAAGAGAAGGAGCCTTTGGCCTTGGAGTCGGGAAAATCTCGGAAGCAGGATAGCCTGCCGCGGCACGAAATGCAGGCCGGTGGCCAGACATGTGTCACCCATTCCGTGTGCGGAGAGATGGAAGCCTGGCTGCTAAGGAGACATGAGGGGACGACTAGGGCAGGGGCGCCTGCTCCACTCTGAGAAAGGAGTGTGGGCAGAAGGCAGGCCTGTCCTGTGCCTCTGTTACCAAGGGGACAGCATCTCCTTGGCCACCTGTCCCAAGGGCAGACTTGGGCTTGCCACCATGTGCCATACCTGGAACTTGCAGAAACAACCCCATGGAGAAACGGTCAGTCAGATGCCATCTTCCACCAAGATGTGACAGCATTGTGGGTGTCAGGGGGGTGCGGCGGGGAAGGAGTGGAGACAGTCCCCCACAGTTCCCCATCCCTGTGCCCGGGCCGTGTGCAGGGATCCTGTTGCCTCCTCTCTCCTGTGGTGAAGGCACTGACCTAGACCCCGAGTCTGCCCGAGCGCCGGAACAAAAGGCAAAGCCTTACCTAGGCCTGGAGATGGAATTAGGCATAGCGTGTCATGCTAGGCCACGCACGCTGCTGCAGGGTTGTGGCTGTGTCTGCCTAGTTCGGCTTAGCAAGGTGAGCCCCGGGCGCAAACTTGGAGCCCGTGAACGCAAGGCCCAAGAGGCACCAGCGCTCCCGCGTCTCTTCTTCCCTGCTGCGAAAGAGCGAATGACCAAAGCCTTGCTGAGGAAGCAGCAGCGAAGTGCGGTTCGCGCCAAGCTGAAAACCTCTGCGAAAGCATGGCAGTCTCTGGGAAATCAGAGTCGGTTCTGTGGGTTGCTTTTGTTGCTTGCCTTAGCCTAGTATTCGCAGCACGATGGGAGAAACCCGCATAGAGCGAAAGCCTCTTTGCCGGGGCATTCCCTCTGGGAAAGCACAGCATTCTTTGGGAAATCAGAGTCGGGTAGGTGGGATGCTGCCTGCCGCTTGCCGGAGCTAGTCTCCACAGCATGGTGGAATAAACCCGCATGGAGCGAAATCCTCTTTGCCTGGGCATCCGCTCTGCCTGAGAGAGAAGCGCGGTGGTGCCTGTGGAAAGAGCCTTAAGGAAAGGGACACATCTGTCACTGCAGAGCGAAGGAAGCCTGGCTGCTAAGGAGACACGAGGGGAAGATGAGGGCAGGGGAAAGGGCTCCACTCTGAGGAAGGTGTCTGGGCAGAAAGCATGCCTGTCCTGAGCCTTTGGGCCCAAGGAGACAGCAGCTCCTTGGCCACCTGACCGTGGTGGAGCCATGGGCTTGCCACCAGGCGCCTACCCTAAACTCGAGAAACAACTCCCAGAAAAACCTGGCCATCAGATGCCGTCTTCCTCCAGGATGTAGAAGCTTGGAGGAGGCACGGGGTTTAAGGGGAAGGAGTGGGGACAGTCCCCCAAAGCTCCCTATTCAGTGCACGGGCGGTGTGCAGGGATC
The DNA here is from genome assembly GCF_964662115.1 of Mustela nivalis. NCBI lineage: Eukaryota > Metazoa > Chordata > Mammalia > Carnivora > Mustelidae > Mustela > Mustela nivalis. Next base: position 76,598,723 of record NC_139040.1, read on the forward strand.
CTGTCACCTCTGCTTTCCTGTGGGAGAAGCACAAGCCTAGTCCGCGAGTCGGCCTGAGCGCCAGAGTAAAAGGCCAAGCGATGCCTACACCGGGAGATGTTAGTGTGCATAGAGTGCCATCCTAGGCTAAGCGCGCTACCGCACGGTTGTGACTGTGTCTGCTTAGTTCGGCCTGGCAGGATGAACCCAGGACGCGAACATGGAGCCCGGGAAAGCGAGGCCCAAGAGGCACCAGCTCTCCCGCAGCTCTTCTTCCCTGATGCGACTGAAACCTTGCTGAGGAAGCAGCGGCGAAGTGCTGTTCGCTCCAAACCAAAGCCTCTGCGAAAGCACAGCATTCGCTGAGAAAAGTTGTGCGGGCTGCTGCTGCTTGCCTGAGCCCAGTCTTGCGGTGGGAGAAACCCGCATACAGCCAAAGCCTCTTTGCCTGGGCATCTCCCTTACGAAAGCACAGCATTCGTTGGGAAATCAGAGTTGGGTTTGGGGATGCTGCTGCTGCTTGCCTGAGCGAGTCTCGGCAACATGGTGGAAGATACCCGCATGGCGCGAAATCCTCTTTGCCCTAGCATCCTTTCTGCCTGAGAGAGAACCATGGTTGTACACGTCTGTCACCGCGCTCCCCAGAGCAATTTTGGGTAAGGCACAGCACGCCATCCCCGGGGAAGAGAAGGATCCCTTGGCCTTGGGGTCTGGAAACGCTCGGGAAGCAGTATAGCCTGCCGAGGAACGAACAGCAGGCCATGAGAAGACAAGTGTCCTCTGCTCCCTGTGCGGAGAGATTGAAGCCTGGCTGCTAAGGAGACATGAGGGGACGACAAGGGCATGGGTGAGTGCTCCACTCTGAGGAAGGAGTGTGGGCAGAAGGCAGGCCTGTCCTGTGCCTCTGTTACCAAGGGGACAGCATCTCCTTGGCCACCTGTCCCAAGGGCAGACTTGGGCTTGCCACCAGATGCCATACCCGGAACTCGCAGAAACATCCCCATGGAGAAACGTGCAGTCATTGCCGTCTTCCACCAAGATGTGGCAGCATTGTGGGTGGCAGGGGGTGTGCCGGGGAAAGAGTGGAGACAGTCCCCACCGTTCCCCATCCCTGTGCTCGGGCACTGTACAGGGATCCTGTCGCCTCTTCTCTCCTGTGGTGAAGGCACTGGCCTTGACCCCGAGTCTGCCCGAGCGCCGGAGCAAAAGGCAAAGCCTTACCTACGCCAGGAGATGGTAATAGGCATAGAGTGCCATGCTAGGCCACGCACGCTGCAACAGGGTTGTGACTGTGTCTGCTTAGTTCGGCTTAGCAAGGTGAACCCCGGGCGCGAACTTGGAGCCCGGGAAAGCAAGGCCCAAGAGGCACCAGCGCTCCCGCAGCTCTTCTTTCCTGCCGCGACAGAGCGAACGACCAAAGCCTTGCTGAGGAAGCAGCAGGCTGAGCGAAGTGCGGTTCGCGCCAAGCTGAAAACCTCTGCGAAAGCATGGCAGTCGCTGGGAAATCAGAGTCGGTTCTGTGGGCTGCTTCTGTTGCTTGCCTTAGCCTAGTATTCGCAGCACAATGGGAGAAACCCGCATAGAGCGAAAGCCTCTTTGCCAGGGCATCCCCTCTGGGAAAGCACAGCATTCTTTGTGAAATCAGAGTCGGGTCTGTGGGATGCTGCCTGCCGCTTGCCGGAGCTAGTCTCCACCCCACGGTGGAATAAACCCGCATGGAGCGAAATCCTCTTTGCCTGGGCATCCGCTCTGCCTGAGAGAGAAGCGCGGTTTTGCCTGTGGAAAGAGCCTTAAGGAAAGGGACACATCTGTCACTGCGGATGAAGGAAGCCTGGCTGCTAAGGAGACACGAGGGGAAGATTAGGGCAGGGGAAAGGGCTCCACTCTGAGGAAGGAGTCTGGGCAGAAAGCATGCCTGTCCTGAGCCTTTGGGCCCAAGGAGACTGCAGCGCCTTGGCCACCTGACCGTGGTGGAGCCATGGGCTTGCCACCAGGCGCCTACCCTAAACTCGAGAAACAACTCCCAGAAAGACCTGGCCATCAGATGCCGTCTTCCTCCAGGATGTAGAAGCTTGGAGGAGGCACGGGGTTTAAGGGGAAAGAGTGGGGACAGTCCCCCAAAGCTCCCTATTCAGTGCACGGGCGGTGTGCAGGGATCCTGTCACCTCTCCTTTCCTGTGGGGAAAGCGCAGGCCTAGTCCGCGAGTCGGCCTGAGAGCCAGAGTAAAAGGCCAAGCGATTCCTACACCGGGAGATGGTAGTGTGCATAGAGTGCCATCCTAGGCTAAGCGCGCTACTGCACGGTTGTGACTGTGTCTGCTTAGTTCGGCCTGGCAGGGTGAACCCAGGACGCGAACATGAAGCCAGGGAACGCGAGGACCAAGAGGCACCAGCTCTCCCGCAGCTCTTCTTCCCTGACGCGACAGAAGCCTTGCTGAGGAAGCAGTGGCGAAGTGCTGTTTGCTCCAAACCAAAGCCTCTGCGAAAGCAAAGCATTCCCCGAGAAATGTTTTGGGGGTTGCTGCTGCGTGCCTGAGCCCAGTCTCGCGATGGGAGAAACCCGCATACAGCGAAAGACCCTTTGCCTGGGCATCTCCCCTAGGAAAGCACAGCATTCGTTGGGAAATCAGAGTTGGGTTTGTGAAGGCTGCTCCTGCTTGCCTAAGCGAGTCTCCGCAGCATGTTGGAAGATACCCGCATGGAGCGAAATCCTCTTTGCCCTAGCATCCTTTCTGCCTGAGAGAGAAGCATGGTTGCTCACGTCTGTCACCGCACTCCCCAGGAGCAAGTGTGGGGAAGGCACAGCACGCCGCCCCCGGGGAAGAGAAGGAGCCCTTAGCCTTGGTGTCGGGAAATGCTCGGGAACAGGATAGCCTGCCACGGTACGAAATGCAGGCCGGTGGCCAGACATGTGTCACCCGTTCCCTGTGCGGAGAGATAGAAGCCTGGCTGCTAAGGAGACATAAGGGGACGACTAGGGCAGGGGCGCATGCTCCACTCTGAGGAAGGAGTGTGGGCAGAAGGCAGGCCTGTCCTGTGCCTCTGTTACCAAGGGGACAGCATCTCCTTAGCCACCTGTCCCAAGGGCAGACTTGGGCTTGCCACCAGGTGCCATACCTGGAACTTGCAGAAACAACCCCATGGAGAAACGGTCAGTCAGATGCCATCTTCCACCAAGATGTGGCAGCATTGTGGGTGGCAGGGGGTGTGCCGGGGAAAGAGTGGAGACAGTCCCCACCGTTCCCCATCCCTGTGCTCGGGCACTGTGCATGGATCCTGTCGCCTCTTCTCTCCTGTGGTGAAGGCACTGGCCTTGACCCCGAGTCTGCTTGAGCGCCGGAGCAAAAGGCAAAGCCTTACCTACGCCAGGAGATGGTAATAGGCATAGAGTGCCATGCTAGGCCATGCACGCTGCTGCAGGGTTGTGACTGTGTCTGCTTAGTTCGGCTTAGCAAGGTGAACCCCAGGCGCGAACTTGGAGCCCGGGAAAGCAAGACCCAAGAGGCACCAGCTCTCCCGCGGCTCTTCTTTCCTGCCGCGACAGAGCAAACGACCAAAGCCTTGCTGAGGAAGCAGCAGGCTGAGCGAAGTGCGGTTCGCGCCAAGCTGAAAACCTCTGCGAAAGCATGGCAGTCTCTGGGAAATCAGAGTCGGTTCTGTGGGCTGCTTTTGTTGCTTGCCTTAGCCTAGTATTCGCAGCACGATGGGAAAAACCCGCATAGAGCGAAAGCCTCTTTGCCGGGGCATCCCCTCTGGGAAAGCATTGCATTCTTTAGGAAATCAGAGTCGGGTCTGTGGGATGCTGCCTGCTGCTTGCCGGAGCTAGTCTCCACACCACGGTGGAATAAACCCGCATGGAGCGAAATCCTCTTTGCCTGGGCATCCGCTCTGCCTGAGAGAGAAGCGCCGTGGTGCCTGTGGAAAGAGCCTTAAGGAAAGGGACACATCTGTCACTGTAGAGCGAAGGAAGCCTGGCTGCTAAGGAGACACGAGGGGAAGATGAGGGCAGCGGAAAGGGCTCCACTCTGAGGAAGGTGTCTGGGCAGAAAGCATGCCTGTCCTGAGCCTTTGGGCCCAAGGAGACAGCAGCTCCTTGGCCACCTGACCGTGGTGGAGCCATGGGCTTGCCACCAGGCGCCTACCCTAAACTCGAGAAACAACTCCCAGAAAAACCTGGCCATCAGATGCCGTCTTCCTCCAGGATGTAGAAGCTTGGAGGAGGCACGGGGTTTAAGGGGAAGGAGTGGGGACAGTCCCCCAAAGCTCCCTATTCAGTTCACGGGCGGTGTGCAGGTATCCTGTCACCTCTGCTTTCCTGTGGGAGAAGCACAAGCCTAGTCCGCGAGTCGGCCTGAGCGCCAGAGTAAAAGGCCAAGGGATGCCTACACCGGGAGATGTTAGTGTGCATAGAGTGCCATCCTATGCTAAGCGCGCTACCGCACGGTTGTGACTGTGTCTGCTTAGTTCGGCCTGGCAGGATGAACCCAGGACGCGAACATGGAGCCCGGGAAAGCGAGGCCCAAGAGGCACCAGCTCTCCCGCAGCTCTTCTTCCCTGATGCGACTGAAACCTTGCTGAGGAAGCAGCGGCGAAGTGCTGTTCGCTCCAAACCAAAGCCTCTGTGAAAGCACAGCATTCGCTGAGAAAAGTTGTGCGGGCTGCTGCTGCTTGCCTGAGCCCAGTCTCGCGGTGGGAGAAACCCGCATACAGCCAAAGCCTCTTTGCCTGGGCATCTCCCTTACGAAAGCACAGCATTCGTTGGGAAATCAGAGTTGGGTTTGGGGATGCTGCTGCTGCTTGCCTGAGTGAGTCTCGGCAACATGGTGGAAGATACCCGCATGGCGCGAAATCCTCTTTGCCCTAGCATCCTTTCTGCCTGAGAGAGAACCATGGTTGCACACGTCTGTCACCGCGCTCCCCAGAGCAATTTTGGGGAAGGTACAGCACGCCATCCCCGGGGAAGAGAAGGATCCCTTGGCCTTGGGGTCTGGAAACGCTCGGGAAGCAGTATAGCCTGCCGAGGCACGAACAGCAGGCCATGAGAAGACAAGTGTCCTCTGCTCCCTGTGCGGAGAGATTGAAGCCTGGCTGCTAAGGAGACATGAGGGGACGACAAGGGCATGGGTGAGTGCTCCACTCTGAGGAAGGAGTGTGGGCAGAAGGCAGGCCTGTCCTGTGCCTCTGTTACCAAGGGGACAGCATCTCCTTGGCCACCTGTCCCAAGGGCAGACTTGGGCTTGCCACCAGATGCCATACCCGGAACTCGCAGAAACAACCCCATGGAGAAACGGTCAGTCATTGCCGTCTTCCACCAAGATGTGGCAGCATTGTGGGTGGCAGGGGGTGTGCCTGGGAAAGAGTAGAGACAGTCCTCACCGTTCCCCATCACTGTGCTCGGGCACTGTGCAGGGATCCTGTCGCCTCTTCTCTCCTGTGGTGAAGGCACTGGCCTTGACCCCGAGTCTGCCCGAGCGCCGGAGCAAAAGGCAAAGCCTTACCTACGCCAGGAGATGGTAATAGGCATAGAGTGCCATGCTAGGCCACGCACGCTGCTGCAGGGTTGTGACTGTGTCTGCTTAGTTCGGCTTAGCAAGGTGAAACCCGGGCGCGAACTTGGAGCCCGGGAAAGCAAGGCCCAAGAGGCACCAGCTCTCCCGCGGCTCTTCTTTCCTGCCGCGACAGAGCGAACGACCAAAGCCTTGCTGAGGAAGCAGCAGGCTGAGCGAAGTGCGGTTCGCGCCAAGCTGAATACCTCTGCGAAAGCATGGTAGTCGCTGGGAAATCAGAGTCGGTTCTGTGGGCTGCTTTTGTTGCTTGCCTTAGCCTAGTATTCGCAGCACGATGGGAAAAACCCGCATAGAGCTAAAGCCTCTTTGCCGGGGAATCCCCTCTAAGAAAGCACAGCATTCTTTGGGAAATCAGAGTCGGGTCTGTGGGATGCTGCCTGCCGCTTTCCGGAGCTAGTCTCCACACCACGGTGGAATAAACCGGCATAGAGCGAAATTCTCTTTTCCTGGGCATCCGCTCTGCCTGAGAGAGAAGCGCCGTGGTGCCTGTGGAAAGAGCCTTAAGGAAATGGACACATCTCTCACTGCGGATGAAGGAAGCCTGGCTGCTAAGGAGACACGAGGGGAAGATGAGGGCAGGGGAAAGGGCTCCACTCTGAGGAAGGTGTCTGGGCAGAAAGCATGCCTGTCCTGAGCCTTTGGGCCCAAAGAGAAAGCAGCTCCTTGGCCACCTGACCGTGGTGGAGCCATGGGCTTGCCCCCAGGCGCCTACCCTAAACTCGAGAAACAACTCCCAGAAAGACCTGGCCATCAGATGCCGTCTTCCTCCAGGATGTAGAAGCTTGGAGGAGGCACGGGGTTTAAGGGGAAGGAGTGGGGACAGTCCCCCAGAGCTCCCTATTCAGTGCACGGGCGGTGTGCAGGGATCCTGTCACCTCTCCTTTCCTGTGGGGAAAGCGCAGGCCTAGTCCGCGAGTCGCCCTGAGCGCCAGAGTAAAAGGCCAAGCGATTCCTACACCGGGAGATGTTAGTGTGCATAGAGTGCCATCCTAGGCTAAGCGCGCTACTGCACGGTTGTGACTGTGTCTGCTTAGTTCGGCCTGGCAGGGTGAACCCAGGACGTGAACATGAAGCCAGGGAATGCGAGGCCCATGAGGCACCAGCTCTCCCGCAGCTCTTCTTCCCTGATGCCTTGCTGAGGAAGCAGGGCGAAGTGCTGTTTGCTCCAAACCAAAGCCTCTGCGAAAGCACAGCATTCCCCGAGAAATGTTTTGGGGGCTACTGCTGCGTGCCTGAGCCCAGTCTCGCGGTGGGAGAAACCCGCATACAGCGAAAGCCCCTTTGCCTGGGCATCTCCCCTAGGAAAGCACAGCATTCATTGGGAAATCAGAGTTGGGTTTGTGGAGGCTGCTGCTGCTTGCCTAAGCGAGTCTCCGCAGCATGTTGGAAGATACCCGCATGGAGCGAAATCCTCTTTGCCCTAGCATGCTTTCTGCCTGAGAGAGAAGCATGGTTGCTCACGTCTGTCACCGCGCTCCCCAGGAGCAAGTGTGGGGAAGGCACAGCACGCCGCCCCCGGGGAAGAGAAAGAGCCTTTGGCCTTGGAGTCGGGAAAATCTCGGGAACAGGATAGCCTGCCGCAACACGAAATGCAGGCCGGTGGCCAGACATGTGTCACCCGTTCCCTGTGCGGAGAGATGTAAGCCTGGATGTTAAGGAGACATGAGGGGACGACTAGGGCAGGGGCGCCTGCTACACTCTGAGAAAGGAGTGTGGGCAGAAGGCAGGCCTGTCCTGTGCCTCTGTTACCAAGGGACAGCATCTCCTTGGCCACCTGTCCCAAGGGCAGACTTGGGCTTGCCACCAGGTGCCATACCTGGAAATTGCAGAAACAACCCCATGGAGAAACGGTCAGTCAGATGCCATCTTCCACCAAGATGTGACAGCATTGTGGGTGTCAGGGGGGTGCGGCGGGGAAGGAGTGGAGACAGTCCCCCACAGTTCCCCATCCCTGTGCCCGGGCCGTGTGCAGGGATCCTGTTGCCTCCTCTCTCCTGTGGTGATGGCACTGACCTAGACCCCGAGTCTGCCCGAGCGCCGGAACAAAAGGCAAAGCCTTACCTAGGCCTGGAGATGGAATTAGGCATAGCGTGCCATGCTAGGCCACGCACGCTGCTGCAGGGTTGTGGCTGTGTCTGCCTAGTTCGGCTTAGCAAGGTGAACCCCGGGCGCAAACTTGGAGCCCGTGAACGCAAGGCCCAAGAGGCACCAGCGCTCCCGCGTCTCTTCTTACCTGCTGCGAAAGAGCGAATGACCAAAGCCTTGCTGAGGAAGCAGCAGCGAAGTGCGGTTCGCGCCAAGCTGAAAACCTCTGCGAAAGCATGGCAGTCTCTGGGAAATCAGAGTCGGTTCTGTGGGCTGCTTTTGTTGCTTGCCTTAGCCTAGTATTCGCAGCACGATGGGAGAAACCCGCATAGAGCGAAAGCCTCTTTGCCGGGGCATCCCCTCTGGGAAAGCACAGCATTCTTTGGGATATCAGAGTCGGGTCTGTGGGATGCTGCCTGCCGCTTGCCGGAGCTAGTCTCCACACCACGGTGGAATAAACCCGCATGGAGCGAAATCCTCTTTGCCTGGGCATCCGCTCTGCCTGAGAGAGAAGCGCCGTGGTGCCTGTGGAAAGAGCCTTAAGGAAAGGGACACATCTGTCACTGTAGAGCGAAGGAAGCCTTGCTGCTAAGGAGACACGAGGGGAAGATGAGGGCAGGGGAAAGGGCTCCACTCTGAGGAAGGTGTCTGGGCAGAAAGCATGCCTGTCCTGAGCCTTTGGGCCCAAGGAGACAGCAGCTCCTTGGCCACCTGACCGTGGTGGAGCCATGGGCTTGCCACCAGGCGCCTACCCTAAACTCGAGAAACAACTCCCAGAAAAACCTGGCCATCAGATGCCGTCTTCCTCCAGGATGTAGAAGCTTGGAGGAGGCACGGGGTTTAAGGGGAAGGAGTGGGGACAGTCCCCCAAAGCTCCCTATTCAGTGCACGGGCGGTGTGCAGGGATCCTGTCACCTCTGCTTTCCTGTGGGAGAAGCACAAGCCTAGTCCGCGAGTCGGCCTGAGCGCCAGAGTAAAAGGCCAAGGGATGCCTACACCGGGAGATGTTAGTGTGCATAGAGTGCCATCCTATGCTAAGCGCGCTACCGCACGGTTGTGACTGTGTCTGCTTAGTTCGGCCTGGCAGGATGAACCCAGGACGCGAACATGGAGCCCGGGAAAGCGAGGCCCAAGAGGCACCAGCTCTCCCGCAGCTCTTCTTCCCTGATGCGACTGAAACCTTGCTGAGGAAGCAGCGGCGAAGTGCTGTTCGCTCCAAACCAAAGCCTCTGTGAAAGCACAGCATTCGCTGAGAAAAGTTGTGCGGGCTGCTGCTGCTTGCCTGAGCCCAGTCTCGCGGTGGGAGAAACCCGCATACAGCCAAAGCCTCTTTGCCTGGGCATCTCCCTTACGAAAGCACAGCATTCGTTGGGAAATCAGAGTTGGGTTTGGGGATGCTGCTGCTGCTTGCCTGAGTGAGTCTCGGCAACATGGTGGAAGATACCCGCATGGCGCGAAATCCTCTTTGCCCTAGCATCCTTTCTGCCTGAGAGAGAACCATGGTTGCACACGTCTGTCACCGCGCTCCCCAGAGCAATTTTGGGGAAGGTACAGCACGCCATCCCCGGGGAAGAGAAGGATCCCTTGGCCTTGGGGTCTGGAAACGCTCGGGAAGCAGTATAGCCTGCCGAGGCACGAACAGCAGGCCATGAGAAGACAAGTGTCCTCTGCTCCCTGTGCGGAGAGATTGAAGCCTGGCTGCTAAGGAGACATGAGGGGACGACAAGGGCATGGGTGAGTGCTCCACTCTGAGGAAGGAGTGTGGGCAGAAGGCAGGCCTGTCCTGTGCCTCTGTTACCAAGGGGACAGCATCTCCTTGGCCACCTGTCCCAAGGGCAGACTTGGGCTTGCCACCAGATGCCATACCCGGAACTCGCAGAAACAACCCCATGGAGAAACGGTCAGTCATTGCCGTCTTCCACCAAGATGTGGCAGCATTGTGGGTGGCAGGGGGTGTGCCTGGGAAAGAGTAGAGACAGTCCTCACCGTTCCCCATCACTGTGCTCGGGCACTGTGCAGGGATCCTGTCGCCTCTTCTCTCCTGTGGTGAAGGCACTGGCCTTGACCCCGAGTCTGCCCGAGCGCCGGAGCAAAAGGCAAAGCCTTACCTACGCCAGGAGATGGTAATAGGCATAGAGTGCCATGCTAGGCCACGCACGCTGCTGCAGGGTTGTGACTGTGTCTGCTTAGTTCGGCTTAGCAAGGTGAAACCCGGGCGCGAACTTGGAGCCCGGGAAAGCAAGGCCCAAGAGGCACCAGCTCTCCCGCGGCTCTTCTTTCCTGCCGCGACAGAGCGAACGACCAAAGCCTTGCTGAGGAAGCAGCAGGCTGAGCGAAGTGCGGTTCGCGCCAAGCTGAATACCTCTGCGAAAGCATGGTAGTCGCTGGGAAATCAGAGTCGGTTCTGTGGGCTGCTTTTGTTGCTTGCCTTAGCCTAGTATTCGCAGCACGATGGGAAAAACCCGCATAGAGCTAAAGCCTCTTTGCCGGGGAATCCCCTCTAAGAAAGCACAGCATTCTTTGGGAAATCAGAGTCGGGTCTGTGGGATGCTGCCTGCCGCTTTCCGGAGCTAGTCTCCACACCACGGTGGAATAAACCGGCATAGAGCGAAATTCTCTTTTCCTGGGCATCCGCTCTGCCTGAGAGAGAAGCGCCGTGGTGCCTGTGGAAAGAGCCTTAAGGAAATGGACACATCTCTCACTGCGGATGAAGGAAGCCTGGCTGCTAAGGAGACACGAGGGGAAGATGAGGGCAGGGGAAAGGGCTCCACTCTGAGGAAGGTGTCTGGGCAGAAAGCATGCCTGTCCTGAGCCTTTGGGCCCAAAGAGAAAGCAGCTCCTTGGCCACCTGACCGTGGTGGAGCCATGGGCTTGCCCCCAGGCGCCTACCCTAAACTCGAGAAACAACTCCCAGAAAGACCTGGCCATCAGATGCCGTCTTCCTCCAGGATGTAGAAGCTTGGAGGAGGCACGGGGTTTAAGGGGAAGGAGTGGGGACAGTCCCCCAGAGCTCCCTATTCAGTGCACGGGCGGTGTGCAGGGATCCTGTCACCTCTCCTTTCCTGTGGGGAAAGCGCAGGCCTAGTCCGCGAGTCGCCCTGAGCGCCAGAGTAAAAGGCCAAGCGATTCCTACACCGGGAGATGTTAGTGTGCATAGAGAGCCATCCTAGGCTAAGCGCGCTACTGCACGGTTGTGACTGTGTCTGCTTAGTTCGGCCTGGCAGGGTGAACCCAGGACGTGAACATGAAGCCAGGGAACGCGAGGCCCAAGAGGCACCAGCTCTCCCGCAGCTCTTCTTCCCTGACGCCTTGCTGAGGAAGCAGGGCGAAGTGCTGTTTGCTCCAAACCAAAGCCTCTGCGAAAGCACAGCATTCCCCGAGAAATGTTTTGGGGGCTGCTGCTGCGTGCCTGAGCCCAGTCTCGCGGTGGGAGAAACCCGCATACAGCGAAAGCCCCTTTGCCTGGGCATCTAACCCTAGGAAAGCACAGCATTCTTTGGGAAATCAGAGTTGGGTTTGGGGAGGCTGCTTCTGCTTGCCTAAGCGAGTCTCCGCAGCATGTTGGAAGATACCCGCATGGAGCGAAATCCTCTTTGCCCTAGCATGCTTTCTGCCTGAGAGAGAAGCATGGTTGCTCACGTCTGTCACCGCGCTCCCCAGGAGCAAGTGTGGGGAAGGCACAGCACGCCGCCCCCGGGGAAGAGAAGGAGCCTTTGGCCTTGGAGTCGGGAAAATCTCGGAAGCAGGATAGCCTGCCGCGGCACGAAATGCAGGCCGGTGGCCAGACATGTGTCACCCATTCCGTGTGCGGAGAGATGGAAGCCTGGCTGCTAAGGAGACATGAGGGGACGACTAGGGCAGGGGCGCCTGCTCCACTCTGAGAAAGGAGTGTGGGCAGAAGGCAGGCCTGTCCTGTGCCTCTGTTACCAAGGGGACAGCATCTCCTTGGCCACCTGTCCCAAGGGCAGACTTGGGCTTGCCACCATGTGCCATACCTGGAACTTGCAGAAACAACCCCATGGAGAAACGGTCAGTCAGATGCCATCTTCCACCAAGATGTGACAGCATTGTGGGTGTCAGGGGGGTGCGGCGGGGAAGGAGTGGAGACAGTCCCCCACAGTTCCCCATCCCTGTGCCCGGGCCGTGTGCAGGGATCCTGTTGCCTCCTCTCTCCTGTGGTGAAGGCACTGACCTAGACCCCGAGTCTGCCCGAGCGCCGGAACAAAAGGCAAAGCCTTACCTAGGCCTGGAGATGGAATTAGGCATAGCGTGTCATGCTAGGCCACGCACGCTGCTGCAGGGTTGTGGCTGTGTCTGCCTAGTTCGGCTTAGCAAGGTGAGCCCCGGGCGCGAACTTGGAGCCCGTGAACGCAAGGCCCAAGAGGCACCAGCGCTCCCGCGTCTCTTCTTCCCTGCTGCGAAAGAGCGAATGACCAAAGCCTTGCTGAGGAAGCAGCAGCGAAGTGCGGTTCGCGCCAAGCTGAAAACCTCTGCGAAAGCATGGCAGTCTCTGGGAAATCAGAGTCGGTTCTGTGGGTTGCTTTTGTTGCTTGCCTTAGCCTAGTATTCGCAGCACGATGGGAGAAACCCGCATAGAGCGAAAGCCTCTTTGCCGGGGCATTCCCTCTGGGAAAGCACAGCATTCTTTGGGAAATCAGAGTCGGGTAGGTGGGATGCTGCCTGCCGCTTGCCGGAGCTAGTCTCCACAGCATGGTGGAATAAACCCGCATGGAGCGAAATCCTCTTTGCCTGGGCATCCGCTCTGCCTGAGAGAGAAGCGCGGTGGTGCCTGTGGAAAGAGCCTTAAGGAAAGGGACACATCTGTCACTGTAGAGCGAAGGAAGCCTGGCTGCTAAGGAGACACGAGGGGAAGATGAGGGCAGGGGAAAGGGCTCCACTCTGAGGAAGGTGTCTGGGCAGAAAGCATGCCTGTCCTGAGCCTTTGGGCCCAAGGAGACAGCAGCTCCTTGGCCACCTGACCGTGGTGGAGCCATGGGCTTGCCACCAGGCGCCTACCCTAAACTCGAGAAACAACTCCCAGAAAAACCTGGCCATCAGATGCCGTCTTCCTCCAGGATGTAGAAGCTTGGAGGAGGCACGGGGTTTAAGGGGAAGGAGTGGGGACAGTCCCCCAAAGCTCCCTATTCAGTGCACGGGCGGTGTGCAGGGATCCTGTCACCTCTGCTTTCCTGTGGGAGAAGCACAAGCCTAGTCCGCGAGTCGGCCTGAGCGCCAGAGTAAAAGGCCAAGCGATGCCTACACCGGGAGATGTTAGTGTGCATAGAGTGCCATCCTAGGCTAAGCGCGCTACCGCACGGTTGTGACTGTGTCTGCTTAGTTCGGCCTGGCAGGATGAACCCAGGACGCGAACATGGAGCCCGGGAAAGCGAGGCCCAAGAGGCACCAGCTCTCCCGCAGCTCTTCTTCCCTGATGCGACTGAAACCTTGCTGAGGAAGCAGCGGCGAAGTGCTGTTCGCTCCAAACCAAAGCCTCTGCGAAAGCACAGCATTCGCTGAGAAAATTTGTGCGGGCTGCTGCTGCTTGCCTGAGCCCAGTCTTGCGGTGGGAGAAACCCGCATACAGCCAAAGCCTCTTTGCCTGGGCATCTCCCTTACGAAAGCACAGCATTCGTTGGGAAATCAGAGTTGGGTTTGGGGATGCTGCTGCTGCTTGCCTGAGCGAGTCTCGGCAACATGGTGGAAGATACCCGCATGGCGCGAAATCCTCTTTGCCCTAGCATCCTTTCTGCCTGAGAGAGAACCATGGTTGTACACGTCTGTCACCGCGCTCCCCAGAGCAATTTTGGGGAAGGCACAGCACGCCGTCCCCGGGGAAGAGAAGGATCCCTTGGCCTTGGGGTCTGGAAACGCTCGGGAAGCAGTATAGCCTGCCGAGGAACGAACAGCAGGCCATGAGAAGACAAGTGTCCTCTGCTCCCTGTGCGGAGAGATTGAAGCCTGGCTGCTAAGGAGACATGAGGGGACGACAAGGGCATGGGTGAGTGCTCCACTCTGAGGAAGGAGTGTGGGCAGAAGGCAGGCCTGTCCTGTGCCTCTGTTACCAAGGGGACAGCATCTCCTTGGCCACCTGTCCCAAGGGCAGACTTGGGCTTGCCACCAGATGCCATACCCGGAACTCGCAGAAACATCCCCATGGAGAAACGTGCAGTCATTGCCGTCTTCCACCAAGATGTGGCAGCATTGTGGGTGGCAGGGGGTGTGCCGGGGAAAGAGTGGAGACAGTCCCCACCGTTCCCCATCCCTGTGCTCGGGCACTGTACAGGGATCCTGTCGCCTCTTCTCTCCTGTGGTGAAGGCACTGGCCTTGACCCCGAGTCTGCCCGAGCGCCGGAGCAAAAGGCAAAGCCTTACCTACGCCAGGAGATGGTAATAGGCATAGAGTGCCATGCTAGGCCACGCACGCTGCAACAGGGTTGTGACTGTGTCTGCTTAGTTCGGCTTAGCAAGGTGAACCCCGGGCGCGAACTTGGAGCCCGTGAACGCAAGGCCCAAGAGGCACCAGCGCTCCCGCGTCTCTTCTTACCTGCTGCGAAAGAGCGAATGACCAAAGCCTTGCTGAGGAAGCAGCAGCGAAGTGCGGTTCGCGCCAAGCTGAAAACCTCTGCGAAAGCATGGCAGTCTCTGGGAAATCAGAGTCGGTTCTGTGGGCTGCTTTTGTTGCTTGCCTTAGCCTAGTATTCGCAGCACGATGGGAGAAACCCGCATAGAGCGAAAGCCTCTTTGCCGGGGCATCCCCTCTGGGAAAGCACAGCATTCTTCGGGATATCAGAGTCGGGTCTGTGGGATGCTGCCTGCCGCTTGCCGGAGCTAGTCTCCACACCACGGTGGAATAAACCCGCATGGAGCGAAATCCTCTTTGCCTGGGCATCCGCTCTGCCTGAGAGAGAAGCGCGGTGGTGCCTGTGGAAAGAGCCTTAAGGAAAGGGACACATCTGTCACTGTAGAGCGAAGGAAGCCTTGCTGCTAAGGAGACACGAGGGGAAGATGAGGGCAGGGGAAAGGGCTCCACTCTGAGGAAGGTGTCTGGGCAGAAAGCATGCCTGTCCTGAGCCTTTGGGCCCAAGGAGACAGCAGCTCCTTGGCCACCTGACCGTGGTGGAGCCATGGGCTTGCCACCAGGCGCCTACCCTAAACTCGAGAAACAACTCCCAGAAAAACCTGGCCATCAGATGCCGTCTTCCTCCAGGATGTAGAAGCTTGGAGGAGGCACGGGGTTTAAGGGGAAGGAGTGGGGACAGTCCCCCAAAGCTCCCTATTCAGTGCACGGGCGGTGTGCAGGGATCCTGTCACCTCTGCTTTCCTGTGGGAGAAGCACAAGCCTAGTCCGCGAGTCGGCCTGAGCGCCAGAGTAAAAGGCCAAGGGATGCCTACACCGGGAGATGTTAGTGTGCATAGAGTGCCATCCTATGCTAAGCGCGCTACCGCACGGTTGTGACTGTGTCTGCTTAGTTCGGCCTGGCAGGATGAACCCAGGACGCGAACATGGAGCCCGGGAAAGCGAGGCCCAAGAGGCACCAGCTCTCCCGCAGCTCTTCTTCCCTGATGCGACTGAAACCTTGCTGAGGAAGCAGCGGCGAAGTGCTGTTCGCTCCAAACCAAAGCCTCTGTGAAAGCACAGCATTCGCTGAGAAAAGTTGTGCGGGCTGCTGCTGCTTGCCTGAGCCCAGTCTCGCGGTGGGAGAAACCCGCATACAGCCAAAGCCTCTTTGCCTGGGCATCTCCCTTACGAAAGCACAGCATTCGTTGGGAAATCAGAGTTGGGTTTGGGGATGCTGCTGCTGCTTGCCTGAGTGAGTCTCGGCAACATGGTGGAAGATACCCGCATGGCGCGAAATCCTCTTTGCCCTAGCATCCTTTCTGCCTGAGAGAGAACCATGGTTGCACACGTCTGTCACCGCGCTCCCCAGAGCAATTTTGGGGAAGGTACAGCACGCCATCCCCGGGGAAGAGAAGGATCCCTTGGCCTTGGGGTCTGGAAACGCTCGGGAAGCAGTATAGCCTGCCGAGGCACGAACAGCAGGCCATGAGAAGACAAGTGTCCTCTGCTCCCTGTGCGGAGAGATTGAAGCCTGGCTGCTAAGGAGACATGAGGGGACGACAAGGGCATGGGTGAGTGCTCCACTCTGAGGAAGGAGTGTGGGCAGAAGGCAGGCCTGTCCTGTGCCTCTGTTACCAAGGGGACAGCATCTCCTTGGCCACCTGTCCCAAGGGCAGACTTGGGCTTGCCACCAGATGCCATACCCGGAACTCGCAGAAACAACCCCATGGAGAAACGGTCAGTCATTGCCGTCTTCCACCAAGATGTGGCAGCATTGTGGGTGGCAGGGGGTGTGCCTGGGAAAGAGTAGAGACAGTCCTCACCGTTCCCCATCACTGTGCTCGGGCACTGTGCAGGGATCCTGTCGCCTCTTCTCTCCTGTGGTGAAGGCACTGGCCTTGACCCCGAGTCTGCCCGAGCGCCGGAGCAAAAGGCAAAGCCTTACCTACGCCAGGAGATGGTAATAGGCATAGAGTGCCATGCTAGGCCACGCACGCTGCTGCAGGGTTGTGACTGTGTCTGCTTAGTTCGGCTTAGCAAGGTGAAACCCGGGCGCGAACTTGGAGCCCGGGAAAGCAAGGCCCAAGAGGCACCAGCTCTCCCGCGGCTCTTCTTTCCTGCCGCGACAGAGCGAACGACCAAAGCCTTGCTGAGGAAGCAGCAGGCTGAGCGAAGTGCGGTTCGCGCCAAGCTGAATACCTCTGCGAAAGCATGGTAGTCGCTGGGAAATCAGAGTCGGTTCTGTGGGCTGCTTTTGTTGCTTGCCTTAGCCTAGTATTCGCAGCACGATGGGAAAAACCCGCATAGAGCTAAAGCCTCTTTGCCGGGGAATCCCCTCTAAGAAAGCACAGCATTCTTTGGGAAATCAGAGTCGGGTCTGTGGGATGCTGCCTGCCGCTTTCCGGAGCTAGTCTCCACACCACGGTGGAATAAACCGGCATAGAGCGAAATTCTCTTTTCCTGGGCATCCGCTCTGCCTGAGAGAGAAGCGCCGTGGGGCCTGTGGAAAGAGCCTTAAGGAAATGGACACATCTCTCACTGCGGATGAAGGAAGCCTGGCTGCTAAGGAGACACGAGGGGAAGATGAGGGCAGGGGAAAGGGCTCCACTCTGAGGAAGGTGTCTGGGCAGAAAGCATGCCTGTCCTGAGCCTTTGGGCCCAAAGAGAAAGCAGCTCCTTGGCCACCTGACCGTGGTGGAGCCATGGGCTTGCCCCCAGGCGCCTACCCTAAACTCGAGAAACAACTCCCAGAAAGACCTGGCCATCAGATGCCGTCTTCCTCCAGGATGTAGAAGCTTGGAGGAGGCACGGGGTTTAAGGGGAAGGAGTGGGGACAGTCCCCCAGAGCTCCCTATTCAGTGCACGGGCGGTGTGCAGGGATCCTGTCACCTCTCCTTTCCTGTGGGGAAAGCGCAGGCCTAGTCCGCGAGTCGCCCTGAGCGCCAGAGTAAAAGGCCAAGCGATTCCTACACCGGGAGATGTTAGTGTGCATAGAGAGCCATCCTAGGCTAAGCGCGCTACTGCACGGTTGTGACTGTGTCTGCTTAGTTCGGCCTGGCAGGGTGAACCCAGGACGTGAACATGAAGCCAGGGAACGCGAGGCCCAAGAGGCACCAGCTCTCCCGCAGCTCTTCTTCCCTGACGCCTTGCTGAGGAAGCAGGGCGAAGTGCTGTTTGCTCCAAACCAAAGCCTCTGCGAAAGCACAGCATTCCCCGAGAAATGTTTTGGGGGCTGCTGCTGCGTGCCTGAGCCCAGTCTCGCGGTGGGAGAAACCCGCATACAGCGAAAGCCCCTTTGCCTGGGCATCTAACCCTAGGAAAGCACAGCATTCTTTGGGAAATCAGAGTTGGGTTTGGGGAGGCTGCTTCTGCTTGCCTAAGCGAGTCTCCGCAGCATGTTGGAAGATACCCGCATGGAGCGAAATCCTCTTTGCCCTAGCATGCTTTCTGCCTGAGAGAGAAGCATGGTTGCTCACGTCTGTCACCGCGCTCCCCAGGAGCAAGTGTGGGGAAGGCACAGCACGCCGCCCCCGGGGAAGAGAAGGAGCCTTTGGCCTTGGAGTCGGGAAAATCTCGGAAGCAGGATAGCCTGCCGCGGCACGAAATGCAGGCCGGTGGCCAGACATGTGTCACCCATTCCGTGTGCGGAGAGATGGAAGCCTGGCTGCTAAGGAGACATGAGGGGACGACTAGGGCAGGGGCGCCTGCTCCACTCTGAGAAAGGAGTGTGGGCAGAAGGCAGGCCTGTCCTGTGCCTCTGTTACCAAGGGGACAGCATCTCCTTGGCCACCTGTCCCAAGGGCAGACTTGGGCTTGCCACCATGTGCCATACCTGGAACTTGCAGAAACAACCCCATGGAGAAACGGTCAGTCAGATGCCATCTTCCACCAAGATGTGACAGCATTGTGGGTGTCAGGGGGGTGCGGCGGGGAAGGAGTGGAGACAGTCCCCCACAGTTCCCCATCCCTGTGCCCGGGCCGTGTGCAGGGATCCTGTTGCCTCCTCTCTCCTGTGGTGAAGGCACTGACCTAGACCCCGAGTCTGCCCGAGCGCCGGAACAAAAGGCAAAGCCTTACCTAGGCCTGGAGATGGAATTAGGCATAGCGTGTCATGCTAGGCCACGCACGCTGCTGCAGGGTTGTGGCTGTGTCTGCCTAGTTCGGCTTAGCAAGGTGAGCCCCGGGCGCGAACTTGGAGCCCGTGAACGCAAGGCCCAAGAGGCACCAGCGCTCCCGCGTCTCTTCTTCCCTGCTGCGAAAGAGCGAATGACCAAAGCCTTGCTGAGGAAGCAGCAGCGAAGTGCGGTTCGCGCCAAGCTGAAAACCTCTGCGAAAGCATGGCAGTCTCTGGGAAATCAGAGTCGGTTCTGTGGGTTGCTTTTGTTGCTTGCCTTAGCCTAGTATTCGCAGCACGATGGGAGAAACCCACATAGAGCGAAAGCCTCTTTGCCGGGGCATTCCCTCTGGGAAAGCACAGCATTCTTTGGGAAATCAGAGTCGGGTAGGTGGGATGCTGCCTGCCGCTTGCCGGAGCTAGTCTCCACAGCATGGTGGAATAAACCCGCATGGAGCGAAATCCTCTTTGCCTGGGCATCCGCTCTGCCTGAGAGAGAAGCGCCGTGGTGCCTGTGGAAAGAGCCTTAAGGAAAGGGACACATCTGTCACTGTAGAGCGAAGGAAGCCTGGCTGCTAAGGAGACACGAGGGGAAGATGAGGGCAGGGGAAAGGGCTCCACTCTGAGGAAGGTGTCTGGGCAGAAAGCATGCCTGTCCTGAGCCTTTGGGCCCAAGGAGACAGCAGCTCCTTGGCCACCTGACCGTGGTGGAGCCATGGGCTTGCCACCAGGCGCCTACCCTAAACTCGAGAAACAACTCCCAGAAAAACCTGGCCATCAGATGCCGTCTTCCTCCAGGATGTAGAAGCTTGGAGGAGGCACGGGGTTTAAGGGGAAGGAGTGGGGACAGTCCCCCAAAGCTCCCTATTCAGTGCACGGGCGGTGTGCAGGGATCCTGTCACCTCTGCTTTCCTGTGGGAGAAGCACAAGCCTAGTCCGCGAGTCGGCCTGAGCGCCAGAGTAAAAGGCCAAGCGATGCCTACACCGGGAGATGTTAGTGTGCATAGAGTGCCATCCTAGGCTAAGCGCGCTACCGCACGGTTGTGACTGTGTCTGCTTAGTTCGGCCTGGCAGGATGAACCCAGGACGCGAACATGGAGCCCGGGAAAGCGAGGCCCAAGAGGCACCAGCTCTCCCGCAGCTCTTCTTCCCTGATGCGACTGAAACCTTGCTGAGGAAGCAGCGGCGAAGTGCTGTTCGCTCCAAACCAAAGCCTCTGCGAAAGCACAGCATTCGCTGAGAAAAGTTGTGCGGGCTGCTGCTGCTTGCCTGAGCCCAGTCTTGCGGTGGGAGAAACCCGCATACAGCCAAAGCCTCTTTGCCTGGGCATCTCCCTTACGAAAGCACAGCATTCGTTGGGAAATCAGAGTTGGGTTTGGGGATGCTGCTGCTGCTTGCCTGAGCGAGTCTCGGCAACATGGTGGAAGATACCCGCATGGCGCGAAATCCTCTTTGCCCTAGCATCCTTTCTGCCTGAGAGAGAACCATGGTTGTACACGTCTGTCACCGCGCTCCCCAGAGCAATTTTGGGGAAGGCACAGCACGCCGTCCCCGGGGAAGAGAAGGATCCCTTGGCCTTGGGGTCTGGAAACGCTCGGGAAGCAGTATAGCCTGCCGAGGAACGAACAGCAGGCCATGAGAAGACAAGTGTCCTCTGCTCCCTGTGCGGAGAGATTGAAGCCTGGCTGCTAAGGAGACATGAGGGGACGACAAGGGCATGGGTGAGTGCTCCACTCTGAGGAAGGAGTGTGGGCAGAAGGCAGGCCTGTCCTGTGCCTCTGTTACCAAGGGGACAGCATCTCCTTGGCCACCTGTCCCAAGGGCAGACTTGGGCTTGCCACCAGATGCCATACCCGGAACTCGCAGAAACATCCCCATGGAGAAACGTGCAGTCATTGCCGTCTTCCACCAAGATGTGGCAGCATTGTGGGTGGCAGGGGGTGTGCCGGGGAAAGAGTGGAGACAGTCCCCACCGTTCCCCATCCCTGTGCTCGGGCACTGTACAGGGATCCTGTCGCCTCTTCTCTCCTGTGGTGAAGGCACTGGCCTTGACCCCGAGTCTGCCCGAGCGCCGGAGCAAAAGGCAAAGCCTTACCTACGCCAGGAGATGGTAATAGGCATAGAGTGCCATGCTAGGCCACGCACGCTGCAACAGGGTTGTGACTGTGTCTGCTTAGTTCGGCTTAGCAAGGTGAACCCCGGGCGCGAACTTGGAGCCCGGGAAAGCAAGGCCCAAGAGGCACCAGCGCTCCCGCAGCTCTTCTTTCCTGCCGCGACAGAGCGAACGACCAAAGCCTTGCTGAGGAAGCAGCAGGCTGAGCGAAGTGCGGTTCGCGCCAAGCTGAAAACCTCTGCGAAAGCATGGCAGTCGCTAGGAAATCAGAGTCGGTTCTGTGGGCTGCTTCTGTTGCTTGCCTTAGCCTAGTATTCGCAGCACAATGGGAGAAACCCGCATAGAGCGAAAGCCTCTTTGCCAGGGCATCCCCTCTGGGAAAGCACAGCATTCTTTGTGAAATCAGAGTCGGGTCTGTGGGATGCTGCCTGCCGCTTGCCGGAGCTAGTCTCCACCCCACGGTGGAATAAACCCGCATGGAGCGAAATCCTCTTTGCCTGGGCATCCGCTCTGCCTGAGAGAGAAGCGCGGTTTTGCCTGTGGAAAGAGCCTTAAGGAAAGGGACACATCTGTCACTGCGGATGAAGGAAGCCTGGCTGCTAAGGAGACACGAGGGGAAGATTAGGGCAGGGGAAAGGGCTCCACTCTGAGGAAGGAGTCTGGGCAGAAAGCATGCCTGTCCTGAGCCTTTGGGCCCAAGGAGACTGCAGCGCCTTGGCCACCTGACCGTGGTGGAGCCATGGGCTTGCCACCAGGCGCCTACCCTAAACTCGAGAAACAACTCCTAGAAAGACCTGGCCATCAGATGCCGTCTTCCTCCAGGATGTAGAAGCTTGGAGGAGGCACGGGGTTTAAGGGGAAAGAGTGGGGACAGTCCCCCAAAGCTCCCTATTCAGTGCACGGGCGGTGTGCAGGGATCCTGTCACCTCTCCTTTCCTGTGGGGAAAGCGCAGGCCTAGTCCGCGAGTCGGCCTGAGAGCCAGAGTAAACGGCCAAGCGATTCCTACACCGGGAGATGGTAGTGTGCATAGAGTGCCATCCTAGGCTAAGCGCGCTACTGCACGGTTGTGACTGTGACTGCTTAGTTCGCCCTGGCAGGGTGAACCCAGGACGCGAACATGAAGCCAGGGAACGCGAGGACCAAGAGGCACCAGCTCTCCCGCAGCTCTTCTTCCCTGACGCGACAGAAGCCTTGCTGAGGAAGCAGTGGCGAAGTGCTGTTTGCTCCAAACCAAAGCCTCTGCGAAAGCAAAGCATTCCCCGAGAAATGTTTTGGGGGCTGCTGCTGCGTGCCTGAGCCCAGTCTCGCGATGGGAGAAACCCGCATACAGCGAAAGACCCTTTGCCTGGGCATCTCCCCTAGGAAAGCACAGCATTCGTTGGGAAATCAGAGTTGGGTTTGTGAAGGCTGCTCCTGCTTGCCTAAGCGAGTCTCCGCAGCATGTTGGAAGATACCCGCATGGAGCGAAATCCTCTTTGCCCTAGCATCCTTTCTGCCTGAGAGAGAAGCATGGTTGCTCACGTCTGTCACCGCACTCCCCAGGAGCAAGTGTGGGGAAGGCACAGCACGCCGCCCCCGGGGAAGAGAAGGAGCCCTTAGCCTTGGTGTCGGGAAATGCTCGGGAACAGGATAGCCTGCCACGGTACGAAATGCAGGCCGGTGGCCAGACATGTGTCACCCGTTCCCTGTGCGGAGAGATAGAAGCCTGGCTGCTAAGGAGACATAAGGGGACGACTAGGGCAGGGGCGCATGCTCCACTCTGAGGAAGGAGTGTGGGCAGAAGGCAGGCCTGTCCTGTGCCTCTGTTACCAAGGGGACAGCATCTCCTTAGCCACCTGTCCCAAGGGCAGACTTGGGCTTGCCACCAGGTGCCATACCTGGAACTTGCAGAAACAACCCCATGGAGAAACGGTCAGTCAGATGCCATCTTCCACCAAGATGTGGCAGCATTGTGGGTGGCAGGGGGTGTGCCGGGGAAAGAGTGGAGACAGTCCCCACCGTTCCCCATCCCTGTGCTCGGGCACTGTGCATGGATCCTGTCGCCTCTTCTCTCCTGTGGTGAAGGCACTGGCCTTGACCCCGAGTCTGCTTGAGCGCCGGAGCAAAAGGCAAAGCCTTACCTACGCCAGGAGATGGTAATAGGCATAGAGTGCCATGCTAGGCCATGCACGCTGCTGCAGGGTTGTGACTGTGTCTGCTTAGTTCGGCTTAGCAAGGTGAACCCCAGGCGCGAACTTGGAGCCCGGGAAAGCAAGACCCAAGAGGCACCAGCTCTCCCGCGGCTCTTCTTTCCTGCCGCGACAGAGCAAACGACCAAAGCCTTGCTGAGGAAGCAGCAGGCTGAGCGAAGTGCGGTTCGCGCCAAGCTGAAAACCTCTGCGAAAGCATGGCAGTCTCTGGGAAATCAGAGTCGGTTCTGTGGGCTGCTTTTGTTGCTTGCCTTAGCCTAGTATTCGCAGCACGATGGGAAAAACCCGCATAGAGCGAAAGCCTCTTTGCCGGGGCATCCCCTCTGGGAAAGCACTGCATTCTTTGGGAAATCAGAGTCGGGTCTGTGGGATGCTGCCTGCTGCTTGCCGGAGCTAGTCTCCACACCACGGTGGAATAAACCCGCATGGAGCGAAATCCTCTTTGCCTGGGCATCCGCTCTGCCTGAGAGAGAAGCGCCGTGGTGCCTGTGGAAAGAGCCTTAAGGAAAGGGACACATCTGTCACTGTAGAGCGAAGGAAGCCTGGCTGCTAAGGAGACACGAGGGGAAGATGAGGGCAGGGGAAAGGGCTCCACTCTGAGGAAGGTGTCTGGGCAGAAAGCATGCCTGTCCTGAGCCTTTGGGCCCAAGGAGACAGCAGCTCCTTGGCCACCTGACCGTGGTGGAGCCATGGGCTTGCCACCAGGCGCCTACCCTAAACTCGAGAAACAACTCCCAGAAAAACCTGGCCATCAGATGCCGTCTTCCTCCAGGATGTAGAAGCTTGGAGGAGGCACGGGGTTTAAGGGGAAGGAGTGGGGACAGTCCCCCAAAGCTCCCTATTCAGTGCACGGGCGGTGTGCAGGGATCCTGTCACCTCTGCTTTCCTGTGGGAGAAGCACAAGCCTAGTCCGCGAGTCGGCCTGAGCGCCAGAGTAAAAGGCCAAGCGATGCCTACACCGGGAGATGTTAGTGTGCATAGAGTGCCATCCTAGGCTAAGCGCGCTACCGCACGGTTGTGACTGTGTCTGCTTAGTTCGGCCTGGCAGGATGAACCCAGGACGCGAACATGGAGCCCGGGAAAGCGAGGCCCAAGAGGCACCAGCTCTCCCGCAGCTCTTCTTCCCTGATGCGACTGAAACCTTGCTGAGGAAGCAGCGGCGAAGTGCTGTTCGCTCCAAACCAAAGCCTCTGCGAAAGCACAGCATTCGCTGAGAAAAGTTGTGCGGGCTGCTGCTGCTTGCCTGAGCCCAGTCTCGCGGTGGGAGAAACCCGCATACAGCCAAAGCCTCTTTGCCTGGGCATCTCCCTTACGAAAGCACAGCATTCGTTGGGAAATCAGAGTTGGGTTTGGGGATGCTGCTGCTGCTTGCCTGAGCGAGTCTCGGCAACATGGTGGAAGATACCCGCATGGCGCGAAATCCTCTTTGCCCTAGCATCCTTTCTGCCTGAGAGAGAACCATGGTTGTACACGTCTGTCACCGCGCTCCCCAGAGCAATTTTGGGGAAGGCACAGCACGCCGTCCCCGGGGAAGAGAAGGATCCCTTGGCCTTGGGGTCTGGAAACGCTCGGGAAGCAGTATAGCCTGCCGAGGAACGAACAGCAGGCCATGAGAAGACAAGTGTCCTCTGCTCCCTGTGCGGAGAGATTGAAGCCTGGCTGCTAAGGAGACATGAGGGGACGACAAGGGCATGGGTGAGTGCTCCACTCTGAGGAAGGAGTGTGGGCAGAAGGCAGGCCTGTCCTGTGCCTCTGTTACCAAGGGGACAGCATCTCCTTGGCCACCTGTCCCAAGGGCAGACTTGGGCTTGCCACCAGATGCCATACCCGGAACTCGCAGAAACATCCCCATGGAGAAACGTGCAGTCATTGCCGTCTTCCACCAAGATGTGGCAGCATTGTGGGTGGCAGGGGGTGTGCCGGGGAAAGAGTGGAGACAGTCCCCACCGTTCCCCATCCCTGTGCTCGGGCACTGTACAGGGATCCTGTCGCCTCTTCTCTCCTGTGGTGAAGGCACTGGCCTTGACCCCGAGTCTGCCCGAGCGCCGGAGCAAAAGGCAAAGCCTTACCTACGCCAGGAGATGGTAATAGGCATAGAGTGCCATGCTAGGCCACGCACGCTGCAACAGGGTTGTGACTGTGTCTGCTTAGTTCGGCTTAGCAAGGTGAACCCCGGGCGCGAACTTGGAGCCCGGGAAAGCAAGGCCCAAGAGGCACCAGCGCTCCCGCAGCTCTTCTTTCCTGCCGCGACAGAGCGAACGACCAAAGCCTTGCTGAGGAAGCAGCAGGCTGAGCGAAGTGCGGTTCGCGCCAAGCTGAAAACCTCTGCGAAAGCATGGCAGTCGCTAGGAAATCAGAGTCGGTTCTGTGGGCTGCTTCTGTTGCTTGCCTTAGCCTAGTATTCGCAGCACAATGGGAGAAACCCGCATAGAGCGAAAGCCTCTTTGCCAGGGCATCCCCTCTGGGAAAGCACAGCATTCTTTGTGAAATCAGAGTCGGGTCTGTGGGATGCTGCCTGCCGCTTGCCGGAGCTAGTCTCCACCCCACGGTGGAATAAACCCGCATGGAGCGAAATCCTCTTTGCCTGGGCATCCGCTCTGCCTGAGAGAGAAGCGCGGTTTTGCCTGTGGAAAGAGCCTTAAGGAAAGGGACACATCTGTCACTGCGGATGAAGGAAGCCTGGCTGCTAAGGAGACACGAGGGGAAGATTAGGGCAGGGGAAAGGGCTCCACTCTGAGGAAGGAGTCTGGGCAGAAAGCATGCCTGTCCTGAGCCTTTGGGCCCAAGGAGACTGCAGCGCCTTGGCCACCTGACCGTGGTGGAGCCATGGGCTTGCCACCAGGCGCCTACCCTAAACTCGAGAAACAACTCCTAGAAAGACCTGGCCATCAGATGCCGTCTTCCTCCAGGATGTAGAAGCTTGGAGGAGGCACGGGGTTTAAGGGGAAAGAGTGGGGACAGTCCCCCAAAGCTCCCTATTCAGTGCACGGGCGGTGTGCAGGGATCCTGTCACCTCTCCTTTCCTGTGGGGAAAGCGCAGGCCTAGTCCGCGAGTCGGCCTGAGAGCCAGAGTAAACGGCCAAGCGATTCCTACACCGGGAGATGGTAGTGTGCATAGAGTGCCATCCTAGGCTAAGCGCGCTACTGCACGGTTGTGACTGTGACTGCTTAGTTCGCCCTGGCAGGGTGAACCCAGGACGCGAACATGAAGCCAGGGAACGCGAGGACCAAGAGGCACCAGCTCTCCCGCAGCTCTTCTTCCCTGACGCGACAGAAGCCTTGCTGAGGAAGCAGTGGCGAAGTGCTGTTTGCTCCAAACCAAAGCCTCTGCGAAAGCAAAGCATTCCCCGAGAAATGTTTTGGGGGCTGCTGCTGCGTGCCTGAGCCCAGTCTCGCGATGGGAGAAACCCGCATACAGCGAAAGACCCTTTGCCTGGGCATCTCCCCTAGGAAAGCACAGCATTCGTTGGGAAATCAGAGTTGGGTTTGTGAAGGCTGCTCCTGCTTGCCTAAGCGAGTCTCCGCAGCATGTTGGAAGATACCCGCATGGAGCGAAATCCTCTTTGCCCTAGCATCCTTTCTGCCTGAGAGAGAAGCATGGTTGCTCACGTCTGTCACCGCACTCCCCAGGAGCAAGTGTGGGGAAGGCACAGCA
Organism: Mustela nivalis; assembly: GCF_964662115.1. Taxonomy (NCBI): domain Eukaryota; kingdom Metazoa; phylum Chordata; class Mammalia; order Carnivora; family Mustelidae; genus Mustela; species Mustela nivalis. The sequence continues at coordinate 76,624,985 of NC_139040.1, forward strand.
CGCCGCCCCCGGGGAAGAGAAGGAGCCCTTAGCCTTGGTGTCGGGAAATGCTCGGGAACAGGATAGCCTGCCACGGTACGAAATGCAGGCCGGTGGCCAGACATGTGTCACCCGTTCCCTGTGCGGAGAGATAGAAGCCTGGCTGCTAAGGAGACATAAGGGGACGACTAGGGCAGGGGCGCATGCTCCACTCTGAGGAAGGAGTGTGGGCAGAAGGCAGGCCTGTCCTGTGCCTCTGTTACCAAGGGGACAGCATCTCCTTAGCCACCTGTCCCAAGGGCAGACTTGGGCTTGCCACCAGGTGCCATACCTGGAACTTGCAGAAACAACCCCATGGAGAAACGGTCAGTCAGATGCCATCTTCCACCAAGATGTGGCAGCATTGTGGGTGGCAGGGGGTGTGCCGGGGAAAGAGTGGAGACAGTCCCCACCGTTCCCCATCCCTGTGCTCGGGCACTGTGCATGGATCCTGTCGCCTCTTCTCTCCTGTGGTGAAGGCACTGGCCTTGACCCCGAGTCTGCTTGAGCGCCGGAGCAAAAGGCAAAGCCTTACCTACGCCAGGAGATGGTAATAGGCATAGAGTGCCATGCTAGGCCATGCACGCTGCTGCAGGGTTGTGACTGTGTCTGCTTAGTTCGGCTTAGCAAGGTGAACCCCAGGCGCGAACTTGGAGCCCGGGAAAGCAAGACCCAAGAGGCACCAGCTCTCCCGCGGCTCTTCTTTCCTGCCGCGACAGAGCAAACGACCAAAGCCTTGCTGAGGAAGCAGCAGGCTGAGCGAAGTGCGGTTCGCGCCAAGCTGAAAACCTCTGCGAAAGCATGGCAGTCTCTGGGAAATCAGAGTCGGTTCTGTGGGCTGCTTTTGTTGCTTGCCTTAGCCTAGTATTCGCAGCACGATGGGAAAAACCCGCATAGAGCGAAAGCCTCTTTGCCGGGGCATCCCCTCTGGGAAAGCACTGCATTCTTTGGGAAATCAGAGTCGGGTCTGTGGGATGCTGCCTGCTGCTTGCCGGAGCTAGTCTCCACACCACGGTGGAATAAACCCGCATGGAGCGAAATCCTCTTTGCCTGGGCATCCGCTCTGCCTGAGAGAGAAGCGCCGTGGTGCCTGTGGAAAGAGCCTTAAGGAAAGGGACACATCTGTCACTGTAGAGCGAAGGAAGCCTGGCTGCTAAGGAGACACGAGGGGAAGATGAGGGCAGCGGAAAGGGCTCCACTCTGAGGAAGGTGTCTGGGCAGAAAGCATGCCTGTCCTGAGCCTTTGGGCCCAAGGAGACAGCAGCTCCTTGGCCACCTGACCGTGGTGGAGCCATGGGCTTGCCACCAGGCGCCTACCCTAAACTCGAGAAACAACTCCCAGAAAAACCTGGCCATCAGATGCCGTCTTCCTCCAGGATGTAGAAGCTTGGAGGAGGCACGGGGTTTAAGGGGAAGGAGTGGGGACAGTCCCCCAAAGCTCCCTATTCAGTGCACGGGCGGTGTGCAGGGATCCTGTCACCTCTGCTTTCCTGTGGGAGAAGCACAAGCCTAGTCCGCGAGTCGGCCTGAGCGCCAGAGTAAAAGGCCAAGGGATGCCTACACCGGGAGATGTTAGTGTGCATAGAGTGCCATCCTATGCTAAGCGCGCTACCGCACGGTTGTGACTGTGTCTGCTTAGTTCGGCCTGGCAGGATGAACCCAGGACGCGAACATGGAGCCCGGGAAAGCGAGGCCCAAGAGGCACCAGCTCTCCCGCAGCTCTTCTTCCCTGATGCGACTGAAACCTTGCTGAGGAAGCAGCGGCGAAGTGCTGTTCGCTCCAAACCAAAGCCTCTGTGAAAGCACAGCATTCGCTGAGAAAAGTTGTGCGGGCTGCTGCTGCTTGCCTGAGCCCAGTCTCGCGGTGGGAGAAACCCGCATACAGCCAAAGCCTCTTTGCCTGGGCATCTCCCTTACGAAAGCACAGCATTCGTTGGGAAATCAGAGTTGGGTTTGGGGATGCTGCTGCTGCTTGCCTGAGTGAGTCTCGGCAACATGGTGGAAGATACCCGCATGGCGCGAAATCCTCTTTGCCCTAGCATCCTTTCTGCCTGAGAGAGAACCATGGTTGCACACGTCTGTCACCGCGCTCCCCAGAGCAATTTTGGGGAAGGTACAGCACGCCATCCCCGGGGAAGAGAAGGATCCCTTGGCCTTGGGGTCTGGAAACGCTCGGGAAGCAGTATAGCCTGCCGAGGCACGAACAGCAGGCCATGAGAAGACAAGTGTCCTCTGCTCCCTGTGCGGAGAGATTGAAGCCTGGCTGCCAAGGAGACATGAGGGGACGACAAGGGCATGGGTGAGTGCTCCACTCTGAGGAAGGAGTGTGGGCAGAAGGCAGGCCTGTCCTGTGCCTCTGTTACCAAGGGGACAGCATCTCCTTGGCCACCTGTCCCAAGGGCAGACTTGGGCTTGCCACCAGATGCCATACCCGGAACTCGCAGAAACAACCCCATGGAGAAACGGTCAGTCATTGCCGTCTTCCACCAAGATGTGGCAGCATTGTGGGTGGCAGGGGGTGTGCCTGGGAAAGAGTAGAGACAGTCCTCACCGTTCCCCATCACTGTGCTCGGGCACTGTGCAGGGATCCTGTCGCCTCTTCTCTCCTGTGGTGAAGGCACTGGCCTTGACCCCGAGTCTGCCCGAGCGCCGGAGCAAAAGGCAAAGCCTTACCTACGCCAGGAGATGGTAATAGGCATAGAGTGCCATGCTAGGCCACGCACGCTGCTGCAGGGTTGTGACTGTGTCTGCTTAGTTCGGCTTAGCAAGGTGAAACCCGGGCGCGAACTTGGAGCCCGGGAAAGCAAGGCCCAAGAGGCACCAGCTCTCCCGCGGCTCTTCTTTCCTGCCGCGACAGAGCGAACGACCAAAGCCTTGCTGAGGAAGCAGCAGGCTGAGCGAAGTGCGGTTCGCGCCAAGCTGAATACCTCTGCGAAAGCATGGTAGTCGCTGGGAAATCAGAGTCGGTTCTGTGGGCTGCTTTTGTTGCTTGCCTTAGCCTAGTATTCGCAGCACGATGGGAAAAACCCGCATAGAGCTAAAGCCTCTTTGCCGGGGAATCCCCTCTAAGAAAGCACAGCATTCTTTGGGAAATCAGAGTCGGGTCTGTGGGATGCTGCCTGCCGCTTTCCGGAGCTAGTCTCCACACCACGGTGGAATAAACCGGCATAGAGCGAAATTCTCTTTTCCTGGGCATCCGCTCTGCCTGAGAGAGAAACGCCGTGGTGCCTGTGGAAAGAGCCTTAAGGAAATGGACACATCTCTCACTGCGGATGAAGGAAGCCTGGCTGCTAAGGAGACACGAGGGGAAGATGAGGGCAGGGGAAAGGGCTCCACTCTGAGGAAGGTGTCTGGGCAGAAAGCATGCCTGTCCTGAGCCTTTGGGCCCAAAGAGAAAGCAGCTCCTTGGCCACCTGACCGTGGTGGAGCCATGGGCTTGCCCCCAGGCGCCTACCCTAAACTCGAGAAACAACTCCCAGAAAGACCTGGCCATCAGATGCCGTCTTCCTCCAGGATGTAGAAGCTTGGAGGAGGCACGGGGTTTAAGGGGAAGGAGTGGGGACAGTCCCCCAGAGCTCCCTATTCAGTGCACGGGCGGTGTGCAGGGATCCTGTCACCTCTCCTTTCCTGTGGGGAAAGCGCAGGCCTAGTCCGCGAGTCGCCCTGAGCGCCAGAGTAAAAGGCCAAGCGATTCCTACACCGGGAGATGTTAGTGTGCATAGAGTGCCATCCTAGGCTAAGCGCGCTACTGCACGGTTGTGACTGTGTCTGCTTAGTTCGGCCTGGCAGGGTGAACCCAGGACGTGAACATGAAGCCAGGGAATGCGAGGCCCATGAGGCACCAGCTCTCCCGCAGCTCTTCTTCCCTGATGCCTTGCTGAGGAAGCAGGGCGAAGTGCTGTTTGCTCCAAACCAAAGCCTCTGCGAAAGCACAGCATTCCCCGAGAAATGTTTTGGGGGCTACTGCTGCGTGCCTGAGCCCAGTCTCGCGGTGGGAGAAACCCGCATACAGCGAAAGCCCCTTTGCCTGGGCATCTCCCCTAGGAAAGCACAGCATTCATTGGGAAATCAGAGTTGGGTTTGTGGAGGCTGCTGCTGCTTGCCTAAGCGAGTCTCCGCAGCATGTTGGAAGATACCCGCATGGAGCGAAATCCTCTTTGCCCTAGCATGCTTTCTGCCTGAGAGAGAAGCATGGTTGCTCACGTCTGTCACCGCGCTCCCCAGGAGCAAGTGTGGGGAAGGCACAGCACGCCGCCCCCGGGGAAGAGAAAGAGCCTTTGGCCTTGGAGTCGGGAAAATCTCGGGAACAGGATAGCCTGCCGCAACACGAAATGCAGGCCGGTGGCCAGACATGTGTCACCCGTTCCCTGTGCGGAGAGATGTAAGCCTGGATGTTAAGGAGACATGAGGGGACGACTAGGGCAGGGGCGCCTGCTACACTCTGAGAAAGGAGTGTGGGCAGAAGGCAGGCCTGTCCTGTGCCTCTGTTACCAAGGGACAGCATCTCCTTGGCCACCTGTCCCAAGGGCAGACTTGGGCTTGCCACCAGGTGCCATACCTGGAAATTGCAGAAACAACCCCATGGAGAAACGGTCAGTCAGATGCCATCTTCCACCAAGATGTGACAGCATTGTGGGTGTCAGGGGGGTGCGGCGGGGAAGGAGTGGAGACAGTCCCCCACAGTTCCCCATCCCTGTGCCCGGGCCGTGTGCAGGGATCCTGTTGCCTCCTCTCTCCTGTGGTGATGGCACTGACCTAGACCCCGAGTCTGCCCGAGCGCCGGAACAAAAGGCAAAGCCTTACCTAGGCCTGGAGATGGAATTAGGCATAGCGTGCCATGCTAGGCCACGCACGCTGCTGCAGGGTTGTGGCTGTGTCTGCCTAGTTCGGCTTAGCAAGGTGAACCCCGGGCGCAAACTTGGAGCCCGTGAACGCAAGGCCCAAGAGGCACCAGCGCTCCCGCGTCTCTTCTTACCTGCTGCGAAAGAGCGAATGACCAAAGCCTTGCTGAGGAAGCAGCAGCGAAGTGCGGTTCGCGCCAAGCTGAAAACCTCTGCGAAAGCATGGCAGTCTCTGGGAAATCAGAGTCGGTTCTGTGGGCTGCTTTTGTTGCTTGCCTTAGCCTAGTATTCGCAGCACGATGGGAGAAACCCGCATAGAGCGAAAGCCTCTTTGCCGGGGCATCCCCTCTGGGAAAGCACAGCATTCTTTGGGAAATCAGAGTCGGGTCTGTGGGATGCTGCCTGCCGCTTGCCGGAGCTAGTCTCCACACCACGGTGGAATAAACCCGCATGGAGCGAAATCCTCTTTGCCTGGGCATCCGCTCTGCCTGAGAGAGAAGCGCGGTGGTGCCTGTGGAAAGAGCCTTAAGGAAAGGGACACATCTGTCACTGTAGAGCGAAGGAAGCCTTGCTGCTAAGGAGACACGAGGGGAAGATGAGGGCAGGGGAAAGGGCTCCACTCTGAGGAAGGTGTCTGGGCAGAAAGCATGCCTGTCCTGAGCCTTTGGGCCCAAGGAGACAGCAGCTCCTTGGCCACCTGACCGTGGTGGAGCCATGGGCTTGCCACCAGGCGCCTACCCTAAACTCGAGAAACAACTCCCAGAAAAACCTGGCCATCAGATGCCGTCTTCCTCCAGGATGTAGAAGCTTGGAGGAGGCACGGGGTTTAAGGGGAAGGAGTGGGGACAGTCCCCCAAAGCTCCCTATTCAGTGCACGGGCGGTGTGCAGGGATCCTGTCACCTCTGCTTTCCTGTGGGAGAAGCACAAGCCTAGTCCGCGAGTCGGCCTGAGCGCCAGAGTAAAAGGCCAAGGGATGCCTACACCGGGAGATGTTAGTGTGCATAGAGTGCCATCCTATGCTAAGCGCGCTACCGCACGGTTGTGACTGTGTCTGCTTAGTTCGGCCTGGCAGGATGAACCCAGGACGCGAACATGGAGCCCGGGAAAGCGAGGCCCAAGAGGCACCAGCTCTCCCGCAGCTCTTCTTCCCTGATGCGACTGAAACCTTGCTGAGGAAGCAGCGGCGAAGTGCTGTTCGCTCCAAACCAAAGCCTCTGTGAAAGCACAGCATTCGCTGAGAAAAGTTGTGCGGGCTGCTGCTGCTTGCCTGAGCCCAGTCTCGCGGTGGGAGAAACCCGCATACAGCCAAAGCCTCTTTGCCTGGGCATCTCCCTTACGAAAGCACAGCATTCGTTGGGAAATCAGAGTTGGGTTTGGGGATGCTGCTGCTGCTTGCCTGAGTGAGTCTCGGCAACATGGTGGAAGATACCCGCATGGCGCGAAATCCTCTTTGCCCTAGCATCCTTTCTGCCTGAGAGAGAACCATGGTTGCACACGTCTGTCACCGCGCTCCCCAGAGCAATTTTGGGGAAGGTACAGCACGCCATCCCCGGGGAAGAGAAGGATCCCTTGGCCTTGGGGTCTGGAAACGCTCGGGAAGCAGTATAGCCTGCCGAGGCACGAACAGCAGGCCATGAGAAGACAAGTGTCCTCTGCTCCCTGTGCGGAGAGATTGAAGCCTGGCTGCTAAGGAGACATGAGGGGACGACAAGGGCATGGGTGAGTGCTCCACTCTGAGGAAGGAGTGTGGGCAGAAGGCAGGCCTGTCCTGTGCCTCTGTTACCAAGGGGACAGCATCTCCTTGGCCACCTGTCCCAAGGGCAGACTTGGGCTTGCCACCAGATGCCATACCCGGAACTCGCAGAAACAACCCCATGGAGAAACGGTCAGTCATTGCCGTCTTCCACCAAGATGTGGCAGCATTGTGGGTGGCAGGGGGTGTGCCTGGGAAAGAGTAGAGACAGTCCTCACCGTTCCCCATCACTGTGCTCGGGCACTGTGCAGGGATCCTGTCGCCTCTTCTCTCCTGTGGTGAAGGCACTGGCCTTGACCCCGAGTCTGCCCGAGCGCCGGAGCAAAAGGCAAAGCCTTACCTACGCCAGGAGATGGTAATAGGCATAGAGTGCCATGCTAGGCCACGCACGCTGCTGCAGGGTTGTGACTGTGTCTGCTTAGTTCGGCTTAGCAAGGTGAAACCCGGGCGCGAACTTGGAGCCCGGGAAAGCAAGGCCCAAGAGGCACCAGCTCTCCCGCGGCTCTTCTTTCCTGCCGCGACAGAGCGAACGACCAAAGCCTTGCTGAGGAAGCAGCAGGCTGAGCGAAGTGCGGTTCGCGCCAAGCTGAATACCTCTGCGAAAGCATGGTAGTCGCTGGGAAATCAGAGTCGGTTCTGTGGGCTGCTTTTGTTGCTTGCCTTAGCCTAGTATTCGCAGCACGATGGGAAAAACCCGCATAGAGCTAAAGCCTCTTTGCCGGGGAATCCCCTCTAAGAAAGCACAGCATTCTTTGGGAAATCAGAGTCGGGTCTGTGGGATGCTGCCTGCCGCTTTCCGGAGCTAGTCTCCACACCACGGTGGAATAAACCGGCATAGAGCGAAATTCTCTTTTCCTGGGCATCCGCTCTGCCTGAGAGAGAAGCGCCGTGGTGCCTGTGGAAAGAGCCTTAAGGAAATGGACACATCTCTCACTGCGGATGAAGGAAGCCTGGCTGCTAAGGAGACACGAGGGGAAGATGAGGGCAGGGGAAAGGGCTCCACTCTGAGGAAGGTGTCTGGGCAGAAAGCATGCCTGTCCTGAGCCTTTGGGCCCAAAGAGAAAGCAGCTCCTTGGCCACCTGACCGTGGTGGAGCCATGGGCTTGCCCCCAGGCGCCTACCCTAAACTCGAGAAACAACTCCCAGAAAGACCTGGCCATCAGATGCCGTCTTCCTCCAGGATGTAGAAGCTTGGAGGAGGCACGGGGTTTAAGGGGAAGGAGTGGGGACAGTCCCCCAGAGCTCCCTATTCAGTGCACGGGCGGTGTGCAGGGATCCTGTCACCTCTCCTTTCCTGTGGGGAAAGCGCAGGCCTAGTCCGCGAGTCGCCCTGAGCGCCAGAGTAAAAGGCCAAGCGATTCCTACACCGGGAGATGTTAGTTTGCATAGAGTGCCATCCTAGGCTAAGCGCGCTACTGCACGGTTGTGACTGTGTCTGCTTAGTTCGGCCTGGCAGGGTGAACCCAGGACGTGAACATGAAGCCAGGGAATGCGAGGCCCATGAGGCACCAGCTCTCCCGCAGCTCTTCTTCCCTGATGCCTTGCTGAGGAAGCAGGGCGAAGTGCTGTTTGCTCCAAACCAAAGCCTCTGCGAAAGCACAGCATTCCCCGAGAAATGTTTTGGGGGCTGCTGCTGCGTGCCTGAGCCCAGTCTCGCGGTGGGAGAAACCCGCATACAGCGAAAGCCCCTTTGCCTGGGCATCTCCCCTAGGAAAGCACAGCATTCATTGGGAAATCAGAGTTGGGTTTGTGGAGGCTGCTGCTGCTTGCCTAAGCGAGTCTCCGCAGCATGTTGGAAGATACCCGCATGGAGCGAAATCCTCTTTGCCCTAGCATGCTTTCTGCCTGAGAGAGAAGCATGGTTGCTCACGTCTGTCACCGCGCTCCCCAGGAGCAAGTGTGGGGAAGGCACAGCACGCCGCCCCCGGGGAAGAGAAAGAGCCTTTGGCCTTGGAGTCGGGAAAATCTCGGGAACAGGATAGCCTGCCGCAACACGAAATGCAGGCCGGTGGCCAGACATGTGTCACCCGTTCCCTGTGCGGAGAGATGTAAGCCTGGATGTTAAGGAGACATGAGGGGACGACTAGGGCAGGGGCGCCTGCTACACTCTGAGAAAGGAGTGTGGGCAGAAGGCAGGCCTGTCCTGTGCCTCTGTTACCAAGGGACAGCATCTCCTTGGCCACCTGTCCCAAGGGCAGACTTGGGCTTGCCACCAGGTGCCATACCTGGAAATTGCAGAAACAACCCCATGGAGAAACGGTCAGTCAGATGCCATCTTCCACCAAGATGTGACAGCATGGTGGGTGTCAGGGGGGTGCGGCGGGGAAGGAGTGGAGACAGTCCCCCACAGTTCCCCATCCCTGTGCCCGGGCCGTGTGCAGGGATCCTGTTGCCTCCTCTCTCCTGTGGTGATGGCACTGACCTAGACCCCGAGTCTGCCCGAGCGCCGGAACAAAAGGCAAAGCCTTACCTAGGCCTGGAGATGGAATTAGGCATAGCGTGCCATGCTAGGCCACGCACGCTGCTGCAGGGTTGTGGCTGTGTCTGCCTAGTTCGGCTTAGCAAGGTGAACCCCGGGCGCAAACTTGGAGCCCGTGAACGCAAGGCCCAAGAGGCACCAGCGCTCCCGCGTCTCTTCTTACCTGCTGCGAAAGAGCGAATGACCAAAGCCTTGCTGAGGAAGCAGCAGCGAAGTGCGGTTCGCGCCAAGCTGAAAACCTCTGCGAAAGCATGGCAGTCTCTGGGAAATCAGAGTCGGTTCTGTGGGCTGCTTTTGTTGCTTGCCTTAGCCTAGTATTCGCAGCACGATGGGAGAAACCCGCATAGAGCGAAAGCCTCTTTGCCGGGGCATCCCCTCTGGGAAAGCACAGCATTCTTTGGGAAATCAGAGTCGGGTCTGTGGGATGCTGCCTGCCGCTTGCCGGAGCTAGTCTCCACACCACGGTGGAATAAACCCGCATGGAGCGAAATCCTCTTTGCCTGGGCATCCGCTCTGCCTGAGAGAGAAGCGCGGTGGTGCCTGTGGAAAGAGCCTTAAGGAAAGGGACACATCTGTCACTGTAGAGCGAAGGAAGCCTTGCTGCTAAGGAGACACGAGGGGAAGATGAGGGCAGGGGAAAGGGCTCCACTCTGAGGAAGGTGTCTGGGCAGAAAGCATGCCTGTCCTGAGCCTTTGGGCCCAAGGAGACAGCAGCTCCTTGGCCACCTGACCGTGGTGGAGCCATGGGCTTGCCACCAGGCGCCTACCCTAAACTCGAGAAACAACTCCCAGAAAAACCTGGCCATCAGATGCCGTCTTCCTCCAGGATGTAGAAGCTTGGAGGAGGCACGGGGTTTAAGGGGAAGGAGTGGGGACAGTCCCCCAAAGCTCCGTATTCAGTGCACGGGCGGTGTGCAGGGATCCTGTCACCTCTGCTTTCCTGTGGGAGAAGCACAAGCCTAGTCCGCGAGTCGGCCTGAGCTCCAGAGTAAAAGGCCAAGCGATGCCTACACCGGGAGATGTTAGTGTGCATAGAGTGCCATCCTAGGCTAAGGGCGCTACCGCACGGTTGTGACTGTGTCTGCTTAGTTCGGCCTGGCAGGATGAACCCAGGACGCGAACATGGAGCCCGGGAAAGCGAGGCCCAAGAGGCACCAGCTCTCCCGCAGCTCTTCTTCCCTGATGCGACTGAAACCTTGCTGAGGAAGCAGCGGCGAAGTGCTGTTCGCTCCAAACCAAAGCCTCTGCGAAAGCACAGCATTCGCTGAGAAAAGTTGTGCGGGCTGCTGCTGCTTGCCTGAGCCCAGTCTCGCGGTGGGAGAAACCCGCATACAGCCAAAGCCTCTTTGCCTGGGCATCTCCCTTACGAAAGCACAGCATTTGTTGGGAAATCAGAGTTGGGTTTGGGGATGCTGCTGCTGCTTGCCTGAGCGAGTCTCGGCAACATGGTGGAAGATACCCGCATGGCGCGAAATCCTCTTTGCCCTAGCATCCTTTCTGCCTGAGAGAGAACCATGGTTGCACACGTCTGTCACCGCGCTCCCCAGAGCAATTTTGGGGAAGGCACAGCACGCCGTCCCCGGGGAAGAGAAGGATCCCTTGGCCTTGGGGTCTGGAAATGCTCGGGAAGCAGTATAGCCTGCCGAGGCACGAACAGCAGGCCATGAGAAGACAAGTGTCCTCTGCTCCCTGTGCGGAGAGATTGAAGCCTGGCTGCTAAGGAGACATGAGGGGACGACAAGGGCATGGGTGAGTGCTCCACTCTGAGGAAGGAGTGTGGGCAGAAGGCAGGCCTGTCCTGTGCCTCTGTTACCAAGGGGACAGCATCTCCTTGGCCACCTGTCCCAAGGGCAGACTTGGGCTTGCCACCAGATGCCATACCCGGAACTCGCAGAAACATCCCCATGGAGAAACGTGCAGTCATTGCCGTCTTCCACCAAGATGTGGCAGCATTGTGGGTGGCAGGGGGTGTGCCGGGGAAAGAGTGGAGACAGTCCCCACCGTTCCCCATCCCTGTGCTCGGGCACTGTGCAGGGATCCTGTCGCCTCTTCTCTCCTGTGGTGAAGGCACTGGCCTTGACCCGAGTCTGCCCGAGCGCCGGAGCAAAAGGCAAAGCCTTACCTACGCCAGGAGATGGTAATAGGCATAGAGTGCCATGCTAGGCCACGCACGCTGCAACAGGGTTGTGACTGTGTCTGCTTAGTTCGGCTTAGCAAGGTAAACCCCGGACGCGAACTTGGAGCCCGGGAAAGCAAGGCCCAAGAGGCACCAGCTCTCCCGCGGCTCTTCTTTCCTGCCGCGACAGAGCGAACGACCAAAGCCTTGCTGAGGAAGCAGCAGGCTGAGCGAAGTGCGGTTCGCGCCAAGCTGAAAACCTCTGCGAAAGCATGGCAGTCGCTGGGAAATCAGAGTCGGTTCTGTGGGCTGCTTCTGTTGCTTGCCTTAGCCTAGTATTCGCAGCACGATGGGAGAAACCCGCATAGAGCGAAAGCCTCTTTGCCAGGGCATCCCCTCTGGGAAAGCACAGCATTCTTTGTGAAATCAGAGTCGGGTCTGTGGGATGCTGCCTGCCGCTTGCCGGAGCTAGTCTCCACCCCACGGTGGAATAAACCCGCATGGAGCGAAATCCTCTTTGCCTGGGCATCCTCTCTGCCTGAGAGAGAAGCACAGTTTTGCCTGTGGAAAGAGCCTTAAGGAAAGGGACACATCTGTCACTGCGGATGAAGGAAGCCTGGCTGCTAAGGAGACACGAGGGGAAGATTAGGGCAGGGGAAAGGGCTCCACTCTGAGGAAGGAGTCTGGGCAGAAAGCATGCCTGTCCTGAGCCTTTGGGCCCAAGGAGATAGCAGCTCCTTGGCCACCTGACCGTGGTGGAGCCATGGGCTTGCCACCAGGCGCCTACCCTAAACTCGAGAAACAACTCCCAGAAAGACCTGGCCATCAGATGCCGTCTTCCTCCAGGATGTAGAAGCTTGGAGGAGGCACGGGGTTTAAGGGGAAAGAGTGGGGACAGTCCCCCAAAGCTCCCTATTCAGTGCACGGGCGGTGTGCAGGGATCCTGTCACCTCTCCTTTCCTGTGGGGAAAGCGCAGGCCTAGTCCGCGAGTCGGCCTGAGAGCCAGAGTAAAAGGCCAAGCGATTCCTACACCGGGAGATGGTAGTGTGCATAGAGTGCCATCCTAGGCTAAGCGCGCTACTGCACGGTTGTGACTGTGTCTGCTTAGTTCGCCTGGCAGGGTGAACCCAGGACGCGAACATGAAGCCAGGGAACGCGAGGACCAAGAGGCACCAGCTCTCCCGCAGCTCTTCTTCCCTGACGCGACAGAAGCCTTGCTGAGGAAGCAGTGGCGAAGTGCTGTTTGCTCCAAACCAAAGCCTCTGCGAAAGCAAAGCATTCCCCGAGAAATGTTTTGGGGGCTGCTGCTGCGTGCCTGAGCCAGTCTCGCGGTGGGTGAAACCCGCATACAGCGAAAGCCCCTTTGCCTGGGCATCTCCCCTAGGAAAGCACAGCATTCATTGGGAAATCAGAGTTGGGTTTGGGGACGCTGCTGCTGCTTGCCTAAGCGAGTCTCCGCAGCATGTTGGAAGATACCTTCATGGAGCGAAATCCTCTTTGCCCTAGCATCCTTTCTGCCTGAGAGAGAAGCATGGTTGTTCACGTCTGTCACCGCGCTCCCCAGGAGCAAGTGTGGGGAAGGCACAGCACGCCGCCCCCGGGGAAGAGAAGGAGCCTTTGGCCTTGGAGTCAGGAAAATCTCGGGAACAGGATAGCCTGCCGCAACACGAAATGCAGGCCGGTGGCCAGACATGTGTCACCCGTTCCCTGTGCGGAGAGATGTAAGCCTGGCTGTTAAGGAGACATGAGGGGACGACTAGGGCAGGGGCGCCTGCTCCACTCTGAGGAAGGAGTGTGGGCAGAAGGCAGGCCTGTCCTGTGCCTCTGTTACCAAGGGGACAGCATCTCCTTGGCCACCTGTGCCAAGGGAAGACTTGGGCTTGCCACCAGGGGCCATACCTGGAACTTGCAGAAACAACCCCATGGAGAAACGGTCAGTCAGATGCCATCTTCCACCAAGATGTGGCAGCATTGTGGGTGACAGGGGGGTGCGGCGGGGAAGGAGTGGAGACAGTCTTCCACAATTCCCCATCCCAGTGTCCGGGCCGTGTGCAGGGATCCTGTTGCCTCCTCTCTCCTGTGGTGAAGGCACTGACCTAGAACCCGAGTCTGCCCGAGCGCCAGAGCAAAAGGCAAAGCCTTACCTAGGCCAGGAGATGGAATTAGGCATAGCGTGCCATGCTAGGCCACGCACGCTGCTGCAGGGTTGTGGCTGTGTCTGCCTAGTTCGGCTTAGCAAGGTGAACCCCGGGCGCAAAAATGGAGCCCGTGAACGCAAGGCCCAAGAGGCACCAGCGCTCCCGCGTCTCTTCTTCCCTGCTGCGAAAGATCGAATGATCAAAGCCTTGCTGAGGAAGCAGCAGCGAAGTGCGGTCCGCGCCAAGCTGAAAACCTCTGCGAAAGCATGGCAGTCTCTGGGAAATCAGAGTCGGTTCTGTGGGCTGCTTTTGTTGCTTGCCTTAGCCTAGTATTCGCAGCACGATGGGAGAAACCCGCATAGAGCGAAAGCCTCTTTGCCGGGGCATCCCCTCTGGGAAAGCACAGCATTCTTTGTGAAATCAGAGTCGGGTCTGTGGGATGCTGCCTGCCGCTTGCCGGAGCTAGTCTCCACAGCACGGTGGAATAAACCCGCATGGAGCGAAATCCTCTTTGCCTGGGCATCCGCTCTGCCTGAGAGAGAAGCGCGGTTTTGCCTGTGGAAAGAGCCTTAAGGAAATGGACACATCTGTCACTGTAGAGCGAAGGAAGCCTGGCTGCTAAGGAGACACGAGGGGAAGATGAGGGCAGGGGAAAGGGCTCCACTCTGAGGAAGGTGTCTGGGCAGAAAGCATGCCTGTCCTGAGCCTTTGGGCCCAAGGAGACAGCAGCTCCTTGGCCACCTGACCGTGGTGGAGCCATGGGCTTGCCACCAGGCGCCTACCCTAAACTCGAGAAACAACTCCCAGAAAGACCTGGCCATCAGATGCCGTCTTCCTCCAGGATGTAGAAGCTTGGAGGAGGCACGGGGTTTAAGGGGAAAGAGTGGGGACAGTCCCCCAAAGCTCCCTATTCAGTGCACGGGCGGTGTGCAGGGATCCTGTCACCTCTCCTTTCCTGTGGGGAAAGCGCAGGCCTAGTCCGCGAGTCGGCCTGAGAGCCAGAGTAAAAGGCCAAGCGATTCCTACACCGGGAGATGGTAGTGTGCATAGAGTGCCATCCTAGGCTAAGCGCGCTACTGCACGGTTGTGACTGTGTCTGCTTAGTTCGGCCTGGCAGGGTGAACCCAGGAAGCGAACATGAAGCCAGGGAACGCGAGGACCAAGAGGCACCAGCTCTCCCGCAGCTCTTCTTCCCTGACGCGACAGAAGCCTTGCTGAGGAAGCAGTGGCGAAGTGCTGTTTGCTCCAAACCAAAGCCTCTGCGAAAGCAAAGCATTCCCCGAGAAATGTTTTGGGGGCTGCTGCTGCGTGCCTGAGCCCAGTCTCGCGGTGGGTGAAACCCGCATACAGCGAAAGCCCCTTTGCCTGGGCATCGTTGGGAAATCAGAGTTGGGTTTGGTGACGCTGCTGCTGCTTGCCTAAGCGAGTCTCCGCAGCATGTTGGAAGATACCCTCATGGAGCGAAATCCTCTTTGCCCTAGCATCCTTTCTGCCTGAGAGAGAAGCATGGTTGTTCACGTCTGTCACCGCGCTCCCCAGGAGCAAGTGTGGGGAAGGCACAGCACGCCGCCCCCGGGGAAGAGAAGGAGCCTTTGGCCTTGGAGTCAGGAAAATCTCGGGAACAGGATAGCCTGCCGCAACACGAAATGCAGGCCGGTGGCCAGACATGTGTCACCCGTTCCCTGTGCGGAGAGATGTAAGCCTGGCTGTTAAGGAGACATGAGGGGACGACTAGGGCAGGGGCGCCTGCTCCACTCTGAGGAAGGAGTGTGGGCAGAAGGCAGGCCTGTCCTGTGCCTCTGTTACCAAGGGGACAGCATCTCCTTGGCCACCTGTCCCAAGGGAAGACTTGGGCTTGCCACCAGGGGCCATACCTGGAACTTGCAGAAACAACCCCATGGAGAAACGGTCAGTCAGATGCCATCTTCCACCAAGATGTGGCAGCATTGTGGGTGACAGGGGGGTGCGGCGGGGAAGGAGTGGAGACAGTCTTCCACAATTCCCCATCCCAGTGTCCGGGCCGTGTGCAGGGATCCTGTTGCCTCCTCTCTCCTGTGGTGAAGGCACTGACCTAGAACCCGAGTCTGCCCGAGCGCTGGAGCAAAAGGCAAAGCCTTACCTAGGCCAGGAGATGGAATTAGGCATAGCGTGCAATGCTAGGCCACGCACGCTGCTGCAGGGTTGTGGCTGTGTCTGCCTAGTTCGGCTTAGCAAGGTGAACCCCGGGCGCAAACATGGAGCCCGTGAACGCAAGGCCCAAGAGGCACCAGCGCTCCCACGTCTCTGCTTCCCTGCTGCGAAAGAGCGAATGATCAAAGCTTTGCTGAGGAAGCAGCAGCGAAGTGCGGTCCGCGCCAAGCTGAAAACCTCTGCGAAAGCATGGCAGTCTCTGGGAAATCAGAGTCGGTTCTGTGGGCTGCTTTTGTTGCTTGCCTTAGCCTAGTATTCGCAGCACGATGGGAGAAACCCGCATAGAGCGAAAGCCTCTTTGCCGGGGCATCCCCTCTGGGAAAGCACAGCATTCTTGGTGAAATCAGAGTCGGGTCTGTGGGATGCTGCCTGCCGCTTGCCGGAGCTAGTCTCCACAGCACGGTGGAATAAACCCGCATGGAGCGAAATCCTCTTTGCCTGGGCATCCGCTCTGCCTGAGAGAGAAGCGCGGTGGTGCCTGTGGAAAGAGCCTTAAGGAAAGGGACACATCTGTCACTGTAGAGCGAAGGAAGCCTGGCTGCTAAGGAGACACGAGGGGAAGATGAGGGCAGGGGAAAGGGCTCCACTCTGAGGAAGGTGTCTGGGCAGAAAGCATGCCTGTCCTGAGCCTTTGGGCCCAAGGAGACAGCAGCTCCTTGGCCACCTGACCGTGGTGGAGCCATGGGCTTGCCACCAGGCGCCTACCCTAAACTCGAGAAACAACTCCCAGAAAAACCTGGCCATCAGATGCCGTCTTCCTCCAGGATGTAGAAGCTTGGAGGAGGCACGGGGTTTAAGGGGAAGGAGTGGGGACAGTCCCCCAAAGCTCCCTATTCAGTGCACGGGCGGTGTGCAGGGATCCTGTCACCTCTGCTTTCCTGTGGGAGAAGCACAAGCCTAGTCCGCGAGTCGGCCTGAGCGCCAGAGTAAAAGGCCAAGGGATGCCTACACCGGGAGATGTTAGTGTGCATAGAGTGCCATCCTATGCTAAGCGCGCTACCGCACGGTTGTGACTGTGTCTGCTTAGTTCGGCCTGGCAGGATGAACCCAGGACGCGAACATGGAGCCCGGGAAAGCGAGGCCCAAGAGGCACCAGCTCTCCCGCAGCTCTTCTTCCCTGATGCGACTGAAACCTTGCTGAGGAAGCAGCGGCGAAGTGCTGTTCGCTCCAAACCAAAGCCTCTGTGAAAGCACAGCATTCGCTGAGAAAAGTTGTGCGGGCTGCTGCTGCTTGCCTGAGCCCAGTCTCGCGGTGGGAGAAACCCGCATACAGCCAAAGCCTCTTTGCCTGGGCATCTCCCTTACGAAAGCACAGCATTCGTTGGGAAATCAGAGTGGGTTTGGGGATGCTGCTGCTGCTTGCCTGAGTGAGTCTCGGCAACATGGTGGAAGATACCCGCATGGCGCGAAATCCTCTTTGCCCTAGCATCCTTTCTGCCTGAGAGAGAACCATGGTTGCACACGTCTGTCACCGCGCTCCCCAGAGCAATTTTGGGGAAGGTACAGCACGCCATCCCCGGGGAAGAGAAGGATCCCTTGGCCTTGGGGTCTGGAAACGCTCGGGAAGCAGTATAGCCTGCCGAGGCACGAACAGCAGGCCATGAGAAGACAAGTGTCCTCTGCTCCCTGTGCGGAGAGATTGAAGCCTGGCTGCTAAGGAGACATGAGGGGACGACAAGGGCATGGGTGAGTGCTCCACTCTGAGGAAGGAGTGTGGGCAGAAGGCAGGCCTGTCCTGTGCCTCTGTTACCAAGGGGACAGCATCTCCTTGGCCACCTGTCCCAAGGGCAGACTTGGGCTTGCCACCAGATGCCATACCCGGAACTCGCAGAAACAACCCCATGGAGAAACGGTCAGTCATTGCCGTCTTCCACCAAGATGTGGCAGCATTGTGGGTGGCAGGGGGTGTGCCTGGGAAAGAGTAGAGACAGTCCTCACCGTTCCCCATCACTGTGCTCGGGCACTGTGCAGGGATCCTGTCGCCTCTTCTCTCCTGTGGTGAAGGCACTGGCCTTGACCCCGAGTCTGCCCGAGCGCCGGAGCAAAAGGCAAAGCCTTACCTACGCCAGGAGATGGTAATAGGCATAGAGTGCCATGCTAGGCCACGCACGCTGCTGCAGGGTTGTGACTGTGTCTGCTTAGTTCGGCTTAGCAAGGTGAAACCCGGGCGCGAACTTGGAGCCCGGGAAAGCAAGGCCCAAGAGGCACCAGCTCTCCCGCGGCTCTTCTTTCCTGCCGCGACAGAGCGAACGACCAAAGCCTTGCTGAGGAAGCAGCAGGCTGAGCGAAGTGCGGTTCGCGCCAAGCTGAATACCTCTGCGAAAGCATGGTAGTCGCTGGGAAATCAGAGTCGGTTCTGTGGGCTGCTTTTGTTGCTTGCCTTAGCCTAGTATTCGCAGCACGATGGGAAAAACCCGCATAGAGCTAAAGCCTCTTTGCCGGGGAATCCCCTCTAAGAAAGCACAGCATTCTTTGGGAAATCAGAGTCGGGTCTGTGGGATGCTGCCTGCCGCTTTCCGGAGCTAGTCTCCACACCACGGTGGAATAAACCGGCATAGAGCGAAATTCTCTTTTCCTGGGCATCCGCTCTGCCTGAGAGAGAAGCGCCGTGGTGCCTGTGGAAAGAGCCTTAAGGAAATGGACACATCTCTCACTGCGGATGAAGGAAGCCTGGCTGCTAAGGAGACACGAGGGGAAGATGAGGGCAGGGGAAAGGGCTCCACTCTGAGGAAGGTGTCTGGGCAGAAAGCATGCCTGTCCTGAGCCTTTGGGCCCAAAGAGAAAGCAGCTCCTTGGCCACCTGACCGTGGTGGAGCCATGGGCTTGCCCCCAGGCGCCTACCCTAAACTCGAGAAACAACTCCCAGAAAGACCTGGCCATCAGATGCCGTCTTCCTCCAGGATGTAGAAGCTTGGAGGAAGCACGGGGTTTAAGGGGAAGGAGTGGGGACAGTCCCCCAGAGCTCCCTATTCAGTGCACGGGCGGTGTGCAGGGATCCTGTCACCTCTCCTTTCCTGTGGGGAAAGCGCAGGCCTAGTCCGCGAGTCGCCCTGAGCGCCAGAGTAAAAGGCCAAGCGATTCCTACACCGGGAGATGTTAGTGTGCATAGAGTGCCATCCTAGGCTAAGCGCGCTACTGCACGGTTGTGACTGTGTCTGCTTAGTTCGGCCTGGCAGGGTGAACCCAGGACGTGAACATGAAGCCAGGGAATGCGAGGCCCATGAGGCACCAGCTCTCCCGCAGCTCTTCTTCCCTGATGCCTTGCTGAGGAAGCAGGGCGAAGTGCTGTTTGCTCCAAACCAAAGCCTCTGCGAAAGCACAGCATTCCCCGAGAAATGTTTTGGGGGCTGCTGCTGCGTGCCTGAGCCCAGTCTCGCGGTGGGAGAAACCCGCATACAGCGAAAGCCCCTTTGCCTGGGCATCTCCCGTAGGAAAGCACAGCATTCATTGGGAAATCAGAGTTGGGTTTGTGGAGGCTGCTGCTGCTTGCCTAAGCGAGTCTCCGCAGCATGTTGGAAGATACCCGCATGGAGCGAAATCCTCTTTGCCCTAGCATGCTTTCTGCCTGAGAGAGAAGCATGGTTGCTCACGTCTGTCACCGCGCTCCCCAGGAGCAAGTGTGGGGAAGGCACAGCACGCCGCCCCCGGGGAAGAGAAAGAGCCTTTGGCCTTGGAGTCGGGAAAATCTCGGGAACAGGATAGCCTGCCGCAACACGAAATGCAGGCCGGTGGCCAGACATGTGTCACCCGTTCCCTGTGCGGAGAGATGTAAGCCTGGATGTTAAGGAGACATGAGGGGACGACTAGGGCAGGGGCGCCTGCTACACTCTGAGAAAGGAGTGTGGGCAGAAGGCAGGCCTGTCCTGTGCCTCTGTTACCAAGGGACAGCATCTCCTTGGCCACCTGTCCCAAGGGCAGACTTGGGCTTGCCACCAGGTGCCATACCTGGAAATTGCAGAAACAACCCCATGGAGAAACGGTCAGTCAGATGCCATCTTCCACCAAGATGTGACAGCATTGTGGGTGTCAGGGGGGTGCGGCGGGGAAGGAGTGGAGACAGTCCCCCACAGTTCCCCATCCCTGTGCCCGGGCCGTGTGCAGGGATCCTGTTGCCTCCTCTCTCCTGTGGTGATGGCACTGACCTAGACCCCGAGTCTGCCCGAGCGCCGGAACAAAAGGCAAAGCCTTACCTAGGCCTGGAGATGGAATTAGGCATAGCGTGCCATGCTAGGCCACGCACGCTGCTGCAGGGTTGTGGCTGTGTCTGCCTAGTTCGGCTTAGCAAGGTGAACCCCGGGCGCAAACTTGGAGCCCGTGAACGCAAGGCCCAAGAGGCACCAGCTCTCCCGCGGCTCTTCTTACCTGCTGCGAAAGAGCGAATGACCAAAGCCTTGCTGAGGAAGCAGCAGCGAAGTGCGGTTCGCGCCAAGCTGAAAACCTCTGCGAAAGCATGGCAGTCTCTGGGAAATCAGAGTCGGTTCTGTGGGCTGCTTTTGTTGCTTGCCTTAGCCTAGTATTCGCAGCACGATGGGAGAAACCCGCATAGAGCGAAAGCCTCTTTGCCGGGGCATCCCCTCTGGGAAAGCACAGCATTCTTTGTGAAATCAGAGTCGGGTCTGTGGGATGCTGCCTGCCGCTTGCCGGAGCTAGTCTCCACAGCACGGTGGAATAAACCCGCATGGAGCGAAATCCTCTTTGCCTGGGCATCCGCTCTGCCTGAGAGAGAAGCGCGGTGGTGCCTGTGGAAAGAGCCTTAAGGAAAGGGACACATCTGTCACTGTAGAGCGAAGGAAGCCTGGCTGCTAAGGAGACACGAGGGGAAGATGAGGGCAGGGGAAAGGGCTCCACTCTGAGGAAGGTGTCTGGGCAGAAAGCATGCCTGTCCTGAGCCTTTGGGCCCAAGGAGACAGCAGCTCCTTGGCCACCTGACCGTGGTGGAGCCACGGGCTTGCCACCAGGCGCCTACCCTAAACTCGAGAAACAACTCCCAGAAAAACCTGGCCATCAGATGCCGTCTTCCTCCAGGATGTAGAAGCTTGGAGGAGGCACGGGGTTTAAGGGGAAGGAGTGGGGACAGTCCCCCAAAGCTCCCTATTCAGTGCACGGGCGGTGTGCAGGGATCCTGTCACCTCTGCTTTCCTGTGGGAGAAGCACAAGCCTAGTCCGCGAGTCGGCCTGAGCTCCAGAGTAAAAGGCCAAGCGATGCCTACACCGGGAGATGTTAGTGTGCATAGAGTGCCATCCTAGGCTAAGGGCGCTACCGCACGGTTGTGACTGTGTCTGCTTAGTTCGGCCTGGCAGGATGAACCCAGGACGCGAACATGGAGCCCGGGAAAGCGAGGCCCAAGAGGCACCAGCTCTCCCGCAGCTCTTCTTCCCTGATGCGACTGAAACCTTGCTGAGGAAGCAGCGGCGAAGTGCTGTTCGCTCCAAACCAAAGCCTCTGCGAAAGCACAGCATTCGCTGAGAAAAGTTGTGCAGGCTGCTGCTGCTTGCCTGAGCCCAGTCTCGCGGTGGGAGAAACCCGCATACAGCCAAAGCCTCTTTGCCTGGGCATCTCCCTTACGAAAGCACAGCATTCGTTGGGAAATCAGAGTTGGGTTTGGGGATGCTGCTGCTGCTTGCCTGAGCGAGTCTCGGCAACATGGTGGAAGATACCCGCATGGCGCGAAATCCTCTTTGCCCTAGCATCCTTTCTGCCTGAGAGAGAACCATGGTTGCACACGTCTGTCACCGCGCTCCCCAGAGCAATTTTGGGGAAGGCACAGCACGCCGTCCCCGGGGAAGAGAAGGATCCCTTGGCCTTGGGGTCTGGAAATGCTCGGGAAGCAGTATAGCCTGCCGAGGCACGAACAGCAGGCCATGAGAAGACAAGTGTCCTCTGCTCCCTGTGCGGAGAGATTGAAGCCTGGCTGCTAAGGAGACATGAGGGGACGACAAGTGCATGGGTGAATGCTCCACTCTGAGGAAGGAGTGTGGGCAGAAGGCAGGCCTGTCCTGTGCCTCTGTTACCAAGGGGACAGCATCTCCTTGGCCACCTGTCCCAAGGGCAGACTTGGGCTTGCCACCAGATGCCATACCCGGAACTCGCAGAAACATCCCCATGGAGAAACGTGCAGTCATTGCCGTCTTCCACCAAGATGTGGCAGCATTGTGGGTGGCAGGGGGTGTGCCGGGGAAAGAGTGGAGACAGTCCCCACCGTTCCCCATCCCTGTGCTCGGGCACTGTGCAGGGATCCTGTCGCCTCTTCTCTCCTGTGGTGAAGGCACTGGCCTTGACCCGAGTCTTCCCGAGCGCCGGAGCAAAAGGCAAAGCCTTACCTACGCCAGGAGATGGTAATAGGCATAGAGTGCCATGCTAGGCCACGCACGCTGCAACAGGGTTGTGACTGTGTCTGCTTAGTTCGGCTTAGCAAGGTAAACCCCGGACGCGAACTTGGAGCCCGGGAAAGCAAGGCCCAAGAGGCACCAGCTCTCCCGCGGCTCTTCTTTCCTGCCGCGACAGAGCGAACGACCAAAGCCTTGCTGAGGAAGCAGCAGGCTGAGCGAAGTGCGGTCCGCGCCAAGCTGAAAACCTCTGCGAAAGCATGGCAGTCTCTGGGAAATCAGAGTCGGTTCTGTGGGCTGCTTTTGTTGCTTGCCTTAGCCTAGTATTCGCAGCACGATGGGAGAAACCCGCATAGAGCGAAAGCCTCTTTGCCGGGGCATCCCCTCTGGGAAAGCACAGCATTCTTTGTGAAATCAGAGTCGGGTCTGTGGGATGCTGCCTGCCGCTTGCCGGAGCTAGTCTCCACAGCACGGTGGAATAAACCCGCATGGAGCGAAATCCTCTTTGCCTGGGCATCCGCTCTGCCTGAGAGAGAAGCGCGGTTTTGCCTGTGGAAAGAGCCTTAAGGAAATGGACACATCTGTCACTGTAGAGCGAAGGAAGCCTGGCTGCTAAGGAGACACGAGGGGAAGATGAGGGCAGGGGAAAGGGCTCCACTCTGAGGAAGGTGTCTGGGCAGAAAGCATGCCTGTCCTGAGCCTTTGGGCCCAAGGAGACAGCAGCTCCTTGGCCACCTGACCGTGGTGGAGCCATGGGCTTGCCACCAGGCGCCTACCCTAAACTCGAGAAACAACTCCCAGAAAGACCTGGCCATCAGATGCCGTCTTCCTCCAGGATGTAGAAGCTTGGAGGAGGCACGGGGTTTAAGGGGAAAGAGTGGGGACAGTCCCCCAAAGCTCCCTATTCAGTGCACGGGCGGTGTGCAGGGATCCTGTCACCTCTCCTTTCCTGTGGGGAAAGCGCAGGCCTAGTCCGCGAGTCGGCCTGAGAGCCAGAGTAAAAGGCCAAGCGATGCCTACACCGGGAGATGGTAGTGTGCATAGAGTGCCATCCTAGGCTAAGCGCGCTACCGCACGGTTGTGACTGTGTCTGCTTAGTTCGGCCTGGCAGGGTGAACCCAGGACGCGAACATGGAGCCCGGGAAAGCGAGGCCCAAGAGGCACCAGCTCTCCCGCAGCTCTGCTTCCCTGATGCGACTGAAACCTTGCTGAGGAAGCAGCGGCGAAGTGCTGTTCGCTCCAAACCAAAGCCTCTGTGAAAGCACAGCATTCGCTGAGAAAAGTTGTGCGGGCTGCTGCTGCTTGCCTGAGCCCAGTCTCGCGGTGGGAGAAACCCGCATACAGCCAAAGCCTCTTTGCCTGGGCATCTCCCTTACGAAAGCACAGCATTCGTTGGGAAATCAGAGTTGGGTTTGGGGATGCTGCTGCTGCTTGCCTGAGTGAGTCTCGGCAACATGGTGGAAGATACCCGCATGGCGCGAAATCCTCTTTGCCCTAGCATCCTTTCTGCCTGAGAGAGAACCATGGTTGCACACGTCTGTCACCGCGCTCCGCAGAGCAATTTTGGGGAAGGTACAGCACGCCATCCCCGGGGAAGAGAAGGATCCCTTGGCCTTGGGGTCTGGAAACGCTCGGGAAGCAGTATAGCCTGCCGAGGCACGAACAGCAGGCCATGAGAAGACAAGTGTCCTCTGCTCCCTGTGCGGAGAGATTGAAGCCTGGCTGCTAAGGAGACATGAGGGGACGACAAGGGCATGGGTGAGTGCTCCACTCTGAGGAAGGAGTGTGGGCAGAAGGCAGGCCTGTCCTGTGCCTCTGTTACCAAGGGGACAGCATCTCCTTGGCCACCTGTCCCAAGGGCAGACTTGGGCTTGCCACCAGATGCCATACCCGGAACTCGCAGAAACAACCCCATGGAGAAACGGTCAGTCATTGCCGTCTTCCACCAAGATGTGGCAGCATTGTGGGTGTCAGGGGGTGTGCCTGGGAAAGAGTAGAGACAGTCCTCACCGTTCCCCATCACTGTGCTCGGGCACTGTGCAGGGATCCTGTCGCCTCTTCTCTCCTGTGGTGAAGGCACTGGCCTTGACCCCGAGTCTGCCCGAGCGCCGGAGCAAAAGGCAAAGCCTTACCTACGCCAGGAGATGGTAATAGGCATAGAGTGCCATGCTAGGCCACGCACGCTGCTGCAGGGTTGTGACTGTGTCTGCTTAGTTCGGCTTAGCAAGGTGAAACCCGGGCGCGAACTTGGAGCCCGGGAAAGCAAGGCCCAAGAGGCACCAGCTCTCCCGCGGCTCTTCTTTCCTGCCGCGACAGAGCGAACGACCAAAGCCTTGCTGAGGAAGCAGCAGGCTGAGCGAAGTGCGGTTCGCGCCAAGCTGAATACCTCTGCGAAAGCATGGTAGTCGCTGGGAAATCAGAGTCGGTTCTGTGGGCTGCTTTTGTTGCTTGCCTTAGCCTAGTATTCGCAGCACGATGGGAAAAACCCGCATAGAGCTAAAGCCTCTTTGCCGGGGAATCCCCTCTAAGAAAGCACAGCATTCTTTGGGAAATCAGAGTCGGGTCTGTGGGATGCTGCCTGCCGCTTTCCGGAGCTAGTCTCCACACCACGGTGGAATAAACCGGCATAGAGCGAAATTCTCTTTTCCTGGGCATCCGCTCTGCCTGAGAGAGAAGCGCCGTGGTGCCTGTGGAAAGAGCCTTAAGGAAAGGGACACATCTCACACTGCGGATGAAGGAAGCCTGGCTGCTAAGGAGACACGAGGGGAAGATGAGGACAGGGGAAAGGGCTCCACTCTGAGGAAGGTGTCTGGGCAGAAAGCATGCTGTCCTGAGCCTTTGGGCCCAAAGAGAAAGCAGCTCCTTGGCCACCTGACCGTGGTGGAGCCATGGGCTTGCCCCCAGGCGCCTACCCTAAACTCGAGAAACAACTCCCAGAAAGACCTGGCCATCAGATGCCGTCTTCCTCCAGGATGTAGAAGCTTGGAGGAGGCACGGGGTTTAAGGGGAAGGAGTGGGGACAGTCCCCCAGAGCTCCCTATTCAGTGCACGGGCGGTGTGCAGGGATCCTGTCACCTCTCCTTTCCTGTGGGGAAAGCGCAGGCCTAGTCCGCGAGTCGCCCTGAGCGCCAGAGTAAAAGGCCAAGCGATTCCTACACCGGGAGATGTTAGTGTGCATAGAGTGCCATCCTAGGCTAAGCGCGCTACTGCACGGTTGTGACTGTGTCTGCTTAGTTCGGCCTGGCAGGGTGAACCCAGGACGTGAACATGAAGCCAGGGAATGCGAGGCCCATGAGGCACCAGCTCTCCCGCAGCTCTTCTTCCCTGATG
The DNA here is from genome assembly GCF_964662115.1 of Mustela nivalis. Taxonomy (NCBI): domain Eukaryota; kingdom Metazoa; phylum Chordata; class Mammalia; order Carnivora; family Mustelidae; genus Mustela; species Mustela nivalis. The sequence continues at coordinate 76,650,179 of NC_139040.1, forward strand.
CCTTGCTGAGGAAGCAGGGCGAAGTGCTGTTTGCTCCAAACCAAAGCCTCTGCGAAAGCACAGCATTCCCCGAGAAATGTTTTGGGGGCTGCTGCTGCGTGCCTGAGCCCAGTCTCGCGGTGGGAGAAACCCGCATACAGCGAAAGCCCCTTTGCCTGGGCATCTCCCCTAGGAAAGCACAGCATTCATTGGGAAATCAGAGTTGGGTTTGTGGAGGCTGCTGCTGCTTGCCTAAGCGAGTCTCCGCAGCATGTTGGAAGATACCCGCATGGAGCGAAATCCTCTTTGCCCTAGCATGCTTTCTGCCTGAGAGAGAAGCATGGTTGCTCACGTCTGTCACCGCGCTCCCCAGGAGCAAGTGTGGGGAAGGCACAGCACGCCGCCCCCGGGGAAGAGAAAGAGCCTTTGGCCTTGGAGTCGGGAAAATCTCGGGAACAGGATAGCCTGCCGCAACACGAAATGCAGGCCGGTGGCCAGACATGTGTCACCCGTTCCCTGTGCGGAGAGATGTAAGCCTGGATGTTAAGGAGACATGAGGGGACGACTAGGGCAGGGGCGCCTGCTACACTCTGAGAAAGGAGTGTGGGCAGAAGGCAGGCCTGTCCTGTGCCTCTGTTACCAAGGGACAGCATCTCCTTGGCCACCTGTCCCAAGGGCAGACTTGGGCTTGCCACCAGGTGCCATACCTGGAAATTGCAGAAACAACCCCATGGAGAAACGGTCAGTCAGATGCCATCTTCCACCAAGATGTGACAGCATGGTGGGTGTCAGGGGGGTGCGGCGGGGAAGGAGTGGAGACAGTCCCCCACAGTTCCCCATCCCTGTGCCCGGGCCGTGTGCAGGGATCCTGTTGCCTCCTCTCTCCTGTGGTGATGGCACTGACCTAGACCCCGAGTCTGCCCGAGCGCCGGAACAAAAGGCAAAGCCTTACCTAGGCCTGGAGATGGAATTAGGCATAGCGTGCCATGCTAGGCCACGCACGCTGCTGCAGGGTTGTGGCTGTGTCTGCCTAGTTCGGCTTAGCAAGGTGAACCCCGGGCGCAAACTTGGAGCCTGTGAACGCAAGGCCCAAGAGGCACCAGCGCTCCCGCGTCTCTTCTTACCTGCTGCGAAAGAGCGAATGACCAAAGCCTTGCTGAGGAAGCAGCAGGCTGAGCGAAGTGCGGTTCGCGCCAAGCTGAAAACCTCTGCGAAAGCATGGCAGTCTCTGGGAAATCAGAGTCGGTTCTGTGGGCTGCTTTTGTTGCTTGCCTTAGCCTAGTATTCGCAGCACGATGGGAGAAACCCGCATAGAGCGAAAGCCTCTTTGCCGGGGCATCCCCTCTGGGAAAGCACAGCATTCTTTGGGAAATCAGAGTCGGGTCTGTGGGATGCTGCCTGCCGCTTGCCGGAGCTAGTCTCCACACCACGGTGGAATAAACCCGCATGGAGCGAAATCCTCTTTGCCTGGGCATCCGCTCTGCCTGAGAGAGAAGCGCGGTGGTGCCTGTGGAAAGAGCCTTAAGGAAAGGGACACATCTGTCACTGTAGAGCGAAGGAAGCCTTGCTGCTAAGGAGACACGAGGGGAAGATGAGGGCAGGGGAAAGGGCTCCACTCTGAGGAAGGTGTCTGGGCAGAAAGCATGCCTGTCCTGAGCCTTTGGGCCCAAGGAGACAGCAGCTCCTTGGCCACCTGACCGTGGTGGAGCCATGGGCTTGCCACCAGGCGCCTACCCTAAACTCGAGAAACAACTCCCAGAAAAACCTGGCCATCAGATGCCGTCTTCCTCCAGGATGTAGAAGCTTGGAGGAGGCACGGGGTTTAAGGGGAAGGAGTGGGGACAGTCCCCCAAAGCTCCGTATTCAGTGCACGGGCGGTGTGCAGGGATCCTGTCACCTCTGCTTTCCTGTGGGAGAAGCACAAGCCTAGTCCGCGAGTCGGCCTGAGCTCCAGAGTAAAAGGCCAAGCGATGCCTACACCGGGAGATGTTAGTGTGCATAGAGTGCCATCCTAGGCTAAGGGCGCTACCGCACGGTTGTGACTGTGTCTGCTTAGTTCGGCCTGGCAGGATGAACCCAGGACGCGAACATGGAGCCCGGGAAAGCGAGGCCCAAGAGGCACCAGCTCTCCCGCAGCTCTTCTTCCCTGATGCGACTGAAACCTTGCTGAGGAAGCAGCGGCGAAGTGCTGTTCGCTCCAAACCAAAGCCTCTGCGAAAGCACAGCATTCGCTGAGAAAAGTTGTGCGGGCTGCTGCTGCTTGCCTGAGCCCAGTCTCGCGGTGGGAGAAACCCGCATACAGCCAAAGCCTCTTTGCCTGGGCATCTCCCTTACGAAAGCACAGCATTCGTTGGGAAATCAGAGTTGGGTTTGGGGATGCTGCTGCTGCTTGCCTGAGCGAGTCTCGGCAACATGGTGGAAGATACCCGCATGGCGCGAAATCCTCTTTGCCCTAGCATCCTTTCTGCCTGAGAGAGAACCATGGTTGCACACGTCTGTCACCGCGCTCCCCAGAGCAATTTTGGGGAAGGCACAGCACGCCGTCCCCGGGGAAGAGAAGGATCCCTTGGCCTTGGGGTCTGGAAATGCTCGGGAAGCAGTATAGCCTGCCGAGGCACGAACAGCAGGCCATGAGAAGACAAGTGTCCTCTGCTCCCTGTGCGGAGAGATTGAAGCCTGGCTGCTAAGGAGACATGAGGGGACGACAAGGGCATGGGTGAGTGCTCCACTCTGAGGAAGGAGTGTGGGCAGAAGGCAGGCCTGTCCTGTGCCTCTGTTACCAAGGGGACAGCATCTCCTTGGCCACCTGTCCCAAGGGCAGACTTGGGCTTGCCACCAGATGCCATACCCGGAACTCGCAGAAACATCCCCATGGAGAAACGTGCAGTCATTGCCGTCTTCCACCAAGATGTGGCAGCATTGTGGGTGGCAGGGGGTGTGCCGGGGAAAGAGTGGAGACAGTCCCCACCGTTCCCCATCCCTGTGCTCGGGCACTGTGCAGGGATCCTGTCGCCTCTTCTCTCCTGTGGTGAAGGCACTGGCCTTGACCCGAGTCTGCCCGAGCGCCGGAGCAAAAGGCAAAGCCTTACCTACGCCAGGAGATGGTAATAGGCATAGAGTGCCATGCTAGGCCACGCACGCTGCAACAGGGTTGTGACTGTGTCTGCTTAGTTCGGCTTAGCAAGGTAAACCCCGGACGCGAACTTGGAGCCCGGGAAAGCAAGGCCCAAGAGGCACCAGCTCTCCCGCGGCTCTTCTTTCCTGCCGCGACAGAGCGAACGACCAAAGCCTTGCTGAGGAAGCAGCAGGCTGAGCGAAGTGCGGTTCGCGCCAAGCTGAAAACCTCTGCGAAAGCATGGCAGTCGCTGGGAAATCAGAGTCGGTTCTGTGGGCTGCTTCTGTTGCTTGCCTTAGCCTAGTATTCGCAGCACGATGGGAGAAACCCGCATAGAGCGAAAGCCTCTTTGCCAGGGCATCCCCTCTGGGAAAGCACAGCATTCTTTGTGAAATCAGAGTCGGGTCTGTGGGATGCTGCCTGCCGCTTGCCGGAGCTAGTCTCCACCCCACGGTGGAATAAACCCGCATGGAGCGAAATCCTCTTTGCCTGGGCATCCTCTCTGCCTGAGAGAGAAGCACAGTTTTGCCTGTGGAAAGAGCCTTAAGGAAAGGGACACATCTGTCACTGCGGATGAAGGAAGCCTGGCTGCTAAGGAGACACGAGGGGAAGATTAGGGCAGGGGAAAGGGCTCCACTCTGAGGAAGGAGTCTGGGCAGAAAGCATGCCTGTCCTGAGCCTTTGGGCCCAAGGAGATAGCAGCTCCTTGGCCACCTGACCGTGGTGGAGCCATGGGCTTGCCACCAGGCGCCTACCCTAAACTCGAGAAACAACTCCCAGAAAGACCTGGCCATCAGATGCCGTCTTCCTCCAGGATGTAGAAGCTTGGAGGAGGCACGGGGTTTAAGGGGAAAGAGTGGGGACAGTCCCCCAAAGCTCCCTATTCAGTGCACGGGCGGTGTGCAGGGATCCTGTCACCTCTCCTTTCCTGTGGGGAAAGCGCAGGCCTAGTCCGCGAGTCGGCCTGAGAGCCAGAGTAAAAGGCCAAGCGATTCCTACACCGGGAGATGGTAGTGTGCATAGAGTGCCATCCTAGGCTAAGCGCGCTACTGCACGGTTGTGACTGTGTCTGCTTAGTTCGGCCTGGCAGGGTGAACCCAGGACGCGAACATGAAGCCAGGGAACGCGAGGACCAAGAGGCACCAGCTCTCCCGCAGCTCTTCTTCCCTGACGCGACAGAAGCCTTGCTGAGGAAGCAGTGGCGAAGTGCTGTTTGCTCCAAACCAAAGCCTCTGCGAAAGCAAAGCATTCCCCGAGAAATGTTTTGGGGGCTGCTGCTGCGTGCCTGAGCCAGTCTCGCGGTGGGTGAAACCCGCATACAGCGAAAGCCCCTTTGCCTGGGCATCTCCCCTAGGAAAGCACAGCATTCATTGGGAAATCAGAGTTGGGTTTGGGGACGCTGCTGCTGCTTGCCTAAGCGAGTCTCCGCAGCATGTTGGAAGATACCTTCATGGAGCGAAATCCTCTTTGCCCTAGCATCCTTTCTGCCTGAGAGAGAAGCATGGTTGTTCACGTCTGTCACCGCGCTCCCCAGGAGCAAGTGTGGGGAAGGCACAGCACGCCGCCCCCGGGGAAGAGAAGGAGCCTTTGGCCTTGGAGTCAGGAAAATCTCGGGAACAGGATAGCCTGCCGCAACACGAAATGCAGGCCGGTGGCCAGACATGTGTCACCCGTTCCCTGTGCGGAGAGATGTAAGCCTGGCTGTTAAGGAGACATGAGGGGACGACTAGGGCAGGGGCGCCTGCTCCACTCTGAGGAAGGAGTGTGGGCAGAAGGCAGGCCTGTCCTGTGCCTCTGTTACCAAGGGGACAGCATCTCCTTGGCCACCTGTCCCAAGGGAAGACTTGGGCTTGCCACCAGGGGCCATACCTGGAACTTGCAGAAACAACCCCATGGAGAAACGGTCAGTCAGATGCCATCTTCCACCAAGATGTGGCAGCATTGTGGGTGACAGGGGGGTGCGGCGGGGAAGGAGTGGAGACAGTCTTCCACAATTCCCCATCCCAGTGTCCGGGCCGTGTGCAGGGATCCTGTTGCCTCCTCTCTCCTGTGGTGAAGGCACTGACCTAGAACCCGAGTCTGCCCGAGCGCCGGAACAAAAGGCAAAGCCTTACCTAGGCCAGGAGATGGAATTAGGCATAGCGTGCCATGCTAGGCCACGCACGCTGCTGCAGGGTTGTGGCTGTGTCTGCCTAGTTCGGCTTAGCAAGGTGAACCCCGGGCGCAAACATGGAGCCCGTGAACGCAAGGCCCAAGAGGCACCAGCGCTCCCGCGTCTCTTCTTCCCTGCTGCGAAAGATCGAATGATCAAAGCCTTGCTGAGGAAGCAGCAGCGAAGTGCGGTCCGCGCCAAGCTGAAAACCTCTGCGAAAGCATGGCAGTCTCTGGGAAATCAGAGTCGGTTCTGTGGGCTGCTTTTGTTGCTTGCCTTAGCCTAGTATTCGCAGCACGATGGGAGAAACCCGCATAGAGCGAAAGCCTCTTTGCCGGGGCATCCCCTCTGGGAAAGCACAGCATTCTTTGTGAAATCAGAGTCGGGTCTGTGGGATGCTGCCTGCCGCTTGCCGGAGCTAGTCTCCACAGCACGGTGGAATAAACCCGCATGGAGCGAAATCCTCTTTGCCTGGGCATCCGCTCTGCCTGAGAGAGAAGCGCGGTTTTGCCTGTGGAAAGAGCCTTAAGGAAATGGACACATCTGTCACTGTAGAGCGAAGGAAGCCTGGCTGCTAAGGAGACACGAGGGGAAGATTAGGGCAGGGGAAAGGGCTCCACTCTGAGGAAGGAGTCTGGGCAGAAAGCATGCCTGTCCTGAGCCTTTGGGCCCAAGGAGATAGCAGCTCCTTGGCCACCTGACCGTGGTGGAGCCATGGGCTTGCCCCCAGGCGCCTACCCTAAACTCGAGAAACAACTCCCAGAAAGACCTGGCCATCAGATGCCGTCTTCCTCCAGGATGTAGAAGCTTGGAGGAGGCACGGGGTTTAAGGGGAAAGAGTGGGGACAGTCCCCCAAAGCTCCCTATTCAGTGCACGGGCGGTGTGCAGGGATCCTGTCACCTCTCCTTTCCTGTGGGGAAAGCGCAGGCCTAGTCCGCGAGTCGGCCTGAGAGCCAGAGTAAAAGGCCAAGCGATTCCTACACCGGGAGATGGTAGTGTGCATAGAGTGCCATCCTAGGCTAAGCGCGCTACTGCACGGTTGTGACTGTGTCTGCTTAGTTCGGCCTGGCAGGATGAACCCAGGACGCGAACATGAAGCCAGGGAACGCGAGGACCAAGAGGCACCAGCTCTCCCGCAGCTCTTCTTCCCTGACGCGACAGAAGCCTTGCTGAGGAAGCAGTGGCGAAGTGCTGTTTGCTCCAAACCAAAGCCTCTGCGAAAGCAAAGCATTCCCCGAGAAATGTTTTGGGGGCTGCTGCTGCGTGCCTGAGCCCAGTCTCGCGGTGGGTGAAACCCGCATACAGCGAAAGCCCCTTTGCCTGGGCATCGTTGGGAAATCAGAGTTGGGTTTGGTGACGCTGCTGCTGCTTGCCTAAGCGAGTCTCCGCAGCATGTTGGAAGATACCCTCATGGAGCGAAATCCTCTTTGCCCTAGCATCCTTTCTGCCTGAGAGAGAAGCATGGTTGTTCACGTCTGTCACCGCGCTCCCCAGGAGCAAGTGTGGGGAAGGCACAGCACGCCGCCCCCGGGGAAGAGAAGGAGCCTTTGGCCTTGGAGTCAGGAAAATCTCGGGGACAGGATAGCCTGCCGCAACACGAAATGCAGGCCGGTGACCAGACATGTGTCACCCGTTCCCTGTGCGGAGAGATGTAAGCCTGGCTGTTAAGGAGACATGAGGGGACGACTAGGGCAGGGGCGCCTGCTCCACTCTGAGGAAGGAGTGTGGGCAGAAGGCAGGCCTGTCCTGTGCCTCTGTTACCAAGGGGACAGCATCTCCTTGGCCACCTGTCCCAAGGGAAGACTTGGGCTTGCCACCAGGGGCCATACCTGGAACTTGCAGAAACAACCCCATGGAGAAACGGTCAGTCAGATGCCATCTTCCACCAAGATGTGGCAGCATTGTGGGTGACAGGGGGGTGCGGCGGGGAAGGAGTGGAGACAGTCTTCCACAATTCCCCATCCCAGTGTCCGGGCCGTGTGCAGGGATCCTGTTGCCTCCTCTCTCCTTTGGTGAAGGCACTGACCTAGAACCCGAGTCTGCCCGAGCGCCGGAGCAAAAGGCAAAGCCTTACCTAGGCCAGGAGATGGAATTAGGCATAGCGTGCCATGCTAGGCCACGCACGCTGCTGCAGGGTTGTGGCTGTGTCTGCCTAGTTCGGCTTAGCAAGGTGAACCCCGGGCGCAAACATGGAGCCCGTGAACGCAAGGCCCAAGAGGCACCAGCGCTCCCGCGTCTCTTCTTCCCTGCTGCGAAAGAGCGAATGATCAAAGCTTTGCTGAGGAAGCAGCAGCGAAGTGCGGTCCGCGCCAAGCTGAAAACCTCTGCGAAAGCATGGCAGTCTCTGGGAAATCAGAGTCGGTTCTGTGGGCTGCTTTTGTTGCTTGCCTTAGCCTAGTATTCGCAGCACGATGGGAGAAACCCGCATAGAGCGAAAGCCTCTTTGCCGGGGCATCCCCTCTGGGAAAGCACAGCATTCTTTGTGAAATCAGAGTCGGGTCTGTGGGATGCTGCCTGCCGCTTGCCGGAGCTAGTCTCCACAGCACGGTGGAATAAACCCGCATGGAGCGAAATCCTCTTTGCCTGGGCATCCGCTCTGCCTGAGAGAGAAGCGCGGTGGTGCCTGTGGAAAGAGCCTTAAGGAAAGGGACACATCTGTCACTGTAGAGCGAAGGAAGCCTGGCTGCTAAGGAGACACGAGGGGAAGATTAGGGCAGGGGAAAGGGCTCCACTCTGAGGAAGGAGTCTGGGCAGAAAGCATGCCTGTCCTGAGCCTTTGGGCCCAAGGAGATAGCAGCTCCTTGGCCACCTGACCGTGGTGGAGCCATGGGCTTGCCACCAGGCGCCTACCCTAAACTCGAGAAACAACTCCCAGAAAGACCTGGCCATCAGATGCCGTCTTCCTCCAGGATGTAGAAGCTTGGAGGAGGCACGGGGTTTAAGGGGAAGGAGTGGGGACAGTCCCCCAAAGCTCCCTATTCAGTGCACGGGCGGTGTGCAGGGATCCTGTCACCTCTGCTTTCCTGTGGGAGAAGCACAAGCCTAGTCCGCGAGTCGGCCTGAGCGCCAGAGTAAAAGGCCAAGCCATGCCTACACCGGGAGATGGTAGTGTGCATAGAGTGCCATCCTAGGCTAAGCGCGCTACTGCACGGTTGTGATTGTGTCTGCTTAGTTCGGCCTGGCAGGGTGAACCCAGGACGCGAACATGGAGCCAGGGAAAGCAAGGCACCAGCTCTCCCGCAGGTCTTCTTCCCTGACGCGACAGAAGCCTTGCTGAGGAAGCAGTGGCGAAGTGCTGTTTGCTCCAAACCAAAGCCTCTGCGAAAGCACAGCATTCCCCGAGAAATGTTTTGGGGGCTGCTGCTGCGTGCCTGAGCCCAGTCTCGCGATGGGAGAAACCCGCATACAGCGAAAGACCCTTTGCCTGGGCATCTCCCCTAGGAAAGCACAGCATTCGTTGGGAAATCAGAGTTGGGTTTGGGGAGGCTTCTGCTGCTTGCCTAAGCGAGTATCTGCAGCATGTTGGAAGATACCCGCATGGAGCGAAATCCTCTTTGCCCTAGCATCCTTTCTGCCTGAGAGAGAAGCATGGTTGCTCACGTCTGTCACCGCACTCCCCAGGAGCAAGTGTGGGGAAGGCACAGCACGCCGCCCCCGGGGAAGAGAAGGAGCCCTTAGCCTTGGGGTCGGGAAATGCTCGGGAACAGGATAGCCTGCCACGGCACGAAATGCAGGCCGGTGGCCAGACATGTGTCACCCGTTCCCTGTGCGGAGAGATGGAAGCCTGGCTGCTAAGGAGACATGAGGGGACGACTAGGGCAGGGGCGCCTGCTCCACTCTGAGGAAGGAGTGTGGGCAGAAGGCAGGCCTGTCCTGTGCCTCTGTTACCAAGGGGACAGCATCTCCTTAGCCACCTGTCCCAAGGGCAGACTTGGGCTTGCCACCAGGTGCCATACCTGGAACTTGCAGAAACAACCCCATGGAGAAACGGTCAGTCAGATGCCATCTTCCACCAAGATGTGGCAGCATTGTGGGTGGCAGGGGGTGTGCCGGGGAAAGAGTGGAGACAGTCCCCACCGTTCCCCATCCCAGTGCTCGGGCACTGTGCAGGGATCCTGTCGCCTCTTCTCTCCTGTGGTGAAGGCACTGGCCTTGACCCCGAGTCTGCCTGAGCGCCGGAGCAAAAGGCAAAGCCTTACCTACGCCAGGAGATGGTAATAGGCATAGAGTGCCATGCTAGGCCATGCACGCTGCTGCAGGGTTGTGACTGTGTCTGCTTAGTTCGGCTTAGCAAGGTGAACCCCGGGCGCGAACTTGGAGCCCGGGAAAGCAAGGCCCAAGAGGCACCAGCTCTCCCGCGGCTCTTCTTTCCTGCCGCGACAGATCAAACGACCAAAGCCTTGCTGAGGAAGCAGCAGGCTGAGCGAAGTGCGGTTCGCGCCAAGCTGAAAACCTCTGCGAAAGCATGGCAGTCTCTGGGAAATCAGAGTCGGTTCTGTGGGCTGCTTTTGTTGCTTGCCTTAGCCTAGTATTCGCAGCACGATGGGAAAAACCCGCATAGAGCGAAAGCCTCTTTGCCGGGGCATCCCCTCTGGGAAAGCACAGCATTCTTTGGGAAATCAGAGTCGGGTCTGTGGGATGCTGCCTGCTGCTTGCCGGAGCTAGTCTCCACACCACGGTGGAATAAACCCGCATGGAGCGAAATCCTCTTTGCCTGGGCATCCGCTCTGCCTAAGAGAGAAGCGCGGTGGTGCCTGTGGAAAGAGCCTTAAGGAAAGGGACACATCTGTCACTGCAGAGCGAAGGAAGCCTGGCTGCTAAGGAGACACGAGGGGAAGATTAGGGCAGGGGAAAGGGCTCCACTCTGAGGAAGGTGTCTGGGCAGAAAGCATGCCTGTCCTGAGCCTTTGGGCCCAAGGAGACAGCAGCGCGTTGGCCACCTGACCGTGGTGGAGCCATGGGCTTGTTACCAGGCGCCTATCCTAAACTCGAGAAACAACTCCCAGAAAGACCTGGCCATCAGATGCCGTCTTCCTCCAGTATGTAGAAGCTTGGAGGAGGCACGGGGTTTAAGGGGAAGGAGTGGGGACAGTCCCCCAAAGCTCCCTATTCAGTGCACGGGCGGTGTGCAGGGATCCTGTCACCTCTCCTTTCCTGTGGGGAAAGCGCAGGCCTAGTCCGCGAGTCGCCCTGAGCGCCAGAGTAAAAGGCCAAGCGATTCCTACACCGGGAGATGTTAGTGTGCATAGAGTGCCATCCTAGGCTAAGCGCGCTACTGCACGGTTGTGACTGTGTCTGCTTAGTTCGGCCTGGCAGGGTGAACCCAGGACGCGAACATGGAGCCCGGGAAAGCGAGGCCCAAGAGGCACCAGCTCTCCCGCAGCTCTTCTTCCCTGATGCGACTGAAACCTTGCTGAGGAAGCAGCGGCGAAGTGCTGTTCGCTCCAAACCAAAGCCTCTGCGAAAGCACAGCATTCGCTGAGAAAAGTTGTGCGGGCTGCTGCTGCTTGCCTGAGCCCAGTCTCGCGGTGGGAGAAACCCGCATACAGCCAAAGCCTCTTTGCCTGGGCATCTCCCTTACGAAAGCACAGCATTCGTTGGGAAATCAGAGTTGGGTTTGGGGATGCTGCTGCTGCTTGCCTGAGCGAGTCTCGGCAACATGGTGGAAGATACCCGCATGGCGCGAAATCCTCTTTGCCCTAGCATCCTTTCTGCCTGAGAGAGAACCATGGTTGCACACGTCTGTCACCGCGCTCCCCAGAGCAATTTTGGGGAAGGCACAGCACGCCGTCCCCGGGGAAGAGAAGGATCCCTTGGCCTTGGGGTCTGGAAACGCTCGGGAAGCAGTATAGCCTGCCGAGGCACGAACAGCAGGCCATGAGAAGACAAGTGTCCTCTGCTCCCTGTGCGGAGAGATTGAAGCCTGGCTGCTAAGGAGACATGAGGGGACGACAAGGGCATGGGTGAGTGCTCCACTCTGAGGAAGGAGTGTGGGCAGAAGGCAGGCCTGTCCTGTGCCTCTGTTACCAAGGGGACAGCATCTCCTTGGCCACCTGTCCCAAGGGCAGACTTGGGCTTGCCACCAGATGCCATACCCGGAACTCGCAGAAACATCCCCATGGAGAAACGTGCAGTCATTGCCGTCTTCCACCAAGATGTGGCAGCATTGTGGGTGGCGGGGGGTGTGCCGGGGAAAGAGTGGAGACAGTCCCCACCGTTCCCCATCCCTGTGCTCGGGCACTGTACAGGGATCCTGTCGCCTCTTCTCTCCTGTGGTGAAGGCACTGGCCTTGACCCCGAGTCTGCCCGAGCGCCGGAGCAAAAGGCAAAACCTTACCTACGCCAGGAGATGGTAATAGGCATAGAGTGCCATGCTAGGCCACGCACGCTGCAACAGGGTTGTGACTGTGTCTGCTTAGTTCGGCTTAGCAAGGTGAACCCCGGGCGCGAACTTGGAGCCCGGGAAAGCAAGGCCCAAGAGGCACCAGCTCTCCCGCGGCTCTTCTTTCCTGCCGCGACAGAGCGAACGACCAAAGCCTTGCTGAGGAAGCAGCAGGCTGAGCGAAGTGCGGTTCGCGCCAAGCTGAAAACCTCTGCGAAAGCATGGCAGTCGCTGGGAAATCAGAGTCGGTTCTGTGGGCTGCTTCTGTTGCTTGCCTTAGCCTAGTATTCGCAGCACAATGGGAGAAACCCGCATAGAGCGAAAGCCTCTTTGCCAGGGCATCCCCTCTGGGAAAGCACAGCATTCTTTGTGAAATCAGAGTCGGGTCTGTGGGATGCTGCCTGCCGCTTGCCGGAGCTAGTCTCCACCCCACGGTGGAATAAACCCGCATGGAGCGAAATCCTCTTTGCCTGGGCATCCGCTCTGCCTGAGAGAGAAGCGCAGTTTTGCCTGTGGAAAGAGCCTTAAGGAAAGGGACACATCTGTCACTGCGGATGAAGGAAGCCTGGCTGCTAAGGAGACACGAGGGGAAGATTAGGGCAGGGGAAAGGGCTCCACTCTGAGGAAGGAGTCTGGGCAGAAAGCATGCCTGTCCTGAGCCTTTGGGCCCAAGGAGATAGCAGCTCCTTGGCCACCTGACCGTGGTGGAGCCATGGGCTTGCCACCAGGCGCCTACCCTAAACTCGAGAAACAACTCCCAGAAAGACCTGGCCATCAGATGCCGTCTTCCTCCAGGATGTAGAAGCTTGGAGGAGGCACGGGGTTTAAGGGGAAAGAGTGGGGACAGTCCCCCAAAGCTCCCTATTCAGTGCACGGGCGGTGTGCAGGGATCCTGTCACCTCTCCTTTCCTGTGGGGAAAGCGCAGGCCTAGTCCGCGAGTCGGCCTGAGAGCCAGAGTAAAAGGCCAAGCGATTCCTACACCGGGAGATGGTAGTGTGCATAGAGTGCCATCCTAGGCTAAGCGCGCTACTGCACGGTTGTGACTGTGTCTGCTTAGTTCGGCCTGGCAGGGTGAACCCAGGACGCGAACATGGAGCCCGGGAAAGCGAGGCCCAAGAGGCACCAGCTCTCCCGCAGCTCTTCTTCCCTGATGCGACTGAAACCTTGCTGAGGAAGCAGCGGCGAAGTGCTGTTCGCTCCAAACCAAAGCCTCTGCGAAAGCACAGCATTCGCTGAGAAAAGTTGTGCGGGCTGCTGCTGCTTGCCTGAGCCCAGTCTCGCGGTGGGAGAAACCCGCATACAGCCAAAGCCTCTTTGCCTGGGCATCTCCCTTACGAAAGCACAGCATTCGTTGGGAAATCAGAGTTGGGTTTGGGGATGCTGCTGCTGCTTGCCTGAGCGAGTCTCGGCAACATGGTGGAAGATACCCGCATGGCGCGAAATCCTCTTTGCCCTAGCATCCTTTCTGCCTGAGAGAGAACCATGGTTGCACACGTCTGTCACCGCGCTCCCCAGAGCAATTTTGGGGAAGGCACAGCACGCCGTCCCCGGGGAAGAGAAGGATCCCTTGGCCTTGGGGTCTGGAAACGCTCGGGAAGCAGTATAGCCTGCCGAGGCACGAACAGCAGGCCATGAGAAGACAAGTGTCCTCTGCTCCCTGTGCGGAGAGATTGAAGCCTGGCTGCTAAGGAGACATGAGGGGACGACAAGGGCATGGGTGAGTGCTCCACTCTGAGGAAGGAGTGTGGGCAGAAGGCAGGCCTGTCCTGTGCCTCTGTTACCAAGGGGACAGCATCTCCTTGGCCACCTGTCCCAAGGGCAGACTTGGGCTTGCCACCAGATGCCATACCCGGAACTCGCAGAAACATCCCCATGGAGAAACGTGCAGTCATTGCCGTCTTCCACCAAGATGTGGCAGCATTGTGGGTGGCGGGGGGTGTGCCGGGGAAAGAGTGGAGACAGTCCCCACCGTTCCCCATCCCTGTGCTCGGGCACTGTACAGGGATCCTGTCGCCTCTTCTCTCCTGTGGTGAAGGCACTGGCCTTGACCCCGAGTCTGCCCGAGCGCCGGAGCAAAAGGCAAAACCTTACCTACGCCAGGAGATGGTAATAGGCATAGAGTGCCATGCTAGGCCACGCACGCTGCAACAGGGTTGTGACTGTGTCTGCTTAGTTCGGCTTAGCAAGGTGAACCCCGGGCGCGAACTTGGAGCCCGGGAAAGCAAGGCCCAAGAGGCACCAGCTCTCCCGCGGCTCTTCTTTCCTGCCGCGACAGAGCGAACGACCAAAGCCTTGCTGAGGAAGCAGCAGGCTGAGCGAAGTGCGGTTCGCGCCAAGCTGAAAACCTCTGCGAAAGCATGGCAGTCGCTGGGAAATCAGAGTCGGTTCTGTGGGCTGCTTCTGTTGCTTGCCTTAGCCTAGTATTCGCAGCACAATGGGAGAAACCCGCATAGAGCGAAAGCCTCTTTGCCAGGGCATCCCCTCTGGGAAAGCACAGCATTCTTTGTGAAATCAGAGTCGGGTCTGTGGGATGCTGCCTGCCGCTTGCCGGAGCTAGTCTCCACCCCACGGTGGAATAAACCCGCATGGAGCGAAATCCTCTTTGCCTGGGCATCCGCTCTGCCTGAGAGAGAAGCGCAGTTTTGCCTGTGGAAAGAGCCTTAAGGAAAGGGACACATCTGTCACTGCGGATGAAGGAAGCCTGGCTGCTAAGGAGACACGAGGGGAAGATTAGGGCAGGGGAAAGGGCTCCACTCTGAGGAAGGAGTCTGGGCAGAAAGCATGCCTGTCCTGAGCCTTTGGGCCCAAGGAGATAGCAGCTCCTTGGCCACCTGACCGTGGTGGAGCCATGGGCTTGCCACCAGGCGCCTACCCTAAACTCGAGAAACAACTCCCAGAAAGACCTGGCCATCAGATGCCGTCTTCCTCCAGGATGTAGAAGCTTGGAGGAGGCACGGGGTTTAAGGGGAAAGAGTGGGGACAGTCCCCCAAAGCTCCCTATTCAGTGCACGGGCGGTGTGCAGGGATCCTGTCACCTCTCCTTTCCTGTGGGGAAAGCGCAGGCCTAGTCCGCGAGTCGGCCTGAGAGCCAGAGTAAAAGGCCAAGCGATTCCTACACCGGGAGATGGTAGTGTGCATAGAGTGCCATCCTAGGCTAAGCGCGCTACTGCACGGTTGTGACTGTGTCTGCTTAGTTCGGCCTGGCAGGGTGAACCCAGGACGCGAACATGAAGCCCGGGAAAGCGAGGACCAAGAGGCACCAGCTCTCCCGCAGCTCTTCTTCCCTGACGCGACAGAAGCCTTGCTGAGGAAGCAGTGGCGAAGTGCTGTTTGCTCCAAACCAAAGCCTCTGCGAAAGCAAAGCATTCCCCGAGAAATGTTTTGGGGGCTGCTGCTGCGTGCCTGAGCCCAGTCTCGCGGTGGGAGAAACCCGCATACAGCGAAAGCCCCTTTGCCTGGGCATCGTTGGGAAATCAGAGTTGGGTTTGGGGACGCTGCTGCTGCTTGCCTAAGCGAGTCTCCGCAGCATGTTGGAAGATACCCTCATGGAGCGAAATCCTCTTTGCCCTAGCATCCTTTCTGCCTGAGAGAGAAGCATGGTTGTTCACGTCTGTCACCGCGCTCCCCAGGAGCAAGTGTGGGGAAGGCACAGCACGCCGCCCCCGGGGAAGAGAAGGAGCCTTTGGCCTTGGAGTCAGGAAAATCTCGGGAACAGGATAGCCTGCCGCAACACGAAATGCAGGCCGGTGGCCAGACATGTGTCACCCGTTCCCTGTGCGGAGAGATGTAAGCCTGGCTGTTAAGGAGACATGAGGGGACGACTAGGGCAGGGGCGCCTGCTCCACTCTGAGGAAGGAGTGTGGGCAGAAGGCAGGCCTGTCCTGTGCCTCTGTTACCAAGGGGACAGCATCTCCTTGGCCACCTGTCCCAAGGGAAGACTTGGGCTTGCCACCAGGGGCCATACCTGGAACTTGCAGAAACAACCCCATGGAGAAACGGTCAGTCAGATGCCATCTTCCACCAAGATGTGGCAGCATTGTGGGTGACAGGGGGGTGCGGCGGGGAAGGAGTGGAGACAGTCTTCCACAATTCCCCATCCCAGTGTCCGGGCCGTGTGCAGGGATCCTGTTGCCTCCTCTCTCCTGTGGTGAAGGCACTGACCTAGAACCCGAGTCTGCCCGAGCGCCGGAGCAAAAGGCAAAGCCTTACCTAGGCCAGGAGATGGAATTAGGCATAGCGTGCCATGCTAGGCCACGCACGCTGCTGCAGGGTTGTGGCTGTGTCTGCCTAGTTCGGCTTAGCAAGGTGAACCCCGGGCGCAAACATGGAGCCCGTGAACGCAAGGCCCAAGAGGCACCAGCGATCCCGCGTCTCTTCTTCCCTGCTGCGAAAGAGCGAATGATCAAAGCTTTGCTGAGGAAGCAGCAGCGAAGTGCGGTCCGCGCCAAGCTGAAAACCTCTGCGAAAGCATGGCAGTCTCTGGGAAATCAGAGTCGGTTGTGGACTGCTTTTGTTGCTTGCCTTAGCCTAGTATTCGCAGCACGATGGGAGAAACCCGCATAGAGCGAAAGCCTCTTTGCCGGGGCATCCCCTCTGGGAAAGCACAGCATTCTTTGTGAAATCAGAGTCGGGTCTGTGGGATGCTGCCTGCCGCTTGCCGGAGCTAGTCTCCACAGCACGGTGGAATAAACCCGCATGGAGCGAAATCCTCTTTGCCTGGGCATCCGCTCTGCCTGAGAGAGAAGCGCGGTTTTGCCTGTGGAAAGAGCCTTAAGGAAATGGACACATCTGTCACTGTAGAGCGAAGGAAGCCTGGCTGCTAAGGAGACACGAGGGGAAGATGAGGGCAGGGGAAAGGGCTCCACTCTGAGGAAGGTGTCTGGGCAGAAAGCATGCCTGTCCTGAGCCTTTGGGCCCAAGGAGACAGCAGCTCCTTGGCCACCTGACCGTGGTGGAGCCATGGGCTTGCCACCAGGCGCCTACCCTAAACTCGAGAAACAACTCCCCGAAAGACCTGGCCATCAGATGCCGTCTTCCTCCAGGATGTAGAAGCTTGGAGGAGGCACGGGGTTTAAGGGGAAAGAGTGGGGACAGTCCCCCAAAGCTCCCTATTCAGTGCACGGGCGGTGTGCAGGGATCCTGTCACCTCTCCTTTCCTGTGGGGAAAGCGCAGGCCTAGTCCGCGAGTCGGCCTGAGAGCCAGAGTAAAAGGCCAAGCGATTCCTACACCGGGAGATGGTAGTGTGCATAGAGTGCCATCCTAGGCTAAGCGCGCTACTGCACGGTTGTGACTGTGTCTGCTTAGTTCGGCCTGGCAGGGTGAACCCAGGACGCGAACATGAAGCCAGGGAACGCGAGGACCAAGAGGCACCAGCTCTCCCGCAGCTCTTCTTCCCTGACGCGACAGAAGCCTTGCTGAGGAAGCAGTGGCGAAGTGCTGTTTGCTCCAAACCAAAGCCTCTGCGAAAGCAAAGCATTCCCCGAGAAATGTTTTGGGGGCTGCTGCTGCGTGCCTGAGCCAGTCTCGCGGTGGGTGAAACCCGCATACAGCGAAAGCCCCTTTGCCTGGGCATCTCCCCTAGGAAAGCACAGCATTCATTGGGAAATCAGAGTTGGGTTTGGGGACGCTGCTGCTGCTTGCCTAAGCGAGTCTCCGCAGCATGTTGGAAGATACCTTCATGGAGCGAAATCCTCTTTGCCCTAGCATCCTTTCTGCCTGAGAGAGAAGCATGGTTGTTCACGTCTGTCACCGCGCTCCCCAGGAGCAAGTGTGGGGAAGGCACAGCACGCCGCCCCCGGGGAAGAGAAGGAGCCTTTGGCCTTGGAGTCAGGAAAATCTCGGGAACAGGATAGCCTGCCGCAACACGAAATGCAGGCCGGTGGCCAGACATGTGTCACCCGTTCCCTGTGCGGAGAGATGTAAGCCTGGCTGTTAAGGAGACATGAGGGGACGACTAGGGCAGGGGCGCCTGCTCCACTCTGAGGAAGGAGTGTGGGCAGAAGGCAGGCCTGTCCTGTGCCTCTGTTACCAAGGGGACAGCATCTCCTTGGCCACCTGTCCCAAGGGAAGACTTGGGCTTGCCACCAGGGGCCATACCTGGAACTTGCAGAAACAACCCCATGGAGAAACGGTCAGTCAGATGCCATCTTCCACCAAGATGTGGCAGCATTGTGGGTGACAGGGGGGTGCGGCGGGGAAGGAGTGGAGACAGTCTTCCACAATTCCCCATCCCAGTGTCCGGGCCGTGTGCAGGGATCCTGTTGCCTCCTCTCTCCTGTGGTGAAGGCACTGACCTAGACCCCGAGTCTGCCCGAGCGCCGGAGCAAAAGGCAAAGCCTTACCTAGGCCAGGTTTTGGAATTAGGCATAGCGTGCCATGCTAGGCCACGCACGCTGCTGCAGGGTTGTGGCTGTGTCTGCCTAGTTCGGCTTAGCAAGGTGAACCCCGGGCGCAAACTTGGAGCCCGTGAACGCAAGGCCCAAGAGGCACCAGCGCTCCCGCGTCTCTTCTTCCCTGCTGCGAAAGAGCGAATGATCAAAGCTTTGCTGAGGAAGCAGCAGCGAAGTGCGGTCCGCGCCAAGCTGAAAACCTCTGCGAAAGCATGGCAGTCTCTGGGAAATCAGAGTCGGTTCTGTGGGCTGCTTTTGTTGCTTGCCTTAGCCTAGTATTCGCAGCACGATGGGAAAAACCCGCATAGAGCGAAAGCCTCTTTGCCGGGGCATCCCCTCTGGGAAAGCACAGCATTCTTTGGGAAATCAGAGTCGGGTCTGTGGGATGCTGCCTGCTGCTTGCCGGAGCTAGTCTCCACACCACGGTGGAATAAACCCGCATGGAGCGAAATCCTCTTTGCCTGGGCATCCGCTCTGCCTAAGAGAGAAGCGCGGTGGTGCCTGTGGAAAGAGCCTTAAGGAAAGGGACACATCTGTCACTGCAGAGCGAAGGAAGCCTGGCTGCTAAGGAGACACGAGGGGAAGATTAGGGCAGGGGAAAGGGCTCCACTCTGAGGAAGGAGTCTGGGCAGAAAGCATGCCTGTCCTGAGCCTTTGGGCCCAAGGAGACAGCAGCGCGTTGGCCACCTGACCGTGGTGGAGCCATGGGCTTGCCACCAGGCGCCTATCCTAAACTCGAGAAACAACTCCCAGAAAGACCTGGCCATCAGATGCCGTCTTCCTCCAGTATGTAGAAGCTTGGAGGAGGCACGGGGTTTAAGGGGAAGGAGTGGGGACAGTCCCCCAAAGCTCCCTATTCAGTGCACGGGCGGTGTGCAGGGATCCTGTCACCTCTCCTTTCCTGTGGGGAAAGCGCAGGCCTAGTCCGCGAGTCGCCCTGAGCGCCAGAGTAAAAGGCCAAGCGATTCCTACACCGGGAGATGTTAGTGTGCATAGAGTGCCATCCTAGGCTAAGCGCGCTACTGCACGGTTGTGACTGTGTCTGCTTAGTTCGGCCTGGCAGGGTGAACCCAGGACGCGAACATGGAGCCCGGGAAAGCGAGGCCCAAGAGGCACCAGCTCTCCCGCAGCTCTTCTTCCCTGATGCGACTGAAACCTTGCTGAGGAAGCAGTGGCGAAGTGCTGTTCGCTCCAAACCAAAGCCTCTGCGAAAGCACAGCATTCGCTGAGAAAAGTTGTGCGGGCTGCTGCTGCTTGCCTGAGCCCAGTCTCGCGGTGGGAGAAACCCGCATACAGCCAAAGCCTCTTTGCCTGGGCATCTCCCTTACGAAAGCACAGCATTCGTTGGGAAATCAGAGTTGGGTTTGGGGATGCTGCTGCTGCTTGCCTGAGCGAGTCTCGGCAACATGGTGGAAGATACCCGCATGGCGCGAAATCCTCTTTGCCCTAGCATCCTTTCTGCCTGAGAGAGAACCATGGTTGCACACGTCTGTCACCGCGCTCCCCAGAGCAATTTTGGGGAAGGCACAGCACGCCGTCCCCGGGGAAGAGAAGGATCCCTTGGCCTTGGGGTCTGGAAACGCTCGGGAAGCAGTATAGCCTGCCGAGGCACGAACAGCAGGCCATGAGAAGACAAGTGTCCTCTGCTCCCTGTGCGGAGAGATTGAAGCCTGGCTGCTAAGGAGACATGAGGGGACGACAAGGGCATGGGTGAGTGCTCCACTCTGAGGAAGGAGTGTGGGCAGAAGGCAGGCCTGTCCTGTGCCTCTGTTACCAAGGGGACAGCATCTCCTTGGCCACCTGTCCCAAGGGCAGACTTGGGCTTGCCACCAGATGCCATACCCGGAACTCGCAGAAACATCCCCATGGAGAAACGTGCAGTCATTGCCATCTTCCACCAAGATGTGGCAGCATTGTGGGTGGCAGGGGGTGTGCCGGGGAAAGAGTGGAGACAGTCCCCACCGTTCCCCATCCCTGTGCTCGGGCACTGTACAGGGATCCTGTCGCCTCTTCTCTCCTGTGGTGAAGGCACTGGCCTTGACCCCGAGTCTGCCCGAGCGCCGGAGCAAAAGGCAAAGCCTTACCTACGCCAGGAGATGGTAATAGGCATAGAGTGCCATGCTAGGCCACGCACGCTGCAACAGGGTTGTGACTGTGTCTGCTTAGTTCGGCTTAGCAAGGTGAACCCCGGGCGCGAACTTGGAGCCCGGGAAAGCAAGGCCCAAGAGGCACCAGCTCTCCCGCGGCTCTTCTTTCCTGCCGCGACAGAGCGAACGACCAAAGCCTTGCTGAGGAAGCAGCAGGCTGAGCGAAGTGCGGTTCGCGCCAAGCTGAAAACCTCTGCGAAAGCATGGCAGTCGCTGGGAAATCAGAGTCGGTTCTGTGGGCTGCTTCTGTTGCTTGCCTTAGCCTAGTATTCGCAGCACAATGGGAGAAACTCGCATAGAGCGAAAGCCTCTTTGCCAGGGCATCCCCTCTGGGAAAGCACAGCATTCTTTGTGAAATCAGAGTCGGGTCTGTGGGATGCTGCCTGCCGCTTGCCGGAGCTAGTCTCCACCCCACGGTGGAATAAACCCGCATGGAGCGAAATCCTCTTTGCCTGGGCATCCGCTCTGCCTGAGAGAGAAGCGCAGTTTTGCCTGTGGAAAGAGCCTTAAGGAAAGGGACACATCTGTCACTGCGGATGAAGGAAGCCTGGCTGCTAAGGAGACACGAGGGGAAGATTAGGGCAGGGGAAAGGGCTCCACTCTGAGGAAGGAGTCTGGGCAGAAAGCATGCCTGTCCTGAGCCTTTGGGCCCAAGGAGATAGCAGCTCCTTGGCCACCTGACCGTGGTGGAGCCATGGGCTTGCCACCAGGCGCCTACCCTAAACTCGAGAAACAACTCCCAGAAAGACCTGGCCATCAGATGCCGTCTTCCTCCAGGATGTAGAAGCTTGGAGGAGGCACGGGGTTTAAGGGGAAGGAATGGGGACAGTCCCCCAAAGCTCCCTATTCAGTGCACGGGCGGTGTGCAGGGATCCTGTCACCTCTCCTTTCCTGTGGGGAAAGCGCAGGCCTAGTCCGCGAGTCGGCCTGAGATCCAGAGTAAAAGGCCAAGCGATTCCTACACCGGGAGATGGTAGTGTGCATAGAGTGCCATCCTAGGCTAAGCGCGCTACTGCACGGTTGTGACTGTGTCTGCTTAGTTCGGCCTGGCAGGGTGAACCCAGGACGCGAACATGAAGCCAGGGAACGCGAGGACCAAGAGGCACCAGCTCTCCCGCAGCTCTTCTTCCCTGACGCGACAGAAGCCTTGCTGAGGAAGCAGTGGCGAAGTGCTGTTTGCTCCAAACCAAAGCCTCTGCGAAAGCAAAGCATTCCCCGAGAAATGTTTTGGGGGCTGCTGCTGCGTGCCTGAGCCCAGTCTCGCGGTGGGAGAAACCCGCATACAGCGAAAGCCCCTTTGCCTGGGCATCGTTGGGAAATCAGAGTTGGGTTTGGTGACGCTGCTGCTGCTTGCCTAAGCGAGTCTCCGCAGCATGTTGGAAGATACCCTCATGGAGCGAAATCCTCTTTGCCCTAGCATCCTTTCTGCCTGAGAGAGAAGCATGGTTGTTCACGTCTGTCACCGCGCTCCCCAGGAGCAAGTGTGGGGAAGGCACAGCACGCCGCCCCCGGGGAAGAGAAGGAGCCTTTGGCCTTGGAGTCAGGAAAATCTCGGGAACAGGATAGCCTGCCGCAACACGAAATGCAGGCCGGTGGCCAGACATGTGTCACCCGTTCCCTGTGCGGAGAGATGTAAGCCTGGCTGTTAAGGAGACATGAGGGGACGACTAGGGCAGGGGCGCCTGCTCCACTCTGAGGAAGGAGTGTGGGCAGAAGGCAGGCCTGTCCTGTGCCTCTGTTACCAAGGGGACAGCATCTCCTTGGCCACCTGTCCCAAGGGAAGACTTGGGCTTGCCACCAGGGGCCATACCTGGAACTTGCAGAAACAACCCCATGGAGAAACGGTCAGTCAGATGCCATCTTCCACCAAGATGTGGCAGCATTGTGGGTGACAGGGGGGTGCGGCGGGGAAGGAGTGGAGACAGTCTTCCACAATTCCCCATCCCAGTGTCCGGGCCGTGTGCAGGGATCCTGTTGCCTCCTCTCTCCTGTGGTGAAGGCACTGACCTAGAACCCGAGTCTGCCCGAGCGCCGGAGCAAAAGGCAAAGCCTTACCTAGGCCAGGAGATGGAATTAGGCATAGCGTGCCATGCTAGGCCACGCACGCTGCTGCAGGGTTGTGGCTGTGTCTGCCTAGTTCGGCTTAGCAAGGTGAACCCCGGGCGCAAACATGGAGCCCGTGAACGCAAGGCCCAAGAGGCACCAGCGATCCCGCGTCTCTTCTTCCCTGCTGCGAAAGAGCGAATGATCAAAGCTTTGCTGAGGAAGCAGCAGCGAAGTGCGGTCCGCGCCAAGCTGAAAACCTCTGCGAAAGCATGG
Organism: Mustela nivalis; assembly: GCF_964662115.1. Lineage (NCBI taxonomy): Eukaryota > Metazoa > Chordata > Mammalia > Carnivora > Mustelidae > Mustela > Mustela nivalis. The sequence goes on from NC_139040.1 coordinate 76,672,665, forward strand.
CAGTCTCTGGGAAATCAGAGTCGGTTGTGGACTGCTTTTGTTGCTTGCCTTAGCCTAGTATTCGCAGCACGATGGGAGAAACCCGCATAGAGCGAAAGCCTCTTTGCCGGGGCATCCCCTCTGGGAAAGCACAGCATTCTTTGTGAAATCAGAGTCGGGTCTGTGGGATGCTGCCTGCCGCTTGCCGGAGCTAGTCTCCACAGCACGGTGGAATAAACCCGCATGGAGCGAAATCCTCTTTGCCTGGGCATCCGCTCTGCCTGAGAGAGAAGCGCGGTTTTTCCTGTGGAAAGAGCCTTAAGGAAATGGACACATCTGTCACTGTAGAGCGAAGGAAGCCTGGCTGCTAAGGAGACACGAGGGGAAGATGAGGGCAGGGGAAAGGGCTCCACTCTGAGGAAGGTGTCTGGGCAGAAAGCATGCCTGTCCTGAGCCTTTGGGCCCAAGGAGACAGCAGCTCCTTGGCCACCTGACCGTGGTGGAGCCATGGGCTTGCCACCAGGCGCCTACCCTAAACTCGAGAAACAACTCCCAGAAAGACCTGGCCATCAGATGCCGTCTTCCTCCAGGATGTAGAAGCTTGGAGGAGGCACGGGGTTTAAGGGGAAAGAGTGGGGACAGTCCCCCAAAGCTCCCTATTCAGTGCACGGGCGGTGTGCAGGGATCCTGTCACCTCTCCTTTCCTGTGGGGAAAGCGCAGGCCTAGTCCGCGAGTCGGCCTGATAGCCAGAGTAAAAGGCCAAGCGATTCCTACACCGGGAGATGGTAGTGTGCATAGAGTGCCATCCTAGGCTAAGCGCGCTACTGCACGGTTGTGACTGTGTCTGCTTAGTTCGGCCTGGCAGGGTGAACCCAGGACGCGAACATGAAGCCAGGGAACGCGAGGACCAAGAGGCACCAGCTCTCCCGCAGGTCTTCTTCCCTGACGCGACAGAAGCCTTGCTGAGGAAGCAGTGGCGAAGTGCTGTTTGCTCCAAACCAAAGCCTCTGCGAAAGCAAAGCATTCCCCGAGAAATGTTTTGGGGGCTGCTGCTGCGTGCCTGAGCCAGTCTCGCGGTGGGTGAAACCCGCATACAGCGAAAGCCCCTTTGCCTGGGCATCTCCCCTAGGAAAGCACAGCATTCATTGGGAAATCAGAGTTGGGTTTGGGGACGCTGCTGCTGCTTGCCTAAGCGAGTCTCCGCAGCATGTTGGAAGATACCTTCATGGAGCGAAATCCTCTTTGCCCTAGCATCCTTTCTGCCTGAGAGAGAAGCATGGTTGTTCACGTCTGTCACCGCGCTCCCCAGGAGCAAGTGTGGGGAAGGCACAGCACGCCGCCCCCGGGGAAGAGAAGGAGCCTTTGGCCTTGGAGTCAGGAAAATCTCGGGAACAGGATAGCCTGCCGCAACACGAAATGCAGGCCGGTGGCCAGACATGTGTCACCCGTTCCCTGTGCGGAGAGATGTAAGCCTGGCTGTTAAGGAGACATGAGGGGACGACTAGGGCAGGGGCGCCTGCTCCACTCTGAGGAAGGAGTGTGGGCAGAAGGCAGGCCTGTCCTGTGCCTCTGTTACCAAGGGGACAGCATCTCCTTGGCCACCTGTCCCAAGGGAAGACTTGGGCTTGCCACCAGGGGCCATACCTGGAACTTGCAGAAACAACCCCATGGAGAAACGGTCAGTCAGATGCCATCTTCCACCAAGATGTGACAGCATGGTGGGTGTCAGGGGGGTGCGGCGGGGAAGGAGTGGAGACAGTCCCCCACAGTTCCCCATCCCTGTGCCCGGGCCGTGTGCAGGGATCCTGTTGCCTCCTCTCTCCTGTGGTGATGGCACTGACCTAGACCCCGAGTCTGCCCGAGCGCCGGAACAAAAGGCAAAGCCTTACCTAGGCCTGGAGATGGAATTAGGCATAGCGTGCCATGCTAGGCCACGCACGCTGCTGCAGGGTTGTGGCTGTGTCTGCCTAGTTCGGCTTAGCAAGGTGAACCCCGGGCGCAAACTTGGAGCCCGTGAACGCAAGGCCCAAGAGGCACCAGCGCTCCCGCGTCTCTTCTTACCTGCTGCGAAAGAGCGAATGACCAAAGCCTTGCTGAGGAAGCAGCAGCGAAGTGCGGTTCGCGCCAAGCTGAAAACCTCTGCGAAAGCATGGCAGTCTCTGGGAAATCAGAGTCGGTTCTGTGGGCTGCTTTTGTTGCTTGCCTTAGCCTAGTATTCGCAGCACGATGGGAGAAACCCGCATAGAGCGAAAGCCTCTTTGCCGGGGCATCCCCTCTGGGAAAGCACAGCATTCTTTGGGAAATCAGAGTCGGGTCTGTGGGATGCTGCCTGCCGCTTGCCGGAGCTAGTCTCCACACCACGGTGGAATAAACCCGCATGGAGCGAAATCCTCTTTGCCTGGGCATCCGCTCTGCCTGAGAGAGAAGCGCGGTGGTGCCTGTGGAAAGAGCCTTAAGGAAAGGGACACATCTGTCACTGTAGAGCGAAGGAAGCCTTGCTGCTAAGGAGACACGAGGGGAAGATGAGGGCAGGGGAAAGGGCTCCACTCTGAGGAAGGTGTCTGGGCAGAAAGCATGCCTGTCCTGAGCCTTTGGGCCCAAGGAGACAGCAGCTCCTTGGCCACCTGACCGTGGTGGAGCCATGGGCTTGCCACCAGGCGCCTACCCTAAACTCGAGAAACAACTCCCAGAAAAACCTGGCCATCAGATGCCGTCTTCCTCCAGGATGTAGAAGCTTGGAGGAGGCACGGGGTTTAAGGGGAAGGAGTGGGGACAGTCCCCCAAAGCTCCGTATTCAGTGCACGGGCGGTGTGCAGGGATCCTGTCACCTCTGCTTTCCTGTGGGAGAAGCACAAGCCTAGTCCGCGAGTCGGCCTGAGCTCCAGAGTAAAAGGCCAAGCGATGCCTACACCGGGAGATGTTAGTGTGCATAGAGTGCCATCCTAGGCTAAGGGCGCTACCGCACGGTTGTGACTGTGTCTGCTTAGTTCGGCCTGGCAGGATGAACCCAGGACGCGAACATGGAGCCCGGGAAAGCGAGGCCCAAGAGGCACCAGCTCTCCCGCAGCTCTTCTTCCCTGATGCGACTGAAACCTTGCTGAGGAAGCAGCGGCGAAGTGCTGTTCGCTCCAAACCAAAGCCTCTGCGAAAGCACAGCATTCGCTGAGAAAAGTTGTGCGGGCTGCTGCTGCTTGCCTGAGCCCAGTCTCGCGGTGGGAGAAACCCGCATACAGCCAAAGCCTCTTTGCCTGGGCATCTCCCTTACGAAAGCACAGCATTTGTTGGGAAATCAGAGTTGGGTTTGGGGATGCTGCTGCTGCTTGCCTGAGCGAGTCTCGGCAACATGGTGGAAGATACCCGCATGGCGCGAAATCCTCTTTGCCCTAGCATCCTTTCTGCCTGAGAGAGAACCATGGTTGCACACGTCTGTCACCGCGCTCCCCAGAGCAATTTTGGGGAAGGCACAGCACGCCGTCCCCGGGGAAGAGAAGGATCCCTTGGCCTTGGGGTCTGGAAATGCTCGGGAAGCAGTATAGCCTGCCGAGGCACGAACAGCAGGCCATGAGAAGACAAGTGTCCTCTGCTCCCTGTGCGGAGAGATTGAAGCCTGGCTGCTAAGGAGACATGAGGGGACGACAAGGGCATGGGTGAGTGCTCCACTCTGAGGAAGGAGTGTGGGCAGAAGGCAGGCCTGTCCTGTGCCTCTGTTACCAAGGGGACAGCATCTCCTTGGCCACCTGTCCCAAGGGCAGACTTGGGCTTGCCACCAGATGCCATACCCGGAACTCGCAGAAACATCCCCATGGAGAAACGTGCAGTCATTGCCGTCTTCCACCAAGATGTGGCAGCATTGTGGGTGGCAGGGGGTGTGCCGGGGAAAGAGTGGAGACAGTCCCCACCGTTCCCCATCCCTGTGCTCGGGCACTGTGCAGGGATCCTGTCGCCTCTTCTCTCCTGTGGTGAAGGCACTGGCCTTGACCCGAGTCTGCCCGAGCGCCGGAGCAAAAGGCAAAGCCTTACCTACGCCAGGAGATGGTAATAGGCATAGAGTGCCATGCTAGGCCACGCACGCTGCAACAGGGTTGTGACTGTGTCTGCTTAGTTCGGCTTAGCAAGGTAAACCCCGGACGCGAACTTGGAGCCCGGGAAAGCAAGGCCCAAGAGGCACCAGCTCTCCCGCGGCTCTTCTTTCCTGCCGCGACAGAGCGAACGACCAAAGCCTTGCTGAGGAAGCAGCAGGCTGAGCGAAGTGCGGTTCGCGCCAAGCTGAAAACCTCTGCGAAAGCATGGCAGTCGCTGGGAAATCAGAGTCGGTTCTGTGGGCTGCTTCTGTTGCTTGCCTTAGCCTAGTATTCGCAGCACGATGGGAGAAACCCGCATAGAGCGAAAGCCTCTTTGCCAGGGCATCCCCTCTGGGAAAGCACAGCATTCTTTGTGAAATCAGAGTCGGGTCTGTGGGATGCTGCCTGCCGCTTGCCGGAGCTAGTCTCCACCCCACGGTGGAATAAACCCGCATGGAGCGAAATCCTCTTTGCCTGGGCATCCTCTCTGCCTGAGAGAGAAGCACAGTTTTGCCTGTGGAAAGAGCCTTAAGGAAAGGGACACATCTGTCACTGCGGATGAAGGAAGCCTGGCTGCTAAGGAGACACGAGGGGAAGATTAGGGCAGGGGAAAGGGCTCCACTCTGAGGAAGGAGTCTGGGCAGAAAGCATGCCTGTCCTGAGCCTTTGGGCCCAAGGAGATAGCAGCTCCTTGGCCACCTGACCGTGGTGGAGCCATGGGCTTGCCACCAGGCGCCTACCCTAAACTCGAGAAACAACTCCCAGAAAGACCTGGCCATCAGATGCCGTCTTCCTCCAGGATGTAGAAGCTTGGAGGAGGCACGGGGTTTAAGGGGAAAGAGTGGGGACAGTCCCCCAAAGCTCCCTATTCAGTGCACGGGCGGTGTGCAGGGATCCTGTCACCTCTCCTTTCCTGTGGGGAAAGCGCAGGCCTAGTCCGCGAGTCGGCCTGAGAGCCAGAGTAAAAGGCCAAGCGATTCCTACACCGGGAGATGGTAGTGTGCATAGAGTGCCATCCTAGGCTAAGCGCGCTACTGCACGGTTGTGACTGTGTCTGCTTAGTTCGGCCTGGCAGGGTGAACCCAGGACGCGAACATGAAGCCAGGGAACGCGAGGACCAAGAGGCACCAGCTCTCCCGCAGCTCTTCTTCCCTGACGCGACAGAAGCCTTGCTGAGGAAGCAGTGGCGAAGTGCTGTTTGCTCCAAACCAAAGCCTCTGCGAAAGCAAAGCATTCCCCGAGAAATGTTTTGGGGGCTGCTGCTGCGTGCCTGAGCCAGTCTCGCGGTGGGTGAAACCCGCATACAGCGAAAGCCCCTTTGCCTGGGCATCTCCCCTAGGAAAGCACAGCATTCATTGGGAAATCAGAGTTGGGTTTGGGGACGCTGCTGCTGCTTGCCTAAGCGAGTCTCCGCAGCATGTTGGAAGATACCTTCATGGAGCGAAATCCTCTTTGCCCTAGCATCCTTTCTGCCTGAGAGAGAAGCATGGTTGTTCACGTCTGTCACCGCGCTCCCCAGGAGCAAGTGTGGGGAAGGCACAGCACGCCGCCCCCGGGGAAGAGAAGGAGCCTTTGGCCTTGGAGTCAGGAAAATCTCGGGAACAGGATAGCCTGCCGCAACACGAAATGCAGGCCGGTGGCCAGACATGTGTCACCCGTTCCCTGTGCGGAGAGATGTAAGCCTGGCTGTTAAGGAGACATGAGGGGACGACTAGGGCAGGGGCGCCTGCTCCACTCTGAGGAAGGAGTGTGGGCAGAAGGCAGGCCTGTCCTGTGCCTCTGTTACCAAGGGGACAGCATCTCCTTGGCCACCTGTGCCAAGGGAAGACTTGGGCTTGCCACCAGGGGCCATACCTGGAACTTGCAGAAACAACCCCATGGAGAAACGGTCAGTCAGATGCCATCTTCCACCAAGATGTGGCAGCATTGTGGGTGACAGGGGGGTGCGGCGGGGAAGGAGTGGAGACAGTCTTCCACAATTCCCCATCCCAGTGTCCGGGCCGTGTGCAGGGATCCTGTTGCCTCCTCTCTCCTGTGGTGAAGGCACTGACCTAGAACCCGAGTCTGCCCGAGCGCCGGAGCAAAAGGCAAAGCCTTACCTAGGCCAGGAGATGGAATTAGGCATAGCGTGCCATGCTAGGCCACGCACGCTGCTGCAGGGTTGTGGCTGTGTCTGCCTAGTTCGGCTTAGCAAGGTGAACCCCGGGCGCAAAAATGGAGCCCGTGAACGCAAGGCCCAAGAGGCACCAGCGCTCCCGCGTCTCTTCTTCCCTGCTGCGAAAGATCGAATGATCAAAGCCTTGCTGAGGAAGCAGCAGCGAAGTGCGGTCCGCGCCAAGCTGAAAACCTCTGCGAAAGCATGGCAGTCTCTGGGAAATCAGAGTCGGTTCTGTGGGCTGCTTTTGTTGCTTGCCTTAGCCTAGTATTCGCAGCACGATGGGAGAAACCCGCATAGAGCGAAAGCCTCTTTGCCGGGGCATCCCCTCTGGGAAAGCACAGCATTCTTTGTGAAATCAGAGTCGGGTCTGTGGGATGCTGCCTGCCGCTTGCCGGAGCTAGTCTCCACAGCACGGTGGAATAAACCCGCATGGAGCGAAATCCTCTTTGCCTGGGCATCCGCTCTGCCTGAGAGAGAAGCGCGGTTTTGCCTGTGGAAAGAGCCTTAAGGAAATGGACACATCTGTCACTGTAGAGCGAAGGAAGCCTGGCTGCTAAGGAGACACGAGGGGAAGATGAGGGCAGGGGAAAGGGCTCCACTCTGAGGAAGGTGTCTGGGCAGAAAGCATGCCTGTCCTGAGCCTTTGGGCCCAAGGAGACAGCAGCTCCTTGGCCACCTGACCGTGGTGGAGCCATGGGCTTGCCACCAGGCGCCTACCCTAAACTCGAGAAACAACTCCCAGAAAGACCTGGCCATCAGATGCCGTCTTCCTCCAGGATGTAGAAGCTTGGAGGAGGCACGGGGTTTAAGGGGAAAGAGTGGGGACAGTCCCCCAAAGCTCCCTATTCAGTGCACGGGCGGTGTGCAGGGATCCTGTCACCTCTCCTTTCCTGTGGGGAAAGCGCAGGCCTAGTCCGCGAGTCGGCCTGAGAGCCAGAGTAAAAGGCCAAGCGATTCCTACACCGGGAGATGGTAGTGTGCATAGAGTGCCATCCTAGGCTAAGCGCGCTACTGCACGGTTGTGACTGTGTCTGCTTAGTTCGGCCTGGCAGGGTGAACCCAGGACGCGAACATGAAGCCAGGGAACGCGAGGACCAAGAGGCACCAGCTCTCCCGCAGCTCTTCTTCCCTGACGCGACAGAAGCCTTGCTGAGGAAGCAGTGGCGAAGTGCTGTTTGCTCCAAACCAAAGCCTCTGCGAAAGCAAAGCATTCCCCGAGAAATGTTTTGGGGGCTGCTGCTGCGTGCCTGAGCCCAGTCTCGCGGTGGGTGAAACCCGCATACAGCGAAAGCCCCTTTGCCTGGGCATCGTTGGGAAATCAGAGTTGGGTTTGGTGACGCTGCTGCTGCTTGCCTAAGCGAGTCTCCGCAGCATGTTGGAAGATACCCTCATGGAGCGAAATCCTCTTTGCCCTAGCATCCTTTCTGCCTGAGAGAGAAGCATGGTTGTTCACGTCTGTCACCGCGCTCCCCAGGAGCAAGTGTGGGGAAGGCACAGCACGCCGCCCCCGGGGAAGAGAAGGAGCCTTTGGCCTTGGAGTCAGGAAAATCTCGGGAACAGGATAGCCTGCCGCAACACGAAATGCAGGCCGGTGGCCAGACATGTGTCACCCGTTCCCTGTGCGGAGAGATGTAAGCCTGGCTGTTAAGGAGACATGAGGGGACGACTAGGGCAGGGGCGCCTGCTCCACTCTGAGGAAGGAGTGTGGGCAGAAGGCAGGCCTGTCCTGTGCCTCTGTTACCAAGGGGACAGCATCTCCTTGGCCACCTGTCCCAAGGGAAGACTTGGGCTTGCCACCAGGGGCCATACCTGGAACTTGCAGAAACAACCCCATGGAGAAACGGTCAGTCAGATGCCATCTTCCACCAAGATGTGGCAGCATTGTGGGTGACAGGGGGGTGCGGCGAGGAAGGAGTGGAGACAGTCTTCCACAATTCCCCATCCCAGTGTCCGGGCCGTGTGCAGGGATCCTGTTGCCTCCTCTCTCCTGTGGTGAAGGCACTGACCTAGAACCCGAGTCTGCCCGAGCGCTGGAGCAAAAGGCAAAGCCTTACCTAGGCCAGGAGATGGAATTAGGCATAGCGTGCAATGCTAGGCCACGCACGCTGCTGCAGGGTTGTGGCTGTGTCTGCCTAGTTCGGCTTAGCAAGGTGAACCCCGGGCGCAAACATGGAGCCCGTGAACGCAAGGCCCAAGAGGCACCAGCGCTCCCACGTCTCTGCTTCCCTGCTGCGAAAGAGCGAATGATCAAAGCTTTGCTGAGGAAGCAGCAGCGAAGTGCGGTCCGCGCCAAGCTGAAAACCTCTGCGAAAGCATGGCAGTCTCTGGGAAATCAGAGTCGGTTCTGTGGGCTGCTTTTGTTGCTTGCCTTAGCCTAGTATTCGCAGCACGATGGGAGAAACCCGCATAGAGCGAAAGCCTCTTTGCCGGGGCATCCCCTCTGGGAAAGCACAGCATTCTTGGTGAAATCAGAGTCGGGTCTGTGGGATGCTGCCTGCCGCTTGCCGGAGCTAGTCTCCACAGCACGGTGGAATAAACCCGCATGGAGCGAAATCCTCTTTGCCTGGGCATCCGCTCTGCCTGAGAGAGAAGCGCGGTGGTGCCTGTGGAAAGAGCCTTAAGGAAAGGGACACATCTGTCACTGTAGAGCGAAGGAAGCCTGGCTGCTAAGGAGACACGAGGGGAAGATGAGGGCAGGGGAAAGGGCTCCACTCTGAGGAAGGTGTCTGGGCAGAAAGCATGCCTGTCCTGAGCCTTTGGGCCCAAGGAGACAGCAGCTCCTTGGCCACCTGACCGTGGTGGAGCCATGGGCTTGCCACCAGGCGCCTACCCTAAACTCGAGAAACAACTCCCCGAAAGACCTGGCCATCAGATGCCGTCTTCCTCCAGGATGTAGAAGCTTGGAGGAGGCACGGGGTTTAAGGGGAAGGAGTGGGGACAGTCCCCCAAAGCTCCCTATTCAGTGCACGGGCGGTGTGCAGGGATCCTGTCACCTCTGCTTTCCTGTGGGAGAAGCACAAGCCTAGTCCGCGAGTCGGCCTGAGCGCCAGAGTAAAAGGCCAAGGGATGCCTACACCGGGAGATGTTAGTGTGCATAGAGTGCCATCCTATGCTAAGCGCGCTACCGCACGGTTGTGACTGTGTCTGCTTAGTTCGGCCTGGCAGGATGAACCCAGGACGCGAACATGGAGCCCGGGAAAGCGAGGCCCAAGAGGCACCAGCTCTCCCGCAGCTCTTCTTCCCTGATGCGACTGAAACCTTGCTGAGGAAGCAGCGGCGAAGTGCTGTTCGCTCCAAACCAAAGCCTCTGTGAAAGCACAGCATTCGCTGAGAAAAGTTGTGCGGGCTGCTGCTGCTTGCCTGAGCCCAGTCTCGCGGTGGGAGAAACCCGCATACAGCCAAAGCCTCTTTGCCTGGGCATCTCCCTTACGAAAGCACAGCATTCGTTGGGAAATCAGAGTTGGGTTTGGGGATGCTGCTGCTGCTTGCCTGAGTGAGTCTCGGCAACATGGTGGAAGATACCCGCATGGCGCGAAATCCTCTTTGCCCTAGCATCCTTTCTGCCTGAGAGAGAACCATGGTTGCACACGTCTGTCACCGCGCTCCCCAGAGCAATTTTGGGGAAGGTACAGCACGCCATCCCCGGGGAAGAGAAGGATCCCTTGGCCTTGGGGTCTGGAAACGCTCGGGAAGCAGTATAGCCTGCCGAGGCACGAACAGCAGGCCATGAGAAGACAAGTGTCCTCTGCTCCCTGTGCGGAGAGATTGAAGCCTGGCTGCTAAGGAGACATGAGGGGACGACAAGGGCATGGGTGAGTGCTCCACTCTGAGGAAGGAGTGTGGGCAGAAGGCAGGCCTGTCCTGTGCCTCTGTTACCAAGGGGACAGCATCTCCTTGGCCACCTGTCCCAAGGGCAGACTTGGGCTTGCCACCAGATGCCATACCCGGAACTCGCAGAAACAACCCCATGGAGAAACGGTCAGTCATTGCCGTCTTCCACCAAGATGTGGCAGCATTGTGGGTGGCAGGGGGTGTGCCTGGGAAAGAGTAGAGACAGTCCTCACCGTTCCCCATCACTGTGCTCGGGCACTGTGCAGGGATCCTGTCGCCTCTTCTCTCCTGTGGTGAAGGCACTGGCCTTGACCCCGAGTCTGCCCGAGCGCCGGAGCAAAAGGCAAAGCCTTACCTACGCCAGGAGATGGTAATAGGCATAGAGTGCCATGCTAGGCCACGCACGCTGCTGCAGGGTTGTGACTGTGTCTGCTTAGTTCGGCTTAGCAAGGTGAAACCCGGGCGCGAACTTGGAGCCCGGGAAAGCAAGGCCCAAGAGGCACCAGCTCTCCCGCGGCTCTTCTTTCCTGCCGCGACAGAGCGAACGACCAAAGCCTTGCTGAGGAAGCAGCAGGCTGAGCGAAGTGCGGTTCGCGCCAAGCTGAATACCTCTGCGAAAGCATGGTAGTCGCTGGGAAATCAGAGTCGGTTCTGTGGGCTGCTTTTGTTGCTTGCCTTAGCCTAGTATTCGCAGCACGATGGGAAAAACCCGCATAGAGCTAAAGCCTCTTTGCCGGGGAATCCCCTCTAAGAAAGCACAGCATTCTTTGGGAAATCAGAGTCGGGTCTGTGGGATGCTGCCTGCCGCTTTCCGGAGCTAGTCTCCACACCACGGTGGAATAAACCGGCATAGAGCGAAATTCTCTTTTCCTGGGCATCCGCTCTGCCTGAGAGAGAAGCGCCGTGGTGCCTGTGGAAAGAGCCTTAAGGAAATGGACACATCTCTCACTGCGGATGAAGGAAGCCTGGCTGCTAAGGAGACACGAGGGGAAGATGAGGGCAGGGGAAAGGGCTCCACTCTGAGGAAGGTGTCTGGGCAGAAAGCATGCCTGTCCTGAGCCTTTGGGCCCAAAGAGAAAGCAGCTCCTTGGCCACCTGACCGTGGTGGAGCCATGGGCTTGCCCCCAGGCGCCTACCCTAAACTCGAGAAACAACTCCCAGAAAGACCTGGCCATCAGATGCCGTCTTCCTCCAGGATGTAGAAGCTTGGAGGAAGCACGGGGTTTAAGGGGAAGGAGTGGGGACAGTCCCCCAGAGCTCCCTATTCAGTGCACGGGCGGTGTGCAGGGATCCTGTCACCTCTCCTTTCCTGTGGGGAAAGCGCAGGCCTAGTCCGCGAGTCGCCCTGAGCGCCAGAGTAAAAGGCCAAGCGATTCCTACACCGGGAGATGTTAGTGTGCATAGAGTGCCATCCTAGGCTAAGCGCGCTACTGCACGGTTGTGACTGTGTCTGCTTAGTTCGGCCTGGCAGGGTGAACCCAGGACGTGAACATGAAGCCAGGGAATGCGAGGCCCATGAGGCACCAGCTCTCCCGCAGCTCTTCTTCCCTGATGCCTTGCTGAGGAAGCAGGGCGAAGTGCTGTTTGCTCCAAACCAAAGCCTCTGCGAAAGCACAGCATTCCCCGAGAAATGTTTTGGGGGCTGCTGCTGCGTGCCTGAGCCCAGTCTCGCGGTGGGAGAAACCCGCATACAGCGAAAGCCCCTTTGCCTGGGCATCTCCCCTAGGAAAGCACAGCATTCATTGGGAAATCAGAGTTGGGTTTGTGGAGGCTGCTGCTGCTTGCCTAAGCGAGTCTCCGCAGCATGTTGGAAGATACCCGCATGGAGCGAAATCCTCTTTGCCCTAGCATGCTTTCTGCCTGAGAGAGAAGCATGGTTGCTCACGTCTGTCACCGCGCTCCCCAGGAGCAAGTGTGGGGAAGGCACAGCACGCCGCCCCCGGGGAAGAGAAAGAGCCTTTGGCCTTGGAGTCGGGAAAATCTCGGGAACAGGATAGCCTGCCGCAACACGAAATGCAGGCCGGTGGCCAGACATGTGTCACCCGTTCCCTGTGCGGAGAGATGTAAGCCTGGATGTTAAGGAGACATGAGGGGACGACTAGGGCAGGGGCGCCTGCTACACTCTGAGAAAGGAGTGTGGGCAGAAGGCAGGCCTGTCCTGTGCCTCTGTTACCAAGGGACAGCATCTCCTTGGCCACCTGTCCCAAGGGCAGACTTGGGCTTGCCACCAGGTGCCATACCTGGAAATTGCAGAAACAACCCCATGGAGAAACGGTCAGTCAGATGCCATCTTCCACCAAGATGTGACAGCATTGTGGGTGTCAGGGGGGTGCGGCGGGGAAGGAGTGGAGACAGTCCCCCACAGTTCCCCATCCCTGTGCCCGGGCCGTGTGCAGGGATCCTGTTGCCTCCTCTCTCCTGTGGTGATGGCACTGACCTAGACCCCGAGTCTGCCCGAGCGCCGGAACAAAAGGCAAAGCCTTACCTAGGCCTGGAGATGGAATTAGGCATAGCGTGCCATGCTAGGCCACGCACGCTGCTGCAGGGTTGTGGCTGTGTCTGCCTAGTTCGGCTTAGCAAGGTGAACCCCGGGCGCAAACTTGGAGCCCGTGAACGCAAGGCCCAAGAGGCACCAGCTCTCCCGCGGCTCTTCTTACCTGCTGCGAAAGAGCGAATGACCAAAGCCTTGCTGAGGAAGCAGCAGCGAAGTGCGGTTCGCGCCAAGCTGAAAACCTCTGCGAAAGCATGGCAGTCTCTGGGAAATCAGAGTCGGTTCTGTGGGCTGCTTTTGTTGCTTGCCTTAGCCTAGTATTCGCAGCACGATGGGAGAAACCCGCATAGAGCGAAAGCCTCTTTGCCGGGGCATCCCCTCTGGGAAAGCACAGCATTCTTGGTGAAATCAGAGTCGGGTCTGTGGGATGCTGCCTGCCGCTTGCCGGAGCTAGTCTCCACAGCACGGTGGAATAAACCCGCATGGAGCGAAATCCTCTTTGCCTGGGCATCCGCTCTGCCTGAGAGAGAAGCGCGGTGGTGCCTGTGGAAAGAGCCTTAAGGAAAGGGACACATCTGTCACTGTAGAGCGAAGGAAGCCTGGCTGCTAAGGAGACACGAGGGGAAGATGAGGGCAGGGGAAAGGGCTCCACTCTGAGGAAGGTGTCTGGGCAGAAAGCATGCCTGTCCTGAGCCTTTGGGCCCAAGGAGACAGCAGCTCCTTGGCCACCTGACCGTGGTGGAGCCATGGGCTTGCCACCAGGCGCCTACCCTAAACTCGAGAAACAACTCCCAGAAAAACCTGGCCATCAGATGCCGTCTTCCTCCAGGATGTAGAAGCTTGGAGGAGGCACGGGGTTTAAGGGGAAGGAGTGGGGACAGTCCCCCAAAGCTCCCTATTCAGTGCACGGGCGGTGTGCAGGGATCCTGTCACCTCTGCTTTCCTGTGGGAGAAGCACAAGCCTAGTCCGCGAGTCGGCCTGAGCTCCAGAGTAAAAGGCCAAGCGATGCCTACACCGGGAGATGTTAGTGTGCATAGAGTGCCATCCTAGGCTAAGGGCGCTACCGCACGGTTGTGACTGTGTCTGCTTAGTTCGGCCTGGCAGGATGAACCCAGGACGCGAACATGGAGCCCGGGAAAGCGAGGCCCAAGAGGCACCAGCTCTCCCGCAGCTCTTCTTCCCTGATGCGACTGAAACCTTGCTGAGGAAGCAGCGGCGAAGTGCTGTTCGCTCCAAACCAAAGCCTCTGCGAAAGCACAGCATTCGCTGAGAAAAGTTGTGCAGGCTGCTGCTGCTTGCCTGAGCCCAGTCTCGTGGTGGGAGAAACCCGCATACAGCCAAAGCCTCTTTGCCTGGGCATCTCCCTTACGAAAGCACAGCATTCGTTGGGAAATCAGAGTTGGGTTTGGGGATGCTGCTGCTGCTTGCCTGAGCGAGTCTCGGCAACATGGTGGAAGATACCCGCATGGCGCGAAATCCTCTTTGCCCTAGCATCCTTTCTGCCTGAGAGAGAACCATGGTTGCACACGTCTGTCACCGCGCTCCCCAGAGCAATTTTGGGGAAGGCACAGCACGCCGTCCCCGGGGAAGAGAAGGATCCCTTGGCCTTGGGGTCTGGAAATGCTCGGGAAGCAGTATAGCCTGCCGAGGCACGAACAGCAGGCCATGAGAAGACAAGTGTCCTCTGCTCCCTGTGCGGAGAGATTGAAGCCTGGCTGCTAAGGAGACATGAGGGGACGACAAGTGCATGGGTGAGTGCTCCACTCTGAGGAAGGAGTGTGGGCAGAAGGCAGGCCTGTCCTGTGCCTCTGTTACCAAGGGGACAGCATCTCCTTGGCCACCTGTCCCAAGGGCAGACTTGGGCTTGCCACCAGATGCCATACCCGGAACTCGCAGAAACATCCCCATGGAGAAACGTGCAGTCATTGCCGTCTTCCACCAAGATGTGGCAGCATTGTGGGTGGCAGGGGGTGTGCCGGGGAAAGAGTGGAGACAGTCCCCACCGTTCCCCATCCCTGTGCTCGGGCACTGTGCAGGGATCCTGTCGCCTCTTCTCTCCTGTGGTGAAGGCACTGGCCTTGACCCGAGTCTTCCCGAGCGCCGGAGCAAAAGGCAAAGCCTTACCTACGCCAGGAGATGGTAATAGGCATAGAGTGCCATGCTAGGCCACGCACGCTGCAACAGGGTTGTGACTGTGTCTGCTTAGTTCGGCTTAGCAAGGTAAACCCCGGACGCGAACTTGGAGCCCGGGAAAGCAAGGCCCAAGAGGCACCAGCTCTCCCGCGGCTCTTCTTTCCTGCCGCGACAGAGCGAACGACCAAAGCCTTGCTGAGGAAGCAGCAGGCTGAGCGAAGTGCGGTCCGCGCCAAGCTGAAAACCTCTGCGAAAGCATGGCAGTCTCTGGGAAATCAGAGTCGGTTCTGTGGGCTGCTTTTGTTGCTTGCCTTAGCCTAGTATTCGCAGCACGATGGGAGAAACCCGCATAGAGCGAAAGCCTCTTTGCCGGGGCATCCCCTCTGGGAAAGCACAGCATTCTTGGTGAAATCAGAGTCGGGTCTGTGGGATGCTGCCTGCCGCTTGCCGGAGCTAGTCTCCACAGCACGGTGGAATAAACCCGCATGGAGCGAAATCCTCTTTGCCTGGGCATCCGCTCTGCCTGAGAGAGAAGCGCGGTTTTGCCTGTGGAAAGAGCCTTAAGGAAATGGACACATCTGTCACTGTAGAGCGAAGGAAGCCTGGCTGCTAAGGAGACACGAGGGGAAGATGAGGGCAGGGGAAAGGGCTCCACTCTGAGGAAGGTGTCTGGGCAGAAAGCATGCCTGTCCTGAGCCTTTGGGCCCAAGGAGACAGCAGCTCCTTGGCCACCTGACCGTGGTGGAGCCATGGGCTTGCCACCAGGCGCCTACCCTAAACTCGAGAAACAACTCCCAGAAAGACCTGGCCATCAGATGCCGTCTTCCTCCAGGATGTAGAAGCTTGGAGG
The DNA here is from genome assembly GCF_964662115.1 of Mustela nivalis. Classification (NCBI taxonomy): domain Eukaryota; kingdom Metazoa; phylum Chordata; class Mammalia; order Carnivora; family Mustelidae; genus Mustela; species Mustela nivalis. The sequence goes on from NC_139040.1 coordinate 76,688,170, forward strand.
AGGCACGGGGTTTAAGGGGAAAGAGTGGGGACAGTCCCCCAAAGCTCCCTATTCAGTGCACGGGCGGTGTGCAGGGATCCTGTCACCTCTCCTTTCCTGTGGGGAAAGCGCAGGCCTAGTCCGCGAGTCGGCCTGAGAGCCAGAGTAAAAGGCCAAGCGATGCCTACACCGGGAGATGGTAGTGTGCATAGAGTGCCATCCTAGGCTAAGCGCGCTACCGCACGGTTGTGACTGTGTCTGCTTAGTTCGGCCTGGCAGGGTGAACCCAGGACGCGAACATGGAGCCCGGGAAAGCGAGGCCCAAGAGGCACCAGCTCTCCCGCAGCTCTGCTTCCCTGATGCGACTGAAACCTTGCTGAGGAAGCAGCGGCGAAGTGCTGTTCGCTCCAAACCAAAGCCTCTGTGAAAGCACAGCATTCGCTGAGAAAAGTTGTGCGGGCTGCTGCTGCTTGCCTGAGCCCAGTCTCGCGGTGGGAGAAACCCGCATACAGCCAAAGCCTCTTTGCCTGGGCATCTCCCTTACGAAAGCACAGCATTCGTTGGGAAATCAGAGTTGGGTTTGGGGATGCTGCTGCTGCTTGCCTGAGTGAGTCTCGGCAACATGGTGGAAGATACCCGCATGGCGCGAAATCCTCTTTGCCCTAGCATCCTTTCTGCCTGAGAGAGAACCATGGTTGCACACGTCTGTCACCGCGCTCCCCAGAGCAATTTTGGGGAAGGTACAGCACGCCATCCCCGGGGAAGAGAAGGATCCCTTGGCCTTGGGGTCTGGAAACGCTCGGGAAGCAGTATAGCCTGCCGAGGCACGAACAGCAGGCCATGAGAAGACAAGTGTCCTCTGCTCCCTGTGCGGAGAGATTGAAGCCTGGCTGCTAAGGAGACATGAGGGGACGACAAGGGCATGGGTGAGTGCTCCACTCTGAGGAAGGAGTGTGGGCAGAAGGCAGGCCTGTCCTGTGCCTCTGTTACCAAGGGGACAGCATCTCCTTGGCCACCTGTCCCAAGGGCAGACTTGGGCTTGCCACCAGATGCCATACCCGGAACTCGCAGAAACAACCCCATGGAGAAACGGTCAGTCATTGCCGTCTTCCACCAAGATGTGGCAGCATTGTGGGTGGCAGGGGGTGTGCCTGGGAAAGAGTAGAGACAGTCCTCACCGTTCCCCATCACTGTGCTCGGGCACTGTGCAGGGATCCTGTCGCCTCTTCTCTCCTGTGGTGAAGGCACTGGCCTTGACCCCGAGTCTGCCCGAGCGCCGGAGCAAAAGGCAAAGCCTTACCTACGCCAGGAGATGGTAATAGGCATAGAGTGCCATGCTAGGCCACGCACGCTGCTGCAGGGTTGTGACTGTGTCTGCTTAGTTCGGCTTAGCAAGGTGAAACCCGGGCGCGAACTTGGAGCCCGGGAAAGCAAGGCCCAAGAGGCACCAGCTCTCCCGCGGCTCTTCTTTCCTGCCGCGACAGAGCGAACGACCAAAGCCTTGCTGAGGAAGCAGCAGGCTGAGCGAAGTGCGGTTCGCGCCAAGCTGAATACCTCTGCGAAAGCATGGTAGTCGCTGGGAAATCAGAGTCGGTTCTGTGGGCTGCTTTTGTTGCTTGCCTTAGCCTAGTATTCGCAGCACGATGGGAAAAACCCGCATAGAGCTAAAGCCTCTTTGCCGGGGAATCCCCTCTAAGAAAGCACAGCATTCTTTGGGAAATCAGAGTCGGGTCTGTGGGATGCTGCCTGCCGCTTTCCGGAGCTAGTCTCCACACCACGGTGGAATAAACCGGCATAGAGCGAAATTCTCTTTTCCTGGGCATCCGCTCTGCCTGAGAGAGAAGCGCCGTGGTGCCTGTGGAAAGAGCCTTAAGGAAAGGGACACATCTCACACTGCGGATGAAGGAAGCCTGGCTGCTAAGGAGACACGAGGGGAAGATGAGGACAGGGGAAAGGGCTCCACTCTGAGGAAGGTGTCTGGGCAGAAAGCATGCTGTCCTGAGCCTTTGGGCCCAAAGAGAAAGCAGCTCCTTGGCCACCTGACCGTGGTGGAGCCATGGGCTTGCCCCCAGGCGCCTACCCTAAACTCGAGAAACAACTCCCAGAAAGACCTGGCCATCAGATGCCGTCTTCCTCCAGGATGTAGAAGCTTGGAGGAGGCACGGGGTTTAAGGGGAAGGAGTGGGGACAGTCCCCCAGAGCTCCCTATTCAGTGCACGGGCGGTGTGCAGGGATCCTGTCACCTCTCCTTTCCTGTGGGGAAAGCGCAGGCCTAGTCCGCGAGTCGCCCTGAGCGCCAGAGTAAAAGGCCAAGCGATGCCTACACCGGGAGATGTTAGTGTGCATAGAGTGCCATCCTAGGCTAAGCGCGCTACTGCACGGTTGTGACTGTGTCTGCTTAGTTCGGCCTGGCAGGGTGAACCCAGGACGTGAACATGAAGCCAGGGAATGCGAGGCCCATGAGGCACCAGCTCTCCCGCAGCTCTTCTTCCCTGATGCCTTGCTGAGGAAGCAGGGCGAAGTGCTGTTTGCTCCAAACCAAAGCCTCTGCGAAAGCACAGCATTCCCCGAGAAATGTTTTGGGGGCTGCTGCTGCGTGCCTGAGCCCAGTCTCGCGGTGGGAGAAACCCGCATACAGCGAAAGCCCCTTTGCCTGGGCATCTCCCCTAGGAAAGCACAGCATTCATTGGGAAATCAGAGTTGGGTTTGTGGAGGCTGCTGCTGCTTGCCTAAGCGAGTCTCCGCAGCATGTTGGAAGATACCCGCATGGAGCGAAATCCTCTTTGCCCTAGCATGCTTTCTGCCTGAGAGAGAAGCATGGTTGCTCACGTCTGTCACCGCGCTCCCCAGGAGCAAGTGTGGGGAAGGCACAGCACGCCGCCCCCGGGGAAGAGAAAGAGCCTTTGGCCTTGGAGTCGGGAAAATCTCGGGAACAGGATAGCCTGCCGCAACACGAAATGCAGGCCGGTGGCCAGACATGTGTCACCCGTTCCCTGTGCGGAGAGATGTAAGCCTGGATGTTAAGGAGACATGAGGGGACGACTAGGGCAGGGGCGCCTGCTACACTCTGAGAAAGGAGTGTGGGCAGAAGGCAGGCCTGTCCTGTGCCTCTGTTACCAAGGGACAGCATCTCCTTGGCCACCTGTCCCAAGGGCAGACTTGGGCTTGCCACCAGGTGCCATACCTGGAAATTGCAGAAACAACCCCATGGAGAAACGGTCAGTCAGATGCCATCTTCCACCAAGATGTGACAGCATTGTGGGTGTCAGGGGGGTGCGGCGGGGAAGGAGTGGAGACAGTCCCCCACAGTTCCCCATCCCTGTGCCCGGGCCGTGTGCAGGGATCCTGTTGCCTCCTCTCTCCTGTGGTGATGGCACTGACCTAGACCCCGAGTCTGCCCGAGCGCCGGAACAAAAGGCAAAGCCTTACCTAGGCCTGGAGATGGAATTAGGCATAGCGTGCCATGCTAGGCCACGCACGCTGCTGCAGGGTTGTGGCTGTGTCTGCCTAGTTCGGCTTAGCAAGGTGAACCCCGGGCGCAAACTTGGAGCCCGTGAACGCAAGGCCCAAGAGGCACCAGCTCTCCCGCGGCTCTTCTTACCTGCTGCGAAAGAGCGAATGACCAAAGCCTTGCTGAGGAAGCAGCAGCGAAGTGCGGTTCGCGCCAAGCTGAAAACCTCTGCGAAAGCATGGCAGTCTCTGGGAAATCAGAGTCGGTTCTGTGGGCTGCTTTTGTTGCTTGCCTTAGCCTAGTATTCGCAGCACGATGGGAGAAACCCGCATAGAGCGAAAGCCTCTTTGCCGGGGCATCCCCTCTGGGAAAGCACAGCATTCTTTGTGAAATCAGAGTCGGGTCTGTGGGATGCTGCCTGCCGCTTGCCGGAGCTAGTCTCCACAGCACGGTGGAATAAACCCGCATGGAGCGAAATCCTCTTTGCCTGGGCATCCGCTCTGCCTGAGAGAGAAGCGCGGTGGTGCCTGTGGAAAGAGCCTTAAGGAAAGGGACACATCTGTCACTGTAGAGCGAAGGAAGCCTGGCTGCTAAGGAGACACGAGGGGAAGATGAGGGCAGGGGAAAGGGCTCCACTCTGAGGAAGGTGTCTGGGCAGAAAGCATGCCTGTCCTGAGCCTTTGGGCCCAAGGAGACAGCAGCTCCTTGGCCACCTGACCGTGGTGGAGCCATGGGCTTGCCACCAGGCACCTACCCTAAACTCGAGAAACAACTCCCAGAAAAACCTGGCCATCAGATGCCGTCTTCCTCCAGGATGTAGAAGCTTGGAGGAGGCACGGGGTTTAAGGGGAAGGAGTGGGGACAGTCCCCCAAAGCTCCCTATTCAGTGCACGGGCGGTGTGCAGGGATCCTGTCACCTCTGCTTTCCTGTGGGAGAAGCACAAGCCTAGTCCGCGAGTCGGCCTGAGCTCCAGAGTAAAAGGCCAAGCGATGCCTACACCGGGAGATGTTAGTGTGCATAGAGTGCCATCCTAGGCTAAGGGCGCTACCGCACGGTTGTGACTGTGTCTGCTTAGTTCGGCCTGGCAGGATGAACCCAGGACGCGAACATGGAGCCCGGGAAAGCGAGGCCCAAGAGGCACCAGCTCTCCCGCAGCTCTTCTTCCCTGATGCGACTGAAACCTTGCTGAGGAAGCAGCGGCGAAGTGCTGTTCGCTCCAAACCAAAGCCTCTGCGAAAGCACAGCATTCGCTGAGAAAAGTTGTGCAGGCTGCTGCTGCTTGCCTGAGCCCAGTCTCGCGGTGGGAGAAACCCGCATACAGCCAAAGCCTCTTTGCCTGGGCATCTCCCTTACGAAAGCACAGCATTCGTTGGGAAATCAGAGTTGGGTTTGGGGATGCTGCTGCTGCTTGCCTGAGCGAGTCTCGGCAACATGGTGGAAGATACCCGCATGGCGCGAAATCCTCTTTGCCCTAGCATCCTTTCTGCCTGAGAGAGAACCATGGTTGCACACGTCTGTCACCGCGCTCCCCAGAGCAATTTTGGGGAAGGCACAGCACGCCGTCCCCGGGGAAGAGAAGGATCCCTTGGCCTTGGGGTCTGGAAATGCTCGGGAAGCAGTATAGCCTGCCGAGGCACGAACAGCAGGCCATGAGAAGACAAGTGTCCTCTGCTCCCTGTGCGGAGAGATTGAAGCCTGGCTGCTAAGGAGACATGAGGGGACGACAAGTGCATGGGTGAGTGCTCCACTCTGAGGAAGGAGTGTGGGCAGAAGGCAGGCCTGTCCTGTGCCTCTGTTACCAAGGGGACAGCATCTCCTTGGCCACCTGTCCCAAGGGCAGACTTGGGCTTGCCACCAGATGCCATACCCGGAACTCGCAGAAACATCCCCATGGAGAAACGTGCAGTCATTGCCGTCTTCCACCAAGATGTGGCAGCATTGTGGGTGGCAGGGGGTGTGCCGGGGAAAGAGTGGAGTCAGTCCCCACCGTTCCCCATCCCTGTGCTCGGGCACTGTGCAGGGATCCTGTCGCCTCTTCTCTCCTGTGGTGAAGGCACTGGCCTTGACCCGAGTCTTCCCGAGCGCCGGAGCAAAAGGCAAAGCCTTACCTACGCCAGGAGATGGTAATAGGCATAGAGTGCCATGCTAGGCCACGCACGCTGCAACAGGGTTGTGACTGTGTCTGCTTAGTTCGGCTTAGCAAGGTAAACCCCGGACGCGAACTTGGAGCCCGGGAAAGCAAGGCCCAAGAGGCACCAGCTCTCCCGCGGCTCTTCTTTCCTGCCGCGACAGAGCGAACGACCAAAGCCTTGCTGAGGAAGCAGCAGGCTGAGCGAAGTGCGGTCCGTGCCAAGCTGAAAACCTCTGCGAAAGCATGGCAGTCTCTGGGAAATCAGAGTCGGTTCTGTGGGCTGCTTTTGTTGCTTGCCTTAGCCTAGTATTCGCAGCACGATGGGAGAAACCCGCATAGAGCGAAAGCCTCTTTGCCGGGGCATCCCCTCTGGGAAAGCACAGCATTCTTGGTGAAATCAGAGTCGGGTCTGTGGGATGCTGCCTGCCGCTTGCCGGAGCTAGTCTCCACAGCACGGTGGAATAAACCCGCATGGAGCGAAATCCTCTTTGCCTGGGCATCCGCTCTGCCTGAGAGAGAAGCGCGGTTTTGCCTGTGGAAAGAGCCTTAAGGAAATGGACACATCTGTCACTGTAGAGCGAAGGAAGCCTGGCTGCTAAGGAGACACGAGGGGAAGATGAGGGCAGGGGAAAGGGCTCCACTCTGAGGAAGGTGTCTGGGCAGAAAGCATGCCTGTCCTGAGCCTTTGGGCCCAAGGAGACAGCAGCTCCTTGGCCACCTGACCGTGGTGGAGCCATGGGCTTGCCACCAGGCGCCTACCCTAAACTCGAGAAACAACTCCCAGAAAGACCTGGCCATCAGATGCCGTCTTCCTCCAGGATGTAGAAGCTTGGAGGAGGCACGGGGTTTAAGGGGAAAGAGTGGGGACAGTCCCCCAAAGCTCCCTATTCAGTGCACGGGCGGTGTGCAGGGATCCTGTCACCTCTCCTTTCCTGTGGGGAAAGCGCAGGCCTAGTCCGCGAGTCGGCCTGAGAGCCAGAGTAAAAGGCCAAGCGATGCCTACACCGGGAGATGGTAGTGTGCATAGAGTGCCATCCTAGGCTAAGCGCGCTACCGCACGGTTGTGACTGTGTCTGCTTAGTTCGGCCTGGCAGGGTGAACCCAGGACGCGAACATGGAGCCCGGGAAAGCGAGGCCCAAGAGGCACCAGCTCTCCCGCAGCTCTGCTTCCCTGATGCGACTGAAACCTTGCTGAGGAAGCAGCGGCGAAGTGCTGTTCGCTCCAAACCAAAGCCTCTGTGAAAGCACAGCATTCGCTGAGAAAAGTTGTGCGGGCTGCTGCTGCTTGCCTGAGCCCAGTCTCGCGGTGGGAGAAACCCGCATACAGCCAAAGCCTCTTTGCCTGGGCATCTCCCTTACGAAAGCACAGCATTCGTTGGGAAATCAGAGTTGGGTTTGGGGATGCTGCTGCTGCTTGCCTGAGTGAGTCTCGGCAACATGGTGGAAGATACCCGCATGGCGCGAAATCCTCTTTGCCCTAGCATCCTTTCTGCCTGAGAGAGAACCATGGTTGCACACGTCTGTCACCGCGCTCCCCAGAGCAATTTTGGGGAAGGTACAGCACGCCATCCCCGGGGAAGAGAAGGATCCCTTGGCCTTGGGGTCTGGAAACGCTCGGGAAGCAGTATAGCCTGCCGAGGCACGAACAGCAGGCCATGAGAAGACAAGTGTCCTCTGCTCCCTGTGCGGAGAGATTGAAGCCTGGCTGCTAAGGAGACATGAGGGGACGACAAGGGCATGGGTGAGTGCTCCACTCTGAGGAAGGAGTGTGGGCAGAAGGCAGGCCTGTCCTGTGCCTCTGTTACCAAGGGGACAGCATCTCCTTGGCCACCTGTCCCAAGGGCAGACTTGGGCTTGCCACCAGATGCCATACCCGGAACTCGCAGAAACAACCCCATGGAGAAACGGTCAGTCATTGCCGTCTTCCACCAAGATGTGGCAGCATTGTGGGTGGCAGGGGGTGTGCCTGGGAAAGAGTAGAGACAGTCCTCACCGTTCCCCATCACTGTGCTCGGGCACTGTGCAGGGATCCTGTCGCCTCTTCTCTCCTGTGGTGAAGGCACTGGCCTTGACCCCGAGTCTGCCCGAGCGCCGGAGCAAAAGGCAAAGCCTTACCTACGCCAGGAGATGGTAATAGGCATAGAGTGCCATGCTAGGCCACGCACGCTGCTGCAGGGTTGTGACTGTGTCTGCTTAGTTCGGCTTAGCAAGGTGAAACCCGGGCGCGAACTTGGAGCCCGGGAAAGCAAGGCCCAAGAGGCACCAGCTCTCCCGCGGCTCTTCTTTCCTGCCGCGACAGAGCGAACGACCAAAGCCTTGCTGAGGAAGCAGCAGGCTGAGCGAAGTGCGGTTCGCGCCAAGCTGAATACCTCTGCGAAAGCATGGTAGTCGCTGGGAAATCAGAGTCGGTTCTGTGGGCTGCTTTTGTTGCTTGCCTTAGCCTAGTATTCGCAGCACGATGGGAAAAACCCGCATAGAGCTAAAGCCTCTTTGCCGGGGAATCCCCTCTAAGAAAGCACAGCATTCTTTGGGAAATCAGAGTCGGGTCTGTGGGATGCTGCCTGCCGCTTTCCGGAGCTAGTCTCCACACCACGGTGGAATAAACCGGCATAGAGCGAAATTCTCTTTTCCTGGGCATCCGCTCTGCCTGAGAGAGAAGCGCCGTGGTGCCTGTGGAAAGAGCCTTAAGGAAAGGGACACATCTCACACTGCGGATGAAGGAAGCCTGGCTGCTAAGGAGACACGAGGGGAAGATGAGGACAGGGGAAAGGGCTCCACTCTGAGGAAGGTGTCTGGGCAGAAAGCATGCTGTCCTGAGCCTTTGGGCCCAAAGAGAAAGCAGCTCCTTGGCCACCTGACCGTGGTGGAGCCATGGGCTTGCCCCCAGGCGCCTACCCTAAACTCGAGAAACAACTCCCAGAAAGACCTGGCCATCAGATGCCGTCTTCCTCCAGGATGTAGAAGCTTGGAGGAGGCACGGGGTTTAAGGGGAAGGAGTGGGGACAGTCCCCCAGAGCTCCCTATTCAGTGCACGGGTGGTGTGCAGGGATCCTGTCACCTCTCCTTTCCTGTGGGGAAAGCGCAGGCCTAGTCCGCGAGTCGCCCTGAGCGCCAGAGTAAAAGGCCAAGCGATTCCTACACCGGGAGATGTTAGTGTGCATAGAGTGCCATCCTAGGCTAAGCGCGCTACTGCACGGTTGTGACTGTGTCTGCTTAGTTCGGCCTGGCAGGGTGAACCCAGGACGTGAACATGAAGCCAGGGAATGCGAGGCCCATGAGGCACCAGCTCTCCCGCAGCTCTTCTTCCCTGATGCCTTGCTGAGGAAGCAGGGCGAAGTGCTGTTTGCTCCAAACCAAAGCCTCTGCGAAAGCACAGCATTCCCCGAGAAATGTTTTGGGGGCTGCTGCTGCGTGCCTGAGCCCAGTCTCGCGGTGGGAGAAACCCGCATACAGCGAAAGCCCCTTTGCCTGGGCATCTCCCCTAGGAAAGCACAGCATTCATTGGGAAATCAGAGTTGGGTTTGTGGAGGCTGCTGCTGCTTGCCTAAGCGAGTCTCCGCAGCATGTTGGAAGATACCCGCATGGAGCGAAATCCTCTTTGCCCTAGCATGCTTTCTGCCTGAGAGAGAAGCATGGTTGCTCACGTCTGTCACCGCGCTCCCCAGGAGCAAGTGTGGGGAAGGCACAGCACGCCGCCCCCGGGGAAGAGAAAGAGCCTTTGGCCTTGGAGTCGGGAAAATCTCGGGAACAGGATAGCCTGCCGCAACACGAAATGCAGGCCGGTGGCCAGACATGTGTCACCCGTTCCCTGTGCGGAGAGATGTAAGCCTGGATGTTAAGGAGACATGAGGGGACGACTAGGGCAGGGGCGCCTGCTACACTCTGAGAAAGGAGTGTGGGCAGAAGGCAGGCCTGTCCTGTGCCTCTGTTACCAAGGGACAGCATCTCCTTGGCCACCTGTCCCAAGGGCAGACTTGGGCTTGCCACCAGGTGCCATACCTGGAAATTGCAGAAACAACCCCATGGAGAAACGGTCAGTCAGATGCCATCTTCCACCAAGATGTGACAGCATGGTGGGTGTCAGGGGGGTGCGGCGGGGAAGGAGTGGAGACAGTCCCCCACAGTTCCCCATCCCTGTGCCCGGGCCGTGTGCAGGGATCCTGTTGCCTCCTCTCTCCTGTGGTGATGGCACTGACCTAGACCCCGAGTCTGCCCGAGCGCCGGAACAAAAGGCAAAGCCTTACCTAGGCCTGGAGATGGAATTAGGCATAGCGTGCCATGCTAGGCCACGCACGCTGCTGCAGGGTTGTGGCTGTGTCTGCCTAGTTCGGCTTAGCAAGGTGAACCCCGGGCGCAAACTTGGAGCCTGTGAACGCAAGGCCCAAGAGGCACCAGCGCTCCCGCGTCTCTTCTTACCTGCTGCGAAAGAGCGAATGACCAAAGCCTTGCTGAGGAAGCAGCAGGCTGAGCGAAGTGCGGTTCGCGCCAAGCTGAAAACCTCTGCGAAAGCATGGCAGTCTCTGGGAAATCAGAGTCGGTTCTGTGGGCTGCTTTTGTTGCTTGCCTTAGCCTAGTATTCGCAGCACGATGGGAGAAACCCGCATAGAGCGAAAGCCTCTTTGCCGGGGCATCCCCTCTGGGAAAGCACAGCATTCTTTGGGAAATCAGAGTCGGGTCTGTGGGATGCTGCCTGCCGCTTGCCGGAGCTAGTCTCCACACCACGGTGGAATAAACCCGCATGGAGCGAAATCCTCTTTGCCTGGGCATCCGCTCTGCCTGAGAGAGAAGCGCGGTGGTGCCTGTGGAAAGAGCCTTAAGGAAAGGGACACATCTGTCACTGTAGAGCGAAGGAAGCCTTGCTGCTAAGGAGACACGAGGGGAAGATGAGGGCAGGGGAAAGGGCTCCACTCTGAGGAAGGTGTCTGGGCAGAAAGCATGCCTGTCCTGAGCCTTTGGGCCCAAGGAGACAGCAGCTCCTTGGCCACCTGACCGTGGTGGAGCCATGGGCTTGCCACCAGGCGCCTACCCTAAACTCGAGAAACAACTCCCAGAAAAACCTGGCCATCAGATGCCGTCTTCCTCCAGGATGTAGAAGCTTGGAGGAGGCACGGGGTTTAAGGGGAAGGAGTGGGGACAGTCCCCCAAAGCTCCGTATTCAGTGCACGGGCGGTGTGCAGGGATCCTGTCACCTCTGCTTTCCTGTGGGAGAAGCACAAGCCTAGTCCGCGAGTCGGCCTGAGCTCCAGAGTAAAAGGCCAAGCGATGCCTACACCGGGAGATGTTAGTGTGCATAGAGTGCCATCCTAGGCTAAGGGCGCTACCGCACGGTTGTGACTGTGTCTGCTTAGTTCGGCCTGGCAGGATGAACCCAGGACGCGAACATGGAGCCCGGGAAAGCGAGGCCCAAGAGGCACCAGCTCTCCCGCAGCTCTTCTTCCCTGATGCGACTGAAACCTTGCTGAGGAAGCAGCGGCGAAGTGCTGTTCGCTCCAAACCAAAGCCTCTGCGAAAGCACAGCATTCGCTGAGAAAAGTTGTGCGGGCTGCTGCTGCTTGCCTGAGCCCAGTCTCGCGGTGGGAGAAACCCGCATACAGCCAAAGCCTCTTTGCCTGGGCATCTCCCTTACGAAAGCACAGCATTCGTTGGGAAATCAGAGTTGGGTTTGGGGATGCTGCTGCTGCTTGCCTGAGCGAGTCTCGGCAACATGGTGGAAGATACCCGCATGGCGCGAAATCCTCTTTGCCCTAGCATCCTTTCTGCCTGAGAGAGAACCATGGTTGCACACGTCTGTCACCGCGCTCCCCAGAGCAATTTTGGGGAAGGCACAGCACGCCGTCCCCGGGGAAGAGAAGGATCCCTTGGCCTTGGGGTCTGGAAATGCTCGGGAAGCAGTATAGCCTGCCGAGGCACGAACAGCAGGCCATGAGAAGACAAGTGTCCTCTGCTCCCTGTGCGGAGAGATTGAAGCCTGGCTGCTAAGGAGACATGAGGGGACGACAAGGGCATGGGTGAGTGCTCCACTCTGAGGAAGGAGTGTGGGCAGAAGGCAGGCCTGTCCTGTGCCTCTGTTACCAAGGGGACAGCATCTCCTTGGCCACCTGTCCCAAGGGCAGACTTGGGCTTGCCACCAGATGCCATACCCGGAACTCGCAGAAACATCCCCATGGAGAAACGTGCAGTCATTGCCGTCTTCCACCAAGATGTGGCAGCATTGTGGGTGGCAGGGGGTGTGCCGGGGAAAGAGTGGAGACAGTCCCCACCGTTCCCCATCCCTGTGCTCGGGCACTGTGCAGGGATCCTGTCGCCTCTTCTCTCCTGTGGTGAAGGCACTGGCCTTGACCCGAGTCTGCCCGAGCGCCGGAGCAAAAGGCAAAGCCTTACCTACGCCAGGAGATGGTAATAGGCATAGAGTGCCATGCTAGGCCACGCACGCTGCAACAGGGTTGTGACTGTGTCTGCTTAGTTCGGCTTAGCAAGGTAAACCCCGGACGCGAACTTGGAGCCCGGGAAAGCAAGGCCCAAGAGGCACCAGCTCTCCCGCGGCTCTTCTTTCCTGCCGCGACAGAGCGAACGACCAAAGCCTTGCTGAGGAAGCAGCAGGCTGAGCGAAGTGCGGTTCGCGCCAAGCTGAAAACCTCTGCGAAAGCATGGCAGTCGCTGGGAAATCAGAGTCGGTTCTGTGGGCTGCTTCTGTTGCTTGCCTTAGCCTAGTATTCGCAGCACGATGGGAGAAACCCGCATAGAGCGAAAGCCTCTTTGCCAGGGCATCCCCTCTGGGAAAGCACAGCATTCTTTGTGAAATCAGAGTCGGGTCTGTGGGATGCTGCCTGCCGCTTGCCGGAGCTAGTCTCCACCCCACGGTGGAATAAACCCGCATGGAGCGAAATCCTCTTTGCCTGGGCATCCTCTCTGCCTGAGAGAGAAGCACAGTTTTGCCTGTGGAAAGAGCCTTAAGGAAAGGGACACATCTGTCACTGCGGATGAAGGAAGCCTGGCTGCTAAGGAGACACGAGGGGAAGATTAGGGCAGGGGAAAGGGCTCCACTCTGAGGAAGGAGTCTGGGCAGAAAGCATGCCTGTCCTGAGCCTTTGGGCCCAAGGAGATAGCAGCTCCTTGGCCACCTGACCGTGGTGGAGCCATGGGCTTGCCACCAGGCGCCTACCCTAAACTCGAGAAACAACTCCCAGAAAGACCTGGCCATCAGATGCCGTCTTCCTCCAGGATGTAGAAGCTTGGAGGAGGCACGGGGTTTAAGGGGAAAGAGTGGGGACAGTCCCCCAAAGCTCCCTATTCAGTGCACGGGCGGTGTGCAGGGATCCTGTCACCTCTCCTTTCCTGTGGGGAAAGCGCAGGCCTAGTCCGCGAGTCGGCCTGAGAGCCAGAGTAAAAGGCCAAGCGATTCCTACACCGGGAGATGGTAGTGTGCATAGAGTGCCATCCTAGGCTAAGCGCGCTACTGCACGGTTGTGACTGTGTCTGCTTAGTTCGGCCTGGCAGGGTGAACCCAGGACGCGAACATGAAGCCAGGGAACGCGAGGACCAAGAGGCACCAGCTCTCCCGCAGCTCTTCTTCCCTGACGCGACAGAAGCCTTGCTGAGGAAGCAGTGGCGAAGTGCTGTTTGCTCCAAACCAAAGCCTCTGCGAAAGCAAAGCATTCCCCGAGAAATGTTTTGGGGGCTGCTGCTGCGTGCCTGAGCCAGTCTCGCGGTGGGTGAAACCCGCATACAGCGAAAGCCCCTTTGCCTGGGCATCTCCCCTAGGAAAGCACAGCATTCATTGGGAAATCAGAGTTGGGTTTGGGGACGCTGCTGCTGCTTGCCTAAGCGAGTCTCCGCAGCATGTTGGAAGATACCTTCATGGAGCGAAATCCTCTTTGCCCTAGCATCCTTTCTGCCTGAGAGAGAAGCATGGTTGTTCACGTCTGTCACCGCGCTCCCCAGGAGCAAGTGTGGGGAAGGCACAGCACGCCGCCCCCGGGGAAGAGAAGGAGCCTTTGGCCTTGGAGTCAGGAAAATCTCGGGAACAGGATAGCCTGCCGCAACACGAAATGCAGGCCGGTGGCCAGACATGTGTCACCCGTTCCCTGTGCGGAGAGATGTAAGCCTGGCTGTTAAGGAGACATGAGGGGACGACTAGGGCAGGGGCGCCTGCTCCACTCTGAGGAAGGAGTGTGGGCAGAAGGCAGGCCTGTCCTGTGCCTCTGTTACCAAGGGGACAGCATCTCCTTGGCCACCTGTCCCAAGGGAAGACTTGGGCTTGCCACCAGGGGCCATACCTGGAACTTGCAGAAACAACCCCATGGAGAAACGGTCAGTCAGATGCCATCTTCCACCAAGATGTGGCAGCATTGTGGGTGACAGGGGGGTGCGGCGGGGAAGGAGTGGAGACAGTCTTCCACAATTCCCCATCCCAGTGTCCGGGCCGTGTGCAGGGATCCTGTTGCCTCCTCTCTCCTGTGGTGAAGGCACTGACCTAGACCCCGAGTCTGCCCGAGCGCCGGAGCAAAAGGCAAAGCCTTACCTAGGCCAGGAGATGGAATTAGGCATAGCGTGCCATGCTAGGCCACGCACGCTGCTGCAGGGTTGTGGCTGTGTCTGCCTAGTTCGGCTTAGCAAGGTGAACCCCGGGCGCAAACATGGAGCCCGTGAACGCAAGGCCCAAGAGGCACCAGCGCTCCCGCGTCTCTTCTTCCCTGCTGCGAAAGATCGAATGATCAAAGCCTTGCTGAGGAAGCAGCAGCGAAGTGCGGTCCGCGCCAAGCTGAAAACCTCTGCGAAAGCATGGCAGTCTCTGGGAAATCAGAGTCGGTTCTGTGGGCTGCTTTTGTTGCTTGCCTTAGCCTAGTATTCGCAGCACGATGGGAGAAACCCGCATAGAGCGAAAGCCTCTTTGCCGGGGCATCCCCTCTGGGAAAGCACAGCATTCTTTGTGAAATCAGAGTCGGGTCTGTGGGATGCTGCCTGCCGCTTGCCGGAGCTAGTCTCCACAGCACGGTGGAATAAACCCGCATGGAGCGAAATCCTCTTTGCCTGGGCATCCGCTCTGCCTGAGAGAGAAGCGCGGTTTTGCCTGTGGAAAGAGCCTTAAGGAAATGGACACATCTGTCACTGTAGAGCGAAGGAAGCCTGGCTGCTAAGGAGACACGAGGGGAAGATTAGGGCAGGGGAAAGGGCTCCACTCTGAGGAAGGAGTCTGGGCAGAAAGCATGCCTGTCCTGAGCCTTTGGGCCCAAGGAGATAGCAGCTCCTTGGCCACCTGACCGTGGTGGAGCCATGGGCTTGCCCCCAGGCGCCTACCCTAAACTCGAGAAACAACTCCCAGAAAGACCTGGCCATCAGATGCCGTCTTCCTCCAGGATGTAGAAGCTTGGAGGAGGCACGGGGTTTAAGGGGAAAGAGTGGGGACAGTCCCCCAAAGCTCCCTATTCAGTGCACGGGCGGTGTGCAGGGATCCTGTCACCTCTCCTTTCCTGTGGGGAAAGCGCAGGCCTAGTCCGCGAGTCGGCCTGAGAGCCAGAGTAAAAGGCCAAGCGATTCCTACACCGGGAGATGGTAGTGTGCATAGAGTGCCATCCTAGGCTAAGCGCGCTACTGCACGGTTGTGACTGTGTCTGCTTAGTTCGGCCTGGCAGGATGAACCCAGGACGCGAACATGAAGCCAGGGAACGCGAGGACCAAGAGGCACCAGCTCTCCCGCAGCTCTTCTTCCCTGACGCGACAGAAGCCTTGCTGAGGAAGCAGTGGCGAAGTGCTGTTTGCTCCAAACCAAAGCCTCTGCGAAAGCAAAGCATTCCCCGAGAAATGTTTTGGGGGCTGCTGCTGCGTGCCTGAGCCCAGTCTCGCGGTGGGTGAAACCCGCATACAGCGAAAGCCCCTTTGCCTGGGCATCGTTGGGAAATCAGAGTTGGGTTTGGTGACGCTGCTGCTGCTTGCCTAAGCGAGTCTCCGCAGCATGTTGGAAGATACCCTCATGGAGCGAAATCCTCTTTGCCCTAGCATCCTTTCTGCCTGAGAGAGAAGCATGGTTGTTCACGTCTGTCACCGCGCTCCCCAGGAGCAAGTGTGGGGAAGGCACAGCACGCCGCCCCCGGGGAAGAGAAGGAGCCTTTGGCCTTGGAGTCAGGAAAATCTCGGGGACAGGATAGCCTGCCGCAACACGAAATGCAGGCCGGTGGCCAGACATGTGTCACCCGTTCCCTGTGCGGAGAGATGTAAGCCTGGCTGTTAAGGAGACATGAGGGGACGACTAGGGCAGGGGCGCCTGCTCCACTCTGAGGAAGGAGTGTGGGCAGAAGGCAGGCCTGTCCTGTGCCTCTGTTACCAAGGGGACAGCATCTCCTTGGCCACCTGTCCCAAGGGAAGACTTGGGCTTGCCACCAGGGGCCATACCTGGAACTTGCAGAAACAACCCCATGGAGAAACGGTCAGTCAGATGCCATCTTCCACCAAGATGTGGCAGCATTGTGGGTGACAGGGGGGTGCGGCGGGGAAGGAGTGGAGACAGTCTTCCACAATTCCCCATCCCAGTGTCCGGGCCGTGTGCAGGGATCCTGTTGCCTCCTCTCTCCTGTGGTGAAGGCACTGACCTAGAACCCGAGTCTGCCCGAGCGCCGGAGCAAAAGGCAAAGCCTTACCTAGGCCAGGAGATGGAATTAGGCATAGCGTGCCATGCTAGGCCACGCACGCTGCTGCAGGGTTGTGGCTGTGTCTGCCTAGTTCGGCTTAGCAAGGTGAACCCCGGGCGCAAACATGGAGCCCGTGAACGCAAGGCCCAAGAGGCACCAGCGCTCCCGCGTCTCTTCTTCCCTGCTGCGAAAGAGCGAATGATCAAAGCTTTGCTGAGGAAGCAGCAGCGAAGTGCGGTCCGCGCCAAGCTGAAAACCTCTGCGAAAGCATGGCAGTCTCTGGGAAATCAGAGTCGGTTCTGTGGGCTGCTTTTGTTGCTTGCCTTAGCCTAGTATTCGCAGCACGATGGGAGAAACCCGCATAGAGCGAAAGCCTCTTTGCCGGGGCATCCCCTCTGGGAAAGCACAGCATTCTTTGTGAAATCAGAGTCGGGTCTGTGGGATGCTGCCTGCCGCTTGCCGGAGCTAGTCTCCACAGCACGGTGGAATAAACCCGCATGGAGCGAAATCCTCTTTGCCTGGGCATCCGCTCTGCCTGAGAGAGAAGCGCGGTGGTGCCTGTGGAAAGAGCCTTAAGGAAAGGGACACATCTGTCACTGTAGAGCGAAGGAAGCCTGGCTGCTAAGGAGACACGAGGGGAAGATGAGGGCAGGGGAAAGGGCTCCACTCTGAGGAAGGTGTCTGGGCAGAAAGCATGCCTGTCCTGAGCCTTTGGGCCCAAGGAGACAGCAGCTCCTTGGCCACCTGACCGTGGTGGAGCCATGGGCTTGCCCCCAGGCGCCTACCCTAAACTCGAGAAACAACTCCCAGAAAAACCTGGCCATCAGATGCCGTCTTCCTCCAGGATGTAGAAGCTTGGAGGAGGCACGGGGTTTAAGGGGAAGGAGTGGGGACAGTCCCCCAAAGCTCCCTATTCAGTGCACGGGCGGTGTGCAGGGATCCTGTCACCTCTGCTTTCCTGTGGGAGAAGCACAAGCCTAGTCCGCGAGTCGGCCTGAGCGCCAGAGTAAAAGGCCAAGCCATGCCTACACCGGGAGATGGTAGTGTGCATAGAGTGCCATCCTAGGCTAAGCGCGCTACTGCACGGTTGTGATTGTGTCTGCTTAGTTCGGCCTGGCAGGGTGAACCCAGGACGCGAACATGGAGCCAGGGAAAGCAAGGCACCAGCTCTCCCGCAGGTCTTCTTCCCTGACGCGACAGAAGCCTTGCTGAGGAAGCAGTGGCGAAGTGCTGTTTGCTCCAAATCAAAGCCTCTGCGAAAGCACAGCATTCCCCGAGAAATGTTTTGGGGGCTGCTGCTGCGTGCCTGAGCCCAGTCTCGCGATGGGAGAAACCCGCATACAGCGAAAGACCCTTTGCCTGGGCATCTCCCCTAGGAAAGCACAGCATTCGTTGGGAAATCAGAGTTGGGTTTGGGGAGGCTTCTGCTGCTTGCCTAAGCGAGTATCTGCAGCATGTTGGAAGATACCCGCATGGAGCGAAATCCTCTTTGCCCTAGCATCCTTTCTGCCTGAGAGAGAAGCATGGTTGCTCACGTCTGTCACCGCACTCCCCAGGAGCAAGTGTGGGGAAGGCACAGCACGCCGCCCCCGGGGAAGAGAAGGAGCCCTTAGCCTTGGGGTCGGGAAATGCTCGGGAACAGGATAGCCTGCCACGGCACGAAATGCAGGCCGGTGGCCAGACATGTGTCACCCGTTCCCTGTGCGGAGAGATGGAAGCCTGGCTGCTAAGGAGACATGAGGGGACGACTAGGGCAGGGGCGCCTGCTCCACTCTGAGGAAGGAGTGTGGGCAGAAGGCAGGCCTGTCCTGTGCCTCTGTTACCAAGGGGACAGCATCTCCTTAGCCACCTGTCCCAAGGGCAGACTTGGGCTTGCCACCAGGTGCCATACCTGGAACTTGCAGAAACAACCCCATGGAGAAACGGTCAGTCAGATGCCATCTTCCACCAAGATGTGGCAGCATTGTGGGTGACAGGGGGGTGCGGCGGGGAAGGAGTGGAGACAGTCTTCCACAATTCCCCATCCCAGTGTCCGGGCCGTGTGCAGGGATCCTGTTGCCTCCTCTCTCCTGTGGTGAAGGCACTGACCTAGAACCCGAGTCTGCCCGAGCGCCGGAGCAAAAGGCAAAGCCTTACCTAGGCCAGGAGATGGAATTAGGCATAGCGTGCCATGCTAGGCCACGCACGCTGCTGCAGGGTTGTGGCTGTGTCTGCCTAGTTCGGCTTAGCAAGGTGAACCCCGGGCGCAAACATGGAGCCCGTGAACGCAAGGCCCAAGAGGCACCAGCGCTCCCGCGTCTCTTCTTCCCTGCTGCGAAAGAGCGAATGATCAAAGCTTTGCTGAGGAAGCAGCAGCGAAGTGCGGTCCGCGCCAAGCTGAAAACCTCTGCGAAAGCATGGCAGTCTCTGGGAAATCAGAGTCGGTTCTGTGGGCTGCTTTTGTTGCTTGCCTTAGCCTAGTATTCGCAGCACGATGGGAGAAACCCGCATAGAGCGAAAGCCTCTTTGCCGGGGCATCCCCTCTGGGAAAGCACAGCATTCTTTGTGAAATCAGAGTCGGGTCTGTGGGATGCTGCCTGCCGCTTGCCGGAGCTAGTCTCCACAGCACGGTGGAATAAACCCGCATGGAGCGAAATCCTCTTTGCCTGGGCATCCGCTCTGCCTGAGAGAGAAGCGCGGTGGTGCCTGTGGAAAGAGCCTTAAGGAAAGGGACACATCTGTCACTGTAGAGCGAAGGAAGCCTGGCTGCTAAGGAGACACGAGGGGAAGATGAGGGCAGGGGAAAGGGCTCCACTCTGAGGAAGGTGTGTGGGCAGAAAGCATGCCTGTCCTGAGCCTTTGGGCCCAAGGAGACAGCAGCTCCTTGGCCACCTGACCGTGGTGGAGCCATGGGCTTGCCCCCAGGCGCCTACCCTAAACTCGAGAAACAACTCCCAGAAAAACCTGGCCATCAGATGCCGTCTTCCTCCAGGATGTAGAAGCTTGGAGGAGGCACGGGGTTTAAGGGGAAGGAGTGGGGACAGTCCCCCAAAGCTCCCTATTCAGTGCACGGGCGGTGTGCAGGGATCCTGTCACCTCTGCTTTCCTGTGGGAGAAGCACAAGCCTAGTCCGCGAGTCGGCCTGAGCGCCAGAGTAAAAGGCCAAGCCATGCCTACACCGGGAGATGGTAGTGTGCATAGAGTGCCATCCTAGGCTAAGCGCGCTACTGCACGATTGTGATTGTGTCTGCTTAGTTCGGCCTGGCAGGGTGAACCCAGGACGCGAACATGGAGCCAGGGAAAGCAAGGCACCAGCTCTCCCGCAGGTCTTCTTCCCTGACGCGACAGAAGCCTTGCTGAGGAAGCAGTGGCGAAGTGCTGTTTGCTCCAAATCAAAGCCTCTGCGAAAGCACAGCATTCCCCGAGAAATGTTTTGGGGGCTGCTGCTGCGTGCCTGAGCCCAGTCTCGCGATGGGAGAAACCCGCATACAGCGAAAGACCCTTTGCCTGGGCATCTCCCCTAGGAAAGCACAGCATTCGTTGGGAAATCAGAGTTGGGTTTGGGGAGGCTTCTGCTGCTTGCCTAAGCGAGTATCTGCAGCATGTTGGAAGATACCCGCATGGAGCGAAATCCTCTTTGCCCTAGCATCCTTTCTGCCTGAGAGAGAAGCATGGTTGCTCACGTCTGTCACCGCACTCCCCAGGAGCAAGTGTGGGGAAGGCACAGCACGCCGCCCCCGGGGAAGAGAAGGAGCCCTTAGCCTTGGGGTCGGGAAATGCTCGGGAACAGGATAGCCTGCCACGGCACGAAATGCAGGCCGGTGGCCAGACATGTGTCACCCGTTCCCTGTGCGGAGAGATGGAAGCCTGGCTGCTAAGGAGACATGAGGGGACGACTAGGGCAGGGGCGCCTGCTCCACTCTGAGGAAGGAGTGTGGGCAGAAGGCAGGCCTGTCCTGTGCCTCTGTTACCAAGGGGACAGCATCTCCTTAGCCACCTGTCCCAAGGGCAGACTTGGGCTTGCCACCAGGTGCCATACCTGGAACTTGCAGAAACAACCCCATGGAGAAACGGTCAGTCAGATGCCATCTTCCACCAAGATGTGGCAGCATTGTGGGTGGCAGGGGGTGTGCCGGGGAAAGAGTGGAGACAGTCCCCACCGTTCCCCATCCCAGTGCTCGGGCACTGTGCAGGGATCCTGTCGCCTCTTCTCTCCTGTGGTGAAGGCACTGGCCTTGACCCCGAGTCTGCCTGAGCGCCGGAGCAAAAGGCAAAGCCTTACCTACGCCAGGAGATGGTAATAGGCATAGAGTGCCATGCTAGGCCATGCACGCTGCTGCAGGGTTGTGACTGTGTCTGCTTAGTTCGGCTTAGCAAGGTGAACCCCGGGCGCGAACTTGGAGCCCGGGAAAGCAAGGCCCAAGAGGCACCAGCTCTCCCGCGGCTCTTCTTTCCTGCCGCGACAGATCAAACGACCAAAGCCTTGCTGAGGAAGCAGCAGGCTGAGCGAAGTGCGGTTCGCGCCAAGCTGAAAACCTCTGCGAAAGCATGGCAGTCTCTGGGAAATCAGAGTCGGTTCTGTGGGCTGCTTTTGTTGCTTGCCTTAGCCTAGTATTCGCAGCACGATGGGAAAAACCCGCATAGAGCGAAAGCCTCTTTGCCGGGGCATCCCCTCTGGGAAAGCACAGCATTCTTTGGGAAATCAGAGTCGGGTCTGTGGGATGCTGCCTGCTGCTTGCCGGAGCTAGTCTCCACACCACGGTGGAATAAACCCGCATGGAGCGAAATCCTCTTTGCCTGGGCATCCGCTCTGCCTAAGAGAGAAGCGCGGTGGTGCCTGTGGAAAGAGCCTTAAGGAAAGGGACACATCTGTCACTGCAGAGCGAAGGAAGCCTGGCTGCTAAGGAGACACGAGGGGAAGATTAGGGCAGGGGAAAGGGCTCCACTCTGAGGAAGGTGTCTGGGCAGAAAGCATGCCTGTCCTGAGCCTTTGGGCCCAAGGAGACAGCAGCGCGTTGGCCACCTGACCGTGGTGGAGCCATGGGCTTGTTACCAGGCGCCTATCCTAAACTCGAGAAACAACTCCCAGAAAGACCTGGCCATCAGATGCCGTCTTCCTCCAGTATGTAGAAGCTTGGAGGAGGCACGGGGTTTAAGGGGAAGGAGTGGGGACAGTCCCCCAAAGCTCCCTATTCAGTGCACGGGCGGTGTGCAGGGATCCTGTCACCTCTCCTTTCCTGTGGGGAAAGCGCAGGCCTAGTCCGCGAGTCGCCCTGAGC
This sequence comes from Mustela nivalis, assembly GCF_964662115.1. NCBI lineage: Eukaryota > Metazoa > Chordata > Mammalia > Carnivora > Mustelidae > Mustela > Mustela nivalis. The sequence continues at coordinate 76,709,615 of NC_139040.1, forward strand.
GCCAGAGTAAAAGGCCAAGCGATTCCTACACCGGGAGATGTTAGTGTGCATAGAGTGCCATCCTAGGCTAAGCGCGCTACTGCACGGTTGTGACTGTGTCTGCTTAGTTCGGCCTGGCAGGGTGAACCCAGGACGCGAACATGGAGCCCGGGAAAGCGAGGCCCAAGAGGCACCAGCTCTCCCGCAGCTCTTCTTCCCTGATGCGACTGAAACCTTGCTGAGGAAGCAGCGGCGAAGTGCTGTTCGCTCCAAACCAAAGCCTCTGCGAAAGCACAGCATTCGCTGAGAAAAGTTGTGCGGGCTGCTGCTGCTTGCCTGAGCCCAGTCTCGCGGTGGGAGAAACCCGCATACAGCCAAAGCCTCTTTGCCTGGGCATCTCCCTTACGAAAGCACAGCATTCGTTGGGAAATCAGAGTTGGGTTTGGGGATGCTGCTGCTGCTTGCCTGAGCGAGTCTCGGCAACATGGTGGAAGATACCCGCATGGCGCGAAATCCTCTTTGCCCTAGCATCCTTTCTGCCTGAGAGAGAACCATGGTTGCACACGTCTGTCACCGCGCTCCCCAGAGCAATTTTGGGGAAGGCACAGCACGCCGTCCCCGGGGAAGAGAAGGATCCCTTGGCCTTGGGGTCTGGAAACGCTCGGGAAGCAGTATAGCCTGCCGAGGCACGAACAGCAGGCCATGAGAAGACAAGTGTCCTCTGCTCCCTGTGCGGAGAGATTGAAGCCTGGCTGCTAAGGAGACATGAGGGGACGACAAGGGCATGGGTGAGTGCTCCACTCTGAGGAAGGAGTGTGGGCAGAAGGCAGGCCTGTCCTGTGCCTCTGTTACCAAGGGGACAGCATCTCCTTGGCCACCTGTCCCAAGGGCAGACTTGGGCTTGCCACCAGATGCCATACCCGGAACTCGCAGAAACATCCCCATGGAGAAACGTGCAGTCATTGCCGTCTTCCACCAAGATGTGGCAGCATTGTGGGTGGCGGGGGGTGTGCCGGGGAAAGAGTGGAGACAGTCCCCACCGTTCCCCATCCCTGTGCTCGGGCACTGTACAGGGATCCTGTCGCCTCTTCTCTCCTGTGGTGAAGGCACTGGCCTTGACCCCGAGTCTGCCCGAGCGCCGGAGCAAAAGGCAAAACCTTACCTACGCCAGGAGATGGTAATAGGCATAGAGTGCCATGCTAGGCCACGCACGCTGCAACAGGGTTGTGACTGTGTCTGCTTAGTTCGGCTTAGCAAGGTGAACCCCGGGCGCGAACTTGGAGCCCGGGAAAGCAAGGCCCAAGAGGCACCAGCTCTCCCGCGGCTCTTCTTTCCTGCCGCGACAGAGCGAACGACCAAAGCCTTGCTGAGGAAGCAGCAGGCTGAGCGAAGTGCGGTTCGCGCCAAGCTGAAAACCTCTGCGAAAGCATGGCAGTCGCTGGGAAATCAGAGTCGGTTCTGTGGGCTGCTTCTGTTGCTTGCCTTAGCCTAGTATTCGCAGCACAATGGGAGAAACCCGCATAGAGCGAAAGCCTCTTTGCCAGGGCATCCCCTCTGGGAAAGCACAGCATTCTTTGTGAAATCAGAGTCGGGTCTGTGGGATGCTGCCTGCCGCTTGCCGGAGCTAGTCTCCACCCCACGGTGGAATAAACCCGCATGGAGCGAAATCCTCTTTGCCTGGGCATCCGCTCTGCCTGAGAGAGAAGCGCAGTTTTGCCTGTGGAAAGAGCCTTAAGGAAAGGGACACATCTGTCACTGCGGATGAAGGAAGCCTGGCTGCTAAGGAGACACGAGGGGAAGATTAGGGCAGGGGAAAGGGCTCCACTCTGAGGAAGGAGTCTGGGCAGAAAGCATGCCTGTCCTGAGCCTTTGGGCCCAAGGAGATAGCAGCTCCTTGGCCACCTGACCGTGGTGGAGCCATGGGCTTGCCACCAGGCGCCTACCCTAAACTCAAGAAACAACTCCCAGAAAGACCTGGCCATCAGATGCCGTCTTCCTCCAGTATGTAGAAGCTTGGAGGAGGCACGGGGTTTAAGGGGAAGGAGTGGGGACAGTCCCCCAAAGCTCCCTATTCAGTGCACGGGCGGTGTGCAGGGATCCTGTCACCTCTCCTTTCCTGTGGGGAAAGCGCAGGCCTAGTCCGCGAGTCGCCCTGAGCGCCAGAGTAAAAGGCCAAGCGATTCCTACACCGGGAGATGTTAGTGTGCATAGAGTGCCATCCTAGGCTAAGCGCGCTACTGCACGGTTGTGACTGTGTCTGCTTAGTTCGGCCTGGCAGGGTGAACCCAGGACGCGAACATGGAGCCCGGGAAAGCGAGGCCCAAGAGGCACCAGCTCTCCCGCAGCTCTTCTTCCCTGATGCGACTGAAACCTTGCTGAGGAAGCAGCGGCGAAGTGCTGTTCGCTCCAAACCAAAGCCTCTGCGAAAGCACAGCATTCGCTGAGAAAAGTTGTGCGGGCTGCTGCTGCTTGCCTGAGCCCAGTCTCGCGGTGGGAGAAACCCGCATACAGCCAAAGCCTCTTTGCCTGGGCATCTCCCTTACGAAAGCACAGCATTCGTTGGGAAATCAGAGTTGGGTTTGGGGATGCTGCTGCTGCTTGCCTGAGCGAGTCTCGGCAACATGGTGGAAGATACCCGCATGGCGCGAAATCCTCTTTGCCCTAGCATCCTTTCTGCCTGAGAGAGAACCATGGTTGCACACGTCTGTCACCGCGCTCCCCAGAGCAATTTTGGGGAAGGCACAGCACGCCGTCCCCGGGGAAGAGAAGGATCCCTTGGCCTTGGGGTCTGGAAACGCTCGGGAAGCAGTATAGCCTGCCGAGGCACGAACAGCAGGCCATGAGAAGACAAGTGTCCTCTGCTCCCTGTGCGGAGAGATTGAAGCCTGGCTGCTAAGGAGACATGAGGGGACGACAAGGGCATGGGTGAGTGCTCCACTCTGAGGAAGGAGTGTGGGCAGAAGGCAGGCCTGTCCTGTGCCTCTGTTACCAAGGGGACAGCATCTCCTTGGCCACCTGTCCCAAGGGCAGACTTGGGCTTGCCACCAGATGCCATACCCGGAACTCGCAGAAACATCCCCATGGAGAAACGTGCAGTCATTGCCGTCTTCCACCAAGATGTGGCAGCATTGTGGGTGGCGGGGGGTGTGCCGGGGAAAGAGTGGAGACAGTCCCCACCGTTCCCCATCCCTGTGCTCGGGCACTGTACAGGGATCCTGTCGCCTCTTCTCTCCTGTGGTGAAGGCACTGGCCTTGACCCCGAGTCTGCCCGAGCGCCGGAGCAAAAGGCAAAACCTTACCTACGCCAGGAGATGGTAATAGGCATAGAGTGCCATGCTAGGCCACGCACGCTGCAACAGGGTTGTGACTGTGTCTGCTTAGTTCGGCTTAGCAAGGTGAACCCCGGGCGCGAACTTGGAGCCCGGGAAAGCAAGGCCCAAGAGGCACCAGCTCTCCCGCGGCTCTTCTTTCCTGCCGCGACAGAGCGAACGACCAAAGCCTTGCTGAGGAAGCAGCAGGCTGAGCGAAGTGCGGTTCGCGCCAAGCTGAAAACCTCTGCGAAAGCATGGCAGTCGCTGGGAAATCAGAGTCGGTTCTGTGGGCTGCTTCTGTTGCTTGCCTTAGCCTAGTATTCGCAGCACAATGGGAGAAACCCGCATAGAGCGAAAGCCTCTTTGCCAGGGCATCCCCTCTGGGAAAGCACAGCATTCTTTGTGAAATCAGAGTCGGGTCTGTGGGATGCTGCCTGCCGCTTGCCGGAGCTAGTCTCCACCCCACGGTGGAATAAACCCGCATGGAGCGAAATCCTCTTTGCCTGGGCATCCGCTCTGCCTGAGAGAGAAGCGCAGTTTTGCCTGTGGAAAGAGCCTTAAGGAAAGGGACACATCTGTCACTGCGGATGAAGGAAGCCTGGCTGCTAAGGAGACACGAGGGGAAGATTAGGGCAGGGGAAAGGGCTCCACTCTGAGGAAGGAGTCTGGGCAGAAAGCATGCCTGTCCTGAGCCTTTGGGCCCAAGGAGATAGCAGCTCCTTGGCCACCTGACCGTGGTGGAGCCATGGGCTTGCCACCAGGCGCCTACCCTAAACTCGAGAAACAACTCCCAGAAAGACCTGGCCATCAGATGCCGTCTTCCTCCAGGATGTAGAAGCTTGGAGGAGGCACGGGGTTTAAGGGGAAAGAGTGGGGACAGTCCCCCAAAGCTCCCTATTCAGTGCACGGGCGGTGTGCAGGGATCCTGTCACCTCTCCTTTCCTGTGGGGAAAGCGCAGGCCTAGTCCGCGAGTCGGCCTGAGAGCCAGAGTAAAAGGCCAAGCGATTCCTACACCGGGAGATGGTAGTGTGCATAGAGTGCCATCCTAGGCTAAGCGCGCTACTGCACGGTTGTGACTGTGTCTGCTTAGTTCGGCCTGGCAGGGTGAACCCAGGACGCGAACATGGAGCCCGGGAAAGCGAGGCCCAAGAGGCACCAGCTCTCCCGCAGCTCTTCTTCCCTGATGCGACTGAAACCTTGCTGAGGAAGCAGCGGCGAAGTGCTGTTCGCTCCAAACCAAAGCCTCTGCGAAAGCACAGCATTCGCTGAGAAAAGTTGTGCGGGCTGCTGCTGCTTGCCTGAGCCCAGTCTCGCGGTGGGAGAAACCCGCATACAGCCAAAGCCTCTTTGCCTGGGCATCTCCCTTACGAAAGCACAGCATTCGTTGGGAAATCAGAGTTGGGTTTGGGGATGCTGCTGCTGCTTGCCTGAGCGAGTCTCGGCAACATGGTGGAAGATACCCGCATGGCGCGAAATCCTCTTTGCCCTAGCATCCTTTCTGCCTGAGAGAGAACCATGGTTGCACACGTCTGTCACCGCGCTCCCCAGAGCAATTTTGGGGAAGGCACAGCACGCCGTCCCCGGGGAAGAGAAGGATCCCTTGGCCTTGGGGTCTGGAAACGCTCGGGAAGCAGTATAGCCTGCCGAGGCACGAACAGCAGGCCATGAGAAGACAAGTGTCCTCTGCTCCCTGTGCGGAGAGATTGAAGCCTGGCTGCTAAGGAGACATGAGGGGACGACAAGGGCATGGGTGAGTGCTCCACTCTGAGGAAGGAGTGTGGGCAGAAGGCAGGCCTGTCCTGTGCCTCTGTTACCAAGGGGACAGCATCTCCTTGGCCACCTGTCCCAAGGGCAGACTTGGGCTTGCCACCAGATGCCATACCCGGAACTCGCAGAAACATCCCCATGGAGAAACGTGCAGTCATTGCCGTCTTCCACCAAGATGTGGCAGCATTGTGGGTGGCGGGGGGTGTGCCGGGGAAAGAGTGGAGACAGTCCCCACCGTTCCCCATCCCTGTGCTCGGGCACTGTACAGGGATCCTGTCGCCTCTTCTCTCCTGTGGTGAAGGCACTGGCCTTGACCCCGAGTCTGCCCGAGCGCCGGAGCAAAAGGCAAAACCTTACCTACGCCAGGAGATGGTAATAGGCATAGAGTGCCATGCTAGGCCACGCACGCTGCAACAGGGTTGTGACTGTGTCTGCTTAGTTCGGCTTAGCAAGGTGAACCCCGGGCGCGAACTTGGAGCCCGGGAAAGCAAGGCCCAAGAGGCACCAGCTCTCCCGCGGCTCTTCTTTCCTGCCGCGACAGAGCGAACGACCAAAGCCTTGCTGAGGAAGCAGCAGGCTGAGCGAAGTGCGGTTCGCGCCAAGCTGAAAACCTCTGCGAAAGCATGGCAGTCGCTGGGAAATCAGAGTCGGTTCTGTGGGCTGCTTCTGTTGCTTGCCTTAGCCTAGTATTCGCAGCACAATGGGAGAAACCCGCATAGAGCGAAAGCCTCTTTGCCAGGGCATCCCCTCTGGGAAAGCACAGCATTCTTTGTGAAATCAGAGTCGGGTCTGTGGGATGCTGCCTGCCGCTTGCCGGAGCTAGTCTCCACCCCACGGTGGAATAAACCCGCATGGAGCGAAATCCTCTTTGCCTGGGCATCCGCTCTGCCTGAGAGAGAAGCGCAGTTTTGCCTGTGGAAAGAGCCTTAAGGAAAGGGACACATCTGTCACTGCGGATGAAGGAAGCCTGGCTGCTAAGGAGACACGAGGGGAAGATTAGGGCAGGGGAAAGGGCTCCACTCTGAGGAAGGAGTCTGGGCAGAAAGCATGCCTGTCCTGAGCCTTTGGGCCCAAGGAGATAGCAGCTCCTTGGCCACCTGACCGTGGTGGAGCCATGGGCTTGCCACCAGGCGCCTACCCTAAACTCGAGAAACAACTCCCAGAAAGACCTGGCCATCAGATGCCGTCTTCCTCCAGGATGTAGAAGCTTGGAGGAGGCACGGGGTTTAAGGGGAAAGAGTGGGGACAGTCCCCCAAAGCTCCCTATTCAGTGCACGGGCGGTGTGCAGGGATCCTGTCACCTCTCCTTTCCTGTGGGGAAAGCGCAGGCCTAGTCCGCGAGTCGGCCTGAGAGCCAGAGTAAAAGGCCAAGCGATTCCTACACCGGGAGATGGTAGTGTGCATAGAGTGCCATCCTAGGCTAAGCGCGCTACTGCACGGTTGTGACTGTGTCTGCTTAGTTCGGCCTGGCAGGGTGAACCCAGGACGCGAACATGGAGCCCGGGAAAGCGAGGCCCAAGAGGCACCAGCTCTCCCGCAGCTCTTCTTCCCTGATGCGACTGAAACCTTGCTGAGGAAGCAGCGGCGAAGTGCTGTTCGCTCCAAACCAAAGCCTCTGCGAAAGCACAGCATTCGCTGAGAAAAGTTGTGCGGGCTGCTGCTGCTTGCCTGAGCCCAGTCTCGCGGTGGGAGAAACCCGCATACAGCCAAAGCCTCTTTGCCTGGGCATCTCCCTTACGAAAGCACAGCATTCGTTGGGAAATCAGAGTTGGGTTTGGGGATGCTGCTGCTGCTTGCCTGAGCGAGTCTCGGCAACATGGTGGAAGATACCCGCATGGCGCGAAATCCTCTTTGCCCTAGCATCCTTTCTGCCTGAGAGAGAACCATGGTTGCACACGTCTGTCACCGCGCTCCCCAGAGCAATTTTGGGGAAGGCACAGCACGCCGTCCCCGGGGAAGAGAAGGATCCCTTGGCCTTGGGGTCTGGAAACGCTCGGGAAGCAGTATAGCCTGCCGAGGCACGAACAGCAGGCCATGAGAAGACAAGTGTCCTCTGCTCCCTGTGCGGAGAGATTGAAGCCTGGCTGCTAAGGAGACATGAGGGGACGACAAGGGCATGGGTGAGTGCTCCACTCTGAGGAAGGAGTGTGGGCAGAAGGCAGGCCTGTCCTGTGCCTCTGTTACCAAGGGGACAGCATCTCCTTGGCCACCTGTCCCAAGGGCAGACTTGGGCTTGCCACCAGATGCCATACCCGGAACTCGCAGAAACATCCCCATGGAGAAACGTGCAGTCATTGCCGTCTTCCACCAAGATGTGGCAGCATTGTGGGTGGCGGGGGGTGTGCCGGGGAAAGAGTGGAGACAGTCCCCACCGTTCCCCATCCCTGTGCTCGGGCACTGTACAGGGATCCTGTCGCCTCTTCTCTCCTGTGGTGAAGGCACTGGCCTTGACCCCGAGTCTGCCCGAGCGCCGGAGCAAAAGGCAAAACCTTACCTACGCCAGGAGATGGTAATAGGCATAGAGTGCCATGCTAGGCCACGCACGCTGCAACAGGGTTGTGACTGTGTCTGCTTAGTTCGGCTTAGCAAGGTGAACCCCGGGCGCGAACTTGGAGCCCGGGAAAGCAAGGCCCAAGAGGCACCAGCTCTCCCGCGGCTCTTCTTTCCTGCCGCGACAGAGCGAACGACCAAAGCCTTGCTGAGGAAGCAGCAGGCTGAGCGAAGTGCGGTTCGCGCCAAGCTGAAAACCTCTGCGAAAGCATGGCAGTCGCTGGGAAATCAGAGTCGGTTCTGTGGGCTGCTTCTGTTGCTTGCCTTAGCCTAGTATTCGCAGCACAATGGGAGAAACCCGCATAGAGCGAAAGCCTCTTTGCCAGGGCATCCCCTCTGGGAAAGCACAGCATTCTTTGTGAAATCAGAGTCGGGTCTGTGGGATGCTGCCTGCCGCTTGCCGGAGCTAGTCTCCACCCCACGGTGGAATAAACCCGCATGGAGCGAAATCCTCTTTGCCTGGGCATCCGCTCTGCCTGAGAGAGAAGCGCAGTTTTGCCTGTGGAAAGAGCCTTAAGGAAAGGGACACATCTGTCACTGCGGATGAAGGAAGCCTGGCTGCTAAGGAGACACGAGGGGAAGATTAGGGCAGGGGAAAGGGCTCCACTCTGAGGAAGGAGTCTGGGCAGAAAGCATGCCTGTCCTGAGCCTTTGGGCCCAAGGAGATAGCAGCTCCTTGGCCACCTGACCGTGGTGGAGCCATGGGCTTGCCACCAGGCGCCTACCCTAAACTCGAGAAACAACTCCCAGAAAGACCTGGCCATCAGATGCCGTCTTCCTCCAGGATGTAGAAGCTTGGAGGAGGCACGGGGTTTAAGGGGAAAGAGTGGGGACAGTCCCCCAAAGCTCCCTATTCAGTGCACGGGCGGTGTGCAGGGATCCTGTCACCTCTCCTTTCCTGTGGGGAAAGCGCAGGCCTAGTCCGCGAGTCGGCCTGAGAGCCAGAGTAAAAGGCCAAGCGATTCCTACACCGGGAGATGGTAGTGTGCATAGAGTGCCATCCTAGGCTAAGCGCGCTACTGCACGGTTGTGACTGTGTCTGCTTAGTTCGGCCTGGCAGGGTGAACCCAGGACGCGAACATGAAGCCAGGGAACGCGAGGACCAAGAGGCACCAGCTCTCCCGCAGCTCTTCTTCCCTGACGCGACAGAAGCCTTGCTGAGGAAGCAGTGGCGAAGTGCTGTTTGCTCCAAACCAAAGCCTCTGCGAAAGCAAAGCATTCCCCGAGAAATGTTTTGGGGGCTGCTGCTGCGTGCCTGAGCCCAGTCTCGCGGTGGGAGAAACCCGCATACAGCGAAAGCCCCTTTGCCTGGGCATCGTTGGGAAATCAGAGTTGGGTTTGGTGACGCTGCTGCTGCTTGCCTAAGCGAGTCTCCGCAGCATGTTGGAAGATACCCTCATGGAGCGAAATCCTCTTTGCCCTAGCATCCTTTCTGCCTGAGAGAGAAGCATGGTTGTTCACGTCTGTCACCGCGCTCCCCAGGAGCAAGTGTGGGGAAGGCACAGCACGCCGCCCCCGGGGAAGAGAAGGAGCCTTTGGCCTTGGAGTCAGGAAAATCTCGGGAACAGGATAGCCTGCCGCAACACGAAATGCAGGCCGGTGGCCAGACATGTGTCACCCGTTCCCTGTGCGGAGAGATGTAAGCCTGGCTGTTAAGGAGACATGAGGGGACGACTAGGGCAGGGGCGCCTGCTCCACTCTGAGGAAGGAGTGTGGGCAGAAGGCAGGCCTGTCCTGTGCCTCTGTTACCAAGGGGACAGCATCTCCTTGGCCACCTGTCCCAAGGGAAGACTTGGGCTTGCCACCAGGGGCCATACCTGGAACTTGCAGAAACAACCCCATGGAGAAACGGTCAGTCAGATGCCATCTTCCACCAAGATGTGGCAGCATTGTGGGTGACAGGGGGGTGCGGCGGGGAAGGAGTGGAGACAGTCTTCCACAATTCCCCATCCCAGTGTCCGGGCCGTGTGCAGGGATCCTGTTGCCTCCTCTCTCCTGTGGTGAAGGCACTGACCTAGAACCCGAGTCTGCCCGAGCGCCGGAGCAAAAGGCAAAGCCTTACCTAGGCCAGGAGATGGAATTAGGCATAGCGTGCCATGCTAGGCCACGCACGCTGCTGCAGGGTTGTGGCTGTGTCTGCCTAGTTCGGCTTAGCAAGGTGAACCCCGGGCGCAAACATGGAGCCCGTGAACGCAAGGCCCAAGAGGCACCAGCGATCCCGCGTCTCTTCTTCCCTGCTGCGAAAGAGCGAATGATCAAAGCTTTGCTGAGGAAGCAGCAGCGAAGTGCGGTCCGCGCCAAGCTGAAAACCTCTGCGAAAGCATGGCAGTCTCTGGGAAATCAGAGTCGGTTGTGGACTGCTTTTGTTGCTTGCCTTAGCCTAGTATTCGCAGCACGATGGGAGAAACCCGCATAGAGCGAAAGCCTCTTTGCCGGGGCATCCCCTCTGGGAAAGCACAGCATTCTTTGTGAAATCAGAGTCGGGTCTGTGGGATGCTGCCTGCCGCTTGCCGGAGCTAGTCTCCACAGCACGGTGGAATAAACCCGCATGGAGCGAAATCCTCTTTGCCTGGGCATCCGCTCTGCCTGAGAGAGAAGCGCGGTTTTGCCTGTGGAAAGAGCCTTAAGGAAATGGACACATCTGTCACTGTAGAGCGAAGGAAGCCTGGCTGCTAAGGAGACACGAGGGGAAGATGAGGGCAGGGGAAAGGGCTCCACTCTGAGGAAGGTGTCTGGGCAGAAAGCATGCCTGTCCTGAGCCTTTGGGCCCAAGGAGACAGCAGCTCCTTGGCCACCTGACCGTGGTGGAGCCATGGGCTTGCCACCAGGCGCCTACCCTAAACTCGAGAAACAACTCCCCGAAAGACCTGGCCATCAGATGCCGTCTTCCTCCAGGATGTAGAAGCTTGGAGGAGGCACGGGGTTTAAGGGGAAAGAGTGGGGACAGTCCCCCAAAGCTCCCTATTCAGTGCACGGGCGGTGTGCAGGGATCCTGTCACCTCTCCTTTCCTGTGGGGAAAGCGCAGGCCTAGTCCGCGAGTCGGCCTGAGAGCCAGAGTAAAAGGCCAAGCGATTCCTACACCGGGAGATGGTAGTGTGCATAGAGTGCCATCCTAGGCTAAGCGCGCTACTGCACGGTTGTGACTGTGTCTGCTTAGTTCGGCCTGGCAGGGTGAACCCAGGACGCGAACATGAAGCCAGGGAACGCGAGGACCAAGAGGCACCAGCTCTCCCGCAGCTCTTCTTCCCTGACGCGACAGAAGCCTTGCTGAGGAAGCAGTGGCGAAGTGCTGTTTGCTCCAAACCAAAGCCTCTGCGAAAGCAAAGCATTCCCCGAGAAATGTTTTGGGGGCTGCTGCTGCGTGCCTGAGCCAGTCTCGCGGTGGGTGAAACCCGCATACAGCGAAAGCCCCTTTGCCTGGGCATCTCCCCTAGGAAAGCACAGCATTCTTTGGGAAATCAGAGTTGGGTTTGGGGACGCTGCTGCTGCTTGCCTAAGCGAGTCTCCGCAGCATGTTGGAAGATACCTTCATGGAGCGAAATCCTCTTTGCCCTAGCATCCTTTCTGCCTGAGAGAGAAGCATGGTTGTTCACGTCTGTCACCGCGCTCCCCAGGAGCAAGTGTGGGGAAGGCACAGCACGCCGCCCCCGGGGAAGAGAAGGAGCCTTTGGCCTTGGAGTCAGGAAAATCTCGGGAACAGGATAGCCTGCCGCAACACGAAATGCAGGCCGGTGGCCAGACATGTGTCACCCGTTCCCTGTGCGGAGAGATGTAAGCCTGGCTGTTAAGGAGACATGAGGGGACGACTAGGGCAGGGGCGCCTGCTCCACTCTGAGGAAGGAGTGTGGGCAGAAGGCAGGCCTGTCCTGTGCCTCTGTTACCAAGGGGACAGCATCTCCTTAGCCACCTGTCCCAAGGGCAGACTTGGGCTTGCCACCAGGTGCCATACCTGGAACTTGCAGAAACAACCCCATGGAGAAACGGTCAGTCAGATGCCATCTTCCACCAAGATGTGGCAGCATTGTGGGTGGCAGGGGGTGTGCCGGGGAAAGAGTGGAGACAGTCCCCACCGTTCCCCATCCCAGTGCTCGGGCACTGTGCAGGGATCCTGTCGCCTCTTCTCTCCTGTGGTGAAGGCACTGGCCTTGACCCCGAGTCTGCCTGAGCGCCGGAGCAAAAGGCAAAGCCTTACCTACGCCAGGAGATGGTAATAGGCATAGAGTGCCATGCTAGGCCATGCACGCTGCTGCAGGGTTGTGACTGTGTCTGCTTAGTTCGGCTTAGCAAGGTGAACCCCGGGCGCGAACTTGGAGCCCGGGAAAGCAAGGCCCAAGAGGCACCAGCTCTCCCGCGGCTCTTCTTTCCTGCCGCGACAGATCAAACGACCAAAGCCTTGCTGAGGAAGCAGCAGGCTGAGCGAAGTGCGGTTCGCGCCAAGCTGAAAACCTCTGCGAAAGCATGGCAGTCTCTGGGAAATCAGAGTCGGTTCTGTGGGCTGCTTTTGTTGCTTGCCTTAGCCTAGTATTCGCAGCACGATGGGAAAAACCCGCATAGAGCGAAAGCCTCTTTGCCGGGGCATCCCCTCTGGGAAAGCACAGCATTCTTTGGGAAATCAGAGTCGGGTCTGTGGGATGCTGCCTGCTGCTTGCCGGAGCTAGTCTCCACACCACGGTGGAATAAACCCGCATGGAGCGAAATCCTCTTTGCCTGGGCATCCGCTCTGCCTAAGAGAGAAGCGCGGTGGTGCCTGTGGAAAGAGCCTTAAGGAAAGGGACACATCTGTCACTGCAGAGCGAAGGAAGCCTGGCTGCTAAGGAGACACGAGGGGAAGATTAGGGCAGGGGAAAGGGCTCCACTCTGAGGAAGGTGTCTGGGCAGAAAGCATGCCTGTCCTGAGCCTTTGGGCCCAAGGAGACAGCAGCGCGTTGGCCACCTGACCGTGGTGGAGCCATGGGCTTGTTACCAGGCGCCTATCCTAAACTCGAGAAACAACTCCCAGAAAGACCTGGCCATCAGATGCCGTCTTCCTCCAGTATGTAGAAGCTTGGAGGAGGCACGGGGTTTAAGGGGAAGGAGTGGGGACAGTCCCCCAAAGCTCCCTATTCAGTGCACGGGCGGTGTGCAGGGATCCTGTCACCTCTCCTTTCCTGTGGGGAAAGCGCAGGCCTAGTCCGCGAGTCGCCCTGAGCGCCAGAGTAAAAGGCCAAGCGATTCCTACACCGGGAGATGTTAGTGTGCATAGAGTGCCATCCTAGGCTAAGCGCGCTACTGCACGGTTGTGACTGTGTCTGCTTAGTTCGGCCTGGCAGGGTGAACCCAGGACGCGAACATGGAGCCCGGGAAAGCGAGGCCCAAGAGGCACCAGCTCTCCCGCAGCTCTTCTTCCCTGATGCGACTGAAACCTTGCTGAGGAAGCAGCGGCGAAGTGCTGTTCGCTCCAAACCAAAGCCTCTGCGAAAGCACAGCATTCGCTGAGAAAAGTTGTGCGGGCTGCTGCTGCTTGCCTGAGCCCAGTCTCGCGGTGGGAGAAACCCGCATACAGCCAAAGCCTCTTTGCCTGGGCATCTCCCTTACGAAAGCACAGCATTCGTTGGGAAATCAGAGTTGGGTTTGGGGATGCTGCTGCTGCTTGCCTGAGCGAGTCTCGGCAACATGGTGGAAGATACCCGCATGGCGCGAAATCCTCTTTGCCCTAGCATCCTTTCTGCCTGAGAGAGAACCATGGTTGCACACGTCTGTCACCGCGCTCCCCAGAGCAATTTTGGGGAAGGCACAGCACGCCGTCCCCGGGGAAGAGAAGGATCCCTTGGCCTTGGGGTCTGGAAACGCTCGGGAAGCAGTATAGCCTGCCGAGGCACGAACAGCAGGCCATGAGAAGACAAGTGTCCTCTGCTCCCTGTGCGGAGAGATTGAAGCCTGGCTGCTAAGGAGACATGAGGGGACGACAAGGGCATGGGTGAGTGCTCCACTCTGAGGAAGGAGTGTGGGCAGAAGGCAGGCCTGTCCTGTGCCTCTGTTACCAAGGGGACAGCATCTCCTTGGCCACCTGTCCCAAGGGCAGACTTGGGCTTGCCACCAGATGCCATACCCGGAACTCGCAGAAACATCCCCATGGAGAAACGTGCAGTCATTGCCGTCTTCCACCAAGATGTGGCAGCATTGTGGGTGGCGGGGGGTGTGCCGGGGAAAGAGTGGAGACAGTCCCCACCGTTCCCCATCCCTGTGCTCGGGCACTGTACAGGGATCCTGTCGCCTCTTCTCTCCTGTGGTGAAGGCACTGGCCTTGACCCCGAGTCTGCCCGAGCGCCGGAGCAAAAGGCAAAACCTTACCTACGCCAGGAGATGGTAATAGGCATAGAGTGCCATGCTAGGCCACGCACGCTGCAACAGGGTTGTGACTGTGTCTGCTTAGTTCGGCTTAGCAAGGTGAACCCCGGGCGCGAACTTGGAGCCCGGGAAAGCAAGGCCCAAGAGGCACCAGCTCTCCCGCGGCTCTTCTTTCCTGCCGCGACAGAGCGAACGACCAAAGCCTTGCTGAGGAAGCAGCAGGCTGAGCGAAGTGCGGTTCGCGCCAAGCTGAAAACCTCTGCGAAAGCATGGCAGTCGCTGGGAAATCAGAGTCGGTTCTGTGGGCTGCTTCTGTTGCTTGCCTTAGCCTAGTATTCGCAGCACAATGGGAGAAACCCGCATAGAGCGAAAGCCTCTTTGCCAGGGCATCCCCTCTGGGAAAGCACAGCATTCTTTGTGAAATCAGAGTCGGGTCTGTGGGATGCTGCCTGCCGCTTGCCGGAGCTAGTCTCCACCCCACGGTGGAATAAACCCGCATGGAGCGAAATCCTCTTTGCCTGGGCATCCGCTCTGCCTGAGAGAGAAGCGCAGTTTTGCCTGTGGAAAGAGCCTTAAGGAAAGGGACACATCTGTCACTGCGGATGAAGGAAGCCTGGCTGCTAAGGAGACACGAGGGGAAGATTAGGGCAGGGGAAAGGGCTCCACTCTGAGGAAGGAGTCTGGGCAGAAAGCATGCCTGTCCTGAGCCTTTGGGCCCAAGGAGATAGCAGCTCCTTGGCCACCTGACCGTGGTGGAGCCATGGGCTTGCCACCAGGCGCCTACCCTAAACTCGAGAAACAACTCCCAGAAAGACCTGGCCATCAGATGCCGTCTTCCTCCAGGATGTAGAAGCTTGGAGGAGGCACGGGGTTTAAGGGGAAAGAGTGGGGACAGTCCCCCAAAGCTCCCTATTCAGTGCACGGGCGGTGTGCAGGGATCCTGTCACCTCTCCTTTCCTGTGGGGAAAGCGCAGGCCTAGTCCGCGAGTCGGCCTGAGAGCCAGAGTAAAAGGCCAAGCGATTCCTACACCGGGAGATGGTAGTGTGCATAGAGTGCCATCCTAGGCTAAGCGCGCTACTGCACGGTTGTGACTGTGTCTGCTTAGTTCGGCCTGGCAGGGTGAACCCAGGACGCGAACATGAAGCCAGGGAACGCGAGGACCAAGAGGCACCAGCTCTCCCGCAGCTCTTCTTCCCTGACGCGACAGAAGCCTTGCTGAGGAAGCAGTGGCGAAGTGCTGTTTGCTCCAAACCAAAGCCTCTGCGAAAGCAAAGCATTCCCCGAGAAATGTTTTGGGGGCTGCTGCTGCGTGCCTGAGCCCAGTCTCGCGGTGGGAGAAACCCGCATACAGCGAAAGCCCCTTTGCCTGGGCATCGTTGGGAAATCAGAGTTGGGTTTGGTGACGCTGCTGCTGCTTGCCTAAGCGAGTCTCCGCAGCATGTTGGAAGATACCCTCATGGAGCAAAATCCTCTTTGCCCTAGCATCCTTTCTGCCTGAGAGAGAAGCATGGTTGTTCACGTCTGTCACCGCGCTCCCCAGGAGCAAGTGTGGGGAAGGCACAGCACGCCGCCCCCGGGGAAGAGAAGGAGCCTTTGGCCTTGGAGTCAGGAAAATCTCGGGAACAGGATAGCCTGCCGCAACACGAAATGCAGGCCGGTGGCCAGACATGTGTCACCCGTTCCCTGTGCGGAGAGATGTAAGCCTGGCTGTTAAGGAGACATGAGGGGACGACTAGGGCAGGGGCGCCTGCTCCACTCTGAGGAAGGAGTGTGGGCAGAAGGCAGGCCTGTCCTGTGCCTCTGTTACCAAGGGGACAGCATCTCCTTGGCCACCTGTCCCAAGGGAAGACTTGGGCTTGCCACCAGGGGCCATACCTGGAACTTGCAGAAACAACCCCATGGAGAAACGGTCAGTCAGATGCCATCTTCCACCAAGATGTGGCAGCATTGTGGGTGACAGGGGGGTGCGGCGGGGAAGGAGTGGAGACAGTCTTCCACAATTCCCCATCCCAGTGTCCGGGCCGTGTGCAGGGATCCTGTTGCCTCCTCTCTCCTGTGGTGAAGGCACTGACCTAGAACCCGAGTCTGCCCGAGCGCCGGAGCAAAAGGCAAAGCCTTACCTAGGCCAGGAGATGGAATTAGGCATAGCGTGCCATGCTAGGCCACGCACGCTGCTGCAGGGTTGTGGCTGTGTCTGCCTAGTTCGGCTTAGCAAGGTGAACCCCGGGCGCAAACATGGAGCCCGTGAACGCAAGGCCCAAGAGGCACCAGCGATCCCGCGTCTCTTCTTCCCTGCTGCGAAAGAGCGAATGATCAAAGCTTTGCTGAGGAAGCAGCAGCGAAGTGCGGTCCGCGCCAAGCTGAAAACCTCTGCGAAAGCATGGCAGTCTCTGGGAAATCAGAGTCGGTTGTGGACTGCTTTTGTTGCTTGCCTTAGCCTAGTATTCGCAGCACGATGGGAGAAACCCGCATAGAGCGAAAGCCTCTTTGCCGGGGCATCCCCTCTGGGAAAGCACAGCATTCTTTGTGAAATCAGAGTCGGGTCTGTGGGATGCTGCCTGCCGCTTGCCGGAGCTAGTCTCCACAGCACGGTGGAATAAACCCGCATGGAGCGAAATCCTCTTTGCCTGGGCATCCGCTCTGCCTGAGAGAGAAGCGCGGTTTTGCCTGTGGAAAGAGCCTTAAGGAAATGGACACATCTGTCACTGTAGAGCGAAGGAAGCCTGGCTGCTAAGGAGACACGAGGGGAAGATGAGGGCAGGGGAAAGGGCTCCACTCTGAGGAAGGTGTCTGGGCAGAAAGCATGCCTGTCCTGAGCCTTTGGGCCCAAGGAGACAGCAGCTCCTTGGCCACCTGACCGTGGTGGAGCCATGGGCTTGCCACCAGGCGCCTACCCTAAACTCGAGAAACAACTCCCCGAAAGACCTGGCCATCAGATGCCGTCTTCCTCCAGGATGTAGAAGCTTGGAGGAGGCACGGGGTTTAAGGGGAAAGAGTGGGGACAGTCCCCCAAAGCTCCCTATTCAGTGCACGGGCGGTGTGCAGGGATCCTGTCACCTCTCCTTTCCTGTGGGGAAAGCGCAGGCCTAGTCCGCGAGTCGGCCTGAGAGCCAGAGTAAAAGGCCAAGCGATTCCTACACCGGGAGATGGTAGTGTGCATAGAGTGCCATCCTAGGCTAAGCGCGCTACTGCACGGTTGTGACTGTGTCTGCTTAGTTCGGCCTGGCAGGGTGAACCCAGGACGCGAACATGAAGCCAGGGAACGCGAGGACCAAGAGGCACCAGCTCTCCCGCAGCTCTTCTTCCCTGACGCGACAGAAGCCTTGCTGAGGAAGCAGTGGCGAAGTGCTGTTTGCTCCAAACCAAAGCCTCTGCGAAAGCAAAGCATTCCCCGAGAAATGTTTTGGGGGCTGCTGCTGCGTGCCTGAGCCAGTCTCGCGGTGGGTGAAACCCGCATACAGCGAAAGCCCCTTTGCCTGGGCATCTCCCCTAGGAAAGCACAGCATTCATTGGGAAATCAGAGTTGGGTTTGGGGACGCTGCTGCTGCTTGCCTAAGCGAGTCTCCGCAGCATGTTGGAAGATACCTTCATGGAGCGAAATCCTCTTTGCCCTAGCATCCTTTCTGCCTGAGAGAGAAGCATGGTTGTTCACGTCTGTCACCGCGCTCCCCAGGAGCAAGTGTGGGGAAGGCACAGCACGCCGCCCCCGGGGAAGAGAAGGAGCCTTTGGCCTTGGAGTCAGGAAAATCTCGGGAACAGGATAGCCTGCCGCAACACGAAATGCAGGCCGGTGGCCAGACATGTGTCACCCGTTCCCTGTGCGGAGAGATGTAAGCCTGGCTGTTAAGGAGACATGAGGGGACGACTAGGGCAGGGGCGCCTGCTCCACTCTGAGGAAGGAGTGTGGGCAGAAGGCAGGCCTGTCCTGTGCCTCTGTTACCAAGGGGACAGCATCTCCTTGGCCACCTGTCCCAAGGGAAGACTTGGGCTTGCCACCAGGGGCCATACCTGGAACTTGCAGAAACAACCCCATGGAGAAACGGTCAGTCAGATGCCATCTTCCACCAAGATGTGGCAGCATTGTGGGTGACAGGGGGGTGCGGCGGGGAAGGAGTGGAGACAGTCTTCCACAATTCCCCATCCCAGTGTCCGGGCCGTGTGCAGGGATCCTGTTGCCTCCTCTCTCCTGTGGTGAAGGCACTGACCTAGACCCCGAGTCTGCCCGAGCGCCGGAGCAAAAGGCAAAGCCTTACCTAGGCCAGGTTTTGGAATTAGGCATAGCGTGCCATGCTAGGCCACGCACGCTGCTGCAGGGTTGTGGCTGTGTCTGCCTAGTTCGGCTTAGCAAGGTGAACCCCGGGCGCAAACTTGGAGCCCGTGAACGCAAGGCCCAAGAGGCACCAGCGCTCCCGCGTCTCTTCTTCCCTGCTGCGAAAGAGCGAATGATCAAAGCTTTGCTGAGGAAGCAGCAGCGAAGTGCGGTCCGCGCCAAGCTGAAAACCTCTGCGAAAGCATGGCAGTCTCTGGGAAATCAGAGTCGGTTCTGTGGGCTGCTTTTGTTGCTTGCCTTAGCCTAGTATTCGCAGCACGATGGGAAAAACCCGCATAGAGCGAAAGCCTCTTTGCCGGGGCATCCCCTCTGGGAAAGCACAGCATTCTTTGGGAAATCAGAGTCGGGTCTGTGGGATGCTGCCTGCTGCTTGCCGGAGCTAGTCTCCACACCACGGTGGAATAAACCCGCATGGAGCGAAATCCTCTTTGCCTGGGCATCCGCTCTGCCTAAGAGAGAAGCGCGGTGGTGCCTGTGGAAAGAGCCTTAAGGAAAGGGACACATCTGTCACTGCAGAGCGAAGGAAGCCTGGCTGCTAAGGAGACACGAGGGGAAGATTAGGGCAGGGGAAAGGGCTCCACTCTGAGGAAGGAGTCTGGGCAGAAAGCATGCCTGTCCTGAGCCTTTGGGCCCAAGGAGACAGCAGCGCGTTGGCCACCTGACCGTGGTGGAGCCATGGGCTTGCCACCAGGCGCCTATCCTAAACTCGAGAAACAACTCCCAGAAAGACCTGGCCATCAGATGCCGTCTTCATCCAGTATGTAGAAGCTTGGAGGAGGCACGGGGTTTAAGGGGAAGGAGTGGGGACAGTCCCCCAAAGCTCCCTATTCAGTGCACGGGCGGTGTACAGGGATCCTGTCACCTCTCCTTTCCTGTGGGGAAAGCGCAGGCCTAGTCCGCGAGTCGCCCTGAGCGCCAGAGTAAAAGGCCAAGCGATTCCTACACCGGGAGATGTTAGTGTGCATAGAGTGCCATCCTAGGCTAAGCGCGCTACTGCACGGTTGTGACTGTGTCTGCTTAGTTCGGCCTGGCAGGGTGAACCCAGGACGCGAACATGGAGCCCGGGAAAGCGAGGCCCAAGAGGCACCAGCTCTCCCGCAGCTCTTCTTCCCTGATGCGACTGAAACCTTGCTGAGGAAGCAGTGGCGAAGTGCTGTTCGCTCCAAACCAAAGCCTCTGCGAAAGCACAGCATTCGCTGAGAAAAGTTGTGCGGGCTGCTGCTGCTTGCCTGAGCCCAGTCTCGCGGTGGGAGAAACCCGCATATAGCCAAAGCCTCTTTGCCTGGGCATCTCCCTTACGAAAGCACAGCATTCGTTGGGAAATCAGAGTTGGGTTTGGGGATGCTGCTGCTGCTTGCCTGAGCGAGTCTCGGCAACATGGTGGAAGATACCCGCATGGCGCGAAATCCTCTTTGCCCTAGCATCCTTTCTGCCTGAGAGAGAACCATGGTTGCACACGTCTGTCACCGCGCTCCCCAGAGCAATTTTGGGGAAGGCACAGCACGCCGTCCCCGGGGAAGAGAAGGATCCCTTGGCCTTGGGGTCTGGAAACGCTCGGGAAGCAGTATAGCCTGCCGAGGCACGAACAGCAGGCCATGAGAAGACAAGTGTCCTCTGCTCCCTGTGCGGAGAGATTGAAGCCTGGCTGCTAAGGAGACATGAGGGGACGACAAGGGCATGGGTGAGTGCTCCACTCTGAGGAAGGAGTGTGGGCAGAAGGCAGGCCTGTCCTGTGCCTCTGTTACCAAGGGGACAGCATCTCCTTGGCCACCTGTCCCAAGGGCAGACTTGGGCTTGCCACCAGATGCCATACCCGGAACTCGCAGAAACATCCCCATGGAGAAACGTGCAGTCATTGCCGTCTTCCACCAAGATGTGGCAGCATTGTGGGTGGCAGGGGGTGTGCCGGGGAAAGAGTGGAGACAGTCCCCACCGTTCCCCATCCCTGTGCTCGGGCACTGTACAGGGATCCTGTCGCCTCTTCTCTCCTGTGGTGAAGGCACTGGCCTTGACCCCGAGTCTGCCCGAGCGCCGGAGCAAAAGGCAAAGCCTTACCTACGCCAGGAGATGGTAATAGGCATAGAGTGCCATGCTAGGCCACGCACGCTGCAACAGGGTTGTGACTGTGTCTGCTTAGTTCGGCTTAGCAAGGTGAACCCCGGGCGCGAACTTGGAGCCCGGGAAAGCAAGGCCCAAGAGGCACCAGCTCTCCCGCGGCTCTTCTTTCCTGCCGCGACAGAGCGAACGACCAAAGCCTTGCTGAGGAAGCAGCAGGCTGAGCGAAGTGCGGTTCGCGCCAAGCTGAAAACCTCTGCGAAAGCATGGCAGTCGCTGGGAAATCAGAGTCGGTTCTGTGGGCTGCTTCTGTTGCTTGCCTTAGCCTAGTATTCGCAGCACAATGGGAGAAACCCGCATAGAGCGAAAGCCTCTTTGCCAGGGCATCCCCTCTGGGAAAGCACAGCATTCTTTGTGAAATCAGAGTCGGGTCTGTGGGATGCTGCCTGCCGCTTGCCGGAGCTAGTCTCCACCCCACGGTGGAATAAACCCGCATGGAGCGAAATCCTCTTTGCCTGGGCATCCGCTCTGCCTGAGAGAGAAGCGCAGTTTTGCCTGTGGAAAGAGCCTTAAGGAAAGGGACACATCTGTCACTGCGGATGAAGGAAGCCTGGCTGCTAAGGAGACACGAGGGGAAGATTAGGGCAGGGGAAAGGGCTCCACTCTGAGGAAGGAGTCTGGGCAGAAAGCATGCCTGTCCTGAGCCTTTGGGCCCAAGGAGATAGCAGCTCCTTGGCCACCTGACCGTGGTGGAGCCATGGGCTTGCCACCAGGCGCCTACCCTAAACTCGAGAAACAACTCCCAGAAAGACCTGGCCATCAGATGCCGTCTTCCTCCAGGATGTAGAAGCTTGGAGGAGGCACGGGGTTTAAGGGGAAGGAATGGGGACAGTCCCCCAAAGCTCCCTATTCAGTGCACGGGCGGTGTGCAGGGATCCTGTCACCTCTCCTTTCCTGTGGGGAAAGCGCAGGCCTAGTCCGCGAGTCGGCCTGAGAGCCAGAGTAAAAGGCCAAGCGATTCCTACACCGGGAGATGGTAGTGTGCATAGAGTGCCATCCTAGGCTAAGCGCGCTACTGCACGGTTGTGACTGTGTCTGCTTAGTTCGGCCTGGCAGGGTGAACCCAGGACGCGAACATGAAGCCAGGGAACGCGAGGACCAAGAGGCACCAGCTCTCCCGCAGCTCTTCTTCCCTGACGCGACAGAAGCCTTGCTGAGGAAGCAGTGGCGAAGTGCTGTTTGCTCCAAACCAAAGCCTCTGCGAAAGCAAAGCATTCCCCGAGAAATGTTTTGGGGGCTGCTGCTGCGTGCCTGAGCCCAGTCTCGCGGTGGGAGAAACCCGCATACAGCGAAAGCCCCTTTGCCTGGGCATCGTTGGGAAATCAGAGTTGGGTTTGGTGACGCTGCTGCTGCTTGCCTAAGCGAGTCTCCGCAGCATGTTGGAAGATACCCTCATGGAGCGAAATCCTCTTTGCCCTAGCATCCTTTCTGCCTGAGAGAGAAGCATGGTTGTTCACGTCTGTCACCGCGCTCCCCAGGAGCAAGTGTGGGGAAGGCACAGCACGCCGCCCCCGGGGAAGAGAAGGAGCCTTTGGCCTTGGAGTCAGGAAAATCTCGGGAACAGGATAGCCTGCCGCAACACGAAATGCAGGCCGGTGGCCAGACATGTGTCACCCGTTCCCTGTGCGGAGAGATGTAAGCCTGGCTGTTAAGGAGACATGAGGGGACGACTAGGGCAGGGGCGCCTGCTCCACTCTGAGGAAGGAGTGTGGGCAGAAGGCAGGCCTGTCCTGTGCCTCTGTTACCAAGGGGACAGCATCTCCTTGGCCACCTGTCCCAAGGGAAGACTTGGGCTTGCCACCAGGGGCCATACCTGGAACTTGCAGAAACAACCCCATGGAGAAACGGTCAGTCAGATGCCATCTTCCACCAAGATGTGGCAGCATTGTGGGTGACAGGGGGGTGCGGCGGGGAAGGAGTGGAGACAGTCTTCCACAATTCCCCATCCCAGTGTCCGGGCCATGTGCAGGGATCCTGTTGCCTCCTCTCTCCTGTGGTGAAGGCACTGACCTAGAACCCGAGTCTGCCCGAGCGCCGGAGCAAAAGGCAAAGCCTTACCTAGGCCAGGAGATGGAATTAGGCATAGCGTGCCATGCTAGGCCACGCACGCTGCTGCAGGGTTGTGGCTGTGTCTGCCTAGTTCGGCTTAGCAAGGTGAACCCCGGGCGCAAACATGGAGCCCGTGAACGCAAGGCCCAAGAGGCACCAGCGATCCCGCTTCTCTTCTTCCCTGCTGCGAAAGAGCGAATGATCAAAGCTTTGCTGAGGAAGCAGCAGCGAAGTGCGGTCCGCGCCAAGCTGAAAACCTCTGCGAAAGCATGGCAGTCTCTGGGAAATCAGAGTCGGTTGTGGACTGCTTTTGTTGCTTGCCTTAGCCTAGTATTCGCAGCACGATGGGAGAAACCCGCATAGAGCGAAAGCCTCTTTGCCGGGGCATCCCCTCTGGGAAAGCACAGCATTCTTTGTGAAATCAGAGTCGGGTCTGTGGGATGCTGCCTGCCGCTTGCCGGAGCTAGTCTCCACAGCACGGTGGAATAAACCCGCATGGAGCGAAATCCTCTTTGCCTGGGCATCCGCTCTGCCTGAGAGAGAAGCGCGGTTTTGCCTGTGGAAAGAGCCTTAAGGAAATGGACACATCTGTCACTGTAGAGCGAAGGAAGCCTGGCTGCTAAGGAGACACGAGGGGAAGATGAGGGCAGGGGAAAGGGCTCCACTCTGAGGAAGGTGTCTGGGCAGAAAGCATGCCTGTCCTGAGCCTTTGGGCCCAAGGAGACAGCAGCTCCTTGGCCACCTGACCGTGGTGGAGCCATGGGCTTGCCACCAGGCGCCTACCCTAAACTCGAGAAACAACTCCCAGAAAGACCTGGCCATCAGATGCCGTCTTCCTCCAGGATGTAGAAGCTTGGAGGAGGCACGGGGTTTAAGGGGAAAGAGTGGGGACAGTCCCCCAAAGCTCCCTATTCAGTGCACGGGCGGTGTGCAGGGATCCTGTCACCTCTCCTTTCCTGTGGGGAAAGCGCAGGCCTAGTCCGCGAGTCGGCCTGAGAGCCAGAGTAAAAGGCCAAGCGATTCCTACACCGGGAGATGGTAGTGTGCATAGAGTGCCATCCTAGGCTAAGCGCGCTACTGCACGGTTGTGACTGTGTCTGCTTAGTTCGGCCTGGCAGGGTGAACCCAGGACGCGAACATGAAGCCAGGGAACGCGAGGACCAAGAGGCACCAGCTCTCCCGCAGCTCTTCTTCCCTGACGCGACAGAAGCCTTGCTGAGGAAGCAGTGGCGAAGTGCTGTTTGCTCCAAACCAAAGCCTCTGCGAAAGCAAAGCATTCCCCGAGAAATGTTTTGGGGGCTGCTGCTGCGTGCCTGAGCCAGTCTCGCGGTGGGTGAAACCCGCATACAGCGAAAGCCCCTTTGCCTGGGCATCTCCCCTAGGAAAGCACAGCATTCATTGGGAAATCAGAGTTGGGTTTGGGGACGCTGCTGCTGCTTGCCTAAGCGAGTCTCCGCAGCATGTTGGAAGATACCTTCATGGAGCGAAATCCTCTTTGCCCTAGCATCCTTTCTGCCTGAGAGAGAAGCATGGTTGTTCACGTCTGTCACCGCGCTCCCCAGGAGCAAGTGTGGGGAAGGCACAGCACGCCGCCCCCGGGGAAGAGAAGGAGCCTTTGGCCTTGGAGTCAGGAAAATCTCGGGAACAGGATAGCCTGCCGCAACACGAAATGCAGGCCGGTGGCCAGACATGTGTCACCCGTTCCCTGTGCGGAGAGATGTAAGCCTGGCTGTTAAGGAGACATGAGGGGACGACTAGGGCAGGGGCGCCTGCTCCACTCTGAGGAAGGAGTGTGGGCAGAAGGCAGGCCTGTCCTGTGCCTCTGTTACCAAGGGGACAGCATCTCCTTGGCCACCTGTCCCAAGGGAAGACTTGGGCTTGCCACCAGGGGCCATACCTGGAACTTGCAGAAACAACCCCATGGAGAAACGGTCAGTCAGATGCCATCTTCCACCAAGATGTGGCAGCATTGTGGGTGACAGGGGGGTGCGGCGGGGAAGGAGTGGAGACAGTCTTCCACAATTCCCCATCCCAGTGTCCGGGCCGTGTGCAGGGATCCTGTTGCCTCCTCTCTCCTGTGGTGAAGGCACTGACCTAGAACCCGAGTCTGCCCGAGCGCCGGAGCAAAAGGCAAAGCCTTACCTAGGCCAGGAGATGGAATTAGGCATAGCGTGCCATGCTAGGCCACGCACGCTGCTGCAGGGTTGTGGCTGTGTCTGCCTAGTTCGGCTTAGCAAGGTGAACCCCGGGCGCAAACATGGAGCCCGTGAACGCAAGGCCCAAGAGGCACCAGCGCTCCCGCGTCTCTTCTTCCCTGCTGCGAAAGAGCGAATGATCAAAGCTTTGCTGAGGAAGCAGCAGCGAAGTGCGGTCCGCGCCAAGCTGAAAACCTCTGCGAAAGCATGGCAGTCTCTGGGAAATCAGAGTCGGTTCTGTGGGCTGCTTTTGTTGCTTGCCTTAGCCTAGTATGCGCAGCACGATGGGAGAAACCCGCATAGAGCGAAAGCCTCTTTGCCGGGGCATCCCCTCTGGGAAAGCACAGCATTCTTTGTGAAATCAGAGTCGGGTCTGTGGGATGCTGCCTGCCGCTTGCCGGAGCTAGTCTCCACAGCACGGTGGAATAAACCCGCATGGAGCGAAATCCTCTTTGCCTGGGCATCCGCTCTGCCTGAGAGAGAAGCGCGGTTTTGCCTGTGGAAGAGCCTTAAGGAAAGGGACACATCTGTCACTGCAGAGCTAAGGAAGCCTGGCTGCTAAGGAGACACGAGGGGAAGATGAGGGCAGGGGAAAGGGCTCCACTCTGAGGAAGGTGTCTGGGCAGAAAGCATGCCTGTCCTGAGCCTTTGGGCCCAAGGAGACAGCAGCTCCTTGGCCACCTGACCGTGGTGGAGCCATGGGCTTGCCACCAGGCGCCTACCCTAAACTCGAGAAACAACTCCCAGAAAAACCTGGCCATCAGATGCCGTCTTCCTCCAGGATGTAGAAGCTTGGAGGAGGCACGGGGTTTAAGGGGAAAGAGTGGGGACAGTCCCCCAAAGCTCCCTATTCAGTGCACGGGCGGTGTACAGGGATCCTGTCACCTCTGCTTTCCTGTGGGAGAAGCACAAGCCTAGTCCGCGAGTCGGCCTGAGCGCCAGAGTAAAGGGCCAAGCGATTCCTACACCGGGAGATGTTAGTGTGCATAGAGTGCCATCCTATGCTAAGCGCGCTACCGCACGGTTGTGACTGTGTCTGCTTAGTTCGGCCTGGCAGGGTGAACCCAGGACGCGAACATGGAGCCCGGGAAAGCGAGGCCCAAGAGGCACCAGCTCTCCCGCAGCTCTTCTTCCCTGATGCGACTGAAACCTTGCTGAGGAAGCAGTGGCGAAGTGCTGTTCGCTCCAAACCAAAGCCTCTGCGAAAGCACAGCATTCGCTGAGAAAAGTTGTGCGGGCTGCTGCTGCTTGCCTGAGCCCAGTCTCGCGGTGGGAGAAACCCGCATACAGCCAAAGCCTCTTTGCCTGGGCATCTCCCTTACGAAAGCACAGCATTCGTTGGGAAATCAGAGTTGGGTTTGGGGATGCTGCTGCTGCTTGCCTGAGCGAGTCTCGGCAACATGGTGGAAGATACCCGCATGGTGCGAAATCCTCTTTGCCCTAGCATCATTTCTGCCTGAGAGAGAACCATGGGTGCACACGTCTGTCACCGCGCTCCCCAGAGCAATTTTGGGGAAGGTACAGCACGCCGTCCCCGGGGAAGAGAAGGATCCCTTGGCCTTGGGGTCTGGAAACGCTCGGGAAGCAGTATAGCCTGCCGAGGCACGAACAGCAGGCCATGAGAAGACAAGTGTCCTCTGCTCCCTGTGCGGAGAGATTGAAGCCTGGCTGCTAAGGAGACATGAGGGGACGACAAGGGCATGGGTGAGTGCTCCACTCTGAGGAAGGAGTGTGGGCAGAAGGCAGGCCTGTCCTGTGCCTCTGTTACCAAGGGGACAGCATCTCCTTGGCCACCTGTCCCAAGGGCAGACTTGGGCTTGCCACCAGATGCCATACCCGGAACTCGCAGAAACATCCCCATGGAGAAACGTGCAGTCATTGCCGTCTTCCACCAAGATGTGGCAGCATTGTGGGTGGCGGGGGGTGTGCCGGGGAAAGAGTGGAGACAGTCCCCACCGTTCCCCATCCCTGTGCTCAGGCACTGTACAGGGATCCTGTCGCCTCTTCTCTCCTGTGGTGAAGGCACTGGCCTTGACCCCGAGTCTGCCCGAGCGCCGGAGCAAAAGGCAAAACCTTACCTACGCCAGGAGATGGTAATAGGCATAGAGTGCCATGCTAGGCCACGCACGCTGCAACAGGGTTGTGACTGTGTCTGCTTAGTTCGGCTTAGCAAGGTGAACCC
This sequence comes from Mustela nivalis, assembly GCF_964662115.1. Taxonomy (NCBI): domain Eukaryota; kingdom Metazoa; phylum Chordata; class Mammalia; order Carnivora; family Mustelidae; genus Mustela; species Mustela nivalis. The sequence continues at coordinate 76,736,423 of NC_139040.1, forward strand.
CGGGCGCGAACTTGGAGCCCGGGAAAGCAAGGCCCAAGAGGCACCAGCTCTCCCGCGGCTCTTCTTTCCTGCCGCGACAGAGCGAACGACCAAAGCCTTGCTGAGGAAGCAGCAGGCTGAGCGAAGTGCGGTTCGCGCCAAGCTGAAAACCTCTGCGAAAGCATGGCAGTCGCTGGGAAATCAGAGTCGGTTCTGTGGGCTGCTTCTGTTGCTTGCCTTAGCCTAGTATTCGCAGCACGATGGGAGAAACCCGCATAGAGCGAAAGCCTCTTTGCCAGGGCATCCCCTCTGGGAAAGCACAGCATTCTTTGTGAAATCAGAGTCGGGTCTGTGGGATGCTGCCTGCCGCTTGCCGGAGCTAGTCTCCACCCCACGGTGGAATAAACCCGCATGGAGCGAAATCCTCTTTGCCTGGGCATCCGCTCTGCCTGAGAGAGAAGCGCAGTTTTGCCTGTGGAAAGAGCCTTAAGGAAAGGGACACATCTGTCACTGCGGATGAAGGAAGCCTGGCTGCTAAGGAGACACGAGGGGAAGATTAGGGCAGGGGAAAGGGCTCCACTCTGAGGAAGGAGTCTGGGCAGAAAGCATGCCTGTCCTGAGCCTTTGGGCCCAAGGAGATAGCAGCTCCTTGGCCACCTGACCGTGGTGGAGCCATGGGCTTGCCACCAGGCGCCTACCCTAATCTCGAGAAACAACTCCCAGAAAGACCTGGCCATCAGATGCCGTCTTCCTCCAGGATGTAGAAGCTTGGAGGAGGCACGGGGTTTAAGGGGAAAGAGTGGGGACAGTCCCCCAAAGCTCCCTATTCAGTGCACGGGCGGTGTGCAGGGATCCTGTCACCTCTCCTTTCCTGTGGGGAAAGCGCAGGCCTAGTCCGCAAGTCGGCCTGAGAGCCAGAGTAAAAGGCCAAGCGATTCCTACACCGGGAGATGGTAGTGTGCATAGAGTGCCATCCTAGGCTAAGCGCGCTACTGCACGGTTGTGACTGTGTCTGCTTAGTTCGGCCTGGCAGGGTGAACCCAGGACGCGAACATGAAGCCAGGGAACGCGAGGACCAAGAGGCACCAGCTCTCCCGCAGCTCTTCTTCCCTGACGCGACAGAAGCCTTGCTGAGGAAGCAGTGGCGAAGTGCTGTTTGCTCCAAACCAAAGCCTCTGCGAAAGCAAAGCATTCCCCGAGAAATGTTTTGGGGGCTGCTGCTGCGTGCCTGAGCCAGTCTCGCGGTGGGTGAAACCCGCATACAGCGAAAGCCCCTTTGCCTGGGCATCTCCCCTAGGAAAGCACAGCATTCATTGGGAAATCAGAGTTGGGTTTGGGGACGCTGCTGCTGCTTGCCTAAGCGAGTCTCCGCAGCATGTTGGAAGATACCCTCATGGAGCGAAATCCTCTTTGCCCTAGCATCCTTTCTGCCTGAGAGAGAAGCATGGTTGTTCATGTCTTTCACCGCGCTCCCCAGGAGCAAGTGTGGGGAAGGCACAGCACGCCGCCCCCGGGGAAGAGAAGGAGCCTTTGGCCTTGGAGTCAGGAAAATCTCGGGAACAGGATAGCCTGCCGCAACACGAAATGCAGGCCGGTGGCCAGACATGTGTCACCCGTTCCCTGTGCGGAGAGATGTAAGCCTGGCTGTTAAGGAGACATGAGGGGACGACTAGGGCAGGGGCGCCTGCTCCACTCTGTGGAAGGAGTGTGGGCAGAAGGCAGGCCTGTCCTGTGCCTCTGTTACCAAGGGGACAGCATCTCCTTGGCCACCTGTCCCAAGGGAAGACTTGGGCTTGCCACCAGGGGCCATACCTGGAACTTGCAGAAACAACCCCATGGAGAAACGGTCAGTCAGATGCCATCTTCCACCAAGATGTGGCAGCATTGTGGGTGAAAGGGGGGTGCGGCGGGGAAGGAGTGGAGACAGTCTTCCACAATTCCCCATCCCAGTGTCCGGGCCGTGTGCAGGGATCCTGTTGCCTCCTCTCTCCTGTGGTGAAGGCACTGACCTAGAACCCGAGTCGGCCCGAGCGCCGGAGCAAAAGGCAAAGCCTTACCTAGGCCAGGAGATGGAATTAGGCATAGCGTGCCATGCTAGGCCACGCACGCTGCTGCAGGGTTGTGGCTGTGTCTGCCTAGTTCGGCTTAGCAAGGTGAACCCCGGGCGCAAACATGGAGCCCGTGAACGCAAGGCCCAAGAGGCACCAGCGATCCCGCCTCTCTTCTTCCCTGCTGCGAAAGAGCGAATGATCAAAGCTTTGCTGAGGAAGCAGCAGCGAAGTGCGGTCCGCGGCAAGCTGAAAACCTCTGCGAAAGCATGGCAGTCTCTGGGAAATCAGAGTCGGTTCTGTGGGCTGCTTTTGTTGCTTGCCTTAGCCTAGTATTCGCAGCACGATGGGAGAAACCCGCATAGAGCGAAAGCCTCTTTGCCGGGGCATCCCCTCTGGGAAAGCACAGCATTCTTTGTGAAATCAGAGTCGAGTCTGTGGGATGCTGCCTGCCGCTTGCCGGAGCTAGTCTCCACAGCACGGTGGAATAAACCCGCATGGAGCGAAATCCTCTTTGCCTGGGCATCCGCTCTGCCTGAGAGAGAAGCGCGGTTTTGCCTGTGGAAAGAGCCTTAAGGAAATGGACACATCTGTCACTGTAGAGCGAAGGAAGCCTGGCTGCTAAGGAGACACGAGGGGAAGATGAGGGCAGGGGAAAGGGCTCCACTCTGAGGAAGGTGTCTGGGCAGAAAGCATGCCTGTCCTGAGCCTTTGGGCCCAAGGAGACAGCAGCTCCTTGGCCACCTGACCGTGGTGGAGCCATGGGCTTGCCACCAGGCGCCTACCCTAAACTCGAGAAACAACTCCCAGAAAGACCTGGCCATCAGATGCCGTCTTCCTCCAGGATGTAGAAGCTTGGAGGAGGCACGGGGTTTAAGGGGAAAGAGTGGGGACAGTCCCCCAAAGCTCCCTATTCAGTGCACGGGCGGTGTGCAGGGATCCTGTCACCTCTCCTTTCCTGTGGGGAAAGCGCAGGCCTAGTCCGCGAGTCGGCCTGAGAGCCAGAGTAAAAGGCCAAGCGATTCCTACACCGGGAGATGGTAGTGTGCATAGAGTGCCATCCTAGGCTAAGCGCGCTACTGCACGGTTGTGACTGTGTCTGCTTAGTTCGGCCTGGCAGGGTGAACCCAGGACGCGAACATGAAGCCAGGGAACGCGAGGACCAAGAGGCACCAGCTCTCCCGCAGCTCTTCTTCCCTGATGCGACTGAAACCTTGCTGAGGAAGCAGTGGCGAAGTGCTGTTTGCTCCAAACCAAAGCCTCTGCGAAAGCAAAGCATTCCCCGAGAAATGTTTTGGGGGCTGCTGCTGTGTGCCTGAGCCCAGTCTCGCGGTGGGAGAAACCCGCATACAGCGAAAGCCCCTTTGCCTGGGCATCTCCCTTACGAAAGCACAGCATTCGTTGGGAAATCAGAGTTGGGTTTGGGGATGCTGCTGCTGCTTGCCTGAGCGAGTCTCGGCAACATGGTGGAAGATACCCGCATGGCGCGAAATCCTCTTTGCCCTAGCATCCTTTCTGCCTGAGAGAGAACCATGGGTGCACACGTCTGTCACCGCGCTCCCCAGAGCAATTTTGGGGAAGGCACAGCACGCCGTCCCCGGGGAAGAGAAGGATCCCTTGGCCTTGGGGACTGGAAACGCTCGGGAAGCAGTATAGCCTGTCGAGGCACGAACAGCAGGCCATGAGAAGACAAGTGTCCTCTGCTCCCTGTGCGGAGAGATTGAAGCCTGGCTGCTAAGGAGACATGAGGGGACGACAAGGGCATGGGTGAGTGCTCCACTCTGAGGAAGGAGTGTGGGCAGAAGGCAGGCCTGTCCTGTGCCTCTGTTACCAAGGGGACAGCATCTCCTTGGCCACCTGTCCCAAGGGCAGACTTGGGCTTGCCACCAGATGCCATACCCGGAACTCGCAGAAACATCCCCATGGAGAAACGTGCAGTCATTGCCGTCTTCCACCAAGATGTGGCAGCATTGTGGGTGGCAGGGGGTGTGCCGGGGAAAGAGTGGAGACAGTCCCCACCGTTCACCATCCCTGTGCTCGGGCACTGTACAGGGATCCTGTCGCCTCTTCTCTCCTGTGGTGAAGGCACTGGCCTTGACCCCGAGTCTGCCCGAGCGCCGGAGCAAAAGGCAAAGCCTTACCTACGCCAGGAGATGGTAATAGGCATAGAGTGCCATGCTAGGCCACGCACGCTGCAACAGGGTTGTGACTGTGTCTGCTTAGTTCGGCTTAGCAAGGTGAACCCCGGGCGCGAACTTGGAGCCCGGGAAAGCAAGGCCCAAGAGGCACCAGGTCTCCCGCGGCTCTTCTTTCCTGCCGCGACAGAGCGAACGACCAAAGCCTTGCTGAGGAAGCAGCAGGCTGAGCGAAGTGCGGTTCGCGCCAAGCTGAAAACCTCTGCGAAACATGGCAGTCGCTGGGAAATCAGAGTCGGTTCTGTGGGCTGCTTCTGTTGCTTGCCTTAGCCTAGTATTCGCAGCATGATGGGAGAAACCCGCATAGAGCGAAAGCCTCTTTGCCGGGGCATCCCCTCTGGGAAAGCACAGCATTCTTTGTGAAATCAGAGTCGGGTCTGTGGGATGCTGCCTGCCGCTTGCCGGAGCTAGTCTCCACCCCACGGTGGAATAAACCCGCATGGAGCGAAATCCTCTTTGCCTGGGCATCCGCTCTGCCTGAGAGAGAAGCGCGGTTTTGCCTGTGGAAGAGCCTTAAGGAAAGGGACACATCTGTCACTGCAGAGCTAAGGAAGCCTGGCTGCTAAGGAGACACGAGGGGAAGATGAGGGCAGGGGAAAGGGCTCCACTCTGAGGAAGGTGTCTGGGCAGAAAGCATGCCTGTCCTGAGCCTTTGGGCCCAAGGAGACAGCAGCTCCTTGGCCACCTGACCGTGGTGGAGCCATGGGCTTGCCACCAGGCGCCTACCCTAAACTCGAGAAACAACTCCCAGAAAGACCTGGCCATCAGATGCCGTCTTCCTCCAGGATGTAGAAGCTTGGAGGAGGCACGGGGTTTAAGGGGAAAGAGTGGGGACAGTCCCCCAAAGCTCCCTATTCAGTGCACGGGCGGTGTGCAGGGATCCTGTCACCTCTCCTTTCCTGTGGGGAAAGCGCAGGCCTAGTCCGCGAGTCGGCCTGAGCGCCAGAGTAAAAGGCCAAGCGATGCCTACACCGGGAGATGGTAGTGTGCATAGAGTGCCATCCTAGGCTAAGCACGCTACTGCACGGTTGTGACTGTGTCTGCTTAGTTCGGCCTGGCAGGGTGAACCCAGGACGCTAACATGGTGCCAGGGAAAGCAAGGCACCACCTCTCCCGCAGCTCTTCTTCCCTGACGCGACAGAAGCCTTGCTGAGGAAGCAGTGGCGAAGTGCTGTTTGCTCCAAATCAAAGCCTCTGCGAAAGCACAGCATTCCCCGAGAAATGTTTTGGGGGCTGCTGCTGCGTGCCTGAGCCCAGTCTCGCGATGGGAGAAACCCGCATACAGCGAAAGCCCCTTTGCCTGGGCATCTCCCCTAGGAAAGCACAGCATTCGTTGGGAAATCAGAGTTGGGTTTGGGGAGGCTGCTGCTGCTTGCCTAAGCGAGTCTCCGCAGCATGTTGGAAGATACCCGCATGGAGCGAAATCCTCTTTGCCCTAGCATCCTTTCTGCCTGAGAGAGAAGCATGGTTGCTCACGTCTTTCACCGCGCTCCCCAGGAGAAAGTGTGGGGCGGGCACAGCACGCCGCCCCCGGGGAAGAGAAGGAGCCCTTAGCCTTGGGGTCGGGAAATGCTCGGGAACAGGATAGCCTGCCACGGCACGAAATGCAGGCCGGTTGCCAGACATGTGTCACCCGTTCCCTGTGCGGAGAGATGGAAGCTTGGCTGCTAAAGAGACATGAGGGGACGACTAGGGCAGGGGCGCGTGCTCCACTCTGAGGAAGGAGTGTGGGCAGAAGGCAGGCCTGTCCTGTGCCTCTGTTACCAAGGGGACAGCATCTCCTTGGCCACCTGTCCCAAGGGCAGACTTGGGCTTGCCACCAGATGCCATACCTGGAACTTGCAGAAACAACCCCATGGAGAAACGGTCAGTCAGATGCCATCTTCCACCAAGATGTGGCAGCATTGTGGGTGGCAGGGGAAAGAGTGGAGACAGTCCCCACCGTTCACCATCCCAGTGCTCGGGCACTGTGCAGGGATCCTGTCGCCTCTCCTGTGGTGAAGGCACTGGCCTTGACCCCGAGTCTGCCCGAGCGCCGGAGCAAAAGGCAAAGCCTTACCTACGCCAGGAGATGGTAATAGGCATAGAGTGCCATGCTAGGCCACGCACGCTGCTGCAGGGTTGTGACTGTGTCTGCTTAGTTCGGCTTAGCAAGGTGAACCCCGGGCGCGAACTTGGAGCCCGGGAAAGCAAGGCCCAAGAGGCACCAGCTCTCCCGCGGCTCTTCTTTCCTGCCGCGACAGAGCGAACGACCAAAGCCTTGCTGAGGAAGCAGCAGGCTTAGTGAAGTGCGGTTCGCGCCAAGCTGAAAACCTCTGCGAAAGCATGGCAGTCGCTGGGAAATCAGAGTCGGTTCTGTGGGCTGCTTCTGTTGCTTGCCTTAGCCTAGTATTCGCAGCACGATGGGAGAAACCCGCATAGAGCGAAAGCCTCTTTGCCGGGGTATCCCCTCTGGGAAAGCACAGCATTCTTTGGGAAATCAGAGTCGGGTCTGTGGGATGCTGCCTGCCGCTTGCGGGAGCTAGTCTCCACCCCATGGTGGAATAAACCCGCATGGAGCGAAATCCTCTTTGCCTGGGCATCCGCTCTGCCTGAGAGAGAAGCACGGTTTTGCCTGTGGAAGAGCCTTAAGGAAAGGGACACATCTGTCACTGCAGAGCTAAGGAAGCCTGGCTGCTAAGGAGACACGAGGTGAAGATGAGGGCAGGGGAAAGGGCTCCAATCTGAGGAAGGTGTCTGGGCAGAAAGCATGCCTGTCCTGAGCCTTTGGGCCCAAGGAGACAGCAGCTCCTTGGCCACCTGACCGTGGTGGAGCCATGGGCTTGCCACCAGGCGCCTACCCTAAACTCGAGAAACAACTCCCAGAAAGACCTGGCCATCAGATGCCGTCTTCCTCCAGGATGTAGAAGCTTGGAGGAGGCACGGGGTTTAAGGGGAAAGAGTGGGGACAGTCCCACAAAGCTCCCTATTCAGTGCACGGGTGGTGTGCAGGGATCCTGTCACCTCTCATTTCCTGTGGGGAAAGCACAGGCCTAGTCCGCGAGTCGGCTTGAGCGCCAGAGTAAAAGGCCAAGCGATGCCTACACCGGGAGATGGTAGTGTGCATAGAGTGCCATCCTAGGCTAAGCGCGCTACTGCACGGTTGTGACTGTGTCTGCTTAGTTCGGCCTGGCAGGGTGAACCCAGGTCGCGAACTTGGAGCCCAGGAAAGCAAGGCCCAAGAGTCACCAGCTCTCCCGCGGCTCTTCTTTCCTGCCGCGACAGAGCGAACGACCAAAGCCTTGCTAAGGAAGCAGCAGCGAAGTGCGGTTCGCGCCAAGCTGAAAACCTCTGCGAAAGCATGGCAGTCGCTGGGAAATCAGAGTCGGTTCTGTGGGCTGCTTTTGTTGCTTGCCTTAGCCTAGTATTCGCAGCACGATGGGAGAAACCCGCATAGAGCAAAAGCCTCTTTGCCGGGTCATTCCCTCTGGGAAAGCACAGCATTCTTTGGGAAATCAGAGTCGGGTCTGTGGGATGCTGCCTGCTGCTTGCCGTAGCTAGTCTCCACAGCACGGTGTAATAAACCCGCATGGAGCGAAATTCTCTTTGCCTGGGCATCCTCTTTGCCTGAGAGAGATGCATGGTTGCACACGTCTGTCACTGCTCTCCCCAGGAGCAAGTGTGAGGAAGCCACAGCACGCTGTCCCCGGGGAAGAGAAGGAGCCATTGGCCTTGGGGTCTGGAAAATTGAGCAGCCACATGCAGAAAATGAAATTGGACCCTCCTAACACCATACATTATAATAGAATGGAAATGGATGAAGAAGCATAATGTGAGAAAGGAATCCATCATAGTCCTTGAGGAGAGAACAGGTAGCAACTTCTTTGACCTCAGCAGCAGCAACTTCTTCCTAGGAACTTCGCGAAAGGCAAGGGAAGCAAGGGCAAGAATGAACTATTGGGATTTCATCAGATCCAAAAGCTTTTGCACTGCATAGGAAACAGTTAACAAAGCCAAAAGATGACTGTCAGAAGTTATCTGGGAGAAGATATTTGCAAATAACATACCAGATAAAGGGCCAGTATCCAAAATCTATAAAGAGCTTATCAAACTCAACACCCTAAAAACAAATGATCCAATGAAGAAATGGGCAGAGGACATGAACAGACATTTCTGCAAAGAATACATCCAAATGGCCAACAGACACATGAAAAAATGCTCCACATCACTCGGCATCAGGGAAATACAAATCAAAACCAGAATGAGATACCACCTCACACCGTTCAGAATGGCTAAAATGAACAAGTCCGTCAATAACAAATGCTGGCGAGGATGTGGAGAAAGGGCAGCCCTCCTACACTGTACGTGGGAATGCAAGCTGGTGCATCCACCCTGGAAAACAGCGTGGACGTGCCTCAAAAAGCTGAAAATAGAACTACCCTATGAACCAGTGCTTGTAGTACTGGGTATATACCCTACAGATACAAACGTGGCATTCTGAAGGGGCACATGCACCCAAATGTTTATAGCAGCAATGTCCACAATAGTTAAACTATGGAAAGAAACTAAATGTCCTGCAACAGATGAATCAATAAATAAGATGTGGTATATATGTTCAATGGAATACTATGCAGCCATCAAAAAAAATGAAATCCTGCTATTTGTGATGACGTGGAATGGAACTAGAGGGTATTATGCTTGGCAAAATAAATCAATCTGAGAAAGACAACTATCATATGATCTCCCTGATATGATGAAGTGGAGATGCAACATAGGCAGTTTCGGGCGTACGAAAAGAAAAATATAAAAAGATGGTATTAGGAGGGAGACAAACCATAAAAGACTGAATCGCACAAAACAGACTGAGGGTTGCTGGGGGGAGGTGTGTTGGGAGAGGATGGTGGGGGTATGGACATTGCAGAGGGCAGGTGCTATGATGAGTGATGGTGAGTGCTGTGAAATGTGTAAACCTGGTGATTCACAGACCTGTACCCCTAGGGATAAAAACACATTATATGTTTATAAAAAATTTTAAAAAATAATTTAAAAAACCCATTAAAGAAAAAACACAGATTGCAAGCCCAGAGCTAATCTCATATTCAATCAAAAACTTTTGAAAGTTTTCCCCTTAAAGATCAAAAGAAAGACAAGTGTGTCCATTTTCACTACTCTCATTTGACACAGTAGTGGATGTCCTAGCCAGAGAAACAAGGAACACAAAGAAATAAGAGACTCCAAAAAAAAAAAAAAGGAAGAAGTAAAATTTTCTTTTTTTGGATAACATGAACTTACATGTTAAAAAATCCTTAAAAATTCACAAAAAATTTGAATAAACAAATTTAGTAAAATTACCAAATACAAGATCAATATATAAAAGAAAAGAATTTTGTTTTGTTTCCTTTTTTTTTAAGGACTGCTTCCCAGTTTGTCATGTCATCCTTGTTCAGTGATCACGCTAATCTTCTCTGCATCATTCCAATTTTAGTATATGTGCTGCCAAAGTAAGCACAAGACAGGAGCATTTTAACACTTGAATGATGAACTATCTGAAAAAATAAAGAAAACAATCTAATTCACAATAGCATCAAAAATAATAAAATACTTAGGAATAGATTTAACTAAGAAGATGAAAGATCTGTACTCCATAAACTATGACATTGATAAAGAAATTGAAGGTGACAGAAATGGAAAGATAGCTCATATTTATGAATGGTAAGAATTAACATTGTTAAAATGTCCATACTACCGTAAACCATCTGTAAATCCAATTCCTATCAAAAATCCAATGTTAGGGGTGCCTGGGTGGCTCAGTGGGTTAAGCCGCTGCCTTCGGCTCTGGTCATGATCCCAGGGTCCTGGGATCGAGCCCCCATCAGGCTCTCTGCTCAGCAGGAAGCCTGCTTCCTCTTCTCTCTCTGCCTGCCTCTCTGCCTGCTTGTCATCTCGCTCTGTCAAATAAATAAATTAAAAATCTTTAAAAAAAATCCAATATTATGTTTTTACAGAAGTAAGTAAAGAATCCTAAAGTTTATATGAGACCATAAAAGACAACAAATAATCAAAGCAGTTCTGAGAAAGAATGAAGAAGGGAGATTACACTTCTTGATTTGAAACTATACTACAAAGCCCTCATGCTCAAAACAATAAAGTATACTGGCATAAAAACAGACCAATAAACAAGTAGAACAGAATTGAGAGTCCAGAAATAAATCCTTTCATACAGTCACCTAATATTTGACAGGGGCCAACATATGTAATGGGTAAAGATAGTCTGTTCAATAAATGATATTTAAAACTGAATAGTCACATAAACAGTTGAAAATGGAACCTTATATCACTCATAAGTCTGAACTTGAAATAGATTAAAGACTTAAAGGTGATGCATGAAACTAAATTTCCTAAAGGAAAACATAGGAAAAATTCTCCTTGACATTGGTCTTGCCAATAGTTTTTTAGATACCAGACCAAAAACACAAGCAAAAAAAGCCAAAATAAATAAATGATATTACATCAAACTAACGTTTCTGCATTGCCAAAAAAAGGGAGAGAGTATGAAAACACAATCCACAGAATGTAAGAAAATACTTACGAATCTTCTATCCTAAAAGAGGTTAATAACCAACAGATACAAATAGAAAAAAATATATAATTAAAAAAATAGCAAAAGGATCTCAATAGACTTTTTTTTTCAAAAAAGTTATATAAATGACCAACAGGAGCATTAAAAAGTGCTCAACGTAAAAATCTCTGGGCAAAGTCCTTATGTTGTTGTTGTTGTTGTTTACCTCTGAAAAACACAGCAAGATATTAGAATATATACTACCAAAAAATTGAAACTAACCAATTTTGGTAAATATTGGGGAAAACGGGGAACGTATGCACTGTGATAGGGATATAAATTTGTATGGAAAACAGTATGGAGATTATTCATATTATTAAAAGTAAAATTACCATATGATTCAGTATCCCACTTCTAGGTATCTATCTAAAGAAAACGAAGTCACTGTTCAAAGACATATCTGCACTCTTATGTTTATTATAAAATTATTAACTCTAAGCAAGAGATGGAAATAACTTCAGTATCCATTAATGGATAAATGAGTAAAATAAGTATGGTAAATATATACTACGGAATACTACTTAACCATGAAAAATTAAGAAATACTGCCATTTACAACAGCATGGATGGATCTTGAAGGTATTATTCTAAGTGAAATATTTCAAAGATTTTATATATTTTTTTAATTTATGTATTATGATATCCCTTACATACAGAATCTGAGGAAAAGGAAAACTAATGGAAACTTAGAGTTGAGTTGACAAGGGGTGAACCTGGGGTGGAGTAAGGTGGTCCAAGGGTGCAAACTTGCAACTATAATATGAAAAAGTTCTGGGGATCTAATGTACAGCATGATGATCATAATGAATAAGATATACATACTTTTTTAATTGTGCTTTCCTTTATTAAACTTTGCATATATCACATTCTTACAAGTTGAAAGTTTATAGCAATCTTGTATAAAAGAGGTCTGCTGCCACCATTTTTCTAACAACATTTGTTCATTTTGTGTCTCTCTGTCACATGTTGGTAATTCTTGCAATATTTCAAGTTTTTTAATTATTATTGTATTTGTTATGGTGATCTGTGATCAGTAATTATGACCCACTGAAAACTAAGAACTAGTGTACTTAAGGTATATACATTGTTTTTCTTTAAAAACATAATGCTTTTGAACAGTGCAGTATAGTTTTTATTTTTTATATGCACTGGGAAACATAATGTTTTATATGCACTGGGAAACCAAAAAATATAATAATTTGACTTAGTTTATTGAGATAATCACTTTATTGAGGCAGTCTGGAACAAAACCCACAAGACCTCTGAAGTTTATCTCTACTATACTATATACATAAAAGTTGGTAAGAGAGTAGATCTTAAAATTCCTTACGATACATGCATAAAAAACAGTGGCAACTATACGAGATAGTAGATGTATTAACATTTTTATGTAGATTATATTGCAATAAAGATGTATACCAATTTATCAAATTGTACAAAATTTACACAATGTTAAAAGTTTGCAATGTTATAAGAAATCATTTCTTAAATTTACAAATATGTGGAATTTTTTTCAATAAAGCTGGAAAAAACTTTTTGTAGAATTAATCTATTTTTCAAAAAAGGAATTAAGGCAGTAGAAACTGCAACTAACTCTGAAATAATAGAATATAAAATCCATTTTCATTATATACACTGTGACAAAAAGTATTACTTAGTTTACAATGGAGGAGTACTTATGAAACATGAAGGATGGTCTATAAATAAGGCTGAAAGAGCTCAGTTTTAAGGTTTAAATTTAAAATCTTCTTTTGAAATACTAAACTGACCACCCAGTTTTCCAAACATCAATGTCTTAACTGCATGAATTTATTTCATACAACTCTATAATCTAGTTTCATAAGAAAACAGCATGCAAATTTTGAATAAGACAGACTTGCTTAAGTTTCTTTATGTTCAACAGTAAAGGATACCTCCCTAAAAATAAATAGAAGACAAATCAGCATATTTATTATGATAATTATTATTCATAAAGAGATTCATATTGAATTAGGGAATATATATACTCAGAGGGGGTAAAGTAAAATGAAATTTATTTTGGTAAATGTGTCTATGAATAGTCAATACAATGCCTCAATATAAATGAATATTACCATTTTGAACAATTTAATTACTATTACTAGAATTATTATAAGTATAAAAATAGCTATCATTTTAGCATGGAATATGAGACTCTCATGCTCCATGCTTCATCACATCCACACAACAACGCTGCATAATAAGTATTATCATCACCATTACATGGGTGAAAAAACTGAGGCTAACACATTTAGATAACTGGTTTATGATTACATGGCTAGTAAAGATGCATCACACTAATTTAGGCTTTATGATTTCAGAATTGTACTCTTTCCACTGCACATTCTCTTACTCTGTAAATACTTGGCCTGTTTTCATTTGGTTCTTTAATATTATTCATGTGGTGATGGCTTAAAGCTTCATTTAAAGGAAGCTTAAAAATTTCATTTAACCAAAAGCTCCCAAGAATTAAAAATGTCATTGATCTAATGTAGACATGGATATCATTAGTTAATGGGTAACTATATATTTTCCACTCTAGTGAGATAAAAGAGTATTTTTCTAAGTTTTAGTCTATCAGTGTTAAAAAGGACTTTGTTAAAATAGAAATATTTAGACAAAGGTGATCAAAAGTCTGGATCAGGTCACCTTAAGGTAAATATTAGGAAACTGAGGAAACAAATGGAGATTTGAACACTAAGCTATGATATAATGAATGGTTTCAAGTATTTAGTAGAGTATAGAAAAGCCCTTTAAAGCCTGGTCTTAGCCTACATTGCAGCTTCTGGGATATCTGTCTATCTATCATCTATCTATCTAGATATAAATTTGAAAACTTTTTTAACTTAAAGATTTTGAGAAATAGAACATAATCAGCACCATAGAAGATCTGTTTATGATAACAACCTAGCCCCTCCTCCCAGTTTGTTAATATTCTCTCTTATTTAATGTAACATTGTGCAAATAGACCACTACTGATCTGCCGTTATGAATGAAATAGCTATAATCATCTGTTTGCATATCCTGGTGAAAATATTCATTTAGTTCCATGTTGTATTTCTAGGAATGGACCAAATTTTTATTTTTATTTTTAAGTTTTCTAAATATTGTCCAACTTACCTCAAATGTTTTTATTATGGGCACTTTCATTCTTTCACATTCTTGCAAGGCAATTTTACTGTTGGCCAATATGGTAAGTGTGTAATAGTATGTCATTTTAGGTTTTAATTTATTTTTAATTTAATTTAATTTAATTCCAGATTCATAATAAAGATAAACAGTTTTTATATATGAGTGGCCATTTGGATTACCCTTTCTGTAAAGTGCATGCTCAAATCTTTTGATATCTTAACATTGTGTCATACTGTCTTCTTTAATAGTAGATTTTCTGAATGAACTTTTAGCTGTGTAGGTCTTCTCTATTTTATTTTGAACTTGTTTTCATTTCAAAATCTTTATATTTATTTTCATAATCTGCTTTTATTTTTCTTTGTCTATTATCAATCTATCTATCTGTTTATTTGCAAGCAAGAGAGAGCGAGCAAGTGAGAGTGCAGGGAGGGATAGAAAAAGAAGGGAAAAGAATCTTAAGCAGACTCCAGGCTCAGCACAGAGCCCAACTCTGGGCTCTATTTCACAACCCTGACATCATGACCTGAGCCAAATTGAAAGAGATAAAATAAAATTAAGGTGTTAAAAAAAAAGGGAAAAAGAATTGGAGGTTTAATTAAGTGAGCCACCCAGGCACCCCTGTGGTACCTTAAATTAGCTGTCATATTTTTAAAGTTCTAGAGTATCCATTTGTTCATTTATAAAACCTTTCTCAATATCATTTTTAGTGTCAGTTTTTTGTTCAATTTGCTTCCCCTCTCATTTCTTTGAGCAGAGTAATCAAGCCATTTTACAATCTTTATTGATCATTTTATCATCATACTTAATCCCATTTTGTCTATCAAATCTTGTTAATGGTTTTTCTTTGTGTGCTTTGTTACATTTTGCTATGTTCAAGACATTATATTTGAAACTCTTATTGAGTAGGGATAATTAAGAGCTATAATAATGGTATGGTCCTCCTTGGCAGGATTTTCTCTTATATCTGAGACTCTACAAGACAATCATACTCCAAATTCAGTGATTGACTTTCTCAGTTTACACAGAAGGCAAGGTAGGCTATAGTCTTATTTCTGCTTCTCCTTGTGCTTTGGGGATCTCAAGTTAAATTTGGGTTGTACCAAAGTCCTCAAATTTGATTGCTGCTGGATTTTGAATTTTGTTTCTCTAGTATCAAGAGTCTATGAACAACACAGCTCAGTGTGTTTTAGCAGTTTCAAATGCTCTCATAGCTAAAATGGCTTCAGGGCATATATCTCTAGGCTCTCATTGTATTTCGTATTTTGGCCCAGTAATCCCTCACTTATTTTTATAATCATTCTGATATTTTTAACTTTAAAAGCTATTTTGTCTGGATTTTTAGTTGTCTTAAGTAGAAGTTTTTAGATCACCATTACTAGAAGCAACAACAAATATACATGAAAATATCTGCAGTAGTTTATCACACCTTTATGGCTTTGAACTTCCATAAGCTGAGGCATCCTTCTCTAATCACTTAGGCAAACTCCAATTTACCCTTTAAAACAACACAAGAATTGCTTCATTTAAGAACATGTTAAGGGATGACTCTTCCCCACTGTTCTTACCAACATTGCCACACACTCTTTGCTACCCACACCTTGTTTATGAACTTTCGTTAGGTATATCAGCGTGACCAGAATTTTGCTCTATTGTATTTTTGTCCTTTAGAGCTTTAATTAAATATGAATTCCATAGAAAGTCTGTCCCTTTTCTTTCAAACCTGGGTTAGTTATTTCTTCTCATTCTTTGTCAGAAGTTACTTTATTAGAGAAACTTATAGCTCTATTGTGACTTTGGAGCCTTTACAGTTTTTCGACTGGAAAAATCACCCATCCCTGAGATTTTTACGCAGCTTCCTAGCTGATAATATTCAGAAATCTGTTCAAAACAGACTTTTTCAGGGAGGCCCTTTTGGACCACTCAGTTTAAAAACCTCTTCTCAATCACTGCTCTTTTTAAAATGTGCTTATTTCGTTCAAATATGCATCTCTATTAAAGAAAAATCAGTACTTTTTTTTTTTTAAGTTGGCTTACCTATTATCTATCTCTCCCATTAAAATGATTCCTCTGGGCTGGGGTTTTGTTGTGCTCATCTTAGGCCAGGCACTCAATAAATTGTCTCTGAATGATTGAATTGTTTGACTCCCTTGCTAGATTCTCAACTTCATGAGGCCAAGGATTGTTCTATTCAGTCCTTCTTTATCCTCAATGTCTGTTATATTGCAGTCACTTACGTGACTAATGGGAAAAATCACAGAAAGAAAGAGTTAAAACTACAGAAAAACCCTGTAGGTTCAATAACACAAAGCTTTCTAAAATTATTTAGCCCAGGAATTGAATACTGGCTGCACTTTTGATTTTTTTTAAATGGTATTGAATTTAATTTAAATGGAAATACTGGAATGGTAGAATAATAAAAAAATTATAAAAGCAACTTGCTCCTTAAAGTAAGAATTATATAGGGCATCTCTTCTAGAAGCAAAATTTTCAAATGTCAAACATCTGAAAGCATAGAAGGAGAAGTAAGAGTGTGAATTGTACTTCAATGCTCTTTTCTTTATATTCAGCAAACAGCTTCATTCACACACCTTTCCAATTTTTTCAACTCTTTTGACAAAGCCTTCAGAGGAGTTACTGCTGATGACAACCATCACAGCCTAACAGAAGAAATTTTATAAAGAAAAATAATAGCATGTTTTTCCCAAATTGTTAAGGATATGGTGAAGCTCTGTCGGATTCAAAGGAGGAATGTGCAATTCCATGCTATATATAATAATAACTTATTTTAATAGTGGCTTTGCAATTTTTCAGATATATCCATTTACTGAAACCACTATCAAATAAACAAAAACAAACAAATGAACAGGGGTTCGAGACAGAAATTATCTAATCTAAAAATAGCACATGTTCACAGAATACACAACACATATCCCAAGTACTACTATAGGTTTCAAGTAATAGTCAAAACAATAGTAAAAATGATTCAGACCCTACCAGTCAAATCATAAATGGGACCTTAACTGTAAATCCTTATCTTTAGATCAAAGTGGGTAATTGGGGGCTGAAGATACATTATAGAACTAATATGTTATAGAACTCCTCTGAAATGAGTCATTTATTCCATCACTTTTCCTGCACAGCTGCTGACCCATGTTTTGGTTCCTGGAAATAGCTGCTACCCTGTCATACTTCATAAAAGCACATATATTGATAAATCTACTCATTCCTCCATTCCTCTGTGACTGTCACTGTGTTAAAATGTGGAGTCAGCTGACTCACTTGTGATGGTAATAAAGTAGATGAGTTTGCAAAGTATTTTGTTATTTCTAAAAATGCAAAAACCAAATTACATTGAAATCATAAGGGGTGTTTCAGGGAGAGCTGTAGGATGTGGTTTCTTGTGTAATCCACAGAGATTAGCTCCAACACATATTTAAACTCTCCTCTAGGAGCAACCTTAGTGGTAAAGCAAGAAGATAAACAGATGTATACACACCCTGGCACAAAATTATCACTTATGTTTGGCTTCCTAGTCTCCTCGTGTTACTTATTTATCTTAACTTCTCTCTGAAAGCAGGGAACACAGAATCTCAATCAGTTGACATTTTTCTACTGAATTACCCAATAGTCCGATCATACCCCTAATACTTTTTAAAATTATTTCACTCATAATCCCAAATCTGCTTTGCTTCCTCATCTTAGTACACTGTAATTCGATTTCAAAATGAGGACAGTTGTCAGTAATGCCACATTCATTCATCTATTTTACAATTCCATGTGCTTATAACTATGAAGATATGTTAATAACATCCATTCCAATAAGCCACCCTAAATTTATTATCATGAAACAAGACCTCAAGAAAGAGAATTCAAAATCATCCATGTATTTGCAACTTATTGCAATAAAGCCTTTATCAATAGACTTCCCTGTGCACATGGTGGTCAAATTGCTGGTGAAAACCAGCCAGATCTATTACAAGCTTTCTCATGGCTTCTAGGTAACCCAAGTGAGCCTTTATTGATACTGGGAAGGGATAAAGCAGGGAAGGGATAAACAGTGCTGTAAGAATTGGCTAGACAAAAGTAAGGACTCTCATTACAAAGTGAGTATTTTAAAGCAAAAGAGCCTGTTGGGAATATTGTTTTATAAAATAGTGGTTTTTTTTATTAACTTTTTAAAATTCAATTAGGTAACATATAGTGTACCATTAGTTTCAAATGTAGATTTCAGTTATTCATCCATAGCTTATAATAGCTAATGCTCAGTACTTACTGTTAGAGCTTCTTGAAAGCAGAATTTTAACCCAGTGAGCCACCCAGGCGCCCTTGAAAGCAGAATTTTAGATCACATTTTCTGATTACTTCCATGTCGTACAACACTTTCCTGCTAGCAACCTTCAAAACATACTGTTTGTTAGAGGAATTTCTTTAATAATAAATAAATAGGAATTCATTTAAATTTATAAATATATAAAATAAATAGGAATTTATTTAAATTTATTTAAATATTACACACTGTTTCATTGTTCATAAATAAGGTGATGATATTATAGCCATTAGTTGGTAGCACTGATATATCACTATCTTTTTACTTCTCAGTGCATTCTCTTTACACAAATAGATATATATTTTAAAAAATGTGAATCTGTGGCAAACTTGTAAAAAACCCTATACAGTAAAGTTTATCATTTTAAGTAATCTCAATTATCTTCCTCAATTGTGATAGTATATCCTTCTATCTAGGCCAGATATTGTATGAGGGATTTGAAGAAACATACTTTTCTAAATTTCACTTTTCTCATCTGCAAAATGCTTATCATGATCCTACAAAAAAATACACTTATAATTTTTTGATGAAAATTTATTTATTTATTTTAAGATTTTATTTCTTTATCAGAGAGAGTGGGCGAGAGAGCAAGCACAGGCAGACAGAATGGCAGGCAGAGGTAGAGGGAGAAGCAGGTTCCGGCCGAGCAAGGAGCCAGATGCGGGACTCAATCCCAGGATGCTGGGATCATGACCTGAGCCAAAGGCAGCTGCTTAACCAACTGAGCCACCCAGGCGTCCCTTTTGATGAAAATTTAATCTGTATAAACAATATATTTGCTGTAATGCGTGGTTCATGGAAAACATCTTTTTTAATTATAAGCAGTATTAGAAATTAAGTAAATGTGTCTATAATATTTAAAGTTTTAACACATAATTCCACTGCTTTGCCTTATTTTCTCAAATCCCTTTACCACTTTCACTGACAGAGTCAAATGTACTTTTTCTACTAGTAGCCAGCTCTTTGTCTTTTGTCAGAAAGATGCCCTTGTGAATTATTTATAATAGAGATATTAGCAATAATAATAATAATAATAATAAATAGCAATGAAAATGTTAAAAAAAAGTTTTCTTAACTAATTAAGGTTCTTAGACATCAATTAGAGGAACCACCTCGGGCAAGCAAATTAATCTGCAAGACATTCCCAGAATTAACAAGTCAGTCAGATACAGGGTTGTCTGTAGACTGAAAAGGACTAGGTTTGGAAAATAGGTAAGGACAGTGAAAAAAGTGATCAAATTTTTGGGCAAAATAAATTCTTAGGTGTCCTTTCAATGGAGTCCTGTTCATTATGTAGCAGAAACTCTGGAGATTATCTCAATCCATTGGAGTCACCCCGTTTATTAGCTTGCTATTGACAAAGTTATTTACAAACTGTAGAGCAAGAGGTTATAATGTAGAAAACTGATGGTAATGCACAGGATTCTTGTTAACAATAATGCAAGTTAGTGATTTTTCATTAGAAAACATAAATTCTATAACGCAAATTATGGGCCCAGAGCACTTCTGCTGCACAACTCTGCTTATATCCCAAATAACCATGTGAACTAGTTTTAATATCTGCTTCTCTTATTAATTTTTGAATAAAAATTCTTGACACAAGTATTTTATAATTGTGTGATAATCATGAATTTAATTTTTGGAGAACAAAACACACTTTAGCATAACTAGGTTCGTTCACAGAACCAGCCTTGATAACACACTTCTATATGTTAGAAATGATGTAATAAATGTAGAATATTGGGCACTTGTTTGGTATTCTTTGCCATGTTTTGCACTATCTAAAAAGAGATCAGTGAACTTGGACTGGAGTTAGTAGACATGGAAGAAAATAAAATATTACAGAGAAGAATACTCTGTTGTCCACAACCTAAACGGGCTGGGATTCCCATCATTTGGATCTTTGTAGCTTTACAGAAGTCAATTAAATTTTTGTATCTCTGATTAAAGTTGATAACCCAGTACTTTTTCAAACATCTCTTGTAAAGTATTGTTTCCCAGAAAAAAAGGGATTTTGCACATGTATCTGCCTTTGTCTCTGGTCATGATCTCAGTCAGGATCCTGGGATCGAGCCCCATATCGGGCTTCCTGCTCATTAGGGAGTATACTTCTCAGTCTCTCTCTGCAGCTACATCCCCCTGCCCCACTCATGCTCTCTCTCTCTCAAATAAATAAATACAATCTTTAATTTTTTAATTAAAAATAAGATAAATAAATTAAAATAAAAAGTCTGGGCTTACTGCCCCATTTAGCTCCTTTTTTTTTTGAGTTGTATTTAAAGCAGCATGAGAGAACATGAGGCTCTCAAACTTAAAAAAAAAAAGGAAAAAATTGAGTTTTGTTAGGATTTAAGATCTTGTCTGCTAGACAAAAATGTTGGCTTTGTTAACATGTGAAAATTAACAAAAGGGAGTAAGATAGAATTCTAATAATTTTTGCAGAAATTAAAAATTTTCTCCAACCCAATTACATACAGACCCATTAAGTAAATTCATTCCAATGTCCCAAACCAACCTTTTCTAATAGTAATGCATCTGTGTAAACAGGGTCAACCCAAAGAATAAATAAATATTATTTTTTTCCTGTCTCTTCCACAGTCTCATCTGGGTATATTGGTAGCAAGCCAATTATCTATCTTATAAGACATGATATCATAAGGAAGGGTATTCTGTCCATTTGGAACAACTGAAAATCATTGTAATTTTATCTTGGTGCAGTAACTTGAGATGGCACAGTGTGGGTTATGAATATATTTTATTTTTTTTTTACTGGGAAGAAGAGATTATAGAGATATTGGTTATCCAAGAGAGACTGACAGGTGTTGATAGTTGCCAGGTCAATATCCATCTACTTTTTCCTTTAGTATCAGAAAGCACTGAGGGATTGACAACAAGGAAACTTAAAACAACATCAAATATTTTATTGTCTCTTTTCTAGTTACATTGTAACCTTATGACAAAGTATCAGTCGTACAAGATATCATTCTCTTTTACCTCTATCTTTCTGCCAGAAATGTGGGCTTAATAGTGAGAACTCCAACAGCAATTTTTGCAACTGTGAATAAAAAGCCATGAAAACCTCTAAGATAGTTCACTTGACTTTCTTAAGACTCTGAACCAACACCAGAAAACACTCTCTGTAGTCTTCTTGTTAAATGAAAAATATGGTTAAACCACTTTTGACAGTCTACTACCTACAGCAAAATGTAAATCTTAATTGAAATATGTCGTCTCAGCTGTGCTTAAGCAACTGAGTCCTGAGCTTTTCAGGTTTTCAGTCTGAAAGAGTACACCTCGGGTGCTCTGAAAGGGAAGAGAAAGGACACCCTGTTCTCCATATAAATTAAAGAAGAGAAATCTGTGCATTTAAGTGGGCCATATAAAATTTATCAAGCAATTATCTCCTAACTCCTTCCTATCCAAATTACCTGATATGCTCTCCCTACTCCTTTATTCCACGTTACTGCCTTTTCACAACATGTCTTCTGTTATTTCCTTCTTGCAAGCTAGTTTTGTTTTCTGCATCTAAAAAAATCAACAATCATTGTGTATTTCAATTTCCATTTTCCTCAAATGCATTGATTCTTCTTATCTATTACTCTTTTCTCATACTCAGTGTCTTTGTCTTTATGGGGTTTGTACTTTGCTTTTCCCCATCCTTTACTGCCATTATATAATCAATCTAATAACTTCTTAGAGAAAGTTAAAAATTCCTGCATAGCCACACGTGAACACAAAGTCACTGATTTTTAGCAAACCTATAAGATAGTCAGACATCCATTCAATTTCTTTTTTTTAAGATTTTATTTATTTATTTGACAGAGAGAGATGACAAGCAGGCAGAGAGGCAGGCAGAGAGAGAGAGGAGGAAGCAGTCTCCCTGCTGAGCAGAGAGCCTGATTTGGGGCTCGGTCCCAGGACCCTGGGATCATGACCTGAGCCGAAGGCAGCGGCTTAACCCACTGAGCCACCCAGGCGTCCCTCCATTCAATTTCTTAACTGAGTCCCAAATGCATCCTGACTTCTAACCTAAACCTAAGCTCTACTTCTTACACCTTGTTATATGACCAAATTCTTTCAGTTCAGTATTTTGTAACATTTAAATATTAATCAATTGATGCTTTGTTTGTGTATTTCTATGAAAATAATTTGAATACTGTAGATTTATTGTTATATTTATAGGTTTATAATCAAAGTTTCATCAGTTGAAGTTTTTGGAAATTTCAGATATAATGATTAACCTAAAATGATACTGCCTCAAATCCCTCTGATATCAAGGCCCAACACCTGATTATAGCCAAACCTGTGGTGGATAGTTCCATGGGAAATTGCAGTTACTTAACACTGATAGCATCTCATGTTCTCTCTCTCATTTTAGAATGTCTCCAACACAACCTGAAAGTGTAGGAGAGTTAATGTCCTCTGAGGACAGCTCTCAGTGAAGTGGAAATAAGAACCATAGGTAAAATTGTCAGTTTTCAGGTCTTCATGAGGACAACTTAAAGAAGTTTCTCAGGACCTTTCAGTAAAAGCAAGCCTTCATTTTCTATCCACAACAATTATATCAACAATGTACCTCTTTGACAAAGTTGCTTCTTCACTGTATCACTTTCCCATTCTTTTCTACCTTGGATAATCTCCCAGATAAACTAACAGTACTCAAATCCTTTGTCCTACTCTTTGCTCTCAGGATAAATGGAGCCAAAAGACTTAGATTAATATCAAGTTCTGAATGGGATCTTAGAGCTATTTCTGTCCAGATTTTCATAAACATAGGGACCTTTGAATTATCAGGCTATAAATAAGTTCTAAATGGAGGGGGCAAAAGCAAAAAGTAGAAATTTTTATGTTTGATTTTTAATCATGATTAATTGACTTTATTGATTATTAAAAATACTAACATTATAAAAGTGTGGATCTTTGTAAAACAATGTCATATTGTAAGAAAGAAGTTGCATAGTCCTTTTGAGAATATGAAACCAAGTGTTCAGGTGCTATCTAATTTCTTGTTTAATCCAGAACTTTGGTGTGCATCATCTTGAGGAATAGGATTTTGAAGTCCAGACAGACTAAGAGAAAACGGATCCAAATGTGTGTGTTTATATTTGTGCTTTTGTTGTAAAAATCAAAGTGTGATTGCTGGTTTAAAATGGTAAAACTAATAATGTTCATGGACTCGATTATAAATTTTCTAATTGTATGGGAAGAATGCAATAAACATAGAATTAATTGATTTGCAAATCCTCAAAGAGCTACAGGATCAGGTAGTGGTATGTTCTGATTCAACAGCATCATAATGCAGCATTTTATATGTGTGGCTAATGGATATTTTC
Organism: Mustela nivalis; assembly: GCF_964662115.1. NCBI lineage: Eukaryota > Metazoa > Chordata > Mammalia > Carnivora > Mustelidae > Mustela > Mustela nivalis. The sequence continues at coordinate 76,760,053 of NC_139040.1, forward strand.
ATGAATGTTTGCTAGCTAGTCAGCCAATACAGAGAAATATTAGGTAGCGTAATTACTCACAGTTGTGTTTAATAAAATGAGAGAAAATTATCAAATGACACTAATAATAATAATCCTATAGCAGGCTAAATATTCAATGATAATTACAAGTATTAATCTAGCTTTCTTCCCTGATTATGACTCTTCTCTCCTTTATCATAATGGGAGTAGCAGATTGTCTGCAATGAATTGTGAAAACCCAGCAGTGACTTTGGCAGTGAAGGCCTCCTATCAATTTTGATAGGTAAAAGGATTCTGGTTGGTCTTGAGCAAATGTGTCAATTTTTTTATTCTGTGTGTGTCATAAAAGAAAGAAGCAATAGTAAATTCTTGCTGTTATTCCATAGAGCCAATAAAATCATACTGCCAACAAGAGGCTGTTGACACCATAGGTGTAGTTAACTGTCTTGAAATACTACGCCTGGAAATAAAATCCTAATATTTCACATAACCTCTTTTTTTAAAAGAAACAAAACAAAACAAAACAAAACAACTATACTGCTTACATTTAGGGCCCTGCTGTTGTGTAACTATTTTTGAACATGTCTACTGTAAGTGTATATATATATATACATATTTTTCTGTGCAATAAATTCATTTAGAGATAAATTTGGATTGCAAATTATTTTGGGGGAAGCGTGGTATTTGTGGCTAGTCTTACAAGTAAAAAGGACTAAAAGAAAAAAGAAAAACATTTTTTATTACAGCATATTTACATCTGTCCAAAGTACTTATCTACTATAATACTGACTAATGTATAATACTGTACACAAAGAAAGAAGTTAAATGAGTTATAATTCAGTCAATGTATAGCTGGCCATTTTAAAACTTACCACTGAATCTTTCTGGTATGAAATGTGATATCTGGCAATCTGGTCCAGTTCATTACATCAGGTCATTTGTATGTTCTTATTACCATTTTGATAGCATAGCACATTTTATAACCCAGACATTTTACAATGGAACTATGATGCATGTATTTTCAAAAGTATAGACATACATGAAGCTATGAGGTCAAAAAAGATGAATGTCCGTAGTACCATATAGACTCAACAAATAAAAGTGTCCAAGGGTCTGAGTGTGACTTATGAATATTGTATAAGATTAGGCCAACATGTGGTTTTGATATAAATAATCTGTTCTTAAATTAGAATTACAATCGTTGAGTACAGTGTTGAAAATGGCAGATAGATTTTAGCTATCTTTGCTCACTAGGGAAAATGGAAAAATGTTTAGTTTGTTCAGATTTTCACTTAACTTCTGAAAAATCTTACGTTTGAGAGAACCCTTCTGAAATAAGAATCCTTAAAGACATAACCCCTTTGGCACAAGTTTTCAAGAAACTTGTTTGATGTTGTAGACAATTCTATGGCACACGTACTGTTCTAGATGTTTCATGCCAATAATATGTAAGCCATACCAAGGCTACATATACATATAGAGATGTTCCTCAGCTTACAAGGGGGCTATGTCAGAGAAACACATAAAAAATTGAAAATGCATTTAATACCCTAAACTATCAAATATCATAGCTTACCTTAAGCTTATTTAAACATACTCAGAACACTTACATTTGCCTGCATTTGGGCAAAATCATCTTAAGCAAAAGCCTATTTTATAACAAAGTATCAAATATCACATGCAATTTATTAAATATTACACTAAAAATGAAGAATATATATATTCTATATATATATTCTATATATAGAATGCTTGTAAGAATATCAGGTGTTCACCCCTGTAATCTTCTAGCTGACTGGAAGCTGTGGCTCACTGCCGCTGCCCAGAATCACAAGATGGCACCATATAGAACAAGAGTTTCAGGTGGTAGGTGTTGTAAGTTTTACCCAAACTGACATTGGTCAAACTCGTTTTTGTCATCATATATGTCAAGTAGTTTTCTCAGGTTTATTTTTAGAATATCCTTGTATAATGAATATTTACACTGATATCTAGTATAAAAATCTTGCAATTTATTTTAGAAAGATTAAGATATTGAAAATCAATCTATTTCTTTAATTCATTGAAGACATTTTTGGCTTGTTTCCAGTACTTTCTTACTGGTTAAAAAGTGAATTTGAAGTAGTCTGGATTTCATTATTATATGGCACTTTCCCTTTGATGAATACAAAGACGATATTCTATATTAGCTATCTGAGAAGAATTTATTTTTTTAATTTTATTTATTTGTAAGAGAGAGAGCACAAGCAGGGGGAGCAGCAGGATGAGGGAGAAGCAAACTCCCGGCTAAGCAGGGAATCTGTTGCAGAACTGAGTCCCAGGACCCTAAGATCATGACCCGAGCTAAAGGCTCAGGCGTTTAACTGACTGAGCCACCCAGGTGTCCCAATCTGAGAAGAGTTCTGTATGCTATTCCTATTAATATGCAGTTTAAAGTCTAGGTAATTAACTTAATATTTTAGTGGCTATTGCATAGATAGCACTTTGTTCCAGGCAGAGAGTAAGAAAGAAATATTAAATCAACCATAGTCTATGCATTCTAAATGAAAATAATTAATCAATCATAAAAATCCTTCTATTTATGGAATATCAACTTATAAGCTTTCCTCCATATGAACAATGCCAAATACCAGAATAAAGGGTCATCGAATACAAATAAAGGATAGAATTAAAGAATTCTGGTAAGCCATTTAATTTTGAAAAATGGTGTTCTATTGTTGCTGAGTTGTGGTTTTCAGTTACATAATATCTGATAAGTGTAGAAGTAACATACATGAGTGTTACGTGAGATGAGAAATGGTATATAATTAAGATATTTTTAAAAGTACAGATAAATACAAATTTGTAAACATAGCATTATGGAGGAGTAAAAATAAATGATAGCTACACACTCTAAAGTGAATAAAACTTGGAAAGCTAATAGAGAAGTAAAACAAGGACAGTGCAAAAAGTATGGTACATTTTTATGAAGTTCAAACAAATTCTGTGAAACCATAGATGGACTTAAAGATACTATTATGTATCAAATATTGTAAAAATTAAGCAAGGAAATAGCAAACATAAAACAACCAAAGCATACAAACTTGGGTAGATACAAGAGGTGTGATCATGTTCTACTTCATAAAGAGATGAGTTAATAGATAAATATAAGTAACTAGACTTTTTAGAAGTTAATAAAACGTTGCCTGTTATTTCTTAGTAATATAAAATATATGGTTTTCTAACAAAAACGTTTATCTTAAAAATATTTAAAAATAAATTTCAGGCTACTCCTAAGGTTATATTTACTTTTCCACTGTAGGAAAAGCTGGTTGTTGTAGTTGTAGTTGTTTGTTTGTTTTAGTCTCCTCCTGGTTTTTATTATTATAATGTGGAATGAGGAATGTTAGATTGAAAAGTGAATTATTTTATAGACAAAAATCATTACTTGATTCACCTCCTGGTACAGCAGATGGAACTCCTGAAAATATGCCCTTTTGCCTTATGGAAGAGTAACAGTTATGCTTACTTCTGAAACATACTTGGTGGAGTCCCTAAATAGTGACACCATAGTAAACATTTTGAATATTTGCAATTAATTTTTATAGTCATAGGGCTCCAAAAGGCACTGCAGGTATCTTAGCAGGTATTTCAATAAGGCTAAAATTTGCCTGACTGTTTAAAAATATTAGCAAGGCACAAAACATGGCAAAAGTATTGTCCTCAGATATTATTTTTTTCCAATGCTCCTGATTCCAGACATGAGAAGTTATTTTTCAAATATTTATTATAAAAGTTTTTATTTATTTATTTGACAGAGATCACAATTAGGCAGAGTCAGACAGAGAGAGAGAGGAGGAAGCAGGCTCCCTGCTGAGCTGAGAGCCCGATGTGGGCCTCGATCCAAGGATCCTGGAATCATGACCTGAGCCGAAGGCAGATGCTTTAACCTACTGAGCCACCCAGGCTCCCCCATGACAAGTTATTTTGATAGATGTATATACAGTGTATTTTCCAGTTATAAGAAAAATGGTTCTGCTATTTTTAACCTTTTTTTAAAATTAAATAATTTTTCTCATTGAAATTCTATTTTTTAATGTTTTACTTTTCTTTTCTTTTTTTTTAAAGATATTATTTATTTATTTGAGAGACAGAGATCACAAGTAGGCAGAGAGGCAGGCAGTGAGAGAGAGAGAGGGGGGGGGAAGCAGGCTCCCTGCGGAGCAGAGAGCCCGATGCGGGGCTCAATCCAAGGACCCTGAGATCATGACCCGAGCCAAAGGCAGCAGCCCAACACACTGAGCCACCCAGGCGCCCCAATGTTTTACTTTTCATTATACTACTTAGAATATAAAACCTATTCCATTTTGTAAGATGTTTACCATTTAAAAAATGGTAATTTTCTCATTGTGTCTTCCCCTCACATTGCTTTATTTTGAATAAAAAATTTCACAATAAACATAACTGATGCTTTCCTTCTGATGGTCCCTCTGTTGGTCATATTGTATATGAGCCATGACAATTAGTTTTACAAAATTTATTGATGTTTATTGATATGTTTTATCATAACTAATTTTCCCTCCCTTATCTAGATTCCCCAGCTTTCAGACAGGTGGACACTTCAATAAACCATACCCAAGGGATGTATCAAGTACTTCTTAGACATTCTCTCAGATCCTTGAGGTCTCATTTTGCCTAGGGATTTGCAATAGGTTCTGCCAGAGGCACCACTGTGACAACTGATGTCCATGGTCTATCTCCTGCTAAGCTCAAGAGGTCACTGGTTTCCAAGTTTATCTATACAATTAATGCATTCCAGCAAGTTCTTTTTTTTTAATATTAACAAACTTATTTTAAAGTTTATATGGAGAGGCAAAGACTCACAATAGTCAACATAGTGTTGAAGGAGAACAAAGACTGAGGACTGACTTCAAAGTTTACCATAACAATGGGGCGCCTGGGTGGCTCAGTGGGTTAAGCCTCTGCCTTCGGCTCAGGTCATGATCCCAGGGGCCAGGGATCGAGTCCCACATTGGGTTCTCTGCTCAGCAGGGAGCCTGCTTCTCCTCATCTCTCTCTCTGGCTGTCTCTCTGCCCATTTGTGATCTCTCTCTCTGTCAAATAAATAAATAAATCTTAAAAAAAGTTTACCATAACGATAATTGTAAGCATGATATTGTAATACCACAGAAAGACTAGATTAAAGCAACAGAATATATATTATCATTTATATTTTATATTTAATAGAAAAGCAAAAGCAATACAAGAGAGCAAAATACAATCTTTTAAACAAATTTTTCTGTAGCAATGGTGAAGCTAAATCTAAAAATATAAAATACATGCAAACAATGGAATATTATTTAATGCTAGAGAAATGAATTACCAAGCTATGAAAAGATATGGATATAAATATTTAATAAATATTTGATTTTAGGCTTCTACCAGTCTATCAATTGTATTAGTATATTTTAACAGTGAATGCTCAGCATTCATGAATTTACCTAATAAAACATTTGGGGTTCAATATTTTAAATACTTCAACCTCTATGATTATATTCCTAATAATTTTGAATTGGGGTAAATAAACCTTAATTTTTTGTAACTTGTTTCTTATTTCAAGAGAGCTCAATGAAATTTTAGAAAATAAAAATTTACAAAAAAAAAGTTTAGTTTACTATTGCCAAATAATTTAAAACTTTATCTTATATTCAAATACATATATTTTTCTAAATTGATTTATATGCTACTAAAACCAAAAACTTTTAGTTATACTAGGTTTCATATCATGCAATCAATGCCAGAAATGCATCTGGCAATGATTTGTCTTAAATAGAGTTAAGATGGGTGTTATTACAATGCAAGATGGAAACAAAGATAGTATAACAATTGGTGTTACATAACTTTTCCGTTTTGATCAAGTTACTAATCTACAAAAGGCTTTTATCAGTGACAGACTTGGGAATTTACAAAACTTTTAAACTAGCATGTGCGACTCATTCCTAGAAAACAACACAATCAATAACACTTTATTTAGATTAAATCATGACTATTTCTCCATTTGAATAAAAAAGGTAGCAACCCCAATAAGTTTATTGAACATGAAAAGTTGAAATGCTATAATGCTCCTAAGGAATTAAATGATCCAGTCAAGAATTACAAAAAAAGGATATAAATTACCAAAGTGTTTGTATAATTGTAATGTACAACTGCCCATTATCGTTCCATAGTGTAGGCTTGTACAAGAACTCTATAAAAGAACTCCACTTCTAAACTGTGGAAAATATGTTCCCTTTCCCCCTATATACAACTATTAAGCCATTCATTTAGCTTTTAAAATATCCACTTAATACAGGCTTTTTACACATTTGAACAGGCAGCAGGGCTCTATTCTTATCGCTTACATCTGAAGGATAGACTTCCAGCGTAAGAGGTAAAGCCCATAAAGGAGCCCAATAATAACAACAAAATACAGTTTAGTGAGCCCTTACAATCTGCCAGCTACCTTTCTGAGAATACTTCAGTTAATAAAACATATAAAATACCTGACCACAAAGAGCTCATATTCTTTTGAAATATAATAGTGAAATAAACCAATAATAGAGGGGCACCTGGGTGGCTCAGTCCATTGAGTGACTGCCTTTGGCTTGGGTCATGATCTCAGGGTCCTGGGATGTAACTCCCCAGCAGGCTTTCTAGGCAGTGGGGTGTTTTCTTCTTCCTCTGCGCACCCTCCCAATTCTCTCTCTCTCTGTCTCAAATAAGAAAATAAACCAGTAATAGAATAATAATTGATGGTTGATGGTGATAAGTGATACAAAGAAATACAAGAAAGGTAAAAGCCATTGGGGAATGCTGGGATGAAAGTTAATTTTATTTTGTGTTGGGTGGTTATATCTCATTTATGAGATGTTATTTGCACAAAGACCCAGGAAGTGAAGGAGAGTGTTATACAAATATTAAAGGAAAAGATTGCTCTAGGCAGAGCAAGTAAGTATATAGACTTTGTGTGAACAGCTTGTCTGTTACTTTTGAGGAAAAGCAAGGAGGCCAATGAGGAGTTCATAGTGGTGGAGAGAGGAAGAACGTATTGATGTATGACCTTCTAGTACATTGAAACGCCTTCAGTTTTTATTTAATATGAAAGGGGAAGATACCAAAAGTCTTTCAACAGCAGAATAAAATCATCTGACTTGATTTTTAGGTTAAATTGCTGTATCAAAATAAATTTGCATGTAGAAAGGAGTGCAGTATGTGTGGAAGTGGGGTTATCAATCAAGTCAATAATTCAGGAACATATGATGGTGTTTTTAGCATGCTGGGTGGTAATAGAAGTGGTGAGGTATGGTTTTCATTGTGTATATATTTTGATGGTGAATATTCTGGTGAACAGGATGGGTATGTGCAGGACAGACATCAACATTTATTTTACCTGCACAAACAGAAGGGTGGAGTCTTCATTCCCTGATATGGAGAGAACTCTGAGTTCAAATGTTCTTTCTCATTAAATGGCATAGTGATGATGAAGATTTAGTCAGACAGTGAAAGAGAGCAGTAAGCATAGTGTTAAGCGGTAAGACATTATAATACATTTGAACATCAAAAAACGTTGTGTTGGATCATCTGTTTATGTGAGTAAATAAATAAATAAAGCTTCCTGGGGTTCTGATAGAGGTAAAGAAGACTGTATATGATCCAAAGGGGCACGTGCACCAAATGTTTATAGCAGTAATATCCACAATAGCCAAACTATGGAAAGAACCAGGATGTCCATCAACAAATGAATGATATTTGTATATCTATATATCTATATATATATATCTATATATATAGATATATATATATACAATGGAATACTATTCAGCCATCAAAAGAAATGAAATCTTGCCATTTGCATTGACATGGATGGAACTGGAGGGTATTATGCTTAGCAAAATAAGTCAACCAGAGAAAGGCACTATCATATGATCTCCCTGATATGAGGAAATGGAGGTGCAATGTGGGGGGTTTGGGGAACAGGAAAAGAGTAAATGAAACAAGATGGGATCGGGAGGGAGACAAACCATAAGAGACTCTTAATCTCACAAAACAAACTGAGAGTTTCTTGCAGGGTGAGGAGGGTAGGGAGAGGGTGGTGGGATTATTAACATTGGGGAAGGTATGTGCTGTGGTGAGGGCTGTGAAGTGTGTAAACCTGGCGATTCACAGACCTGTACCCCTGGGGCTAATAATACATTATATGTTAATTAAAAAGAAGAAGAAGAAGAAGAAGAAGAAGAAGAAGAAGAAGAAGAAGAAGAAGAAGAAGAAGAAGAAGACTACTATAAATCAAATGCTATGGTTTTCAGCATAGAGTGTGTAATCAGGCATATTTTATTAAAGTAACCAAGTAAAATGATGGTCGAAAATTGGAATAACAGAAAACATAAAAATCAGAGATTTTAAAAAGAGATATGGGAGAGTGTAGAGAATATAGTCAATGATATTATAATAGTGTTATATGGTGATAAATAGTGGCTATATTTGTAGTGATCATAGAATAATGTATGGAGATATTGAAAACCTGAAACCAATGTAACACTGACTATCAACTACACTCAAATAAAAAAATAGTAAAAAGAAAACATTTTAATTTAAAAAGATAAAAAGAGGGACAAGAATTTGAAAAGTGAATTTCAAAAAGAGTAAAGATGAGGCTAAGACATACTCTGAACCTTGAGGAAAACACCATTTTGAAAATTCTTCCCATTTTGAGAAAACTCAAATGAATCAATACCATAAAAGAACCCATTTTAACTGAGAGATGTAATGAATGCTCAAGAAATAATTTTATGACAGGATAATTCTTCCCTATGAAACAGCATACAGAAACCCGGGGAAACACCTGGAAGCCAAATAAACTATACTGAAAATAAGAATTAGGAAAAAGATAAATGATGAAAGATAAGAAAGTTAGACCTGCGACAGAGACCTAGTGAAGAGAATTTTTAGCTTGTGGTTTAATGTTTTTGAGGATAATCTAGAGTTCATAACTGCCTTGAGGCAGGCTGGTTGTAGGCAGTTTAGGCATACCCCTAAGAGAAGCCTACTTTGGGCAGGTGGTGTTGGAGGAGGCCATTGGGTTGGACAAAGACAAATCCAACCATTTGACTAAAGTGTTTGTGAAGATGTTGAAGTCAGATGCAACAGAGAAAGACCTGTCAAACCTAATCTCAGAAATGGATATGATGAAGATGATTGGACAGCACAAGGACACCATTAACCTACTGGGTCCTGCACACAGGATGGTCCTTCGTACACTATCATGGAATATGCCTCCAAAGACAACATACAGGAGTACCTCCAGGCCCAGAGGCCTCCTGACCTGGAGTACTGTTACAATATCAGCCACAATGCAGCAGAGCAACTCTCCTCCAAGGACCCGGTATCCTGTGCCTACCAGGTAGCCTGAGGCATGGAGTACCTTGCCTCCAAGAAGTGCATACACCAAGACCTGGCCACCAGGGAAGTGCTGGTGACAAAGGACAACATGATGAAGATCTCAGACTTCAGCCTTGCCAGAGATATCACCACATCAGTTACTATAAAATGAGAACCAACAGTGGACTGCCGGTGAAGTGGATGGTCCCTAAGGCCATGTTTGACCAGATCTACATCCACCAGAGTGACTTCTGGTCTTTTGGGGGTGATCCTGTGCAAAATTTTCACTCTGGAAGCCTCCCATATCCTGGAGTGCCTATGGAGGTGGTTTTCAAGCTGCTGAAGGAGTCATTTGATGGATAAGCCAATAAGTGCACCAGAGAGTTAGACACAATAATGAGGGGTGGCTGGCATGTGGTACCTTCAAGCTGCTGGTAGAAGACCTGGATCATACTGTGGCCTTGACCTCCAACCAGGAGTACCCGGACCTGTCCTTGGCCCTGGAACAATACTGTCTATGCTTTCCCAACACCCAAAGCTCCACCTGCTCCTCAGAGAAGAATTCCACCTTCTCTCATGTGCCGTTGCCCAGGGAGGCCTATCTGCCCTGACACCCAGCCCAGCTTGCCAATGGTGGACTCAAATGACTAGTATCCCTATTACTCCTGTCCAGATTCCGTCATAAGCTGTAACCCTTACCCCCCACCCTCCCTGCAAGACTCACTGCCTTCTCCTTTGTCCCTTTCCTACTGGCAGGAGCCAGCTGCCTACCTGAGGCCTTCACCCCTTGAAGTTCACCTCTCTTCCCCTTCCTCTTCCTCCTCCTTACAACCTGCTCATGAAAGAAAGGAACAGAGAGGCAGGTACTTGCTCGTGGCTACTTCCTTCCCTCCCATATGTTGGACCAAGACCCCTCCCTGTCATCTGGTACTGCCTGGACGTCGAGGGAGTTGGAGATGAGGCATGCCAGTGAAAGCTGTCAGAGCTTTCCTGTTTTGGTTTTGTCTGCTTAGCATAACATGTAAGACTGAGTTCTGGTGGCAGGGACCTAGTCCTTGGGGCTATAGCACTAGCGAGGGGAGGTCAACTGCTCTGGGCCTTGGCTAAGAGCAAGCCCTGCTCCAGAGATATGGTGCCAAGGGCTTATTAATTTTGATACTAATTTGGTTTGCTGACCAAATACCTGGTATCAAAAGATGGGAAGGCAAAGACTGGAAGCAGTTTTGTGACCATGGGGTCCAGCCCCAAACTATGAAGAAAACACAAAGTGTATAAATCTGAGTAAGTATATATTTACACACCTTTTAAATAGGTTGTTATCAAAGATTTAATCAATGTGTAATATGCTCCTCGTGGCTGGGAAGCATCAGTTGCCATATATTAAAAACAAAGAAAAGAAGTGTCTGGGTGGCTTCCTCCAAGAAGTGTCCCTTCTTTTCAGGTCATGATCCCAGGGTCCTGGGATGGAGCCCCACATCAGGCTCTCTGCTCAGTGGGAAACCTGCTTCTCCTTTTCCCTCTGCCCTGCTTATAGTTCCTCTTCCTGTCTCTCTGTCTGTCAAATAAATAAAATATTAAAAAAAAACAAGAAAGAAACAAAATATTTTTAAAAGGTCTTTTTTTTTTTAATTTTCTAGGGGTGCCTGGATGACTTAGTTGTTTAAGCAGATGTTTGCCTTTGGCTGAGGTCATGATTCCAGTGTACAGGGATCCAGCCCTGCATGGGACTACTTGCACCCCAAGGAGCATGCTTCTTCCTCTCCCTTTGCACATGATTCCCCCTGTTTGTGTGCTTCTTCTCTCTCTCTCTCTCTCTCTCTCTTGCTGTCAATAAATAAAATAAAATTTTTTACTAAATAAATAAATAAATAAATAAATTTCTAAGCCTACTTTCAGTTTAGGTCCCTTAACAAATATTGCTTCTGCTTCATTTAAAAAAAAAAAAAGATAATTTAGAAAGATGCTTCCAGAGTTAAAAAGCTGTTTTGTTTCTTTGTCGGGATTCAATATAGAAGTGCTTTAAAAAGTAAAAGAAAAAATATGCTATATTAACTCTAATCACACTATAACTTTGGTGGTTATATCAAGATAATGAAAAGTGATTTTAAAGCAAATTTCATTATCAGACATAAAGATCAAGTCAAAATTACAGAAGAGTAAAATGATGAATTCATCAGGGAGTATAATAATTCTTGACTTTTAATACGTAACAACAGATTTATGGATATATAGGGAAAAACGAAGAACAAAAATAATAACTTCTACCTTGGACGACAAATGGAAAATAATTTCAACACCCTTATTTTAAGATTACATAGACAAATGGTCATCACATTGGTAAGATATGTAAGACTTGAACAAAATGATCAACTAACTGGATATGCATGATATTACATTACAGTAACTGAACTAACTGAGGTCAGTCTTTGGTGAATCACAGAAACAGGTGGAGTTGTCAAACAAAGTAATCTTTGTTTACAACATACAAGGAGATCTCAGGGAATAAGTTCCAAAGCCTTGACTGTTTGAACAGGAGAGAGATTTTTATTTAGTATTTAAGATGAATACTCAGAAGGGAGAGTTTTATTATCCCGTGTATGGTTGGTCATAAGGTTGTGGATGCATGCACATCCACATATGTATTTGTGCAATATGTATTGCATGTTCACCTGAATGAAACTTGTATTCCACCGAGGGCAGAAACTTCAACGTTAGAATAAAGCAGAGGTAACTGTTGGACAAGGCAAAGGGACTCTGCAGGCTTCAAGAGCAGATATAAACTAGATGGGGTCTTGGGCTCATTTTCTGGGACAAGGAATGCAAGGCCTTGATTGCTTTTGAAATAGCACTAGGAGTTTTGCCACTGATTTATTGTCTCAATAGCTTAGGCTATTTCCTGGTCTGGTGGTGACTGTTAGCTTTCCCATTGCCTTGTTCCCTCAAAATCCTTAATGAGTGAGGTTTTTGCATTTCTTTGTAAGAACCTCCCAGGAAGTTTTGGAAGAAGTGTGCTTGGGAAAGTACACAGGTGGGGTATAGATCATTGAAAATAGCTGGGGACAAAAAATGACTTTTCTTATGTCAGGAAAACTATATCTCTTCTTTAATTTTCTGGGAACTTCTAACTCTTTCTTCTGATGTTACCAGCAGGCAACTGAGATATTACTGATTGTTCTCTTGAACCTAAGGAAAAGGAAATGTAGAAAGCAAAAGACAAAACTTTAAAATCTATCCTGCAACTCATCAATTCACTGCAGCCACCTCTCTGTCTTTCCCTTTCTCTTTTTCTTTCTCTTTCTCTCTCACTTTCTTTTTGTTGGCATATATCATGATACAACCACTTTGGAAAATAGTTTCAAAATTTTTTTAAATGAAAAATATGTTGCAGTTACACAAATAGCCATTTTGTTCTAGACATTTCACCAAGAGAAACAAACCCTATGTTCATACAAGGACTTGTTTATGAATTTCATATCAGCTTTATTTTTAAAAATTGAAAACAGTGGAAATGTTCATCAATGTCCATCAATAGAGCAAAGACAATTGGAGATTCTCAAAGTAATGATGCTGAGAAAAGAAAAGCCAGGCAATGAATAGTATATACTGTGTGATTCCATGACTACAAAAAATCTAGAAAATACAAATTTATATAAAGTCACAGTCATCAAATATATGGTGTGATTTTAGTGCCTTCTTCTGTGCTCCCTTAGCTTCCTACACTTGGATCTCCGAGCATTTGTTACACCATGTGAAAATATGAACTCTTTCTCTTTATTCTGTCTTACTAGAATAAGAATCCTTGAAATTTTATGGACATTTGAACTCTCAGTTATTAGCAGAAATTCTATCACACAGTAAGTTTCCAAATATAAAAGCCAGAGTTTTACAATGACTTCTAAGCTTTTACATGATCTAGCCACTCATTTAACCTCTGTGACCTCTTTCCCTGCTACTCTTCAGTCACTCACAGTGGCCTCCTTGCTATTCCTCAGATATGCCAGGCATGATCTAACCTTATGGCCTTCAAGATAGCCAATTCCTTTGTCTGGAGTGACCTTATTGCTGATAGTTCTGCGCAAATTCATCACCTTTCCATACCTTGGTTCAATTGTCAGCTTCATTGTAACTACCCTGATCTTCCTAATAAAAATTTTAACCCCCCATCCCCTGCCTAGAAACCTTGATTTTTCTTACCCTGATCGAATTTTTCTTTTTCCCCATTGTACTCATCCTTTTTGAATGCACTATGCCATTTTTATTAAGGTTCATAGCTTTTAATTGCCTCACCCATTAAAATAAAAGTTCTACAAAGCCAAGTATTTCATTTACCAGTGTAGTCTGAAGTAATATCTGCCATATAATAGTTCAGTAGACAACTGGTAAATTTAAAAATGAATTAATGTTGAGAGTATACTGAATTTCATAAGTCATTTCAATATTTTTTTCCATAAAATAAACTATGTAAAACATACCTTAAATTTACTTTCATCATATTTTATAGCATATAATGGACAACATACATAAGCCTTAAAGAAACAATCCTATAATTAACCATTTCATACCTACTTAAAAACTGCATAATACCACACTCTTAGATCCTCTTTGAATGCTCTAAAATAACCCTTCAAAGGAAATACATTTTTAAAAATCACAGATTTTTTGGCAAATAATTTAATAAAACAAAAGTTTCATTCATCTATGTAGATCAAAATAAATGTTTTTAATAAGCATGAAATTATAACTCTGAATGTGCTAAAATGAAACCACCTGCTAAGGGTGAGAGAACAAAAATAAACATCCTTTTTCCAAATAAGAGGAATTTATTACCTTTGAATCAAAGCATGTGGATTTGTTTTAACTGGCAATAAAGCAATATGGAGACACAATCCATAGAAAGTCATATTTTAGATTTCCAAAAGACTTCGAAGTAAAGAGTATACATTTTTTAATTGCTACATAATGCTACATAATGACAAGATGACAGGTTGTGACAAATAGCATTTTAAAAGCTCTACTCATAATCGAACGGAAGGTGTCATTTCCCATAATTTTATATATGTCTTTAATTTACTATATCTGGATACAACATATTACCAAACAGATGTTCATCAAAGACTAAATCATTTTTAATGGGATATAATAATTTGAACCTACATCTATTAATCATTTTTTTCGATCTAACATTTATAGTCTTGCTAAACATTTTATCAGTTGTTGACAAAATTCAAAATAAATAGGATAAAAAGTCGTGTTTGGAAAAGTAGATTTCTTTTCAAATTTGCATTTGAATGAAAATATTTGCTGATATTTTTAAAACTTTAAATGTAATTTTATATATATATCTGACCTATCAGATGATATAAAATTTTTGGAGAAAATATGACATATTTTTTGATCTTGGTTGAAGGTATTAATAAAGAGCAACTGTTTGTATTATTTGTATTGTGATATCTTAGTTAATAAACATGAATAACTGGTATAAAATATGTTTTTTTAAAAATTTTATTTATTTACTTGACAGAGATCATAGGAAAGCAGAGAGGCAGCCAGAGAGAGAGGAATGGAAGCATGCTCCCAGCTGAGAAGAGAGCCCACTGTGGGACTCAATCTCAGGAACCTGGAATCATGACCTGAGCCAAAGACAGAGATTTTAACCCACTGAGCCACCCAGGCGCCCTAAAATATGTTTTTTTTTTAACATAGAAGTATAGTTCTTGCCAAAATATGGAACTAGCTGGAACTGAATGCCTCCTTCAAAGTCAGCTCTGGAGAATTATGCAAGTGTTATATGGAACTATTTCAGATATTAACCAAAAACAAAGAAATGATGATAAACTCCTTAAAAGACTCAAAGTTGCCCTTGACTGGTATGTTTCAAGCTCTATTCCTGGTTTGAAGACAGGTTTTAACAGGCCTGTCACTGTAGAAATCCGCTGGATGTTTAGAGGCTATCAGAACTGTACAAAAACCTTGAAGGGGTAAAGACTTGAAAATTCTTTAGAGAGATTAGCTCCCTAAGGCATTATTCCTCCACACATTTTCCTCCAATCAATTAAGACTGATGGATGAGGGGCACCTGAGTGGCTCTCTCATCACGTGGGTGGTGGGTTAAGCCTCTGCCTTCATCTCAAGTCATGGTCTCTGATTCCTGGGATCCAGCCCCACATCGGGCTCTGCTCAAAAGGAAGCCTGCTTCCCTCCCTGCTTGCCCGCCTCTCTGCTTACTTGTGATCTCTCTCTCGCTCTCTTTCTCTCTCTGTGTGTCCAATAAATAAATAAAATCTTTAAAAAAAGGCTGATGGATGATAAATTATGAAAACTGCTCCCTCCAAATGATGCCTTTTCATAAGGATTTAAGAATTTAAAATTGTAAGAATTTAAAATTGAAACTTGATCGCAGGATTTATCTTATAGAATAACATCAAGTGAAGGCAGTTATTATTCTGATGTATTTGTGATTCTGATTCTTGGCCTCATTAGTAAATTTATTTTTAAATTCTCCCATGGAGTGGTGATTGGCCTTCAGTCTTTCATTGATGTACAACATTGGGTCAAATGAGATGTGTGTGCCCAGAACTATATATAAACTTCTTTGTATTTCACTGGAGATGGCATTTATGAGTTTTGTTCAATTGAATTTTGACAGATGTTTTAATAGTCACTTCTAGAGTTGGCCCTGGAGAATATCTTCCTTTTTTTCTCTTCCCGATTCTCTGAAAAACCCTGATTAATTCACATTATCACAGTGATATCACAATTCAAGTTTTACCAAACACTATAGCTGCAAAATAGAAGGAAGCTACTCAGAATGGAATACTATTGTGAATGATTGAGAAAGAAAACATTATTATAATTAAGCTACCAGGTTTCAATGTATTTTATTGTTGCTTAGAAAATCCTAGCATACCCAGACTTTACAGAGATTTGATGATCCTAAGAGGAGCTGAACTCATGGACCAAAATAACTATGCACATAAAAAGTACAATTACTTACCAAAAAATATGATGTGGTTAACTTTATATGGCAATCCAAGTGTTATTGGAACAGGAATTAAAAAAATAGCTTAGGGGGACCTAGGTGGCGCAGTGGATTAAGCCACTGCCTTCAGCTCAGGTCAGGATCTCAGGGTCCTGGGATCAAGTCCTGCATCAGGCTCTCTGCTCAGCAGGGAGTCTGCTTCCCTCTCTCTCTCTCTCTCTCTGCCTGCCCTCCGTCTACTTGTGATCTCTCTCTGTCAAATAAATAAATAAAGAAAAACTTAAAAAAAAAAGAATGACTGTTCTTTTAAAAAATAGCTTAAAAGGGGCGCCTGGGTGGCTCAGTGGGTTAAGCCACTGCCTTCGTTTCAGGTCATGATCTCAGGGTCCTGGGATCAAGCCCCACATCGGGCTTTCTGCTCAGCAGGTAGCCTGCTTCCCTTCCTCTCTCTCTGCCCGCCTCTCTGCCTACTTGTGATCTCTCACTGTCAAATAAATAAATAAAATATTTTTAAAAATAGCTTAAAAGTATATGATAAAATAATGATATACATATACAAAGAAAAGAAAGATACTATACTGTGAATATAAATTAAGTGAAAATTGTAGAAATAAAGAATACAATAAATGGAGACTAAGATGAATATAGCTGTAAAATAAATAAATGAGTTGGGAAAAACAAACAAACAAATTAATGACTTCTGCCCAAATACAGCAGAAGAGAAAAAAAATAAAGAAAATATTTAAATAAGTACTGAGATAAATTTTGGAGAATTAAAGAAAGATAAAAGATACCAGACTTAAAATGATGCCAAACATGAGATATCAGAAACAAAACAAAACAAAAACTACACACACTAAAAACCACTCATATACATTATGGTGGGTTTTAAGAATATCAAAAACAGAGAAGAGCATAAATGATGCCCAAGAGAAGAACAGATCACCTAAAATGTACAAGAATAATACCGACAGCACAATTCTCAATAGTAATAGCATATAAAGAGACAGCTGGGTGTTTTTATAGATGGAAAAGATATTTGAAACTAGGTATTATACATCAATCCAAATTATTGATTAAATTTGAGAGCACAGTAAAATACAATGAAGCATGTTAGGTCTTAGAACATTTATCACACAGAGACACACATTTTGGAAAACTTCCTCGGAAGACAGCTCAATTTAGATCGAGAAAACAGAATTATGTACTCAAAGGCACATTTTGAAGGAAGGATTGCATATAGTCTGCACTGCAAATATTCTTTAATCGTATGTTCTGAATTTCCTAAATTTAAGAAGTATTTGTTCAAATATTTACCTTTAAATAAATCCTAGGAGACTTTTTCTTGGATTCTGGAAAATCAGTCCATTTGGATACAAATCTTTTTGTCACTGATGGAAATTTTGATAGCCCTTAACTGTGGAATGCCTAATGTATTGTTACAGCAATTGTGATTTGCCAATACATGGGTGATGTGTGTGTGTTGTGTGTGTTTATTTTTATTTTTGATGGTTTAACTCTTCTATGAGATTTTTAAGTAGACATGATTTTAATAAATTATGATTTGTTGAAATTTATCTGAGGTTATATATAATAAAATGAAATTTGTGTGAACTAAAGAAGTGCATCTCCATTTTTTTTTATTTTATTTTATTTTATTATTATTTTTTTAATTTAATTTTTTATTTTTTATAAACTTATATTTTTAACCCAGGGGTACAGGTCTGTGAATCACCAGGTTTACACACTTCACAGCACTCACCAAAGCACATACCCTCCCCAATGTCCATAATCCCACCCCCTTCTCCCAAACCCCCTCCCCCCAGCAACCCTCAGTTTGTTTTGTGAGATTAAGAGTCACTTATGGTTTGTCTCCCTCCCAATCCCATCTTGCTTCATTTATTCTTCTCCTACCCACTTAAGCCTCCATGTTGCATCACCACTTCCTCATATCAGGGAGATCATATGATAGTTGTCTTTCTCTGCTTGACTTATTTCGCTAAGCATGATACGCTCTAGTTCCATCCATGTTGTTGCAAATGGAAGATTTCATTTCTTTTGATGGCTGCATAGTATTCCATTGTGTATATATACCACATCTTCTTGATCCATTCATCTGTTGATGGACATCTAGGTTCTTTCCATAGTTTGGCTATTGTGGACATCGCTGCTATAAACATTCGGGTGCATGTGCCCCTTTGGATCACTACATTTGTATCTTTAGGGTAAATACCCAATAGTGCAATTGCTGGGTCATAGGGCAGTTCTATTTTCAACATTTTGAGGAACCTCCATGCTGTTTTCCAGAGTGGCTGTTGGTGGGAATCCATTTTTTTTGTTTTAAGAGTAGACTGGTCTTTAAAAATTGTGCAAAGAAGTACATTATATTCATTATTAAATTTGATAATATACAATAAAGTATTTATGGTCATATTGGACCATATCAAATTCTACTATTAATTCATATTAATAATTACCATAAGAGGAAAAATAGATATTTTTCAAAATAAAAATTAGCGTATTTTTCAGAATATGATATAGTGTTATTCACTGAACTGAGGGAACAAATGTCAAAGACTAACACAGTTTACAGAATGTTTTAACATAAATTGAAATTTAAATCTGACCAAATTTCACAGTTTTAAGTAAAATGATAGCACTTTATATCCTTGAAAAGTGGTAAGTGACCCAAAACATGGCTTAGAAAAACAAATTTAACACTACACTAGTCTGAGATGGTTAAGTTATGGTACAACTTGCCATTGTGTATCATCAAATGGTATATTTTTTTCTTTTGGGCTTGTCATTATATTTTATTTTAGCCATTCTGGTAAGTGTGTAGTGATATCTCAGTGTCATTTTAATTGCATTTCCTTGATGTCTAATTATGTCAAAATATATTACTTTGATGTTTAATGCTCTGAGCTTTCTCAGTTCAAGATCATGAAGCCACTTAGGAAAAAAACAGTTGCAGAGGTACTCATAGACCAACTCTTATTTCGAAATAAGAAGAAACATTACTACCCATTCCAACAAAAAATAGATTTGTTATGCAGCAGGGATTTTATAAATTACCTGACACAACTTATATAGTAAGATGAAATGGGACAGGCGGCTTCTTGCAGCTATATACAACATCATTTTAATTTCAATTTTCAGTATAATTTTTCCAAGGTATACACAGAATATATATTTAATGTAAATTGTGAACATTTTAAACTCTGTATATGGAAATTAGTCAATTTTAAGTTTATAACAATCAAAATTAACGGAAGTTTATTTTAAATTAGTTAGCTTTCTCTGCATTGCAAGACAGAATAATCAAGAATTGGTAAGAAAAAAGTAATCTCTGTAAAATTACCGGGGGTGCATTATAAAGTGTTCGGTAACTGATCAAACTCACAATTTGGATTGAATGGCAAGTGATTTTTAAAATCTGGAACTCATTGTCAATTTTTTTTTCTTCATTGTGTCTTAATAAATTACTGTGTTCATTTGCATGGAAGTGAAGAAAAATGCATGACATTTCATCTCAACACTAACACCTTTAACTGGCAACTCTGAATGTACTTTACAGCAGTGTAACAAAGTAAAGATCAATGATGTTTCATGAAATATCTGTTATAATTCTCAAGGAGATAGGGAGTTTGTGCAAAAATGCAAATCATTTTGCGACTAAACACATTGTTTATTTCAGCTAATTTTAAGAAAATATGCTGAGAATCTCTCAAAAAAGGAAGCAATGATTTAGGTTTGCCTTCAAAATCCTTATCTAATCCTGAACCAACAGCACATAGTTCAAAGAGCAACTAATTTGAGTAGCTCCAATTTACACATTTCCTAACAATGCTTAATTTAGTGGAATTTCTGTCCAATTATGTTAATTTGATGTAATGAAAGACAAAAGTTCAAAAAGATCATCCTTAATTTATATAGATGCCAAACTCTGCATTTTCTGAATGATGCCCAGGAACGTATTTTCAAAAACAAACAAACAATGCCAGAACCACTATTAGGTCATCTCTAGGCAGAAAGTGACTCAGAGCTTACATTACTCTCTCCCTGAAAGTATACTGTAGGCACTGAAACTACTACCCTGAGTCTGTGCTACCAAATTCCTTAAGTTAGAAAGTTTTAAAACCTGTCTGTGTGGGAGTATTTCATTTACAGATAGATATTTGGTTGTTTATACATTTTCATACTTGATTTTTAGGGTGTAATAAGTATGTTTTAAAATTCATGGTGGTTTTGAATACTGTTGGATAATTGAGCTAAAATGGTATATCCATTCCTCCTAGGAAACAGAAATTATAGAAAGGTAGTGCTTTTCAAATCTGACATCTTTGAGTCATTGCAGTTTCATATAAATGCAATAGGAAAAGTGTCATTCATGTTTATGATATTTTCTATAAATAAATTAGAATGTACTGGAGGCCTGATATAAAGTGGGATGCCTAAACTTCAGTAAGATCTTGTTTTCAATTCAAAATAAATTTTATTTTTTATTTTTTTATAATGTCCCTCAATTTCAGATAAGCATCCCCATAAGGTCCACTCCGTTTTTTTTAAGATTTTATTTATTTTATTTGACAGATAGAGATCACAAATAGGCAGAGAGGCAGGCAGAGAGAGAGGGAAGAGGAAGCAGGCTCCCTGCTAGGCAGTGAGCCCGATGCGGGGCTCGATCCCAGGACCCTGGGATCATGACCTGAGCCAAAGGCAGAGGCTTTAACCCACTGAGCCACCCAGGCACCCCCAAAATAAATTTTAAATTGAATTATGCACCTCTAAGTTCAGAGACAATAAACATCAACCAACACAATTAATAAGTTCTATTTCTTGAAATTTCGGGAACATTGATAGTCTCATCTCCTGGAAGAACAACAGCTAAAATTTTTGGTCATGGATTCCTGCTAAAATATCACTTTCCCAAAGAAAATTAATGTTATGAATTTTCATTGATTGTTATTGATCATGAAGAATATAACAACCACGATAAAAAGAGTAGGAGAAACATGATATCTCATCTGTAAGAGCATGTCGAAAGTAGGAAATGCTAATAAAAATAACTACCATTATTTCCTAAGTTAACATAATATAACAGAACAAAAATATTTCAAAACAATGTTTTCTTTTTTTTTAAGATTTTATTAATTTATTTGACAGAGAGAGATCACAAGTAGGCAGAGAGGCAGGCAGAGAGAGAGAGGAAGAAGCAGGCACCCTGCTGAGCAGAGAGCCCAATGTGGGACTCAATCCCAGGACTCTGAGATTATGACCTGAGCCGAAGGCAGCGGCTTAACCCACTGAGCCACCTAGGCGCCACCATAACTATATTTTCTAGGCTCATTCTGATAACTCTTTTCTAAATTCAAATTTAAAGGTTGAGGCATGTGATATATATTACACAAAAAACATCCCAAGGCATTCGTTAAAAAAAAAACTCTTAATAAAGAACAAATCCAAAGGAATTTCTTTTCTAATTTAATTAACAAATTATGAATCGACTTACCTATTTCATCACAGTGTATCAGGCACCAATAATATTTTTTAATCGTCACACCTGATGCAATAGTTACCATCTTTCAGACATACTGATCATGAACAAGCAAATAAACAAGAGCACCGTAGCTTAAGATCTACCTGCATAAATATAGGCTACTTCAGACAATCTCTTCACCACAACATAGCAATGAATAGAAATCATACATGCTCTGTATGGACATACAGATGAGATAGAAGGGGATGGATGTTAATATATGCAGAATCTTTATTAATTACATTGTAAACCATAATATGGAAAAACAGAATACAATTTTAGAAATACCCAGGTCACCATCATTGTTTTATTTTTATATGTGTAGATAAGGAGTTTAATAAACAATCCATGACTATTCAACTCCTTATATTTTGAAAATTTTAGCAAAAGTAACAAACCTAGCACTTAGAAAATTGTACCTATCTACAACATACAGCTTTGCCAGCATGGTAGAGGAAAAGCAAAACAAAATAAGTAAGAAAAGTTTAACATTTCACAAGAGATTTGCTTTAATTTTTTTATTTTTTAATTTTTATTTTTCATTTATTATTTACTTCTATTTTCTACTTTATTTTAATGAAAATGTCATGACCATAACATAAGAGCAGAATTAAACCAACATGAGAAATTATTTTTTCATAAGTTAAAATAAACTAGCTTGGTGATTAATTCAAAATTATATTACAAACTTCAATGTTCTTGTAGTATGTATCACTGCATAAACAAATGAGTCAGGAGTCATAAACTAATGATGATTCTAAATGTTATTTAGAGAGACATTCTGTTCTTAATATATTTCAAATATTCTACACAAGGCAAAGTGAATCCAAGTAATCTGTAGGCAAAATAAGATTTTAGAGAAGTATATATTTCCAACAGTATTTATAAAATATTACCTTTATGTAAGGCATCATCCTGGACTTTGTGGAAAACACACAAAGGAGTAAGAAGTGGCCCTTCAAGAAACATATACAATATCAAGGTTTAACATGAAGCAGCATGTCTTCTCTAAGTAAAAAAAACATTGTACCAACTGACTTTACTGAAACTTTATATTTATTGCTCTCATTTTAGGTCATAGTGTCCTTCTGCATGCAGGCTGCTATAACGGACATGATATAGACTTAATAGCTTATAAAGAACAGGAATTTATTTCTCACAGTTCTAGAACGGAGAAGTTCAAGATTAAGGAATGGGCAGATCCAGGGAGAGCCCACTTCCTCATAGATGGCTATCTTCTCACTGTAAACGTACATGATGAATGAATCAAGAGAACTCTCTGGGGTCTCCTTTAAAAGGACTGTAATCCCACTTATGACCTAATCACCTCCCAAAGGCCCCTATGTTTTAATACTAGCACTTACAGATTTAGATTTCATAATATGATTTTGGAAGACATAAACATTCACACCATAGTATATATAAACAAAAAAAGACACAAAAACAACAAACAAAAAATTATTTTAACTACCTATTATATTAAACTACATAAACTTTTAATTTGTTTCTATATAATATTAAATAACTCATTTGAGTGATTCACTTATATCCAATGCATCTGAGTGCAATTAAATTTGCTTACCCAGCATATCCAGCAGCATATTTCTTCAGACTATCCCATTCCCCACCTTACAGGATTTACCACAATTAGAAGACAGGGGATAGAGGATAGATAGATAGATGTATACATAAACACACTTGTACATACACATATGCATATTTTTTCCTGTTAATGATACTCATGCAAATAAAATTTAAGCTCAAGGAAACCTGTCTTGTGTGTTACTTAATATCCAGTTTTTAGTCAACATCCAAAAACAAATAATCCAATAAAAACATGGATAGAATACATGAACAAGTGTTTCCCCAAAGAACACATTCAAATGTTCAGTAGATACATGAAAAGATGGCCATCATCATGTATCATCAGGAAATTGCAAAGCTAAACTAGAAAGAGGTACCACCTCACACCTGTCAGAATGGCTAAAATCAACACTACAAGAAACAAAAGGTGTTGGAGAGGATGTGAAAAAGTAACACTTGTGGGGGCTGCCTGGGTGGCTCAGTGGGTTAAGCCTCTGCCTTCAGCTCAGGTCATGATCTCAGGGTCCTGGGATCAAGTCCCACATCGGGCTCTCTGCCAGGCATGGAGCCTGCTCCCTCCTCTCTCTCTCTCTACTTGTGATCTCTCTCTGTCAAATGAATAAAATCTTAAAAAAAAAAGAAAAAGTAACAATTGTGAACTGTTGGTGGTGATGCAAACTGATACAGCCATATTTGAAAACAGTATGGAATTTCCATAAAATTTAAAAATAGAAGTCCTTTGTGATCCAACAAACCTGTTGGTGTGTATTTACCCAATGAATATAAGAAAACTTATTCAAAGGGATGCTAGCACCCCTATGTATATAGCAGCATTATTTATAAAGCTAAGATATGGAAAGCGCCCAAGTATCCATCAATTGATGAATAAAGAATAAGTGGTATCTATATACAATGGAATATTATTCTGCCATAAAAAAGACTGAAATCTTGCCATTTGCAATAACATGGTTGGAACTAGACAGTATAATGCTAAAAGTGAAATAAGTCAGTCAGAGAAAGACAAATACCTTTACTCATATATGGAATAAAAGAAACAAAACAAACAAGCAAAGGGGAAATAATAAGACATAGAAAGAGAAACAAAGCAAGAAACAGACATTTCATTACAGAGAACAAACTGATGGTTACTTGACGGTATCTGAAAGGAGTGATGGATTAAATAAGTGATGGGGGTTAATTAGAGCACTTGTCATGATGAGCACTGAGTGCTATATGTTATATTGTACACATGAAACTAATACAACCATATATGTTAACTAACTGGATTTCAAATGAAAATTTTTTAAAATCCCAGTTTTTAGCTCACATTCTGGCTTACAAAAGGGATTTAGTCAGGAATTTGGAGATTAGTTAATGAACAAAAAAGGGG
Organism: Mustela nivalis; assembly: GCF_964662115.1. Lineage (NCBI taxonomy): Eukaryota > Metazoa > Chordata > Mammalia > Carnivora > Mustelidae > Mustela > Mustela nivalis. The sequence continues at coordinate 76,784,941 of NC_139040.1, forward strand.
TGAACAGGCAGTTGTTAGATAAAATACTATCCTTTCTGGCATTATCTTATACCTTTTATCTAGAAGTATTTTTAGCACTTTAGACTCTTCCTATTTTATTTTGAATCATTAAAAAAAATTTCCTCAAAGGACCTTACATTCCATCCAATTTGAGCAACAGTGTGAGAGAGGAAATGGTGTCCAGGAGGAAAAAAAAAAAAGATGAAACTACTTTTGTTTACTAGTGAATGCATAGTTCTTCCACAGAAGAAGCTCTAAATGGTCATGGCTCCAGCTTTATATGTGTTCAGTCATATGTTCAGAAGTAGGTAACACTATCAAAAAATATAAAACATCTGAGATCATTTTCCCTTATTTGAAAGCTGGTGTATGAGTCTGCCGTAGTTTATTGGGTGTTGATAGAAGACGCAGACTCATGGTTCAGAAGTAATATAGTTTATTATTCACAGCAATAGAGGTAGCCAGAATTTTAACAGTATTTGTGTGTGTGTGTGTGTGTTTGTGTGTGTGTGTGTGTGAGTTATATATCAGTTCTGAGCCTCAGTTCCCACAAGAAGAATCAAAACAGAGGCAGAAAATATTTGCAAACACAACAGGTTAAGTTAAAAAAAAAGATACTATTTCTGTCTTCCAAGTCTATTCAATAAAACCATCTTCAAAGGATGGCCTAGAACAAATAATAAATGCAGAAATGTAAGCAACCAATTGAAAAGTGTCTCCCAAGAAACACACTTTGAGAGTCTTCATTTGACAAAAATACTATAGGATATTACATGGATCAGGTGCATTGAATACTGGAAGGTTAAAATTACAAGGGACCAAATATTTTTAAGCAGTTCTGGCATCCAGTAGAGTTCAAATAGGTTTTATAAGATTGAGGAAAGAAGCCATCAAAACCTGGGCCCAGGGGCACCTGGGTAGCTCAGTGGGTTAAGCCTCTGCCTTCGGCTCAGGCCATGATCTCAGAGCCCTGGGATCGAGCTTTGCATCAGGCTCTCTGTTCAGCAGGGAGCCTGCTTCCCCCCCCCCCCGCCCGCTATTTGCCTACTTGTGGTCTCTGTCTGTCAAATAAATAAATAAAATCTTAAAACAAAACAAAACAAAACAAATACCCTGGGCCCAATTTTCCCAAAAGTATGATGCTGATTCTAGTCTCTATGATGTTATCCCTTGAAGACAATGTCTCTAATTGAGTTGAATTAGTTTAATAAAGAGCATACCCCCATTTGTTGTAGGAGATGAACAATATGCAAGAGGCAAAATGCCACATGGAAGCCACCTGGTCTTCAGTGGAACATAGAATCAGTTCCTTTGGGATGAATTTGTTCCACATTTGACTTCCCACTTAAGGGAAAATAAGAGTGCCTTCTAACAGATTTTAAATAGGAAATGACAAAGGAAGCTTATACAAGATTATAAAATGGGAAATTTCATTTAGATAAGCAATCATTTCAAAGTCATCTTCTTAATATTACAGACTCTTCACATAATCATAATTTTATTTTGGTATTATATGGTAATTTCAAATATAGTAAATATAAAGAATTTACCTCTGTAATTATAGCGAGTCTGGTCGTAGTTTAATGGCAACAAATCTTCAATTTAGAAGTATGGTCTACCAATTATTAATACATTTGGAAATGGTATGTCATCTTCACTCCACTTGTCTCACTAAAACAGTGAGCCAAAAAAAGTAGGTCCAAGCTATTTACTATGGTCAAAATGGGTTGCTTTTGCATTTGGTAAAGAAGCAGTCATATTTTGGAAGAAGAAACTGAGGCTATTAATATTTTCAACTTATTTTCAGAAAAGGAAAGAGGGCGCCTGGGTGGCTCAGTGGGTTAAGCCGCTGCCTTCGTCTCAGGTCATGATCTCAGGATCCTGGGATCGAGTCCCATATCGGGCTCTCTGCTCAGCAGGGGGCCTGCTTCCCTTCCTTTCTATCTGCCTGCCTCTGTCTACTTGTGTTCTCTGTCTGTCAAATAAATAAATAAAATCTTAAAAAAAAAAAAAGAAAAGGAAAGAAAGGATAATCTAACCTAAAGCCAAAATCTTACACAAGGTGGCAGGAGAATGATCTTTTCCCAGAAAAAGGGTTTTTCAACTTAGCCATGTTAGGAGGAAGAAGAGATGAGACATTGTGGACTTGACTAGCGTTTGTACACTGTTCAAAAAGTTTTCAAAATAATGTGTATTATTTTTCTTCTTGTAGTTGAGACAAAAAAAAAAAAACAAACAAACCAAAAAAAAAACACTAAATGAGCTTACTCTTAAAAGGAGGTAAACAAGAAACTAGCAAATATTGAGTGTTAGGTATTGTCCCCCTCCTTTTTTTTTTTAATTATCTTATGTTAGTTACCATACAATACATCATTAGTTTTTGAAGTAGTGTTCCATGATTCATTGTTTGTATAAAACACCCAGTGCCCCATGCAATATGTGCCCTCCTTAATACCCATCACCAGCCTCACCCATCCCCACATCCTTCTCATCTTTAAAACCCTCAGTTTGTTTCTTGGAGTCCATAGTTTTTCATGTTTCATTTCCCCCACCAATCCCCCCACTTCATTTTTCCTTTCCTTCTCCTAATGTTTTCCATGCTATTCCTTAGGTTCACTTAACATAATCTCCTCCAGTCCCATCCATGTTGATGCAAAAGTTGGGTATTCATCCTTTCTGATGGCTGAGTGATATTCCATTGTATCCTTGGATCACATCTTCTTTATCCGTTTGTCTGTTGTAGGGGATCTTGGCTCTTTCAACAGAATGGCTATAGTGGACATTGCTGCTATGAACACTGGGGTGCATATGGCCCTTCTTTCCAGTAAAATAGAGCTAGCCTATGACCCAGCGATTGCACTACTGAGTATTGACCTCAAAGATACAGATGTAGTGAAAAGAATTAGATATTGTTAAAGCACAAATGCAGGGGATAGAAGTTATGGTACAGAAGAGGGAAGGGCAACCATATGGCAGAGTAGAATAAAGTAGCTCAGGAAGAAATTAGTCATATCCAGATATTGTAAGGCATGTGGGGTTGGCAGGGAGAGCATGAGAAATCATGAGAGAAGAGAGAGAAAATGGACCAGGCAGGAGAGGTTTATAACATTTTAACATCTAAGGTAAGCATATGCAAAGCAGAATAGGGAAAGAAATAAAAGTTTTTATAAGACTCAATACATGAGGAATAACGTGGAGGACACTGGGAGATGGAGAGAAGTGTGCTGGGGGAAATCGGAGGGAGAGACAAACCATGAGAGACTGTGGACTCTGAGAAACAAACTGAGGGTTTTGAAGAGGAGGGTGGCAGGTGGTTGGGTGAGCCCAGTGGTGGGTATTAAGGAGGGAATTTATTACATGAAGCACTGGGTGTGGTGCATAAACAATGAATTTTGGATCCCTGAAAATAAACTAAAAGAAAAAAAAGACTGACTACAGACATGGACCTCAGTGTAACACAGATATGGAACTCACTGTAATACCAGCCACTTCCCACCGACACACACAGACTATGATAATAATAAATAATAATGCAATTAAGAAAATTTCCTGCCAAATAATTTTTCCTCTTTTTTATTTTTATGATTATTATTTTTATTTTATTTTTAAAGTTTTTATTTAAATTGTAGTTAGTTAAAATAAGGTTAATATTAGTTTCAGGTGTACAATATAGTGATCAACACTGCCATACAATGGCTTAAATAAAAAAATGAAAAAAAAATTTTTTTAAAGATTTTATTTTTAAATGAAACCTCTACACCCAAGGTGGATTTCAAACGTACAACCCCAAGATCAAGATTTACATATTTTACTGACTGTTCCAGCCAGGCACCCCAACAAATAAAAATTTTATAAAATTGTTGAGTTTGTGGGAGTCTCATTTGCTTAGTCAGTTAAGTGTCTGCCTTTGGCTCAGATCAGGATCTCTAGAGTCCTGGGATCGAGCCCCATATTGCTCATGCTCTCTCTCTCTCTCTCTCTGGCTTTTGCTTTTAAATAAATAAATAAAATATTTTTAAAAAAATTGTTGAGTTTGTTTAACTAGTTTTAAACTAGTAGACAGAGATGAAGATAAAGTATGATGTCATGGCACGGAAAAATACAACTTACACGTTTTTAAAAAAAATGTGCAATGCAAGTTACCTCACTTCTTTTATCACCACACTGGGACTTTCCCTACTGAGTTGTTGTAATGTAAGGACCTATTTTATATTTTTATATTTTAGCAAGAGGCTTTCATTGAGGTTAACCCTTAAACTGTCCTTGTTCCCCTTCCCCCAGGGGATTCACTTAAAAACAAGTCCTGGAAATCAGCTCCAGGTAACAAAGCCCATATACAAGGGTGGGTCAGGCCAGGTGGAGACATCAATCAGCGGGAGGGGGGCGGTGTTTGCATTTTGTCTCCCTAGATACTAAGGAGTATGCCCCACTCCTCTGCCCTTTGGGAACCTTTTTTGCACCAATCCTAATCAAGGTGTAATAGGCTGGGTCAAATGTCTATACTAGGGTAAATTGAACCTCAATTGGTCACCTAGCCTCACTGTGGAGTTTCCTGTGTGTGTTAAAATCTCATTGGTCACCTGTGCGTAGCCAGGCCTGACTGCATGGCCTTTGCCCTTAAAAGCTAGACTGTGAAACAGCAAAGGGTTGCCTTCTCTTATAAGAGGTGTGGCCCCGAACGTTCGGTTAGATTCTTGATGCTTGGCATGAAATAAAGCTTTGCTTGACCTTTGCTTTACATCAGTCTCGCTCCTTTAATCATAGACCCATTATTGGGGCATAACAGTATTAATCTTAAAGTTATAAGTCCACAATGCATCCATCATCCATTCTACCCCTTAACATTCCCCTTTGGACAGACCCATGATCTAGAACAAGCCTTATTTTATAGTGCCTTGTAGGAGATTTTTGCTGCTGCCTAAATTGCCTACTTTCCTCTCACCATTACCACGGAAATTGGGTCCACTGAAACAAAGGGGTAGTGTAAGAAATTAAGAATTCCATAAATCTCTTTAAATAATAAAGTATAAGATAGTGATACCTTTTTTTCTGCCACATAACCAATTCTTGCAAGAATAAGGTCATATAAGAGAATTTACAACACATGCTAGCATTATCCTACTGGACCCAGACCATTTGTATGTTTCTCTGTCTCTCAGAAATGTAGTTATTTACATGACTGAAACCTAAAAATTGTTTGATATGACCACTAATATCACCTACATTATTTGAAAGCCTGTTTAAGGCTTCTGTAATACATAGGCTTTGTAAACACTTATTAAGCATCTTGTATATATCAAACACTTTAAAAATCTCTGCTTTAAAAAAAAAAAACTCTACCTCAATGGAACTTTGAGTCTGAAAAAGATACAGGCTATATACAAGGCAACAGATAGAATAATTACATATTTGATTATATACTCTGAGGATGTCACATTAAATTGATATGAAAACGATCAGAAGGATCTGGATTTCTTGTCAAAATTTTTTGCCTTAAAAAGAAATTGATATTTAGGAAAAGTTGTTTCTGAAAGAGGTCCTGTGTCAACCAAAAATGTTAAACCATGATCTCGCTAAATTTTCCAGTTGTGATCATTGCTTTGTTTAGCTGTCTTCTATTAAGACTGAATTTAGTAATTCAGTCTCAGATTTCAGTAAGTCTTTTTTTTAAAGATTTTATTTATTTATTAGAGAGAGAGAGGGAGGGGCAGAGGGAGAGGAAGAACCAGACTCCTTGCTGAGCAGGCAGCTGATGCAGGACTGGATCCTAGTACCCTGGCATCATGACCTAAGCTGAAGGAAGACACTTAACCAACTGAGCCACCCAGGCACTCTAGACTGTAAACTTCTTAAAGGTAAAAAAGTTTATTCTTCTAGTAGTTCCACAGACATTTCTAACATCCATAAGAAAGCATGTACTGATGTAAAATGCCAGCAAATCAAATTATTTAAAAAAGAAAGAAAGAAAGAAAAGATATATCTGGATAAAGAGAAAAACAGAAAATCTAATAATACATTGAATTATTAGAGCAAAGAGTGGAGGAAGAGAAAATAAATATGAAATAGAGATTTCCACTAAAAGAAAAAAATTGAATAAGGCAGGAGATTTAGAAAATTATTATGACAGACTTGAGAAAAAAATAAAATAGGAATTTTTAGAAAATAGCAATGAATGAAAAGGTCAATTGTTCCTACCTCTATAATATTAGCTGTTTGTTGTTGTTGTTGTTGCTAATTTACCTATTTAAGCTAATAAACAAAGAAAGGTTTCATTTAGGGATGAGGTTTCTCTCTCTATATATATATTTTTTCAATTAGGGGTAAGGTATATATATATATACATAGATATATATGTATATATATATATATATTTTTAATTTTAATTGTTAGAAGATGTGTCACAGAAAGTGTTTAAACTTTAAGATACAGATGCAACATGTAATGAACTGCATTGTTTGAACGTCTAATTTGTAAATGCTGTTAGAGGAAACTTGGTGGAAATGTTCTTATGTGATTGTGTTTCTGGAACTAAGTATATTTATTAATAAGGAATAGTTTAAAATTATGAAATGACCAGGAGTGGACAATTTTCCTAATCCTATCAGCTCTTTGCAGCTCTTTTATTAGCCCCCTTCAGGAATATCAGCTTTTTTATCTAATTAAATTTTATATTAATGTGCTTTTGACTTTTGGCCTTTCTCTTCCTTCTGCTCTTTTTTTCCCCTAAATTACATGTTTCTGTTTAACAGCTACTATCAATTCTTTGATATGAATTCTCAACATCAATTTACTAACTCCAGAGATGAAGGAGCATCAATATTTAGAAGCGAAGAATACAAAGCCTTGGGCATCTGGATGGCTCAGTCACTTAAGCATCTGCCTTCGACTCAGGTGGTGATCCCAAGGTCGTGGGATGGAACCCGAGGTTGAACTTTCTACTCAGCTGGGAGCCTACTTCTCCCTCTCCTTCTGCCTGCAGCTCCCTTTGCTTGCGTTCTCCCTCTCTTTGTCAACTAAATAAAATAAAATAAAATAAAATAAAATAAAATAAAATAAATAAATAATACATTTATTTATTTATTAAAATGCAATTATTACACAATACATAATGTATTGCATAATTATAATAATGATTAAATAATTTATTAAATATTTATATTAAATATATCAATTTAATTAAATAAATATTTTTAGAATTTAAAATATTTCAAATTTAGATTATTAAATATTAAATCATTATTTAATAAATAAATATCTAAACATAATTAAATAAATTAATTAATTTATTAAAATGAATAAAATAATGTTGTCATTATCTGAGCATGTATTTTTAAATAGTCTAAAAAAAAAATCTAATAAAGTCTAAATACATTGAGTTCACATATTTATACAAGTTAACCCAGACACTCAACCCACAGTTTCAAAACTTTTGTTTTTATCTACTACTCAAAATACGATTTTAATGTATTTATTTGTAACTTTGACATAGCAAGGAAACTTGGAGGAAAAGGAGACATTTGCTTTTAATATTTGAAAATTATTTGGTTATTTAAAAAAAATAAAAACCTTAACACGTGAGCATTTCTTCTTAAATAACACTGTGAAGTTTCTGAGTCGCATTCTATTAAAATTGCTGATAAAATGGCCTCAGTTACTCATTTAAATTATCAGCTGAATGGGTTACAAATGAAGTAGAGAGCTTTTTAATTATTTATGAATGTATTGCTTGTGGAAGGAGTGCCACATAGAGTTACCTCTCTTTTTGGCTTTGTTTTGTGAGCAGTAGTGGAATCTATGAATGAGATTAAACATAAGGACATTCACAGAAATTCTTAATGAACTTCTGGGGAAGGGCAATAAGTGCAAGGAAAAACTGCAGCAAGACTAATTACAAATTTCAAGTGGTCATCGCTTAATTATAGAAGCTTTTAAGTTCAAGTAATATATCATTTTCATGAGCCTATCATATTGTATTAATTACCACAAACTGCACTCTTGAACACTTATCTTTTCACATATTTCTTATTCTTAGTACTTAAAATTATCCTTATGATTGATAAGTAAATAGATTTTACTGACAATGCATTTATTTAAATAAATAAATAATGCTGTTTATATATATAAAAACAATTGAATATGTGTATGTGTTCAATGAATTTTTTTTCAAATTAACATCTTAATTCTACCACATTAGTTACAAATAAATATAGACTTTATAGATTCATCAAATATTTTATTCTCAAATTTATATGTCCTTTGTGAAGTAAATGAAACTGTATATATTAAATATAATCCTATCACATGTAACAGTTACTAGTGCATCCCAGGACATACATAGGTCAGGTCCTACTCAAGGCATCACGGATAACTGGATTTAACTTTCTATCCTAGGAGTCTTCTGTATATTTCTGTGGCTTTTATACTACAATCAGGAGGAAGAATTCTTTTGCTAAAAGCTTCCAAATGACTATGCGAGTAGATTATTTGTAGACTAGTGATATAATATTATTGTTTAATATGTGAAGCATGATAAAATAAAATGCTATTGCCATATTTAATTTGTTCAGTAAAGCATTCATTTAGTTATCAAGCATTCATTTTCTTTTTTTAAAGATTTTATTTATTTATTTGACAGACAGAGATCACGAGTAGACAGAGAGGCAGGCAGAGAGAAAGGAAGGGGAGCAGGGTACCTGCTGAGCAGAGAGCCTGATGTGGGGCTCTATCCCAGGACTCTGGGATCATGACCTGAGCAGAAGGCAGAGGCTTTAACACACTGAGCCACCCAAGAGCCCCAAGCATTCATTTTCTTTATACAGAAGAGTTAGAACAATATTATATAGTAGAAAATACAGTAAATAATCTAGAAACCTTGATCATTTTGTTTTGGCAATTTTAGAACATAACATTAGCTAAAGCTCAAATGCAAGTTATATTTGTATCATAGGAGGAAAAGTTAATTAAAAGTTTGTTTATTACCATAGTTTAACACTTCAACAAAATGATAACGAGTCCAAAATCAATGAATATATGAAGTATACAATAAAAACAATAATCTTGAGTGTATGTGACTCACTGTAGGTATTGATAGGCTAGAAATCAAAGGGAAAGTATCTATAGGGTTTGTTCAGTTCCATGCTCATCAGATTAATAGGCTTTCTCATATTGCTTCCTTCACCACATTAATTTGCCTAATGAAGTTTTCAAGAGTTAAGACAGTGATAGGTTCATGGCTGGAGAGAAGGTACAGAATCTAAGATAGTTCACCAGTGCTTATTATTTAAGAGAAAGACAGCATGGGAGGTGAGGGATATATCATGCATCCTGTTTTCACTCCCTTTGTGGAGCACCTACCCTGGAGGTCATGTAATAATAACCAATGACCAAAAAACAATAAAAAAACCCAAACATCCATGTGGAAGTGCCATCCCTGCCTGGAGATGAGTAGACTGCTCAAACAGATCCTGGGCAGGCATCTCAGCCCAGGCCTGTGCTGGGGAAGCTGGTTCCTGGCTTTGGGTGCAATCAGGAAGCCAGCAAACTGACAGGAGAGTGCATCCAGGGTTAACAGGACTGATGATCTTTTTGCAGCCAGGAGGCGGGTGGACACCCGCTCAGGGAGCCAGGCTAGGAGGCAGCCCAGCGCCAGCACTGGCAAAGCTTGCAGCCCCCGGGGCTTCCCCCCGCGCCCCAGCCAGGGCGGGGCCTCAGGAGGGAGGGGGGCGGGACGGTGCAGAGATGGGGCTTTGCTAATTGCCAAAGCAAAAAGTGAGCTGGCGGAGGACTCAGGAGGGAGGGGGGCGGGGGGGGGGGTCGAGGGCGGCGGGGAGAAGGCGCTTTGCTAATTGCCGAAGCTGGAAGTGAGCTCACAGAGGATGTGGCTGAGAGTCTGGGAGAAGGTGGAGGGGCTGGCGGAGGAGGGGCGGGCAGCGCCGCGGTGCTGTGCTGCGGCCCAGTCGGGACTGCAGGACCCACCGGACTCGCCGCCCGTGCGCTCCCGTGTGAGGCTCCGCTGTCCCCCTCCTGCTGCCTGCTGCCCCTCCCCGCCCCAAGGCTTCTCCGGACCACCCTCTGCGCACATTTAAAGTGACACCTTGCCGCGTCCTCACCTGGAGCAGAAAGCGCAGATCGACCTGGGGGCGGAGAGGGGGTTGTGGAGGCCCAGCCTCCCGCGAACCCCAGGGCACCGGGACCACCCCGGATGCTGCGCCAAACCCGGTCCGCATGGGGTCGGGCTGGGGACAGCGCCTTGCGAGGTGCCCCCCGCCAGCGGGCGCGCTAGCCCCCATCTTTCCGCAGCCCCATGCGCCCGTGCTGAGGACCCCCTTCCCTCACCCGCCATGGCCCCGCTGCTTTTGTTCTGGACTTGGGATCCCAGGTGGAAACTAGTCCCTCAGACCTCCCTGGCAGCAAGGAGGGCAGGGAGGGATTCTTGGTTTTCTGCCCTGGCTCCTCCTCTCTCCCCATTCACATGCCTTCTGGCTTCCCTTTCCACTCCTCATTGTCAGTTTTCTTAAATGGTTTTCTTCTGCATGTTGACCCAAAGAGCTATTTCATGAATGAATATACACGAAACTGAGTTGGAGCCCACCTGTGAGAGCCCACCTGTAGAGGCCTTTCATTAGAATGGTCTCTGGTTCTAGCTTCAGTTCAGAATACTGCATGTACCTGAGGACCAAGTCCAGATGTTTCTTTCATCTCTGACTTGAATTTGAAATCCTCCTCAGACTTCAGCTTCCAGGATTTCTCCAGTCCTTGCTCTCCCACTGTCTTGGTGGGGATCCGCCATGAGTGTTGAACACAGGAATGAATGAATGATATATACCCCAGATTGCTGGGGCTTTGTCATGTTTTGCTGAGGTTGGAAAGGCTTGGTAGAGACCCCCTGTATGTAGATAGAGAGCTGCATGCAATTGCTTAGATAAACGTGTTCCCCACTATATTGCTTGGGCATTGAACATTTCGCCCTTAACCTGTGGCTTGAGCAGTTAGGAGGAGACAATCTGGAGGTGAATCAGAAGATGGCTGAATCCACATGGTGGTGGTCTGAGTTTGGGAGATTTTCCTGGAGATTCAAACGAAAGATCTAAATTCTTCCAGTGGGGAGTGGTGAACATTTTATCGATGGGAGATGGAAAATAAATGGTCTGGTTAACCTTTCCCTCCCCCTCAAAACCCATTATTTGAAAACACAAAAAGGGAAGTGAAGGGAGAAATCCTCCCACTCCCATCCCCACTCACCTCCAAAGCCACCTCCTCTTCCAAGAACCTAGCAGACAAGGTGCCAAGAAGTGTTAGGTACCAGCAGTGGTCTCAGATCTCATTCAAGGATCATGGTGAAAGGCATTCAAAGAGATTGTGGGGGAACAAGTTTAAGGTTTGCCTGGTCCCCTAAAAATTAATGGCACTAGAGAAGATGAGCTTTGGGAACTATAGCTTAATCGATAAAATGTGTAAAAAGCTTCAGTGAGTCATGGTGGGAAGAGGCTATGAGGGCAGCAAACACAGTCTTAGATGATGTTATTAATAGCACTATAGGCTCTAGATTTCCTGTGGTGGTGGTCTTGGCAAGACCAGCCCGGCCAAAGTGGATACTCTCAACCTGGAACAGAGGGTCTTGGAGATGCCAGCATGTGAGGTATGATGAGTGGGTAAAATGATAGGAGGTGTCCTTTGGAAGGACTGACTCCTTGACTTTAAAAGGGAGAACCCAAATCTGTAGGTGAAATCTTTCTGGCTACAAAGAGGGCCAAGGCCTCCTAAGGCCAAGGTCTCCTCGTCACTTGCAAAGATGTCGAAGAACATATTCAGACATTTCAAAGATGTCCTCATATCATTGGTTCCCACTCTGGAATTCTATCAATAAGGTGAGAGTTCCTCTAGTTGAAAAAGAGATCTAAAAAGACTTCCCTTTCTCATGTAATTTCTGTAACCTTCAGGACACACCCACCTCCCCCTTCCAGCTCTGTAATGAAGCCACAGCTGGTGCCAATTTGTGGAACTCCTTAAAGGCTATTCTCCCTTATATACCCCCGGACCAAGTTCCCATCCTCCCTCACCTGATTTCCTGCACTCACCTCCCACCTGGTGTGTTCACACCTGCAAGTGCCTTTTACCAACCCCTTTGTCAAAAGGCAGCCAGAGTGACCTTTCAAAGACCTATCAGTTCCTGGCATTTGTCTCCATAGAAATCTGCACTGATCTTCTAACAAATTCTCAGTCCTCCAAAGGCACCCATAATCCTCCCATCAGTCTCTTCATACCCCTCCAACTGACTGATGCCTGTTCTGCCCCATCTCTCTGCCCTTCAACCACACTGCCTCCTTCTTCCTGTGGAGACCTCTCATGCCACCTGCCTCCAAGCACAGGTGATTCCCATTGATGGGAAGACCCTCTTCTCTCCCCCATCTCCCCACTCCAGTTACTCCCACATATTCGTGAGCTCACAAGCCCCATGGTACACACTCTCCATGCAGCCTGCTCTTTCCTTTCTAGCACTGGCCTCCGTTTCTAGCTGTCCTTGTGTCATGGATGTCCCTCCCCAGCCAGCCTCCAAGCTCTCCTTCCCTTTAGCTCCAACACCTGACACAGTGCCTGGCACGTAGTAAGCCCTGGCTAGCTTCTAAGAGCCTCACTGAGGGACTGAAAGCATTTTAAAAATGTCACCACGTAGGCTCCAAACTGTAGGCAGAAAAAGCTTTGCCTGGATTGACATTTTAGAGACGTATTCATCAAGTTGGATGTGTTCACTGACTTTGCCTTGTAAAATTTAAAAAAAAAAAAAGGACCTCTGTATCGCTTCGCATCTAACGAAGGCGCATGTATACTATTAGACCACGTTATGAGCTTAATGGAAGGAGACAAGATGTTTTCGCTAAGAAAATGTATAAGACTGTTGAGGTCAAGTGGGAGGAAACTGTCCGTTTGTTGGAGCATTGCTATCTTACTCTATCACAGCCACTCATAAAAATCTGACAGAGAATTCTCTGTCGGAGATGAGTTAGATCTGGCTCATGTTCCTACAGACATGAAAACCAGAAACGAAGAAGGAGGCTTTGAAAGCGTGGGTTGAGGAGGCGGTGTGGTTCACTGCGATGAGCTAAGTGCCCAGGGCCACCAGCAGACATGTGGGCCTGTGTCCTTCCTTTGTTCTGGGGTCCCTCTTGCACCATGTGGTGAGGCTGGTGGCTGGGAGCAGCTCAGGACAGGACCTGGTGTCATCTTACCTCTCCCACCCTCCTGTGGGCTCCAGTGGGCTCCAGTAGGTCCCAAGGGACAGCCTGCCTTCCTTGAAAAGCCCAGTAGCACTGGGAGCAGAAACTGGGACCAAAGAGTGAGCACCCTGTTTGACAAGGTGGATCAGCCACCTCTTCTTCAGATGCAGGGGGAGCCCTGGCATGCTGACTCCTCCCTTCTCCCTTTCCCCTTTCCTCTCTTCCTCCCTCTTTCCTTCCCCTCTCTCCTTCCCTGGTGGTGCCCTTTCCCAATGCCCACTTCATCCCTTTTCCTTTCTACATGCCTGTCTTCTAGAGTTTCTTCTCTTTCCTCCCCATTACTTCCCTTCATCTGAATCTCCTCTTTGGTTCCTTTGTCCCTGCTCTCTGCTCCTCCTCCCCTTCCCTGGCTCCTGTTCAGCTCCATCGAGAATGCAGGCAGAGCTGGACTAACATGCTCACTTGCTAGCTCAGCCACCCTCCAGAGAAGTCACTCTTCGGTGGCCACCTTCCTGACCCCCTGGTCGCTTCTCCACTTGTTCAGATATTGCTCTGAAGTCTGAGGAGTACAGAGCGGGGCTGCCACAGAAGCAGGCCAGAGGAGAAACCAAACCATGTGTCCACACTGTCCCCCAGCACTGCTGCTCTGAGAGCTTTCAGAGTCCTCAACAGGGTTAGGATTTAGGGGCTTCTTCAGAACCGGGAGTGAAAACAACCATAGGTCAAAAGAAAAGCTACGGCCCCCACACAAAAATAATAATCACAAATGAAAACTATGTTAACTCTGAGTCCCAAAGTCGAAAAATTGCCTTGAATCTGTCACTAGAAAGCACCCAAGGCCTCACTCTCTGGGTTCTGGGTGCCCTGGGAATGGCAGGAGGCTCTGACAGGCACGTGGGAGTGTCCAACTATGGGGGCTAGTCTGCCTGCTGGCTGGGGTGGGGGGTGCCTCCTGTGGCACTGTCCTGGCCCGACCCCCTGCGGACAGGGTGTGGCGCGGCGTCCGGGGTGGTCCTGGTGCCCTGGGGTTGGCGGGAGGCTGGGCCCCGACCACCCCACACCCTGCTCCTGTCCTGAGTTTTCTGCTTCAGGTGAGGGCGCCTCGAGGTGTCACTTTACCTGTGAGCAGAGGGTCCTCCAGAGAAGCCATGGGGCGGGGAGGGGCAGCAGGCAGCCGGAACGGGAACGGGACACCGCGGCGTCCGGGGCTAGGCTGCAGCGTGGGAGCGCAGGGGCAGCGAGTATGGTGTGTCCTGCAGTCCCGAATGGGCTGCAGCACAGCACCCTGGCGCTGTGCGCCCCTCCTTCCCGCCTGGGCAATTAGCAAAGCCCCTTCTCCTGGCAGCCCCCGCCCCGCCCCCGCCCCCCTCCCTCCTGAGTCCTCTGAGAGCTCACTTCCAGCTTTGGAAATTAGCAAAGACCCTTCTCTGCTCCGGCCCCGCCCCCTCACTCCTGAAACCTGATCCCTGGCTGGGGTGCGGGGCTAAGCCCTGGCAGGCTACTGCATTGCCAGCTCCTGCGCTGGGCAGCCTCCTAGGCTGGCTCCCTGAGCAAGTGTCCACGTGCAGCCTGGCTGCGAATAGATCATCAGTCTTAAACGCCAGCTGCACTCTTGGGTCAGTTTGCTGGCTTCCAGATTGCGCCCAAAGCCAGGAACCAGCTTCCCCAGCACAGACCTGGGCTGAGATGCCTGCCTGGGATCTGTCTGAGCAGTCTCCTCCACTCCAGGCAGGGATGGCACTTCGACCTGGATGTTTGGGGTTTCGTTTGTTTTTTTTGGTCATTGGTTATTACATGACCTCCAGGGTAGGTGCTCCACAAAGGGAGTGAAAACAGGACGCCATATATAAGCATACAGCCATTCTAGAAAAATAGCTTGGGGTTCTCCTGGAAATGCTGCATTGGTCCTTGCACTATGGTTTAATAGAAAAGGGATTATGCACCAAGTTACTTAAATGAGCATAGGTTGAAATCGTTTACTGAGAGTAAATATTTTAAATAGTTATATTTTAACTAAATCTATCATCAATCATAAATCTATTACACGAAGGTTACAGGCAATTTAAAAGCAAGAGCACTCTCTTCAGGGTTTTAAATAATCCCTGTCTGTCTTGGCACATGAGAATGCAAAGATAGGAAATGGTTTGTAAAAGATCATATAATAGCTTTTACTAATTCTATTTATTTGACAGACAGAGATCACAAGTAGGCAGAGAGGCAGGCAGAGAGAAAGATGGGGAAGCAGGCTCCCCGTCAAGCAGAGAGCCTGATGAAGGGCTTGATCCCAGGACCCTGAGATCATGACCTGAGCCCAAGGCAGAGGCTTAACAAACTGAGCCACCCAGGCGCCCCCAGATGAAATACATTTCTGACTTAGAAACTTCAGATAGAATTATTTTGTCCATGATGACAACTGAAGAAAATGTGTCATCCCTAATCCTAACCTTAAACCCTACCAATGCTGAAACCTAAGCTGACCTTAAAGCCCAAACTAGAACCCTGAATCCCAAACCTGGAATGGAACCCAAAGCCTGTACCTGAGCCCTGGATCCAAGCCCTGAACCACGAACCCAAACCCTAAACCAGACCTCCAAGTCATGAAACCTGAACCCAAATCTCAGCATGAAGTCAAACCCCAAATTTGACCTTGAACTTTATCCCATAAGCCCTGAGTCTTAAAGCCTAAATCATAAACTTAAATCCCTAAACTATAACTCTGTTCCCTTGTCCTTCACTCTAAATCCTCACCCTAACACTAAACCCAAAGCCTGATTAGAACTCTGACTAAAACTTGAACCTGAACCCAAATTCAAACCCTTCACCACACTTTGCCATTGATGGATATTGGCAGTTTCTACCTTTTGATTCTTGTGAACATTGTTTGGGTCGGGGGCTAGGGTTAGGGTCTTGGATTAGGGTAGGGTCCAGGCTTAAGACCAAGTTGAGGTCAGAGTGTGGGTCTGCATCAGGGCCATGTTCAGTGACACTGTTTGGGTCAAGGACTGTTGTAATTCCACATTGTTTCCAATTCATTGTTCATTAGCTATTTGGGGGGAAGTTGGGGGTCATTGGGCTCCATGCAGCTTGAATTTCCGGAATGAAATGGCTTCAGCTGGACCCCAGGAGGGAGCAGGACCTTCCACTGAAGGGTGAGCTCCCACAGTCCTGCACTGCCTTCCACCGCCTGCAGAGGGCGCCAGACGCCAGCTCTGGCCCTGAGCCCAGGCTTCACAGCCACAGCTGGGACCAGAGCCCCGCCTCTTCAGGACCCACTGTGGAGACTTCTGGAGAATGTGGGGCGCCTCCCACCCTGACAGGACAAGCTGAGGAGGGTGTGGCTCTGCATCCACACTGACCGGACCGTTGTGGAGGACACGCCCAAACTTGCAGCAGTCCAACCTCCTAAGGACCAGATGCTGGAGGAGCTGAGGAGAAGCCGGCTGAGTGGACTGTCAAGGGGTTCGTGGTCTCAGGACCCCACAGAGGAAGGGCGCCCTGTGTAGACACTGGGGCTTCCGTCGTTTTGTGTGAAGAGACGTGGCCTCCTGCTGTGCTGTGCCCGGGGCTGTGGGGTCCCCCCTTTCTGGGCTCGGATGCTCCTCGGTCCTCGTCTGTGTTTGTGTGCTCGCAGATTCGGTTCCTGGGGCTCCTCAGATGGTCTGCAGTCAGGGAGCGTCTGCCTTCTTCGGTGCTTGTGCTCTCCCCACCTCAGCCCTGCGGGGTCCTTCCCGTGTCCACACCCACTCCAGGCTTGCGCCGAGTCCGGAAATT
This sequence comes from Mustela nivalis, assembly GCF_964662115.1. NCBI lineage: Eukaryota > Metazoa > Chordata > Mammalia > Carnivora > Mustelidae > Mustela > Mustela nivalis. Next base: position 76,801,926 of record NC_139040.1, read on the forward strand.
CGGGAGCCAGAGTGAGGACTCTGTAGCCGGTTTTGGGGAGAGTAGGTATTTTCCCAGTGTGGGTTCTACCCTGAGCACAGTGCCTCCCCATCTCCGTGTGTACCCCTCCCTGTCTGTCGTCATTGTTGCAGGGCTGTCAGATGACAGGTCTGTCACCTTCTTGGTTCAGGGTCTCCCGGGTATCTTGCTGTCTTGGATGCAGGTGTAAATGAGATCGTTCTCCGCAGTCTCTTTTTGATGGTTCCTTCCGAGCACGTAGGAGTGCCACTAATTTGTGCATATTGATTTTGTTCCTTGCAAGATCTTGAATTTATTTGTTCGATTGGCCTTAAACTCAATCTGCCAGTTATTTGACCAGCAGCATGGATTTAATTGGGAAGAGCAGAGAATGGCAGTCTGGGCTGAGCAAGCTAAGGTCCCATCACAGGCAAGTGCGAGAAACAAAGGAGAGGAACATTATTTCATGGAGGAGGAAGAAGTTGGGAAGGGTGCTTGAAGAAAAGTCCCTTGGAGAAAGGCAGGGTGATGGAGAATTCTCACCAGCTGAGCTGCAAAGCTCCTACAAAAATTCAGGAGATGAACCGCCAGCTTCCCGTGTGGGGCCTGGAATTGGTGAGTCTCTCCTGTGGGGGATTGCAATGTGGAGTCTGTAATGGGCACTGAGCAGCAGGCGCCCCCTTCCAGTCTCCCCTTCTGGCATCCCCAGTCCACTTTACTGGGGCTTCCCTTCCTGCTTTTGCACAGTTCTAACCAGATTTTGGTGGAACGTTGTGGAAAAACTGAAATTCCAAATCCACTGCTTCTACTGCACCTGAGATACAGGGGCCCATGATTTAATTTTCCCACGAGTCTCTTGCTAACATGTGTCCTCTCCATGTTGGGTGACCTGGATCTGGGAGGGCTTGGACTCCATCCCAAAGTCTGATGTTCTCTCTGCTTCCGTGTCGTCGTGCTAACATGGATGTTTGGAAGATTCATTTCCTCTGTGGTGATTTCAAAGTGCAGTCAGCTTGTTATAGCAGCACAAATACGTGCTGTCTCCACACTCAGATTCCCCAGCCATCATTTCTTTACCACGTTTGCCACTTCACACGGGATGCTTCAGTGTGTTTGATCCCACACCAGGACAATGTCCTGCAGAACCACCACATAACCTGAAATGAGGAGATCATTACAGAACCCATCCAAGGGTTAGTGTTAGGAACCAGGGACATGGCAGGACTGACCTGAAGACCCCATGGAGAGCTGTCTGGGTGGCTGAGTTGACAGTGGAGGTGAGGGTGAGTGTCTGGCTCTGGCTTTTTGTCCAGAAGTCAGCTCTGTGTGGGTGTGTCCTCAGCTAGGCATGCAGATTTCTGCTCCTCTGAATCCTTTCCGGAGTTCCAAATGGCACAGTTTCCTTCTGGGCAGCAGGCTGAGTCCTCTGGGATTGCCCATGTGTCCCCAAATTGTAGGGCACCTACTGCAAGGCCTTTGGGGTCAGAATCCTGAGAACCAAACCAAACCAAAGGTTATGGTTAGGGCCCACCACATGGCAGGCCCGATCTGCCAGCACTCTGTCCATCTTTCTGGGGGAAGGGGCAGTTGAGGGATTTGTTCAGGGTGAGTGTCAAGCTCCAGGTTTGCATCCAATGGCCTGCTGAATATGGGGGTGTCCAGAGGTAGGAATGCAGATTTCAGTTCCTCTGAATCCTTTCTGGAGCTACAAATGGCATGGTTCCTTTCAGGGTGGCAGGGTGAGTCCTATGGTGTTCCTCGCTGTCCCCAATCTCTGAGGCTTTGGAGCCAGGCCGTTGGGTACAGACCTCTCAGGACAGAATCTAGGCTTAAGAGTTTGTGCCTATGGGCATGGCTGCACTGATCTGAAAGCACTGTGGTGAGGATCACAGGGATCTGAGTTGAGAGCATGGTTCAGGATCAGTATCAAGGTCTGGGTTTGTGTCCAGTGGACCGCTGAATGTGGGGGTGGTCTCAGATGTCCAAGACGATTTCCCCTACTCTGAATCCTTTCCAGCTTTCCAAATAGCCTGGTTTCCTTCTGGGTGGCAAGCTGAAATCTCTGGGATTTCTCAGGTCTTGCCCTTGCCCTTGCAAGGGCAAGATACTTTTTACAGTAAAAGAATTCACCAGATGAGCTGAACAGCAGAAAAGACACAGCTCAAGAGTTAATCAGTGAACAGGAATATCATGCCAAAAACTTCTTTGATAACACACTACAGAGCAAGGGAAGATAGGAGAGAAAGCTGAGATATAAAGGACAAACCCTCCAACTTTCCAACATCATTCCCTACTTGTTTATTTCCATTGCTGTCAGCTCCTTCCCAGTCAAAAATAAGTCACCTGAGCCAGCCTTTTTTCTTCCTGAGATTGGGGCACTGCAAAGCCCACCAGAGGGGCCAAGGGCACCCCTATACCTGCTGAGCTGAGCCCATTTGTACCCCAACCGTGAGGAGGTACCAGCCTGTCCCCCTGGTGCTCCATGGTCTGTGGCAGTCCTTCCTTCTGGACCCTGCTTTGCTGCTCTATTTTCGCTAACCCTGGTCTCAAACTAGGGATTGCTCCTGGAAGAGGAACTCAGGGAGATGAGGCTCAGGAGGGTCTCCCTGCCTGGAATCTTCGTGTGAGGAGTGCACAGCCAACAGATTTTGCCCAGGGACTTGCAAAATGCAGAGAGGCAGATTTCTTTTCTCTCTTTCTCTCTCTCTCTCTAGCCTCATACTAACCAGGAGTTCTTAGAACTTTCTTCAGTGACTTCTAGGTGTAGCTTGGCCACTTTTTCACAGAAAGGCCACTTGAGCATGATGAAACACATGTATAAGCAATTACTTTTAAAAAAATAAAAAGAATAAGCCAATGCACACAGACCTTTGACAGCAGCACAGGACGCTCAAGGGACCAGAGTCCCTACCTTGGGCAATAGTGGTAGAGGCCGGGTTCTGCCATGCAGGTCTCTAGACCTTTGGCAGTTTCCACGATTGCAAATCCAGGCATGCAGAATCCTGAGGGACAACCTACTAACTGCAAAAGAGCAAAAATTCATCAGGATTCAGAGAGTGGAAATCCATTTGTACTGGAAAAGAAAGAAGTAGGCTTGCTGTGAATCCAGCAGGGAAGACAGGCATAGATAAAGGCTGGTGTATGGGTCACGGAAACTATTGTTTCTCAAGGGTCCTGCTGTCTCTGTAAAATGCTATGAGGACTGTCTCTTGGGGAACTCCTGCTTTCCTACCAGTGACACCCCCAGATTCTGCTTTGCTAGTCCCATGGATTCCTGGGGATACCCAGTTGATAAGCTATGCTGTCCTCATGACAACACTTGCTAATGGACTGAATGTTTGTGTCTTGTCCCAATTCAGATGTTGAAGCCCTGACCCTCAAGGAGTGCCATCAGGAGGTATGGGCTTTGAGAGGTGGTGAGGTCATGAGATTGGAACACTTGTAAATGAGATAAAAGCACTTCTGAGAAACGACCTGAGAGATTGTTCTGCCAGCTGTCATCCATGCAAGTCTACAACAGAAATATGGGCATTTATAGATAATGAAGCAGTCTCTTGCTAGATATCAGATCTCCCAGGATCTTGCTTTTGGACTTCTCAGTCTCTAGAACTGCAAGGAATAGTACATGTTTTGCTGTTTCAGCCACCCAGTCTGTCATCATTTGTTGCAGCAACTTGAACTGAATAAACCAGAGCCCAAGTCCTGGTTAATCCCTGCTTCTACTCATTTCCCCTCAGAAAGAGCTTCTAATCCAGAACTGACCTCTGCTTTCCATACACGTGCTTCAGACTCCTTCTGTGAGAGCCCAGACTTTGTAGAAGACTCCTCCCTCATGGCAACCAGCATTCTGTGACTCCTGAGGACTGTCCTCCCTGACTGTATTGAGTCAATCAATCTGATTTTGATTCTGGAGTCCCAGGATCAAGGACTGCATCAGGCTCCCAGCTTCATGGGGAGTCCGCTTCTCCCTCTGACCTTCTCCCCTCTCATGCTCTCTCTCTCACTCTCTCTCTCTCTCTCAAATAAATAAATAAAAATCTTTTAAAAATCTGATTTTAACAGACCATAAGCTTGTTCTTGCTGGTCTTTGGAAGATTAGGCATTAGCCCTTCGGAGAAAGTTCTGAATGGCTGCTTCATGAAGGGGTGAACTGTGTCCCCAAAGTCTCTTTTTGCTGCCTTCTAATCACAGATGCTGAGACAAATCCTCCCAGGTGCTGGTTTTTCAAAGCACTTAATGCTTTGGCTTTGAAGTTCCTCACTTGACAGTTCTGCTTTAATCAGTTTGTGACAAAACAGCCAATTGGTGGTGGATTCAAAGTGCACTGATAAAGTTAATATCAGGGAACAATTTTTTGAGTGTCATGCATGTGCACGTGTGTGCACACACATATCCATGTGCTAAGCATTATGGTAAATGTCTGACAAGAACTAAAACATCAAAAAGTCAGGATACCCCATTAGCTGATATTTTTATTATTCCTACATCCTAAACTATAAAAAACAGGGTCAGAGAATAAGAAGTGGCAAAAAGAATCAAGATTTGAGGCAGTTCGATTTCTCAGCCAGCCTTGATCAAAAGGCATGTACACCTGTGTCTAGTTTCAGCTCTCTGTAACCTTGCCATAACCTTGGATAAGCCATTCATCTCTCAAGTTCAGGTTCTTGGTCCAAGGAGGGAAGGGGCACAGGTTGAGTACCTCCAGTGGGACTTCCTGGCAGGCTTGTTCATCCAAGCATTCCTGTTTCAGTTTGAGTAATTAAAGCCAGTCTTTGTTTTACCGAAGGCCAAGCTTGTCCAGTGTGTCCATGCCACCAGCCAACAGCATTTGTCCATGCCATGTAACAACTGAGCAACATTCATAGGAATGGGGGGAGGAAAAGATGTCCACAGTTGTTGACAGATGTTCTGCATGGAGGAACAGGAGCTGGGGCCATCACCTGCTGTTTCTAGTGGCTTCTCTGTCGAGTTAAAATAAATGGCAATTATTTGCAATGACAGGGATGAAAGTAGAGGGTATTATGCCAAGCGAAATAAGTCAGTCAGAGAAAGACAATTATCATATGATCTCACTCATATGTGGAGTTCAAGAAACAAACCAGAATCATAGGGGAGTAAAGGAAAAAAATAAAACAAGATGAAGTCAAAGAGGGAGACAAACCAGAAGAGACTTAAAAAAAAAAGATTTTTATTTACTTATTTGACAAACAGAGATCACAAGTAGGCAGAGAGGCAGGAAGAGAGAGAGAGGAGGATGCAGACTCCCCAGGGAGCAGAGAGCCTGATGTGGGGCTCGATCCCAGGACCCTGAGATCATAACCTGAGTTGAAGGCAGAGGCTTTAACCCACTGAGCCAGCCAGGTACCCCTCAGAAGAGACTCTTAATCACAGTAAGCAAACTGAGGGTTCTTGGAGGGGAGAGGGATGGGTGGATGGGGTAACTGGGTGATGGACATTAAGGAAGGCATGTGATACAGTGAGCACTGGGTGTTACAAAAGACTGATGAATCACTAACCTGTATGTCTGAAACTAGTATTATATGTTAATTAATTGTATTTAGATTAAAATTTTCTTTAAAAATAATTTTAAAATAAAATAAGTAACAATCCAATAATGATCAGAGTTATCCAGCAGGGAGTATCAGATCTAGATGTCAGTTAAATTTAAGGGGCTTGCCGAAGTTTAGGAGAGTCACGCTAGGTCATTTTCCTGTGTGGGGAAGTCTTCAGGGGCAGTTCCAAAGACAAAGATTATTAATATTTCTCCTTCCCCCATTCCTCCTAGAGCCAAAGATGTTTCCTCCACTCACCCACTGGCCCTGTATGTAGGTGTTGCTTTCTCTCTACCAATCAAAAAATCAGTGAGTAACTATAACTTCACCTTTTCCAATATCCCCCTACCCCCGACCTTCTTTAATGGCCATGGGCAACAGGGACAAAGACATTTTTTAAAAACTTACAGAGATCTATTATGCTCTACTACCTTGGCCCGCATGGGCCACTGCAAAGGGATTCTGTGAACCGTGTACTCAGATGAATGGTCATTATCTTCAAAAAGGCAGGGGCAGTGATAGACACAGGAACCAAAAAAGCAAGAGTTAATGGACCATCAGAATAATGGAGTACCAACACTTTTTTGTCCTTGGCTTATGCTTCTTCATCCATTTCCAATCTATTTTAATGTATGGTGTAAGGAAATGGTCCAATTTCATTTTCTGCATGTGGCTGTTCAATTTTCCAGACCCCAAGGCCAATGGCTCCTTCTCTACCCCAGCGGTGGCATGCTGTGCCTTCCCCACACTGGCTCCTGGGGAGCGCAGTGACAGACGTGTACAACCATGCTTCTCTCCCAGGCAGAGGGGATGCTAGGGCAAAGAGTACTTCGCTCCATGCGGCTATCTTCCACAGTGCTACGGAGACTAACTCAGGCAAGCAGCAGCATCCCCAAACCCAACCCTGGTTTCCCAACAAATGCTGTGCTTTCCCAGGGGAGATGCCCAGGCAAAGAGGCTTTCGCTGTATGCGGGTTTCTCCCACCCCGAGACTGGGCTCAGGCAAGCAGCAGCAGCCCGCACAACATTTCTCAGCGAATGCTGTGCTTTCACAGAGGCTTTGGCTTGGAGCGAACAGCACTTCGCCGCTGCTTCCGCAGCAAGGCTTCAGTCGCGTCAGGGAAGAAGAGCTGCGGGAGAGCTGGTGCCTCTTGCGCCTTGCTTTACCTGGCTCCATGTTCCTGTCCTGGGTTCACCCTGCCAGGCCGAACTCAGCAGACACAGTCACAACCGTGCAGTAGCGTGTGTAGCCTACGAAGGCACTCTACGCACCTTACCAACTCCCGGGGTAGGTATCGCTTGGCCATTTACTCTGGCCCTCAGGCAGACTCGCGGACTAAGCCAGTGCTTTCCCCACAGGAAAGGAGTGGTGACAGGATCCCTGCACACCGCCCGTGCACTGAATAGGGAGCTTTGGGGGACTTTCCCCACTCCTTCCCCTTAAACACCGTGCCTCCTCCAAGCTTCCACATCCTAGAGGAAGACGGCATCTGATGGCCAAATCTTTCTGGGAGTTGTTGCTCGAGTTCAGAGTAGGTGCCTGGTGGCAAGCCCATGGCTCCACCACGGACAGGTGGCCAAGGAGCTGCTGTCTCCTTGGGCCCAAAGGCTCAGGACAGGCATGCTTTCTGCCCAGACTCCTTCCTCAGAGTGGAGCCCTTTCCCCTGCCCTAATCTTCCCCTCGTGTCTCCTTAGCAGCCCGGCTTCCTTCGCTCTGCAGTGACAGACGTGTCCCTTTCCTTAAGGCTCTTTCCACAGGCGCCACTGCGCTTCTATCTCAGGCAGAGGGGATGCCCAGGCAAAGAGGATTTCGCTCCGTGCGGGTTTATTACACCATGCTGTGGAGACTAGCTCCGGCAAGCAGCTGGCAGCATCCCACAGACCTGACTCTGATTTCCGAAAGAATGCTGTGCTTTCCCAGAGGGGATGCCCTGGCAAAGAGGCTTTCGCTCTATGCGGGTTTCTCCCATCGTGCTGCAAATACTAGGCAAGCAACAAAAGCAGCCCACAGAACCGACTCTGATTTCCCAGCGACTGCTATGCTTTCGCAGAGGTTTTCAGCTTGGCGCGAACCGCACTTCGCTGCTGCTTCCTCAGCAAGGCTTTGGTCGTTCGCTCTGTCACGGCAGGGAAGAAGAGCCACGGGAGAGCTGGTGCCTCTTGGGCCTTGCTTTCCCGGGCTCCAAGTTCACGCCCGGGGTTCACCTTGCTAAGCCGAACTAAGCAGACACAGTCACAACCCTGCAGCAGCGTGCATTGCCTAGCATGGCACTCTATGCCTATTACCATCTCCTGGGGTAGGTAAGGCTTTGCCTTTTGCTCCGGCGCTCAGGCAGACTCGGGGTCTAGGCCACTGCCTTCACCACTGGAGAGAGGAGGCGACAGGATCCCTGCACACGGCCCGGGCACTGGGATGGGGAACTGTGGGGGACTGTCTCCACTCCTTCCCTGGCACACCCCCTGCCACCCACAACGCTGCCACATCTTGTTGGAAGACGGCATCTGACTGACCATTTCTCCATGGGGTTGTTTCTGCGAGTTCCGGGTATGGCACCTAGTGGCAAGCCCAAGTCTGCCCTTGGGACAGGTGGCCCAGGAGATGCTGTCCCCTTGGGACCAGAGGCACAGGACAGGCCTGCCTTCTGCCCAGACTCCTTCCTCAGAGTGGAGCACGTGCCCCTGCCCTAGTCGTCCCCTCATGTCTCCTTAGCAGCCAGGCTTCCATCTCTCCGCACAGGGAGCGGGTGACACTTGTTTTGCCACCGGCCTGCTGTCTGTGCTGCGGCAGGTTACCCTGCTTCCCGACGTTTCCCAACTCCAAGGCCAAGGGTTCCTTCTCTTCCCCGGGGACAGTGTGCTGTGCCTTCCCCACACTTGCTCCTGGGGAGCGCGGTGACAGACGTGTCCCTTTCCTTAAGGCCCTTTCAGATATGCAACCATGCTTCTCTCTTAGGCAAAGGGGTGCTAGGGCAAAGAGGATTTCGCTCCATGCGGGTATCTTCCACCATGCTGCGGAGACTAGCTTAGACATTCAGCTGCAGCATCCCACACATCCGATTCTGATTTCCCAACAAATGCTCTGCTTTCCCAGAGGAGATGCCATGGCAAAGAGGCTTTTGCTGTATGCGGGTTTCTCCCACCCCGAGACTGGGCACAGGCAAGCAGCAACAGAGCCCGCAGAACCGACTCTGATTTCTCAGCGAATGCTGTGCTTTCGCAGAGGCTTTGGCTTGGAGTGAAGAGCACGTCACCGCTGCTTCCTCAGCAAGGCTTCAGTCGCGTCAGGGAAGAAGAGCTGCTTGAGAGCTGGTGCCTCTTGGGTCTTGCCTTCCCGGGCTCCAATTTCACATCCATGGTTCATCCTGAAAGGCCGAAATAAGCAGACAGAGCCTCGACCCTGCAGCAGCGTGCGTGGCCTAGGATGGCACTCTGCTCACAATGCCATCTCTCGACGTAGGCAAGGCCTGCCCTTTTGCTCTGGCGTTCAGGTGGACAGGGGACTAGGCCAGTGCCTTCCCCATCCTTGAGGAGACGTGAGAGGATCACTGCACACCGCCTGTGCCCTGGGATGGGGAGTAATGGGTAACTGTCCCTGTTTCCCCGGGACACCCCCTGCCTCCGCCAATGCTGCCACATCCTGGAGGAAGACGGCATCTGATTGCCCGTTCCTGCAGGAGGTGTTTCTGCGAGTTCAGGGCCGGGAGCTTGGTGGCAAGCCCTCATCTGCCCTCTGGACAGGTGGCCAAGGAGATGCTGTCCCCTTGGGACCAGCGGCACAGGAAAGGCCTTCCTTCTGCCCAGACTCCTTCCTCATATTGGAGCACGCTCCCCTGCCCAATCGTCCCCTCGTGTCTCCTTAGCAGCCAGGCTTCATCTCTCTGCCCAGGGAGCGGGTGACAGTTGTCTTGCCACCGGCCCCCTGTTCCTGCCAGGGCCGGCTCTCCAGCTTCGTGACCGTTTCCCGACCACAAGGCCAAGGGCTCCTTCTCTTCTCCTGGGGCAGTGTGCTGCACTTTCCCCAGACAGGCACCTGGGGAGCCCAGTGACAGACATGTCCCTTTCCTTAAGGCTCTTTCCACAGGCGCAACCACGGTTCTCTCTCAGGCAGAGGGGATGCCCAGGCAAAGAGGATTTCGCTCCATGCGGGTTTATTACACCATGCTGTAGAGTCTTGCTCAGGCTGCTATTTGTGATGACATGGATGGAACTAGAGGGTATTATGCTTGGCGAAATAAATCAATCTGAGAAAGACAACTATCATATGATCTCCCTGATATGATGAAGTGGAGATGCAATATAGGCGGTTTCAGGCGTACGAAAAGAAAAATAAAAGAAGATGGGATTGGGAGAGAGACAAACCATAAAAGACTGAATCTCACAAAACAGACTGAGGGTTGCTGGGGGGAGGTGTGTTGGGAGAGGATGGTGGGGGTATGGACATTGGAGAGGGCAGGTGCTATGGTGAGTGATGGTGAGTGCTGTGAAATGTGTAAACCTGGTGATTCACAGACCTGTACCCCTAGGGATAAAAACACATTATATGTTTATAAAAAATTTTAAAAAATAATTTAAAAAATCCATCAAAGAAAAAACACATATTGCAAGCCCAGAGCTAATCTCATATTCAATCAAAAACGTTTGAAGGTTTTCCCCTTAAAGATCAGAAGAAAGACAAGTGTGTCCAATTTCACTACTCTCATTTGACATAGTACTGGATGTCCTAGCCAGAGAAACAAGGAACACAAAGAAATAAGAGACTCCAAAAAAAAAAAAAAAGGAAGAAGTAAAATTTTCTTTTTTTGAGTAACATGAACTTACATGTTAAAAAATCCTAAAAACGTCACAAAAAAATTAGAATAAACAAATTTAGTAAAGCTGCCAAATACAAGATCAATATATAAAAGACAAGAATTTTGTTTTGTTTCATTTTTTTTTAATATGGAATGCTTCCCAGTTTGTCATGTCATCCTTGTTCAGTGATCACGCTAAACTTCTCTGCATCATTCCAATTTTAGTATATGTGCTGCCAAAGTAAGCACAAGACAGGAGCATTTTAACACTCTAATGATGAACTATCTGAAAAAATAAAGAAAACAATGTAATTCACAATAGCATCAAAAATAATAAAATACTTAGGAATAGATTTAACTAAGAAGATGAAAGATCTGTACTCCATAAACTATGACATTGATAAAGAAATTGAAGGATAGACAAATGGAAAGATAGCTCATATTTATGAATGGTAAGAATTAACATTGTTAAAATGTCCATTCTACCGAAAACCATCTGTAAATCCAATTCCTATCAAAAATCCAATGTTAGGGGTGCCTGGGTGGCTCAGTGGGTTAAGCCGCTGCCTTTGGTTCAGGTCATGATCCCAGGGTCCTGGGATCGAGCCCCACATCATGCTCTCTGCTCAGCAGGAAGCCTGCTTCCTCTTCTCTCTCTGCCTGCCTCTCTGCCTGCTTGTCATCTCTCTCTGTCAAATAAATAAATTAAAAATCTTTAAAAAAATCCAATATTATTTTTTTTACAGAAGTAAGTAAAGAATCCCAAAATTTATATGAGACATAAAAGACAACAAATAATCAAAGCAGTTCTGAGAAAGAATGAAGAAGGGAGATTACACTTCTTGATTTGAAACTATACTACAAAGCCCTCATGCCCAAAACAATAAAGTATACTGGCATAAAAACAGACCAATAAACAAGTAGAACAGAATTGAGAGTCCAGAAATAAATCCTTTCATACAGTCACCTAGTATTTGACAGGGGCCAACATATGTAATGGGTAAAGATAGTCTGTTCAATAAATGATATTTAAAACTGAATAATCATATAAACAGTATGAAACTGGAACCTTATATCACTCATAAGTCTTAACTTGAAATAGATTAAAGACTTAAAGGTGAAGCATGAAACTAAATTTCCTAAAGGAAAACATAGGAAAAATTCTCCTTAACATTGGTCTTGCCAATAGTTTTTTGGATACCAGACCAAAAACACAAGCAAAAAAAGCAAAAATAAATAAATGGTATTACATCAAACTAACGTTTCTGCATTGCCAAAAAAAGAGAGAGAGAATGAAAACACAATCCACAGAATGTAAGAAAATACTTACAAATCTTCTATCTGAAAAGAGGTTAATAACCAACAGATACAAATAGAAAAAAATATATAATTAAAAAAATAGCAAAAGGATCTCAATAGACTTTTTTTTTTTCAAAAAAGTTATATAAATGACCAACAGGAGCATTAAAAAGTGCTCAACATAAAAAACTCAGGGCAAAGTCCTTATGTTGTTGTTGTTGTTGTTTACCTCTGAAAAACACAGCATGATATTAGAATATATACTTCCAAAAAATTGAAACTAACAAATTTTGGTAAATATTGTGGAAAATGGGGAACTTATGCACTGTGATAGGGATATAAGTTTGTATGGAAAACAGTATGGAGATTATTCATATTATTAAAAGTAAAATTACCATATGATTCAGTAATCCCACTTCTAGGTATCTATCTAAAGGAAACGAAGTCACTGTTCAAAGACATATCTGCACGCTTATGTTTATTATAAAATTATTAACTCTAAGCAAGAGATGGAAATAACTTCAGTATCCATTAATGGATGAATGAATAAAATAAGTATGGTAAATATATACTGTTGAATACTACTTAACCATGAAAAATTAAGAAATACCGCCATTTACAACAGCATGGATGGATCTTGAAGGTATTATACTAAGTGAAATATTTCAAAGATTTTATATATTTTTTTAATTTATGTATTATGATATCCCTTACATACAGAATCTGAGGAAAAGGAAAACTAATGGAAACTTAGAGTTGAGTTGACAAGGGGTGAACCTGGGGTGGAGTAAGGTGGTCCAAGGGTGCAAACTTGCAACTATAATATGAAAAAGTTTTGGGGATCTAATGTACAGCATGATGATCATAGTTAATAAAATATACATACTTTTTTTTATTGTGCTTCCCTTTATTAAACTTTGCATATATCACATTCTTACATGTTGAAAGTTTATAGCAATCTTGTATAAAAGAGGTCTGCTGCCACCATTTTTCTAACAACATTTGTTCATTTTGTGTCTCTCTGTCACATGTTGGTAATTCTTGCAATATTTCAAGTTTTTTTCATTATTATTGTATTTGTTATGGTGAACTGTGATCAGTAATTATGACCCACTGAAAACTCAGAACTAGTTTACTTAAGGTATATACATTGTTTTTCTTTAAAAACATAATGCTTTTGAACAGTACAGTATAGTGTCTATTTTTTATATGCACTGGGAAACCAAAAAAAATAATAATTTGACTTAGTTTATTGAGATAATCACTTTATTGAGGCAGTCTGGAACAAAACCCACAAGACCTCTGAAGTTTATCTCTACTATACTATATACATAAAAGTTGCTAAGAGAGTAGATCTTAAAATTCCTTACGATACATGCATAAAAAACAGTGGCAACTATACGAGATAGTAGATGTATTAACATTTTTATGTAGATTATATTGCAATAAAGATGTATACCAATTTATCAAATTGTACAAAATTTACACAATGTTAAAAGTTTGCAATGTTATAAGAAATCATTTCTTATTTTTACAAATATGTGGATTTTTTCAATAAAGCTGGAATAAACTTTTTGTAGAATTAATCTATTTTTCAAAAAATGAAGTAAGGCAGTAGAAACTGCAACTAACTCTGAAATAATAGAATATAAAATCCATTTTCGTTATATACACTGTGACAAAAAGTATTACTTGGTTTACAATGGAGGAGTACTTATGAAGCATGAAGGATGGTCTATAAAAAAGGCTGAAAGAGCTCAGTTTTAAGGTTTAAATTTAATATCTTCTTTTGAAATACTAAACTGACCACCCAGTTTTCCAAACATCAATGTCTTAACTGCATGAATTTATTTCATACAACTCTATAATCTAGTTTCATAAGAAAGCAGCATGCAAATTTTGAATAAGACAGACTTGCTTAAGTTTCTTTATGTTCAACAGTAAAGGATACCTCCCTAAAAATAAATAGAAGAAAAATCAGCATATTTATTATGATAATTATTATTCATAAGGAGATTCATATTGAATTAGGGAATATATATACTCAGAGGGGGTAAAGTAAAATGAAATTTATTTTGGTAAATGTGTCTATGAATAGTCAATACAATGCCTCAATATAAATGAATATTACCATTTTGAACAATTTAATTACTATTACTAGAATTATTATAAGTATAAAAATAGCTATCATTTTAGCATGGAATATGAGACTCTCATGCTCCATGCTTCATCACATCCACACAACAACGCTGCATAATAAGTATTATCATCACCATTACATGGGTGAAAAAACTGAGGCTAACACATTTAGATAACTGGTTTATGATTACATGGCTAGTAAAGATGCATCACACTAATTTAGGCTTTATGATTTCAGAATTGTACTCTTTCCACTGCACATTCTATTACTCTGTAAATACTTGGCCTGTTTTCATTTGGTTCTTTAATATTATTCATGTGGTGATGGCTTAAAGCTTCATTTAAAGGAAGCTTAAAAATTTCATTTAACCAAAAGCTCCCAAGAATTAAAAATGCCATGGATCTAATGTAGACATGGATATCATTAGTTAATGGGTAACTATATATTTTCCACCCTAGTGAGATAACAATCAGAGTATTTTTCTAAGTTTTAGTCTCTCAGTGTTAAAAAGGACTTTGTTAAAATAGAAATATTTAGACAAAGGTGATCAAAAGTCTGAATCAGGTCACCTTAAGGTAAATATTAGGAAACTGAGGAAACAAATGGAGATTTGAACACTGAGCTATGATATAATGAATGGTTTCAAGTATTTAGTAGAGTATAGAAAAGCCCTTTAAAGCCTAATCTTAGCCTACATTGCAGCTTCTGGGATATCTGTCTATCTATCATCTATCTATCTAGATATAAATTTGAAAACTTTTTTAACTTAAAGATTTTGAGAAATAGAACATAATCAGCACCATAGAAGATCTGTTTATGATAACAACCTAGCCCCTCCTCCCAGTTTGTTAATATTCTCTCTTATTTAATGTAACATTGTGCAAATAGACCACTACTGATCTGCTGTTATGAATGAAATAGCTATAATCATCTGTTTGCATATCCTGGTGAAAATATTCATTTAGTTCCATGTTGTATTTCTAGGAATGGACCAAATTTTTATTTTTATTTTTAAGTTTTCTAAATATTGTCCAACTTACCTCAAATGTTTTTATTATGGGCACTTTCATTCTTTCACATTCTTGCAAGGCAATTTTACTGTTGCCCAATATGGTAAGTGTGTAATAGTATGTCATTTTAGGTTTTAATTTATTTTTAATTTAATTTAATTTAATTCCAGATTCATAATAAAGATAAACAGTTTTTATATATGAGTGGCCATTTGGATTACCCTTTCTGTAAAGTACATGCTCAAATCTTTTGATATCTTAACATTGTGTCATACTGACTTCTTTAATAGTAGATTTTCTGAATGAACTTTTAGCTGTGTAGGTCTTCTCTATTTTATTTTGAACTTGTTTTCATTTCAAAATCTTTATATTTATTTTCATAATCTGCTTTTATTTTGCTTTGTCTATTATCTATCTATCTATCTATCTATTTATTTGCAAGCAAGAGAGAGGGAGCAAGTGAGAGTGCAGGGAGGGATAGAAAAAGAAGAGAAAAGAATCTTAAGCAGGCTCCAGGCTCAGCACAGAGCTTAACTCTGGGCTCTATTTCACAACCCTGACATCATGACCTGAGCCAAATTGAAAGAGATAAAATAAGATTAAGGTATTAAAAAAAAAGGAAAAAGAATTGGAGGTTTAATTAAGTGAGCCACCAAGGCACCCCTGTGGTATCTTAAATTAGCTGTCATATCTTTAAAGTTCTAGAGTATCCATTTGGTTCATTTATAAAACCTTTCTCAATATCATTTTTAGTGTCAGTTTTTTGTTCAATTTGCTTCCCCTCTCATTTCTTTGAGCAGAGTAATCAAGCCATTTTACAATCTTTATTGATCATTTTAACATCATACTTAATCCCATTTTGTCTATCAAATCTTGTTAATGGTTTTTCTTTGTGTGCTTTGTTACATTTTGCTATGTTCAAGACATTATATTTGAAACTCTTATTGAGTAGGGATAATTAAGAGCTATAATAACGGTATGGTCCTCCTTGGTAGGATTTTCTCTTA
Source organism: Mustela nivalis (assembly GCF_964662115.1). Classification (NCBI taxonomy): domain Eukaryota; kingdom Metazoa; phylum Chordata; class Mammalia; order Carnivora; family Mustelidae; genus Mustela; species Mustela nivalis. Next base: position 76,817,722 of record NC_139040.1, read on the forward strand.
TATCTGAGACTCTACAAGACAATCATACTCCAAATTCAGTGATTGGCTTTCTCAGTTTACACAGTAGGCAAGGTAGGCTATAGTTTTATTTCTGCTTCTCCTTGTGCTTTGGGGATCTCAACTTAAATTTGGGTTGGACCAAAGTCCTCAAATTTGATTGCTGCTGGATTTGTTTCTCTAGTATCAAGAGTCTATTAACAACACAGCTCAGTGTGTTTTAGCAGTTTCAAATGCTCTCATAGCTAAAATGGCTTCAGGGCATATATCTCTAGGCTCTCATTGTATTTCGTATTTTGGCCCAGTAATCCCTCACTTATTTTTATAATCATTCTGATATTTTTAACTTTAAAAGCTATTTTGTCTGGATTTTTAGTTGTCTTAAGTAGGAGTTTTTAGATCACCATCACTAGAAGCAACAACAAATATACATGAAAATATCTGCAGTAGTTTGTCACATCTTTATGGCTTTGAACTTCCATAAGCTGAGGCATCCTTCTCTAATCACTTAGTCAAACTCCAATTTACCCTTTAATACAACACAAAAATTGCTGCATTTAAGAACATGTTCAGGGATGACTCTTCCCCACTGTTCTTACCAACATTCCCACACACTCTTTGCTACCCACACCTTGTTTATGAACTTTCGTTAGGTATATCAGCGTGACCAGAATTTTGCTCTATTGTATTTTTGTCCTTTAGAGCTTTAATTAAATATGAATTCCATAGAAAGTCTGTCCCTTTTCTTTCGAACCTGGGTTAGTTATTTCTTCTCATTCTTTGTCAGAAGTTACTTTATTAGAGAAACTTCTAGCTCTATTGTGACTTTGGAGCCTTTACAGTTTTTCGACTGGAAAAATCACCCATCCCTGAGATTTTTACGCAGCTTCCTAGCTGATAAAATTCAGAAATCTGTTCAAAACAGACTTTTTCAGGGAGGCCCTTTTGGACCACTCAGTTTAAAAACCTCTTCTCAATCACTGCTCTTTTTAAAATGTGCTTATTTCGTTCAAATATGCATCTCTATTAAAGAAAAATCAGTACGGTTTTTTTTTTTTTAAAGTTGGCTTACCTATTATCTATCTCTCCCATTAAAATGATTCCTCTGGGCTGGGGTTTTGTTGTGCTCATCTTAGGCCAGGCACTCAATAAATTGTCTCTGAATGATTGAATTGTTTGACTCCCTTGCTAGATTCTCAACTTCATGAGGCCAAGGATTGTTCTATTCAGTCCTTCTTTATCCTCAATGTCTGTTATATTGCAGTCACTTACGTGACTAATGGGAAAAATCACGGAAAGAAAGAGTTAAAACTACAGATAAACCCTGTAGGTTCAATAACACAAAGCTTTCTAAAATTATTTAGCCCAGGAATTGAATACTGGCTGCACTTTTGATTTTTTTTAAATGGTATTGAATTTAATTTAAATGGAAATACTGGAATGGTAGAATAATAAAAAAATTATAAAAGCAACTTGCTCCTTAAAGTAAGAATTATATAGGGCATCTCTTCTAGAAGCAAAATTTTCAAATGTCAAACATCTGAAAGCATAGAAGGAGAAGTAAGAGTGTGAATTGTACTTCAATGCTCTTTTTTTTATATTCAGCAAACAGCTTCATTCACACACCTTTCCAATTTTTTCAACTCTTTTGACAAAGCCTTCAGAGGAGTTACTGCTGATGACAACCATCACAGCCTAACAGAAGAAATTTTATAAAGAATAATAATAGCATGTTTTTCCCAAATTGTTAAGGATATGGTGAAGCTCTGTCGGATTCAAAGGAGGAATGTGCAATTCCATGCTATATATAATAATAACTTATTTTAATAGTGGCTTTGCAATTTTTCAGATATATCCATTTACTGAAACCACTATCAAATAAACAAAAACAAACAAATGAACAGGGGTTCGAGACAGAAATTATCTAATCTAAAAATAGCACATGTTCACAGAATACACAACACATATCCCAAGTACTACTATAGGTTTCAAGTAATAGTCAAAACAATAGTAAAAATGATTCAGACCCTACCAGTCAAATCATAAATGGGACCTTAACTGTAAATCCTTATCTTTAGATCAAAGCGGGTAATTGGGGGCTGAAGATACATTATAGAACTAATATGTTATAGAACTCCTCTGAAATGAGTCATTTATTCCATCACTTTTCCTGCACAGCTGCTGACCCATGTTTTGGTTCCTGGAAATAGCTGCTACCCTGTCATACTTCTTAAAAGCACATATATTGATAACTCTACTCATTCCTCCATTCCTCTGTGTCTGTCACTGTGTTAAAATGTGGAGTCAGCTGACTCACTTGTGATGGTAATAAAGTAGATGAGTTTGCAAAGTATTTTGTTATTTCTAAAAATGCAAAAACCAAATTACATTGAAATCATAAGGGGTGTTTCAGGGAGAGCTGTAGGATGTGGTTTCTTGTGTAATCCACAGAGATTAGCTCCAACACATATTTAAACTCTCCTCTAGGAGCAACCTTAGTGGTAAAGCAAGAAGATAAACAGATGTATACACACCCTGGCACAAAATTATCACTTATGTTTGGCTTCCTAGTCTCCTCGTGTTACTTATTTATCTTAACTTCTCTCTGAAAGCAGGGAACACAGAATCTCAATCAGTTGACATTTTTCTACTGAATTACCCAATAGTCCGATCATACCCCTAATACTTTTTAAAATTATTTCAATCATAATCCCAAATCTGCTTTGCTTCCTCATCTTAGTACACTGTAATTTGATTTCAAAATGAGGACAGTTGTCAGTAATGCCACATTCATTCATCTATTTTACAATTCCATGTGCTTATAACTATGAAGATATGTTAATAACATCCATTCCAATAAGCCACCCTAAATTTATTATCATGAAACAAGACCTCAAGAAAGAGAATTCAAAATCATCCATGTATTTGCAACTTATTGCAATAAAGCCTTTATCAATAGACTTCCCTGTGCACATGGTGGTCAAATTGCTGGTGAAAACCAGCCAGATCTATTACAAGCTTTCTCATGGCTTCTAGGTAACCCAAGTGAGCCTTTATTGATACTGGGAAGGGATAAAGCAGGGAAGGGATAAACAGTGCTGTAAGAATTGGCTAGACAAAAGTAAGGACTCTCATTACAAAGTGAGTATTTTAAAGCAAAAGAGCCTGTTGGCAATATTGTTTTATAAAATAGTGGTTTTTTTTATTAACTTTTTAAAATTCAATTAGGTAACATATAGTGTACCATTAGTTTCAAATGTAGATTTCAGTTATTCATCCATAGCATATAATAGCTAATGCTCAGTACTTACTGTTAGAGCTTCTTGAAAGCAGAATTTTAACCCACTGAGCCACCCAGGCGCCCTTGAAAGCAGAATTTTAGATCACATTTTCTGATTACTTCCATGTCGTACAACACTTTCCTGCTAGCAACCTTCAAAACATACTGTTTGTTAGAGAAATTTCTTTAATAATAAATAAATAGGAATTCATTTAAACTTATAAATATATAAAATAAATAGGAATTTATTTAAATTTATTTAAATATTGCACACTGTTTCATTGTTCATAAATAAGGTGATGATATTATAGCCATTAGTTGGTAGCACTGATATATCACTTTCTTTTTACTTCTCAGTGCATTCTCTTTACACAAAATAGATATATATTTTAAAAGAATCTGAATCTGTGGCAAACTTGTAAAAAACCCTATACAGTAAAGTTTATCATTTTAAGTAATCTCAATTATCTTCCTCAATTGTGATAGTATATCCTTCTATCTAGGCCAGATATTGTATGAGGGATTTGAAGAGACATACTTTTCTAAATTTCACTTTTCTCATCTGCAAAATGCTTATCATATCCTACAATAAAATACACTTACAATTTTTTGATGAAAATTTATTTATTTATTTTAAGATTTTATTTCTTTATCAGAGAGAGTGGGCGAGAGAGCAAGCACAGGCAGACAGAATGGCAGGCAGAGGCAGAGGGAGAAGCAGGCTCCCGGCCGAGCAAGGAGCCAGATGCGGGACTCGATCCCAGGACGCTGGGATCATGACCTGAGCCAAAGGCAGCTGCTTAACCAACTGAGCCACCCAGGCGTCCCTTTTGATGAAAATTTAATCTGTATAAACAATATATTTGCTGTAATGCGTGGTTCATTGAAAACATCTTTTTTAATTATAAGCAACAACAGTATTAGAAATTAAGTAAATGTGTCTATAATATTTAAAGTTTTGACACATAATTCCACTGCTTTGCCTTATTTTCTCAAATCCCTTTACCACTTTCACTGACAGAGTCAAATGTACTTTTTCTACTAGTAGCCAGCTCTTTGTCTTTTGTCAGAAAGATGCCCTTGTGAATTATTTATAATAGAGATATTAGCAATAATAATAATAATAATAAATAGCAATGAAAATGTTTAAAAAAAGTTTTCTTAACTAATTAGGGTTCTTAGACATCAATTAGAGGAACCACCTCGGGCAAGCAAATTAATCTGCAAGACATTCCCAGAATTAACAAGTCAGTCAGAAACAGGGTTGTCCGTAGACTGTTCATTATGTAGCAGAAACTCTAGAGATTATCTCAATCCATTGGAGTCACCCCGTTTATTAGCTTGCTATTGACAAAGTTATTTACAAACTGTAGAGCAAGAGGTTATAATGTAGAAAACTGATGGTAATGCACAGGATTCTTGTTAACAATAATGCAAGTTAGTGATTTTTCATTAGAAAACATAAATTCCATAACCCAAATTATGGGCCCAGAGCACTTCTGCTGCACAACTCTGCTTATATCCCAAATAACCATGTGAACTAGTTTTAATATCTGCTTCTCTTATTAATTTTTGAATAAAAATTCTTGACACAAGTATTTTATAATTGTGTGATAACCATGCATTTAATTTCTTGGAGAACAAAACACACTTTAGCATAACTAGGTTCGTTCACAGAACCAGCCTTGATAACACACTTCTATATGTTAGAAATGATGTAATAAATGTAGAATATTGGGCACTTGTTTGGTATTCTTTGCCATGTTTTGCACTATCTAAAAAGAGATCAGTGAACTTGGACTGGAGTTAGTAGACATGGAAGAAAATAAAATATTACAGAGAAGAATACTCTGTGGTCCACAACCTAAACGGGCTGGGATTCCCATCATTTGGATCCCTGTAGCTTTACAAAAGTCAATTAAATTTTTGTATCTCCAATTAAAGTTGATTCCCCAGTACTTTTTCAAACATCTCTTGTAAAGTATTGTTTCCCAGAAAAAAAGGGATTTTGCACATGTATCTGCCTTTGTCTCTGGTCATGATCTCAGTCAGTATCCTGGGATCCAGCCCCATTTCTGGCTTCCTGCTCATTAGGGAGTATATTTCTCAGTCTCTCTCTGCAGCTACATCCCCCTGCCCCACTCATGCTCTCTCTCTCTCAAATAAATAAATACAATCTTTAATTTTTTTAATTAAAAATAAAATAAATAAAATAAAATAAAAAGTCTGGTCTTACTGCCCCATTTAGCTCCTTTTTGTTTTTTTTTGAGTTGTATTTAAAGCAGCATGAGAGAACATGAGGCTCTCAAACTTTAAAAAAAAAAAGGAAAAAATTGAGTTTTGTTAGGATTTAAGATCTTGTCTGCTAGACAAAAACGTTGGCTTTGTTAACATGTGAAAACTAACAAAAGAGAATAAGATCGAATTCTAATAATTTTTGTAGAAATTAAAAATTTCCTCCAACCCAATTACATACAGACCCATTAAGTAAATTCATTCCAATGTCCCAAACCAACCTTTTCTAATAGTAATGCATCTGTGTAAACAGGGTCAACCCAAGGAATAAATAAATATTATTATTTTTTTCCTGTCTCTTCCACAGTCACATCTGGGTATATTGGTAGCAAGCCAATTATCTATCTTATAAGACATGATATCATAAGGAAGGGTATTCTGTCCATTTGGAACAACTGAAAATCATTGTAATTTTATCTTGGTGCAGTAACTTGAGATGGCACAGTGTGGGTTATGAATATATTTTATTTTTTTTACTGGGAAGAAGAGATTATAGAGATATTGGTTATCCAAGAGAGACTGACAGGTGTTGATAGTTGCCAGGTCAATATCCATCTACTCTTTCCTTTAATATCAGAAAGCACTTTGGATTGACAACAAGGAAACTTAAAACAACATCAAATATTTTATTGTCTCTTTTCTAGTTACATTGTAACCTTATGACAAAGTATCAGTCGTACAAGATATCATTCTCTTTTACCTCTATCTTTCTGCCAGAAATGTGGGCTTAATAGTGAGAACTCCAACAGCAATTTTTGCAACTGTGAATAAAAAGCCATGAAAACCTCTAAGATAGTTCACTTGACTTTCTTAAGACTCTGAACCAACACCAGAAAACACTCTCTGTAGTATTCTTGTTAAATGAAAAATATGGTTAAACACTTTTGACAGTCTACTACCTACAGCAAAATGTAAATCTTAATTGAAATATGTCCTCTCAGCTGTGCTTAAGCAACTGAGTCCTGAGCTTTTCAGGTTTTCAGTCTGAAAGAGTGCACCTTAGGTGCTCTGAAAGGGAAGAGAAAGGACACCCTGTTCTCCATATAAATTAAAGAAGAGAAATCTGTGCATTTAAGTGGGCCATATAAAATTTATCAAGCAATTATGTCCTAACTCCTTCCTATCCAAATTACCTGATATGCTCTCCCTACTCCTTTATTCCACGTTACTGCCTTTTCCAGGATTCTGTATCACATTACAGCATGTCTTCTGTTATTTCCTTCTTGCAAGCTAGTTTTGTTTTCTGCATCTAAAAAAATCAACAATCATTGTGTACTTCAATTCCCATTTTCCTCAAATGCATTGATTCTTCTTATCTATTACTCTTTTCTCATACTCAGTGTCTTTGTCTTTATGGGGTTTGTACTTTGCTTTTCCCCATCCTTTACTGCCATTATATAATCAAATCTAAAAACGTCTTAGAGAAAGTTAAAAATTCCTGCATAGCCACACGTGAACACAAAGTCACTGATTTTTAGCAAACCTATGAGATAGTCAGACATCCATTCAATTTCTTTTTTTTAAGATTTTATTTATTTATTTGACAGAGAGAGATGACAAGCAGGCAGAGAGGCAGGCAGAGAGAGAGGAGGAAGCAGTCTCCCTGCTGAGCAGAGAGCCTGATTTGGGGCTCGGTCCCAGGACCCTGGGATCATGACCTGAGCCGAAGGCAGCGGCTTAACCCACTGAGCCACCCAGGCGTCCCTCCATTCAATTTCTTAACTGAGTCCCCAATGCATCCTGACTTCTAACCTAAACCTAAGTTCTACATCTTACACGTTGTTATATGACCAAATTCTTTAGTATTTTTAATATTTAAATATTAGTCTATTGATGCTTTGTTTGTGTATTTCTATGAAAATAATTTGAATACTGTAGATTTATTGTTATATTTATAGATTTATAATCAAAGTTTCATCAGTTGAAGTTTTTGGAAATTTCAGATATAATGATTAACCTAAAATGATACTGCCTCAAATCCCTCTGATATCAAGGCCCAACACCTGATTATAGCCAAACCTGTGGTGAATAGTTCCATGGGAAATTGCAGTTACTTAACACTGATAGCATCTCATGTTCTCTCTCTCATTTTGGAATGTCTCCAACACAACCCAAAAGTGTAGGAGAGTTAATGTCCTCTGAGGACAGCTCTCAGTGAAGTGGAAATAAGAACCATAAGTAAAATTGTCAGTTTTCAGGTCTTCATGAGGACAACTTAAAGAAGTTTCTCAGGACCTTTCAGTAAAAGCAAGCCTTCATTTTCTATCCACAACAATTATATCAACAATGTACCTCTTTGACAAAGTTGCTTCTTCACTGTATCACTTTCCAATTCTTTTCTACCTTGGATAATCTCCCAGATAAACTAACAGTACTCAAATCCTTTGTCCTACTCTTTGCTCTCAGGATAAATGGAGCCAAAAGACTTAGATTAATATCAAGTTCTGAATGGACTCTTAGAGCTATTTCTGTCCAGATTTTCATAAACATAGGGACCTTTGAATTATCAGGCTATAAATAAGTTCTAAATGGAGGGGGCAAAAGCAAAAAGTAGAAATTTTTATGTTTGATTTTTAATCATGATTAATTGACTTTATTGATTATTAAAAATACTAACATTATAGGGGCGCCTGGGTGGCTCAGTGGGTTAAGCTGCTGCCTTCGGCTCAGGTCATGATCTCAGAGTCCTGGGATCGAGTCCCGCATTGGGCTCTCTGCTCAGCGGAGAGCCTGCTTCCCTCTCTCTCTCTCTGCCTGCCTCTCCATCTACTTGTGATTTCTCTCTGTCAAATAAATAAATAAAATCTTTAAAAAAAAATACTAACATTATAAAAGTGTGGATCTTTGTAAAACAATGTCATAATGTAAGAAAGAAGTTGCATAGTCCTTTTGAGAATATTAAACCAAGTGTTCAGGTGCCATCTAATTTCTTGTTTAATCCAGAACTTTGGTGTGCATCATCTTGAGGAATAGGATTTTGAAGTCCAGACAGACTAAGAGAAAACTGATCCAAATGTGTGTGTTTATATTTCTGCTTTTGTTGTAAAAATCAAAGTGTGATTGCTGGTTTAAAATGGTAAAACTAATAATGTTCATGGACTCGATTATAAATTTTCTAATTGTATGGGAAGAATCCAATAAACATAGAATTAATTGATTTGCAAATCCTCAAAGAGCTACAGGATCAGGTAGTGGTATGTTCTGATTCAACAGCATCATAATGCAGCATTTTATATGTGTGGCTAATGGATATTTTCATGAATGTTTGCTAGCTAGTCAGCCAATACAGAGAAATATTAGGTAGCGTAATTACTCACAGTTGTGTTTAATAAAATGAGAGAAAATTATCAAATGACACTAATAATAATAATCCTATAGCAGGCTAAATAATTCAATGATAATTTCAAGTATTAATCTAGCTTTCTTCCCTGATTATGACTCTTCTCTCCTTTATCATAATGGGAGTAGCAGATTGTCTGCAATGAATTGTGAAAACGCAGCAGTGACTTTGGCAGTGAAGGCCTCCCATCAATTTTGATAGGTTAAAATGATTCTGGTTGGTCTTGAGCAAATGTGTCAATTTTTTTTTCTGTGTGTGTCAAAAAAGAAAGAAGCAATAGTAAATTTTTGCTGTTATTCCATGGAGCCAATAAAATCGTACTGCCAACAAGAGGCTGTTGACACCGTAAGTGTAGTTAACTGTCTTGAAATACTAGGCCTGGAAATAAAATCCCAATATTTCACATAACCTCTTTTTTATAAAAGAAAAAAACAAAACAAAACAGAACAACTATACTGCTTACATTTAGGGCCCTGCTCTTGTGTAACTATTTTTGAACATGTCTACTGTAAGTGTATATATATATATTTTTTTCTGTGCAATAAATTCATTTAGAGATAAATTTGGATTGCAAATTATTTTGGGGGAGGCATGGTATTTGTGGCTAGTCTCACAAGTAAAAGGACTAAAAGAAAGAAGAAAAACATTTTTTATTACAGCATATTTACATCTGTCCAAAGTACTTATCTACTATAATACTGACTAATGTATAATACTGTACACAAAGAAAGAAGTTAAATGAGTTATAATTCAGTCAATGTATAGCTGGCCATTTTAAAACTTACCACTGAATCTTTCTGGTATGAAATGTGATATCTGGCAATCTGGTCCAGTTCATTACATCAGGTCATTTGTATGTTCTTATTACCATTTTGATAGCATAGCACATTTTATAACCCAGACATTTTACAATGGAACTATGATGCATGTATTTTCAAAAGTATAGACATACATGAAGCTATGAGGTCAAAACAGATGAATGTCCGTAGTACCATATAGACTCAACAAATAAAAGTGTCCAAGGGTCTGAGTGTGACTTATGAATATTGTATAAGATTAGGCCAACATGTGGTTTTGATATAAATAATCTGTTCTTAAATTAGAATTACAATCGTTGAGTACAGTGTTGAAAATGGCAGATAGATTTTAGCTATCTTTGCTCACTAGGGAAAATGGAAAAATGTTTAGTTTGGTCAGATTTTCACTTAACTTCTGAAAAATCTTACGTTTGAGAGAACCCTTCTGAAATAAGAATCCTTAAAGACATAACCCCTTTGGCACAAGTTTTCAAGAAACTTGTTTGATGTTGTAGACAATTCTATGGCACACGTACTGTTCTAGATGTTTCATGCCAATAATATGTAAGCCATACCAAGGCTACATATACATATAGAGATGTTTCTCAGCTTACAAGGGGGCTAAAAAATTGAAAATGCATTTAATACCCCTAAACTATCAAATATCATAGCTTACCTTAAGCTTATTTAAACATACTCAGAACACTTACATTTGCCTGCATTTGGGCAAAATCATCTTAAGCAAAGCCTATTTTATAACAAAGTATCAAATATCACATGCAATTCATTAAATATTACACTAAAAAAAGAAGAATATATATATTCTATATATATATTCTATATATAGAATGCTTATAAGAATATCAGGTGTTCACCCCTGTAATCTTCTAGCTGACTGGGAGCTGTGGCTCACTGCCGCTGCCCAGCATCACAAGATGGCACCATATAGAACAAAAGTTTCAGGTGGTAGGTGTTGTAAGTTTTACCCAAACTGACATTGGTCAAACTCGTTTTTGTCATCATATATGTCAAGTAGTTTTCTTGGGTTTATTTTTAGAATATCCTTGTATAATGAATATTTACACTGATATCTAGTATAAAAATCTTGCAATTTATTTTAGAAAGATTAAGGTATTGAAAATCAATCTATTTCTTTAATTCATTGAAGACATTTTTGGCTTGTTTCCAGTACTTTCTTACTGGTTAAAAAGTGAATTTGAAGTAGTATGGATTTCATTATTATATGGCACTTTCCCTTTGATGAATACAAAGACGATATTCTATATTAGCTATCTGAGAAGAATTTATTTTTTTAATTTTATTTATTTGTAAGAGAGAGAGTGAGAGAGAGCACAAGCAGGGGGAGCAGCAGGATGAGGGAGAAGCAAACTCCCGGCTAAGCAGGGAATCTGTTGCAGAACTGAGTCCCAGGACCCTGAGATCATGACCGGAGCTAAAGGCTCAGGCTTTTAACTGACTGAGCCACCCAGGTGTCCCAATCTGAGAAGAGTTCTGTATGCTATTCCTCTTAATATGCAGTTTAAAGTCTAGGTAATTAACTTAATATTTTAGTGGCTATTACATAGATAGCACTATGTTCCAGGCAGAGAGTAAGAAAGAAATATTAAATCAACCATATTCTATGCATTCTAAATGAAAATAATTAATCAATCATAATAAATCCTTCTATTTATGGAATATCAACTTATAAGCTTTCCTCCATATGAACAATGCCAAATACCAGAATAAAGGGTCATCTAATCCAAATAAAGGATAGAATTAAAGAATTCTGGTAAGCCATTTAATTTTGAAAAATGGTGTTCTATTGTTGCTGAGTTGTGGTTTTCAGTTACATAATATCTGATAAGTGTAGAAGTAACATGAGTGTTACGTGAGATGAGAAATGGTATATAATTAAGATATTTTTAAAAGTACAGATAAATACAAATTTGTAAACATAGCATTATGGAGGAGTAAAAATAAATGATAGCTACACACTCTAAAGTGAATAAAACTTGGAAAGCTAATAGAGAAGTAAAACAAGGACAGTGCAAAAAGTATGGTACATTTTTATGAAGTTCAAACAAATTCTGTGAAACCATAGATGGACTTAAAGATACTATTATGTATCAAATATTGTAAAAATTAAGCAAGGAAATAGCAAACATAAAATAACCAAAGCATACAAACTTGGGTAGATACAAGAGGTGTGATCATGCTCTACTTCATAAAGAGATGAGTTAATAGATAAATATTAGTAACTAGACTTTTTAGAAGTTAATAAAACGTTGCCTGTTATTTCTTAGTAATATAAAATATATGGTTTTCTAACAAAAACGTTTATCTTAAAAATATTTAAAAATAAATTTCAGGCTACTCCTAAGGTTATATTTACTTTTCCACTGAAGGAAAAGCTGGTTGTTGTAGTTGTAGTTGTTGGTTTGTTTTAGTCTCCTCCTAGTTTTTATTATTATAATGTGGAATGAGGAATGTTAGATTGAAAAGTGAATTATTTTATAGACAAAAATCATCACTTGATTCACCTCCTGGTACAGCAGATGGAACTCCTGAAAATATGCCCTTTTGCCTTATGGAAGAGTAGCAGTTATGCTTACTTCTGAAACATACTTGGTGGTGGCCCTAAATAGTGACACCATAGTAAACATTTTGAATATTTGCAATTAATTTTTATAGTCATAGGGCTCCAAAAGGCACTGCAGGTATCTTAGCAGGTATTTCAATAAAGCTAAAAGTTGCCTGACAGTTTAAAAATATTAGCAAGGCACAAAACATGGCAGAAGTATTGTCCTCAGATATTATTTTTTTCCATATGCTCCTGATTCCAGACATGACAAGTTACTTTTTCAAATATTTATTATAAAAGATTTTATTTATTTATTTGACAGAGATCACAATTAGGCAGAGTCAGGCAGAGAGAGAGAGGAGGAAGCAGGCTCCCTGCTGAGCTGAGAGCCCGATGTGGGCCTCGATCCAAGGATCCTGGGATCATGACCTGAGCCGAAGGCAGATGCTTTAACCTACTGAGCCACCCAGGCGCCCCCATGACAAGTTATTTTTGATAGATGTATATACAATGTGTTTCCCAGTTATAAGAAAAATGGTTCTGCTATTTTTAACCTTTATTTAAAATTAAATGATTTTTTTCATTAAAATTGTATTTTTTAATGTTTTACTTTTCTTTTCTTTTTTTTAAATATTTTATTTAATTATTTGAAAGACAGAGATCACAAGTAGGCAGAGAGGCAGGCAAAGAGAGAGAGAGAGAGAGAGGGAAGCAGGCTCCCTGCGGAGCAGAGAGCCAGATGCGTGGCTCAATCCCAGGACCCTGAGATCATGACCCGAGCCAAAGGCAGCAGCCCAACACACTGAGCCACCCAGGCGCCCCAATGTTTTACTTTTCAATATACTACTTAGAATATAAAACCTATTCCATTTTATAAGAAGTTTACCATTTAAAAAATGGTAATTTTCTCATTGTGTCTTCCCCTCACATTTCTTTATTTTGAATAAAAAATTTCACAATAAACATAACTGATGCTTTCCTTCTGATGGTCCCTCTGTTGGTCATATTGTATATGAGCCATGACAATTAGTTTTACAAAATTTATTGATGTTTATTGATATGTTTTATCATAACTAATTTTCCCTCCCTTATCTAGATTCCCCAGCTTTCAGACAGGTGGACACTTCAATAAACCATACCCAAGGGATGTATCAAGTACTTCTTAGACATTCTCTCAGATCCTTGAGGTCTCATTTTGCCTAGGGATTTGCAATAGGTTCTGCCAGAGGCACCACTGTGACAACTGATGTCCATGGTCTATCTCCTGCTAAGCTCAAGAGGTCACTGGTTTTCAAGTTTATCTATACAATTAATGCATTCCAGCAAGTTCTTTTTTTTTAATATTAACAAACTTATTTTAAAGTTTATATGGAGAGGCAAAGACTCACAATAGTCAACATAGTGTTGAAGGAGAACAAAGACTGAGGACTGACTTCAAAGTTTACCATAACGATGGGGCGCCTGGGTGGCTCAGTGGGTTAAGCCTCTGCCTTCGGCTCAGGTCATGATCCCAGGGGCCAGGGATCGAGTCCCACATTGGGTTCTCTGCTCAGCAGGGAGCCTGCTTCTCCTCATCTCTCTCTCTGGCTGTCTCTCTGCCCATTTGTGATCTCTCTCTCTGTCAAATAAATAAATAAAATCTTAAAAAAAAGTTTACCATAACAATAATTGTAAGCATGATATTGTAATACCACAGAAAGACTAGATTAAAGCAACAGAATATATATTATCAATTATATTTTATATTTAATAGAAAAGCAAAAGCAATACAAGAGAGCAAAATACAATCTTTTAAACAAATGGTTCTGGAGTAATGGTGAAGCTAAATGTAAAAATATAAAATAAAATAAAATAATAAAATAAAATAAATCCAGGCAGATATCCTACACTCTTCACAAAAATTAACTCAGATTGGATTATAAACCTAAACATGAAACATGTAGAAGGTAATATAGAAGAAAATTTAAATGACCTTGGTTTTCATAATAACTTTAGCTACAAAAGCACAAGCACTGAATTTAAAAATGTCTACTCTGTGAAACACAATGCCAAGAGAATGAAAAGGCAAAGCACAGACTATGAGAAAAAATTTGCAAAATACACATCTGGCAAAGGACTGTTAATCAAAAATACACAAAGACCCCTTAAAACTCAACAATGGGGGAAAAACCTGATTAAAAATGAGCCAAAGACCTTAGCAGATACCTCACCAAAGAAAATATTACAGATGGCAAATAAGCATATAAAAAGATGCTTCACATCATATGTCATCAGGAAAATGCAAATTAAAACAAAAAAGAGACACCAGTACATACCCAGAATCCAGAGCACTGACAACAGAACACGAAATGTTGGTGAGGATGTGGAGCAACAGGAATGTTCTTCCATGTCTATTGAGAATAAAGAATGGAAAACAACTTGGCAGTTTCTTACAAAACTAAACATATTCTTGCCAGATGATTCAGCAGTAGCAGCTCTTGGTATTTATCCAAAGAAGATGAAATCTATACCCACAAAGATGTCTATAGTAGTTTTATTCATAACTGACAAAAGCTTGGAAGCAACCAAGATATCCTTCCATAGGTGAAAGGTCCAATAAAGTGTAGTACATGCAAACAATGGAATATTATTTAATGCTAGAGAAATGAATTACCAAGCTATGAAAAGATATGGATATAAATATTTAATAAATATTTGATTTTAGGCTTCTACCAGTCTATCAATAGTATTAGTATATTTTAACAGTGAATGCTCAGCATTCATGAATTTACCTAATAAAACATTTTGGGTTCAATATTTTAAATACTTCAACCTCTATGATTATATTCCTAATAATTTTGAATTGGGGTAAATAAACCTTAATTTTTTGTAACTTGTTTCTTATTGCAAAAGAGCTCAATGAAATTTTAGAAAATAAAAATTTACAAAAAAAAGTTTAGAGTACTATTGCCAAATAATTTAAAACTTTATCTTATATTCAAATACATATATTTTTCTAAAATGATTTATATGCTACTAATACCAAAAACTTTTAGTTATACTAGATTTCATATCCTGCAATCAATGCCAGAAATCCATCTGGCAATGATTTGACTTAGAGTTAAGATGGGTGTTATTACAATGAAAGATGGAAACAAAGATAGTATAACAATTGGTGTTACATAACTTTTCCGTTTTGATCAAGTTACTAATCTACAAATGGCTTTTATCAGTGACAGACTTGGGAATTTAACAAAACTTTTAAACTAGCATGTGCGACTCATTGCTAGAAAACAACACAATCAATAACACTTTATTTAGATTAAATCATGACTATTTCTCCATTTGAATAAAAAAGGTAGCAACCCCAATAAGTTTATTGAACATGAAAAGTTGAAATGCTATAATTGCTCCTAAGGAATTAAATGATCCAGTCAAGATTACAAAAAAAAAGGATATAAATTACCAAAGTGTTTTTATAATTGTAATGTACAACTGCCCATTATCGTTCCATAGTGTAGGCTTGTACAAGAACTCTATAAAAGAACTCCACTTCTAAACTGTGGAAAATATGTTCCCTTTCCCCCTATATACAACTATTAAGCCATTCATTTAGCTTTTAAAATATCCACTTAATTCAGGCTTTTTACACATTTGAACAGGCAGCAGGGCTCTATTCTTATCGCTTACATCTGAAGGATAGACTTCTAGCGTAAGAGGTAAAGCCCATAAAGGAGCCCAATAATAAAAACAAAACACAGTTTAGTGAGCCCTTACAATCTGCCAGCTACCTTTCTGAGAATACTTCAATTAATAAAACATATAAAATACCTGACCACAAAGAGCTTACATTCTTTTGAAATATAATAGTGAAATAAACCAATAATAGAGGGGCACCTCGGTGGCTCAGTCCATTGAGTGACTGCCTTTGGCTTGGGTCATGATCTCAGGGTCCTGGGATGTAACTCACCAGCAGGCTTTCTAGGCAGTGGGGTGTTTTCTTCTTCCTCTGCGCACCCTCCCTATTCTCTCTCTCTCTGTCTCAAATAAGAAAATAAACCAGTAATAGAATAATGATTGATGGTTGATGGTGATAAGTGTTACAAAGAAATACTAGAAAGGTAAAAGCCATTGGAGAATGCAGGGATGAAAGTTAATTTTATTTTGTGTTGGGTGGTTATATCTCATTTATGAGATGCTATTTGCACAAAGACCCAGGAAGTGAAGGAGAGTGTTATACAAATATTGAAAAAAAAGATTGCTCTAGGCAGAGCAAGTAAATATATAGACATTGTGTGAACAGCTTGTCTGTTACTTTTGAGGAAAAGCAAGGAGGCCAATGAGGAGTTCATAGTGGTGGAGAGAGGAAGAACTTATTGATGTATGACCTTCTAGTACATTGAAACGCCTTCAGTTTTTATTTAATATGAAAGGGTAAGATACCAAAAGTCTTTCAACAGCAGAATAAAATCATCTGACTTGATTTATAGGTTAAATTGCTGTACCAAAATAAATTTGCAGGGAGAAAGGAGTGCAGTATGTGTGGAAGTGGGTTTATCAATCAAGTCAATAATTCAGGAACATATGATGGTGTTTTTAGCATGCTGGGTGGTAATAGAAGTGGTGAGGTATGGTTTTCATTGTGTATATATTTTGATTGTGAATATTCTGGTGAACAGGATGGGGTATGTGCAGGACAGACATCAACATTTATTTTACCTGCACAAACAGAAGGGTGGAGTCTTCATTCCTTGATATGGAGTGAACTCTGAGTTCAAATGTTCTTTCTCATTAAATGGCATAGTGATGATGAGGATTTAGTCAGACAGTGAAAGAGAGCAGTAAGCATAGTGTTAAGCGGTAAGATATTATAATACATTTGAACATCAAAAAACGTTGTGTTGGATCATCTGTTTATGTGAGTAAATAAATAAATAAAGCTTCCTGGGGTTCTGATAGAGGTAAAGAAGACTGCTATATGATCCAAAGGGGCACGTGCACCAAATGTTTATAGCAATAATATCCACAATAGCCAAACTATGGAAAGAACCTAGATGTCCATCAACAAATGAATTATATATATATATATATATATATATATATATACAATGGAATACTATTCAGCCATCAAAAGAAATGAAATCTTGCCATTTGCATTGACATGGATGGAACTGGAGGGTATTATGCTTAGCAAAATAAGTCAACCAGAGAAAGACACTATCATATGATCTCCCTGATATGAGGAAATGGAGGTGCAATGTGGGGGGTTAGGGAAACAGGAAAAGAGTAAATGAAACAAGATGGGATCGGGAGGGAGACAAACCATAAGAGACTCTTAATCTCACAAAACAAACTGAGAGTTTCTTGCAGGGTGAGGAGGGTAGGGAGAGGGTGGTGGGATTATGAACATTGGGGAAGGTATGTGCTGTGGTGAGTGCTGTGAAGTGTGTAAACCTGGCGATTCACAGACCTGTACCCCTGGGGCTAATAATACATTATATGTTAATTAAAAAGAAGAAGAAGAAGAAGAAGAAGAAGAAGAAGAAGAAGAAGAAGAAGAAGAAGAAGAAGAAGAAGAAGACTACTATAAATCAAATGCTATGGTTTTCAGCATAGAGTGTGTAATCAGGCATATTTTATTAAAGTAACCAAGTAAAATGATGGTCGAAAATTGGAATAACAGAAAACATAAAAATCAGAGATTTTAAAAAGAGATATGGGACAGTGTAGAGAATATAGTCAATGATATTATAATAGTGTTATATGGTGATAGATAGTGGCTATATTTGTAGTGATCATAGAATAATGTATGGAGATATTGAAAACCTGAAACCAATGTAACACTGACTATCAACTACACTCAAATAAAAAAATAGTAAAAAGAAAACATTTTAATTTAAAAAGATAAAAAGAGGGACAAGAATTTGAAAAGTGAATTTCAAAAAGAGTAAAGATGAGGCTAAGTCATACTCTGAACCTTGAGGAAAACACCATTTTGAAAATTCTTCCCATTTTGAGAAAACTCAAATGAATCAATACCATAAAAGAACCCATTTTAACTGAGAGATGTAATGAATGCTCAAGAAATAATTTTATGACAGGATAATTCTTCCCTATGAAACAGCATACAGAAACCCGGGGAAACACCTGGAAGCCAAATAAACTATACTGAAAATAAGAATTAGGAAAAAGATAAATGATGAAAGATAAGAAAATTAGACCTGCAACAGAGACCTAGTGAAGAGAATTTTTAGCTTGTGGTTTAATGTTTTTGAGGATAATCTAGAGTTCATAACTGCCTTGAGGCAGGCTGGTTGTAGGCAGTTTAGGCATACCCCTAAGAGAGGCCTATTTTGGGCAGGTGGTGTTGGAAGAGGCCATTGGGCTGGACAAAGACAAATCCAACCATTTGACTAAAGTGTCTGTGAAGATGTTGAAGTCAGATGCAGCAGAGAAAGACCTGTCAAACCTAATCTCAGAAATGGAGATGATGAAGATGATTGGACAGCACAAGGACACCATCAACCTGCTGGGTCCTGCACACAGGATGGTCCTTCGTACACTATCATGGAATATGCCTCCAAAGACAACATACAGTAGTACCTCCAGGCCCAGAGGCCTCCTGACTTGGAGTATTGTTACAATATCAGCCACAATGCAGCAGAGCAACTCTCCTCCAAGGACCTGGTATCCTGTGCCTACCAGGTAGCCTGAGGCATGGAGTACCTTGCCACCAAGAAGTGCATACACCAAGACCTGGCCACCAGGGAAGTGCTGGTGACAAAGGACAACATGATGAAGATGTCAGACTTCAGCCTTGCCAGAGATATCACCACATCAGTTACTATAAAATGAGAACCAACAGTGGACTGCCTGTGAAGTGGATGGTCCCTAAGGCCATGTTTGACCAGATCTACATCCACCAGAGTGACTTCTGGTCTTTTGGGGTGATCCTGTGCAAAATTTTCACTCTGGAAGCCTCCCATATCCTGGAGTGCCTGTGGAGGTGGTTTTCAAGCTGCTGAAGGAGTCATTTGATGGATAAGCCATCTTATTGTGCACCAGAGAGTTAGACACAATAATGAGGGGTGGCTGGCATGTGGTACCTTCAAGCTGCTGGTAGAAGACATGGATCATACTGTGGCCTTGACCTCCAACCAGGAGTACCCGGGCCTGTCCTTGGCCCTGGAACAATACTGTCTATGCTTTCCCAACACCCAAAGCTCCACCTGCTCCTCAGAGAAGAATTCCACCTTCTCTCATGTGCCGTTGCCCAGGGAGGCCTATCTGCCGTGACACCCAGCCCAGCTTGCCAATGGTGGACTCAAATGACTAGTATCCCTATTACTCCTGTCCAGATTTCGTCATAAGCTGTAACCCTTACCCCCCACCCTCCCTGCAAGACTCACTGCCTTCTCCTTTGTCCCTTTCCTACTGGCAGGAGCCAGCTGCCTACCTGAGGCCTTCACCCCTTGAAGTTCACCTCTCTTCCCCTTCCTCTTCCTCCTCCTTACAACCTGCTCATGAAAGAAAGGAACAGAGAGGCAGGTACTTGCTCGTGGCTACTTCCTTCCCTCCCATATGTTGGACCAAGACACCTCCCTGTCATCTGGTACTGCCTGGACGTCGAGGGAGTTGGAGATGAGGCATGCCAGTGAAAGCTGTCAGAGCTTTCCTGTTTTGGTTTTGTCTGCTTAGCATAACATGTAAGACTGAGTTCTGGTGGCAGGGACCAAGTCCTTGGGGCTATAGCACTAGCGAGGGGAGGTCAACTGCTCTGGGCCTTGGCTAAGAGCAAGCCCTGCTCCAGAGATATGGTGCCAAGGGCTTATTAATTTTGATACTAATTTGCTTTGCTGACCAAATACCTGGTATCCAAAGATGGGAAGGCAAAGACTGGAAGCAGTGTTGTGACCATGGGGTCCAGCCCCAAACTATGAAGAAAACACAAAGTGTATAAATCTGAGTAAGTATATATTTACACACCTTTTTAAATAGGTTGTTATCAAAGATTTAATCAATGGGTAATATGCTCCTCGTGGCTGGGAAGCATCAGTTGCCATATATTAAAAACAAAGAAAAGAGGTGTCTGGGTGGCTTCCTCCAAGAAGTGTCCCTTCTTTTCAGGTCATGATCCCAGGGTCCTGGGATGGAGCCCCACATCAGGCTCTCTGCTCAGTGGGAAACCTGCTTCTCCTTTTCCCTCTGCCCTGCTTATAGTTCCTCTTCCTGTCTCTCTGTCTGTCAAATAAATAAAATATTAAAAATAAAACAAGAAAGAAACAAAATGTTTTTAAAAGGTCTTTTTGTTTTTAAATTTTCTAGGGGTGCCTGGATGACTTAGTTGTTTAAGCAGATGTTTGCCTTTGGCTGAGGTCATGATTCCAGTGTACAGGGATCCAGCCCTGCGTGGGACTACTTGCACCTCAAGGAGCATGCTTCTTCCTCTCCCTTTGCACATGATTCCCCCTGTTTGTGTGCTTCTTCTCTCTCTCTCTCTCTCTCTCTCTTTCTTGCTTTCAATAAATAAAATAAAATTTTTTACTAAATAAATTAAAAAATAAATAAATTTCTAAACCTACTTTCAGTTTAGGTCCCTTAACAAATATTGCTACTGCTTCATTTAAAAAAAAAAGATAATTTAGAAAGATGCTTCCAGAGTTAAAAAGCTGTTTTGTTTCTTTGTCGGGATTCAATATAGAAGTGCTTTAAAGAGTAAAAGAAAAAATATGCTATATTAACTCTAATCACACTATAACTTTGGTGGTTATATCAAGATAATGAAAAGTGATTTTAAAGCAAATTTCATTATCAGACATAAAGATCAAGTCAAAATTACAGAAGAGTAAAAGGATGAATTCATCAGGGAGTATAATAATTCTTGACTTTTAATACGTAACAACAGATTTGGGGATATATAGGGAAAAACGAAGAACAAAAATCATAACTTCTACCTTGGACGACAAATGGAAAATAATTTCAACACCCTTATTTTAAGATTACGTAGACAAATGGTCATCACATTGGTAAGATATGTAAGACTTGAACAAAATGATCAACAACTGGATATGCATGATATTACATTACAGTAACTGAACTAACTGAGGTCAGTCTTTGGTGAATCACAGAAACAGGTGGAGTTGTCAAACAAAGGAATCTTTGTTTACAACATACAAGGAGATCTCAGGGAATAAGTTCCAAAGCCTTGACTGTTTGAACAGGAGAGAGATTTTTATTTAGTATTTAAGATGAATACTCAGAAGGGAGAGTTTTATTATCCCGTGTATGGTTGGTCATAAGGTTGTGGATGCATGCACATCCACATATGTATTTGTGCAATATGTATTGCATGTTTGCCTGAATGAAACTTGTATTCCACCGAGGGCAGAAACTTCAACGTTAGAATAAAGCAGAGGTAACTGTTGGACAAGGCAAAGGGACTCTGCAGGCTTCAAGAGCAGATATAAACTAGATGGGGTCTTGGGCTCATTTTCTGGGACAAGGAATGCAAGGCCTTGATTGCTTTTGAAATAGCACTAGGAGTTTTGCCACTGATTTATTGTCTCAATAGCTTAGGCTATTTCCTGGTCTGGTGGTGACTGTTAGCTTTCCCATTGCCTTGTTCCCTCAAAATCCTTAATGAGTGAGGTTTTTGCATTTCTTTGTAAGAACCTCCCAGGAAGTTTTGGAAGAAGTGTGCTTGGGAAAGTACACAGGTGGGGTATAGATCATTGAAAATAGCTGGGGACAAAAAATGACTTTTCTTATGTCAGGAAAACTATATCTCTTCTTTAATTTTCTGGGAACTTCTAACTCTTTCTTCTGATGTTACCAGCAGGCAACTGAGATATTACTGATTGTTCTCTTGAACCTAAGGAAAAGGAAATGTAGAAAGCAAAAGACAAAACTTTAAAATCTATCCTGCAACTCATCAATTCACTGCAGCCACCTCTCTGTCTTTCCCTTTCTCTTTTTCTTTCTCTTTCTCTCTCACTTTCTTTCTGTTGGCATATATCATGATACAACCACTTTGGAAAATAGTTTCAAAATTTTTTTAAATGAAAAATATGTTGCAGTTACACAAATAGCCATTTTGTTCTAGGCATTTCACCAAGAGAAACAAACCCTATGTTCATACAAGGACTTGTTTATGAATTTCATATCAGCTTTATTTTTAAAAATTGAAAACAGTGGAAATGTTCATCAATGTCCATCAATAGAGCAAAGACAATTGGAGATTCTCAAAGTAATGATGCTGAGAAAAGAAAAGCCAGGCAATGAATAGTATATACTGTGTGATTCCATGACTACAAAAAATCTAGAAAATACAAATTTATATAAAGTCACAGTCATCAAATATATGGTGTGATTTTAGTGCCTTCTTCTGTGCTCCCATAGCTTCCTACACTTGGATCTCCGAGCATTTGTTACACCATGTGAAAATATGAACTCTTTCTCTTTATTCTGTCTTACTAGAATAAGAATCCTTGAAATTTTATGGACATTTGAACTCTCAGTTATTAGCAGAAATTCTATCACACAGTAAGTTTCCAAATATAAAAGCCAGAGTTTTACAATGACTTCTAAGCTTTTACATGATCTAGCCACTCATTTAACCTCTGTGACCTCTTTCCCTGCTACTCTTCAGTCACTCACAGTGGCCTCCTTGCTATTCCTCAGATATGCCAGGCATGATCCAACCTTATGGCCTTCAAGATAGCCAATTCCTTTGTCTGGAGTGACCTTATTGCTGATAGTTCTGCGCAAATTCATCACCTTTCCATACCTTGGTTCAATTGTCAGCTTCATTGTAACTACCCTGATCTTCCTAATAAAAATTTTAACCCCCCATCCCCTGCCTAGCAACCTTGATTTTTCTTACCCTGATCGAATTTTTCTTTTTCCCCATTGTACTCATCCTTTTTGAATGCACTATGCCATTTTTATTAAGGTTCATAGCTTTTAATTGCCTCACCCATTAAAATAAAAGTTCTACAAAGCCAAGTATTTCATTTACCAGTGTAGTCTGAAGTAATATCTGCCATATAATAGTTCAGTAGACAACTGGTAAATTTCAAAATGAATTAATGTTGAGAGTATACTGAATTTCATAAGTCATTTCAATATTTTTTTCCATAAAATAAACTATGTAAAACATACCTTAAATTTACTTTCATCATATTTTATAGCATATAATGGACAACATACATAAGCCTTAAAGAAACAATCCTATAATTAACCATTTCATACCTACTTAAAAACTGCATAATACCACACTCTTAGATCCTCTTTGAATGCTCTAAAATAACCCTTCAAAGAAAATACATTTTTAAAAATTACAGATTTTTTGGCAAATAATTTAATAAAACAAAAGTTTCATTCATCTATGTAGATCAAAATAAATGTTTTTAATAAGCATGAAATTATAACTCTGAAGTGTGCTAAAATGAAACCACCTGCTAAGGGTAGGAGAACAAAAATAAACATCCTTTTTCCAAATAAGAGGAATTTATTACCTTTGAATCAAAGCATGTGGATTTGTTTTAACTGGCAATAAAGCAATATGGAGACACAAACCATAGAAAGTCATATTTTAGATTTCCAAAAGACTTCGAAGTAAAGATTATACATTTTTTAATTGCTACATAATGCTACATAATGACAAGATGACAGGTTGTGACAAATAGCATTTTAAAAGCTCTACTCATAATCGAACGGAAGGTGTCATTTCCCATAATTTTATATATGTCTTTAATTTACTATATCTGGATACAACATATTACCAAACAGATGTTCATCAAAGACTAAATCATTTTTAATGGGATATAATAATTTGAACCTACATCTATTAATCATTTTTTTTGATCTAACATTTATAGTCTCGCTAAACATTTTATCAGTTGTTGACAAAATTCAAAATAAATAGGATAAAAAGTCGTGTTTGGAAAAGTAGATTTCTTTTCAAATTGGCATTTAAATAAAAATATTTGCTGATATTTTTAAAACTTTAAATGTAATTTTATATATATCTGACCTATCAGATGATATAAAATTTTTGGAGAAAATATAACATATTTTTTGATCTTGGTTGAAGGTATTAATAAAGAGCAACTGTTTGTATTTTTTGTATTGTGATATCTTAGTTAATAAACATGAATAACTGGTATAAAATATGTTTTTTTTTAAATTTTATTTATTTACTTGACAGAGATCATAGGAAAGCAGAGAGGCAGCCAGAGAGAGAGGAATGGAAGCATGCTCCCAGCTGAGAAGAGAGCCCACTGTGGGACTCAATCTCAGGAACCTGGAATCATGACCTGAGCCAAAGACAGAGATTTTAACCCACTGAGCCACCCAGGCGCCCTAAAATATGTTTTTTTTAAATATAGAAGTATAGTTCTTGCCAAAATATGGAACTAGCTGGAACTGAATGCCTCCTTCAAAGTCAGCTCTGGAGAATTATGCAAGTGTAATATGGAACTATTTCAGATATTAACCAAAAACAAAGAAATGATGATAAACTCCTTAAAAGACTCAAAGTTGCCCTTGACTGGTATGTTTCAAGCTCTATTCCTGGTTTGAAGACTGGTTTTAACAGGCCTGTCACTGTAGAAATCCGCTGGATGTTTAGAGGCTATCAGAACTATACAAAAACCTTGAAGGGGTAAAGACTTGAAAATTCTTTAGAGAGATTAGCTCCCTAAGGCATTATTCCTCCACACATTTTCCTCCAATCAATTAAGACTGATGGATGAGGGGCACCTGAGTGGCTCTCTCATCACGTGGGTGGTGGGTTAAGCCTCTGCCTTCATCTCAAGTCATGGTCTCTGGGTCCTGGGATCCAGCCCCACATCGGACTCTGCTCAAAAGGAAGCCTGCTTCCCTCCCTGCTTGCCTGCCTCTCTGCTTACTTGTGATCTCTCTCTCGCTCTCTTTCTCTCTCTGTGTGTCCAATAAATAAATAAAATCTTTAAAAAAAGGCTGATGGATGACAAATTATGAAAACTGCTCCCTCCAAATGATGGCTTTTCATAAGGATTTAAGAATTTAAAATTAGAAGAATTTAAAATTGAAACTTGATCGCAGGATTTATCTTATAGAATAACATCAAGTGAAGGCAGTTATTATTCTGATGTATTTGTGATTCTGAATTCTTGGCCTCAATAGTAAATTTATTTTTAAATTCTCCCATGGAGTGGTGATTGGCCTTCAGTCTTTCATTGATGTACAACATTGGGTCAAATGAGATGTGTGTGCCCAGAACTATATATAAACTTTTTTGTATTTCACTGGAGATGGCATTTCTGAGTTTTGTTCAATTGAATTTGGACAGATGTTTTAATAGTCACTTCTAGAGTTGGCCCTGGAGAATATCTTCCTTTTTTTCTCTTCCGATTCTCTGAAAAACCCTGATTAATTCACATTATCACAGTGATATCACAATTCAAGTTTTACCAAACACTATAGCTGCAAAATAGAAGGAAGCTACTCAGAATGGAATACTATTGTGAATGATTGAGAAAGAAAACATTATTATAATTAAGCTACCAGGTTTCAATGTATTTTATTGTTGCTTAGAAAATCCTAGCATACCCAGACTTTACAGAGATTTGATGATCCTAAGAGCTGAACTCATGGACCAAAATAACTATGCACATAAAAAGTACAATTACTTACCTAAAAAGATGATGTGGTTAACTTTATATGGCAATCCAAGTGTTTTTGGAACAGGAATTTAAAAAATAGCTTAGGGGCACCAAGGTGGCTCAGTGGATTAAGCCACTGCCTTCAGCTCAGGTCATGATCTCAGGGTCCTGGGATCAAGTCCTGCATCAGGCTCTCTGCTCAGCAGGGAGTCTGCTTCCCTCTCTCTCTCTCTCTCTCTGCCTGCCCTCCGTCTACTTGTGATCTCTCTCTGTCAAATAAATAAATAAAGAAAAACTTAAAAAAAAAAAGAATGACTGTTCTTTTAAAAAATAGCTTAAAAGGGGCGCCTGGGTGGCTCAGTGGGTTAAGCCACTGCCTTCGTTTCAGGTCATGATCTCAGGGTCCTGGGATCAAGCCCCACATCGGGCTTTCTGCTCAGCAGGTAGCCTGCTTCCCTTCCTCTCTCTCTGCCCGCCTCTCTGCCTACTTGTGATCTCTCACTGTCAAATAAATAAATAAAATATTTTTAAAAATAGCTTAAAAGTATATGATAAAATAATGATATACATATACAAGGAAAAGAAAGATACTATACTGTGAATATAAATTAAGTGAAAATTGTTGAAATAAAGAATACAATAAATGGAGACTAAGATGAATATAGCTGTAAAATGAATAAATGAGTTGGGAAAAACAAACAAACAAATTAATGACTTCTGCCCAAATACAGCAGAAGAGAAAAAAAAATAAAGAAAATATTTAAATAAGTACTGAGATAAATTTTGGAGAATTAAAGAAAGATAAAAGATACCAGACTTAAAATGATGCCAAACATGAGATATAAGAAACAAAACAAAACAAAAACTACACACACTAAAAAGCACTCGTATACATTATGGTGAGTTTTAAGAATATCAAAAACAGAGAAGAGCATAAATGATGCCCAAGAGAAGAACAGATCACCTAAAATGTACAAGAATAATACCGACAGCACAATTCTCAATAGTAATAGCATATAAAGAGACAGCTGGGTGTTTGTATAGATGGAAAAGATATTTGAAACTAGGTATTATACATCAATCCAAATTATTGATTAAATTTGAGAGCACAGTAAAATACAATGAAGCATGTTAGGTCTTAGAACATTTATCACACAGAGACACACATTTTGCAAAACTTTCTTGGAAGACAGCTCAATTTAAATAGAGAAAACAGAATTATGTACTCAAAGGCACATTTTGAAGGAAGGATTGCATATAGTCTGCACTGCAAATATTCTTTAATCGTATGTTCTGAATTTCCTAAATTTAAGAAGTATTTGTTCAAATATTTACCTTTAAATAAATCCTAGGAGACTTTTTCTTGGATTCTGGAAAATCAGTCCATTTGGATACAAATCTTTTTGTCACTGATGGAAATTTTGATAGCCCTTAACTGTGGAATGCCTAATGTATTGTTACAGCAATTGTGATTTGCCAATACATTGGTGATGTGTGTGTGTTGTGTGTGTTTATTTTTATTTTTGATGGTTTTACTCTTCTATGAGATTTTTAAGTAGACATGATTTTAATAAATTATGATTTGTTGAAATTTATCTGAGGTTATATATAATACATTATATTCATTATCAAATTTGATAATATACAATAAAGTATTTATGGACATATGGAACAATATCAAATTCTACTATTAACTCATATTAATAATTACCATAAGAGGAAAAAGGGATATTTTTCAAGATGAAAATTAGCGAATTTTTCAGAATATGATATGGTGTTATTCACTGAACAGAGGGAACAAATGTCAAAGTTTAACACAGTTTACAGAATGTTTTAACATAAATTGAAATTTAAATCTGACCAAATTTCACAGTTTTAAGTAAAATGATAGCACTTTATATCCTTGAAAAGTGGTAAGTGACCCAAAACATGGCTTAGAAAAACAAATTTAACACTACACTAGTCTGAGATGGTTAAGTTATGGTACAACTTGCCATTGTGTATCATCAAATGGTATATTTTTTTCTTTTGGGCTTGTCATTATATTTTATTTTAGCCATTCTGGTAAGTGTGTAGTGATATCTCAGTGTCATTTTAATTGCATTTCCTTGATGTCTAATTATGTCAAAATATATTACTTTGATGTTTAATGCTCTGAGCTTTCTCAGTTCAAGACCATGAAGCCACTTAGGAAAAATACAGTTGCAGAGGCACTCATAGACCAACTCTTATTTCGAAATAAGAAGAAACATTACTACCCATTCCAACAAAAAATAGATTTGTTATGCAGCAGGGATTTTATAAATTACCTGACACAACTTATATAGTAAGATGAAATGGGACAGGCGGCTTCTTGCAGCTATATACAACATCATTTTAATTTCAATTTTCAGTATAATTTTTCCCAGGTTTACACAGAATATATATTTAATGTAAATCGTGAACATTTTAAACTCTATATATGGAAATTAATCAATTTTAAGTTTATAACAATCAAAATTAACGGAAGTTTATTTTAAATTAGTTAGCTTTCTCTGCATTGCAAGACAGAATAATCAAGAATTGGTAAGAAAAGAGTAATCTCTGTAAAATTACCGGGGGTGCATTATAAAGTGTTCGGTAACCGATCAAACTCACAATTTGGATTGAATGGCAAGTGATTTTTAAAATCTGGAACTCATTGTCAATTTTTTTTTCTTCATTGTGTCTTAATAAATTACTGTGTTCATTTGCATGGAAGTGAAGAAAAATGCATGACATTTCATCTCAACACTAACACCTTTAACTGGCAACTCTGAATGTACTTTACAGCAGTGTAACAAAGTAAAGATCACTGATGTTTCATGAAATATTTGTTATAATTCTCAAGGAGATAGGGAGTTTCTGCAAAAATGCAAATCACTTTGCGACTAAACACATTGTTTATTTCAGCTAATTTTAAGAAAATATGCTGAGAATCTCTCAAAAAAGGAAGCAATGATTTAGGTTTGCCTTCAAAATCCTTATCTAATCCTGAACCAACAGCACATAGCTCAAAGAGCAACTTATTTGAGCAGCTCCAATTTACACATTTCCTAATAATGCTTAATTTAGTGGAATTTCTGTCCAATTATGGTAATTTGATGTAATGAAAGACAAAAGTTCAAAAAGATCATCCTTAATTTATATAGATGCCAAACTCTGCATTTTCTGAATGACGCCCAGGAACATATTTTCAAAAACAAACAAACAATGCCAGAACCACTATTTGGTCATCTCTAGGCAGAAAGTGACTCAGAGCTTACATTACTCTCTCCCTGAAAGTATACTGTAGGCACTGAAACTACTACCCTGAGTCTGTGCTATTAAATTCCTTAAGTTAGAAACTTTTAAAACCCGTCTGTGTGGGAGTATTTCATTTACAGATAGAGATTTGGTTGTTTATACATTTTCATACTTGATTTTTAGGGTGTAATAAGTATGTTTTAAAATTCATGGTGGTTTTGAATACTGTTGGATAATTGAGCTAAAATGGTATATCCATTCCTCCTAGGAAACAGAAAATATAGAAAGGTAGTGCTTTTCAAATCTGACATCTTTGAGTCATTGCAGTTTCATATAAATGCAATAGGAAAAGTGTCATTCATGTTTATGATATTTTCTATAAATAAATTAGAATGTACTGGAGGCCTGATATAAAGTGGGATGCCTAAACTTCAGTAAGATCTTGTTTTCAATTCAAAATAAATTTTATTTTTTATTTTTTTATAATGTCCCTCAATTTCAGATAAGCACCCCCATAAGGTCCACTCCGTTTTTTTTAAGATTTTATTTATTTTATTTGACAGATAGAGATCACAAGTAGGCAGAGAGGCAGGCAGAGAGAGAGGGAAGAGGAAGCAGGCTCCCTGCTAGGCAGAGAGCCCGATGCGGGGCTCGATCCCAGGACCCTGGGATCATGACCTGAGCCAAAGGCAGAGGCTTTAACCCACTGAGCCACCTAGGCGCCCCCAAAATAAATTTTAAATTGAATTATGCACCTCTAAGTTCAGAGACAATAAACATCAACCAACACAATTAATAAGTTCTATTTCTTGAAATTTCGGGAACATTGATAGTCTCATCTCCTGGAAGAACAACAGCTAAAATTTTTGGTCATGGATTCTTGCTAAAATATCACTTTCCCAAAGAAAATTAATGTTATGAATTTTCTTTGATTGTTATTGATCATGAAGAATATAACAACCATGATAAAAAGAGTAGGAAAATCATGATATCTCATCTGTAAGGGCATGTGGAAAGTAGGAAATGCTAATAAAAATTACCATTATTTCCTAAGTTAACATAATATAACAGAACAAAAATATTTCAAAACAATGTTTTCTTTTTTTTTTAAAGATTTTATTTTATTTATTTATTTGACAGAGAGAGATCACAAGTAGGCAGAGAGGCAGGCAGAGAGAGAGGAGGAAGCAGGCACCCTGCTGAGCAGAGAGCCCAATGTGGGACTCGATCCCAGGACCTGAGCCGAAGGCAGTGGCTTAACCCACTGAGCCACCCAGGCGCCCCCATAACAATATTTTCTAGGCTCATTCTGATAACTCTTTTCTACATTCAAATTTAAAGGTTGAGGCATGTGATATATATTACACAAAAAACATCCCAAGGAATTCGTTAAAAAAAAAAAACTCTTAATAAAGGACAAATCCAAAGGAATTTCTTTTCCAATTTTTTTTAATTTTTTATTTGTTATAAACATATATTTTTATCCCCAGGGGTACAGGTCTGTGAATCACCAGGTTTACACACTTCACAGCACTCACCAACGCTCATACCCTCCCCAATGTCCATAATCCCACCCTCTTCTCCCAAGCCCCCTCCTCCCAGCAACCCTCAGTTTGTCTTAATCTTTTCCAATTTAATTAACAAATTATGAATCGACTTACCTATTTCATCACAGCATATCAGGCACCAATAATATTTTTTAATCGTCATACCTGATGCAATAGTTACCATCTTTCAGACATACTGATCACGAACAAGCAAATAAACAAGAGCACCGTAGCTTAAGATCTACCTGCATAAATATAGGCTACTTCAGACAATCTCTTCACGACAACATAGCAATGAATAGAAATCATACATGCTCTGTAATGGACATACAGATGAGATAGAAGGTGATGATGTTAATATATGCAGAATCTTTATTAATTACATTGTAAAACATAATATGGAAAAACAGAATACAATTTTAGAAATACCCAGGTCACCATCATTGTTTTATTTTTATATGTGTAGATAAGGAGTTTAATAAACAATCCATGACTATTCAACTCCTTATATTTTGAAAATTTTAGCAAAAGTAACAAACCTAGCACCTATAAAATTGTACCTATCTGCAACATACAGCTTTGCCAGCATGGTAGAGGAAAAGCAAAACAAAATAAGTAAGAAAAGTTTAACATTTCACAAGAGATTTGCATTTATTTTTTTATTTTTTAGTTTTTATTTTTCATTTATTATTTACTTCCATTTTCTACTTTATTTTAATGAAAATGTCATGACCATAACATAAGAGCAGAATTAAGCCAACTTGAGAAATTATTTTTTCATAAGTTAAAATAAACTAGCTTGGTGATTAATTCAAAATTATATTACAAACTTCAGTGTTCTTGCAGTAAGTATCACTGCATAAACAAATGAGTCAGGAGTCATAAACTAATGATGATTCTAAATGTTATTTAGAGAGACATTCTGTTCTTAATATATTTCAAATATTCTACACAAGGCAAAGTGGATCCAAGTAATCTGTAGGCAAAATAAGATTTTAGAGAAGTATATATTTCCAACAGTATTTATAAAATATTACCTTTATGTAAGGCATCATCCTGGACTTTGTGGAAAACACACAAAGGAGTAAGAAGTGGCCCTTCAAGAAACATATACAATATCAAGGTTTAACATGAAGCAGCATGTCTTCTCTAAGTAAAAAAAACATTGTACCAACTGACTTTACTGAAACTTTATATTTATTGCTCTCATTTTAGGTCATAGTGTCCTTCTGCATGCAGGCTGCTATAACGGACATGATATAGACTTAATAGCTTATAAAGAACAGGAATTTATTTCTCACAGTTCTAGAACGGAGAAGTTCAAGATTAAGGAATGGGCAGATCCAGGGAGAGCCCACTTCCTCATAGATGGCTATCTTCTCACTGTAAACGTACATGATGAATGAATCAAGAGAACTCTCTGGGGTCTCCTTTAAAAGGACTGTAATCCCACTTATGACTTAATCACCTCCCAAAGGCCCCTATGTTTTAATACTAACACTTCCAGAGTTAGAATTCATAATATTATTTTGGGAGACATAAACATTCACACCATAGTATATATAAACAAAAAAAGACACAAAAACAACAAACAAAAAAATTATTTTAACTACCTATTATTTTCAACTACATAAACTTTTAATTTGTTTCTATATAATATTAAATAACTCATTAAATAACTCATAAATATAAGTGATTCACTTATATCCAATTCATCTGAGTGCAATTAAATTTGCTTACCCAGCATATCCAGAAGCATATTTCTTCAGACTATCCCATTCCCCACCTTACAGGATTTACCACAATTAGAAGACAGGGGATAGAGGATAGATGGATAGATGTATACATAAACACACTTGTACATACACATATGCATATTTTTTCCTGTTAATGATACTCATGCAAATAAAATTTAAGCCCAAGGAAACCTGTCTTGTGTGTTACTTAATATCCAGTTTTTGTCAACATCCCAAAACAAATAATCCAATAAAAACATGGATAGAAGACATGAACAAGTGTTTCCCCAAAGAACACTTTCAAATGTTCAGTAGATATATGAAAAGATGTCCATCATCATGTATCATCAGGAAATTGCAAAGCGAAACTAGAAAGAGGTACCACCTCACACCTGTCAGAATGGCTAAAATCAACACTACAAGAAACAAAAGGTGTTGGAGAGGATGTGAAAAAGTAACACTTGTGGGGACTGCCTGGGTGGCTCAGTGGGTTAAGCCTCTGCCTTCAGCTCAGGTCATGATCTCAGGGTCCTGGGATCAAGTCCCACATCGGGCTCTCTGCCAGGCATGGAGCCTGCTCCCTCCTCTCTCTCTCTCTACTTGTGATCTCTCTCTGGCAAATGAATAAAATCTTAAAAAAAAAGAAAAAGTAACAATTGTGAACTGTTGGTGGTGATGCAAACTGATACAGCCATATTTGAAAACAGTATGGAATTTTCATAAAATTTAAAAATAGAAGTCCTTTGTGATCCAACAATCCTGTTGGTGTGTATTTACCCAATGAATATAAGAAAACTTATTCAAAGGGATGCTAGCACCCCTATGTTTATAGCAGCATTATTTATAAAGCTAAGATATGGAAAGCGCCCAAGTATCCATCAATTGATGAATAAATAAAGAATAATTGGTATGTATATACAATGGAATATTATTCTGCCATAAAAAGACTGAAATCTTGCCATTTGCCATAACATGGTTGGAACTAGACAGTATAATGCTAAAAGTGAAATAAGTCAGTCAGAGAAAGACAAATACCTTTACTCATATATGGAATAAAAGAAACAAAACAAACAAGCAAAGGGGAAATAATAAGACATAGAAAGAGAAACAAAGCAAGAAACAGACATTTCACTACGGAGAACAAACTGATGGTTACTTGACGGTATCTGAAAGGAGTGATGGATTAAATAAGTGATGGGGGTTAATTAGAGCACTTGTCATGATGAGCACTGAGTGCTATATGTTATATTGTACACATGAAACTAATACAACCATATATGTTAACTAACTGGATTTCAAATGAAAATTTTTTAAAATCCCAGTTTTTAGCTCACATTCTGGCTTACAAAAGGGATTTAGTCAGGAATTTGGAGATTAGTTAATGAACAAATAAGGGGTGAACAGGCAGTTGTTAGATAAAATTACTATCCTTTCTGGCATTATCTTATACCTTTTATCTAGAAGTATTTTTAGCACTTTAGACTCTTCCTATTTTATTTTGAATCATTAAAAAAAATTTCCTCAAAGGACCTTACACTCCATCCAATTTGAGCAACAGTGTGAGAGAGGAAATGGTGTCCAGGAGGAAAAAAAAAAAGATGAAACTACTTTTGTTTACTAGTGAATGCATAGTTCTTCCACAGAAGAAGCTCTAAATGGTCATGGCTCCAGCTTTATATGTGTTCACTCATATGTTCAGAAGTAGGTAACACTATCAAAAAATATAAAGCATCTGAGATTATTTTCCCTTATTTGAAAGCTGGTGTATGAGTCTGCCATAGTTTCTTGGGTGTTGATAGAAGACAAAGACTCATGGTTCAGAAATAATATAGTTTATTATTCACAGCAATAGAGGTAGCCAGAATATTAACAGTATTTGTGTGTGTGTGTGTGTGTGTGTGTGTGTGTAGGGGTGGGAGTTATATATCAGTTCTGAGCCTCAGTTCCCACAAGAAGAATCAAAACAGAGGCAGAAAATATTTGCAAACACAACAGGTTAAGTTAAAAAAAAAGATACTATTTCTGTCTTCCAAGTCTATTCAATACAACCATCTTCAAAGGATGGCCTAGAACAAATAATAAATGCAGAAATGTAAGCAACCAATTGAAAAGTGTCTCCCAAGAAACACACTTTGAGAGTCTTCATTTGACAAAAATACTATAGGATATTACATGGATCAGGTGCATTGAATACTGGAAGGTTAAAATTACAAGGGACCAAATATTTTTAAGCAGTTCTGGCATCCAGTAGAGTTCAAATAGGTTTTATAAGATTGAGGAAAGAATCCATCAAAACCTGGGCCCAGGGGCACCTGGGTATCTCAGTGGGTTAAGCCTCTGCCTTCGGCTCAGGCCATGATCTCAGAGTCCTGGGATCGAGCTCTGCATCAGGCTCTCTGTTCAGCAGGGAGCCTGCTTCCCCCCCCCACCCCCGCTATTTGCCTACTTGTGGTCTCTGTCTGTCAAATAAATAAATAAAATCTTAAAACAAAACAAAACAAAACAAATACCCTGGGCCCAATTTTCCCAAAAGTATGATGCTGATTCTAGTCTCTATGATGTTATCCCTTGAAGACAATGTCTCTAATTGAGTTGAATTAGTTTAATAAAGAGCATACCCCTATTTGTTGTAGGAGATGAACAATATGCAAGAGGCAAAATGCCACATGGAAGCCACCTGGTCTTCAGTGGAATATAGAATCAGTTCCTTTGGGATGAATTTGTTCCACATTTGACTTCCCACTTAAGGGAAAATAAGAGTGCCTTCTAATAGATTTTAAATAGGAAATGACAACGAAAGCTTATACAAGATTATAAAATGGGAAATTTCATTTAGATAAGCAATCATTTCAAAGTCATCTTCTTAATATTACAGACTCTTCACATAATCATAATTTTATTTTGGTATTATATGGTAATTTCAAATATAGTAAATATAAAGAATTTACCTCTGTAATTATAGCGAGTCTGGTCGTAGTTTAATGGCAACAAATCTTCAATTTAGAAGTATGGTCTACCAATTATTAATACATTTGGAAATGGTGTGTCATCTTCACTCCACTTGTCTCACTAAAACAGTGAGCCAAAAAAGTAGGTCCAAGCTGTTTACTATGGTCAAAATGGGTTGCTTTTGCACTTGGTAAAGAAGCAGTCATATTTTGGAAGAAGAAACTGAAGCTATTAATATTTTCAACTTATTTTCAGAAAAGGAAAGAAAGGATAATCTAAGCTAAAGCCAAAATCTTACACAAGGTGGCAGGAGAAAGATCTTTTCCCAGATAAAGGTTTTGTCAACGTAGCCATGTTAGGAGGAAGAAGAGATGAGACATTGTGGACTTGACTAACTTTTGTATACTGTTCAAAAAGTTTTCAAAATAATGTGTATAATTTTTCTTCTTTTAGTTGAGACAAAAACAAACAAACAAAAAAAAAACACTAATGAGCTTACTCTTAAAAGGAGGTAAACAAGAAACTAGCAAAGATTGAGTGTTAGGTATTGTCCCCCTCCTTTTTTTTTTAAATTATGTTATGTTAGTTACCATACAATACATCATTAGTTTTTGAAGTAGTGTTCCATGATTCATTGTTTGTGTAAAACACCCAGTGCCCCATGCAATATGTGCCCTCCTTAATACCCATCACCAGGCTCACCCATCCCCACATCCTTCTCATATTTAAAACCCTCAGTTTGTTTCTTGGAGTACATAGATTTTCATGTTTCATTTCCCCCTCCAATCCCCCCACTTCATTTTTCCTTTCCTTCTCCTAATGTCCTCCATGCTATTCCTTAGGTTCCACAAATAAGTGAAACCATATGATGATTGACTTTCACTGCTTGACTTATTTCACTTAACATAATCTCCTCCAGTCCCATCCATGTTGATGCAAAAGTTGGGTATTCATCCTTTCTGATGGCTGAGTGATATTCCATTGTATCCATAGATCACATCTTCTTGATCCGTTTGTCTGTTGAAGGGGATCTTGGCTCTTTCAACAGAATGGCTATTGTGGACATCGCTGCTATGAACACTGGGGTGCATATGGCCCTTCTTTCCAGTAAAATAGAGCTAGCCTATGACCCAGCAATTGCACTACTGAGTATTGACCTCAAAGATACAGATGCAGTGAAAAGAATTAGGTAGTGTTAAAGCACAAATGCAGGGGATAGAAGTTATGGTACAGAAGAGGGAAGGGCAACCATATGGCAGAGTAGAATAAAGTAGCTCAGGAAGAAATTAGTCATATCCAGATATTGTAAGGCATGTGGGGTTGGCAGGGAGAGCATGAGAAATCATGAGAGAAGAGAGAGAAAATGGACCAGGCAGGAGAGGTTTATAACATTTTAACATCTAAGGTAAGCATATGCAAAGCAGAATAGGGAAAGAAATAAAAGTTTTTATAAGACTCAATACATAAGGAATAACGTGGAGGACACTGGGAGATGGAGAGAAGTGTGCTGGGGGAAATCGGAGGGAGAGACAAACCATGAGAGACTGTGGACTCTGAGAAACAAACTGAGGGTTTTGAAGAGGAGGGTGGCAGGTGGTTGGGTGAGCCCAGTGGTGGGTATTAAGGAGGGAATTTTTTACATGAAGCACTGGGTGTGGTGCATAAACAATGAATTTTGGATCCCTGAAATTAAACTAAAAGAAAAAAAAGACTGACTACAGACATGGACCACAGTGTAACACAGATATGGAACTCACTGTAATACCAGCCACTTCCCACCGACACACGCAGACTATGATAATAATAAATAATAATGCAATTAAGAAAATTGCCTGCCAAATAATTTTTCCTCTTTTTTATTTTTATGATTATTATTTTTATTTTATTTTTAAAGTTTTTATTTAAATTGTAGTTAGTTAAAATAAGGTTAATATTAGTTTCAGGTGTACAATATAGTGATCAACACTGCCATACAATGGCTTAAATAAAAAAATGAAAAAAATTTTTTTAAAGATTTTATTTTTAAATGAAACCTCTACACCCAAGGTGGATTTCAAACATACAACCCCAAGATCAAGATTTACATATTTTACTGACTGTTCCAGCCAGGCACCCCAACAAATAAAAATTTTATAAAATTGTTGAGTTTGTGGGAGTCTCATTTGCTTAGTCAGTTAAGTGTCTGCCTTTGGCTCAGATCATGATCTCAAGAGTCCTGGGATCCAGCCCCATATTGCTCATGCTCTCTCTCTCTCTCTCTGGCCTTTGCTCTTAAATAAATAAATAAAATATTTTTAAAAAAATTGTTGAGTTTGTTTAACTAGTTTTAAACTAGTAGACAGAGATGAAGATAAAGTATGATGTCATGGCACGGAAAAATACAACTTACACGTTTTAAAAATAAAATGTGCAATGCAAGTTACCTCACTTCTTTTATCACCACACTGGGACTTTCCCTACTGAGTTGTTGTAATGTAAGGACCTATTTTATATTTTTATATTTTAGCAAGAGGCTTTCATTGAGGTTAACCCTTAAACTGTCCTTGCTCCCCTTCCCCCAGGGGATTCACTTAAAAACAAGTCCTGGAAATCAGCTCCAGGTAACAAAGCCCATATACAAGGGTGGGTCAGGCCAGGTGGAGACATCAATCAGCGGGAGGGGGGGCGGTGTTTGCATATTGTCTCCCTAGATACTAAGGAGTATGCCCCACTCCTCTGCCCTTTGGGAACCTTTTTGGCACTAATCCTAATCAAGGTGTAATAGGCTGGGTCAAATGTCTACACTAGGGTAAATTGAACCTCAATTGGTCACCTAGCCTCACTGTGGAGTTTCCTGTGTGTGTTAAAATCTCATTGGTCACCTGTGCGTGGCCAGGCCTGACTGCATGGCCTTTGCCCTTAAAAGCTAGACTGTGAAACAGCAAAGGGTTGCCTTCTCTCATAAGAGGTGTGGCCCCGAACGTTCGAACGTTCGGTTAGATTCTTGATGCTTGGCATGAAATAAAGCTTTGCTTGACCTTTGCTTTACATCAGTCTCGCTCCTTTAATCATAGACCCATTATTGGCGCATAACAGTATTAATCTTAAAGTTATAAGTCCACAATGCATCCATCATCCATTCTACCCCTTAACATTCCCCTTTGGACAGACCCATGATCTAGAACAAGCCTTATTTTATAGTGCCTTGTAGGAGATTTTTGCTGCTACCTATATTGCCTACTTTCTTCTCACCATTACCACGGAAATTGGGTCCACTGAAACAAAGGGGTAGTGTAAGAAATTAAGACTTCCATAAATCTCTTTAAATAATAAAGTATAAGATAGTGATACCTTTTTTTCTGCCACATAACCAATTCTTGCAAGAATAAGGTCATATAAGAGAATTTACAACACATGCTAGCATTATCCTACTGGACCCAGACCATTTGTATGTTTCTCTGTCTCTCAGAAATGTAGTTATTTACATGACTGAAACCTAAAAATTGTTTGATATGACTACTAATATCACCTACATTATTTTAAAGCCTGTTTAAGGCTTCTGTAATACATAGGCTTTGTAAACACTTATTAAGCATCTTGTATATATCAAACACTTTAAAAATCTCTGCTTTAAAAAAAAAAACAAACTCTACCTCAATGGAACTTTGAGTCTGAAAAAGATACAGGCAATATACAAGGCAACAGATAGAATAATTACATATTTGATTATATACTCTGAGGATGTCACCTTAAATTGATATGAAAACGATCAGAAGGATCTGGATTTCTTGTCAAAATATTTTGCCTTAAAAAGAAATTGATATTTAGGGAAAGTTGTTACTGAAAGAGGTCCTGTGTCAACCAAAAATGTTAAACCATGATCTCGCTAAATTTTCCAGTTGTGATCATTGCTTTGTTTAGCTGTCTTCTATTAAGACTGAATTTAGTAATTCAGTCTCAGATTTCAGTAAGTCTTTTTTTTAAAGATTTTATTTATTTATTAGAGAGAGAGAGGGAGGGGCAGAGGGAGAGGAAGAACCAGACTCCTTGCTGAGCAGGCAGCTGATGCAGGACTGGATCCTAGTACCCTGGCATCATGACCTAAGCTGAAGGAAGACACTTAACCAACTGAGCCACCCAGGCACTCTAGACTGTAAACTTCTTAAAGGTAAAAAAGTTTATTCTTCTAGTAGTTCCACAGACATTTCTAACATCCATAAGAAAGCATGTACTGATGTAAAATGCCAGCAAATCAAATTATTTAAAAAAGAAAGAAAGAAAGAAAAGATATATCTGGATAAAGAGAAAAACAGAAAATCTAATAATACATTGAATTATTAGAGCAAAGAGTGGAGGAAGAGAAAATAAATATGAAATAGAGATTTCCACTAAAAGAAAAAAATTGAATAAGGCAGGAGATTTAGAAAATTATTATGACAGACTTGAGAAAAAAATAAAATAGGAATTTTTAGAAAATAGCAATGAATGAAAAGGTCAATTGTTCCTACCTCTATAATATTAGCTGTTTGTTGTTGTTGTTGTTGCTAATTTACCTATTTAAGCTAATAAACAAAGAAAGGTTTCATTTAGGAATAAGGTTTCTATGTATATATATATATTTTTTTCCCATTTAGGGATACGGTATATATATATATATGTATATATATATTTTTTAATTGTAATTGTTAGAAAATGTGTCACAGAAAGTGTTTAAACTTTAAGATACAGATGCAACATGTAATGAACTGCATTGTTTGAACGTCTAATTTGTAAATGCTGTTAGAGGAAACCTGGTGGAAATGTTCTTGTGTGCTTGTGTTTCTGGAACTAAGTATATTTATTAATAAGGAATAGTCTAAAATTATGAAATGACCAGGAGTGGACAATTTTCCTAATCCTATCAGCTCTTTGCAGCTCTTTTATTAGCCCCCTTCAGGAATATCAGCTTTATTTATCTAATTAAATTTTATATTAATGTGCTTTTGACTTTTGGCCTTTCTCTTCCTTCTGTTCTTTTTTTTTCCCTAAATTACATGTTTCTGTTTAACAGCTACTATCAATTCTTTGATATGAATACTCAACATCAATTTACTAACTCCAGAGATGAAGGAGCATCAATATTTAGAAGCGAAGAATACAAAGCCTTGGGCATCTGGATGGCTCAGTCACTTAAGCAGCTTCCTTCAACTCAGGTGGTGATCCCAGGGTCGTGGGATGGAACCCCAGGTTGAACTTTCTGCTCAGCTGGGAGCCTACTTCTCCCTCTCCTTCTGCCTGCAGCTCCCTTTGCTTGCGTTCTCCCTCTCTTTGTCAACTAAATAAAATATAATAAAATAATGTAAATAATACATTTATTTATTTAATAAAATGCAATTATTACACAATACATAATGTATTGCATAATTATAATAATGATTAAATAATTTATTTAATATTTATATTAAATATATCAATTTAAGTAAATAAATATTTTTAAAATTTAAAATATTTCAAATTTAGATTATTAAATATTAAATCATTAATTTAATAATATCTAAACATAATTAAATAAATTAATTTATTTATTAAAATGAATAAAATAATGTTGTCATTATCTGAGCATGTATTTTTAAATAGTCTAAAAAAAACCATCTAATAAAGTCTAAATACATTGAGTTCAGATATTTATACAAGTTAATCCAGACAATCAACCCACAGACAGTTTCAAAACTTTTGTTTTTATCTACAACTCAAAATACGATTGTAATGTATTTATTTGTAACTTTGACATAGCAAGGAAACTTGGAGGAAAAGGAGACATTTGCTTTTAATATTTGAAAATTATTTTGTTGATTTAAAAAATAAAAACCTTAACACGTGAGCATTTCTTCTTAAATAACACTGTGAAGTTTCTGAGTCGCATTTTATTAAAAGTGCTGATAAAACGGCCTCAGTTACTCATTTAAATTATCAGCTGAATGGGTAACAAATGAAGTAGAGAGCTTTTTAATTATTTATGAATGTATTGCTTGTGGATGGAGTGCCACATAGAGTTACCTCTCTTTTTGGCTTTGTTTTGTGAGCAGCAGTGGAATATATGAATGAGATTAAACATAAGGACATTCACAGAAATTCTTAATGAACTTCTGGGGAAGGGCAATAAGTGCAAGGAAAAACTGCAGCAAGACTAATTACAAATTTCAAGTGGTCATCGCTTAATTATAGAAGCTTTTAAGTTCAAGTAATATATCTTTTTCATGAGCCTATCATATTGTATTAATTACCACAAACTGCACTCTTGAACACTTATCTTTTCACATATTTCTTATTCTTAGTACTTAAAATTACCCTTATGATTGATAAGTAAATGGATTTTACTGACAATGCATTTATTTACATAAATAAATAATGCTGTTTATATATATAAAAACAATTGAATATGTGTATGTGCTCAATGATTTTTTTTTCAAATTAACATCTTAATTCTACCACATTAGTTACAAATAGATATAGACTTTATAGATTCATCAAATATTTTATTCTCAAATTTATATGTCCTTTGTGAAGTAAATGAAACTGTATATATTAAATATAATCCTATCACATGTAACAGTTACTAGTGCATCCAAGGACATACATAAGTCAGGTCCTACTCAAGGCATCACGGATAACTGGATTTAACTTTCTATCCTAGGAGTCTTCTGTATATTTCTGTGGCTTTTATACTACAATCAGGAGGAAGAATTCTTTTGCTAAAAGCTTCCAAATGACTATGTCAGTAGATTATTTGTAGACTAGTGATATAATATTATAGTTTAATATGTGAAGTATGATAAAATAAAATGCTATTGCCATATTTAATTTGTTCAGTAAAGCATTCATTTAGTTATCAAGCATTCACTTTCTTTTTTTAAAGATTTTATTTATTTATTTGAGAGACAGATCACGAGTAGACAGAGAAGCAGGCAGAGAGAAAGGAAGGGAAGCAGGGTCCGTGCTGAGCAGAGAGCCTGATGTGGGGCTCTATCCCAGGACTCTGGGATCATGACCTGAGCAGAAGGCAGAGGCTTTAACACACTGAGCCACCCAAGAGCCCCAAGCATTCATTTTCGTTATACAGAAGAGATAGAACAATATTACATAGTAGAAAATACAGTAAATAATCTAGAAACCTTGATCATTTTGTTTTGGCAATTTTAGAACATAACATTAGCTAAAGCTCAAATGCAAGTTATATTTGTATCATAGGAGGAAAAGTTAATTAAAAGTTTGTTTATTACCATAGTTTAACACTTCAACAAAATGATAACGAGTCCAAAATCAATGAATATATGAAGTATACAATAAAAACAATAATCTTGAGTGTATGTGACTCACTGTAGGTATTGATAGGCTAGAAATCAAAGGGAAAGTATCTATAGGGTTTGTTCAGTTCCATGCTCATCAGATTAATAGGCTTTCTCATATTGCTTCCTTCACCACATTAATTTGTCTAATGAAGTTTTCAAGAGTTAAAGACAGTGATAGGTTCATGGCTGGAGAGAAGGTACAGAATCTAAGATAGTTCACCAGTGCTTATTATTTAAGAGAAAGACAGCATGGGAGGTGAGGGGTATATCATGCATCCTGTTTTCACTCCCTTTGTGGAGCACCTACCCTGGAGGTCATGTAATAATAACCAATGACCAAAAAACAATAAAAAAACCCAAACATCCATGTGGAAGTGCCATCCCTGCCTGGAGATGAGTAGACTGCTCAAACAGATCCTGGGCAGGCATCTCAGCCCAGGCCTGTGCTGGGGAAGCTGGTTCCTGGCTTTGGGTGCAATCAGGAAGCCAGCAAACTGACAGGAGAGTGCATCCAGGCTTAACAGGACTGATGATCTTTTTGCAGCCAGGAGGCCAGTGGACACCCGCTCAGGGAGCCAAGCTAGGAGGCTGCCCAGCGCCAGCGCTGGCAAAGCTTGCAGCCCCGGGGGCTTCCCCCCGCGCCCCAGCCAGGGCGGGGCCTCAGAAGGGAGGGGGGCGGGGCGGCGCAGAGATGGGGCTTTGCTAATTGCCAAAGCAAAAAGTGAGCTGGCGTAGGACTCAGGAGGGAGGGGGCGGGGGCGGGTCGAGGGCGCCGGGGAGAAGGCGCTTTGCTAATTGCGGAAGCTGGAAGTGAGCTCACAGAGGATGTGGCTGAGAGTCTGGGAGGAGGTGGAGGGGCTGGCGGAGGAGGGGCGGGCAGCGCCGAGGTGCTGTGCTGCGGCCCAGTCGGGACTGCAGGACCCACAGGACTCCCCGCCCGCGCGCTCCCGTGTGAGGCTCCGCTGTCCCCCTCCTGCTGCCTGCTGCCCCTCCCCGCCCCAAGGCTTCTCCGGACCACCCTCTGCGCACATTTAAAGTGACACCCTGCCGCGCCCTCACCTGGAGCAGAAAGCGCAGATCGACCTGGGGGCGGAGAGGGGGTTGTGGAGGCCCCGCCTCCCGCGAACCCCAGGACACCGGGACCACCCCGGATGTTGCGCCAAACCCGGTCCGCATGGGGTCGGGCTGGGGACAGCGCCTTGCGAGGTGCCCCCCGCCAGCGGGCGCGCTAGCCCCCATCTTTCCGCAGCCCCATGCGCCCGTGCTGAGGACCCCCTTCCCTCACCCGCCGTGGCCCTGCTGCTTTTGTTCTGGACTTGGGATCCCAGGGGGAAACTAGTCCCTCAGACCTCCCTGGCAGCAAGGAGGGCAGGGAGGGATTCTTGGTTTTCTGCCCTGGCTCCTCCTCTCTCCCCATTCACATGCCTTCTGGCTTCCCTTTCCACTCCTCATTGTCAGTTTTCTTAAATGGTTTTCTTCTGCATGTTGACCCAAAGAGCTATTTCATGAATGAATATACATGAAACTGAGTTGGAGCCCACCTGTGAGAGCCCACGTGTAGAGGCCTTTCATTAGAATGGTCTCTGGTTCTAGCTTCAGTTCAGAATACTGCATGTACCTGAGGACCGAGTCCAGATGTTTCTTTCATCTCTGACTTGAATTTGAAATCCTCCTCAGACTTCAGCTTCCAGGATTTCTCCAGTCCTTGCTCTCCCACTGTCTTGGTGGGGATCCGCCATGAGTGTTGAACACAGGAATGAATGAATGATATATTGCCCAGATGGCTGGGGCTTTGTCTTGTTTTGCTGAGGTTGGAAAGGCTTGGGAGAGACCCCCTGTATGCAGATACAGAGCTGCATATAATTGCTTAGATAAACGTGTTCCC
The DNA here is from genome assembly GCF_964662115.1 of Mustela nivalis. Taxonomy (NCBI): domain Eukaryota; kingdom Metazoa; phylum Chordata; class Mammalia; order Carnivora; family Mustelidae; genus Mustela; species Mustela nivalis. Next base: position 76,862,328 of record NC_139040.1, read on the forward strand.
CACTATATTGCTTGGGCATTGAACATTTCGCCCTTAACCTGTGGCTTGAGCAGTTAGGAGGAGACAATCTGGAGGTGAATCAGAAGATGGCTGAATCCACATGGTGGTGGTCTGAGTTTGGGAGATTTTCCTGGAGATTCAAACGAAAGATCTAAATTCTTCCAGTGGGGAGTGGTAAACATTTTATCGATGGTAGATGGAAAATAAATGGTCTGGTTAACCTTTCCCTCCCCCTCAAAACCCATTATTTGAAAACACAAAAAGGGAAGTGAAGGGAGAAATCCTCCCACTCCCATCCCCACTCACCTCCAAAGCCACCTCCTCTTTCAAGAACCTAGCAGACAAGGTGCCAAGAAGTGTTAGGTACCAGCAGTGGTCTCAGAACTCATTCAAGGATCATGGTGAAAGGCATTCAAAGAGATTGTGGGGGCACAGGGATCCAATTAAGGGGGACAAGTTTAAGGTTTGCCTGGTCCCCTAAAAACTAATGGCACTAGAGAAGATGAGCTTTGGGAACTATAGCTTAATGGATACAATGTGTTAAAAGCTTCAGTGAGTCATGGTGGGAAGAGGCCATGAGGGCAGCAAACACAGTCTTAGATGATGTTATTAATAGCACTACAGGCTCTAGATTTCCTGTGGTGGTGTTCTTGGCAAGACCAGCCCGGCCAAAGTGGATACTCTCAACCTGGAACAGAGGGTCTTGGAGATGCCAGCACGTGAGGTATGATGAGAGGGTAAAATGATAGGAGGTGTCCTTTGGAAGGACTGACTCCTTGACTTTAAAAGGGAGAACCCAAATCTGTAGGTGAAATCTTTTTGGCTACAAAGAGGGCCAAGGCCTCCTAAGGTCAAGGTCTCCTCGTCACTTGCAAAGATGTCAAAGAACATATTCAGACTTTTCAAAGATGTCCTCATATCATTGGTTCCCACTCTGGAATTCTATCAATAAGGTGAGAGTTCCTCTAGTTGAAAAAGAGACCTAAAAAGACTTCCCTTTCTCATGTAATTTCTGTAACCTCCAGGACACACCCACCTCCCCCTTCCAGCTCTGTAATGAAGCCACATCTGGTGCCAATTTGTGGAACTCCTTAAAGGCTATTCTCCCTTATATACCCCGGGACCAAGTTCCCATGCTCCCTCACCTGATTTCCTGCACTCACCTCCCACCTGGTGTGTTCACACCTGCAAGTGCCTTTTACCAACCCCTTTGCCAAAAGGCAGCCAGAGTGACCTTTCAAAGACTTATCAGTTCCTGGCATTTGTCTCCATAGAAATCTGCACTGATTTTCTAACAAATTCTCAGTCCTCCAAAGGCACCCATAATCCTCCCATCAGTCTCTTCATACCCCTCCAACTGACTGATGCCTGTTCTGCCCCATCTCTCTGCCCTTCAACCACACTGCCTACTTCTTCCTGTGGAGACCTCTCATGGCACCTGCCTCCAAGCACAGGTGATTCCCATTGATGGGAAGACCCTCTTCTCTCCCCCATCTCCCCACTCCAGTTACTCCCAATTATTCGTGAGCTCACAAGCCCCATGGTACACACTCTCCATGCAGCCTGCTCTCTCTTTTCTAGCACTGGCCTCCGTTTCTAGCTGTCGTTGTGTCATGGATGTCCCTCCCCAGCCAGCCTCCAAGCTCTCCTTCCCTTTAGCTCCAACACCTGACACAGTGCCTGGCACGTAGTAAGCCCTGGCTAGCTTCTAAGAGCCTCACTGAGGGACTGAAAGCATTTTAAAAATGTCACCACGTAGGCTCCAAACTGTAGGCAGAAAAAGCTTTGCCTGGATTGACATTTTAGAGACGTATTCGTCAAGTTGGATGTGTTCACTGACTTTACCTTGTAAAATTAAAAAAAAAAAAAAAGGACCTCTGTATTGCTTCGCATCTAACGAAGGCGCATGTATACTACTAGACCACGTTATGAGCTTAATGGAAGGAGACAAGATGTTTTCGCTAAGAAAATGTATAAGACTGTTGAGGTCAAGTGGGAGGAAACAGTCCGTTTGTTGGAGCATTGCTATCTTACTCTATCACAGCCACTCATAAAAATCTGACACGGGGTGAGTCAGAATTGTCTGTCGGAGATGATTTAGATCTGGCTCATGTTCCTACAGACATGAAAACCAGAAACGAAGAAGGAGGCTTTGAAAGCGTGGGTTGAGGAGGCGGTGTGGTTCACTGCGATGAGCTAAGTGCCCAGGGCCACCAGCAGACATGCGGGCCTGTGTCCTTCCTTTGTTCTGGGGTCCCTCTTGCACCATGTGGTGAGGCTGGTGGCTGGGAGCAGCTCAGGACAGGACCAGGTGGCATCTTACCTCTCCCACCCTCCTGTGGGCTCTATTGGGCTCCAGTAGGTCCCAAGGGACAGCCTGCCTTCCTTGAAAAGCCCAGTAGCACTGGGAGCAGAAAGTGGGACCAAAGAGTGAGCACCCTGTTTGACAAGCTGGACCAGCCACCTCTTCTTCAGATGCAGGGGGAGCCCTGGCATGCTGACTCCTCCCTTCTCCCTTTCCCCTTTCCTCTCTTCCTCCCTCTTTCCTTCCCCTCTCTCCTTCCCTGGTGGTGCCCTTTCCCAATGCCCACTTCATCCCTTTTCCTTTCTACATGCCTGTCTTCTAGAGTTTCTTCTCTTTCCTCCCCATTACTTCCCTTCATCTGAATCTCCTCTTTGGTCCCTTTGTCCCTGCTCTCTGCTCCTCCTCCCCTTCCCTGGCCCCTGTTCAGCTCCATACTGAATGCAGGCAGAGCTGGACTAACATGCTCACTTGCTAGCTCAGCCACCCTCCATAGAAGTCACTCTTCGGTGGCCACCTTCCTGACCCCCTGGTCGCTTCTCCACTTGTTCAGATATTGCTCTGAAGTCTGAGGAGGACAGAGCGGGGCTGCCACAGAAGCAGGCCAGAGGAGAAACCAAACCATGTGTCCACACTGTCCCCCAGCACTGCTGCTCTGAGAGCTTTCAGAGTCCTCAACAGGGTTAGGATTTAGGGGCTTCTTCAGAACCGGGAGTGAAAACAACCATAGGTCAAAAGAAAAGCTATGGCCCCCACACAAAAAGAATAATCACAAATGAAAACTATGTTAACTCTGAAGTCCCAAAGTCGAAAAATTGCCTTGAATCTGTCACTAGAAAGCACCCAAGGCCTCACTCTCTGGGTTCTGGGTGCCCTGGGAATGGCAGGAGGCTCTGAAAAGCGCTTGGGGGTGCCAAACTATGGGGGCTAGCCTGCCCGCTGGCGGGGGGGGGGGGGGCGGGGTTACCACCTGTGGCGCTGTCCTGGCCTGACCCCCTGCGGAAGGGGTGTGGCGCAGCGTCCAGGGTGGTCTTGGTGCCCTGGGGTTGGCGGGAGGCTGGGCCCCGACCACCCCACGCCCCGCCCCTGGACCGCGTTTTCTGCTTCAGGTGAGGGCGCGTTGAGGTGTCACTTTACCTGTGAGCAGAGGGTCCTCCAGAGAAGCCATGGGGTGGGGAGGGGCAGCAGGCAGCGGGATCTGGAACAGGACACCGCGGCCTCAGGGGCTAGGCTGCAGCGTGGGAGCGCAGGGGCAGCGAGTATGGTGGGTCCTGCAGTTTTGAATGGGCTGCAGCACAGCAGCCTGGCTCTGCGCGCCCCTCCTTCCCGCCTGGGTAATTAGCAAAGCCCCTTCTCCTGGCCGCCCAGACCTGACCCCGCCACCCTCCCTCCTGAGTCCTCTGAGAGCTCACTTCCAGCTTTGGAAATTAGCAAGGACCCTTCACTGCGCCGGCCCCGCCCCCTCACTCCTGAGGCCAGAGCCCAGTCTGGGGTGCGGGGCAAAGCCCTGGCATGCTGCCACATTGACAGCGCCAGCGCTGGGCAGCCTCCTAGCCTGGCTCCCTGAGCGGGTGTCCACGGGCAGCCTGGCTGCGAAAAGATCATCAGTCCTAAACGCAGGCTGCACTCTTGGGTCAGTTTGCTGGCTTCCAGATTGTGCCCAAAGACAGGAACCAGCTTCCCCAGCACAGGCCTGGGCTGAGATGCCCGCCTGGGATCTGTCTGAGCAGTCTCCTCGACTCCAGGCAGGGATGGCACTTCGACCTGGATGTTTGGGTTTTTTGTTTGTTTTTTTGGTCATTGGTTATTACATGACCTCCAGGGTAGGTGCTCCACAAAGGGAGTGAAAACAGGACGCCTGATATATATGCATACGGCCATTCTAGAAAAATAGCTTGTGGTTCTATCGGAAACGCGGCATTGGTCCTTGCACTATGGTTTAATAGAAAAGGGATTATGCACCAAGTTACTTAAATGAGCATAGGTTGAAATCGTTTACTGAGAGTAAATATTTTAAATAGTTATATTTTAACTAAATCTATCATCAATCATAAATCTATTACACGAAGGTTACAGGCAATTTAAAAGCAAGAGCACTCTCTTCAGGGTTTTAAATAATCCCTGTCTGTCTTGGCACATGAGAATGCAAAGATAGGAAATGGTTTGTAAAAGATCATATAATAGCTTTTACTAATTCTATTTATTTGACAGACAGAGATCACAAGTAGGCAGAGAGGCAGGCAGAGAGAAAGATGGGGAAGCAGGTTCCCCGCCAAGCAGAGAGCCTGATGAATGGCTTGATCCCAGGACCCTGAGATCAAGACCTGAGCCCAAGGCAGAGGCTTAACACACGGAGCCACCCAGGCGCCCCCAGATGAAATACATTTCTGACTTAGAAACTTCAGATAGAATTTTTTTGTCCATGATGACAAGTGAAGAAAATGTGTCATCCCTAAACCTAACCTTAACCCCTACCAACGCTGAAACCTAAGCTGACCTTAAAGCCCAAACTAGAACCCTGAATCCCAAACCTGGAATGGAACCCAAAGCCTGTACCTGAGCCCTGGATCCAAGCCCTGAACCACGAACCCAAACCCTAAACCAGACCTCCAAGTCATGAAACCTGAACCCAAATCTCAGCATGAAGTCAAACCCCAAATTTGACCTTGAACTTTATCCCATAAGTCCTGAGTCTTAAAGCCTAAATCATAAACTTAAATCCCTAAACTATAACTCTGATCCCTTGTCCTTCACTCTAAATCCTCACCCTAACACTAAACCCAAAGCCTGATCTAGAACTCTGACTAAAACCTGAACCTGAACCCATATTCAAACCCTTCACCACACTTTGCTTATGCACTTGCCATTGATGGATATTTGCAGTTTCTACCTTTTGATTCTTGTGAACATTGTTTGGGTCGGGGGCTAGGGTTAGGGTCTTGGATTAGGGTAGGGTCCAAGCTTGAGACCAAGTTGAGGTCAGAGTGTGTGTCTGCATCAGGGCCATGTTCAGTGACACTGTTTGGGTCAAGGACTATTGTAATTCCACATTGTTTCCAATTCATTGTTCCTTAGCTATTTGGGGGGAAGTTGGAGGGTATTGGGCTCCATGCAGCTTGAATTTCCGGAATGAAATGGCCTCAGCTGGACCCTGGGAGGGAGCAGGACCTTCCACTGAAGGGTGAACTCCCACAGTCCTGCACTGCCTTGCACCGCCTGCAGAGGGCGCCAGACCCCAGCTCCCGCCCTGTGCCCAGGCTTCACAGCCACAGCTGGGACCAGGGCCCCACCTCTTCAGGACCCACTGTGGAGACTTCTGGAGAATGTGGGGCGCCTCCCACCCTGACAGGACAAGCTGAGGAGGGTGTGGCTCTGCATCCACACTGACCGGACCCGTTGTGGAGGACACGACCACACTGGCAGCAGTCCAACCTCCTAAGGACCAGACGCTGGAGGAGATGAGGAGAAGCCACCTGAGTGGACTGTCAAGGAGTTCGTGGTCTCAGGACCCCACAGAGAAAGGGCGCCCTGTGTAGACACTGGGGCTTCCGTCGTTTTGTGTGAGGAGACGTGGCCTCCTGCTGTGCTGTGCGCGGGGCTGTGGGGTCCTCCCTTTCTGGGCTCAGTGCTCCTCGGTCCTCGTCTGTGTTTGTGTGCTCGCGGATTCGGTTCCTGGGGCTCCTCAGATGGTCTGCAGTCAGGGAGCGTCCGCCTGCTTCGGTGCTTCTGCTCTCCCCACCTCAGCCCTGCGGGGATCTTCCTGTGTCCACACCCACTCCAGGCTTGTGCCGAGTCCGGAAATTCTGGAGCCAGAGTGAGGACTCTGTAGACGGTTTTGGGGAGAGTAGGTATTTTCCCAGTGTGGGTTCTTCCCTGATACAGTGCCTCCCCATCTCCGTGTGTACCCCTCCCTGTCTGTCATCATTGTTGCACGGCTGTCAAAGGACAGGTCTGTCACCTTCTTGGTTTAGGGGCCTCCCGGGTATCTTGCTGTCTTTTATGCAGGTGTAAATGAGATCGTTCTCCATAGTCTCTTTCTGATGGTTCCTTCGGAGCACGTAGGAGTGCCACTAATTTCTGCATATTGATTTTGTTCCTTGCAAGTTCTTGAATTTATTAGTTCGATTGGCCTTTAACTCAATCTGCCATTTATTTGACCAGCAGCATGGGTTTAATTGGGAAGAGCAGAGAATGGCAGTCTGGGCTGAACAAGCTAAGGTCCCATCACAGGCAAGTGCGAGAAACAAAGGAGAGGAACATTATTTCATGGAGGAGGAAGAAGTTGGGAAGGGTGCTTGAAGGAAAGTCCCTTGGAGAAAGGCAGGGTGATGGAGAATTCTCACCAGCTGAGCTGCAAAGCTCCTACAAAAAGTCAGGAGATGAACCTCTAGCTTCCCCTGTGGGGCCTGGAATTGGTGAGTCTCTCCTGTGGGGGATAGCAATGTGATGTGGGTAATGGGCACTGAGCACCAGGCGCCCCATTCCAGCCTCCCCTTCTGGCTTCCCCAGTCCACTTTACTGGGGCTTCCCTTCCTGCTTTGGACAGTTCTAACCAGCTTGTGATGGAACGTTGTGGAAAAACTGAAATTCCAAAACCACTGCTTCTACTGCACCTGAGATACAGGGGCCCATGATTTAATCCTCCCACGAGTCTCTTGCTAACATGTGTTCTCTCCCTGTTGGGTGACCTGGATTTGGGAGGTCTTGGCCTCCATCCCAAAGTCTGATGTTCTCTCTGCTTCCGTGTCGTCGTGCTAACATGGATGTTTGGAGGAGTCATTTCCTCTGCGGTGATTTCAAAGTGCAGTCAGCTTGTTTTAGCAGCACAAATACGTGCTGTCTCCACACTCAGATTCCCCAGCCGTCATTTCTTTACCATGTTTGCCACTTCACACGGGATGCTTCAGTGTGTTTGATCCCACACCAGGACAATGTCCTGCAGAACCACCACATAACCTGAAATGAGGACATCATTACAGAACCCATCCAAGGGTTAGTGTTAGGAACCAGGGACATGGCAGGACTGATCTGAAGACCCCATGGAGAGCTGTCTCGGTGGCTGAGTTGACAGTGGAGGTGAGGGTGAGTGTCTGGCTCTGGCTTTGTGTCCAGGAGTCAGCTCTGTGTGGGTGTGTTCTCAGCTAGGCATGCAGATTTCTGCTCCTCTGAATCCTTTCCGGAGTTCCAAATGGCACAGTTTCCTTCTGGGCGGCAGGCTGAGTCCTCTGGGATTGCCCATGTGTCCCCAAATTGTAGGGCACCTACTGCAAGGCCTTTGGGGTCAGAATCCTGAGAACTAAACCAAAGGTTATGGTTTAGGGCCCACCACATGGCAGGCCCGATCTGCCAGCACTCTGTCCATCTTTCTGGGGGAGGGGGCAGTCGAGGGATTTGTTCAGGGTGAGTGTCAAGCTCCAGGTTTGCATCCAGTGGCCTGCTGAATATGGGGGTGTCCAGAGGTAGGAATGCAGATTTCAGTTCCTCTGAATCCTTTCTGGAGCTACAAATGGCATGGTTCCTTTCAGGGTGGCAGGGTGAGTCCTATGGTGTTCCTCGCTGTCCCCAATCTCTGAGGCTTTGGAGCCAGGCCGTTGGGGACAGACCTCTCAGGACAGAATCTAGGCTTAAGAGTTTGTGCCTATGGGCATGGCTGCACTGATCTGAAAGCACTGTGGCGAGGATCACAGGGGTCTGAGTTGAGAGCATGGTTCAGGATCAGTATCAAGGTCTGGGTTTGTGTCCAGGGGACCGCTGAATGTGGGGGTGGTCTCAGATGTCCAAGACGATTTCCCCTACTCTGAATTCTTTCCAGCATTCCAAATAGCCTGGTTTCCTTCTGGGTGGCAAGCTGAAATCTCTGAGATTTCTCAGGTCTTGCCCTTGCCCTTGCAAGGGCAAGATACTTTTTACAGTAAAAGAATTCACCAGATGAGCTGAACAGCAGAAAAGACACAGCTCAGGAGTTAATCAGTGAACAGGAATATCATGCCAAAACTTTCTTTGATAACACACTACAGAGTAAGGGAAGATAGGAGAGAAAGCTGAGATATAAAGGACAAACCCTCCAAGTTTCCAACATCATTGCCTACTTGTTTATTTCCATTGCTGTCAGCTTCTTCCCAGTCAAAAATAAGTCACCTGAGCCAGCCTTTTTTCTTCCTGAGATTGGGGCACTGCAAAGCCCACCAGAGAGGCCAAGGGCACCCCTGTACCTGCTGAGCTGAGCCCATTAGTACCTCAACCGTGAGGAGGTACCAGCCTGTCCCCCTGGTGCTCCATGGTCTGTGGCAGTCCTTCCTTCTGGACCCTGCTTTGCTGCTCTTTTTTCGATAACCCTGGTCTCAAACTAGGGATTGCTCCTGGAAGAGGAACTCAGGGAGATGAGGCTCAGGAGGGTCTCCCTGCCTGGAATCTCCATGTGAGGAGTGCGCAGCCAACAGATTTTGCCCAGGGACTTGCAAAATGCAGAGAGGCAGATTTCTTTTCTCTCTTTCTCTCTCTCTCTAGCCTCATACTAACCAGGAGTTCTTAGAACTTTCTTCAGTGACTTCTAGGTGTAGCTTGGCCACTTTTCACAGAAAGGCCACTTGAGCATGATGAAACACACGTATAAGCAATTACTTTTAAAAATATAAAAAGAATAAGCCAATGCACACAGACCTTTGACAGCAGCACAGGACGCTCAAGGGACCAGAGTCCCTACCTTGGGCAATAGTGGTAGAGGCCGGGTTCTGCCATGCAGGTCTCTAGACCTTTGGCAGTTTCCACGATTGCAAATCCAGACATGCAGAATCCTGAGGGACAACCTACTAACTGCAAAAGAGCAAAAATTCATCAGGATTCAGAGAGTGGAAATCCATTTGTACTGGAAAAGAAAGAAGTAGGCTTGCTGTGAATCCAGCAGGGAGGACAGGCATAGATAAAGGCTGGTGTATGGGTCACGGAAACTATTGTTTCTCAAGGGTCCTGCTGTCTCTGTAAAATGCTATGAGGACTGTCTCTTGGGGACCTCCTGCTTTCCTACCAGTGACACCCCCAGATTCTGCTTTGCTAGTCCCATGGATTCCTGGGGATACCCAGTTGATAAGCTACGCTGTCCTCATGACAACACTTGCTAATGGACTGAATGTTTGTGTCTTGTCCCAATTCAGATGTTGAAGCCCTGACCCTCAAGGAGTGCCATCAGGAGGTATGGGCTTTGAGAGGTGGTGAGGTCATGAGATTGGAACACTTGTGAATGAGATAAAAGCACTTCTGAGAAACGACCTGAGAGATTGTTCTGCCAGCTGTCATCCATGCAAGTCTACAACAGAAATATGGGCATTTATAGATAATGAAGCAGTCTCTTGCTAGATATCAGATCTCCCAGGATCTTGCTTTTGGACTTCTCAGTCTCTAGGACTGCAAGGAATAGTACATGTTTTGCTGTTTCAGCCACCCAGTCTGTCATCATTTGTTGCAGCAACTTGAACTGAATAAAGCAGAGCCCAAGTCCTGGTTAATCCCTGCTTCTACTCATTTCCCCTCGGAAAGAGCTTCTAATCCAGAACTGACCTCTGCTTTCCATACACGTGCTTCAGACTCCTTCTGTGAGAGCCCAGACTTTGTAGAAGACTCCTCCCTCATGGCAACCAGCATTCTGTGACTCCTGAGGACTGTCCTCCCTGACTGTATTGAGTCAATCAATCTGATTTTGATTCTGGAGTCCCAGGATCAAGGACTGCATCAGGCTCCCAGCTTCATGGGGAGTCCGCTTCTCCCTCTGACCTTCTCCCCTCTCATGCTCTCTCTCTCACTCTCTCTCTCTCTCTCAAATAAATAAATAAAAATCTTTTAAAAATCTGATTTTAACAGACCATAAGCTTGTTCTTGCTGGTCTTTGGAAGATTAGGCATTAGCCCTTCAGAGAAAGTTCTGAATGGCTGCTTCATGAAGGGGTGAACTGTGTCCCCAAAGTCTCTTTTTGCTGCCTTCTAATCACAGATGCTGAGACAAATCCTCCCAGGTGCTGGTTTTTCAAAGCACTTAATGCTTTGGCTTTGAAGTTCCTCACTTGACAGTTCTGCTTTAATCAGTTTGTGACAAAACAGCCAATTGGTGGTGGATGCAAAGTGCACTGATAAAGTTAAATGCCTAGAAGTAAAATGGCTATTTGTGTAACTGCAACATATTTTGCATTTAAAAAAATTTTCAAACTATTTTCCAAAGTGGTTGTATCATGATATATGCCAACAACAGTTTAGATTTTTTGTTGCTTCTCAATCTAGCTCAGACCAAGTACAATTAGCCTTTATAATTTTAGCCATTCTAATAGATACGTAAGCATGTCTCATTATGATTTTAATTTGTATTTCTTTAATGTCTAAATTTTGAGAAATTTGTCATGTGCCTCTAAGCCATCCATATACTTTTGGTGACATGTCTCTTCCATTATTTCCTTCACATGTAAAATTGGATACTCTGTTTGGTTATTAGTAAGGTTTTTTATTTTTATTCATTTTTTAATAATCAGAGTAGATATCCATTATCAGATATGTAATTTGGAAATCGCTTGTCCATCTTTACAGTTTCTCAATGGAGCTTTGATAGCTGTGTCTTTCAAGAAATATGCTACTTCTTTCCTGGTACACGGAGGTATGACTACAACATTATCAATGTTGACCTTTGCAAAGAAAATCATGGCTTAAGATATATGTAGTCTGCAGTTGTTGGGAGTGTTCACCATCCTTGCCTCTAACTCATCTCTCACTGCCCACACATTCAGTTATAGGGGAATATTGATTGACAAAATATTAATTGCCAAATAACACTAGTTGGAGAATAAGAAAAATGCAGGCACCTGATTATATAATATTACATAAATAAAATATGTTTTTATAAGTGCTATTAGAAGTAAATTCCTCAATACTTGAATCACAGAGAATGATGGAATCCTAGATTTTTTTTTCTTGTATTTACTAAGAAAATGATCATGCCTCAAGTATATTAAAATGGAATAGGGAAAATTAAAAATTGTTTTAAGATGATTTGCGTGTGTTGTGCGTATGTGAAAGAGAAAGTGAGAGAGAAAGATAAAGAAAAAGAGAAAGGGAAAGGCAGAGAGGTGGCTGCAGTGAATTGATGAGTTGGAGGATAGATTTTAAAGTTTTGTCTTTTGCTTTCTACATTTCTTTTTCCTTAGTTCAAGAGAACAATCAGTAATATCTCAGAAGCCTGCTGGTAACATCAGCAGAAAGAATTAGAGGTTCCCAGAAAATTAAGATGACATATAGTTTTCCTGACATAAGAAAATCATTTTTTGTCCCCAGCTATTTTCAATGATCTATACCCCACCTGTGCACTTGCCCAAGCACACTTCTTCCAAAACTTCCTGGGAGGTTCTTACAAAGAAATGCAAAAACCTCACTCCTTAAGGATTTTGAGGGAACAAGGCAATGGGAAAACTAACAGTCACCACCAGACCAGGAAATAGCCTAAGCTATTGAGACAATATATCAGTGGTATAACTCCTAGTGCTATTTCAAAAGCAATCAAGGCCTTGCATTCCTTGTCCCAGAAAATGAGCCCAAGACCCCATCTAGTTTATATCTGCTCTTGAAGCCTGCAGAGTCCCTTTCCCTTGTCCAACAGTTACCTCTGCTTTATTCTAACGTTGACGTTTCTGCCCTCGGTGGAATACAAGCTTCATTCAGGTGAACATGCAATACATATTGCACAAATACATATGTGGATGTGCATGCATCCACAACCTTATGACCAACCATACACGCGATAATAAAACTCTCCCTTCAGAGTATTCATCTTAAATACTAAATAAAAATCTCTCTCCTGTTCAAACAGTCAAGGCTTTGGAACTTATTCCCTGTGATCTCCTTGTATGTTGTAAACAAAGATTCCTTTGTTTGACAACTCCACCTGTTTCTGTGATTCACCAAAGACTGACCTCAGTTAGTTCAGTTGCTGTAATGGCTTTCACTACTCTGATTCTACCTCTGCAAGTCTCCAAATTTAACTATTTTTTTTCCCAATTCCGCATGTTCTTGGCTTTAAACTGCAACTCTGAAGAGAAGATTTGCTTGTTTAAAAAAAAAATCAAGAAAAGGGAGTAGTAGTCAACATTGTTACTTTGAACTTCCAGCCCTAAGGGGCTCTCCTGTTCTTTCTCTTTGACTTCCTGGACTAAAACGACAGAAATTTGGCAATACATCACTCCCCAATCCAGATTACTGCCAGAACAGTTTATAGACTTAGAAAAATATTAGTTTAAAAGATCACATAATTAAATACTTAAGCATGTAGTGTAATATAGTGGTTTACAAGAAATATATTTTGGTCATCTGAATATTTAGTTTTCAGCCATGGCTACTGACTCACAGCTCCTAAAACTCTTGGGATTTCCTGTGATAAGGGTGAGAGAGGTGTGTTTTGTTATGTTAATGAAGTGACCTTCAGACCTCACTCAAGGCAAGGGCTGTTTGCCTGAAGGACCAACCACTTGGTGAAAGCCTTCACAACTTTTTGCCCAACGTGCCTCCCCTTCCTCCCAATACAGGATTATCTGGGGAGGGAAGAGGATCTGGAGATTAGATCAGCAAATGACAATGATTTAGTCAGTCATGACTATGTCATGAAGCCTCCACAGAAAACCTGAAAGGACTGGGTTCAGAAAGCTTTTAGTTTGTTAAATGTATGAAAAGGCAGGAAGAGTGGCAGTCTTACAGAAGGTAATAGAAGCTCTGTGCCCATTCTCCATACCTTGCCCTGTGCACTTCTTTATCTATCTATTGATTTAAATCTTCTATTATATCTTTTAATAAGCTGGCAAACATAAAGTAAGTATTTTTCTGAGTTTTGTGAGTCCCTGTAGCAAATTAAAAGAACGTAAGAAGTAGGCCACTGGGACCTCCAACCTGTAGTTGCTCAGTCACAAGCACAGGTAATAACCTGGGGCCTACAGTGAGACTGGCATCTGAGGTGGGGTTGGAGATAGTCTTGGAGGACTGATCCATTAACTGATGAAATCTTACACTATGTTCAGGTAGATAGTGTCAGAATTTAGTTGAATTCTTGGAGATCCTGCTGTTGTCTGAAAATTATTTGGCATTGTTGGTATGATGTCCTAAAGCCCAAAAAGATATAGCTACCTCAAAATAAGAATACGGTTGACAGCTTATATATAATAAGTGAGTATTTCAGGGATTTAAAATATACCCAATAAATAATGTAAGGAAATAAGGAAAGATTTTGAAATAAAAACAAGAATAAGAACCTAGTGGTACTAATAGATTAAATATATGTAATCTAGTTGAATTAAGAATACAATGGATAGAATACGTAATGGATTCAATAGAGATAAGAAGTCACTTAAGGATATAGTCATCTGGATACCAGCAAAGCATTAAAATTATCAATATAAAAGAGGTGTAAGATGTAGGTGATGTGTGTGGAACAAAAGCTAGAGAAGAAATTAGATTTCCTTACTACTCATAGCCTGTTGACAAGTCCTTGAAGCTCCTTTGGGGACTCAGCTGCTTCCATGTGGACACATCCACTCAGGGCAAAAAGCATTCTTAGTCCACCCCCCAGGATACTGAAAATCTACTTTCACATGTAAAAATTACTTTGGAAACTTCTTTATCTCTACTCCCCACCCCTGCCCTCAAGATATACATTGGCAATCATCTCCCAAGCATATACCCACTGATACACATCAGAAGAGTCTCTTCCCTGAGTTTTTACTAAATAGTAATAAATGACCTTTCCCTAACAATAGCTAGCCCCCTCAAGGTCCTGGAAACCTTGTTTATAAAATACCTTGGAGGCTTGTGCTATCCCTAACCTCCTCCCAAATTGAAAGTATATAATCAGCCACTCTTCATGACCCTCTCTCTCTACTCCAAATAAATAAATAAATATTTTTAAATAAAATAAAATAAATGACTTTTTTTAAATGAAAGAAGAAAAAGGAAAGAAATATTTGAATATTAATGTACATCTATTTCTCAAGCATAAATAGTCAAGACACTGGATTAAAACTTACATACAAGAAAAGAAAGAAAATATTCATAACTATAGTTGACTCTATGAATCCCAAACTAGGACATACATACCAAAGACACACGCAAAAAAATCACAAGTGATAGAGAGAAAAAAAATAATTCATTAATAAAGAAACAAGAATCAGACTGACAGAAATTTTTTAAATAACATCAGATATAAAAAAGAATGAAGTAATAGCTTTATATCTTGAAAAAAAATCGCAAATGGAAACATTTAGATCCTTATAAAATGTCATTGGCATAGGAAGGCATAATAAAAAAAATATTTTCAGGAATACAGACCACAGATAATTTGACTTAATTTGTGTAGGCAGCACTTAAATACTAATATCATTTTAACAGTTAAAATATACTCTATGATCTTTGAGGTTGGGGAAAAGAGGATGACCAAGTCATCTTGAGATAATTCAGTTTTATGAAAAACGTAAAAAGATCAAAAAAAAGACTTGTAGAAAAGAGAGATAAAACATATGCATAATAAAAATAAATAAATAAATAAACAGCTGAAGTGCCTGGGTGACTTAGTCGGTTCAAGTGTCTGCCTTCAGCTCAGGTGATGATCCCAGGGTCCTGGTATTGAGCCCTGCATCAGGCTCCCTGCTCAGTGGAGAGTCTGCTTCTCCCTCCTATTGAGAAAAAAAATTTGACTTATTTATTTGAGAGAGATAATCTTTAAATTTTACTTATTTATTTGAGAGAGAGTGAGAAAAGAAAAACATGCACACAGCAGAGGGAATAACAGAGGGAGAGGGAGAAGCACGCCACTGAGCAGGGAACCCCCTGCGGGGCTCTATCCCAGGACCCGGGTATTATGACCTGAGCTATAGGTAGACACTTAACTCAGGTACCCCAATAAATACAATCTTTTAAAAAAATAAATAATAATAAAAATAAATAATATTTCAGGTAGTATGATTTTTTTACTGTAAGACTTGGTATAAAAACAGGATGACATACTTGTCTAATTATAGCAAAAGACTTTGATAAGTTTAGATGCAGTAGTACATAAAAAATTTAACTTCTTTCATTAACTGATAATTTAATTAGATTAAATTAAGAGACATCAAAATTTAGAGAATCTAATAGTCCTGATCTATTAATAAATGTAGCCATCCTGACCCCAAAACAAGAGTCTTCAGTAAGTATATAAGCATAAGTTGAACATTTACACAAACAGGCCATTATTTAGGCCAGAAGTATATGCCAATAAATTCCTAGAGTTAAATATCAGGCTATATTTTCCAAGAATAAGGCAATAAAATTAGAAAACAATGACCAAAATATTAAATTCATATAATTGGAAGTTAACTTCATACCTAAAAAGAAATAATACAGCTGATTCAGAAATTTTTAGAATTACAGTACTTTGGTAATATCAACTCTCAAAATGAGTGACGGACAGGTGGGGCTAGCAAGAGACTCGTGGGAGGATTAAATCATGGGCCCCTGTATCTCAGGTGCAGTAGAAGCAGTGGATTTGGAATTTCAGTTTTTCCACAACGTTCCACTACAAGCTGGTTAGAACTGTGCAAAAGCAGGAAGGGAAGCCCCAGTAAAGTGGACTGGGGATGCCAGAAGGGGAGGCTGGAAGGGGGCGCCTGGTGCTCAGTGCCCATTACAGACCCCACATTGCAATCCCCGACAGGAGAGACTCACCAATTTAAGGCCCCACAGGGGAAGCTGGAGGTTCATCTCCTGACTTTTTGTAGGAGCTTTGCAGCTCAGCTGGTGAGAATTCTCCATCACCCTGCCTTTCTCCAAGGGACTTTCCTTCAAGCACCCTTCCCAACTTCTTCCTCCTCCATGAAATAATGTTCCTCTCCTTTGTTTCTCGCACTTGCCTGTGATGGGACCTTAGCTTGCTCAGCCCAGACTGCCATTCTCTGCTCTTCCCAATTAAGCCCATGCTGCTGGTCAAATAACTGGCAGATTGAGTTTAAGGCCAATCGAACTAATAAATTCAAGAACTTGCAAGGAACAAAATCAATATGCACAAATTAGTGGCACTCCTAGGTGCTCAGAAGGAACCATCAGAAAGAGACTGCGGAGAACAATCTCATTTACACCTGCATCCAAGATAGCAAGATACCCGGGAGGCCCCTGAACCAAGAAAGTGACAGCCCTGTAACAATGACGACAGACAGGGAGGGGTACACACGGAGATGGGGAGGCACTGTGCTCAGGGAAGTACCCACACTGGGAAAATACCTACTCTCCCCAAAACCGGCTACAGAGTCCTCACTCTGGCTCCCGAATTTCCGGACTCGGAGCAAGCCTGGAGTGGGTGTGGACACGGGAAGGACCCCGCAGGGCTGAGGTGGGGAGAGCACAAGCACCGAAGAAGGCAGACGCTCCCTGACTGCAGACCATCTGAGGAGAACAAGGAACCGAATCCGCGAGCACACAAACACAGACAAGGACCAAGGAGCACCCGAGCCCAGAAAGGGGGGACCCCACAGCCCCGCGCACAGCACAGCAGGAGGCCACGTCTCCTCACACAAAACGACGGAAGCCCCAGGATCTACACAGGGCGCCCTTTCTCTGAGGGGTCCTGAGACCACAAACCCCTTGACAGTCCACTAAGGGACTTCTCACCTCCTCGAGCGTCTGGTCCTTAGGAGGTTGGACTGCTGCCAGTGTGGGCGTGTCCTCCACAACGGGTCCGGTCAGTGTGGATGCAGAGCCACACCCTCCTCAGCTTGTCCTGTCAGGGTGGGAGGCGCCCCACATTCTCCAGAAGTCTCCACAGTGGGTTTTGAAGAGGCAGGGCTCAGGTCCCAGCTATGGCTGTGCAGCCTGGGCACAGGGCGGGAGCTGGGGTCTGGCGCCCTCTGCAGGCGGTGGAAGGCAGTGCAGGACTGTGGGAGCTCACCCTTCAGTGGAATATCCTGCTCCCTCCTGGGGTCCAGCTGACGCCATTTCATTCCGGAAATTCGAGCTGCATGGAGCCCAATACCCCCCAACTTCCCCCCAAATAGCTAAGGAACAATGAATTGGAAACAATGTGGAATTACAACAGTCCTTGACCCAAACAGTGTCACTGAACATGGCCCTGATGCAGACCCACACTCTGACCTCAACTTGGTCTCAAGACTGGACCCTACCCTAATCCAAGACCCTAACCCTAGCCCCCAACCCAAACAATGTTCACAAGAATCAAGAGGTAGAAACTGCAAATATCCATCAATGGCAAGTGCATAAGCAAAGTGTGGTGAAGGGTTTGAATTTGGGTTCAGGTTCAGGTTTTAGTCAGAGTTCTAATCAGGCTTTGGGTTTAGTGTTAGGGTGAGGATTTAGAGTGAAGGACAAGGGAACAGAGTTATAGTTTAGGGATTTAAGTTTATGATTTACGCTTTAAGACTCAGGGCTTATGGGATAAAGTTCAAGGTCAAATTTGGGGTTTGACTTCATGCTGAGATTTGGGTTCAGGTTTCATGACTTGCAGGTCTGGTTTAGGGTTTGGGTTCGTGGTTCAGGGCTTGGATCCAGGGCTCAGGTACAGGCTTTGGGTTCCATTCCAGGTTTGGGAATCAGGGTTCTAGTTTGGGCTTTAAGGTCAGCTTAGGTTTCAGCATTGGTAGGGTTTAAGGTTAGGTTTAGGGATGACACATTTTCTTCAGTTGTCATCATGGACAAAAAAATTCTATCTGAAGTTTCTAAGTCAGAAATGTATTTCATCTGGGGGCGCCAGGATGGCTCCGTGTGTTAAGCCTCTGCCTTGGGATCAGGTCATGATCTCAGGATCCTGAGATCGAGCCCTTCATCAGGCTCTCTGCTTGGCGGGGAGCCTGCCTCCCCATCTTTCTCTCTGCCCGCCTCTCTGCCTACTTGTGATCTCTGTCTGTCAAATAAATAGAATTAGTAAAAGCTATTATATGATCTTTTACAAACCATTTCCTATCTTTGCATTCTCATGTGCCAAGACAGACAGGGATTATTTAAAACCCTGAAGAGAGTGCTCTTGCTTTTAAATTGCCTGTAACCTTCGTGTAATAGATTTATGATTGATGATAGATTTAGTTAAAATATAACTATTTAAAATATTTACTCTCAGTAAACGATTTCAACCTATGCTCATTTAAGTAACTTGGTGCATAATCCCTTTTCTATTAAACCATAGTGCAAGGACCAATGCCGCGTTTCCGATAGAACCACAAGCTATTTTTCTAGAATGGCCGTATGCATATATATCAGGCGTCCTGTTTTCACTCCCTTTGTGGAGCACCTACCCTGGAGGTCATGTAATAACCAATGACCAAAAAAACAAACCAAAAACCCAAACATCCAGGTCGAAGTGCCATCCCTGCCTGGAGTGGAGGAGACTCCTCAGACAGATCCCAGGCAGGCATCTCAGCCCAGGCCTGTGCTGGGGAAGCTGGTTCCTGGCTTTGGGCGCAATCTGGAAGCCAGCAAACTGACGCAAGAGTGCAGCTGGCGTTTAGGACTGATGATCTTTTCGCAGCCAGGCTGCCCGTGGACACCCGCTCAGAAAGCCAGGCTAGGAGTCTGCCCAGCGCAGGCGCTGGCAATGGGGCAGCATGCTAGGGCATAGCCCTGCACCCCAGCCAGGGCTCAGTCCTCAGGAGTGAGGGGGCGGGGCCGGCGCAGAAAAGGGTCTTTGCTAATTTCCAAAGCTGGAAGTGAGCTCTCAGAGGACTCAGGAGGGAGGGGGCGGGGGCGGTTCGGGGGCGGCCAGGAGAAGGGGCTTTGCTAATTGCCCAGGCGGGAAGGAGGGGCGCACAGCGCCAGGGTGCTGTGCTGCAGCCCATTCGGGACTGCAGGACCCACCATACTCGCTGCCCCTGCGCTCCCATGCTCCAGTTTAGCCCCAGAGGCCGCGGTGTCCCGTTCTCATTCCTGCCGCCTGCTGCCCCTCCCTGCCCCATGGCTTCTCTGGAGGACCCTCTGCTCACAGGTAAAGTGACACCTCGTCGCGCCCTCACCTTAAGCAGAAACTCAGGACAGGAGCGGGGGAAGGCGGGGGGAGTGGTCGGGGCCCAGGCTCCCGCCAACCCTAGGGCACCAAGACCACCCCGGACGCCGCGCCACACCCCCTCCGCAGGGGGTCGGGCCAGGACAGTGCCACAGGAGGTACCCCCACCCCTGCCAGCAGGCAGGCTAGCCCCCATAGTTCGGCGCCCCCACGTGCATGTCAGAGCCTCCTGCCATTCCCAGGGCACCCAGAACCCAGAGAGTGAGGCCTTGGGTGCTTTCTAGTGACAGATTCAAGGCAATTCTTCGACTTTGGGACTTCAGAGTTAACATAGTTTTCATTTGTGATTATTATTTTTGTGTGGGCCATAGCTTTTTTTTTGACCTATGGTTGTTTTCACTCCCGGTTCTGAAGAAGCCCCTAAATCCTAACCCTGTTGAGGACTCTGAAAGCTCTCAGAGCACAAGTGCTGGGGGACAGTGTGGACACATGTTTTGGTTTCTCCTCTGGCCTGCTTCTGTGGCAGCCCCGCTCTGTCCTCCTCAGACTTCAGAGCAATATCTGAACAAGTGGAGAAGCGACCAGGTGGTCAGGAAGGTGGCCACCGAAGAGTGACTTCTCTGGAGGGTGGCTGAGCTAGCAAGTGAGCATGTTAGTCCAGCTCTGCCTGCATTCAGTATGGAGCTGAACAGGGGCCAGGGAAGAGGAGGAGGAGCAGAGAGCAGGGACTAAGGGACCAAAGAGGAGATTCAGGTGAAGGGAAGTAATGGGGAGGAAAGAGAAGAAACTCTAGAAGACAGGCATGTAGAAAGGAAAAGGGATGAAGTGGGCATTGGGAAAGGGCACCACCAGGGAAGGAGAGAGGGGAAGTAAAGAGGGAGGAAAGAGGAAAGGGGAAAGGGAGAAGGGAGGAGTCAGCATGCCAGGGCTCCCCCTGCATCTGAAGAAGAGGTGGCTGGTCCAGCTTGTCAAACAGGGTGCTCACTCTTTGGCCCCAGTTTCTGCTCCCAGTGCTACTGGGCTTTTCAAGGAAGGCAGGCTGTCCCTTGGGACCTACTGGAGCCCACTGGAGCCCACAGGAGGGTGGGAGAAATAAGATGCCACCGGGTCCTGTCCTGAGCTGCTCCCAGCCACCAGCCTCACCACATGGTGCAAGAGGGACCCCAGAACAAAGGAAGGATACAGGCCAGCATGTCTGCTGGTGGCCCTGGGCACTTAGCTCATCGCAGTGAACCACACCGCCTCCTCAACCCACACTTTTAAAGCCTCCTTCTTCGTTTCTGGCTTTCATGTCTGTAGGAACATGAGCCAGATCTAACTCATCTCCGACAGACAATTCTGACTCACCCCGTGTCAGATTTTTATGAGTGGCTGTGATAGAGTAAGATAGCAATGCTCCAACAAACGGACTGTTTCCTCCCACTTGACCTCAACAGTATTATACATTTTCTTAGCGAAAACATCTTGTCTCCTTCCATTAAGCTCATAACGTGGTCTAATAGTATACATGCGCCTTCGTTAGATGCGAAGCGATACAGAGGTCCTTTTTTTTTTTTTTAATTTTACAAGGTAAAGTCAGTGAACACATCCAACTTGACGAATACGTCTCTAAAATGTCAATCCAGGCAAAGCTTTTTCTGCCTACAGTTTGGAGCCTACGTGGTGACATTTTTAAAATGCTTTCAGTCCCTCAGTGAGGCTCTTAGAAGCTAGCCAGGGCTTACTACGTGCCAGGCACTGTGTCAGGTGTTGGAGCTAAAGGGAAGGAGAGCTTGGAGGCTGGCTGGGGAGGGACATCCATGACACAACGACAGCTAGAAACGGAGGCCAGTGCTAGAAAAGAGAGAGCAGGCTGCATGGAGAGTGTGTACCATGGGGCTTGTGAGCTCACGAATAATTGGGAGTAACTGGAGTGGGGAGATGGGGGAGAGAAGAGGGTCTTCCCATCAATGGGAATCACCTGTGCTTGGAGGCAGGTGCCATGAGAGGTCTCCACAGGAAGAAGTAGGCAGTGTGGTTGAAGGGCAGAGAGATGGGGCAGAACAGGCATCAGTCAGTTGGAGGGGTATGAAGAGACTGATGGGAGGATTATGGGTGCTTTTGGAGGACAGAATTTGTTAGAAGATCAGTGCAGATTTCTATGGAGACAAATGCCAGGAACTGATAGGTCTTTGAAAGGTCACTCTGGCTGCCTTTTGACAAAGGGTTTGGTAAAAGGCACTTACAGGTGTGAACACACCAGGTGGGAGGTGAGTGCAGGAAATCAGGTGAGGGAGCATGGGAACTTGATCCGGGGGTATATAAGGGAGAATAGCCTTTAAGGAGTTCCACAAATTGGCACCAGCTGTGGCTTCATTACAGAGCTGGAAGGGGGAGGTGGGTGTGTCCTGGAGGTTACAGAAATTACATGAGAAAGGGAAGTCTTTTTAGATCTCTTTTTCAACTAGAGGAACTCTCACCTTATTGATAGAATTCCAGAGTGGGAACCAATGATATGAGGACATCTTTGAAAAGTCTGAATATGTTCTTCGACATCTTTGCAAGTGACGAGGAGACCTTGACCTTAGGAGGCCTTGGCCCTCTTTGTAGCCAAAAAGATTTCACCTACAGATTTGGGTTCTCCCTTTTAAAGTCAAGGAGTCAGTCCTTCCAAAGGACACCTCCTATCATTTTACCCTCTCATCATACCTCACGTGCTGGCATCTCCAAGACCCTCTGTTCCAGGTTGAGAGTATCCACTTTGGCCGGGCTGGTCTTGCCAAGAACACCACCACAGGAAATCTAGAGCCTGTAGTGCTATTAATAACATCATCTAAGACTGTGTTTGCTGCCCTCATGGCCTCTTCCCACCATGACTCACTGAAGCTTTTTACACATTGTATCCATTAAGCTATAGTTCCCAAAGCTCATCTTCTCTAGTGCCATTAGTTTTTAGGGGACCAGGCAAACCTTAAACTTGTCCCCCTTAATTGGATCCCTGTGCCCCCACAATCTCTTTGAATGCCTTTCACCATGATCCTTGAATGAGATCTGAGACCACTGCTGGTACCTAACACTTCTTGGCACCTTGTCTGCTAGGTTCTTGGAAGAGGAGGTGGCTATGGATGTGAGTGGGGATGGGAGTGGGAGGATTTCTCCCTTCACTTCCCTTTTTGTGTTTTCAAATAATGGGTTTTGAGGGGGAGGGAAAGGTTAACCAGACCATTTATTTTCCATCTCCACCGATAAAATGTCACACAGGAGAGAGGTGTCAGAAACGCACTTTCAGGTTAATTTTTTTACAAGGTAGATTGACTTATGAACCTACTTTGTTATTCCATTTCATTCAATTTCCCTGTACCTCCTTTTCTATGAAGTGTAACGGTAACCCATCATTATTTTTATTGTTGGCACGTGCTTTGTGAACCATAAATTGTAGGCTATAAATGGGAGCGCTTTTCTTTTTTTTTGTAGTTTACGAAAAACTAATATTTTTTAAATTAATTTTTTATTTATTTTCAGCATAACAGTATTCATTCTTTTTGCACCACACCCAGTGCTCCATGCAAGCAGTGCCCTCTATGATACCCAACACCTGGTACCCCAACCTCCAAATCCCCCGCCCCTTCAAAACCCTCAGATTGTTTTTCAGAGTCCATAGTCTCTCATGATTCAGCTCCCCTTCCAATTTCCCCCACCTCCCTTCTCGTCTCTAACTCCCCATATCCATGAAAAACTAATTTAAAAACATTTATCCACCAGAGTACCCAAAGGGCTCCCATATAAACTATCTGTCGTTACATTATGTCCCGATGTGGAGCTCGATCCCAGGATCCTGAGATCATGACCTGAACTGAAGGCAGAGGCTTTAACACACTGAGCCACCAGCCCCAATGTATTCTCTTCAGTACCAGAATTTGTAACCAATTGACAGATGAGAAAGGAGGCAGTCAAGTGAAAAACAATAGGTCTTAGACCTGCAAGAAATTTGAATTAGATGAATTCAGCTACTCAGGCACTGTTTCACATTTTCAGATCTCTGCAGAAAAGGGGTTAACCTTTTTACAGCATGTAAAAGAGAAGACTATAACACATACTATGTGTAAGCATGTAAATATCAAAAAATATCCCATTAGTTGCTAAGACACACAGGGCCTCTATTTTCTCTCAAATTCATGAATATGTAGGAGCAATAAGTGAGAAGTGAATGTATACTCTTCACTTCAAAGTCTTTTAGAAATCTAAAATAAACATAACTGATGCTTTCCTTCTGATGGTCCCTCTGTTGGTCATATTGTATATGAGCCATGACATTTAGTTTTACAAAATTTATTGATGTTTGTTGATATGTTTTATCATAACTAATTTTCCCTCCCTTATCTAGATTCCCCAGCTTTCAGACAGGTGGACACTTCAATAAACAATACCCAAGGGATGTATCAAGTACTTCTTAGACATTCTCTCAGATCCTTGAGGTCTCATTTTGCCTATGGATTTGCAATAGCTTCTGCCAGAGGCACCACTGTGACAACTGATGTCCATGGTCTATCTCCTGCTAAGCTCAAGAGGTCACTGGTTTCCAAGTTTATCTATACAATTAATGCATTCCAGCAAGTTCTTTTTTTTTAATATTAACAAACTTATTTTAAAGTTTATATGGAGAGGCAAAGACTCACAATAGTCAACATAGTGTTGAAGGAGAAGAAAGACTGAGGACTGACTTCAAAGTTTACCATAACGATGGGGCGCCTGGGTGGCTCAGTGGGTTAAGCCTCTGCCTTCAGCTCAGGTCATGATCCCAGGGGCCTGGGATCGAGTCCCGCATTGGGTTCTCTGCTCAGCAGGGAGCCTGCTTCTCCTCATCTCTCTCTCTGGCTGTCTCTCTGCCCATTTGTGATCTCTCTCTCTGTCAAAAAAATAAATAAAATCTTAAAAAAAAAGTTTACCATAACGATAATTGTAAGCATGATATTGTAATACCACAGAAAGACTAGATTAAAGCAACAGAATATATATTATCAATTATATTTTATATTTAATAGAAAAGAAAAAGCAATAAAAGAGAGCAAAATACAATCTTTTAAACAAATGGTTCTGTAGCAATGGTGAAGCTAAATCTAAAAATATAAAATAAAATAAATCCAGGCAGATATCCTACACTCTTCACAAAAATTAACTCAGATTGGATTATAAACCTAAACATGAAACATGTAGAAGGTAATATAGAAGAAAATTTAAATGACCTTGGTTTTCGCAAAAACTTTAGCTACAAAAGCACAAGCACTGAATTTAAAAATGTCTACTCTGTGAAACACAATGCCAAGAGAATGAAAAGGCAAAGCACAGACTATGAGAAAAAAATTGCAAAATACACATCTGGCAAAGGACTGTTAATCAAAAATACACAAAGACCCCTTAAAACTCAACAATGGGGGAAAAACCTGATTAAAAATGAGCCAAAGACCTTAGCAGATACCTCACCAAAGAAAATATTACAGATGGCAAATAAGCATATGAAAAGTTGCTTCACATCATATGTCTTCAGGAAAATGCAAATTAAAACAAAAAAGAGACACCAGTACATACCCAGAATCCAGAGCACTGACAACAGAACACGAAATGTTGGTGAGGATGTGGAGCAACAGGAATGTTCTTCCATGTCTATTGAGAATAAAGAATGGAAAACAACTTGGCAGTTTCTTACAAAACTAAACATATTCTTGCCAGATGATTCAGCAGTAGCAGCTCTTGGTATTTATCCAAAGAAGATGAAATCTATACCCACAAAGATGTCTATAGTAGTTTTATTCATAACTGACAAAAGCTTGGAAGCAACCAAGATATCCTTCCATAGGTGAAAGGTCCAATAAAGTGTAGTACATGCAAACAATGGAATATTATTTAATACTAGAGAAATGAATTACCAATCTATGAAAAGATATGGATATAAATATTTAATAAATATTTGATTTTAGGCTTCTACCAGTCTATCAATAGTATTAGTATATTTTAACAGTGAATGCTCAGCATTCATGAATTTACCTAATAAAACATTTTGGGTTCAATATTTTAAATACTTCAACCTCTATGATTATATTCCTAATAATTTTGAATTGGGGTAAATAAACCTTAATTTTTTGTAACTTGTTTCTTATTTCAAGAGAGCTCAATGAAATTTTAGAAAATAAAAATTTACAAAAAAAAAGTTTAGTTTACTATTGCCAAATAATTTAAAACTTTATCTTATATTCAAATACATATATTTTTCTAAATTGATTTATATGCTACTAAAAACAAAAACTTTTAGTTATACTAGATTTCATATCCTGCAATCAATGCCAGAAATCCATCTGGCAATGATTTGTCTTAAGTAGAGTTAAGATGGGTGTTATTACAATGCAAGATGGAAACAAAGATAGTATAACAATTGGTGTTACATAACTTTTCCGTTTTGATCAAGTTACTAATCTACAAAAGGCTTTTATCAGTGACAGATTTGGGAACTTACAAAACTTTTAAACTAGCATGTGCGACTCATTCCTAGAAAACAACACAATCAATAACACTTTATTTAGATTAAATCATGACTATTTCTCCATTTGAATAAAAAAGGTAGCAACCCCAATAAGTTTATTGAACATGAAAAGTTGAAATGCTATAATGCTCCTAAGGAATTAAATGATCCAGTCAAGAATTACAAAAAAAGGATATAAATTACCAAAGTGTTTGTATAATTGTAATGTACAACTGCCCATTATCGTTCCATAGTGTAGGCTTGTACAAGAACTCTATAAAAGAAATTCACTTCTAAACTGTGGAAAATATGTTCCCTTTCCCCCTATATACAACTATTAAGCCATTCATTTAGCTTTTAAAATATCCACTTAATACAGGCTTTTTACACATTTGAACAGGCAGCAGGGCTCTATTCTTATCGCTTACATCTGAAGGATAGACTTCTAGCGTAAGAGGTAAAGCCCATAAAGGAGCCCAATAATAACAACAAAATACAGTTTAGTGAGCCCTTACAATCTGCCAGCTACCTTTCTGAGAATACTTCAATTAATAAAACATATAAAATACCTGACCACAAAGAGCTTACATTTTTTTGAAATATAATAGTGAAATAAACCAATAATAGAGGGGCACCTGGGTGGCTCAGTCCATTGAGTGACTGCCTTTGGCTTGGGTCATGATCTCAGGGTCCTGGGATGTAACTCCCCAGCAGGCTTTCTAGGCAGTGGGGTGTTTTCTTCTTCCTCTGCGCACCCTCCCTATTCTCTCTCTCTCTGTCTCAAGTAAGAAAATAAACCAGTAATAGAATAATGATTGATGGTTGATGGTGATAAGTGATACAAAGAAATACAAGAAAGGTAAAAGCCATTGGGGAATGCTGGGATGAAAGTTAATTTTATTTTGTGTTGGGTGGTTATATCTCATTTATGAGATGTTATTTGCACAAAGACCCAGGAAGTGAAGGAGAGTGTTATACAAATATTAAAGGAAAAGATTGCTCTAGGCAGAGCAAG
Source organism: Mustela nivalis (assembly GCF_964662115.1). Classification (NCBI taxonomy): domain Eukaryota; kingdom Metazoa; phylum Chordata; class Mammalia; order Carnivora; family Mustelidae; genus Mustela; species Mustela nivalis. The sequence goes on from NC_139040.1 coordinate 76,889,130, forward strand.
TAAGTATATAGACTTTGTGTGAACAACTTGTCTGTTACTTTTGAGGAAAAGCAAGGAGGCCAATGAGGAGTTCATAGTGGTGGAGAGAGGAAGAACGTATTGATGTATGACCTTCTAGTACATTGAAACACCTTCAGTTTTTATTTAATATGAAAGGGGAAGATACCAAAAGTCTTTCAACAGCAGAATAAAATCATCTGACTTGATTTTTAGGTTAAATTGCTGTACCAAAATAAATTTGCATGGAGAAAGGAGTGCAGTATGTGTGGAAGTGGGGTTATCAATCAAGTCAATAATTCAGGAACATATGATGGTGTTTTTAGCATGCTGGGTGGTAATAGAAGTGGTGAGGTATGGTTTTCATTGTGTATATATTTTGATGGTGAATATTCTGGTGAACAGGATGGGGTATGTGCAGGACAGACATCAACATTTATTTTACCTGCACAAACAGAAGGGTGGAGTCTTCATTCCCTGATATGGAGAGAACTCTGAGTTCAAATGTTCTTTCTCATTAAATGGCATAGTGATGATGAGGATTTAGTCAGACAGTGAAAGAGAGCAGTAAGCATAGTGTTAAGCGGTAAGACATTATAATACATTTGAACAAAACGTTGTGTTGGATCATCTGTTTATGTGAGTAAATAAATAAATAAATAAATAAAGCTTCCTGGGGTTCTGATAGAGGTAAAGAAGACTGTATATGATCCAAAGGGGCACGTGCACCAAATGTTTATAGCAGTAATATCCACAATAGCCAAACTATGGAAAGAACCAGTATGTCCATCAACAAATGAATGATATTTGTTTGTATATATATATATATATATATATATACACAATGGAATACTATTCAGCCATCAAAAGAAATGAAATCTTGCCATTTGCGTTGACATGGAAGGAACTGGAGGGTATTATGCTTAGCAAAATAAGTCAACCAGAGAAAGGCACTATTATATGATCTCCCTGATATGAGGAAATGGAGGTGCAATGTGGGGGGTTTGGGGAACAGGAAAAGAGTAAATGAAACAAGATGGCATCGGGAGGGAGACAAACCATAAGAGACTCTTAATCTCACAAAACAAACTGAGAGTTGCCGGGTGGGTGGGGAGGTTAGGGAGAGGGTGGTGGGGTTATGAACATTGAGGAGGGTATGTGCTGTGGTGAGTGCTGTGAAGTGTGTAAACCTGGTGATTCACAGACCTGTCCCCCTGGGGCTAATAATACATTATATGTTAATTAAGAAGAAGAAGAAGAAGAAGAAGAAGAAGAAGAAGAAGAAGAAGAAGAAGACTACTATAAATCAAATGCTATGGTTTTCAGCATAGAGTGTGTAATCAGGCATATTTTATTAAAGTAACCAAGTAAAAAGATGGTCGAAAATTGGAATAACAGAAAACATAAAAATCAGAGATTTTAAAAAGAGATATGGGACAGTGTAGAGAATATAGTCAATGATATTATAATAGTGTTATATGGTGACAGATGGTGGCTATATTTGTAGTGATCATAGAATAATGTATGGAGATATTGAAAACCTGAAACCAATGTAACACTGACTATCAACTACACTCAAATAAAAAAATAGTAAAAAGAAAACATTTTAATTTAAAAAGATAAAAAGAGGGACAAGAATTTGAAAAGTGAATTTCAAAAAGAGTAAAGATGAGGCTAAGACATACTGTGAACCTTGAGGAAAACACCATTTTGAAAATTCTTCCCATTTTGAGAAAACTCAAATGAATCAATACCATAAAAGAACCCATTTTAACTGAGAGATGTAATGAATGCTCAAGAAATAATTTTATGACAGGATAATTCTTCCCTATGAAACAGCATACAGAAACCCGGGGAAACACCTGGAAGCCAAATAAATATACTGAAAATAAGAATTAGGAAAAAGATAAATGATGAAAGATAAGAAAATTAGACCTGCGACAGAGACCTAGTGAAGAGAATTTTTAGCTTGTGGTTTAATGTTTTTGAGGATAATCTAGAGTTCATAACTGCCTTGAGGCAGGCTGGTTGTAGGCAGTTTAGGCAGACCCCTAAGAGAGGCCTACTTTGGGCAGGTGGTGTTGGAGGAGGCCATTGGGCTGGACAAAGACAAATCCAACCATTTGACTAAAGTGTCTGTGAAGATGTTGAAGTCAGATGCAGCAGAGAAAGACCTGTCAAACCTAATCTCAGAAATGGAGATGATGAAGATGATTGGACAGCACAAGGACACCATCAACCTGCTGGGTCCTGCACACAGGATGGTCCTTCGTACACTATCATGGAATATGCCTCCAAAGACAACATACAGGAGTACCTGCAGGCCCAGAGGCCTCCTGACCTGGAGTACTGTTACAATATCAGCCACAATGCAGCAGAGCAACTCTCCTCCAAGCACCCGGTATCCTGTGCCTACCAGGTAGCCTGAGGCATGGAGTACCTTGCCTCCAAGAAGTGCATACACCAAGACCTGGCCACCAGGGAAGTGCTGGTGACAAAGGACAACATGAGAAGATCTCAGACTTCAGCCTTGCCAGAGATATCACCACATCAGTTACTATAAAATGAGAACCAACAGTGGACTGCCTGTGAAGTGGATGGTCTCTAAGGCCATGTTTGACCAGATCTACATCCACCAGAGTGACTTCTGGTCTTTTGGGGTGATCCTGTGCAAAATTTTCACTCTGGAAGCCTCCCATATCCTGGAGTGACTGTGGAGGTGGTTTTTAAGCTGCTGAAGGAGTCATTTGATGGATAAGCCAATAAGTGCACCAGAGAGTTAGACACAATAATGAGGGGTGGCTGGCATGTGGTACCTTCAAGCTGCTGGTAGAAGACCTGGATCATACTGTGGCCTTGACCTCCAACCAGGAGTACCCGGACCTGTCCTTGGCCCTGGAACAATACTGTCTATGCTTTCCCAACACCCAAAGCTCCACCTGCTCCTCAGAGAAGAATTCCACCTTCTCTCATGTGCCGTTGCCCAGGGAGGCCTATCTGCCCTGACACCCAGCCCAGCTTGCCAATGGTGGACTCAAATGACTAGTATCCCTATTACTCCTGTCCAGATTCCGTCATAAGCTGTAACCCTTACCCCCCACCCTCCCTGCAAGACTCACTGCCTTCTCCTTTGTCCCTTTCCTACTGGCAGGAGCCAGCTGCCTACCTGAGGCCTTCACCCCTTGAAGTTCACCTCTCTTCCCCTTCCTCTTCCTCCTCCTTACAACCTGCTCATGAAAGAAAGGAACAGAGAGGCAGGTACTTGCTCGTGGCTACTTCCTTCCCTCCCATATGTTGGACCAAGACCCCTCCCTGTCATCTGGTACTGCCTAGACGTCGAGGGAGTTGGAGATGAGGCATGCCAGTGAAAGCTGTCAGAGCTTTCCTGTTTTGGTTTTGTCTGCTTAGCATAACATGTAAGACTGAGTTCTGGTGGCAGGGACCTAGTCCTTGGGGCTATAGCACTAGCGAGGGGAGGTCAACTGCTCTGGGCCTTGGCTAAGAGCAAGCCCTGCTCCAGAGATATGGTGCCAAGGGCTTATTAATTTTGATACTAATTTGCTTTGCTGACCAAATACCTGGTATCCAAAGATGGGAAGGCATAGACTGGAAGCAGTGTTGTGACCATGGGGTCTAGCCCCAAACTATGAAGAAGACACAAAGTGTATAAATCTGAGTAAGTATATATTTACACACCTTTTTAAATAGGTTGTTATCAAAGATTTAATCAATGGGTAATATGCTCCTCGTGGCTGGGAAGCATCAGTTGCCATATATTAAAAACAAAGAAAAGAGGTGTCTGGGTGGCTTCCTCCAAGAAGTGTCCCTTCTTTTCAGGTCATGATCCCAGGGTCCTGGGATGGAGCCCCACATCAGGCTCTCTGCTCAGTGGGAAACCTGCTTCTCCTTTTCCCTCTGCCCTGCTTATAGTTCCTCTTCCTGTCTCTCTGTCTGTCAAATAAATAAAATATTAAAAATAAAACAAGAAAGAAACAAAATGTTTTTAAAAGGTTTTTTTTTTTTTAAATTTTCTAGGGGTGCCTGGATGACTTAGTTGTTTAAGCAGATGTTTGCCTTTGGCTGAGGTCATGATTCCAGTGTACAGGGATCCAGCCCTGCATGGGACTACTTGCACCCCAAGGAGCTTGCTTCTTCCTCTCCCTTTGCACATGATTCCCCCTGTTTGTGTGCTTCTTCTCTCTTTCTCTCTCTCTTTCTCTCTCTCTCTTGCTGTCAATAAATAAAATAAAATCTTTTACTAAATAAATAAATTTCTAAACCTACTTTCATTTTAGGTCCCTTAACAAAAATTGCTACTGCTTCATTAAAAAAAAAAAAAAAAAGATAATTTAGAAAGATGCTTCCAGAGTTAAAAAGCTGTTTTGTTTCTTTGTCAGGATTCAAAAGTAAAAGAAAAAATATGCTATATTAACTCTAATCACACTATAACTTTGGTGGTTATATCAAGATAATGAAAAGTGATTTTAAAGCAAATTTCATTATCAGACATAAAGATCAAGTCAAAATTACAGAAGAGTAAAAGGATGAATTCATCAGGGAGTATAATAATTCTTTTTTTTTTAAAGATTTTATTTATTTATTTGACAGAGAGAGATCACAAGTAGGCAGAGAGGCAGGCAGAGAGAGAGAGAGGAGGAAGCAGGCTCCAGCTGAGCAGAGAGCCCGATGCGGGACTTGATCCCAGGACCCTGAGATTATGACCTGAGCCAAAGGCAGCGGCCTAACCCACTGAGCCACCCAGGTGCCCCGGGAGTATAATAATTCTTGACTTTTAATATGTAACAACAGATTTGGGGATATATAGGGAAAAACTAAGAACAAAAATCATAACTTCTACCTTGGACGACAAATGGAAAATAATTTCAACACCCTTATTTTAAGATTACATAGACAAATGGTCATCACATTGGTAAGATATGTAAGACTTGAACAAAATGATCAACTAAGTAGATATGCTTGATATTACATTACAGTAACTGAACTAATTGAGGTCAGTGTTTGGTGAATCACAGAAACAGGTGGAGTTGTCAAACAAAGTAATCTTTGTTTACAACATACAAGGAGTTCACAGGGAATAAGTTCCAAAGCCTTGACTGTTTGAACAGGAGAGAGATTTTTATTTAGTATTTAAGATGAATACTCAGAAGGGAGAGTTTTATTATCCCGTGTATGGTTGGTCATAAGGTTGTGGATGCATGCACATCCACATATGTATTTGTGCAATATGTATTGCATGTTCACCTGAATGAAGCTTGTATTCCACCGAGGGCAGAAATGTCAACGTTAGAATAAAGCAGAGGTAACTGTTGGACAAGGGAAAGGGACTCTGCAGGCTTCAAGAGCAGATATAAACTAGATGGGGTCTTGGGCTCATTTTCTGGGACAAGGAATGCAAGGCCTTGATTACTTTTGAAATAGCACTAGGAGTTTTACCACTGATTTATTGTCTCAATAGCTTAGGCTTTTTCCTGGTCTGGTGGTGACTGTTAGTTTTCCCATTGCCTTGTTCCCTCAAAATCCTTAATGAGTGAGGTTTTTGCATTTCTTTGTAAGAACCTCCCAGGAAGTTTTGGAAGAAGTGTGCTTGGGCAAGTACACAGGTGGGGTATAGATCATTGAAAATAGCTGGGGACAAAAAATGACTTTTCTTATGTCAGGAAAACTATATCTCTTCTTTAATTTTCTAGGAACCTCTAACTCTTTCTGCTGATGTTACCAGCAGGCATCTGAGATATTACTGATTGTTCTCTTGAACCTAAGGAAAAGGAAATGTAGAAAGCAAAAGACAAAACTTTAAAATCTATCTTCCAACTCATCAATTCACTGCAGCCACCTCTCTGCCTTTCCCTTTCTCTTTTTCTCTCTTTCTCTTTCTCTCTCACTTTCTCTCTCACATACGCACAACACACGCAAATCACTTTAAAACAATTTTTAATTTTCCCTATTCCATTTTAATATACTTGAGGCATGATCATTTTCTTAGTAAATACAAGGAAAAAAATCTAGGATTCCATCATTCTGTGTGATTAAAGTATTGAGGAATTTACTTCCAATAGCACTTATAAAAACATATTTTATTTAAGGAATATTATATAATCAGGTGCCTGCATTTTTCTTATTCTTTAACTAGTGTTATTTGGCAATTAATATTTTGTCAATCAATATTCCCCTATACCTGAATGTGTGGGCAGTGAGAGATGAGTTAGAGGCAAGGATGGTGAACACTCCCAACAACTGCAGACTACATATATCTTAAGCCATGATTTTCTTTGCAAAGGTCAACATTGATAATGTTCTAGTCATACCTCCGTGTACCAGGAAAGAAGTAGCATATTTCTTGAAAGACACAGCTATCAAAGCTCCATTGAGAAACTGAAAAGATGGAGAAGGGATTTGCAAATTAAATATTTGAGAATGGACATCTACTCTGATTATTTAAAAATGAATAAAAATAAAAAACCTTACTAATAACCAAACAGAGTATCCAATTTTACATGTGAAGGAAATAATGGAAGAGACATGTCACCAAAAGTATATGGATGGCTTAGAGGCACATGGCCAAATTCTCAACATTTAAACATTAAAGAAATAAAAATTAAAATCATAATGAGACATGCTTACATATCTATTAGAATGGCTAAAATTATAAAGGCTAATTGTACTTGGTCTGAGCTAGATTGAGAAGCAACAAAAAATCTAAACTGTTGTTGGCATATATCATGATACAACCACTTTGGGAAATAGTTTGAAAATTTTTTTAAATGCAAAATATGTTGCAGTTACACAAATAGCCATTTTATTCTAGGAATTTAACCAAGAAAAACAAACCCTATGTTCATACAAGGACTTGTATATGAATTTCATAGCAGCTTTATTTTTAAGAATTAAAAACAGTGGAAATGTTCATCAATGTCCATCAATAGAGCAAAGACAATTGGAGATTCTCAAAGTAATGATGCTGAGAAAAGAAAATCCAGGCAATGAATTATATATACTGTGTGATTCCATGACTACAAAAAATCTAGAAAATACAAATTTATATATAGTCACAGTCATCAAATATATGGTGTGATTTTAGTGCCTTCTTCTGTGCTCCCTTAGCTTCCTACACTTGGATCTCCGAGCATTTCTTACACCATGTGAAAATATGAACTCTTTCTCTTTATTCTGTCTTACTAGAATAAGAATCCTTGAAATTTTATGGACATTTGAACTCTCAGTTATTAGCAGAAATTCTATCACACAGTAAGTTTCCAAATATAAAAGCCAGAGTTTTACAATGACTTCTAAGCTTTTACATGATCTAGCCACTCATTTAACCTCTGTGACCTCTTTCCCTGCTACTCTTCAGTCACTCACAGTGGCCTCCTTGCTATTCCTCAGATATGCCAGGCATGATCCAACCTTATGGCCTTCAAGATAGCCAATTCCTTTGTCTGGAGTGACCTTATTGCTGATAGTTCTGCGCAAATTCATCACCTTTCCATACCTTGGTTCAATTGTCAGCTTCATTGTAACTACCCTGATCTTCCTAATAAAAATTTTAACTCCCCATCCCCTGCCTAGCAACCTTGATTTTTCTCACCCTGATCGAATTTTTCTTTTTCCCCATTGTACTCTTCCTTTTTGAATGCACTATGCCATTTTTATTAAGGTTTATAGCTTTGAATTGTCTCACCCATTAAAATAAAAGTTCTACAAAGCCAAGTATTTCATTTACCAGTGTAGTCTGAAGTAATATCTGCCATATAATAGTTCAGTACACAACTGGTAAATTTCAAAATAAATTAATGTTGAGAGTATACTGAATTTCATAAGTCATTTCAATAGTTTTTTCCAAAAAAATAAACTACGTAAAACATACCTTAAATTTACTTTCAAAATATTTTATAGCATATAATGGACAATATACATAAGCCTTAAAGAAACAATCCTATAATTAACCATTTCATACCTACTTAAAAACTGCATAATACCACACTCTTAGATCCTCTTTGAATGCTCTAAAATAACCCTTCAAAGGAAATACATTTTTAAAAATCACAGATTTTTTGGCAAATAATTTAATAAAATAAAAATTTCATTCATCTATGTAGATCAAAATAAATGTTTTTTTTTAAAGATTTTATTTATTTATTTGACAGAGAGAAATCACAAGTAGTCGGAGAGGCAGGCAGAGAGAGAGAGGGGGAAGCAGGCTCCCTGCTGAGCAGAGAGCCCGATGCAGGACTCGATCCCAGGACCCTGAGATCATGACCTGAGCCGAAGGCAGCGGCTTAACCCACTGAGCCACCCAGGCGCCCCCCAAAATAAATGTTTTTAATAAGCATGAAATTATAACTCTGAAGTGTGCTAAAATGAAACCACCTGCTAAGGGTGAGAGAACAAAAATAAACATCCTTTTTCCAAATAAGAGGAATTTATTACCTTTGAATCAAAGCATGTGGATTTGTTTAACTGGCAATAAAGCAATATGGAGACACAAACCATAGAAAGTCATATTTTAGATTTCCAAAAGACTTCGAAGTAAAGAGTATACATTTTTTAATTGCTACATAATGCTACATAATGACAAGATGACAGGTTGTGACAAATAGCATTTTAAAAGCTCTACTCATAATGGAACGGAAGATGTCATTTCCCTATAATTTTATATATGTCTTTAATTTACTATATCTGGATACAACATATTACCAAACAGATGTTCATCAAAGACTGAATCATTTTTAATGGAACATAATAATTTGAACCTACATCTATTAATCATTTTTTTCGATCTAAGATTTATAGTCTCGCTAAACATTTTATCAGTTGTTGACAAAATTCAAAATAAATAGGATAAAAAGTCGTGTTTGGGGGCTCCTGGGTGGCTCAGTGGGTTAAGCCGCTGCCTTCGGCTCAGGTCATGATCTCAGGGTCCTGGGATCGAGTCCCGCATCGTGCTCTCTGCTCAGCAGGGAGCCTGCTTCCTCCTCTCTCTCTGCCTGCCTCTCTGCCTACTTGTGATCTCTCTCTGTCAAATAAATAAATAAAATCTTTAAAAAAAAAAAGTCGTGTTTGGAAAAGTAGATTTCTTTTCAAATTTGCATTTAAATGAAAATATTTGCTGATATTTTTAAAACTTTAAATGTAATTTTATATATATCTGACCTATCAGATGATATAAAATTTTTGGAGAAAATATGACATATTTTTTGATCTTGGTTGAAGGTATTAATAAAGAGCAACTGTTTGTATTATTTGTATTGTGATATCTTAGTCAATAAACATGAATAACTGGTATAAAATATGTTTTTTTAAAAATTTTATTTATTTACTTGACAGAGATCATAGGAAAGCAGAGAGGCAGCCAGAGAGAGAGGAATGGAAGCATGCTCCCAGCTGAGAAGAGAGCCCACTGTGGGACTCAATCCCAGGAAACTGGAATCATGACCTGAGCCGAAGGCAGAGATTTTAACCCACTGAGCCACCCAGGCGCCCTAAAATGCTTTTTTTTTTTAATATAGAAGTATAGTTCTTGCCAAAATATGGAACTAGCTGGAACTGAATGCCTCCTTCAAAGTCAGCTCTGGAGAAATTATGCCAGTGTAATATGGAACTATTTCAGATATTAACCAAAAAGAAAGAAATAATGATAAATTCCTTAAAAGACTCAAAGTTGCCCTTGACTGGTATGTTTCAAGCTCTATTCCTGGTTTGAAGACAGGTTTTAACAGGCCTGTCACTGTAGAAATCCGCTGGATGTTTAGAGGCTATCAGAACTGTACAAAAACCTTGAAGGGGTAAAGACTTGAAAATTCTTTAGAGAGATTAGCTCCCTAAGGCATTATTCCTCCACACATTTTCCTCCAATCAATTAAGACTGATGGATGAGGGGCACCTGAGTGGCTCTCTCATCACGTGGGTGGTGGGTTAAGCCTCTGCCTTCATCTCAAGTCATGGTCTCTGGGTCCTGGGATCCAGCCCCACATCGGGCTCTGCTCAAAAGGAAGCCTGCTTCCCTCCCTGCTTGCCTGCCTCTCTGCTTACTTGTGATCTCTCTCTCTCTCTTTCTCTCTCTGTGTGTCCAATAAATAAATAAAATCTTTAAAAAAAGGCTGATGGATGATAAATTATGAAAACTGCTCCCTCCAAATGATGCCTTTTCATAAGGATTTAAGAATTTAAAATTGTAAGAATTTAAAATTGAAACTTGATCATAGGATTTATCTTATAGAATAACATCAAGTGAAGGCAGTTATTATTAGTTCTGAAGTATTTGTGATTCTGAATTCTTGGCCTCATTAGTAAATTTAGTTTTAAATTCTCCCATGGAGTGGTGATTGGCCTCAGTCTTTCATTGATGTACATCATTGGGTCAAATGAGATGTGTGTGCCCAGAACTATATATAATCTTTTTTGTATTTCACTGGAGATGGCATTTCTGAGTTTTGTTCACTTGAATTTCGACAGATGTTTAAATAGTCACTTCTAGAGTTGGCCCTGGAGAATATCTTCCTTTTTTTCTCTTCCCGATTCTCTAAAAAACCCTGACCAATTCACATTATCACAGTGATATCACATTTCAAGTTTTTCCAAACACTATAGCTGCAAAATAGAAGGAAGCTACTCAGAATGGAATACTATTGTGAATGATTGAGAAAGAAAACATTATTATAATTAAGCTACCAGGTTTCAATGTATTTTATTGTTGCTTAGAAAATCCTAGCATACCCAGACTTTACAGAGATTTGATGATCCTAAGAAGAGCTGAACTCATGGACCAAAATAACTATGCACATAAAAAGTACAATTACTTAACTAAAAAATATGATGTGGTTAACTTTATATGTCAATCCAAGTGTTATTGGAACAGGAATTAAAAAAATAGCTTAGGGGCGCCTAGGTGGCGCAGTGGATTAAGCCACTGCCTTCAGCTCAGGTCATAATCTCAGGGTCCTGGGATCAAGTCCTGCATCAGGCTCTCTGCTCAGCAGGGAGTCTGCTTCCCTCTCTCTCTCTCTGCCTGCCCTCCGTCTACTTGTGATCTCTCTCTGTCAAATAAATAAATAAAGAAAATCTTGAAAAAAAAAAGAATGACTGTACTTTTAAAAAATAGCTTAAAAGGAGCGCCTGGGTGGCTCAGTGGGTTAAGCCACTGCCTTCCGTTCAGGTCATGATCTCAGGGTTCTGGGATCAAGCCCCACATCGGGCTTTCTGCTCAGCAGGTAGCCTGCTTCCCTTCCTCTCTCTCTGCCCACCTCTCTGCCTACTTGTGATCTCTCACTGTCAAATAAATAAATAAAATATTTTTAAAAATAGCTTAAAAGTATATGATAAAATAATATACATATATAATATACATATACAAGGAAAAGAAAGATACTATACTGTGAATATAAATTAAGTGAAAATTGTAGAAATAAAGAATACAATAAATGGAGACTAAGATGAATATAGCTGTAAAATAAATAAATGAGTTGGGAAAAACAAACAAACAAATTAATGACTTCTGCCCAAATACAGCAGAAGAGAAAAAAAATAAAGAAAATATTTAAATAAGTACTGAGATAAATTTTGGAGAATTAAAGAAAGATAAAAGATACCAGACTTAAAATGATGCCAAACATGAGATATCAGAAACAAAACCAAACAAAAACTACACACACTAAAAACCACTCATATACATTATGGTGAGTTTTAAGAATATCAAAAACAGAGAAGAGCATAAATGATGCCCAAGAGAAGAACAGATCACCTAAAATGTACAAGAATAATACTGACAGCACAATGCTCAATAGTAATAGCATATAAAGAGACAGCTGGGAGTTTTTATAGATGGAAAAGATATTTGAAACTAGGTATTATACATCAATCCAAATTATTGATTAAATTTGAGAGCACAGTAAAAATACAATGAAGCATGTTAGGTCTTAGAACATTTATCACACAGAGACACACATTTTGGAAAACTTCCTCGGAAGACAGCTCAATTTAGATAGAGAAAACAGAATTATGTACTCAAAGGCACATTTTGAAGGAAGGATTGAATATAGTCTGCACTGCAAATATTCTTTAATCGTATGTTCTGAATTTCCTAAATTTAAGAAGTATTTGTTCAAATATTTACCTTTAAATAAATCCTAGGAGACTTTTTCTTGGATTCTGGAAAATCAGTCCATTTGGATACAAATCTTTTTGTCACTGATGGAAATTTTGATAGCCCTTAACTGTGGAATGCCTAATGTATTGTTACAGCAATTGTGATTTGCCAACACATGGGTGATGTGTGTGTGTTGTGTGTGTTTATTTTTATTTTTGATGGTTTTACTCTTCTATGAGGTTTTAAGTAGACATGATTTTAATAAATTATGATTTGTTGAAATTTATCTGAGGTTATATATAATAAAATGAAATTTGTGTGAACTAAAGAAGTGCATCTCCATTTTCTTTGTTTTAAGAGTAGACTGGTCTTTAAAAATTGTCCAAAGAAGTACATTATATTCATTATTAAATTTGATAATATACAATAAAGTATTTATGGTCATATTGGACCATATCAAATTCTACTATTAATTCATATTAATAATTACCATAAGAGGAAAAAGGGATATTTTTCAAAATAAAAATTAGTGTATTTTTCAGAATATGATATAGTGTTATTCACTGAACTGAGGGAACAAATGTCAAAGTCTAACACAGTTTACAGAATGTTTTAACATAAATTGAAATTTAAATCTGACCAAATTTCACAGTTTTAAGTAAAATGATAGCACTTTATATCCTTGAAAAGTGGTAAGTGACCCAAAACATGGCTTAGAAAAACAAATTTAACACTACACTAGTCTGAGATGGTTAAGTTATGGTACAACTTGCCATTGTGTATCATCAAATGATATATTTTTTTCTTTTGGGCTTGTCATTATATTTTATTTTAGCCATTCTGGTAAGTGTGTAGTGATATCTCAGTGTCATTTTAATTGCATTTCCTTGATGTCTAATTATGTCAAAATATATTACTTTGATGTTTAATGCTCTGAGCTTTCTCAGTTCAAGACCATGAAGCCACTTAGGAAAAATACAGTTGCAGAGGCACTCATAGACCAACTCTTATTTCGAAATAAGAAGAAACATTACTACCCATTCCAACAAAAAATAGATTTGTTATGCAGCAGGGATTTTATAAATTACCTGACACAACTTATATAGTAAGATGAAATGGGACAGGCGGCTTCTTGCAGCTATATACAACATCATTTTAATTTCAATTTTCAGTATAATTTTTCCAAGGTATACACAGAATATATATTTAATGTAAATTGTGAACATTTTAAACTCTGTATATGGAAATTAGTCAATTTTAAGTTTATAACAATCAAAATTAACGGAAGTTTATTTTAAATTAGTTAGCTTTCTCTGCATTGCAAGACAGAATAATCAAGAATTGGTAAGAAAAAAGTAATCTCTGTAAAATTACCGGGGGTGCATTATAAAGTGTTCGGTAACTGATCAAACTCACAATTTGGATTGAATGGCAAGTGATTTTTAAAATCTGGAACTCATTGTCAATTTTTTTTCTTCATTGTGTCTTAATAAATTACTGTGTTCATTTGCATGGAAGTGAAGAAAAATGCATGACATTTCATCTCAACACTAACACCTTTAACAGGCAACTCTGAATGTACTTTACAGCAGTGTAACAAAGTAAAGATCAATGATGTTTCATGAAATATTTGTTATAATTCTCAAGGAGATAGGGAGATTGTGCAAAAATGCAAATCACTTTGCGACTAAACACATTGTTTATTTCAGCTAATTTTAAGAAAATATGCTGAGAATCTCTCAAAAAAGGAAGCAATGATTTAGGTTTGCCTTCAAAATCCTTATCTAATCCTGAACCAACAGCACATAGTTCAAAGAGCAACTAATTTGAGTAGCTCCAATTTACACATTTCCTAACAATGCTTAATTTAGTGGAATTTCTGTACAATTATGTTAATTTGATGTAATGAAAGACAAAAGTTCAAAAAGATCATCCTTAATTTATATAGATGCCAAACTGCATTTTCTGAATGACGCCCAGGAACGTATTTTCAAAAACAAACAAACAATGCCAGAACCACTATTAGGTCATCTCTAGGCAGAAAGTGACTCAGAGCTTACATTACTCTCTCCCTGAAAGTATACTGTAGGCACTGAAACTACTACCCTGAGTCTGTGCTATCAAATTCCTTAAGTTAGAAAGTTTTAAAACCCGTCTGTGTGGAGTATTTCATTTACAGATAGAGATTTGGTTGTTTATACATTTTCATACTTGATTTTTAGGGTGTAATAAGTATGTTTTAAAATTCATGGTGGTTTTGAATACTGTTGGATAATTGTGCTAAAATGGTATATCCATTCCTCCTAGGAAACAGAAATTATAGAAAGGTAGTGCTTTTCAAATCTGACATCTTTGAGTCATTGCAGTATCATATAAATGCAATAGGAAAAGTGTCATTCATGTTTATGATATTTTCTATAAATAAATTAGAATGTACTGGAGGCCTGATATAAAGTGGGATGCCTAAACTTCAGTAAGATCTTGTTTTCAATTCAAAATAAATTTTATTTTTTATTTTTTTATAATGTCCCTCAATTTCAGATAAGCACCCCCATAAGGTCCACTCCGTTTTTTTTTAAGATTTTATTTATTTTATTTGACAGATAGAGATCACAAGTAGGCAGAGAGGCAGGCAGAGAGAGAGGGAAGAGGAAGCAGGCTCCCTGCTAGGCAGAGAGCCCGATGCGGGGCTCGATCCCAGGACCCTGGGATCATGACCTGAGCCAAAGGCAGAGGCTTTAACCCACTGAGCCACCCAGGCGCCCCAAAAATAAATTTTAAATTGAATTATGCACCTCTAAGTTCAGAGACAATAAACATCAACCAACACAATTAATAAGTTCTATTTCTTGAAATTTCGGGAACATTGATAGTCTCATCTCCTGGAAGAACAACAGCTAAAATTTTTGGTCATGGATTCCTGCTAAAATATCACTTTCCCAAAGAAAATTAATGTTATGAATTTTCATTGATTGTTATTGATCATGAAGAATATAACAACCACGATAAAAAGAGTAGGAAAAACATGATATCTCATCTGTAAGGGCATGTGGAAATTAGGAAATGCTAATAAAAATAACTACCATTATTTCCTAAGTTAACATAATATAACAGAACAAAAATATTTCAAAACAATGTTTTCTTTTTTTTTAAGATTTTATTTATTTGACAGAGAGAGATCACAAGTAGGCAGAGAGGCAGGCAGAGAGAGAGGAAGAAGCAGGCACCCTGCTGAGCAGAGAGCCCAATGTGGGACTCGATCCCAGGACTCTGAGATTATGACCTGAGCCGAAGGCAGCGGCTTAACCCACTGAGCCACCCAGGCGCCCCCATAACAATATTTTCTAGGCTCATTCTGATAACTCTTTTCTAAATTCAAATTTAAAGGTTGAGGCATGTGATATATATTACACAAAAAACATCCCAAGGCATTCATTAAAAAAAAAAAACTCTTAATAAAGAACAAATCCAAAGGAATTTCTTTTCTAATTTAATTAACAAATTATGAATCGATTTACCTATTTCATCACAGTGTATCAGGCACCAATAATATTTTTTAATCATCACACCTGATGCAATAGTTACCATCTTTCAGACATACTGATCATGAACAAGTAAATAAACAAGAGCACCGTAGCTTAAGATCTACCTGCATAAATATAGGCTACTTCAGACAATCTCTTCACCACAACATAGCAATGAATAGAAATCATACATGCTCTGTATGGACATACAGATGAGATAGAAGGGGATGGATGTTAATATATGCAGAATCTTTATTAATTACATTGTAAACCATAATATGGAAAAACAGAATACAATTTTAGAAATACCCAGGTCACCATCATTGTTTTATTTTTATATGTGTAGATAAGGAGTTTAATAAACAATCCATGACTATTCAACTCCTTATATTTTGAAAATTTTAGCAAAAGTAACAAACCTAGCACCTAGAAAATTGTACCTATCTGCAACATACGGCTTTGCCAGCATGGTAGAGGAAAAGCAAAACAAAATAAGTAAGAAAAGTGTAACATTTCACAAGAGATTTGCTTTTATTTTTTTATTTTTTAATTTTTATTTTTCATTTATTATTTACTTCTATTTTCTACTTTATTTTAATGAAAATGTCATGACCATAACATAAGAGCAGAATTAAACCAACATGAGAAATTATTTTTTCATAAGTTAAAATAAACTAGCTTGGTGATTAATTCAAAATTATATTACAAACTTCAGTGTTCTTGCAGTAAGTATCACTGCATAAACAAATGAGTCAGGAGTCATAAACTAATGATGATTCTAAATGTTATTTAGAGAGACAATCTGTTCTTAATATATTTTAAATATTCTACACAAGGCAAAGTGGATCCAAGTAATCTGTAGGCAAAATAAGATTTTAGAGAAGTATATATTTCCAACAGTATTTATAAAATATTACCTTTATGTAAGGCATCATCCTGGACTTTGTGGAAAACACACAAAGGAGTAAGAAGTGGCCCTTCAAGAAACATATACAATATCAAGGTTTAACATGAAGCAGCATGTCTTCTCTAAGTAAAAAAAACATTGTACCAACTGACTTTACTGAAACTTTATATTTATTGCTCTCATTTTAGGTCATAGTGTCCTTCTGCATGCAGGCTGCTATAACGGACATGATATAGACTTAATAGCTTATAAAGAACAGGAATTTATTTCTCACAGTTCTAGAACGGAGAAGTTCAAGATTAAGGAATGGGCAGATCCAGGGAGAGCCCACTTCCTCATAGATGGCTATCTTCTCACTGTAAACGTACATGATGAATGAAGCAAGAGAACTCTCTGGGGTCTTCTTTAAAAGGACTGTAATCCCACTTATGACCTAATCACCTCCCAAAGTCCCCTATTTTTTAATGCTAGCACTTCCAGAGTGAGATTTCATAATATGATTTTGGAAGACATAAACATTCACACCATAGTATATATAAACAAAAAAAGACACAAAAACAACAAACAAAAAAATTATTTTAACTACCTATTATTTTCAACTGCATAAACTTTTAATTTGTTTCTATATAATATTAAATAACTCATTTGAGTGATTCACTTATATCCAATGCATCTGAGTGCAATTAAATCTGCTTACCCAGCATATCCAGCAGCATATTTCTTCAGGCTATCCCATTCCCCACCTTACAGGATTTACCACAATTAGAAGACAGGGGATAGAGGATAGATAGATAGATGTATACATAAACACACTTGTACATACACATATGCATATTTTTTCCTGTTAATGATACTCATGCAAATAAAATTTAAGCTCAAGGAAACCTGTCTTGTGTGTTACTTAATATCCAGTTTTTAGTCAACATCCAAAAACAAATAATCCAATAAAAACATGGATAGAAGACATGAACAAGTGTTTCCCCAAAGAACACATTCAAATGTTCTGTAGATACATGAAAAGATGGCCATCATCATGTATCATCAGGAAATTGCAAAGCAAAACTAGAAAGAGATACCACCTCACACCTGTCAGAATGGCTAAAATCAACACTACAAGAAACAAAAGGTGTTGGAGAGGATGTGAAAAAGTAACACTTGTGGGGGCTGCCTGGGTGGCTCAGTGGGTTAAGCCTCTGCCTTCAGCTCAGGTCATGATCTCAGGGTCCTGGGATCAAGTCCCACATCAGGCTCTCTGCCAGGCATGGAGCCTGCTCCCTCCTCTCTCTCTCTCTACTTGTGATCTCTCTCTGTCAAATGGATAAAATCTTTAAAAAAAAAAAAGAAAAAGTAACAATTGTGAACTGTTGGTGGTGATTCAAACTGATACAGCCATATTTGAAAACAGTATGGAATTTTCATAAAATTTAAAAATAGAAGTCCTTTGTGATCCAACAAACCTGTTGGTGTGTATTTACCCAATGAATATAAGAAAACTTATTCAAAGGGATGCTAGCACCCCTATGTTTATAGCAGCATTATTTATAAAGCTAAAATATGGAAAGCGCCCAAGTATCCATCAATTGATGAATAAAGAATAAGTGGTATCTATATACAATGGAATATTATTCTGCCATAAAAAAGACTGAAATCTTGCCATTTGCAATAACATGGTTGGAACTAGACAGTATAATGCTAAAAGTGAAATAAGTCAGTCAGAGAAAGACAAATACCTTTACTCATATATGGAATAAAAGAAACAAAACAAACAAGCAAAGGGGAAATAATAAGACATAGAAAGAGAAACAAAGCAAGAAACAGACATTTTATTACAGAGAACAAACTGATGGTTACTTGACGGTATCTGAAAGGAGTGATGGATTAAATAAGTGATGGGGGTTAATTAGAGCACTTGTCATGATGAGCACTGAGTGCTATATGTTATATTGTACACATGAAACTAATACAACCATATATGTTAACTAACTGGATTTCAAATGAAAATTTTTTAAAATCCCAGTTTTTAGCTCACATTCTGGCTTACAAAAGGGATTTAGTCAGGAATTTGGAGATTAGTTAATGAACAAAAAAGGGGTGAACAGGCAGTTGTTAGATAAAATTACTATCCTTTCTGTCATTATCTTATACCTTTTATCTAGAAGTATTTTTAGCACTTTAGACTCTTCCTATTTTATTTTGAATCATTAAAAAAAATTTCCTCAAAGGACCTTAGACTCCATCCAATTTGAGCAACAGTGTGAGAGAGGAAATGGTGTCCAGGAGGAAGAAAAAAAAAAAGATGAAACTACTTTTGTTTACTAGTGAATGCATAGTTCTTCCACAGAAGAAGCTCTAAATGGTCATGGCTCCAGCTTTATATGTGTTCAGTCATATGTTCAGAAGTAGGTAACACTATCAAAAAATATAAAGCATCTGAGATTATTTTCCCTTATTTGAAAGCTGGTGTATGAGTCTGCCGTAGTTTCTTGGGTGTTGATAGAAGACGCAGACTCATGGTTCAGAAATAATATAGTTTATTATTCACAGCAATAGAGGTAGCCAGAATATTAACAGTATTTGTGTGTGTGTGTTTGTGTGTTTGTGTTTGTGTGTGTGTGTGTGTGTGTGTGTGTGTGTGTGTGTAGGGGTGGGAGTTATATATCAGTTCTGAGCCTCAGTTCTCACAAGAAGAATCAAAACAGAGGCAGAAAATATTTGCAAACACAACAGGTTAAGTTAAAAAAAAAAGATACTATTTCTGTCTTCCAAGTCTATTCAATACAACCATCTTCAAAGGATGGCCTAGAACAAATAATAAATGCAGAAATGTAAGGAACCAATTGAAAAGTGTCTCCCAAGAAACACACTTTGAGAGTCTTCATTTGACAAAAATACTATAGGATATTACATGGATCAGGTGCATTGAATACTGGAAGGTTAAAATTACAAGGGACCAAATATTTTTAAGCAGTTCTGGCATCCAGTAGAGTTCAAATAGGTTTTATAAGATTGAGGAAAGAAGCCATCAAAACCTGGGCCCAGGGGCACCTGGGTAGCTCAGTGGGTTAAGCCTCTGCCTTCGGCTCAGGCCATGATCTCAGAGTCCTGGGATCGAGCTCTGCATCAGGCTCTCTGTTCAGCAGGGAGCCTGCTTCCCCCCCCCACCCCCGCTATTTGCCTACTTGTGGTCTCTGTCTGTCAAATAAATAAATAAAATCTTAAAACAAAACAAAACAAAAATCCTGGGCCCAATTTTCCCAAAAGTATGATGCTGATTCTAGTCTCTATGATGTTATCCCTTGAAGACAATGTCTCTAATTGAGTTGAATTAGTTTAATAAAGAGCATACCCCCATTTGTTGTAGGAGATGAACAATATGCAAGAAGCAAAATGCCACATGGAAGCCACCTGGTCTTCAGTGGAACATAGAATCAGTTCCTTTGGGATGAATTTGTTCCACATTTGACTTCCCACTTAAGGGAAAATAAGAGTGCCTTCTAATAGATTTTAAATAGGAAATGACAACGGAAGCTTATACAAGATTATAAAATGGGAAATTTCATTTAGATAAGCAATCATTTCAAAGTCATCTTCTTAATATTACAGACTCTTCACATAATCATAAATTTATTTTGGTATTATATGGTAATTTCAAATATAGTAAATATAAAGAATTTACCTCTGTAATTATAGCGAGTCTGGTTGTAGTTTAATGGCAACAACTCTTCAATTTAGAAGTATGGTCTACCAATTATTAATACATTTGGAAATGGTGTGTCATCTTCACTCCACTTGTCTCACTAAAACAGTGAGCCAAAAAAAGTAGGTCCAAGCTGTTTACTATGGTCAAAATGGGTTGCTTTTGCACTTGGTAAAGAAGCAGTCATATTTTGGAAGAAGAAACTGAGGCTATTAATATTTTCAACTTATTTTCAGAAAAGGAAAGAAAGGATAATCTAACCTAAAGCCAAAATCTTACACAAGGTGGCTGGAGAATGATCTTTTCTCAGATAAAGGGTTTTTCAACTTAGCCATGTTAGGAGGAAGAAGAGATGAGACATTGTGTACTTGACTAACGTTTGTACACTGTTCAAAAAGTTTTCAAAATAATGTGTATTATTTTTCTTCTTTTAGTTGAGACAAAAAAAAACAAACTAAAAAAAAAAACACTAATGAGTTTACTCTTAAAAGGAGGTAAACAAGAAACTAGCAAAGATTGAGTGTTAGGTATTGTCCCCCTCCTTTTTTTTTTTTTAATTATGTTATGTTAGTTACCATACAATACATCATTAGTTTTTGAAGTAGTGTTCCATGATTCATTGTTTGTGTAAAACACCCAGTGCCCCATGCAATATGTGCCCTCCTTAATACCCATCACCAGGCTCACCCATCCCCACATCCTTCTCATCTTTAAAGCCCTCAGTTTGTTTCTTGGAGTCCATAGTTTTTCATGTTTCATTTCCCCCTCCAATCCCCCCACTTCATTTTTCCTTTCCTTCTCCTAATGTCCTCCATGCTATCCTTAGGTTCCACAAATAAGTGAAACCATATGATGATTGACTTTCACTGCTTGACTTATTTCACTTAACATAATCTCCTCCAGTCCCATCCATGTTGATGCAAAAGTTGGGTATTCATCCTTTCTGATGGCTGAGTGATATTCCTTTGTATCCTTGGATCACATCTTCTTTATCCGTTTGTCTGTTGTAGGGGATCTTGGCTCTTTCAACAGAATGGCTATAGTGGACATTGCTGCTATGAACACTGGGGTGCATATGGCCCTTCTTTCCAGTAAAATAGAGCTAGCGTATGACCCAGCGATTGCACTACTGAGTATTGACCTCAAAGATACAGATGTAGTGAAAAGAATTAGGTATTGTTAAAGCACAAATGCAGGGGATAGAAGGTATGGTACAGAAGAGGGAAGGGCAACCATATGGCAGAGTAGAATAAAGTAGCTCAGGAAGAAATTAGTCATATCCAGATATTGTAAGGCATGTGGGGTTGGCAGGGAGAGCATGAGAAATCATGAGAGAAGAGAGAGAAAATGGACCAGGCAGGAGAGGTTTATAACATTTTAACATCTAAGGTAAGCATATGCAAAGCAGAATAGGGAAAGAAATAAAAGTTTTTATAAGACTCAATACATGAGGAATAACGTGGAGGACACTGGGAGATGGAGAGAAGTGTGCTGGGGGAAATCGGAGGGAGAGACAAACCATGAGAGACTGTGGACTCTGAGAAACAAACTGAGGGTTTTGAAGAGGAGGGTGGCAGGTGGTTGGGTGAGCCCAGTGGTGGGTATTAAGGAGGGAATTTTTTACATGAAGCACTGGGTGTGGTGCATAAACAATGAATTTTGGATCCCTGAAAATAAACTAAAACAAAAAAAAGACTGACTACAGACATGGACCTCAGTGTAACACAGATATGGAACTCACTGTAATACCAGCCACTTCCCACCGACACACACAGACTATGATAATAATAAATAATAATGCAATTAAGAAAATTGCCTGCCAAATAATTTTTCCTCTTTTTTATTTTTATGATTATTATTTTTATTTTATTTTTAAAGTTTTTATTTAAATTGTAGTTAGTTAAAATAAGGTTAATATTAGTTTCAGGTGTACAATATAGTGATCAACACTGCCATACAATGGCTTAAATAAAAAAATGAAAAAAAATTTTTTTAAAGATTTTATTTTTAAATAAAACCTCTACACCCAAGGTGGATTTCAAACGTACAACCCCAAGATAAATATTTACATATTTTACTGACTGTTCCAGCCAGGCACCCCAACAAATAAAAATTTTATAAAATTGTTGAGTTTGTGGGAGTCTCATTTGCTTAGTCAGTTAAGTGTCTGCCTTTGTCTCAGATCAGGATCTCAAGAGTCCTGGGATCGAGCCCCATATTGCTCATGCTCTCTCTCTAACTCTCTGGCTTTTGCTCTTAAATAAATAAATAAAATATTTTTTAAAAAATTGTTGAATTTGTTTAACTAGTTTTAAACTAGTAGACAGAGATGAACATAAGGTATGATGTCATGGCACGGAAAAATACAACTTACACGTTTTAAAAAAAAATGTTCAATGCAAGTTACCTCACTTCTTTTATCACCACACTGGGACTTTCCCTACTGAGTTGTTGTAATGTAAGGACCTACTTTATATTTTTATATTTTAGCAAGAGGCTTTCATTGAGGTTAACCCTTAAACTGTCCTTGCTCCCCTTCCCCCAGGGGATTCACTTAAAAACAAGTCCTGGAAATCAGCTCCAGGTAACAAAGCCCATATACAAGGGTGGGTCAGGCCAGGTGGAGACATCAATCAGCGGGAGGGGGGCGGTGTTTGCATATTGTCTCCCTAGATACTAAGGAGTATGCCCCACTCCTCTGCCCTTTGGGAACCTTTTTGGCACTAATCCTAATCAAGGTGTAATAGGCTGGGTCAAATGTCTATACTAGGGTAAATTGAACCTCAATTGGTCACCTAGCCTCACTGTGGAGTTTCCTGTGTGTGTTAAAATCTCATTGGTCACCTGTGCGTGGCCAGGCCTGACTGCATGGCCTTTGCCCTTAAAAGCTAGACTGTGAAACAGCGAAGGGTTGCTTTAAAAAAAAAACTCTACCTCAATGGAACTTTGAGTCTGAAAAAGATACAGGCAATATACAAGGCAACAGATAGAATAATTACATATTTGATTATATACTCTGAGGATGTCACCTTAAATTGATATGAAAATGATCAGAAGGATCTGGATTTCTTGTCAAAATTTTTTGCCTTAAAAAGAAATTGATATTTAGGGAAAGTTGTTACTGAAAGAGGTCCTGTGTCAACCAAAAATGTTAAACCATGATCTCGCTAAATTTTCCAGTTGTGATCATTGCTTTGTTTAGCTGTCTTCTATTAAGACTGAATTTAGTAATTCAGTCTCAGATTTCAGTAAGTCTTTTTTTTAAAGATTTTATTTATTTATTAGAGAGAGAGAGGGAGGGGCAGAGGGAGAGGAAGAACCAGACTCCTTGCTGAGCAGGTAGCTGATGCAGGACTGGATCCTAGTACCCTGGCATCATGACCTAAGCTGAAGGAAGACACTTAACCAACTGAGCCACCCAGGCACTCTAGACTGTAAACTTCTTAAAGGTAAAAAAGTTTATTCTTCTAGTAGTTCCACAGACATTTCTAACATCCATAAGAAAGCATGTACTGATGTAAAATGCCAGCAAATCAAATTATTTAAAAAAGAAAGAAAGAAAGAAAAGATATATCTGGATAAAGAGAAAAACAGAAAATCTAATAATACATTGAATTATTAGAGCAAAGAGTGGAGGAAGAGAAAATAAATATGAAATAGAGATTTCCACTAAAAGAAAAAAATTGAATAAGGCAGGAGACTTAGAAAATTATTATGACAGACTTGAGAAAAAAATAAAATAGGAATTTTTAGAAAATAGCAATGAATGAAAAGGTCAATTGTTCCTACCTCTATAATATTAGCTGTTTTTTGTTGTTGTTGTTGCTAATTTACCTATTTAAGCTAATAAACAAAGAAAGGTTTCATTTAGGGATAAGGTTTCTCTCTCTATATATATATTTTTTCCATTTAAGGATAAGGTATATATATATATATACATAGATATATATGTATATATATATATTTTTTTAAAATTTTAATTGTTAGAAAATGTGTCACAGAAAGTGTTTAAACTTTAAGATACAGATGCAACATGTAATGAACTGCATTGTTTGAACGTCTAATTTGTAAATGCTGTTAGAGGAAACCTGGTGGAAATGTTCTTATGTGATTGTGTTTCTGGAACTAAGTATATTTATTAATAAGGAATAGTTTAAAATTATGAAATGACCAGGAGTGGACAATTTTCCTAATCCTATCAGCTCTTTGCAGCTCTTTTATTAGCCGCCTTCAGGAATATCAGCTTTTTTATCTAATTAAATTTTATATTAATGTGCTTTTGACTTTTGGCCTTTCTCTTCCTTCTGCTCTTTTTTTCCCCTAAATTACATGTTTCTGTTTAACAGCTACTATCAATTCTTTGATATGAATACTCAACATCAATTTACTAACTTCAGAGATGAAGGAGCATCAATATTTAGAAGCGAAGAATACAAAGCCTTGGGCATCTGGATGGCTCAGTCAGTTAAGCATCTGCCTTCGACTCAGGTGGTGATCCCAAGGTCCTGGGATGGAACCCCAGGTTGAACTTTCTACTCAACTGGGAGCCTACTTCTCCCTCTCCTTCTGCCTGCAGCTCCCTTTGCTTGCGTTCTCCCTCTCTTTGTCAACTAAATAAAATAAAATAATATAATGTAAATAATACATTTATTTATTTATTAAAATGCAATTATTAAACAATACATAATGTATTGCATAATTATAATAATGATTAAATAATTTATTAAATATTTATATTAAATATATCAATTTAATTAAATAAATATTTTTAGAATTTAAAATATTTCAAATTTAGATTATTAAATATTAAATCATTAATTTAATAAATAAATATCTAAACATAATTAAATAAAATAATTTATTTATTAAAATGAATAAAATAATGTTGTCATTATCTGAGCATGTATTTTTAAATAGTCTAAAAAAAAATCTAATAAAGTCTAAATACATTGAGTTCAGATATTTATACAAGTTAACCCAGACCCTCAACCCACAGACAGTTTCAAAACTTTTGTTTTTATCTACTATTCAAAATACGTTTTTAATGTATTTATTTGTAACTTTGACATAGCAAGGAAACTTGGAGGAAAAGGAGACATTTGCTTTTAATATTTGAAAATTATTTTGTTGATTTAAAAAAATAAAAACCTTAACACGTGAGCATTTCTTCTTAAATAACACTGTGAAGTTTCTGAGTCGCATTCTATTAAAAGTGCTGATAAAATGGCCTCAGTTACTCATTTAAATTATCAGCTGAATGGGTAACAAATGAAGTAGAGAGCTTTTTAATTATTTATGAATGTATTGCTTGTGGATGGAGTGCCACATAGAGTTACCTCTCTTTTTGGCTTTGTTTTGTGAGCAGTAGTGGAATCTATGAATGAGATTAAACATAAGGACATTCACAGAAATTCTTAATGAACTTCTGGGGAAGGGCAATAAGTGCAAGGAAAAACTGCAGCATGACTAATTACAAATTTCAAGTGGTCATCGCTTAATTATAGAAGCTTTTAAGTTCAAGTAATATATCATTTTTATGAGCCTATCATATTGTATTAATTACCACAAACTGCACTCTTGAACACTTATCTTTTCACATATTTCTTATTCTTAGTACTTAAAATTATCCTTATGATTGATAAGTAAATGGATTTTACTGACAATGCATCTATTTAAATAAATAAATAATGTTGTTTATATATATAAAAACAATTGAATATGTGTATGGTTTCAATGAATTTTTTTTTCAAATTAACATCTTAATTCTACCACATTAGTTACAAATAGATATAGACTTTATAGATTCATCAAATATTTTATTCTCAAATTTATATGTCCTTTGTGAAGTAAATGAAACTGTATATATTAAATATAATCCTATCACATGTAACAGTTACTAGTGCATCCCAGGACATACATAGGTCAGGTCCTACTCAAGGCATCACGGATAACTGGATTTAACTTTCTATCCTAGGAGTCTTCTGTATATTTCTGTGGCTTTTATACTACAATCAGGAGGAAGAATTCTTTTGCTAAAAGCTTCCAAATGACTATGCCAGTAGATTATTTGGAGACTAGTGATATAATATTATTGTTTAATATGTGAAGCATGATAAAATAAAATGCTATTGCCATATTTAATTTGTTCAGTAAAGCATTCATTTAGTTATCAAGCATTCATTTTCTTTTTTTAAAGATTTTATTTATTTATTTGACAGACAGTGATCACAAGTAGACAGAGAGGCAGGCAGAGAGAAAGGAAGAGAAGCAGGGTCCCTGCTGAGCAGAGAGCCTGATGTGGGGCTCTATCCCAGGACTCTGGGATCATGACCTGAGCAGAAGGCAGAGGCTTTAACACACTGAGCCACCCAAGAGCCCCAAGCATTCATTTTCTTTATACAGAAGAGATAGAACAATATTACATAGTAGAAAATACAGTAAATAATCTAGAAACCTTGATCATGTTGTTTTGGCAATTTTAGAACATAAAATTAGCTAAAGCTCAAGTGCAAGTTATATTTGTATCATAGGAGGAAAAGTTAATTAAAAGTTTGTTTATTACCATAGTTTAACACTTCAACAAAATGATAACGAGTCCAAAATCAATGAATATATGAAGTATACAATAAAAACAATAATCTTGAGTGTATGTGACTCACTGTAGGTATTGATAGGCTAGAAATCAAAGGGAAAGTATCTATAGGGTTTGTTCAGTTCCATGCTCATCAGATTAATAGGCTTTCTCATATTGCTTCCTTCACCACATTAATTTGTCTAATGAAGTTTTCAAGAGTTAAAGACAGTGATAGGTTCATGGCTGGAGAGAAGGTACAGAATCTAAGATAGTTCAGCAGTGCTTATTATTTAAGAGAAAGACAGCATGGGAGGTGAGGGGTATATCATGCATCCTGTTTTCACTCCCTTTGTGGAGCACCTACCCTGGAGGTCATGTAATAATAACCAATGACCAAAAAACAATAAAAAAGCCCAAACATCCATGTGGAAGTGCCATCCCTGCCTGGAGATGAGTAGACTGCTCAAACAGATCCTGGGCAGGCATCTCAGCCCAGGCCTGTGCTGGGGAAGCTGGTTCCTGGCTTTGGGCGCAATCTGGAAGCCAGCAAACTGACGGGAGAGTGCAGCCAGGGTTAACAGGACTGATGATCTTTTTGCAGCCAGGCCGCGGGTGGACACCCGCTCAAGGAGCCAGGCTAGGAGGCTGCCCAGCGCCAGCGCTGACAAAGCTTGCAGCCCCCGGGGCTTCCCCCCGCGCCCCAGCCAGGGCGGGGCCTCAGGAGGGAGGGGGCGGAGGCGGGGCAGAGAAGGGGCTTTGCTAATTGCCAAAGCGAAAAGTGAGCTCCCGGAGGACTCAGCAGGGAGGAGGGCGGGGGCGGGTCGAGAGCGGCGGGGAGAAGGCGCTTTCCTAATTGCCTAAGCTGGTAGTGAGCTCACAGAGGATGTGGCTGAGAGTCTGGGAGGAGGTGGAGGGGCTGGCGGAGGAGGGGCGGGCAGCGCCTCGGTGCTGTGCTGCGGCCCAGTCGGGACTGCAGGACCCACCGGACTCGCCGCCCATATGCTCCCGTGTGAGGCTCCGCTATCCCGCTCCTGCTGCCTGCTGCCCCTCCCCGCCCCAAGCCTTCTCCGGTCCACCCTCTGCACAGGGGTAAAGTGACACCGAGCCGCGCCCTCACCTGGAGCAGAAAGCGCGGACCCGACCTGGGGGCGGAGAGGGGGGTTGTGGAGGCCCAGCCTCCCGCGAACCCCAGGGCACCGGGACCACCCCGGACGCTGCGCCAAACCCGGGTCCTCATGGGGTCTGGCTGGGGACAGCGCCTTGCGAGGTGCCCTCGCCAGCAGGCACGCTAGCCCCCATCTTTCCGCAGACCCATGCGCCCGTGCTGAGGACCCCCTTCCCTCCCCCGCCGTGGCCCCGCTGCTTTTGTTCTGGACTTGGGATCCCAGGTGGAAACTAGTCCCTCAGACCTCCCTGGCAGCAAGGAGGGCAGGGAGGGATTCTTGGTTTTCTGCCCTGGCTCCTCCTCTCTCCCCATTCACAAGCCTTCTGGCTTCCCTTTCCTCTCCTCATTGTCAGTTTTCTGAAATGGTTTTCTTCTGCATGTTGACCCAAAGAGCTATTTCATGAATGAATATACACGAAACTGAGTTGGAGCCCACCTGTGAGAGCCCACCTGTAGAGGCCTTTCATTAGAATGGTCTCTGGTTCTAACCTCAGTTCAGAATACTGCATGTACCTGAGGACCAAGTCCAGATGTTTCTTTCATCTCTGACTTGAATTTGAAATCCTCCTCAGACTTCAGCTTCCAGGATTTCTCCAGTCCTTGCTCTCCCACTGTCTTGGTGGGGATCCGCCATGAGTGTTGAACACAGGAATGAATGAATGATATATACCCCAGACTGCTGCGGCTTTGTCTTCTTTTGCTGAGGTTGGAAAGGCTTGGGAGAGACCCCCTGTATGCAGATAGAGAGCTGCATGCAATTGCTTAGATAAACGTGTTCCCCACTTAATTGCTTGGGCATTGAACATTTCACCCTTAACCTGTGGCTTGAGCAGTTAGGAGGAGACAATCTGGAGGTGAATCAGAAGATGGCTGAATCCACATGGTGGTGGTCTAGGTTTGGGAGATTTTCCTGGAGATTCAAAGGAAAGATCTAAATTCTTCCAGTGGGGAGTGGTAAACATTTTATCGATGGGAGATGGAAAATAAATGGTCTGGTTAAACTTTCCTGCCCCCTCAAAACCCATTATTTGAAAACACAAAAAGCGAAGTGAAGGGAGAAATCCTCCCACTCCCATCCCCACTCACCTCCATAGCCATCTCCTCTTCCAAGAACCTAACAGACAAGGTGCCAAGAAGTGTTAGGTACCAGCAGTGGTCTCAGATCTCATTCAAGAATCATGGTGAAAGGCTTTCAAATAGATTGTGGGGGAACAGGGATCCAATTAGGGGGGACAAGTTTAAGGTTTGCCTGGTCCCCTAAAAATTAATGGCACTAGAGAAGATAAGCTTTGGGAACTATAGCTTAATGGATACAATGTGTTAAAAGCTTCAGTGAGTCATGGTGGGAAGAAGCCATGAGGGCAGCAAACACAGTCTTAGATGATGTTATTAATAGCACTACAGGCTCTAGATTTCCTGTGGTGGTGTTCTTGGCAAGACCAGCCAGGCCAAAGTGGATACTCTCAACCTGGAACAGAGGGTCTTGGAGATGCCAGCACGTGAGGTATGATGAGAGGGTAAAATGATAGGAGGTGTCCTTTGGAAGGACTGACTCCTTGACTTTAAAAGGGAGAACCCAAATCTGTAGGTGAAATCTTTTTGGCTACAAAGAGGGCCAAGGCCTCCTAAGGTCAAGGTCTCCTCGTCACTTGCAAAGA
The DNA here is from genome assembly GCF_964662115.1 of Mustela nivalis. Taxonomy (NCBI): domain Eukaryota; kingdom Metazoa; phylum Chordata; class Mammalia; order Carnivora; family Mustelidae; genus Mustela; species Mustela nivalis. Next base: position 76,918,755 of record NC_139040.1, read on the forward strand.
TGTCGAAGAACATATTCAGACTTTTCAAAGATGTCCTCATATCATTGGTTCCCACTCTGGAATTCTATCAATAAGGTGAGAGTTCCTCTAGTTGAAAAAGAGATCTAAAAAGACTTCCCTTTCTCATGTAATTTCTGTAACCTCCAGGACACACCCACCTCCCCCTTCCAGCTCTGTAATGAAGCCACAGCTGGTGCCAATTTGTGGAACTCCTTAAAGGCTATTCTCCCTTATATACCCCCGGACCAAGTTCCCATGCTCCCTCACCTGATTTCCTGCACTCACCTCCCACCTGGTGTGTTCACACCTGCAAGTGCCTTTTACCAACCCCTTTGTCAAAAGGCAGCCAGAGTGACCTTTCAAAGACCTATCAGTTCCTGGCATTTGTCTCCATAGAAATCTGCACTGATCTTCTAACAAATTCTCAGTCCTCCAAAGGCACCCATAATCCTCCCATCAGTCTCTTCATACCCCTCCAACTGACTGATGCCTGTTCTACCCCATCTCTCTGCCCTTCAAACACACTGCCTCCTTCTTCCTGTGGAGACCTCTCATGGCACCTGCCTCCAAGCACAGGTGATTCCCATTGATGGATAGACCCTCTTCTCTCCCCCATCTCCCCACTCCAGTTACTCCCACTTATTCGTGAGCTCACAAGCCCCATGGTACACACTCTCCATGCAGCCTGCTCTCTCTTTTCTAGCACTGGCCTCCGTTTCTAGCTGTCCTTGTGTCATGGATGTCCCACCCCAGCCAGCCTCCAAGCTCTCCTTCCCTTTAGCTCCAACACCTGACACAGTGCCTGGCACGTAGTAAGCCCTGGCTAGCTTCTAAGAGCCTCACTGAGGGACTGAAAGCATTTTAAAAATGTCACCACGTAGGCTCCAAACTGTAGGCAGAAAAAGCTTTGCCTGGATTGACATTTTAGAGACGTATTCGTCAAGTTGGATGTGTTCACTGACTTTACCTTGTAAAATTAAAAAAAAAAAAAAAAAGGACCTCTGTATCGCTTCGCATCTAACGAAGGCGCGTGTATACTATTAGACCACGTTATGAGCTTAATGGAAGGAGACAAGATGTTTTCGCTAAGAAAATGTATAAGACTGTTGAGGTCAAGTGGGAGGAAACAGTCCGTTTGTTGGAGCATTGCTATCTTACTGTATTACAGCCACTCATAAAAATCTGACACGGGGTGAGTCAGAATTGTCTGTCGGAGATGAGTTAGATCTGGCTCATGTTCCTACAGACATGAAAACCAGAAACGAAGAAGGAGGCTTTGAAAGCGTGGGTTGAGGAGGCGGTGTGGTTCACTGCGATGAGCTAAGTGCCCAGGGCCACCAGCAGACATGCTGGCCTGTATCCTTCCTTTGTTCTGGGGTCCCTCTTGCACCATGTGGTGAGGCTGGTGGCTGGGAGCAGCTCAGGACAGGACCCGGTGTTATCTTATTTCTCCCACCCTCCTGTGGGCTCCAGTGGGCTCCAGTAGGTCCCAAGGGACAGCCTGCCTTCCTTGAAAAGCCCAGTAGCACTGGGAGCAGAAACTGGGGCCAAAGAGTGAGCACCCTGTTTGACAAGCTGGACCAGCCACCTCTTCTTCAGATGCAGGGGGAGCCCTGGCATGTTGACTCCTCCCTTCTCCCTTTCCCCTTTCCTCTTTCCTCCCTCTTTCCTTCCCCTCTCTCCTTCCCTGGTGGTGCCCTTTCCCAATGCCCACTTCATCCCTTTTCCTTTCTACATGCCTTCTTCTAGAGTTTCTTCTCTTTCCTCCCCATTACTTCCCTTCATCTGAATCTCCTCTTTGGTCCCTTAGTCCCTGCTCTCTACTCCTCCTCCCCTTCCCTGGCCCCTGTTCAGCTCCATACTGAATGCAGGCAGAGCTGGACTAACATGCTCACTTGCTAGCTCAGCCACCCTCCAGAGAAGTCACTCTTCGGTGGCCACCTTCCTGACCCCCTGGTCGCTTCTCCACTTGTTCAGATATTGCTCTGAAGTCTGAGGAGGACAGAGCGGGGCTGCCACAGAAGCAGGCCAGAGGAGAAACCAAACCATGTGTCCACACTGTCCCCCAGCACTGCTGCTCTGAGAGCTTTCTGAGTCCTCAACAGGGTTAGGATTTAGGGGCTTCTTCAGAACCGGGAGTGAAAACAACCATAGGTCAAAAGAAAAGCTATGGTCCACACAAAAATAATAATCACAAATGAAAACTATGTTAACTCTGAAGTTCCAAAGTCGAAGAATTGCCTTGAATCTGTCACTAGAAAGCACCCAAGGCCTCACTCTCTGGGTTCTGGGTGCCCTGGGAATGGCAGGAGGCTCTGACAGGCGCGTGGGGGTGCTGAGCTATGTGGGCTAGCCTGCCCGCTGGCGGGGGGGGGGGGGGGGGGGGGGGGAGTACCTTCTGTGGCGCTGTCCTGGCCGGACGCCCTGCAGAGGGGGTGTGGCGTGGTGTCCGGGGTGGTCCTGGTGCCCTGGGGTTGGCGGGAGCCTGGGCCCCGACCACTCCACGCCCCCCCCCGCTCCTGTCCTGCGTTTTCTGCTTCAGGTGAGGGCGCATCGAGGTGTCACTTTACCTGTGAGCAGAGGGTCTTCCAGAGAAGCCATGGGGCAGGGAGGGGCAGCAGGTGGCAGGAATGAGAACGGGACACCGTGGCCTCTGGGGCTAAGCTGGAGCGTGGGAGCGCAGGGGCAGCGAGTATGGTGGGTCCTGCAGTCCTGAAAGGGCTGAAGCACAGCACCCTGGCGCTGTGCGCCCCTCTTTCCCGCCTGGGCAATTAGCAAAGCCCCTTCTCCAGGCCGCCCCCGCCCCGCCCCCGCCCCCCTCCCTCCTGAGTCCTCTGAGAGCTCACTTCCAGCTTTGGAAATTAGCAAAGACCCTTCTCTGCGCCGGCCATGCCCCCTCACTCCAGGGGCCTCAGCCCTGGCTGGGGTGCAGGGCTATGCCCTAGCATGCTGCCCCATTGCCAGCGCCTGCGCTGGGCAGACTCCTAGCCTGGCTCCCTGAGCGGGTGTCCAAGGGCAGCCTGGCTGCGAAAAGATCATCAGTCCTAAACGCCAGCTGCACTCTTGCGTCAGTTTGCTGGCTTCCAGATTGCGCCCAAAGCCAGGAACCAGCTTCCCCAGCACAGGCCTGGGCTGAGATGCCTGCCTGGGATCTGTCTGAGGAGTCTCCTCCACTCCAGGCAGGGATGGCACTTCGACCTGGATGTTTGGGTTTTTGGTTTGTTTTTTTGGTCATTGGTTATTACATGACCTCCAGGGTAGGTGCTCCACAAAGGGAGTGAAAACAGGACGCCTGATATATATGCATACGGCCATTCTAGAAAAATAGCTTGTGGTTCTATCGGAAACGCGGCATTGGTCCTTGCACTATGGTTTAATAGAAAAGGGATTATGCACCAAGTTACTTAAATGAGCATAGGTTGAAATCGTTTACTGAGAGTAAATATTTTAAATAGTTATATTTTAACTAAATCTATCATCAATCATAAATCTATTACATGAAGGTTACAGGCAATTTAAAAGCAAGAGCACTCTCTTCAGGGTTTTAAATAATCCCTGTCTGTCTTGGCACATGAGAATGCAAAGATAGGAAATGGTTTGTAAAAGATCATATAATAGCTTTTACTAATTCTATTTATTTGACAGACAGAGATCACAAGTAGGCAGAGAGGCAAGCAGAGAGAAAGATGGGGAAGCAGGCTCCCCGCCAAGCAGAGAGCCTGATGAAGGGCTCGATCTCAGGACCCTGAGATCATGACCTGATCCCAAGGCAGAGGCTTAACAAACTGAGCCACCCAGGCGCCCCCAGATGAAATACATTTCTGACTTAGAAACTTCAGATAGAATTATTTTGTCCATGATGACAACTGAAGAAAATGTGTCATCCCTAAACCTAACCTTAAACCCTACCAATGCTGAAACCTAAGCTGACCTTAAAGCCCAAACTAGAACCCTGAATCCCAAACCTGGAATGGAACCCAAAGCCTGTACCTGAGCCCTGGATCCAAGCCCTGAACCACGAACCCAAACCCTAAACCAGACCTCCAAGTCATGAAACCTGAACCCAAATCTCAGCATGAAGTCAAACCCCAAATTTGACCTTGAACTTTATCCCATAAGCCCTGAGTCTTAAAGCCTAAATCATAAACTTAAAGCCCTAAACTACAACTCTGTTCCCTTGTCCTTCACTCTAAATCCTCACCGTAACACTAAACCCAAAGCCTGATCTAGAACTCTGACTAAAACCTGAACCTGAACCCAAATTCAAACGCTTCACCACACTTTGCTTATGCACTTGCCATTGATGGATATTTGCAGTTTCTACCTTTTGATTCTTGTGAACATTGTTTCGGTTGGGGGCTAGGGTTAGGGTCTTGGATTAGGGTAGGGTCCAGTCTTGAGACCAAGTTGAGGTCAGAGTGTGGGTCTGCATCAGGGCCAAGTTCAGTGACACTGTTTGGGTCAAGGACTGTTGTAATTCCACATTGTTTCCAATTAATTGTTCCTTAGCTATTTGGGGGGAAGTTGGGGGGTATTGGGCTCCATGCAGCTTGAAGTTCCGGAATGAAATGGTGTAAACTGGACCCCAGGAGGGAGCAGGACCTTCCACTGAAGGGTGAGCTTCCACAGTCCTGCACTGCCTTCCACCGCCTGCAGAGGGCGCCAGACCCCAGCTCCCGCCCTGAGCCCAGGCTGCACAGCCACAGCTGGGACCTGAGCCCTGCCTCTTCAGGACCCACTGTGGAGACTTCTGGAGAATGTGGGGCGCCTCCCACCCTGACAGGACAAGCTGAGGAGGGTGTGGCTCTGCATCCACACTGACCGGACCCGTTGTGGAGGACGCGCCAACACTGCCAGCAGTCCAACCTCCTAAGGACCAGACTCTGGAGGAGGTGAGGAGAAGTCCCTTAGTGGACTGTCAAGGGGTTCGTGGTCTCAGGACTCCACAGAGAAAGGGCGCCCTGTGTAGACACTGGGTCTACCTTCGTTTTGTGAGAGGAGACATGGCCTCCTGCTGTGCTGTGCGCGGGGCTGTTTGGTCCCCACTTTCTGGGCTCGGGTGATCCTTGGTCCTTGTCTGTGTTTGTGTGCTCGCGGATTAGGTTCCTTGGGCTCCTCAGATGGTCTGCAGTCAGGGAGCATCTGCCTTCTTAGGTGCTTGTGCTCTCCCCACCTCAGCCCTGCGGGGTCCTTCCCGTGTCCACACCCACTCCAGGCTTGCGCCGAGTCTGGAAATTCGGGAGCCAGAGTGAGGACTCTGTAGCCGGTTTTGGGGAGAGTAGGTATTTTCCCAGTGTGGGTTCTACCCTGAGCACAGTGCCTCCCCATCTCCGTGTGTACCCCTCCCTGTCTGTCGTCATTGTTGCAGGGCTGTCACTTTCTTGGTTCAGGGGCCTCCCGGGTATCTTGCTATCTTGAATGCAGGTGTAAATGAGATCTTTCTCAGCAGTCTCTTTCTGATGGTTACTTCGAGGCACCTAGGAGTGCCACTAATTTGTGCATATTGATTTTGTTCCTTGCAAGTTCTTGAATTTATTAGTTCGATTGACCTTAAACTCAATCTGCCAGTTATTTGACCAGCAGCATGGGTTTAATTGGGAAGAGCAGAGAATGGCAGTCTGGGCTGAGCAAGCTAAGGTCCCATCACAGGCAAGTGCGAGAAACAAAGGAGAGGAACATTATTTCATGGAGGAGGAAGAAGTTGGGAAGGGTGCTTGAAGAAAAGTCCCTTGGAGAAAGGCAGGGTGATGGAGAATTCTCACCAGCTGAGCTGCAAAGCTCCTACAAAAAGTCAGGAGATGAACCTCCAGCTTCCCCTGTGGGGCCTAAAATTGGTGAGTCTCTCCTGTGGGGGATTGCAATGTGGGGTCTGTAATGGGCACTGAGCAGCAGGCGCCCCCTTCCAGCCTCCCCTTCTGGCATCCCCAGTCCACTTTACTGGGGCTTCCCTTCCTGCTTTTGCACAGTTCTAACCAGCTTTTGGTGGAACGTTGTGGAAAAACTGAAATTCCAAATCCACTGCTTCTACTGCACCTGAGATACAGGGGCCCATGATTTAATCCTCCCACGAGTCTCTTGCTAGCCCCACCTGTCCGTTACTCATTTTGAGACTTGATATTACCAAAGTACTGTAATTCTAAAAATTTCTGAATTAGCTGTATTATTTCTTTTTAGGTATGAAGTTAACTTCCAATTATATGAATTTAATATTTTGGTCATTGTTTTCTAATTTTATTGCCTTATTCTTGGAAAATATAGCCTGATATTTAACTCTAGGAATTTATTGGCATATACTTCTGGCCTAAATAATGGCCTGTTTGTGTAAATGTTCAACTTATGCTTATATACTTACTGAAGACTCTTGTTTTGGGGTCAGGATGGCTACATTTATTAATAGATCAGGACTATTAGATTCTCTAAATTTTGATGTCTCTTAATTTAATCTAATTAAATTATCAGTTAATGAAAGAAGTTAAATTTTTTATGTACTACTGCATCTAAACTTATCAAAGTCTTTTGCTATAATTAGACAAGTATGTCATCCTGTTTTTATACCAAGTCTTACAGTGAAAAAATCATACTATCTGAAATATTATTTATTTTTATTATTATTTATTTTTTTTAAAAGATTGTATTTATTGGGGTACCTGAGTTAAGTGTCTACCTATAGCTCAGGTCATAATACCCGGGTCCTGGGATAGAGCCCCGCAGGGGGTTCCCTGCTCAGTGGCGTGCTTCTCCCTCTCCCTCTGTTATTCCCTCTGCTGTGTGCATGTTTTTCTTTTCTCACTCTCTCTCAAATAAATAAGTAAAATTTAAAGATTATCTCTCTCAAATAAATAAGTCAAATTTTTTTTTCTCAATGGGAGGGAGAAGCAGACTCTCCACTGAGCAGGGAGCCTGATGCAGGGCTCAATACCAGGACCCTGGGATCATCACCTGAGCTGAAGGCAGACACTTGAACCGACTAAGTCACCCAGGCACTCCAGCTGTTTATTTATTTATTTATTTTTATTATGCATATGTTTTATCTCTCTTTTCTACAAGTCTTTTTTTTGATCTTTTTACCTTTTTCATAAAACTGAATTATTTCAAGATGACTTGGTCATCCTCTTTTCCCCAACCTCAAAGGTCATAGAGTATATTTTAACTGTTAAAATAATATTAGTATTTAAGTGCTGCCTACACAAATTAAGGCAAATTATCTGTGGTCTGTATTCCTGAAAATATTTTTTTTATTATGCCTTCCTATGCCAATGACATTTTATAAGGATCTAAATGTTTCCATTTGCGATTTTTTTTCAAGATAATAAAGCTATTACTTCATTCTTTTTTTATATCTGATGTTATTTAAAAAATTTCTGTCAGTCTGATTCTTGTTTCTTTATTAATGAATTATTTTTTTTCTCTCTAACACTTGTGATATTTTTTGTGTGTCTTTGGTATGTATGCCCTAGTTTGGGATTCATAGAGTCAACTATAGTTATGAATATTTTCTTTCTTTTCTTGTATGTAAGTTTTAATCCAGTGTCTTGACTATTTTATGCTTGAGAAATAGATGTACATTAATATTCAAATATTTCTTTCCTTTTTCTTCTTTCATTTAAAAAAAGTCATTTATTTTATTTTATTTAAAAATATTTATTTATTTATTTATTTGGAGTAGAGAGAGAGGGTCATGAAGAGTGGCTGATTATATACTTTCAATTTGGGAGGAGGTTAGGGATAGCACAAGCCTCCAAGGTATTTTATAAACAAGGTTTCCAGGACCTTGAGGGGGCTAGCTATTGTTAGGGAAAGGTCATTTCTTACTATTTAGTAAAAACTCAGGGAAGAGACTCTTCTGATGTATATCAGTGGGTATATGCTTGGGAGATGATTGCCAATGTATATCTTGAGGGCAGGGGTGGGGAGTAGAGATAAAGAAGTTTCCAAAGTAATTTTTACATGTGAAAGTAGATTTTCAGTATCCTGGGGGGTGGACTAAGAATGCTTTTTGCCCTGAGTGGATGTGTCCACATGGAAGCAGCTGAGTCCCCAGAGGAGCTTCAAGGACTTGTCAACAGGCTATGAGTAGTAAGGAAATCTAATTTCTTCTCTAGCTTTTGTTCCACACACATCACCTACATCTTACACCTCTTTTATATTGATAATTTTAATGCTTTGCTGGTATCCAGATGACTATATCCTTAAGTGACTTCTTATCTCTATTGAATCCATTACGTATTCTATCCATTGTATTCTTAATTCAACTAGATTACATATATTTAATCTATTAGTACCACTAGGTTCTTATTCTTGTTTTTATTTCAAAATCTTTCCTTATTTCCTTACATTATTTATTGGGTATATTTTAAATCCCTGAAATACTCACTTATTATATATAAGCTGTCAACCGTATTCTTATTTTGAGGTAGCTATATCTTTTTGGGCTTTAGGACATCATACCAACAATGCCAAATAATTTTCAGACAACAGCAGGATCTCCAAGAATTCAACTAAATTCTGACACTATCTACCTGAACATAGTGTAAGATTTCATCAGTTAATGGATCAGTCCTCCAAGACTATCTCCAACCCCACCTCAGATGCCAGTCTCACTGTAGGCCCCAGGTTATTACCTGTGCTTGTGACTGAGCAACTACAGGTTGGAGGTCCCAGTGGCCTACTTCTTACGTTCTTTTAATTTGCTACAGGGACTCACAAAACTCAGAAAAATACTTACTTTATGTTTGCCAGCTTATTAAAAGATATAATAGAAGATTTAAATCAATAGATAGATAAAGAAGTGCACAGGGCAAGGTATGGAGAATGGGCACAGAGCTTCTATTACCTTCTGTAAGACTGCCACTCTTCCTGCCTTTTCATACATTTAACAAACTAAAAGCTTTCTGAACCCAGTCCTTTCAGGTTTTCTGTGGAGGCTTCATGACATAGTCATGACTGACTAAATCATTGTCATTTGCTGATCTAATCTCCAGATCCTCTTCCCTCCCCAGATAATCCTGTATTGGGAGGAAGGGGAGGCACGTTGGGCAAAAAGTTGTGAAGGCTTTCACCAAGTGGTTGGTCCTTCAGGCAAACAGCCCTTGCCTTGAGTGAGGTCTGAAGGTCACTTCATTAACATAACAAAACACACCTCTCTCACCCTTATCACAGGAAATCCCAAGAGTTTTAGGAGCTGTGAGTCAGTAGCCATGGTTGAAAACTAAATATTCAGATGACCAAAATATATTTCTTGTAAACCACTATATTACACTACATGCTTAAGTATTTAATTATGTGATCTTTTAAACTAATATTTTTCTAAGTCTATAAACTGTTCTGGCAGTAATCTGGATTGGGGAGTGATGTATTGCCAAATTTCTGTCGTTTTAGTCCAGGAAGTCAAAGAGAAAGAACAGTAGTAGTAGTTGACTGCTACTCCCTTTTCTTGATTTTTTTTTTTAAACAAGCAAATCTTCTCTTCAGAGTTGCAGTTTAAAGCCAAGAACATGCGGAATTGGGAGAAAAAATAGTTAAATTTGGAGACTTGCAGAGGTAGAATCAGAGTAGTGAAAGCCATTACAGCAACTGAACTAACTGAGGTCAGTCTTTGGTGAATCACAGAAACAGGTGGAGTTGTCAAACAAAGGAATCTTTGTTGACAACATACAAGGAGTTCACAGGGAATAAGTTCCAAAGCCTTGACTGTTTGAACAGGAGAGAGATTTTTATTTAGTATTTAAGATGAATACTCAGAAGGGAGAGTTTTATTATCGCGTGTATGGTTGGTCATAAGGTTGTGGATGCATGCACATCCACATATGTATTTGTGCAATATGTATTGCATGTTCACCTGAATGAAGCTTGTATTCCACCGAGTGCAGAAACGTCAACGTTAGAATAAAGCAGAGGTAACTGTTGGACAAGGCAAAGGGACTCTGCAGGCTTCAAGAGCAGATATAAACTAGATGGGGTCTTGGGCTCATTTTCTGGGACAAGGAATGCAAGGCCTTGATTACTTTTGAAATAGCACTAGGAGTTTTACCACTTATTTATTGTCTCAATAGCTTAGGCTATTTCCTGGTCTGGTGGTGACTGTTAGTTTTCCCATTGCCTTGTTCCCTCAAAATCCTTAAGGAGTGAGGTTTTTGCATTTCTTTGTAAGAACCTCCCAGGAAGTTTTGGAAGAAGTGTGCTTGGGCAAGTACACAGGTGGGGTATAGATCATTGAAAATAGCTGGGGACAAAAAATGACTTTTCTTATGTCAGGAAAACTATATCTCTTCTTTAATTTTCTAGGAACCTCTAATTCTTTCTGCTGATGTTACCAGCAGGCATCTGAGATATTACTGATTGTTCTCTTGAACCTAAGGAAAAGGAAATGTAGAAAGCAAAAGACAAAACTTTAAAATCTATCCTCCAACTCATCAATTCACTGCAGCCACCTCTCTGTCTTTCCCTTTCTCTTTTTCTTTATATTTCTCTCTCACTTTCTCTCTCACATACGCACAACACATGCAAATCATCTTAAAACAATTTTTAATTTTCCCTATTCCATTTTAATATACTTGAGGCATGATCATTTTCTTAGTAAATACAAGAAAAAAAAAATCTAGGATTCCATCATTCTGTGTGATTCAAGTATTGAAGAATTTACTTCTAATAGCACTTATAAAAACATATTTTATTTATGTAATATTATATAATCAGGTGCCTGCATTTTTCTTATTCTCCAACTAGTGTTATTTGGCAATTAATATTTTGTCAATCAATATTCCCCTATAACTGAATGTGTGGGCAGTGAGAGATGAGTTAGAGGCAAGGATGGTGAACACTCCCAACAACTGCAGACTACATATATCTTAAGCCATGATTTTCTTTGCAAAGGTCAACATTGATAATGTTGTAGTCATACCTCCGTGTACCAGGAAAGAAGTAGCATATTTCTTGAAAGACACAGCTATCAAAGCTCCATTGAGAAACTGTAAAGATGGACAAGCGATTTCCAAATTACATATCTGATAATGGATATCTACTCTGATTATTAAAAAATGAATAAAAATAAAAAACCTTACTAATAACCAAACAGAGTATCCAATTTTACATGTGAAGGAAATAATGGAAGAGACATGTCACCAAAAGTATATGGATGGCTTAGAGGCACATGACAAATTTCTCAAAATTTAGACATTAAAGAAATACAAATTAAAATCATAATGAGACATGCTTACGTATCTATTAGAATGGCTAAAATTATAAAGGCTAATTGTACTTGGTCTGAGCTAGATTGAGAAGCAACAAAAAATCTAAACTGTTGTTGGCATATATCATGATACAACCACTTTGGAAAATAGTTTGAAAATTTTTTTAAATGCAAAATATGTTGCAGTTACACAAATAGCCATTTTATTCTAGGCATTTAACCAAGAGAAACAAACCCTATGTTCATACAAGGACTTGTATATGAATTTCATAGCAGCTTTATTTTTAAGAATTGAAAACAGTGGAAATGTTCATCAATGTCCATCAATAGAGCAAAGACAATTGGAGATTCTCAAAGTAATGATGCTGAGAAAAAAAAATCCTGGCAATGAATAGTATATACTGTGTGATTCCATGACTATAAAAAATCTAGAAAATACAAATTTATATATAGTCACAGTCATCAAATATATGGTGTGATTTTAGTGCCTTCTTCTGTGCTCCCTTAGCTTCCTACACTTGGATCTCCGAGCATTTGTTACACCATGTGAAAATATGAACTCTTTCTCTTTATTCTGTCTTACTAGAATAAGAATCCTTGAAATTTTATGGACATTTGAACTCTCAGTTATTAGCAGAAATTCTATCACACAGTAAGTTTCCAAATATAAAAGCCAGAGTTTTACAATGACTTCTAAGCTTTTACATGATCTAGCCAGTCATTTAACCTCTGTGACCTCTTTTCCTGCTACTCTTCAGTCACTCACAGTGGCCTCCTTGCTATTCCTCAGATATGCCAGGCATGATCCAACCTTATGGCCTTCAAGATAGCCAATTCCTTTGTCTGGAGTGACCTTATTGCTGATAGTTCTGGGCAAATTCATCACCTTTCCATACCTTTGTTCAATTGTCAGCTTCATTGTAACTACCCTGATCTTCCTATTTAAAGTTTTAACTCCCCATCCCCTGCCTAGCAACCTTGATTTTTCTCACCCTGATTGAATTTTTCTTTTTCCCCATTGTACTCATCCTTTTTGAATGCACTATGCCATTTTTATTAAGGTTTATAGCTTTTAATTGCCTCACCCATTAAAGTAAAAGTTCTACAAAGCCAAGTATTTCATTTACCAGTGTAGTCTGAAGTAATATCTGCCATATAATAGTTCAGTACACAACTGGTAAATTTCAAAATAAATTAATGTTGAGAGTATACTGAATTTCATAAGTCATTTCAATAGTTTTTTCCAAAAAATAAACTATGTAAAACATACCTTAAATTTACTTTCATCATATTTTATAGCATATAGTGGACAATATACATAAGCCTTAAAGAAACAATCCTATAATTAACCATTTCATACCTACTTAAAAACTGCATAATACCACACTCTTATATCCTCTTTGAATGCTCTAAAATAACCCTTCAAAGGAAATACATTTTTAAAAATCACAGATTTTTTGGCAAATAATTTAATAAAATAAAAGTTTCATTCATCTATGTAGATCAAAATAAATGTTTTTAATAAGCATGAAATTATAACTCTGAAGTGTGCTAAAATGAAACCACCTGCTAAGGGTGAGAGAACAAAAATAAACATCCTTTTTCCAAATAAGAGGAATTTATTACCTTTGAATCAAAGCATGTGGATTTGTTTTAACTGGCAATAAAGCAATATGGAGACACAAACCATAGAAAGTCATATTTTAGATTTCCAAAAGACTTCAAAGTGAAGAGTATACATTTTTAAATTGCTACATAATGCTACATAATGACAAGATGACAGGTTGTGACAAATAGCATTTTAAAATCTCTACTCATAATGGAACAGAAGGTGTCATTTCCCTATAATTTTATATATGTCTTTAATTTACTATATCTGGATACAACATATTACCAAACAGATGTTCATCAAAGACTAAATCATTTTTCATGGAACATAATAATTTGAACCTACATCTATTAATCATTTTTTTCGATCTAACATTTATAGTCTCGCTAAATATTTTATCAGTTGTTGACAAAATTCAAAATAAATAGGATAAAAAGTCGGGTTTGGAAAAGTAGATTTCTTTTCAAATTTGCATTTGAATGAAAATATTTGCTGATATTTTTAAAACTTTAAATGTAATTTTATATATATATCTGACCTATCAGATGATATAAAATTTTTGGAGAAAATATGACATATTTTTTGATCTTGGTTGAAGGTATTAATAAAGAGCAACTGTTTGTATTATTTGTATTGTGATATCTTAGTTAATAAACATGAATAACTGGTATAAAATATGTTTTTTTAAAAATTTTATTTATTTACTTGACAGAGATCATAGGAATGCAGAGTGGCAGCCAGAGAGAGAGGAATGGAAGCATGCTCCCTGCTGAGAAGAGAGCCCACTGTGGGACTCAATCCCAGGAACCTGGAATCATGACCTGAGCCGAAGGCAGAGATTTTAACCCACTGAGCCACCCAGGCGCCCTAAGATATGTTTTTTTTTTTTAAATATAGAAGTATAGTTCTTGTCAAAATATGGAACTAGCTGGAACTGAATGCCTCCTTCAAAGTCAGCTCTGGAGAAATTATGCAAGTGTAATATGGAACTATTTCAGATATTAACCAAAAACAAAGAAATGATGATAAACTCCTTAAAAGACTCAAAGTTGCCCTTGACTGGTATGTTTCAAGCTCTATTCCTGGTTTGAAGACTGGTTTTAACAGGCCTGTCACTGTAGAAATCCGCTGGATGTTTAGAGGCTATCAGAACTGTACAAAAACCTTGAAGGGGTAAAGACTTGAAAATTCTTTAGAGAGATTAGCTCCCTAAGGCATTATTCCTCCACACATTTTCCTCCAATCAATTAAGACTGATGGATGAGGGGCACCTGAGTGGCTCTCTCATCACATGGGTGGTGGGTTAAGCCTCTGCCTTCATCTCAAGTCATGGTCTCTGGGTCCTGGGATCCAGCCCCACATCGGGCTCTGCTCAAAAGGAAACCTGCTTCCCTCCCTGCTTGCCTGCCTCTCTGCTTACTTGTGATCTCTCTCTCACTCTCTTTCTCTCTCTGTGTGTCCAATAAATAAATAAAATCTTTTAAAAAAGGCTGATGGATGATAAATTATGAAAACTGCTCCCTCCAAATGATGCTTCTTCATAAGGATTTAAGAATTTAAAATTGAAACTTGATCGTAGGATTTATTTTATAGAATATCATCAAGTGAAGGCAGTTATTATTAGTTCTGAAGTATTTGTGATTCTGAATTCTTGGCCTCATTAGTAAATTTATTTTTAAATTCTCCCATGGAGTGGTGATTGGCCTCAGTCTTTCATTGATGTACATCATTGGGTCAAATGAGATGTGTGTGCCCAGAACTATATATAATATTTTTTGTATTTCACTGGAGATGGCATTTCTGAGTTTTGTTCACTTGAATTTCGACAGATGTTTAAATAGTCACTTCTAGAGTTGGCCCTGGAGAATATCTTCCTTTTTTTCTCTTCCCGATTCTCTAAAAAACCCTGACCAATTCACATTATCACAGTGATATCACATTTCAAGTTTTTCCAAACACTATAGCTGCAAAATAGAAGGAAGCTACTCAGAATGGAATACTATTGTGAATGATTGAGAAAGAAAACATTATTATAATTAAGCTACCAGGTTTCAATGTATTTTATTGTTGCTTAGAAAATCCTAGCATACCCAGACTTTACAGAGATTTGATGATCCTAAGAAGAGCTGAACTCATGGACCAAAATAACTATGCACATAAAAAGTACAATTACTTACCTAAAAAATATGATGTGGTTAACTTTATATGCCAATCCAAGTGTTATTGGAACAGGAATTAAAAAAATAGCTTAGGTGCGCCTAGGTGGCACAGTGGATTAAGCCACTGCCTTCAGCTCAGGTCATGATCTCAGGGTCCTGGGATCAAGTCCTGCATCAGGCTCTCTGCTCAGCAGGGAGTCTGCTTCCCTCTCTCTCTCTCTCTCTCTCTGCCTGCCCTCCGTCTACTTGTGATCTCTCTCTGTCAAATAAATAAATAAATAAAAACTTAAAAAAAAAAGAATGACTGTACTTCTAAAAAATAGCTTAAAAGGGGCGCCTGGGTGGCTCAGTGGGTTAAGCCGCTGCCTTCGGGTCAGGTCAAGATCTCAGGGTCCTGGGATCAAGCCCCACATCGGGCTTTCTGCTCAGCAGGTAGCCTGCTTCCCTTCCTCTCTCTCTGCCCGCCTCTCTGCCTACTTGTGATCTCTCACTGTCAAATAAATAAATAAAATATTTTTAAAAATAGCTTAAAAGTATATGATAAAATAATGATATACATATACAAGGAAAAGAAAGATACTATACTGTGAATATAAATTAAGTGAAAATTGTTGAAATAAAGAATACAATAAATGGGGACTAAGATGAATATAGCTGTAAAATGAATAAATGAGTTGGGAAAAACAAACAAACAAATTAATGACTTCTGCCCAAATACAGCAGAAGAGAAAAAAAAATAAAGAAAATATTTAAATAAGTACTGAGATAAATTTTGGAGAATTAAAGAAAGATAAAAGATACCAGACTTAAAATGATGCGAAACATGAGATATCAGAAACAAAACAAAACAAAAACTACACACACTAAAAACCACTCGTATACATTATGGTGAGTTTTAAGAATATCAAAAACAGAGAAGAGCATAAATGATGCCCAAGAGAAGAACAGATCACCTAAAATGTACAAGAATAATACCGACAGCACAATTCTCAATAGTAATAGCATATAAAGAGACAGCTGGTTGTTTGTATAGATGGAAAAGATATTTGAAACTAGGTATTATACATCAAGCCAAATTCTTGATTAAATTTGAGAACACAGGAAAAATACAATGAAGCATGTTAGGTCTTAGAACATTTATCACACAGAGACACACATTTTGGAAAACTTCCTCGGAAGACAGCTCAATTTAGATCGAGAAAACAGAATTATGTACTCAAAGGCACATTTTGAAGGAAGGATTGAATATAGTCTGCACTGCAAATATTCTTTAATCGTATGTTCTGAATTTCCTAAATTTAAGAAGTATTTGTTCAAATATTTACCTTTAAATAAATCCTAGGAGACTTTTTCTTGGATTCTGGAAAATCAGTCCATTTGGATACAAATCTTTTTGTCACTGATGGAAATTTTGATAGCCCTTAACTGTGGAATGCCTAATGTATTGTTACAGCAATTGTGATTTGCCAACACATGGGTGATGTGTGTGTGTTGTGTGTGTTTATTTTTATTTTTGATGGTTTTACTCTTCTATGAGATTTTTAAGTAGACATGATTTTAATAAATTATGATTTGTTGAAATTTATCTGAGGTTATATTTAATAAAATGAAATTTGTGTGAACTAAAGAAGTGCGTCTCCATTTTTTTGTTTTAAGACTAGACTGGTCTTTAAAAATTGTCCAAAGAAGTACATTATATTTATTATTAAATTTGATAATATACAATAAAGTATTTATGGTCATATGGAACCAAATCAAATTCTACTATTAATTCATATTAATAATTACCATAAGAGGAAAAAGGGATATTTTTCAAAATAAAAATTAGCGTATTTTTCAGAATATGATATAGTGTTATTCACTGAACTGAGGGAACAAATGTCAAAGTCTAACACAGTTTACAGAATGTTTTAACATAAATTGAAATTTAAATCTGACCAAATTTCACAGTTTTAAGTAAAATGATAGCACTTTATATCCTTGAAAAGTGGTAAGTGACCCAAAACATGGCTTAGAAAAACAAATTTAACACTACACTAGTCTGAGATGGTTAAGTTATGGTACAACTTGCCATTGTGTATCATCAAATGGTATATTTTTTTCTTTTGGGCTTGTCATTATATTTTATTTTAGCCATTCTGGTAAGTGTGTAGTGATATCTCAGTGTCATTTTAATTGCATTTCCTTGATGTCTAATTATGTCAAAATATATTACTTTGATGTTTAATGCTCCGAGCTTTCTCAGTTCAAGACCATGAAGCCACTTAGGGAAAATACAGTTGCAGAGGCACTCATAGACCAACTCTTATTTCGAAATAAGAAGAAACATTACTACCCATTCCAACAAAAAATAGATTTGTTATGCAGCAGGGATTTTATAAATTACCTGACACAACTTATATAGTAAGATGAAATGGGACAGGCGGCTTCTTGCAGCTATATACAACATCATTTTAATTTCAATTTTCAGTATAATTTTTCCAAGGTATACACAGAATATATATTTAATGTAAATTGTGAACATTTTAAACTCTGTATATGGAAATTAATCAATTTTAAGTTTATAACAATCAAAATTAACGGAAGTTTATTTTAAATTAGTTAGCTTTCTCTGCATTGCAAGACAGAATAATCAAGAATTGGTAAGAAAAAAGTAATCTCTGTAAAATTACCGGGGGTGCATTATAAAGTGTTCGGTAACCGATCAAACTCACAATTTGGATTGAATGGCAAGTGATTTTTAAAATCTGGAACTCATTGTCAATTTTTTTTCTTCATTGTGTATTAATAAATTACTATGTTCATTTGCATGGAAGTGAAGAAAAATGCATGACATTTCATCTCAACACTAACACCTTTAACTGGCAACTCTGAATGTACTTTACAGCAGTGTAACAAAGTAAAGATCACTGATGTTTCATGAAATATTTGTTATAATTCTCAAGGAGTTAGGGAGTTTGTGCAAAAATGCAAATCACTTTGCGACTAAACACATTGTTTATTTCAGCTAATTTTAAGAAAATATGCTGAGAATCTCTCAAAAAAGGAAGCAATGATTTAGGTTTGCCTTCAAGCTCCTTATCTAATCCTGAACCAACAGCACATAGTTCAAAGAGCAACTAATTTGAGTAGCTCCAATTTACACATTTCCTAACAATGCTTAATTTAGTGGAATTTCTGTCCAATTATGGTAAATTGATGTAATGAAAGACAAAAGTTCAAAAAGATCATCCTTAATTTATATAGATGCCAAACTCTGCATTTTCTGAATGACGCCCAGGAACGTATTTTCAAAAACAAACAAACAATGCCAGAACCACTATTAGGTCATCTCTAGGCAGAAAGTGACTCAGAGCTTACATTACTCTCTCCCTGAAAGTATACAGTAGGCAGTGAAACTACTACCCTGAGTCTGTGCTATCAAATTCCTTAAGTTAGAAAGTTTTAAAACCTGTCTGTGTGGGAGTATTTCATTTACAGATAGAGATTTGGTTGTTTATACATTTTCATACTTGATTTTTAGGATGTAATAACTATGTTGTAAAATTCATGGTGGTTTTGAATACTGTTGGATAATTGTGCTAAAATGGTATATCCATTCCTCCTAGGAAACAGAAAATATACAAAGGTAGTGCTTTTCAAATCTGACATCTTTGAGTCATTGCAGTATCATATAAATGCAATAGGAAAAGTGTCATTCATGTTTATGATATTTTCTATAAATAAATTAGAATGTACTGGAGGCCTGATATAAAGTGGGATGCCTAAACTTCAGTAAGATCTTGTTTTCAATTCAAAATAAATTTTATTTTTTATTTTTTTATAATGTCCCTCAATTTCAGATAAGCAACCCCATAAGGTCCACTCTGTTTTTTTTTAAGAATTTATTTATTTTATTTGACAGATAGAGATCACAAGTAGGCAGAGAGGCAGGCAGAGAGAGAGGGAAGAGGAAGCAGGCTCCTTGCTAGGCAGAGAGCCCGATGCGGGGCTCGATCCCAGGACCCTGGGATCATGACCTGAGCCAAAGGCAGAGGCTTTAACCCACTGAGCCACCCAGGTGCCCCCAAAATAAATTTTAAATTGAATTATGCACCTCTAAGTTCAGAGACAATAAACATCAACCAACACAATTAATAAGTTCTATTTCTTAAAATTTCGGGAACATTGATAGTCTCATCTCCTGGAAGAACAACAGCTAAAATTTTTGGTCATGGATTCTTGCTAAAATATCACTTTCCCAAAGGAAATTAATGTTATAAATTTTTATTGATTGTTATTGATCATGAAGAATATAACAACCACGATAAAAAGAGTAGGAAAAACATGATATCTCATCTGTAAGAGCATGTGGAAAGTAGGAAATGATAATAAAAATAACTACCATTATTTCCTAAGTTAACATAATATAACAGAACAAAAATATTTCAAAACAATGTTTTCTTTTTTTCTCAAGATTTTATTTATTTTTTTGACAGAGAGAGATCACAAGTAGGCAGAGAGGCAGGCAGAAAGAGAGGAGGAAGCAGGCACCCTGCTGAGCAGAGAGCCCAATGTGGGACTCATTCCCAGGACTCTGAGATTATGACCTGAGCCGAAGGCAGTGGCTTAACCCACTGAGCCACCCAGGCGACCCCATAACAATATTTTCTAGGCTCATTCTGATAACTCTTTTCTACATTCAAATTTAAAGGTTGAGGCATGTGATATATATTACACAAAAAACATCCCAAGGAATTCGTTAAAAAAAAACTCTTAATAAAGTACAAATCCAAAGGAATTTCTTTTCTAATTTAATTAACAAATTATGAATCGACTTACCTATTTCATCACAGCGTATCAGGCACCAATAATATTTATTAATCGTCACACCTGATGCAATAGTTACCATCTTTCAGACATACTGATCACGAACAAGCAAATAAACAAGAGCACCATAGCTTAAGATCTACCTGCATAAATATAGGCTACTTCAGACAATCTCTTCACCACAACATAGAAATGAATAGAAATCATACATGCTCTGTATGGACATACAGATGAGATAGAAGGGGATGGATGTTAATATATGCAGAATCTTTATTAATTACATTGTAAACCATAATATGGAAAAACAGAATACAATTTTAGAAATACCCAGGTCACCATCATTGTTTTATTTTTATATGTGTAGATAAGGAGTTTAATAAACAATCCATGACTATTCAACTCCTTATATTTTGAAAATTTTAGTAAAAGTAACAAACCTAGCACCTAGAAAATTATACTTATCTGCAAAATACAGCTTTGCCAGCATGGTAGAGGAAAAGCAAAACAAAATAAGTAAGAAAAGTTTAACATTTCACAAGAGTTTTACTTTTATTTTTTATTTATTATTTTTTATTTTTCATTAATTATTTACTTCTATTTTCTACTTTATTTTAATGAAAATGTCATGACCATAACATAAGAGTAGAATTAAACCAACATGAGAAATTATTTTTTCATAAGTTAAAATATACTAGCTTGGTGATTAATTCAAAATTATATTACAAACTTCAGTGTTCTTGTAGTAAGTATCACTGCATAAACAAATGAGTCAGGAGTCATAAACTAATGATGATTCTAAATGTTATTTAGAGAGACATTCTGTTCTTAATATATTTCAAATATTCTACACAAGACAAAGTGGATCCAAGTAATCTGTAGGCAAAATAAGATTTTAGAGAAGTATATATTTCCAACAGTATTTATAAAATATTACCTTTATGTAAGGCATCATCCTGGACTTTGTGGAAAACACACAAAGGAGTAAGAAGTGGCCCTTCAAGAAACATATACAATATCAAGGTTTAACATGAAGCAGCATGTCTTCTCTAAGTAAAAAAAAAAAACATTGTACCAACTGACTTTACTGAAACTTTATATTTATTGCTCTCATTTTAGGTCATAGTGTCCTTCTGCATGCAGGCTGCTATAACGGACATGATATAGACTTAATAGCTTATAAAGAACAGGAATTTATTTCTCACAGTTCTAGAACGGAGAAGTTCAAGATTAAGGAATGGGCAGATCCAGGGAGAGCCCACTTCCTCATAGATGGCTATCTTCTCACTGTAAACGTACATGATGAATGAATCAAGAGAACTCACTGGGGTCTCCTTTAAAAGGACTGTAATCCCACTTATGACATAATCACCTCCCAAAGGCCCCTATGTTTTAATACTATCACTTCCAGAGTTAGATTCCATAATATGATTTTGGGAGACATAAACATTCACACCATAGTATATATAAACAAAAAAAGACACAAAAACAACAAACAAAAAAATTATTTTAACTACCTATTATTTTCAACTACATAAACTTTTAATTTGTTTCTATATAATATTAAATAACTCATTTGAGTGATTCACTTATATCCAATGCATCTGAGTGCAATTAAATTTGCTTACCCAGCATATCCAGAAGCATATTTCTTCAGACTATCCCATTCCCCACCTTACAGGATTTACCACAATTAGAAGACAGGGGATAGAGGATAGATAGATAGATGTATACATAAACACACTTGTACATACACATATGCATATTTTTTCCTGTTAATGATACTCATGCAAATAAAATTTAAGCTCAAGGAAACCTGTCTTGTGTGTTACTTAATATCCAGTTTTTAGTCAACATCCAAAAACAAATAATCCAATAAAAACATGGATAGAAGACATGAACAAGTGTTTCCCCAAAGAACACTTTCAAATGTTCAGTAGATACATGAAAAGATGGCCATCATCATGTATCATCAGGAAATTGCAAAGCAAAACTAGAAAGAGATACCACCTCACACCTGTCAGAATGGCTAAAATCAACACTACAAGAAACAAAAGGTGTTGGAGAGGATGTGAAAAAGTAACACTTGTGGGGGCTGCCTGGGTGGCTCAGTGGGTTAAGCCTCTGCCTTCAGCTCAGGTCATGATCTCAGGGTCCTGGGATCAAGTCCCACATCAGGCTCTCTGCCAGGCATGGAGCCTGCTCCCTCCTCTCTCTCTCTCTACTTGTGATCTCTCTCTGTCAAATGGATAAAATCTTAAAAAAAAAAAAAAGAAAAAGTAACAATTGTGAACTGTTGGTGGTGATTCAAACTGATACAGCCATATTTGAAAACAGTATGGAATTTTCATAAAATTTAAAAATAGAAGTCCTTTGTGATCCAACAATCCTGTTGGTGTGTATTTACCCAATGAATATAAGAAAACTTATTCAAAGGGATGCTAGCACCCCTATGTTTATAGCAGCATTATTTATAAAGCTAAGATATGGAAAGCGCCCAAGTATCCATCAATTGATGAATAAATAAAGAATAATTGGTATGTATATAAAATGGAATATTATTCTGCCATAAAAAAAGACTGAAATCTTGCCATTTGCAATAACATGGTTGGAACTAGACAGTATAATGCTAAAAGTGAAATAAGTCAGTCAGAGAAAGACAAATACCTTTACTCATATATGGAATAAAAGAAACAAAACAAACAAGCAAAGGGGAAATAATAAGACATAGAAAGAGAAACAAAGCAAGAAACAGACATTTTATTACAGAAAACAAACTGATGGTTACTTGAGGGGATCTGAAAGGAGTGATGGATTAAATAAGTGATGGGGTTAATTAGAGCACTTGTCATGATGAGCACTGAGTGCTATATGTTATATTGTACACATGAAACTAATACAACCATGTATGTTAACTAACTGGATTTCAAATGAAAATTTTTTTAAAATCCCAGTTTTTAGCTCACATTCTGGCTTACAAAAGGGATTTAGTCAGAAATTTGGAGATTAGTTAATGAACAAATAAGGGGTGAACAGGCAGTTGTTAGATAAAATTACTATCCTTTCTGGCATGATCTTATACCTTTTATCTAGAATTATTTTTAGCACTTTAGACACTTCCTATTTTATTTTGAGTCATTAAACAAAAATTTCCTCAAAGGACCTTAGACTCCATCCAATTTGAGCAACAGTGTGAGAGAGGAAATGGTGTCCAGGAGGAAAAAAAAAAAGATGAAACTACTTTTGCTTACTAGTGAATGCATAGTTCTTCCACAGAAGAAACTCTAAATGGTCAGGGCTCCAGCTTTATATGTTTTTGTCTTTTAGTTGAGACAAAAACAAACAAACAAACAAACAAACAAACAAAAAACACTAATGAGCTTACTCTTAAAAGGAGGTAAACAAGAAACTAGCAAAGATTGAGTGTTAGGTATTGTCCCCCTCCTTTTTTTTTTTTTAATTATGTTATGTTAGTTACCATACAATACATCATTAGTTTTTGAAGTAGTGTTCCATGATTCATTGTTTGTGTAAAACACCCAGTGCCCCATGCAATATGTGCCCTCCTTAATACCCATCACCAGGCTCACCCATCCCCACATCCTTCTCATCTTTAAAACCCTCAGTTTGTTTCTTGGAGTCCATAGATTTTCATGTTTTATTTCCCCCTCCAATCCCCCCACTTCATTTTTCCTTTCCTTCTCCTAATGTCCTCCATGCTATTCCTTAGGTTCCACAAATAAGTGAAACCATATGATGATTGACTTTCACTGCTTGACTTATTTCACTTAACATAATCTCCTCCAGTCCCATCCATGTTGATGCAAAAGTTGGGTATTCATCCTTTCTGATGGCTGAGTGATATTCCATTGTATCCATAGATCACATCTTCTTGATCCTTTTGTCTGTTGAAGGGGATCTTGGCTCTTTCAACAGAATGGCTATTGTGGACATTGCTGCTATGAACACTGGGGTGAATATGGCCCTTCTTTCCAGTAAAATAGAGCTAGCCTATGACCCAGCAATTGCACTACTGAGTATTGACCTCAAAGATACAGATGCAGTGAAAAGAATTAGGTATTGTTAAAGCACAAATGCAGGGGATAGAAGTTATGGTACAGAAGAGGGAAGGGCAACCATATGGCAGAGTAGAATAAAGTAGCTCAGGAAGAAATTAGTCATATCCAGATATTGTAAGGCATGTGGGGTTGGCAGGGAGAGCATGAGAAATCATGAGAGAAGAGAGAGAAAATGGACCAGGCAGGAGAGGTTTATAACATTTTAACATCTAAGGTAAGCATATGCAAAGCAGAATAGGGAAAGAAATAAAAGTTTTTATAAGACTCAATACATAAGGAATAACGTGGAGGACACTGGGAGATGGAGAGAAGTGTGCTGGGGGAAATCGGAGGGAGAGACAAACCATGAGAGACTGTGGACTCTGAGAAACAAACTGAGGGTTTTGAAGAGGAGGGTGGCAGGTGGTTGGGTGAGCCCAGTGGTGGGTATTAAGGAGGGAATTTTTTACATGAAGCACTGGGTGTGGTGCATAAACAATGAATTTTGGATCCCTGAAAATAAACTAAAACAAAAAAAAGACTGACTACAGACATGGACCACAGTGTAACACAGATATGGAACTCACTGTAATACCAGCCACTTCCCACCGACACACACAGACTATGATAATAATAAATAATAATGCAATTAAGAAAATTGCCTGCCAAATAATTTTTCCTCTTTTTTATTTTTATGATTATTATTTTTATTTTATTTTTAAAGTTTTTATTTAAATTGTAGTTAGTTAAAATAAGGTTAATATTAGTTTCAGGTGTACAATATAGTGATCAACACTGCCATACAATGGCTTAAATAAAAAAATGAAAAAAATTTTTTTTAAAGATTTTATTTTTAAATAAAAACTCTACACCCAAGGTGGATTTCAAACATACAACCCCAAGATAAAGATTTACATATTTTACTGACTGTTCCAGCCAGGCACCCCAACAAATAAAAATTTTATAAAATTGTTGAGTTTGTGGGAGTCTCATTTGCTTAGTCAGTTAAGTGTCTGCCTTTGTCTCAGATCATGATCTCAAGAGTCCTGGCATCGAGCTCCATATTGCTCTCTCTCTCTCTCTCTCTGGCTTTTGCTCTTAAATAAATAAATAAAATATTTTTAAAAAAATTGTTGAATTTGTTTAACTAGTTTTAAACTAGTAGACAGAGATGAAGATAAAGTATGATGTCATGGGACGGAAAAATACAACTTACACGTTTTAAAAATAAAATGTGTAATGCAGGGGCGCCTGGGTGGCACAGTGGTTAAGCCCCTGCCTTCGGCTCAGGTCATGATCTCAGGGTCCTGGGATCCAGTCCCGCATAGGGCTCTCTGCTCAGCAGGGAGCCTGCTTCCTCCTCTCTCTCTTCCTGCCTCTCTGCCTACTTGTGATTTCTCTCTGTCAAATAAATAAAATAAAATATAAAAAAAATGTGTAATGAGAGTTACCTCACTTATTTTATCACCACACTGGGACTTTCCCTACTGAGTTGTTGTAATGTAAGGACCTATTTTATATTTTTATATTTTAGCAAGAGGCTTTCATTGAGATTAACCCTTAAACTGTCCTTGTTCCCCTTCCCCCAGGAAATTCACTTAAAAACAAGTCCTAGAAATCAGCTCCAGGTAACAAAGCCCATATACAAGGGTGGGTCAGGCCAGGTGGAGACATCAATCAGCGGGAGGGGGGGCGGGTTTGCATATTGTCTCCCTAGATACTAAGGAGTATGCCCCACTCCTCTGCCCTTTGGGAACCTTTTTGGCACTAATCCTAATCAAGGTGTAATAGGCTGGGTCAAATGTCTATACTAGGGTAAATTGAACCTCAATTGGTCACCTAGCCTCACTGTGGAGTTTCCTGTGTGTGTTAAAATCTCATTGGTCACCTGTGCGTGGCCAGGCCTGACTGCATGGCCTTTGCCCTTAAAAGCTAGACTGTGAAACAGCGAAGGGTTGCCTTCTCTCATAAGAGGTGTGGCCCCAAACGTTCGGTTAGATTCTTGATGCTTGGCATGAAATAAAGCTTTGCTTGACCTTTGCTTTACATCAGTCTTGCTCCTTTAATCATAGACCCATTATTGGGGCATAACAGTATTAATCTTAAAGTTATAAGTCCACAATGCATCCATCATCCATTCTACCCCTTAACATTCCTATTTGGACAGACCCATGATCTAGAACAAGCCTTATTTTATAGTGCCTTGTAGGAGATTTTTGCTGCTGCCTAAATTGCCTACTTTCCTCTCACCATTACCACGGAAATTGGGTCCACTGAAACAAAGGGGTAGTGTAAGAAATTAAGACTTCCATAAATCTCTTTAAATAATAAAGTATAAGATAGTGATACCTTTTTTTCTGCCACATAACCAATTCTTGCAAGAATAAAGTCATATAAGAGAATTTACAACACATGCTAGCATTATCCTACTGGACCCAGACCATTTGTATGTTTCTCTGTCTCTGAGAAATGTAGTTATTTACATGACTGAAACCTAAAAATTGTTTGATATGACTAGTAATATCACCTACATTATTTTAAAGCCTGTTTAAGGCTTCTGTAATACATAGGCTTTGTAAACACTTATTAAGCATCTTGTATATATCAAACACTTTAAAAATCTCTGCTTTAAAAAAAAAACTCTACCTCAATGGAACTTTGAGTCTGAAAAAGATACAGGCAATATACAAGGCAACAGATAGAATAATTACATATTTGATTATATACTCTGAGGATGTCACCTTAAATTGATATGAAAACGATCAGAAGGATCTGGATTTCTTGTCAAAATATTTTGCCTTAAAAAGAAATTGATATTTAGGGAAAGTTGTTACTGAAAGAGGTCCTGTGTCAACCAAAAATGTTCAACCATGATCTCGCTAAATTTTCCAGTTGTGATCATTGCTTTGTTTAGCTGTCTTCTATTAAGACTGAATTTAGTAATTCAGTCTCAGATTTCAGTAAGTCTTTTTTTTAAAGATTTTATTTATTTATTAGAGAGAGAGAGGGAGGGGCAGAGGGAGAGGAAGAACCAGACTCCTTGCTGAGCAGGCAGCTGATGCAGGACTGGATCCTAGTACCCTGGCATCATGACCTAAGCTGAAGGAAGACACTTAACCAACTGAGCCACCCAGGCACTCTAGACTGTAAACTTCTTAAAGGTAAAAAAGTTTATTCTTCTAGTAGTTCCACAGACATTTCTAACATCCATAAGAAAGCATGTACTGATGTAAAATGCCAGCAAATCAAATTATTTAAAAAAGAAAGAAAGAAAAGATATATCTGGATAAAGAGAAAAACAGAAAATCTAATAATACATTGAATTATTAGAGCAAAGAGTGGAGGAAGAGAAAATAAATATGAAATAGAGATTTTCACTAAAAAAAATTGAATAAGGCAGGAGATTTAGAAAATTATTATGACAGACTTGAGAAAAAAATAAAATAGGAATTTTTAGAAAATAGCAATGAATGAAAAGGTAAATTGTTCCTACCTTTATAATATTAGCTGTTTGTTGTTGTTGTTGTTGTTGCTAATTTACCTATTTAAGCTAATAAACAAAGAAAGGTTTCATTTAGGAATAAGGTTTCTATGTATATATATATTTTTTTTTCCCCATTTAGGGATAAGGTGTATAATTATATATATATATATATATATATATATATATATATATATATATTAATTTTAATTGTTAGAAAATGTGTCACATAAAGTGTTGAAACTTTAAGATACAGATGCAACATGTAACAAACTGCATTGTTTGAACGTCTAATTTTTAAGTGCTGTTAGAGGAAACTTGGTGGAAATGTTCTTATGTGATTGTGTTTCTGGAACTAAGTATATTTATTAATAAGGAATAGTCTAAAACTATGAAATGACCAGGAGTGGACAATTTCCCTAATCCTATCAGCTCTTTGCAGCTCTTTTAATAGCCCCCTTCAGGAATATCAGCTTTATTTATCTAATTAAATTTTATATTAATGTGCTTTTGACTTTTGGCCTGTCTCTTCCTTCTGTTCTTTTTTTTCCCCTAAATTACATGTTTCTGTTTAACAGCTACTATCAATTCTTTGATATGAATACTCAACATCAATTTACTAACTCCAGAGATGAAGGAGCATCAATATTTAGAAGCGAAGAATACAAAGCCTTGGGCATCTGGATGGCTCAGTCACTTAAGCATCTGCCTTCGACTCAGGTGGTGATCCCAGGGTCGTGGGATGGAACCCCAGGTTGAACTTTCTGCTCAGCTGGGAGCCTACTTCTCCCTCTCCTTCTGCCTGCAGCTCCCTTTGCTTGCGTTCTCCCTCTCTTTGTTAACTAAATAAAATATAATAAAATAATGTAAATAATACATTTATTTATTTATTAAAATGCAATTATTACACAATACATAATGTATTGCATAATTATAATAATGATTAAATAATTTATTAAATATTTATATTAAATATATCAATTTAATTAAATAAATAGTTTTAGAATTTAAAATATTTCAAATTTAGATTATTAAATATTAAATCATTAATTTAATAAATAAATATCTAAACATAATTAAATAAATTAATTTATTTATTAAAATGAATAAAATAGTGTTGTCATTATCTGAGCATGTAATTTTAAATAGTCTAAAAAAAAACCATGTAGGGGCACCTGGGTGGCTCAGTGGGTTAAGCCACTGCCTTCGGCTCAGGTCATGATCTCAGGGTCTTGGGATCGAGTCCCGCTTCGGGCTCTCTGCTCAGCAGGGAGCCTGCTTCCCTTCCTCTCTCTCTGCCTGCCTCTCCATATACTTGTGATTTCTCTCTGTCAAATAAATAAATAAAATCTTTAAAAAAAAATAAATAAAAATAAAAAAAAATAAAAAAAACCATGTAATAAAGTCTAAATACATTGAGTTTAGATATTTATACAAGTTAACCCAGACACTCAACCCACAGACAGTTTCAAAACTTTTGTTTAATAGAAAAGGGATTATGCACCAAGTTACTTAAATGAGCATAGGTTGAAATCGTTTACTTAGAGTAAATATTTTAAATAGTTATATTTTAACTAAATCTATCATCAATCATAAATCTATTACACGAAGGTTACAGGCAATTTAAAAGCAAGAGCACTCTCTTCAGGGTTTTAAATAATCCCTGTCTGTCTTGGCACATGAGAATGCAAAGATAGGAAATGGTTTGTAAAAGATCATATAATAGCTTTTACTAATTCTATTTATTTGACAGACAGAGATCACAAGTAGGCAGAGAGGCAGGCACAGAGAAAGATGGGGAAGCAGGCTCCCCGTCAAGCAGAGAGTCTGATGAAGGGCTTGATCCCAGGACCCTGAGATCATGACCTGAGCCCAAGGCAGAGGCTTAACAAACTGAGCCACCCAGACGCCCCCAGATGAAATACATTTCTGACTTAGAAACTTCAGATAGAATTATTTTGTCCATGATGACAACTAAAGAAAATGTGTCATCCCTAAACCTAACCTTAACCCCTACCAATGCTGAAACCTAAGCTGACCTTAAAGCCCAAACTAGAACCCTGAATCCCAAACCTGGAATGGAACCCAAAGCCTGTACCTGAGCCCTGGATCCAAGCCCTGAACCACAAACCCAAACCCTAAACCAGACCTCCAAGTCATGGAACCTGAACCCAAATCTCAGCATGAAGTCAAACCCCAAATTTGAACTTGAACTTTATCCCATAAGCCCTGAGTCTTAAAGCCTAAATCATAAACTTAAATCCCTAAACTATAACTCTGTTCCCTTGTCCTTCACTCTAAATCCTCACCCTAACACTAAACCCAAAGCCTGATCTAGAACTCTGACTCAAACCTGAACCTGAACCCAAATTCAAACCCTTCACCACACTTTGCTTATGCACTTGCCATTGATGGATATTTGCAGTTTCTACCTCTTGATTCTTGTGAACATTGTTTGGGTCGGGGGCTAGGGTTAGGGTCTTGTTTTAGGGTAGGGTCCAGGCTTAAGACCAAGTTGAGGTCAGAGTGTGGGTCTGCATCAGGGCCATGTTCAGTGACACTGTTTGGGTCAAGGACTTTTGTAATTCCACATTGTTTCCAATTCATTGTTCCTTAGCTATTTGGGGGGAAGTTGGGGGGTATTGGGCTCCATGCAGCTTGAATTTCCAGAATGAAATGGCTTCAGCTGGATCCCAGGAGGGAGCAAGACCTTCCACTGAAGGGTGAGCTCCCACAGTCCTGCACTGCCTTCCACCGCCTGCAGAGGGCGCCAGACCCCAGCTCCCGCCCTGAGCCCAGGCTGCACAGCCATAGCTGGGACCAGAGCCCCGCCTCTTCAGGACCCACTGTGGAGACTTCTGGAGAATGTGGGGCGCCTCCCACCCTGACAGGACAAGCTGAGGAGGGTGTGGCTCTGCATCGACACTGACCGGACCCGTTGTGGAGGACGCGCCCACACTGGCAGCAGTCCAACCTCCTAAGGACCAGATGCTGGAGGAGCTGAGGAGAAGCCGGCTGAGTGGACTGTCAAGGGGTTCGTGGTCTCAGGACCCCACAGAGGAAGGGCGCCCTGTGTAGACACTGGGGCTTCCGTCGTTTTGTGTGAGGAGACGTGGCCTCCTGCTGTGCTGTGCCCGGGGCTGTGGGGTCCCCCCTTTCTGGGCTCGGGTGCTCCTCGGTCCTCGTCTGTGTTTGTGTGCTCGCGGATTCGGTTCCTGGGGCTCCTCAGATGGTCTGCAGTCAGGGAGCGTCTGCCTTCTTCGGTGCTTGTGCTCTCCCCACCTCAGCCCTGCGGGTTCCTTCCCGTGTCCACACCCACTCCAGGCTTGCGCCGAGTCCGGAAATTCGGGAGCCAGAGTGAGGACTCTGTAGACGGTTTTGGGGAGAGTAGGTATTTTCCCAGTGTGGGTTCTACCCTGAGCACAGTCCCTCCCCATCTCCGTGTGTACCCCTCCCTGTCTGTCGTCATTGTTGCAGGGCTGTCAGATGACAGGTCTGTCACCTTCTTGGTTCCTGGGTATCTTGCTGTCTTGGATGCAGGTGTAAATGAGATCGTTCTCCATAGTCTCTTTCTGATGGTTCCTTCAGAGCACGTAGGAGTGCCACTAATTTCTGCATATTGATTTTGTTCCTTGCAAGTTCTTGAATTTATTAGTTCGATTGGCCTTAAACTCAATCTGCCAGTTATTTGACCAGCAGCATGGGTTTAATTGGGAAGAGAAGAGAATGGCAGTCTGGGCTGAGCAAGCTAAGGTCCCATCACAGGCAAGTGCGAGAAACAAAGGAGAGGAACATTATTTCATGGAGGAGGAAGAAGTTGGGAAGGGTGCTTGAAGGAAAGTCCCTTGGAGAAAGGCAGGGTGATGGAGAATTCTCACCAGCTGCACTGAAAAGCTCCTACAAAAAGTCAGGAGATGAACCTCCAGATTCCCTTTTGGGGCCTGGAATTGGTGAGTCTCTCCTGTGGGGGATAGCAATGTGGGGTCTGTAATGGGCACTGAGCACCAGGTGCCCCATTCCAGCCTCCCCTTCTGGCTTCCCCAGTCCACTTTACTGGGGCTTCCCTTCCTGCTTTAGACAGTTCTAACCAGCTTGTGGTGGAACGTTGTGGAAAAACTGAAATTCCAAATCCACTGCTTCTACTGCACCTGAGATACAGGGGCCCATGATTTAATCCTCCCACGAGTCTCTTGCTAACATGTGTTCTCTCCATGTTGGGTGACCTGGATTTGGGAGGGCTTGGCCTCCATCCCAAAGTCTGATGTCTCTCTGCTTCCGTGTCGTCGTGCTAACATGGATGTTTGGAGGAGTCATTTCCTCTGCGGAGATTTCAAAGTGCAGTCAGCTTGTTATAGCATCACAAATACGTGCTGTCTCCACACTCAGATTCCCCAGCCGTCATTTCTTTACCATGTTTGCCACTTCACACGGGATGCTTCAGTGTGTTGATCCCACACCAGGACAATGTCCTGCAGAACCACCACATAACCTGAAATGAGGACATCATTACAGAACCCATCCAAGGGTTAGTGTTAGGAACCAGGGACATGGCAGGACTGATCTGAAGACCCCATGGAGAGCTGTCTCGGTGGCTGAGTTGACAGTGGAGGTGAGGGTGAGTGTCTGGCTCTGGCTTTGTGTCCAGAAGTCAGCTCTGTGTGGGTGTGTCCTCAACTAGGCATGCAGATTTCTGCTCCTCTGAATCCTTTCCGGAGTTCCAAATGGCACAGTTTCCTTCTGGGCAGCAGGCTGAGTCCTCTGGGATTGCCCATGTGTCCCCAAATTGTAGGGCACCTACTGCAAGGCCTTTGGGGTCAGAATCCTGAGAACCAAACCAAACCAAAGGTTATGGTTAGGGCCCACCACATGGCAGGCCCGATCTGCCAGCACTCTGTCCATCTTTCTGGGGGAGGGGGCGGTCGAGGGATTTGTTCAGGGTGAGTGTCAAGCTCCAGGTTTGCATCCAGTGGCCTGCTGAATATGGGGGTGTCCAGAGGTAGGAATGCAGATTTCAGTTCCTCTGAATCCTTTCTGGAGCTACAAATGGCATGGTTCCTTTCAGGGTGGCAGGGTGAGTCCTATGGTGTTCCTCACTGTCCCCAATCTCTGAGGCTTTGGAGCCAGGCCGTCGGGGACAGACCTCTCAGGACAGAATCTAGGCTTAAGAGTTTGTGCCTATGGGCATGGCTGCACTGATCTGAAAGCACTGTGGTGAGGATCACAGGGGTCTGAGTTGAGAGCATGGTTCAGGATCAGTATCAAGGTCTGGGTTTGTGTCCAGGGGACCGCTGAATGTGGGGGTGGTCTCAGATGTCCAAGACGATTTCCCCTACTCTGAACCCTTTCCAGCATTCCAAATAGCCTGGTTTCCTTCTGGGTGGCAAGCTGAAATCTCTGGGATTTCTCAGGTCTTGCCCTTGCCCTTGCAAGGGCAAGATACTTTTTACAGTAAAAGAATTCACCAGATGAGCTGAACAGCAAAAAAGACACAGCTCAAGAGTTAATCAGTGAACAGGAATATCATGCCAAAAACTTCTTTGATAACACACTACAGAGCAAGGGAAGATAGGAGAGAAAGCTGAGATATAAAGGACAAACCCTCCAACTTTCCAACATCATTCCCTACTTGTTTATTTCCATTGCTGTCAGCTTCTTCCCAGTCAAAAATAAGTCACCTGAGCCAGCCTCTTTTCTTCCTGAGATTGGGGCACTGCAAAGCCCACCAGAGGGGCCAAGGGCACCCCTGTACCTGCTGAGCTGAGCCCATTTGTACCTCAACCGTGAGAAGGTACCAGCCTGTCCCCCTGGTGCTCCATGGTCTGTGGCAGTCCTTCCTTCTGGACCCTGCTTTGCTGCTCTTTTTTCGCTAACCCTGGTCTCAAACTAGGGATTGCTCCTGGAAGAGGAACTCAGGGAGATGAGGCTCAGGAGGGTCTCCCTGCCTGGAATCTCCGTGTGAGGAGTGCGCAGCCAACAGATTTTGCCCAGGGACTTGCAAAATGCAGAGAGGCAGATTTCTTTTCTCTCTTTCTCTCTCTCTCTAGCCTCATACAAACCAGGAGTTCTTAGAACTTTCTTCAGTGACTTCTAGGTGTAGCTTGGCCACTTTTTCACAGAAAGGCCACTTGAGCATGATGAAACACACGTATAAGCAATTACTTTTAAAAAAATAAAAAGAATAAGCCAATGCACACAGACCTTTGACAGCAGCACAGGACGCTCAAGGGACCAGAGTCCCTACCTTGGGCAATAGTGGTAGAGGCCGGGTTCTGCCATGCAGGTATCTAGACCTTTGGCAGTTTCCACGATTGCAAATCCAGACATGCAGAATCCTGAGGCACAACCTACTAACTGCAAAAGAGCAAAAAATCATCAGGATTCAGAGAGTGGAAATCCATTTGTACTGGAAAAGAAAGAAGTAGGCTTGCTGTGAATCCAGCAGGGAGGACAGGCATAGATAAAGGCTGGTGTATGGGTCACGGAAACTATTATTTCTCAAGGGTCCTGCTGTCTCTGTAAAATGCTATGAGGACTGTCTCTTGGGGACCTCCTGCTTTCCTACCAGTGACACCCCCTGATTCTGCTTTGCTAGTCCCATGGATTCCTGGGGATACCCAGTTGATAAGCTATGCTGTCCTCATGACAACACTTGCTAATGGACTGAATGTTTGTGTCTTGTCCCAATTCAGATGTTGAAGCCCTGACCCTCAAGGAGTGCCATCAGGAGGTATGGGCTTTGAGAGGTGGTGAGGTCATGAGATTGGAACACTTGTGAATGAGATAAAAGCACTTCTGAGAAACGACCTGAGAGATTGTTCTGCCAGCTGTCATCCATGCAAGTCTACAACAGAAATATGGGCATTTATAGATAATGAAGCAGTCTCTTGCTAGATATCAGATCTCCCAGGATCTTGCTTTTGGACTTCTCAGTCTCTAGAACTGCAAGGAATAGTACATGTTTTGCTGTTTCAGCCACCCAGTCTGTCATCATTTGTTGCAGCAACTTGAACTGAATAAAGCAGAGCCCAAGTCCTGGTTAATCCCTGCTTCTACTCATTTCCCCTCAGAAAGAGCTTCTAATCCAGAACTGACCTCTGCTTTCCATACACGTGCTTCAGACTCCTTCTGTGAGAGCCCAGACTTTGTAGAAGACTCCTCCCTCATGGCAACCAGCATTCTGTGACTCCTGAGGACTGTCCTCCCTGACTGTATTGAGTCAATCAAACTGATTTTGATTCTGGAGTCCCAGGATCAAGGACTGCATCAGGCTCCCAGCTTCATGGGGAGTCCGCTTCTCCCTCTGACCTTCTCCCCTCTCATGCTCTCTCTCTCACTCTCTCTCTCTCTCTCAAATAAATAAATAAAAATCTTTTAAAAATCTGATTTTAACAGACCATAAGCTTGTTCTTGCTGGTCTTTGGAAGATTAGGCATTAGCCCTTCGGAGAAAGTTCTGAATGGCTGCTTCATGAAGGGGTGAACTGTGTCCCCAAAGTCTCTTTTTGCTGCCTTCTAATCACAGATGCTGAGACAAATCCTCCCAGGTGCTGGTTTTTCAAAGCACTTAATGCTTTGGCTTTGAAGTTCCTCACCTGACAGTTCTGCTTTAATCAGTTTGTGACAAAACAGCCAATTGGTGGTGGATGCAAAGTGCACTGATAAAGTTAAATGCCTAGAAGTAAAATGGCTATTTGTGTAACTGCAACATATTTTGCATTTAAAAAAATTTTCAAACTATTTTCCAAAGTGGTTGTATCATGATATATGCCAACAACAGTTTAGATTTTTTGTTGCTTCTCAATCTAGCTCAGACCAAGTACAATTAGCCTTTATAATTTTAGCCATTCTAATAGATACGTAAGCATGTCTCATTATGATTTTAATTTGTATTTCTTTAATGTCTAAATGTTGAGAAATTTGTCATGTGCCTCTAAGCCATCCATATACTTTTGGTGACATGTCTCTTCCATTATTTCCTTCACATGTAAAATTGGATACTCTGTTTGGTTATTAGTAAGGTTTTTTATTTTTATTCATTTTTTAATAATCAGAGTAGATATCCATTATCAGATATGTAATTTGGAAATCGCTTGTCCATCTTTACAGTTTCTCAATGGAGCTTTGATAGCTGTGTCTTTCAAGAAATATGCTACTTCTTTCCTGGTACACGGAGGTATGACTACAACATTATCAATGTTGACCTTTGCAAAGAAAATCATGGCTTAAGATATATGTAGTCTGCAGTTGTTGGGAGTGTTCACCATCCTTGCCTCTAACTCATCTCTCACTGCCCACACATTCAGATATGGGGGAATATTGATTGACAAAATATTAATTGCCAAATAACACTAGTTGGAGAATAAGAAAAATGCAGGCACCTGATTATATAATATTACATAAATAAAATATGTTTTTATAAGTGCTATTAGAAGTAAATTCCTCAATACTTGAATCACACAGAATGATGGAATCCTAGATTTTTTTTTCTTGTATTTACTAAGAAAATGATCATGCCTCAAGTATATTAAAATGGAATAGGGAAAATTAAAAATTGTTTTAAGATGATTTGCGTGTGTTGTGCATATATGAGAGAGAAAATGAGAGAGAAAGATAAAGAGAAAGAAAAAGGGAAAGACAGAGAGGTGGCTGCAGTGAATTGATGAGTTGGAGGAGAGATTTTAAAGTTTTGTCTTTTGCTTTCTATATTTCTTTTTCCTTAGGTTCAAGAGAACAATCAGTAATATCTCAGAAGCCTGCTGGTAACATCAGCAGAAAGAATTAGAGGTTCCCAGAAAATTTAAGATGACATATAGTTTTCCTGACATAAGAAAATCATTTTTTGTCCCCAGCTATTTTCAATGATCTATACCCCACCTGTGTACTCTCCCAAGCACACTTCTTCCAAAACTTCCTGGGAGGTTCTTAAAAAGAAATGCAAAAACCTCACTCCTTAAGGATTTTGAGGGAACAAGGCAATGGGAAAACTAACAGTCACCACCAGACCAGGAAATAGCCTAAGCTATTGAGACAATAAATCAGTGGTAAAACTCCTAGTGCTATTTCAAAAGCAATCAAGGCCTTTCATTCCTTGTCCCAGAAAATGAGCCCAAGACCCCATCTAGTTTATATCTGCTCTTGAAGCCTGCAGAGTCCCTTTCCCTTGTCCAACAGTTACCTCTGCTTTATTCTAACGTTGACGTTTCTGCCCTCGGTGGAATACAAGCTTCATTCAGGTGAACATGCAATACATATTGCACAAATACATATGTGGATGTGCATGCATCCACAACCTTATGACCAACCATACACGGGATAATAAAACTCTCCCTTCTGAGTATTCATCTTAAATACTAAATAAAAATCTCTCTCCTGTTCAAACAGTCAAGGCTTTGGAACTTATTCCCTGTGATCTCCTTGTATGTTGTAAACAAAGATTCCTTTGTTTGACAACTCCACCTGTTTCTGTGATTTACCAAAGACTGACCTCAGTTAGTTCAGTTGCTGTAATGGCTTTCACTACTCTGATTCTACCTCTGCAAGTCTCCAAATTTAACTATTTTTTCTCCCAATTCCGCATGTTCTTGGCTTTAAACTGCAACTCTGAAGAGAAGATTTGCTTGTTTAAAAAAAAAATCAAGAAAAGGGATTTGTAGTCAACATTGTTACTTTGAACTTCCTGCCCTAAGGGGCTCTCCTGTTCTTTCTCTTTGACTTCCTGGACTAAAACGACAGAAATTTGGCAATACATCACTCCCCAATCCAGATTACTGCCAGAACAGTTTATACTCTTAGAAAAATATTAGTTTAAAAGATCACATAATTAAATACTTAAGCATGTAGTGTAATATAGTGGTTTACAAGAAATATATTTTGGTCATCTGAATATTTGGTTTTCAACCATGGCTACTGACTCACAGCTCCTAAAACTCTTGGGATTTCCTGTGATAAGGGTGAGAGAGGTGTGTTTTGTTATGTTAATGATGTGACCTTCAGACCTCACTCAAGGCAAGGGCTGTTTGCCTGAAGGACCAACCACTTGGTGAAAGCCTTCACAACTTTTTGCCCAACGTGCCTCCCCTTCCTCCCAATACAGGATTATCTGGGGAGGGAAGAGGATCTGGAGATTAGATCAGCAAATGACAATGATTTAGTCAGTCATGACTATGTCATGAAGCCTCCACAGAAAACCTGAAAGGACTGGGTTCAGAAAGCTTTTAGTTTGTTAAATGTATGAAAAGGCAGGAAGAGTGGCAGTCTTACAGAAGGTAATAGAAGCTCTGTGCCCATTCTCCATACCTTGCCCTGTGCACTTCTTTATCTATCTATTGATTTAAATCTTCTATTATATCTTTTAATAAGCTGGCAAACATAAAGTAAGTATTTTTCTGAGTTTTGTGAGTCCCTGTAGCAAATTAAAAGAACGTAAGAAGTAGGCCACTGGGACCTCCAACCTGTAGTTGCTCAGTCACAAGCACAGGTAATAACCTGGGGCCTACAGTGAGACTGGCATCTGAGGTGGGGTTGGAGATAGTCTTGGAGGACTGATCCCTTAACTGATGAAATCTTACACTATGTTCAGGTAGATAGTGTCAGAATTTAGTTGAATTCTTGGAGATCCTGCTGTTGTCTGAAAATTATTTGGCATTGTTGGTATGATGTCCTAAAGCCCAAAAAGATATAGCTACCTCAAAATA
This sequence comes from Mustela nivalis, assembly GCF_964662115.1. Classification (NCBI taxonomy): domain Eukaryota; kingdom Metazoa; phylum Chordata; class Mammalia; order Carnivora; family Mustelidae; genus Mustela; species Mustela nivalis. Next base: position 76,956,749 of record NC_139040.1, read on the forward strand.
AGAATACGGTTGACAGCTTATATATAATAAGTGAGTATTTCAGGGATTTAAAATATACCCAATAAATAATGTAAGGAAATAAGGAAAGATTTTGAAATAAAAACAAGAATAAGAACCTAGTGGTACTAATAGATTAAATATATGTAATCTAGTTGAATTAAGAATACAATGGATAGAATACGTAATGGATTCAATAGAGATAAGAAGTCACTTAAGGATATAGTCATCTGGATACCAGCAAAGCATTAAAATTATCAATATAAAAGAGGTGTAAGATGTAGGTGATGTGTGTGGAACAAAAGCTAGAGAAGAAATTAGATTTCCTTACTACTCATAGCCTGTTGACAAGTCCTTGAAGCTCCTCTGGGGACTCAGCTGCTTCCATGTGGACACATCCACTCAGGGCAAAAAGCATTCTTAGTCCACCCCCCAGGATACTGAAAATCTACTTTCACATGTAAAAATTACTTTGGAAACTTCTTTATCTCTACTCCCCACCCCTGCCCTCAAGATATACATTGGCAATCATCTCCCAAGCATATACCCACTGATATACATCAGAAGAGTCTCTTCCCTGAGTTTTTACTAAATAGTAATAAATGACCTTTCCCTAACAATAGCTAGCCCCCTCAAGGTCCTGGAAACCTTGTTTATAAAATACCTTGGAGGCTTGTGCTATCCCTAACCTCCTCCCAAATTGAAAGTATATAATCAGCCACTCTTCATGATCCTCTCTCTCTACTCCAAATAAATAAATAAATATTTTTAAATAAAATAAAATAAATGACTTTTTTTTAAATGAAAGAAGAAAAAGGAAAGAAATATTTGAATATTAATGTACATCTATTTCTCAAGCATAAAATAGTCAAGACACTGGATTAAAACTTACATACAAGAAAAGAAAGAAAATATTCATAACTATAGTTGACTCTATGAATCCCAAACTAGGGCATACATACCAAAGACACATAAAAAAAATCACAAGTGTTAGAGAGAAAAAAAATAATTCATTAATAAAGAAACAAGAATCAGACTGACAGAAATTTTTTAAATAACATCAGATATAAAAAAGAATGAAGTAATAGCTTTATTATCTTGAAAAAAAAATCGCAAATGGAAACATTTAGATCCTTATAAAATGTCATTGGCATAGGAAGGCATAATAAAAAAAATATTTTCAGGAATACAGACCACAGATAATTTGCCTTAATTTGTGTAGGCAGCACTTAAATACTAATATCATTTTAACAGTTAAAATATACTCTATGACCTTTGAGGTTGGGGAAAAGAGGATGACCAAGTCATCTTGAAATAATTCAGTTTTATGAAAAAAGTAAAAAGATCAAAAAAAAGACTTGTAGAAAAGAGAGATAAAACATATGCATAATAAAAATAAATAAATAAATAAACAGCTGGAGTGCCTGGGTGACTTAGTTGGTTCAAGTGTCTGCCTTCAGCTCAGGTGATGATCCCAGGGTCCTGGTATTGGGCCCTGCATCAGGCTCCCTGCTCAGTGGAGAGTCTGCTTCTCCCTCCCATTGAGAAAAAAAATTTGACTTATTTATTTGAGAGAGATAATCTTTAAATTTTACTTATTTATTTGAGAGAGAGTGAGAAAAGAAAAACATGCACACAGCAGAGGGAATAACAGAGGGAGAGGGAGAAGCACGCCACTGAGCAGGGAACCCCCTGCGGGGCTCTATCCCAGGACCCGGGTATTATGACCTGAGCTATAGGTAGACACTTAACTCAGGTACCGCAATAAATACAATCTTTTAAAAAAAAATTAATAATAAAAATAAATAATATTTCAGATAGTATGATTTTTTTACTGTAAGACTTGGTATAAAAACAGGATGACATACTTGTCTAATTATAGCAAAAGACTTTGATAAGTTTAGATGCAGTAGTACATAAAAAATTTAACTTCTTTCATTAACTGATAATTTAATTAGATTAAATTAAGAGACATCAAAATTTAGAGAATCTAATAGTCCTGATCTATTAATAAATGTAGCCATCCTGACCCCAAAACAAGAGTCTTCAGTAAGTATATAAGCATAAGTTGAACATTTACACAAACAGGCCATTATTTAGGCCAGAAGTATATGCCAATAAATTCCTAGAGTTAAATATCAGGCTATATTTTACAAGAATAAGGCGATAAAATTAGAAAACAATGACCAAAATATTAAATTCATATAATTGGAAGTTAACTTCATACCTAAAAAGAAATAATACAGCTAATTCAGAAATTTTTAGAATTACAGTACTTTGGTAATATCAACTCTCAAAATGAGTGACGGACAGGTGGGGCTAGCAAGAGACTCGTGGGAGGATTAAATCATGGGCCCCTGTATCTCAGGTGCAGTAGAAGCAGTGGATTTGGAATTTCAGTTTTTCCACAACGTTCCACCACAAGCTGGTTAGAACTGTGCAAAAGCAGGAAGGGAAGCCCCAGTAAAGTGGACTGGGGATGCCAGAAGGGGAGGCTGGAAGGGGGTGCCTGGTGCTCAGTGCCCATTACAGACATTTACACCTGCATCCAAGATAGCAAGATACCCGGGAGGCCCCTGAACCAAGAAAGTGACAGCCCTGCAACAATAATGACAGACAGGGAGGGGTACACACGGAGATGGGGAGGCACTGTGCTCAGGGAAGTACCCACACTGGGAAAATACCTACTCTCCCCAAAACCGGCTACAGAGTCCTCACTCTGGCTCCAGAATTTCCGGACTCAGCACAAGCCTGGAGTGGGTGTGGACACAGGAAGGACCCCGCAGGGCTGAGTTGGGGAGAGCACAAGCACTGAAGCAGGCGGACGCTCCCTGACTGCAGACCATCTGAGGAGCCCCAGGAACGGAATCCGCGAGCACACAAACACAGACGAGGACCGAGGAGCACCCGAGCCCAGAAAGGGGGGACCCCACAGCCCCGCGCACAGCACAGCAGGAGGCCACGTCTCCTCACACAAAACGACGGAAGCCCCAGTGTCTACACAGGGCGCCCTTTCTCTGTGGGGTCCTGAGACCACGAACCCCTTGACAGTCCACTCAGGGACTTCTCCTCACCTCCTCCAGCGTCTGGTCCTTAGGAGGTTGGACTGCTGGCAGTGTGGTCGCGTCCTCCACAACGGGTCCGGTCAGTGTGGATGCAGAGCCACACCCTCCTCAGCTTGTCCTGTCAGGGTGGGAGGCGCCCCACATTCTCCAGAAGTCTCCACAGTGCGTTCTGAAAAGGCAGGGCTCAGGTCCCAGCTGTGGCTTTGCAGCCTGGGCTCAGGGCGGGAGCTGGGGTCTGGCGCCCTCTGCAGGCGGTGAAAGGCAGTGCAGGACTGTGGAAGCTCACCCTTCAGTGGAAGGTCCTGCTCCCTCCTGGGGTCCAGTTTACACCATTTCATTCCGGAACTTCAAGCTGCATGGAGCCCAATACCCCCCAACTTCCCCCCAAATAGCTAAGGAACAATGAATTGGAAACAATGTGGAATTACAACAGTCCTTGACCCAAACAGTGTCACTGAACATGGCCCTGATGCAGACCCACACTCTGACCTCAACTTGGTCTCAAGACTGGACCCTACCCTAATCCAAGACCCTAACCCTAGCCCCCAACCCAAACAATGTTCACAAGAATCAAGAGGTAGAAACAGCAAATATCCATCAATGGCAAGTGCATAAGCAAAGTGTGGTGAAGGGTTTGAATTTGGGTTCAGGTTCAGGTTTTAGTCAGAGTCTAATCAGGCTTTGGGTTTAGTGTTACGGTGAGGATTTAGAGTGAAGGACAAGGGAACAGAGTTATAGTTTAGGGATTTAAGTTTATGATTTAGGCTTTAAGACTCAGGGCTTATGGGATAAAGTTCAAGGTCAAATTTGGGGTTTGACTTCATGCTGAGATTTGGGTTCAGGTTTCATGACTTGCAGGTCTGGTTTAGGGTTTGGGTTCGTGGTTCAGGGCTTGGATCCAGGGCTCAGGTACAGGCTTTGGGTTCCATTCCAGGTTTGGGATTCAGGGTTCTAGTTTGGGCTTTAAGGTCAGCTTAGGTTTCAGCGTTGGTAGGGGTTAAGGTTAGGTTTAGGGATGACACATTTTCTTCACTTGTCATCATGGACAAAATAATTCTATCTGAAGTTTCTAAGTCAGAAATGTATTTCCTCTGGGGGTGCCAGGGTGGCTCCGTGTGTTAAGCCTCTGCCTTGGGATCAGGTCATGGGATCGAGCCTTTCATCAGGCTCTCTGCTTGGCGGGGAGCCTGCTTCCACATCTTTCTCTCTGCCTGCCTCTCTGCCTACTTGTGATCTCTGTCTGTCAAATAAATAGAATTAGTAAAAGCTATTATATGATCTTTTACAAACCATTTCCTATCTTTGCATTCTCATGTGCCAAGACAGACAGGGATTATTTAAAACCCTGAAGAGAGTGCTCTTGCTTTTAAATTGCCTGTAACCTTCGTGTAAAAGATTTATGATTGATGATAGATTTAGTTAAAATATAACTATTTAAAATATTTACTCTCAGTAAACGATTTCAACCTATGCTCATTTAAGTAACTTGGTGCATAATCCCTTTTCTATTAAACCATAGTGCAAGGACCAATGCCGCGTTCCCGAGAGAACCCCAAGCTATTTTTCTAGAATGGCCATATGCATATATATCAGGCGTCCTGTTTTCACTCCCTTTGTGGAGCACCTACCCTGGAGGTCATGTAATAACCAATGACCAAAAAAACAAACAAAAAACCCAAACATCCAGGTCGAAGTGCCATCCCTGCCTGGAGTGGAGGAGACTGCTCAGACAGATCCCAGGCAGGCATCTCAGCCCAGGCCTGTGCTGGGGAAGCTGGTTCCTGGCTTTGGGCGCAATCTGGAAGCCAGCAAACTGACCCAAGAGTGCAGCCGGCGTTTAGGACTGATGATCTTTTCGCAGCCAGGCTGCCCGTGGACACCCGCTCAGGGAGCCATGCTAGGAGTCTGCCCAGCGCAGGCGCTGGCAATGGGGCAGCATGCTAGGGCATAGCCCTGCACCCCACCCAGGGCTCAGGACTCAGGAGTGAGGGGGCGGGGCCGGCGCAGAGATGGGTCTTTGCTAATTTCCAAAGCTGGAAGTGAGCTCTCAGAGGACTCAGGAGGGAGGGGGGCGGGGGCGGGGCGGGGGCGGCGAGGAGAAGGGGCTTTGCTAATTGCCCAGGCGGGAGGAGGGGCGCACAGCGCCAGGGTGCTGTGCTACAGCCCAGTCAGGACTGCAGGACCCACCATACTCGCTGCCCCTGCGCTCCCATGCTCCAGCTTAGCCCCAGAGGCCGCGGTGTCCCGTTCTCGTTCCCGCCGCCTGCTGCCCCTCCCTGCCCCATGGCTTCTCTGGAGGACCCTCTGCTCACAGGTAAAGTGACACCGCGACGCGCCCTCACCTGAAGCAGTAGCAGTGCTACTGGGCTTTTCAAGGAAGTCAGGCTGTCCCTTGGGACCTACTGGAGCCCACTGGAGCCCACAGGAGCCCACAGGAGGGGGGGGAGAAGTAAGATGCCACCGGGTCCTGTCCTGAGCTGCTCCCAGCCACCAGCCTCACCACATGGTGCAAGAGGGACCCCAGAACAAAGGAAGGATACAGGCCAGCATGTCTGCTGGTGGCCCTGGGCACTTAGCTCATTGCAGTGAACCACACCGCCTCCTCAACCCACGCTTTTAAAGCCTCCTTTTTCGTTTCTGGCTTTCATGTCTGTAGGAACATGAGCCAGATCTAACTCATCTCCGACAGAGAATTCTGACTCACCCCGTGTCAGATTTTTATGAGTGGCTGTGATAGAGTAAGATAGCAATGCTCCAACCAACGGACAGTTTCCTCCCACTTGACCTCAACAGTCTTATACATTTTCTTAGCGAAAACATCTTGTCTCCTTCCATTAAGCTCATAACGTGGTCTAATAGTATACATGCGCCTTCCTTAGATGCGAAGCGATACAGAGGTCCTTTTTTTTTTTTTAATTTTACAAGGTAAAGTCAGTGAACACATCCAACTTGACGAATACGTCTCTAAAATGTCAATCCAGGCAAAGCTTTTTCTGCCTACAGTTTGGAGCCTACGTGGTGACATTTTTAAAATGCGTTCAGTCCCTCAGTGAGGCTCTTAGAAGCTAGCCAGGGCTTACTACGTGCCAGGCACTGTGTCAGGTGTTGGAGCTAAAGAGAAGGAGAGCATGGAGGCTGGCTGGGGAGGGACATCCATGACACAACCACAGCTAGAAACGGAGGCCAGTGCTAGAAAAGAGAGAGCAGGCTGCATGGAGAGTGTGTACCATGGGGCTTGTGAGCTCACGAATAAGTGGGAGTAACAGGAGTGGGGAGATGGGGGAGAGAAGAGGGTCTTCCCATCAATGGAAATCACCTGTGCTTGGAGGCAGGTGGCATGAGAGGTCTCCACAGGAAAAAGGAGGCAGTGTGGTTGAAGGGCAGAGAGATGGGGCAGAACAAGCATCTGTCAGTTGGAGGGGTATGAAGAGACTGATGGGAGGATTATGGGTGCCTTTGGAGGACTGAGAATTTGTTAGAAGATCAGTGCAGATTTCTATGGAGACAAATGCCAGGAACTGATAGGTCTTTGAAAGGTCACTCTGGCTGCCTTTTGGCAAAGGGGTTGGTAAAAGGAACTTGCAGGTGTGAACACACCAGGTGGGAGGTGAGTGCAGGAAATCAGGTGAGGGAGGATGGGAACTTGATCCGGGGGTATATAAGGGAGAATAGCCTTTAAGGAGTTCCACAAATTGGCACCAGCTGTGGCTTCATTACAGAGCTGTAAGGGGGAGGTGGGTGTGTCCTGGCGGTTACAGAAATTACATGAGAAAGGGAAGTCTTTTTAGATCTCTTTTTCAACTAGAGGAACTCTCACCTTATTGATAGAATTCCAGAGTGGGAACCAATGATATGAGGACATCTTTGAAAAGTCTGAATATGTTCTTCGACATCTTTGCAAGTGACGAGGAGACCTTGACCTTAGGAGGCCTTGGCCCTCTTTGTAGCCAAAAAGATTTCACCTACAGATTTGGGTTCTCCCTTTTAAAGTCAAGGAGTCAGTCCTTCCAAAGGACACCTCCTATCATTTTGCCCTCTCATCATACCTCACGTGCTGGCATCTCCAAGACCCTCTGTTCCAGGTTGAGAGTATCCACTTTGGCCGGGCTGGTCTTGCCAAGAACACCACCACAGGAAATCTAGAGCCTGTAGTGCTATTAATAACATCATCTAAGACTGTGTTTGCTGCCCTCATGGCTTCTTCCCACCATGACTCACTGAAGCTTTTAACACATTGTATCCATTAAGCTATAGTTCCCAAAGCTCATCTTCTCTAGTGCCATTAATTTTTAGGGGACCAGGCAAACCTTAAACTTGTCCCCCCTAATTGGATCCCTGTTCCCCCACAATCTATTTGAAAGCCTTTCACCATGATTCTTGAATGAGATCTGAGACCACTGCTGGTACCTAACACTTCTTGTCACCTTGTCTGTTAGGTTCCTGGAAGAGGAGATGGCTATGGAGGTGAGTGGGGATGGGAGTGGGAGGATTTCTCCCTTCACTTCGCTTTTTGTGTTTTCAAATAATGGGTTTTGAGGGGGCGGGAAAGTTTAACCAGACCATTTATTTTCCATCTCCCATCGATAAAATGTTTACCACTCCCCACTGGAAGAATTTAGATCTTTCCTTTGAATCTCCAGGAAAATCTCCCAAACCCAGACCACCACCATGTGGATTCAGCCATCTTCTGATTCACCTCCAGATTGTCTCCTCCTAACTGCTCAAGCCACAGGTTAAGGGCGAAATGTTCAATGCCCAAGCAATTAAGTGGGGAACACGTTCATCTAAGCAATTGCATGCAGCTCTCTATCTGCATACAGGGGGTCTCTCCCAAGCCTTTCCAACCTCAGCAAAAGAAGACAAAGCCGCAGCAGTCTGGGGTATATATCATTCATTCATTCCTGTGTTCAACACTCATGGCGGATCCCCACCAAGACAGTGGGAGAGCAAGGACTGGAGAAATCCTGGAAGCTGAAGTCTGAGGAGGATTTCAAATTCAAGTCAGAGATGAAAGAAACATCTGGACTTGGTCCTCAGGTACATGCAGTATTCTGAACTGAAGCTAGAACCAGAGACCATTCTAATGAAAGGCCTCTACAGGTGGGCTCTCACAGGTGGGCTCCAACTCAGTTTCGTGTATATTCATTCATGAAATAGCTCTTTGGGTCAACATGCAGAAGAAAACCATTTCAGAAAACTGACAATGAGGAGAGGAAAGGGAAGCCAGAAGGCTTGTGAATGGGGAGAGAGGAGGAGCCAGGGCAGAAAACCAAGAATCCCTCCCTGCCCTCCTTGCTGCCAGGGAGGTCTGAGGGACTAGTTTCCACCTGGGATCCCAAGTCCAGAACAAAAGCAGCGGGGCCACCGCGGGGGAGGGAAGGGGGTCCTCAGCACAGGCGCATGGGGCTGCGGAAAGATGGGGGCTAGCGTGCCTGCTGGCGGGGGGGCACCTCGCAAGGCGCTGTCCCCAGCCCGACCCCATGAGGACCCGGGTTTGGCGCAGCGCCCGGGGTGGTCCCTGTGCCCTGGGGTTCGCAGGAGGCTGGGCCTCCACAACCCCCCTCTCCGCCCCCAGGTCGGGTCCGTGCTTTCTGCTCCAGGTGAGGGCGCGGCGCGGTGTCACTTTACCTGTGTGCAGAGGGTGGTCCAGAGAAGCCTTGGGGCGGGGAGGGGCAGCAGGCAGCAGGAGCGGGACAGCGAGGCCTCACACGGGAGCGCATGGGCGGCGAGTCCGGTGGGTCCTGCAGTCTCGACTGGGCCGCAGCACAGCACCGCGGCGCTGCCCGCCCGTCCTCCGCCAGCCCCTCCGCCTCCTCCCAGACTCTCAGCCACCTCCTCTGTGAGCTCACTTCCAGCTTTTTCAATTAGCAAAGCGCCTTCTCCCCGCCGCCCTCGACCCGCCACCGCCCCCCTCCCTCCTGAGTCCTCCGCGAGCTCACTTTTTGCTTTGGCAATTAGCAAAGCCCCTTCTCTGCGCCGCCCACGCCCCCCTCCCTCCTGAGGCCCCGCCCTGGCTGGGGCGCGGGGGAAGCCCTGGGGGCTGCAAGCGTTGCCAGCGCTGGCGCTGGGCAGCCTCCTAGCCTGGCTCCTTGAGCGGGTGTCCACCCGCGGCCTGGCTGCAAAAAGAGCATCAGTCCTGTTAACCCTGGCTGCACTCTCCCTTCAGTTTGCTGGCTTCCAGATTGCGCCCAAATCCAGGAACCAGCTTCCCCAGCACAGGCCTGGGCTGAGATGCCTGCCCAGGATCTGTTTGAGCAGTCTACTCATCTCCAGGCAGGGATGGCACTTCCACATGGATGTTTGGGCTTTTTTATTGTTTTTTGGTCATTGGTTATTATTACATGACCTCCAGGGTAGGTGCTCCACAAAGGGAGTGAAAACAGGATGCATGATATACCCCTCACCTCCCATGCTGTCTTTCTCTTAAATAATAAGCACTGCCGAACTATCTGAGATTCTGTACCTTCTCTCCAGCCATGAACCTATCACTGTCTTTAACTCTTGAAAACTTCATTAGACAAATTAATGTGGTGAAGGAAGCAATATGAGAAAGCCTATTAATCTGATGAGCATGGAACTGAACAAACCCTATAGATACTTTCCCTTTGATTTCTAGCCTATCAATACCTACAGTGAGTCACATACACTCAAGATTATTGTTTTTATTGTATACTTCATATATTCATTGATTTTGGACTCGTTATCATTTTGTTGAAGTGTTAAACTATGGTAATAAACAAACTTTTAATTAACTTTTCCTCCTATGATACAAATATAACTTGCACTTGAGCTTTAGCTAATTTTATGTTCTAAAATTGCCAAAACAAAATGATCAAGGTTTCTAGATTATTTACTGTATTTTCTACTATATAATATTGTTCTATCTCTTCTGTATAAAGAAAATGAATGCTTGGGGCTCTTGGGTGGCTCAGTGCATTAAAGCCTCTGCCTTCTGCTCAGGTCATGATCCCAGAGTCCTGGGATAGAGCCCCACAACAGGCTCTCTGCTCAGCAGGTACTCTGCTTCCCTTCCTTACTCTCTGCCTGCCTCTCTGTCTACTCGTGATCTCTGTCTGTCAAATAAATAAATAAAATCTTTAAAAAAAGAAAATGAATGCTTGATAACTAAATGAATGCTTTACTGAACAAATTAAATATGGCAATAGCATTTTATTTTATCATGCTTCACATATTAAACAATAATATTATATCACTAGTCTCCAAATAATCTACTGGCATAGTCATTTGGAAGCTTTTAGCAAAAGAATTCTTCCTCCTGATTGTAGTATAAAAGCCAAAGAAATATACAGAAGACTCCTAGGATAGAAAGTTAAATCCAGTTATCCGTGATGCCTTGAGTAGGACCTGACCTATGTATGTCCTGGGATGCACTAGTAACTGTTACATGTGATAGGATTATATTTAATATATACAGTTTCATTTACTTCACAAAGGACATATAAATTTGAGAATAAAATATTTGATGAATCTATAAAGTCTATATTTATTTGTAACTAATGTGGTAGAATTAAGATGTTAATTTGAAAAAAAATTCATTGAACACATACACATATTCAATTGTTTTTATATATATAAACAGCATTATTTATTTATGTAAATAAATGCATTGTCAGTAAAATCCATTTACTTATCAATCATAAGGGTAATTTTAAGTACTAAGAATAAGAAATATGTGAAAAGATAAGTGTTCAAGAGTGCAGTTTGTGGTAATTAATACAATATGATAGGCTCATAAAAAAGATATATTACTTGAACTTATAAGCTTCTATAATTAAGCGATGACCACTTGAAATTTGTAATTAGTCATGCTGCAGTTTTTCCTTGCACTAAAGGCCTTCCCCAGAAGTTCATTAAGAATTTCTGTGAATGTCCTTATGTTTAATCTCATTCATAGATTCCACTGCTGCTCATAAAACAAAGCCAAAAAGAGAGGTAACTCTATGTGGCACTCCATCCACAAGCAATACATTCATAAATAATTAAAAAGCTCTCTACTTTATTTGTTACCCATTCAGCTAATAATTTAAATGAGTAACTGAGGCCATTTTACCAGCACTTTTAATAGAATGCGACTCAGAAACTTCACAGTGTTATTTAAGAAGAAATGCTCACGTGTTAAGGTTTTTATTTTTTTTAAATCAACAAAATAATTTTCAAATATTAAAAGCAAATGTCTCCTTTTCCTCCAAGTTTCCTTGCTATGTCAAAGTTACAAATAAATACATTAAAATCGTATTTTGAGTAGTAGATAAAAACAAATGTTTTGAAACTGTGGGTTGAGTGTCTGGGTTAACTTGTATAAATATGTGAACTCAATGTATTTAGACTTTATTAGATTTTTTTTTAGACTATTTAAAAATACATGCTCAGATAATGACAACATTATTTTATTCATTTTAAAAAATAAATTAATTTATTTAATTATGTTTAGATATTTATTTATTAAATTAATGATTTAATATTTAATAATCTAAATTTGAAATATTTTAAATTCTAAAAATATTTATTTAATTAAATTGATATATTTAATATAAATATTTAATAAATTATTTAATCATTATTATAATTATGCAATACATTATGTATTGTGTAATAATTGCATTTTAATAAATAAATAAATGTATTATTTACATTATTTTATTTTATTTTATTTTATTTTATTTAGTTGACAAAGAGAGGGAGAACGCAAGCAAAGGGAGCTGCAGGCAGAAGGAGAGGGAGAAGTAGGCTCCCAGCTGAGTAGAAAGTTCAACATGGGGTTCCATCCCACGACCCTGGGATCACCACCTGAGTCGAAGGCAGATGCTTAAGTGACTGAGCCATCCAGATGCCCAAGGCTTTGTATTCTTCGCTTCTAAATATTGATGCTCCTTCATCTCTGGAGTTAGTAAATTGATGTTGAGAATTCATATCAAAGAATTGATAGTAGCTGTTAAACAGAAACATGTAATTTAAGGGGAAAAAAAGAGCAGAAGGAAGAGAAAGGCCAAAAGTCAAAAGCACATTAATATAAAATTTAATTAGATAAAAAAGCTGATATTCCTGAAGGGGGCTAATAAAAGAGCTGCAAAGAGCTGATAGGATTAGGAAAATTGTCCACTCCTGGTCATTTCATAATTTTAAACTATTCCTTATTAATAAATATACTTAGTTCCAGAAACACAATCACATAAGAACATTTCCACCAAGTTTCCTCTAACAGCATTTACAAATTAGACGTTCAAACAATGCAGTTCATTACATGTTGCATCTGTATCTTAAAGTTTAAACACTTTCTGTGACACATTTTCTAACAATTAAAATTAAAAAAAAATATATATATAGATATATATACATATATATCTATGTATATATATATATACCTTATCCCTAAATGGAAAAAATATATATAGAGAGAGAGAAACCTCATCCCTAAATGAAACCTTTCTTTGTTTATTAGCTTAAATAGGTAAATTAGCAACAACAACAACAACAAACAGCTAATATTATAGAGGTAGGAACAATTGACCTTTTCATTTTTGCTATTTTCTAAAAATTCCTATTTTATTTTTTTCTCAAGTCTGTCATAATAATTTTCTAAATCTCCTGCCTTTTTCAATTTTTTTCTTTTAGTGGAAATCTCTATTTCATATTTATTTTCTCTTCCTCCACTCTTTGCTCTAATAATTCAATGTATTATTAGATTTTCTGTTTTTCTCTTTATCCAGATATATCTTTTCTTTCTTTCTTTTTTAAATAATTTGATTTGCTGGCATTTTACATCAGTACATGCTTTCTTATGGATGTTAGAAATGTCTGTGGAACTACTAGAAGAATAAACTTTTTTACCTTTAAGAAGTTTACAGTCTAGAGTGCCTGGGTGGCTCAGTTGGTTAAGTGTCTTCCTTCAGCTTAGGTCATGATGCCAGGGTACTAGGATCCAGTCCTGCATCAGCTGCCTGCTCAGCAAGGAGTCTGGTTCTTCCTCTCCCTCTGCCCCTCCCTCTCTCTCTCTAATAAATAAATAAAATCTTTAAAAAAAAGACTTACTGAAATCGGAGACTGAATTACTAAATTCAGTCTTAATAGAAGACAGCTAAACAAAGCAATGATCACAACTGGAAAATTTAGCGAGATCATGGTTTAACATTTTTGGTTGACACAGGACCTCTTTCAGAAACAACTTTCCCTAAATATCAATTTCTTTTTAAGGCAAAAAATTTTGACAAGAAATCCAGATCCTTCTGATCGTTTTCATATCAATTTAATGTGACATCCTCAGAGTATATAATCAAATATGTAATTATTCTATCTGTTGCCTTGTATATTGCCTGTATCTTTTTCAGACTCAAAGTTCCATTGAGGTAGAGTTTTTTTTTTTTTAAAGCAGAGATTTTTAAAGTGTTGGATATATACAAGATGCTTAATAAGTGTTTACAAAGCCTATGTATTACAGAAGCCTTAAACAGGCTTTAAAATAATGTAGGTGATATTAGTAGTCATATCAAACAATTTTTAGGTTTCAGTCATGTAAATAACTACATTTCTGAGAGACAGAGAAACATACAAATGGTCTGGGTCCAGTAGGATAATGCTAGCATGTGTTGTTAATTCTTTTATATGACCTTATTCTTGCAAGAATTGATTATGTGGCAGAAAAAAAGGTATCACTATCTTATACTTTATTATTTAAAGAGATTTATGGAAGTCTTAATTTCTTACACTACCCCTTTGTTTCAGTGGACCCAATTTCCGTGGTAATGGTGAGAGGAAAGTAGGCAATTTAAGCAGCAGCAAAAATCTCCTACAAGGCACTATAAAATAAGGCTTGTTCTAGATCATGGGTCTGTCCAAAGGGGAATGTTAAGGGGTAGGATGGATGATGGATGCATTGTGGACTTATAACTTTAAGATTAATACTGTTATGCCCCAATAATGGGTCTATTATTAAAGGAGCGAGACTGATGTAAAGCAAAGGTCAAGCAAAGCTTTATTTCATGCCAAGCATCAAGAATCTAACCGAACGTTCGGGGCCACACCTCTTATGAGAGAAGGCAACCCTTTGCTGTTTCACAGTCTAGCTTTTAAGGGCAAAGGCCATGCAGTCAGGCCTGGCCACGCACAGGTGACCAATGAGATTTTAACACACACAGGAAACTCCACAGTGAGGCTAGATGACCAATTGAGGTTCAATTTACCCTAGTATAGACATTTGACCCAGCCTATTACACCTTGATTAGGATTGGTGCAAAAAAGTTTCCCAAAGGGCGGAGGAGTGGGGCATACTCCTTAGTATCTAGGGAGACAATATGCAAACACCGCCCCCCTCCCGCTGATTGATGTCTCCACCTGGCCTGACCCACCCTTGTATATGGGCTTTGTTACCTGGAGCTGATTTCCAGGACTTGTTTTTAAGTGAATCCCCTGGGGGAAGGGGAACAAGGACAGTTTAAGGGTTAACCTCAATGAAAGCCTCTTGCTAAAATATAAAAATATAAAATAGGTCCTTACATTACAACAACTCAGTAGGGAAAGTCCCAGTGTGGTGATAAAGGAAGTGAGGTAACTTGCATTGCACATTTTTTTTAAAAACTTGTAAGTTGTATTTTTCCGTGCCATGACATCATACTTTATCTTCATCTCTGTCTACTAGTTTAAAACTAGTTAAACAAACTCAACAATTTTTTAAAAAATATTTTATTTATTTATTTAAAAGCAAAAGCCAGAGAGAGAGAGAGAGAGAGCATGAGCAATATGGGGCTCGATCCCAGGACTCTAGCGATCCTGATCTGAGCCAAAGGCAGACACTTAACTGACTAAGCAGATGAGACTCCCACAAACTCAACAATTTTATAAAATTTTTATTTGTTGGGGTGCCTGGCTGGAACAGTCAGTAAAATATGTAAATCTTTATCTTGGGGTTGTACGTTTGAAATCCACCTTGGGTGTAGAGGTTTCATTTAAAAATAAAATCTTTAAAAAAATTTTTTTTTCATTTTTTTATTTAAGCCATTGTATGGCAGTGTTGATCACTATATTGTACACCTGAAACTAATATTAACCTTATTTTAACTAACTACAATTTAAATAAAAACTTTAAAAATAAAATAAAAATAATAATCATAAAAATAAAAAAGAGGAAAAATTATTTGGCAGGAAATTTTCTTAATTGCATTATTATTTATTATTATCATAGTCTGCGTGTGTCGGTGGGAAGTGGCTGGTATTACAGTGAGTTTCATATCTGTGTTACACTGAGGTCCATGTCTGTAGTCAGTCTTTTTTTTTCTTTTAGTTTATTTTCAGGGATCCAAAATTCATTGTTTATGCACCACACCCAGTGCTTCATGTAAAAAATTCCCTCCTTAATACCCACCACTGGGCTCACCCACCACCTGCCACCCTCCTCTTCAAAACCCTCAGTTTGTTTCTCAGAGTCCACAGTCTCTCATGGTTTGTCTCTCCCTCCGATTTCCCCCAGCACACTTCTCTCCATCTCCCAGTGTCCTCCACGTTATTCCTCATGTATTGAGTCTTATAAAAACTTTTATTTCTTTCCCTATTCTGCTTTGCATATGCTTACCTTAGATTTTAAAATGTTATAAACCTCTCCTGCCTGGTCCATTTTCTCTCTCTTCTCTCATGATTTCTCATGCTCTCCCTGCCAACCTTACAATATCTTACAATATCTTAATGCCTTACAATATCTGGATATGACTAATTTCTTCCTGAGCTACTTTATTCTACTCTGCCATATGGTTGCCTTTCCCTCTTCTGTACCATAACTTCTATCCCCTGCATTTGTGCTTTAACAATACCTAATTCTTTTCACTACATCTGTATCTTTGAGGTCAATACTCAGTAGTGCAATCGCTGGGTCATAGGCTAGCTCTATTTTACTGGAAAGAAGGGCCATATGCACCCCAGTGTTCATAGCAGCAATGTCCACAATAGCCATTCTGTTGAAAGAGCCAAGATCCCCTACAACAGACAAACGGATAAAGAAGATGTGATCCAAGGATACAATGGAATATCACTCAGCCATCAGAAAGGATGAATACCCAACTTTTGCATCAACATGGATGGGACTGGAAGAGATTATGTTAAGTGAAATAAGTCAAGCAGAGAAAGTCAATCATCATATGGTTTCACTTATTTGTGGAACCTAAGGAATAGCATGGAGGACATTAGGAGAAGGAAAGGAAAAATGAAGTGGGGGGATTGGAGGGGGAAATAAAACATGAAAAACTATGGACTCCAAGAAACAAACTGAGGGTTTTAAAGATGAGAAGGATGTGGGGATGGGTGAGCCTGGTGATGGGTATTAAGGAGGGCACATATTGCATGGGGCACTGGGTGTTTTACACAAACAATGAATCATGGAACACTACTTCAAAAACTAATGATGTATTGTATGGTAACTAACATAACATAATTAAAAAAAAAAGGAGGGGGACAATACCTAACACTCAATATTTGCTAGTTTCTTGTTTACCTCCTTTTAAGAGTAAGCTCATTTAGTGTTTTTTTTTTTTTTGGTTTGTTTGTTTTTTTTTTTGTCTCAACTAAAAGAAAAAAAATAATACACATTATTTTGAAAACTTTTTGAACAGTGTACAAACGTTAGTCAAGTCCACAATGTCTCATCTCTTCTTCCTCCTAACATGGCTAAGTTGAAAAACCCTTTATCTGGGAAAAGATCATTCTCCTGCCACCTTGTGTAAGATTTTGGCTTTAGGTTAGATTATCCTTTCTTTCCTTTTCTTTTTTTTTTTTTAAGATTTTATTTATTTATTTGACAGACAGAGAACACAAGTAGACAGAGGCTGGCAGATAGAGAGGAAGGGAAGCAGGCCCCCTGCTGAGCAGAGAGCCCGATATGGGACTCGATCCCAGGATCCTGAGATCATGACCTGAGCCGAAGGCAGCGGCTTAACCCACTGAGCCACCCAGGCGCCCTCTTTCCTTTTCTGAAATTAAGTTGAAAATATTAATAGCCTCAGTTTCTTCTTCCAAAATATGACTGCTTCTTTACCAAGTGCAAAAGCAACCCATTTTGACCATAGTAAATAGCTTGGACCTACTTTTTTTGGCTCACTGTTTTAGTGAGACAAGTGGAGTGAAGATGACACACCATTTCCAAATGTATTAATAATTGGTAGACCATACTTCTAAATTGAAGTTTTGTTGCCATTAAACTACGACCAGACTCGCTATAATTACAGAGGTAAATTCTTTATATTTACTATATTTGAAATTACCATATAATACCAAAATAAAATTATGATTATGTGAAGAGTCTGTAATATTAAGAAGATGACTTTGAAATGATTGCTTATCTAAATGAAATTTCCCATTTTATAATCTTGTATAAGCTTTCGTTGTCATTTCCTATTTAAAATCTATTAGAAGGCACTCTAATTTTCCCTTAAGTGGGAAGTCAAATGTGGAACAAATTCATCCCAAAGGAACTGATTCTATGTTCCACTGAAGACCAGGTGGCTTCCATGTGGCATTTTGCCTCTTGCATATTGTTCATCTCCTACAACAAATGGGGGTATGCTCTTTATTAAACTAATTCAACTCAATTAGAGATATTGTCTTCAAGGGATAACATCATAGAGACTAGAATCAGCATCATACTTTTGGGAAAATTGGGCCCAGGGTATTTGTTTTGTTTTGTTTTAAGATTTTATTTATTTATTTGACAGACAGAGACCACAAGTAGGCAAATAGCGGGTGGGGGGGGGGAAGCAGGCTCCCTGCTGAACAGAGAGCCTGATGCAAAGCTCGATCCCAGGGCTCTGAGATCATGGCCTGAGCCAAAGGCAGAGGCTTAACCCACTGAGCTACCCAGGTGCCCCTGGGCCCAGGTTTTGATGGCTTCTTTCCTCAATCTTATAAAACCTATTTGAACTCTACTGGATGCCAGAACTGCTTAAAAATATTTGGTCCCTTGTAATTTATCCTTCCAGTATTCAATGCACCTGATCCATGTAATATCCTATAGTATTTTTGTCAAATGAAGACTCTCAAAGTGTGATTCTTGTGAGACACTTTTAAATTGGTTGCTTACATTTCTGCATTTATTATTTGTTCTAGGCCATCCTTTGAAGATGGTTGTATTGAATAGACTTGGAAGACAGAAATAGTATCTTTTTTTTTTAACTTAACCTGTTGTGTTTGCAAATATTTTCTGCCTCTGTTTTGATTCTTCTTGTGGGAACTGAGGCTCAGAACTGATATATAACTCCCACCCCTACACACACACACACACACACACACACACACACACACACACAAATACTGTTAATATTCTGGCTACCTCTATTGCTGTGAATAATAAACTATATTACTTCTGAACCATGAGTCTGCGTCTTCTATCAACACCCAAGAAACTACGGCAGACTCATACACCAGCTTTCAAATAAGGGAAAATAATCTCAGATGCTTTATATTTTTTGAAAGTGTTACCTACTTCTGAACATATGACTGAACACATATAAAGCTGGAGCCATGACCATTTAGAGCTTCTTCTGTGGAAGAACTATGCATTCACTAGTAAACAAAAGTAGTTTCATCTTTTTTTTTTTTTCCTCCTGGACACCATTTCCTCTCTCACACTGTTGCTCAAATTGGATGGAGTCTAAGGTCCTTTGAGGAAATTTTTTTTAATGATTCAAAATAAAATAGGAAGAGTCTAAAGTGCTAAAAATACTTCTAGATAAAAGGTATAAGATAATGCCAGAAAGGATAGTAATTTTATCTAACAACTGCCTGTTCACCCCTTTTTTGTTCAATAACTAATCTCCAAATTCCTGACTAAATCCCTTTTGTAAGCCAGAATGTGAGCTAAAAACTGGGATTTTAAAAAATTTTCATTTGAAATCCAGTTAGTTAACATATATGGTTGTATTAGTTTCATGTGTACAATATAACATATAGCACTCAGTGCTCATCATGACAAGTGCTCTAATTAACCCCCATCACTTATTTAATCCATCACTCCTTTCAGATACCGTCAAGTAACCATCAGTTTGTTCTCTGTAATGAAATGTCTGTTTCTTGCTTTGTTTCTCTTTCTATGTCTTATTATTTCCCCTTTGCTTGTTTGTTTTGTTTCTTTTATTCCATATATGAGTAAAGGTATTTGTCTTTCTCTGACTGACTTATTTCACTTTTAGCATTATACTGTCTAGTTCCAACCATGTTATTGCAAATGGCAAGATTTCAGTCTTTTTTATGGCAGAATAATATTCCATTGTATATAGATACCACTTATTCTTTATTCATCAATTGATGGATACTTGGGCGCTTTCCATATCTTAGCTTTATAAATAATGCTGCTATAAACATAGGGGTGCTAGCATCCCTTTGAAAAAGTTTTCTTATATTCATTGGGTAAATACACACCAAAAGGTTTGTTGGATCACAAAGGACTTCTATTTTTAAATTTTATGGAAATTCCATACTGTTTTCAAATATGGCTGTATCAGTTTGCATCACCACCAACAGTTCACAATTGTTACTTTTTCTTTTTTTTTTTAAGATTTTATTCATTTGACAGAGAGAGATCACAAGTAGAGAGAGAGAGAGGAGGGAGCAGGCTCCATGCCTGGCAGAGAGCCCGATGTGGGACTTGATCCCAGGACCCTGAGATCATGACCTGAGCTGAAGGCAGAGGCTTAACCCACTGAGCCACCCAGGCAGCCCCCACAAGTGTTACTTTTTCACATCCTCTCCAACACCTTTTGTTTCTTGTAGTGTTGATTTTAGCCATTCTGACAGGTGTGAGGTGGTACCTCTTTCTAGTTTTGCTTTGCAATTTCCTGATGATACATGATGATGGCCATCTTTTCATGTATCTACTGAACATTTGAATGTGTTCTTTGGGGAAACACTTGTTCATGTCTTCTATCCATGTTTTTATTGGATTATTTGTTTTTGGATGTTGACTAAAAACTGGATATTAAGTAACACACAAGACAGGTTTCCTTGAGCTTAAATTTTATTTGCATGAGTATCATTAACAGGAAAAAATATGCATATGTGTATGTACAAATGTGTTTATGTATACATCTATCTATCTATCCTCTATCCCCTGTCTTCTAATTGTGGTAAATCCTGTAAGGTGGGGAATGGGATAGTCTGAAGAAATATGCTTCTGGATATGCTGGGTAAGCAAATTTAATTGCACTCAGATGCATTGGATATAAGTGAATCACTCAAATGAGTTATTTAATATTATATAGAAACAAATTAAAAGTTTATGTAGTTGAAAATAATAGGTAGTTAAAATAATTTTTTTGTTTGTTGTTTTTGTGTCTTTTTTTGTTTATATATACTATGGTGTGAATGTTTATGTCTTCCAAAATCATATTATGAAATCTAACTCTGTATGTGCTAGTATTAAAACATAGGGGTCTTTGGGAGGTGATTAGGTCATAAGTGGGATTACAGTCCTTTTAAAGGAGACCCCAGAGAGTTCTCTTGCTTCATTCATCATGTACGTTTACAGTGAGAAGATAGCCATCTATGAGGAAGTGGGCTCTCCCTGGATCTGCCCATTCCTTAATTTTGACCTTCTCCGTTCTAGAACTGTGAGAAATAAATTCCTGTTCTTTATAAGCTATTAAGTCTATATCATGTCCGTTATAGCAGCCTGCATGCAGAAGGACACTATGACCTAAAATGAGAGCAATAAATATAAAGTTTCAGTAAAGTCAGTTGGTACAATGTTTTTTTTACTTAGAGAAGACATGCTGCTTCATGTTAAACCTTGATATTGTATATGTTTCTTGAAGGGCCACTTCTTACTCCTTTGTGTGTTTTCCACAAAGTCCAGGATGATGCCTTACATAAAGGTAATATTTTATAAATACTGTTGGAAATATATACTTCTCTAAAATCTTATTTTGCCTACAGATTACTTGGATCCACTTTGTCTTGTGTAGAATATTTGAAATATATTAAGAACAGAATGTCTCTCTAAATAACATTTAGAATCATCATTAGTTTATGACTCCTGACTCATTTGTTTATGCAGTGATACATACTACAAGAACACTAAAGTTTGTAATATAATTTTGAATTAATCACCAAGCTAGTTTATTTTAACTTATGAAAAAATAATTTCTCATGTTGTTTTAATTCTGCTCTTATGTTATGGTCATGACATTTTCATTAAAATAAAGTAGAAAATAGAAGTAAATAATAAATGAAAAATAAAAACTAAAAAATAAAAAAATAAAAGCAAATCTCTTGTGAAATGTTAAACTTTTCTTACTTATTTTGTTTTGCTTTTCCTCTACCATGCTGGCAAAGCTGTATGTTGTAGATAGGTACAATTTTCTAGGCGCTAGGTTTGTTACTTTTGCTAAAATTTTCAAAATATAAGGAGTTGAATAGTCATGGATTGTTTATTAAACTCCTTATCTACACATATAAAAATAAAACAATGATGGTGACCTGGGTATTTCTAAAATTGTATTCTGTTTTTCCATATTATGGTTTACAATGTAATTAATAAAGATTCTGCATATATTAACATCCATCCCCTTCTATCTCATCTGTATGTCCATACAGAGCATGTATGATTTCTATTCATTGCTATGTTGTGGTGAAGAGATTGTCTGAAGTAGCCTATATTTATGCAGGTAGATCTTAAGCTACGGTGCTCTTGTTTATTTGCTTGTTCATGATCAGTATGTCTGAAAGATGGTAACTATTGCATCAGGTGTGACGATTAAAAAATATTATTGGTGCCTGATACACTGTGATGAAATAGGTAAGTCGATTCATAATTTGTTAATTAAATTAGAAAAGAAATTCCTTTGGATTTGCTCTTTATTAAGAGTTTTTTTTTTAACGAATGCCTTGGGATGTTTTTTGTGTAATATATATCACATGCCTCAACCTTTAAATTTGAATTTAGAAAAGAGTTATCAGAATGAGCCTAGAAAATATTGTTATGGGGCGCCTGGGGGGCTCAGTGGGTTAAGCCGCTGCCTTCGGCTCAGGTCATAATCTCAGAGTCCTGGGATCGAGTCCCACATTGGGCTCTCTGCTCAGCAGGGTGCCTGCTTCGTCCTCTCTCTCTGCCTGCCTCTCTGCCTACTTGTGATCTCTCTCTGTCAAATAAAGAAATAAAATCTTAAAAAAAAAGAAAACATTGTTTTGAAATATTTTTGTTCTGTTATATTATGTTAACTTAGGAAATAATGGTAGTTATTTTTATTAGCATTTCCTACTTTCCACATGCTCTTACAGATGAGATATCATGTTTCTCCTAATCTTTTTATCGTGGTTGTTATATTCTTCATGATCAATAACAATCAATGAAAATTCACAACATTAATTTTCTTTGGGAAAGTGATATTTTAGCAGGAATCCATGACCAAAAATTTTAGCTGTTGTTCTTCCAGGAGATGAGACTATCAATGTTCCCGAAATTTCAAGAAATAGAACTTATTAATTGTGTTGGTTGATGTTTATTGTCTCTGAACTTAGAGGTGCATAATTCAATTTAAAATTTATTTTGGGGGCGCCTGGGTGGCTCAGTGGGTTAAAGCCTCTGCCTTTGGCTCAGGTCATGATCCCAGGGTCCTGGGATCGAGCCCCGCATCGGGCTCTCTGCCTAGCAGGGAGCCTGCTTCCTCTTCCCTCTCTCTCTGCCTGCCTCTCTGCCTATTTGTGATCTCTATCTGTCAAATAAAATAAATAAAATCTTAAAAAAAACGGAGTGGGCCTTATGGGGATGCTTATCTGAAATTGAGGGACATTATAAAAAAATAAAAAATAAAATTTATTTTGAATTGAAAACAAGATCTTACTGAAGTTTAGGCATCCCACTTTATATCAGGCCTCCAGTACATTCTAATTTATTTATAGAAAATATCATAAACATGAATGACACTTTTCCTATTGCATTTATATGAAACTGCAATGACTCAAAGATGTCCTATTTGAAAAGCACTACCTTTCTATATTTTCTGTTTCCTAGGAGGAATGGATATACCATTTTAGCTCAATTATCCAACAGTATTCAAAACCACCATGAATTTTAAAACATACTTATTACACCCTAAAAATCAAGTATGAAAATGTATAAACAACCAAATCTCTATCTGTAAATGAAATACTCCCACACAGACAGGTTTTAAAACTTTCTATCTTAAGGAATTTGGTAGCACAGACTCAGGGTAGTAGTTTCAGTGCCTACAGTATACTTTCAGGGAGAGAGTAATGTAATCTCTGAGTCACTTTCTGCCTAGAGATGACCTAATAGTGGTTCTGGCATTGTTTGTTTGTGTTTGAAAATATGTTCCTGGGCGTCATTCAGAAAATGCAGAGTTTGGCATCTATATAAATTAAGGATGATCGTTTTGAACTTTTGCCTTTCATTACATCAAATTAACATAATTGGACAGAAATTCCACTAAATTAAGCATTGTTAGGAAATGTGTAAATTGGAGCTACTCAAATTAGTTGCTCTTTGAACTATATGCTGTTGGTTCAGGATTAGATAAGGATTTTGAAGGCAAACCTAAATCATTGCTTCCTTTTTTGAGAGATTCTCAGCATATTTTCTTAAAATTAGCTGAAATAAACAATGTGTTTAGTCGCAAAGTGATTTGCATTTTTGCACAAACTCCCTATCTCCTTGATAATTATAACAAATATTTCATGAAACATCATTGATCTTTACTTTGTTACACTGCTGTAAAGTACATTCAGAGTTGCCAGTTAAAGGTGTTAGTGTTGAGATGAAATGTCATGCATTTTTCTTCACTTCCATGCAAATGAACACAGTAATTTATTAAGACACAATGAAGAAAAAAAAATTGACAATGAGTTCCAGATTTTAAAAATCACTTGCCATTCAATCCAAATTGTGAGTTTGATCAGTTACCGAACACTTTATAATGCATCCCCGGTAATTTTACAGAGATTACTTTTTTCTTACCAATTCTTGATTATTCTGTCTTGCAATGCAGAGAAAGCTAACTAATTTAAAATAAACTTCCGTTAATTTTGATTGTTATAAACTTAAAATTGACTAATTTCCATATACAGAGTTTAAAATGTTCACAATTTACATTAAATATATATTTTGTGTATACCTTGGAAAAATTATACTGAAAATTGAAATTAAAATGATGTTGTATATAGCTGCAAGAAGCCGCCTGTCCCATTTCATCTTACTATATAAGTTGTGTCAGGTAATTTATAAAATCCCTGCTGCATAACAAATCTATTTTTTGTTGGAATGGGTAGTAATGTTTCTTCTTATTTCGAAATAAGAGTTGGTCTATGAGTGCCTCTGCAACTGTATTTTTCCTAAGTGGCTTCATGGTCTTGAACTGAGAAAGCTCAGAGCATTAAACATCAAAGTAATATATTTTGACATAATTAGATATCAAGGAAATGCAATTAAAATGACACTGAGATATCACTACACACTTACCAGAATGGCTAAAATAAAATATAATGACAAGCCCAAAAGAAAAAAATATACCATTTGATGATACACAATGGCAAGTTGTACCATAACTTAACCATCTCAGACTAGTGTAGTGTTAAATTTGTTTTTCTAAGCCATGTTTTGGGTCACTTACCACTTTTCAAGGATATAAAGTGCTATCATTTTACTTAAAACTGTGAAATTTGGTCAGATTTAAATTTCAATTTATGTTAAAACATTCTGTAAACTGTGTTAGTCTTTGACATTTGTTCCCTCAGTTCAGTGAATAACACTATATCATATTCTGAAAAATACGCTTATTTTTATTTTGAAAAATATCTCTTTTTCCTCTTATGGTAATTATTAATATGAATTAATAGTAGAATTTGATATGGTCCAATATGACCATAAATACTTTATTTTATATTATCAAATTTAATAATGAATATAATGTACTTCTTTGGACAATTTTTAAAGACCAGTCTACTCTTAAAACAAAAAAAATGGATTCCCACCAACAGCCACTCTGGAAAACAGCATGGAGGTTCCTCTAAATGTTGAAAATAGAACTGCCCTATGACCCAGCAATTGCACTATTGGGTATTTACCCTAAAGATACAAATGTAGTGATCCAAAGGGGCACATGCACCCGAATGTTTATAGCAGCGATGTCCACAATAGCCAAACTATGGAAAGAACCTAGATGTCCATCAACAGATGAATGGATCAAGAAGATGTGGTATATATACACAATGGAATACTATGCAGCCATCAAAAGAAATGAAATCTTGCCATTTGCGACAACATGGGTGGAACTAGAGCGTATCATGCTTAGCGAAATAAGTCAAGCAGAGAAAGACAACTATCATATGATCTCCCTGATATGAGGAAGTGGTGATGCAACATGGAGGCTTAAGTGGGTAGGAGAAGAATAAATGAAGCAAGATGGGATTCGGAGGGAGACAAACCATAAGTGACTCTTAATCTCACAAAACAAACTGAGGGTTGCTGGGGAGAGGGGGTTTGGGAGAAGGGGGTGGGATTATGGACATTGGGGAGGGTATGTGCTTTGGTGAGTGCTGTGAAGTGTGTAAACCTGGTGATTCACAGACCTGTACCCCTGGGGATAAAAATATATGTTTATAAAAAATAAAAAATTAAATTAAAAAAAATAATAAAATAAAATAAAATAAAAATGGAGATGCACTTCTATAGTTCACCCAAATTTCATTATATTATATATAACCTCAGATAAATTTCAACAAATCATAATTTATTAAAATCATGTCTACTTAAAAATCTCATAGAAGAGTTAAACCATCAAAAATAAAAATAAACACACACAACACACACACATCACCCATGTATTGGCAAATCACAATTGCTGTAACAGTTAACAAAGCCAAAAGATGACTGTCAGAAGTTATCTGGGAGAAGATATTTGCAAATAACATACCAGATAAAGGGCCAGTATCCAAAATCTATAAAGAGCTTATCAAACTCAACACCCTAAAAACAAATAATCCAATGATGGAATGGGCAGAGGACATGAACAGACATTTCTGCAAAGAATACATCCAAATGGCCAACAGACACATGAAAAAATGCTCCACATCACTCGGCATCAGGGAAATACAAATCAAAACCAGAATGAGATACCACCTCACACCGTTCAGAATGGCTAAAATGAACAAGTCAGTCAATGACAGATGCTGGCGAGGATGTGGAGAAAGGGCAGCCCTGCTACACTGTACGTGGGAATGCAAGCTGGTGCATCCACTCTGGAAAACAGCGTGGACGTGCCTCAAAAAGCTGAAAATAGAACTACCCTATGAACCAGTGCTTGTAGTACTGGGTATATACCCTACAGATACAAACGTGGCATTCTGAAGGGGCACATGCACCCAAATGTTTATAGCAGCAATGTCCACAATAGTTAAACTATGGAAAGAAACTAAATGTCCTGCAACAGATGAATCAATAAATAAGATGTGGTATATATGTTCAATGGAATACTATGCAGCCATCAAAAGAAATGAAATCCTGCTATTTGTGATGACGTGGAATGGAACTAGAGGGTATTATGCTTGGCGAAATAAATCAATCTGAGAAAGACAACTATCATATGATCTCCCTGATATGATGAAGTGGAGATGCAACATAGGCAGTTTCGGGCGTACGAAAAGAAAAATATAAAAAGATGGTATTAGGAGGGAGACAAACCATAAAAGACTGAATCTCACAAAACAGACTGAGGGTTGCTGGGGGGAGGTGTGTTGGGAGAGGATGGAGGGGGTATGGACATTGCAGAGGGCAGGTGCTATGATGAGTGATGGTGAGTGCTGTGAAATGTGTAAACCTGGTGATTCACAGACCTGTACCCCTAGGGATAAAAACACATTATATGTTTATAAAAAATTTTAAAAAATAATTTAAAAAACCCATTAAAGAAAAAACACAGATTGCAAGCCCAGAGCTAATCTCATATTCAATCAAAAACTTTTGAAAGTTTTCCCCTTAAAGATCAGAAGAAAGACAAGTGTGTCCATTTTCACTACTCTCATTTGACACAGTAGTGGATGTCCTAGCCAGAGAAACAAGGAACACAAAGAAATAAGAGACTCCAAAAAAAAAAAAAAAAGGAAGAAGTAAAATTTTCTTTTTTTGGATAACATGAACTTACATGTTAAAAAATCCTTAAAAATTCACAAAAAATTTGAATAAACAAATTTAGTAAAATTACCAAATACAAGATCAATATATAAAAGAAAAGAATTTTGTTTTGTTTCCTTTTTTTTTAAGGACTGCTTCCCAGTTTGTCATGTCATCCTTGTTCAGTGATCACGCTAATCTTCTCTGCATCATTCCAATTTTAGTATATGTGCTGCCAAAGTAAGCACAAGACAGGAGCATTTTAACACTCTAATGATGAACTATCTGAAAAAATAAAGAAAACAATCTAATTCACAATAGCATCAAAAATAATAAAATACTTAGGAATAGATTTAACTAAGAAGATAAAAGATCTGTACTCCATAAACTATGACATTGATAAAGAAATTGAAGGTGACAGAAATGGAAAGATAGCTCATATTTATGAATGGTAAGAATTAACATTGTTAAAATGTCCATTCTACCGTAAACCATCTGTAAATCCAATTCCTATCAAAAATCCAATGTTAGGGGTGCCTGGGTGGCTCAGTGGGTTAAGCCGCTGCCTTCGGCTCTGGTCATGATCCCAGGGTCCTGGGATCGAGCCCCCATCAGGCTCTGTGCTCAGCAGGAAGCCTGCTTCCTCTTCTCTCTCTGCCTGCCTCTCTGCCTGCTTGTCATCTCTCTCTGTCAAATAAATAAATTAAAAACCTTTAAAAAAAATCCAATATTATTTTTTTTACAGAAGTAAGTAAAGAATCCTAAAGTTTATATGAGACCATAAAAGACAACAAATAATCAAAGCAGTTCTGAGAAAGAATGAAGAAGGGAGATTACACTTCTTGATTTGCAACTATACTACAAAGCCCTCATGCTCAAAACAATAAAGTATACTGGCATAAAAACAGACCAATAAACAAGTAGAACAGAATTGAGAGTCCAGAAATAAATCCTTTCATACAGTCACCTAATATTTGACAGGGGCCAACATATGTAATGGGGAAAGATAGTCTGTTCAATAAATGATATTTAAAACTGAATAGTCACATAAACAGTATGAAACTGGAACCTTATATCACTCATAAGTCTGAACTTGAAATAGATTAAAGACTTAAAGGTGATGCATGAAACTAAATTTCCTAAAGGAAAACATAGGAAAGGTTCTCCTTGACATTGGTCTTGCCAATAGTTTTTTGGATACCAGACCAAAAACACAAGCAAAAAAAGCCAAAATAAATAAATGATATTACATCAAACTAACGTTTCTGCATTGCCAAAAAAAGGGAGAGAGTATGAAAACACAATCCACAGAATGTAAGAAAATACTTACAAATCTTCTATCTGAAAAGAGGTTAATAACCAACAGATACAAATAGAAAAAAATATATAATTAAAAAAATAGCAAAAGGATCTCAATAGACTTTTTTTTTCAAAAAAGTTATATAAATGACCAACAGGAGCATTAAAAAGTGCTCAACGTAAAAATCTCAGGGCAAAGTCCTTATGTTGTTGTTGTTGTTTACCTCTGAAAAACACAGCAAGATATTAGAATATATACTACCAAAAAATTGAAACTAACCAATTTTGGTAAATATTGGGGAAAATGGGGAACTTATGCACTGTGATAGGGATATAAATTTGTATGGAAAACAGTATGGAGATTATTCATATTATTAAAAGTAAAATTACCATATGATTCAGTATCCCACTTCTAGGTATCTATCTAAAGAAAACGAAGTCACTGTTCAAAGACATATCTGCACTCTTATGTTTATTATAAAATTATTAACTCTAAGCAAGAGATGGAAATAACTTCAGTATCCATTAATGGATAAATGAGTAAAATAAGTATGGTAAATATATACTACGGAATACTACTTAACCATGAAAAATTAAGAAATACTGCCATTTACAACAGCATGGATGGATCTTGAAGGTATTATTCTAAGTGAAATATTTCAAAGATTTTATATATTTTTTTAATTTATGTATTATGATATCCCTTACATACAGAATCTGAGGAAAAGGAAAACTAATGGAAACTTAGAGTTGAGTTGACAAGGGGTGAACCTGGGGTGGAGTAAGGTGGTCCAAGGGTGCAAACTTGCAACTATAATATGAAAAAGTTCTGGGGATCTAATGTACAGCATGATGATCATAGTTAATAAGATATACATACTTTTTTAATTGTGCTTTCCTTTATTAAACTTTGCATATATCACATTCTTACAAGTTGAAAGTTTATAGCAATCTTGTATAAAAGAGGTCTGCTGCCACCATTTTTCTAACAACATTTGTTCATTTTGTGTCTCTCTGTCACATGTTGGTAATTCTTGCAATATTTCAAGTTTTTTCATTATTATTGTATTTGTTATGTTGATCTGTGATCAGTAATTATGACCCACTGAAAACTAAGAACTAGTGTACTTAAGGTATATACATTGTTTTTCTTTAAAAACATAATGCTTTTGAACAGTGCAGTATAGTTTTTATTTTTTATATGCACTGGGAAACATAATGTTTTATATGCACTGGGAAACCAAAAAATATAATAATTTGACTTAGTTTA
This sequence comes from Mustela nivalis, assembly GCF_964662115.1. NCBI lineage: Eukaryota > Metazoa > Chordata > Mammalia > Carnivora > Mustelidae > Mustela > Mustela nivalis. Next base: position 76,986,495 of record NC_139040.1, read on the forward strand.
TTGAGATAATCACTTTATTGAGGCAGTCTGGAACAAAACCCACAAGACCTCTGAAGTTTATCTCTACTATACTATATACATAAAAGTTGGTAAGAGAGTAGATCTTAAAATTCCTTACGATACATGCATAAAAATCAGTGGCAACTATACGAGATAGTAGATGTATTAACATTTTTATGTAGATTATATTGCAATAAAGATGTATACCAATTTATCAAATTGTACAAAATTTACACAATGTTAAAAGTTTGCAATGTTATAAGAAATCATTTCTTAAATTTACAAATATGTGGATTTTTTTCAATAAAGCTGGAATAAACTTTTTGTAGAATTAATCTATTTTTCAAAAAAGGAATTAAGGCAGTAGAAACTGCAACTAACTCTGAAATAATAGAATATAAAATCCATTTTCATTATATACACTGTGACAAAAAGTATTACTTAGTTTACAATGGAGGAGTACTTATGAAACATGAAGGATGGTCTATAAATAAGGCTGAAAGAGCTCAGTTTTAAGGTTTAAATTTAAAATCTTCTTTTGAAATACTAAACTGACCACCCAGTGTTCCAAACATCAATGTCTTAACTGCATGAATTTATTTCATACAACTCTATAATCTAGTTTCATAAGAAAAGAGCATGCAAATTTTGAATAAGACAGACTTGCTTAAGTTTCTTTATGTTCAACAGTAAAGGATACCTCCCTAAAAATAAATAGATGACAAATCAGCATATTTATTATGATAATTATTATTCATAAAGAGATTCATATTGATTTAGGGAATATATATACTCAGAGGGGGTAAAGTAAAATGAAATTTATTTTGGTAAATGTGTCTATGAATAGTCAATACAATGCCTCAATATAAATGAATATTACCATTTTGAACAATTTAATTACTATTACTAGAATTATTATAAGTATAAAAATAGCTATCATTTTAGCATGGAATATGAGATTCTCATGCTCCATGCTTCATCACATACACACAACAACGCAGCATAATAAGTATTATCATCACCATTTCATGGGTGAAAAAACTGAGGCTAACACTTTTAGATAACTGGTTTATGATTACATGGGTAGCAAAAATGCATCACACTAATTTAGGCTTTATGATTTCAGAATTGTACTCTTTCCACTGCACATTCAATTACTCTGTAAATACTTGGCCTGTTTTCATTTGGTTCTTTAATTTTATTCATGTGGTGATGGCTTAAAGCTTCATTTAAAGGAAGCTTAAAAATTTCATTTAACCAAAAGCTCCCAAGAATTAAAAATGTCATTGATCTAATGTAGACATGGATATCATTAGTTAATGGGTAACTATATATTTTCCACTCTAGTGAGATAAAAGAGTATTTTTCTAAGTTTTAGTCTATCAGTGTTAAAAAGGACTTTGTTAAAATAGAAATATTTAGACAAAGGTGATCAAAAGTCTGGATCAGGTCACCTTAAGGTAAATATTAGGAAACTGATGAAACAAATGGAGATTTGAACACTGAGCTATGATATAATGAATGGTTTCAAGTATTTAGTAGAGTATAGAAAAGCCCTTTAAAGCCTGGTCTTAGCCTAGCATTGCAGCTTTTGGGATATCTATCTATCATCTATCTATCTAGATATAATGTGAAAACTTTTTTAACTTAAAGATTTTGAGAAATAGAACATAATCAGCACCATAGAAGATCTGTTTATGATAACAACCTAGCCCCTCCTCCCAGTTTGTTAATATTCTCTCTTATTTAATGTAACATTGTGCAAATAGACCACTACTGATCTGCCGTTATGAATGAAATAGCTATAATCATCTGTTTGCATATCCTGGTGAAAATATTCATTTAGTTCCATGTTGTATTTCTAGGAATGGACCAAATTTTTATTTTTATTTTTAAGTTTTCTAAATATTGTCCAACTTACCTCAAATGTTTTTATTATGGGCACTTTCATTCTTTCACATTCTTGCAAGGCAATTTTACTGTTGCCCAATATGGTAAGTGTGTAATAGTATGTCATTTTAGGTTTTAATTTATTTTTAATTTAATTTAATTTAATTCCAGATTCATAATAAAGATAAACAGTTTTTATATATGAGTGGCCATTTGGATTACCCTTTCTGTAAAGTGCATGCTCAAATCTTTTGATATCTTAACATTGTGTCATACTGTCTTCTTTAATAGTAGATTTTCTGAATGAACTTTTAGCTGTGTAGGTCTTCTCTATTTTATTTTGAACTTGTTTTCATTTCAAAATCTTTATATTTATTTTCATAATCTGCTTTTATTTTTCTTTGTCTATTATCTATCTATCTATCTGTTTATTTGCAAGCAAGAGAGAGCGAGCAAGTAAGAGTGCAGGGAGGGATAGAAAAAGAAGGGAAAAGAATCTTAAGCAGACTCCAGGCTCAGCACAGAGCCCAACTCTGGGCTCTATTTCACAACCCTGACATCATGACCTGAGCCAAATTGAAAGAGATAAAATAAAATTAAGGTGTTAAAAAAAAAAGGGAAAAAGAATTGGAGGTTTAATTAAGTGAGCCACCCAGGCACCCCTGTGGTACCTTAAATTAGCTGTCATATTTTTAAAGTTCTAGAGTATCCATTTGTTCATTTATAAAACCTTTCTCAATATCATTTTTAGTGTCAGTTTTTTGTTCAATTTGCATCCCCTCTCATTTCTTTGAGCAGAGTAATCAAGCCATTTTACAATCTTTATTGATCATTTTAACATCATACTTAATCCCATTTTGTCTATCAAATCTTGTTAATGGTTTTTCTTTGTGTGCTTTGTTACATTTTGCTATGTTCAAGACATTATATTTGAAACTCTTATTGAGTAGGGATAATTAAGAGCTATAATAATGGTATGGTCCTCCTTGGCAGGATTTTCTCTTATATCTGAGACTCTATAAGACAATCATACTCCAAATTCAGTGATTGACTTTCTCAGTTTACACAGAAGGCAAGGTAGGCTATAGTCTTATTTCTGCTTCTCCTTGTGCTTTGGGGATCTCAAGTTAAATTTGGGTTGTACCAAAGTACTCAAATTTCATTGCTGCTGGATTTTGAATTTTGTTTCTCTAGTATCAAGAGTCTATGAACAACACAGCTCAGTGTGTTTTAGCAATTTCAAATGCTCTCATAGCTAAAATGGCTTCAGGGCATATATCTCTAGGCTCTCATTGTATTTCGTATTTTGGCCCAGTAATCCCTCACTTATTTTTATAATCATTCTGATATTTTTAACTTTAAAAGCTATTTTGTCTGTATTTTTAGTTGTCTTAAGTAGGAGTTTTTAGATCACCATTACTAGAAGCAACAACAAATATACATGAAAATATCTGCAGTAGTTTGTCACACCTTTATGGCTTTGAACTTCCATAAGCTGAGGCATCCTTCTCTAATCACTTAGGCAAACTCCAATTTACCCTTTAAAACAACACAAGAATTGCTTCATTTAAGAACATGTTAAGGGATGACTCTTCCCCACTGTTCTTACCAACATTGCCACACACTCTTTGCTACCCACACCTTGTTTATGAACTTTCGTTAGGTATATCAGCGTGACCAGAATTTTGCTCTATTGTATTTTTGTCCTTTAGAGCTTTAATTAAATATGAATTCCATAGAAAGTCTGTCCCTTTTCTTTCAAACCTGGGTTAGTTATTTCTTCTCATTCTTTGTCAGAAGTTACTTTATTAGAGAAACTTATAGCTCTATTGTGACTTTGGAGCCTTTACAGTTTTTCGACTGGAAAAATCACCCATCCCTGAGATTTTTACGCAGCTTCCTAGCTGATAATATTCAGAAATCTGTTCAAAACAGACTTTTTCAGGGAGGCCCTTTTGGACCACTCAGTTTAAAAACCTCTTCTCAATCACTGCTCTTTTTAAAATGTGCTTATTTAGTTCAAATATGCATCTCTATTAAAGAAAAATCAGTACGGTTTTTTTTTTTTAAAGTTGGCTTACCTATTATCTATCTCTCCCATTAAAATGATTCCTCTGGGCTGGGGTTTTGTTGTGCTCATCTTAGGCCAGGCACTCAATAAATTGTCTCTGAATGATTGAATTGTTTGACTCCCTTGCTAGATTCTCAACTTCATGAGGCCAAGGATTGTTCTATTCAGTCCTTCTTTATCCTCAATGTCTGTTATATTGCAGTCACTTACGTGACTAATGGGAAAAATCACAGAAAGAGTTAAAACTACAGATAAACCCTGTAGGTTCAATAACACAAAGCTTTCTAAAATTATTTAGCCCAGGAATTGAATACTGGCTGCACTTTTGATTTTTTTTAAATGGTATTGAATTTAATTTAAATGGAAATACTGGAATGGTAGAATAATAAAAAAATTATAAAAGCAACTTGCTCCTTAAAGTAAGAATTATATAGGGCATCTCTTCTAGAAGCAAAATTTTCAAATGTCAAACATCTGAAAGCATAGAAGGAGAAGTAAGAGTGTGAATTGTACTTCAATGCTCTTTTCTTTATATTCAGCAAACAGCTTCATTCACACACCTTTCCAATTTTTTCAACTCTTTTGACAAAGCCTTCAGAGGAGTTACTGCTGATGACAACCATCACAGCCTAACAGAAGAAATTTTATAAAGAAAAATAATAGCATGTTTTTCCCAAATTGTTAAGGATATGGTGAAGCTCTGTCGGATTCAAAGGAGGAATGTGCAATTCCATGCTATATATAATAATAACTTATTTTAATAGTGGCTTTGCAATTTTTCAGATATATCCATTTACTGAAACCACTATCAAATAAACAAAAACAAACAAATGAACAGGGGTTCGAGACAGAAATTATCTAATCTAAAAATAGCACATGTTCACAGAATACACAACACATATCCCAAGTACTACTATAGGTTTCAAGTAATAGTCAAAACAATAGTAAAAATGATTCAGACCCTACCAGTCAAATCATAAATGGGACCTTAACTGTAAATCCTTATCTTTAGATCAAAGCGGGTAATTGGGGGCTGAAGATACATTATAGAACTAATATGTTATAGAACTCCTCTGAAATGAGTCATTTATTCCATCACTTTTCCTGCACAGCTGCTGACCCATGTTTTGGTTCCTGGAAATAGCTGCTACCCTGTCATACTTCTTAAATGCACATATATTGATAACTCTACTCATTCCTCCATTCCTCTGTGACTGTCACTGTGTTAAAATGTGGAGTCAGCTGACTCACTTGTGATGGTAATAAAGTAGATGAGTTTGCAAAGTATTTTGTGATTTCTAAAAATGCAAAAACCAAATTACATTGAAATCATAAGGGGTGTTTCAGGGAGAGCTGTAGGATGTGGTTTCTTGTGTAATCCACAGAGATTAGCTCCAACACATATTTAAACTCTCCTCTAGGAGCAACCTTAGTGGTAAAGCAAGAAGATAAACAGATGTATACACACCCTGGCACAAAATTATCACTTATGTTTGGCTTCCTAGTCTCCTCGTGTTACTTATTTATCTTAACTTCTCTCTGAAAGCAGGGAACACAGAATCTCAATCAGTTGACATTTTTCTACTGAATTACCCAATAGTCCGATCATACCCCTAATACTTTTTAAAATTATTTCACTCATAATCCCAAATCTGCTTTGCTTCCTCATCTTAGTACACTGTAATTCGATTTCAAAATGAGGACAGTTGTCAGTAATGCCACATTCATTCATCTATTTTACAATTCCATGTGCTTATAACTATGAAGATATGTTAATAACATCCATTCCAATAAGCCACCCTAAATTTATTATCATGAAACAAGAACTCAAGAAAGAGAATTCAAAATCATCCATGTATTTGCAACTTATTGCAATAAAGCCTTTATCAATAGACTTCCCTGTGCACATGGTGGTCAAATTGCTGGTGAAAACCAGCCAGATCTATTACAAGCTTTCTCATGGCTTCTAGGTAACCCAAGTGAGCCTTTATTGATACTGGGAAGGGATAAAGCAGGGAAGGGATAAACAGTGCTGTAAGAATTGGCTAGACAAAAGTAAGGACTCTCATTACAAAGTGAGTATTTTAAAGCAAAAGAGCCTGTTGGGAATATTGTTTTATAAAATAGTGGTTTTTTTTATTAACTTTTTAAAATTCAATTAGGTAACATATAGTGTACCATTAGTTTCAAATGTAGATTTCAGTTATTCATCCATAGCATATAATAGCTAATGCTCAGTACTTACTGTTAGAGCTTCTTGAAAGCAGAATTTTAACCCACTGAGCCACCCAGGCGCCCTTGAAAGCAGAATTTTAGATCACATTTTCTGATTACTTCCATGTCGTACAACACTTTCCTGCTAGCAACCTTCAAAACATACTGTTTGTTAGAGGAATTTCTTTAATAATAAATAAATAGGAATTCATTTAAATTTATAAATATATAAAATAAATAGGAATTTATTTAAATTTATTTAAATATTACACACTGTTTCATTGTTCATAAATAAGGTGATGATATTATAGCCATTAGTTGGTAGCACTGATATATCACTATCTTTTTACTTCTCAGTGCATTCTCTTTACACAAATAGATATATATATTTTAAAAAATGTGAATCTGTGGCAAACTTGTAAAAAACCCTATACAGTAAAGTTTATCATTTTAAGTAATCTCAATTATCTTCCTCAATTGTGATAGTATATCCTTCTATCTAGGCCAGATATTGTATGAGGGATTTGAAGAGACATACTTTTCTAAATTTCACTTTTCTCATCTGCAAAATGCTTATCATGATCCTACAAAAAAATACACTTATAATTTTTTGATGAAAATTTATTTATTTATTTTAAGATTTTATTTCTTTATCAGAGAGAGTGGGCGAGAGAGCAAGCACAGGCAGACAGAATGGCAGGCAGAGGTAGAGGGAGAAGCAGGCTCCGGCCGAGCAAGGAGCCAGATGCGGGACTCGATCCCAGGATGCTGGGATCATGACCTGAGCCAAAGGCAGCTGCTTAACCAACTGAGCCACCCAGGCGTCCCTTTTGATGAAAATTTAATCTGTATAAACAATATATTTGCTGTAATGCGTGGTTCATGGAAAACATCTTTTTTAATTATAAGCAGTATTAGAAATTAAGTAAATGTGTCTATAATATTTAAAGTTTTAACACATAATTCCACTGCTTTGCCTTATTTTCTCAAATCCCTTTACCACTTTCACTGACAGAGTCAAATGTACTTTTTCTACTAGTAGCCAGCTCTTTTTCTTTTGTCAGAAAGATGCCCTTGTGAATTATTTATAATAGAGATATTAGCAATAATAATAATAATAATAATAATAAATAGCAATGAAAATGTTAACAAAAAGTTTTCTTAACTAATTAGGGTTCTTAGACATCAATTAGAGGAACCACCTCGGGCAAGCAAATTAATCTGCAAGACATTCCCAGAATTAACAAGTCAGTCAGATACAGGGTTGTCTGTAGACTGAAAAGGACTAGGTTTGGAAAATAGGTAAGGACAGTGAAAAAAGTGATCAAATTTTTGGGCAAAATAAATTCTTAGGTGTCCTTTCAATGGAGTCCTGTTCATTATGTAGCAGAAACTCTGGAGATTATCTCAATCCATTGGAGTCACCACGTTTATTAGCTTGCTATTGACAAAGTTATTTACAAACTGTAGAGCAAGAGGTTATAATGTAGAAAACTGGTGGTAATGCACAGGATTCTTGTTAACAATAATGCAAGTTAGTGATTTTTCATTAGAAAACATAAATTCTATAATGCAAATTATGGGCCCAGAGCACTTCTGCTGCACAACTCTGCTTATATCCCAAATAACCATGTGAACTAGTTTTAATATCTGCTTCTCATTAATTTTTGAATAAAAATTCTTGACACAAGTATTTTATAATTGTGTGATAATCATGCATTTAATTTTTGGAGAACAAAACACACTTTAGCATAACTAGGTTTGTTCACAGAACCAGCCTTGATAACACACTTCTATATGTTAGAAATGATGTAATAAATGTAGAATATTGGGCACTTGTTTGGTATTCTTTGCCATGTTTTGCACTATCTAAAAAGAGATCAGTGAACTTGGACTGGAGTTAGTAGACATGGAAGAAAATAAAATATTACAGAGAAGAATACTCTGTGGTCCACAACCTAAACGGGCTGGGATTCCCATCATTTGGATCCCTGTAGCTTTACAGAAGTCAATTAAATTTTTGTATCTCTGATTAAAGTTGATTCCCCAGTACTTTTTCAAACATCTCTTGTAAAGTATTGTTTCCCAGAAAAAAAGGGATTTTGCACATGTATCTGCCTCTGTCTCTGGTCATGATCTCAGTCAGGATCCTGGGATCGAGCCCCATATCGGGCTTCCTGCTCATTAGGGAGTATACTTCTCAGTCTCTCTCTGCAGCTACATCCCCCTGCCCCACTCATGCTCTCTCTCTCTCAAATAAATAAATACAATCTTTAATTTTTTAATTAAAAATAAGATAAATAAATTAAAATAAAAAGTTTGGGCTTACTGCCCCATTTAGCTCCTTTTTTTTTTGAGTTGTATTTAAAGCAGCATGAGAGAACATGAGGCTCTCAAACTTAAAAAAAAAAGGAAAAAATTGAGTTTTGTTAGGATTTAAGATCTTGTCTGCTAGACAAAAATGTTGGCTTTGTTAACATGTGAAAATTAACAAAAGGGAGTAAGATAGAATTCTAATAATTTTTGCAGAAATTAAAAATTTTCTCCAACCCAATTACATACAGACCCATTAAGTAAATTCATTCCAATGTCCCAAACCAACCTTTTCTAATAGTAATGCATCTGTGTAAACAGGGTCAACCCAAGGAATAAATAAATATTATTATTTTTTTCCTGTCTCTTCCACAGTCTCATCTGGGTATATAGGTAGCAAGCCAATTATCTATCTTATAAGACATGATATCATAAGGAAGGGTATTCTGTCCATTTGGAACAACTGAAAATCATTGTAATTTTATCTTGGTGCAGTAACTTGAGATGGCACAGTGTGGGTTATGGATATATTTTATTTTATTTTTTTACTGGGAAGAAGAGATTATAGAGATATTGGTTATCCAAGAGAGACTGACAGGTGTTGATAGTTGCCAGGTCAATATCCATCTACTTTTTCCTTTAGTATCAGAAAGCACTGAGGGATTGACAACAAGGAAACTTAAAACAACATCAAATATTTTATTGTCTCTTTTCTAGTTACATTGTAACCTTATGACAAAGTATCAGTCGTACAAGATATCATTCTCTTTTACCTCTATCTTTCTGCCAGAAATGTGGGCTTAATAGTGAGAACTCCAACAGCAATTTTTGCAACTGTGAATAAAAAGCCATGAAAACCTCTAAGATAGTTCACTTGACTTTCTTAAGACTCTGAACCAACACCAGAAAACACTCTCTGTAGTCTTCTTGTTAAATGAAAAATATGGTTAAACCACTTTTGACAGTCTACTACCTACAGCAAAATGTAAATCTTAATTGAAATATGTCCTCTCAGCTGTGCTTAAGCAACTGAGTCCTGAGCTTTTCAGGTTTTCAGTCTGAAAGAGTGCACCTTAGGTGCTCTGAAAGGGAAGAGAAAGGACACCCTGTTCTCCATATAAATTAAAGAAGAGAAATCTGTGCATTTAAGTGGGCCATATAAAATTTATCAAGCAATTATCTCCTAACTCCTTCCTATCCAAATTACCTGATATGCTCTCCCTACTCCTTTATTCCACGTTACTGCCTTTTCACAACATGTCTTCTGTTATTTCCTTCTTGCAAGCTAGTTTTGTTTTCTGCATCTAAAAAAATCAACAATCATTGTGTATTTCAATTCCCATTTTCCTCAAATGCATTGATTCTTCTTATCTATTACTCTTTTCTCATACTCAGTGTCTTTGTCTTTATGGGGTTTGTACTTTGCTTTTCCCCATCCTTTACTGCCATTATATAATCAATCTAATAACTTCTTAGAGAAAGTTAAAAATTCCTGCATAGCCACACGTGAACACAAAGTCACTGATTTTTTAGCAAACCTATGATAGTCAGACATCCATTCAATTTCTTTTTTTTATGATTTTATTTATTTGACAGAGAGAGATGACAAGCAGGCAGAGAAGCACGCAGAGAGAGAGGAGGAAGCAGTCTCCCTGCTGAGCAGAGAGCCTGATTTGGGGCTCGGTCCCAGGACCCTGGGATCATGACCTGAGCCGAAGGCAGCGGCTTAACCCACTGAGCCACCCAGGCGTCCCTCCATTCAATTTCTTAACTGAGTCCCAAATGCATCCTGACTTCTAACCTAAACCTAAGCTCTACTTCTTACACCTTGTTATATGACCAAATTCTTTCAGTTCAGTATTTTGTAACATTTAAATATTAATCAATTGATGCTTTGTTTGTGTATTTCTATGAAAATAATTTGAATACTGTAGATTTATTGTTATATTTATAGGTTTATAATCAAAGTTTCATCAGTTGAAGTTTTTGGAAATTTCAGATATAATGATTAACCTAAAATGATACTGCCTCAAATCCCTCTGATATCAAGGCCCAACACCTGATTATAGCCAAACCTGTGGTGGATAGTTCCATGGGAAATTGCAGTTACTTAACACTGATAGCATCTCATGTTCTCTCTCTCATTTTAGAATGTCTCCAACACAACCTGAAAGTGTAGGAGAGTTAATGTCCTCTGAGGACAGCTCTCAGTGAAGTGGAAATAAGAACCATAGGTAAAATTGTCAGTTTTCAGGTCTTCATGAGGACAACTTAAAGAAGTTTCTCAGGACCTTTCAGTAAAAGCAAGCCTTCATTTTCTATCCACAACAATTATCAACAATGTACCTCTTTGACAAAGTTGCTTCTTTGTATCACTTTCCCATTCTTTTCTACCTTGGATAATCTCCCAGATAAACTAACAGTACTCAAATCCTTTGTCCTACTCTTTGCTCTCAGGATAAATGGAGCCAAAAGACTTAGATTAATATCAAGTTCTGAATGGGATCTTAGAGCTATTTCTGTCCAGATTTTCATAAACATAGGGACCTTTGAATTATCAGGCTATAAATAAGTTCTAAATGGAGGGGGCAAAAGCAAAAAGTAGAAATTTTTATGTTTGATTTTTAATCATGATTAATTGACTTTATTGATTATTAAAAATACTAACATTATAAAAGTGTGGATCTTTGTAAAACAATGTCATATTGTAAGAAAGAAGTTGCATAGTCCTTTTGAGAATATGAAACCAAGTGTTCAGGTGCCATCTAATTTCTTGTTTAATCCAGAACTTTGGTGTGCATCATCTTGAGGAATAGGATTTTGAAGTCCAGACAGACTAAGAGAAAACGGATCCAAATGTGTGTGTTTATATTTCTGCTTTTGTTGTAAAAATCAAAGTGTGATTGCTGGTTTAAAATGGTAAAACTAATAATGTTCATGGACTCGATTATAAATTTTCTAATTGTATGGGAAGAATCCAATAAACATAGAATTAATTGATTTGCAAATCCTCAAAGAGCTACAGGATCAGGTAGTGGTATGTTCTGATTCAACAGCATCATAATGCAGCATTTTATATGTGTGGCTAATGGATATTTTCATGAATGTTTGCTAGCTAGTCAGCCAATACAGAGAAATATTAGGTAGCGTAATTACTCACAGTTGTGTTTAATAAAATGAGAGAAAATTATCAAATGACACTAATAATAATAATCCTATAGCAGGCTAAATATTCAATGATAATTACAAGTATTAATCTAGCTTTCTTCCCTGATTATGACTCTTCTCTCCTTTATCATAATGGGAGTAGCAGATTGTCTGCAATGAATTGTGAAAACCCAGCAGTGACTTTGGCAGTGAAGGCCTTCTATCAATTTTGATAGGTAAAAGGATTCTGGTTGGTCTTGAGCAAATGTGTCAATTTTTTTTATTCTGTGTGTGTCATAAAAGAAAGAAGCAATAGTAAATTCTTGCTGTTATTCCATAGAGCCAATAAAATCATACTGCCAACAAGAGGCTGTTGACACCATAGGTGTAGTTAACTGTCTTGAAATACTACGCCTGGAAATAAAATCCTAATATTTCACATAACCTCTTTTTTTAAAAGAAACAAAACAAAACAAAACAAAACAAAACAACTATACTGCTTACATTTAGGGCCCTGCTGTTGTGTAACTATTTTTGAACATGTCTTCTGTAAGTGTATATATATATATACATATTTTTCTGTGCAATAAATTCATTTAGAGATAAATTTGGATTGCAAATTATTTTGGGGGAAGCGTGGTATTTGTGGCTAGTCTTACAAGTAAAAAGGACTAAAAGAAAAAAGAAAAACATTTTTTATTACAGCATATTTACATCTGTCCAAAGTACTTATCTACTATAATACTGACTAATGTATAATACTGTACACAAAGAAAGAAGTTAAATGAGTTATAATTCAGTCAATGTATAGCTGGCCATTTTAAAACTTACCACTGAATCTTTCTGGTATGAAATGTGATATCTGGCAATCTGGTCCAGTTCATTACATCAGGTCATTTGTATGTTCTTATTACCATTTTGATAGCATATCACATTTTATAACCCAGACATTTTACAATGGAACTATGATGCATGTATTTTCAAAAGTATAGACATACATGAAGCTATGAGGTCAAAACAGATGAATGTCCGTAGTACCATATAGACTCAACAAATAAAAGTGTCCAAGGGTCTGAGTGTGACTTATGAATATTGTATAAGATTAGGCCAACATGTGGTTTTGATATAAATAATCTGTTCTTAAATTAGAATTACAATCGTTGAGTACAGTGTTGAAAATGGCAGATAGATTTTAGCTATCTTTGCTCACTAGGGAAAATGGAAAAATTTGAGTTTGGTCAGATTTTCACTTAACTTCTGAAAAATCTTACGTTTGAGAGAACCCTTCTGAAATAAGAATCCTTAAAGACATAACCCCTTTGGCACAAGTTTTCAAGAAACTTGTTTGATGTTGTAGACAATTCTATGGCACACGTACTGTTCTAGATGTTTCATGCCAATAATATGTAAGCCATACCAAGGCTACATATACATATAGAGATCTTCCTCAGCTTACAAGGGGGCTATGTCAGAGAAACACATAAAAAATTGAAAATGCATTTAATACCCTAAACTATCAAATATCATAGCTTACCTTAAGCTTATTTAAACATACTCAGAACACTTACATTTGCCTGCATTTGGGCAAAATCATCTTAAGCAAAAGCCTATTTTATAACAAAGTATCAAATAACACATGCAATTTATTAAATATTACACTAAAAATGAAGAATATATATATTCTATATATATATTCTATATATAGAATGCTTGTAAGAATATCAGGTGTTCACCCCTGTAATCTTCTAGCTGACTGGAAGCTGTGGCTCACTGCCGCTGCCCAGAATCACAAGATGGCACCATATAGAACAAGAGTTTCAGGTGGTAGGTGTTGTAAGTTTTACCCAAACTGACATTGGTCAAACTCGTTTTTGTCATCATATATGTCAAGTAGTTTTCTCAGGTTTATTTTTAGAATATCCTTGTATAATGAATATTTACACTGATATCTAGTATAAAAATCTTGCAATTTATTTTAGAAACATTAAGATATTGAAAATCAATCTATTTCTTTAATTCATTGAAGACATTTTTGGCTTGTTTCCAGTACTTTCTTACTGGTTAAAAAGTGAATTTGAAGTAGTCTGGATTTCATTATTATATGGCACTTTCCCTTTGATGAATACAAAGATGATATTCTATATTAGCTATCTGAGAAAAATTTATTTTTTTAATTTTATTTATTTGTAAGAGAGAGAGCACAAGCAGGGGGAGCAGCAGGATGAGGGAGAAGCAAACTCCCGGCTAAGCAGGGAATCTGTTGCAGAACTGAGTCCCAGGACCCTAAGATCATGACCCGAGCTAAAGGCTCAGGCGTTTAACTGACTGAGCCACCCAGGTGTCCCAATCTGAGAAGAGTTCTGTATGCTATTCCTATTAATATGCAGTTTAAAGTCTAGGTAATTAACTTAATATTTTAGTGGCTATTGCATAGATAGCACTATGTTCCAGGCAGAGAGTAAGAAAGAAATATTAAATCAACCATAGTCTATGCATTCTAAATGAAAATAATTAATCAATCATAAAAATCCTTCTATTTATGGAATATCAACTTATAAGCTTTCCTCCATATGAACAATGCCAAATACCAGAATAAAGGGTCATCTAATACAAATAAAGGATAGAATTAAAGAATTCTGGTAAGCCATTTAATTTTGAAAAATGGTGTTCTATTGTTGCTGAGTTGTGGTTTTCAGTTACATAATATCTGATAAGTGTAGAAGTAACATACATGAGTGTTACATGAGATGAGAAATGGTATATAATTAAGATATTTTTAAAAGTACAGATAAATATAAATTTGTAAACATAGCATTATGGAGGAGTAAAAATAAATGATAGCTACACACTCTAAAGTGAATAAAACTTGGAAAGCTAATAGAGAAGTAAAACAAGGACAGTGCAAAAAGTATGGTACATTTTTATGAAGTTCAAACAAATTCTGTGAAACCATAGATGGACTTAAAGATACTATTATGTATCAAATATTGTAAAAATTAAGCAAGGAAATAGCAAACATAAAACAACCAAAGCATACAAACTTGGGTAGATACAAGAGGTGTGATCATGTTCTACTTCATAAAGAGATGAGTTAATAGATAAATATAAGTAACTAGACTTTTTAGAAGTTAATAAAACGTTGCCTGTTATTTCTTAGTAATATAAAATATATGGTTTTCTAACAAAAACGTTTATCTTAAAAATATTTAAAAAATAAATTTCAGGCTACTCCTAAGGTTATATATTTACTTTTCCACTGTAGGAAAAGCTGGTTGTTGTAGTTGTAGTTGTTTGTTTGTTTTAGTCTCCTCCTGGTTTTTATTATTATAATGTGGAATGAGGAATGTTAGATTGAAAAGTGAATTATTTTATAGACAAAAATCATTACTTGATTCACCTCCTGGTACAGCAGATGGAACTCCTGAAAATATGCCCTTTTGCCTTATGGAAGAGTAACAGTTATGCTTACTTCTGAAACATACTTGGTGGAGTCCCTAAATAGTGACACCATAGTAAACATTTTGAATATTTGCAATTAATTTTTATAGTCATAGGGCTCCAAAAGGCACTGCAGGTATCTTAGCAGGTATTTCAATAAGGCTAAAATTTGCCTGACTGTTTAAAAATATTAGCAAGGCACAAAACATGGCAAAAGTATTGTCCTCAGATATTATTTTTTTCCAATGCTCCTGATTCCAGACATGAGAAGTTATTTTTCAAATATTTATTATAAAAGTTTTTATTTATTTATTTGACAGAGATCACAATTAGGCAGAGTCAGACAGAGAGAGAGAGGAGGAAGCAGGCTCCCTGCTGAGCTGAGAGCCCGATGTGGGCCTCGATCCAAGGATCCTGGAATCATGACCTGAGCCGAAGGCAGATGCTTTAACCTACTGAGCCACCCAGGCTCCCCCATAACAAGTTATTTTGATAGATGTATATACAGTGTATTTTCCAGTTATAAGAAAAATGGTTCTGCTATTTTTAACCTTTTTTTAAAATTAAATAATTTTTCTCATTGAAATTTTATTTTTTAATGTTTTACTTTTCTTTTCTTTTTTTTTAAAGATTTTATTTATTTATTTGAGAGACAGAGATCACAAGTAGGCAGAGAGGCAGGCAGTGAGAGAGAGAGAGGGGGGGGGGGAAGCAGGCTCCCTGCGGAGCAGAGAGCCCGATGGGGGGCTCAATCCAAGGACCCTGAGATCATGACCCGAGCTGAAGTCAGCAGCCCAACCCACTACGCCACCCAGGTGCCCCAATGTTTTACTTTTCAATATACTACTTAGAATATAAAACCTATTCCATTTTGTAAGATGTTTACCATTTAAAAAATGGTAATTTTCTCATTGTGTCTTCCCCTCACATTGCTTTATTTTGAATAAAAAAATTTCACAATAAACATAACTGATGCTTTCCTTCTGATGGTCCCTCTGTTGGTCATATTGTATATGAGCCATGACATTTAGTTTTACAAAATTTATTGATGTTTATTGATATGTTTTATCATAACTAATTTTCCCTCCCTTATCTAGATTCCCCAGCTTTCAGACAGGTGGACACTTCAATAAACCATACCCAAGGGATGTATCAAGTACTTCTTAGACATTCTCTCAGATCCTTGAGGTCTCATTTTGCCTAGGGATTTGCAATAGGTTCTGCCAGAGGCACCACTGTGACAACTGATGTCCATGGTCTATCTCCTGCTAAGCTCAAGAGGTCACTGGTTTCCAAGTTTATCTATACAATTAATGCATTCCAGCAAGTTCTTTTTTTTAATATTAACAAACTTATTTTAAAGTTTATATGGAGAGGCAAAGACTCACAATAGTCAACATAGTGTTGAAGGAGAACAAAGACTGAGGACTGACTTCAAAGTTTACCATAACGATGGGGCGCCTGGGTGGCTCAGTGGGTTAAGCCTCTGCCTTCGGCTCAGGTCATGATCCCAGGGGCCAGGGATCGAGTCCCACATTGGGTTCTCTGCTCAGCAGGGAGCCTGCTTCTCCTCATCTCTCTCTCTGGCTGTCTCTCTGCCCATTTGTGATCTCTCTCTCTGTCAAATAAATAAATAAATCTTAAAAAAAGTTCACCATAACGATAATTGTAAATATGATATTGTAATACCACAGAAAGACTAGATTAAAGCAACAGAATATATATTATCATTTATATTTTATATTTAATAGAAAAGCAAAAGCAATACAAGAGAGCAAAATACAATCTTTTAAACAAATGGTTCTGTAGCAATGGTGAAGCTAAATCTAAAAATATAAAATACATGCAAACAATGGAATATTATTTAATGCTAGAGAAATGAATTACCAAGCTATGAAAAGATATGGATATAAATATTTAATAAATATTTGATTTTAGGCTTCTACCAGTCTATCAATAGTATTAGTATATATTAACAGTGAATGCTCAGCATTCATGAATTTACCTAATAAAACATTTTGGGTTCAATATTTTAAATACTTCAACCTCTATGATTATATTCCTAATAAGTTTGAATTGGGGTAAATAAACCTTAATTTTTTGTAACTTGTTTCTTATTTCAAGAGAGCTCAATGAAATTTTAGAAAATAAAAATTTACAAAAAAAAACTTTAGTTTACTATTGCCAAATAATTTAAAATTTTATCTTATATTCAAATACATATATTTTTCTAAATTGATTTATATGCTACTAAAACCAAAAACTTTTAGTTATACTAGGTTTCATATCATGCAATCAATGCCAGAAATGCATCTGGCAATGATTTGTCTTAAATAGAGTTAAGATAGGTGTTATTACAATGCAAGATGGAAACAAAGATAGTATAACAATTGGTGTTACATAACTTTTCCGTTTTGATCAAGTTACTAATCTACAAAAGGCTTTTATCAGTGACAGACTTGGGAATTTACAAAACTTTTAAACTAGCATGTGCGACTCATTCCTAGAAAACAACACAATCAATAACACTTTATTTAGATTAAATCATGACTATTTCTCCATTTGAATAAAAAAGGTAGCAACCCCAATAAGTTTATTGAACATGAAAAGTTGAAATGCTATAATGCTCCTAAGGAATTAAATGATCCAGTCAAGAATTACAAAAAAAGGATATAAATTACCAAAGTGTTTGTATAATTGTAATGTACAACTGCCCATTATCGTTCCATAGTGTAGGCTTGTACAAGAACTCTATAAAAGAACCCCACTTCTAAACTGTGGAAAATATGTTCCCTTTCCCCCTATATACAACTATTAAGCCATTCATTTAGCTTTTAAAATATCCACTTAATACAGGCTTTTTACACATTTGAACAGGCAGCAGGGCTCTATTCTTATCGCTTACATCTGAAGGATAGACTTCTAGCGTAAGAGGTAAAGCCCATAAAGGAGCCCAATAATAACAACAAAATACAGTTTAGTGAGCCCTTACAATCTGCCAGCTACCTTTCTGAGAATACTTCAGTTAATAAAACATATAAAATACCTGACCACAAAGAGCTCACATTCTTTTGAAATATAATAGTGAAATAAACCAATAATAGAGGGGCACCTGGGTGGCTCAGTCCATTGAGTGACTGCCTTTGGCTTGGGTCATGACCTCAGGGTCCTGGGATGTAACTCCCCAGCAGGCTATCTAGGCAGTGGGGTGTTTTCTTCTTCCTCTGCGCACCCTCCCAATTCTCTCTCTCTCTGTCTCAAATAAGAAAATAAACCAGTAATAGAATAATAATTGATGGTTGATGGTGATAAGTGATACAAAGAAATACAAGAAAGGTAAAAGCCATTGGGGAATGCTGGGATGAAAGTTAATTTTATTTTGTGTTGGGTGGTTATATCTCATTTATGAGATGCTATTTGCACAAAGACCCAGGAAGTGAAGGAGAGTGTTATACAAATATTAAAGGAAAAGATTGCTCTAGGCAGAGCAAGTAAGTATATAGACTTTGTGTGAACAACTTGTCTGTTACTTTTGAGGAAAAGCAAGGAGGCCAATGAGGAGTTCATAGTGGTGGAGAGAGGAAGAACGTATTGATGTATGACCTTCTAGTACATTGAAACGCCTTCAGTTTTTATTTAATATGAAAGGGGAAGATACCAAAAGTCTTTCAACAGCAGAATAAAATCATATGACTTGATGTTTAGGTTAAATTGCTGTACCAAAATAAATTTGCATGGAGAAAGGAGTGCAGTATGTGTGGAAGTGGGGTTATCAATCAAGTCAATAATTCAGGAACATATGATGGTGTTTTTAGCATGCTGGGTGGTAATAGAAGTGGTGAGGTATGGTTTTCATTGTGTATATATTTTGATGGTGAATATTCTGGTGAACAGGATGGGTATGTGCAGGACAGACATCAACATTTATTTTACCTGCACAAACAGAAGGGTGGAGTCTTCATTCCCTGATATGGAGAGAACTCTGAGTTCAAATGTTCTTTCTCATTAAATGGCATAGTGATGATGAAGATTTAGTCAGACAGTGAAAGAGAGCAGTAAGCATAGTGTTAAGCGGTAAGACATTATAATACATTTGAACATCAAAAAACGTTGTGTTGGATCATCTGTTTATGTGAGTAAATAAATAAATAAAGCTTCCTGGGGTTCTGATAGAGGTAAAGAAGACTGTATATGATCCAAAGGGGCACGTGCACCAAATGTTTATAGCAGTAATATCCACAATAGCCAAACTATGGAAAGAACCAGGATGTCCATCAACAAATGAATGATATTTGTATATCTATATATCTATATATCTATGTATATATATATATACAATGGAATACTATTCAGCCATCAAAAGAAATGAAATCTTGCCATTTGCATTGACATGGATGGAACTGGAGGGTATTATGCTTAGCAAAATAAGTCAACCAGAGAAAGGCACTATCATATGATCTCCCTGATATGAGGAAATGGAGGTGCAATGTGGGGGGTTTGGGGAACAGGAAAAGAGTAAATGAAACAAGATGGGATCGGGAGGGAGACAAACCATAAGAGACTCTTAATCTCACAAAACAAACTGAGAGTTTCTTGCAGGGTGAGGAGGGTAGGGAGAGGGTGGTGGGATTATGAACATTGGGGAAGGTATGTGCTGTGGTGAGGGCTGTGAAGTGTGTAAACCTGGCGATTCACATACCTGTACCCCTGGGGCTAATAATACATTATATGTTAATTAAAAAGAAGAAGAAGAAGAAGAAGAAGAAGAAGAAGAAGAAGAAGAAGAAGAAGAAGGAGGAGACTACTATAAATCAAATGCTATGGTTTTCAGCATAGAGTGTGTAATCAGGCATATTTTATTAAAGTAACCAAGTAAAATGATGGTCGAAAATTGGAATAACAGAAAACATAAAAATCAGAGATTTTAAAAAGAGATATGGGACAGTGTAGAGAATATAGTCAATGATATTATAATAGTGTTATATGGTGACAGATGGTGGCTATATTTGTAGTGATCATAGAATAATGTATGGAGATATTGAAAACCTGAAACCAATGTAACACTGACTATCAACTACACTCAAATAAAAAAATAGTAAAAAGAAAACATTTTAATTTAAAAAGATAAAAAGAGGGACAAGAATTTGAAAAGTGAATTTCAAAAAGAGTAAAGATGAGGCTAAGACATACTCTGAACCTTGAGGAAAACACCATTTTGAAAATTCTTCCCATCTTGAGAAAACTCAAATGAATCAATACCATAAAAGAACCCATTTTAACTGAGAGATGTAATGAATGCTCAAGAAATAATTTTATGACAGGATAATTCTTCCCTATGAAACAGCATACAGAAACCCGGGGAAACACCTGGAAGCCAAATAAACTATACTGAAAATAAGAATTAGGAAAAAGATAAGTGATGAAAGATAAGAAAGTTAGACCTGCGACAGAGACCTAGTGAAGAGAATTTTTAGCTTGTGGTTTAATGTTTTTGAGGATAATCTAGAGTTCATAACTGCCTTGAGGCAGGCTGGTTGTAGGCAGTTTAGGCATACCCCTAAGAGAAGCCTACTTTGGGCAGGTGGTGTTGGAGGAGGCCATTGGGCTGGACAAAGACAAATCCAACCATTTGACTAAAGTGTCTGTGAAGATGTTGAAGTCAGATGCAACAGAGAAAGACCTGTCAAACCTAATCTCAGAAATGGATATGATGAAGATGATTGGACAGCACAAGGACACCATTAACCTGCTGGGTCCTGCACACAGGATGGTCCTTTGTACACTATCATGGAATATGCCTCCAAAGACAACATACAGTAGTACCTCCAGGCCCAGAGGCCTCCTGACTTGGAGTACTGTTACAATATCAGCCATAATGCAGCAGAGCAACTCTCCTCCAAGGACCTGGTATCCTGTGCCTACCAGGTAGCCTGAGGCATGGAGTACCTTGCCTCCAAGAAGTGCATACACCAAGACCTGGCCACCAGGGAAGTGCTGGTGACAAAGGACAACATGATGAAGATCTCAGACTTCAGCCTTGCCAGAGATATCACCACATCAGTTACTATAAAATGAGAACCAACAGTGGACT
Source organism: Mustela nivalis (assembly GCF_964662115.1). NCBI lineage: Eukaryota > Metazoa > Chordata > Mammalia > Carnivora > Mustelidae > Mustela > Mustela nivalis. The sequence continues at coordinate 77,007,659 of NC_139040.1, forward strand.
GCCTGTGAAGTGGATGCTCCCTAAGGCCATGTTTGACCAGATCTACATCCACCAGAGTGACTTCTGGTCTTTTGGGGTGATCCTGTGCAAAATTTTCACTCTGGAAGCCTCCCATATCCTGGAGTGCCTGTGGAGGTGGTTTTCAAGCTGCTGAAGGAGTCATTTGATGGATAAGCCAATAAGTGCACCAGAGAGTTATACACAATAATGAGGGGTGGCTGGCATGTGGTACCTTCAAGCTGCTGGTAGAAGACATGGATCATACTGTGGCCTTGACCTCCAACCAGGAGTACCCGGGCCTGTCCTTGGCCCTGGAACAATACTGTCTATGCTTTCCCAACACCCAAAGCTCCACCTGCCCCTCAGAGAAGAATTCCACCTTCTCTCATGTGCCGTTGCCCAGGGAGGCCTATCTGCCCTGACACCCAGCCCAGCTTGCCAATGGTGGACTCAAATGACTAGTATCCCTATTACTCCTGTCCAGATTCCTTCATAAGCTGTAACCCTTACCCCCCACCCTCCCTGCAAGACTCACTGACTTCTCCTTTGTCCCTTTCCTACTGGCAGGAGCCAGCTGCCTACCTGAGGCCTTCACCCCTTGAAGTTCACCTCTCTTCCCCTTCCTCTTCCTCCTCCTTACAACCTGCTCATGAAAGAAAGGAACAGAGAGGCAGGTACTTGCTCGTGGCTACTTCCTTCCCTCCCATATGTTGGACCAAGACCCCTCCCTGTCATCTGGTACTGCCTGGACGTCAAGGGAGTTGGAGATGAGGCATGCCAGTGAAAGCTGTCGGAGCTTTCCTGTTTTGGTTTTGTCTGCTTAGCATAACATGTAAGACTGAGTTCTGGTGGCAGGGACCTAGTCCTTGGGGCTATAGCACTAGCGAGGGGAGGTCAACTGCTCTGGGCCTTGGCTAAGAGCAAGCCCTGCTCCAGAGATATGGTGCCAAGGGCTTATTAATTTTGATACTAATTTGCTTTGCTGACCAAATACCTGGTATCAAAAGATGGGAAGGCAAAGACTGGAAGCAGTGTTGTGACCATGGGGTCCAGCCCCAAACTATGAAGAAAACACAAAGTGTATAAATCTGAGTAAGTATATATTTACACACCTTTTAAATAGGTTGTTATCAAAGATTTAATCAATGGGTAATATGCTCCTCGTGGCTGGGAAGCATCAGTTGCCATATATTAAAAACAAAGAAAAGAGGTGTCTGGGTGGCTTCCTCCAAGAAGTGTCCCTTCTTTTCAGGTCATGATCCCAGGGTCCTGGGATGGAGCCCCACATCAGGCTCTCTGCTCAGTGGGAAACCTGCTTCTCCTTTTCCCTCTGCCCTGCTTATAGTTCCTCTTCCTGTCTCTCTGTCTGTCAAATAAATAAAATATTAAAAAAAAACAAGAAAGAAACAAAATGTTTTTAAAAGGTCTTTTTTTTTTTTTTTAATTTTCTAGGGGTGCCTGGATGACTTAGTTGTTTAAGCAGATGTTTGCCTTTGGCTGAGGTCATGATTGCAGTGTACAGGGATCCAGCCCTGCATGGGACTACTTGCACCCCAAGGAGCATGCTTCTTCCTCTCCCTTTGCACATGATTCCCCCTGTTTGTGTGCTTCTTCTCTCTCTCTCTCTCTCTCTCTCTCTCTTTCTTGCTTTCAATAAATAAAATAAAATTTTTTACTAAATAAATAAATAAATAAATAAATTTCTAAGCCTACTTTCAGTTTAGGTCCCTTAACAAATATTGCTTCTGCTTCATTTAAAAAAAAAAAAAGATAATTTAGAAAGATGCTTCCAGAGTTAAAAAGCTTTTTTGTTTCTTTGTCGGGATTCAATATAGAAGTGCTTTAAAAAGTAAAAGAAAAAATATGCTATATTAACTCTAATCACACTATAACTTTGGTGGTTATATCAAGATAATGAAAAGTGATTTTAAAGCAAATTTCATTATCAGACATAAAGATCAAGTCAAAATTACAGAAGAGTAAAAGGATGAATTCATCAGGGAGTATAATAATTCTTGACTTTTAATACGTAACAACAGATTTGGGGATATATAGGGAAAAACGAAGAACAAAAATAATAACTTCTACCTTGGACGACAAATGGAAAATAATTTCAAGACCCTTATTTTAAGATTACATAGACAAATGGTCATCACATTGGTAAGATATGTAAGACTTGAACAAAATGATCAACTAACTGGATATGCATGATATTACATTACAGTAACTGAACTAACTGAGGTCAGTCTTTGGTGAATCACAGAAACAGGTGGAGTTGTCAAACAAAGTAATCTTTGTTTACAACATACAAGGAGATCTCAGGGAATAAGTTCCAAAGCCTTGACTGTTTGAACAAGAGAGAGATTTTTATTTAGTATTTAAGATGAATACTCAGAAGGGAGAGTTTTATTATCCCGTGTATGGTTGGTCATAAGGTTGTGGATGCATGCACATCCACATATGTATTTGTGCAATATGTATTGCATGTTCACCTGAATGAAACTTGTATTCCACCGAGGGCAGAAACTTCAACGTTAGAATAAAGCAGAGGTAACTGTTGGACAAGGCAAAGGGACTCTGCAGGCTTCAAGAGCAGATATAAACTAGATGGGGTCTTGGGCTCATTTTCTGGGACAAGGAATGCAAGGCCTTGATTGCTTTTGAAATAGCACTAGGAGTTTTGCCACTGATTTATTGTCTCAATAGCTTAGGCTATTTCCTGGTCTGGTGGTGACTGTTAGCTTTCCCATTGCCTTGTTCCCTCAAAATCCTTAATGAGTGAGGTTTTTGCATTTCTTTGTAAGAACCTCCCAGGAAGTTTTGGAAGAAGTGTGCTTGGGAAAGTACACAGGTGGGGTATAGATCATTGAAAATAGCTGGGGACAAAAAATGACTTTTCTTATGTCAGGAAAACTATATCTCTTCTTTAATTTTGTGGGAACTCATAACTCTTTCTTCTGATGTTACCAGCAGGCAACTGAGATATTACTGATTGTTCTCTTGAACCTAAGGAAAAGGAAATGTAGAAAGCAAAAGACAAAACTTTAAAATCTATCCTGCAACTCATCAATTCACTGCAGCCACCTCTCTGTCTTTCCCTTTCTCTTTTTCTTTCTCTTTCTCTCTCACTTTCTTTTTGTTGGCATATATCATGATACAACCACTTTGGAAAATAGTTTCAAAATTTTTTTAAATGAAAAATATGTTGCAGTTACACAAATAGCCATTTTGTTCTAGGCATTTCACCAAGAGAAACAAACCCTATGTTCATACAAGGACTTGTTTATGAATTTCATATCAGCTTTATTTTTAAAAATTGAAAACAGTGGAAATGTTCATCAATGTCCATCAATAGAGCAAAGACAATTGGAGATTCTCAAAGTAATGATGCTGAGAAAAGAAAAGCCAGGCAATGAATAGTATATACTGTGTGATTCCATGACTACAAAAAATCTAGAAAATACAAATTTATATAAAGTCACAGTCATCAAATATATGGTGTGATTTTAGTGCCTTCTTCTGTGCTCCCATAGCTTCCTACACTTGTATCTCCGAGCATTTGTTACACCATGTGAAAATATGAACTCTTTCTCTTTATTCTGTCTTACTAGAATAAGAATCCTTGAAATTTTATGGACATTTGAACTCTCAGTTATTAGCAGAAATTCTATCACACAGTAAGTTTCCAAATATAAAAGCCAGAGCTTTACAATGACTTCTAAGCTTTTACATGATCTAGCCACTCATTTATCCTCTGTGACCTCTTTCCCTGCTACTCTTCAGTCACTCACAGTGGCCTCCTTGCTATTCCTCAGATATGCCAGGCATGATCCAACCTTATGGCCTTCAAGATAGCCAATTCCTTGTCTGGAGTGACCTTATTGCTGATAGTTCTGGGCAAATTCATCACCTTTCCATACCTTGGTTCAATTGTCAGCTTCATTGTAACTACCCTGATCTTCCTAATAAAAATTTTAACCCCCCATCCCCTGCCTAGCAACCTTGATTTTTCTTACCCTGATCGAATTTTTCTTTTTCCCCATTGTACTCATCCTTTTTGAATGCACTATGCCATTTTTATTAAGGTTCATAGCTTTTAATTGCCTCACCCATTAAAGTAAAAGTTCTACAAAGCCAAGTATTTCATTTACCAGTGTAGTCTGAAGTAATATCTGCCATATAATAGTTCAGTAGACAACTGGTAAATTTCAAAATGAATTAATGTTGAGAGTATACTGAATTTCATAAGTCATTTCAATATTTTTTTCCATAAAATAAACTATGTAAAACATACCTTAAATTTACTTTCATCATATTTTATAGCATATAATGGACAACATACATAAGCCTTAAAGAAACAATCCTATAACTAACCATTTCATACCTACTTAAAAACTGCATAATACCACACTCTTAGATCCTCTTTGAATGCTCTAAAATAACCCTTCAAAGGAAATACATTTTTAAAAATCACAGATTTTTTGGCAAATAATTTAATAAAACAAAAGTTTCATTCATCTATGTAGATCAAAATAAATGTTTTTAATAAGCATGAAATTATAACTCTGAATGTGCTAAAATGAAACCACCTGCTAAGGGTGAGAGAACAAAAATAAACATCCTTTTTCCAAATAAGAGGAATTTATTACCTTTGAATCAAAGCATGTGGATTTGTTTTAACTGACAATAAAGCAATATGGAGACACAAACCATAGAAAGTCATATTTTAGATTTCCAAAAGACTTCGAAGTAAAGTGTATACATTTTTTAATTGCTACATAATGCTACATAATGACAAGATGACAGGTTGTGACAAATAGCATTTTAAAAGCTCTACTCATAATCGAACGGAAGGTGTCATTTCCCATAATATTATATATGTCTTTAATTTACTATATCTGGATACAACATATTACCAAACAGATGTTCATCAAAGACTAAATCATTTTTAATGGGATATAATAATTTGAACCTACATCTATTAATCATTTTTTTCGATCTAACATTTATAGTCTCGCTAAACATTTTATCAGTTGTTGACAAAATTCAAAATAAATAGGATAAAAAGTCGTGTTTGGAAAAGTAGATTTCTTTTCAAATTTGTATTTGAATGAAAATATTTGCTGATATTTTTAAAACTTTAAATGTAATTTTATATATATATCTGACCTATCAGATGATATAAAATTTTTGGAGAAAATATGACATATTTTTTGATCTTGGTTGAAGGTATTAATAAAGAGCAACTGTTTGTATTATTTGTATTGTGATATCTTAGTTAATAAACATGAATAACTGGTATAAAATATGTTTTTTAAAAAATTTTATTTATTTACTTGACAGAGATCATAGGAAAGCAGAGAGGCAGCCAGAGAGAGAGGAATGGAAGCATGCTCCCAGCTGAGAAGGGAGCCCACTGTGGGACTCAATCTCAGGAACCTGGAATCATGACCTGAGCCAAAGACAGAGATTTTAACCCACTGAGCCACCCAGGCACCCTAAAATATGTTTTTTTTTAATATAGAAGTATAGTTCTTGCCAAAATATGGAACTAGCTGGAACTGAATGCCTCCTTCAAAGTCAGCTCTGGAGAATTATGCAAGTGTAATATGGAACTATTTCAGATATTAACCAAAAACAAAGAAATGATGATAAACTCCTTAAAAGACTCAAAGTTGCCCTTGACTGGTATGTTTCAAGCTCTATTCCTGGTTTGAAGACAGGTTTTAACAGGCCTGTCACTGTAGAAATCCGCTGGATGTTTAGAGGCTATCAGAACTGTACAAAAACCTTGAAGGGGTAAAGACTTGAAAATTCTTTAGAGAGATTAGCTCCCTAAGGCATTATTCCTCCACACATTTTCCTCCAATCAATTAAGACTGATGGATGAGGGGCACCTGAGTGGCTCTCTCATCACGTGGGTGGTGGGTTAAGCCTCTGCCTTCATCTCAAGTCATGGTCTCTGGGTCCTGGGATCCAGCCCCACATCGGACTCTGCTCAAAAGGAAGCCTGCTTCCCTCCCTGCTTGCCTGCCTCTCTGCTTACTTGTGATCTCTCTCTCGCTCTCTTTCTCTCTCTGTGTGTCCAATAAATAAATAAAATCTTTTAAAAAAGGCTGATGGATGATAAATTATGAAAACTGCTCCCTCCAAATGATGCTTTTTCATAAGGATTTAAGAATTTAAAAGTGTAAGAATTTAAAATTGAAACTTGATCGCAGGATTTATCTTATAGAATAACATCAAGTGAAGGCAGTTATTATTCTGATGTATTTGTGATTCTGAATTCTTGGCCTCAATAGTAAATTTATTTTTAAATTCTCCCATGGAGTGGTGATTGGCCTTCAGTCTTTCATTGATGTACAACATTGGGTCAAATGAGATGTGTGTGCCCAGAACTATATATAATCTTCTTTGTATTTCACTGGAGATGGCATTTCTGAGTTTTGTTCAATTGAATTTGGACAGATGTTTTATTAGTCACTTCTAGAGTTGGCCCTGGAGAATATCTTCCTTTTTTTCTCTTCCCGATTCTCTGAAAAACCCTGATTAATTCACATTATCACAGTGATATCACAATTCAAGTTTTACCAAACACTATAGCTGCAAAATAGAAGGAAGCTACTCAGAATGGAATACTATTGTGAATGATTCAGAAAGAAAACATTATTATAATTAAGCTACCAGGTTTCAATGTATTTTATTGTTGCTTAGAAAATCCTAGCATACCCAGACTTTACAGAGATTGATGATCCTAAGAGGAGCTGAACTCATGGACCAAAATAACTATGCACATAAAAAGTACAATTACTTACCAAAAAAGATGATGTGGTTAACTTTATATGGCAATCCAAGTGTTATTGGAACAGGAATTAAAAAAATAGCTTAGGGGCGCCTGGGTGGCGCAGTGGATTAAGCCACTGCCTTCAGCTCAGGTCATGATCTCAGGGTCCTGGGATCAAGTCCTGCATCAGGCTCTCTGCTCAGCAGGGAGTCTGCTTCCCTCTCCCTCTCTCTCCCTCTGCCTGCCCTCCATCTACTTGTGATCTCTCTCTGTCAAATAAATAAATAAAGAAAAACTTAAAAAAAAAAAAAGAATGACTGTTCTTTTAAAAAATAGCTTAAAAGAGGCGCCTGGGTGGCTCAGTGGGTTAAGCCACTGCCTTCGTTTCAGGTCATGATCTCAGGGTCCTGGGATCAAGCCCCACATCGGGCTTTCTGCTCAGCAGGTAGCCTGCTTCCCTTCCTCTCTCTCTGCCCGCCTCTCTGCCTACTTGTGATCTCTCACTGTCAAATAAATAAATAAAATATTTTTAAAAATAGCTTAAAAGTATATGATAAAATAATGATATACATATACAAGGAAAAGAAAGATACTATACTGTGAATATAAATTAAGTGAAAATTGTTGAGATAAAGAATACAATAAATGGAGACTAAGATGAGTATAGCTGTAAAATGAATAAATGAGTTGTGAAAAGCAAACAAACAAATTAATGACTTCTGCCCAAATACAGCAGAAGAGAAAAAAAAAATAAAGAAAATATTTAAATAAGTACTGAGATAAATTTTGGAGAATTAAAGAAAGATAAAAGATACCAGACTTAAAATGATGCCAAACATGAGATATCAGAAACAAAACAAAACAAAAACTACACACACTAAAAACCACTCGTATACATTATGGTGAGTTTTAAGAATATCAAAAACAGAGAAGAGCATAAATGATGCCCAAGAGAAGAACAGATCACCTAAAATGTACAAGAATAATACCGACAGCACAATTCTCAATAGTAATAGCATATAAAGAGACAGCTGGGTGTTTGTATAGATGGAAAAGATATTTGAAACTAGGTATTATACATCAATCCAAATTATTGATTAAATTTGAGAGCACAGTAAAATACAATGAAGCATGTTAGGTCTTAGAATATTTATCACACAGAGACACACATTTTGCAAAACTTTCTTGGAAGACAGCTCAATTTAAATAGAGAAAACAGAATTATGTACTCAAAGGCACATTTTGAAGGAAGGATTGAATATAGTCTGCACTGCAAATATTCTTTAATCGTATGTTCTGAATTTCCTAAATTTAAGAAGTATTTGTTCAAATATTTACCTTTAAATAAATCCTAGGAGACTTTTTCTTGGATTCTGGAAAATCAGTCCATTTGGATACAAATCTTTTTGTCACTGATGGAAATTTTGATAGCCCTTAACTGTGGAATGCCTAATGTATTGTTACAGCAATTGTGATTTGCCAATACATGGGTGATGTGTGTGTGTTGTGTGTGTTTATTTTTATTTTTGATGGTTTAACTCTTCTATGAGATTTTTAAGTAGACATGATTTTAATAAATTATGATTTGTTGAAATTTATCTGAGGTTATATATAATAAAATGAAATTTGTGTGAACTAAAGAAGTTCATCTCCATTTTTTTATTTTATTTTATTTTATTATTATTTTTTTAATTTAATTTTTTATTTTTTATAAACATATATTTTTAACCCAGGGGTACAGGTCTGTGAATCACCAGGTTTACACACTTCACAGCACTCACCAAAGCACATACCCTCCCCAATGTCCATAATCCCACCCCCTTCTCCCAAACCCCCTCCCCCCAGCAACCCTCAGTTTGTTTTGTGAGATTAAGAGTCACTTATGGTTTGTCTCCCTCCCAATCCCATCTTGCTTCATTTATTCTTCTCCTACCCACTTAAGCCTCCATGTTGCATCACCACTTCCTCATATCAGGGAGATCATATGATAGTTGTCTTTCTCTGCTTGACTTATTTCGCTAAGCATGATACGCTCTAGTTCCATCCATGTTGTTGCAAATGGCAAGATTTCATTTCTTTTGATGGCTGCATAGTATTCCATTGTGTATATATACCACATCTTCTTGATCCATTCATCTGTTGATGGACATCTAGGTTCTTTCCATAGTTTGGCTATTGTGGACATTGCTGCTATAAACATTCGGGTGCATGTGCCCCTTTGGATCACTACATTTGTATCTTTAGGGTAAATACCCAATAGTGCAATTGCTGGGTCATAGGGCAGTTCTATTTTCAACATTTAGAGGAACCTCCATGCTGTTTTCCAGAGTGGCTGTTGGTGGGAATCCATTTTTTTTGTTTTAAGAGTAGACTGGTCTTTAAAAATTGTCCAAAGAAGTACATTATATTCATTATTAAATTTGATAATATACAATAAAGTATTTATGGTCATATGGAACCAAATCAAATTCTACTATTAATTCATATTAATAATTACCATAAGAGGAAAAAGGGATATTTTTCAAAATAAAAATTAGCGTATTTTTCAGAATATGATATAGTGTTATTCACTGAACTGAGGGAACAAATGTCAAAGTCTAACACAGTTTACAGAATGTTTTAACATAAATTGAAATTTAAATCTGACCAAATTTCACAGTTTTAAGTAAAATGATAGCACTTTATATCCTTGAAAAGTGGTAAGTGACCCAAAACATGGCTTAGAAAAACAAATTTAACACTACACTAGTCTGAGATGGTTAAGTTATGGTACAACTTGCCATTGTGTATCATCAAATGGTATATTTTTTTCTTTTGGGCTTGTCATTATATTTTATTTTAGCCATTCTGGTAAGTGTGTAGTGATATCTCAGTGTCATTTTAATTGCATTTCCTTGATGTCTAATTATGTCAAAATATATTACTTTGATGTTTAATGCTCTGAGCTTTCTCAGTTCAAGACCATGAAGCCACTTAGGGAAAATACAGTTGCAGAGGCACTCATAGACCAACTCTTATTTCGAAATAAGAAGAAACATTACTACCCATTCCAACAAAAAATAGATTTGTTATGCAGCAGGGATTTTATAAATTACCTGACACAACTTATATAGTAAGATGAAATGGGACAGGCGGCTTCTTGCAGCTATATACAACATCATTTTAATTTCAATTTTCAGTATAATTTTTCCAAGGTATACACAGAATATATATTTAATGTAAATTGTGAACATTTTAAACTCTGTATATGGAAATTAGTCAATTTTAAGTTTATAACAATCAAAATTAACGGAAGTTTATTTTAAAATAGTTAGCTTTCTCTGCATTGCAAGACAGAATAATCAAGAATTGGTAAGAAAAAAGTAATCTCTGTAAAATTACCGGGGGTGCATTATAAAGTGTTCAGTAACCGATCAAACTCACAATTTGGATTGAATGGCAAGTGATTTTTAAAATCTGGAACTCATTGTCAATTTTTTTTCTTCATTGTGTCTTAATAAATTACTATGTTCTTTGCATGGAAGTGAAGAAAAATGCATGACATTTCATCTCAACACTAACACCTTTAACTGGCAACTCTGAATGTACTTTACAGCAGTGTAACAAAGTAAAGATCACTGATGTTTCATGAAATATTTGTTATAATTCTCAAGGAGTTAGGGAGTTTGTGCAAAAATGCAAATCACTTTGCGACTAAACACATTGTTTATTTCAGCTAATTTTAAGAAAATATGCTGAGAATCTCTCAAAAAAGGAAGCAATGATTTAGGTTTGCCTTCAAGCTCCTTATCTAATCCTGAACCAACAGCACATAGTTCAAAGAGCAACTAATTTGAGTAGCTCCAATTTACACATTTTCTAACAATGCTTAATTTAGTGGAATTTCTGTCCAATTATGGTAAATTGATGTAATGAAAGACAAAAGTTCAAAAAGATCATCCTTAATTTATATAGATGCCAAACTCTGCATTTTCTGAATGACGCCCAGGAACGTATTTTCAAAAACAAACAAACAATGCCAGAACCACTATTAGGTCATCTCTAGGCAGAAAGTGACTCAGAGCTTACATTACTCTCTCCCTGAAAGTATACTGTAGGCACTGAAACTACTACCCTGAGTCTGTGCTACCAAATTCCTTAAGATAGAAAGTTTTAAAACCTGTCTGTGTGGGAGTATTTCATTTACAGATAGAGATTTGGTTGTTTATACATTTTCATACTTGATTTTTAGGATGTAATAACTATGTTTTAAAATTCATGGTGGTTTTGAATACTGTTGGATAATTGTGCTAAAATGGTATATCCATTACTCCGAGGAAACAGAAAATATAGAAAGGTAGTGCTTTTCAAATCTGCCATCTTTGAGTCATTGCAGTTTCATATAAATGCAATAGGAAAAGTGTCATTCATGTTTATGATATTTTCTATAAATAAATTAGAATGTACTGGAGGCCTGATATAAAGTGGGATGCCTAAACTTCAGTAAGATCTTGTTTTCAATTCAAAATAAATTTTATTTTTTATTTTTTTATAATGTCCCTCAATTTCAGATAAGCAACCCCATAAGGTCCACTCTGTTTTTTTTTAAGAATTTATTTATTTTATTTGACAGATAGAGATCACAAGTAGGCAGAGAGGCAGGCAGAGAGAGAGGGAAGAGGAAGCAGGCTCCCTGCTAGGCAGAGAGCCCGATGCGGGGCTCGATCCCAGGACCCTGGGATCATGACCTGAGCCAAAGGCAGAGGCTTTAACCCACTGAGCCACCCAGGCGCCCCAAAAATAAATTTTAAATTGAATTATGCACCTCTAAGTTCAGAGACAATAAACATCAACCAACACAATTAATAAGTTCTATTTCTTAAAATTTCGGGAACATTGATAGTCTCATCTCCTGGAAGAAGAACAGCTAAAATTTTTGGTCATGGATTCTTGCTAAAATATCACTTTCCCAAAGGAAATTAATGTTATAAATTTTTATTGATTGTTATTGATTATGAAGAATATAACAACCACGATAAAAAGAGTAGGAAAAACATGATATCTCATCTGTAAGAGCATGTGGAAAGTAGGAAATGATAATAAAAATAACTACCATTATTTCCTAAGTTAACATAATATAACAGAACAAAAATATTTCAAAACAATGTTTTCTTTTTTTCTTAAGATTTTATTTATTTTTTTGACAGAGAGAGATCACAAGTAAGCAGAGAGGTAGGCAGAAAGAGAGGAGGAAGCAGGCACCCTGCTGAGCAGAGAGCCCAATGTGGGACTCGATCCCAGGACTCTGAGATTATGACCTGAGCCGAAGGCAGTGGCTTAACCCACTGAGCCACCCAGGCGACCCCATAACAATATTTTCTAGGCTCATTCTGATAACTCTTTTCTACATTCAAATTTAAAGGTTGAGGCATGTGATATATATTACACAAAAAACATCCCAAGGAATTCGTTAAAAAAAAACTCTTAATAAAGTACAAATCCAAAGGAATTTCTTTTCTAATTTAATTAACAAATTATGAATCGACTTACCTATTTCATCACAGTGTATCAGGCACCAATAATATTTTTTAATCGTCACACCTGATGCAATAGTTACCATCTTTCAGACATACTGATCACGAACAAGCAAATAAACAAGAGCACCATAGCTTAAGATCTACCTGCATAAATATAGGCTACTTCAGACAATCTCTTCACCACAACATAGAAATGAATAGAAATCATACATGCTCTGTATGGACATACAGATGAGATAGAAGGGGATGGATGTTAATATATGCAGAATCTTTATTAATTACATTGTAAACCATAATATGGAAAAACAGAATACAATTTTAGAAATACCCAGGTCACCATCGTTTTATTTTTATATGTGTAGATAAGGAGTTTAATAAACAATCCATGACTATTCAACTCCTTATATTTTGAAAATTTTAGTAAAAGTAACAAACCTAGCACCTAGAAAATTATACTTATCTGCAAAATACAGCTTTGCCAGCATGGTAGAGGAAAAGCAAAACAAAATAAGTAAGAAAAGTTTAACATTTCACAAGAGTTTTACTTTTAATTTTTATTTATTATTTTTTATTTTTCATTAATTATTTACTTCTATTTCCTACTTTATTTTAATGAAAATGTCATGACCATAACATAAGAGTAGAATTAAACCAACATGAGAAATTATTTTTTCATAAGTTAAAATAAACTAGCTTGGTGATTAATTCAAAATTATATTACAAACTTCAGTGTTCTTGTAGTAAGTATCACTGCATAAACAAATGAGTCAGGAGTCATAAACTAATGATGATTCTAAATGTTATTTAGAGAGACATTCTGTTCTTAATATATTTCAAATATTCTACACAAGACAAAGTGGATCCAAGTAATCTGTAGGCAAAATAAGATTTTAGAGAAGTATATATTTCCAACAGTATTTATAAAATATTACCTTTATGTAAGGCATCATCCTGGACTTTGTGGAAAACACACAAAGGAGTAAGAAGTGGCCCTTCAAGAAACATATACAATATCAAGGTTTAACATGAAGCAGCATGTCTTCTCTAAGTAAAAAAAAAAACATTGTACCAACTGACTTTACTGAAACTTTATATTTATTGCTCTCATTTTAGGTCATAGTGTCCTTCTGCATGCAGGCTGCTATAACGGACATGATATAGACTTAATAGCTTATAAAGAACAGGAATTTATTTCTCACAGTTCTAGAACAGAGAAGTTCAAGATTAAGGAATGGGCAAATCCAGGGAGAGCCCACTTCCTCATAGATGGCTATCTTCTCACTGTAAACGTACATGATGAATGAATCAAGAGAACTCACTGGGGTCTCCTTTAAAAGGACTGTAATCCCACTTATGACATAATCACCTCCCAAAGGCCCCTATGTTTTAATACTATCACTTCCAGAGTTAGATTCCATAATATGATTTTGGGAGACATAAACATTCACACCATAGTATATATAAACAAAAAAAGACACAAAAACAACAAACAAAAAAATTATTTTAACTACCTATTATTTTCAACTACATAAACTTTTAATTTGTTTCTATATAATATTAAATAACTCATTTGAGTGATTCACTTATATCCAATGCATCTGAGTGCAATTAAATTTGCTTACCCAGCATATCCAGAAGCATATTTCTTCAGACTATCCCATTCCCCACCTTACAGGATTTACCACAATTAGAAGACAGGGGATAGAGGATAGATAGATAGATGTATACATAAACACACTTGTACATACACATATGCATATTTTTTCCTGTTAATGATACTCATGCAAATAAAATTTAAGCTCAAGGAAACCTGTCTTGTGTGTTACTTAATATCCAGTTTTTAGTCAACATCCAAAAAAAATAATCCAATAAAAACATGGATAGAAGACATGAACAAGTGTTTCCCCAAAGAACACTTTCAAATGTTCAGTAGATACATGAAAAGATGTCCTTCATCATGTATCATCAGGAAATTGCAAAGCAAAACTAGAAAGAGATACCACCTCACACCTGTCAGAATGGCTAAAATCAACACTACAAGAAACAAAAGGTGTTGGAGAGGATGTGAAAAAGTAACACTTGTGGGGGCTGCCTGGGTGGCTCAGTGGGTTAAGCCTCTGCCTTCAGCTCAGGTCATGATCTCAGGGTCCTGGGATCAAGTCCCACATCAGGCTCTCTGCCAGGCATGGAGCCTGCTCCCTCCTCTCTCTCTCTCTACTTGTGATCTCTCTCTGTCAAATGAATAAAATCTTAAAAAAAAAAAAGAAAAAGTAACAATTGTGAACTGTTGGTGGTGATTCAAACTGATACAGCCATATTTGAAAACAGTATGGAATTTTCATAAAATTTAAAAATAGAAGTCCTTTGTGATCCAACAATCCTGTTGGTGTGTATTTACCCAATGAATATAAGAAAACTTATTCAAAGGGATGCTAGCACCCCTATGTTTATAGCAGCATTATTTATAAAGCTAAGATATGGAAAGCGCCCAAGTATCCATCAATTGATGAATAAAGAATAATTGGTATGTATATAAAATGGAATATTATTCTGCCATAAAAAAGACTGAAATCTTGCCATTTGCAATAACATGGTTGGAACTAGACAGTATAATGCTAAAAGTGAAATAAGTCAGTCAGAGAAAGACAAATACCTTTACTCATATATGGAATAAAAGAAACAAAACAAACAAGCAAAGGGGAAATAATAAGACATAGAAAGAGAAACAAAGCAAGAAACAGACATTTTATTACAGAAAACAAACTGATGGTTACTTGAGGGGATCTGAAAGGAGTGATGGATTAAATAAGTGATGGGGTTAATTAGAGCACTTGTCATGATGAGCACTGAGTGCTATATGTTATATTGTACACATGAAACTAATACAACCATGTATGTTAACTAACTGGATTTCAAATGAAAATTTTTTTAAAATCCCAGTTTTTAGCTCACATTCTGGCTTACAAAAGGGATTTAGTCAGAAATTTGGAGATTAGTTATTGAACAAATAAGGGGTGAACAGGCAGTTGTTAGATAAAATTACTATCCTTTCTGGCATGATCTTATACCTTTTATCTAGAATTATTTTTAGCACTTTAGACTCTTCCTATTTTATTTTGAGTCATTAAACAAAAATTTCCTCAAAGGACCTTAGACTCCATCCAATTTGAGCAACAGTGTGAGAGAGGAAATGGTGTCCAGGAGGAAAAAAAAAAAGATGAAACTACTTTTGTTTACTAGTGAATGCATAGTTCTTCCACAGAAGAAACTCTAAATGGTCAGGGCTCCAGCTTTATATGTTTTTGTCTTTTAGTTGAGACAAAAACAAACAAACAAACAAACAAACAAACAAAAAACACTAATGAGCTTACTCTTAAAAGGAGGTAAACAAGAAACTAGCAAAGATTGAGTGTTAGGTATTGTCCCCCTCCTTTTTTTTAAAAATTATGTTATGTTAGTTACCATACAATACATCATTAGTTTTTGAAGTAGTGTTCCATGATTCATTGTTTGTGTAAAACACCCAGTGCCCCATGCAATATGTGCCCTCCTTAATACCCATCACCAGGCTCACCCATCCCCACATCCTCCTAATCTTTAAAACCCTCAGTTTGTTTCTTGGAGTCCATAGTTTTTCACGTTTCATTTCCCCCTCCAATCCCCCCACTTCATTTTTCCTTTCCTTCTCCTAATGTCCTCCATGCTATTCCTTAGGTTCCACAAATAAGTGAAACCATATGATGATTGACTTTCACTGCTTGACTTATTTCACTTAACATAATCTCCTCCAGTCCCATCCATGTTGATGCAAAAGTTGGGTATTCATCCTTTCTGATGGCTCAGTGATATTCCATTGTATCCATAGATCACATCTTCTTGAACCTTTTGTCTGTTGAAGGGGATCTTGGCTCTTTCAACAGAATGGCTATTGTGGACATTGCTGCTATGAACACTGGGGTGCATATGGCCCTTCTTTCCAGTAAAATAGAGCTAGCCTATGACCCAGCAATTGCACTACTGAGTATTGACCTCAAAGATACAGATGCAGTGAAAAGAATTAGGTATTGTTAAAGCACAAATGCAGGGGATAGAAGTTATGGTACAGAAGAGGGAAGGGCAACCATATGGCAGAGTAGAATAAAGTAGCTCAGGAAGAAATTAGTCATATCCAGATATTGTAAGGCATGTGGGGTTGGCAGGGAGAGCATGAGAAATCATGAGAGAAGAGAGAGAAAATGGACCAGGCAGGAGAGGTTTATAACATTTTAACATCTAAGGTAAGCATAGGCAAAGCAGAATAGGGAAAGAAATAAAAGTTTTTATAAGACTCAACACATAAGGAATAACGTGGAGGACACTGGGAGATGGAGAGAAGTGTGCTGGGGGAAATCGGAGGGAGAGACAAACCATGAGAGACTGTGGACTCTGAGAAACAAACTGAGGGTTTTGAAGAGGAGGGTGGCAGGTGGTTGGGTGAGCCCAGTGGTGGGTATTAAGGAGGGAATTTTTTACATGAAGCACTGGGTGTGGTGCATAAACAATGAATTTTGGATCCCTGAAAATAAACTAAAAGAAAAAAAAAGACTGACTACAGACATGGACCACAGTGTAACACAGATATGGAACTCAGTGTAATACCAGCCACTTCCCACCGACACACACAGACTATGATAATAATAAATAATAATGCAATTAAGAAAATTGCCTGCCAAATAATTTTTCCTCTTTTTTATTTTTATGATTATTATTTTTATTTTATTTTTAAAGTTTTTATTTAAATTGTAGTTAGTTAAAATAAGGTTAATATTAGTTTCAGGTGTACAATATAGTGATCAACACTGCCATACAATGGCTTAAATAAAAAAATGAAAAAAAAATATTTTTAAAGATTTTATTTTTAAATAAAACCTCTACACCCAAGGTGGATTTCAAACGTACAACCCCAAGATCAAGATTTACATATTTTACTGACTGTTCCAGCCAGGCACCCCTACAAATAAAAATTTTATAAAATTGTTGAGTTTGTGGGAGTCTCATTTGCTTAGTCAGTTAAGTGTCTGCCTTTGTCTCAGATCATGATCTCAAGAGTCCTGGCATCGAGCTCCATATTGCTCTCTCTCTCTCTCTCTCTCTCTCTGGCTTTTGCTCTTAAATAAATAAATAAAATATTTTTTAAAAAATTGTTGAATTTGTTTAACTAGTTTTAAAGTAGTAGACAGAGATGAAGATAAAGTATGATGTCATGGGACGGAAAAATACAACTTACACGTTTTAAAAATAAAATGTGTAATGCAGGGGCGCCTGGGTGGCTCAGTGGTTAAGCCCCTGCCTTCGGCTCAGGTCATGATCTCAGGGTCCTGGGATCCAGTCCCGCATAGGGCTCTCTGCTCAGCAGGGAGCCTGCTTCCTCCTCTCTCTCTTCCTGCCTCTCTGCCTACTTGTGATTTCTCTCTGTCAAATAAATAAAATAAAATATAAAAAAAAATGTGTAATGAGAGTTACCTCACTTATTTTTTCACCACACTGGGACTTTCCGTACTGAGTTGTTGTAATGTAAGGACCTATTTTATATTTTTATATTTTAGCAAGAGGCTTTCATTGAGATTAACCCTTAAACTGTCCTTGTTCCCCTTCCCCCAGGAAATTCACTTAAAAACAAGTCCTGTAAATCAGCTCCAGGTAACAAAGCCCATATACAAGGGTGGGTCAGGCCAGGTGGAGACATCAATCAGCGGGAGGGGGGGCGGGTTTGCATATTGTCTCCCTAGATACTAAGGAGTATGCCCCACTCCTCTGCCCTTTGGGAACCTTTTTGGCACTAATCCTAATCAAGGTGTAATAGGCTGGGTCAAATGTCTATACTAGGGTAAATTGAACCTCAATTGGTCACCTAGCCTCACTGTGGAGTTTCCTGTGTGTGTTAAAATCTCATTGGTCACCTGTGCGTGGCCAGGCCTGACTGCATGGCCTTTGCCCTTAAAAGCTAGACTGTGAAACAGCGAAGGGTTGCCTTCTCTCATAAGAGGTGTGGCCCCAAACGTTCGGTTAGATTCTTGATGCTTGGCATGAAATAAAGCTTTGCTTGACCTTTGCTTTACATCAGTCTTGCTCCTTTAATCATAGACCCATTATTGGGGCATAGCAGTATTAATCTTAAAGTTATAAGTCCACAATGCATCCATCATCCATTCTACCCCTTAACATTCCCCTTTGGACAGACCCATGATCTAGAACAAGCCTTATTTTATAGTGCCTTGTAGGAGATTTTTGCTGCTGCCTAAATTGCCTACTTTCCTCTCACCATTACCACGGAAATTGGGTCCACTGAAACAAAGGGGTAGTGTAAGAAATTAAGACTTCTATAAATCTCTTTAAATAATAAAGTATAAGATAGTGATACCTTTTTTTCTGCCACATAACCAATTCTTGCAAGAATAAAGTCATATAAGAGAATTTACAACACATGCTAGCATTATCCTACTGGACCCAGACCATTTGTATGTTTCTCTGTCTCTGAGAAATGTAGTTATTTACATGACTGAAACCTAAAAATTGTTTGATATGACTAGTAATATCACCTACATTATTTTAAAGCCTGTTTAAGGCTTCTGTAATACATAGGTTTCTAAAAACTTATTAAGCATCTTGTATATATCAAACACTTTAAAAATCTCTGCTTTAAAAAAAAAACTCTACCTCAATGGAACTTTGAGTCTGAAAAAGATACAGGCAATATACAAGGCAACAGATAGAATAATTACATATTTGATTATATACTCTGAGGATGTCACCTTAAATTGATATGAAAACGATCAGAAGGATCTGGATTTCTTGTCAAAATATTTTGCCTTAAAAAGAAATTGATATTTAGGGAAAGTTGTTTCTGAAAGAGGTCCTGTGTCAACCAAAAATGTTAAACCATGATCTCGCTAAATTTTCCAGTTGTGATCATTGCTTTGTTTAGCTGTCTTCTATTAAGACTGAATTTAGTAATTCAGTCTCAGATTTCAGTAAGTCTTTTTTTTAAAGATTTTATTTATTTATTAGAGAGAGAGAGGGAGGGGCAGAGGGAGAGGAAGAACCAGACTCCTTGCTGAGCAGGCAGCTGATGCAGGACTGGATCCTAGTACCCTGGCATCATGACCTAAGCTGAAGGAAGACACTTAACCAACTGAGCCACCCAGGCACTCTAGACTGTAAACTTCTTAAAGGTAAAAAAGTTTATTCTTCTAGTAGTTCCACAGACATTTCTAACATCCATAAGAAAGCATGTACTGATGTAAAATGCCAGCAAATCAAATTATTTAAAAAAGAAAGAAAGAAAGAAAAGATATATCTGGATAAAGAGAAAAACAGAAAATCTAATAATACATTGAATTATTAGAGCAAAGAGTGGAGGAAGAGAAAATAAATATGAAATAGAGATTTCCACTAAAAAAAATTGAATAAGGCAGGAGATTTAGAAAATTATTATGACAGACTTGAGAAAAAAATAAAATAGGAATTTTTAGAAAATAGCAATGAATGAAAAGGTAAATTGTTCCTACCTTTATAATATTAGCTGTTTGTTGTTGTTGTTGTTGCTAATTTACCTATTTAAGCTAATAAACAAAGAAAGGTTTCATTTAGGAATAAGGTTTCTATGTATATATATATATTTTTTCCCCATTTAGGGATAAGGTGTATAATTATATATATATATATATATATATATATATATATATATACACATATATATATTAATTTTAATTGTTAGAAAATGTGTCACATAAAGTGTTGAAACTTTAAGATACAGATGCAACATGTAACAAACTGCATTGTTTGAACGTCTAATTTGTAAGTGCTGTTAGAGGAAACTTGGTGGAAATGTTCTTATGTGATTGTGTTTCTGGAACTAAGTATATTTATTAATAAGGAATAGTCTAAAACTATGAAATGACCAGGAGTGGACAATTTCCCTAATCCTATCAGCTCTTTGCAGCTCTTTTAATAGCCCCCTTCAGGAATATCAGCTTTATTTATCTAATTAAATTTTATATTAATGTGCTTTTGACTTTTGGCCTGCCTCTTCCTTCTGTTCTTTTTTTTCCCCTAAATTACATGTTTCTGTTTAACAGCTACTATCAATTCTTTGATATGAATACTCAACATCAATTTACTAACTCCAGAGATGAAAGAGCATCAATATTTAGAAGCGAAGAATACAAAGCCTTGGGCATCTGGATGGCTCAGTCACTTAAGCATCTGCCTTCGACTCAGGTGGTGATCCCAGGGTCGTGGGATGGAACCCCAGGTTGAACTTTCTGCTCAGCTGGGAGCCTACTTCTCCCTCTCCTTCTGCCTGCAGCTCCCTTTGCTTGCGTTCTCCCTCTCTTTGTCAACTAAATAAAATATAATAAAATAATGTAAATAATACATTTATTTATTTATTAAAATGCAATTATTACACAATACATAATGTATTGCATAATTATAATAATGATTAAATAATTTATTAAATATTTATATTTAATATATCAATTTAATTAAATAAATATTTTTAGAATTTAAAATATTTCAAATTTAGATTATTAAATATTAAATCATTATTTTAATAAATAAATATCTAAACATAATTAAATAAATTAATTTATTTATTAAAATGAATAAAATAATGTTGTCATTATCTGAGCATGTAATTTTAAATAGTCTAAAAAAAACCATGTAATAAAGTCTAAATACATTGAGTTCAGATATTTATACAAGTTAACCCAGACACTCAACCCACAGACAGTTTCAAAACTTTTGTTTTTATCTACTACTCAAAATACGATTTTAATGTATTTATTTGTAACTTTGACATAGCAAGGAAACTTGGAGGAAAAGGAGACATTTGCTTTTAATATTTGAAAATTATTTGGTGATTTAAAAAAAATAAAAACCTTAACACGTGAGCATTTCTTCTTAAATAACACTGTGAAGTTTCTGAGTCGCATTCTATTAAAAGTGCTGATAAAATGGCCTCAGTTACTCATTTAAATTATCAGCTGAATGGGTAACAAATGAAGTAGAGAGCTTTTTAATTATTTATGAATGTATTGCTTGTGGAAGGAGTGCCACCTAGAGTTACCTCTCTTTTTGGCTTTGTTTTTTGAGCAGTAGTGGAATCTATGAATGAGATTAAACATAAGGACATTCACAGAAATTCTTAATGAACTTCTGGGGAAGGGCAATAAGTGCAAGGAAAAACTGCAGCAAGACTAATTACAAATTTCAAGTGGTCATCGCTTAATTATAGAAGCTTTTAAGTTCAAGTAATATATCATTTTTATGAGCCTATCATATTGTATTAATTACCACAAACTGCACTCTTGAACACTTATCTTTTCACATATTTCTTATTCTTAGTACTTAAAATTACCCTTATGATTGATAAGTAAATGGATTTTACTGACAATGCATTTATTTAAATAAATAAATAATGCTGTTTATATATATAAAAACAATTGAATATGTGTATGTGTTCAACGAATTTTTTTTTCAAATTAACATCTTAATTCTACCACATTAGTTACAAATAAATATAGACTTTATAGATTCATCCAATATTTTATTCTCAAATTTATATGTCCTTTGTGAAGTAAATGAAACTGTATATATTAAATATAATCCTATCACATTTAACAGTTACTAGTGCATCCCAGGACATACATAGGTCAGGTCCTACTCAAGGCATCACGGATAACTGGATTTAACTTTCTATCCTAGGAGTCTTCTGTATATTTCTGTGGCTTTTATACTACAATCAGGAGGAAGAATTCTTTTACTAAAAGCTTCGAAATGACTATGCGAGTAGATTATTTGGAGACTAGTGATATAATATTATTGTTTAATATGTGAAGCATGATAAAATAAAATGCTATTGCCATATTTAATTTGTTCAGTAAAACATTCATTTAGTTATCAAGCATTCATTTTCTTTTTTTAAAGATTTTATTTATTTATTTGACAGACAGAGATCACGAGTAGACAGAGAGGCAGGCAGAGAGAAAGGAAGGGGAGCAGGGTACCTGCTGAGCAGAGAGCCTGACGTGGGACACTATCCCAGGACTCTGGGATCATGACCTGAGCAGAAGGCAGAGGCTTTAATGCACTGAGCCACCCAAGAGCCCCAAGCATTCATTTTCTTTATACAGAAGAGATAGAACAATATTATATAGTAGAAAATACAGTAAATAATCTAGAAACCTTGATCATTTTGTTTTGGCAATTTTAGAACATAACATTAGCTAAAGCTCAAGTGCAAGTTATATTTGTATCATAGGAGGAAAAGTTAATTAAAAGTTTGTTTATTACCATAGTTTAACACTTCAACAAAATGATAACGAGTCCAAAATCAATGAATATATGAAGTATACAATAAAAACAATAATCTTGAGTGTATGTGACTCACTGTATGTATTGATAGGCTAGAAATCAAAGGGAAAGTATCTATAGGGTTTGTTCAGTTCCATGCTCATCAGATTAATAGGCTTTCTCATATTGCTTCCTTCACCACATTAATTTGTCTAATGAAGTTTTCAAGAGTTAAAGACAGTGATAGGTTCATGGCTGGAGAGAAGGTACAGAATCTAAGATAGTTCAGCAGTGCTTATTATTTAAGAGAAAGACAGCATGGGAGGTGAGGGGTATATCATGCATCCTGTTTTCACACCCTTTGTGGAGCACCTACCCTGGAGGTCATGTAATAATAACCAATGACCAAAAAACAATAAAAAAACCCAAACATCCATGTGGAAGTGCCATCCCTGCCTGGAGATGAGTAGACTGCTCAAACAGATCCTGGGCAGGCATCTCAGCCCAGGCCTGTGCTGGGGAAGCTGGTTCCTGGCTTTGGGCTCAATCAGGAAGCCAGCAAACTGACGGGAGAGTGCAGCCAGGGTTAACAGGACTGATGATCTTTTTGCAGCCAGGCCGCGGGTGGACACCCGCTCAAGGAGCCAGGCTAGGAGGCTGCCCAGCGCCAGCGCTGGCAAAGCTTGCAGCCCCCGGGGCTTCCCCCGCGCCCCAGCCAGGGCGAGGCCTCAGGAGGGAGGGGTGGGGGCGGGGCAGATAAGGGCTTTGCTAATTGCCAAAGCGAAAAGTGAGCTCGCGGAGGACTCAGGAGGGAGGAGGGCGGGGGCGGGTGGAGGGCGGCGGGGAGAAGGCGCTTTGCTAATTGCCGAAGCTGGAAGTGAGCTCACAGAGGATGTGGCTGAGAGTCTGGGAGGAGGTGGAGGGGCTGGCGGAGGAGGGGCGGGCAGCGCCGTGGTGCTGTGCTGCGGCCCAGTCGGGATGGCAGGACCCACCGGACTCGGCGCCCGTGCGCTCCCTTGTGAGGCCTCGCTGTCCTGCTCCTGCTGCCTGCTGCCCCTCCCCGCCCCAAGGCTTCTCCGGACCACCCTCTACACACGGGTAAAGTGACACCGCGCCGCGCCCTCACCTGGAGCAGAAAGCGCGGACCCGACCTGGGGGCGGAGAGGGGGGTTGTGGAGGCCCAGCCTCCCGCGAACCCCAGGGCACCGGGACCACCCCGGACGCTGCGCCAAACCCGGGTCCTCATGGGGTCGGGCTGGGGACAGCGCCTTGCGAGGTGCCCCTCGCCAGCGGGCGCGCTAGCCGCCATCTTTTGGCAGCCCCATGCGCCCGTGCTGAGGACCCTCTTCCCTCCCCCACCGTGGCCCCGCTGCTTTTGTTCTGGACTTGGGATCCCAGTGGAAACTAGTCCCTCAGACCTCCCTGGCAGCAAGAAGGGCAGGGAGGGATTCTTGGTTTTCTGCCCTGGCTCCTCCTCTCTCCCCATTCACAAGCCTTCTGGCTTCCCTTTCCTCTCCTCATTGTCAGTTTTCTGAAATGGTTTTCTTCAGCATGTTGACCCGAAGAGCTATTTCATGAATGAATATACACGAAACTGAGTTGGAGCCCACCTGTGAGAGCCCACCTATAGAGGCCTTTCATTAGAATGGTCTCTGGTTCTAGCCTCAGTTCAGAATACTGCATGTACCTGAGGATCGAGTCCAGATGTTTCTTTCATCTCTGACTTGAATTTGACATCCTCCTCAGACTTCAGCTTCCAGGATTTCTCCAGTCCTTGCTCTCCCACTGTCTTGGTGGGGATCCGCCATGAGTGTTGAACACAGGAATGAATGAATGATATATACCCCAGATTGCTGGGGCTTTGTCATGTTTTGCTGAGGTTGGAAAGGCTTGGTAGAGACCCCCTGTATGCAGATAGAGAGCTGCATGCAATTGCTTAGGTAAACGTGTTCCCCACTATATTGCTTGGGCATTGAACATTTCGCCCTTAACCTGTGGCTTGAGCAGTTAGGAGGAGACAATTTGGAGGTGAATCAGAAGATGGCTGAATCCACATGGTGGTGGTCTGAGTTTGGGAGATTTTCTTGGAGATTCAAACGAAAGATCTAAATTCTTCCAGTGGGGAGTGGTAAACATTTTATCGATGGGAGATGGAAAATAAATGGTCTGGTTAACCTTTCCCTCCCCCTCAAAACCCATTATTTAAAAATGCAAAAAGGGAAGTGAAGGGAGAAAACCTCCCACTCCCATTCCCACTCACCTCCATAGCCACCTCCTCTTCCAAGAACCTAAAAGACAAGGTGCCAAGAAGTGTTAGGTACCAGCAGTGGTCAGATCTCATTCAAGGATCATGGTGAAAGGCATTCAAAGAGATTGTGGGGGAACAAGTTTAAGGTTTGCCTGGTCCCCTAAAAATTAATGGCACTAGAGAAGATGAGCTTTGGGAACTATAGCTTAATGGATACAATGTGTAAAAAGCTTCAGTGAGTCATGGTGGGAAGAGGCTATGAGGGCAGCAAACACAGTCTTAGATGATGTTATTAATAGCACTATAGGCTCTAGATTTCCTGTGGTGGTGGTCTTGGCAAGACCAGCCCGGCCAAAGTGGATACTCTCAACTGGAACAGAGGTTCTTGGAGATGCCAGCACGTGAGGTATGATGAGAGGGTAAAATGATAGGAGGTGTCCTTTGGAAGGACTGACTCCTTGACTTTAAAAGGGAGAACCCAAATCTGTAGGTGAAATCTTTCTGGCTAAAAAGAGGGCCAAGGCCTCCTAAGGCCAAGGTCTCCTCGTCACTTGCAAAGATGTCGAAGAACATATTCAGACATTTCAAAGATGTCCTCATATCATTGGATCCCACTCTGGAATTCTATCAATAAGGTGAGAGTTCCTCTAGTTGAAAAAGAGATCTAAAAAGACTTCTCTTTCTCATGTAATTTCTGTAACCTCCAGGACACACCCACCTCCCCCTTCCAGCTCTGTAATGAAGCCACAGCTGGTGCCAATTTGTGGAACTCCTTAAAGGCTATTCTCCCTTATATACCCCCGGACCAAGTTCCCATGCTCCCTCACCTGATTTCCTGCACTCACCTCCCACCTGGTGTGTTCACACCTGCAAGTGCCTTTTACCAACCCCTTTGTCAAAAGGCAGCCAGAGTGACCTTTCAAAGACCTATCAGTTCCTGGCATTTGTCTCCATAGAAATCTGCACTGATCTTCTAACAAATTCTCAGTCCTCCAAAGGCACCCATAATCCTCCCATCAGTCTCTTCATACCCCTCCAACTGACTGATGCCTGTTCTGCCCCATCTCTCTGCCCTTCAACCACACTGCCTCCTTCTTCCTGTGGAGACCTCTCATGGCACCTGCCTCCAAGCACAGGTGATTCCCATTGATGGGAAGACCCTCTTCTCTCCCCCATCTCCCCACTCCAGTTACTCCCACTTATTCGTGAGCTCACAAGCCCCATGGTACACACTCTCCATGCAGCCTGCTCTTTCTTTTCTAGCACTGGCCTCCGTTTCTAGCTGTCGTTGTGTCATGGATGTCCCTCCCCAGCCAGCCTCCAAGCTCTCCTTCCCTTTAGCTCCAACACCTGACACAGTGCCTGGCACGTAGTAAGCCCTGGCTAGCTTCTAAGAGCCTCACTGAGGGACTGAAAGCATTTTAAAAATGTCACTACGTAGGTTCCAAACTGTAGGCAGAAAAAGCTTTGCCTGGATTGACATTTTAGAGACGTATTCATCAAGTTGGATGTGTTCACTGACTTTGCCTTGTAAAATTTAAAAAAAAAAAAAGGACCTCTGTATCGCTTCGCATCTAACGAAGGCGCATGTATACTATTAGACCACGTTATGAGCTTAATGGAAGGAGACAAGATGTTTTCGCTAAGAAAATGTATAAGACTGTTGAGGTCAAGTGGGAGGAAACAGTCCGTTTGTTGGAGCATTGCTATCTTACTGTATTACAGCCACTCATAAAAATCTGACACGGGGTGAGTCAGAATTGTCTGTCGGAGATGAGTTAGATCTGGCTCATGTTCCTACAGACATGAAAGCCAGAAACGAAGAAGGAGGCTTTGAAAGCGTGGGTTGAGGAGGCCGTGTGGTTCACTGCGATGAGCTAAGTGCCCAGGGCCACCAGCAGACATGCTGGCCTGTGTCCTTCCTTTGTTCTGGGGTCCCTCTTGCACCATGTGGTGAGGCTGGTGGCTGGGAGCAGCTCAGGACAGGACCTGGTGTCATCTTACCTCTCCCACCCTCCTGTGGGCTCCAGTGGGCTCCAGTAGGTCCCAAGGGACAGCCTGCCTTCCTTGAAAAGCCCAGTAGCACTGGGAGCAGAAACTGGGACCAAAGAGTGAACACCCTGTTTGACAAGCTGGACCAGCCACATCTTCTTCAGATGCAGGGGGAGCCCTGGCATGCTGACTCCTCCCTTCTCCCTTTCCCCTCTCCTCTCTTCCTCCCTCTTTCTTTCCCCTCTCTCCTTCCCTGGTGGTGCCCTTTCCCAATGCCCACTTCATCCCTTTTCCTTTCTACATGCCTGTCTTCTAGAGTTTCTTCTCTTTCCTCCCCATTACTTCCCTTCATCTGAATCTCCTTTTTGGTTCCTTTGTCCCTGCTCTCTGCTCCTCCTCTCCTTCCCTGGCTCCTGTTCAGCTCCATACTGAATGCAGGCAGAGCTGGACTAACATGCTCACTTGCTAGCTCAGCCACCCTCCAGAGAAGTCACTCTTCGGTGGCCACCTTCCTGACCCCCTGGTCGCTTCTCCACTTGTTCAGATATTGCTCTGAAGTCTGAGGAGGACAGAGCGGGGCTGCCACAGAAGCAGGCCAGAGGAGAAACCAAACCATGTGTCCACACTGTCCACCAGCACTGCTGCTCTGAGAGCTTTCGGAGTCCTCAACAGGGTTAGGATTTAGGGGCTTCTTCAGAACCGGGAGTGAAAACAACCATAGGTCAAAAGGAAACCTATGGCCCCCACACAAAAATAATAATCACAAATGAAAACTATGTTAACTCTGAGTCCCAAAGTCGAAAAATTGCCTTGAATCTGTCAGTAGAAAGCACCCAAGGCCTCACTCTCTGGGTTCCCGTGCCCTGGGAATGGCAGGAGGCTCTGACAGGCGCGTGGGAGTGTCCAACTATGGGGGCTAACCTGCCCGCTGGCGGGGGTGGGGGGTGCCTCCTGTGGCGCTGTCCTGGCCCGACCCCCTGCGGACAGGGTGTGGCGTGGCGTCCCGGGTGGTCCTGGTGCCCTGGGGTTGGCGGGAGGCTGGGCCCCGACCACCCCACACCCTGCTCCTGTCCTGCGTTTTCTGCTTCAGGTGAGGGCGCCTCGCGGTGTCACTTTACCTGTGAGCAGAGGGTCCTCCAGAGAAGCCATGGGGCGGGGAGGGGCAGCAGGCAGCGGGATCTGGAACAGGACACCGCGGCGTCCAGGGCTAGGCTGCAGCGTGGGAGCGCAGGGGCAGCGAGTATGGTGTGTCCTGCAGTCCCGAATGGCCTGCAGCACAGCACCCTGGCGCTGTGCGCCCCTCCTTCCCGCCTGGGCAATTAGCAAAGCCCCTTCTTCAGGCCGCCCCCGCCCCGCCCCCGCCCCCCTCCCTCCTGAGTCCTCTGAGAGCTCACTTCCAGCTTTGGAAATAAGCAAAGAACCTTCTCTGATCCGCCCCCCCCCCCCCTCACTCCTGAAACCTGAGCCCTGGCTGGGGTGCGGGGCTAAGCCCTGGCAGGCTACTGCTTTGCCAGCGCCTACGCTGGGCAGACTCCTAGCCTGGCTCCCTGAGCGGGTGTCCACGTGCAGCCTGGCTGCGAATAGATCATCAGTCTTAAACGCCGGCAGCACACTTGGGTCAGTTTGCTGGCTTCCAGATTGCGCCCAAAGCCAGGAACCAGCTTCCCCAGCACAGGCCTGGGCTGAGATGCCTGCCTGGGATCTGTCTGAGCAGTCTCCTCCACTCCAGGCAGGGATGGCACTTCGACCTGGATGTTTGGGGTTTCGTTTGTTTTTTTTGGTCATTGGTTATTACATGACCTCCAGGGTAGGTGCTCCACAAAGGGAGTGAAAACAGGACGCCTGATATATATGCATATGGCCATTCTAGAAAAATACCTTGGGGTTCTCTCGGAAACGCGGCATTGGTCCTTGCACTATGGTTTAATAGAAAAGGGATTATGCACCAAGTTACTTAAATGAGCATAGGTTGAAATCGTTTACTTAGAGTAAATATTTTAAATAGTTATATTTTAACTAATCTATCATCAATCATAAATCTATTACACGAAGGTTACAGGCAATTTAAAAGCAAGAGCACTCTCTTCAGGGTTTTAAATAATCCCTGTCTGTCTTGGCACATGAGAATGCAAAGATAGGAAATGGTTTGTAAAAGATCATATAATAGCTTTTACTAATTCTATTTATTTGACAGACAGAGATCACAAGTAGGCAGAGAGGCAGGCAGAGAGAAAGATGGGGAAGCAGGCTCCCCGTCAAGCAGAGAGTCTGATGAAGGGCTTGATCCCAGGACCCTGAGATCATGACCTGAGCCCAAGGCAGAGGCTTAACAAACTGAGCCACCCAGACGCCCCCAGATGAAATACATTTCTGACTTAGAAACTTCAGATAGAATTATTTTGTCCATGATGACAACTGAAGAAAATGTGTCATCCCTAAACCTAACCTTAACCCCTACCAATGCTGAAACCTAAGCTGACCTTAAAGCCCAAACTAGAACCCTGAATCCCAAACCTGGAATGGAACCCAAAGCCTGTACTTGAGCCCTGGATCCAAGCCCTGAACCACAAACCCAAACCCTAAACCAGACCTCCAAGTCATGGAACCTGAACCCAAATCTCAGCATGAAGTCAAACCCCAAATTTGAACTTGAACTTTATCCCATAAGCCCTGAGTCTTAAAGCCTAAATCATAAACTTAAATCCCTAATCTATAACTCTTTTCCCTTGTCCTTCACTCTAAATCCTCACCCTAACACTAAACCCAAAGCCTGATCTAGAACTCTGACTCAAACCTGAACCTGAACCCAAATTCAAACCCTTCACCACACTTTGCTTATGCACTTGCCATTGATGGATATTTGCCGTTTCTACCTCTTGATTCTTGTGAACATTGTTTGGGTTGGGGGCTAGGGTTAGGGTCTTGTTTTAGGGTAGGGTCCAGGCTTAAGACCAAGTTGAGGTCAGAGTGTGGGTCTGCATCAGGGCCATGTTCAGTGACACTGTTTGGGTCAAGGACTGTTGTAATTCCACATTGTTTCCAATTCATTGTTCCTTAGCTATTTGGGGGGAAGTTGGGGGGTATTGGGCTCCATGCAGCTTGAATTTCCGGAATGAAATGGCTTCAGCTGGACCCCAGGAGGGAGCAGGACCTTCCACTGAAGGGTGAGCTCCCACAGTCCTGCACTGCCTTCCACCGCCTGCAGAGGACGCCAGACCCCAGCTATGCCCTGAGCCCAGGCTGCACAGCCACAGCTGGGACCAGAGCCCCGCCTCTTCAGGACCCACTGTGGAGACTTCTGGAGAATGTGGGGCGCCTCCCA
The DNA here is from genome assembly GCF_964662115.1 of Mustela nivalis. Lineage (NCBI taxonomy): Eukaryota > Metazoa > Chordata > Mammalia > Carnivora > Mustelidae > Mustela > Mustela nivalis. The sequence goes on from NC_139040.1 coordinate 77,037,856, forward strand.
CCCTGACAGGACAAGCTGAGGAGGGTGTGGCTCTGCATCCACACTGACCGGACCCGTTGTGGAGGACACGCCCACACTGGCAGCAGTCCAACCTCCTAAGGACCAGATGCTGGAGGAGCTGAGGAGAAGCCGGCTGAGTGGACTGTCAAGGGGTTCGTGGTCTCAGGACCCCACAGAGGAAGGGCGCCCTGTGTAGACACTGGGGCTTCCGTCGTTTTGTGTGAGGAGACGTGGCCTCCTGCTGTGCTGTGCCCGGGGCTGTGGGGTCCCCCCTTTCTGGGCTCGGGTGCTCCTCGGTCCTCGTCTGTGTTTGTGTGCTCGCGGATTCGGTTCCTGGGGCTCCTCAGATGGTCTGCAGTCAGGGAGCGTCTGCCTTCTTCGGTGCTTGTGCTCTCCCCACCTCAGCCCTGCGGGGTCCTTCCCGTGTCCACACCCACTCCAGGCTTGCGCCGAGTCTGGAAATTCGGGAGCCAGAGTGAGGACTCTGTAGACGGTTTTGGGGAGAGTAGGTATTTTCCCAGTGTGGGTTCTACCCTGAGCACAGTCCCTCCCCATCTCCGTGTGTACCCCTCCCTGTCTGTCGTCATTGTTGCAGGGCTGTCAGATGACAGGTCTGTCACCTTCTTGGTTCAAGGGCCTCCTGGGTATCTTGCTGTCTTGGATGCAGGTGTAAATGAGATCGTTCTCAGCAGTCTCTTTTTGATGGTTCCTTCCAAGCACGTAGGAGTGCCACTAATTTGTGCATATTGATTTTGTTCCTTGCAAGATCTTGAATTTATTTGTTCGATTGGCCTTAAACTCAATCTGCCAGTTATTTGACCAGCAGCATGGATTTAATTGGGAAGAGCAGAGAATGGCAGTCTGGGCTGAGAAAGCTAAGGTCCCATCACGGGCAAGTGCGAGAAACAAAGGAGAGGAACATTATTTCATGGAGGAGGAAGAAGTTGGGAAGGGTGCTTGAAGGAAAGTCCCTTGGAGAAAGGCAGGGTGATGGAGAATTCTCACCAGCTGAGCTGCAAAGCTCCTACAAAAAGTCAGGAGATGAACCGCCAGCTTCCCGTGTGGGGCCTGGAATTGGTGAGTCTCTCCTGTGGGGGATTGCAATGTGGAGTCTGTAATGGGCACTGAGCAGCAGGCGCCCCCTTCCAGCCTCCCCTTCTGGCATCCCCAGTCCACTTTACTGGGGCTTCCCTTCCTGCTTTGCACAGTTCTAACCAGCTTGTGGTGGAACGTTGTGGAAAAACTGAAATTCCAAATCCACTGCTTCTACTGCACCTGAGATACAGGGGCCCATGATTTAATTTTCCCACGAGTCTCTTGCTAACATGTGTCCTCTCCATGTTGGGAGACCTGGATCTGGGAGGGCTTGGACTCCATCCCAATGTCTGATGTTCTCTCTGCTTCCGTGTCGTCGTGCTAACATGGATGTTTGGAAGATTCATTTCCTCTGTGGTGATTTCAAAGTGCAGTCAGCTTGTTATAGCAGCACAAATACGTGCTGTCTCCACACTCAGATTCCCCAGCCATCATTTCTTTACCACGTTTGCCACTTCACACGGGATGCTTCAGTGTGTTTGATCCCACACCAGGACAATGTCCTGCAGAACCACCACATAACCTGAAATGAGGACATCATTACAGAACCCATCCAAGGGTTAGTGTTAGGAACCAGGGACATGGCAGGACTGACCTGAAGACCCCATGGAGAGCTGTCTGGGTGGCTGAGTTGACAGTGGATGTGAGGGTGAGTGTCTGGCTCTGGCTTTGTGTCCAGGAGTCAGCTCTGTGTGGGTGTGTCCTCAGCTAGGCATGCAGATTTCTGCTCCTCTGAATCCTTTCCGGAGTTCCAAATGGCACAGTTTCCTTCTGGGCAGCAGGCTGAGTTCTCTGGTATTGCCCATGTGTCCCCAAATTGTAGGGCACCTACTGCAAGGCCTTTGGGGTCAGAATCCTGAGAACCAAACCAAACCAAAGGTTATGGTTAGGGCCCACCACATGGCAGGCCCGATCTGCCAGCACTCTGTCCATCTTTCTGGTGGAGGGGGCAGTCGAGGGATTTGTTCAGGGTGAGTGTCAAGCTCCAGGTTTGCATCCAGTGGCCTGCTGAATATGGGGGTGTCCAGAGGTAGGAATGCAGATTTCAGTTCCTCTGAATCCTTTCTGGAGTTCCAAATGGCATGGTTCCTTTCAGGGTGGCAGGGTGAGTCCTATGGTGTTCCTCACTGTCCCCAATCTCTGAGGCTTTGGAGCCAGGCCGTTGGGGACAGACCTCTCAGGACAGAATCTAGGCTTAAGAGTTTGTGCCTATGGGCATGGCTGCACTGATCTGAAAGCACTGTGGCGAGGATCACAGGGGTCTGAGTTGAGAGCATGGTTCAGGATCAGTATCAAGGTCTGGGTTTGTGTCCAGGGGACCGCTGAATGTGGGGGTGGTCTCAGATGTCCAAGACGATTTCCCCTACTCTGAATCCTTTCCAGCATTCCAAATAGCCTGGTTTCCTTCTGGGTGGCAAGCTGAAATCTCTGGGATTTCTCAGGTCTTGCCCTTGCCCTTGCAAGGGCAAGATACTTTTTACAGTAAAAGAATTCACCAGATGAGCTGAACAGCAGAAAAGACACAGCTCAAGAGTTAATCAGTGAACAGGAATATCATGCCAAAACCTTCTTTGATAACACACTACAGAGCAAGGGAAGATAGGAGAGAAAGCTGAGATATAAAGGACAAACCCTCCAACTTTCCAACATCATTCCCTACTTGTTTATTTCCATTGCTGTCAGCTCCTTCCCAGTCAAAAATAAGTCACCTGAGCCAGCCTTTTTTCTTCCTGAGATTGGGGCACTGCAAAGCCCACCAGAGGGGCCAAGGGCACCCCTATACCTGCTGAGCTGAGGCCCATTTGTACCCCAATCGTGAGGAGGTACCAGCCTGTCCCCCTGGTGCTCCATGGTCTGTGGCAGTCCTTCCTTCTGGACCCTGCTTTGCTGCTCTATTTTCGCTAACCCTGGTGTCAAACTAGGGATTGCTCCTAGAAGAGGAACTCAGGGAGATGAGGCTCAGGAGGGTCTCCCTGCCTGGAATCTTCGTGTGAGGAGTGCACAGCCAACAGATTTTGCCCAGGGACTTGCAAAATGCAGAGAGGCAGATTTCTTTTCTCTCTTTCTCTCTCTCTCTCTAGCCTCATACTAACCAGGAGTTCTTAGAACTTTCTTCAGTGACTTCTAGGTGTAGCTTGGCCACTTTTTCACAGAAAGGCCACTTGAGCATGATGAAACACACGTATAAGCAATTACATTAAAAAAAAAAAACAATAAGCCAATGCACACAGACCTTTGACAGCAGCACAGGACGCTCAAGGGACCAGAGTCCCTACCTTGGGCAATAGTGGTAGAGGCCGGTTTCTGCCATGCAGGTCCCTAGACCTTTGGCAGTTTCCACGATTGCAAATGCAGACATGCAGAATCCTGAGGGACAACCTACTAACTGCAAAAGAGCAAAAATTCATCAGGATTCAGAGAGTGGAAATCCATTTGTACTGGAAAAGAAAGAAGTAGGCTTGCTGTGAATCCAGCAGGGAGGACAGGCATAGATAAAGGCTGGTGTATGGGTCACGGAAACTATTGTTTCTCAAGGGTCCTGCTGTCTCTGTAAAATGCTATGAGGACTGTCTCTTGGGGACCTCCTGCTTTCCTACCAGTGACACCCCCAGATTCTGCTTTGCTAGTCCCATGGATTCCTGGGGATACCCAGTTGATAAGCTATGCTGTCCTCATGACAATACTTGCTAATGGACTGAATGTTTGTGTCTTGTCCCAATTCAGATGTTGAAGCCCTGACCCTCAAGGAGTGCCATCAGGAGGTATGGGCTTTGAGAGGTGGTGAGGTCATGAGATTGGAACACTTGTGAATGAGATAAAAGCACTTCTGAGAAACGACCTGAGAGATTGTTCTGCCAGCTGTCATCCATGCAAGTCTACAACAGAAATATGGGCATTTATAGATAATGAAGCAGTCTCTTGCTAGATATCAGATGTCCCAGGATCTTGCTTTTGGACTTCTCAGTGTCTTGAACTGCAAGGAATAGTACATGTTTTGCTGTTTCAGCCACCCAGTCTGTCATCATTTGTTGCAGCAACTTGAACTGAATAAAGCAGAGCCCAAGTCCAGGTTAATCCCTGCTTCTACTCATTTCCCCTCAGAAAGAGCTTCTAATCCAGAACTGACCTCTGCTTTCCATACACGTGCTTCAGACTCCTTCTGTGAGAGCCCAGACTTTGTAGAAGACTCCTCCCTTATGGCAACCAGCATTCTGTGACTCCTGAGGACTGTCCTCCCTGACTGTATTGAGTCAATCAATCTGATTTTGATTCTGGAGTCCCAGGATCAAGGACTGCATCAGGCTCCCAGCTTCATGGGGAGTCCGCTTCTCCCTCTGACCTTCTCCCCTCTCATGCTCTCTCTCTCACTCTCTCTCTCTCTCTCAAATAAATAAATAAAAATCTTTTAAAAATCTGATTTTAACAGACCATAAGCTTGTTCTTGCTGGTCTTTGGAAGATTAGGCATTAGCCCTTCGGAGAAAGTTCTGAATGGCTGCTTCATGAAGGGGTGAACTGTGTCCCCAAAGTCTCTTTTTGCTGCCTTCTAATCACAGATGCTGAGACAAATCCTCCCAGGTGCTGGTTTTTCAAAGCACTTAATGCTTTGGCTTTGAAGTTCCTCACTTGACAGTTCTGCTTTAATCAGTTTGTGACAAAACAGCCAATTGGTGGTGGATGCAAAGTGCACTGATAAAGTTAATATCAGGGAACAATTTTTTGAGTGTCATGCATGTGCACGTGTGTGCACACACATATCCATGTGCTAAGCATTATGGTAAATGTCTGACAAGAACTAAAACATCAAAAAGTCAGGATACCCCATTAGCTGATATTTTTATTATTCCTACATCCTAAACTATAAAAAACAGGGTCAGAGAATAAGAAGTGGCAAAAAGAATCAAGATTTGAGGCAGTTCGATTTCTCAGCCAGCCTTGATCAAAAGGCATGTACACCTGTGTCTAGTTTCAGCTCTCTGTAACCTTGCCATAACCTTGGATAAGCCATTCATCTCTCAAGTTCAGGTTCTTGGTCCAAGGAGGGAAGGGGCACAGGTTGAGTACCTCCAGTGAGACTTCCTGGCAGGCTTGTTCATCCAAGCATTCCTGTTTCAGTTTGAGTAATTAAAGCCAGTCTTTGTTTTACCGAAGGCCAAGCTTGTCCAGTGTGTCCATGCCACCAGCCAACAGCATTTGTCCATGCCATGTAACAACTGAGCAACATTCATAGGAATGGGGGGAGGAAAAGATGTCCACAGTTGTTGACAGATGTTCTGCATGGAGGAACAGGAGCTGGGGCCATCACCTGCTGTTTCTAGTGGCCTTCTCTGTCGAGTTAAAATAAATGGCAATTATTTGCAATGACAGGGATGAAAGTAGAGGGTATTATGCCAAGCGAAATAAGTCAGTCAGAGAAAGACAATTATCATATGATCTCACTCATATGTGGAGTTCAAGAAACAAACCAGAATCATAGGGGAGTAAAGGAAAAAAATAAAACAAGATGAAGTCAAAGAGGGAGACAAACCAGAAGAGACTTAAAAAAAAAAAGATTTTTATTTACTTATTTGACAAACAGAGATCACAAGTAGGCAGAGAGGCAGGAAGAGAGAGAGAGGAGGATGCAGACTCCCCAGGGAGCAGAGAGCCTGATGTGGGGCTCGATCCCAGGACCCTGAGATCATAACCTGAGTTGAAGGCAGAGGCTTTAACCCACTGAGCCAGCCAGGTACCCCTCAGAAGAGACTCTTAATCACAGTAAGCAAACTGAGGGTTCTTGGAGGGGAGAGGGATGGGTGGATGGGGTAACTGGGTGATGGACATTAAGGAAGGCATGTGATACAGTGAGCACTGGGTGTTACAAAAGACTGATGAATCACTAACCTGTATGTCTGAAACTAGTATTGTATGTTAATTAATTGTATTTAGATTAAAATTTTCTTTAAAAATAATTTTAAAATAAAATAAGTAACAATCCAATAATGATCAGAGTTATCCAGCAGGGAGTATCAGATCTAGATGTCAGTTAAATTTAAGGGGCTTGCCGAAGTTTAGGAGAGTCACGCTAGGTCATTTTCCTGTGTGGGGAAGTCTTCAGGGGCAGTTCCAAAGACAAAGATTATTAATATTTCTCCTTCCCCCATTCCTCCTAGAGCCAAAGATGTTTCCTCCACTCACCCACTGGCCCTGTATGTAGGTGTTGCTTTCTCTCTACCAATCAAAAAATCAGTGAGTAACTATAACTTCACCTTTTCCAATATCCCCCTACCCCCGACCTTTGGTCTTTAATGGCCATGGGCAACAGGGACAAAGACATTTTTTAAAAACTTACAGAGATCTATTATGCTCTACTACCTTGGCCCGCATGGGCCACTGCAAAGGGATTCTGTGAACCGTGTACTCAGATGAATGGTCATTATCTTCAAAAAGGCAGGGGCAGTGATAGACACAGGAACCAAAAAAGCAAGAGTTAATGGACCATCAGAATAATGGAGTACCAACACTTTTTTGTCCTTGGCTTATGCTTCTTCATCCATTTCCAATCTATTTTAATGTATGGTGTAAGGAAATGGTCCAATTTCATTTTCTGCATGTGGCTGTTCAATTTTCCAGACCCCAAGGCCAATGGCTCCTTCTCTACCCCAGCGGTGGCATGCTGTGCCTTCCCCACACTGGCTCCTGGGGAGCGCAGTGACAGACGTGTACAACCATGCTTCTCTCCCAGGCAGAGGGGATGCTAGGGCAAAGAGTACTTCGCTCCATGCGGCTATCTTCCACAGTGCTACGGAGACTAACTCAGGCAAGCAGCAGCATCCCCAAACCCAACCCTGGTTTCCCAACAAATGCTGTGCTTTCCCAGGGGAGATGCCCAGGCAAAGAGGCTTTCGCTGTATGCGGGTTTCTCCCACCCCGAGACTGGGCTCAGGCAAGCAGCAGCAGCCCGCACAACATTTCTCAGCGAATGCTGTGCTTTCACAGAGGCTTTGGCTTGGAGCGAACAGCACTTCGCCGCTGCTTCCGCAGCAAGGCTTCAGTCGCGTCAGGGAAGAAGAGCTGTGGGAGAGCTGGTGCCTCTTGCGCCTTGCTTTACCTGGCTCCATGTTCGTGTCCTGGGTTCACCCTGCCAGGCCGAACTCAGCAGACACAGTCACAACCGTGCAGTAGCGTGTGTAGCCTACGAAGGCACTCTACGCACCTTACCAACTCCCGGTGTAGGTATCGCTTGGCCATTTACTCTGGCCCTCAGGCAGACTCGCGGACTAAGCCAGTGCTTTCCCCACAGGAAAGGAGTGGTGACAGGATCCCTGCACACCGCCCGTGCACTGAATAGGGAGCTTTGGGGGACTTTCCCCACTCCTTCCCCTTAAACACCGTGCCTCCTCCAAGCTTCCACATCCTAGAGGAAGACGGCATCTGATGGCCAAATCTTTCTGGGAGTTGTTGCTCGAGTTCAGAGTAGGCGCCTGGTGGCAAGCCCATGGCTCCACCACGGACAGGTGGCCAAGGAGCTGCTGTCTCCTTGGGCCCAAAGGCTCAGGACAGGCATGCTTTCTGCCCAGACTCCTTCCTCAGAGTGGAGCCCTTTCCCCTGCCCTAATCTTCCCCTCGTGTCTCCTTAGCAGCCCGGCTTCCTTCGCTCTGCAGTGACAGACGTGTCCCTTTCCTTAAGGCTCTTTCCACAGGCGCCACTGCGCTTCTCTCTCAGGCAGAGGGGATGCCCAGGCAAAGAGGATTTCGCTCCGTGCGGGTTTATTACACCATGCTGTGGAGACTAGCTCCGGCAAGCAGCAGGCAGCATCCCACAGACCCGACTCTGATTTCCCAAAGAATGCTGTGCTTTCCCAGAGGGGATGCCCCGGCAAAGAGGCTTTCGCTCTATGCGGGTTTCTCCCATCGTGCTGCAAATACTAGGCAAGCAACAAAAGCAGCCCACAGAACCGACTCTGATTTCCCAGCGACTGCTATGCTTTCACAGAGGTTTTCAGCTTGGCGCGAACTGCACTTCGTTGCTGCTTCCTCAGCAAGGCTTTGGTCGTTCGCTCTGTCACGGCAGGGAAGAAGAGCCACGGGAGAGCTGGTGCCTCTTGGTTCTTGCTTTCCCGGGCTCCAAGTTCACGCCCGGGGTTCACCTTGCTAGGCCGAACTAAGCAGACACAGTCACAACCCTGCAGCAGCGTGCATTGCCTAGCATGGCACTCTATGCCTATTACCATCTCCTGGGGTAGGTAAGGCTTTGCCTTTTGCTCCGGCGCTCAGGCAGACTCGGGGTCTAGGCCACTGCCTTCACCACTGGAGAGAGGAGGCGACAGGATCCCTGCACACGGCCCGGGCACTGGGATGGGGAACTGTGGGGGACTGTCTCCACTCCTTCCCTGGCACACCCCCTGCCACCCACAACGCTGCCACATCTTGTTGGAAGACGGCATCTGACTGACCATTTCTCCATGGGGTTGTTTCTGCGAGTTCCGGGTATGGCACCTAGTGGCAAGCCCAAGTCTGCCCTTGGGACAGGTGGCCCAGGAGATGCTGTCCCCTTGGGACCAGAGGCACAGGACAGGCCTGCCTTCTGCCCAGACTCCTTCCTCAGAGTGGAGCACGTGCCCCTGCCCTAGTCGTCCCCTCATGTCTCCTTAGCAGCCAGGCTTCCATCTCTCCGCACAGGGAGCGGGTGACACTTGTTTTGCCACCGGCCTGCTGTGTGTGCCGCGGCAGGTTACCCTGCTTCTTGACGTTTCCCAACTCCAAGGCCAAGGGTTCCTTCTCTTCCCCGGGGACAGTGTGCTGTGCCTTCCCCACACTTGCTCCTGGGGAGCGCCTTGACAGACGTGTCCCTTTCCTTAAGGCCCTTTCAGATATGCAACCATGCTTCTCTCTTAGGCAAAGGGGTGCTAGGGCAAAGAGGATTTCGCTCCATGCGGGTATCTTCCACCATGCTGCGGAGACTAGCTTAGACTTTCAGCTGCAGCATCCCACACATCCGATTCTGATTTCCCAACAAATGCTGTGCTTTCCCAGAGGAGATGCCATGGCAAAGAGGCTTTCGCTGTATGCGGGTTTCTCCCACCCCGAGACTGGGCACAGGCAAGCAGCAACAGAGCCCGCAGAACCGACTCTGATTTCTCAGCGAATGCTGTGCTTTCGCAGAGGCTTTGGCTTGGAGTGAAGAGCACGTCACCGCTGCTTCCTCAGCAAGGCTTCAGTCGCGTCAGGGAAGAAGAGCTGCTTGAGAGCTGGTGCCTCTTGGGTCTTGCCTTCCCGGGCTCCAATTTCACATCCGTGGTTCATCCTGAAAGGCCGAAATAAGCAGACAGAGCCTCGACCCTGCAGCAGCGTGCGTGGCCTAGGATGGCACTCTGCTCACAATGCCATCTCTCGACGTAGGCAAGGCCTGCCCTTTCGCTCTGGCGTTCAGGTGGACAGGGGACTAGGCCAGTGCCTTCCCCATCCTTGAGGAGACGTGAGAGGATCACTGCACACCGCCTGTGCCCTGGGATGGGGAGTAATGGGTAACTGTCCCTGTTTCCCCGGGACACCCCCTGCCTCCGCCAATGCTGCCACATCCTGGAGGAAGACGGCATCTGATTGCTCGTTCCTGCAGGAGGTGTTTCTGCGAGTTCAGGGCCGGGAGCTTGGTGGCAAGCCCTCATCTGCCCTCTGGACAGGTGGCCAAGGAGATGCTGTCCCCTTGGGACCAGAGGCACAGGAAAGGCCTTCCTTCTGCCCAGACTCCTTCCTCAGATTGGAGCACGCTCCCCTGCCCAATCGTCCCCTCGTGTCTCCTTAGCAGCCAGGCTTCATCTCTCTGCCCAGGGAGCGGGTGACAGTTGTCTTGCCACCGGCCCCCTGTTCCTGCCAGGGCCGGCTCTCCAGCTTCGTGACCGTTTCCCGACCACAAGGCCAAGGGCTCCTTCTCTTCTCCTGGGGCAGCGTGCTGCACTTTCCCCAGACAGGCACCTGGGGAGCCCAGTGACAGACATGTCCTTTTCCTTAAGGCTCTTTCCACAGGCGCAACCACGGTTCTCTCTCAGGCAGAGGGGATGCCCAGGCAAAGAGGATTTCGCTCCATGCGGGTTTATTACACCATGCTGTAGAGTCTTGCTCAGGCAAGCAGCAGCAGCATCCCACAGACCCGACTCTGATTTCCCAAAGAATGCTGTGCTTTCCCACAGGGGATGCCCGGGCAAAGAGGCTTTCGCTCTATGAGGGTTTCTCTCGCCGTGCTGTGAATACTAGGCTAAGGCAAGCAGCAACAGCAGCCCTCAGAACCGACTCTGATTTCCCAGCGACTGCTATGCTTTCGCAGAAGTTTTCAGCTTGGCGCGAATGGCACTTGGCTGCTGCTTCCTCAGCAAGGCTTTGGGTGTTCCCTTTGTCGAGTCAGGGAAGAATAGCTGCGGAAGAGCTGGTCCCTCTTGGGCCTTGCTTTCCCAGGCTCCAAGTTCGCGTCCTGGGTTCACCCTGCCAGGCCGAACTAAGCAGACACAACCACAACCCTGCAGCAGTGTGTGTGGCCTAGGATGGCACTCAATGCACACTACCATCTCCCAGTGTAGGCAACGCTTGGCCTTTGGCACTGGCCCTCAGGCGGACTCGCCGACAAGGCCAGTTCTTTCCCCTCAGGAGAGGAGAGGCGACAGGATCCCTGAACACCGCCCGTTCACTGGAATGGGGAGCTTTGGGGGATTGTCCCCACTCCTTCCTCGGCAAACCCCCTGCCACCAAAAACGCTGTCACATCTTGGAGGAAGATGACATCTGACTGCCCGTTTCTCGAGGGAGCTGTTTCTGCGAGTTCCGGGTATGGCGCCTGGTAGCAAGCCCAAGTCTGCCCTACGGACAGGTGCTGTCCCCTTGGGACCAGAGGCACAGGACAGGCCTGCCTTTTGCCCAGACTCTTTCCTCAAAGTGGAGCACACGTCCCTTCCCTTGTCGTCCCCTCATGTCTCCTTAGCAGCCAGGCTTCGTCTCTCCGCACAGGGAGCGGGTGACACTTGTCTTGCCACCGGCCTGCTGTTCCTGCCACGGCAGGCTATCCTGCTTCCCGACCTTTTCCTGACCACAAGGCCAACGGCTCCTTCTCTTCTCTGGGGGCGGCGTGCTGCACCATCCCCAGATTTGCTCCTGGGGAACACAGTGACAGACGTGTGCAACCACGCTTCTCTCTCAGATCTCAAATACACAGCATAACCCTACACCTAAAGGAGTTGCAGAAAGAACAACAAGGAAAGCCTAAACCCAGCAGGAGAAGAGGAATAATAAAGATCAAAGCAGAAATCAATGAAAGAGAAACAAAGAAACAAAGAAACAAAAACCACAAAAAACCAACAACAACAACAAAAAAACAATAGAACAAATCCACGAAAGTAGGAGCTGGTTCTTTGAAAGAATTAATAAGATTGATAAACCCCTTTCCAGACTTATCAAAAAGAAATGAGAAAGAACCCAAATAAATAAAATCATGAATGAAAGAGGAGAGATCACAACCAACACCAAAGAAATACAAACAATTATAAGAACATACTATGAGCATCTCTACGCCAACAAATTCAACAATCTGGAAGAAATGGATACATTCCTAGAGACTTATAAACTACCACAACTGAACCAGGAAGAAATAGAAAACCTGAACAGACCCATAACCAGTATGGAGATTGAAACAGTCATCAAAAATCTCCAAACAAACAAAAACCCCGGGCCAGATGGCTTCCCAGGTAAATTCTACCAAACATTTATAGAAGAATTAATTCCTATTCTCATGATACTGTTCCAAAAAAAATAGAAATGGAAGGAAAACTTCCAAACTCTTTTTTACTGAGGCCAGCATCACCTTGATCCCAAAACCAGACAAGGATCCCATCAAAAAAGAGAACTACAGACCAATATCCTTGATGAACACAGATACGAAAATTCTCACCAAAATACTAGCCAATAGTATTCAACAGTACATTAAAAGGATTATTCACCACGACCAAGTGGGATTTATTCCAGGGCTGCAAGGTTGGTTCAACATCTGCAAATCAATCAATGTGATACAACACATCAATAAAAGAAAGAACAAGAACCATATGATACTCTCCATAGATGCTGAAAAAGCATTTGACAAAGTGCAGTATCCCTTCCTGATTAAAACTCTTCAAAGTGTAGGGATAGAGGGCACATATTATCAATATTATCAAAGCCATCTATGAAAAACCCACTGCAAATATCATTCTCAACGGAGAAAAACTGAATACTTTTCTGCTGAGGTCAGGAACACGGCAGGGATGTCTTTTATCACCACTGCTATTCAACATCATACTAGAAGTCCTAGCCTCAGCAGTCAGACAACAAAAAGAAATTAAAGGCATCCAAATTTTGCCAAATTGGCAAAAGAGAAGTCAAACTATCCCTGTTTTCAGATGATATGATACTGTATGTGGAAAACTTAAAGGACTCCACTCCAAATCTGCTATAACTTGTATAGGAATTCTGTAAAGTGTCAGGATAAAAAACCAATGCACAGAAATTGGTTGCATTTTTTTAAACCAACAAGACTGAAGAAATAGAAATTAAGGAGTGAATCCCATTTACAATTGCACCCCAAACCCTAAGATACCTAGGAATAACCCTAGCCAAAGAGACAAAGAATCTATACTCAGAAAACTCTAAAGTACTCATGAAAGAAACTGAAGAAGACACAAAGAAATGGAAAAATGTTCCATGCTCCTGTATTGGAAGAACAAATATTGTGAAAATGTCTATGCTACCTAAAGCAATCTATACATTTAATGCAATCCCTATCAAAATCCCATCCATTTATTTCAAAGAAATGGGACAAATAATCCTAAAATATATATGGAACCAGAAAATACCTCGAATAGCCAGAGGAATATTGAAAAAGAGAGCCAAAGTTAATGGCATCACAATTCCAGTCCTCAAGGTCTATTACAAAGTTGTCATCATCAAGATAGTAGGGAACTGTCCCCAAAACAGACATAGATCAATGGAACAGAATAGAGAGCCCAGAAATACACCCTCAACTCTATGGTCAACTAATCGTCAACAAAGCAGGAAGGAATGTCCAATGGAAAAAAGACAGCCTCTTCAACAAATGGTGTTGGGAAAATTGAACAGCCACATGCAGAAAAATGAAATTGGACCATTTCCTTACACCATACATGAAAATAGACTGGAAATGGATGAAGAAGCATAATGTGAGAAAAGAATCCATCAAAATCCTTGTGGAGAGAACAGGTAGCAAACTCTTTGACCTCAGCAGCAGCAACTTCTTCCTAGGAACATCGACAAAGGCAAGGAAAGCAAGGGCAAGAATGAACTATTGGGATTTCATCAGATCCAAAAGCTTTTGCACTGCATAGGAAACAGTTAACAAAGCCAAAAGATGACTGTCAGAAGTTATCTGGGAGAAGGTATTTGCAAATGACATACCAGATAAAGGGCCAGTATCCAAAATCTATAAAGAGCTTATCAAACTCAACACCCTAAAAACAAATAATCCAATGAAGAAATGGGCAGAGGACATGAACAGACATATCTGCAAAAAATACATCCAAATGGCCAACAGACACATGAAAAAACGCTCCACATCACTCGGCATCAGGGAAATACAAATCAAAACCAGAATGAGATACCACCTCACACCGTTCAGAATGGCTAAAATGAACAAGTCAGTCAATGACAGATGCTGGCGAGGATGTGCAGAAAGGGCAGCCCTCCTACACTGTACGTGGGAATGCAAGCTGGTGCAATCACTCTGGAAAACAGCGTGGATGTGCCTCAAAAATCTGAAAATAGAACTACCCTATGACCCAGTGCTTGTAGTACTGGGTATATACCCTACAGATACAAACGTGGCATTCTGAAGGGGCACATGCACCCAAATGTTTATAGCAGCAATGTCCACAATAGTTAAACTATGGAAAGAACCTAAGTGTCCTTCAACAGATGAATCAATAAATAAGATGTGGTATATATGTACAATGGAATACTATGCAGCCATCAAAAGAAATAAAATCCTGCTATTTGTGATGACATGGACGGAACTAGAGGGTATTATGCTTGGCGAAATAAATCAATCTGAGAAAGACAACTATCATATGATCTCCCTGATATGATGAAGTGGAGATGCAATATAGGCGGTTTCGGGCGTACGAAAAGAAAAATAAAAGAAGATGGGATTGGGAGGGAGACAAACCATAAAAGACTGAATCTCACAAAACAGACTGAGGGTTGCTGGGGGGAGGTGTGTTGGGAGAGGATGGTGGGGGTATGGACATTGGAGAGGGCAGGTGCTATGGTGAGTGATGGTGAGTGCTGTGAAATGTGTAAACCTGGTGATTCACAGACCTGTACCCCTAGGGATAAAAACACATTATATGTTTATAAAAAATTTTAAAAAATAATTTAAAAAATCCATCAAAGAAAAAACACATATTGCAAGCCCAGAGCTAATCTCATATTCAATCAAAAACGTTTGAAAGTTTTCCCCTTAAAGATCAGAAGAAAGACAAGTGTGTCCCCTTTCACTACTCTCATTTGACATAGTACTGGATGTCCTAGCCAGAGAAACAAGGAACACAAAGAAATAAGAGACTCCAAAAAAAAAAAAAAAAAGGAAGAAGTAAAATTTTCTTTTTTTGTATAACATGAACTTACATGTTAAAAAATCCTTAAAAACGTCACAAAAAATTTTGAATAAACAAATTTAGTAAAGCTGCCAAATACAAGATCAATATATAAAAGACAAGAATTTTGTTTTGTTTCATTTTTTTTAATATGGAATGCTTCCCAGTTTGTCATGTCATCCTTGTTCAGTGATCACGCTAATCTTCTCTGCATCATTCCAATTTTAGTATATGTGCTGCCAAAGTAAGCACAAGACAGGAGCATTTTAACACTCTAATGATGAACTATCTGAAAAAATAAAGAAAACAATCTAATTCACAATAGCATCAAAAATAATAAAATACTTAGGAATAGATTTAACTAAGAAGATGAAAGATCTGTACTCCATAAACTATGACATTGATAAAGAAATTGAAGGATAGACAAATGGAAAGATAGCTCATATTTATGAATGGTAAGAATTAACATTGTTAAAATGTCCATTCTACCGAAAACCATCTGTAAATCCAATTCCTATCAAAAATCCAATGTTAGGGGTGCCTGGGTGGCTCAGTGGGTTAAGCCGCTGCCTTCGGTTCAGGTCATGATCCCAGGGTCCTGGGATCGAGCCCCACATCAGGCTCTCTGCTCAGCAGGAAGCCTGCTTCCTCTTCTCTCTCTGCCTGCCTCTCTGCCTGCTTGTCATCTCTCTCTGTCAAATAAATAAATTAAAAATCTTTAAAAAAATCCAATATTATTTTTTTTACAGAAGTAAGTAAAGAATCCTAAAATTTATATGAGACCATAAAAGACAACAAATAATCAAAGCAGTTCTGAGAAAGAATGAAGAAGGGAGATTACACTTCTTGATTTGAAACTATACTACAAAGCCCTCATGCCCAAAACAATAAAGTATACTGGCATAAAAACAGACCAATAAACAAGTAGAACAGAATTGAGAGTCCAGAAATAAATCCTTTCATACAGTCACCTAATATTTGACAGGGGCCAACATATGTAATGGGGAAAGATAGTCTGTTCAATAAATGATATTTAAAACTGAATAATCACATAAACAGTATGAAACTGGAACCTTATATCACTCATAAGTCTGAACTTGAAATAGATTAAAGACTTAAAGGTGATGCATGAAACTAAATTTCCTAAAGGAAAACATAGGAAAAATTCTCCTTAACATTGGTCTTGCCAATAGATTTTTGGATACCAGACCAAAAACACAAGCAAAAAAAGCAAAAATAAATAAATGGTATTACATCAAACTAACGTTTCTGCATTGCCAAAAAAAGAGAGAGAGAATGAAAACACAATCCACAGAATGTAAGAAAATACTTACAAATCTTCTATCTGAAAAGAGGTTAATAACCAACAGATACAAATAGAAAAAAATATATAATTAAAAAAATAGCAAAAGGATCTCAATAGACTTTTTTTTTTTTTTCAAAAAAGTTATATAAATGACCAACAGGAGCATTAAAAAGTGCTCAACGTAAAAAACTCAGGGCAAAGTCCTTATGTTGTTGTTGTTGTTGTTTACCTCTGAAAAACACAGCAAGATATTAGAATATATACTACCAAAAAATTGAAACTAACAAATTTTGGTAAATATTGTGGAAAATGGGGAACTTATGCACTGTGATAGGGATATAAGTTTGTATGGAAAACAGTATGGAGATTATTCATATTATTAAAAGTAAAATTACCATATGATTCAGTAATCCCACTTCTAGGTATCTATCTAAAGGAAACGAAGTCACTGTTCAAAGACATATCTGCACGCTTATGTTTATTATAAAATTATTAACTCTAAGAAAGAGATGGAAATAACTTCAGTATCCATTAATGGATGAATGAATAAAATAAGTATGGTAAATATATACTGTGGAATACTACTTAACCATGAAAAATTAAGAAATACTGCCATTTACAACAGCATGGATGGATCTTGAAGGTATTATACTAAGTGAAATATTTCAAAGATTTTATATATTTTTTTAATTTATGTATTATGATATCCCTTACATACAGAATCTGAGGAAAAGGAAAACTAATGGAAACTTAGAGTTGAGTTGACAAGGGGTGAACCTGGGGTGGAGTAAGGTGGTCCAAGGGTGCAAACTTGCAACTATAATATGAAAAAGTTTTGGGGATCTAATGTACAGCATGATGATCATAGTTAATAAAATATACATACTTTTTTTATTGTGCTTCCCTTTATTAAACTTTGCATATATCACATTCTTACAAGTTGAAAGTTTATAGCAATCTTGTATAAAAGAGGTCTGCTGCCACCATTTTTCTAACAACATTTGTTCATTTTGTGTCTCTCTGTCACATGTTGGTAATTCTTGCAATATTTCAAGTTTTTTTCATTATTATTGTATTTGTTATGGTGAACTGTGATAAGTAATTATGACCCACTGAAAACTCAGAACTAGTTTACTTAAGGTATATACATTGTTTTTCTTTAAAAACATAATGCTTTTGAACAGTACAGTATAGTGTCTATTTTTTATATGCACTGGGAAACCAAAAAAAATAATAATTTGACTTAGTTTATTGAGATAATCACTTTATTGAGGCAGTCTGGAACAAAACCCACAAGACCTCTGAAGTTTATCTCTACTATACTATATACATAAAAGTTGCTAAGTGAGTAGATCTTAAAATTCCTTACGATACATGCATAAAAAACAGTGGCAACTATACGAGATAGTAGATGTATTAACATTTTTGTGTAGATTATATTGCAATAGAGATGTATACCAATTTATCAAATTGTACAAAATTTACACAATGTTAAAAGTTTGCAATGTTATAAGAAATCATTTCTTAAATTTACAAATATGTGGATTTTTTTCAATAAAGCTGGAATAAACTTTTTGTAGAATTAATCTATTTTTCAAAAAATGAAGTAAGGCAGTAGAAACTGCAACTAACTCTGAAATAATAGAATATAAAATCCATTTTCGTTATATACACTGTGACCAAAAGTATTACTTTTGGAGGAGTACTTATGAAGCATGAAGGATGGTCTATAAAAAAGGCTGAAAGAGCTCAGTTTTAAGGTTTAAATTTAATATCTTCTTTTGAAATACTAAACTGACCACCCAGTGTTCCAAACATCAATGTCTTAACTGCATGAATTTATTTCATACAACTCTATAATCTAGTTTCATAAGAAAGCAGCATGCAAATTTTGAATAAGACAGACTTGCTTAAGTTTCTTTATGTTCAACAGTAAAGGATACCTCCCTAAAAATAAATAGAAGAAAAATCAGCATATTTATTATGATAATTATTATTCATAAGGAGATTCATATGGAATTAGGGAATATATATCCTCAGAGGGGGTAAAGTAAAATGAAATTTATTTTGTTAAATGTGTCTATGAATAGTCAATACAATGCCTCAATATAAATGAATATTACCATTTTGAACAATTTAATTACTATTACTAGAATTATTATAAGTATAAAAATAGCTATCATTTTAGCATGGAATATGAGACTCTCATGCTCCATGCTTCATCACATCCACACAACAACGCTGCATAATAAGTATTATCATCACCATTACATGGGTGAAAAAACTGAGGCTAACACATTTAGATAACTGGTTTATGATTACATGGCTAGTAAAGATGCATCACACTAATTTAGGCTTTATGATTTCAGAATTGTACTCTTTCCACTGCACATTCTATTACTCTGTAAATACTTGGCCTGTTTTCATTTGGTTCTTTAATATTATTCATGTGGTGATGGCTTAAAGCTTCATTTAAAGGAAGCTTAAAAATTTCATTTAACCAAAAGCTCCCAAGAATTAAAAATGCCATGGATCTAATGTAGACATGGATATCATTAGTTAATGGGTAACTATATATTTTCCACCCTAGTGAGATAACAATCAGAGTATTTTTCTAAGTTTTAGTCTCTCAGTGTTAAAAAGGACTTTGTTAAAATAGAAATATTTAGACAAAGGTGATCAAAAGTCTGAATCAGGTCACCTTAAGGTAAATATTAGGAAACTGAGGAAACAAATGGAGATTTGAACACTGAGCTATGGTATAATGAATGGTTTCAAGTATTTAGTAGAGTATAGAAAAGCCCTTTAAAGCCTGGTCTTAGCCTACATTGCAGCTTCTGGGATATCTGTCTATCTATCATCTATCTATCTAGATATAAATTTGAAAACTTTTTTAACTTAAAGATTTTGAGAAATAGAACATAATCAGCACCATAGAAGATCTGTTTATGATAACAACCTAGCCCCTCCTCCCAGTTTGTTAATATTCTCTCTTATTTAATGTAACATTGTGCAAATAGACCACTACTGATCTGCCGTTATGAATGAAATAGCTATAATCATCTGTTTGCATATCCTGGTGAAAATATTCATTTAGTTCCATGTTGTATTTCTAGGAATGGACCAAATTTTTATTTTTATTTTTAAGTTTTCTAAATATTGTCCAACTTACCTCAAATGTTTTTATTATGGGCACTTTCATTCTTTCACATTCTTGCAAGGCAATTTTACTGTTGCCCCATATGGTAAGTGTGTAATAGTATGTCATTTTAGGTTTTAATTTATTTTTAATTTAATTTAATTTAATTCCAGATTCATAATAAAGATAAACAGTTTTTATATATGAGTGGCCATTTGGATTACCCTTTCTGTAAAGTGCATGCTCAAATCTTTTGATATCTTAACATTGTGTCATACTGTCTTCTTTAATAGTAGATTTTCTGAATGAACTTTTAGCTGTGTAGGTCTTCTCTATTTTATTTTGAACTTGTTTTCATTTCAAAATCTTTATATTTATTTTCATAATCTGCTTTTATTTTTCTTTGTCTATTATCTATCTATCTATCTGTTTATTTGCAAGCAAGAGAGAGCGAGCAAGTGAGAGTGCAGGGAGGGATAGAAAAAGAAGGGAAAAGAATCTTAAGCAGACTCCAGGCTCAGCACAGAGCCCAACTCTGGGCTCTATTTCACAACCCTGACATCATGACCTGAGCCAAATTGAAAGAGATAAAATAAAATTAAGGTGTTAAAAAAAAAAAAGGAAAAAGAATTGGAGGTTTAATTAAGTGAGCCACCCAGGCACCCCTGTGGTACCTTAAATTAGCTGTCATATTTTTAAAGTTCTAGAGTATCCATTTGTTCATTTATAAAACCTTTCTCAATATCATTTTTAGTGTCAGTTTTTTGTTCAATTTGCTTCCCCTCTCATTTCTTTGAGCAGAGTAATCAAGCCATTTTACAATCTTTATTGATCATTTTAACATCATACTTAATCCCATTTTGTCTATCAAATCTTGTTAATGGTTTTTCTTTGTGTGCTTTGTTACATTTTGCTATGTTCAAGACATTATATTTGAAACTCTTATTGAGTAGGGATAATTAAGAGCTATAATAATGGTATGGTCCACCTTGGCAGGATTTTCTCTTATATCTGAGACTCTACAAGACAATCATACTCCAAATTCAGTGATTGGCTTTCTCAGTTTACACAGTAGGCAAGGTAGGCTATAGTCTTATTTCTGCTTCTCCTTGTGCTTTGGGGATCTCAAGTTAAATTTGGGTTGTACCAAAGTCCTCAAATTTGATTGCTGCTGGATTTGTTTCTCTAGTATCAAGAGTCTATTAACAACACAGCTCAGTGTGTTTTAGCAGTTTCAAATGCTCTCATAGCTAAAATGGCTTCAGGGCATATATCTCTAGGCTCTCATTGTATTTTGTATTTTGGCCCAGTAATCCCTCACTTATTTTTATAATCATTCTGATATTTTTAACTTTAAAAGCTATTTTGTCTGGATTTTTAGTTGTCTTAAGTAGGAGTTTTTAGATCACCATTACTAGAAGCAACAACAAATATACATGAAAATATCTGCAGTAGTTTGTCACATCTTTTTGGCTTTGAACTTCCATAAGCTGAGGCATCCTTCTCTAATCACTTAGGCAAACTCCAATTTACCCTTTAATACAACACAAAAATTGCTTCATTTAAGAAGATGTTCAGGGATGACTCTTCCCCACTGTTCTTACCAACATTGCCACACACTCTTTGCTACCCACACCTTGTTTATGAACTTTCGTTAGGTATATCAGCGTGACCAGAATTTTGCTCTATTGTATTTTTGTCCTTTAGAGCTTTAATTAAATATGAATTCCATAGAAAGTCTGTCCCTTTTCTTTCAAACCTGGGTTAGTTATTTCTTCTCATTCTTTGTCAGAAGTTACTTTATTAGAGAAACTTATAGCTCTATTGTGACTTTGGAGCCTTTACAGTGTTTCGACTGGAAAAATCACCCATCCCTGAGATTTTTACGCAGCTTCCTAGCTGATAATATTCAGAAATCTGTTCAAAACAGACTTTTTCAGGGAGGCCCTTTTGGACCACTCAGTTTAAAAACCTCTTCTCAATCACTGCTCTTTTTAAAATGTGCTTATTTCGTTCAAATATGCATCTCTATTAAAGAAAAATCAGTACTTTTTTTTTTTTTAAAGTTGGCTTACCTATTATCTATCTCTCCCATTAAAATGATTCCTCTGGGCTGGGGTTTTGTTGTGCTCATCTTAGGCCAGGCACTCAATAAATTGTCTCTGAATGATTGAATTGTTTGACTCCCTTGCTAGATTCTCAACTTCATGAGGCCAAGGATTGTTCTATTCAGTCCTTCTTTATCCTCAATGTCTGTTATATTGCAGTCACTTACGTGACTAATGGGAAAAATCACAGAAAGAAAGAGTTAAAACTACAGAAAAACCCTGTAGGTTCAATAACACAAAGCTTTCTAAAATTATTTAGCCCAGGAATTGAATACTGGCTGCACTTTTGATTTTTTTTAAATGGTATTGAATTTAATTTAAATGGAAATACTGGAATGGTAGAATAATAAAAAAATTATAAATGCAACTTGCTCCTTAAAGTAAGAATTATATAGGGCATCTCTTCTAGAAGCAAAATTTTCAAATGTCAAACATCTGAAAGCATAGAAGGAGAAGTAAGAGTGTGAATTGTACTTCAATGCTCTTTTCTTTATATTCAGCAAACAGCTTCATTCACACACCTTTCCAATTTTTTCAACTCTTTTGACAAAGCCTTCAGAGGAGTTACTGCTGATGAAAACCATCACAGCCTAACAGAAGAAATTTTATAAAGAAAAATAATAGCATGTTTTTCCCAAATTGTTAAGGATATGGTGAAGCTCTGTCGGATTCAAAGGAGGAATGTGCAATTCCATGCTATATATAATAATAACTTATTTTAATAGTGGCTTTGCAATTTTTCAGATATATCCATTTACTGAAACCACTATCAAATAAACAAAAACAAACAAATGAACAGGGGTTCGAGACAGAAATTATCTAATCTAAAAATAGCACATGTTCACAGAATACACAACACATATCCCAAGTACTACTATAGGTTTCAAGTAATAGTCAAAACAATAGTAAAAATGATTCAGACCCTACCAGTCAAATCATAAATGGGACCTTAACTGTAAATCTTTATCTTTAGATCAAAGCGGGTAATTGGGGGCTGAAGATACATTATAGAACTAATATGTTATAGAACTCCTCTGAAATGAGTCATTTATTCCATCACTTTTCCTGCACAGCTGCTGACCCATGTTTTGGTTCCTGGAAATAGCTGCTACCCTGTCATACTTCTTAAATGCACATATATTGATAACTCTACTCATTCCTCCATTCCTCTGTGACTGTCACTGTGTTAAAATGTGGAGTCAGCTGACTCACTTGTGATGGTAATAAAGTAGATGAGTTTGCAAAGTATTTTGTTATTTCTAAAAATGCAAAAACCAAATTACATTGAAATCATAAGGGGTGTTTCAGGGAGAGCTGTAGGATGTGGTTTCTTGTGTAATCCACAGAGATTAGCTCCAACACATATTTAAACTCTCCTCTAGGAGCAACCTTAGTGGTAAAGCAAGAAGATAAACAGATGTATACACACCCTGGCACAAAATTATCACTTATGTTTGGCTTCCTAGTCTCCTCGTGTTACTTATTTATCTTAACTTCTCTCTGAAAGCAGGGAACACAGAATCTCAATCAGTTGACATTTTTCTACTGAATTACCCAATAGTCCGATCATACCCCTAATACTTTTTAAAATTATTTCACTCATAATCCCAAATCTGCTTTGCTTCCTCATCTTAGTACACTGTAATTTGATTTCAAAATGAGGACAGTTGTCAGTAATGCCACATTCATTCATCTATTTTACAATTCCATGTGCTTATAACTATGAAGATATGTTAATAACATCCATTCCAATAAGCCACCCTAAATTTATTATCATGGAACAAGACCTCAAGAAAGAGAATTCAAAATCATCCATGTATTTGCAACTTATTGCAATAAAGCCTTTATCAATAGACTTCCCTGTGCACATGGTGGTCAAATTGCTGGTGAAAACCAGCCAGATCTATTACAAGCTTTCTCATGGCTTCTAGGTAACCCAAGTGAGCCTTTATTGATACCGGGAAGGGATAAAGCAGGGAAGGGATAAACAGTGCTGTAAGAATTGGCTAGACAAAAGTAAGGACTCTCATTACAAAGTGAGTATTTTAAAGCAAAAGAGCCTGTTGGGAATATTGTTTTATAAAATAGTGGTTTTTTTATTAACTTTTTAAATTCAATTAGGTAACATATAGTGTACCATTAGTTTCAAATGTAGATTTCAGTTATTCATCCATAGCATATAATAGCTAATGCTCAGTACTTACTGTGATAGCTTCTTGAAAGCAGAATTTTAACCCACTGAGCCACCCAGGCGCCCTTGAAAGCAGAATTTTAGATCACATTTTCTTATTACTTCCATGTCGTACAACACTTTCCTGCTAGCAACCTTCAAAACATACTGTTTGTTAGAGAAATTTCTTTAATAATAAATAAATAGGAATTTATTTAAATTTATAAATATATAAAATAAATAGGAATTTATTTAAATTTATTTAAATATTGCACACTGTTTCATTGTTCATAAATAAGGTGATGATATTATAGCCATTAGTTGGTAGCACTGATATATCACTTTCTTTTTACTTCTCAGTGCATTCTCTTTACACAAAATAGATATATATTTTAAAAGAATCTGAATCTGTGGAAAACTTGTAAAAAGCCCTATACAGTAAAGTTTATCATTTTAAGTAATCTCAATTATCTTCCTCAATTGTGATAGTATATCCTTCTATCTAGGCCAGATATTGTATGAGGGATTTGAAGAGACATACTTTTCTAAATTTCACTTTTCTAATCTGAAAAATGCTTATCAGATCCTACAATAAAATACACTTACAATTTTTTGATGAAAATTTATTTATTTATTTTAAGATTTTATTTCTTTATCAGAGAGAGTGGGCGAGAGAGCAAGCACAGGCAGACAGAATGGCAGGCAGAGGCAGAGGGAGAAGCAGGCTCCCGGCCGAGCAAGGAGCCAGTGCGGGACTCGATCCCAGGATGCTGGGATCATGACCTGAGCCAAAGGCAGCTGCTTAACCAACTGAGCCACCCAGGCGTCCCTTTTGATGAAAATTTAATCTGTATAAACAATATATTTGCTGTAATGCGTGGTTCATGGAAAACATCTTATTTAATTATAAGCAACAACAGTATTAGAAATTAAGTAAATGTGTCTATAATATTTAAAGTTTTAACACATAATTCCACTGCTTTGCCTTATTTTCTCAAATCCCTTTACCACTTTCACTGACAGAGTCAAATGTACTTTTTCTACTAGTAGCCAGCTCTTTGTCTTTTGTCAGAAAGATGCCCTTGTGAATTATTTATAATAGAGATATTAGCAATAATAATAATAATAATAAATAGCAATGAAAATGTTAAAAAAAAGTTTTCTTAACTAATTAGGGTTCTTAGACATCAGTTAGAGGAACCACCTCGGGCAAGCAAATTAATCTGCAAGACATTCCCAGAATTAACAAGTCAGTCAGATACAGGGTTGTCCGTAGACTGTTCATTATGTAGCAGAAACTCTAGAGATTATCTCAATCCATTGGAGTCACCCCGTTTATTAGCTTGCTATTGACAAAGTTATTTACAAACTGTAGAGCAAGAGGTTATAATGTAGAAAACTGATGGTAATGCACAGGATTCTTGTTAACAATAATGCAAGTTAGTGATTTTTCATTAGAAAACATAAATTCTATAACCCAAATTATGGGCCCAGAGCACTTCTGCTGCACAACTCTGCTTATATCCCAAATAACCATGTGAACTAGTTTTAATATCTGCTTCTCTTATTAATTTTTGAATAAAAATTCTTGACACAAGTATTTTATAATTGTGTGATAACCATGCATTTAATTTCTTGGAGAACAAAACACACTTTAGCATAACTAGGTTTGTTCACAGAACCAGCCTTGATAACACACTTCTATATGTTAGAAATGATGTAATAAATGTAGAATATTGGGCACTTGTTTGGTATTCTTTGCCATGTTTTGCACTATCTAAAAAGAGATCAGTGAACTTGGACTGGAGTTAGTAGACATGGAAGAAAATAAAATATTACAGAGAAGAATACTCTGTGGTCCACAACCTAAACGGGCTGGGATTCCCATCATTTGGATCCCTGTAGCTTTACAAAAGTCAATTAAATTTTTGTATCTCCAATTAAAGTTGATTCCCCAGTACTTTTTCAAACATCTCTTGTAAAGTATTGTTTCCCAGAAAAAAAGGGATTTTGCACATGTATCTGCCTTTGTCTCTGGTCATGATCTCAGTCAGTATCCTGGGATCCAGCCCCATTTCTGGCTTCCTGCTCATTAGGGAGTATATTTCTCAGTCTCTCTCTGCAGCTACATCCCCCTGCCCCACTCATGCTCTCTCTCTCTCAAATAAATAAATACAATCTTTAATTTTTTTAATTAAAAATAAAATAAATAAAATAAAATAAAAAGTCTGGTCTTACTGCCCCATTTAGCTCCTTTTTGTTTTTTTTTGAGTTGTATTTAAAGCAGCATGAGAGAACATGAGGCTCTCAAACTTAAAAAAAAAAAGGAAAAAATTGAGTTTTGTTAGGATTTAAGATCTTGTCTGCTAGACAAAAACGTTGGCTTTGTTAACATGTGAAAACTAACAAAAGAGAATAAGATCGAATTCTAATAATTTTTGTAGAAATTAAAAATTTCCTCCAACCCAATTACATACAGACCCATTAAGTAAATTCATTCCAATGTCCCAAACCAACCTTTTCTAATAGTAATGCATCTGTGTAAACAGGGTCAACCCAAGGAATAAATACATATTATTATTTTTTTTCCTGTCTCTTCCACAGTCACATCTGGGTATATTGGTAGCAAGCCAATTATCTATCTTATAAGACATGATATCATAAGGAAGGGTATTCTGTCCATTTGGAACAACTGAAAATCATTGTAATTTTATCTTGGTGCAGTAACTTGAGATGGCACAGTGTGGATAATGAATATATTTTATTTTTTTTACTGGGAAGAAGAGATTATAGAGATATTGGTTATCCAAGAGAGACTGACAGGTGTTGATAGTTGCCAGGTCAATATCCATCTACTCTTTCCTTTAATATCAGAAAGCACTGAGGGATTGAGAACAAGGAAACTTAAAACAACATCAAATATTTTATTGTCTCTTTTCTAGTTACATTGTAAACTTATGACAAAGTATCAGTCGTACAAGATATCATTCTCTTTTACCTCTATCTTTCTGCCAGAAATGTGGGCTTAATAGTGAGAACTCCAACAGCAATTTTTGCAACTGTGAATAAAAAGCCATGAAAACCTCTAAGATAGTTCACTTGACTTTCTTAAGACTCTGAACCAACACATTACATTTTTGCAACTGTGAATAAAAAGCCATGGAAACCTCTAAGATAGTTCACTTGACTTTCTTA
The DNA here is from genome assembly GCF_964662115.1 of Mustela nivalis. NCBI lineage: Eukaryota > Metazoa > Chordata > Mammalia > Carnivora > Mustelidae > Mustela > Mustela nivalis. The sequence goes on from NC_139040.1 coordinate 77,064,492, forward strand.
AGACTCTGAACCAACACCAGAAAACACTCTCTGTAGTCTTCTTGTTAAATGAAAAATATGGTTAAACCACTTTTGACAGTCTACTACCTACAGCAAAATGTAAATCTTAATTGAAATATGTCCTCTCAGCTGTGCTTAAGCAACTGAGTCCTGAGCTTTTCAGGTTTTCAGTCTGAAAGAGTGCACCTTAGGTGCTCTGAAAGGGAAGAGAAAGGACACCCTGTTCTCCATATAAATTAAAGAAGAGAAATCTGTGCATTTAAGTGGGCCATATAAAATTTATCAAGCAATTATCTCCTAACTCCTTCCTATCCAAATTACCTGATATGCTCTCCCTACTCCTTTATTCCACGTTACTGCCTTTTCCAGGATTCTGTATTACATCACAGCATGTCTTCTGCTATTTCCTTCTTGCAAGCTAGTTTTCTTTTCCCCATCTAAAAAAATCAACAATCATTGTGTACTTCAATTCCCATTTTCCTCAAATGCATTGATTCTTCTTATCTATTACTCTTTTCTCATACTCAGTGTCTTTGTCTTTATGGGGTTTGTACTTTGCTTTTCCCCATCCTTTACTGCCATTATATAATCAAATCTAAAAATGTCTTAGAGAAAGTTAAAAATTCCTGCATAGCCACACGTGAACACAAAGTCACTGATTTTTAGCAAACCTATGAGATAGTCAGACATCCATTCAATTTCTTTTTTTTAAGATTTTATTTATTTATTTGACAGAGAGAGATGACAAGCAGGCAGAGAGGCAGGCAGAGAGAGAGGAGGAAGCAGGCTCCCTGCTGAGCAGAGAGCCTGATTTGGGGCTCGGTCCCAGGACCCTGGGATCATGACCTGAGCCGAAGGCAGCGGCTTAACCCACTGAGCCACCCAGGCGTCCCTCCATTCAATTTCTTAACTGAGTCCCAAATGCATCCTGACTTCTAACCTAAACCTAAGCTCTACTTCTTACACGTTGTTATATGACCAAATTCTTTCAGTTCAGTATTTTGTAATATTTAAATATTAGTCTATTGATGCTTTGTTTGTGTATTTCTATGAAAATAATTTGAATACTGTAGATTTATTGTTATATTTCTAGATTTATAATCAAAGTTTCATCAGTTGAAGTTTTTGGAAATTTCAGATATAATGATTAACCTAAAATGATACTGCCTCAAATCCCTCTGATATCAAGGCCCAACACCTGATTATAGCCAAACCTGTGGTGAATAGTTCCATGGGAAATTGCAGTTACTTAACACTGATAGCATCTCATGTTCTCTCTCTCATTTTAGAATGTCTCCAACACAACCTGAAAGTGTAGGAGAGTTAATGTCCTCTGAGGACAGCTCTCAGTGAAGTGGAAATAAGAACCATAGGTAAAATTGTCAGTTTTCAGGTCTTCATGAGGACAACTTAAAGAAGTTTCTCAGGACCTTTCAGTAAAAGCAAGCCTTCATTTTCTATCCACAACAATTATATCAACAATGTACCTCTTTGACAAAGTTGCTTATTCACTGTATCACTTTCCCATTCTTTTCTACCTTGGATAATCTCCCAGATAAACTAACAGTACTCAAATCCTTTGTCCTACTCTTTGCTCTCAGGATAAATGAAGCCAAAAGACTTAGATTAATATCAAGTTCTGAATGGGATCTTAGAGCTATTTCTGTCCAGATTTTCATAAACATAGGGACCTTTGAATTATCAGGCTATAAATAAGTTCTAAATGGAGGGGGCAAAAGCAAAAAGTAGAAATTTTTATGTTTGATTTTTAATCATGATTAATTGACTTTATTGATTATTAAAAATACTAACATTATAAAAGTGTGGATCTTTGTAAAACAATGTCATATTGTAAGAAAGAAGTTGCATAGTCCTTGTGAGAATATGAAACCAAGTGTTCAGGTGCCATCTAATTTCTTGTTTAATCCAGAACTTTGGTGTGCATCATCTTGAGGAATAGGATTTTGAAGTCCAGACAGACTAAGAGAAAACGGATCCAAATGTGTGTGTTTATATTTCTGCTTTTGTTGTAAAAATCAAAGTGTGATTGCTGGTTTAAAATGGTAAAACTAATAATGTTCATGGACTCGATTATAAATTTTCTAATTGTATGGGAAGAATGCAATAAACATAGAATTAATTGATTTGCAAATCCTCAAAGAGCTACAGGATCAGGTAGTGGTATGTTCTGATTCAACAGCATCATAATGCAGCATTTTATATGTGTGGCTAATGGATATTTTCATGAATGTTTGCTAGCTAGTCAGCCAATACAGAGAAATATTAGGTAGCGTAATTACTCACAGTTGTGTTTAATAAAATGAGAGAAAATTATCAAATGACACTAATAATAATAATCCTATAGCAGGCTAAATAATTCAATGATAATTTCAAGTATTAATCTAGCTTTCTTCCCTGATTATGACTCTTCTCTCCTTTATCATAATGGGAGTAGTAGATTGTCTGCAATGAATTGTGAAAACGCAGCAGTGACTTTGGCAGTGAAGGCCTCCCATCAATTTTGATAGGTTAAAATGATTCTGGTTGGTCTTGAGCAAATGTGTCAATTTTTTTTTTCTCTGTGTGTCAAAAATAAAAGAAGCAATAGTAAATTCTTGCTGTTATTCCATGGAGCCAATAAAATCGTACTGCCAACAAGAGGCTGTTGACACCGTAAGTGTAATTAACTGTCTTGAAATACTAGGCTTGGAAATAAAATCCCAATATTTCACATAACCTCTTTTTTATAAAAGAAAAAAACAAAACAACTATACTGCTTACATTTAGGGCCCTGCTCTTGTGTAACTATTTTTGAACACGTCTACTGTAAGTGTATATGTATATATATATATTTTCTGTGCAATAAATTCATTTAGAGATAAATTTAGATTGCAAATTATTTGGGGGGAGGCATGGTATTTGTGGCTAGTCTCACAAGTAAAAAGGACTAAAAGAAAGAAGAAAAACATTTTTTATTACAGCATATTTACATCTGTCCAAAGTACTTATTTACTATAATACTGACTAATGTATAATACTGTACACAAAGAAAGAAGTTAAATGAGTTATAATTCAGTCAATGTATAGCTGGCCATTTTAAAACTTACCACTGAATCTTTCTGGTATGAAATGTGATATCTGGCAATCTGGTCCAGTTCATTACATCAGGTCATTTGTATGTTCTTATTACCATTTTGATAGCATAGCACATTTTATAACCCAGACATTTTACAATGGAACTATGATGCATGTATTTTCAAAAGTATAGACATACATGAAGCTATGAGGTCAAAACAGATGAATGTCCGTAGTACCATATAGACTCAACAAATAAAAGTGTCCAAGGGTCTGAGTGTGACTTATGAATATTGTATAAGATTAGGCCAACATGTGGTTTTGATATAAATAATCTGTTCTTAAATTAGAATTACAATTGTTGAGTACAGTGTTGAAAATGGCAGATAGATTTTAGCTATCTTTGCTCACTAGGGAAAATGGAAAAATGTTTAGTTTGGTCAGATTTTCACTTAACTTCTGAAAAATCTTACGTTTGAGAGAACCCTTCTGAAATAAGAATCCTTAAAGACATAACCCCTTTGGCACAAGTTTTCAAGAAACTTGTTTGATGTTGTAGACAATTCTATGGCACACGTACTGTTCTAGATGTTTCATGCCAATAATATGTAAGCCATACCAAGGCTACATATACATATAGAGATGTTTCTCAGCTTACAAGGGGGCTAAAAAATTGAAAATGCATTTAATACCCCTAAACTATCAAATATCATAGCTTACCTTAAGCTTATTTAAACATACTCAGAACACTTACATTTGCCTGCATTTGGGCAAAATCATCTTAAGCAAAGCCTATTTTATAACAAAGTATCAAATATCACATGCAATTTATTAAATATTACACTAAAAAAAGAAGAATATATATATTCTATATATATATTCTATATATAGAATGCTTGTAAGAATATCAGGTGTTCACCCCTGTAATCTTCTAGCTGACTGGGAGCTGTGGCTCACTGCCGCTGCCCAGCATCACAAGATGGCACCATATAGAACAAGAGTTTCAGGTGGTAGGTGTTGTAAGTTTTACCCAAACTGACATTGGTCAAACTCGTTTTTGTCATCATATATGTCAAGTAGTTTTCTCGGGTTTATTTTTAGAATATCCTTGTATAATGAATATTTACACTGATATCTAGTATAAAAATCTTGCAATTTATTTTAGAAAGATTAAGATATTGAAAATCAATCTATTTCTTTAATTCATTGAAGACATTTTTGGCTTGTTTCCAGTACTTTCTTACTGGTTAAAAAGTGAATTTGAAGTAGTCTGGATTTCATTATTATATGGCACTTTCCCTTTGATGAATACAAAGATGATATTCTATATTAGCTATCTGAGAAGAATTTATTTTTTTAATTTTATTTATTTGTAAGAGAGAGAGTGAGAGAGAGCACAAGCAGGGGGAGCAGCAGGATGAGGGAGAAGCAAACTCCCGGCTAAGCAGGGAATCTGTTGCAGAACTGAGTCCCAGGACCCTGAGATCATGACCCGAGCTAAAGGCTCAGACGTTTAACTGACTGAGCCACCCAGGTGTCCCAATCTGAGAAGAGTTCTGTATGCTATTCCTCTTAATATGCAGTTTAAAGTCTAGGTAATTAACTTAATATTTTAGTGGCTATTACATAGATAGCACTATGTTCCAGGCAGAGAGTAAGAAAGAAATATTAAATCAACCATATTCTATGCATTCTAAATGAAAATAATTAATCAATCATAATAAATACTTCTATTAATGGAATATCAACTTATAAGCTTTCCTCCATATGAACAATGCCAAATACCAGAATAAAGGGTCATCTAATACAAATAAAGGATAGAATTAAAGAATTCTGGTAAGCCATTTAATTTTGAAAAATGGTGTTCTATTGTTGCTGAGTTGTGGTTTTCAGTTACATAATATCTGATAAGTGTAGAAGTAACATGAGTGTTACGTGAGATGAGAAATGGTATATAATTAAGATATTTTTAAAAGTACAGATAAATACAAATTTGTAAACATAGCATTATGGAGGAGTAAAAATAAATGATAGCTACACACTCTAAAGTGAATAAAACTTGGAAAGCTAATAGAGAAGTAAAACAAGGACAGTGCAAAAAGTATGGTACATTTTTATGAAGTTCAAACAAATTCTGTGAAACCATAGATGGACTTAAAGATACTATTATGTATCAAATATTGTAAAAATTAAGCAAGGAAATAGCAAACATAAAATAACCAAAGCATACAAACTTGGGTAGATACAAGAGGTGTGATCATGCTCTACTTCATAAAGAGATGAGTTAATAGATAAATATTAGTAACTAGACTTTTTAGAAGTTAATAAAACGTTGCCTGTTATTTCTTAGTAATATAAAATATATGGTTTTCTAACAAAAACGTTTATCTTAAAAATATTTAAAAATAAATTTCAGGCTACTCCTAAGGTTATATTTACTTTTCCACTGAAGGAAAAGCTGGTTGTTGTAGTTGTAGTTGTTGGTTTGTTTTAGTCTCCTCCTAGTTTTTATTATTATAATGTGGAATGAGGAATGTTAGATTGAAAAGTGAATTATTTTATAGACAAAAATCATTACTTGATTCACCTCCTGGTACAGCAGATGGAACTCCTGAAAATATGCCCTTTTGCCTTATGGAAGAGTAACAGTTATGCTTACTTCTGAAACATACTTGGTGGTGGCCCTAAATAGTGACACCATAGTAAACATTTTGAATATTTGCAATTAATTTTTATAGTCATAGGGCTCCAAAAGGCACTGCAGGTATCTTAGCAGGTATTTCAATAAAGCTAAAAGTTGCCTGACTGTTTAAAAATATTAGCAAGGCACAAAACATGGCAGAAGTATTGTCCTCAGATATTATTTTTTTCCATATGCTCCTGATTCCAGACATGACAAGTTATTTTTTCAAATATTTATTATAAAAGATTTTATTTATTTATTTGACAGAGATCACAATAAGGCAGAGTCAGGCAGAGAGAGAGAGGAGGAAGCAGGCTCCCTGCTGAGCTGAGAGCCCGATGTGGGCCTCGATCCAAGGATCCTGGGATCATGACCTGAGCCGAAGGCAGAGGCTTTAACCTACTGAGCCACCCAGGCGCCCCCATGACAAGTTATTTTTGATAGATGTATATACAATGTGTTTCCCAGTTATAAGAAAATTGGTTCTGCTATTTTTAACCTTTATTTAAAATTAAATGATTTTTTTCATTAAAATTGTATTTTTTAATGTTTTACTTTTCTTTTCTTTTTTTTAAACATTTTATTTAATTATTTGAAAGACAGAGATCACAAGTAGGCAGAGAGGCAGGCAAAGAGAGAGAGAGAGAGAGAGGGAAGCAGGCTCCCTGCGGAGCAGAGAGCCAGATGCGTGGCTCAATCCCAGGACCCTGAGATCATGACCCGAGCCAAAGGCAGCAGCCCAACACACTGAGCCACCCAGGCGCCCCAATGTTTTACTTTTCAATATACTACTTAGAATATAAAACCTATTCCATTTGATAAGAAGTTTACCATTTAAAAAATGGTAATTTTCTCATTGTGTCTTCCCCTCACATTTCTTTATTTTGAATAAAAAATTTCACAATAAACATAACTGATGCTTTCCTTCTGATGGTCCCTCTGTTGGTCATATTGTATATGAGCCATGACAATTAGTTTTACAAAATTTATTGATGTTTATTGATATGTTTTATCATAACTAATTTTCCCTCCCTTATCTAGATTCCCCAGCTTTCAGACAGGTGGACACTTCAATAAACCATACCCAAGGGATGTATCAAGTACTTCTTAGACATTCTCTCAGATCCTTGAGGTCTCATTTTGCCTAGGGATTTGCAATAGGTTCTGCCAGAGGCACCACTGTGACAACTGATGTCCATGGTCTATCTCCTGCTAAGCTCAAGAGGTCACTGGTTTCCAAGTTTATCTATACAATTAATGCATTCCAGCAAGTTCTTTTTTTTTAATATTAACAAACTTATTTTAAAGTTTATATGGAGAGGCAAAGACTCACAATAGTCAACATAGTGTTGAAGGAGAACAAAGACTGAGGACTGACTTCAAAGTTTACCATAACGATGGGGCGCCTGGGTGGCTCAGTGGGTTAAGCCTCTGCCTTCAGCTCAGGTCATGATCCCAGGGGCCTGGGATCGAGTCCCACATTGGGTTCTCTGCTCAGCAGGGAGCCTGCTTCTCCTCATCTCTCTCTCTCTGTCTGTCTCTCTGCCCATTTGTGATCTCTCTCTCTGTCAAATAAATAAATAAAATCTTAAAAAAAAGTTTACCATAATGATAATTGTAAGCAAGATATTGTAATACCACAGAAAGACTAGATTAAAGCAACAGAATATATATTATCAATTATATTTTATATTTAATAGAAAAGCAAAAGCAATACAAGAGAGCAAAATACAATCTTTTAAACAAATGGTTCTGGAGTAATGGTGAAGCTAAATGTAAAAATATAAAATAAAATAAAATAATAAAATAAAATAAATCCAGGCAGATATCATACACTCTTCACAAAAATTAACTCAGATTGGATTATAAACCTAAACATGAAACATGTAGAAGGTAATATAGAAGAAAATTTAAATGACCTTGGTTTTCACAATAACTTTAGCTACAAAAGCACAAGCACTGAATTTAAAAATGTCTACTCTGTGAAACACAATGCCAAGAGAATGAAAAGGCAAAGCACAGACTATGAGAAAAAATTTGCAAAATACACATCTGGCAAAGGACTGTTAATCAAAAATACACAAAGACGCCTTAAAACTCAACAATGGGGGAAAAACCTGATTAAAAATGAGCCAAAGACCTTAGCAGATACCTCACCAAAGAAAATATTACAGATGGCAAATAAGCATATAAAAAGATGCTTCACATCATATGTCATCAGGAAAATGCAAATTAAAACAAAAAAGAGACACCAGTACATACCCAGAATCCAGAGCACTGACAACAGAACACGAAATGTTGGTGAAAATGTGGAGCAACAGGAATGTTCTTCCATGTCTATTGAGAATAAAGAATGGAAAACAACTTGGCAGTTTCTTACAAAACTAAACATATTCTTGCCAGATGATTCAGCAGTAGCAGCTCTTGGTATTTATCCAAAGAAGATGAAATCTATACCCACAAAGATGTCTATAGTAGTTTTATTCATAACTGACAAAAGCTTGGAAGCAACCAAGATATCCTTCCATAGGTGAAAGGTCCAATAAAGTGTAGTACATGCAAACAATGGAATATTATTTAATGCTAGAGAAATGAATTACCAAGCTATGAAAAGATATGGATATAAATATTTAATAAATATTTAATTTTAGGCTTCTACCAGTCTATCAATAGTATTAGTATATTTTAACAGTGAATGCTCAGCATTCATGAATTTACCTAATAAAACATTTTGGGTTCAATATTTTAAATACTTCAACCTCTATGATTATATTCCTAATAATTTTGAATTGGGGTAAATAAACCTTAATTTTTTGTAACTTGTTTCTTATTGCAAAAGAGCTCAATGAAATTTTAGAAAATAAAAATTTACAAAAAAAAACTTTAGTTTACTATTGCCAAATAATTTAAAATTTTATCTTATATTCAAATACATATATTTTTCTAAATTGATTTATATGCTACTAAAACCAAAAACTTTTAGTTATACTAGGTTTCATATCATGCAATCAATGCCAGAAATGCATCTGGCAATGATTTGTCTTAAATAGAGTTAAGATAGGTGTTATTACAATGCAAGATGGAAACAAAGATAGTATAACAATTGGTGTTACATAACTTTTCCGTTTTGATCAAGTTACTAATCTACAAAAGGCTTTTATCAGTGACAGACTTGGGAATTTACAAAACTTTTAAACTAGCATGTGCGACTCATTCCTAGAAAACAACACAATCAATAACACTTTATTTAGATTAAATCATGACTATTTCTCCATTTGAATAAAAAAGGTAGCAACCCCAATAAGTTTATTGAACATGAAAAGTTGAAATGCTATAATGCTCCTAAGGAATTAAATGATCCAGTCAAGAATTACAAAAAAAGGATATAAATTACCAAAGTGTTTTTATAATTGTAATGTACAACTGCCCATTATCGTTCCATAGTGTAGGCTTGTACAAGAACTCTATAAAAGAACTCCACTTCTAAACTGTGGAAAATATGTTCCCTTTCCCCCTATATACAACTATTAAGCCATTCATTTAGCTTTTAAAATATCCACTTAATACAGGCTTTTTACACATTTGAACAGGCAGCAGGGCTCTATTCTTATCGCTTACATCTGAAGGATAGACTTCTAGCGTAAGAGGTAAAGCCCATAAAGGAGCCCAATAATAACAACAAAATACAGTTTAGTGAGCCCTTACAATCTGCCAGCTACCTTTCTGAGAATACTTCAGTTAATAAAACATATAAAATACCTGACCACAAAGAGCTTACATTCTTTTGAAATATAATAGTGAAAAAAACCAATAATAGAGGGGCACCTCGGTGGCTCAGTCCATTGAGTGACTGCCTTTGGCTTGGGTCATGATCTCAGGGTCCTGGGATGTAACTCCCCAGCAGGCTTTCTAGGCAGTGGGGTGTTTTCTTCTTCCTCTGCGCACCCTCCCTATTCTCTCTCTCTCTGTCTCAAATAAGAAAATAAACCAGTAATAGAATAATGATTGATGGTTGATGGTGATAAGTGTTACAAAGAAATACAAGAAAGGTAAAAGCCATTGGAGAATGCAGGGATGAAAGTTAATTTTATTTTGTGTTGGGTGGTTATATCTCATTTATGAGATGCTATTTGCACAAAGACCCAGGAAGTGAAGGAGAGTGTTATACAAATATTAAAGGAAAAGATTGCTCTAGGCAGAGCAAGTAAGTATATAGACTTTGTGTGAACAGCTTGTCTGTTACTTTTGAGGAAAAGCAAGGAGGCCAATGAGGAGTTCATAGTGGTGGAGAGAGGAAGAACTTATTGATGTATGACCTTCTAGTACATTGAAACGCCTTCAGTTTTTATTTAATATGAAAGCGGAAGATACCAAAAGTCTTTCAACAGCAGAATAAAATCATATGACTTGATTTTTAGGTTAAATTGCTGTACCAAAATAAATTTGCATGGAGAAAGGAGTGCAGTATGTGTGGAAGTGGGGTTATCAATCAAGTCAATAATTCAGGAACATATGATGGTGTTTTTAGCATGCTGGGTGGTAATAGAAGTGGTGAGGTATGGTTTTCATTGTGTATATATTTTGATGGTGAATATTCTGGTGAACAGGATGGGGTATGTGCAGGACAGACATCAACATTTATTTTACCTGCACAAACAGAAGGGTGGAGTCTTCATTCCCTGATATGGAGAGAACTCTGAGTTCAAATGTTCTTTCTCATTAAATGGCATAGTGATGATGAGGATTTAGTCAGACAGTGAAAGAGAGCAGTAAGCATAGTGTTAGCGATAAGACATTATAATACATTTGAACATCAAAAAACGTTGTGTTGGATCATCTCTTTATGTGAGTAAATAAATAAATAAAGCTTCCTGGGGTTCTGATAGAGGTAAAGATGACTGCTATATGATCCAAAGGGGCACGTGCACCAAATGTTTATAGCAATAATATCCACAATAGCCAAACTATGGAAAGAACCTAGATGTCCATCAACAAATGAATTATATATATATATATATATATATATATATATATATATATATATACAATGGAATACTATTCAGCCATCAAAAGAAATGAAATCTTGCCATTTGCATTGACATGGATGGAATTGGAGGGTATTATGCTTAGCAAAATAAGTCAACCAGAGAAAGACACTATCATATGATCTCCCTGATATGAGGAAATGGAGGTGCAATGTGGGGGGTTAGGGAAACAGGAAAAGAGTAAATGAAACAAGATGGGATCGGGAGGGAGACAAACCATAAGAGACTCTTAATCTCACAAAACAAACTGAGAGTTTCTGGCGGGGTGAGGAGGGTAGGGAGAGGGTGGTGGGATTATGAACATTGGGGAAGGTATGTGCTGTGGTGAGTGCTGTGAAGTGTGTAAACCTGGCGATTCACAGACCTGTACCCCTGGTGCTAATAATACATTATATGTTAATTAAAAAGAAGAAGAAGAAGAAGAAGAAGAAGAAGAAGAAGAAGAAGACGACTACTATAAATCAAATGCTATGGTTTTCAGCATAGAGTGTGTAATCAGGCATATTTTATTAAAGTAACCAAGTAAAATGATGGTCGAAAATTGGAATAACAGAAAACATAAAAATCAGAGATTTTAAAAAGAGATATGGGACAGTGTAGAGAATATAGTCAATGATATTATAATAGTGTTATATGGTGACAGATGGTGGCTATATTTGTAGTGATCATAGAATAATGTATGGAGATATTGAAAACCTGAAACCAATGTAACACTGACTATCAACTACACTCAAATAAAAAAATAGTAAAAAGAAAACATTTTAATTTAAAAAGATAAAAAGAGGGACAAGAATTTGAAAAGTGAATTTCAAAAAGAGTAAAGATGAGGCTAAGACCTACTCTGAACCTTGAGGAAAACACCATTTTGAAAATTCTTCCCATCTTGAGAAAACTCAAATGAATCAATACCATAAAAGAACCCATTTCAACTGAGAGATGTAGTGAATGCTCAAGAAATAATTTTATGACAGGATAATTCTTCCCTATGAAACAGCATACAGAAACCCGGGGAAACACCTGGAAGCCAAATAAACTATACTGAAAATAAGAATTAGGAAAAAGATGAATGATGAAAAATAAGAAAATTAGACCTGCGACAGAGACCTAGTGAAGAGAATTTTTAGCTTGTGGTTTAATGTTTTTGAGGATAATCTAGAGTTTATAACTGCCTTGAGGCAGGCTGGTTGTAGGCAGTTTAGGCATACCCCTAAGAGAAGCCTACTTTGGGCAGGTGGTATTGGAGGAGGCCATTGGGCTGGACAAAGACAAATCCAACCATTTGACTAAAGTGTCTGTGAAGATGTTGAAGTCAGATGCAACAGAGAAAGACCTGTCAAACCTAATCTCAGAAATAGAGATGATGAAGATGATTGGACAGCACAAGGACACCATCAACCTGCTGGGTCCTGCACACAGGATGGTCCTTCGTACACTATCATGGAATATGCCTCCAAAGACAACATACAGTAGTACCTCCAGTCCCAGAGGCCTCCTGACTTGGAGTACTGTTACAATATCAGCCATAATGCAGCAGAGCAACTCTCCTCCAAGGACCTGGTATCCTGTGCCTACCAAGTAGCCTGAGGCATGGAGTACCTTGCCTCCAAGAAGTGCATACACCAAGACCTGGCCACCAGGGAAGTGCTGGTGACAAAGGACAACATGATGAAGATCTCAGACTTCAGCCTTGCCAGAGATATCACCACATCAGTTACTATAAAATGAGAACCAACAGTGGACTGCCTGTGAAGTGGATGGTCCCTAAGGCCATGTTTGACCAGATCTACATCCACCAGAGTGACTTCTGGTCTTTTGGGGTGATCCTGTGCAAAATTTTCACTCTGGAAGCCTCCCATATCCTGGAGTGCCTGTGGAGGTGGTTTTCAAGCTGCTGAAGGAGTCATTTGATGGATAAGCCAATACGTGCACCAGAGAGTTAGACACAATAATGAGGGGTGGCTGGCATGTGGTACCTTCAAGCTGCTGGTAGAAGACCTGGATCATACTGTGGCCTTGACCTCCAACCAGGAGTACCCGGACCTGTCCTTGGCCCTGGAACAATACTGTCTATGCTTTCCCAACACCCAAAGCTCCACCTGCTCCTCAGAGAAGAATTCCACCTTCTCTCATGTGCCGTTGCCCAGGGAGGCCTATCTGCCCTGACACCCAGCCCAGCTTGCCAATGGTGGACTCAAATGACTAGTATCCCTATTACTCCTGTCCAGATTCCGTCATAAGCTGTAACCCTTACCCCCCACCCTCCCTGCAAGACTCACTGCCTTCTCCTTTGTCCCTTTCCTACTGGCAGGAGCCAGCTGCCTACCTGAGGCCTTCACCCCTTGAAGTTCACCTCTCTTCCCCTTCCTCTTCCTCCTCCTTACAACCTGCTCATGAAAGAAAGGAACAGAGAGGCAGGTACTTGCTCGTGGCTACTTCCTTCCCTCCCATATGTTGGACCAAGACCCCTCCCTGTCATCTGGTACTGCCTGGACGTCGAGGGAGTTGGAGATGAGGCATGCCAGTGAAAGCTGTCGGAGCTTTCCTGTTTTGGTTTTGTCTGCTTAGCATAACATGTAAGACTGAGTTCTGGTGGCAGGGACCTAGTCCTTGGGGCTATAGCACTAGCGAGGGGAGGTCAACTACTCTGGGCCTTGGCTAAGAGCAAGCCCTGCTCCAGAGATATGGTGCCAAGGGCTTATTAATTTTGATACTAATTTGCTTTGCTGACCAAATACCTGGTATCAAAAGATGGGAAGGCAAAGACTGGAAGCAGTGTTGTGACCATGGGGTCCAGCCCCAAACTATGAAGAAAACACAAAGTGTATAAATCTGAGTAAGTATATATTTACACACCTTTTTAAATAGGTTGTTATCAAAGATTTAATCAATGGGTAATATGCTCCTCGTGGCTGGGAAGCATCTGTTGCCATATATTAAAAACAAAGAAAAGAGGTGTCTGGGTGGCTTCCTCCAAGAAGTGTCCCTTCTTTTCAGGTCATGATCCCAGGGTCCTGGGATGGAGCCCCACATCAGGCTCTCTGCTCAGTGGGAAACCTGCTTCTCCTTTTCCCTCTGCCCTGCTTATAGTTCCTCTTCCTGTCTCTCTGTCTGTCAAATAAATAAAATATTAAAAAAAGAACAAAAAGAAACAAAATGTTTTTAAAAGGTCTTTTTTTTTTTTTTTCTAGGGGTGCCTGGATGACTTAGTTGTTTAAGCAGATGTTTGCCTTTGGCTGAGGTCATGATTTCAGTGTACAGGGATCCAGCCCTGCATGGGACTACTTGCACCCCAAGGAGCATGCTTCTTCCTCTCCCTTTGCACATGATTCCCCCTGTTTGTGTGCTTCTTCTCTCTCTCTCTCTCTCTCTCTCTCTCTCTTTCTTGCTTTCAATAAATAAAATAAAATTTTTTACTAAATAAATAAAAAAATAAATAAATTTCTAAACCTACTTTCAGTTTAGGTCCCTTAACAAATATTGCTACTGCTTCATTTAAAAAAAAAAAGATAATTTAGAAAGATGCTTCCAGAGTTAAAAAGCTGTTTTGTTTCTTTGTTGGGATTCAATATAGAAGTGCTTTAAAAAGTAAAAGAAAAAATATGCTATATTAACTCTAATCACACTATAACTTTGGTGGTTATATCAAGATAATGAAAAGTGATTTTAAAGCAAATTTCATTATCAGACATAAAGATCAAGTCAAAATTACAGAAGAGTAAAAGGATGAATTCATCAGGGAGTATAATAATTCTTGACTTTTAATACGTAACAACAGATTTATGGATATATAGGGAATAACGAAAAACAAAAATCATAACTTCTACCTTGGACGACAAATGGAAAATAATTTCAACACCCTTATTTTAAGATTACATAGACAAATGGTCATCACATTGGTAAGATATGTAAGACTTGAACAAAATGATCAACAACTGGATATGCATGATATTACATTACAGTAACTGAACTAACGGAGGTCAGTCTTTGGTGAATCACAGAAACAGGTGGAGTTGTCAAACAAAGGAATCTTTGTTTACAACATACAAGGAGATCTCAGGGAATAAGTTCCAAAGCCTTGACTGTTTGAACAGGAGAGAGATTTTTATTTAGTATTTAAGATGAATACTCAGAAGGGAGAGTTTTATTATCCCGTGTATGGTTGGTCATAAGGTTGTGGATGCATGCACATCCACATATGTATTTGTGCAATATGTATTGCATGTTCACCTGAATGAAACTTGTATTCCACCGAGGGCAGAAACTTCAACGTTAGAATAAAGCAGAGGTAACTGTTGGACAAGGCAAAGGGACTCTGCAGGCTTCAAGAGCAGATATAAACTAGATGGGCTCTTGGGCTCATTTTCTGGGACAAGGAATGCAAGGCCTTGATTGCTTTTGAAATAGCACTAGGGGTTTTGCCACTGATTTATTGTCTCAATAGCTTAGGCTATTTCCTGGTCTGGTGGTGACTGTTAGTTTTCCCATTGCCTTGTTCCCTCAAAATCCTTAATGAGTGAGGTTTTTGCATTTCTTTGTAAGAACCTCCCAGGAAGTTTTGGAAGAAGTGTGCTTGGGAGAGTACACAGGTGGGGTATAGATCATTGAAAATAGCTGGGGACAAAAAATGACTTTTCTTATGTCAGGAAAACTATATCTCTTCTTTAATTTTCTGGGAACTTCTAACTCTTTCTTCTGATGTTACCAGCAGGCAACTGAGATATTACTGATTGTTCTCTTGAACCTAAGGAAAAGGAAATGTAGAAAGCAAAAGACAAAACTTTAAAATCTATCCTGCAACTCATCAATTCACTGCAGCCACCTCTCTGTCTTTCCCTTTCTCTTTTTCTTTCTCTTTCTCTCTCACTTTCTTTTTGTTGGCATATATCATGATACAACCACTTTGGAAAATAGTTTCAAAATTTTTTTAAATGAAAAATATGTTGCAGTTACACAAATAGCCATTTTGTTCTAGGCATTTCACCAAGAGAAACAAACCCTATGTTCATACAAGGACTTGTTTATGAATTTCATATCAGCTTTATTTTTAAAAATTGAAAACAGTGGAAATGTTCATCAATGTCCATCAATAGAGCAAAGACAATTGGAGATTCTCAAAGTAATGATGCTGAGAAAAGAAAAGCCATGCAATGAATAGTATATACTGTATGATTCCATGACTACAAAAAATCTAGAAAATACAAATTTATATAAAGTCACAGTCATCAAATATATGGTGTGATTTTAGTGCCTTCTTCTGTGCTCCCATAGCTTCCTACACTTGTATCTCCAAGCATTTGTTACACCATGTGAAAATATGAACTCTTTCTCTTTATTCTGTCTTACTAGAATAAGAATCCTTGAAATTTTATGGACATTTGAACTCTCAGTTATTAGCAGAAATTCTATCACACAGTAAGTTTCCAAATATAAAAGCCAGAGTTTTACAATGACTTCTAAGCTTTTACATGATCTAGCCACTCATTTAACCTCTGTGACCTCTTTCCCTGCTACTCTTCAGTCACTCACAGTGGCCTCCTTGCTATTCCTCAGATATGCCAGGCATGATCCAACCTTATGGCCTTCAAGATAGCCAATTCCTTTGTCTGGAGTGACCTTATTGCTGATAGTTCTGCGCAAATTCATCACCTTTCCATACCTTGGTTCAATTGTCAGCTTCATTGTAACTACCCTGATCTTCCTAATAAAAATTTTAACCCCCCATCCCCTGCCTAGCAACCTTGATTTTTCTTACCCTGATCGAATTTTTCTTTTTCCCCATTGTACTCATCCTTTTTGAATGCACTATGCCATTTTTATTAAGGTTCATAGCTTTTAATTGCCTCACCCATTAAAATAAAAGTTCTACAAAGCCAAGTATTTCATTTACCAGTGTAGTCTGAAGTAATATCTGCCATATAATAGTTCAGTAGACAACTGGTAAATTTCAAAATGAATTAATGTTGAGAGTATACTGAATTTCATAAGTCATTTCAATATTTTTTTCCATAAAATAAACTATGTAAAACATACCTTAAATTTACTTTCATCATATTTTATAGCATATAATGGACAACATACATAAGCCTTAAAGAAACAATCCTAACCATTTCATACCTACTTAAAAACTAAAACTGCATAATACCATACTCTTAGATCCTCTTTGAATGCTCTAAAATAACCCTTCAAAGGAAATACATTTTTAAAAATCACAGATTTTTTGGCAAATAATGTAATAAAACAAAAGTTTTATTCATCTATGTAGATCAAAATAAATGTTTTTAATAAGCATGAAATTATAACTCTGAAGTGTGCTAAAATGAAACCACCTGCTAAGGGTGAGAGAACAAAAATAAACATCCTTTTTCCAAATAAGAGGAATTTATTACCTTTGAATCAAAGCATGTGGATTTGTTTTAACTGGCAATAAAGCAATATGGAGACACAAACCATAGAAAGTCATATTTTAGATTTCCAAAAGACTTCGAAGTAAAGAGTATACATTTTTTAATTGCTACATAATGCTACATAATGACAAGATGACAGGTTGTGACAAATAGCATTTTAAAAGCTCTACTCATACTCGAACGGAAGGTGTCATTTCCCATAATTTTATATATGTCTTTAATTTACTATATCTGGATACAACATATTACCAAACAGATGTTCATCAAAGACTAAATCATTTTTAATGGGACATAATAATTTGAACCTACATCTATTAATCATTCTTTTCGATCTAACATTTATACTCTCGCTAAACATTTTATCAGTTGTTGACAAAATTCAAAATAAATAGGATAAAAAGTCGTGTTTGGAACAGTAGATTTCTTTTCAAATTGGCATTTAAATGAAAATATTTGCTGATATTTTTAAAACTTTAAATGTAATTTTATATATATCTGACCTATCAGATGATATAAAATTTTTGGAGAAAATATGACATATTTTTTGATCTTGGTTGAAGGTATTAATAAAGAGCAACTGTTTGTATTATTTGTATTGTGATATCTTTGTTAATAAACATGAATAACTGGTATAAAATATGTTTTTTTTTTAAATTTTATTTATTTACTTGACAGAGATCATAGGAAAGCAGAGAGGCAGCCAGAGAGAGAGGAATGGAAGCATGCTCCCAGCTGAGAAGAGAGCCCACTGTGGGACTCAATCTCAGGAACCTGGAATCATGACCTGAGCCAAAGACAGAGATTTTAACCCACTGAACCACCCAGGCGCCCTAAAATATATTTTTTTTTAATATAGAAGTATAGTTCTTGCCAAAATATGGAACTAGCTGGAACTGAATGCCTCCTTCAAAGTCAGCTCTGGAGAATTATGCAAGTGTAATATGGAACTATTTCAGATATTAACCAAAAACAAAGAAATGATGATAAACTCCTTAAAAGACTCAAAGTTGCCCTTGACTGGTATGTTTCAAGCTCTATTCCTGGTTTGAAGACAGGTTTTAACAGGCCTGTCACTGTAGAAATCCGCTGGATGTTTAGAGGCTATCAGAACTGTACAAAAACCTTGAAGGGGTAAAGACTTGAAAATTCTTTAGAGAGATTAGCTCCCTAAGGCATTATTCCTCCACACATTTTCCTCCAATCAATTAAGACTGATGGATGAGGGGCACCTGAGTGGCTCTCTCATCACGTGGGTGGTGGGTTAAGCCTCTGCCTTCATCTCAAGTCATGGTCTCTGGGTCCTGGGATCCAGCCCCACATCGGACTCTGCTCAAAAGGAAGCCTGCTTCCCTCCCTGCTTGCCTGCCTCTCTGCTTACTTGTGATCTCTCTCTCGCTCTCTTTCTCTCTCTGTGTGTCCAATAAATAAATAAAATCTTTAAAAAAATGCTGATGGATGATAAATTATGAAAACTGCTCCCTCCAAATGATGCCTTTTCATAAGGATTTAAGAATTTAAAATTGTAAGAATTTAAAATTGAAACTTGATCGCAGGATTTATCTTATAGAATAACATCAAGTGAAGGCAGTTATTATTCTGATGTATTTGTGATTCTGAATTCTTGGCCTCAATAGTAAATTTATTTTTAAATTCTCCCATGGAGTGGTGATTGGCCTTCAGTCTTTCATTGATGTACAACATTGGGTCAAATGAGATGTGTGTGCCCAGAACTATATATAATCTTCTTTGTATTTCACTGGAGATGGCATTTCTGAGTTTTGTTCAATTGAATTTGGACAGATGTTTTAATAGTCACTTCTAGAGTTGGCCCTGGAGAATATCTTCCTTTTTTTCTCTTCCCGATTCTCTGAAAAACCCTGATTAATTCACATTATCACAGTGATATCACAATTCAAGTTTTACCAAACACTATAGCTGCAAAATAGAAGGAAGCTACTCAGAATGGAATACTATTGTGAATGATTCAGAAAGAAAACATTATTATAATTAAGCTACCAGGTTTCAATGTATTTTATTGTTGCTTAGAAAATCCTAGCATACCCAGACTTTACAGAGATTGATGATCCTAAGAGGAGCTGAACTCATGGACCAAAATAACTATGCACATAAAAAGTACAATTACTTACCAAAAAAGATGATGTGGTTAACTTTATATGGCAATCCAAGTGTTATTGGAACAGGAATTAAAAAAATAGCTTAGGGGCGCCTGGGTGGCGCAGTGGATTAAGCCACTGCCTTCAGCTCAGGTCATGATCTCAGGGTCCTGGGATCAAGTCCTGCATCAGGCTCTCTGCTCAGCAGGGAGTCTGCTTCCCTCTCTCTCTCTCTCCCTCTGCCTGCCCTCCGTCTACTTGTGATCTCTCTCTGTCAAATAAATAAATAAAGAAAAACTTAAAAAAAAAAAAGAATGACGGTTCTTTTAAAAAATAGCTTAAAAGGGGTGCCTGGGTGGCTCAGTGGGTTAAGCCACTGCCTTCGTTTCAGGTCATGATCTCAGGGTCCTGGGATCAAGCCCCACATCGGGCTTTCTGCTCAGCAGGTAGCCTGCTTCCCTTCCTCTCTCTCTGCCCGCCTCTCTGCCTACTTGTGATCTCTCACTGTCAAATAAATAAATAAAATATTTTTAAAAATAGCTTAAAAGTATATGATAAAATAATGATATACATATACACGGAAAAGAAAGATACTATACTGTGAATATAAATTAAGTGAAAATTGTTGAGATAAAGAATACAATAAATGGAGACTAAGATGAATATAGCTGTAAAATGAATAAATGAGTTGGGAAAAACAAACAAACAAATTAATGACTTCTGCCCAAATACAGCAGAAGAGAAAAAAAAATAAAGAAAATATTTAAATAAGTACTGAGATAAATTTTGGAGAATTAAAGAAAGATAAAAGATACCAGACTTAAAATGATGCCAAACATGAGATATCAGAAACAAAACAAAACAAAAACTACACACACTAAAAACCACTCGTATACATTATGGTGAGTTTTAAGAATATCAAAAACAGAGAAGAGCATAAATGATGCCCAAGAGAAGAACAGATCACCTAAAATGTACAAGAATAATACCGACAGCACAATTCTCAATAGTAATAGCATATAAAGAGACAGCTGGGTGTTTGTATAGATGGAAAAGATATTTGAAACTAGGTATTATACATCAATCCAAATTATTGATTAAATTTGAGAGCACAGTAAAATACAATGAAGCATGTTAGGTCTTAGAATATTTATCACACAGAGACACACATTTTGCAAAACTTTCTTGGAAGACAGCTCAATTTAAATAGAGAAAACAGAATTATGTACTCAAAGGCACATTTTGAAGGAAGGATTGAATATAGTCTGCACTGCAAATATTCTTTAATCGTATGTTCTGAATTTCCTAAATTTAAGAAGTATTTGTTCAAATATTTACCTTTAAATAAATCCTAGGAGACTTTTTCTTGGATTCTGGAAAATCAGTCCAATTGGATACAAATCTTTTTGTCACTGATGGAAATTTTGATAGCCCTTAACTGTGGAATGCCTAATGTATTGTTACAGCAATTGTGATTTGCCAATACATGGGTGATGTGTGTGTGTTGTGTGTGTTTATTTTTATTTTTGATGGTTTTATTCTTCTATGAGATTTTTAAGTAGACATGATTTTAATAAATTATGATTTGTTGAAATTTATCTGAGGTTATATATAATACATATATTCATTATTAAATTTGATAATATACAATAAAGTATTTATGGACATATGGAACAATATCAAATTCTACTATTAATTCATATTAATAATTACCATAAGAGGAAAAAGGGATATTTTTCAAGATGAAAATTAGCGAATTTTTCAGAATATGATATGGTGTTATTCACTGAACAGAGGGAACAAATGTCAAAGTTTAACACAGTTTACAGAATGTTTTAACATAAATTGAAATTTAAATCTGACCAAATTTCACAGTTTTAAGTAAAATGATAGCACTTTATATCCTTGAAAAGTGGTAAGTGACCCAAAACATGGCTTAGAAAAACAAATTTAACACTACACTAGTCTGAGATGGTTAAGTTATGGTACAACTTGCCATTGTGTATCATCAAATGGTATATTTTTTTCTTTTGGGCTTGTCATTATATTTTATTTTAGCCATTCTGGTAAGTGTGTAGTGATATCTCAGTGTCATTTTAATTGCATTTCCTTGATGTCTAATTATGTCAAAATATATTACTTTGATGTTTAATGCTCTGAGCTTTCTCAGTTCAAGACCATGAAGCCACTTAGGGAAAATACAGTTGCAGAGGCACTCATAGACCAACTCTTATTTCGAAATAAGAAGAAACATTACTACCCATTCCAACAAAAAATAGATTTGTTATGCAGCAGGGATTTTATAAATTACCTGACACAACTTATATAGTAAGATGAAATGGGACAGGCGGCTTCTTGCAGCTATATACAACATCATTTTAATTTCAATTTTCAGTATAATTTTTCCAAGGTATACACAGAATATATATTTAATGTAAATTGTGAACATTTTAAACTCTGTATATGGAAATTAATCAATTTTAAGTTTATAACAATCAAAATTAACGGAAGTTTATTTTAAAATAGTTAGCTTTCTCTGCATTGCAGGACAGAATAATCAAGAATTGGTAAGAAAAGAGTAATCTCTAAAATTACCGGGGGTGCATTATAAAGTGTTCGGTAACCGATCAAACTCACAATTTGGATTGAATGGCAAGTGATTTTTAAAATCTGGAACTCATTGTCAATTTTTTTTTCTTCATTGTGTCTTAATAAATTACTGTGTTCATTTGCATGGACGTGAAGAAAAATGCATGACATTTCATCTCAACACTAACACCTTTAACTGGCAACTCTGAATGTACTTTACAGCAGTGTAACAAAGTAAAGATCACTGATGTTTCATGAAATATTTGTTATAATTCTCAAGGAGATAGGGAGTTTGTGCAAAAATGCAAATCACTTTGCGACTAAACACATTGTTTATTTCAGCTAATTTTAAGAAAATATGCTGAGAATCTCTCAAAAAAGGAAGCAATGATTTAGGTTTGCCTTCAAAATCCTTATCTAATCCTGAACCAACAGCACATAGCTCAAAGAGCAACTTATTTGAGCAGCTCCAATTTACACATTTCCTAATAATGCTTAATTTAGTGGAATTTCTGTCCAATTATGGTAATTTGATGTAATGAAAGGCAAAAGTTCAAAACGATCATCCTTAATTTATATAGATGCCAAACTCTGCATTTTCTGAATGACGCCCAGGAACATATTTTCAAAAACAAACAAACAATGCCAGAACCACTATTTGGTCATCTCTAGGCAGAAAGTGACTCAGAGCTTACATTACTCTCTCCCTGAAAGTATACTGTAGGCACTGAAACTACTACCCTGAGTCTGTGCTATCAAATTCCTTAAGTTAGAAAGTTTTAAAACCCGTCTGTGTGGGAGTATTTCATTTACAGATAGAGATTTGGTTGTTTATACATTTTCATACTTGATTTTTAGGGTGTAATAAGTATGTTTTAAAATTCATGGTGGTTTTGAATACTGTTGGATAATTGAGCTAAAATGGTGTATCCATTCCTCCGAGGAAACAGAAAATATAGAAAGGTAGTGCTTTTCAAATCTGACATCTTTGAGTCATTGCAGTTTCATATAAATGCAATAGGAAAAGTGTCATTCATGTTTATGATATTTTCTATAAATAAATTAGAATGTACTGGAGGCCTGATATAAAGTGGGATGCCTAAACTTCAGTAAGATCTTGTTTTCAATTCAAAATAAATTTTATTTTTTATTTTTTTATAATGTCCCTCAATTTCAGATAAGCACCCCCATAAGGTCCACTCCGTTTTTTTTAAGATTTTATTTATTTTATTTGACAGATAGAGATCACAAGTAGGCAGAGAGGCAGGCAGAGAGAGAGGGAAGAGGAAGCAGGCTCCCTGCTAGGCAGAGAGCCCGATGCGGGGCTCGATCCCAGGACCCTTGGATCATGACCTGAGCCAAAGGCAGAGGCTTTAACCCACTGAGCCACCCAGGCGCCCCAAAAATAAATTTTAAATTGAATTATGCACCTCTAAGTTCAGAGACAATAAACATCAACCAACACAATTAATAAGTTCTATTTCTTAAAATTTCGGGAACATTGATAGTCTCATCTCCTGGAAGAACAACAGCTAAAATTTTTGGTCATGGATTCTTGCTAAAATATCACTTTCCCAAAGAAAATTAATGTTATGAATTTTCATTGATTGTTATTGATCATGAATAATATAACAACCATGATAAAAAGAGTAGGAAAATCATGATATCTCATCTGTAAGGGCATGTGGAAAGTAGGAAATGCTAATAAAAATAACTACCATTATTTCCTAAGTTAACATAATATAACAGAACAAAAATATTTCAAAACAATGTTTTCTTTTTTTTTTTAAAGATTTTATTTATTTATTTGACAGAGAGAGATCACAAGTAGGCAGAGAGGCAGGCAGAGAGAGAGGAGGAAGCAGGCACCCTGCTGAGCAGAGAGCCCAATGTGGGACTCAATCCCAGGACTCTGAGATTATGACCTGAGCCGAAGGCAGCGGCTTAACCCACTGAGCCACCCAGGCGCCCCCATAACAATATTTTCTAGGCTCATTCTGATAACTCTTTTCTACATTCAAATTTAAAGGTTGAGGCATGTGATATATATTACACAAAAAACATCCCAAGGAATTCGTTAAAAAAAAAAAACTCTTAATAAAGGACAAATCCAAAGGAAATTCTTTTCCAATTTTTTTTAATTTTTTATTTTTTATAAACATATATTTTTATCCCCAGGGGTACAGGTCTGTGAATCACCAGGTTTACACACTTCACAGCACTCACCAACGCTCATACCCTCCCCAATGTCCATAATCCCACCCTCTTCTCCCAAGCCCCCTCCTCCCAGCAACCCTCAGTTTGTCTTAATCTTTTCCAATTTAATTAACAAATTATGAATCGACTTACCTATTTCATCACAGCGTATCAGGCACCAATAATATTTTTTAATCATCATACCTGATGCAATAGTTACCATCTTTCAGACATACTGATCACGAACAAGCAAATAAACAAGAGCACCGTAGCTTAAGATCTACCTGCATAAATATAGGCTACTTCAGACAATCTCTTCACGACAACATAGCAATGAATAGAAATCATACATGCTCTGTAATGGACATACAGATGAGATAGAAGGTGATGATGTTAATATATGCAGAATCTTTATTAATTACATTGTAAAACATAATATGGAAAAACAATACAATTTTAGAAATACCCAGGTCACCATCATTGTTTTATTTTTATATGTGTAGATAAGGAGTTTAATAAACAATCCATGACTATTCAACTCCTTATATTTTGAAAATTTTAGCAAAAGTAACAAACCTAGCACCTATAAAATTGTACCTATCTGCAACATACAGCTTTGCCAGCATAGTAGAGGAAAAGCAAAACAAAATAAGTAAGAAAAGTTTAACATTTCACAAGAGTTTTACTTTTATTTTTTTATTTATTATTTTTTATTTTTCATTTATTATTTACTTCTATTTTCTACTTTATTTTAATGAAAATGTCATGACCATAACATAAGAGCAGAATTAAACCAACATGAGAAATTATATTTTCATAAGTTAAAATAAACTAGCTTGGTGATTAATTCAAAATTATATTACAAACTTCAGTGTCCTTGCAGTAAGTATCACTGCATAAACAAATAAGTCAGGAGTCATAAACTAATGATGATTCTAAATGTTATTTAGAGAGACATTCTGTTCTTAATATATTTCAAATATTCTACACAAGGCAAAGTGGATCCAAGTAATCTGTAGGCAAAATAAGTTTTTAGAGAAGTATATATTTCCAACAGTATTTATAAAATATTACCTTTATGTAAGGCATCATCCTGGACTTTGTGGAAAACACACAAAGGAGTAAGAAGTGGCCCTTCAAGAAACATATACAATATCAAGGTTTAACATGAAGCAGCATGTCTTCTCTAAGTAAAAAAAACATTGTACCAACTGACTTTACTGAAACTTTATATTTATTGCTCTCATTTTAGGTCATAGTGTCCTTCTGCATGCAGGCTGCTATAACGGACATGATATAGACTTAATAGCTTATAAAGAACAGGAATTTATTTCTCACAGTTCCAGAACAAAGAAGGTCAAAATTAAGGAATGGGCAGATCCAGGGAGAGCCCACTTCCTCATAGATGGCTATCTTCTCACTGTAAACGTACATGATGAATGAAGCAAGAGAACTCTCTGGGGTCTCCTTTAAAAGGACTGTAATCCCACTTATGACCTAATCACCTCCCAAAGGCCCCTATGTTTTAATAGTAGCACTTACAGAGTTAGATTTCATAATAAGATTATGGAAGACATAAACATTCACACCATAGTATATATAAACAAAAAAAGACACAAAAACAACAAACAAAAAAATTATTTTAACTACCTATTATTTTCAACTACATAAACTTTTAATTTGTTTCTATGTAATATTAAATAACTCATTTGAGTGATTCACTTATATCCAATGCATCTGAGTGCAATTAAATTTGCTTACCCAGCATATCCAGAAGCATATTTCTTCAGACTATCCCATTCCCCACCTTACAGGATTTACCACAATTAGAAGACAGGGGATAGAGGATAGATAGATAGATGTATACATAAACACACTTGTACATACACATATGCATATTTTTTCCTGTTAATGATACTCATGCAAATAAAATTTAAGCTCAAGGAAACCTGTCTTGTGTGTTACTTAATATCCAGTTTTTAGTCAACATCCAAAAAAAATAATCCAATAAAAACATGGATAGAAGACATGAACAAGTGTTTCCCCAAAGAACACTTTCAAATGTTCAGTAGATACATGAAAAGATGTCCATCATCATGTATCATCAGGAAATTGCAAAGCAAAACTAGAAAGAGATACCACCTCACACCTGTCAGAATGGCTAAAATCAACACTACAAGAAACAAAAGGTGTTGGAGAGGATGTGAAAAAGTAACACTTGTGGGGGCTGCCTGGGTGGCTCAGTGGGTTAAGCCTCTGCCTTCAGCTCAGGTCATGATCTCAGGGTCCTGGGATCAAGTCCCACATCAGGCTCTCTGCCAGGCATGGAGCCTGCTCCCTCCTCTTTCTCTCTCTACTTGTGATCTCTCTCTGTCAAATGAATAAAATCTTAAAAAAAAAAAGAAAAAGTAACAATTGTGAACTGTTGGTGGTGATGCAAACTGATACAGCCATATTTGAAAACAGTATGGAATTTCCATAAAATTTAAAAATAGAAGTCCTTTGTGATCCAACAATCCTGTTGGTGTGTATTTACCCAATGAATATAAGAAAACTTTTTCAAAGGGATGCTAGCACCCCTATGTTTATAGCAGCATTATTTATAAAGCTAAGATATGGAAAGCGCCCAAGTATCCATCAATTGATGAATAAATAAAGAATAAGTGGTATGTATATACAATGGAATATTATTCTGCCATAAAAAAACACTGAAATCTTGCAATTTGCAATAACATGGTTGGAACTAGACAGTATAATGCTAAAAGTGAAATAAGTCAGTCAGAGAAAGACAAATACCTTTACTCATATATGGAATAAAAGAAACAAAACAAACAAGCAAAGGAGAAATAATAAGACATAGAAAGAGAAACAAAGCAAGAAACAGACATTTCACTACGGAGAACAAACTGATGGTTACTTGAGGGGATCTGAAAGGAGTGATGGATTAAGTAAGTGATGGCGGTTAATTAGAGCACTTGTCATGATGAGCACTGAGTGCTATATGTTATATTGTACACATGAAACTAATACAACCATGTATGTTAACTAACTGGATTTCAAATGAAAATTTTTTAAAATCCCAGTTTTTAGCTCACATTCTGGCTTACAAAAGGGATTTAGTCAGGAATTTGGAGATTAGTTAATGAACAAATAAGGGGTGAACAGGCAGTTGTTAGATAAAATTACTATCCTTTCTGGCATGATCTTATACCTTTTATCTAGAATTATTTTTAGCACTTTAGACTCTTCCTATTTTATTTTGAGTCATTAAACAAAAATTTCCTCAAAGGACCTTAGACTCCATCCAATTTGAGCAACAGTGTGAGAGAGGAAATGATGTCCAGGAGGAAAAAAAAAAAAGATGAAACTACTTTTGTTTACTAGTGAATGCATAATTCTTCCACAGAAGAAGCTCTAAATGGTCATGGCTCCAGCTTTATATGTGTTCAGTCATATGTTCAGAAGTAGGTAACACTATCAAAAAATATAAAGCATCTGAGATTATTTTCCCTTATTTGAAAGCTGGTGTATGAGTCTGCCGTAGTTTCTTGGGTGTTGATAGAAGACGCAGACTAATGGTTCAGAAATAATATAGTTTATTATTCACAGCAATAGAGGTAGCCAGAATATTAACAGTATTTGTGTGTGTGTGTGTGTGTGTGTGTGTGTGTGTGTGTAGGGGTGGGAGTTATATATCAGTTCTGAGCCTCAGTTCCCACAAGAAGAATCAAAACAGAGGCAGAAAATATTTGCAAACACAACAGGTTAAGTTAAAAAAAAAAAAGATACTATTTCTGTCTTCCAAGTCTATTCAATACAACCATCTTCAAAGGATGGCCTAGAACAAATAATAAATGCAGAAATGTAAGCAACCAATTGAAAAGTGTCTCCCAAGAAACACACTTTGAGAGTCTTCATTTGACAAAAATACTATAGGATATTACATGGATCAGGTGCATTGAATACTGGAAGGTTAAAATTACAAGGGACCAAATATTTTTAAGCAGTTCTGGCATCCAGTAGAGTTCAAATAGGTTTTATAAGATTGAGGAAAGAAGCCATCAAAACCTGGGCCCAGGGGCACCTGGGTAGCTCAGTGGGTTAAGCCTCTGCCTTTGGCTCAGGCCATGATCTCAGGGTCCTGGGATCGAGCTCTGCATCAGGCTCTCTGTTCAGCAGAGAGCCTGCTTCCCCACCCCCTCTCTCTGCCTCTTTGCCTACTTGTGGTCTCTGTCTGTCAAATAAATAAATAAAATCTTAAAACAAAACAAAACAAAAGTCATACTTTTTCCAAAAGTATGATTCTGATTCTAGTCTCTATGATGTTATCCCTTGAAGACAATGTCTCTAATTGAGTTGAATTAGTTTACTAAAGAGCATACCCCCATTTGTTGTAGGAGATGAACAATATGCAAGAGGCAAAATGCCACATGGAAGCCACCTGGTCTTCAGTGGAATATAGTATCAGTTCCTTTGGGATGAATTTGTTCCACATTTGACTTCCCACTTAAGGGAAAATAAGAGTGCCTTCTAATAGATTTTAAATAGGAAATGACAACGAAAGCTTATACAAGATTATAAAATGGGAAATTTCATTTAGATAAGCAATCATTTCAAAGTCATCTTCTTAATATTACAGACTCTTCACATAATCATAATTTTATTTTGATATTATATGGTAATTTCAAATATAGTAAATATAAAGAATTTACCTCTGTAATTATAGCGAGTCTGGTCGTAGTTTAATGGCAACAAAACTTCAATTTAGAAGTATGGTCTACCAA
Source organism: Mustela nivalis (assembly GCF_964662115.1). Lineage (NCBI taxonomy): Eukaryota > Metazoa > Chordata > Mammalia > Carnivora > Mustelidae > Mustela > Mustela nivalis. The sequence goes on from NC_139040.1 coordinate 77,093,382, forward strand.
TTATTAATACATTTGGAAATGGTGTGTCATCTTCACTCCACTTGTCTCACTAAAACAGTGAGCCAAAAAAAGTAGGTCCAAGCTGTTTACTATGGTCAAAATGGGTTGCTTTTGCACTTGGTAAAGAAGCAGTCATATTTTGGAAGAAGAAACTGAGGCTATTAATATTTTCAACTTATTTTCAGAAAAGGAAAGAAAGGATAATCTAAGCTAAAGCCAAAATCTTACACAAGGTGGCAGGAGAAAGATCTTTTCCCAGATAAAGGGTTTTTCAACGTAACCATCTTAGGAGGAAGAAGAGATGAGACATTGTGGACTTGACTAACTTTTTTACACTGTTCAAAAAGTTTTCAAAATAATGTGTATTATTTTTCTTCTTTTAGTTGAGACAAAAACAAACAAACAAAAAAAAAACACTAATGAGCTTACTCTTAAAAGGAGGTAAACAAGAAACTAGCAAAGATTGAGTGTTAGGTATTGTCCCCCTCCTTTTTTTTTTTTTTTAATTATGTTATGTTAGTTACCATACAATACATCATTAGTTTTTGAAGTAGTGTTCCATGATTCATTGTTTGTGTAAAACACCCAGTGCCCCATGCAATATGTGCCCTCCTTAATACCCATCACCAGGCTCACCCATCCCCACATCCTTCTCATCTTTAAAACCCTCAGTTTGTTTCTTGGAGTCCATAGATTTTCATGTTTTATTTCCCCCTCCAATCCCCCCACTTCATTTTTCCTTTCCTTCTCCTAATGTCCTCCATGCTATTCCTTAGGTTCCACAAATAAGTGAAACCATATGATGATTGACTTTCACTGCTTGACTTATTTCACTTAACATAATCTCCTCCAGTCCCATCCATGCTGATGCAAAAGTTGGGTATTCATCCTTTCTGATGGCTGAGTGATATTCCATTGTATCCTTGGATCACATCTTCTTGATCCTTTTGTCTGTTGAAGGGGATCTTGGCTCTTTCAACAGAATGGCTATTGTGGACATTGCTGCTATGAACACTGGGGTGAATATGGCCCTTCTTTCCAGTAAAATAGAGCTAGCCTATGACCCAGCGATTGCACTACTGAGTATTGACCTCAAAGATACAGATGCAGTGAAAAGAATTAGGTATTGTTAAAGCACAAATGCAGGGGATAGAAGTTATGGTACAGAAGAGGGAAGGGCAACCATATGGCAGAGTAGAATAAAGTAGCTCAGGAAGAAATTAGTCATATCCAGATATTGTAAGGCATGTGGGGTTGGCAGGGAGAGCATGAGAAATCATGAGAGAAGAGAGAGAAAATGGACCAGGCAGGAGAGGTTTATAACATTTTAACATCTAAGGTAAGCATATGCAAAGCAGAATAGGGAAAGAAATAAAAGTTTTTATAAGACTCAATACATAAGGAATAACGTGGAGGACACTGGGAGATGGAGAGAAGTGTGCTGGGGGAAATCGGAGGGAGAGACAAACCATGAGAGACTGTGGACTCTGAGAAACAAACTGAGGGTTTTGAAGAGGAGGGTGGCAGGTGGTTGGGTGAGCCCAGTGGTGGGTATTAAGGAGGGAATTTTTTACATGAAGCACTGGGTGTGGTGCATAAACAATGAATTTTGGATCCCTGAAAATAAACTAAAAGAAAAAAAAGACTGACTACAGACATGGACCACAGTGTAACACAGATATGGAACTCACTGTAATACCAGCCACTTCCCACCGACACACGCAGACTATGATAATAATAAATAATAATGCAATTAAGAAAATTGCCTGCCAAATAATTTTTCCTCTTTTTTATTTTTATGATTATTATTTTTATTTTATTTTTAAAGTTTTTATTTAAATTGTAATTAGTTAAAATAAGGTTAATATTAGTTTCAGGTGTACAATATAGTGATCAACACTGCCATACAATGGCTTAAATAAAAAAATGAAAAATTTTTTTTAAAGATTTTATTTTTAAATAAAGCCTCTACACCCAAGGTGGATTTCAAACATACAACCCCAAGATCAAGATTTACGTATTTTACTGACTGTTCCATGCAGGCACCCCAACAAATAAAAATTTTATAAAATTGTTGAGTTTGTGGGAGTCTCATTTGCTTAGTCAGTTAAGTGTCTGCCTTTGGCTCAGATCATGATCTCAAGAGTCCTGGGATCCAGCCCCATATTGCTCATGCTCTCTCTCTCTCTCTCTGGCTTTTGCTCTTAAATAAATAAATAAAATATTTTTAAAAAAATTGTTGAGTTTGTTTAACTAGTTTTAAACTAGTAGACAGAGATGAAGATAAAGTATGATGTCATGGCACGGAAAAATACAACTTACACGTTTTAAAAAAAAATGTGCAATGCAAGTTACCTCACTTCTTTTATCACCACACTGGGACTTTCCCTACTGAGTTGTTGTAATGTAAGGACCTATTTTATATTTTTATATTTTAGCAAGAGGCTTTCATTGAGGTTAACCCTTAAACTGTCCTTGCTCCCCTTCCCCCAGAGGATTCACTTAAAAACAAGTCCTGGAAATCAGCTCCAGGTAACAAAGCCCATATACAAGGGTGGGTCAGTCCAGGTGGAGACATCAATCAGCGGGAGGGGGGGCGGTGTTTGCATATTGTCTCCCTAGATACTAAGGAGTATGTCCCACTCCTCTGCCCTTTGGGAACCTTTTTGGCACTAATCCTAATCAAGGTGTAATAGGCTGGGTCAAATGTCTATACTAGGGTAAATTGAACCTCAATTGGTCACCTAGCCTCACTGTGGAGTTTCCTGTGTGTGTTAAAATCTCATTGGTCACCTGTGCGTGGCTAGGCCTGACTGCATGGCCTTTGCCCTTAAAAGCTAGACTGTGAAACAGCAAAGGGTTGCCTTCTCTCATAAGAGGTGTGGCCCCAAACGTTCGAACGTTCGGTTAGATTCTTGATGCTTGGCATGAAATAAAGCTTTGCTTGACCTTTGCTTTACATCAGTCTCGCTCCTTTAATCATAGACCCATTATTGGGGCATAACAGTATTAATCTTAAAGTTATAAGTCTACAATGCATCCATCATCCATTCTACCCCTTAACATTCCCCTTTGGACAGACCCATGATCTAGAACAAGCCTTATTTTATAGTGCCTTGTAGGAGATTTTTGCTGCTACCTATATTGCCTACTTTCCTCTCACCATTACCACGGAAATTGGGTCCACTGAAACAAAGGGGTAGTGTAAGAAATTAAGACTTCCATAAATCTCTTTAAATAATAAAGTATAAGATAGTGATACCTTTTTTTCTGCCACACAACCAATTCTTGCAAGAATAAGGTCATATAAGAGAATTTACAACACATGCTACCATTATCCTACTGGACCCAGACCATTTGTATGTTTCTCTGTCTCTGAGAAATGTAGTTATTTACATGACTGAAACCTAAAAATTGTTTGATATGACCACTAATATCACCTACATTATTTTAAAGCCTGTTTAAGGCTTCTGTAATACATAGGCTTTGTAAACACTTATTAAGCATCTTGTATATATCAAACACTTTAAAAATCTCTGCTTTAAAAAAAAAACAAACTCTACCTCAATGGAACTTTGAGTCTGAAAAAGATACAGGCAATATACAAGGCAACAGATAGAATAATTACATATTTGATTATATACTCTGAGGATGTCACCTTAAATTGATATGAAAATGATCAGAAGGATCTGGATTTCTTGTCAAAATTTTTTGCCTTAAAAAGAAATTGATATTTAGGGAAAGTTGTTACTGAAAGAGGTCCTGTGTCAACCAAAAATGTTAAACCATGATCTCGCTAAATTTTCCAGTTGTGATCATTGCTTTGTTTAGCTGTCTTCTATTAAGACTGAATTTAGTAATTCAGTCTCAGATTTCAGTAAGTCTTTTTTTTAAAGATTTTATTTATTTATTAGAGAGAGAGAGGGAGGGGCAGAGGGAGAGGAAGAACCAGACTCCTTGCTGAGCAGGCAGCTGATGCAGGACTGGATCCTAGTACCCTGGCATCATGACCTAAGCTGAAGGAAGACACTTAACCAACTGAGCCACCCAGGCACTCTAGACTGTAAACTTCTTAAAGGTAAAAAAGTTTATTCTTCTAGTAGTTCCACAGACATTTCTAACATCCATAAGAAAGCATGTACTGATGTAAAATGCCAGCAAATCAAATTATTTAAAAAAGAAAGAAAGAAAGAAAAGATATATCTGGATAAAGAGAAAAACAGAAAATCTAATAATACATTGAATTATTAGAGCAAAGAGTGGAGGAAGAGAAAATAAATATGAAATAGAGATTTCCACTAAAAGAAAAAAATTGAATAAGGCAGGAGATTTAGAAAATTATTATGACAGACTTGAGAAAAAAATAAAATAGGAATTTTTAGAAAATAGCAATGAATGAAAAGGTCAATTGTTCCTACCTCTATAATATTAGCTGTTTGTTGTTGTTGTTGTTGCTAATTTACCTATTTAAGCTAATAAACAAAGAAAGGTTTCATTTAGGAATAAGGTTTCTATGTATATATATATATTTTTTTCCCATTTAGGGATACGGTATATATATATATATGTATATATATATTTTTTAATTTTAATTGTTAGAAAATGTGTCACAGAAAGTGTTTAAACTTTAAGATACAGATGCAACATGTAACGAACTGCATTGTTTGAACGTCTAATTTATAAATGCTGTTAGAGGAAACTTGGTGGAAATGTTCTTATGTGCTTGTGTTTCTGGAACTAAGTATATTTATTAATAAGGAATAGTCTAAAATTATGAAATGACCAGGAGTGGACAATTTTCCTAATCCTATCAGCTCTTTGCAGCTCTTTTATTAGCCCCCTTCAGGAATATCAGCTTTATTTATCTAATTAAATTTTATATTAATGTGCTTTTGACTTTTGGCCTTTCTCTTCCTTCTGTTCTTTTTTTTTTTCCCTAAATTACATGTTTCTGTTTAACAGCTACTATCAATTCTTTGATATGAATACTCAACATCAATTTACTAACTCCAGAGATGAAGGAGCATCAATATTTAGAAGTGAAGAATACAAAGCCTTGGGCATCTGGATGGCTCAGTCAGTTAAGCATCTGCCTTCAACTCAGGTGGTGATCCCAGGGTCGTGGGATGGAACCCCAGGTTGAACTTTCTGCTCAGCTGGGAGCCTACTTCTCCCTCTCCTTCTGCCTGCAGCTCCCTTTGCTTGCGTTCTCCCTCTCTTTGTCAACTAAATAAAATATAATAAAATAATATAAATAATACATTTATTTATTTATTAAAATGCAATTATTACACAATACATAATGTATTGCATAATTATAATAATGATTCAATAATTTATTAAATATTTATATTAAATATATTTATATTAAATATATCAATTTAAGTAAATAAATATTTTTAAAATTTAAAATATTTCAAATTTAGATTATTAAATATTAAATCATTAATTTAATAATATCTAAACATAAATAAATAAATTAATAATAAATAAATAAATAAATAAATAAATAAATAAATTTATTTATTAAAATGAATAAAATAATGTTGTCATTATCTGAGCATGTATTTTTAAATAGTCTAAAAAAAACCATCTAATAAAGTCTAAATACATTGAGTTCAGATATTTATACAAGTTAATCCAGACACTCAACCCACAGACAGTTTCAAAACATTAGTTTTTATCTACTACTCAAAATACGATTGTAATGTATTTATTTGTAACTTTGACATAGCAAGGAAACTTGGAGGAAAAGGAGACATTTGCTTTTAATATTTGAAAATTATTTTGTTGATTTAAAAAAAATAAAAACCTTAACACGTGAGCATTTCTTCTTAAATAACACTGTGAAGTTTCTGAGTTGCATTCTATTAAAAGTGCTGATAAAATGGCCTCAGTTACTTATTTAAATTATCAGCTGAATGAGTAACAAATGAAGTAGAGAGCTTTTTAATTATTTATGAATGTATTGCTTGTGGATGGAGTGCCACATAGAGTTACCTCTCTTTTTGGCTTTGTTTTGTGAGCAGCAGTGGAATCTATGAATGAGATTAAACATAAGGACATTCACAGAAATTCTTAATGAACTTCTGGGGAAGGGCAATAAGTGCAAGGAAAAACTGCAGCATGACTAATTACAAATTTCAAGTGGTCATCGCTTAATTATAGAAGCTTTTAAGTTCAAGTAATATATCCTTTTCATGAGCCTATCATATTGTATTAATTACCACAAACTGCACTCTTGAACACTTATCTTTTCACATATTTCTTATTCTTAGTACTTAAAATTACCCTTATGATTGATAAGTAAATGGATTTTACAGACAATGCATTTATTTACATAAATAAATAATGCTTTTTATATATATAAAAAAAATTGAATATGTGTGTGTTCAATGATTTTTTTTCAAATTAACATCTTAATTCTACCACATTAGTTACAAATAGATATAGACTTTATAGATTCATCAAATATTTTATTCTCAAATTTCTATGTACTTTGTGAAGTAAATGAAACTGTATATATTAAATATAATCCTATCACATGTAACAGTTACTAGTGCATCCCAGGACATACATAGGTCAGGTCCTACTCAAGGCATCACGGATAACTGGATTTAACTTTCTATCCTAGGAGTCTTCTGTATATTTCTGTGGCTTTTATACTACAATCAGGAGGAAGAATTCTTTTGCTAAAAGCTTCCAAATGACTATGCGAGTAGATTATTTGGAGACTAGTGATATAATATTATAGTTTAATATGTGAAGCATGATAAAATAAAATGCTATTGCCATATTTAATTTGTTCAGTAAAGCATTCATTTAGTTATCAAGCATTCACTTTCTTTTTTAAAAGATTTTATTTATTTATTTGACAGACAGATCACGAATAGACAGAGAGGCAGGCAGAGAGAAAGGAAGGGAAGCAGGGTCCCTGCTGAGCAGAGAGCCTGATGTGGGGCTCTATCCCAGGACTCTGGGATCATGACCTGAGCATAAGGCAGAGGCTTTAATGCACTGAGCCACCCAAGAGCCCCAAGCATTCATTTTCTTTATACAGAAGAGATAGAACAATATTACATAGTAGAAAATACAGTAAATAATCTAGAAACCTTGATCATTTTGTTTTGGCAATTTTAGAACATAAAATTAGCTAAAGCTCAAGTGCAAGTTATATTTGTATCATAGGAGGAAAAGTTAATTAAAAGTTTGTTTATTACCATAGTTTAACACTTCAACAAAATGATAACGAGTCCAAAATCAATGAATATATGAAGTATACAATAAAAACAATAATCTTGAGTGTATGTGACTCACTGTAGGTATTGATAGGCTAGAAATCAAAGGGGAAGTATCTATAGGGTTTGTTCAGTTCCATGCTCATCAGATTAATAGGCTTTCTCATATTGCTTCCTTCACCACATTAATTTGTTTAATGAAGTTTTCAAGAGTTAAAGACAGTGATAGGTTCATGGCTGGAGAGAAGGTACAGAATCTAAGATAGTTCACCAGTGCTTATTATTTAAGAGAAAGACAGCATGGGAGGTGAGGGGTATATCATGCATCTTGTTTTCACTCCCTTTGTGGAGCACCTACCCTGGAGGTCATGTATAATAACCAATAACCAAAAAACAATAAAAAAACCCAAACATCCATGTGGAAGTGCCATCCCTGCCTGGAGATGAGTAGACTGCTCAAACAGATCCTGGGCAGGCATCTCAGCCCAGGCCTGTGCTGGGGAACCTGGTTCCTGGCTTTGGGTGCAATCAGGAAGCCAGCAAACTGACAGGAGAGTGCAGCCAGGGTTAACAGCACTGATGATCTTTTTGCAGCCAGGAGGCCGGTGGACACCGGCTCAGGGAGCCAGGCTAGGAGGCTGCCCAGCGCCAGCGCTGGCAAAGCTTGCAGCCCCCGGGGCTTCCCCCCGCGCCCCAGCCAGGGCGGGGCCTCAGGAGGGAGGGGGGCGGGGCGGCGCAGAGATGGGGCTTTGCTAATTGCCAAAGCAAAAAGTGAGCTGGCGGAGGACTCAGGAGGGAGGGGGGCGGGGGCGGGTCGAGGGCGGCGGGGAGAAGGCGCTTTGCTAATTGCGGAAGCTGGAAGTGAGCTCACAGAGGATGTGGCTGAGAGTCTGGGAGGAGGTGGAGGGGCTGGCTGAGGAGGGGCGGGCAGCGCCGTGGTGCTGTGCTGCGGCCCAGTCGGGACTGCAGAACCCACCGGACTCGCCGCCTGTGCGCTCTCATGTGAGGCTCCGCTGTCCCGCTCCTGCTGCCTGATGCCCCTCCCCGCCCCAAGGCTTCTCTGGACCACCCTTTGCGCACAGGTAAAGTGACACCCCGCCGCGCCCTCACCTGGAGCAGAAAGCTCAGACCGACCTGGGGGCGGAGAGGGAGGTTGTGGAGGCCCTGCCTCCCGCTAACCCCAGGGCACCGGGACCACCCCGGACGCTGCGCCAAACCTGGTCCGCATGGGGTCGGATGGGGACAGCGCCTTGCGAGGTGCCCCCCGCCAGCGGGCGCGCTAGCCCCCATCTTTCCGCAGCCCCATGGGCCCGGGCTGAGGACCCCCTTCCCTCACCCGACGTGGCCCCGCTGCTTTTGTTCTGGCCTTGGGATCCCAGGTGGAAACTAGTCCCTCAGACCTCCCTGGCAGCAAGGAGGGCAGGGAGGGATTCTTGGTTTTCTGCCCTGGCTCCTCCTCTCTCCCCATTCACATGCCTTCTGGCTTCCCTTTCCACTCCTCATTGTCAGTTTTCTTAAATGGTTTTCTTCTGCATGTTGACCCAAAGAGCTATTTCATGAATGAATATACACGAAACTGAGTTGGAGCCCACCTGTGAGAGCCCACCTGTAGAGGCCTTTCATTAGAATGGTCTCTGGTTCTAGCTTCAATTCAGATACTGCATGTACCTGAGGACCAAGTCCAGATGTTTCTTTCATCTCTGACTTGAATTTGAAATCCTCCTCAGACTTCAGCTTCCAGGATTTCTCCAGTCCTTGCTCTCCCACTGTCTTGGTGGGGATCCGCCATGAGTGTTGAACACAGGAATGAATGAATGATATATAGCCCAGATGGCTGGGGCTTTGTCTTGTTTTGCTGAGGTTGGAAAGTCTTGGGAGAGACCCCCTGTATGCAGATACAGAGCTGCATATAATTGCTTAGATAAACGTGTTCCCCACTATATTGCTTGGGCATTGAACATTTCGCCCTTAACCTGTGGCTTGAGCAGTTAGGAGGAGACAATCTGAAGGTGAATCAGAAGATGGCTGAATCCACATGGTGGTGGTCTGAGTTTGGGAGATTTTCCTGGAGATTCAAACGAAAGATCTAAATTCTTCCAGTGGGGAGTGGTGAACATTTTATCGATGGGAGATGGAAAATAAATGGTCTGGTTAACCTTTCCCTCCCCCTCAAAACCCATTATTTGAAAACGCAAAAAGGGAAGTGAAGGGAGAAATCCTCCCACTCCCATTCCCACTCACCTCCATAGCCACCTCCTCTTCCAAGAACCTAGCAGACAAGGTGCCAAGAAGTGTTAGGTACCAGCAGTGGTCTCAGATCTCATTCAAGGATCATGGTGAAAGGCATTCAAAGAGATTGTGGGGGCACAGGGATCCAATTAAGGGGGACAAGTTTAAGGTTTGCCTGGTCCCCTAAAAACTAATGGCACTAGAGAAGATGAGCTTTGGGAACTATAGCTTAATGGATACAATGTGTAAAAAGCTTCAGTGAGTCATGGTGGGAAGAGGCCATGAGGGCAGCAAACACAGTCTTAGATGATGTTATTAATAGCACTACAGGCTCTAGATTTCCTGTGGTGGTGTTCTTGGCAAGACCAGCCCGGCCAAAGTGGATACTCTCAACCTGGAACAGAGGGTCTTGGAGATGCCAGCACGTGAGGTATGATGAGAGGGTAAAATGATAGGAGGTGTCCTTTGGAAGGACTGACTCCTTGACTTTAAAAGGGAGAACCCAAATCTGTAGGTGAAATCTTTCTGGCTACAAAGAGGGCCAAGGCCTCCTAAGGCCAAGGTCTCCTCGTCACTTGCAAAGATGTCGAAGAACATATTCAGACTTTTCAAAGATGTCCTCATATCATAGGTTCCCACTCTGGAATTCTATCAATAAGGTGAGAGTTCCTCTAGTTGAAAAAGAGATCTAAAAAGACTTCCCTTTCTCATGTAATTTCTGTAACCTCCAGGACACACCCACCTCCCCCTTCCAGCTCTGTAATGAAGCCACAGCTGGTGCCAATTTGTGGAACTCCTTAAAGGCTATTCTCCCTTATATACCCCCGGATCAAGTTCCCATGCTCCCTCACCTGATTTCCTGCACTCACCTCCCACCTGGTGTGTTCACACCTGCAAGTGCCTTTTACCAACCCCTTTGTCAAAAGGCAGCCAGAGTGACCTTTCAAAGACCTATCAGTTCCTGGCATTTGTCTCCATAGAAATCTGCACTGATCTTCTAACAAATTCTCAGTCCTCCAAAGGCACCCATAATCCTCCCATCAGTCTCTTCATACCCCTCCAACTGACTGATGCCTGTTCTGCCCCATCTCTCTGCCCTTCAACCACACTGCCTCCTTCTTCCTGTGGAGACCTCTCATGGCACCTGCCTCCAAGCACAGGTGATTCCCATTGATGGGAAGACCCTCTTCTCTCCTCCATCTCCCCACTCCTGTTACTCCCACTTATTCGTGAGCTCACAAGCCCCATGGTACACACTCTCCATGCAGCCTGCTCTCTCTTTTCTAGCACTGGCCTCCGTTTCTAGCTGTGGTTGTGTCATGGATGTCCCTCCCCAGCCAGCCTCCAAGCTCTCCTTCCCTTTAGCTCCAACACCTGACACAGTGCCTGGCACGTAGTAAGCCCTGGCTAGCTTCTAAGAGCCTCACTGAGGGACTGAAAGCATTTTAAAAATGTCACCACGTAATCTCCAAACTGTAGGCAGAAAAAGCTTTGCCTGGATTGACATTTTAGAGACGTATTCGTCAAGTTGGATGTGTTCACTGACTTTACCTTGTAAAATTTAAAAAAAAAAAGGACCTCTGTATCGCTTCGCATCTAATGAAGGCGCATGTATACTACTAGACCACGTTATGAGCTTAATGGAAGGAGACAAGATGTTTTCGCTAAGCAAATGTATAAGACTGTTGAGGTCAAGTGGGAGGAAACAGTCCATTTGTTGGAGCATTGCTATCTTACTCTATCACAGCCACTCTTAAAAATCTGACACGGGGTGATTCAGAATTGTCTGTCGGAGATGAGTTAGATCTGGCTCATGTTCCTACAGACATGAAAACCAGAAACGAAGAAGGAGGCTTTGAAAGCGTGGGTTGAGGAGGCGGTGTGGTTCACTACGATGAGCTAAGTGCCCAGGGCCACCAGCAGACATGCGGGCCTGTGTCCTTCCTTTGTTCTGGGGTCCCTCTTGCACCATGTGGTGAGGCTGGTGGCTGGGAGCAGCTCAGGACAGGACCCGGTGGCATCTTACCTCTCCCACCCTCCTGTGGGCTCCATTGGGCTCCAGTAGGTCCCAAAGGACAGCCTGCCTTCCTTGCAAAGCCCAGTAGCACTGGGAGCAGAAACTGGGACCAAAGAGTGAGCACCCTGTTTGAGAAGCTGGACCAGCCACCTCTTCTTCAGATGGAGGGGGAGCCCTGGCATGCTGACTCCTCCCTTCTCCCTTTCCCCTTTCCTCTCTTCCTCCCTCTTTCCTTCCCCTCTCTCCTTCCCTGGTGGTGCCCTTTCCCAATGCCCACTTCATCCCTTTTCCTTTCTACATACCTGTCTTCTAGAGTTTCTTCTCTTTCCTCCCCATTACTTCCCTTCACCTGAATCTCCTCTTTGGTCCCTTTGTCCCTGCTCTCTACTCCTCCTCCCCTTCCCTGGCCCCTGTTCAGCTCCATACTGAATGCAGGCAGAGCTGGACTAACATGCTCACTTGCTAGCTCAGCCACCCTCCATAGAAGTCACTCTTCGGTGGCCACCTTCCTGACCCCCTGGTCGCTTCTCCACTTGTTCAGATATTGCTCTGAAGTCTGAGGAGGACAGAGCGGGGCTGCCACAGAAGCAGGCCAGAGGAGAAACCAAAACATCTGTCCACAATGTCCCCCAGCACTGCTGCTCTGAGAGCTTTCGGAGTCCTCAACAGGGTTAGGATTTAGGGGCTTCTTCAGAACCGGGAGTGAAAACAACCATAGGTCAAAAGAAAAGCTATGGCCCCCACACAAAAATAATAATCACAAATGAAAACTATGTTAAGTCTGAAGTCCCAAAGTCGAAAAATTGCCTTGAATCTGTCACTAGAAAGCACCCAAGGCCTCACTCTCTGGGTTCTGGGTGCCCTGGGAATGGCAGGAGGCTCTGAAAAGCGCTTGGGGGTGCCAAACTATGGGGGCTACCCTGCCCGCTGGCGGGGGGGGCGGGGTTACCACCTGTGGCGCTGTCCTGGCCTGACCCCCTGCGGAAGGGGTGTGGCGCAGCGTCCAGGGTGGTCTTGGTGCCCTGGGGTTGGCGGGAGGGTGGGCCCCGACCACCCCACGCCCCGCCCCTGGACCGCGTTTTCTGCTTCAGGTGAGGGCGCGTTGAGGTGTCACTTTACCTGTGAGCAGAGGGTCCTCCAGAGAAGCCATGGGGTGGGGAGGGGCAGCAGGCAGCAGGATCTGGAACGGGACACCGCGGCCTCAGGGGCTAGGCTGCAGCGTGGGAGCGCAGGGGCAGCGAGTATGGTGGGTCCTGCAGTCTCGAATGGGCTGCAGCACAGCAGCCTGGCTCTGCGCGCCCCTCCTTCCCGCCTGGGTAATTAGCAAAGACCCTTCTCCCGGCTGTCCAGACCCGACCCCGCCCCCCTCCCTCCTGAGTCCTCTGAGAGCTCACTTCCAGCTTTGGAAATTAGCAAGGACCCTTCACTGCGCCGGCCCCGCCCCCTCACTCCTGAGGCCAGAGCCCAGTCTGGGGTGCGGGGCGAAGCCCTGGCATGCTGCCACATTGCCAGCGCCAGCGCTGGGCAGCCTCCTAGCCTGGCTCCCTGAGCGGGTGTCCACGGGCAGCATGGCTGGAAAAGATCATCAGTCCTAAACGCCAGCTGCAGTCTTGGGTCAGTTTGCTGGCTTCCAGATTGTGCCCAAAGACAGGAACCAGCTTCCCCAGCACAGGCCTGGGCTGAGATGCCCGCCTGGGATCTGTCTGAGCAGTCTCCTCGACTCCAGGCAGGGATGGCACTTCGACCTGGATGTTTGGGTTTTTTGTTTGTTTTTTTGGTCATTGGTTATTACATGACCTCCAGGGTAGGTGCTCCACAAAGGGAGTGAAAACAGGACGCCTGATATATATGCATACGGCCATTCTAGAAAAATAGCTTGGGGTTCTCTCGGAAACGCGGCATTGGTCCTTGCACTATGGTTTAATAGAAAAGGGATTATGCACCAAGTTACTTAAATGAGCATAGGTTGAAATCGTTTACTGAGAGTAAATATTTTAAATAGTTATATTTTAACTAAATCTATCATCAATCATAAATCTATTACACGAAGGTTACAGGCAATTTAAAAGCAAGAGCACTCTCTTCAGGGTTTTAAATAATCCCTGTCTGTCTTGGCACATGAGAATGCAAAGATAGGAAATGGTTTGTAAAAGATCATATAATAGCTTTTACTAATTCTATTTATTTGACAGACAGAGATCACAAGTAGGCAGAGAGGCAGGCAGAGAGAAAGATGGGGAAGCAGGCTCCCCGCCAAGCAGAGAGCCTGATGAATGGCTTGATCCCAGGACCCTGAGATCAAGACCTGAGCCCAAGGCAGAGGCTTAACACACGGAGCCACCCAGGCGCCCCCAGATGAAATACATTTCTGACTTAGAAACTTCAGATAGAATTTTTTTGTCCATGATGACAAGTGAAGAAAATGTGTCATCCCTAAACCTAACCTTAACCCCTACCAACGCTGAAACCTAAGCTGACCTTAAAGCCCAAACTAGAACCCTGAATCCCAAACCTGGAATGGAACCCAAAGCCTGTATCTGAGCCCTGGATCCAAGCCCTGAACCACGAACCCAAACCCTAAACCAGACCTCCAAGTCATGAAACCTGAACCCAAATCTCAGCATGAAGTCAAACCCCAAATTTGACCTTGAACTTTATCCCATAAGCCCTGAGTCTTAAAGCCTAAATCATAAACTTAAATCCCTAAACTATAACTCTGATCCCTTGTTCTTCACTCTAAATCCTCACCCTAACACTAAACCCAAAGCCTGATCTAGAACTCTGACTAAAACCTGGACCTGAACCCAAATTCAAACCCTTCACCACACTTTGCTTATGCACTTGCCATTGATGGATATTTGCAGTTTCTACCTCTTGATTCTTGTGAACATTGTTTGGGTCGGGGGCTAGGGTTAGGGTCTTGGATTAGGGTAGGGTCCAAGCTTGAGACCAAGTTGAGGTCAGAGTGTGGGTCTGCATCAGGGCCATGTTCAGTGACACTGTTTGGGTCAAGGACTGTTGTAATTCCACATTGTTTCCAATTCATTGTTCCTTAGCTATTTGGGGGGAAGTTGGGGGGTATTGGGCTCCATGAAGCTTGAATTTCCGGAATGAAATGGCCTCAGCTGGACCCTGGGAGGGAGCAGGACCTTCCACTGAAGGGTGAGCTCCCACAGTCCTGCACTGCCTTGCACCGCCTGCATAGGGCGCCAGACCCCAGCTCCCGCCCTTAGCCCAGGCTTCACAGCCACAGCTGGGACCAGGGCCCCACCTCTTCAGGACCCACTGTGGAGACTTCTGGAGAATGTGGGGCGCCTCCCACCCTGACAGGACAAGCTGAGGAGGGTGTGGCTCTGCATCCACACTGACCGGACCCGTTGTGGAGGACGCGACCACACTGGCAGCAGTCCAACCTCCTAAGGACCAGACGCTGGAGGAGCTGAGGAGAAGCCGGCTGAGTGGACTGTCAAGGGGTTCGTGGTCTCAGGACCCCACAGAGGAAGGGCGCCCTGTGTAGACACTGGGGTTTCCGTCGTTTTGTGTGAGGAGACGTGGCCTCCTGCTGTGCTGTGCCCGGGGCTGTGGGGTCCCCCCTTTCTGGGCTCGGGTGCTCCTCGGTCCTCGTCTGTGTTTGTGTGCTTGCAGATTCGGTTCCTGGGGCTCCTCAGATGGTCTGCAGTCAGGGAGCGTCCGCCTGCTTCGGTGCTTGTGCTCTCCTCACCTCAGCCCTGCGGGGATCTTCCTGTGTCCACACCCACTCCAGGCTTGTGCCGAGTCCGGAAATTCTGGAGCCAGAGTGAGGACTCTGTAGACGGTTTTGGGGAGAGTAGGTATTTTCCCAGTGTGGGTTCTTCCCTGATACAGTGCCTCCCCATCTCCGTGTGTACCCCTCCCTGTCTGTCATCATTGTTGCAGGGCTGTCAAAGGACAGGTCTGTCACCTTCTTGGTTCAGGGGCCTCCTGGGTATCTTGCTGTCTTTTATGCAGGTGTAAATGAGATCGTTCTCCATAGTCTCTTTCTGATGGTTCCTTCGGAGCACGTAGGAGTGCCACTAATTTCTGCATATTGATTTTGTTCCTTGCAAGTTCTTGAATTTATTAGTTCGATTGGCCTTAAACTCAATCTGCCAGTTATTTGACCAGCAGCATGGGTTTAATTGGGAAGAGCAGAGAATGGCAGTCTGGGCTGAGCAAGCCAAGGTCCCATCACAGGCAAGTGCGAGAAACAAAGGAGAGGAACATTATTTCATGGAGGAGGAAGAAGTTGGGAAGGGTGCTTGAAGGAAAGTCCCTTGGAGAAAGGCAGGGTGATGGAGAATTCTCACCAGCTGAGCTGCAAAGCTCCTACAAAAAGTCAGGAGATGAACCTCCAGCTTCCCCTGTGGGGCCTGGAATTGGTGAGTCTCTCCTGTGGGGGATAGCAATGTGGTGTGGGTAATGGGCAGTGAGCACCAGGCGCCCCATTCCAGCCTCCCCTTCTGGCTTCCCCAGTCCACTTTACTGGGGCTTCCCTTCCTGCTTTGGACAGTTCTAACCAGCTTGTGGTGGAACGTTGTGGAAAAACTGAAATTCCAAATCCACTGCTTCTACTGCACCTGAGATACAGGGGCCCATGATTTAATCCTCCCACGAGTCTCTTGCTAACATGTGTTCTCTCCCTGTTGGGTGACCTGGATTTGGGAGGGCTTGGCCTCCATCCCAAAGTCTGATGTTCTCTCTGCTTCCGTGTCGTCGTGCTAACATGGATGTTTGGAGGAGTCATTTCCTCTGCGGTGATTTCAAAGTGCAGTCAGCTTGTTATAGCAGCACAAATACGTGCTGTCTCCACACTCAGATTCCCCAGCCGTCATTTCTTTACCATGTTTGCCACTTCACACGGGATGCTTCAGTGTGTTTGATCCCACACCAGGACAATGTCCTGCAGAACCACCACATAACCTGAAATGAGGACATCATTACAGAACCCATCCAAGGGTTAGTGTTAGGAACCAGGGACATGGCAGGACTGATCTGAAGACCCCATGGAGAGCTGTCTCGGTGGCTGAGTTGACAGTGGAGGTGAGGGTGAGTGTCTGGCTGTGGCTTTGTGTCCAGGAGTCAGCTCTGTGTGGGTGTGTTCTCAGCTAGGCATGCAGATTTCTGCTCCTCTGAATCCTTTCCGGAGTTCCAAATGGCACAGTTTCCTTCTGGGCGGCAGGCTGAGTCCTCTGGGATTGCCCATGTGTCCCCAAATTGTAGGGCACCTACTGCAAGGCCTTTGGGGTCAGAATCCTGAGAACTAAACCAAAGGTTATGGTTAGGGCCCACCACATGGCAGGCCCGATCTGCCAGCACTCTGTCCATCTTTTGGGGGAGGGGACAGTCGAGGGATTTGTTCAGGGTGAGTGTCAAGCTCCAGGTTTGCATCCAGTGGCCTGCTGAATATGGGGGTGTCCAGAGGTAGGAATGCAGATTTCAGTTCCTCTGAATCCTTTCTGGAGCTACAAATGGCATGGTTCCTTTCAGGGTGGCAGGGTGAGTCCTATGGTGTTCCTCGCTGTCCCCAATCTCTGAGGCTTTGGAGCCAGGCCGTTGGGGACAGACCTCTCAGGACAGAATCTAGGCTTAAGAGTTTGTGCCTATGGGCATGGCTGCACTGATCTGAAAGCACTGTGGCGAGGATCACAGGGGTCTGAGTTGAGAGCATGGTTCAGGATCAGTATCAAGGTCTGGGTTTGTGTCCAGGGGACCGCTGAATGTGGGGGTGTTCTCAGATGTGCAAGACGATTTCCCCTACTCTGAATTCTTTCCAGCATTCCAAATAGCCTGGTTTCCTTCTGGGTGGCAAGCTGAAATCTCTGGGATTTCTCAGGTCTTGCCCTTGCCCTTGCAAGGGCAAGATACTTTTTACAGTAAAAGAATTCACCAGATGAGCTGAACAGCAGTAAAGACACAGCTCAGGAGTTAATCAGTGAACAGGAATATCATGCCAAAACCTTCTTTGATAACACACTACAGAGCAAGGGAAGATAGGAGAGAAAGCTGAGATATAAAGGACAAACCCTCCAACTTTCCAACATCATTGGCTACTTGTTTATTTCCATTGCTGTCAGCTTCTTCCCAGTCAAAAATAAGTCACCTGAGCCAGCCTTTTTTCTTCCTGAGATTGGGGCACTGCAAAGCCCACCAGAGGGGCCAAGGGCACCCCTGTACCTGCTGAGCTGAGCCCATTTGTACCTCAACCGTGAGAAGGTACCAGCCTGTCCCCCTGGTGCTCCATGGTCTGTGGCAGTCCTTCCTTCTGGACCCTGCTTTGCTGCTCTTTTTTTCGCTAACCCTGGTCTCAAACTAGGGATTGCTCCTGGAAGAGGAACTCAGGGAGATGAGGCTCAGGAGGGTCTCCCTGCCTGGAATCTCCGTGTGAGGAGTGCGCAGCCAACAGATTTTGCCCAGGGACTTGCAAAATGCAGAGAGGCAGATTTCTTTTCTCTCTTTCTCTCTCTCTCAAGCCTCATACTAACCAGGAGTTCTTAGAACTTTCTTCAGTGACTTCTAGGTGTAGCTTGGCCACTTTTTCACAGAAAGGCCACTTGAGCATGATGAAACACACGTATAAGCAATTACTTTTAAAAAAATAAAAAGAATAAGCCAATGCACACAGACCTTTGACAGCAGCACAGGACGCTCAAGGGACCAGAGTCCCTACCTTGGGCAATAGTGGTAGAGGCCGGGTTCTGCCATGCAGGTCTCTAGACCTTTGGCAGTTTCCACGATTGCAAATCCAGACATGCAGAATCCTGAGGGACAACCTACTAACTGCAAAAGAGCAAAAATTCATCAGGATTCAGAGAGTGGAAATCCATTTGTACTGGAAAAGAAAGAAGTAGGCTTGCTGTGAATCCAGCAGGGAGGACAGGCATAGATAAAGGCTGGTGTATGGGTCACGGAAACTATTGTTTCTCAAGGGTCCTGCTGTCTCTGTAAAATGCTATGAGGACTGTCTCTTGGGGACCTCCTGCTTTCCTACCAGTGACACCCCCAGATTCTGCTTTGCTAGTCCCATGGATTCCTGGGGATACCCAGTTGATAAGCTACGCTGTCCTCATGACAACACTTGCTAATGGACTGAATGTTTGTGTCTTGTCCCAATTCAGATGTTGAAGCCCTGACCCTCAAGGAGTGCCATCAGGAGGTATGGGCTTTGAGAGGTGGTGAGGTCATGAGATTGGAACACTTGTGAATGAGATAAAAGCACTTCTGAGAAACGACCTGAGAGATTGTTCTGCCAGCTGTCATCCATGCAAGTCTACAACAGAAATATGGGCATTTATAGATAATGAAGCAGTCTCTTGCTAGATATCAGATCTCCCAGGATCTTGCTTTTGGACTTCTCAGTCTCTAGAACTGCAAGGAATAGTACATGTTTTGCTGTTTCAGCCACCCAGTCTGTCATCATTTGTTGCAGCAACTTGAACTGAATAAAGCAGAGCCCAAGTCCTGGTTAATCCCTGCTTCTACTCATTTCCCCTCAGAAAGAGCTTCTAATCCAGAACTGACCTCTGCTTTCCATGCACGTGCTTCAGACTCCTTCTGTGAGAGCCCAGACTTTGTAAAAGACTCCTCCCTCATGGCAACCAGCATTCTGTGACTCCTGAGGACTGTCCTCCCTGACTGTATTGAGTCCATCAAACTGATTTTGATTCTGGAGTCCCAGGATCAAGGACTGCATCAGGCTCCCAGCTTCATGGGGAGTCCGCTTCTCCCTCTGACCTTCTCCCCTCTCATGCTCTCTCTCTCACTCTCTCTCTCTCTCTCAAATAAATAAATAAAAATCTTTTAAAAATCTGATTTTAACAGACCATAAGCTTGTTCTTGCTGGTCTTTGGAAGATTAGGCATTAGCCCTTCGGAGAAAGTTCTGAATGGCTGCTTCATGAAGGGGTGAACTGTGTCCCCAAAGTCTCTTTTTGCTGCCTTCTAATCACAGATGCTGAGACAAATCCTCCCAGGTGCTGGTTTTTCAAAGCACTTAATGCTTTGGCTTTGAAGTTCCTCACCTGACAGTTCTGCTTTAATCAGTTTGTGACAAAACAGCCAATTGGTGGTGGATGCAAAGTGCACTGATAAAGTTAAATGCCTAGAAGTAAAATGGCTATTTGTGTAACTGCAACATATTTTGCATTTAAAAAAATTTTCAAACTATTTTCCAAAGTGGTTGTATCATGATATATGCCAACAACAGTTTAGATTTTTTGTTGCTTCTCAATCTAGCTCAGACCAAGTACAATTAGCCTTTATAATTTTAGCCATTCTAATAGATACGTAAGCATGTCTCATTATGATTTTAATTTGTATTTCTTTAATGTCTAAATGTTGAGAAATTTGTCATGTGCCTCTAAGCCATCCATATACTTTTGGTGACATGTCTCTTCCATTATTTCCTTCACATGTAAAATTGGATACTCTGTTTGGTTATTAGTAAGGTTTTTTATTTTTATTCATTTTTTAATAATCAGAGTAGATATCCATTATCAGATATGTAATTTGGAAATCGCTTGTCCATCTTTACAGTTTCTCAATGGAGCTTTGATAGCTGTGTCTTTCAAGAAATATGCTACTTCTTTCCTGGTACACGGAGGTATGACTACAACATTATCAATGTTGACCTTTGCAAAGAAAATCATGGCTTAAGATATATGTAGTCTGCAGTTGTTGGGAGTGTTCACCATCCTTGCCTCTAACTCATCTCTCACTGCCCACACATTCAGATATGGGGGAATATTGATTGACAAAATATTAATTGCCAAATAACACTAGTTGGAGAATAAGAAAAATGCAGGCACCTGATTATATAATATTACATAAATAAAATATGTTTTTATAAGTGCTATTAGAAGTAAATTCCTCAATACTTGAATCACACAGAATGATGGAATCCTAGATTTTTTTTCTTGTATTTAGTAAGAAAATGATCATGCCTCAAGTATATTAAAATGGAATAGGGAAAATTAAAAATTGTTTTAAGATGATTTGCGTGTGTTGTGCGTATATGAGAGAGAAAATGAGAGAGAAAGATAAAGAGAAAGAGAAAGGGAAAGACAGAGAGGTGGCTGCAGTGAATTGATGAGTTGGAGGAGAGATTTTAAAGTTTTGTCTTTTGCTTTCTATATTTCTTTTTCCTTAGGTTCAAGAGAACAATCAGTAATATCTCAGAAGCCTGCTGGTAACATCAGCAGAAAGAATTAGAGGTTCCCAGAAAATTTAAGATGACATATAGTTTTCCTGACATAAGAAAATCATTTTTTGTCCCCAGCTATTTTCAATGATCTATACCCCACCTGTGTACTCTCCCAAGCACACTTCTTCCAAAACTTCCTGGGAGGTTCTTACAAAGAAATGCAAAAACCTCACTCCTTAAGGATTTTGAGGGAACAAGGCAATGGGAAAACTAACAGTCACCACCAGACCAGGAAATAGCCTAAGCTATTGAGACAATAAATCAGTGGTAAAACTCCTAGTGCTATTTCAAAAGCAATCAAGGCCTTTCATTCCTTGTCCCAGAAAATGAGCCCAAGACCCCATCTAGTTTATATCTGCTCTTGAAGCCTGCAGAGTCCCTTTCCCTTGTCCAACAGTTACCTCTGCTTTATTCTAACGTTGAAGTTTCTGCCCTCGGTGGAATACAAGCTTCATTCAGGTGAACATGCAATACATATTGCACAAATACATATGTGGATGTGCATGCATCCACAACCTTATGACCAACCATACACGGGATAATAAAACTCTCCCTTCTGAGTATTCATCTTAAATACTAAATAAAAATCTCTCTCCTGTTCAAACAGTCAAGGCTTTGGAACTTATTCCCTGTGATCTCCTTGTATGTTGTAAACAAAGATTCCTTTGTTTGACAACTCCACCTGTTTCTGTGATTCACCAAAGACTGACCTCAGTTAGTTCAGTTGCTGTAATGGCTTTCACTACTCTGATTCTACCTCTGCAAGTCTCCAAATTTAACTATTTTTTCTCCCAATTCCGCATGTTCTTGGCTTTAAACTGCAACTCTGAAGAGAAGATTTGCTTGTTTAAAAAAAAAAAATCAAGAAAAGGGAGTTGTAGTCAACATTGTTACTTTGAACTTCCTGCCCTAAGGGGCTCTCCTGTTCTTTCTCTTTGACTTCCTGGACTAAAACGACAGAAATTTGGCAATACATCACTCCCCAATCCAGATTACTGCCAGAACAGTTTATACTCTTAGAAAAATATTAGTTTAAAAGATCACATAATTAAATACTTAAGCATGTAGTGTAATATAGTGGTTTACAAGAAATATATTTTGGTCATCTGAATATTTGGTTTTCAACCATAGCTACTGACTCACAGCTCCTAAAACTCTGGGGATTTCCTGTGTTAAGGGTGAGAGAGGTGTGTTTTGTTATGTTAATGAAGTGACCTTCAGACCTCACTCAAGGCAAGGGCTGTTTGCCTGAAGGACCAACCACTTGGTGAAAGCCTTCACAACTTTTTGCCCAACGTGCCTCCCCTTCCTCCCAATACAGGATTATCTGGGGAGGGAAGAGGATCTGGAGATTAGATCAGCAAATGACAATGATTTAGTCAGTCATGACTATGTCATGAAGCCTCCACAGAAAACCTGAAAGGACTGGGTTCAGAAAGCTTTTAGTTTGTTAAATGTATGAAAAGGCAGGAAGAGTGGCAGTCTTACAGAAGGTAATAGAAGCTCTGTGCCCATTCTCCATACCTTGCCCTGTGCACTTCTTTATCTATCTATTGATTTAAATCTTCTATTATATCTTTTAATAAGCTGGCAAACATAAAGTAAGTATTTTTCTGAGTTTTGTGAGTCCCTGTAGCAAATTAAAAGAACGTAAGAAGTAGGCCACTGGGACCTCCAACCTGTAGTTGCTCAGTCACAAGCACAGGTAATAACCTGGGGCCTACAGTGAGACTGGCATCTGAGGTGGGGTTGGAGATAGTCTTGGAGGACTGATCCCTTAACTGATGAAATCTTACACTATGTTCAGGTAGATAGTGTCAGAATTTAGTTGAATTCTTGGAGATCCTGCTGTTGTCTGAAAATTATTTGGCATTGTTGGTATGATGTCCTAAAGCCCAAAAAGATATAGCTACCTCAAAATAAGAATACGGTTGACAGCTTATATATAATAAGTGAGTATTTCAGGGATTTAAAATATACCCAATAAATAATGTAAGGAAATAAGGAAAGATTTTGAAATAAAAACAAGAATAAGAACCTAGTGGTACTAATAGATTAAATATATGTAATCTAGTTGAATTAAGAATACAATGGATAGAATACGTAATGGATTCAATAGAGATAAGAAGTCACTTAAGGATATAGTCATCTGGATACCAGCAAAGCATTAAAATTATCAATATAAAAGAGGTGTAAGATGTAGGTGATGTGTGTGGAACAAAAGCTAGAGAAGAAATTAGATTTCCTTACTACTCATAGCCTGTTGACAAGTCCTTGAAGCTCCTCTGGGGACTCAGCTGCTTCCATGTGGACACATCCACTCAGGGCAAAAAGCATTCTTAGTCCACCCCCCAGGATACTGAAAATCTACTTTCACATGTAAAAATTACTTTGGAAACTTCTTTATCTCTACTCCCCACCCCTGCCCTCAAGATATACATTGGCAATCATCTCCCAAGCATATACCCACTGATATACATCAGAAGAGTCTCTTCCCTGAGTTTTTACTAAATAGTAAGAAATGACCTTTCCCTAACAATAGCTAGCCCCCTCAAGGTCCTGGACACCTTGTTTATAAAATACCTTGGAGGCTTGTGCTATCCCTAACCTCCTCCCAAATTGAAAGTATATAATCAGCCACTCTTCATGATCCTCTCTCTCTACTCCAAATAAATAAATAAATATTTTTAAATAAAATAAAATAAATGACTTTTTTTAAATGAAAGAAGAAAAAGGAAAGAAATATTTGAATATTAATGTACATCTATTTCTCAAGCATAAAATAGTCAAGACACTGGATTAAAACTTACATACAAGAAAAGAAAGAAAATATTCATAACTATAGTTGACTCTATGAATCCCAAACTAGGGCATACATACCAAAGACACACAAAAAAAATCACAAGTGTTAGAGAGAAAAAAAATAATTCATTAATAAAGAAACAAGAATCAGACTGACAGAAATTTTTTAAATAACATCAGATATAAAAAAGAATGAAGTAATAGCTTTATTATCTTGAAAAAAAAATCGCAAATGGAAACATTTAGATCCTTATAAAATGTCATTGGCATAGGAAGGCATAATAAAAAAAAATTTTCAGGAATACAGACCACAGATAATTTGCCTTAATTTGTGTAGGCAGCACTTAAATACTAATATCATTTTAACAGTTAAAATATACTCTATGACCTTTGAGGTTGGGGAAAAGAGGATGACCAAGTCATCTTGAAATAATTCAGTTTTATGAAAAAAGTAAAAAGATAAAAAAAAAGACTTGTAGAAAAGAGAGATAAAACATATGCATAATAAAAATAAATAAATAAATAAACAGCTGGAGTGCCTGGGTGACTTAGTCGGTTCAAGTGTCTGCCTTCAGCTCAGGTGATGATCCCAGGGTCCTGGTATTGAGCCCTGCATCAGTCTCCCTGCTCAGTGGAGAGTCTGCTTCTCCCTCCCATTGAGAAAAAAAATTTGACTTATTTATTTGAGAGAGATAATCTTTAAATTTTACTTATTTATTTGAGAGGGAGTGAGAAAAGAAAAACATGCACACAGCAGAGGGAATAACAGAGGGAGAGGGAGAAGCACGCCACTGAGCAGGGAACCCCCTGCGGGGCTCTATCCCAGGACCCGGGTATTATGACCTGAGCTATAGGTAGACACTTAACTCAGGTACCCCAATAAATACAATCTTTTAAAAAAAATAAATAATAATAAAAATAAATAATATTTCAGGTAGTATGATTTTTTTACTGTAGGACTTGGTATAAAAACAGGATGACATACTTGTCTAATTATAGCAAAAGACTTTGATAAGTTTAGATGCAGTAGTACATAAAAAATTTAACTTCTTTCATTAACTGATAATTTAATTAGATTAAATTAAGAGACATAAAAATTTAGAGAATCTAATAGTCCTGATCTATTAATAAATGTAGCCATCCTGACCCCAAAACAAGAGTCTTCAGTAAGTATATAAGCATAAGTTGAACATTTACACAAACAGGCCATTATTTAGGCCAGAAGTATATGCCAATAAATTCCTAGAGTTAAATATCAGGCTATATTTTCCAAGAATAAGGCAATAAAATTAGAAAACAATGACCAAAATATTAAATTCATATAATTGGAAGTTAACTTCATACCTAAAAAGAAATAATACAGCTAATTCAGAAATTTTTAGAATTACAGTACTTTGGTAATATCAACTCTCAAAATGAGTGACGGACAGGTGGGGCTAGCAAGAGACTCGTGGGAGGATTAAATCATGGGCCCCTGTATCTCAGGTGCAGTAGAAGCAGTGGATTTGGAATTTCAGTTTTTCCACAACGTTCCACCACAAGCTTGTTAGAACTGTGCAAAAGCAGGAAGGGAAGCCCCAGTAAAGTGGACTGGGGATGCCAGAAGGGGAGGCTGGAAGGGGGCGCCTGGTGCTCAGTGCCCATTACAGACATTTACACCTGCATCCAAGATAGCAAGATACCCGGGAGGCCCCTGAACCAAGAAAGTGACAGCCCTGCAACAATGATGACAGACAGGGAGGGGTACACACGGAGATGGGGAGGCACTGTGCTCAGGGAAGTACCCACACTGGGAAAATACCTACTCTCCCCAAAACCGGCTACAGAGTCCTCACTCTGGCTCCAGAATTTCCGGACTCAGCACAAGCCTGGAGTGGGTGTGGACACAGGAAGGACCCCGCAGGGCTGAGTTGGGGAGAGCACAAGCACCGAAGCAGGCGGACGCTCCCTGACTGCAGACCATCTGAGGAGCCCCAGGAACCGAATCCGTGAGCACACAAACACAGAGGAGGACCGAGGAGCACCCGAGCCCAGAAAGGGGGGACCCCACAGCCCCGCGCACAGCACAGCAGGAGGCCACGTCTCCTCACACAAAACGACGGAAGCCCCAGTGTCTACACAGGGCGCCCTTTCTCTGTGGGTCCTGAGACCACGAACCCCTTGACAGTCCACTCAGGGACTTCTCCTCACCTCCTCCAGCGTCTGGTCCTTAGGAGGTTGGACTGCTGGCAGTGTGGTCGCGTCCTCCACAACGGGTCCGGTCAGTGTGGATGCAGAGCCACACCCTCCTCAGCTTGTCCTGTCAGGGTGGGAGGCGCCCCACATTCTCCAGAAGTCTCCACAGTGCATTCTGAAAAGGCAGGGCTCAGGTCCCAGCTGTGGCTGTGAAGCCTGGGCTCAGGGCGGGAGCTGGGGTCTGGCGCCCTCTGCAGGCGGTGGAAGGCAGTGCAGGACTGTGGAAGCTCACCCTTCAGTGGAAGGTCCTGCTCCCTCCTGGGGTCCAGTTTATGCCATTTCATTCCGGAAATTCGAGCTGCATGGAGCCCAATACCCCCCAACTTCCCCCCAAATAGCTAAGGAACAATGAATTGGAAACAATGTGGAATTACAACAGTCCTTGACCCAAACATGTCACTGAACATGGCCCTGATGCAGACCCACACTCTGACCTCAACTTGGTCTCAAGACTGGACCCTACCCTAATCCAAGACCCTAACCCTAGCCCCCAACCCAAACAATGTTCACAAGAATCAAGAGGTAGAAACGGCAAATATCCATCAATGGCAAGTGCATAAGCAAAGTGTGGTGAAGGGTTTGAATTTGGGTTCAGGTTCAGGTTTTAGTCAGAGTTCTAATCAGGCTTTGGGTTTAGTGTTACGGTGAGGATTTAGTGTGAAGGACAAGGGAACAGAGTTATAGTTTAGGGATTTAATTTATGATTTAGGCTTTAAGACTCAGGGCTTATGGGATAAAGTTCAAGGTCAAATTTGGGGTTTGACTTCATGCTGAGATTTGGGTTCAGGTTTCATGACTTGGAAGTCTGGTTTAGGGTTTGGGTTCGTGGTTCAGGGCTTGGATCCAGGGCTCAGGTACAGGCTTTGGGTTCCATTCCAGGTTTGGGATTCAGGGTTCTAGTTTGGGCTTTAAGGTCAGCTTAGGTTTCAGCGTTGGTAGGGGTTAAGGTTAGGTTTAGGGATGACACATTTTCTTCACTTGTCATCATGGACAAAAAAATTCTATCTGAAGTTTCTAAGTCAGAAATGTATTTCCTCTGGGGGGTGCCAGGGTGGCTCCGTGTGTTAAGCCTCTGCCTTGGGATCAGGTCATGATCTCAGGGTCCTGGGATCGAGCCCTTCATCAGGCTCTCTGCTTGGCGGGGAGCCTGCTTCCACATCTTTCTCTCTGCCTGCCTCTCTGCCTACTTGTGATCTCTGTCTGTCAAATAAATAGAATTAGTAAAAGCTATTATATGATCTTTTACAAACCATTTCCTATCTTTGCATTCTCATGTGCCAAGACAGACAGGGATTATTTAAAACCCTGAAGAGAGTGCTCTTGCTTTTAAATTGCCTGTAACCTTCGTGTAATAGATTTATGATTGATGATAGATTTAGTTAAAATATAACTATTTAAAATATTTACTCTCAGTAAACGATTTCAACCTATGCTCATTTAAGTAACTTGGTGCATAATCTCTTTTCTATTAAACCATAGTGCAAGGACCAATGCAGCGTTCCCGAGAGAACCCCAAGCTATTTTTCTAGAATGGCCATATGCATATATATCAGGCGTCCTGTTTTCACTCCCTTTGTGGAGCACCTACCCTGGAGGTCATGTAATAACCAATGACCAAAAAAACAAACAAAAAACCCAAACATCCAGGTCGAAGTGCCATCCCTGCCTGGAGTGGAGGAGACTGCTCAGACAGATCCCAGACAGGCATCTCAGCCCAGGCCTGTGCTGGGGAAGCTGGTTCCTGGCTTTGGGCGCAATCTGGAAGCCAGCAAACTGACCCAAGAGTGCAGCTGGCGTTTAGGACTGATGATCTTTTCGGAGCCAGGCTGCCCGTGGACACCCGCTCAGGGAGCCATGCTAGGAGTCTGCCCAGCGCAGGCGCTGGCAATGGGGCAGCATGCTAGGGCATAGCCCTGCACCCCACCCAGGGCTCAGGCCTCAGGAGTGAGGGGGCGGGGCCGGCGCAGAGATGGGTCTTTGCTAATTTCCAAAGCTGGAAGTGAGCTCTCAGAGGACTCAGGAGGGAGGGGGGCGGGGCGGGGGCGGCCAGGAGAAGGGGCTTTGCTAATTGCCCAGGCGGGAAGGAGGGGCGCACAGCGCCAGGGTGCTGTGCTACAGCCCAGTCGGGACTGCAGGACCCACCATACTCGCTGCCCCTGCGCTCCCATGCTCCAGCTTAGCCCCAGAGGCCGCGGTGTCCCGTTCTCCTTCACGCCGCCTGCTGCCCCTCCCTGCCCCATGGCTTCTCTGGAGGACCCTCTGCTCACAGGTAAAGTGACACCGCGACGCGCCCTCACCTGAAGCAGTAGCAGTGCTACTGGGCTTTTCAAGGAAGTCAGGCTGTCCCTTGGGACCTACTGGAGCCCACTGGAGCCCACAGGAACCCACAGGAGGGTGGGAGAAGTAAGATGCCACCGGGTCCTGTCCTGAGCTGCTCCCAGCCACCAGCCTCACCACATGGTGCAAGAGGGACCCCAGAACAAAGGAAGGATACAGGCCAGCATGTCTGCTGGGGGCCCTGGGCACTTAGCTCATCGCAGTGAACGACACCGCCTCCTTAACCCACGCTTTTAAAGCCTCCTTCTTCGTTTCTGGCTTTCATGTCTGTAGGAACATGAGCCAGATCTAACTCATCTCCGACAGAGAATTCTGACTCACCCCGTGTCAGATTTTTATGAGTGGCTGTGATAGAGTAAGATAGCAATGCTCCAACCAACGGACAGTTTCCTCCCACTTGACCTCAACAGTCTTATACATTTTCTTAGCGAAAACATCTTGTCTCCTTCCATTAAGCTCATAACGTGGTCTAATAGTATACATGCGCCTTCCTTAGATGCAAAGCGATACAGAGGTCCTTTTTTTTTTTTTTTAATTTTACAAGGTAAAGTCAGTGAACACATCCAACTTGACGAATACGTCTCTAAAATGTCAATCCAGGCAAAGCTTTTTCTGCCTACAGTTTGGAGATTACGTGGTGACATTTTTAAAATGCGTTCAGTCCCTCAGTGAGGCTCTTAGAAGCTAGCCAGGGCTTACTACGTGCCAGGCACTGTGTCAGGTGTTGGAGCTAAAGAGAAGGAGAGCATGGAGGCTGGCTGGGGAGGGACATCCATGACACAACCACAGCTAGAAACGGAGGCCAGTGCTAGAAGAGAGAGCAGGCTGCATGGAGAGTGTGTACCATGGGGCTTGTGAGCTCACGAATAAGTGGGAGTAACAGGAGTGGGGAGATGGGGGAGAGAAGAGGGTCTTCCCATCAATGGGAATCACCTGTGCTTGGAGGCAGGTGGCATGAGAGGTCTCCACAGGAAAAAGGAGGCAGTGTGGTTGAAGGGCAGAGAGATGGGGCAGAACAAGCATCTGTCAGTTGGAGGGGTATGAAGAGACTGATGGGAGGATTATGGGTGCCTTTGGAGGACTGAGAATTTGTTAGAAGATCAGTGCAGATTTCTATGGAGACAAATGCCAGGAACTGATAGGTCTTTGAAAGGTCACTCTGGCTGCCTTTTGGCAAAGGGGTTGGTAAAAGGCACTTGCAGGTGTGAACACACCAGGTGGGAGGTGAGTGCAGGAAATCAGGTGAGGGAGCATGGGAACTTGATCCGGGGGTATATAAGGGAGAATAGCCTTTAAGGAGTTCCACAAATTGGCACCAGCTGTGGCTTCATTACAGAGCTGGAAGGGGGAGGTGGGTGTGTCCTGGGGGTTACAGAAATTACATGAGAAAGGGAAGTCTTTTTAGATCTCTTTTTCAACTAGAGGAACTCTCACCTTATTGATAGAATTCCAGAGTGGGAACCAATGATATGAGGACATCTTTGAAAAGTCTGAATATGTTCTTCAACATCTTTGCAAGTGACGAGGAGACCTTGACCTTAGGAGGCCTTGGCCCTCTTTGTAGCCAAAAAGATTTCACCTACAGATTTGGGTTCTCCCTTTTAAAGTCAAGGAGTCAGTCCTTCCAAAGGACACCTCCTATCATTTTACCCTCTCATCATACCTCACGTGCTGGCATCTCCAAGACCCTCTGTTCCAGGTTGAGAGTATCCACTTTGGCCGGGCTGGTCTTGCCAAGAACACCACCACAGGAAATCTAGAGCCTGTAGTGCTATTAATAACATCATCTAAGACTGTGTTTGCTGCCCTCATGGCTTCTTCCCACCATGACTCACTGAAGCTTTTAACACATTGTATCCATTAAGCTATAGTTCCCAAAGCTCATCTTCTCTAGTGCCATTAATTTTTAGGGGACCAGGCAAACCTTAAACTTGTCCCCCCTAATTGGATCCCTGTTCCCCCACAATCTATTTGAAAGCCTTTCACCATGATTCTTGAATGAGATCTGAGACCACTGCTGGTACCTAACACTTCTTGGCACCTTGTCTGCTAGGTTCTTGGAAGAGGAGATGGCTATGGAGGTGAGTGGGGATGGGAGTGGGAGGATTTCTCCCTTCACTTCGCTTTTTGTGTTTTCAAATAATGGGTTTTGAGGGGGCGGGAAAGTTTAACCAGACCATTTATTTTCCATCTCCCATCGATAAAATGTTTACCACTCCCCACTGGAAGAATTTAGATCTTTCCTTTGAATCTCCAGGAAAATCTCCCAAACCCAGACCACCACCATGTGGATTCAGCCATCTTCTGATTCACCTCCAGATTGTCTCCTCCTAACTGCTCAAGCCACAGGTTAAGGGCGAAATGTTCAATGCCCAAGCAATTAAGTGGGGAACACGTTCATCTAAGCAATTGCATGCAGCTCTCTATCTGCATACAGGGGGTCTCTCCCAAGCCTTTCCAACCTCAGCAAAAGAAGACAAAGCCGCAGCAGTCTGGGGTATATATCATTCATTCATTCCTGTGTTCAACACTCATGGCGGATCCCCACCAAGACAGTGGGAGAGCAAGGACTGGAGAAATCCTGGAAGCTGAAGTCTGAGGAGGATTTCAAATTCAAGTCAGAGATGAAAGAAACATCTGGACTTGGTCCTCAGGTACATGCAGTATTCTGAACTGAAGCTAGAACCAGAGACCATTCTAATGAAAGGCCTCTACAGGTGGGCTCTCACAGGTGGGCTCCAACTCAGTTTCGTGTATATTCATTCATGAAATAGCTCTTTGGGTCAACATGCAGAAGAAAACCATTTCAGAAAACTGACAATGAGGAGAGGAAAGGGAAGCCAGAAGGCTTGTGAATGGGGAGAGAGGAGGA
Organism: Mustela nivalis; assembly: GCF_964662115.1. Lineage (NCBI taxonomy): Eukaryota > Metazoa > Chordata > Mammalia > Carnivora > Mustelidae > Mustela > Mustela nivalis. The sequence continues at coordinate 77,124,328 of NC_139040.1, forward strand.
GCCAGGGCAGAAAACCAAGAATCCCTCCCTGCCCTCCTTGCTGCCAGGGAGGTCTGAGGGACTAGTTTCCACCTGGGATCCCAAGTCCAGAACAAAAGCAGCGGGGCCACCGCGGGGGAGGGAAGGGGGTCCTCAGCACAGGCGCATGGGGCTGCGGAAAGATGGGGGCTAGCGTGCCTGCTGGCGGGGGGACACCTCGCAAGGCTCTGTCCCCAGCCCGACCCCATGAGGACCCGGGTTTGGCGCAGCGCCCGGGGTGGTCCCTGTGCCCTGGGGTTCACGGGAGGCTGGGCCTCCACAACCCCCCTCTCCGCCCCCAGGTCGGGTCCGTGCTTTCTGCTCCAGGTGAGGGCGCGGCGCGGTGTCACTTTACCTGTGTGCAGAGGGTGGTCCAGAGAAGCCTTGGGGCGGGGAGGGGCAGCAGGAGCGGGACAGCGAGGCCTCACACGGGAGCGCATGGGCGGCGAGTCCGGTGGGTCCTGCAGTCTCGACTGGGCCGCAGCACAGCACCGCGGCGCTGCCCGCCTGTCCTCCGCCAGCCCCTCCACCTCCTCCCAGACTCTCAGCCACATCCTCTGTGAGCTCACTTCCAGCTTAGGCAATTAGCAAAGCGCCTTCTCCCCGCTGCCCTCGACCCGCCCCCGCCCCCCTCCCTCCTGAGTCCTCCGCAAGCTCACTTTTTGCTTTGGCAATTAGCAAAGCCCCTTCTCTGCACCGCCCACGCCCCCCTCCCTCCTGAGGCCCCGCCCTGGCTGGGGCGAGGGGGAAGCCCCGGGAGCTGCAAGCGTTGCCAGCGCTGGCGCTGGGCAGCCTCCTAGCCTGGCTCCTTGAGCGGGTGTCCACCCGCGGCCTGGCTGCAAAAAGAGCATCAGTTCTGTTAACCCTGGCTGCACTCTCCCGTCAGTATGCTGGCTTCCAGATTGCGCCCAAAGCCAGGAACCAGCTTCCCCAGCACAGGCCTGGGCTGAGATGCCTGCCCAGGATCTGTTTGAGCAGTCTGCTCATCTCCAGGCAGGGATGGCACTTCCACATGGATGTTTGGGCTTTTTTATTGTTTTTGGCCATTGGTTATTATTACATGACCTCCAGGGTAGGTGCTCCACAAAGGGAGTGAAAACAGGATGCATGATATACCCCTCACCTCCCATGCTGTCTTTCTCTTAAATAATAAGCACTGCCGAACTATCTGAGATTCTGTACCTTCTCTCCAGCCATGAACCTATCACTGTCTTTAACTCTTGAAAACTTCATTAGACAAATTAATGTGGTGAAGGAAGCAATATAAGAAAGCCTATTAATCTGATGAGCATGGAACTGAACAAACCCTATAGATACTTTCCCTTTTATTTCTAGCCTATCAATACCTACAGTGAGTCACATACACTCAAGATTATTGTTTTTATTGTATACTTTATATATTCAATGATTTTGGACTCGTTATCATTTTGTTGAAGTGTTAAACTATGGTAATAAACAAACTTTTAATTAACTTTTCCTCCTATGATACAAATATAACTTGCACTTGAGCTTTAGCTAATTTTATGTTCTAAAATTGCCAAAACAAAATGATCAAGGTTTCTAGATTATTTACTGTATTTTCTACTATGTAATATTGTTCTATCTCTTCTGTATAAAGAAAATGAATGCTTGGGGCTCTTGGGTGGCTCAGTGCATTAAAGCCTCTGCCTTCTGCTCAGGTCATGATCCCAGAGTCCTGGGATAGAGCCCCACAACAGGCTCTCTGCTCAGCAGGTACTCTGCTTCCCTTCCTTACTCTCTGCCTGCCTCTCTGTCTACTCGTGATCTCTGTCTGTCAAATAAATAAATAAAATCTTTAAAAAAAGAAAATGAATGCTTGATAACTAAATGAATGCTTTACTGAACAAATTAAATATGGCAATAGCATTTTATTTTATCATGCTTCACATATTAAACAATAATATTATATCACTAGTCTCCAAATAATCTACTCGCATAGTCATTTGGAAGCTTTTAGCAAAAGAATTCTTCCTCCTGATTGTAGTATAAAAGCCACAGAAATATACAGAAGACTCCTAGGATAGAAAGTTAAATCCAGTTATCCGTGATGCCTTGAGTAGGACCTGACCTATGTATGTCCTGGGATGCACTAGTAACTGTTACATGTGATAGGATTATATTTAATATATACAGTTTCATTTACTTCACAAAGGACATATAAATTTGAGAATAAAATATTTGATGAATCTATAAAGTCTATATTTATTTGTAACTAATGTGGTAGAATTAAGATGTTAATTTGAAAAAAAATTCATTGAACACATACACATATTCAATTGTTTTTATATATATAAACAGCATTATTTATTTATGTAAATAAATGCATTGTCAGTAAAATCCATTTACTTATCAATCATAAGGGTAATTTTAAGTACTAAGAATAAGAAATATGTGAAAAGATAAGTGTTCAAGAGTGCAGTTTGTGGTAATTAATACAATATGATAGGCTCATAAAAAAGATATATTACTTGAACTTAAAAGCTTCTATAATTAAGCGATGACCACTTGAAATTTGTAATTAGTCATGCTGCAGTTTTTCCTTGCACTTATTGCCCTTCCCCAGAAGTTCATTAAGAATTTCTGTGAATGTCCTTATGTTTAATCTCATTCATAGATTCCACTGCTGCTCACAAAACAAAGCCAAAAAGAGAGGTAACTCTATGTGGCACTCCATCCACAAGCAATACATTCATAAATAATTAAAAAGCTCTCTACTTCATTTGTTACCCATTCAGCTAATAATTTAAATGAGTAACTGAGGCCATTTTATCAGCACTTTTAATAGAATGCGACTCAGAAACTTCACAGTGTTATTTAAGAAGAAATGCTCACGTGTTAAGGTTTTTATTTTTTTTAAATCAACAAAATAATTTTCAAATATTAAAAGCAAATGTCTCCTTTTCCTCCAAGTTTCCTTGCTATGTCAAAGTTAAAAATAAATACATTAAAATCGTATTTTGAGTAGTAGATAAAAACAAAAGTTTTGAAACTGTGGGTTGAGTGTCTGGGTTAACTTGTATAAATATGTGAACTCAATGTATTTAGACTTTATTAGATTTTTTTTTAGACTATTTAAAAATACATGCTCAGATAATGACAACATTATTTTATTCATTTTAATAAATTAATTAATTTATTTAATTATGTTTAGATATTTATTTATTAAATTAATAATTTAATATTTAATAATCTAAATTTGAAATATTTTAAATTCTAAAAATATTTATTTAATTAAATTGATATATTTAATATAAATATTTAATAAATTATTGAATCATTATTATAATTATGCAATACATTATGTATTGTGTAATAATTGCATTTTAATAAATAAATAAATGTATTATTTACATTATTTTATATTATTTTATTTTATTTAGTTGACAAAGAGAGGGAGAACGCAAGCAAAGGGAGCTGCAGGCAGAAGGAGAGGGAGAAGTAGGCTCCCAGCTGAGTAGAAAGTTCAACCTGGGGTTCCATCCCACGACCTTGGGATCACCACCTGAGTCGAAGGCAGATGCTTAAGTGACTGAGCCATCCAGATGCCCAAGGTTTTGTATTCTTCGCTTCTAAATATTGATGCTCCTTCATCTCTGGAGTTAGTAAATTGATGTTGAGAATTCATATCAAAGAATTGATAGTAGCTGTTAAACAGAAACATGTAATTTAGGGGAAAAAAAGAGCAGAAGGAAGAGAAAGGCCAAAAGTCAAAAGCACATTAATATAAAATTTAATTAGATAAAAAAGCTGATATTCCTGAAGGGGGCTAATAAAAGAGCTGCAAAGAGCTGATAGGATTAGGAAAATTGTCCACTCCTGGTCATTTCATAATTTTAAACTATTCCTTATTAATAAATATACTTAGTTCCAGAAACACAATCACATAAGAACATTTCCACCAAGTTTCCTCTAACAGCACTTACAAATTAGACGTTCAAACAATGCAGTTCATTACATGTTGCATCTGTATCTTAAAGTTTAAACACTTTCTGTGACACATTTTCTAACAATTAAAATTAAAAAATATATATATATAGATAGATATACATATATATCTATGTATATATATATATACCTTATCCCTAAATGGAAAAAATATATATAGAGAGAGAGAAACCTCATCCCTAAATGAAACCTTTCTTTGTTTATTAGCTTAAATAGGTAAATTAGCAACAACAACAACAACAAACAGCTAATATTATAGAGGTAGGAACAATTGACCTTTTCATTCATTGCTATTTTCTAAAAATTCCTATTTTATTTTTTTCTCAAGTCTGTCATAATAATTTTCTAAATCTCCTGCCTTTTTCAATTTTTTTCTTTTAGTGGAAATCTCTATTTCATATTTATTTTCTCTTTCTCCACTCTTTGCTCTAATAATTCAATGTATTATTAGATTTTCTGTTTTTCTCTTTATCCAGATATATCTTTTCTTTCTTTCTTTCTTTTTTAAATAATTTGATTTGCTGGCATTTTACATCAGTACATGCTTTCTTATGGATGTTAGAAATGTCTGTGGAACTACTAGAAGAATAAACCTTTTTACCTTTAAGAAGTTTACAGTCTAGAGTGCCTGGGTGGCTCAGTTGGTTAAGTGTCTTCCTTCAGCTTAGGTCATGATGCCAGGGTACTAGGATCCAGTCCTGCATCAGCTGCCTGCTCAGCAAGGAGTCTGGTTCTTCCTCTCCCTCTGCCCCTCCCTCTCTCTCTCTAATAAATAAATAAAATCTTTAAAAAAAAGACTTACTGAAATCTGAGACTGAATTACTAAATTCAGTCTTAATAGAAGACAGCTAAACAAAGCAATGATCACAACTGGAAAATTTAGCGAGATCATGGTTGAACATTTTTGGTTGACACAGGACCTCTTTCAGAAACAACTTTCCCTAAATATCAATTTCTTTTTAAGGCAAAAAATTTTGACAAATCCAGATCCTTCTGATCATTTTCATATCAATTTAAGGTGACATCCTCAGAGTATATAATCAAATATGTAATTATTCTATCTGTTGCCTTGTATATTGCCTGTATCTTTTTCAGACTCAAAGTTCCATTGAGGTAGAGTTTTTTTTTTTTTTAAGCAGAGATTTTTAAAGTGTTGGATATATACAAGATGCTTAATAAGTGTTTACAAAGCCTATGTATTACAGAAGCCTTAAACAGGCTTTAAAATAATGTAGGTGATATTAGTGGTCATATCAAACAATTTTTAGGTTTCAGTCATGTAAATAACTACATTTCTGAGAGACAGAGAAACATACAAATGGTCTGGGTCCAGTAGGATAATGCTAGCATGTGTTGTAAATTCTTTTATATGACCTTATTCTTGCAAGAATTGGTTGTGTGGCAGAAAAAAAGGTATCACTATCTTATACTTTATTATTTAAAGAGATTTATGGAAGTCTTAATTTCTTACACTACCCCTTTGTTTCAGTGGACCCAATTTCCGTGGTAATGGTGAGAGGAAAGTAGGCAATATAGGTAGCAGCAAAAATCTCCTACAAGGCACTATAAAATAAGGCTTGTTCTAGATCATGGGTCTGTCCAAAGGGGAATGTTAAGGGGTAGAATGGATGATGGATGCATTGTGGACTTATAACTTTAAGATTAATACTGTTATGCGCCAATAATGGGTCTATGATTAAAGGAGCGAGACTGATGTAAAGCAAAGGTCAAGCAAAGCTTTATTTCATGCCAAGCATCAAGAATCTAACCGAACGTTCGAACGTTTGGGGCCACACCTCTTATGAGAGAAGGCAACCCTTTGCTGTTTCACAGTCTAGCTTTTAAGGGCAAAGGCCATGCAGTCAGGCCTGGCCACGCACAGGTGACCAATAAGATTTTAACACACACAGGAAACTCCACAGTGAGGCTAGATGACCAATTGAGGTTCAATTTACCCTAGTATAGACATTTGACCCAGCCTATTACACCTTGATTAGGATTGGTGCAAAAAAGTTTCCCAAAGGGCGGAGGAGTGGGGCATACTCCTTAGTATCTAGGGAGACAATATGCAAACACCGCCCCCCTCCCGCTGATTGATGTCTCCACCTGGCCTGACCCACCCTTGTACATGGGCTTTGTTACCTGGAGCTGATTTCCAGGACTTGTTTTTAAGTGAATCCCCTGGGGGAAGGGGAACAAGGACAGTTTAAGGGTTAACCTCAATGAAAGCCTCTTGCTAAAATATAAAAATATAAAATAGGTCCTTACATTACAACAACTCAGTAGGGAAAGTCCCAGTGTGGTGATAAAAGAAGTGAGGTAACTTGCATTGCACATTTTTTTTAAAAACTTGTAAGTTGTATTTTTCCGTGCCATGACATCATACTTTATCTTCATCTCTTTCTACTAGTTTAAAACTAGTTAAACAAACTCAACAATTTTTTTTAAAAATATTTTATTTATTTATTTAAAAGCAAAAGCCAGAGAGAGAGAGAGAGAGCATGAGCAATATGGGGCTCGATCCCAGGACTCTAGCGATCCTGATCTGAGCCAAAGGCAGACACTTAACTGACTAAGCAGATGAGACTCCCACAAACTCAACAATTTTATAAAATTTTTATTTGTTGGGGTGCCTAGCTGGAACAGTCAGTAAAATATGTAAATCTTTATCTTGGGGTTGTACGTTTGAAATCCACCTTGGGTGTAGAGGTTTCATTTAAAAATAAAATCTTTAAAAAAATTTTTTTTTCATTTTTTTATTTAAGCCATTGTATGGCAGTGTTGATCACTATATTGTACACCTGAAACTAATATTAACCTTATTTTAACTAACTACAATTTAAATAAAAACTTTAAAAATAAAATAAAAATAATAATCATAAAAATAAAAAAGAGGAAAAATTATTTGGCAGGAAATTTTCTTAATTGCATTATTATTTATTATTATCATAGTCTGTGTGTGTCGGTGGGAAGTGGCTGGTATTACAGTGAGTTCCATATCTGTGTTACACTGAGGTCCATGTCTGTATTCAGTCTTTTTTTTTCTTTTAGTTTATTTTCAGGGATCCAAAATTCATTGTTTATGCACCACACCCAGTGCTTCATGTAAAAAATTCCCTCCTTAATACCCACCACTGGGCTCACCCAACCACCTGCCACCCTCCTCTTCAAAACCCTCAGTTTGTTTCTCAGAGTCCACAGTCTCTCATGGTTTGTCTCTCCCTCCGATTTCCCCCAGCACACTTCTCTCCATCTCCCAGTGTCCTCCACGTTATTCCTCATGTATTGAGTCTTATAAAAACTTTTATTTCTTTCCCTATTCTGCTTTGCCTATGCTTACCTTAGATGTTAAAATGTTATAAACCTCTCCTGCCTGGTCCATTTTCTCTCTCTTCTCTCATGATTTCTCATGCTCTCCCTGCCAACCCCACATGCCTTACAATATCTGGATATGACTAATTTCTTCCTGAGCTACTTTATTCTACTCTGCCATATGGTTGCCCTTCCCTCTTCTGTACCATAACTTCTATCCCCTGCATTTGTGCTTTAACAATACCTAATTCTTTTCACTACATCTGTATCTTTGAGTTCAATACTCAGTAGTGCAATCGCTGGGTCATAGGCTAGCTCTATTTTACTGGAAAGAAGGGCCATATGCACCCCAGTGTTCATAGCAGCAATGTCCACAATAGCCATTCTGTTGAAAGAGCCAAGATCCCCTACAACAGACAAACGGATAAAGAAGATGTGATCCAAGGATACAATGGAATATCACTCAGCCATCAGAAAGGATGAATACCCAACTTTTGCATCAACATGGATGGGACTGGAAGAGATTATGTTAAGTGAAATAAGTCAAGCAGAGAAAGTCAATCATCATATGGTTTCACTTATTTGTGGAACCTAAGGAATAGCATGGAGGACATTAGGATAAGGAAAGGAAAAATGAAGTGGGGGGATTGTTGGGGGAAATAAAACATGAAAAACTATGGATTCTAAGAAACAATCTGAGGGTTTTAAAGATGAGAAGGATGTGGGGATGGGTGAGCCTGGTGATGGGTATTAAGGAGGGCACATATTGCATGGGGCACTGGGTGTTTTACACAAACAATGAATCATGGAACACTACTTCAAAAACTAATGATGTATTGTATGGTAACTAACATAACATAATTAAAAAAAAAAAAAGGAGGGGGACAATACCTAACACTCAATATTTGCTAGTTTCTTGTTTACCTCCTTATAAGAGTAAGCTCATTTAGTGTTTTTTTTTGGTTTGTTTGTTTTTTTTTTTGTCTCAACTAAAAGAAGAAAAATAATACACATTATTTTGAAAACTTTTTGAACAGTGTACAAACGTTAGTCAAGTCCACAATGTCTCATCTCTTCTTCCTCCTAACATGGCTAAGTTGAAAAACCCTTTATCTGGGAAAAGATCATTCTCCTGCCACCTTGTGTAAGATTTTGGCTTTAGGTTAGATTATACTTTCTTTCCTTTTCTTTTTTTTTTTTTTTTAAGATTTTATTTATTTATTTGACAGACAGAGAACACAAGTAGACAGAGGCAGGCAGATAGAGAGGAAGGAAAGCAGTCCCCCTGCTGAGCAGAGAGCCCAATATGGGACTCGATCCCAGGATCCTGAGATCATGACCTGAGCCGAAGGCAGCGGCTTAACCCACTGAGCCACCCAGGCGCCCTCTTTCCTTTTCTGAAAATAAGTTGAAAATATTAATAGCCTCAGTTTCTTCTTCCAAAATATGACTGCTTCTTTACCAAGTGCAAAAGCAACCCATTTTGACCATAGTAAACAGCTTGGACCTACTTTTTTTGGCTCACTGTTTTAGTGAGACAAGTGGAGTGAAGATGACACACCATTTCCAAATGTATTAATAATTGGTAGACCATACTTCTAAATTGAAGTTTTGTTGCCATTAAACTACGACCAGACTCGCTATAATTACAGAGGTAAATTCTTTATATTTACTATATTTGAAATTACCATATAATACCAAAATAAAATTATGATTATGTGAAGAGTCTGTAATATTAAGAAGATGACTTTGAAATGATTGCTTATCTAAATGAAATTTCCCATTTTATAATCTTGTATAAGCTTCCGTTGTCATTTCCTATTTAAAATCTATTAGAAGGCACTCTTATTTTCCCTTAAGTGGGAAGTCAAATGTGGAACAAATTCATCCCAAAGGAACTGATTCTATGTTCCACTGAAGACCAGGTGGCTTCCATGTGGCATTTTGCCTCTTGCATATTGTTCATCTCCTACAACAAATGGGGGTATGCTCTTTAGTAAATTAATTCAACTCAATTAGAGACATTGTCTTCAAGGGATAACATCATAGAGACTAGAATCAGCATCATACTTTTGGGAAAATTGGGCCCAGGGTATTTGTTTTGTTTTGTTTTGTTTTAAGATTTTATTTATTTATTTGACAGACAGAGACCACAAGTAGGCAAATAGCGGGGGGGGGGGGAAGCAGGCTCCCTGCTGAACAGAGAGCCTGATGCAAACAAAGCTCGATCCCAGGGCTCTGAGATCATGGCCTGAGCCAAAGGCAGAGGCTTAACCCACTGAGCTACCCAGGTGCCCCTGGGCCCAGGTTTTGATGGCTTCTTTCCTCAATCTTATAAAACCTATTTGAACTCTACTGGATGCCAGAACTGCTTAAAAATATTTGGTCCCTTGTAATTTTAACCTTCCAGTATTCAATGCACCTGATCCATGTAATATCCTATAGTATTTTTGTCAAATGAAGACTCTCAAAGTGTGATTCTTGGGAGACACTTTTCAATTGGTTGCTTACATTTCTGCATTTATTATTTGTTCTAGGCCATCCTTTGAAGATGGTTGTATTGAATAGACTTGGAAGACAGAAATAGTATCTTTTTTTTTTTAACTTAACCTGTTGTGTTTGCAAATATTTTCTGCCTCTGTTTTGATTCTTCTTGTGGGAACTGAGGCTCAGAACTGATATATAACTCCCACCCCTACACACACACACACACACACACACACACAAACACACACACACACACACACACACACAAATACTGTTAATATTCTGGCTACCTCTATTGCTGTGAATAATAAACTATATTACTTCTGAACCATGAGTCTGCGTCTTCTATCAACACCCAAGAAACTACGGCAGACTCATACACCAGCTTTCAAATAAGGGAAAATAATCTCAGATGCTTTATATTTTTTGATAGTGTTACCTACTTCTGAACATATGACTGAACACATATAAAGCTGGAGCCATGACCATTTAGAGCTTCTTCTGTGGAAGAACTATGCATTCACTAGTAAACAAAAGTAGTTTCATCTTTTTTTTTTTTTTCCTCCTGGACACCATTTCCTCTCTCACACTGTTGCTCAAATTGGATGGAGTCTAAGGTCCTTTGAGGAAATTTTTTTTAATGATTCAAAATAAAATAGGAAGAGTCTAAAGTGCTAAAAATACTTCTAGATAAAAGGTATAAGATCATGCCAGAAAGGATAGTAATTTTATCTAACAACTGCCTGTTCACCCCTTTTTTGTTCAATAACTAATCTCCAAATTCCTGACTAAATCCCTTTTGTAAGCCAGAATGTGAGCTAAAAACTGGGATTTTAAAAAATTTTCATTTGAAATCCAGTTAGTTAACATATATGGTTGTATTAGTTTCATGTGTACAATATAACATATAGCACTCAGTGCTCATCATGACAAGTGCTCTAATTAACCCCCATCACTTATTTAATCCATCACTCCTTTCAGATACCGTCACGTAACCATCAGTTTGTTCTCTGTAATGAAATGTCTGTTTCTTGCTTTGTTTCTCTTTCAATGTCTTATTATTTCCCCTTTGCTTGTTTGTTTTGTTTCTTTTATTCCATATATGAGTAAAGGTATTTGTCTTTCTCTGACTGACTTATTTCACTTTTAGCATTATACTGTCTAGTTCCAACCATGTTATTGCAAATGGCAAGATTTCAGTCTTTTTTATGGCAGAATAATATTCCATTGTATATAGATACCACTTATTCTTTATTCATCAATTGATGGATACTTGGGCGCTTTCCATATCTTAGCTTTATAAATAATGCTGCTATAAACATAGGGGTGCTAGCATCCCTTTGAAAAAGTTTTCTTATATTCATTGGGTAAATACACACCAACAGGTTTGTTGGATCACAAAGGACTTCTATTTTTAAATTTTATGGAAATTCCATACTGTTTTCAAATATGGCTGTATCAGTTTGCATCACCACCAACAGTTCACAATTGTTACTTTTTCTTTTTTTTTAAAGATTTTATTCATTTGACAGAGAGAGAACACAAGTAGAGAGAGAGAGAGGAGGGAGCAGGCTCCATGCCTGGCAGAGAGCCCGATGTGGGACTTGATCCCAGGACCCTGAGATCATGACCTGAGCTGAAGGCAGAGGCTTAACCCACTGAGCCACCCAGGCAGCCCCCACAAGTGTTACTTTTTCACATCCTCTCCAACACCTTTTGTTTCTTGTAGTGTTGATTTTAGCCATTCTGACAGGTGTGAGGTGGTACCTCTTTCTAGTTTTGCTTTGCAATTTCCTGAAGATACATGATGATGGCCATCTTTTCATGTATCTACTGAACATTTGAATGTGTTCTTTGGGGAAACACTTGTTCATGTCTTCTATCCATGTTTTTATTGGATTATTTTTTTTGGATGTTGACTAAAAACTGGATATTAAGTAACACACAAGACAGGTTTCCTTGAGCTTAAATTTTATTTGCATGAGTATCATTAACAGGAAAAAATATGCATATGTGTATGTACAAGTGTGTTTATGTATACATCTATCTATCTATCCTCTATCCCCTGTCTTCTAATTGTGGTAAATCCTGTAAGGTGGGGAATGGGATAGTCTGAAGAAATATGCTTCTGGATATGCTGGGTAAGCAAATTTAATTGCACTCAGATGCATTGGATATAAGTGAATCACTCAAATGAGTTATTTAATATTATATAGAAACAAATTAAAAGTTTATGTAGTTGAAAATAATAGGTAGTTAAAATAATTTTTTTGTTTGTTGTTTTTGTGTCTTTTTTTGTTTATATATACTATGGTGTGAATGTTTATGTCTTCCAAAATCATATTATGAAATCTAACTCTGTATGTGCTAGTATTAAAACATAGAGGCCTTTGGGAGGTGATTAGGTCATAAGTGGTATTACAGTCCTTTTAAAGGAGACCCCAGTGAGTTCTCTTGCTTCATTCATCATGTACGTTTACAGTGAGAAGATAGCCATCTATGAGGAAGTGGGCTCTCCCTGGATCTGCCCATTCCTTAATCTTGAACTTCTCCGTTCTAGAACTGTGAGAAATAAATTCCTGTTCTTTATAAGCTATTAAGTCTATATCATGTCCGTTATAGCAGCCTGCATGCAGAAGGACACTATGACCTAAAATGAGAGCAATAAATATAAAGTTTCAGTAAAGTCAGTTGGTACAATGTTTTTTTTACTTAGAGAAGACATGCTGCTTCATGTTAAACCTTGATATTGTATATGTTTCTTGAAGGGCCACTTCTTACTCCTTTGTGTGTTTTCCACAAAGTCCAGGATGATGCCTTACATAAAGGTAATATTTTATAAATACTGTTGGAAATATATACTTCTCTAAAATCTTATTTTGCCTACAGATTACTTGGATCCACTTTGCCTTGTGTAGAATATTTGAAATATATTAAGAACAGAATGTCTCTCTAAATAACATTTAGAATCATCATTAGTTTATGACTCCTGACTCATTTGTTTATGCAGTGATACTTACTACAAGAACACTGAAGTTTGTAATATAATTTTGAATTAATCACCAAGCTAGTTTATTTTAACTTATGAAAAAATAATTTCTCATGTTGGTTTAATTCTGCTCTTATGTTATGGTCATGACATTTTCATTAAAATAAAGTAGAAAATAGAAGTAAATAATAAATGAAAAATAAAAACTAAAAAATAAAAAAATAAAAGCAAATCTCTTGTGAAATGTTAAACTTTTCTTACTTATTTTGTTTTGCTTTTCCTCTACCATGCTGGCAAAGCTGTATGTTGTAGATAGGTACAATTTTATAGGTGCTAGGTTTGTTACTTTTGCTAAAATTTTCAAAATATAAGGAGTTGAATAGTCATGGATTGTTTATTAAACTCCTTATCTACACATATAAAAATAAAACAATGATGGTGACCTGGGTATTTCTAAAATTGTATTCTGTTTTTCCATATTATGGTTTACAATGTAATTAATAAAAATTCTGCATATATTAACATCCATCCCCTTCTATCTCATCTGTATGTCCATACAGAGCATGTATGATTTCTATTCATTGCTATGTTGTGGTGAAGAGATTGTCTGAAGTAGCCTATATTTATGCAGGTAGATCTTAAGCTACGGTGCTCTTGTTTATTTGCTTGTTCATGATCAGTATGTCTGAAAGATGGTAACTATTGCATCAGGTGTGACGATTAAAAAATATTATTGGTGCCTGATACACTGTGATGAAATAGGTAAGTCGATTCATAATTTGTTAATTAAATTAGAAAAGAAATTCCTTTGGATTTGTTCTTTATTAAGAGTTTTTTTTTTAACGAATGCCTTGGGATGTTTTTTGTGTAATATATATCACATGCCTCAACCTTTAAATTTGAATGTAGAAAAGAGTTATCAGAATGAGCCTAGAAAATATTGTTATGGGGGCGCCTGGGTGGCTCAGTGGGTTAAGCCGCTGCCTTCGGCTCAGGTCATAATCTCAGAGTCCTGGGATTGAGTCCCACATTGGGCTCTCTGCTCAGCAGGGTGCCTGCTTCTTCCTCTCTCTCTGCCTGCCTCTCTGCCTACTTGTGATCTCTCTCTGTCAAATAAATAAATAAAATCTTAAAAAAAAAGAAAACATTGTTTTGAAATATTTTTGTTCTGTTATATTATGTTAACTTAGGAAATAATGGTAGTTATTTTTATTAGCATTTCCTACTTTCCACATGCTCTTACAGATGAGATATCATGTTTCTCCTACTCTTTTTATCGTGGTTGTTATATTCTTCATGATCAATAACAATCAATGAAAATTCACAACATTAATTTTCTTTGGGAAAGTGATATTTTAGCAGGAATCCATGACCAAAAATTTTAGCTGTTGTTCTTCCAGGAGATGAGACTATCAATGTTCCCGAAATTTCAAGAAATAGAACTTATTAATTGTGTTGGTTGATGTTTATTGTCTCTGAACTTAGAGGTGCATAATTCAATTTAAAATTTATTTTGGGGGCGCCTGGGTGGCTCAGTGGGTTAAAGCCTCTGCCTTTGGCTCAGGTCATGATCCCAGGGTCCTGGGATCGAGCCCCGCATCGGGCTCTCTGCCTAGCAGGGAGCCTGCTTCCTCTTCCCTCTCTCTCTGCCTGCCTCTCTGCCTACTTGTGATCTCTATCTGTCAAATAAAATAAATAAAATCTTAAAAAAAACGGAGTGGACCTTATGGGGGTGCTTATCTGAAATTGAGGGACATTATAAAAAAATAAAAAATAAAATTTATTTTGAATTGAAAACAAGATCTTACTGAAGTTTAGGCATCCCACTTTATATCAGGCCTCCAGTACATTCTAATTTATTTATAGAAAATATCATAAACATGAATGACACTTTTCCTATTGCATTTATATGAAACTGCAATGACTCAAAGATGTCAGATTTGAAAAGCACTACCTTTCTATATTTTCTGTTTCCTCGGAGGAATGGATACACCATTTTAGCTCAATTATCCAACAGTATTCAAAACCACCATGAATTTTAAAACATACTTATTACACCCTAAAAATCAAGTATGAAAATGTATAAACAACCAAATCTCTATCTGTAAATGAAATACTCCCACACAGACGGGTTTTAAAACTTTCTAACTTAAGGAATTTGATAGCACAGACTCAGGGTAGTAGTTTCAGTGCCTACAGTATACTTTCAGGGAGAGAGTAATGTAAGCTCTGAGTCACTTTCTGCCTAGAGATGACCAAATAGTGGTTCTGGCATTGTTTGTTTGTTTTTGAAAATATGTTCCTGGGCGTCATTCAGAAAATGCAGAGTTTGGCATCTATATAAATTAAGGATGATCTTTTTGAACTTTTGTCTTTCATTACATCAAATTAACATAATTGGACAGAAATTCCACTAAATTAAGCATTGTTAGGAAATGTGTAAATTGGAGCTACTCAAATTAGTTGCTCTTTGAACTATGTGCTGTTGGTTCAGGATTAGATAAGGATTTTGAAGGCAAACCTAAATCATTGCTTCCTTTTTTGAGAGATTCTCAGCATATTTTCTTAAAATTAGCTGAAATAAACAATGTGTTTAGTCGCAAAGTGATTTGCATTTTTGCACAAACTCCCTATCTCCTTGAGAATTATAACAGATACTTCATGAAACATCATTGATCTTTACTTTGTTACACTGCTGTAAAGTACATTCAGAGTTGCCAGTTAAAGGTGTTAGTGTTGAGATGAAATGTCATGCATTTTTCTTCACTTCCATGCAAATGAACATAGTAATTTATTAAGACACAATGAAGAAAAAAAAATTGACAATGAGTTCCAGATTTTAAAAATCACTTGCCATTCAATCCGAATTGTGAGTTTGATCGGTTACCGAACACTTTATAATGCACCCCCGGTAATTTTACAGAGATTACTCTTTTCTTACCAATTCTTGATTATTCTGTCCTGCAATGCAGAGAAAGCTAACTATTTTAAAATAAACTTCCGTTAATTTTGATTGTTATAAACTTAAAATTGATTAATTTCCATATACAGAGTTTAAAATGTTCACAATTTACATTAAATATATATTCTGTGTATACCTTGGAAAAATTATACTGAAAATTGAAATTAAAATGATGTTGTATATAGCTGCAAGAAGCCGCCTGTCCCATTTCATCTTACTATATAAGTTGTGTCAGGTAATTTATAAAATCCCTGCTGCATAACAAATCTATTTTTTGTTGGAATGGGTAGTAATGTTTCTTCTTATTTCGAAATAAGAGTTGGTCTATGAGTGCCTCTGCAACTGTATTTTCCCTAAGTGGCTTCATGGTCTTGAACTGAGAAAGCTCAGAGCATTAAACATCAAAGTAATATATTTTGACATAATTAGACATCAAGGAAATGCAATTAAAATGACACTGAGATATCACTACACACTTACCAGAATGGCTAAAATAAAATATAATGACAAGCCCAAAAGAAAAAAATATACCATTTGATGATACACAATGGCAAGTTGTACCATAACTTAACCATCTCAGACTAGTGTAGTGTTAAATTTGTTTTTCTAAGCCATGTTTTGGGTCACTTACCACTTTTCAAGGATATAAAGTGCTATCATTTTACTTAAAACTGTGAAATTTGGTCAGATTTAAATTTCAATTTATGTTAAAACATTCTGTAAACTGTGTTAGTCTTTGACATTTGTTCCCTCAGTTCAGTGAATAACACTATATCATATTCTGAAAAATACGCTTATTTTTATTTTGAAAAATATCTCTTTTTCCTCTTATGGTAATTATTAATATGAATTAATAGTAGAATTTGATATGGTCCAATATGACCATAAATACTTTATTGTATATTATCAAATTTAATAATGAATATAATGTACTTCTTTGGACAATTTTTAAAGACCAGTCTACTCTTAAAACAAAAAAAATGGATTCCCACCAACAGCCACTCTGGAAAACAGCATGGAGGTTCCTCTAAATGTTGAAAATAGAACTGCCCTATGACCCAGCAATTGCACTATTGGGTATTTACCCTAAAGATACAAATGTAGTGATCCAAAGGGGCACATGCACCCGAATGTTTATAGCAGTGATGTCCACAATAGCCAAACTATGGAAAGAACCTAGATGTCCATCCACAGATGAATGGATCAAGAAGATGTGGTATATATACACAATGGAATACTATGCAGCCATCAAAAGAAATGAAATCTTGCCATTTGCAACAACATGGATGGAACTAGAGCGTATCATGCTTAGCGAAATAAGTCAAGCAGAGAAAGACAACTATCATATGATCTCCCTGATATGAGGAAGTGGTTATGCAACATGGAGGCTTAAGTGGGTAGGAGAAGAATAAATGAAGCAAGATGGGATTGGGAGGGAGACAAACCATAAGTGACTCTTAATCTCACAAAACAAACTGAGGGTTGCTGGGGGGAGGGGGTTTGGGAGAAGGGGGTGGGATTATGGACATTGGGGAGGGTATGTGCTTTGGTGAGTGCTGTGAAGTGTGTAAACCTGGTGATTCACAGACCTGTACCCCTGGGGATAAAAATATATGTTTATAAAAAATAAAAAATTAAATTAAAAAAAAATAATAAAATAAAATAAAATAAAATAAAAATGGAGATGCACTTCTTTAGTTCACACAAATTTCATTTTATTATATATAACCTCAGATAAATTTCAACAAATCATAATTTATTAAAATCATGTCTACTTAAAAATCTCATAGAAGAGTTAAACCATAAAAAATAAAAATAAACACACACAACACACACACATCACCCATGTATTGGCAAATCACAATTGCTGTAACAATACATTAGGCATTCCACAGTTAAGGGCTATCAAAATTTCCATCAGTGACAAAAAGATTTGTATCCAAATGGACTGATTTTCCAGAATCCAAGAAAAAGTCTCCTAGGATTTATTTAAAGGTAAATATTTGAACAAATACTTCTTAAATTTAGGAAATTCAGAACATACGATTAAAGAATATTTGCAGTGCAGACTATATTCAATCCTTCCTTCAAAATGTGCCTTTGAGTACATAATTCTGTTTTCTCGATCTAAATTGAGCTGTCTTCCGAGGAAGTTTTCCAAAATGTGTGTCTCTGTGTGATAAATGTTCTAAGACCTAACATGCTTCATTGTATTTTACTGTGCTCTCAAATTTAATCAATAATTTGGATTGATGTATAATACCTAGTTTCAAATATCTTTTCCATCTATAAAAACTCCCAGCTGTCTCTTTATATGCTATTACTATTGAGCATTGTGCTGTCGGTATTATTCTTGTACATTTTAGGTGATCTGTTCTTCTCTTGGGCATTATTTATGCTCTTCTCTGTTTTTGATATTCTTAAAACTCACCATAATGTATACGAGTGCTTTTTAGTGTGTGTAGTTTTTGTTTTGTTTTGTTTCTGATATCTCATGTTTGGCATCATTTTAAGTCTGGTATCTTTTATCTTTCTTTAATTCTCCAAAATTTATCTCAGTACTTATTTAAATATTTTCTTTATTTTTTTTTCTCTTCTGCTATATTTGGGCAGAAGTCATTAATTTGTTTGTTTGTTTTTCCCAACTCATTTATTTATTTTACAGCTATATTCATCTTAGTCTCCATTTATTGTATTCTTTATTTCTACAATTTTCACTTAATTTATATTCACAGTATAGTATCTTTCTTTTCCTTGTATATGTATATCATTATTTTATCATATACTTTTAAGCTATTTTTAAAAATATTTTATTTATTTATTTGACAGTGAGAGATCACAAGTAGGCAGAGAGGCGGGCAGAGAGAGAGGAAGGGAAGCAGGCTACCTGCTGAGCAGAGAGCCTGATGCGGGACTTGATCTCAGGACCCTGAGATCATGACCTGAGCTGAAGGCAGTGGCTTAATCCACTGCGCCACCTAGGTGCCCCTAAGCTATTTTTTTAATTCCTGTTCCAATAACACTTGGATTGCCATATAAAGTTAACCACATCATATTTTTTGGTAAGTAATTGTACTTTTTATGTGCATAGTTATTTTGGTCCATGAGTTCAGCTCCTCTTAGGATCATCAAATCTCTGTAAAGTCTGGGTATGCTAGGATTTTCTAAGCAACAATAAAATACATTGAAACCTGGTAGCTTAATTATAATAATGTTTTCTTTCTCAATCATTCACAATAGTATTCCATTCTGAGTAGCTTCCTTCTATTTTGCAGCTATAGTGTTTGGTAAAACTTGAATTGTGATATCACTGTGATAATGTGAATTAATCAGGGTTTTTCAGAGAATCGGGAAGAGAAAAAAAGGAAGATATTCTCCAGGGCCAACTCTAGAAGTGACTATTAAAACATCTGTCCAAATTCAATTGAACAAAACTCAGAAATGCCATCTCCAGTGAAATACAAAGAAGTTTATATATAGTTCTGGGCACACACATCTCATTTGACCCAATGTTGTACATCAATGAAAGACTGAAGGCCAATCACCACTCCATGGGAGAATTTAAAAATAAATTTACTATTGAGGCCAAGAATTCAGAATCACAAATACATCAGAATAATAACTGCCTTCACTTGATGTTATTCTATAAGATAAATCCTGCGATCAAGTTTCAATTTTAAATTCTTACAATTTTAAATTCTTAAATCCTTATGAAAAGGCATCATTTGGAGGGAGCAGTTTTCATAATTTATCATCCATCAGCCTTTTTTTAAAGATTTTATTTATTTATTGGACACACAGAGAGAGAAAGAGAGTGAGAGAGAGATCACAAGTAAGCAGAGAGGCAGGCAAGCAGGGAGGGAAGCAGGCTTCCTTTTGAGCAGAGCCCGATGTGGGGCTGGATCCCAGGACCCAGAGACCATGACTTGAGATGAAGGCAGAGGCTTAACCCACCACCCACGTGATGAGAGAGCCACTCAGGTGCCCCTCATCCATCAGTCTTAATTGATTGGAGGAAAATGTGTGGAGGAATAATGCCTTAGGGAGCTAATCTCTCTAAAGAATTTTCAAGTCTTTACCCCTTCAAGGTTTTTGTACAGTTCTGATAGCCTCTAAACATCCAGCGGATTTCTACAGTGACAGGCCTGTTAAAACCTGTCTTCAAACCAGGAATAGAGCTTGAAACATACCAGTCAAGGGCAACTTTGAGTCTTTTAAAGAGTTTATCATCATTTCTTTGTTTTTGGTTAATATCTGAAATAGTTCCATATTACACTTGCATAATTCTCCAGAGCTGACTTTGAAGGAGGCATTCAGTTCCAGCTAGTTCCATATTTTGGCAAGAACTATACTTCTATATTAAAAAAAAACATATTTTAGGGCGCCTGGGTGGCTCAGTGGGTTAAAATCTCTGCCTTCGGCTCAGGTCATGATTCCAGGTTCCTGAGATTGAGTCCCACAGTGGGCTCTCTTCTCAGCTGGGAGCATGCTTCCATTCCTCTCTCTCTGGCTGCCTCTCTGCTTTCCTATGATCTCTGTCAAGTAAATAAATAAAATTTTTAAAAAAACATATTTTATACCAGTTATTCATGTTTATTAACTAAGATATCACAATACAAAAAATACAAACAGTTGCTCTTTATTAATACCTTCAACCAAGATCAAAAAATATGTCATATTTTCTCCAAAAATTTTATATCATCTGATAGGTCAGATATATATAAAATTACATTTAAAGTTTTAAAAATATCAGCAAATATTTTCATTTAAATGCCAATTTGAAAAGAAATCTACTTTTCCAAACACGACTTTTTATCCTATTTATTTTGAATTTTGTCAACAACTGATAAAATGTTTAGCGAGACTATAAATGTTAGATCGAAAAGAATGATTAATAGATGTAGGTTCAAATTATTATGTCCCATTAAAAATGATTTAGTCTTTGATGAACATCTGTTTGGTAATATGTTGTATCCAGATATAGTAAATTAAAGACATATATAAAATTATGGGAAATGACACCTTCCGTTCGATTATGAGTAGAGCTTTTAAAATGCTATTTGTCACAACCTGTCATCTTGTCATTATGTAGCATTATGTAGCAATTAAAAAATGTATACTCTTCACTTCGAAGTCTTTTGGAAATCTAAAATATGACTTTCTATGGTTTGTGTCTCCATATTGCTTTATTGCCAGTTAAAACAAATCCACATGCTTTGATTCAAAGGTAATAAATTCCTCTTATTTGGAAAAAGGATGTTTATTTTTGTTCTCTCACCCTTAGCAGGTGGTTTCATTTTAGCACATTCAGAGTTATAATTTCATGCTTATTAAAAACATTTATTTTGATCTACATAGATGAATAAAACTTTTGTTTTATTACATTATTTACCAAAAAATCTGTAATTTTGAAAAATGTATTTCCTTTGAAGGGTTATTTTAGAGCATTCAAAGAGGATCTAAGAGTGTGGTATTATGCAGTTTTTAAGTAGGTATGAAATGGTTAATTATAGGATTGTTTCTTTAAGGCTTATGTATGTTGTCCATTATATGCTATAAAATATGATGAAAGTAAATTTAAGGTATGTTTTACATAGTTTATTTTATGGAAAAAAATATTGAAATGACTTATGAAATTCAGTATACTCTCAACATTAATTCATTTTGAAATTTACCAGTTGTCTACTGAACTATTATATGGCAGATATTACTTCAGACTACACTGGTAAAGGAAATACTTGGCTTTGTAGAACTTTTATTTTAATGGGTGAGGCAATTAAAAGCTATGAACCTTAATAAAAATGGCATAGTGCATTCAAAAAGGATGAGTACAATGGGGAAAAAGAAAAATTCGATCAGGGTAAGAAAAATCAAGGTTGCTAGGCAGGGGATGGGGGGTTAAAATTTTTATTAGGAAGATCAGGGTAGTTACAATGAAGCTGACAATTGAACCAAGGTATGGAAAGGTGATGAATTTGCGCAGAACTATCAGCAATAAGGTCACTCCAGACAAAGGAATTGGCTATCTTGAAGGCCATAAGGTTGGATCATGCCTGGCATATCTGAGGAATAGCAAGGAGGCCACTGTGAGTGACTGAAGAGTAGCAGGGAAAGAGGTCACAGAGGTTAAATGAGTGGCTAGATCATGTAAAAGCTTAGAAGTCATTGTAAAACTCTGGCTTTTATATTTGGAAACTTACTGTGTGATAGAATTTCTGCTAATAACTGAGAGTTCAAATGTCCATAAAATTTCAAGGATTCTTATTCTAGTAAGACAGAATAAAGAGAAAGAGTTCATATTTTCACATGGTGTAACAAATGCTCGGAGATACAAGTGTAGGAAGCTATGGGAGCACAGAAGAAGGCACTAAAATCACACCATATATTTGATGACTGTGACTTTATATAAATTTGTATTTTCTAGATTTTTTGTAGTCATGGAATCACACAGTATATACTATTCATTGCCTGGCTTTTCTTTTCTCAGCATCATTACTTTGAGAATCTCCAATTGTCTTTGCTCTATTGATGGACATTGATGAACATTTCCACTGTTTTCAATTTTTAAAAATAAAGCTGATATGAAATTCATAAACAAGTCCTTGTATGAACATAGGGTTTGTTTCTCTTGGTGAAATGCCTAGAACAAAATGGCTATTTGTGTAACTGCAACATATTTTTCATTTAAAAAAATTTTGAAACTATTTTCCAAAGTGGTTGTATCATGATATATGCCAACAAAAAGAAAGTGAGAGAGAAAGAGAAAGAAAAAGAGAAAGGGAAAGACAGAGAGGTGGCTGCAGTGAATTGATGAGTTGGAAGATAGATTTTAAAGTTTTGTCTTTTGCTTTCTACATTTCCTTTTCCTTAGGTTCAAGAGAACAATCAGTAATATCTCAGTTGCCTGCTGGTAACATCAGAAGAAAGAGTTAGAAGTTCCCAGAAAATTAAAGAAGAGATATAGTTTTCCTGACATAAGAAAAGTCATTTTTTGTCCCCAGCTATTTTCAATGATCTATACCCCACCTGTGTACTCTCCCAAGCACACTTCTTCCAAAACTTCCTGGGAGGTTCTTACAAAGAAATGCAAAAACCTCACTCCTTAAGGATTTTGAGGGAACAAGGCAATGGGAAAGCTAACAGTCACCACCAGACCAGGAAATAGCCTAAGCTATTGAGACAATAAATCAGTGGCAAACCCCTAGTGCTATTTCAAAAGCAATCAAGGCCTTGCATTCCTTGTCCCAGAAAATGAGCCCAAGACCCCATCTAGTTTATATCTGCTCTTGAAGCCTGCAGAGTCCCTTTGCCTTGTCCAACAGTTACCTCTGCTTTATTCTAACGTTGAAGTTTCTGCCCTCGGTGGAATACAAGTTTCATTCAGGTGAACATGCAATACATATTGCACAAATACATATGTGGATGTGCATGCATCCACAACCTTATGACCAACCATACACGCGATAATAAAACTCTCCCTTCTGAGTATTCATCTTAAATACTAAATAAAAATCTCTCTCCTGTTCAAACAGTCAAGGCTTTGGAACTTATTCCCTGAGATCTCCTTGTATGTTGTAAACAAAGATTCCTTTGTTTGACAACTCCACCTGTTTCTGTGATTCACCAAAGACTGACCTCAGTTAGTTCAGTTACTGTAATGTAATATCATGCATATCCAGTTAGTTGATCATTTTGTTCAAGTCTTACATATCTTACCAATGTGATGACCATTTGTCTATGTAATCTTAAAATAAGGGTGTTGAAATTATTTTCCATTTGTCGTCCAAGGTAGAAGTTATTATTTTTGTTCTTCGTTTTTCCCTATATATCCCCAAATCTGTTGTTACGTATTAAAAGTCAAGAATTATTATACTCCCTGATGAATTCATCCTTTTACTCTTCTGTAATTTTGACTTGATCTTTATGTCTGATAATGAAATTTGCTTTAAAATCACTTTTCATTATCTTGATATAACCACCAAAGTTATAGTGTGATTAGAGTTAATATAGCATATTTTTTCTTTTACTTTTTAAAGCACTTCTATATTGAATCCCGACAAAGAAACAAAACAGCTTTTTAACTCTGTAAGCATCTTTCTAAATTATCTTTTTTTTTTTTTAAATGAATCAGTAGCAATATTTGTTAAGGGACCTAAACTGAAAGTAGGTTTAGAAATTTATTTATTTATTTATTTATTTAGTAAAAAATTTTATTTTATTTATTGAAAGCAAGAAAGAGAGAGAGAGAGAGAGTGAGAAGCACACAAACAGGGGGAATCATGTGCAAAGGGAGAGGAAGAAGCATGCTCCTTGGGGTGCAAGTAGTCCCATGCAGGGCTGGATCCCTGTACACTGCAATCATGACCTCAGCCAAAGGCAAACATCTGCTTAAACAACTAAGTCATCCAGGCACCCCTAGAAAATTTAAAAAAAAAAAGACCTTTTAAAAACATTTTGTTTCTTTCTTGTTTTTTTTTTAAATATTTTATTTATTTGACAGACAGAGAGACAGGAAGAGGAACTATAAGCAGGGCAGAGGGAAAAGGAGAAGCAGGTTTCCCACTGAGCAGAGAGCCTGATGTGGGGCTCCATCCCAGGACCCTGGGATCATGACCTGAAAAGAAGGGACACTTCTTGGAGGAAGCCACCCAGACACCTCTTTTCTTTGTTTTTAATATATGGCAACAGATGCTTCCCAGCCACGAGGAGCATATTACCCATTGATTAAATCTTTGATAACAACCTATTTAAAAAGGTGTGTAAATATATACTTACTCAGATTTATACACTTTGTGTTTTCTTCATAGTTTGGGGCTGGACCCCATGGTCACAACACTGCTTCCAGTCTTTGCCTTCCCATCTTTTGATACCAGGTATTTGGTCAGCAAAGCAAATTAGTATCAAAATTAATAAGCCCTTGGCACCATATCTCTGGAGCAGGGCTTGCTCTTAGCCAAGGCCCAGAGCAGTTGACCTCCCCTCGCTAGTGCTATAGCCCCAAGGACTAGGTCCCTGCCACCAGAACTCAGTCTTACATGTTATGCTAAGCAGACAAAACCAAAACAGGAAAGCTCCGACAGCTTTCACTGGCATGCCTCATCTCCAACTCCCTCGACGTCCAGGCAGTACCAGATGACAGGGAGGGGTCTTGGTCCAACATATGGGAGGGAAGGAAGTAGCCACGAGCAAGTACCTGCCTCTCTGTTCCTTTCTTTCATGAGCAGGTTGTAAGGAGGAGGAAGAGGAAGGGGAAGAGAGGTGAACTTCAAGGGGTGAAGGCCTCAGGTAGGCAGCTGGCTCCTGCCAGTAGGAAAGGGACAAAGGAGAAGGCAGTGAGTCTTGCAGGGAGGGTGGGGGGTAAGGGTTACAGCTTATGATGAAATCTGGACAGGAGTAATAGGGATACTAGTCATTTGAGTCCACCATTGGCAAGCTGGGCTGGGTGTCACGGCAGATAGGCCTCCCTGGGCAACGGCACATGAGAGAAGGTGGAATTCTTCTCTGAGGAGCAGGTGGAGCTTTGGGTGTTGGGAAAGCATAGACAGTATTGTTCCAGGGCCAAGGACAGGTCCGGGTACTCCTGGTTGGAGGTCAAGGCCACAGTATGATCCATGTCTTCTACCAGCAGCTTGAAGGTACCACATGCCAGCCACCCCTCATTATTGTGTCTAACTCTCTGGTGCACTTATTGGCTTATCCATCAAATGACTCCTTCAGCAGCTTGAAAACCACCTCCACAGGCACTCCAGGATATGGGAGGCTTCCAGAGTGAAAATTTTGCACAGGATCACCCCAAAAGACCAGAAGTCACTCTGGTGGATGTAGATCTGGTCAAACATGGCCTTAGGGACCATCCACTTCACAGGCAGTCCACTGTTGGTTCTCATTTTATAGTAACTGATGTGGTGATATCTCTGGCAAGGCTGAAGTCTGAGATCTTCATCATGTTGTCCTTTGTCACCAGCACTTCCCTGGTGGCCAGGTCTTGGTGTATGCACTTCTTGGAGGCAAGGTACTCCATGCCTCAGGCTACCTGGTAGGCACCGGATACCAGGTCCTTGGAGGAGAGTTGCTCTGCTGCATTGTGGCTGATATTGTAACAGTACTCCAAGTCAGGAGGCCTCTGGGCCTGGAGGTACTACTGTATGTTGTCTTTGGAGGCATATTCCATGATAGTGTACGAAGGACCATCCTGTGTGCAGGACCCAGCAGGTTGATGGTGTCCTTGTGCTGTCCAATCATCTTCATCATCTCCATTTCTGAGATTAGGTTTGACAGGTCTTTCTCTGTTGCATCTGACTTCAACATCTTCACAGACACTTTAGTCAAATGGTTGGATTTGTCTTTGTCCAGCCCAATGGCCTCCTTCTACACCACCTGCCCAAAGTAGGCTTCTCTTAGGGGTATGCCTAAACTGCCTACAACCAGCCTGCCTCAAGGCAGTTATGAACTCTAGATTATCCTCAAAAACATTAAACCACAAGCTAAAAATTCTCTTCACTAGGTCTCTGTCGCAGGTCTAATTTTCTTATCTTTCATCATTTATCTTTTTCCTAATTCTTATTTTCAGTATAGTTTATTTGGCTTCCAGGTGTTTCCCCGGGTTTCTGTATGCTGTTTCATAGGGAAGAATTATCCTGTCATAAAATTATTTCTTGAGCATTCATTACATCTCTCAGTTAAAATGGGTTCTTTTATGGTATTGATTCATTTGAGTTTTCTCAAAATGGGAAGAATTTTCAAAATGGTGTTTTCCTCAAGGTTCAGAGTATGTCTTAGCCTCATCTTTACTCTTTTTGAAATTCACTTTTCAAATTCTTGTCCCTCTTTTTATCTTTTTAAATTAAAATGTTTTCTTTTTACTATTTTTTTATTTGAGCGTAGTTGATATTCAGTGTTACATTGGTTTCAGGTTTTCAATATCTCCATACATTATTCTATGATCACTACAAATATAGCCACCATCTGTCACCATATAACACTATTATAATATCATTGACTATATTCTCTACACTGTCCCATATCTCTTTTTAAAATCTCTGATTTTTATGTTTTCTGTTATTCCAATTTTCGACCATCATTTTACTTGGTTACTTTAATAAAATATGCCTGATTACACACTCTATGCTGAAAAACATAGCATTTGATTTATAGTAGTCTCCTTCTTCTTCTTCTTCTTCTTCTTCTTCTTCTTCTTCTTCTTCTTCTTCTTCTTCTTCTTCTTCTTCTTCTTCTTCTTAATTAACATATAATGTATTATTAGCCCCAGGGGGACAGGTCTGTGAATCGCCAGGTTTACACACTTCACAGCACTCACCACAGCACATACCCTCCCCAATGTTCATAACCCCACCACCCTCTCCCTAACCTCCCCACCCCCCCGGCAACTCTCAGTTTGTTTTGTGAGATTAAGAGTCTCTTATGGTTTGTCTCCCTCCCGATCCCATCTTGTTTCATTTACTCTTTTCCTGTTCCCCAAACCCCCCACATTGCACCTCCATTTCCTCATATCAGGGAGATCATATGATAGTGCCTTTCTCTGGTTGACTTATTTTGCTAAGCATAATACCCTCCAGTTCCATCCATGTCAACGCAAATGGCAAGATTTCATTTCTTTTGATGGCTGAATAGTATTCCATTGTATATATATATATATATATATATATATATATATATATATATATACAAATATCATTCATTTGTTGATGGACATCCTGGTTCTTTCCATAGTTTGGCTATTGTGGATATTACTGCTATAAACATTTGGTGCACGTGCCCTTTTGGATCATATACAGTCTTCTTTACCTCTATCAGAACCCCAGGAAGCTTTATTTATTTATTTACTCACATAAACAGATGATCCAACACAACGTTTTTTGATGTTCAAATGTATTATATTGTCTTACCGCTTAACACTATGCTTACTGCTCTCTTTCACTGTCTGACTAAATCCTCATCATCACTATGCCATTTAATGAGAAAGAACATTTGAACTCAGAGTTCTCTCCATATCAGGGAATGAAGACTCCACCCTTCTGTTTGTGCAGGTAAAATAAATGTTGATGTCTGTCCTGCACATACCCCATCCTGTTCACCAGAATATTCACCATCAAAATATATACACAATGAAAACCATACCTCACCACTTCTATTACCACCCAGCATGCTAAAAACACCATCATATGTTCCTGAATTATTGACTTGATTGATAACCCCACTTCCACACATACTGCACTCCTTTCTCCATGCAAATTTATTTTGGTACAGCAATTTAACCTAAAAATCAAGTCATATGATTTTATTCTGCTGTTGAAAGACTTTTGGTATCTTCCGCTTTCATATTAAATAAAAACTGAAGGCGTTTCAATGTACTAGAAGGTCATACATCAATAAGTTCTTCCTCTCTCCACCACTATGAACTCCTCATTGGCCTCCTTGCTTTTCCTCAAAAGTAACAGACAAGCTGTTCACACAAAGTCTATATACTTACTTGCTCTGCCTAGAGCAATCTTTTCCTTTAATATTTGTATAACACTCTCCTTCACTTCCTGGGTCTTTGTGCAAATAACATCTCATAAATGAGATATAACCACCCAAAACAAAATAAAATTAACTTTCATCCCAGCATTCTTCAATGGCTTTTACCTTTCTTGTATTTCTTTGTATCACTTATCACCATCAACCATCAATTATTATTCTATTACTGGTTTATTTTCTTATTTGAGACAGAGAGAGAGAGAATTGGGAGGGTGCGCAGAGGAAGAAGAATACACCCCACTGCCTAGAAAGCCTGCTGGGGAGTTACATCCCAGGACCCTGAGATCATGACCCAAGCCAAAGGCAGTCACTCAATGGACTGAGCCACCGAGGTGCCCCTCTATTATTGGTTTATTTCACTATTATATTTCAAAAGAATGTAAGCTCTTTGTGGTCAGGTATTTTATATGTTTTATTAACTGAAGTATTCTCAGAAAGGTAGCTGGCAGATTGTAAGGGCTCACTAAACTGTGTTTTGTTGTTATTATTGGGCTCCTTTATGGGCTTTACCTCTTACGCTAGAAGTCTATCCTTCAGATGTAAGCGATAAGAATAGAGCCCTGCTGCCTGTTCAAATGTGTAAAAAGCCTGTATTAAGTGGATATTTTAAAAGCTAAATGAATGGCTTAATAGTTGTATATAGGGGGAAAGGGAACATATTTTCCACAGTTTAGAAGTGGAGTTCTTTTATAGAGTTCTTGTACAAGCCTACACTATGGAACGATAATGGGCAGTTGTACATTACAATTATACAAACACTTTGGTAATTTATATCCTTTTTTTGTAATTCTTGACTGGATCATTTAATTCCTTAGGAGCATTATAGCATTTCAACTTTTCATGTTCAATAAACTTATTGGGGTTGCTACCTTTTTTATTCAAATGGAGAAATAGTCATGATTTAATCTAAATAAAGTGTTATTGATTGTGTTGTTTTCTAGGAATGAGTCGCACATGCTAGTTTAAAAGTTTTGTAAATTCCCAAGTCTGTCACTGATAAAAGCCTTTTGTAGATTAGTAACTTGATCAAAACGGAAAAGTTATGTAACACCAATTGTTATACTATCTTTGTTTCCATCTTGCATTGTAATAACACCCATCTTAACTCTATTTAAGACAAATCATTGCCAGATGCATTTCTGGAATTGATTGCATGATATGAAATCTAGTATAACTAAAAGTTTTTGGTTTTAGTAGCATATAAATCAATTTAGAAAAATATATGTATTTGAATATAAGATAAAGTTTTAAATTATTTGGCAATAGTAAACTAAACTTTTTTTTTGTAAATTTTTATTTTCTAAAATTCCATTGAGCTCTCTTGAAATAAGAAACAAGTTACAAAAAATTAAGGTTTATTTACCCCAATTCAAAATTATTAGGAATATAATCATAGAGGTTGAAGTATTTAAAATATTGAACCCAAAATGTTTTATTAGGTAAATTCATGAATGCTGAGCATTCACTGTTAAAATATACTAATACTATTGATAGACTGGTAGAAGCCTAAAATCAAATATTTATTAAATATTTATATCCATATGTTTTCATAGCTTGGTAATTCATTTCTCTAGCATTAAATAATATTCCATTGTTTGCATGTATTTTATATTTTTAGATTTAGCTTCACCATTGCTACAGAACCATTTGTTTAAAAGATTGTATTTTGCTCTCTTGTATTGCTTTTGCTTTTCTATTAAATATAAAATATAATTGATAATATATATTCTGTTGCTTTAATCTAGTCTTTCTGTGGTATTACAATATCATGCTTACAATTATCGTTATGGTAAACTTTTTTTAAGATTTTATTTATTTATTTGACAGAGAGAGAGATCACAAATGGGCAGAGAGACAGCCAGAGAGAGAGATGAGGAAAAGCAGGCTCCCTGCTGAGCAGAGAACCCAATGTGGGACTCGATCCCTGGCCCCTGGAATCATGACCTGAGCCGAAGGCAGAGGCTTAACCCACTGAGCCACCCAGGCGCCCCATCGTTATGGTAAACTTTGAAGTCAGTCCTCAGTCTTTGTTCTCCTTCAACACTATGTTGACTATTGTGAGTCTTTGCCTCTCCATATAAACTTTAAAATAAGTTTGTTAATATTAAAAAAAAGAACTTGCTGGAATGCATTAATTGTATAGATAAACTTGGAAACCAGTGACCTCTTGAGCTTAGCAGGAGATAGACCATGGACATCAGTTGTCACAGTGGTGCCTCTGGCAGAACCTATTGCAAATCCCTAGGCAAAATGAGACCTCAAGGATCTGAGAGAATGTCTAAGAAGTACTTGATACATCCCTTGGGTATGGTTTATTGAAGTGTCCACCTGTCTGAAAGCTGGGGAATCTAGATAAGGGAGGGAAAATTAGTTATGATAAAACATATCAACAAACATCAATAAATTTTGTAAAACTAATTGTCATGGCTCATATACAATATGACCAACAGAGGGACCATCAGAAGGAAAGCATCAGTTATGTTTATTGTGAAATTTTTTATTCAAAATAAAGCAATGTGAGGGGAAGACACAATGAGAAAATTACCTTTTTTTAAATGGTAAACATCTTACAAAATGGAATAGGTTTTATATTCTAAGTAGTATATTGAAAAGTAAAACATTGGGGCGCCTGGGTGGCGCAGTGGGTTGGGCTGCTGCCTTCAGCTCGGGTCATGATCTCAGGGTCCTTGGATTGAGCCCCGCATCGGGCTCTCTGCTCCGCAGAGAGCCTGCTTCCCCCTCTCTCTCTCTCTCTCACTGCCTGCCTCTCTGCCTACTTGTGATCTCTGTCTCTCAAATAAATAAATAAAATCTTTAAAAAAAAGAAAAGAAAAGTAAAACATTAAAAAATAAAATTTCAATGAAAAAAATTATTTAATTTTAAAAAAAGGTTAAAAATAGCAGAACCATTTTTCTTATAACTGGAAAATACACTGTATATACATCTATCAAAATAACTTGTCATGGGGGAGCCTGGGTGGCTCAGTAGGTTAAAGCATCTGCCTTCGGCTCAGGTCATGATTCCAGGATCCTTGGATCGAGGCCCACATCGGGCTCTCAGCTCAGCAGGGAGCCTGCTTCCTCCTCTCTCTCTCTGTCTGACTCTGCCTAATTGTGATCTCTGTCAAATAAATAAATAAAAACTTTTATAATAAATATTTGAAAAATAACTTCTCATGTCTGGAATCAGGAGCATATGGAAAAAAATAATATCTGAGGACAATACTTTTGCCATGTTTTGTGCCTTGCTAATATTTTTAAACAGTCAGGCAAATTTTAGCCTTATTGAAATACCTGCTAAGATACCTGCAGTGGCTTTTGGAGCCCTATGACTATAAAAATTAATTGCAAATATTCAAAATGTTTACTATGGTGTCACTATTTAGGGACTCCACCAAGTATGTTTCAGAAGTAAGCAAAACTGTTACTCTTCCATAAGGCAAAAGGGCATATTTTCAGGAGTTCCATCTGCTGTACCAGGAGGTGAATCAAGTAATGATTTTTGTCTATAAAATAATTCACTTTTCAATCTAACATTCCTCATTCCACATTATAATAATAAAAACCAGGAGGAGACTAAAACAAACAAACAAATACAACTACAACAACCAGCTTTTCCTACAGTGGAAAAGTAAATATAACCTTAGGAGTAGCCTGAAATTTATTTTTAAATATTTTTAAGATAAACGTTTTTGTTAGAAAACCATATATTTTATATTACTAAGAAATAACAGGCAACGTTTTATTAACTTCTAAAAAGTCTAGTTACTTATATTTATCTATTAACTCATCTCTTTATGAAGTAGAACATGATCACACCTCTTGTATCTACCCAAGTTTGTATGCTTTGGTTGTTTTATGTTTGCTATTTCCTTGCTTAATTTTTACAATATTTGATACATAATAGTATCTTTAAGTCCATCTATGGTTTCACAGAATTTGTTTGAACTTCATAAAAATGTACCATACTTTTTGCACTGTCCTTGTTTTACTTCTCTATTAGCTTTCCAAGTTTTATTCACTTTAGAGTGTGTAGCTATCATTTATTTTTACTCCTCCATAATGCTATGTTTACAAATTTGTATTTATCTGTACTTTTAAAAATATCTTAATTATATACCATTTCTCATCTCACGTAACACTCATGTTACTTCTACACTTATCAGATATTATGTAACTGAAAACCACAACTCAGCAACAATAGAACACCATTTTTGAAAATTAAATGGCTTACCAGAATTCTTTAATTCTATCCTTTATTTGGATTAGATGACCCTTTATTCTGGTATTTGGCATTGTTCATATGGAGGAAAGCTTATAAGTTGATATTCCATAAATAGAAGGATTTATTATGATTGATTAATTATTTTCATTTAGAATGCATAGAATATGGTTGATTTAATATTTCTTTCTTACTCTCTGCCTGGAACATAGTGCTATCTATGCAATAGCCACTAAAATATTAAGTTAATTACCTAGACTTTAAACTGCATATTAAGAGGAATAGCATACAGAACTCTTTTTTTTTTTTTTAAGATTTTATTTATTTATTTGACAGACAGAGATCACAAGTCGGCAGAGAGGCAGGCAGAGAGAGAGAGGAGGAAGCAGGCTCCCTGCCGAGCAGAGAGCCTGATGCGGGGCTCGATCCCAGGACCCTGGGATCATGACCTGAGCGGAAGGCAGAGGCTTTAACCCACTGAGCCACCCAGGCGCCCCAGCATACAGAACTCTTCTCAGATTGGGACACCTGGGTGGCTCAGTCAGTTAAACGCCTGAGCCTTTAGCTCAGGTCATGATCTTAGGGTCCTGGGACTCAGTTCTGCAACAGATTCCCTGCTTAGCCGGGAGTTTGCTTCTCCCTCATCCTGCTGCTCCCCCTGCTTGTGCTCTCTCTCACTCTCTCTCTTACAAATAAATAAAATTAAAAAAATAAATTCTTATCAGATAGCTAATATAGAATATCGTCTTTGTATTCATCAAAGGGAAAGTGCCATATAATAATGAAATCCAGACTACTTCAAATTCACTTTTTAACCAGTAAGAAAGTACTGGAAACAAGCCAAAAATGTCTTCAATGCATTAAAGAAATAGATTGATTTTCAATATCTTAATGTTTCTAAAATAAATTGCAAGATTTTTATACTAGATATCAGTGTAAATATTCATTATACAAGGATATTCTAAAAATAAACCTGAGAAAACTACTTGACATATATGATGACAAAAACGAGTTTGACCAATGTCAGTTTGGGTAAAACTTACAACACCTACCACCTGAAACTCTTGTTCTATATGGTGCCATCTTGTGATTCTGGGCAGCGGCAGTGAGCCACAGCTTCCAGTCAGCTAGAAGATTACAAAGGTGAACACCTGATATTCTTACAAGCATTCTATATATAGAATATATATATAGAATATATATATTCTTCATTTTTTTGTGTAATATTTAATAAATTGCATGTGATATTTGATACTTTGTTATAAAATAGGCTTTTGCTTAAGATGATTTTGCCCAAATGCAGGCAAATGTAAGTGTTCTGAGTATGTTTAAATAAGCTTAAGGTAAGCTATGATATTTGATAGTTTAGGGTATTAAATGCATTTTCAATTTTTTATGTGTTTCTCTGACATAGCCCCCTTGTAAGCTGAGGAACATCTCTATATGTATATGTAGCCTTGGTATGGCTTACATATTATTGGCATGAAACATCTAGAACAGTACGTGTGCCATAGAATTGTCTACAACATCAAACAAGTTTCTTGAAAACTTGTGCCAAAGGGGTTATGTCTTTAAGGATTCTTATTTCAGAAGGGTTCTCTCAAACGTAAGATTTTTCAGAAGTTAAGTGAAAATCTGACCAAACTCAACATTTTTCCATTTTCCCTAGTGAGCAAAGATAGCTAAAATCTATCTGCCATTTTCAACACTGTACTCAACGATTGTAATTCTAATTTAAGAACAGATTATTTATATCAAAACCACATGTTGGCCTAATCTTATACAATATTCATAAGTCACACTCAGACCCTTGGACACTTTTATTTGTTGAGTCTATATGGTACTACGGACATTCATCTGTTTTGACCTCATAGCTTCATGTATGTCTATACTTTTGAAAATACATGCATCATAGTTCCATTGTAAAATGTCTGGGTTATAAAATGTGCTATGCTATCAAAATGGTAATAAGAACATACAAATGACCTGATGTAATGAACTGGACCAGATTGCCAGATATCACATTTCATACCAGAAAGATTCAGTGGTAAGTTTTAAAATGGCCAGCTATACATTGACTGAATTATAACTCATTTAACTTCTTTCTTTGTGTACAGTATTATACATTAGTCAGTATTATAGTAGATAAGTACTTTGGACAGATGTAAATATGCTGTAATAAAAAATGTTTTTCTTTTTTCTTTTAGTCCTTTTTACTTGTAAGACTAGCCACAAATACCACGCTTCCCCCAAAATAATTTGCAATCCAAATTTATCTCTAAATGAATTTATTGCACAGAAAAATATGTATATATATATATATATATATATATATATATATATATATACACTTACAGAAGACATGTTCAAAAATAGTTACACAACAGCAGGGCCCTAAATGTAAGCAGTATAGTTGTTTTGTTTTGTTTTGTTTCTTTTAAAAAAAGAGGTTATGTGAAATATTAGGATTTTATTTCCAGGCGTAGTATTTCAAGACAGTTAACTACACCTATGGTGTCAACAGCCTCTTGTTGGCAGTATGATTTTATTGGCTCTATGGAATAACAGCAAGAATTTACTATTGCTTCTTTCTTTTATGACACACACAGAATAAAAAAATTGACACATTTGCTCAAGACCAACCAGAATCCTTTTACCTATCAAAATTGATAGGAGGCCTTCACTGCCAAAGTCACTGCTGGGTTTTCACAATTCATTGCAGACAATCTGCTACTCCCATTATGATAAAGGAGAGAAGAGTCATAATCAGGGAAGAAAGCTAGATTAATACTTGTAATTATCATTGAATATTTAGCCTGCTATAGGATTATTATTATTAGTGTCATTTGATAATTTTCTCTCATTTTATTAAACACAACTGTGAGTAATTACGCTACCTAATATTTCTCTGTATTGGCTGACTAGCTAGCAAACATTCATGAAAATATCCATTAGCCACACATATAAAATGCTGGATTATGATGCTGTTGAATCAGAACATACCACTACCTGATCCTGTAGCTCTTTGAGGATTTGCAAATCAATTAATTCTATGTTTATTGGATTCTTCCCATACAATTAGAAAATTTATAATTGAGTCCATGAACATTATTAGTTTTACCATT
The DNA here is from genome assembly GCF_964662115.1 of Mustela nivalis. Lineage (NCBI taxonomy): Eukaryota > Metazoa > Chordata > Mammalia > Carnivora > Mustelidae > Mustela > Mustela nivalis. The sequence goes on from NC_139040.1 coordinate 77,159,946, forward strand.
TTAAACCAGCAATCACACTTTGATTTTTACAACAAAAGCAGAAATATAAACACACACATTTGGATCCGTTTTCTCTAAGTGTGTCTGGACTTCAAAATCCTATTCCTCAAGATGATGCACACCAAAGTTCTGGATTAAACTGTGGCAACCCGTTGCTGCCATTACAAGATGGCGCCGGAGAGCCTCGTAAACAAGTGGTTGGACGCGTGGCCTTAAGCTTATTCTGCCCAGCAACAAGGCTGACCTACCATAGTGAGCCACGTACCCCAGAATGAGACACACCCCAGCTAGCCTGTATATATGTGCAGCCCTGGCTCTACCCAGGCGCTTCCTGCTTCCATCACCCTACAAACCTCAACCAAGTGCACTTCAATAAAGCGTGATAGAGAAGAATCCTGTGTCGGTGGTCTTCCTTCCTCGCGGGCGAGCGTTGGCGGGCCACAGCTGGAGCCGAAACCCGGGATAGTTCGGCGGACACCGCGGGGAGCCTAGAAAGGATTCAGAACTCTACATGCGAAGTGGTCGGCGCCGGTAAGTATTCCCCAGTATGTTATTTTGGACACTTGAGCCTTGGGTAGCTGCTATAGCTATAATTGTCCTTGCAGTTGTAGCCTTGCTTTTTTGCTTTTGGATACGTGAGTGCAAATATCCAGACTTCGTGAGCCCCATACAGGCACTATTAAAAGAGAGGGGGTTAAGGATCTCAGAGAGGACAGTCAAATCCGTTCTTAAAGACATAGATGAGTGTGCCCCGTGGTTTGCCGTGTCGGGGGACTTAAACCTTCCCTGCTGGGAAAAGTTAGGAAGAGATCTGGATGCAGCCAAGGCCAATCAGCAGCTTAAATCAGGCACCCTACCCTTATGGAGAGTTGTACATGCGTGCTTACGGGACGGAAAACACGTAGAGCATCTGAAAAAGGGCAGGCGTGCTTTAGCGGAACATCAGGACAGCCTTTCGGAATCAAGTAGTATAAAGGAAGGGGGAAACAAAAAACAAATGAAGAAGTCAGAAAAGGGATATAAAAGAGGAAGTGAAAAACAAAAGGAAACAGATGATAAAAGTAAGCACAAAGGACATAAGGTAACCGCTCCCAGTGCACCCATCTACCCGAGTTTAGATGAGTTCTATGAGGAATTCGCCGCTCTCAGTGTAAAGCAAGAGAGGGACTCGGGAGATGACTCACTAACGGAGGGCGAGGAGGAGGAGTTAGAGGAAGAGGCGGCTAGATATGAGGAGGAGCGATACGGACTGCCGCCTCCGGCAAGAGCTCCGCCTCCGCCTTATCCAGGCAAGCAGAACGGAGGGGCCCATAGGCTCTCTCGAAAAACGCTCAGATGCCTTGCCGAGTTCACCCCGCTGGACGCTGTTGCGTTCCCTGTCTTTGAAAACCAAAACCAGCAAAGATATCATGAGCCCATACCCTACAAACAGTTGAAGGACTTAGTAGAGGCCGCCCGTACTTGGGGGCCCAATGCACAGTATACGTTAATTTTACTGGATAGGATCACCACCGCAGCCCTGACACCAAATGATTGGTGGGAGATAGCTCGAGCGTGCCTAAACACAGGACAGTATCTAGACTATAGAGCAGTGGTTACAGAAGCCGCGCATAATCAGGCGCGAGTGAATGCTCGTACACCAAACACAGCACCCTGGACTGCTGATATGCTACTGGGGCAGGGACAGTGGGCTGATAACCAGACGGCCTTCCCGGTGCCTGTTTATCAGCAGATCGTAGAAATATTTAAAAGAGCATGGAGGATGATACCTAAACGGGGAGAGGTATCAGGAAACCTGACTAAGATAATCCAAGGACCGAATGAGCCTTTTTCAGATTTTGTGGCTAGAATGATAGAGGTAGCTGGAAAAATTTTTGGAGACGCTCAGGAGGCCATGCCTCTAGTGCAACAGCTTGTTTATGAGCAATGCACTAAGGATTGCCAGCGAGCAATCACACCATGGAAAGGAAAAGGTTTAGATGCGTGGCTAAAGGCCTGCAGAGAGATAGGAGGACCACTCACCAATGAAGGACTGGCCAGAGCTATGATAGCGGCTACTAAGCACGGGAGACGTGATGGCTGCTTCATTTGCGGACAGCCGGGACACGTAAAGAGAAACTGTCCTAACAAGGAAGGCTTTAGGGCAAAGGGACCAAATACCAAGCAGCCAGGGACATGCCCAAGATGCAAGAAGGGGAAACATTGGGCCAATGAGTGTAGATCCACAAAAGACATTAATGGACAACCTATAAATAACCCATATGTCCCGGAGTCAAAAAACATGCAGAGGGGCCCACGCCCTCAGGGCCCGAAAATATATGGGGCGTTTCAGGAGGGGATCCTTCAGCCGCCGAGAGCACCCGACGAGCCACGACAGGCTCCGCGGGGCTGGACCTCTGCGCCACCGCCGGACTGGTTTTAACCCCTCGTATGGGTATACAAGCGGTTCCTACTGACATGTCAGGACCTCTTCCTGTAGGCTCGGCTGGGCTGGTTTTAGGCCGATCATCCAGCACCATGAGGGGATTATTGGTCCTCCCCGGGATCATTGACCCAGACTATCAGGGTACAATTAGGGTTATGTGTCACTCACCTTTTGGCATTGTCTCCATTGCCCCTGGGGACAGAATAGCCCAGCTGGTAGTTCTCTCATCCTTGCATGACCGTTTCCCCGCCCAAAATAAGGTCAGAGGAGATAAGGGCTTTGGATCCTCTGGAGTCGATATGGCCTACTTATCTTTGGAGCTAACAGGTCGCCCCATGTGTAGTTTGGAGATAGAAGAAAAGGCCTTCACCGGTCTAATAGATACGGGGGCTGACCGAAGCGTCATGAGCCAACGATTCTGGCCAAGGAATTGGCCGCTGCAAAAGGCCTCTCAAACATTACAGGGGCTAGGCTATCAAAACACACCTGAGATTAGTGCAAAAACTCTACATTGGAGGATGGAAGGGAACAAAGGGACTTTTCAGCCATTCGTACTGGACCTTCCCATCAATCTCTGGGGAAGAGATGTCCAGAGTCAATTAAATCTAATTCTGACTAATGAGGGAACGTATTCCAAACAGAGCAAAGATTTGATGATGAAACAAGGCTATATGCCAGGCAAAGGCCTAGGTAAATACTTGCAGGGAGAATCAGAGCTAGTCAGTCCTAGCTTGAAAAATGATAGAAAGGGATTGGGTTTGAGCGCGCTAACCGCACGCTTAAAGAACTAATACAAAAACAAAAAGGGGGAATAGAGGCAGTTATGACCCCTCGAGATCGCCTATCCCTAGCAATCTTTACTATCAATTTTTTAATTCTGGATGCCAATGGCAAAAGTGCGGCAGATAGACACGCAGAAGAGGCTGAGGCCATAAAGGAACGTGTAATGTGGAAAGATATCCTGGATAACAAATGGTATGGACCGGATCCCGTGATTAGGAGATCCAGGGGAGCTGTTTGTGTTTTTCCACAGGACCGCTCGGATCCGGTGTGGGTGCCATCACGACTGACGCGAAAGTTGGATGAAAGAACCGATGACAACACCAAAGAAGCAGACATGGACTCCAACCCTGGAGATGCTGATAGTGCTGATGATCTGCCTGACCAGAGTTGAGGGAGCTACCTTTTGGGCCGTTTCAAGAACATGGCCCATCCCCATGCCAGTCACAAACGCGACAAAAACATTACCCCATCTGTATGTTCCAGAATGTGTTTTTGATTTACCCTGTAAACAAATCAATAATAAGGTACAGCGTTATAACGCTACAAATTTCAACCTTCAAGGCACCTTGTGCTTTACCACTCTCGGAGTAGGAGTCATGGGCATGCTAATGTTTGCAGGACTACTGGTGGCTTTGTTCTTAATTCTGAGGGTAATGAGGGCTCGCAGAAGAGAGAAGGTGGCCATAGCGCGTGCCTTTGCCGCTATAGAGGCCGAAACATCTCCCCAAGCTTGGCTCAGCATGTTAAATGAAACATAGGTTGTGCTCTTGCACTCGGAGGGCTTTGAGTAGCCCATTGCACCCGAATAGAGACAACCTTGCATTTTCCGCGGGTGGTTTGCACCTAGGAGTGCACAGGGTGAGCCATCCTGAAAGTCATGAGTGTCTGCATACAGGTACCTCCGTTTCTCTCCCGTCCCTAGGCAAAGGAGGACATGTTTACTAGGGGACACTCCTCTGATTTTAGCCATGACTGCAAAATAAAAGAAAAAGGGGGAGATGTGGCAACCCGTTGCCGCCATTACAAGATGGCGCCGGAGAGCCTCGTAAACAAGTGGTTGGACGCGTGGCCTTAAGCTTATTCTGCCCAGCAACAAGGCTGACCTACCATAGTGAGCCACGTACCCCAGAATGAGACACGCCCCAGCTAGCCTGTATATATGTGCAGCCCTGGCTCTACCCAGGCGCTTCCTGCTTCCATCACCCTACAAACCTCAACCAAGTGCACTTCAATAAAGCGTGATAGAGAAGAATCCTGTGTCGGTGGTCTTCCTTCCTCGCGGGCGAGCGTTGGCGGGCCACATTAAACAAGAAATTAGATGGCACCTGAACACTTGGTTTCATATTCTCAAAAGGACTATGCAACTTCTTTCTTACAATATGACATTGTTTTACAAAGATCCACACTTTTATAATGTTAGTATTTTTAATAATCAATAAAGTCAATTAATCATGATTAAAAATCAAACATAAAAATTTCTACTTTTTGCTTTTGCCCCCTCCATTTAGAACTTATTTATAGCCTGATAATTCAAAGGTCCCTATGTTTATGAAAATCTGGACAGAAATAGCTCTAAGATCCCATTCAGAACTTGATATTAATCTAAGTCTTTTGGCTCCATTTATCCTGAGAGCAAAGAGTAGGACAAAGGATTTGAGTACTGTTAGTTTATCTGGGAGATTATCCAAGGTAGAAAAGAATGGGAAAGTGATACAGTGAAGAAGCAACTTTGTCAAAGAGGTACATTGTTGATATAATTGTTGTGGATAGAAAATGAAGGCTTGCTTTTACTGAAAGGTCCTGAGAAACTTCTTTAAGTTGTCCTCATGAAGACCTGAAAACTGACAATTTTACCTATGGTTCTTATTTCCACTTCACTGAGAGCTGTCCTCAGAGGACATTAACTCTCCTACACTTTCAGGTTGTGTTGGAGACATTCTAAAATGAGAGAGAGAACATGAGATGCTATCAGTGTTAAGTAACTGCAATTTCCCATGGAACTATCCACCACAGGTTTGGCTATAATCAGGTGTTGGGCCTTGATATCAGAGGGATTTGAGGCAGTATCATTTTAGGTTAATCATTATATCTGAAATTTCCAAAAACTTCAACTGATGAAACTTTGATTATAAACCTATAAATATAACAATAAATCTACAGTATTCAAATTATTTTCATAGAAATACACAAACAAAGCATCAATTGATTAATATTTAAATGTTACAAAATACTGAACTGAAAGAATTTGGTCATATAACAAGGTGTAAGAAGTAGAGCTTAGGTTTAGGTTAGAAGTCAGGATGCATTTGGGACTCAGTTAAGAAATTGAATGGAGGGACGCCTGGGTGGCTCAGTGGGTTAAGCCACTGCCTTCGGCTCAGGTCATGATCCCAGGGTCCTGGGACCGAGCCCCAAATCAGGCTCTCTGCTCAGCAGGGAGACTGCTTCCTCCTCTCTCTCTCTGCCTGCCTCTCTGCCTGCTTGTCATCTCTCTCTGTCAAATAAATAAATAAAATCTTAAAAAAAAGAAATTGAATGGATGTCTGACTATCTTATAGGTTTGCTAAAAATCAGTGACTTTGTGTTCACGTGTGGCTATGCAGGAATTTTTAACTTTCTCTAAGAAGTTATTAGATTGATTATATAATGGCAGTAAAGGATGGGGAAAAGCAAAGTACAAACCCCATAAAGACAAAGACACTGAGTATGAGAAAAGAGTAATAGATAAGAAGAATCAATGCATTTGAGGAAAATGGAAATTGAAATACAGAATGATTGTTGATTTTTTTAGATGCAGAAAACAAAACTAGCTTGCAAGAAGGAAATAACAGAAGACATGTTGTGAAAAGGCAGTAACGTGGAATAAAGGAGTAGGGAGAGCATATCAGGTAATTTGGATAGGAAGGAGTTAGGAGATAATTGCTTGATAAATTTTATATGGCCCACTTAAATGCACAGATTTCTCTTCTTTAATTTATATGGAGAACAGGGTGTCGTTTCTCTTCCCTTTCAGAGCACCCGAGGTGTACTCTTTCAGACTGAAAACCTGAAAAGCTCAGGACTCAGTTGCTTAAGCACAGCTGAGACGACATATTTCAATTAAGATTTACATTTTGCTGTAGGTAGTAGACTGTCAAAAGTGGTTTAACCATATTTTTCATTTAACAAGAAGACTACAGAGAGTGTTTTCTGGTGTTGGTTCAGAGTCTTAAGAAAGTCAAGTGAACTATCTTAGAGGTTTTCATGGCTTTTTATTCACAGTTGCAAAAATTGCTGTTGGAGTTCTCACTATTAAGCCCACATTTCTGGCAGAAAGATAGAGGTAAAAGAGAATGATATCTTGTACGACTGATACTTTGTCATAAGGTTACAATGTAACTAGAAAAGAGACAATAAAATATTTGATGTTGTTTTAAGTTTCCTTGTTGTCAATCCCTCAGTGCTTTCTGATACTAAAGGAAAGAGTAGATGGATATTGACCTGGCAACTATCAACACCTGTCAGTCTCTCTTGGATAACCAATATCTCTATAATCTCTTCTTCCCAGTAAAAAAAAAATAAAATATATTCATAACCCACACTGTGCCATCTCAAGTTACTGCACCAAGATAAAATTACAATGATTTTCAGTTGTTCCAAATGGACAGAATACCCTTCCTTATGATATCATGTCTTATAAGATAGATAATTGGCTTGCTACCAATATACCCAGATGAGACTGTGGAAGAGACAGGAAAAAAATAATATTTATTTATTCTTTGGGTTGACCCTGTTTACACAGATGCATTACTATTAGAAAAGGTTGGTTTGGGACATTGGAATGAATTTACTTAATGGGTCTGTATGTAATTGGGTTGGAGAAAATTTTTAATTTCTGCAAAAATTATTAGAATTCTATCTTACTCCCTTTTGTTAATTTTCACATGTTAACAAAGCCAACATTTTTGTCTAGCAGACAAGATCTTAAATCCTAACAAAACTCAATTTTTTCCTTTTTTTTTTTAAGTTTGAGAGCCTCATGTTCTCTCATGCTGCTTTAAATACAACTCAAAAAAAAAAAAAGGAGCTAAATGGGGCAGTAAGCCCAGACTTTTTATTTTAATTTATTTATCTTATTTTTAATTAAAAAATTAAAGATTGTATTTATTTATTTGAGAGAGAGAGAGCATGAGTGGGGCAGGGGGATGTAGCTGCAGAGAGAGACTGAGAAGTATACTCCCTAATGAGCAGGAAGCCCGATATGGGGCTCGATCCCAGGATCCTGACTGAGATCATGACCAGAGACAAAGGCAGATACATGTGCAAAATCCCTTTTTTTCTGGGAAACAATACTTTACAAGAGATGTTTGAAAAAGTACTGGGTTATCAACTTTAATCAGAGATACAAAAATTTAATTGACTTCTGTAAAGCTACAAAGATCCAAATGATGGGAATCCCAGCCCGTTTAGGTTGTGGACCACAGAGTATTCTTCTCTGTAATATTTTATTTTCTTCCATGTCTACTAACTCCAGTCCAAGTTCACTGATCTCTTTTTAGATAGTGCAAAACATGGCAAAGAATACCAAACAAGTGCCCAATATTCTACATTTATTACATCATTTCTAACATATAGAAGTGTGTTATCAAGGCTGGTTCTGTGAACGAACCTAGTTATGCTAAAGTGTGTTTTGTTCTCCAAAAATTAAATTCATGATTATCACACAATTATAAAATACTTGTGTCAAGAATTTTTATTCAAAAATTAATAAGAGAAGCAGATATTAAAACTAGTTCACATGGTTATTTGGGATATAAGCAGAGTTGTGCAGCAGAAGTGCTCTGGGCCCATAATTTGCATTATAGAATTTATGTTTTCTAATGAAAAATCACTAACTTGCATTATTGTTAACAAGAATCCTGTGCATTACCATCAGTTTTCTACATTATAACCTCTTGCTCTACAGTTTGTAAATAACTTTGTCAATAGCAAGCTAATAAACGGGGTGACTCCAATGGATTGAGATAATCTCCAGAGTTTCTGCTACATAATGAACAGGACTCCATTGAAAGGACACCTAAGAATTTATTTTGCCCAAAAATTTGATCACTTTTTTCACTGTCCTTACCTATTTTCCAAACCTAGTCCTTTTCAGTCTACAGACAACCCTGTATCTGACTGACTTGTTAATTCTGGGAATGTCTTGCAGATTAATTTGCTTGCCCGAGGTGGTTCCTCTAATTGATGTCTAAGAACCCTAATTAGTTAAGAAAACTTTTTTTTAACATTTTCATTGCTATTTATTATTATTATTATTATTGCTAATATTTCTATTATAAATAATTCACAAGGGCATCTTTCTGACAAAAGACAAAGAGCTGGCTACTGGTAGAAAAAGTACATTTGACTCTGTCAGTGAAAGTGGTAAAGGGATTTGAGAAAATAAGGCAAAGCAGTGGAATTATGTGTTAAAACTTTAAATATTATAGACACATTTACTTAATTTCTAATACTGCTTATAATTAAAAAAGATGTTTTCCATGAACCACGCATTACAGCAAATATATTGTTTATACAGATTAAATTTTCATCAAAAGGGACGCCTGGGTGGCTCAGTTGGTTAAGCAGCTGCCTTTGGCTCAGGTCATGATCCCAGCATCCTGGGATTGAGTCCCGCATCTGGCTCCTTGCTCGGCCGGAGCCTGCTTCTCCCTCTACCTCTGCCTGCCATTCTGTCTGCCTGTGCTTGCTCTCTCGCCCACTCTCTCTGATAAAGAAATAAAATCTTAAAATAAATAAATAAATTTTCATCAAAAAATTATAAGTGTATTTTTTTGTAGGATCATGATAAGCATTTTGCAGATGAGAAAAGTGAAATTTAGAAAAGTATGTCTCTTCAAATCCCTCATACAATATCTGGCCTAGATAGAAGGATATACTATCACAATTGAGGAAGATAATTGAGATTACTTAAAATGATAAACTTTACTGTATAGGGTTTTTTACAAGTTTGCCACAGATTCACATTTTTTAAAATATATATCTATTTGTGTAAAGAGAATGCACTGAGAAGTAAAAAGATAGTGATATATCAGTGCTACCAACTAATGGCTATAATATCATCACCTTATTTATGAACAATGAAACAGTGTGTAATATTTAAATAAATTTAAATAAATTCCTATTTATTTTATATATTTATAAATTTAAATGAATTCCTATTTATTTATTATTAAAGAAATTCCTCTAACAAACAGTATGTTTTGAAGGTTGCTAGCAGGAAAGTGTTGTACGACATGGAAGTAATCAGAAAATGTGATCTAAAATTCTGCTTTCAAGGGCGCCTGGGTGGCTCAGTGGGTTAAAATTCTGCTTTCAAGAAGCTATAACAGTAAGTACTGAGCATTAGCTATTATAAGCTATGGATGAATAACTGAAATCTACATTTGAAACTAATGGTACACTATATGTTACCTAATTGAATTTTAAAAAGTTAATAAAAAAACCACTATTTTATAAAACAATATTCCCAACAGGCTCTTTTGCTTTAAAATACTCACTTTGTAATGAGAGTCCTTACTTTTGTCTAGCCAATTCTTACAGCACTGTTTATCCCTTCCCTGCTTTATCCCTTCCCAGTATCAATAAAGGCTCACTTGGGTTACCTAGAAGCCATGAGAAAGCTTGTAATAGATCTGGCTGGTTTTCACCAGCAATTTGACCACCATGTGCACAGGGAAGTCTATTGATAAAGGTTTTATTGCAATAAGTTGCAAATACATGGATGATTTTGAATTCTCTTTCTTGAGGTCTTGTTTCATGATAATAAATTTAGGGTGGCTTATTGGAATGGATGTTATTAACATATCTTCATAGTTATAAGCACATGGAATTGTAAAATAGATGAATGAATGTGGCATTACTGACAACTGTCCTCATTTTGAAATCGAATTACAGTGTACTAAGATGAGGAAGCAAAGCAGATTTGGGATTATGAGTGAAATAATTTTAAAAAGTATTAGGGGTATGATCGGACTATTGGGTAATTCAGTAGAAAAATGTCAACTGATTGAGATTCTGTGTTCCCTGCTTTCAGAGAGAAGTTAAGATAAATAAGTAACACGAGGAGACTAGGAAGCCAAACATAAGTGATAATTTTGTGCCAGGGTGTGTATACATCTGTTTATCTTCTTGCTTTACCACTAAGGTTGCTCCTAGAGGAGAGTTTAAATATGTGTTGGAGCTAATCTCTGTGGATTACACAAGAAACCACATCCTACAGCTCTCCCTGAAACACCCCTTATGATTTCAATGTAATTTGGTTTTTGCATTTTTAGAAATAACAAAATACTTTGCAAACTCATCTACTTTATTACCATCACAAGTGAGTCAGCTGACTCCACATTTTAACACAGTGACAGTCACAGAGGAATGGAGGAATGAGTAGAGTTATCAATATATGTGCTTTTAAGAAGTATGACAGGGTAGCAGCTATTTCCAGGAACCAAAACATGGGTCAGCAGCTGTGCAGGAAAAGTGATGGAATAAATGACTCATTTCAGAGGAGTTCTATAACATATTAGTTCTATAATGTATCTTCAGCCCCCAATTACCCGCTTTGATCTAAAGATAAGGATTTACAGTTAAGGTCCCATTTATGATTTGACTGGTAGGGTCTGAATCATTTTTACTATTGTTTTGACTATTACTTGAAACCTATAGTAGTACTTGGGATATGTGTTGTGTATTCTGTGAACATGTGCTATTTTTAGATTAGATAATTTCTGTCTCGAACCCCTGTTCATTTGTTTGTTTTTGTTTATTTGATAGTGGTTTCAGTAAATGGATATATCTGAAAAATTGCAAAGCCACTATTAAAATAAGTTATTATTATATATAGCATGGAATTGCACATTCCTCCTTTGAATCCGACAGAGCTTCACCATATCCTTAACAATTTGGGAAAAACATGCTATTATTTTTCTTTATAAAATTTCTTCTGTTAGGCTGTGATGGTTGTCATCAGCAGTAACTCCTCTGAAGGCTTTGTCAAAAGAGTTGAAAAAATTGGAAAGGTGTGTGAATGAAGCTGTTTGCTGAATATAAAGAAAAGAGCATTGAAGTACAATTCACACTCTTACTTCTCCTTCTATGCTTTCAGATGTTTGACATTTGAAAATTTTGCTTCTAGAAGAGATGCCCTATATAATTCTTACTTTAAGGAGCAAGTTGCTTTTATAATTTTTTTATTATTCTACCATTCCAGTATTTCCATTTAAATTAAATTCAATACCATTTAAAAAAAATCAAAAGTGCAGCCAGTATTCAATTCCTGGGCTAAATAATTTTAGAAAGCTTTGTGTTATTGAACCTACAGGGTTTTTCTGTAGTTTTAACTCTTTCTTTCCGTGATTTTTCCCATTAGTCACGTAAGTGACTGCAATATAACAGACATTGAGGATAAAGAAGGACTGAATAGAACAATCCTTGGCCTCATGAAGTTGAGAATCTAGCAAGGGAGTCAAACAATTCAATCATTCAGAGACAATTTATTGAGTGCCTGGCCTAAGATGAGCACAACAAAACCCCAGCCCAGAGGAATCATTTTAATGGGAGAGATAGATAATAGGTAAGCCAACTTTAAAAAAAAAAAGTACTGATTTTTCTTTAATAGAGATGCATATTTGAACGAAATAAGCACATTTTAAAAAGAGCAGTGATTGAGAAGAGGTTTTTAAACTGAGTGGTCCAAAAGGGCCTCCCTGAAAAAGTCTGTTTTGAACAGATTTCTGAATATTATCAGCTAGGAAGCTGCGTAAAAATCTCAGGGATGGGTGATTTTTCCAGTCAAAACACTGTAAAGGCTCCAAAGTCACAATAGAGCTATAAGTTTCTCTAATAAAGTAACTTCTGACAAAGAATGAGAAGAAATAACTAACCCAGGTTTGAAAGAAAAGGGACAGACTTTCTATGGAATTCATATTTAATTAAAGCTCTAAAGGACAAAAATACAATAGAGCAAAATTCTGGTCACGCTGATATACCTAACGAAAGTTCATAAACAAGGTGTGGGTAGCAAAGAGTGTGTGGCAATGTTGGTAAGAACAGTGGGGAAGAGTCATCCCTGAACATGTTCTTAAATGAAGCAATTCTTGTGTTGTTTTAAAGGGTAAATTGGAGTTTGCCTAAGTGATTAGAGAAGGATGCCTCAGCTTATGGAAGTTCAAAGCCATAAAGATGTGATAAACTACTGCAGATATTTTCATGTATATTTGTTGTTGCTTCTAGTAATGGTGATCTAAAAACTCCTACTTAAGACAACTAAAAATCCAGACAAAATAGCTTTTAAAGTTAAAAATATCAGAATGATTATAAAAATAAGTGAGGGATTACTGGGCCAAAATACGAAATACAATGAGAGCCTAGAGATATATGCCCTGAAGCCATTTTAGCTATGAGAGCATTTGAAACTGCTAAAACACACTGAGCTGTGTTGTTCATAGACTCTTGATACTAGAGAAACAAAATTCAAAATCCAGCAGCAATCAAATTTGAGGACTTTGGTACAACCCAAATTTAACTTGAGATCCCCAAAGCACAAGGAGAAGCAGAAATAAGACTATAGCCTACCTTGCCTTCTGTGTAAACTGAGAAAGTCAATCACTGAATTTGGAGTATGATTGTCTTGTAGAGTCTCAGATATAAGAGAAAATCCTGCCAAGGAGGACCATACCATTATTATAGCTCTTAATTATCCCTACTCAATAAGAGTTTCAAATATAATGTCTTGAACATAGCAAAATGTAACAAAGCACACAAAGAAAAACCATTAACAAGATTTGATAGACAAAATGGGATTAAGTATGATGTTAAAATGATCAATAAAGATTGTAAAATGGCTTGATTACTCTGCTCAAAGAAATGAGAGGGGAAGCAAATTGAACAAAAAACTGACACTAAAAATGATATTGAGAAAGGTTTTATAAATGAACAAATGGATACTCTAGAACTTTAAAAATATGACAGCTAATTTAAGGTACCACAGGGGTGCCTGGGTGGCTCACTTAATTAAACCTCCAATTCTTTTTCCTTTTTTTTTTAACACCTTAATTTTATTTTATCTCTTTCAATTTGGCTCAGGTCATGATGTCAGGGTTGTGAAATAGAGCCCAGAGTTGGGCTCTGTGCTGAGCCTGGAGTCTGCTTAAGATTCTTTTCCCTTCTTTTTCTATCCCTCCCTGCACTCTCACTTGCTCGCTCTCTCTTGCTTGCAAATAAACAGATAGATAGATAGATAATAGACAAAGAAAAATAAAAGCAGATTATGAAAATAAATATAAAGATTTTGAAATGAAAACAAGTTCAAAATAAAATAGAGAAGACCTACACAGCTAAAAGTTCATTCAGAAAATCTACTATTAAAGAAGACAGTATGACACAATGTTAAGATATCAAAAGATTTGAGCATGCACTTTACAGAAAGGGTAATCCAAATGGCCACTCATATATAAAAACTGTTTATCTTTATTATGAATCTGGAATTAAATTAAATTAAATTAAAAATAAATTAAAACCTAAAATGACATACTATTACACACTTACCATATGGGGCAACAGTAAAATTGCCTTGCAAGAATGTGAAAGAATGAAAGTGCCCATAATAAAAACATTTGAGGTAAGTTGGACAATATTTAGAAAACTTAAAAATAAAAATAAAAATTTGGTCCATTCCTAGAAATACAACATGGAACTAAATGAATATTTTCACCAGGATATGCAAACAGATGATTATACCTATTTCATTCATAACGGCAGATCAGTAGTGGTCTATTTGCACAATGTTACATTAAATAAGAGAGAATATTAACAAACTGGGCGGAGGGGCTAGGTTGTTATCATAAACAGATCTTCTATGGTGCTGATTATGTTCTATTTCTCAAAATCTTTAAGTTAAAAAAGCTTTCAAATTTATATCTAGATAGATAGATGATAGATAGACAGATATCCCAGAAGCTGCAATGCTAGGCTAAGACCAGGCTTTAAAGGGCTTTTCTATACTCTACTAAATCCTTGAAACCATTCATTATATCATAGCTCAGTGTTCAAATCTCCATTTGTTTCCTCAGTTTCCTAATATTTACCTTAAGGTGACCTGATCCAGACTTTTGATCACCTTTGTCTAAATATTTCTATTTTAACAAAGTCCTTTTTAACACTGAGAGACTAAAACTTAGAAAAATACTCTTTTATCTCACTAGAGTGGAAAATATATAGTTACCCATTAACTAATGATATCCATGTCTACATTAGACCAATGACATTTTTAATTCTTGGGAGCTTTTGGTTAAATGAAATTTTTAAGCTTCCTTTAAATGAAGCTTTAAGCCATCACCACATGAATAAAATTAAAGAACCAAATGAAAACAGGCCAAGTATTTACAGAGTAATAGAATGTGCAATGGTAAGAGTACAATTCTGAAATCATAAAGCCTAAATTAGTGTGATGCATTTTTGCTACCCATGTAATCATAAACCAGTTATCTAAAAGTGTTAGCCTCAGTTTTTTCACCCATGAAATGGTGATGATAATACTTATTATGCTGCGTTGTTGTGTGTATGTGATGAAGCATGGAGCATGAGAATCTCATATTCCATGCTAAAATGATAGCTATTTTTATACTTATAATAATTCTAGTAATAGTAATTAAATTGTTCAAAATGGTAATATTCATTTATATTGAGGCATTGTATTGACTATTCATAGACACATTTACCAAAATAAATTTCATTTTACTTTACCCCCTCTGAGTATATATATTCCCTAATTCAATATGAATCTCTTTATGAATAATAATTATCATAATAAATATGCTGATTTGTCTTCTATTTATTTTTAGGGAGGTATCCTTTACTGTTGAACATAAAGAAACTTAAGCAAGTCTGTCTTATTCAAAATTTGCATGCTGTTTTCTTATGAAACTAGATTATAGAGTTGTATGAAATAAATTCATGCAGTTAAGACATTGATGTTTGGAAAACTGGGTGGTCAGTTTAGTATTTCAAAAGAAGATTTTAAATTTAAACCTTAAAACTGAGCTCTTTCAGCCTTATTTATAGACCATCCTTCATGTTTCATAAGTACTCCTCCATTGTAAACTAAGTAATACTTTTTGTCACAGTGTATATAATGAAAATGGATTTTATATTCTATTATTTCAGAGTTAGTTGCAGTTTCTACTGCCTTAATTCCTTTTTTGAAAAATAGATTAATTCTACAAAAAGTTTATTCCAGCTTTATTGAAAAAAATCCACATATTTGTAAATTTAAGAAATGATTTCTTATAACATTGCAAACTTTTAACATTGTGTAAATTTTGTACAATTTGATAAATTGGTATACATCTTTATTGCAATATAATCTACATAAAAATGTTAATACATCTACTATCTCGTATAGTTGCCACTGGTTTTTATGCATGTATCATAAGGCATTTTAAGATCTACTCTCTTAGCAACTTTTATGTATATAGTATAGTAGAGATAAACTTCAGAGGTCTTGTGGGTTTTGTTCCAGACTGCCTCAATAAAGTGATTATCTCAATAAACTAAGTCAAATTATTATATTTTTTGGTTTCCCAGTGCATATAAAACATTATGTTTCCCAGTGCATATAAAAAATAAAAACTATACTGCCCTGTTCAAAAGCATTATGTTTTTAAAGAAAAACAATGTATATACCTTAAGTACACTAGTTCTTAGTTTTCAGTGGGTCATAATTACTGATCACAGATCACCATAACAAATACAATAATAATTAAAAAACTTGAAATATTGCAAGAATTACCAACATGTGACAGAGAGACACAAAATGAACAAATGTTGTTAGAAAAATGGTGGCAGCAGACCTCTTTTATACAAGATTGCTATAAACTTTCAACTTGTAAGAATGTGATATATGCAAAGTTTAATAAAGGAAAGCACAATAAAAAAAAGTATGTATATCTTATTAACTATGATCATCATGCTGTACATTAGATCCCCAGAACTTTTTCATATTATAGTTGCAAGTTTGCACCCTTGGACCACCTTACTCCACCCCAGGTTCACCCCTTGTCAACTCAACTCTAAGTTTCCATTAGTTTTCCTTTTCCTCAGATTCTGTATGTAAGGGATATCATAATACATAAATTAAAAAAATATATAAAATCTTTGAAATATTTCACTTAGAATAATACCTTCAAGATCCATCCATGCTGTTGTAAATGGCAGTATTTCTTAATTTTTCATGGTTAAGTAGTATTCCGTAGTATATATTTACCATACTTATTTTACTCATTCATCCATTAATGGATACTGAAGTTATTTCCATCTCTTGCTTAGAGTTAATAATTTTATAATAAACATAAGCGTGCAGATATGTCTTTGAACAGTGACTTCGTTTTCTTTAGATAGATACCTAGAAGTGGGATTACTGAATCATATGGAAATTTTACTTTTAATAATATGAATAATCTCCATACTGTTTTCCATACAAATTTATATCCCTATCACAGTGCATAAGTTCCCCGTTTTCCCCAATATTTACCAAAATTGGTTTGTTTCAATTTTTTGGTAGTATATATTCTAATATCTTGCTGTGTTTTTCAGAGGTAAACAACAACAACAACAACATAAGGACTTTGCCCTGAGATTTTTACGTTGAGCACTTTTTAATGCTCCTGTTGGTCATTTATATAACTTTTTTGAAAAAATAGTCTATTGAGATCCTTTTGCTATTTTTTTAATTATATATTTTTTTCTATTTGTATCTGTTGGTTATTAACCTCTTTTAGGATAGAAGATTCGTAAGTATTTTCTTACATTCTGTGGATTGTGTTTTCATACTCTCTCCCTTTTTTTGGCAATGCAGAAACGTTAGTTTGATGTAATACCATTTATTTATTTTGGCTTTTTTTGCTTGTGTTTTTGGTCTGGTATCCAAAAAACTATTGGCAAGACCAATGTCAAGGAGAATTTTTCCTATGTTTTCCTTTAGGAAATTTAGTTTCATGCATCACCTTTAAGTCTTTAATCTATTTCAAGTTTCGACTTATGAGTGATATAAGGTTCCAGTTTCATACTGTTTATGTGACTATTCCGTTTTAAATATCATTTATTGAACAGACTATCTTTCCCCATTACATATGTTGGCCCCTGTCAAATATTAGGTGACTGTATGAAAGGATTTATTTCTGGACTCTCAATTCTGTTCTACTTGTTTATTGGTCTGTTTTTATGCCAGTATACTTTATTGTTTTGAGCATGAGGGCTTTGTAGTATAGTTTCAAATCAAGAAGTGTAATCTCCCTTCTTCATTCTTTCTCAGAACTGCTTTGATTATTTGTTGTCTTTTATGGTCTCATATAAACTTTAGGATTCTTTACTTACTTCTGTAAAAAAAATAATATTGGATTTTTTTAAAGATTTTTAATTTATTTATTTGACAGAGAGAGATGACAAGCAGGCAGAGAGGCAGGCAGAGAGAGAAGAGGAAGCAGGCTTCCTGCTGAGCACAGAGCCTGATGGGGACTCAATCCCAGGACCCTGGGATCATGACCAGAGCCGAAGGCAGCGGCTTAACCCACTGAGCCACCCAGGCGCCCCTAACATTGGATTTTTGATAGGAATTGGATTTACAGATGGTTTACGGTAGTATGGACATTTTAACAATGTTAATTCTTACCATTCATAAATATGAGCTATCTTTCCATTTGTGTCACCTTCAATTTCTTTATCAATGTCATAGTTTATGGAGTACAGATCTTTCATCTTCTTAGTTAAATCTATTCCTAAGTATTTTATTATTTTTGATGCTATTGTGAATTAGATTGTTTTCTTTATTTTTTCAGATAGTTCATCATTAGAGTGTTAAAATGCTCCTGTCTTGTGCTTACTTTGGCAGCACATATACTAAAATTGGAATGATGCAGAGAAGATTAGCGTGATCACTGAACAAGGATGACATGACAAACTGGGAAGCAGTCCTTAAAAAAAAGGAAACAAAACAAAATTCTTTTCTTTTATATATTGATCTTGTATTTGGTAATTTTACTAAATTTGTTTATTCAAATTTTTTGTGAATTTTTAAGGATTTTTTAACATGTAAGTTCATGTTATCCAAAAAAAGAAAATTTTACTTCTTCCTTTTTTTTTTTTTTTTGGAGTCTCTTATTTCTTTGTGTTCCTTGTTTCTCTGGCTAGGACATCCACTACTGTGTCAAATGAGAGTAGTGAAAATGGACACACTTGTCTTTCTTCTGATCTTTAAGGGGAAAACTTTCAAACGTTTTTGATTGAATATGAGATTAGCTCTGGGCTTGCAATATGTGTTTTTTCTTTAATGGATTTTTTAAATTATTTTTTAAAATTTTTTATAAACATATAATGTGTTTTTATCCCTAGGGGTACAGGTCTGTGAATCACCAGGTTTACACATTTCACATCACTCACCATCACTCATCATAGCACCTGCCCTCTGCAATGTCCATACCCCCACCATCCTCTCCCAACACACCTCCCCCCAGCAACCCTCAGTCTGTTTTGTGAGATTCAGTCTTTTATGGTTTGTCTCCCTCCTAATACCATCTTTTTATATTTTTCTTTTCGTACGCCCGAAACTGCCTATGTTGCATCTCCACTTCATCATATCAGGGAGATCATATGATAGTTGTCTTTCTCAGATTGATTTATTTCGCCAAGCATAATACCCTCTAGTTCCATTCCACGTCATCACAAATAGCAGGATTTCATTTCTTTTGATGGCTGCATAGTATTCCATTGAACATATATACCACATCTTATTTATTGATTCATCTGTTGAAGGACATTTAGTTTCTTTCCATAGTTTAACTATTGTGGACATTTCTGCTATAAACATTTGGGTGCATGTGCCCCTTCAGAATACCACGTTTGTATCTGTAGGTTATATACCCAGTACTACAAGCACTGGTTCATAGGGTAGTTCTATTTTCAGCTTTTTGAGGCACGTCAACGCTGTTTTCCAGAGTGGATGCACCAGCTTGCATTCCCACGTACAGTGTAGGAGGGCTGCCCTTTCTCCACATCCTCGCCAGCATCTGTTATTGACGGACTTGTTCATTTTAGCCATTCTGAACGGTGTGAGGTGGTATCTCATTCTGGTTTTGATTTGTATTTCCCTGATGCCGAGTGATGTGGAGCATTTTTTCATGTGTCTGTTGGCCATTTGGATGTATTCTTTGCAGAAATGTCTGTTCATGTCCTCTGCCCATTTCTTCATTGGATTATTTGTTTTTAGGGTGTTGAGTTTGATAAGCTCTTTATAGATTTTGAATACTGGCCCTTTATCTGGTATGTTATTTGCAAATATCTTCTCCCAGATAACTTCTGACAGTCATCTTTTGGCTTTGTTAACTGTTTCCTATGCAGTGCAAAAGCTTTTGGATCTGATGAAATCCCAATAGTTCATTCTTGCCCTTGCTTCCCTTGCCTTTCGCGATGTTCCTAGGAAGAAGTTGCTGCTGCTGAGGTCAAAGAAGTTGCTACCTGTTCTCTCCTCAAGGACTATGATGGATTCCTTTCTCACATTATGCTTCTTCATCCATTTCCATTCTATTATAATGTATGGTGTTAGGATGGTCCAATTTCATTATCTGCATGTGGCTGTTCAATTTTCCAGACCCCAAGGCCAATGGCTCCTTCTCTTCCCCGGGGACAGCGTGCTGTGCCTTCCCCACACTTGCTCCTGGGGAGAGCAGTGACAGACGTGTGCAACCATGCATCTCTCTCAGGCAAAGAGGATGCCCAGGCAAAGAGAATTTCGCTCCATGCGGGTTTATTACACCGTGCTGTGGAGACTAGCTCCAGCAAGCAGCAGGCAGCATCCCACAGACCCGACTCTGATTTCCCGACGAATGCTGTGCTTTCCCAGAGGGGATGCCCCGGCAAAGAGGCTTTTGCTCTATGCGGGTTTCTCCCAAAGTGCTGCGAATACTAGGCTAAGGCAAGCAACAAAAGCAGCCCACAGAACCGACTCTGATTTCCCAGCGACTGCCATGCTTTTGCAGAGGTTTTCAGCTTGGCGCGAACCGCACTTCGCTGCTGCTTCCTCAGCAAGGCTGTGGTCCTTCGCTCTGTCGCGGCAGGAAAGAAGAGCCGGGGGAGAGCTGGTGCCTCTTGGACCTTGCTTTCCCGGGCTCCAAGTGCGCGCCCGGGGTTCACCTTGCTAAGCCGAACTAAGCAGACACAGTCACAACCCTGCAGCAGCGTGCGTGGCCTAGCATGGCACTCTATGCCTATTACCATCTCCTGGCGTAGGTAAGGCTTTGCCTTTTGCTCCGGCGCTCGGGCAGACTCGGGGTCAAGGCCAGTGCCTTCACCACAGGAGAGAAGAGGCGACAGGATCCCTGCACAGTGCCCGAGCACTGGGATGGTGAACGGTGGGGACTGTCTCCACTCTTTCCCCGGCACACCCCCTGCCTCCCACAATGCTGCCATATCTTGGTGGAAGACAGCATCTGACAGCACGTTTCTCCATGGGGTTGTTTCTGCGAGTTCCGGGTATGGCACCTGGTGGCAAGCCCAAGTCTGCCCTTGGGACAGGTGGCCAAGGAGATGCTTTCACCTTGGGACCAGAGGCACAGGACAGGCCTGCCTTCTGCCCAGACTCCTTCCTCAGAGTGGAGCACGCACCCATGCCCTTGTCGTCCCCTCATGTCTCCTTAGCAGCCAGGCTTCAATCTCTCCGCACAGGGAGCAGAGGACACTTGTATTCTTATGGCCTGCTGTTCGTGCCTCGGCAGGCTATTCTGCTTCCAGAGCGTTTCCAGACACCAAGGCCAAGGGATCCTTCTCTTCCCCGGGGGCGGCGTGCTGTGCCTTCATCAAAATTGCTCCTGGGGAGCCGGTGACAGACGTGTGCAACCATGCTTCTCTCTCAGTCAGAGGGGATGCTAGGGCAAAGAGGATTTGGCTCCGTGTGGGTATCTTCCACCATGTTGCCGGGACTCGCTCAGGCAAGCAGCAGCAGCATCCCCAAACCCAACTCTGATTTCCCAACGAATGCTGTGCTTTCCTAAGGGAGAGGCCCAGGCAAAGAGGCTTTCGCTGTATGCGGGTTTCTCCCACCGCGAGACTGGGCTCAGGCAAGCAGCTGCAGCCCGCACAACATTTCTCAGCGAATGCTGTGCATTCGCAGAGATTTGGTTTGGAGCGAACAGCACTTCGCCGCTGCTTCCTCAGCAAGGTTTCAGTCGCATAAGGGAAGAAGAGCTGCGGGAGAGCTGGTGCCTCTTGGGCCTCGCTTTCTCGGGCTCCATGTACGCGTCCTGGGTTCACCCTGCCAGGCCGAACTAAACAGACACAGTCACAACCGTGCAGTAGCGCGCTTAGCCTAGGATGGCACTCTATGCACACTACCATCTCCAGGTGTAGGCATCGCTTGGCCTTTTACTCTGGCGCTCAGGCCGACTCGCGGACCAGACCTGTGCTTCTCCCACAGGAAAGCAGAGGTGACAGGATCCCTGCACACCGCCCGTGCACTGAATAGGGAGCTTTGGGGGACTGTCCCCACTCCTTCTCCTTAAACCCCGTGCCTCCTCCATGCTTCTACATCCTGGAGGAAGACGGCATCTGATGGCCAGGTCTTTCTGGGAGTTGTTTCTCGAGTTTAGGGTAGGCGCCTGGTGGCAAGCCCATGGCTCCACCACGGTCAGGTGGCCAAGGAGCTGCTGTCTCCTTGGGCCCAAAGGCTCAGGACAGGCATGCTTTCTGCCCAGACTCCTTCCTCAGAGTGAAGGCCTTTCCCCTGCCCTAATCTTCCCCTCGTGTCTCCTTAGCAGCCCGGCTTCCTTCGCTCTGCAGTGACAGATGTGTCCCTTTCCTTAAGGCTCTTTCCACAGGCGCAACCACGGTTCTCTCTCAGGCAGAGGGGATGCCCAGGCAAAGAGGATTTCGCTCCATGCGGGTTTATTCCACCGTGCTGTGGAGACTAGCTCCAGCAAGCAGCAGGCAGCATCCCACAGACCCGACTCTGATTTCCCAAAGAATGCTGTGCTTTCCCAGAGGGGATGCCCCGGCAAAGAGGCTTTCGCTCTATGCGGGTTTCTCCCATCGTGCTGCGAATACTAGGCTAAGGCAAGCAACAAAAGCAGCCCACAGAACCGACTCTGATTTCCCAGCGACTGCCATGCTTTCGCAGAGGTTTTCAGCTTGGCGCGAACCGCACTTCGCTGCTGCTTCCTCAGCAAGGCTTTGGTCATTCGCTCTTTCTTAGCAGGGAAAAAGAGCCGCGGGAGAGCTGGTGCCTCTTGGGCCTTGCGTTCACGGGCTCCAAGTTCGCGCCCGGGGTTCACCTTGCTAAGCCGAACTAGGCAGACACAGTCACAACCCTGCAACAGCGTGCTTGGCCTAGCATGGCACGCTATGCCTAATTCCATCTCCTGGCGTAGGTAAGGCTTTGCCTTTTGCTCCGGCGCTCGGAAAGACTCGGGGTCTAGGTCAGTGCCTTCACCACAGGAGAGAGGAGGCAACAGGATCCCTGCACACGGCCCGGGCACTGGGATGGGGAACTGTGGGGGACTGTCTCCACTCCTTCCCCGAAGCACCCCCTGTCACCCACAATGCTGCCACATCTTGGTGGAAGATGGCATCTGACTGACCGTTTCTCCATGGGGTTGTTTCTGCAAGTTCCAGGTATGGCACCTGGTGGCAAGCCCAAGTCTGCCCTTGGGACAGGTGGCCAAGGAGATGCTGTCCCCTTGGTAACAGAGGCACAGGACAGGCCTGCCTTCTGCCCACACTCCTTCCTCAGAGTGGAGCACGCGCCCCTGCCCTAGTCGTCCCCTCATGTCTCCTTAGCAGCCAGGCTTCCATCTCTCCGCACAGGGAACGGGTGACACATGTCTGGCCACCGGCCTGCATTACATGCGGCAGCAGGCTATCCTGTTCCCGTGATTTTCCCGACCCCAAGGCCAAGGGCTCCTTCTCTTCCCCGGGGGCGGCGTGCTGTGCCTTCCCCACACTTGCTCCTGGGGAGCGCGGTGACAGACGTGAGCAACCATGCTTCTCTCTCAGGCAGAAAGGATGCTAGGGCAAAGAGGATTTCGCTCCATGCGGGTATCTTCCAACATGCTGCAGAGACTCGCTTAGGCAAGCAGCAGCAGCCTCCCCAAACCCAACTCTGATTTCCCAACGAATGCTCTGCTTTCCTAGGGGAGATGCCCAGGCAAAGGGGCTTTCGCTGTATGCGGGTTTCTCCCACCACGAGACTGGGCTCAGGCACGCAGCAGCAGCCCCCAAAACATTTCTCGGGGAATGCTGTGCTTTCGCAGAGGCTTTGGTTTGGAGCAAACAGCACTTCGCCACTGCTTCCTCAGCAAGGCTTCTGTCACGTCAGGGAAGAAGAGCTGCGGGAGAGCTGGTGCCTCTTGGGCCTCGCTTTCCCTGGCTCCATGTTCGCGTCCTGGGTTCACCCTGCCAGGCCGAACTAAGCAGACACAGTCACAACCGTGCAGTAGCGCGCTTAGCCTAGGATGGCACTCTATGCACACTACCATCTCCCAGTGTAGGCATCGCTTGGCCTTTTACTCTGGCGCTCAGGCGGACTCGCGGACAAGGCCAGTGCCTTCCTCACAGGAGAGGAGAGGCGACAGGATCCCTGAACACCGCCCGTTTACTGGAATGGGGAGCTTTGGGGGATTGTCCCCACTCCTTCCTCGGCAAACTCCCTGCCACCAAAAACGCTGTCACATCTTGGAGGAAGATGGCATCTGACTGCCCATTTCTCGAGGGAGCTGTTTCTTCGAGTTCCGGGTATGGCGCTTGGTAGCAAGCCCAAGTCTGCCCTACGGACAGGCGCTGTCCCCTAGGACCAGAGGCACAGGACAGGCCTGCCTTTTGCCCAGACTCCTTCCTCAGAGTGGAGCACGCGTCCCTTCCCTTGTCATTCCCTCATGTCTCCTTAGCAGCCAGGCTTCGTCTCTCCGCACAGGGAGCGGGTGACACTTGTCTTGCCACTGGCCTGATGTTCCTGCCACGGTAGGCTATCCTGCTTCCCGACCTTTTCCTGACCACAAGGCCAACGGATCCTTCTCTTCTCTGGGGGCGGCGTGCTACGCCATCCCCAGACTTGCTCCTGGGGAGCGCAGTGACAGACGTGTGCAACCACGCTTCTCTCTCAGATCTCAAATACACAGCATAACCCTACACCTAAAGGAGTTGCAGAAAGAACAACAAGGAAAGCCTAAACCCAGCAGGAGAAGAGGAATATTAAAGATCAAAGCAGAAATCAGTGAAATAGAAACAAAGAAACAAAAACCACAAAAAACCAACAACAACAACCAATAAACAATAGAACAAATCAACGATAGTAGGAGCTGGTTCTTTGAAAGAATTTATAAGATTGATAAACCCCTTTCCAGACTTATCAAAAATAAATGAGAAAGAACCCAAATAAATAAAATCATGAATGAAAGAGGAGAGATCACAACCAACACCAAAGAAATACAAACAATTATAAGAACATACTATGAACATCTCTACGCCAACAAACTCAACAATCTGGAAGAAATGGATACATTCCTAGAGAATTATAAACTACCACAACTGAACGAGGAAGAAATAGAAAACCTGAACAGACCCATAACCAGTACGGAGATTGAAACAGTCATCAAAAATCTCCAAACAAACAAAAACCCCGGGCCAGATGGCTTCCCAGGGGAATTCTACCAAACATTTAAAGAAGAATTAATTCCTATTCTCATGATACTGTTCCAAAAAAAATAGAAATGGAAGGAAAACTTCCAAACTCTTTTTTACTGAGGCCAGCATCACCTTGATCCCCAAACCAGACAAGGATCCCATCAAAAAAGAGAACTACAGACCAATATCCTTGATGAACACAGATGCGAAAATTCTCACCAAAATACTAGCCAATAGTATTCAACAGTACATTAAAAGGATTATTCACCACGACCAAGTGGGATTTATTCCAGGGCTGCAAGGTTGGTTCAACATCTGCAAATCAATCAATGTGATACAACACATCAATAAAAGAAAGAACAAGAACCATATGATACTCTCCATAGATGCTGAAAAAGCATTTGACAAAGTGCAGTATCCCTTCCTGATTAAAACTCTTCAAAGTGTAGGGATAGAGGGCACATATTATCAATATTATCAAAGCCATCTATGAAAAACCCACTGCAAATATCATTCTCAATGGAGAAAAACTGAATACTTTTCCGCTGAGGTCAGGAACACGGCAGGGATGTCTGTTATCACCACTGCTATTCAACATCATACTAGAAGTCCTAGCCTCAGCAATCAGACAACAAAAAGAAATTAAAGGCATCCAAATTTTGCCAAATTGGCAAAAGAGAAGTCAAACTATCCCTGTTTTCAGATGATATGATACTGTATGTGGAAAACTTAAAGGACTCCACTACAAATCTGCTATAACTTGTATAGGAATTCTGTAAAGTGTCAGGATAAAAAACCAATGCACAGAAATTGGTTGCATTTTTTTAAACCAACAAGACTGAAGAAATAGAAATTAAGGAGTGAATCCCATTTACAATTGCACCCCAATTGTAAATGTGATTCACTTAGGGTTTCTAAGATACCTAGGAATAACCCTAACCAAAGAGACAAAGAATCTATACTCAGAAAACTCTACAGTACTCATGAAAGAAATTGAAGAAGACACAAAGAAATGGAAAAATGTTCCATGCTCCTGTATTGGAAGAACAAATATTGTGAAAATGTCTATGCTACCTAAAGCAATCTACACATTTAATGCAATCCCTATCAAAATCCCATCCATTTTTTTCAAAGAAATGGGACAAATAATCCTAAAATATATATGGAACCAGAAAATACCTCGAATAGCCAGAGGAATATTGAAAAAGAGAGCCAAAGTTATTGGCATCACAATTCCAGACCTCAAGCTCTATTACAAAGTTGTCATCATCAAGATAGTAGGGAACTGTCCCCAAAACAGACATAGATCAATGGAACAGAATAGAGAGCCCAGAAATACACCCTCAACTCTATGGTCAACTAATCGTCAACAAAGCAGGAAGGAATGTCCAATGGAAAAAAGACAGCCTCTTCAACAAATGGTGTTGGGAAAATTGAACAGCCACATGCAGAAAAATGAAATTGGACCATTTCCTTACACCATACATGAAAATAGACTGGAAATGGATGAAGAAGCATAATGTGAGAAAAGAATCCATCAAAATCCTTGTGGAGAGAACAGGTAGCAAACTCTTTGACCTCAGCAGCAGCAACTTCTTCCTAGGAACATCGCCAAAGGCAAGGAAACAAGGGCAAGAATGAACTATTGGGATTTCATCAGATCAAAAAGCTTTTGCACTGCATAGGAAACAGTTAACAAAGCCAAAAGATGACTGTCAGAAGTTATCTGGGAGAAGATATTTGCAAATGACATACCAGATAAAGGGCCAGTATCCAAAATCTATAAAAAGCTTATCAAACTCAACACCCTAAAAACAAAAAATCCAAGGAAGGAATGGGCAGAGGACATGATCAGACATTTCTGCAAAGAATACATCCAAATGGCCAACAGACACATGAAAAAATGCTCCACATAACTCGGCATCAGGGAAATACAAATCAAAACCAGCATGAGATACCACCTCACACCGTTCAGAATGGCTAAAATGAACAAGTCAGTCAATGACAGATGCTGGCGAGGATGTGGAGAAAGGGCAACCCTCCTACACTGTATGTGGGAATGCAAGCTGGTGCAACCACTCTGGAAAACAGCGTGGACGTGCCTCAAAAAGCTGAAAATAGAACTACCCTATGACCCAGTGCTTGTAGTACTGGGTATATAACCTACAGATACAAACGTGGCATTCTGAAGGGGCACATGCACCCAAATGTTTATAGCAGCAATGTCCACAATAGTTAAACTATGGAAAGAAACTAAATGTCCTCAACAGATGAATCAATAAATAAGATGTGGTATATATGTACAATGGAATACTATGCAGCCATCAAAAGAAATGAAATCCTGCTATTTGTGATGACATGGATGGAACTAGAGGGTATTATGCTTGGCGAAATAATCAATCTGAGAAAGACAACTATCATATGGTCTCCCTGATATGATGAAGTGTAGATGCAACATAGGCGGTTTCGGGCGTACGAAAAGAAAAATAAAAGAAGATGGGATTGGGAGGGAGACAAACCATAAAAGACTGAATCTCACAAAACAGACTGAGGGTTGCTGGGGGGAGGTGTGTTGGGAGAGGATGGTGGGGGTATGGACATTGGGGAGGGCAGGTGCTATGGTGAGTGATGGTGAGTGCTGTGAAATGTGTAAACCTGGTGATTCACAGACCTGTACCCCTAGGGATAAAAACACATTATATGTTTATAAAAAATTTAAAAAAATAATTTAAAAAATCCATTAAAGAAAAAACACATATTGCAAGCCCAGAGCTAATCTCATATTCAATCAAAAACGTTTGAAAGTTTTCCCCTTAAAGATCAGAAGAAAGACAAGTGTGTCCATTTTCACTACTCTCATTTGACACAGTAGTGGATGTCCTAGCCAGAGAAACAAGGAACACAAAGAAATAAGAGACTCCAAAAAAAAAAAAAAAGGAAGAAGTAAAATTTTCTTTTTTTGGATAACATGAACTTACATGTTAAAAAATCCTAAAAACATCACAAAAAAATTTGAATAACCAAATTTAGTAAAGCTGCCAAACACAAGATCAATATATAAAAGACAAGAATTTTGTTTTGTTTCATTTTTTTTAATATTGACTGCTTCCCAGTTTGTCATGTCATCCTTGTTCAGTGATCACACTAATCTCTGCATCATTCCAATTTTAGTATATGTGCTGCCAAAGTAAGCACAAGACAGGAGCATTTTAACACTCTAATGATGAACTATCTGAAAAAATAAAGAAAACAATCTAATTCACAATAGCATCAAAAATAATAAAATACTTAGGAATAGATTTAACTAAGAAGATGAAAGATCTGTACTCCATAAACTATGACATTGATAAAGAAATTGAAGGAGACACAAATGGAAAGATAGCTCATATTTATGAATGGTAAGAATTAACATTGTTAAAATGTCCATACTACCGAAAACCATCTGTAAATCCAATTCCTATCAAAAATCCAATGTTAGGGGCGCCTGCTGGCTCAGTGGGTTAAGCCACTGCCTTCAGCTCAGGTCATGATCCCAGGGTCCTGGGATCGAGCCCCGCATCAGGCTCTCTGCTCAGCAGGAAGCCTGATTCCTCTTCTCTCTCTGCCTGCCTCTCTGCCGGCTTGTCATCTCTCTCTGTCAAATAAAAAATTAAAAATCTTAAAAAAAATCCAATATTGTTTTTTTACAGAAGTAAGTAAAGAATCCTAAAGTTTATATGAGACCATAAAAGACAACAAATAATCAAAGCAGTTCTGAGAAAGAATGAAGAAGGGAGATTACACTTCTTGATTTGAAACTATACTACAAAGCCCTCATGCTCAAAACAATAAAGTATACTGGCATAAAAACAGACCAATAAACAAGTAGAACAGAATTGAGAGTCCAGAAATAAATCCTTTCATACAGTCACCTAATATTTGACAGGGGCCAACATATGTAATGGGGAAAGATAGTCTGTTCAATAAATGATATTTAAAACTGAATAGTCACATAAACAGTATGAAACTGGAACCTTATATCACTCATAAGTCGAAACTTGAAATAGATTAAAGACTTAAAGGTGATGCATGAAACTAAATTTCCTAAAGGAAAACATAGGAAAAATTCTCCTTGACATTGGTCTTGCCAATAGTTTTTTGGATACCAGACCAAAAACACAAGCAAAAAAAGCCAAAATAAATAAATGGTATTACATCAAACTAACGTTTCTGCATTGCCAAAAAAAAGGGAGAGAGAATGAAAACACAATCCACAGAATGTAAGAAAATACTTACAAATCTTCTATCCTAAAAGAGGTTAATAACCAACAGATACAAATAGAAAAAAATATATAATTAAAAAAATAGCAAAAGGATCTCAATAGACTTTTTTTTTCAAAAAAGTTATATAAATGACCAACAGGAGCATTAAAAAGTGCTCAACGTAAAAAACTCAGGGCAAAGTCCTTATGTTGTTGTTTTTGTTGTTGTTTACCTCTGAAAAACACAGCAAGATATTAGAATATATACTACCAAAAAATTGAAACTAACCAATTTTGGTAAATATTGGGGAAAATGGGGAACTTATGCACTGTGATAGGGATATAAGTTTGTATGGAAAACAGTATGGAGATTATTCATATTATTAAAAGTAAAATTTCCATATGATTCAGTAATCCCACTTCTAGGTATCTATCTAAAGGAAACGAAGTCACTGTTCAAAGACATATCTGCACTCTTATGTTTATTATAAAATTATTAACTCTAAGCAAGAGATGGAAATAACTTCAGTATCCATTAATGGATGAATGAGTAAAATAAGTATGGTAAATATATACTATGGAATACTACTTAACCATGAAAAATTAAGAAATACTGCCATTTACAACAGCATGGATGGATCTTGAAGGTATTATTCTAAGTGAAATATTTCAAAGATTTTGTATATTTTTTTAATTTATGTATTATGATATCCCTTACATACAGAATTTGAGGAAAAGGAAAACTAATGGAAACTTAGAGTTGAGTTGACAAGGGGTGAACCTGGGGTGGAGTAAGGTGGTCCAAGGGTGCAAACTTGCAACTATAATATGAAAAAGTTCTGGAGATCTAATGTACAGCATGATGATCATAGTTAATAAGATATACATACTTTTTTTTATTGTGCTTCCCTTTATTAAACTTTGCATATATCACATTCTTACAAGTTGAAAGTTTATAGCAATCTTGTATAAAAGAGGTCTGCTGCCACCATTTTTCTAACAACATTTGTTCATTTTGTGTCTGTCACATGTTGGTAATTCTTGCAATATTTCAAGTTTTTTCATTATTATTGTATTTGTTATGGTGATCTGTGATCAGTAATTATGACCCACTGAAAACTAAGAACTAGTGTACTTAAGGTATATACATTGTTTTTCTTTAAAAACATAATGCTTTTGAACAGTGCAGTATAGTTTTTATTTTTTATATGCACTGGGAAACATAATTTTTTATATGCACTGGGAAACCAAAAAATATAATAATTTGACTTAGTTTATTGAGATAATCACTTTATTGAGGCAGTCTGGAACAAAACCCACAAGACCTCTGAAGTTTATCTCTACTATACTATATACATAAAAGTTGGTAAGAGAGTAGATCTTAAAATTCCTTACGATACATGCATAAAAAACAGTGGCAACTATACGAGATAGTAGATGTATTAACATTTTTATGTAGATTATATTGCAATAAAGATGTATACCAATTTATCAAATTGTACAAAATTTACACAATGTTAAAAGTTTGCAATGTTATAAGAAATCATTTCTTAAATTTATAAATATGTTGATTTCTTTCAATAAAGCTGGAAAAAACTTTTTGTAGAATTAATCTATTTTTCAAAAAAGGAATTAAGGCAGTAGAAACTGCAACTAACTCTGAAATAATAGAATATAAAATCCATTTTCGTTATATACACTGTGACAAAAAGTATTACTTAGTTTACAATGAAGGAGTACTTATGAAGCATGAAGGATGGTCTATAAATAAGGCTGAAAGAGCTCAGTTTTAAGATTTAAATTTAAAATCTTCTTTTGAAATACTAAACTGACCACCCAGTTTTCCAAACATCAATGTCTTAACTGCATGAATTTATTTCATACAACTCTATAATCTAGTT
The DNA here is from genome assembly GCF_964662115.1 of Mustela nivalis. NCBI lineage: Eukaryota > Metazoa > Chordata > Mammalia > Carnivora > Mustelidae > Mustela > Mustela nivalis. The sequence continues at coordinate 77,190,992 of NC_139040.1, forward strand.
TCATAAGAAAGCAGCATGCAAATAAGACAGACTTGCTTAAGTTTCTTTATGTTCAACAGTAAAGGATACCTCCCTAAAAATAAATAGAAGAAAATCAGCATATTTATTATGATTATTATTCATAAGGAGATTCATATTGAATTAGGGAATATATATCCTCAGAGGGGGTAAAGTAAAATGAAATTTATTTTGGTAAATGTGTCTAATAATAGTCAATACAATGCCTCAATATAAATGAATATTACCATTTTGAACAATTTAATTACCATTACTAGAATTATTATAAGTATAAAAATAGCTATCATTTTAGCATGAAATATGAGATTCTCATGCTCCATGCTTCATCACATCCACACAACAACGCTGCATAATAAGTATTATCATCACCATTTCATGGGTGAAAAAACTGAGGCTAACACATTTACATAACTGGTTTATGATTACATGGGTAGCAAAAATGCATCACACTAATTTAGGCTTTATGATTTCAGAATTGTACTCTTTCCACTGCACATTCTATTACTCTGTAAATAATTGGCCTGTTTTCATTTGGTTCTTTAATTTTATTCATGTGGTGATGGCTTAAAGCTTTATTTAAAGGAAGCTTAAAAATTTCATTTAACCAAAAGCTCCCAAGAAATAAAAATGCCATGGATCTAATGTAGACATGGATATCATTAGTTAATGGGTAACTATATATTTTACACTCTAGTGAGATAACAATCAGAGTATTTTTCTAAGTTTTAGTCTCTCAGTGTTAAAAAGGACTTTGTTAAAATAGAAATATTTAGACAAAGGTGATCAAAAGTCTGGATCAGGTCACCTTAAGGTAAATATTAGGAAACTGAATTTGGGGGGACCTGGTCTTCCCTACATAGTAGATAATTTGGGTATTAGGTAACCCATCTCTCAAATGGAGATTTGAACACTGAGCTATGATATAATGAATGGTTTCAAGGATTTAGTAGAGTATAGAAAAGCCCTTTAAAGCCTGGTCTTAGCCTAGCATTGCAGCTTCTGGGATATCTGTCTATCTATCATCTATCTATCTAGATATAAATTTGAAAGCTTTTTTAACTTAAAGATTTTGAGAAATAGAACATAATCAGCACCATAGAAGATCTGTTTATGATAACAACCTAGCCCCTCCTCCCAGTTTGTTAATATTCTCTCTTATTTAATGTAACATTGTGCAAATAGACCACTACTGATCTGCCGTTATGAATGAAATAGCTATAATCATCTGTTTGCATATCCTGGTGAAAATATTCATTTAGTTCCATGTTGTATTTCTAGGAATGGACCAAATTTTTATTTTTATTTTTAAGTTTTCTAAATATTGTCCAACTTACCTCAAATGTTTTTATTATGGGCACTTTCATTCTTTCACATTCTTGCAAGGCAATTTTACTGTTGCCCCATATGGTAAGTGTGTAATAGTATGTCATTTTAGGTTTTAATTTATTTTTAATTTAATTTAATTTAATTCCAGATTCATAATAAAGATAAACAGTTTTTATATATGAGTGGCCATTTGGATTACCCTTTCTGTAAAGTGCATGCTCAAATCTTTTGATATCTTAACATTGTGTCATACTGTCTTCTTTAATAGTAGATTTTCTGAATGAACTTTTAGCTGTGTAGGTCTTCTCTATTTTATTTTGAACTTGTTTTCATTTCAAAATCTTTATATTTATTTTCATAATCTGCTTTTATTTTTCTTTGTCTATTATCTATCTATCTATCTGTTTATTTGCAAGCAAGAGAGAGCGAGCAAGTGAGAGTGCAGGGAGGGATAGAAAAAGAAGGGAAAAGAATCTTAAGCAGACTCCAGGCTCAGCACAGAGCCCAACTCTGGGCTCTATTTCACAACCCTGACATCATGACCTGAGCCAAATTGAAAGAGATAAAATAAAATTAAGGTGTTAAAAAAAAAAAAGGAAAAAGAATTGGAGGTTTAATTAAGTGAGCCACCCAGGCACCCCTGTGGTACCTTAAATTAGCTGTCATATTTTTAAAGTTCTAGAGTATCCATTTGTTCATTTATAAAACCTTTCTCAATATCATTTTTAGTGTCAGTTTTTTGTTCAATTTGCTTCCCCTCTCATTTCTTTGAGCAGAGTAATCAAGCCATTTTACAATCTTTATTGATCATTTTAACATCATACTTAATCCCATTTTGTCTATCAAATCTTGTTAATGGTTTTTCTTTGTGTGCTTTGTTACATTTTGCTATGTTCAAGACATTATATTTGAAACTCTTATTGAGTAGGGATAATTAAGAGCTATAATAATGGTATGGTCCTCCTTGGCAGGATTTTCTCTTATATCTGAGACTCTACAAGACAATCATACTCCAAATTCAGTGATTGACTTTCTCAGTTTACACAGAAGGCAAGGTAGGCTATAGTCTTATTTCTGCTTCTCCTTGTGCTTTGGGGATCTCAAGTTAAATTTGGGTTGTACCAAAGTCCTCAAATTTGATTGCTGCTGGATTTTGAATTTTGTTTCTCTAGTATCAAGAGTCTATGAACAACACAGCTCAGTGTGTTTTAGCAGTTTCAAATGCTCTCATAGCTAAAATGGCTTCAGGGCATATATCTCTAGGCTCTCATTGTATTTCGTATTTTGGCCCAGTAATCCCTCACTTATTTTTATAATCATTCTGATATTTTTAACTTTAAAAGCTATTTTGTCTGGATTTTTAGTTGTCTTAAGTAGGAGTTTTTAGATCACCATTACTAGAAGCAACAACAAATATACATGAAAATATCTGCAGTAGTTTATCACATCTTTATGGCTTTGAACTTCCATAAGCTGAGGCATCCTTCTCTAATCACTTAGGCAAACTCCAATTTACCCTTTAAAACAACACAAGAATTGCTTCATTTAAGAACATGTTCAGGGATGACTCTTCCCCACTGTTCTTACCAACATTGCCACACACTCTTTGCTACCCACACCTTGTTTATGAACTTTCGTTAGGTATATCAGCGTGACCAGAATTTTGCTCTATTGTATTTTTGTCCTTTAGAGCTTTAATTAAATATGAATTCCATAGAAAGTCTGTCCCTTTTCTTTCAAACCTGGGTTAGTTATTTCTTCTCATTCTTTGTCAGAAGTTACTTTATTAGAGAAACTTATAGCTCTATTGTGTCTTTGGAGCCTTTACAGTTTTTCGACTGGAAAAATCACCCATCCCTGAGATTTTTACGCAGCTTCCTAGCTGATAATATTCAGAAATCTGTTCAAAACAGACTTTTTCAGGGAGGCCCTTTTGGACCACTCAGTTTAAAAACCTCTTCTCAATCACTGCTCTTTTTAAAATGTGCTTATTTCGTTCAAATATGCATCTCTATTAAAGAAAAATCAGTACTTTTTTTTTTTTAAAGTTGGCTTACCTATTATCTATCTCTCCCATTAAAATGATTCCTCTGGGCTGGGGTTTTGTTGTGCTCATCTTAGGCCAGGCACTCAATAAATTGTCTCTGAATGATTGAATTGTTTGACTCCCTTGCTAGATTCTCAACTTCATGAGGCCAAGGATTGTTCTATTCAGTCCTTCTTTATCCTCAATGTCTGTTATATTGCAGTCACTTACGTGACTAATGGGAAAAATCACGGAAAGAAAGAGTTAAAACTACAGAAAAACCCTGTAGGTTCAATAACACAAAGCTTTCTAAAATTATTTAGCCCAGGAATTGAATACTGGCTGCACTTTTGATTTTTTTTAAATGGTATTGAATTTAATTTAAATGGAAATACTGGAATGGTAGAATAATAAAAAAATTATAAAAGCAACTTGCTCCTTAAAGTAAGAATTATATAGGGCATCTCTTCTAGAAGCAAAATTTTCAAATGTCAAACATCTGAAAGCATAGAAGGAGAAGTAAGAGTGTGAATTGTACTTCAATGCTCTTTTCTTTATATTCAGCAAACAGCTTCATTCACACACCTTTCCAATTTTTTCAACTCTTTTGACAAAGCCTTCAGAGGAGTTACTGCTGATGACAACCATCACAGCCTAACAGAAGAAATTTTATAAAGAAAAATAATAGCATGTTTTTCCCAAATTGTTAAGGATATGGTGAAGCTCTGTCGGATTCAAAGGAGGAATGTGCAATTCCATGCTATATATAATAATAACTTATTTTAATAGTGGCTTTGCAATTTTTCAGATATATCCATTTACTGAAACCACTATCAAATAAACAAAAACAAACAAATGAACAGGGGTTCGAGACAGAAATTATCTAATCTAAAAATAGCACATGTTCACAGAATACACAACACATATCCCAAGTACTACTATAGGTTTCAAGTAATAGTCAAAACAATAGTAAAAATGATTCAGACCCTACCAGTCAAATCATAAATGGGACCTTAACTGTAAATCCTTATCTTTAGATCAAAGCGGGTAATTGGGGGCTGAAGATACATTATAGAACTAATATGTTATAGAACTCCTCTGAAATGAGTCATTTATTCCATCACTTTTCCTGCACAGCTGCTGACCCATGTTTTGGTTCCTGGAAATAGCTGCTACCCTGTCATACTTCTTAAAAGCACATATATTGATAACTCTACTCATTCCTCCATTCCTCTGTGACTGTCACTGTGTTAAAATGTGGAGTCAGCTGACTCACTTGTGATGGTAATAAAGTAGATGAGTTTGCAAAGTATTTTGTTATTTCTAAAAATGCAAAAACCAAATTACATTGAAATCATAAGGGGTGTTTCAGGGAGAGCTGTAGGATGTGGTTTCTTGTGTAATCCACAGAGATTAGCTCCAACACATATTTAAACTCTCCTCTAGGAGCAACCTTAGTGGTAAAGCAAGAAGATAAACAGATGTATACACACCCTGGCACAAAATTATCACTTATGTTTGGCTTCCTAGTCTCCTCGTGTTACTTATTTATCTTAACTTCTCTCTGAAAGCAGGGAACACAGAATCTCAATCAGTTGACATTTTTCTACTGAATTACCCAATAGTCCGATCATACCCCTAATACTTTTTAAAATTATTTCACTCATAATCCCAAATCTGCTTTGCTTCCTCATCTTAGTACACTGTAATTCGATTTCAAAATGAGGACAGTTGTCAGTAATGCCACATTCATTCATCTATTTTACAATTCCATGTGCTTATAACTATGAAGATATGTTAATAACATCCATTCCAATAAGCCACCCTAAATTTATTATCATGAAACAAGACCTCAAGAAAGAGAATTCAAAATCATCCATGTATTTGCAACTTATTGCAATAAAACCTTTATCAATAGACTTCCCTGTGCACATGGTGGTCAAATTGCTGGTGAAAACCAGCCAGATCTATTACAAGCTTTCTCATGGCTTCTAGGTAACCCAAGTGAGCCTTTATTGATACTGGGAAGGGATAAAGCAGGGAAGGGATAAACAGTGCTGTAAGAATTGGCTAGACAAAAGTAAGGACTCTCATTACAAAGTGAGTATTTTAAAGCAAAAGAGCCTGTTGGGAATATTGTTTTATAAAATAGTGGTTTTTTTATTAACTTTTTAAAATTCAATTAGGTAACATATAGTGTACCATTAGTTTCAAATGTAGATTTCAGTTATTCATCCATAGCTTATAATAGCTAATGCTCAGTACTTACTGTTATAGCTTCTTGAAAGCAGAATTTTAACCCACTGAGCCACCCAGGCGCCCTTGAAAGCAGAATTTTAGATCACATTTTCTGATTACTTCCATGTCGTACAACACTTTCCTGCTAGCAACCTTCAAAACATACTGTTTGTTAGAGGAATTTCTTTAATAATAAATAAATAGGAATTCATTTAAATTTATAAATATATAAAATAAATAGGAATTTATTTAAATTTATTTAAATATTACACACTGTTTCATTGTTCATAAATAAGGTGATGATATTATAGCCATTAGTTGGTAGCACTGATATATCACTATCTTTTTACTTCTCAGTGCATTCTCTTTACACAAATAGATATATATTTTAAAAAATGTGAATCTGTGGCAAACTTGTAAAAAACCCTATACAGTAAAGTTTATCATTTTAAGTAATCTCAATTATCTTCCTCAATTGTGATAGTATATCCTTCTATCTAGGCCAGATATTGTATGAGGGATTTGAAGAGACATACTTTTCTAAATTTCACTTTTCTCATCTGCAAAATGCTTATCATGATCCTACAAAAAAATACACTTATAATTTTTTGATGAAAATTTATTTATTTATTTTAAGATTTTATTTCTTTATCAGAGAGAGTGGGCGAGAGAGCAAGCACAGGCAGACAGAATGGCAGGCAGAGGTAGAGGGAGAAGCAGGCTCCGGCCGAGCAAGGAGCCAGATGCGGGACTCAATCCCAGGATGCTGGGATCATGACCTGAGCCAAAGGCAGCTGCTTAACCAACTGAGCCACCCAGGCGTCCCTTTTGATGAAAATTTAATCTGTATAAACAATATATTTGCTGTAATGCGTGGTTCATGGAAAACATCTTTTTTAATTATAAGCAGTATTAGAAATTAAGTAAATGTGTCTATAATATTTAAAGTTTTAACACATAATTCCACTGCTTTGCCTTATTTTCTCAAATCCCTTTACCACTTTCACTGACAGAGTCAAATGTACTTTTTCTACCAGTAGCCAGCTCTTTGTCTTTTGTCAGAAAGATGCCCTTGTGAATTATTTATAATAGAAATATTAGCAATAATAATAATAATAATAAATAGCAATGAAAATGTTAAAAAAAAGTTTTCTTAACTAATTAGGGTTCTTAGACATCAATTAGAGGAACCACCTCGGGCAAGCAAATTAATCTGCAAGACATTCCCAGAATTAACAAGTCAGTCAGATACAGGGTTGTCTGTAGACTGAAAAGGACTAGGTTTGGAAAATAGGTAAGGACAGTGAAAAAAGTGATCAAATTTTTGGGCAAAATAAATTCTTAGGTGTCCTTTCAATGGAGTCCTGTTCATTATGTAGCAGAAACTCTGGAGATTATCTCAATCCATTGGAGTCACCCCGTTTATTAGCTTGCTATTGACAAAGTTATTTACAAACTGTAGAGCAAGAGGTTATAATGTAGAAAACTGATGGTAATGCACAGGATTCTTGTTAACAATAATGCAAGTTAGTGATTTTTCATTAGAAAACATAAATTCTATAATGCAAATTATGGGCCCAGAGCACTTCTGCTGCACAACTCTGCTTATATCCCAAATAACCATGTGAACTAGTTTTAATATCTGCTTCTCTTATTAATTTTTGAATAAAAATTCTTGACACAAGTATTTTATAATTGTGTGATAATCATGAATTTAATTTTTGGAGAACAAAACACACTTTAGCATAACTAGGTTCGTTCACAGAACCAGCCTTGATAACACACTTCTATATGTTAGAAATGATGTAATAAATGTAGAATATTGGGCACTTGTTTGGTATTCTTTGCCATGTTTTGCACTATCTAAAAAGAGATCAGTGAACTTGGACTGGAGTTAGTAGACATGGAAGAAAATAAAATATTACAGAGAAGAATACTCTGTGGTCCACAACCTAAACGGGCTGGGATTCCCATCATTTGGATCTTTGTAGCTTTACAGAAGTCAATTAAATTTTTGTATCTCTGATTAAAGTTGATAACCCAGTACTTTTTCAAACATCTCTTGTAAAGTATTGTTTCCCAGAAAAAAAGGGATTTTGCACATGTATCTGCCTTTGTCTCTGGTCATGATCTCAGTCAGGATCCTGGGATCGAGCCCCATATCGGGCTTCCTGCTCATTAGGGAGTATACTTCTCAGTCTCTCTCTGCAGCTACATCCCCCTGCCCCACTCATGCTCTCTCTCTCTCAAATAAATAAATACAATCTTTAATTTTTTAATTAAAAATAAGATAAATAAATTAAAATAAAAAGTCTGGGCTTACTGCCCCATTTAGCTCCTTTTTTTTTTTTGAGTTGTATTTAAAGCAGCATGAGAGAACATGAGGCTCTCAAACTTAAAAAAAAAAAGGAAAAAATTGAGTTTTGTTAGGATTTAAGATCTTGTCTGCTAGACAAAAATGTTGGCTTTGTTAACATGTGAAAATTAACAAAAGGGAGTAAGATAGAATTCTAATAATTTTTGCAGAAATTAAAAATTTTCTCCAACCCAATTACATACAGACCCATTAAGTAAATTCATTCCAATGTCCCAAACCAACCTTTTCTAATAGTAATGCATCTGTGTAAACAGGGTCAACCCAAAGAATAAATAAATATTATTTTTTTCCTGTCTCTTCCACAGTCTCATCTGGGTATATTGGTAGCAAGCCAATTATCTATCTTATAAGACATGATATCATAAGGAAGGGTATTCTGTCCATTTGGAACAACTGAAAATCATTGTAATTTTATCTTGGTGCAGTAACTTGAGATGGCACAGTGTGGGTTATGAATATATTTTATTTTTTTTTTACTGGGAAGAAGAGATTATAGAGATATTGGTTATCCAAGAGAGACTGACAGGTGTTGATAGTTGCCAGGTCAATATCCATCTACTCTTTCCTTTAGTATCAGAAAGCACTGAGGGATTGACAACAAGGAAACTTAAAACAACATCAAATATTTTATTGTCTCTTTTCTAGTTACATTGTAACCTTATGACAAAGTATCAGTCGTACAAGATATCATTCTCTTTTACCTCTATCTTTCTGCCAGAAATGTGGGCTTAATAGTGAGAACTCCAACAGCAATTTTTGCAACTGTGAATAAAAAGCCATGAAAACCTCTAAGATAGTTCACTTGACTTTCTTAAGACTCTGAACCAACACCAGAAAACACTCTCTGTAGTCTTCTTGTTAAATGAAAAATATGGTTAAACCACTTTTGACAGTCTACTACCTACAGCAAAATGTAAATCTTAATTGAAATATGTCGTCTCAGCTGTGCTTAAGCAACTGAGTCCTGAGCTTTTCAGGTTTTCAGTCTGAAAGAGTACACCTCGGGTGCTCTGAAAGGGAAGAGAAACGACACCCTGTTCTCCATATAAATTAAAGAAGAGAAATCTGTGCATTTAAGTGGGCCATATAAAATTTATCAAGCAATTATCTCCTAACTCCTTCCTATCCAAATTACCTGATATGCTCTCCCTACTCCTTTATTCCACGTTACTGCCTTTTCACAACATGTCTTCTGTTATTTCCTTCTTGCAAGCTAGTTTTGTTTTCTGCATCTAAAAAAATCAACAATCATTCTGTATTTCAATTTCCATTTTCCTCAAATGCATTGATTCTTCTTATCTATTACTCTTTTCTCATACTCAGTGTCTTTGTCTTTATGGGGTTTGTACTTTGCTTTTCCCCATCCTTTACTGCCATTATATAATCAATCTAATAACTTCTTAGAGAAAGTTAAAAATTCCTGCATAGCCACACGTGAACACAAAGTCACTGATTTTTAGCAAACCTATAAGATAGTCAGACATCCATTCAATTTCTTTTTTTTAAGATTTTATTTATTTATTTGACAGAGAGAGATGACAAGCAGGCAGAGAGGCAGGCAGAGAGAGAGAGGAGGAAGCAGTCTCCCTGCTGAGCAGAGAGCCTGATTTGGGGCTCGGTCCCAGGACCCTGGGATCATGACCTGAGCCGAAGGCAGCGGCTTAACCCACTGAGCCACCCAGGCGTCCCTCCATTCAATTTCTTAACTGAGTCCCAAATGCATCCTGACTTCTAACCTAAACCTAAGCTCTACTTCTTACACCTTGTTATATGACCAAATTCTTTCAGTTCAGTATTTTGTAACATTTAAATATTAATCAATTGATGCTTTGTTTGTGTATTTCTATGAAAATAATTTGAATACTGTAGATTTATTGTTATATTTATAGGTTTATAATCAAAGTTTCATCAGTTGAAGTTTTTGGAAATTTCAGATATAATGATTAACCTAAAATGATACTGCCTCAAATCCCTCTGATATCAAGGCCCAACACCTGATTATAGCCAAACCTGTGGTGGATAGTTCCATGGGAAATTGCAGTTACTTAACACTGATAGCATCTCATGTTCTCTCTCTCATTTTAGAATGTCTCCAACACAACCTGAAAGTGTAGGAGAGTTAATGTCCTCTGAGGACAGCTCTCAGTGAAGTGGAAATAAGAACCATAGGTAAAATTGTCAGTTTTCAGGTCTTCATGAGGACAACTTAAAGAAGTTTCTCAGGACCTTTCAGTAAAAGCAAGCCTTCATTTTCTATCCACAACAATTATATCAACAATGTACCTCTTTGACAAAGTTGCTTCTTCACTGTATCACTTTCCCATTCTTTTCTACCTTGGATAATCTCCCAGATAAACTAACAGTACTCAAATCCTTTGTCCTACTCTTTGCTCTCAGGATAAATGGAGCCAAAAGACTTAGATTAATATCAAGTTCTGAATGGGATCTTAGAGCTATTTCTGTCCAGATTTTCATAAACATAGGGACCTTTGAATTATCAGGCTATAAATAAGTTCTAAATGGAGGGGGCAAAAGCAAAAAGTAGAAATTTTTATGTTTGATTTTTAATCATGATTAATTGACTTTATTGATTATTAAAAATACTAACATTATAAAAGTGTGGATCTTTGTAAAACAATGTCATATTGTAAGAAAGAAGTTGCATAGTCCTTTTGAGAATATGAAACCAAGTGTTCAGGTGCCATCTAATTTCTTGTTTAATGTGGCCCGCCAACGCTCGCCCGCGAGGAAGGAAGACCACCGACACAGGATTCTTCTCTATCACGCTTTATTGAAGTGCACTTGGTTGAGGTTTGTAGGGTGATGGAAGCAGGAAGCGCCTGGGTAGAGCCAGGGCTGCACATATATACAGGCTAGCTGGGGTGTGTCTCATTCTGGGGTACGTGGCTCACTATGGTAGGTCAGCCTTGTTGCTGGGCAGAATAAGCTTAAGGCCACGCGTCCAACCACTTGTTTACGAGGCTCTCCGGCGCCATCTTGTAATGGCAGCAACGGGTTGCCACAGTTTAATCCAGAACTTTGGTGTGCATCATCTTGAGGAATAGGATTTTGAAGTCCAGACACACTTAGAGAAAACGGATCCAAATGTGTGTGTTTATATTTCTGCTTTTGTTGTAAAAATCAAAGTGTGATTGCTGGTTTAAAATGGTAAAACTAATAATGTTCATGGACTCAATTATAAATTTTCTAATTGTATGGGAAGAATCCAATAAACATAGAATTAATTGATTTGCAAATCCTCAAAGAGCTACAGGATCAGGTAGTGGTATGTTCTGATTCAACAGCATCATAATCCAGCATTTTATATGTGTGGCTAATGGATATTTTCATGAATGTTTGCTAGCTAGTCAGCCAATACAGAGAAATATTAGGTAGCGTAATTACTCACAGTTGTGTTTAATAAAATGAGAGAAAATTATCAAATGACACTAATAATAATAATCCTATAGCAGGCTAAATATTCAATGATAATTACAAGTATTAATCTAGCTTTCTTCCCTGATTATGACTCTTCTCTCCTTTATCATAATGGGAGTAGCAGATTGTCTGCAATGAATTGTGAAAACCCAGCAGTGACTTTGGCAGTGAAGGCCTCCTATCAATTTTGATAGGTAAAAGGATTCTGGTTGGTCTTGAGCAAATGTGTCAATTTTTTTATTCTGTGTGTGTCATAAAAGAAAGAAGCAATAGTAAATTCTTGCTGTTATTCCATAGAGCCAATAAAATCATACTGCCAACAAGAGGCTGTTGACACCATAGGTGTAGTTAACTGTCTTGAAATACTACGCCTGGAAATAAAATCCTAATATTTCACATAACCTCTTTTTTTAAAAGAAACAAAACAAAACAAAACAACTATACTGCTTACATTTAGGGCCCTGCTGTTGTGTAACTATTTTTGAACATGTCTTCTGTAAGTGTATATATATATATATATATATATATATATATATATATACATATTTTTCTGTGCAATAAATTCATTTAGAGATAAATTTGGATTGCAAATTATTTTGGGGGAAGCGTGGTATTTGTGGCTAGTCTTACAAGTAAAAAGGACTAAAAGAAAAAAGAAAAACATTTTTTATTACAGCATATTTACATCTGTCCAAAGTACTTATCTACTATAATACTGACTAATGTATAATACTGTACACAAAGAAAGAAGTTAAATGAGTTATAATTCAGTCAATGTATAGCTGGCCATTTTAAAACTTACCACTGAATCTTTCTGGTATGAAATGTGATATCTGGCAATCTGGTCCAGTTCATTACATCAGGTCATTTGTATGTTCTTATTACCATTTTGATAGCATAGCACATTTTATAACCCAGACATTTTACAATGGAACTATGATGCATGTATTTTCAAAAGTATAGACATACATGAAGCTATGAGGTCAAAACAGATGAATGTCCGTAGTACCATATAGACTCAACAAATAAAAGTGTCCAAGGGTCTGAGTGTGACTTATGAATATTGTATAAGATTAGGCCAACATGTGGTTTTGATATAAATAATCTGTTCTTAAATTAGAATTACAATCGTTGAGTACAGTGTTGAAAATGGCAGATAGATTTTAGCTATCTTTGCTCACTAGGGAAAATGGAAAAATGTTGAGTTTGGTCAGATTTTCACTTAACTTCTGAAAAATCTTACGTTTGAGAGAACCCTTCTGAAATAAGAATCCTTAAAGACATAACCCCTTTGGCACAAGTTTTCAAGAAACTTGTTTGATGTTGTAGACAATTCTATGGCACACGTACTGTTCTAGATGTTTCATGCCAATAATATGTAAGCCATACCAAGGCTACATATACATATAGAGATGTTCCTCAGCTTACAAGGGGGCTATGTCAGAGAAACACATAAAAAATTGAAAATGCATTTAATACCCTAAACTATCAAATATCATAGCTTACCTTAAGCTTATTTAAACATACTCAGAACACTTACATTTGCCTGCATTTGGGCAAAATCATCTTAAGCAAAAGCCTATTTTATAACAAAGTATCAAATATCACATGCAATTTATTAAATATTACACAAAAAAATGAAGAATATATATATTCTATATATATATTCTATATATAGAATGCTTGTAAGAATATCAGGTGTTCACCTTTGTAATCTTCTAGCTGACTGGAAGCTGTGGCTCACTGCCGCTGCCCAGAATCACAAGATGGCACCATATAGAACAAGAGTTTCAGGTGGTAGGTGTTGTAAGTTTTACCCAAACTGACATTGGTCAAACTCGTTTTTGTCATCATATATGTCAAGTAGTTTTCTCAGGTTTATTTTTAGAATATCCTTGTATAATGAATATTTACACTGATATCTAGTATAAAAATCTTGCAATTTATTTTAGAAACATTAAGATATTGAAAATCAATCTATTTCTTTAATGCATTGAAGACATTTTTGGCTTGTTTCCAGTACTTTCTTACTGGTTAAAAAGTGAATTTGAAGTAGTCTGGATTTCATTATTATATGGCACTTTCCCTTTGATGAATACAAAGACGATATTCTATATTAGCTATCTGATAAGAATTTATTTTTTTAATTTTATTTATTTGTAAGAGAGAGAGTGAGAGAGAGCACAAGCAGGGGGAGCAGCAGGATGAGGGAGAAGCAAACTCCCGGCTAAGCAGGGAATCTGTTGCAGAACTGAGTCCCAGGACCCTAAGATCATGACCTGAGCTAAAGGCTCAGGCGTTTAACTGACTGAGCCACCCAGGTGTCCCAATCTGAGAAGAGTTCTGTATGCTATTCCTCTTAATATGCAGTTTAAAGTCTAGGTAATTAACTTAATATTTTAGTGGCTATTACATAGATAGCACTATGTTCCAGGCAGAGAGTAAGAAAGAAATATTAAATCAACCATATTCTATGCATTCTAAATGAAAATAATTAATCAATCATAATAAATACTTCTATTTATGGAATATCAACTTATAAGCTTTCCTCCATATGAACAATGCCAAATACCAGAATAAAGGGTCATCTAATACAAATAAAGGATAGAATTAAAGAATTCTGGTAAGCCATTTAATTTTGAAAAATGGTGTTCTATTGTTGCTGAGTTGTGGTTTTCAGTTACATAATATCTGATAAGTGTAGAAGTAACATGAGTGTTACGTGAGATGAGAAATGGTATATAATTAAGATATTTTTAAAAGTACAGATAAATACAAATTTGTAAACATAGCATTATGGAGGAGTAAAAATAAATGATAGCTACACACTCTAAAGTGAATAAAATTTGGAAAGCTAATAGAGAAGTAAAACAAGGACAGTGCAAAAAGTATGGTACATTTTCATGAAGTTCAAACAAATTCTGTGAAACCATAGATGGACTTAAAGATACTATTATGTATCAAATATTGTAAAAATTAAGCAAGGAAATAGCAAACATAAAACAACCAAAGCATACAAACTTGGGTAGATACAAGAGGTGTGATCATGTTCTACTTCATAAAGAGATGAGTTAATAGATAAATATAAGTAACTAGACTTTTTAGAAGTTAATAAAACGTTGCCTGTTATTTCTTAGTAATATAAAATATATGGTTTTCTAACAAAAACGTTTATCTTAAAAATATTTAAAAATAAATTTCAGGCTACTCCTAAGGTTATATTTACTTTTCCACTGTAGGAAAAGCTGGTTGTTGTAGTTGTATTTGTTTGTTTGTTTTAGTCTCCTCCTGGTTTTTATTATTATAATGTGGAATGAGGAATGTTAGATTGAAAAGTGAATTATTTTATAGACAAAAATCATTACTTGATTCACCTCCTGGTACAGCAGATGGAACTCCTGAAAATATGCCCTTTTGCCTTATGGAAGAGTAACAGTTATGCTTACTTCTGAAACATACTTGGTGGAGTCCCTAAATAGTGACACCATAGTAAACATTTTGAATATTTGCAATTAATTTTTATAGTCATAGGGCTCCAAAAGCCACTGCAGGTATCTTAGCAGGTATTTCAATAAGGCTAAAATTTGCCTGACTGTTTAAAAATATTAGCAAGGCACAAAACATGGCAAAAGTATTGTCCTCAGATATTATTTTTTTCCATATGCTCCTGATTCCAGACATGAGAAGTTATTTTTCAAATATTTATTATAAAAGTTTTTATTTATTTATTTGACAGAGATCACAATTAGGCAGAGTCAGACAGAGAGAGAGAGGAGGAAGCAGGCTCCCTGCTGAGCTGAGAGCCCGATGTGGGCCTCGATCCAAGGATCCTGGAATCATGACCTGAGCCGAAGGCAGATGCTTTAACCTACTGAGCCACCCAGGCTCCCCCATGACAAGTTATTTTGATAGATGTATATACAGTGTATTTTCCAGTTATAAGAAAAATGGTTCTGCTATTTTTAACCTTTTTTTAAAATTAAATAATTTTTTTCATTGAAATTTTATTTTTTAATGTTTTACTTTTCTTTTCTTTTTTTTTAAAGATTTTATTTATTTATTTGAGAGACAGAGATCACAAGTAGGCAGAGAGGCAGGCAGTGAGAGAGAGAGAGAGAGGGGGAAGCAGGCTCCCTGCGGAGCAGAGAGCCCGATGCGGGGCTCAATCCAAGGACCCTGAGATCATGACCCGAGCTGAAGGCAGCAGCCCAACCCACTGCGCCACCCAGGCGCCCCAATGTTTTACTTTTCAATATACTACTTAGAATATAAAACCTATTCCATTTTGTAAGATGTTTACCATTTAAAAAAAGGTAATTTTCTCATTGTGTCTTCCCCTCACATTGCTTTATTTTGAATAAAAAATTTCACAATAAACATAACTGATGCTTTCCTTCTGATGGTCCCTCTGTTGGTCATATTGTATATGAGTCATGACAATTAGTTTTACAAAATTTATTGATGTTTGTTGATATGTTTTATCATAACTAATTTTCCCTCCCTTATCTAGATTCCCCAGCTTTCAGACAGGTGGACACTTCAATAAACCATACCCAAGGGATGTATCAAGTACTTCTTAGACATTCTCTCAGATCCTTGAGGTCTCATTTTGCCTAGGGATTTGCAATAGGTTCTGCCAGAGGCACCACTGTGACAACTGATGTCCATGGTCTATCTCCTGCTAAGCTCAAGAGGTCACTGGTTTCCAAGTTTATCTATACAATTAATGCATTCCAGCAAGTTCTTTTTTTTAATATTAACAAACTTATTTTAAAGTTTATATGGAGAGGCAAAGACTCACAATAGTCAACATAGTGTTGAAGGAGAACAAAGACTGAGGACTGACTTCAAAGTTTACCATAACGATGGGGCGCCTGGGTGGCTCAGTGGGTTAAGCCTCTGCCTTCGGCTTAGGTCATGATTCCAGGGGCCAGGGATCGAGTCCCACATTGGGTTCTCTGCTCAGCAGGGAGCCTGCTTTTCCTCATCTCTCTCTCTGGCTGTCTCTCTGCCCATTTGTGATCTCTCTCTCTGTCAAATAAATAAATAAAATCTTAAAAAAAGTTTACCATAACGATAATTGTAAGCATGATATTGTAATACCACAGAAAGACTAGATTAAAGCAACAGAATATATATTATCAATTATATTTTATATTTAATAGAAAAGCAAAAGCAATACAAGAGAGCAAAATACAATCTTTTAAACAAATGGTTCTGTAGCAATGGTGAAGCTAAATCTAAAAATATAAAATACATGCAAACAATGGAATATTATTTAATGCTAGAGAAATGAATTACCAAGCTATGAAAACATATGGATATAAATATTTAATAAATATTTGATTTTAGGCTTCTACCAGTCTATCAATAGTATTAGTATATTTTAACAGTGAATGCTCAGCATTCATGAATTTACCTAATAAAACATTTTGGGTTCAATATTTTAAATACTTCAACCTCTATGATTATATTCCTAATAAGTTTGAATTGGGGTAAATAAACCTTAATTTTTTGTAACTTGTTTCTTATTTCAAGAGAGCTCAATGGAATTTTAGAAAATAAAAATTTACAAAAAAAAGTTTAGTTTACTATTGCCAAATAATTTAAAACGTTATCTTATATTCAAATACATATATTTTTCTAAATTGATTTATATGCTACTAAAACCAAAAACTTTTAGTTATACTAGATTTCATATCATGCAATCAATTCCAGAAATGCATCTGGCAATGATTTGTCTTAAATAGAGTTAAGATGGGTGTTATTACAATGCAAGATGGAAACAAAGATAGTATAACAATTGGTGTTACATAACTTTTCCGTTTTGATCAAGTTACTAATCTACAAAAGGCTTTTATCAGTGACAGACTTGGGAATTTACAAAACTTTTAAACTAGCATGTGCGACTCATTCCTAGAAAACAACACAATCAATAACACTTTATTTAGATTAAATCATGACTATTTCTCCATTTGAATAAAAAAGGTAGCAACACCAATAAGTTTATTGAACATGAAAAGTTGAAATGCTATAATGCTCCTAAGGAATTAAATGATCCAGTCAAGAATTATAAAAAAAGGATATAAATTACCAAAGTGTTTGTATAATTGTAATGTACAACTGCCCATTATCGTTCCATAGTGTAGGCTTGTACAAGAACTCTATAAAAGAACTCCACTTCTAAACTGTGGAAAATATGTTCCCTTTCCCCCTATATACAACTATTAAGCCATTCATTTAGCTTTTAAAATATCCACTTAATACAGGCTTTTTACACATTTGAACAGGCAGCAGGGCTCTATTCTTATCGCTTACATCAGAAGGATAGACTTCTAACGTAAGAGGTAAAGCCCATAAAGGAGCCCAATAATAACAACAAAATACAGTTTAGTGAGCCCTTACAATCTGCCAGCTACTTTTCTGAGAATACTTCAGTTAATAAAACATATAAAATACCTGACCACAAAGAGCTCACATTCTTTTGAAATATAATAGTGAAATAAACCAATAATAGAGGGGCACCTGGGTGGCTCAGTCCATTGAGTGACTGCCTTTGGCTTGGGTCATGATCTCAGAGTCCTGGGATGTAACTCCCCAGCAGGCTTTCTAGGCAGTGGGGTGTTTTCTTCTTCCTCTGCGCACCCTCCCAATTCTCTCTCTCTCTGTCTCAAATAAGAAAATAAACCAGTAATAGAATAATAATTGATGGTTGATGGTGATAAGTGATACAAAGAAATACAAGAAAGGTAAAAGCCATTGAAGAATGCTGGGATGAAAGTTAATTTTATTTTGTTTTGGGTGGTTATATCTCATTTATGAGATGTTATTTGCACAAAGACCCAGGAAGTGAAGGAGAGTGTTATACAAATATTAAAGGAAAAGATTGCTCTAGGCAGAGCAAGTAAGTATATAGACTTTGTGTGAACAGCTTGTCTGTTACTTTTGAGGAAAAGCAAGGAGGCCAATGAGGAGTTCATAGTGGTGGAGAGAGGAAGAACTTATTGATGTATGACCTTCTAGTACATTGAAACGCCTTCAGTTTTTATTTAATATGAAAGCGGAAGATACCAAAAGTCTTTCAACAGCAGAATAAAATCATATGACTTGATTTTTAGGTTAAATTGCTGTACCAAAATAAATTTGCATGGAGAAAGGAGTGCAGTATGTGTGGAAGTGGGGTTATCAATCAAGTCAATAATTCAGGAACATATGATGGTGTTTTTAGCATGCTGGGTGGTAATAGAAGTGGTGAGGTATGGTTTTCATTGTGTATATATTTTGATGGTGAATATTCTGGTGAACAGGATGGGGTATGTGCAGGACAGACATCAACATTTATTTTACCTGCACAAACAGAAGGGTGGAGTCTTCATTCCCTGATATGGAGAGAACTCTGAGTTCAAATGTTCTTTCTCATTAAATGGCATAGTGATGATGAGGATTTAGTCAGACAGTGAAAGAGAGAAGTAAGCATAGTGTTAAGCGGTAAGACATTACAATACATTTGAACATCAAAAAACGTTGTGTTGGATCATCTGTTTATGTGAGTAAATAAATAAATAAAGCTTCCTGGGGTTCTGATAGAGGTAAAGAAGACTGTATATGATCCAAAGGGGCACGTGCACCAAATGTTTATAGCAGTAATATCCACAATAGCCAAACTATGGAAAGAACCAGGATGTCCATCAACAAATGAATGATATTTGTATATATATATATATATATATATATATATATATATATATATATACAATGGAATACTATTCAGCCATCAAAAGAAATGAAATCTTGCCATTTGCGTTGACATGGATGGAACTGGAGGGTATTATGCTTAGCAAAATAAGTCAACCAGAGAAAGGCACTATCATATGATCTCCCTGATATGAGGAAATGGAGGTGCAATGTGGGGGGTTTGGGGAACAGGAAAAGAGTAAATGAAACAAGATGGGATCGGGAGGGAGACAAACCATAAGAGACTCTTAATCTCACAAAACAAACTGAGAGTTGCCGGGGGGGTGGGGAGGTTAGGGAGAGGGTGGTGGGGTTATGAACATTGGGGAGGGTATGTGCTGTGGTGAGTGCTGTGAAGTGTGTAAACCTGGCGATTCACAGACCTGTCCCCCTGGGGCTAATAATACATTATATGTTAATTAAGAAGAAGAAGAAGAAGAAGAAGAAGAAGAAGAAGAAGAAGAAGAAGAAGAAGAAGGAGACTACTATAAATCAAATGCTATGGTTTTCAGCATAGAGTGTGTAATCAGGCATATTTTATTAAAGTAACCAAGTAAAATGATGGTCGAAAATTGGAATAACAGAAAACATAAAAATCAGAGATTTTAAAAAGAGATATGGGACAGTGTAGAGAATATAGTCAATGATATTATAATAGTGTTATATGGTGACAGATGGTGGCTATATTTGTAGTGATCATAGAATAATGTATGGAGATATTGAAAACCTGAAACCAATGTAACACTGACTACCAACTACACTCAAATAAAAAAATAGTAAAAAGAAAACATTTTAATTTAAAAAGATAAAAAGAGGGACAAGAATTTGAAAAGTGAATTTCAAAAAGAGTAAAGATGAGGCTAAGACATACTCTGAACCTTGAGGAAAACACCATTTTGAAAATTCTTCCCATTTTGAGAAAACTCAAATGAATCAATACCATAAAAGAACCCATTTTAACTGAGAGATGTAATGAATGCTCAAGAAATAATTTTATGACAGGATAATTCTTCCCTATGAAACAGCATACAGAAACCCGGGGAAACACCTGGAAGCCAAATAAACTATACTGAAAATAAGAATTAGGAAAAAGATAAATGATGAAAGATAAGAAAATTAGACCTGCGACAGAGACCTAGTGAAGAGAATTTTTAGCTTGTGGTTTAATGTTTTTGAGGATAATCTAGAGTTCATAACTGCCTTGAGGCAGGCTGGTTGTAGGCAGTTTAGGCATACCCCTAAGAGAAGCCTACTTTGGGCAGGTAGTGTAGAAGGAGGCCATTGTGCTGGACAAAGACAAATCCAACCATTTGACTAAAGTGTCTGTGAAGATGTTGAAGTCAGATGCAACAGAGAAAGACCTGTCAAACCTAATCTCAGAAATGGAGATGATGAAGATGATTGGACAGCACAAGGACACCATCAACCTGCTGGGTCATGCACACAGGATGGTCCTTCGTACACTATCATGGAATATGCCTCCAAAGACAACATACAGTAGTACCTCCAGGCCCAGAGGCCTCCTGAGTTGGAGTACTGTTACAATATCAGCCACAATGCAGCAGAGCAACTCTCCTCCAAGGACCTGGTATCCGGTGCCTACCAGGTAGCCTGAGGCATGGAGTACCTTGCCTCCAAGAAGTGCATACACCAAGACCTGGCCACCAGGGAAGTGCTGGTGACAAAGGACAACATGATGAAGATCTCAGACTTCAGCCTTGCCAGAGATATCACCACATCAGTTACTATAAAATGAGAACCAACAGTGGACTGCCTGTGAAGTGGATGGTCCCTAAGGCCATGTTTGACCAGATCTACATCCACCAGAGTGACTTCTGGTCTTTTGGGGTGATCCTGTGCAAAATTTTCACTCTGGAAGCCTCCCATATCCTGGAGTGCCTGTGGAGGTGGTTTTCAAGCTGCTGAAGGAGTCATTTGATGGATAAGCCAATAAGTGCACCAGAGAGTTAGACACAATAATGAGGGGTGGCTGGCATGTGGTACCTTCAAGCTGCTGGTAGAAGACATGGATCATAATGTGGCCTTGACCTCCAACCAGGAGTACCCGGACCTGTCCTTGGCCCTGGAACAATACTGTCTATGCTTTCCCAACACCCAAAGCTCCACCTGCTCCTCAGAGAAGAATTCCACCTTCTCTCATGTGCCGTTGCCCAGGGAGGCCTATCTGCCGTGACACCCAGCCCAGCTTGCCAATGGTGGACTCAAATGACTAGTATCCCTATTACTCCTGTCCAGATTCCGTCATAAGCTGTAACCCTTACCCCCCACCCTCCCTGCAAGACTCACTGCCTTCTCCTTTGTCCCTTTCCTACTGGCAGGAGCCAGCTGCCTACCTGAGGCCTTCACCCCTTGAAGTTCACCTCTCTTCCCCTTCCTCTTCCTCCTCCTTACAACCTGCTCATGAAAGAAAGGAACAGAGAGGCAGGTACTTGCTCGTGGCTACTTCCTTCCCTCCCATATGTTGGACCAAGACCCCTCCCTGTCATCTGGTACTGCCTGGACGTCGAGGGAGTTGGAGATGAGGCATGCCAGTGAAAGCTGTCGGAGCTTTCCTGTTTTGGTTTTGTCTGCTTAGCATAACATGTAAGACTGAGTTCTGGTGGCAGGGACCTAGTCTTTGGGGCTATAGCACTAGCGAGGGGAGGTCAACTGCTCTGGGCCTTGGCTAAGAGCAAGCCCTGCTCCAGAGATATGGTGCCAAGGGCTTATTAATTTTGATACTAATTTGCTTTGCTGACCAAATACCTGGTATCAAAAGATGGGAAGGCAAAGACTGGAAGCAGTGTTGTGACCATGGGGTCCAGCCCCAAACTATGAAGAAAACACAAAGTGTATAAATCTGAGTAAGTATATATTTACACACCTTTTTAAATAGGTTGTTATCAAAGATTTAATCAAAGGGTAATATGCTCCTCGTGGCTGGGAAGCATCTGTTGCCATATATTAAAAACAAAGAAAAGAGGTGTCTGGGTGGCTTCCTCCAAGAAGTGTCCCTTCTTTTCAGGTCATGATCCCAGGGTCCTGGGATGGAGCCCCACATCAGGCTCTCTGCTCAGTGGGAAACCTGCTTCTCCTTTTCCCTCTGCCCTGCTTATAGTTCCTCTTCCTGTCTCTCTGTCTGTCAAATAAATAAAATATTAAAAAAAAAAAACAAGAACGAAACAAAAGGTTTTTAAAAGGTCTTTTTTTTTTTAAATTTTCTAGGGGTGCCTGGATGACTTAGTTGTTTAAGCAGATGTTTGCCTTTGGCTGAGGTCATGATTGCAGTGTACAGGGATCCAGCCCTGCATGGGACTACTTGCACCCCAAGGAGCATGCTTCTTCCTCTCCCTTTGCACATGATTCCCCCTGTTTGTGTGCTTCTCTCTCTCTCTCTTTCTTGCTTTCAATAAATAAAATAAAATTTTTTACTAAATAAATAAATAAATAAATAAATTTCTAAGCCTACTTTCAGTTTAGGTCCCTTAACAAATATTGCTACTGCTTCATTTAAAAAAAAAAAGATAATTTAGAAAGATGCTTCCAGAGTTAAAAAGCTGTTTTGTTTCTTTGTCGGGATTCAATATAGTAGTGCTTTAAAGAGTAAAAGAAAAAATATGCTATATTAACTCTAATCACACTATAACTTTGGTGGTTATATCAAGATAATGAAAAGTGATTTTAAAGCAAATTTCATTATCTAACATAAAGATCAAGTCAAAATTACAGAAGAGTAAAAGGATGAATTCATCAGGGAGTATAATAATTCTTGACTTTTAATACGTAACAACAGATTTGGGGATATATAGGGAAAAACGAAGAACAAAAATAATAACTTCTACCTTGGACGACAAATGGAAAATAATTTCAACACCCTTATTTTAAGATTACATAGACAAATGGTCATCACATTGGTAAGATATGTAAGACTTGAACAAAATGATCAACTAACTGGATATGCATGATATTACATTACAGTAACTGAACTAACTGAGGTCAGTCTTTGGTGAATCACAGAAACAGGTGGAGTTGTCAAACAAAGGAATCTTTGTTTACAACATACAAGGAGATCTCAGGGAATAAGTTCCAAAGCCTTGACTGTTTGAACAGGAGAGAGATTTTTATTTAGTATTTAAGATGAATACTCAGAAGGGAGAGTTTTATTATCGCGTGTATGGTTGGTCATAAGGTTGTGGATGCATGCACATCCACATATGTATTTGTGCAATATGTATTGCATGTTCACCTGAATGAAACTTGTATTCCACCGAGGGCAGAAACTTCAACGTTAGAATAAAGCAGAGGTAACTGTTGGACAAGGCAAAGGGACTCTGCAGGCTTCAAGAGCAGATATAAACTAGATGGGGTCTTGGGCTCATTTTCTGGGACAAGGAATGCAAGGCCTTGATTGCTTTTGAAATAGCACTAGGGGTTTGCCACTGATTTATTGTCTCAATAGCTTAGGCTATTTCCTGGTCTGGTGGTGACTGTTAGCTTTCCCATTGCCTTGTTCCCTCAAAATCCTTAATGAGTGAGGTTTTTGCATTTCTTTGTAAGAACCTCCCAGGAAGTTTTGGAAGAAGTGTGCTTGGGAGAGTACACAGGTGGGGTATAGATCATTGAAAATAGCTGGGGACAAAAAATGACTTTTCTTATGTCAGGAAAACTATATCTCTTCTTTAATTTTCTGGGAACTTCTAACTCTTTCTTCTGATGTTACCAGCAGGCAACTGAGATATTACTGATTGTTCTCTTGAACCTAAGGAAAAGGAAATGTAGAAAGCAAAAGACAAAACTTTAAAATCTATCTTCCAACTCATCAATTCACTGCAGCCACCTCTCTGTCTTTCCCTTTCTCTTTTTCTTTCTCTTTCTCTCTCACTTTCTTTTTGTTGGCATATATCATGATACAACCACTTTGGAAAATAGTTTCAAAATTTTTTTAAATGAAAAATATGTTGCAGTTACACAAATAGCCATTTTGTTCTAGGCATTTCACCAAGAGAAACAAACCCTATGTTCATACAAGGACTTGTTTATGAATTTCATATCAGCTTTATTTTTAAAAATTGAAAACAGTGGAAATGTTCATCAATGTCCATCAATAGAGCAAAGACAATTGGAGATTCTCAAAGTAATGATGCTGAGAAAAGAAAAGCCAGGCAATGAATAGTATATACTGTGTGATTCCATGACTACAAAAAATCTAGAAAATACAAATTTATATAAAGTCACAGTCATCAAATATATGGTGTGATTTTAGTGCCTTCTTCTGTGCTCCCATAGCTTCCTACACTTGTATCTCCGAGCATTTGTTACACCATGTGAAAATATGAACTCTTTCTCTTTATTCTGTCTTACTAGAATAAGAATCCTTGAAATTTTATGGACATTTGAACTCTCAGTTATTAGCAGAAATTCTATCACACAGTAAGTTTCCAAATATAAAAGCCAGAGCTTTACAATGACTTCTAAGCTTTTACATGATCTAGCCACTCATTTAACCTCTGTGACCTCTTTCCCTGCTACTCTTCAGTCACTCACAGTGGCCTCCTTGCTATTCCTCAGATATGCCAGGCATGATCCAACCTTATGGCCTTCAAGATAGCCAATTCCTTTGTCTGGAGTGACCTTATTGCTGATAGTTCTGCGCAAATTCATCACCTTTCCATACCTTGGTTCAATTGTCAGCTTCATTGTAACTACCCTGATCTTCCTAATAAAAATTTTAACCCCCCATCCCCTGCCTAGCAACCTTGATTTTTCTTACCCTGATCGAATTTTTCTTTTTCCCCATTGTACTCATCCTTTTTGAATGCACTATGCCATTTTTATTAAGGTTCATAGCTTTTAATTGCCTCACCCATTAAAATAAAAGTTCTACAAAGCCAAGTATTTCATTTACCAGTGTAGTCTGAAGTAATATCTGCCATATAATAGTTCAGTAGACAACTGGTAAATTTCAAAATGAATTAATGTTGAGAGTATACTGAATTTCATAAGTCATTTCAATATTTTTTTCCATAAAATAAACTATGTAAAACATACCTTAAATTTACTTTCATCATATTTTATAGCATATAATGGACAACATACATAAGCCTTAAAGAAACAATCCTATAATTCACCATTTCATACCTACTTAAAAACTGCATAATACCACACTCTTAGATCCTCTTTGAATGCTCTAAAATAACCCTTCAAAGGAAATACATTTTTAAAAATTACAGATTTTTTGGCAAATAATGTAATAAAACAAAAGTTTTATTCATCTATGTAGATCAAAATAAATGTTTTTAATAAGCATGAAATTATAACTCTGAATGTGCTAAAATGAAACCACCTGCTAAGGGTGAGAGAACAAAAATAAACATCCTTTTTCCAAATAAGAGGAAGTTATTACCTTTGAATCAAAGCATGTGGATTTGTTTTAACTGGCAATAAAGCAATATGGAGACACAAACCATAGAAAGTCATATTTTAGATTTCCAAAAGACTTCGAAGTGAAGAGTATACATTTTTTAATTGCTACATAATGCTACATAATGACAAGATGACAGGTTGTGACAAATAGCATTTTAAAAGCTCTACTCATAATCGAACGGAAGGTGTCATTTCCCATAATTTTATATATGTCTTTAATTTACTATATCTGGATACAAAATATTACCAAACAGATGTTCATCAAAGACTAAATCATTTTTAATGGGATATAATAATTTGAACCTACATCTATTAATCATTTTTTTCGATCTAACATTTATAGTCTCGCTAAACATTTTATCAGTTGTTGACAAAATTCAAAATAAATAGGATAAAAAGTCGTGTTTGGAAAAGTAGATTTCTTTTCAAATTTGCATTTAAATGAAAATATTTGCTGATATTTTTAAAACTTTAAATGTAATTTTATATATATCTCACCTATCAGATGATATAAAATTTTTGGAGAAAATATGACATATTTTTTGATCTTGGTTGAAGGTATTAATAAAGAGCAACTGTTTGTATTTTTTGTATTGTGATATCTTAGTTAATAAACATGAATAACTGGTATAAAATATGTTTTTTTAAAAATTTTATTTATTTACTTGACAGAGATCATAGGAAAGCAGAGAGGCAGCCAGAGAGAGAGGAATGGAAGCATGCTCCCAGCTGAGAAGAGAGCCCACTGTGGGACTCAATCTCAGGAACCTGGAATCATGACCTGAGCCGAAGGCAGAGATTTTAACCCACTGAGCCACCCAGGCGCCCTAAAATATGTTTTTTTTTAATATAGAAGTACAGTTCTTGCCAAAATATGGAACTAGCTGGAACTGAATGCCTCCTTCAAAGTCAGCTCTGGAGAATTATGCAAGTGTAATATGGAACTATTTCAGATATTAACCAAAAACAAAGAAATGATGATAAACTCCTTAAAAGACTCAAAGTTGCCCTTGACTGGTATGTTTCAAGCTCTATTCCTGGTTTGAAGACAGGTTTTCACAGGCCTGTCACTGTAGAAATCCGCTGGATGTTTAGAGGCTATCAGAACTGTACAAAAACCTTGAAGGGGTAAAGACTTGAAAATTCTTTAGATAGATTAGCTCCCTAAGGCATTATTCCTCCACACATTTTCCTCCAATCAATTAAGACTGATGGATGAGGGGCACCTGAGTGGCTCTCTCATCACGTGGGTGGTGGGTTAAGCCTCTGCCTTCATCTCAAGTCATGGTCTCTGGGTCCTGGGATCCAGCCCCACATCGGGCTCTGCTCAAAAGGAAGCCTGCTTCCCTCCCTGCTTGCCTGCCTCTCTGCTTACTTGTGATCTCTCTCTCACTCTCTTTCTCTCTCTGTGTGTCCAATAAATAAATAAAATCTTTAAAAAAAGGCTGATGGATGATAAATTATGAAAACTGCTCCCTCCAAATGATGCCTTTTCATAACGATTTAAGAATTTAAAATTGTAAGAATTTAAAATTGAAACTTGATCGCAGGATTTATCTTATAGAATAACATCAAGTGAAGGCAGTTATTATTCTGATGTATTTGTGATTCTGAATTCTTGGCCTCAATAGTAAATTTATTTTTAAATTCTCCCATGGAGTGGTGATTGGCCTTCAGTCTTTCATTGATGTACAACATTGGGTCAAATGAGATGTGTGTGCCCAGAACTATATATAAACTTCTTTGTATTTCACTGGAGATGGCATTTCTGAGTTTTGTTCAATTGAATTTGGACAGATGTTTTAATAGTCACTTCTAGAGTTGGCCCTGGAGAATATCTTCCTTTTTTTCTCTTCCCGATTCTCTGAAAAACCCTGATTAATTCACATTATCACAGTGATATCACAATTCAAGTTTTACCAAACACTATAGCTGCAAAATAGAAGGAAGCTACTCAGAATGGAATACTATTGTGAATGATTGAGAAAGAAAACATTATTATAATTAAGCTACCAGGTTTCAATGTATTTTATTGTTGCTTAGAAAATCCTAGCATACCCAGACTTTACAGAGATTTGATGATCCTAAGAGGAGCTGAACTCATAGACCAAAATAACTATGCACATAAAAAGTACAATTACTTACCAAAAAAGATGATGTGGTTAACTTTATATGGCAATCCAAGTGTTATTGGAACAGGAATTAAAAAAATAGCTTAGGGGCACCTAGGTGGCGCAGTGGATTAAGCCACTGCCTTCAGCTCAGGTCATGATCTCAGGGTCCTGAGATCAAGTCCCGCATCAGGCTCTCTGCTCAGCAGGTAGCCTGCTTCCCTTCCTCTCTCTCTGCCCGCCTCTCTGCCTACTTGTGATCTCTCACTGTCAAATAAATAAATAAAATATTTTTAAAAATAGCTTAAAAGTATATGATAAAATAATGATATACATATACAAGGAAAAGAAAGATACTATACTGTGAATATAAATTAAGTGAAAATTGTAGAAATAAAGAATACAATAAATGGAGACTAAGATGAATATAGCTGTAAAATAAATGAGTTGGGAAAAACAAACAAACACATTAATGACTTCTGCCCAAATACAGCAGAAGAGAAAAAAAAATAAAGAAAATATTTAAATAAGTACTGAGATAAATTTTGGAGAATTAAAGAAAGATAAAAGATACCAGACTTAAAATGATGCCAAACATGAGATATCAGAAACAAAACAAAACAAAAACTACACACACTAAAAAGCACTCGTATACATTATGGTGAGTTTTAAGAATATCAAAAACAGAGAAGAGCATAAATGATGCCCAAGAGAAGAACAGATCACCTAAAATGTACAAGAATAATACCGACAGCACAATTCTCAATAGTAATAGCATATAAAGAGACAGCTGGGAGTTTTTATAGATGGAAAAGATATTTGAAACTAGGTATTATACATCAATCCAAATTATTGATTAAATTTGAGAGCACAGTAAAATACAATGAAGCATGTTAGGTCTTAGAACATTTATCACACAGAGACACACATTTTGGAAAACTTCCTCGGAAGACAGCTCAATTTAGATCGAGAAAACAGAATTATGTACTCAAAGGCACATTTTGAAGGAAGGATTGAATATAGTCTGCACTGCAAATATTCTTTAATCGTATGTTCTGAATTTCCTAAATTTAAGAAGTATTTGTTCAAATATTTACCTTTAAATAAATCCTAGGAGACTTTTTCTTGGATTCTGGAAAATCAGTCCATTTGGATACAAATCTTTTTGTCACTGATGGAAATTTTGATAGCCCTTAACTGTGGAATGCCTAATGTATTGTTACAGCAATTGTGATTTGCCAATACATGGGTGATGTGTGTGTGTTGTGTGTGTTTATTTTTATTTTTTATGGTTTAACTCTTCTATGAGATTTTTAAGTAGACATGATTTTAATAAATTATGATTTGTTGAAATTTATCTGAGGTTATATATAATAAAATGAAATTTGTGTGAACTAAAGAAGTGCATCTCCATTTTTATTTTATTTTATTTTATTTTATTATTTTTTTTTAATTTAATTTTTTATTTTTTATAAACATATATTTTTATCCCCAGGGGTACAGGTCTGTGAATCACCAGGTTTACACACTTCACAGCACTCACCAAAGCACATACCCTCCCCAATGTCCATAATCCCACCCCCTTCTCCCAAACCCCCTCCCCCCAGCAACCCTCAGTTTGTTTTGTGAGATTAAGAGTCACTTATGGTTTGTCTCCCTCCCAATCCCATCTTGCTTCATTTATTCTTCTCCTACCCACTTAAGCCTCCATGTTGCATCACCACTTCCTCATATCAGGGAGATCATATGATAGTTGTCTTTCTCTGCTTGACTTATTTCGCTAAGCATGATACGCTCTAGTTCCATCCATGTTGTCGCAAATGGCAAGATTTCATTTCTTTTGATGGCTGCATAGTATTCCATTGTGTATATATACCACATCTTCTTGATCCATTCATCTGTGGATGGACATCTAGGTTCTTTCCATAGTTTGGCTATTGTGGACATCGCTGCTATAAACATTCGGGTGCATGTGCCCCTTTGGATCACTACATTTGTATCTTTAGGGTAAATACCCAATAGTGCAATTGCTGGGTCATAGGGCAGTTCTATTTTCAACATTTAGAGGAACCTCCATGCTGTTTTCCAGAGTGGCTGTTGGTGGGAATCCATTTTTTTTGTTTTAAGAGTAGACTGGTCTTTAAAAATTGTCCAAAGAAGTACATTATATTCATTATTAAATTTGATAATATACAATAAAGTATTTATGGTCATATTGGACCATATCAAATTCTACTATTAATTCATATTAATAATTACCATAAGAGGAAAAAGAGATATTTTTCAAAATAAAAATAAGCGTATTTTTCAGAATATGATATAGTGTTATTCACTGAACTGAGGGAACAAATGTCAAAGACTAACACAGTTTACAGAATGTTTTAACATAAATTGAAATTTAAATCTGACCAAATTTCACAGTTTTAAGTAAAATGATAGCACTTTATATCCTTGAAAAGTGGTAAGTGACCCAAAACATGGCTTAGAAAAACAAATTTAACACTACACTAGTCTGAGATGGTTAAGTTATGGTACAACTTGCCATTGTGTATCATCAAATGGTATATTTTTTTCTTTTGGGCTTGTCATTATATTTTATTTTAGCCATTCTGGTAAGTGTGTAGTGATATCTCAGTGTCATTTTAATTGCATTTCCTTGATGTCTAATTATGTCAAAATATATTACTTTGATGTTTAATGCTCTGAGCTTTCTCAGTTCAAGACCATGAAGCCACTTAGGGAAAATACAGTTGCAGAGGCACTCATAGACCAACTCTTATTTCGAAATAAGAAGAAAAATTACTACCCATTCCAACAAAAAATAGATTTGTTATGCAGCAGGGATTTTATAAATTACCTGACACAACTTATATAGTAAGATGAAATGGGACAGGCGGCTTCTTGCAGCTATATACAACATCATTTTAATTTCAATTTTCAGTATAATTTTTCCAAGGTATACACAGAATATATATTTAATGTAAATTGTGAACATTTTAAACTCTGTATATGGAAATTAGTCAATTTTAAGTTTATAACAATCAAAATTAACGGAAGTTTATTTTAAATTAGTTAGCTTTCTCTGCATTGCAAGACAGAATAATCAAGAATTGGTAAGAAAAAAGTAATCTCTGTAAAATTACCGGGGGTGCATTATAAAGTGTTCGGTAACTGATCAAACTCACAATTTGGATTGAATGGCAAGTGATTTTTAAAATCTGGAACTCATTGTCAATTTTTTTTTCTTCATTGTGTCTTAATAAATTACTGTGTTCATTTGCATGGAAGTGAAGAAAAATGCATGACATTTCATCTCAACACTAACACCTTTAACTGGCAACTCTGAATGTACTTTACAGCAGTGTAACAAAGTAAAGATCAATGATGTTTCATGAAATATCTGTTATAATTCTCAAGGAGATAGGGAGTTTGTGCAAAAATGCAAATCACTTTGCGACTAAACACATTGTTTATTTCAGCTAATTTTAAGAAAATATGCTGAGAATCTCTCAAAAAAGGAAGCAATGATTTAGGTTTGCCTTAAAAAAATCCTTATCTAATCCTGAACCAACAGCACATAGTTCAAAGAGCAACTAATTTGAGTAGCTCCAATTTACACATTTCCTAACAATGCTTAATTTAGTGGAATTTCTGTCCAATTATGTTAATTTGATGTAATGAAAGACAAAAGTTCAAAAAGATCATCCTTAATTTATATAGATGCCAAACTCTGCATTTTCTGAATGACGCCCAGGAACGTATTTTCAAAAACAAACAAACAATGCCAGAACCACTATTAGGTCATCTCTAGGCAGAAAGTAACTCAGAGCTTACATTACTCTCTCCCTGAAAGTATACTGTAGGCACTGAAACTACTATCCTGAGTCTGTGCTACCAAATTCCTTAAGATAGAAAGTTTTAAAACCTGTCTGTGTGGGAGTATTTCATTTACAGATAGAGATTTGGTTGTTTATACATTTTCATACTTGATTTTTAGGGTGTAATAAGTATGTTTTAAAATTCATGGTGGTTTTGAATACTGTTGGATAATTGAGCTAAAATGGTATATCCATTCCTCCTAGGAAACAGAAAATATAGAAAGGTAGTGCTTTTCAAATAGGACATCTTTGAGTCATTGCAGTTTCATATAAATGCAATAGGAAAAGTGTCATTCATGTTTATGATATTTTCTATAAATAAATTAGAATGTACTGGAGGCCTGATATAAAGTGGGATGCCTAAACTTCAGTAAGATCTTGTTTTCAATTCAAAATAAATTTTATTTTTTATTTTTTTATAATGTCCCTCAATTTCAGATAAGCATCCCCATAAGGTCCACTCCGTTTTTTTTAAGATTTTATTTATTTTATTTGACAGATAGAGATCACAAATAGGCAGAGAGGCAGGCAGAGAGAGAGGGAAGAGGAAGCAGGCTCCCTGCTAGGCAGAGAGCCCGATGCGGGGCTCGATCCCAGGACCCTGGGATCATGACCTGAGCCAAAGGCAGAGGCTTTAACCCACTGAGCCACCCAGGCGCCCCAAAAATAAATTTTAAATTGAATTATGCACCTCTAAGTTCAGAGACAATAAACATCAACCAACACAATTAATAAGTTCTATTTCTTGAAATTTCGGGAACATTGATAGTCTCATCTCCTGGAAGAACAACAGCTAAAATTTTTGGTCATGGATTCCTGCTAAAATATCACTTTCCCAAAGAAAATTAATGTTGTGAATTTTCATTGATTGTTATTGATCATGAAGAATATAACAACCACGATAAAAAGAGTAGGAGAAACATGATATCTCATCTGTAAGAGCATGTGGAAAGTAGGAAATGCTAATAAAAATAACTACCATTATTTCCTAAGTTAACATAATATAACAGAACAAAAATATTTCAAAACAATGTTTTCTTTTTTTTTAAGATTTTATTTCTTTATTTGACAGAGAGAGATCACAAGTAGGCAGAGAGGCAGGCAGAGAGAGAGGACGAAGCAGGCACCCTGCTGAGCAGAGAGCCCAATGTGGGACTCAATCCCAGGACTCTGAGATTATGACCTGAGCCGAAGGCAGCGGCTTAACCCACTGAGCCACCCAGGCGCCCCCATAACAATATTTTCTAGGCTCATTCTGATAACTCTTTTCTAAATTCAAATTTAAAGGTTGAGGCATGTGATATATATTACACAAAAAACATCGCAAGGCATTCGTTAAAAAAAAAACTCTTAATAAAGAACAAATCCAAAGGAATTTCTTTTCTAATTTAATTAACAAATTATGAATTGACTTACCTATTTCATCACAGTGTATCAGGCACCAATAATATTTTTTAATCGTCACACCTGATGCAATAGTTACCATCTTTCAGACATACTGATCATGAACAAGCAAATAAACAAGAGCACCGTAGCTTAAGATCTACCTGCATAAATATAGGCTACTTCAGAGAATCTCTTCACCACAACATAGCAATGAATAGAAATCATACATGCTCTGTATGGACATACAGATGAGATAGAAAAGGATGGATGTTAATATATGCAGAATCTTTATTAATTACATTGTAAACCATAATATGGAAAAACAGAATACAATTTTAGAAATACCCAGGTCACCATCATTGTTTTATTTTTATATGTGTAGATAAGGAGTTTAATAAACAATCCATGACTATTCAACTCCTTATATTTTGAAAATTTTAGCAAAAGTAACAAACCTAGCACCTATAAAATTGTACCTATCTACAACATACAGCTTTGCCAGCATGGTAGAGGAAAAGCAAAACAAAATAAGTAAGAAAAGTTTAACATTTCACAAGAGATTTGCTTTTATTTTTTTATTTTTTAGTTTTTATTTTTCATTTATTATTTACTTCTATTTTCTACTTTATTTTAATGAAAATGTCATGACCATAACATAAGAGCAGAATTAAACCAACATGAGAAATTATTTTTTCATAAGTTAAAATAAACTAGCTTGGTGATTAATTCAAAATTATATTACAAACTTCAGTGTTCTTGTAGTAAGTATCACTGCATAAACAAATGAGTCAGGAGTCATAAACTAATGATGATTCTAAATGTTATTTAGAGAGACATTCTGTTCTTAATATATTTCAAATATTCTACACAAGGCAAAGTGGATCCAAGTAATCTGTAGGCAAAATAAGATTTTAGAGAAGTATATATTTCCAACAGTATTTATAAAATATTACCTTTATGTAAGGCAACATCCTGGACTTTGTGGAAAACACACAAAGGAGTAAGAAGTGGCCCTTCAAGAAACATATACAATATCAAGGTTTAACATGAAGCAGCATGTCTTCTCTAAGTAAAAAAAACATTGTACCAACTGACTTTACTGAAACTTTATATTTATTGCTCTCATTTTAGGTCATAGTGTCCTTCTGCATGCAGGCTGCTATAACGGACATGATATAGACTTAATAGCTTATAAAGAACAGGAATTTATTTCTCACAGTTCTAGAACGGAGAAGTTCAAGATTAAGGAATGGGCAGATCCAGGGAGAGCCCACTTCCTCATAGATGGCTATCTTCTCACTGTAAACGTACATGATGAATGAAGCAAGAGAACTCTCTGGGGTCTCCTTTAAAGGACTGTAATCCCACTTATGACCTAATCACCTCCCAAAGGCCCCTATGTTTTAATACTAGCACTTACAGAGTTAGATTTCATAATATTATTTTGGAAGACATAAACATTCACACCATAGTATATATAAACAAAAAAAGACACGAAAACAACAAACAAAAAAATTATTTTAACTACCTATTATTTTCAACTACATAAACTTTTAATTTGTTTCTATATAATATTAAATAACTCATTTGAGTGATTCACTTATATCCAATGCATCTGAGTGCAATTAAATTTGCTTACCCAGCATATCCAGAAGCATATTTCTTCAGACTATCCCATTCCCCACCTTACAGGATTTACCACAATTAGAAGACAGGGGATAGAGGATAGATAGATAGATGTATACATAAACACACTTCTACATACACATATGCATATTTTTTCCTGTTAATGATACTCATGCAAATAAAATTTAAGCTCAAGGAAACCTGTCTTGTGTGTTACTTAATATCCAGTTTTTAGTCAACATCCAAAAACAAATAATCCAATAAAAACATGGATAGAAGACATGAACAAGTGTTTCCCCAAAGAACACATTCAAATGTTCAGTAGATACATGAAAAGATGGCCATCATCATGTATCATCAGGAAATTGCAAAGCAAAACTAGAAAGAGATACCACCTCACACCTGTCAGAATGGCTAAAATCAACACTACAAGAAACAAAAGGTGTTGGAGAGGATGTGAAAAAGTAACACTTGTGGGGCCTGCCTGGGTGGCTCAGTGGGTTAAGCCTCTGCCTTCAGCTCAGGTCATGATCTCAGGGTCCTGGGATCAAGTCCCACATCGGGCTCTCTGCCAGGCATGGAGCCTGCTCCCTCCTCTCTCTCTCTCTACTTGTGATCTCTCTCTGTCAAATGAATAAAATCTTTAAAAAAAAAGAAAAAGTAACAATTGTGAACTGTTGGTGGTGATGCAAACTGATACAGCCATATTTGAAAACAGTATGGAATTTCCATAAAATTTAAAAATAGAAGTCCTTTGTGATCCAACAAACCTGTTGGTGTGTATTTACCCAATGAATATAAGAAAACTTTTTCAAAGGGATGCTAGCACCCCTATGTTTATAGCAGCATTATTTATAAAGCTAAGATATGGAAAGCACCCAAGTATCCATCAATTGATGAATAAATAAAGAATAAGTGGTATGTATATACAATGGAATATTATTCTGCCATAAAAAAGACTGAAATCTTGCCATTTGCAATAACATGGTTGGAACTAGACAGTATAATGCTAAAAGTGAAATAAGTCAGTCAGAGAAAGACAAATACCTTTACTCATATATGGAATAAAAGAAACAAAACAAACAAGCAAAGGGGAAATAATAAGACATAGAAAGAGAAACAAAGCAAGAAACAGACATTTCATTACAGAGAACAAACTGATGGTTACTTGACGGTATCTGAAAGGAGTGATGGATTAAATAAGTGATGGGGGTTAATTAGAGCACTTGTCATGATGAGCACTGAGTGCTATATGTTATATTGTACACATGAAACTAATACAAACATATATGTTAACTAACTGGATTTCAAATGAAAATTTTTTAAAATCCCAGTTTTTAGCTCACATTCTGGCTTACAAAAGGGATTTAGTCAGGAATTTGGAGATTAGTTATTGAACAAAAAAGGGGTGAACAGGCAGTTGTTAGATAAAATTACTATCCTTTCTGGCATTATCTTATACCTTTTATCTAGAAGTATTTTTAGCACTTTAGACTCTTCCTATTTTATTTTGAATCATTAAAAAAAATTTCCTCAAAGGACCTTAGACTCCATCCAATTTGAGCAACAGTGTGAGAGAGGAAATGGTGTCCAGGAGGAAAAAAAAAAAAAGATGAAACTACTTTTGTTTACTAGTGAATGCATAGTTCTTCCACAGAAGAAGCTCTAAATGGTCATGGCTCCAGCTTTATATGTGTTCAGTCATATGTTCAGAAGTAGGTAACACTATCAAAAAATATAAAGCATCTGAGATTATTTTCCCTTATTTGAAAGCTGGTGTATGAGTCTGCCGTAGTTTCTTGGGTGTTGATAGAAGACGCAGACTCATGGTTCAGAAGTAATGTAGTTTATTATTCACAGCAATAGAGGTAGCCAGAATATTAACAGTATTTGTGTGTGTGTGTGTGTGTGTTTGTGTGTGTGTGTGTGTGTGTGTGTGTGTGTGTGTAGGGATGGGAGTTATATATCAGTTCTGAGCCTCAGTTCCCACAAGAAGAATAAAAACAGAGGCAGAAAATATTTGCAAACACAACAGGTTAAGTTAAAAAAAAAAGATACTATTTCTGTCTTCCAAGTCTATTCAATACAACCATCTTCAAAGGATGGCCTAGAACAAATAATAAATGCAGAAATGTAAGCAACCAATTGAAAAGTGTCTCCCAAGAATCACACTTTGAGAGTCTTCATTTGACAAAAATACTATAGGGTATTACATGGATCAGGTGCATTGAATACTGGAAGGATAAATTACAAGGGACCAAATATTTTTAAGCAGTTCTGGCATCCAGTAGAGTTCAAATAGGTTTTATAAGATTGAGGAAAGAAGCCATCAAAACCTGGGCCCAGGGGCACCTGGGTAGCTCAGTGGGTTAAGCCTCTGCCTTTGGCTCAGGCCATGATCTCAGAGCCCTGGGATCGAGCTTTGCATCAGGCTCTCTGTTCAGCAGGGAGCCTGCTTCCCTCCCCCCCCCCGCTATTTGGCTACTTGTGGTCTCTGTCTGTCAAATAAATAAATAAAATCTTAAAACAAAACAAAACAAAACAAATACCCTGGGCCCAATTTTCCCAAAAGTATGATGCTGATTCTAGTCTCTATGATGTTATCCCTTGAAGACAATGTCTCTAATTGAGTTGAATTAGTTTAATAAAGAGCATACCCCCGGGGCACCTGGGTGGCTCAGCAGGTTGGACATCTGCCTTCGGCTCGGGTCATGATCCCGGGGTCCTGGGTTCGAGCCCCATATCAGGCTTCCTGCTCAGTGGGGAGCCTGCTTCTCCCTCTCCATTTCCCTCATCCTTGTGTTCCCTCTCTTGCTACCTTTCTCTGTCATAAATAAATAAAATCTTTAAAAAAAAAAAAAAGAGCATACCCCCATTTGTTGTAGGAGATGAACAATATGCAAGAGGCAAAATGCCACATGGAAGCCACCTGGTCTTCAGTGGAACATAGAATCAGTTCCTTTGGGATGAATTTGTTCCACATTTGACTTCCCACTTAAGGGAAAATAAGAGTGCCTTCTAATAGATTCTAAATAGGAAATGACAACGGAAGCTTATACAAGATTATAAAATGGGAAATTTCATTTAGATAAGCAATCATTTCAAAGTCATCTTCTTAATATTACAGACTCTTCACATAATCATAATTTTATTTTGGTATTATATGGTAATTTCAAATATAGTAAATATAAAGAATTTACCTCTGTAATTATAGCGAGTCTGGTCGTAGTTTAATGGCAACAAAACTTCAATTTAGAAGTATGGTCTACCAATTATTAATACATTTGGAAATGGTGTGTCATCTTCACTCCACTTGTCTCACTAAAACAGTGAGCCAAAAAAAGTAGGTCCAAGCTATTTACTATGGTCAAAATGGGTTGCTTTTGCACTTGGTAAAGAAGCAGTCATATTTTGGAAGAAGAAACTGAGGCTATTAATATTTTCAACTTATTTTCAGAAAAGGAAAGAGGGCGCCTGGGTGGCTCAGTGGGTTAATCCACTGCCTTTGGCTCAGGTCATGATCTCAGGATCCTGGGATCGAGTCCCATATCGGGTTCTCTGCTCAGCAGGGGGCCTGCTTCCCTTCCTCTCTATCTGCCAGCCTCTGTCTACTTGTGTTCTCTGTCTGTCAAATAAATAAATAAAATCTTAAAAAAAAAAAAAAAAGGAAAGAAAGGATAATCTAACCTAAAGCCAAAATCTTACACAAGGTGGCAGGAGAATGATCTTTTCCCAGATAAAGGGTTTTTCAACTTAGCCATGTTAGGAGGAAGAAGAGATGAGACATTGTGGACTTGACTAACGTTTGTACACTGTTCAAAAAGTTTTCAAAATAATGTGTATTATTTTTCTTCTTTTAGTTGAGACAAAAAAAAACAAAACAAACCAAAAAAAAAAACACTAAATGAGCTTACTCTTAAAAGGAGGTATTGTCCCCCTCCTTTTTTTTTTTATTAATTAATTAATTAATTAATTAATTATGTTACGTTATTAATTAATTATGTTACGTTAGTTACCATACAATACATCATTAGTTTTTGAAGTAGTGTTCCATGATTCATTGTTTGTGTAAAACACCCAGTGCCCCATGCAATATGTGCCCTCCTTAATACCCATCACCAGGCTCACCCATCCCTACATCCTTCTCATCTTTAAAACCCTCAGTTTGTTTCTTGGAGTCCATAGTTTTTCATGTTTCATTTCTGCCACCAATCCCCCCACTTCATTTTTCCTTTCCTTCTCCTAATGTCCTCCATGCTATTCCTTAGGTTCCACAAATAAGTGAAACCATATGATGATTGACTTTCTCTGCTTGACTTATTTCACTTAACATAATCTCTTCCAGTCCCATCCATGTTGATGCAAAAGTTGGGTATTCATCCTTTCTGATGGCTGAGTGATATTCCATTGTATCCTTGGATCACATCTTCTTTATCCGTTTGTCTGTTGTAGGGGATCTTGGCTCTTTCAACAGAATGGCTATTGTGGACATTGCTGCTATGAACACTGGGGTGCATATGGCCCTTCTTTCCAGTAAAATAGAGCTAGCCTATGACCCAGCGATTGCACTACTGAGTATTGACCTCAAAGATACAGATGTAGTGAAAAGAATTAGGTATTGTTAAAGCACAAATGCAGGGGATAGAAGTTATGGTACAGAAGAGGGAAGGGCAACCATATGGCAGAGTAGAATAAAGTAGCTCAGGAAGAAATTAGTCATATCCAGATATTGTAAGGCATGTGGGGTTGGCAGGGAGAGCATGAGAAATCATGAGAGAAGAGAGAGAAAATGGACCAGGCAGGAGAGGTTTATAACATTTTAACATCTAAGGTAAGCATATGCAAAGCAGAATAGGGAAAGAAATAAAAGTTTTTATAAGACTCAATACATGAGGAATAACGTGGAGGACACTGGGAGATGGAGAGAAGTGTGCTGGGGGAAATCGGAGGGAGAGACAAACCATGAGAGACTG
This sequence comes from Mustela nivalis, assembly GCF_964662115.1. Taxonomy (NCBI): domain Eukaryota; kingdom Metazoa; phylum Chordata; class Mammalia; order Carnivora; family Mustelidae; genus Mustela; species Mustela nivalis. Next base: position 77,230,546 of record NC_139040.1, read on the forward strand.
TGGACTCTGAGAAACAAACTGAGGGTTTTGAAGAGGAGGGTGGCAGGTGGTTGGGTGAGCCCAGTGGTGGGTATTAAGGAGGGAATTTTTTACATGAAGCACTGGGTGTGGTGCATAAACAATGAATTTTGGATCCCTGAAAATAAACTAAAAGAAAAAAAAAGACTGACTACAGACATGGACCTCAGTGTAACACAGATATGGAACTCACTGTAATACCAGCCACTTCCCACCGACACACACAGACTATGATAATAATAAATAATAATGCAATTAAGAAAATTGCCTGCCAAATAATTTTTCCTCTTTTTTATTTTTATGATTATTATTTTTATTTTATTTTTAAAGTTTTTATTTAAATTGTAGTTAGTTAAAATAAGGTTAATATTAGTTTCAGGTGTACAATATAGTGATCAACACTGCCATACAATGGCTTAAATAAAAAAATGAAAAAAAAATTTTTTTAAAGATTTTATTTTTAAATGAAACCTCTACACCCAAGGTGGATTTCAAACGTACAACCCCAAGATAAAGATTTACATATTTTACTGACTGTTCCAGCCAGGCACCCCAACAAATAAAAATTTTATAAAATTGTTGAGTTTGTGGGAGTCTCATCTGCTTAGTCAGTTAAGTGTCTGCCTTTGGCTCAGATCAGGATCGCTAGAGTCCTGGGATCGAGCCCCATATTGCTCATGCTCTCTCTCTCTCTCTCTGGCTTTTGCTTTTAAATAAATAAATAAAATATTTTTAAAAAAATTGTTGAGTTTGTTTAACTAGTTTTAAACTAGTAGACAGAGATGAAGATAAAGTATGATGTCATGGCACGGAAAAATACAACTTACAAGTTTTTAAAAAAAATGTGCAATGCAAGTTACCTCACTTCTTTTATCACCACACTGGGACTTTCCCTACTGAGTTGTTGTAATGTAAGGACCTATTTTATATTTTTATATTTTAGCAAGAGGCTTTCATTGAGGTTAACCCTTAAACTGTCCTTGTTCCCCTTCCCCCAGGGGATTCACTTAAAAACAAGTCCTGGAAATCAGCTCCAGGTAACAAAGCCCATATACAAGGGTGGGTCAGGCCAGGTGGAGACATCAATCAGCGGGAGGGGGGCGGTGTTTGCATATTGTCTCCCTAGATACTAAGGAGTATGCCCCACTCCTCCGCCCTTTGGGAAACTTTTTTGCACCAATCCTAATCAAGGTGTAATAGGCTGGGTCAAATGTCTATACTAGGGTAAATTGAACCTCAATTGGTCATCTAGCCTCACTGTGGAGTTTCCTGTGTGTGTTAAAATCTCATTGGTCACCTGTGCGTGGCCAGGCCTGACTGCATGGCCTTTGCCCTTAAAAGCTAGACTGTGAAACAGCAAAGGGTTGCCTTCTCTCATAAGAGGTGTGGCCCCGAACGTTCGGTTAGATTCTTGATGCTTGGCATGAAATAAAGCTTTGCTTGACCTTTGCTTTACATCAGTCTCGCTCCTTTAATCATAGACCCATTATTGGGGCATAACAGTATTAATCTTAAAGTTATAAGTCCACAATGCATCCATCATCCATTCTACCCCTTAACATTCCCCTTGGGACAGACCCATGATCTAGAACAAGCCTTATTTTATAGTGCCTTGTAGGAGATTTTTGCTGCTGCCTAAATTGCCTACTTTCCTCTCACCATTACCACGGAAATTGGGTCCACTGAAACAAAGGGGTAGTGTAAGAAATTAAGACTTCCATAAATCTCTTTAAATAATAAAGTATAAGATAGTGATACCTTTTTTTCTGCTACATAATCAATTCTTGCAAGAATAAGGTCATATAAAAGAATTTACAACACATGCTAGCATTATCCTACTGGACCCAGACCATTTGTATGTTTCTCTGTCTCTCAGAAATGTAGTTATTTACATGACTGAAACCTAAAAATTGTTTGATATGACTACTAATATCACCTACATTATTTTAAAGCCTGTTTAAGGCTTCTGTAATACATAGGCTTTGTAAACACTTATTAAGCATCTTGTATATATCAAACACTTTAAAAATCTCTGCTTAAAAAAAAAAAACTCTACCTCAATGGAACTTTGAGTCTGAAAAAGATACAGGCAATATACAAGGCAACAGATAGAATAATTACATATTTGATTATATACTCTGAGGATGTCACCTTAAATTGATATGAAAACGATCAGAAGGATCTGGATTTCTTGTCAAAATATTTTGCCTTAAAAAGAAATTGATATTTAGGGAAAGTTGTTACTGAAAGAGGTCCTGTGTCAACCAAAAATGTTCAACCATGATCTCGCTAAATTTTCCAGTTGTGATCATTGCTTTGTTTAGCTGTCTTCTATTAAGACTGAATTTAGTAATTCAGTCTCAGATTTCAGTAAGTCTTTTTTTTAAAGATTTTATTTATTTATTAGAGAGAGAGAGGGAGGGGCAGAGGGAGAGGAAGAACCAGACTCCTTGCTGAGCAGGCAGCTGATGCAGGACTGGATCCTAGTACCCTGGCATCATGACCTAAGCTGAAGGAAGACACTTAACCAACTGAGCCACCCAGGCACTCTAGACTGTAAACTTCTTAAAGGTAAAAAAGTTTATTCTTCTAGTAGTTCCACAGACATTTCTAACATCCATAAGAAAGCATGTACTGATGTAAAATGCCAGCAAATCAAATTATTTAAAAAAGAAAGAAAGAAAGAAAAGATATATCTGGATAAAGAGAAAAACAGAAAATCTAATAATACATTGAATTATTAGAGCAAAGAGTGGAGAAAGAGAAAATAAATATGAAATAGAGATTTCCACTAAAAGAAAAAAATTGAAAAAGGCAGGAGATTTAGAAAATTATTATGACAGACTTGAGAAAAAAATAAAATAGGAATTTTTAGAAAATAGCAATGAATGAAAAGGTCAATTGTTCCTACCTCTATAATATTAGCTGTTTGTTGTTGTTGTTGTTGCTAATTTACCTATTTAAGCTAATAAACAAAGAAAGGTTTCATTTAGGGATGAGGTTTCTCTCTCTATATATATATTTTTTCCATTTAGGGATAAGGTATATATATATATACATAGATATATATGTATATATATCTATATATATATATATTTTAATTTTAATTGTTAGAAAATGTGTCACAGAAAGTGTTTAAACTTTAAGATACAGATGCAACATGTAATGAACTGCATTGTTTGAACGTCTAATTTGTAAATGCTGTTAGAGGAAACTTGGTGGAAATGTTCTTATGTGATTGTGTTTCTGGAACTAAGTATATTTATTAATAAGGAATAGTTTAAAATTATGAAATGACCAGGAGTGGACAATTTTCCTAATCCTAACAGCTCTTTGCAGCTCTTTTATTAGCCCCCTTCAGGAATATCAGCTTTTTTATCTAATTAAATTTTATATTAATGTGCTTTTGACTTTTGGCCTTTCTCTTCCTTCTGCTCTTTTTTTCCCCTTAAATTACATGTTTCTGTTTAACAGCTACTATCAATTCTTTGATATGAATTCTCAACATCAATTTACTAACTCCAGAGATGAAGGAGCATCAATATTTAGAAGCGAAGAATACAAAGCCTTGGGCATCTGGATGGCTCAGTCACTTAAGCATCTGCCTTCGACTCAGGTGGTGATCCCAAGGTCGTGGGATGGAACCCCAGGTTGAACTTTCTACTCAGCTGGGAGCCTACTTCTCCCTCTCCTTCTGCCTGCAGCTCCCTTTGCTTGCGTTCTCCCTCTCTTTGTCAACTAAATAAAATAAAATAATATAAAATAAAATAAAATAATGTAAATAATACATTTATTTATTTATTAAAATGCAATTATTACACAATACATAATGTATTGCATAATTATAATAATGATTAAATAATTTATTAAATATTTATATTAAATATATCAATTTAATTAAATAAATATTTTTAGAATTTAAAATATTTCAAATTTAGATTATTAAATATTAAATTATTAATTTAATAAATAAATATCTAAACATAATTAAATAAATTAATTTATTTATTAAAATGAATAAAATAATGTTGTCATTATCTGAGCATGTATTTTTAAATAGTCTAAAAAAAAATCTAATAAAGTCTAAATACATTGAGTTCACATATTTATACAAGTTAACCCAGACACTCAACCCACAGTTTCAAAACTTTTGTTTTTATCTACTACTCAAAATACGATTTTAATGTATTTATTTGTAACTTTGACATAGCAAGGAAACTTGGAGGAAAAGGAGACATTTGCTTTTAATATTTGAAAATTATTTTGTTGATTTAAAAAAAATAAAAACCTTAACACGTGAGCATTTCTTCTTAAATAACACTGTGAAGTTTCTGAGTCGCATTCTATTAAAAGTGCTGGTAAAATGGCCTCAGTTACTCATTTAAATTATTAGCTGAATGGGTAACAAATGAAGTAGAGAGCTTTTTAATTATTTATGAATGTATTGCTTGTGGATGGAGTGCCACATAGAGTTACCTCTCTTTTTGGCTTTGTTTTATGAGCAGCAGTGGAATCTATGAATGAGATTAAACATAAGGACATTCACAGAAATTCTTAATGAACTTCTGGGGAAGGGCAATTAGTGCAAGGAAAAACTGCAGCATGACTAATTACAAATTTCAAGTGGTCATCGCTTAATTATAGAAGCTTTTAAGTTCAAGTAATATATCTTTTTTATGAGCCTATCATATTGTATTAATTACCACAAACTGCACTCTTGAACACTTATCTTTTCACATATTTCTTATTCTTAGTACTTAAAATTACCCTTATGATTGATAAGTAAATGGATTTTACTGACAATGCATTTATTTACATAAATAAATAATGCTGTTTATATATATAAAAACAATTGAATATGTGTATGTGTTCAATGATTTTTTTTTCAAATTAACATCTTAATTCTACCACATTAGTTACAAATAGATATAGACTTTATAGATTCATCAAATATTTTATTCTCAAATTTATATGTCCTTTGTGAAGTAAATGAAACTGTATATATTAAATATAATCCTATCACATGTAACAGTTACTAGTGCATCCCAGGACATACATAGGTCAGGTCCTACTCAAGGCATCACAGATAACTGGATTTAACTTTCTATCCTAGGAGTCTTCTGTATATTTCTGTGGCTTTTATACTACAATCAGGAGGAAGAATTCTTTTGCTAAAAGCTTCCAAATGACTATGCGAGTAGATTATTTGGAGACTAGTGATATAATATTATTGTTTAATATGTGAAGCATGATAAAATAAAATGCTATTGCCATATTTAATTTGTTCAGTAAAGCATTCATTTAGTTATCAAGCATTCATTTTCTTTTTTTAAAGATTTTATTTATTTATTTGACAGACAGAGATCACGAGTAGACAGAGAGGCAGGCAGAGAGTAAGGAAGGGAAGCAGAGTACCTGCTGAGCAGAGAGCCTGTTGTGGGGCTCTATCCCAGGACTCTGGGATCATGACCTGAGCAGAAGGCAGAGGCTTTAATGCACTGAGCCACCCAAGAGCCCCAAGCATTCATTTTCTTTATACAGAAGAGATAGAACAATATTATATAGTAGAAAATACAGTAAATAATCTAGAAACCTTGATCATTTTGTTTTGGCAATTTTAGAACATAAAATTAGCTAAAGCTCAAGTGCAAGTTATATTTGTATCATAGGAGGAAAAGTTAATTAAAAGTTTGTTTATTACCATAGTTTAACACTTCAACAAAATGATAACGAGTCCAAAATCAATGAATATATGAAGTATACAATAAAAACAATAATCTTGAGTGTATGTGACTCACTGTAGGTATTGATAGGCTAGAAATCAAAGGGAAAGTATCTATAGGGTTTGTTCAGTTCCATGCTCATCAGATTAATAGGCTTTCTCATATTGCTTCCTTCACCACATTAATTTGTCTAATGAAGTTTTCAAGAGTTAAAGACAGTGATAGGTTCATGGCTGGAGAGAAGGTACAGAATCTCAGATAGTTCGGCAGTGCTTATTATTTAAGAGAAAGACAGCATGGGAGGTGAGGGGTATATCATGCATCCTGTTTTCACTCCCTTTGTGGAGCACCTACCCTGGAGGTCATGTAATAATAACCAATGACCAAAAAACAATAAAAAAACCCAAACATCCATGTGGAAGTGCCATCCCTGCCTGGAGATGAGTAGACTGCTCAAACAGATCCTGGGCAGGCATCTCAGCCCAGGCCTGTGCTGGGGAAGCTGGTTCCTGGCTTTGGGCGCAATCTGGAAGCCAGCAAACTGACGGGAGAGTGCAGCCAGGGTTAACAGGACTGATGCTCTTTTTGCAGCCAGGCCGCGGGTGGACACCCGCTCAAGGAGCCAGGCTAGGAGGCTGCCCAGCGCCAGCGCTGGCAAAGCTTGCAGCCCCCGGGGCTTCCCCCTCGCCCCAGCCAGGGCGGGGCCTCAGGAGGGAGGGGGGCGTGGGCGGCGCAGAGAAGGGGCTTTGCTAATTGCCAAAGCAAAAAGTGAGCTCGCAGAGGACTCAGGAGGGAGGGGGGGCGGGGGCGGGTCGAGGGCGGTGGGAAGAAGGCGCTTTGCTAATTGCCTAAGCTGGAAGTGAGCTCACAGAGGATGTGGCTGAGAGTCTGGGAGGAGGTGGAGGGGCTGGCGGAGGACGGGCGGGCAGCGCCGCGGTGCTGTGCTGCGGCCCAGTCGAGACTGCAGGACCCACCGGACTCGCCGCCCATGCGCTCCCGTGTGAGGCCTCGCTGTCCCCCTCCTGCTGCCTGCTGCCCCTCCCCGCCCCAAGGCTTCTCTGGACCACGCTCTGCACACAGGTAAAGTGACACCGCGCCGCGCCCTCACCTGGAGCAGAAAGCACGGACCCGACCTGGGGGCGAAGAGGGGGGTTGTGGAGGCCCAGCCTCCCGCGAACCCCAGGGCACAGGGGCCACCCCGGGCGCTGCGCCAAACCCGGGTCCTCATGGGGTCGGGCTGGGGACAGCGCCTTGCGAGGTGCCCCCCCGCCAGCAGGCACGCTAGCCCCCATCTTTCCGAAGCCCCATGCGCCCGGGCTGAGGACCCCCTTCCCTCCCCCGCGGTGGCCCTGCTGCTTTTGTTCTGGACTTGGGATCCCAGGTGGAAACTAGTCCCTCAGACCTCCCTGGCAGCAAGGAGGGCAGGGAGGGATTCTTGGTTTTCTGCCCTGGCTCCTCCTTTCTCCGCATTCACAAGCCTTCTGGCTTCCCTTTCCTCTCCTCATTGTCAGTTTTCTGAAATGGTTTTCTTCTGCATGTTGACCCAAAGAGCTATTTCATGAATGAATATACACGAAACTGAGTTGGAGCCCACCTGTGAGAGCCCACCTGTAGAGGCCTTTCATTAGAATGGTCTCTGGTTCTAGCTTCAGTTCAGAATACTGCATGTACCTGAGGACCAAGTCCAGATGTTTCTTTCATCTCTGACTTGAATTTGAAATCCTCCTCAGACTTCAGCTTCCAGGATTTCTCCAGTCCTTGCTCTCCCACTGTCTTGGTGGGGATCCGCCATGAGTGTTGAACACAGGAATGAATGAATGATATATACCCCAGACTGCTGCGGCTTTGTCTTCTTTTGCTGAGGTTGGAAAGGCTTGGGAGAGACCCCCTGTATGCAGATAGAGAGCTGCATGCAATTGCTTAGATGAACGTGTTCCCCACTTAATTGCTTGGGCATTGAACATTTCGCCCTTAACCTGTGGCTTGAGCAGTTAGGAGGAGACAATCTGGAGGTGAATCAGAAGATGGCTGAATCCATATGGTGGTGGTCTGGGTTTGGGAGATTTTCCTGGAGATTCAAAGGAAAGATCTAAATTCTTCCAGTGGGGAGTGGTAAACATTTTATCGATGGGAGATGGAAAATAAATGGTCTGGTTAAACTTTCCCGCCCCCTCAAAACCCATTATTTGAAAACACAAAAAGCGAAGTGAAGGGAGAAATCCTCCCACTCCCATTCCCACTCACCTCCATAGCCATCTCCTCTTCCAAGAACCTAACAGACAAGGTGCCAAGAAGTGTTAGGTACCAGCAGTGGTCTCAGATCTCATTCAAGAATCATGGTGAAAGGCTTTCAAATAGATTGTGGGGGAACAGGGATCCAATTAGGGGGGACATGTTTAAGGTTTGCCTGGTCCCCTAAAAATTAATGGCACTAGAGAAGATGAGCTTTGGGAACTATAGCTTAATGGATACAATGTGTTAAAAGCTTCAGTGAGTCATGGTGGGAAGAAGCCATGAGGGCAGCAAACACAGTCTTAGATGATGTTATTAATAGCACTACAGGCTCTAGATTTCCTGTGGTGGTGTTCTTGGCAAGACCAGCCCGGCCAAAGTGGATACTCTCAACCTGGAACAGAGGGTCTTGGAGATGCCAGCACGTGAGGTATGATGAGAGGGTAAAATGATAGGAGGTGTCCTTTGGAAGGACTGACTCCTTGACTTTAAAAGGGAGAACCCAAATCTGTAGGTGAAATCTTTTTGGCTACAAAGAGGGCCAAGGCCTCCTAAGGTCAAGGTCTCCTCCTCACTTGCAAAGATGTCGAAGAACATATTCAGACTTTTCAAAGATGTCCTCATATCATTGGTTCCCACTCTGGAATTCTATCAATAAGGTGAGAGTTCCTCTAGTTGAAAAAGAGATCTAAAAAGACTTCCCTTTCTCATGTAATTTCTGTAACCCCCAGGACACACCCACCTCCCCCTTCCAGCTCTGTAATGAAGCCACAGCTGGTGCCAATTTGTGGAACTCCTTAAAGGCTATTCTCCCTTATATACCCCCGGATCAAGTTCCCATGCTCCCTCACCTGATTTCCTGCACTCACCTCCCACCTGGTGTGTTCACACCTGCAAGTGCCTTTTACTAACCCCTTTGCCAAAAGGCAGCCAGAGTGACCTTTCAAAGACCTATCAGTTCCTGGCATTTGTCTCCATAGAAATCTGCACTGATCTTCTAACAAATTCTCAGTCCTCCAAAGGCACCCATAATCCTCCCATCAGTCTCTTCATACCCCTCCAACTGACAGATGCCTGTTCTGCCCCATCTCTCTGCCCTTCAACCACACTGCCTCCTTTTTCCTGTGGAGACCTCTCATGCCACCTGCCTCCAAGCACAGGTGATTCCCATTGATGGGAAGACCCTCTTCTCTCCCCCATCTCCCCACTCCTGTTACTCCCACTTATTCGTGAGCTCACAAGCCCCATGGTACACACTCTCCATGCAGCCTGCTCTCTCTTTTCTAGCACTGGCCTCCGTTTCTAGCTGTCATTGTGTCATGGATGTCCCTCCCCAGCCAGCCTCCATGCTCTCCTTTTCTTTAGCTCCAACACCTGACACAGTGCCTGGCACGTAGTAAGCCCTGGCTAGCTTCTAAGAGCCTCACTGAGGGACTGAAAGCATTTTAAAAATGTCACCACGTAGGCTCCAAACTGTAGGCAGAAAAAGCTTTGCCTGGATTGACATTTTAGAGACGTATTCGTCAAGTTGGATGTGTTCACTGACTTTACCTTGTAAAATTTAAAAAAAAAAAAAAGGACCTCTGTATCGCTTCGCATCTAAGGAAGGCGCATGTATACTATTAGACCACGTTATGAGCTTAATGGAAGGAGACAAGATGTTTTCGCTAAGAAAATGTATAAGACTGTTGAGGTCAAGTGGGAGGAAACTGTCCGTTGGTTGGAGCATTGCTATCTTACTCTATCACAGCCACTCATAAAAATCTGACACGGGGTGAGTCAGAATTCTCTGTCGGAGATGAGTTAGATCTGGCTCATGTTCCTACAGACATGAAAGCCAGAAACGAAAAAGGAGGCTTTAAAAGCGTGGGTTGAGGAGGCGGTGTGGTTCACTGCAATGAGCTAAGTGCCCAGGGCCACCAGCAGACATGTATCCTTCCTTTGTTCTGGGGTCCCTCTTGCACCATGTGGTGAGGCTGGTGGCTGGGAGCAGCTCAGGACAGGACCCGGTGGCATCTTACTTCTCCCCCCCTCCTGTGGGCTCCTGTGGGCTCCAGTGGGCTCCAGTAGGTCCCAAGGGACAGCCTGACTTCCTTGAAAAGCCCAGTAGCACTGCTACTGCTTCAGGTGAGGGCGCGTCGCGGTGTCACTTTACCTGTGAGCAGAGGGTCCTCCAGAGAAGCCATGGGGCAGGGAGGGGCAGCAGGCGGCGGGAACGAGAAGGGGACACCGCGGCCTCTGGGGCTAAGCTGGAGCATGGGAGCGCAGGGGCAGCGAGTATGGTGGGTCCTGCAGTCCCGACTGGGCTGTAGCACAGCACCCTGGCGCTGTGCGCCCCTCCTCCCGCCTGGGCAATTAGCAAAGCCCCTTCTCCTGGCCGCCCCAGCCCCGCCCCCGCCCCCCTCCCTCCTGAGTCCTCTGAGAGCTCACTTCCAGCTTTGGAAATTAGCAAAGACCCATCTCTGCGCCGGCCCCGCCCCCTCACTCCTGAGGCCTGAGCCCTGGGTGGGGTGCAGGGCTATGCCCTAGCATGCTGCCCCATTGCCAGCGCCTGCGCTGGGCAGACTCCTAGCATGGCTCCCTGAGCGGGTGTCCACGGGCAGCCTGGCTCCGAAAAGATCATCAGTCCTAAACGCCAGCTGCACTCTTGGGTCAGTTTGCTGGCTTCCAGATTGCGCCCAAAGCCAGGAACCAGCTTCCCCAGCACAGGCCTGGGCTGAGATGCCTGCCTGGGATCTGTCTGAGCAGTCTCCTCCACTCCAGGCAGGGATGGCACTTCGACCTGGATGTTTGGGTTTTTTGTTTGTTTTTTTGGTCATTGGTTATTACATGACCTCCAGGGTAGGTGCTCCACAAAGGGAGTGAAAACAGGATGCCTGATATATATGCATATGCCCATTCTAGAAAAATAGCTTGGGGTTCTCTCGGGAACGCGGCATTGGTCCTTGCACTATGGTTTAATAGAAAAGAGATTATGCACCAAGTTACTTAAATGAGCATAGGTTGAAATCGTTTACTGAGAGTAAATATTTTAAATAGTTATATTTTAACTAAATCTATCATCAATCATAAATCTATTACACGAAGGTTACAGGCAATTTAAAAGCAAGAGCACTCTCTTCAGGGTTTTAAATAATCCCTGTCTGTCTTGGCACATGAGAATGCAAAGATAGGAAATGGTTTGTAAAAGATCATATAATAGCTTTTACTAATTCTATTTATTTGACAGACAGAGATCACAAGTAGGCAGAGAGGCAGGCAGAGAGAAAGATGTGGAAGCAGGCTCCCCGCCAAGCAGAGAGCCTGATGAAGGGCTCGATCCCAGGACCCTGAGATCATGACCTGATCCCAAGGCAGAGGCTTAACACACGGAGCCACCCTGGCACCCCCAGAGGAAATACATTTCTGACTTAGAAACTTCAGATAGAATTATTTTGTCCATGATGACAAGTGAAGAAAATGTGTCATCCCTAAACCTAACCTTAACCCCTACCAACGCTGAAACCTAAGCTGACCTTAAAGCCCAAACTAGAACCCTGAATCCCAAACCTGGAATGGAACCCAAAGCCTGTACCTGAGCCCTGGATCCAAGCCCTGAACCACGAACCCAAACCCTAAACCAGACCTCCAAGTCATGAAACCTGAACCCAAATCTCAGCATGAAGTCAAACCCCAAATTTGACCTTGAACTTTATCCCATAAGCCCTGAGTCTTAAAGCCTAAATCATAAACTTAAATCCCTAAACTATAACTCTGTTCCCTTGTCCTTCACTCTAAATCCTCACCGTAACACTAAACCCAAAGCCTGATTAGAACTCTGACTAAAACCTGAACCTGAACCCAAATTCAAACCCTTCACCACACTTTGCTTATGCACTTGCCATTGATGGATATTTGCCGTTTCTACCTCTTGATTCTTATGAACATTGTTTGGGTTGGGGGCTAGGGTTAGGGTCTTGGATTAGGGTAGGGTCCAGTCTTGAGACCAAGTTGAGGTCAGAGTGTGGGTCTGCATCAGGGCCATGTTCAGTGACACTGTTTGGGTCAAGGACTGTTGTAATTCCACATTGTTTCCAATTCATTGTTCCTTAGCTATTTGGGGGGAAGTTGGGGGGTATTGGGCTCCATGCAGCTTGAAGTTCCGGAATGAAATGGTGTAAACTGGACCCCAGGAGGGAGCAGGACCTTCCACTGAAGGGTGAGCTTCCACAGTCCTGCACTGCCTTCCACCGCCTGCAGAGGGCGCCAGACCCCAGCTCCCGCCCTGAGCCCAGGCTGCACAGCCACAGCTGGGACCTGAGCCCTGCCTTTTCAGAATGCACTGTGGAGACTTCTGGAGAATGTGGGGCGCCTCCCACCCTGACAGGACAAGCTGAGGAGGGTGTGGCTCTGCATCCACACTGACCGGACCCGTTGTGGAGGACGCGACCACACTGCCAGCAGTCCAACCTCCTAAGGACCAGACGCTGGAGGAGGTGAGGAGAAGTCCCTGAGTGGACTGTCAAGGGGTTTGTGGTCTCAGGACCCCACAGAGAAAGGGCGCCCTGTTTAGACACTGGGGCTTCCGTCGTTTTGTGTGAGGAGACGTGGCCTCCTGCTGTGCTGTGCGCGGGGCTGTGGGGTCCCCCCTTTCTGGGCTCGGGTGCTCCTCGGTCCTCGTCTGTGTTTGTGTGCTCGCGGATTCCGTTCCTGGGGCTCCTCAGATGGTCTGCAGTCAGGGAGCGTCCGCCTGCTTCGGTGCTTGTGCTCTCCCCAACTCAGCCCTGCGGGGTCCTTCCTGTGTCCACACCCACTCCAGGCTTGTGCTGAGTCCGGAAATTCTGGAGCCAGAGTGAGGACTCTGTAGCCGGTTTTGGGGAGAGTAGGTATTTTCCCAGTGTGGGTACTTCGCTGAGCACAGTGCCTCCCCATCTCCGTGTGTACCCCTCCCTGTCTGTCATCATTGTTGCAGGGCTGTCACTTTCTTGGTTCAGGGGCCTCCTGGGTATCTTGCTATCTTGGATGCAGGTGTAAATGTCTGTAATGGGCACTGAGCACCAGGCGCCCCCTTCCAGCCTCCCCTTCTGGCATCCCCAGTCCACTTTACTGGGGCTTCCCTTCCTGCTTTTGCACAGTTCTAACCAGCTTGTGATGGAACGTTGTGGAAAAACTGAAATTCCAAATCCACTGCTTCTACTGCACCTGAGATACAGGGGCCCATGATTTAATCTTCCCACGAGTCTCTTGCTAGCCCCACCTGTCTGTCACTCATTTTGAGAGTTGATATTACCAAAGTACTGTAATTCTAAAAATTTCTGAATTAGCTGTATTATTTCTTTTTAGGTATGAAGTTAACTTCCAATTATATGAATTTAATATTTTGGTCATTGTTTTCTAATTTTATCGCCTTATTCTTGGAAAATATAGCCTGATATTTAACTCTAGGAATTTATTGGCATATACTTCTGGCCTAAATAATGGCCTGTTTGTAAAAAAATAAACCTGGCCAGGTGCTAAGTTGTAGCAAATAATGGCCTGTTTGTGTAAATGTTCAACTTATGCTTATATACTTACTGAAGACTCTTGTTTTGGGGTCAGGATGGCTACATTTATTAATAGATCAGGACTATTAGATTCTCTAAATTTTGATGTCTCTTAATTTAATCTAATTAAATTATCAGTTAATGAAAGAAGTTAAATTTTTTATGTACTACTGCATCTAAACTTAAAATTTAAGTTTAAACTTAAACTTAAACTTTTGCTATAATTAGACAAGTATGTCATCCTGTTTTTATACCAAGTCTTACAGTAAAAAAATCATACTATCTGAAATATTATTTATTTTTATTATTATTTTTTTTTTAAAAGATTGTATTTATTGGGGTACCTGAGTTAAGTGTCTACCTATAGCTCAGGTCATAATACCCGGGTCCTGGGATAGAGCCCCGCAGGGGGTTCCCTGCTCAGTGGCGTGCTTCTCCCTCTCCCTCTGTTATTCCCTCTGCTGTGTGCATGTTTTTCTTTTCTCACTCCCTCTCAAATAAATAAGTAAAATTTAAAGATTATCTCTCTCAAATAAATAAGTCAAATTTTTTTTCTCAATGGGAGGGAGAAGCAGACTCTCCACTGAGCAGGGAGACTGATGCAGGGCTCAATACCAGGACCCTGGGATCATCACCTGAGCTGAAGGCAGACACTTGAACCGACTAAGTCACCCAGGCACTCCAGCTGTTTATTTATTTATTTATTTTTATTATGCATATGTTTTATCTCTCTTTTCTACAAGTCTTTTTTTTTATCTTTTTACTTTTTTCATAAAACTGAATTATTTCAAGATGACTTGGTCATCCTCTTTTCCCCAACCTCAAAGGTCATAGAGTATATTTTAACTGTTAAAATGATATTAGTATTTAAGTGCTGCCTACACAAATTAAGGCAAATTATCTGTGGTCTGTATTCCTGAAAATTTTTTTTTATTATGCCTTCCTATGCCAATGACATTTTATAAGGATCTAAATGTTTCCATTTGCGATTTTTTTTCAAGATAATAAAGCTATTACTTCATTCTTTTTTTATATCTGATGTTATTTAAAAAATTTCTGTCAGTCTGATTCTTGTTTCTTTATTAATGAATTATTTTTTTTCTCTCTAACACTTGTGATTTTTTTTATGTGTCTTTGGTATGTATGCCCTAGTTTGGGATTCATAGAGTCAACTATAGTTATGAATATTTTCTTTCTTTTCTTGTATGTAAGTTTTAATCCAGTGTCTTGACTATTTTATGCTTGAGAAATAGATGTACATTAATATTCAAATATTTCTTTCCTTTTTCTTCTTTCATTTAAAAAAAGTCATTTATTTTATTTTATTTAAAAATATTTATTTATTTATTTGGAGTAGAGAGAGAGGGTCATGAAGAGTGGCTGATTATATACTTTCAATTTGGGAGGAGGTTAGGGATAGCACAAGCCTCCAAGGTATTTTATAAACAAGGTTTCCAGGACCTTGAGGGGGCTAGCTATTGTTAGGGAAAGGTCATTTCTTACTATTTAGTAAAAACTCAGGGAAGAGACTCTTCTGATGTATATCAGTGGGTATATGCTTGGGAGATGATTGCCAATGTATATCTTGAGGGCAGGGGTGGGGAGTAGAGATAAAGAAGTTTCCAAAGTAATTTTTACATGTGAAAGTAGATTTTCAGTATCCTGGGGGGTGGACTAAGAATGCTTTTTGCCCTGAGTGGATGTGTCCACATGGAAGCAGCTGAGTCCCCAGAGGAGCTTCAAGGACTTGTCAACAGGCTATGAGTAGTAAGGAAATCTAATTTCTTCTCTAGCTTTTGTTCCACACACATCACCTACATCTTACACCTCTTTTATATTGATAATTTTAATGCTTTGCTGGTATCCAGATGACTATATCCTTAAGTGACTTCTTATCTCTATTGAATCCATTACGTATTCTATCCATTGTATTCTTAATTCAACTAGATTACATATATTTAATCTATTGGTACCACTAGGTTCTTATTCTTGTTTTTATTTCAAAGTCTTTCCTTATTTCCTTACATTATTTATTGGGTATATTTTAAATCCCTGAAATACTCACTTATTATATATAAGCTGTCAACCGTATTCTTATTTTGAGGTAGCTATATCTTTTTGGGCTTTAGGACATCATACCAACAATGCCAAATAATTTTCAGACAACAGCAGGATCTCCAAGAATTCAACTAAATTCTGACACTATCTACCTGAACATAGTGTAAGATTTCATCAGTTAATGGATCAGTCCTCCAAGACTATCTCCAACCCCACCTCAGATGCCAGTCTCACTGTAGGCCCCAGGTTATTACCTGTGCTTGTGACTGAGCAACTACAGGTTGGAGGTCCCAGTGGCCTACTTCTTACGTTCTTTTAATTTGCTACAGGGACTCACAAAACTCAGAAAAATACTTACTTTATGTTTGCCAGCTTATTAAAAGATATAATAGAAGATTTAAATCAATAGATAGATAAAGAAGTGCACAGGGCAAGGTATGGAGAATGGGCACAGAGCTTCTATTACCTTCTGTAAGACTGCCACTCTTCCTGCCTTTTCATACATTTAACAAACTAAAAGCTTTCTGAACCCAGTCCTTTCAGGTTTTCTGTGGAGGCTTCATGACATAGTCATGACTGACTAAATCATTGTCATTTGCTGATCTAATCTCCAGATCCTCTTCCCTCCCCAGATAATCCTGTATTGGGAGGAAGGGGAGGCAAGTTGGGCAAAAAGTTGTGAAGGCTTTCACCAAGTGGTTGGTCCTTCAGGCAAACAGCCCTTGCCTTGAGTGAGGTCTGAAGGTCACTTCATTAACATAACAAAACACACCTCTCTCACCCTTATCACAGGAAATCCCAAGAGTTTTAGGAGCTGTGAGTCAGTAGCCATGGCTGAAAACCAAATATTCAGATGACCAAAATATATTTCTTGTAAACCACTATATTACACTACATGCTTAAGTATTTAATTATGTGATCTTTTAAACTAATATTTTTCTAAGAGTATAAACTGTTCTGGCAGTAATCTGGATTGGGGAGTGATGTATTGCCAAATTTTGTCGTTTTAGTCCAGGAAGTCAAAGAGAAAGAACAGGAGAGCCCCTTAGGGCAGGAAGTTCAAAGTAACAATGTTGACTACAACTCCCTTTTCTTGATTTTTTTTTTAAACAAGCAAATCTTCTCTTCAGAGTTGCAGTTTAAAGCCAAGAACATGCGGAATTGGGAGAAAAAATAGTTAAATTTGGAGACTTGCAGAGGTAGAATCAGAGTAGTGAAAGCCATTACAGCAACTGAACTAACTGAGGTCAGTCTTTGGTGAATTACAGAAACAGGTGGAGTTGTCAAACAAAGGAATCTTTGTTTACAACATACAAGGAGATCACAGGGAATAAGTTCCAAAGCCTTGACTGTTTGAACAGGAGAGAGATTTTTATTTAGTATTTAAGATGAATACTCAGAAGGGAGAGTTTTATTATCCCGTGTATGGTTGGTCATAAGGTTGTGGATGCATGCACATCCACATATGTATTTGTGCAATATGTATTGCATGTTCACCTGAATGAAGCTTGTATTCCACCGAGGGCAGAAACTTCAACGTTAGAATAAAGCAGAGGTAACTGTTGGACAAGGGAAAGGGACTCTGCAGGCTTCAAGAGCAGATATAAACTAGATGGGGTCTTGGGCTCATTTTCTGGGACAAGGAATGCAAGGCCTTGATTGCTTTTGAAATAGCACTAGGAGTTTTACCACTGATTTATTGTCTCAATAGCTTAGGCTATTTCCTGGTCTGGTGGTGACTGTTAGTTTTCCCATTGCCTTGTTCCCTCAAAATCCTTAAGGAGTGAGGTTTTTGCATTTCTTTGTAAGAACCTCCCAGGAAGTTTTGGAAGAAGTGTGCTTGGGAGAGTACACAGGTGGGGTATAGATCATTGAAAATAGCTGGGGACAAAAAATGATTTTCTTATGTCAGGAAAACTATATGTCATCTTAAATTTTCTGGGAACCTCTAATTCTTTCTGCTGATGTTACCAGCAGGCTTCTGAGATATTACTGATTGTTCTCTTGAACCTAAGGAAAAAGAAATATAGAAAGCAAAAGACAAAACTTTAAAATCTCTCCTCCAACTCATCAATTCACTGCAGCCACCTCTCTGTCTTTCCCTTTCTCTTTCTCTTTATCTTTCTCTCTCATTTTCTCTCTCATATACGCACAACACACGCAAATCATCTTAAAACAATTTTTAATTTTCCCTATTCCATTTTAATATACTTGAGGCATGATCATTTTCTTACTAAATACAAGAAAAAAAATCTAGGATTCCATCATTCTGTGTGATTCAAGTATTGAGGAATTTACTTCTAATAGCACTTATAAAAACATATTTTATTTATGTAATATTATATAATCAGGTGCCTGCATTTTTCTTATTCTCCAACTAGTGTTATTTGGCAATTAATATTTTGTCAATCAATATTCCCCCATATCTGAATGTGTGGGCAGTGAGAGATGAGTTAGAGGCAAGGATGGTGAACACTCCCAACAACTGCAGACTACATATATCTTAAGCCATGATTTTCTTTGCAAAGGTCAACATTGATAATGTTGTAGTCATACCTCCGTGTACCAGGAAAGAAGTAGCATATTTCTTGAAAGACACAGCTATCAAAGCTCCATTGAGAAACTGTAAAGATGGACAAGCGATTTCCAAATTACATATCTGATAATGGATATCTACTCTGATTATTAAAAAATGAATAAAAATAAAAAACCTTACTAATAACCAAACAGAGTATCCAATTTTACATGTGAAGGAAATAATGGAAGAGACATGTCACCAAAAGTATATGGATGGCTTAGAGGCACATGACAAATTTCTCAACATTTAGACATTAAAGAAATACAAATTAAAATCATAATGAGACATGCTTACGTATCTATTAGAATGGCTAAAATTATAAAGGCTAATTGTACTTGGTCTGAGCTAGATTGAGAAGCAACAAAAAATCTAAACTGTTGTTGGCATATATCATGATACAACCACTTTGGAAAACAGTTTGAAAATTTTTTTAAATGCAAAATATGTTGCAGTTACACAAATAGCCATTTTACTTCTAGGCATTTAACTTTATCAGTGCACTTTGCATCCACCACCAATTGGCTGTTTTGTCACAAACTGATTAAAGCAGAACTGTCAGGTGAGGAACTTCAAAGCCAAAGCATTAAGTGCTTTGAAAAACCAGCACCTGGGAGGATTTGTCTCAGCATCTGTGATTAGAAGGCAGCAAAAAGAGACTTTGGGGACACAGTTCACCCCTTCATGAAGCAGCCATTCAGAACTTTCTCCAAAGGGCTAATGCCTAATCTTCCAAAGACCAGCAAGAACAAGCTTATGGTCTGTTAAAATCAGATTTTTAAAAGATTTTTATTTATTTATTTGAGAGAGAGAGAGAGAGTGAGAGAGAGAGCATGAGAGGGGAGAAGGTCAGAGGGAGAAGCGGACTCCCCATGAAGCTGGGAGCCTGATGCAGTCCTTGATCCTGGGACTCCAGAATCAAAATCAGTTTGATGGACTCAATACAGTCAGGGAGGACAGTCCTCAGGAGTCACAGAATGCTGGTTGCCATGAGGGAGGAGTCTTTTACAAAGTCTGGGCTCTCACAGAAGGAGTCTGAAGCACGTGTATGGAAAGCAGAGGTCAGTTCTGGATTAGAAGCTCTTTCTGAGGGGAAATGAGTAGAAGCAGGGATTAACCAGGACTTGGGCTCTGCTTTATTCAGTTCAAGTTGCTGCAACAAATGATGACAGACTGGGTGGCTGAAACAGCAAAACATGTACTATTCCTTGCAGTTCTAGAGACTGAGAAGTCCAAAAGCAAGATCCTGGGAGATCTGATATCTAGCAAGAGACTGATTCATTATCTATAAATGCCCATATTTCTGTTGTAGACTTGCATGGATGACAGCTGGCAGAACAATCTCTCAGGTCGTTTCTCAGAAGTGCTTTTATCTCATTCACAAGTGTTCCAATCTCATGACCTCACCACCTCTCAAAGCCCATACCTCCTGATGGCACTCCTTGAGGGTCAGGGCTTCAACATCTGAATTGGGACAAGACACAAACATTCAGTCCATTAGCAAGTGTTGTCATGAGGACAGCATAGCTTATCAACTGGGTATCCCCAGGAATCCATGGGACTAGCAAAGCAGAATCTGGGGGTGTCACTGGTAGGAAAGCAGGAGGTCCCCAAGAGACAGTCCTCATAGCATTTTACAGAGACAGCAGGACCCTTGAGAAACAATAGTTTCCGTGACCCATACACCAGCCTTTATCTATGCCTGTCCTCCCTGCTGGATTCACAGCAAGCCTACTTCTTTCTTTTCCAGTACAAATGGATTTCCACTCTCTGAATCCTGATGAATTTTTGCTCTTTTGCAGTTAGTAGGTTGTCCCTCAGGATTCTGCATGTCTGGATTTGCAATCGTGGAAACTGCCAAAGGTCTAGAGACCTGCATGGCAGAACCCGGCCTCTACCACTATTGCCCAAGGTAGGGACTCTGGTCCCTTGAGCGTCCTGTGCTGCTGTCAAAGGTCTGTGTGCATTGGCTTATTCTTTTTATTTTTTTAAAAGTAATTGCTTATACGTGTGTTTCATCATGCTCAAGTGGCCTTTCTGTGAAAAAGTGGCCAAGCTACACCTAGAAGTCACTGAAGAAAGTTCTAAGAACTCCTGGTTAGTATGAGGCTTGAGAGAGAGAGAAAGAGAGAAAAGAAATCTGCCTCTCTGCATTTTGCAAGTCCCTGGGCAAAATCTGTTGGCTGCGCACTCCTCACACGGAGATTCCAGGCAGGGAGACCCTCCTGAGCCTCATCTCCCTGAGTTCCTCTTCCAGGAGCAATCCCTAGTTTGAGACCAGGGTTAGCGAAAAAAGAGCAGCAAAGCAGGGTCCAGAAGGAAGGACTGCCACAGACCATGGAGCACCAGGGGGACAGGCTGGTACCTTCTCACGGTTGAGGTACAAATGGGCTCAGCTCAGCAGGTACAGGGGTGCCCTTGGCCCCTCTGGTGGGCTTTGCAGTGCCCCAATCTCAGGAAGAAAAAAGGCTGGCTCAGGTGACTTATTTTTGACTGGGAAGAAGCTGACAGCAATGGAAATAAACAAGTAGGCAATGATGTTGGAAAGTTGGAGGGTTTGTCCTTTATATCTCAGCTTTCTCTCCTATCTTCCCTTGCTCTGTAGTGTGTTATCAAAGAAGTTTTTGGCATGATATTCCTGTTCACTGATTAACTCTTGAGCTGTGTCTTTTTTGCTGTTCAGCTCATCTGGTGAATTCTTTTACTGTAAAAAGTATCTTGCCCTTGCAAGGGCAATGGCAAGACCTGAGAAATCCCAGAGATTTCAGCTTGCCACCCAGAAGGAAACCAGGCTATTTGGAATGCTGGAAAGGGTTCAGAGTAGGGGAAATCGTCTTGGACATCTGAGACCACCCCCACATTCAGCGGTCCACTGGACACAAACCCAGACCTTGATACTGATCCTGAACCATGCTCTCAACTCAGACCCCTGTGATCCTCACCACAGTGCTTTCAGATCAGTGCAGCCATGCCCATAGGCACAAACTCTTAAGCCTAGATTCTGTCCTGAGAGGTCTGTCCCCGACGGCCTGGCTCCAAAGCCTCAGAGATTGGGGACAGTGAGGAACACCATAGGACTCACCCTGCCACCCTGAAAGGAACCATGCCATTTGTAGCTCCAGAAAGGATTCAGAGGAACTGAAATCTGCATTCCTACCTCTGGACACCCCCATATTCAGCAGGCCACTGGATGCAAACCTGGAGCTTGACACTCACCCTGAACAAATCCCTCGACTGCCCCCTCCCCCAGAAAGATGGACAGAGTGCTGGCAGATAGGGCCTGCCATGTGGTGGGCCCTAACCATAACCTTTGGTTTAGTTCTCAGGATTCTGACCCCAAAGGCCTTGCAGTAGGTGCCCTACAATTTGGGGACACATGGGCAATCCCAGAGGACTCAGCCTGCCGCCCAGAAGGAAACTGTGCCATTTGGAACTCCGGAAAGGATTCAGAGGAGCAGAAATCTGCATGCCTAGCTGAGGACACACCCACACAGAGCTGACTCCTGGACACAAAGCCAGAGCAAGACACTCACCCTCACCTCCACTGTCAACTCAGCCACCGAGACAGCTCTCCATGGGGTCTTCAGATCAGTCCTGCCATGTCCCTGGTTCCTAACACTAACCCTTGGATGGGTTCTGTAATGATGTCCTCATTTCAGGTTATGTGGTGGTTCTGCAGGACATTGTCCTGGTGTGGGATCAAACACACTGAAGCATCCCGTGTGAAGTGGCAAACATGGTAAAGAAATGACGGCTGGGGAATCTGAGTGTGGAGACAGCACGTATTTGTGCTGCTATAACAAGCTGACTGCACTTTGAAATCACCGCAGAGGAAATGACTCCTCCAAACATCCATGTTAGCACGACGACACGGAAGCAGAGAGAACATCAGACTTTGGGATGGAGGCCAAGCCCTCCCAAATCCAGGTCACCCAACAGGGAGAGAACACATGTTAGCAAGAGACTCGTGGGATGATTAAATCATGGGCCCCTGTATCTCAGGTGCAGTAGAAGCAGTGGATTTGGAATTTCAGTTTTTCCACAACGTTCCACCACAAGCTGGTTAGAACTGTCCAAAGCAGGAAGGGAAGCCCCAGTAAAGTGGACGGGGGAAGCCAGAAGGGGAGGCTGGAATGGGGCGCCTGGTGCTCAGTGCCCATTACAGACCCCACATTGCTATCCCCCACAGGAGAGACTCACCAATTCCAGGCCCCAAAAGGGAATCTGGAGGTTCATCTCCTGACTTTTTGTAGGAGCTTTGCAGCTCAGCTGGTGAGAATTCTCCATCACCCTGCCTTTCTCCAAGGGACTTTCCTTCAAGCACCCTTCCCAACTTCTTCCTCCTCCATGAAATAATGTTTCTCTCCTTTGTTTCTCGCACTTGCCTGTGATGGGACCTTAGCTTGCTCAGCCCAGACTGCCATTCTCTTCTCTTCCCAATTAAACCCATGCTGCTTGTCAAATAACTGGCAGATTGAGTTTAAGGCCAATCGAACTAATAAATTCAAGAACTTGCAAGGAACAAAATCAATATGCAGAAATTAGTGGCACTCCTACGTGCTCCGAAGGAACCATCAGAAAGAGACTATGGAGAACGATCTCATTTACACCTGCATAAAAGACAGCAAGATACCCGGGAGGCCCCTGAACCAAGAAGGTGACAGACCTGTCCTCTGACAGCCCTGCAACAATGATGACAGACAGGGAGGGGTACACACGGAGATGGGGAGGCACTGTATCAGGGAAGAACCCACACTGGGAAAATACCTACTCTCCCCAAAACCGGCTACAGAGTCCTCACTCTGGCTCCAGAATTTCTGGACTCAGCACAAGCCTGGAGTGGGTGTGGACACAGGAAGGAACCCGCAGGGCTGAGTTGGGGAGAGCACAAGCACCGAAGCAGGCGGACGCTCCCTGACTGCAGACCATCTGAGGAGCCCCAGGAACCGAATCCGCGAGCACACAAACACAGACGAGGACCAAGGAGCACCCGAGCCCAGAAAGGGGGGACCCCACAGCCCCGCGCACAGCACAGCAGGAGGCCACGTCTCCTCACACAAAACGACGGAAGCCCCAGTGTCTACACAGGGCGCCCTTTCTCTGTGGGGTCCTGAGACCACGAACCCCTTGACAGTCCACTCAGGTGGCTTCTCCTCATCTCCTCCAGCATCTGGTCCTTAGGAGGTTGGACTGCTGCCAGTGTGGGCGCGTCCTCCACAACGGGTCCGGTCAGTGTGGATGCAGAGCCACACCCTCTTCAGCTTGTCCTCTCAGGGTGGGAGGCGCCCCACATTCTCCAGAAGTCTCCACAGTTGGTCTTGAAGAGGCGGGGCTCTGGTACAAGCTGTGGCTTTGCAGCCTGGGCTCAGGGCAGAGCTGGTGTCTGGCGCCCTCTGCAGGCGGTGGAAGGCAGTGCAGGACTGTGGGAGCTCACCCTTCAGTGGAAGGTCCTGCTCCCTCCTGGGGTCCAGTTTACACCATTTCATTCCGGAACTTCAAGCTGCATGGAGCCCAATACCCCCCAACTTCCCCCCAAATAGCTAAGGAACAATGAATTGGAAACAATGTGGAATTACAACAGTCCTTGACCCAAACAGTGTCACTGAACATGGCCCTGATGCAGACCCACACTCTGACCTCAACTTGGTCTCAAGCTTGGACCCTACCCTAATCCAAGACCCTAACCCTAGCCCCCGACCCAAACAATGTTCACAAGAATCAAGAGGTAGAAACTGCAAATATCCATCAATGGCAAGTGCATAAGCAAAGTGTGGTGAAGGGTTTGAATTTGGGTTCAGGTTCAGGTTTTAGTCAGAGTTCTAGATCAGGCTTTGGGTTTAGTGTTAGGGTGAGGATTTAGAGTGAAGAACAAGGGATCAGAGTTATAGTTTAGGGATTTAAGTTTATGATTTAGGCTTTAAGACTCAGGG
Source organism: Mustela nivalis (assembly GCF_964662115.1). NCBI lineage: Eukaryota > Metazoa > Chordata > Mammalia > Carnivora > Mustelidae > Mustela > Mustela nivalis. Next base: position 77,254,604 of record NC_139040.1, read on the forward strand.
CTTATGGGATAAAGTTCAAGGTCAAATTTGGGGTTTGACTTCATGCTGAGATTTGTGTTCAGGTTTCATGACTTGGAGGTCTGGTTTAGGGTTTGGGTTTGTGGTTCAGGGCTTGGATCCAGGGCTCAGGTACAGGCTTTGGGTTCCATTCCAGGTTTGGGATTCAGGGTTCTAGTTTGGGCTTTAAGGTCAGCTTAGGTTTCAGCGTTGGTAGGGGTTAAGGTTAGGTTTAGGGATGACACATTTTCTTCACTTGTCATCATGGACAAAAAAATTCTATCTGAAGTTTCTAATTCAGAAATGTATTTCATCTGGGGGCGCCTGGGTGGCTCCGTGTGTTAAGCCTCTGCCTTGGGCTCAGGTCATGATCTCAGGGTCCTGGGATCAAGCCATTAATCAGGCTCTCTGCTTGGCGGGGAGCCTGCTTCCCCATCTTTCTCTCTGCCTGCCTCTCTGCCTACTTGTGATCTCTGTATGTCAAATAAATAGAATTAGTAAAAGCTATTATATGATCTTTTACAAACCATTTCCTAACTTTGCATTCTCATGTGCCAAGACAGACAGGGATTATTTAAAACCCTGAAGAGAGGGCTCTTGCTTTTAAATTGCCTGTAATCTTCGTGTAATAGATTTATGATTGATGATAGATTTATTTAAAATATAACTATTTAAAATATTTACTCTCAGTAAACGATTTCAACCTATGCTCATTTAAGTAACTTGGTGCATAATCCCTTTTCTATTAAACCATAGAGCAAGGACCAATGCAGCGTTTCCAGGAGAACCCCAAGCTATTTTTCTAGAATGGCCGTATGCTTATATATGGCGTCCTGTTTTCACTCCCTTTGTGGAGCACCTACCCTGGAGGTCATGTAATAACCAATGACCAAAAAAACAAACAAAAAACCCAAACATCCAGGTCGAAGTGCCATCCCTGCCTGGAGTCGAGGAGACTGCTCAGACAGATCCCAGGCAGGCATCTCAGCCCAGGCCTGTGCTGGGGAAGCTGGTTCCTGTCTTTGGGCACAATCTGGAAGCCAGCAAACTGACCCAAGAGTGCAGCCGGCGTTTAGGACTGATGATCTTTTCGCAGCCAGGCTGCCAGTGGACACCCGCTCAGGGAGCCAGGCTAGGAGGCTGCCCAGCGCTGGCGCTGGCAATGTGGCAGCATGCCAGGGCTTCGCCCCGCACCCCAGACTGGGCTCTGGCCTCAGGAGTGAGTGGGCGGGGCCGGCGCAGTGAAGGGTCCTTGCTAATTTCCAAAGCTGGAAGTGAGCTCTCAGAGGACTCAGGAGGGAGGGAAGCGGGGTCCGGTCTGGGCGGCCGGGAGAAGGGGCTTTGCTAATTACCCAGGCGGGAAGGAGGGGCACGCAGAGCCAGGCTGCTGTGCTGCAGCCCATTCGAGACTGCAGGACCCACCATATTCGCTGCCCCTGCGCTCCCACGCTGCAGCCTAGCCCCTGAGGCCGCGGTGTCCCGTTCCAGATCCCGCTGCCTGCTGCCCCTCCCCACCCCATGGCTTCTCTGGAGGACCCTCTGCTCACAGGTAAAGTGACACCTTGACGCGCCCTCACCTGAAGCAGAAAACGGGGTCCAAGGGCGGGGCGTGGGGTGGTTGGGGCCCAGCCTCCCACCAACCCCAGGGCACCAGGACCACCCTGGATGCTGCGCCACACCCATTCCGCAGGGGGTCAGGCCAGGACAGTGCCATAGGTGGTAACACCGCCCCCCCCCCGCCAGCAGGCAGGCTAGCCCCCATAGTTTGGCACCCCCAAGCGCTTTTCAGAGCCTCCTGCCATTCCCAGGGCACCCAGAACCCAGAGAGTGAGGCCTTGGGTGCTTTCTAGTGACAGATTCAAGGCAATTTTTCGACTTTGGGACTCAGAGATAACATAGTTTTCATTTGTGATTATTATTTTTGTGTGGGGGCCATAGCTTTTCTTTTGACCTATGGTTGTTTTCACTCCCGGTTCTGAAGAAGCCCCTAAATCCTAACCCTGTTGAGGACTCCGAAAGCTCTCAGAGCAGCAGTGCTTGGGGACATTGTGGACACATGTTTTGGTTTCTCCTCTGGTCTGCTTCTGTGGCAGCCCCGCTCTGTCCTCCTCAGACTTCAGAGCAATATCTGAACAAGTGGAGAAGCGACCAGGGGGTCAGGAAGGTGGCCACCGAAGAGTGACTTCTATGGAGGGTGGCTGAGCTAGCAACTGAGCATGTTAGTCCAGCTCTGCCTGCATTCAGTATGGAGCTGAACAGGGGCCAGGGAAGGGGAGGAGGAGCAGAGAGCAGGGACAAAGGGACCAAAGAGGAGATTCAGGTGAAGGGAAGTAATGGGGAGGAAAGAGAAGAAACTCTAGAAGACAGGTATGTAGAAAGGAAAAGGGATGAAGTGGGCATTGGGAAAGGGCACCACCAGGGAAGGAGAGAGGGGAAGGAAAGAGGGAGGAAGAGAGGAAAGGGGAAAGGGAGAAGGGAGGAGTCAGCATGCCAGGGCTCCCCCTCCATCTGAAGAAGAGGTGGCTGGTCCAGCTTCTCAAACAGGGTGCTCACTCTTTGGTCCCAGTTTCTGCTCCCAGTGCTACTGGGCTTTGCAAGGAAGGCAGGCTGTCCTTTGGGACCTACTGGAGCCCAATGGAGCCCACAGGAGGGTGGGAGAGGTAAGATGCCACCGGGTCCTGTCCTGAGCTGCTCCCAGCCACCAGCCTCACCACATGGTGCAAGAGGGACCCCAGAACAAAGGAAGGACACAGGCCCGCATGTCTGCTGGTGGCCCTGGGCACTTAGCTCATCGTAGTGAACCACACCGCCTCCTCAACCCACGCTTTCAAAGCCTCCTTCTTCGTTTCTGGTTTTCATGTCTGTAGGAACATGAGCCAGATCTAACTCATCTCCGACAGACAATTCTGAATCACCCCGTGTCAGATTTTTAAGAGTGGCTGTGATAGAGTAAGATAGCAATGCTCCAACAAATGGACTGTTTCCTCCCACTTGACCTCAACAGTCTTATACATTTGCTTAGCGAAAACATCTTGTCTCCTTCCATTAAGCTCATAACGTGGTCTAGTAGTATACATGCGCCTTCGTTAGATGCGAAGCGATACAGAGGTCCTTTTTTTTTTTTTTTTAATTTTACAAGGTAAAGTCAGTGAACACATCCAACTTGACGAATACGTCTCTAAAATGTCAATCCAGGCAAAGCTTTTTCTGCCTACAGTTTGGAGATTACGTGGTGACATTTTTAAAATGCTTTCAGTCCCTCAGTGAGGCTCTTAGAAGCTAGCCAGGGCTTACTACGTGCCAGGCACTGTGTCAGGTGTTGGAGCTAAAGGGAAGGAGAGCTTGGAGGCTGGCTGGGGAGGGACATCCATGACACAACCACAGCTAGAAACGGAGGCCAGTGCTAGAAAAGAGAGAGCAGGCTGCATGGAGAGTGTGTACCATGGGGCTTGTGAGCTCACGAATAAGTGGGAGTAACAGGAGTGGGGAGATGGGGGAGAGAAGAGGGTCTTCCCACCAATGGGAATCACCTGTGCTTGGAGGCAGGTGCCATGAGAGGTCTCCACAGGAAGAAGGAGGCAGTGTGGTTGAAGGGCAGAGAGATGGGGCAGAACAGGCATCAGTCAGTTGGAGGGGTATGAAGAGACTGATGGGAGGATTATGGGTGCCTTTGGAGGACTGAGAATTTGTTAGAAGATCAGTGCAGATTTCTATGGAGACAAATGCCAGGAACTGATAGGTCTTTGAAAGGTCACTCTGGCTGCCTTTTGACAAAGGGGTTGGTAAAAGGCACTTGCAGGTGTGAACACACCAGGTGGGAGGTGAGTGCAGGAAATCAGGTGAGGGAGCATGGGAACTTGATCCGGGGGTATATAAGGGAGAATAGCCTTTAAGGAGTTCCACAAATTGGCACCAGCTGTGGCTTCATTACAGAGCTGGAAGGGGGAGGTGGGTGTGTCCTGGAGGTTACAGAAATTACATGAGAAAGGGAAGTCTTTTTAGATCTCTTTTTCAACTAGAGGAACTCTCACCTTATTGATAGAATTCCAGAGTGGGAACCTATGATATGAGGACATCTTTGAAAAGTCTGAATATGTTCTTCGACATCTTTGCAAGTGACAAGGAGACATTGGCCTTAGGAGGCCTTGGCCCTCTTTGTAGCCAGAAAGATTTCACCTACAGATTTGGGTTCTCCCTTTTAAAGTCAAGGAGTCAGTCCTTTCAAATTACACCTCCTATCATTTTACCCTCTCATCATACCTCACGTGCTTGCATCTCCAAGACCCTCTGTTCCAAGTTGAGAGTATCCACTTTGGCCAGGCTGGTCTTGCCAAGAACACCACCACAGGAAATCTAGAGCCTGCAGTGCTATTAATAACATCATCTAAGACTGTGTTTGCTGCCCTCATGGCCTCTTCCCACCATGACTCACTGAAGCTTTTTACACATTGTATCCATTAAGCTATAGTTCCCAAAGCTCATCTTCTCTAGTGCCATTAGTTTTTAGGGGACCAGGCAAACCTTAAACTTGTCCCCCTTAATTGGATCCCTGTGCCCCCACAATCTCTTTGAATGCCTTTCACCATGATCCTTGAATGAGATCTGAGACCACTGCTGGTACCTAACACTTCTTGGCACCTTGTCTGCTAGGTTCTTGGAAGAGGAGGTGGCTATGGAGGTGAGTGGGAATGGGAGTGGGAGGATTTCTCCCTTCACTTCCCTTTTTGTGTCTTCAAATAATGGGTTTTGAGGGGGAGGGAAAGGTTAACCAGACCATTTATTTTCCATCTCCCATCGATAAAATGTTCACCACTCCCCACTGGAAGAATTTAGATCTTTCGTTTGAATCTCCAGGAAAATCTCCCAAACTCAGACCACCACCATGTGGATTCAGCCATCTTCTGATTCACCTTCAGATTGTCTCCTCCTAACTGCTCAAGCCACAGGTTAAGGGCGAAATGTTCAATGCCCAAGCAATATAGTGGGGAACACGTTTATCTAAGCAGTTATATGCAGCTCTGTATCTGCATACAGGGGGTCTCTCCCAAGACTTTCCAACCTCAGCAAAACAAGACAAAGCCCCAGCAGTCTGGGGTATATATCATTCATTCATTCCTGTGTTCAACACTCATGGCGGATCCCCACCAAGACAGTGGGAGAGCAAGGACTGGAGAAATCCTGGAAGCTGAAGTCTGAGGAGGATTTCAAATTCAAGTCAGAGATGCAAGAAACATCTGGACTCGGTCCTCAGGTACATGCAGTATTCTGAACTGAAGCTAGAACCAGAGACCATTCTAATGAAAGGCCTCTACAGGTGGGCTCTCACAGGTGGGCTCCAACTCAGTTTCGTGTATATTCATTCATGAAATAGCTCTTTGGGTCAACATGCAGAAGAAAACCATTTAAGAAAACTGACAATGAGGAGTGGAAAGGGAAGCCAGAAGGCATGTGAATGGGGAGAGAGGAGGAGCCAGGGCAGAAAACCAAGAATCCCTCACTGCCCTCCTTGCTGCCAGGGAGGTCTGAGGGACTAGTTTCCACCTGGGATCCCAAGGCCAGAACAAAAGCAGCGGGGCCACGTCGGGTGAGGGAAGGGGGTCCTCAGCCCGGGCGCATGGGGCTGCGGAAAGATGGGGGCTAGCGCGCCCGCTGGCGGGGGGCACCTCGCAAGGCGCTGTCCCCATCCGACCCCATGCGGACCAGGTTTGGCGCAGCGTCCGGGGTGGTCCCGGTGCCCTGGGGTTAGCGGGAGGCAGGGCCTCCACAACCTCCCTCTCCGCCCCCAGGTCGGTCTGCGCTTTCTGCTCCAGGTGAGGGCGCGGTGGGGTATCACTTTACCTGTGCGCAAAGGGTGGTCCGGAGAAGCCTTGGGGCGGGGAGGGGCATCAGGCAGCAGGAGCGGGACAGCGGAGCCTCACACGAGAGCGCACAGGCGGCGAGTCCGGTGGGTCCTGCAGTCTCGACTGGGCCGCAGCACAGCACCGCGGCGCTGCCCGCCCCTCCTCAGCCAGCCCCTCCACCTCCTCCCAGACTCTCAGGCACATCCTCTGTGAGCTCACTTCCAGCTTCCGCAATTAGCAAAGCTCCTTCTCCCCGCCGCCCTCGACCCGCCCCCCCCCTCCCTCCTGAGTCCTCCGCCAGCTCACTTTTTGCTTTGGCAATTAGCAAAGCCCCATCTCTGCGCCGCCCCGCCCCCCTCCCTCCTGAGGCCCCGCCCTGGCTGGGGCGCGGGGGGAAGCCCCGGGGGCTGCAAGCTTTGCCAGCGCTGGCGCTGGGCAGCCTCCTAGCCTGGCTCCCTGAGCCGGTGTCCACCGGCCTCCTGGCTGCAAAAAGATCATCAGTGCTGTTAACCCTGGCTGCACTCTCCTGTCAGTTTGCTGGCTTCCTGATTGCACCCAAAGCCAGGAACCAGGTTCCCCAGCACAGGCCTGGGCTGAGATGCCTGCCCAGGATCTGTTTGAGCAGTCTACTCATCTCCAGGCAGGGATGGCACTTCCACATGGATGTTTGGGTTTTTTTATTGTTTTTTGGTTATTGGTTATTATACATGACCTCCAGGGTAGGTGCTCCACAAAGGGAGTGAAAACAGGATGCATGATATACCCCTCACCTCCCATGCTGTCTTTCTCTTAAATAATAAGCACTGGTGAACTATCTTAGATTCTGTACCTTCTCTCCAGCCATGAACCTATCACTGTCTTTAACTCTTGAAAACTTCATTAAACAAATTAATGTGGTGAAGGAAGCAATATGAGAAAGCCTATTAATCTGATGAGCATGGAACTGAACAAACCCTATAGATACTTCCCCTTTGATTTCTAGCCTATCAATACCTACAGTGAGTCACATACACTCAAGATTATTGTTTTTATTGTATCCTTCATATATTCATTGATTTTGGACTTGTTATCATTTTGTTGAAGTGTTAAACTATGGTAATAAACAAACTTTTAATTAACTTTTCCTCCTATGATACAAATATAACTTGCACTTGAGCTTTAGCTAATTTTATGTTCTAAAATTGCCAAAACAACATGATCAAGGTTTCTAGATTATTTACTGTATTTTCTACTATATAATATTGTTCTATCTCTTCTGTATAAAGAAAATGAATGCTTGGGGCTCTTGGGTGGCTCAGTGCATTAAAGCCTCTGCCTTCTGCTCAGGTCATGATCCCAGAGTCCTGGGATAGAGCCCCACATCAGGCTCTCTGCTCTTCAGGGACCCTGCTTCCCTTCCTTTCTCTCTGCCTGCCTCTCTGTCTACTCGTGATCTGTCTGTCAAATAAATAAATAAAATCTTTAAAAAAAGAAAGTGAATGCTTGATAACTAAATGAATGCTTTACTGAACAAATTAAATATGGCAATAGCATTTTATTTTATCATGCTTCACATATTAAACAATAATATTATATCACTAGTCTCCAAATAATCTACTCGCATAGTCATTTGGAAGCTTTTAGCAAAAGAATTCTTCCTCCTGATTGTAGTATAAAAGCCACAGAAATATACAGAAGACTCCTAGGATAGAAAGTTAAATCCAGTTATCTGTGATGCCTTGAGTAGGACCTGACTTATGTATGTCCTTGGATGCACTAGAAACTGTTACATGTGATAGGATTATATTTAATATATACAGTTTCATTTACTTCAGAAAGGACATATAAATTTGAGAATAAAATATTGGATGAATCTATAAAGTCTATATCTATTTGTAACTAATGTGGTAGAATTAAGATGTTAATTTGAAAAAAAATCATTGAACACACACATATTCAATTTTTTTAATATATATAAAAAGCATTATTTATTTATGTAAATAAATGCATTGTCTGTAAAATCCATTTACTTATCAATCATAAGGGTAATTTTAAGTACTAAGAATAAGAAATATGTGAAAAGATAAGTGTTCAAGAGTGCAGTTTGTGGTAATTAATACAATATGATAGGCTCATGAAAAAGATATATTACTTGAACTTAAAAGCTTCTATAATTAAGCGATGACCACTTGAAATTTGTAATTAGTCTTGCTGCAGTTTTTCCTTGCACTTATTGCCCTTCCCCAGAAGTTCATTAAGAATTTCTGTGAATGTCCTTATGTTTAATCTCATTCATAGATTCCACTGCTGCTCACAAAAGAAAGCCAAAAAGAGAGGTAACTCTATGTGGCACTCCATCCACAAGCAATACATTCATAAATAATTAAAAAGCTCTCTACTTCATTTGTTACTCATTCAGCTGATAATTTAAATGAGTAACTGAGGCCATTTTATCAGCACTTTTAATAGAATGCGACTCAGAAACTTCACAGTGTTATTTAAGAAGAAATGCTCACGTGTTAAGGTTTTTATTTTTTTTAAATCAACAAAATAATTTTCAAATATTAAAAGCAAATGTCTCCTTTTCCTCCAAGTTTCCTTGCTATGTCAAAGTTACAAATAAATACATTACAATCGTATTTTGAGTAGTAGATAAAAACAAATGTTTTGAAACTGTCTGTGGGTTGAGTGTCTGGATTAACTTGTATAAATATCTGAACTCAATGTATTTAGACTTTATTAGATGGTTTTTTTTAGACTATTTAAAAATACATGCTCAGATAATGACAACATTATTTTATTCATTTTAATAAATAAATTTATTTATTTATTTATTAATTATTAATTTATTTAATTATGTTTAGATATTATTAAATTAATGATTTAATATTTAATAATCTAAATTTGAAATATTTTAAATTTTAAAAATATTTATTTACTTAAATTGATATATTTAATATAAATATATTTAATATAAATATTTAATAAATTATTGAATCATTATTATAATTATGCAATACATTATGTATTGTGTAATAATTGCATTTTAATAAATAAATAAATGTATTATTTATATTATTTTATTATATTTTATTTAGTTGACAAAGAGAGGGAGAACGCAAGCAAAGGGAGCTGCAGGCAGAAGGAGAGGGAGAAGTAGGCTCCCAGCTGAGCAGAAAGTTCAACCTGGGGTTCCATCCCACGACCCTGGGATCACCACCTGAGTTGAAGGCAGATGCTTAACTGACTGAGCCATCCAGATGCCCAAGGCTTTGTATTCTTCACTTCTAAATATTGATGCTCCTTCATCTCTGGAGTTAGTAAATTGATGTTGAGTATTCATATCAAAGAATTGATAGTAGCTGTTAAACAGAAACATGTAATTTAGGGGAAAAAAAAGAACAGAAGGAAGAGAAAGGCCAAAAGTCAAAAGCACATTAATATAAAATTTAATTAGATAAATAAAGCTGATATTCCTGAAGGGGGCTAATAAAAGAGCTGCAAAGAGCTGATAGGATTAGGAAAATTGTCCACTCCTGGTCATTTCATAATTTTAGACTATTCCTTATTAATAAATATACTTAGTTCCAGAAACACAAGCACATAAGAACATTTCCACCAAGTTTCCTCTAACAGCATTTACAAATTAGACGTTCAAACAATGCAGTTCGTTACATGTTGCATCTGTATCTTAAAGTTTAAACACTTTCTGTGACACATTTTCTAACAATTAAAATTAAAAAATATATATATACATATATATATATATATATACCGTATCCCTAAATGGGAAAAATATATATATATATATATACATAGAAACCTTATTCCTAAATGAAACCTTTCTTTGTTAATTAGCTTAAATAGGTAAATTAGCAACAACAACAACAACAAACAGCTAATATTATAGAGGTAGGAACAATTGACCTTTTCATTCATTGCTATTTTCTAAAAATTCCTATTTTATTTTTTTCTCAAGTCTGTCATAATAATTTTCTAAATCTCCTGCCTTATTCAATTTTTTTCTTTTAGTGGAAAACTCTATTTCATATTTATTTTCTCTTCCTCCACTCTTTGCTCTAATAATTCAATGTATTATTAGATTTTCTGTTTTTCTCTTTATCCAGATATATCTTTTCTTTCTTTCTTTCTTTTTTAAATAATTTGATTTGCTGGCATTTTACATCAGTACATGCTTTCTTATGGATGTTAGAAATGTCTGTGGAACTACTAGAAGAATAAACTTTTTTACCTTTAAGAAGTTTACAGTCTAGAGTGCCTGGGTGGCTCAGTTGGTTAAGTGTCTTCCTTCAGCTTAGGTCATGATGCCAGGGTACTAGGATCCAGTCCTGCATCAGCTGCCTGCTCAGCAAGGAGTCTGGTTCTTCCTCTCCCTCTGCCCCTCCCTCTCTCTCTCTAATAAATAAATAAAATCTTTAAAAAAAAGACTTACTGAAATCTGAGACTGAATTACTAAATTCAGTCTTAATAGAAGACAGCTAAACAAAGCAATGATCACAACTGGAAAATTTAGTGAGATCATGGTTTAACATTTTTGGTTGACACAGGACCTCTTTCAGTAACAACTTTCCCTAAATATCAATTTCTTTTTAAGGCAAAAAATTTTGACAAGAAATCCAGATCCTTCTGATCATTTTCATATCAATTTAAGGTGACATCCTCAGAGTTTATAATCAAATATGTAATTATTCTATCTGTTGCCTTGTATATTGCCTGTATCTTTTTCAGACTCAAAGTTCCATTGAGGTAGAGTTTGTTTTTTTTTTAAAGCAGAGATTTTTAAAGTGTTTGATATATACAAGATGCTTAATAAGTGTTTACAAAGCCTATGTATTACAGAAGCCTTAAACAGGCTTTAAAATAATGTAGGTGATATTAGTAGTCATATCAAACAATTTTTAGGTTTCAGTCATGTAAATAACTACATTTCTCAGAGACAGAGAAACATACAAATGGTCTGGGTCCAGTAGGATAATGCTAGCATGTGTTGTAAATTCTCTTATATGACCTTATTCTTGCAAGAATTGGTTGTGTGGCAGAAAAAAAGGTATCACTATCTTATACTTTATTATTTAAAGAGATTTATGGAAGTCTTAATTTCTTACACTACCCCTTTGTTTCAGTGGACCCAATTTCCGTGGTAATGGTGAGAGGAAAGTAGGCAATATAGGTAGCAGCAAAAATCTCCTACAAGGCACTATAAAATAAGGCTTGTTCTAGATCATGGTTCTGTCCAAAGGGGAATGTTAAGGGGTAGAATGGATGATGGATGCATTGTAGACTTATAACTTTAAGATTAATACTGTTATGCGCCAATAATGGGTCTATGATTAAAGGAGCGAGACTGATGTAAAGCAAAGGTCAAGCAAAGCTTTATTTCATGCCAAGCATCAAGAATCTAACCGAACGTTCGAACGTTCGGGGCCACACCTCTTATGAGAGAAGGCAACCCTTTGCTGTTTCACAGTCTAGCTTTTAAGGGCAAAGGCCATGCAGTCAGGCCTAGCCACGCACAGGTGACCAATGAGATTTTAACACACACAGGAAACTCCACAGTGAGGCTAGGTGACCAATTGAGGTTCAATTTACCCTAGTATAGACATTTGACCCAGCCTATTACACCTTGATTAGGATTAGTGCCAAAAAGGTTCCCAAAGGGCAGAGGAGTGGGACATACTCCTTAGTATCTAGGGAGACAATATGCAAACACCGCCCCCCTCCCGCTGATTGATGTCTCCACCTGGCCTGACCCACCCTTGTATATGGGCTTTGTTACCTGGAGCTGATTTCCAGGACTTGTTTTTAAGTGAATCCTCTGGGGGAAGGGGAGCAAGGACAGTTTAAGGGTTAACCTCAATGAAAGCCTCTTGCTAAAATATAAAAATATAAAATAGGTCCTTACATTACAACAACTCAGTAGGGAAAGTCCCAGTGTGGTGATAAAAGAAGTGAGGTAACTTGCATTGCACATTTTTTTTTAAAACGTGTAAGTTGTATTTTTCCGTGCCATGACATCATACTTTATCTTCATCTCTGTCTACTAGTTTAAAACTAGTTAAACAAACTCAACAATTTTTTTAAAAATATTTTATTTATTTATTTAAGAGCAAAGCCAGAGAGAGAGAGAGAGAGCATGAGCAATATGGGGCTGGATCCCAGGACTCTTGAGATCCTGATCTGAGCCAAAGGCAGACACTTAACTGACTAAGCAAATGAGACTCCCACAAACTCAACAATTTTATAAAATTTTTATTTGTTGGGGTGCCTGGCTGGAACAGTCAGTAAAATATGTAAATCTTGATCTTGGGGTTGTATGTTTGAAATCCACCTTGGGTGTAGAGGTTTTATTTAAAAATAAATCTTTAAAAAAAATTTTTTCATTTTTTTATTTAAGCCATTGTATGGCAGTGTTGATCACTATATTGTACACCTGAAACTAATATTAACCTTATTTTAACTAATTACAATTTAAATAAAAACTTTAAAAATAAAATAAAAATAATAATCATAAAAATAAAAAAGAGGAAAAATTATTTGGCAGGCAATTTTCTTAATTGCATTATTATTTATTATTATCATAGTCTGCGTGTGTCGGTGGGAAGTGGCTGGTATTACAGTGAGTTCCATATCTGTGTTACACTGTGGTCCATGTCTGTAGTCAGTCTTTTTTTTCTTTTAGTTTATTTTCAGGGATCCAAAATTCATTGTTTATGCACCACACCCAGTGCTTCATGTAAAAAATTCCCTCCTTAATACCCACCACTGGGCTCACCCAACCACCTGCCACCCTCCTCTTCAAAACCCTCAGTTTGTTTCTCAGAGTCCACAGTCTCTCATGGTTTGTCTCTCCCTCCGATTTCCCCCAGCACACTTCTCTCCATCTCCCAGTGTCCTCCACGTTATTCCTTATGTATTGAGTCTTATAAAAACTTTTATTTCTTTCCCTATTCTGCTTTGCATATGCTTACCTTAGATGTTAAAATGTTATAAACCTCTCCTGCCTGGTCCATTTTCTCTCTCTTCTCTCATGATTTCTCATGCTCTCCCTGCCAACCCCACATGCCTTACAATATCTGGATATGACTAATTTCTTCCTGAGCTACTTTATTCTACTCTGCCATATGGTTGCCCTTCCCTCTTCTGTACCATAACTTCTATCCCCTGCATTTGTGCTTTAACAATACCTAATTCTTTTCACTGCATCTGTATCTTTGAGGTCAATACTCAGTAGTGCAATTGCTGGGTCATAGGCTAGCTCTATTTTACTGGAAAGAAGGGCCATATTCACCCCAGTGTTCATAGCAGCAATGTCCACAATAGCCATTCTGTTGAAAGAGCCAAGATCCCCTTCAACAGACAAAAGGATCAAGAAGATGTGATCTATGGATACAATGGAATATCACTCAGCCATCAGAAAGGATGTATACCCAACTTTTGCATCAGCATGGATGGGACTGGAGGAGATTATGTTAAGTGAAATAAGTCAAGCAGAGAAAGTCAATCATCATATGGTTTCACTTATTTGTGGAACCTAAGGAATAGCATGGAGGACATTAGGAGAAGGAAAGGAAAAATGAAGTGGGGGGATTGGAGGGGGAAATAAAACATGAAAATCTATGGACTCCAAGAAACAAACTGAGGGTTTTAAAGATGAGAAGGATGTGGGGATGGGTGAGCCTGGTGATGGGTATTAAGGAGGGCACATATTGCATGGGGCACTGGGTGTTTTACACAAACAATGAATCATGGAACACTACTTCAAAAACTAATGATGTATTGTATGGTAACTAACATAACATAATTAAAAAAAAAAAAGAAGGGGGACAATACCTAACACTCAATCTTTGCTAGTTTCTTGTTTACCTCCTTTTAAGAGTAAGCTCATTAGTGTTTTTTTTTGTTTGTTTGTTTGTTTTTGTCTCAACTAAAAGAAGAAAAATAATACACATTATTTTGAAAACTTTTTGAACAGTGTAAAAAAGTTAGTCAAGTCCACAATGTCTCATCTCTTCTTCCTCCTAAGATGGTTAAGTTGAAAAACCCTTTATCTGGGAAAAGATCTTTCTCCTGCCACCTTGTGTAAGATTTTGGCTTTAGCTTAGATTATCCTTTCTTTCCTTTTCTGAAAATAAGTTGAAAATATTAATAGCCTCATTTTCTTCTTCCAAAATATGACTGCTTCTTTACCAAGTGCAAAAGCAACCCATTTTGACCATAGTAAACAGCTTGGACCTACTTTTTTTGGCTCACTGTTTTAGTGAGACAAGTGGAGTGAAGATGACACACCATTTCCAAATGTATTAATAATTGGTAGACCATACTTCTAAATTGAAGATTTGTTGCCATTAAACTACGACCAGACTCGCTATAATTACAGAGGTAAATTCTTTATATTTACTATATTTGAAATTACCATATAATACCAAAATAAAATTATGATTATGTGAAGAGTCTGTAATATTAAGAAGATGACTTTGAAATGATTGCTTATCTAAATGAAATTTCCCATTTTATAATCTTGTATAAGCTTCCGTTGTCATTTCCTATTTAAAATCTATTAGAAGGCACTCTTATTTTCCCTTAAGTGGGAAGTCAAATGTGGAACAAATTCATCCCAAAGGAACTGATACTATATTCCACTGAAGACCAGGTGGCTTCCATGTGGCATTTTGCCTCTTGCATATTGTTCATCTCCTACAACAAATGGGGGTATGCTCTTTAGTAAACTAATTCAACTCAATTAGAGACATTGTCTTCAAGGGATAACATCATAGAGACTAGAATCAGAATCATACTTTTGGAAAAAGTATGATTTTTGTTTTGTTTTAAGATTTTATTTATTTATTTGACAGACAGAGACCACAAGTAGGCAAAGAGGCAGAGAGAGGGGGTGGGGAAGCAGGCTCTCTGCTGAACAGAGAGCCTGATGCAGAGCTTGATCCCAGGACCCTGAGATCATGGCCTGAGCCGAAGGCAGAGGCTTAACCCACTGAGCTACCCAGGTGCCCCTGGGCCCAGGCTTTGATGGCTTCTTTCCTCAATCTTATAAAACCTATTTGAACTCTACTGGATGCCAGAACTGCTTAAAAATATTTGGTCCCTTGTAATTTTAACCTTCCAGTATTCAATGCACCTGATCCATGTAATATCCTATAGTATTTTTGTCAAATGAAGACTCTCAAAGTGTGTTTCTTGGGAGACACTTTTCAATTGGTTGCTTACATTTCTGCATTTATTATTTGTTCTAGGCCATCCTTTGAAGATGGTTGTATTGAATAGACTTGGAAGACAGAAATAGTATCTTTTTTTTTTAACTTAACCTGTTGTGTTTGCAAATATTTTCTGCCTCTGTTTTGATTCTTCTTGTGGGAACTGAGGCTCAGAACTGATATATAACTCCCACCCCTACACACACACACACACACACACACACACACAAACACACACACACACACAAATACTGTTAATATTCTGGCTACCTCTATTGCTGTGAATAATAAACTATATTATTTCTGAACCATTAGTCTGCGTCTTCTATCAACACCCAAGAAACTACGGCAGACTCATACACCAGCTTTCAAATAAGGGAAAATAATCTCATGCTTTATATTTTTTGATAGTGTTACCTACTTCTGAACATATGACTGAACACATATAAAGCTGGAGCCATGACCATTTAGAGCTTCTTCTGTGGAAGAACTATGCATTCACTAGTAAACAAAAGTAGTTTCATCTTTTTTTTTTTTTCCTCCTGGACACCATTTCCTCTCTCACACTGTTGCTCAAATTGGATGGAGTCTAAGGTCCTTTGAGGAAATTTTTGTTTAATGACTCAAAATAAAATAGGAAGAGTCTAAAGTGCTAAAAATAATTCTAGATAAAAGGTATAAGATCATGCCAGAAAGGATAGTAATTTTATCTAACAACTGCCTGTTCACCCCTTATTTGTTCATTAACTAATCTCCAAATTCCTGACTAAATCCCTTTTGTAAGCCAGAATGTGAGCTAAAAACTGGGATTTTAAAAAATTTTCATTTGAAATCCAGTTAGTTAGCATACATGGTTGTATTAGTTTCATGTGTACAATATAACATATAGCACTCAGTGCTCATCATGACAAGTGCTCTAATTAACCGCCATCACTTACTTAATCCATCACTCCTTTCAGATCCCCTCAAGTAACCATCAGTTTGTTCTCCGTAGTGAAATGTCTGTTTCTTGCTTTGTTTCTCTTTCTATGTCTTATTATTTCCCCTTTGCTTGTTTGTTTTGTTTCTTTTATTCCATATATGAGTAAAGGTATTTGTCTTTCTCTGACTGACTTATTTCACTTTTAGCATTATACTGTCTAGTTCCAACCATGTTATTGCAAATTGCAAGATTTCAGTGTTTTTTTATGGCAGAATAATATTCCATTGTATATACATACCACTTATTCTTTATTTATTCATCAATTGATGGATACTTGGGCGCTTTCCATATCTTAGCTTTATAAATAATGCTGCTATAAACATAGGGGTGCTAGCATCCCTTTGAATAAGTTTTCTTATATTCATTGGGTAAATACACACCAACAGGATTGTTGGATCACAAAGGACTTCTATTTTTAAATTTTATGGAAATTCCATACTGTTTTCAAATATGGCTGTATCAGTTTGCATCACCACCAACAGTTCACAATTGTTACTTTTTCTTTTTTTTTTAAGATTTTATTCATTTGACAGAGAGAGATCACAAGTAGAGAGAGAGAGAGGAGGGAGCAGGCTCCATGCCTGGCAGAGAGCCCGATGTGGGACTTGATCCCAGGACCCTGAGATCATGACCTGAGCTGAAGGCAGAGGCTTAACCCACTGAGCCACCCAGGCAGCCCCCACAAGTGTTACTTTTTCACATCCTCTCCAACACCTTTTGTTTCTTGTAGTGTTGATTTTAGCCATTCTGACAGGTGTGAGGTGGTATCTCTTTCTAGTTTTGCTTTGCAATTTCCTGATGATACATGATGATGGACATCTTTTCATGTATCTACTGAACATTTGAAAGTGTTCTTTGGGGAAACACTTGTTCATGTCTTCTATCCATGTTTTTATTGGATTATTTTTTTTGGATGTTGACTAAAAACTGGATATTAAGTAACACACAAGACAGGTTTCCTTGAGCTTAAATTTTATTTGCATGAGTATCATTAACAGGAAAAAATATGCATATGTGTATGTACAAGTGTGTTTATGTATACATCTATCTATCTATCCTCTATCCCCTGTCTTCTAATTGTGGTAAATCCTGTAAGGTGGGGAATGGGATAGTCTGAAGAAATATGCTTCTGGATATGCTGGGTAAGCAAATTTAATTGCACTCAGATGCATTGGATATAAGTGAATCACTCAAATGAGTTATTTAATATTATATAGAAACAAATTAAAAGTTTATGTAGTTGAAAATAATAGGTAGTTAAAATAATTTTTTTGTTTGTTGTTTTTGTGTCTTTTTTTGTTTATATATACTATGGTGTGAATGTTTATGTCTTCCAAAATCATATTATGAAATCTAACTCTGTAAGTGCTAGTATTAAAACATAGGGGCCTTTGGGAGGTGATTAGGTCATAAGTGGGATTACAGTCCTTTTAAAGGAGACCCCAGAGAGTTCTCTTGCTTCATTCATCATGTACGTTTACAGTGAGAAGATAGCCATCTATGAGGAAGTGGGCTCTCCCTGGATCTGCCCATTCCTTAATTTTGACCTTCTTTGTTCTGGAACTGTGAGAAATAAATTCCTGTTCTTTATAAGCTATTAAGTCTATATCATGTCCGTTATAGCAGCCTGCATGCAGAAGGACACTATGACCTAAAATGAGAGCAATAAATATAAAGTTTCAGTAAAGTCAGTTGGTACAATGTTTTTTTTACTTAGAGAAGACATGCTGCTTCATGTTAAACCTTGATATTGTATATGTTTCTTGAAGGGCCACTTCTTACTCCTTTGTGTGTTTTCCACAAAGTCCAGGATGATGCCTTACATAAAGGTAATATTTTATAAATACTGTTGGAAATATATACTTCTCTAAAATCTTATTTTGCCTACAGATTACTTGGATCCACTTTGCCTTGTGTAGAATATTTGAAATATATTAAGAACAGAATGTCTCTCTAAATAACATTTAGAATCATCATTAGTTTATGACTCCTGACTTATTTGTTTATGCAGTGATACTTACTGCAAGGACACTGAAGTTTGTAATATAATTTTGAATTAATCACCAAGCTAGTTTATTTTAACTTATGAAAAAATAATTTCTCATGTTGGTTTAATTCTGCTCTTATGTTATGGTCATGACATTTTCATTAAAATAAAGTAGAAAATAGAAGTAAATAATAAATGAAAAATAAAAAATAATAAATAAAAAAATAAAAGTAAAACTCTTGTGAAATGTTAAACTTTTCTTACTTATTTTGTTTTGCTTTTCCTCTACCATGCTGGCAAAGCTGTATGTTGCAGATAGGTACAATTTTATAGGTGCTAGGTTTGTTACTTTTGCTAAAATTTTCAAAATATAAGGAGTTGAATAGTCATGGATTGTTTATTAAACTCCTTATCTACACATATAAAAATAAAACAATGATGGTGACCTGGGTATTTCTAAAATTGTATTCTGTTTTTCCATATTATGTTTTACAATGTAATTAATAAAGATTCTGCATATATTAACATCATCACCTTCTATCTCATCTGTATGTCCATTACAGAGCATGTATGATTTCTATTCATTGCTATGTTGTCGTGAAGAGATTGTCTGAAGTAGCCTATATTTATGCAGGTAGATCTTAAGCTACGGTGCTCTTGTTTATTTGCTTGTTCATGATCAGTATGTCTGAAAGATGGTAACTATTGCATCAGGTATGACGATTAAAAAATATTATTGGTGCCTGATACGCTGTGATGAAATAGGTAAGTCGATTCATAATTTGTTAATTAAATTGGAAAAGATTAAGACAAACTGAGGGTTGCTGGGAGGAGGGGGTTTGGGAGAAGAGGGTGGGATTAGGGACATTGGGGAGGGTATGAGCGTTGGTGAGTGCTGTGAAGTGTGTAAACCTGGTGATTCACAGACCTGTACCCCTGGGGATAAAAATATATGTTTATAAAAAATAAAAAATTTAAAAAAATTGGAAAAGAAATTCCTTTGGATTTGTCCTTTATTAAGAGTTTTTTTTTTTTTTTAACGAATTCCTTGGGATGTTTTTTGTGTAATATATATCACATGCCTCAACCTTTAAATTTGAATGTAGAAAAGAGTTATCAGAATGAGCCTAGAAAATATTGTTATGGGGGCGCCTGGGTGGCTCAATGGGTTAAGCCACTGCCTTCGGCTCAGGTCATAATCTCAGAGTCCTGGGATTGAGTCCCACATTGGGCTCTCTGCTCAGCAGGGTGCCTGCTTCGTCCTCTCTCTCTGCCTGCCTCTCTGCCTACTTGTGATCTCTCTCTGTCAAATAAATAAATAAAATCTTTAAAAAAAAAAGAAAACATTGTTTTGAAATATTTTTGTTCTGTTATATTATGTTAACTTAGGAAATAATGGTAGTTATTTTTATTAGCATTTCCTACTTTCCACATGCCCTTACAGATGAGATATCATGATTTTCCTACTCTTTTTATCATGGTTGTTATATTATTCATAACATTAATTTTCTTTGGGAAAGTGATATTTTAGCAAGAATCCATGACCAAAAATTTTAGCTGTTGTTCTTCCAGGAGATGAGACTATCAATGTTCCCGAAATTTTAAGAAATAGAACTTATTAATTGTGTTGGTTGATGTTTATTGTCTCTGAACTTAGAGGTGCATAATTCAATTTAAAATTTATTTTTGGGGCGCCTGGGTGGCTCAGTGGGTTAAAGCCTCTGCCTTTGGCTCAGGTCATGATCCAAGGGTCCTGGGATCGAGCCCCGCATCGGGCTCTCTGCCTAGCAGGGAGCCTGCTTCCTCTTCCCTCTCTCTCTGCCTGCCTCTCTGCCTACTTGTGATCTCTATCTGTCAAATAAAATAAATAAAATCTTAAAAAAAACGGAGTGGACCTTATGGGGGTGCTTATCTGAAATTGAGGGACATTATAAAAAAATAAAAAATAAAATTTATTTTGAATTGAAAACAAGATCTTACTGAAGTTTAGGCATCCCACTTTATATCAGGCCTCCAGTACATTCTAATTTATTTATAGAAAATATCATAAACATGAATGACACTTTTCCTATTGCATTTATATGAAACTGCAATGACTCAAAGATGTCAGATTTGAAAAGCACTACCTTTCTATATTTTCTGTTTCCTTGGAGGAATGGATACACCATTTTAGCTCAATTATCCAACAGTATTCAAAACCACCATGAATTTTAAAACATACTTATTACACCCTAAAAATCAAGTATGAAAATGTATAAACAACCAAATCTCTATCTGTAAATGAAATACTCCCACACAGACGGGTTTTAAAACTTTCTAACTTAAGGAATTTGATAGCACAGACTCAGGGTAGTAGTTTCAGTGCCTACAGTATACTTTCAGGGAGAGAGTAATGTAAGCTCTGAGTCACTTTCTGCCTAGAGATGACCAAATAGTGGTTCTGGCATTGTTTGTTTGTTTTTGAAAATATGTTCCTGGGCGTCATTCAGAAAATGCAGATTTTGGCATCTATATAAATTAAGGATGATCGTTTTGAACTTTTGCCTTTCATTACATCAAATTACCATAATTGGACAGAAATTCCACTAAATTAAGCATTATTAGGAAATGTGTAAATTGGAGCTGCTCAAATAAGTTGCTCTTTGAGCTATGTGCTGTTGGTTCAGGATTAGATAAGGATTTTGAAGGCAAACCTAAATCATTGCTTCCTTTTTTGAGAGATTCTCAGCATATTTTCTTAAAATTAGCTGAAATAAACAATGTGTTTAGTCGCAAAGTGATTTGCATTTTTGCACAAACTCCCTATCTCCTTGAGAATTATAACAAATATTTCATGAAACATCAGTGATCTTTACTTTGTTACACTGCTGTAAAGTACATTCAGAGTTGCCAGTTAAAGGTGTTAGTGTTGAGATGAAATGTCATGCATTTTTCTTCACGTCCATGCAAATGAACACAGTAATTTATTAAGACACAATGAAGAAAAAAAAATTGACAATGAGTTCCAGATTTTAAAAATCACTTGCCATTCAATCCAAATTGTGAGTTTGATCGGTTACCGAACACTTTATAATGCACCCCCGGTAATTTTACAGAGATTACTCTTTTCTTACCAATTCTTGATTATTCTGTCCTGCAATGCAGAGAAAGCTAACTATTTTAAAATAAACTTCCGTTAATTTTGATTGTTATAAACTTAAAATTGATTAATTTCCATATACAGAGTTTAAAATGTTCACAATTTACATTAAATATATATTCTGTGTATACCTTGGAAAAATTATACTGAAAATTGAAATTAAAATGATGTTGTATATAGCTGCAAGAAGCCGCCTGTCCCATTTCATCTTACTATATAAGTTGTGTCAGGTAATTTATAAAATCCCTGCTGCATAACAAATCTATTTTTTGTTGGAATGGGTAGTAATGTTTCTTCTTATTTCGAAATAAGAGTTGGTCTATGAGTGCCTCTGCAACTGTATTTTCCCTAAGTGGCTTCATGGTCTTGAACTGAGAAAGCTCAGAGCATTAAACATCAAAGTAATATATTTTGACATAATTAGACATCAAGGAAATGCAATTAAAATGACACTGAGATATCACTACACACTTACCAGAATGGCTAAAATAAAATATAATGACAAGCCCAAAAGAAAAAAATATACCATTTGATGATACACAATGGCAAGTTGTACCATAACTTAACCATCTCAGACTAGTGTAGTGTTAAATTTGTTTTTCTAAGCCATGTTTTGGGTCACTTACCACTTTTCAAGGATATAAAGTGCTATCATTTTACTTAAAACTGTGAAATTTGGTCAGATTTAAATTTCAATTTATGTTAAAACATTCTGTAAACTGTGTTAAACTTTGACATTTGTTCCCTCTGTTCAGTGAATAACACCATATCATATTCTGAAAAATTCGCTAATTTTCATCTTGAAAAATATCCCTTTTTCCTCTTATGGTAATTATTAATATGAATTAATAGTAGAATTTGATATTGTTCCATATGTCCATAAATACTTTATTGTATATTATCAAATTTAATAATGAATATAATGTATTATATATAACCTCAGATAAATTTCAACAAATCATAATTTATTAAAATCATGTCTACTTAAAAATCTCATAGAAGAGTAAAACCATCAAAAATAAAAATAAACACACACAACACACACACATCACCCATGTATTGGCAAATCACAATTGCTGTAACAATACATTAGGCATTCCACAGTTAAGGGCTATCAAAATTTCCATCAGTGACAAAAAGATTTGTATCCAAATGGACTGATTTTCCAGAATCCAAGAAAAAGTCTCCTAGGATTTATTTAAAGGTAAATATTTGAACAAATACTTCTTAAATTTAGGAAATTCAGAACATACGATTAAAGAATATTTGCAGTGCAGACTATATTCAATCCTTCCTTCAAAATGTGCCTTTGAGTACATAATTCTGTTTTCTCTATTTAAATTGAGCTGTCTTCCAAGAAAGTTTTGCAAAATGTGTGTCTCTGTGTGATAAATATTCTAAGACCTAACATGCTTCATTGTATTTTACTGTGCTCTCAAATTTAATCAATAATTTGGATTGATGTATAATACCTAGTTTCAAATATCTTTTCCATCTATACAAACACCCAGCTGTCTCTTTATATGCTATTACTATTGAGAATTGTGCTGTCGGTATTATTCTTGTACATTTTAGGTGATCTGTTCTTCTCTTGGGCATCATTTATGCTCTTCTCTGTTTTTGATATTCTTAAAACTCACCATAATGTATACGAGTGGTTTTTAGTGTGTGTAGTTTTTGTTTTGTTTTGTTTCTGATATCTCATGTTTGGCATCATTTTAAGTCTGGTATCTTTTATCTTTCTTTAATTCTCCAAAATTTATCTCAGTACTTATTTAAATATTTTCTTTATTTTTTTTTCTCTTCTGCTGTATTTGGGCAGAAGTCATTAATTTGTTTGTTTGCTTTTCACAACTCATTTATTTATTTTACAGCTATATTCATCTTAGTCTCCATTTATTGTATTCTTTATCTCAACAATTTTCACTTAATTTATATTCACAGTATAGTATCTTTCTTTTCCTTGTATATGTATATCATTATTTTATCATATACTTTTAAGCTATTTTTAAAAATATTTTATTTATTTATTTGACATTGAGAGATCACAAGTAGGCAGAGAGGCGGGCAGAGAGAGAGGAAGGGAAGCAGGCTACCTGCTGAGCAGAAAGCCCGATGTGGGGCTTGATCCCAGGACCCTGAGATCATGACCTGAAACGAAGGCAGTGGCTTAACCCACTGAGCCACCCAGGCGCCCCTTTTAAGCTATTTTTTAAAAGAACAGTCATTCTTTTTTTTTTTTTTAAGTTTTTCTTTATTTATTTATTTGACAGAGAGAGATCACAAGTAGATGGAGGGCAGGCAGAGGGAGAGAGAGGGAGAGGGAAGCAGACTCCCTGCTGAGCAGAGAGCCTGATGCAGGACTTGATCCCAGGACCCTGAGATCATGACCTGAGCTGAAGGCAGTGGCTTAATCCACTGCGCCACCCAGGCGCCCCTAAGCTATTTTTTTAATTCCTGTTCCAATAACAGGAATTGGATTGCCATATAAAGTTAACCACATCATCTTTTTTGGTAAGTAATTGTACTTTTTATGTGCATAGTTATTTTGGTCCATGAGTTCAGCTCCTCTTAGGATCATCAAATCTCTGTAAAGTCTGGGTATGCTAGGATTTTCTAAGCAACAATAAAATACATTGAAACCTGGTAGCTTAATTATAATAATGTTTTCTTTCTCAATCATTCACAATAGTATTCCATTCTGAGTAGCTTCCTTCTATTTTGCAGCTATAGTGTTTGGAAAAACTTGAAATGTGATATCACTGTGATAATGTGAATTGGTCAGGGTTTTTTAGAGAATCCGGAAGAGAAAAAAAGGAAGATATTCTCCAGGGCCAACTCTAGAAGTGACTAATAAAACATCTGTCCAAATTCAATTGAACAAAACTCAGAAATGCCATCTCCAGTGAAATACAAAGAAGATTATATATAGTTCTGGGCACACACATCTCATTTGACCCAATGTTGTACATCAATGAAAGACTGAAGGCCAATCACCACTCCATGGGAGAATTTAAAAATAAATTTACTATTGAGGCCAAGAATTCAGAATCACAAATACATCAGAATAATAACTGCCTTCACTTGATGTTATTCTATAAGATAAATCCTGCGATCAAGTTTCAATTTTAAATTCTTACACTTTTAAATTCTTAAATCCTTATGAAAAAGCATCATTTGGAGGGAGCAGTTTTCATAATTTATCATCCATCAGCCTTTTTTAAAAGATTTTATTTATTTATTGGACACACAGAGAGAGAAAGAGAGCGAGAGAGAGATCACAAGTAAGCAGAGAGGCAGGCAAGCAGGGAGGGAAGCAGGCTTCCTTTTGAGCAGAGTCCGATGTGGGGCTGGATCCCAGGACCCAGAGACCATGACTTGAGATGAAGGCAGAGGCTTAACCCACCACCCACGTGATGAGAGAGCCACTCAGGTGCCCCTCATCCATCAGTCTTAATTGATTGGAGGAAAATGTGTGGAGGAATAATGCCTTAGGGAGCTAATCTCTCTAAAGAATTTTCAAGTCTTTACCCCTTCAAGGTTTTTGTACAGTTCTGATAGCCTCTAAACATCCAGCGGATTTCTACAGTGACAGGCCTGTTAAAACGTGTCTTCAAACCAGGAATAGAGCTTGAAACATACCAGTCAAGGGCAACTTTGAGTCTTTTAAGGAATTTATCATTATTTCTTTCTTTTTGGTTAATATCTGAAATAGTTCCATATTACACTTGCATAATTCTCCAGAGCTGACTTTGAAGGAGGCATTCAGTTCCAGCTAGTTCCATATTTTGGCAAGAACTATACTTCTATATTAAAAAAAAAACATATTTTAGGGCGCCTGGGTGGCTCAGTGGGTTAAAATCTCTGTCTTTGGCTCAGGTCATGATTCCAGGTTCCTGAGATTGAGTCCCACAGTGGGCTCTCTTCTCAGCTGGGAGCATGCTTCCATTCCTCTCTCTCTGGCTGCCTCTCTGCTTTCCTATGATCTCTGTCAAGTAAATAAATAAAATTTAAAAAAAAACATATTTTATACCAGTTATTCATGTTTATTAACAAAGATATCACAATACAAATAATACAAACAGTTGCTCTTTATTAATACCTTCAACCAAGATCAAAAAATATGTCATATTTTCTCCAAAAATTTTATATCATCTGATAGGTCAGATATATATAAAATTACATTTAAAGTTTTAAAAATATCAGCAAATATTTTCATTTAGATGCCAATTTGAAAAGAAATCTACTGTTCCAAACACGACTTTTTATCCTATTTATTTTGAATTTTGTCAACAACTGATAAAATGTTTAGCGAGACTATAAATGTTAGATCGAAAAGAATGATTAATAGATGTAGGTTCAAATTATTATGTCCCATTAAAAATGATTTAGTCTTTGATGAACATCTGTTTGGTAATATGTTGTATCCAGATATAGTAAATTAAAGACATATATAAAATTATGGGAAATGACACCTTCCGTTCGAGTATGAGTAGAGCTTTTAAAATGCTATTTGTCACAACCTGTCATCTTGTCATTATGTAGCATTATGTAGCAATTAAAAAATGTATACTCTTTACTTCGAAGTCTTTTGGAAATCTAAAATATGACTTTCTATGGTTTGTGTCTCCATATTGCTTTATTGCCAGTTAAAACAAATCCACATGCTTTGATTCAAAGGTAATAAATTCCTCTTATTTGGAAAAAGGATGTTTATTTTTGTTCTCTCACCCTTAGCAGGTGGTTTCATTTTAGCACACTTCAGAGTTATAATTTCATGCTTATTAAAAACATTTATTTTGATCTACATAGATGAATAAAACTTTTGTTTTATTACATTATTTGCCAAAAAATCTGTAATTTTTAAAAATGTATTTCCTTTGAAGGGTTATTTTAGAGCATTCAAAGAGGATCTAAGAGTGTGGTATTATGCAGTATTAGTTTTTAAGTAGGTATGAAATGGTTAATTATAGGATTGTTTCTTTAAGGCTTATGTATGTTGTCCATTATATGCTATAAAATATGATGAAAGTAAATTTAAGGTATGTTTTACATAGTTTATTTTATGGAAAAAAATATTGAAATGACTTATGAAATTCAGTATACTCTCAACATTAATTCATTTTGAAATTTACCAGTTGTCTACTGAACTATTATATGGCAGATATTACTTCAGACTACACTGGTAAAGGAAATACTTGGCTTTGTAGAACTTTTATTTTAATGGGTGAGGCAATTAAAAGCTATGAACCTTAATAAAAATGGCATAGTGCATTCAAAAAGGATGAGTACAATGGGGAAAAAGAAAAATTCGATCAGGGTAAGAAAAATCAAGGTTGCTAGGCAGGGGATGGGGGGTTAAAATTTTTATTAGGAAGATCAGGGTAGTTACAATGAAGCTGACAATTGAACCAAGGTATGGAAAGGTGATGAATTTGCGCAGAACTATCAGCAATAAGGTCACTCCAGACAAAGGAATTGGCTATCTTGAAGGCCATAAGGTTGGATCATGCCTGGCATATCTGAGGAATAGCAAGGAGGCCACTGTGAGTGACTGAAGAGTAGCAGGGAAAGAGGTCACAGAGGTTAAATGAGTGGCTAGATCATGTAAAAGCTTAGAAGTCATTGTAAAACTCTGGCTTTTATATTTGGAAACTTACTGTGTGATAGAATTTCTGCTAATAACTGAGAGTTCAAATGTCCATAAAATTTCAAGGATTCTTATTCTAGTAAGACAGAATAAAGAGAAAGAGTTCATATTTTCACATGGTGTAACAAATGCTCGGAGATCCAAGTGTAGGAAGCTATGGGAGCACAGAAGAAGGCACTAAAATCACACCATATATTTGATGACTGTGACTTTATATAAATTTGTATTTTCTAGATTTTTTGTAGTCATGGAATCACACAGTATATACTATTCATTGCCTGGCTTTTCTTTTCTCAGCATCATTACTTTGAGAATCTCCAATTGTCTTTGCTCTATTGATGGACATTGATGAACATTTCCACTGTTTTCAATTTTTAAAAATAAAGCTGATATGAAATTCATAAACAAGTCCTTGTATGAACATAGGGTTTGTTTCTCTTGGTGAAATGCCTAGAACAAAATGGCTATTTGTGTAACTGCAACATATTTTTCATTTAAAAAAATTTTGAAACTATTTTCCAAAGTGGTTGTATCATGATATATGCCAACAAAAAGAAAGTGAGAGAGAAAGAGAAAGAAAAAGAGAAAGGGAAAGACAGAGAGGTGGCTGCAGTGAATTGATGAGTTGCAGGATAGATTTTAAAGTTTTGTCTTTTGCTTTCTACATTTCCTTTTCCTTAGGTTCAAGAGAACAATCAGTAATATCTCAGTTGCCTGCTGGTAACATCAGAAGAAAGAGTTAGAAGTTCCCAGAAAATTAAAGAAGAGATATAGTTTTCCTGACATAAGAAAAGTCATTTTTTGTCCCCAGCTATTTTCAATGATCTATACCCCACCTGTGTACTCTCCCAAGCACACTTCTTCCAAAACTTCCTGGGAGGTTCTTACAAAGAAATGCAAAAACCTCACTCATTAAGGATTTTGAGGGAACAAGGCAATGGGAAAACTAACAGTCACCACCAGACCAGGAAATAGCCTAAGCTATTGAGACAATAAATCAGTGGCAAAACTCCTAGTGCTATTTCAAAAGCAATCAAGGCCTTGCATTCCTTGTCCCAGAAAATGAGCCCAAGACCCCATCTAGTTTATATCTGCTCTTGAAGCCTGCAGAGTCCCTTTCCCTTGTCCAACAGTTACCTCTGCTTTATTCTAACGTTGAAGTTTCTGCCCTCGGTGGAATACAAGTTTCATTCAGGTGAACATGCAATACATATTGCACAAATACATATGTGGATGTGCATGCATCCACAACCTTATGACCAACCATACACGGGATAATAAAACTCTCCCTTCTGAGTATTCATCTTAAATACTAAATAAAAATCTCTCTCCTGTTCAAACAGTCAAGGCTTTGGAACTTATTCCCTGAGATCTCCTTGTATGTTGTAAACAAAGATTCCTTTGTTTTACAACTCCACCTGTTTCTGTGATTCACCAAAGACTGACCTCAGTTAGTTCAGTTACTGTAATGTAATATCATGCATATCCAGTTGTTGATCATTTTGTTCAAGTCTTACATATCTTACCAATGTGATGACCATTTGTCTATGTAATCTTAAAATAAGGGTGTTGAAATTATTTTCCATTTGTCGTCCAAGGTAGAAGTTATGATTTTTGTTCTTCGTTTTTCCCTATATATCCATAAATCTGTTGTTACGTATTAAAAGTCAAGAATTATTATACTCCCTGATGAATTCATCCTTTTACTCTTCTGTAATTTTGACTTGATCTTTATGTCTGATAATGAAATTTGCTTTAAAATCACTTTTCATTATCTTGATATAACCACCAAAGTTATAGTGTGATTAGAGTTAATATAGCATATTTTTTCTTTTACTTTTTAAAGCACTTCTATATTGAATCCCGACAAAGAAACAAAACAGCTTTTTAACTCTGGAAGCATCTTTCTAAATTATCTTTTTTTTTTTTAAATGAAGCAGTAGCAATATTTGTTAAGGGACCTAAACTGAAAGTAGGTTTAGAAATTTATTTATTTTTTTATTTATTTAGTAAAAAATTTTATTTTATTTATTGAAAGCAAGAAAGAGAGAGAGAGAGAGAGAGAGAGAGAGAGAGAGAAGAAGCACACAAACAGGGGGAATCATGTGCAAAGGGAGAGGAAGAAGCATGCTCCTTGAGGTGCAAGTAGTCCCCTGCAGGGCTGGATCCCTGTACACTGGAATCATGACCTCAGCCAAAGGCAAACATCTGCTTAAACAACTAAGTCATCCAGGCACCCCTAGAAAATTAAAAAAAAAAAAAAGACCTTTTAAAAACATTTTGTTTCTTTCTTGTTTTTTTTTTTTTAATATTTTATTTATTTGACAGACAGAGAGACAGGAAGAGGAACTATAAGCAGGGCAGAGGGAAAAGGAGAAGCAGGTTTCCCACTGAGCAGAGAGCCTGATGTGGGGCTCCATCCCAGGACCCTGGGATCATGACCTGAAAAGAAGGGACACTTCTTGGAGGAAGCCACCCAGACACCTCTTTTCTTTGTTTTTAATATATGGCAACTGATGCTTCCCAGCCACGAGGAGCATATTACCCTTTGATTAAATCTTTGATAACAACCTATTTAAAAAGGTGTGTAAATATATACTTACTCAGATTTATACACTTTGTGTTTTCTTCATAGTTTGGGGCTGGACCCCATGGTCACAACACTGCTTCCAGTCTTTGCCTTCCCATCTTTTGATACCAGGTATTTGGTCAGCAAAGCAAATTAGTATCAAAATTAATAAGCCCTTGGCACCATATCTCTGGAGCAGGGCTTGCTCTTAGCCAAGGCCCAGAGCAGTTGACCTCCCCTCGCTAGTGCTATAGCCCCAAGGACTAGGTCCCTGCCACCAGAACTCAGTCTTACATGTTATGCTAAGCAGACAAAACCAAAACAGGAAAGCTCCGACAGCTTTCACTGGCATGCCTCATCTCCAACTCCCTCGACGTCCAGGCAGTACCAGATGACAGGGAGGGGTCTTGGTCCAACATATGGGAGGGAAGGAAGTAGCCACGAGCAAGTACCTGCCTCTCTGTTCCTTTCTTTCATGAGCAGGTTGTAAGGAGGAGGAAGAGGAAGGGGAAGAGAGGTGAACTTCAAGGGGTGAAGGCCTCAGGTAGGCAGCTGGCTCCTGCCAGTAGGAAAGGGACAAAGGAGAAGGCAGTGAGTCTTGCAGGGAGGGTGGGGGGTAAGGGTTACAGCTTATGACGGAATCTGGACAGGAGTAATAGGGATACTAGTCATTTGAGTCCACCATTGGCAAGCTGGGCTGGGTGTCACGGCAGATAGGCCTCCCTGGGCAACGGCACATGAGAGAAGGTGGAATTCTTCTCTGAGGAGCAGGTGGAGCTTTGGGTGTTGGGAAAGCATAGACAGTATTGTTCCAGGGCCAAGGACAGGTCCGGGTACTCCTGGTTGGAGGTCAAGGCCACAGTATGATCCATGTCTTCTACCAGCAGCTTGAAGGTACCACATGCCAGCCACCCCTCATTATTGTGTCTAACTCTCTGGTGCACATATTGGCTTATCCATCAAATGACTCCTTCAGCAGCTTGAAAACCACCTCCACAGGCACTCCAGGATATGGGAGGCTTCCAGAGTGAAAATTTTGCACAGGATCACCCCAAAAGACCAGAAGTCACTCTGGTGGATGTAGATCTGGTCAAACATGGCCTTAGGGACCATCCACTTCACAGGCAGTCCACTGTTGGTTCTCATTTTATAGTAACTGATGTGGTGATATCTCTGGCAAGGCTGAAGTCTGAGATCTTCATCATGTTGTCCTTTGTCACCAGCACTTCCCTGGTGGCCAGGTCTTGGTGTATGCACTTCTTGGTGGCAAGGTACTCCATGCCTCAGGCTACCTGGTAGGCACAGGATACCAGGTCCTTGGAGGAGAGTTGCTCTACTGCATTATGGCTGATATTGTAACAGTACTCCAACTCAGGAGGCCTCTGGGCCTGGAGGTACTACTGTATGTTGTCTTTGGAGGCATATTCCATGATAGTGTACGAAGGACCATCCTGTGTGCAGGACCCAGCAGGTTGATGGTGTCCTTGTGCTGTCCAATCATCTTCATCATCTCCATTTCTGAGATTAGGTTTGACAGGTCTTTCTCTGTTGCATCTGACTTCAACATCTTCACAGACACTTTAGTCAAATGGTTGGATTTGTCTTTGTCCAGCCCAATGGCCTCCTCCAACACCACCTGCCCAAAGTAGGCTTCTCTTAGGGGTATGCCTAAACTGCCTACAACCAGCCTGCCTCAAGGCAGTTATAAACTCTAGATTATCCTCAAAAACATTAAACCACAAGCTAAAAATTCTCTTCACTAGGTCTCTGTCGCAGGTCTAATTTTCTTATTTTTCATCATTCATCTTTTTCCTAATTCTTATTTTCAGTATAGTTTATTTGGCTTCCAGGTGTTTCCCCGGGTTTCTGTATGCTGTTTCATAGGGAAGAATTATCCTGTCATAAAATTATTTCTTGAGCATTCATTACATCTCTCAGTTAAAATGGGTTCTTTTATGGTATTGATTCATTTAAGTTTTCTCAAGATGGGAAGAATTTTCAAAATGGTGTTTTCCTCAAGGTTCAGAGTATGTCTTAGCCTCATCTTTACTCTTTTTGAAATTCACTTTTCAAATTCTTGTCCCTCTTTTTATCTTTTTAAATTAAAATGTTTTCTTTTTACTATTTTTTTATTTGAGTGTAGTTGGTAGTCAGTGTTACATTGGTTTCAGGTTTTCAATATCTCCATACATTATTCTATGATCACTACAAATATAGCCACCATCTGTCACCATATAACACTATTATAATATCATTGACTATATTCTCTACACTGTCCCATATCTCTTTTTAAAATCTCTGATTTTTATGTTTTCTGTTATTCCAATTTTCGACCATCATTTTACTTGGTTACTTTAATAAAATATGCCTGATTACACACTCTATGCTGAAAACCATAGCATTTGATTTATAGTAGTCTTCTTCTTCTTCTTCTTCTTCTTCTTCTTCTTCTTCTTCTTCTTCTTCTTCTTCTTCTTCTTCTTCTTCTTTTTAATTAACATATAATGTATTATTAGCCCCAGGGGTACAGGTCTGTGAATCGCCAGGTTTACACACTTCACAGCACTCACCACAACACATACCTTCCCCAATGTTCATAATCCCACCACCCTCTCCCTACCCTCCTCACCCCGCCAGAAACTTTCAGTTTGTTTTGTGAGATTAAGAGTCTCTTATGGTTTGTCTCCCTCCTGATCCCATCTTGTTTCATTTACTCTTTTCCTGTTTCCCTAACCCCCCAATTGCACCTCCATTTCCTCATATCAGGGAGATCATATGATAGTGTCTTTCTCTGGTTGACTTATTTTGCTAAGCATAATACCCTCCAGTTCCATCCATGTCAATGCAAATGGCAAGATTTCATTTCTTTTGATGGCTGAATAGTATTCCATTGTATATATATATATATATATATATATATATATATATATATATAATTCATTTGTTGATGGACATCTAGGTTCTTTCCATAGTTTGGCTATGTGGATATTATTGCTATAAACATTTGGTGCACGTGCCCCTTTGGATCATATACAGTCTTCTTTACCTCTATCAGAACCCCAGGAAGCTTTATTTATTTATTTACTCACACATAAACAGATGATCCAACACAACGTTTTTTGATGTTCAAATGTATTATAATGTCTTACCGCTTAACACTATGCTTACTGCTCTCTTTCACTGTCTGACTAAATCCTCATCATCACTATGCCATTTAATGAGAAAGAACATTTGAACTCAGAGTTCTCTCCATATCAGGGAATGAAGACTCCACCCTTCTGTTTGTGCAGGTAAAATAAATGTTGATGTCTGTCCTGCACATACCCCATCCTGTTCACCAGAATATTCACCATCAAAATATATACACAATGAAAACCATACCTCACCACTTCTATTACCACCCAGCATGCTAAAAACACCATCATATGTTCCTGAATTATTGACTTGATTGATAACCCCACTTCCACACATACTGCACTCCTTTCTCCATGCAAATTTATTTTGGTACAGCAATTTAACCTAAAAATCAAGTCATATGATTTTATTCTGCTGTTGAAAGACTTTTGGTATCTTCCGCTTTCATATTAAATAAAAACTGAAGGCGTTTCAATGTACTAGAAGGTCATACATCAATACGTTCTTCCTCTCTCCACCACTATGAACTCCTCATTGGCCTCCTTGCTTTTCCTCAAAAGTAACAGACAAGCTGTTCACACAAAGTCTATATACTTACTTGCTCTGCCTAGAGCAATCTTTTCCTTTAATATTTGTATAACACTCTCCTTCACTTCCTGGGTCTTTGTGCAAATAGCATCTCATAAATGAGATATAACCACCCAACACAAAATAAAATTAACTTTCATCCCAGCATTCTTCAATGGCTTTTACCTTTCTTGTATATCTTTGTAACACTTATCACCATCAACCATCAATCATTATTCTATTACTGGTTTATTTTCTTATTTGAGACAGAGAGAGAGAGAATTGGGAGTGTGCGCAGAGGAAGAAGAAAACACCCCACTGCCTAGAAAGCCTGCTGGGGAGTTACATCCCAGGACCCTGAGATCATGACCCAAGCCAAAGGCAGTCACTCAATGGACTGAGCCACCCAGGTGCCCCTCTATTATTGGTTTATTTCACTATTATATTTCAAAAGAATGTAAGCTCTTTGTGGTCAGGTATTTTATATGTTTTATTAACTGAAGTATTCTCAGAAAGGTAGCTGGCAGATTGTAAGGGCTCACTAAACTGTATTTTGTTGTTATTATTGGGCTCCTTTATGGGCTTTACCTCTTACGCTAGAAGTCTATCCTTCAGATGTAAGCGATAAGAATAGAGCCCTGCTGCCTGTTCAAATGTGTAAAAAGCCTGTATTAAGTGGATATTTTAAAAGCTAAATGAATGGCTTAATAGTTGTATATAGGGGGAAAGGGAACATATTTTCCACAGTTTAGAAGTGGAGTTCTTTTATAGAGTTCTTGTACAAGCCTACACTATGGAACGATAATGGGCAGTTGTACATTACAATTATACAAACACTTTGGTAATTTATATCCTTTTTTTGTAATTCTTGACTGGATCATTTAATTCCTTAGGAGCATTATAGCATTTCAACTTTTCATGTTCAATAAACTTATTGGGGTTGCTACCTTTTTTATTCAAATGGAGAAATAGTCATGATTTAATCTAAATAAAGTGTTATTGATTGTGTTGTTTTCTAGCAATGAGTCGCACATGCTAGTTTAAAAGTTTTGTTAAATTCCCAAGTCTGTCACTGATAAAAGCCATTTGTAGATTAGTAACTTGATCAAAACGGAAAAGTTATGTAACACCAATTGTTATACTATCTTTGTTTCCATCTTGCATTGTAATAACACCCATCTTAACTCTAAGTCAAATCATTGCCAGATGGATTTCTGGCATTGATTGCAGGATATGAAATCTAGTATAACTAAAAGTTTTTGGTTTTAGTAGCATATAAATCATTTTAGAAAAATATATGTATTTGAATATAAGATAAAGTTTTAAATTATTTGGCAATAGTAAACTAAACTTTTTTTTTGTAAATTTTTATTTTCTAAAATTTCATTGAGCTCTTTTGCAATAAGAAACAAGTTACAAAAAATTAAGGTTTATTTACCCCAATTCAAAATTATTAGGAATATAATCATAGAGGTTGAATTATTTAAAATATTGAACCCAAAATGTTTTATTAGGTAAATTCATGAATGCTGAGCATTCACTGTTAAAATATACTAATACTATTGATAGACTGGTAGAAGCCTAAAATCAAATATTTATTAAATATTTATATCCATATCTTTTCATAGCTTGGTAATTCATTTCTCTAGTATTAAATAATATTCCATTGTTTGCATGTACTACACTTTATTGGACCTTTCACCTATGGAAGTATATCTTGGTTGCTTCCAAGCTTTTGTCAGTTATGAATAAAACTACTATAGACATCTTTGTGGGTATAGATTTTATCTTCTTAGGATAAATACCAAGAGCTGCTACTGCTAAATCATCTGGCAAGAATATGTTTAGTTTTGTAAGAAACTGCCAAGTTGTTTTCCATTCTTTATTCTCAATAGACATGGAAGAACATTCCTGTTGCTCCACATCCTCACCAACATTTCGTGTTCTGTTGTCAGTGCTCTGGATTCTGGGTATGTACTGGTGTCTCTTTTTTGTTTTAATTTGCATTTTCCTGATGACATATGATGTGAAGCATCTTTTTATATGCTTATTTGCCATCTGTAATATTTTCTTTGGTGAGGTATCTGCTAAGGTCTTTGGCTCATTTTTAATCAGGTTTTTCCCCCATTGTTGAGTTTTAAGGGGTCTTTGTGTATTTTTGATTAACAGTCCTTTGCCAGATGTGTATTTTGCAAATTTTTTCTCATAGTCTGTGCTTTGCCTTTTCATTCTCTTGGCATTGTGTTTCACAGAGTAGACATTTTTAAATTCAGTGCTTGTGCTTTTGTAGCTAAAGTTATTGCGAAAACCAAGGTCATTTAAATTTTCTTCTATATTACCTTCTACATGTTTCATGTTTAGGTTTATAATCCAATCTGAGTTAATTTTTGTGAAGAGTGTATGATATCTGCCTGGATTTATTTTATTTTATTATTTTATTTTATTTTATATTTTTACATTTAGCTTCACCATTACTCCAGAACCATTTGTTTAAAAGATTGTATTTTGCTCTCTTGTATTGCTTTTGCTTTTCTATTAAATATAAAATATAATTGATAATATATATTCTGTTGCTTTAATCTAGTCTTTCTGTGGTATTACAATATCTTGCTTACAATTATCATTATGGTAAACTTTTTTTTAAGATTTTATTTATTTATTTGACAGAGAGAGAGAGATCACAAATGGGCAGAGAGACAGACAGAGAGAGAGAGATGAGGAGAAGCAGGCTCCCTGCTGAGCAGAGAACCCAATGTGGGACTCGATCCCAGGCCCCTGGGATCATGACCTGAGCCGAAGGCAGAGGCTTAACCCACTGAGCCACCCAGGCGCCCCATCGTTATGGTAAACTTTGAAGTCAGTCCTCAGTCTTTGTTCTCCTTCAACACTATGTTGACTATTGTGAGTCTTTGCCTCTCCATATAAACTTTAAAATAAGTTTGTTAATATTAAAAAAAAAGAACTTGCTGGAATGCATTAATTGTATAGATAAACTTGGAAACCAGTGACCTCTTGAGCTTAGCAGGAGATAGACCATGGACATCAGTTGTCACAGTGGTGCCTCTGGCAGAACCTATTGCAAATCCCTAGGCAAAATGAGACCTCAAGGATCTGAGAGAATGTCTAAGAAGTACTTGATACATCCCTTGGGTATGGTTTATTGAAGTGTCCACCTGTCTGAAAGCTGGGGAATCTAGATAAGGGAGGGAAAATTAGTTATGATAAAACATATCAATAAACATCAATAAATTTTGTAAAACTAATTGTCATGGCTCATATACAATATGACCAACAGAGGGACCATCAGAAGGAAAGCATCAGTTATGTTTATTGTGAAATTTTTTATTCAAAATAAAGAAATGTGAGGGGAAGACACAATGAGAAAATTACCATTTTTTAAATGGTAAACTTCTTATCAAATGGAATAGGTTTTATATTCTAAGTAGTATATTGAAAAGTAAAACATTGGGGCGCCTGGGTGGCTCAGTGTGTTGGGCTGCTGCCTTTGGCTCGGGTCATGATCTCAGGGTCCTGGGATTGAGCCACGCATCTGGCTCTCTGCTCCGCAGGGAGCCTGCTTCCCTCTCTCTCTCTCTCTCTCTTTGCCTGCCTCTCTGCCTACTTGTGATCTCTGTCTTTCAAATAATTAAATAAAATGTTTAAAAAAAAGAAAAGAAAAGTAAAACATTAAAAAATACAATTTTAATGAAAAAAATCATTTAATTTAAATAAAGGTTAAAAATAGCAGAACGATTTTTCTTATAACTGGGAAACACATTGTATATACATCTATCAAAAATAACTTGTCATGGGGGCGCCTGGATGGCTCAGTAGGTTAAAGCCTCTGCCTTCGGCTCAGGTCATGATCCCAGGATCCTTGGATCGAGGCCCACATCGGGCTCTCAGCTCAGCAGGGAGCCTGCTTCCTCCTCTCTCTCTCTGCCTGACTCTGCCTTATTGTGATCTCTGTCAAATAAATAAATAAAATCTTTTATAATAAATATTTGAAAAAATAACTTGTCATGTCTGGAATCAGGAGCATATGGAAAAAAATAATATCTGAGGACAATACTTCTGCCATGTTTTGTGCCTTGCTAATATTTTTAAACAGTCAGGCAACTTTTAGCTTTATTGAAATACCTGCTAAGATACCTGCAGTGCCTTTTGGAGCCCTATGAGTATAAAAATTAATTGCAAATATTCAAAATGTTTACTATGGTGTCACTATTTAGGGACTCCACCAAGTATGTTTCAGAAGTAAGCATAACTGTTACTCTTCCATAAGGCAAAAGGGCATATTTTCAGGAGTTCCATCTGCTGTACCAGGAGGTGAATCAAGTAATGATTTTTGTCTATAAAATAATTCACTTTTCAATCTAACATTCCTCATTCCACATTATAATAATAAAAACTAGGAGGAGACTAAAACAAACCAACAACTACAACTACAACAACCAGCTTTTCCTTCAGTGGAAAAGTAAATATAACCTTAGGAGTAGCCTAAAATTTATTTTTAAATATTTTTAAGATAAACGTTTTTGTTAGAAAACCATATATTTTATATTACTAAGAAATAACAGGCAACGTTTTATTAACTTCTAAAAAGTCTAGTTACTAATATTTATCTATTAACTCATCTCTTTATGAAGTAGAGCATGATCACACCTCTTGTATCTACCCAAGTTTGTATGCTTTGGTTATTTTATGTTTGCTATTTCCTTGCTTAATTTTTACAATATTTGATACATAATAGTATCTTTAAGTCCATCTATGGTTTCACAGAATTTGTTTGAACTTCATAAAAATGTACCATACTTTTTGCACTGTCCTTGTTTTACTTCTCTATTAGCTTTCCAAGTTTTATTCACTTTAGAGTGTGTAGCTATCATTTATTTTTATTCCTCCATAATGCTATGTTTACAAATTTGTATTTATCTGTACTTTTAAAAATATCTTAATTATATACCATTTCTCATCTCACGTAACACTCATGTTACTTCTACACTTATCAGATATTATGTAACTGAAAACCACAACTCAGCAACAATAGAACACCATTTTTCAAAATTAAATGGCTTACCAGAATTCTTTAATTCTATCCTTTATTTGTATTAGATGACCCTTTATTCTGGTATTTGGCATTGTTCATATGGAGGAAAGCTTATAAGTTGATATTCCATAAATAGAAGTATTTATTATGATTGATTAATTATTTTCATTTAGAATGCATAGAATATGGTTGATTTAATATTTCTTTCTTACTCTCTGCCTGGAACATAGTGGTATCTATGTAATAGCCACTAAAATATTAAGTTAATTACCTAGACTTTAAACTGCATATTAAGAGGAATAGCATACAGAACTCTTCTCAGATTGGGACACCTGGGTGGCTCAGTCAGTTAAACGCCTGAGCCTTTAGCTCGGGTCATGATCTCAGGGTCCTGGGACTCAGTTCTGCAACAGATTCCCTGCTTAGCCGGGAGTTTGCTTCTCCCTCATCCTGCTGCTCCCCCTGCTTGTGCTCTCTCTCACTCTCTCTCTTACAAATAAATAAAATTAAAAAAAATAAATTCTTCTCAGATAGCTAATATAGAATATCGTCTTTGTATTCATCAAAGGGAAAGTGCCATATAATAATGAAATCCAGACTACTTCAAATTCACTTTTTAACCAGTAAGAAAGTACTGGAAACAAGCCAAAAATGTCTTCAATGAATTAAAGAAATAGATTGATTTTCAATATCTTAATCTTTCTAAAATAAATTGCAAGATTTTTATACTAGATATCAGTGTAAATATTCATTATACAAGGATATTCTAAAAATAAACCCGAGAAAACTACTTGACATATATGATGACAAAAACGAGTTTGACCAATGTCAGTTTGGGTAAAACTTACAACACCTACCACCTGAAACTCTTGTTCTATATGGTGCCATCTTGTGATGCTGGGCAGCGGCAGTGAGCCACAGCTCCCAGTCAGCTAGAAGATTACAGGGGTGAACACCTGATATTCCTACAAGCATTCTATATATAGAATATATATATAGAATATATATATTCTTCTTTTTTAGTGTAATATTTAATGAATTGCATGTGATATTTGATACTTTGTTATAAAATAGGCTTTGCTTAAGATGATTTTGCCCAAATGCAGGCAAATGTAAGTGTTCTGAGTATGTTTAAATAAGCTTAAGGTAAGCTATGATATTTGATAGTTTAGGGGTATTAAATGCATTTTCAATTTTTTAGCCCCCTTGTAAGCTGAGAAACATCTCTATATGTATATGTAGCCTTGGTATGGCTTACATATTATTGGCATGAAACATCTAGAACAGTACGTGTGCCATAGAATTGTCTACAACATCAAACAAGTTTCTTGAAAACTTGTGCCAAAGGGGTTATGTCTTTAAGGATTCTTATTTCAGAAGGGTTCTCTCAAACGTAAGATTTTTCAGAAGTTAAGTGAAAATCTGACCAAACTCAACATTTTTCCATTTTCCCTAGTGAGCAAAGATAGCTAAAATCTATCTGCCATTTTCAACACTGTACTCAACGATTGTAATTCTAATTTAAGAACAGATTATTTATATCAAAACCACATGTTGGCCTAATCTTATACAATATTCATAAGTCACACTCAGACCCTTGGACACTTTTATTTGTTGAGTCTATATGGTACTACGGACATTCATCTGTTTTGACCTCATAGCTTCATGTATGTCTATACTTTTGAAAATACATGCATCATAGTTCCATTGTAAAATGTCTGGGTTATAAAATGTGCTATGCTATCAAAATGGTAATAAGAACATACAAATGACCTGATGTAATGAACTGGACCAGATTGCCAGATATCACATTTCATACCAGAAAGATTCAGTGGTAAGTTTTAAAATGGCCAGCTATACATTGACTGAATTATAACTCATTTAACTTCTTTCTTTGTGTACAGTATTATACATTAGTCAGTATTATAGTAAATAAGTACTTTGGACAGATGTAAATATGCTGTAATAAAAAATGTTTTTCTTCTTTCTTTTAGTCCTTTTTACTTGTGAGACTAGCCACAAATACCATGCCTCCCCCAAAATAATTTGCAATCCAAATTTATCTCTAAATGAATTTATTGCACAGAAAATATATATATATATATATATATATATATATATATACACTTACAGTAGACGTGTTCAAAAATAGTTACACAAGAGCAGGGCCCTAAATGTAAGCAGTATAGTTGTTTTGTTTTGTTTTGTTTTTTTCTTTTATAAAAAAGAGGTTATGTGAAATATTGGGATTTTATTTCCAGGCCTAGTATTTCAAGACAGTTAACTACACTTACGGTGTCAACAGCCTCTTGTTGGCAGTACGATTTTATTGGCTCCATGGAATAACAGTAAGAATTTACTATTGCTTCTTTCTTTTTTGACACACACAGAAAAAAAAAATTGACACATTTGCTCAAGACCAACCAGAATCATTTTAACCTATCAAAATTGATGGGAGGCCTTCACTGCCAAAGTCACTGCTGCGTTTTCACAATTCATTGCAGACAATCTGCTACTCCCATTATGATAAAGGAGAGAAGAGTCATAATCAGGGAAGAAAGCTAGATTAATACTTGAAATTATCATTGAATTATTTAGCGTGCTATAGGATTATTATTATTAGTGTCATTTGATAATTTTCTCTCATTTTATTAAACACAACTGTGAGTAATTACCCTACCTAATATTTCTCTGTATTGGCTGACTAGCTAGCAACCATTCATGAAAATATCCATTAGCCACACATATAAAATGCTGCATTATGATGCTGTTGAATCAGAACATACCACTACCTGATCCTGTAGCTCTTTGAGGATTTGCAAATCAATTAATTCTATGTTTATTGCATTCTTCCCATACAATTAGAAAATTTATAATCGAGTCCATGAACGTTATTAGTTTTACCATTTTAAACCAGCAATCACACTTTGATTTTTACAACAAAAGCAGAAATATAAACACACACATTTGGATCAGTTTTCTCTTAGTCTGTCTGGACTTCAAAATCCTATTCCTCAAGATGATGCACACCAAAGTTCTGGATTAAACAAGAAATTAGATGGCACCTGAACACTTGGTTTCATATTCTCAAAAGGACTATGCAACTTCTTTCTTACAATATGACATTGTTTTACAAAGATCCACACTTTTATAATGTTAGTATTTTTAATAATCAATAAAGTCAATTAATCATGATTAAAAATCAAACATAAAAATTTCTACTTTTTGCTTTTGCCCCCTCCATTTAGAACTTATTTATAGCCTGATAATTCAAAGGTCCCTATGTTTATGAAAATCTGGACAGAAATAGCTCTAAAATCCCATTCAGAACTTGATATTAATCTAAGTCTTTTGGCTCCATTTATCCTGAGAGCAAAGAGTAGGACAAAGGATTTGAGTACTGTTAGTTTATCTGGGAGATTATCCAAGGTAGAAAAGAATGGGAAAGTGATACAGTGAATAAGCAACTTTGTCAAAGAGGTACATTGTTGATATAATTGTTGTGGATAGAAAATGAAGGCTTGCTTTTACTGAAAGGTC
Source organism: Mustela nivalis (assembly GCF_964662115.1). NCBI lineage: Eukaryota > Metazoa > Chordata > Mammalia > Carnivora > Mustelidae > Mustela > Mustela nivalis. The sequence continues at coordinate 77,296,269 of NC_139040.1, forward strand.
CTGAGAAACTTCTTTAAGTTGTCCTCATGAAGACCTGAAAACTGACAATTTTACCTATGGTTCTTATTTCCACTTCACTGAGAGCTGTCCTCAGAGGACATTAACTCTCCTACACTTTTGGGTTGTGTTGGAGACATTCCAAAATGAGAGAGAGAACATGAGATGCTATCAGTGTTAAGTAACTGCAATTTCCCATGGAACTATTCACCACAGGTTTGGCTATAATCAGGTGTTGGGCCTTGATATCAGAGGGATTTGAGGCAGTATCATTTTAGGTTAATCATTATATCTGAAATTTCCAAAAACTTCAACTGTTGAAACTTTGATTATAAATCTATAAATATAACAATAAATCTACAGTATTCAAATTATTTTCATAGAAATACACAAACAAAGCATCAATTGATTAATATTTAAATGTTACAAAATACTGAACTGAAAGAATTTGGTCATATAACAAGGTGTAAGAAGTAGAGCTTAGGTTTAGGTTAGAAGTCAGGATGCATTTGGGACTCAGTTAAGAAATTGAATGGAGGGACGCCTGGGTGGCTCAGTGGGTTAAGCCGCTGCTTTCGGCTCAGGTCATGATCCCAGGGTCCTGGGACCGAGCCCCAAATCAGGCTCTCTGCTCAGCAGGGAGCCTGCTTCCTCCTCTCTCTCTGCCTGCCTCTCTGCCTGCTTGTCATCTCTCTCTGTCAAATAAATAAATAAAATCTTAAAAAAAAGAAATTGAATGGATGTCTGACTATCTCATAGGTTTGCTAAAAATCAGTGACTTTGTGTTCACGTGTGGCTATGCAGGAATTTTTAACTTTCTCTAAGACGTTTTTAGATTTGATTATATAATGGCAGTAAAGGATGGGGAAAAGCAAAGTACAAACCCCATAAAGACAAAGACACTGAGTATGAGAAAAGAGTAATAGATAAGAAGAATCAATGCATTTGAGGAATATGGGAATTGAAGTACACAATGATTGTTGATTTTTTTAGATGGGGAAAAGAAAACTAGCTTGCAAGAAGGAAATAACAGAAGACATGCTGTGATGTAATACAGAATCCTGGAAAAGGCAGTAACGTGGAATAAAGGAGTAGGGAGAGCATATCAGGTAATTTGGATAGGAAGGAGTTAGGAGATAATTGCTTGATAAATTTTATTGGCCCACTTAAATGCACAGATTTCTCTTCTTTAATTTATATGGAGAACAGGGTGTCCTTTCTCTTCCCTTTCAGAGCACCTAAGGTGCACTCTTTCAGACTGAAAACCTGAAAAGCTCAGGACTCAGTTGCTTAAGCACAGCTGAGAGGACATATTTCAATTAAGATTTACATTTTGCTGTAGGTAGTAGACTGTCAAAAGTGGTTTAACCATATTTTTCATTTAACAAGAAGACTACAGAGAGTGTTTTCTGGTGTTGGTTCAGAGTCTTAAGAAAGTCAAGTGAACTATCTTAGAGGTTTCCATGGCTTTTTATTCACAGTTGCAAAAATGTAATGTGTTGGTTCAGAGTCTTAAGAAAGTCAAGTGAACTATCTTAGAGGTTTTCATGGCTTTTTATTCACAGTTGCAAAAATTGCTGTTGGAGTTCTCACTATTAAGCCCACATTTCTGGCAGAAAGATAGAGGTAAAAGAGAATGATATCTTGTACGACTGATACTTTGTCATAAGTTTACAATGTAACTAGAAAAGAGACAATAAAATATTTGATGTTGTTTTAAGTTTCCTTGTTGTCAATCCCTCAGTGCTTTCTGATATTAAAGGAAAGAGTAGATGGATATTGACCTGGCAACTATCAACACCTGTCAGTCTCTCTTGGATAACCAATATCTCTATAATCTCTTCTTCCCAGTAAAAAAAATAAAATATATTCATAACCCACACTGTGCCATCTCAAGTTACTGCACCAAGATAAAATTACAATGATTTTCAGTTGTTCCAAATGGACAGAATACCCTTCCTTATGATATCATGTCTTATAAGATAGATAATTGGCTTGCTACCAATATACCCAGATGTGACTGTGGAAGGGACAGGAAAAAAAATAATAATATTTATTTATTCCTTGGGTTGACCCTGTTTACACAGATGCATTACTATTAGAAAAGGTTGGTTTGGGACATTGGAATGAATTTACTTAATGGGTCTGTATGTAATTGGGTTGGAGGAAATTTTTAATTTCTACAAAAATTATTAGAATTCGATCTTATTCTCTTTTGTTAGTTTTCACATGTTAACAAAGCCAACGTTTTTGTCTAGCAGACAAGATCTTAAATCCTAACAAAACTCAATTTTTTCCTTTTTTTTTTAAGTTTGAGAGCCTCATGTTCTCTCATGCTGCTTTAAATACAACTCAAAAAAAAACAAAAAGGAGCTAAATGGGGCAGTAAGACCAGACTTTTTATTTTATTTTATTTATTTTATTTTTAATTAAAAAAATTAAAGATTGTATTTATTTATTTGAGAGAGAGAGAGCATGAGTGGGGCAGGGGGATGTAGCTGCAGAGAGAGACTGAGAAATATACTCCCTAATGAGCAGGAAGCCAGAAATGGGGCTGGATCCCAGGATACTGACTGAGATCATGACCAGAGACAAAGGCAGATACATGTGCAAAATCCCTTTTTTTCTGGGAAACAATACTTTACAAGAGATGTTTGAAAAAGTACTGGGGAATCAACTTTAATTGGAGATACAAAAATTTAATTGACTTTTGTAAAGCTACAGGGATCCAAATGATGGGAATCCCAGCCCGTTTAGGTTGTGGACCACAGAGTATTCTTCTCTGTAATATTTTATTTTCTTCCATGTCTACTAACTCCAGTCCAAGTTCACTGATCTCTTTTTAGATAGTGCAAAACATGGCAAAGAATACCAAACAAGTGCCCAATATTCTACATTTATTACATCATTTCTAACATATAGAAGTGTGTTATCAAGGCTGGTTCTGTGAACGAACCTAGTTATGCTAAAGTGTGTTTTGTTCTCCAAGAAATTAAATGCATGGTTATCACACAATTATAAAATACTTGTGTCAAGAATTTTTATTCAAAAATTAATAAGAGAAGCAGATATTAAAACTAGTTCACATGGTTATTTGGGATATAAGCAGAGTTGTGCAGCAGAAGTGCTCTGGGCCCATAATTTGGGTTATAGAATTTATGTTTTCTAATGAAAAATCACTAACTTGCATTATTGTTAACAAGAATCCTGTGCATTACCATCAGTTTTCTACATTATAACCTCTTGCTCTACAGTTTGTAAATAACTTTGTCAATAGCAAGCTAATAAACGGGGTGACTCCAATGGATTGAGATAATCTCTAGAGTTTCTGCTACATAATGAACAGTCTACGGACAACCCTGTATCTGACTGACTTGTTAATTCTGGGAATGTCTTGCAGATTAATTTGCTTGCCCGAGGTGGTTCCTCTAACTGATGTCTAAGAACCCTAATTAGTTAAGAAAACTTTTTTTTAACATTTTCATTGCTATTTATTATTATTATTATTATTGCTAATATCTCTATTATAAATAATTCACAAGGGCATCTTTCTGACAAAAGACAAAGAGCTGGCTACTAGTAGAAAAAGTACATTTGACTCTGTCAGTGAAAGTGGTAAAGGGATTTGAGAAAATAAGGCAAAGCAGTGGAATTATGTGTTAAAACTTTAAATATTATAGACACATTTACTTAATTTCTAATACTGTTGTTGCTTATAATTAAATAAGATGTTTTCCATGAACCACGCATTACAGCAAATATATTGTTTATACAGATTAAATTTTCATCAAAAGGGACGCCTGGGTGGCTCAGTTGGTTAAGCAGCTGCCTTTGGCTCAGGTCATGATCCCAGCGTCCTGGGATCGAGTCCCGCACTGGCTCCTTGCTCGGCCGGGAGCCTGCTTCTCCCTCTGCCTCTGCCTGCCATTCTGTCTGCCTGTGCTTGCTCTCTCGCCCACTCTCTCTGATAAAGAAATAAAATCTTAAAATAAATAAATAAATTTTCATCAAAAAATTGTAAGTGTATTTTATTGTAGGATCTGATAAGCATTTTTCAGATTAGAAAAGTGAAATTTAGAAAAGTATGTCTCTTCAAATCCCTCATACAATATCTGGCCTAGATAGAAGGATATACTATCACAATTGAGGAAGATAATTGAGATTACTTAAAATGATAAACTTTACTGTATAGGGCTTTTTACAAGTTTTCCACAGATTCAGATTCTTTTAAAATATATATCTATTTTGTGTAAAGAGAATGCACTGAGAAGTAAAAAGAAAGTGATATATCAGTGCTACCAACTAATGGCTATAATATCATCACCTTATTTATGAACAATGAAACAGTGTGCAATATTTAAATAAATTTAAATAAATTCCTATTTATTTTATATATTTATAAATTTAAATAAATTCCTATTTATTTATTATTAAAGAAATTTCTCTAACAAACAGTATGTTTTGAAGGTTGCTAGCAGGAAAGTGTTGTACGACATGGAAGTAATAAGAAAATGTGATCTAAAATTCTGCTTTCAAGGGCGCCTGGGTGGCTCAGTGGGTTAAAATTCTGCTTTCAAGAAGCTATCACAGTAAGTACTGAGCATTAGCTATTATATGCTATGGATGAATAACTGAAATCTACATTTGAAACTAATGGTACACTATATGTTACCTAATTGAATTTTAAAAAGTTAATAAAAAAACCACTATTTTATAAAACAATATTCCCAACAGGCTCTTTTGCTTTAAAATACTCACTTTGTAATGAGAGTCCTTACTTTTGTCTAGCCAATTCTTACAGCACTGTTTATCCCTTCCCTGCTTTATCCCTTCCCGGTATCAATAAAGGCTCACTTGGGTTACCTAGAAGCCATGAGAAAGCTTGTAATAGATCTGGCTGGTTTTCACCAGCAATTTGACCACCATGTGCACAGGGAAGTCTATTGATAAAGGCTTTATTGCAATAAGTTGCAAATACATGGATGATTTTGAATTCTCTTTCTTGAGGTCTTGTTCCATGATAATAAATTTAGGGTGGCTTATTGGAATGGATGTTATTAACATATCTTCATAGTTATAAGCACATGGAATTGTAAAATAGATGAATGAATGTGGCATTACTGACAACTGTCCTCATTTTGAAATCAAATTACAGTGTACTAAGATGAGGAAGCAAAGCAGATTTGGGATTATGAGTGAAATAATTTTAAAAAGTATTAGGGGTATGATCGGACTATTGGGTAATTCAGTAGAAAAATGTCAACTGATTGAGATTCTGTGTTCCCTGCTTTCAGAGAGAAGTTAAGATAAATAAGTAACACGAGGAGACTAGGAAGCCAAACATAAGTGATAATTTTGTGCCAGGGTGTGTATACATCTGTTTATCTTCTTGCTTTACCACTAAGGTTGCTCCTAGAGGAGAGTTTAAATATGTGTTGGAGCTAATCTCTGTGGATTACACAAGAAACCACATCCTACAGCTCTCCCTGAAACACCCCTTATGATTTCAATGTAATTTGGTTTTTGCATTTTTAGAAATAACAAAATACTTTGCAAACTCATCTACTTTATTACCATCACAAGTGAGTCAGCTGACTCCACATTTTAACACAGTGACAGTCACAGAGGAATGGAGGAATGAGTAGAGTTATCAATATATGTGCATTTAAGAAGTATGACAGGGTAGCAGCTATTTCCAGGAACCAAAACATGGGTCAGCAGCTGTGCAGGAAAAGTGATGGAATAAATGACTCATTTCAGAGGAGTTCTATAACATATTAGTTCTATAATGTATCTTCAGCCCCCAATTACCCGCTTTGATCTAAAGATAAGGATTTACAGTTAAGGTCCCATTTATGATTTGACTGGTAGGGTCTGAATCATTTTTACTATTGTTTTGACTATTACTTGAAACCTATAGTAGTACTTGGGATATGTGTTGTGTATTCTGTGAACATGTGCTATTTTTAGATTAGATAATTTCTGTCTCGAACCCCTGTTCATTTGTTTGTTTTTGTTTATTTGATAGTGGTTTCAGTAAATGGATATATCTGAAAAATTGCAAAGCCACTATTAAAATAAGTTATTATTATATATAGCATGGAATTGCACATTCCTCCTTTGAATCCGACAGAGCTTCACCATATCCTTAACAATTTGGGAAAAACATGCTATTATTTTTCTTTATAAAATTTCTTCTGTTAGGCTGTGATGGTTTTCATCAGCAGTAACTCCTCTGAAGGCTTTGTCAAAAGAGTTGAAAAAATTGGAAAGGTGTGTGAATGAAGCTGTTTGCTGAATATAAAGAAAAGAGCATTGAAGTACAATTCACACTCTTACTTCTCCTTCTATGCTTTCAGATGTTTGACATTTGAAAATTTTGCTTCTAGAAGAGATGCCCTATATAATTCTTACTTTAAGGAGCAAGTTGCTTTTATAATTTTTTTATTATTCTACCATTCCAGTATTTCCATTTAAATTAAATTCAATACCATTTAAAAAAAATCAAAAGTGCAGCCAGTATTCAATTCCTGGGCTAAATAATTTTAGAAAGCTTTGTGTTATTGAACCTACAGGGTTTATCTGTAGTTTTAACTCTTTCTTTCTGTGATTTTTCCCATTAGTCACGTAAGTGACTGCAATATAACAGACATTGAGGATAAAGAAGGACTGAATAGAACAATCCTTGGCCTCATGAAGTTGAGAATCTAGCAAGGGAGTCAAACAATTCAATCATTCAGAGACAATTTATTGAGTGCCTGGCCTAAGATGAGCACAACAAAACCCCAGCCCAGAGGAATCATTTTAATGGGAGAGATAGATAATAGGTAAGCCAACTTAAAAAAAAAAAAGTACTGATTTTTCTTTAATAGAGATGCATATTTGAACTAAATAAGCACATTTTAAAAAGAGCAGTGATTGAGAAGAGGTTTTTAAACTGAGTGGTCCAAAAGGGCCTCCCTGAAAAAGTCTGTTTTGAACAGATTTCTGAATATTATCAGCTAGGAAGCTGCGTAAAAATCTCAGGGATGGGTGATTTTTCCAGTCGAAAAACTGTAAAGGCTCCAAAGACACAATAGAGCTATAAGTTTCTCTAATAAAGTAACTTCTGACAAAGAATGAGAAGAAATAACTAACCCAGGTTTGAAAGAAAAGGGACAGACTTTCTATGGAATTCATATTTAATTAAAGCTCTAAAGGACAAAAATACAATAGAGCAAAATTCTGGTCACGCTGATATACCTAACGAAAGTTCATAAACAAGGTGTGGGTAGCAAAGAGTGTGTGGCAATGTTGGTAAGAACAGTGGGGAAGAGTCATCCCTGAACATGTTCTTAAATGAAGCAATTTTTGTGTTGTATTAAAGGGTAAATTGGAGTTTGCCTAAGTGATTAGAGAAGGATGCCTCAGCTTATGGAAGTGCAAAGCCAAAATGATGTGACAAACTACTGCAGATATTTTCATGTATATTTGTTGTTGCTTCTAGTAATGGTGATCTAAAAACTTCTACTTAAGACAACTAAAAATCCAGACAAAATAGCTTTTAAAGTTAAAAATATCAGAATGATTATAAAAATAAGTGAGGGATTACTGGGCCAAAATACGAAATACAATGAGAGCCTAGAGATATATGCCCTGAAGCCATTTTAGCTATGAGAGCATTTGAAACTGCTAAAACACACTGAGCTGTGTTGTTCATAGACTCTTGATACTAGAGAAACAAAATTCAAAATCCAGCAGCAATGAAATTTGAGTACTTTGGTACAACCCAAATTTAACTTGAGATCCCCAAAGCACAAGGAGAAGCAGAAATAAGACTATAGCCTACCTTGCCTTCTGTGTAAACTGAGAAAGCCAATCACTGAATTTGGAGTATGATTGTCTTGTAGAGTCTCAGATATAAGAGAAAATCCTGCCAAGGAGGACCATACCATTATTATAGCTCTTAATTATCCCTACTCAATAAGAGTTTCAAATATAATGTCTTGAACATAGCAAAATGTAACAAAGCACACAAAGAAAAACCATTAACAAGATTTGATAGACAAAATGGGATTAAGTATGATGTTAAAATGATCAATAAAGATTGTAAAATGGCTTGATTACTCTGCTCAAAGAAATGAGAGGGGAAGCAAATTGAACAAAAAACTGACACTAAAAATGATATTGAGAAAGGTTTTATAAATGAACCAAATGGATACTCTAGAACTTTAAAGATATGACAGCTAATTTAAGATACCACAGGGGTGCCTGGGTGGCTCACTTAATTAAACCTCCAATTCTTTTTTCTTTTTTTTAATACCTTAATCTTATTTTATCTCTTTCAATTTGGCTCAGGTCATGATGTCAGGGTTGTGAAATAGAGCCCAGAGTTGAGCTCTGTGCTGAGCCTGGAGCCTGCTTAAGATTCTTTTCCCTTCTTTTTCTATCCCTCCCTGCACTCTCACTTGCTCGCTCTCTCTTGCTTGCAAATAAATAGATAGATAGATAGATAGATAATAGACAAAGCAAAATAAAAGCAGATTATGAAAATAAATATAAAGATTTTGAAATGAAAACAAGTTCAAAATAAAATAGAGAAGACCTACACAGCTAAAAGTTCATTCAGAAAATCTACTATTAAAGAAGTCAGTATGACACAATGTTAAGATATCAAAAGATTTGAGCATGTACTTTACAGAAAGGGTAATCCAAATGGCCACTCATATATAAAAACTGTTTATCTTTATTATGAATCTGGAATTAAATTAAATTAAATTAAAAATAAATTAAAACCTAAAATGACATACTATTACACACTTACCATATTGGGCAACAGTAAAATTGCCTTGCAAGAATGTGAAAGAATGAAAGTGCCCATAATAAAAACATTTGAGGTAAGTTGGACAATATTTAGAAAACTTAAAAATAAAAATAAAAATTTGGTCCATTCCTAGAAATACAGCATGGAACTAAATGAATATTTTCACCAGGATATGCAAACAGATGATTATAGCTATTTCATTCATAACAGCAGATCAGTAGTGGTCTATTTGCACAATGTTACATTAAATAAGAGAGAATATTAACAAACTGGGAGGAGGGGCTAGGTTGTTATCATAAACAGATCTTCTATGGTGCTGATTATGTTCTATTTCTCAAAATCTTTAAGTTAAAAATTTTTCAAATTTATATCTAGATAGATAGATGATAGATAGACAGATATCCCAGAAGCTGCAATGTAGGCTAAGACCAGGCTTTAAAGGGCTTTTCTATACTCTACTAAATACTTGAAACCATTCATTATACCATAGCTCAGTGTTCAAATCTCCATTTGTTTCCTCAGTTTCCTAATATTTACCTTAAGGTGACCTGATTCAGACTTTTGATCACCTTTGTCTAAATATTTCTATTTTAACAAAGTCCTTTTTAACACTGAGAGACTAAAACTTAGAAAAATACTCTGATTGTTATCTCACTAGGGTGGAAAATATATAGTTACCCATTAACTAATGATATCCATGTCTACATTAGATCCATGGCATTTTTAATTCTTGGGAGCTTTTGGTTAAATGAAATTTTTAAGCTTCCTTTAAATGAAGCTTTAAGCCATCACCACATGAATAATATTAAAGAACCAAATGAAAACAGGCCAAGTATTTACAGAGTAATAGAATGTGCAGTGGAAAGAGTACAATTCTGAAATCATAAAGCCTAAATTAGTGTGATGCATCTTTACTAGCCATGTAATCATAAACCAGTTATCTAAATGTGTTAGCCTCAGTTTTTTCACCCATGAAATGGTGATGATAATACTTATTATGCAGCGTTGTTGTGTGGATGTGATGAAGCATGGAGCATGAGAGTCTCATATTCCATGCTAAAATGATAGCTATTTTTATACTTATAATAATTCTAGTAATAGTAATTAAATTGTTCAAAATGGTAATATTCATTTATATTGAGGCATTGTATTGACTATTCATAGACACATTTACCAAAATAAATTTCATTTTACTTTACCCCCTCTGAGGATATATATTCCCTAATTCAATATGAATCTCCTTATGAATAATAATTATCATAATAAATATGCTGATTTTTCTTCTATTTATTTTTAGGGAGGTATCCTTTACTGTTGAACATAAAGAAACTTAAGCAAGTCTGTCTTATTCAAAATTTGCATGCTGCTTTCTTATGAAACTAGATTATAGAGTTGTATGAAATAAATTCATGCAGTTAAGACATTGATGTTTGGAACACTGGGTGGTCAGTTTAGTATTTCAAAAGAAGATATTAAATTTAAACCTTAAAACTGAGCTCTTTCAGCCTTTTTTATAGACCATCCTTCATGCTTCATAAGTACTCCTCCAAAAGTAATACTTTTGGTCACAGTGTATATAACGAAAATGGATTTTATATTCTATTATTTCAGAGTTAGTTGCAGTTTCTACTGCCTTACTTCATTTTTTGAAAAATAGATTAATTCTACAAAAAGTTTATTCCAGCTTTATTGAAAAAAATCCACATATTTGTAAATTTAAGAAATGATTTCTTATAACATTGCAAACTTTTAACATTGTGTAAATTTTGTACAATTTGATAAATTGGTATACATCTTTATTGCAATATAATCTACATAAAAATGTTAATACATCTACTATCTCGTATAGTTGCCACTGTTTTTTATGCATGTATCGTAAGGAATTTTAAGATCTACTCTCTTAGCAACTTTTATGTATATAGTATAGTAGAGATAAACTTCAGAGGTCTTGTGGGTTTTGTTCCAGACTGCCTCAATAAAGTGATTATCTCAATAAACTAAGTCAAATTATTATTTTTTTTGGTTTCCCAGTGCATATAAAAAATAGACACTATACTGTACTGTTCAAAAGCATTATGTTTTTAAAGAAAAACAATGTATATACCTTAAGTACACTAGTTCTTAGTTTTCAGTGAGTCATAATTACTGATCACAGATCACCATAACAAATACAATAATAATTAAAAAACTTGAAATATTGCAAGAATTACCAACATGTGACAGAGAGACACAAAATGAACAAATGTTGTTAGAAAAATGGTGGCAGCAGACCTCTTTTATACAAGATTGCTATAAACTTTCAACTTGTAAGAATGTGATATATGCAAAGTTTAATAAAGGGAAGCACAATAAAAAAAAGTATGTATATTTTATTAACTATGATCATCATGCTGTACATTAGATCCCCAAAACTTTTTCATATTATAGTTGCAAGTTTGCACCCTTGGACCACCTTACTCCACCCCAGGTTCACCCCTTGTCAACTCAACTCTAAGTTTCCATTAGTTTTCCTTTTCCTCAGATTCTGTATGTAAGGGATATCATAATACATAAATTAAAAAAATATATAAAATCTTTGAAATATTTCACTTAGTATAATACCTTCAAGATCCATCCATGCTGTTGTAAATGGCAGTATTTCTTAATTTTTCATGGTTAAGTAGTATTCCACAGTATATATTTACCATACTTATTTTATTCATTCATCCATTAATGGATACTGAAGTTATTTCCATCTCTTTCTTAGAGTTAATAATTTTATAATAAACATAAGCGTGCAGATATGTCTTTGAACAGTGACTTCGTTTCCTTTAGATAGATACCTAGAAGTGGGATTACTGAATCATATGGTAATTTTACTTTTAATAATATGAATAATCTCCATACTGTTTTCCATACAAACTTATATCCCTATCACAGTGCATAAGTTCCCCATTTTCCACAATATTTACCAAAATTTGTTAGTTTCAATTTTTTGGTAGTATATATTCTAATATCTTGCTGTGTTTTTCAGAGGTAAACAACAACAACAACAACATAAGGACTTTGCCCTGAGTTTTTTACGTTGAGCACTTTTTAATGCTCCTGTTGGTCATTTATATAACTTTTTTGAAAAAAAAAAAAGTCTATTGAGATCCTTTTGCTATTTTTTTAATTATATATTTTTTTCTATTTGTATCTGTTGGTTATTAACCTCTTTTCAGATAGAAGATTTGTAAGTATTTTCTTACATTCTGTGGATTGTGTTTTCATTCTCTCTCTCTTTTTTTGGCAATGCAGAAACGTTAGTTTGATGTAATACCATTTATTTATTTTTGCTTTTTTTGCTTGTGTTTTTGGTCTGGTATCCAAAAATCTATTGGCAAGACCAATGTTAAGGAGAATTTTTCCTATGTTTTCCTTTAGGAAATTTAGTTTCATGCATCACCTTTAAGTCTTTAATCTATTTCAAGTTCAGACTTATGAGTGATATAAGGTTCCAGTTTCATACTGTTTATGTGATTATTCAGTTTTAAATATCATTTATTGAACAGACTATCTTTCCCCATTACATATGTTGGCCCCTGTCAAATATTAGGTGACTGTATGAAAGGATTTATTTCTGGACTCTCAATTCTGTTCTACTTGTTTATTGGTCTGTTTTTATGCCAGTATACTTTATTGTTTTGGGCATGAGGGCTTTGTAGTATAGTTTCAAATCAAGAAGTGTAATCTCCCTTCTTCATTCTTTCTCAGAACTGCTTTGATTATTTGTTGTCTTTTATGGTCTCATATAAATTTTAGGATTCTTTACTTACTTCTGTAAAAAAAATAATATTGGATTTTTTTAAAGATTTTTAATTTATTTATTTGACAGAGAGAGATGACAAGCAGGCAGAGAGGCAGGCAGAGAGAGAAGAGGAAGCAGGCTTCCTGCTGAGCAGAGAGCCTGATGTGGGGCTCGATCCCAGGACCCTGGGATCATGACCTGAACCGAAGGCAGCGGCTTAACCCACTGAGCCACCCAGGCACCCCTAACATTGGATTTTTGATAGGAATTGGATTTACAGATGGTTTTCGGTAGAATGGACATTTTAACAATGTTAATTCTTACCATTCATAAATATGAGCTATCTTTCCATTTGTCTATCCTTCAATTTCTTTATCAATGTCATAGTTTATGGAGTACAGATCTTTCATCTTCTTAGTTAAATCTATTCCTAAGTATTTTATTATTTTTGATGCTATTGTGAATTAGATTGTTTTCTTTATTTTTTCAGATAGTTCATCATTAGAGTGTTAAAATGCTCCTGTCTTGTGCTTACTTTGGCAGCACATATACTAAAATTGGAATGATGCAGAGAAGATTAGCGTGATCACTGAACAAGGATGACATGACAAACTGGGAAGCATTCCATATTAAAAAAAATGAAACAAAACAAAATTCTTGTCTTTTATATATTGATCTTGTATTTGGCAGCTTTACTAAATTTGTTTATTCAAAATTTTTTGTGACGTTTTTAAGGATTTTTTAACATGTAAGTTCATGTTATACAAAAAAAGAAAATTTTACTTCTTCCTTTTTTTTTTTTTTTGGAGTCTCTTATTTCTTTGTGTTCCTTGTTTCTCTGGCTAGGACATCCAGTACTATGTCAAATGAGAGTAGTGAAAGGGGACACACTTGTCTTTCTTCTGATCTTTAAGGGGAAAACTTTCAAACGTTTTTGATTGAATATGAGATTAGCTCTGGGCTTGCAATATGTGTTTTTTCTTTGATGGATTTTTTAAATTATTTTTTAAAATTTTTTATAAACATATAATGTGTTTTTATCCCTAGGGGTACAGGTCTGTGAATCACCAGGTTTACACATTTCACAGCACTCACCATCACTCACCATAGCACCTGCCCTCTCCAATGTCCATACCCCCACCATCCTCTCCCAACACACCTCCCCCCAGCAACCCTCAGTCTGTTTTGTGAGATTCAGTCTTTTATGGTTTGTCTCCCTCCCAATCCCATCTTCTTTTATTTTTCTTTTCGTACGCCCGAAACCGCCTATATTGCATCTCCACTTCATCATATCAGGGAGATCATATGATAGTTGTCTTTCTCAGATTGATTTATTTCGCCAAGCATAATACCCTCTAGTTCCGTCCATGTCATCACAAATAGCAGGATTTTATTTCTTTTGATGGCTGCATAGTATTCCATTGTACATATATACCACATCTTATTTATTGATTCATCTGTTGAAGGACACTTAGGTTCTTTCCATAGTTTAACTATTGTGGACATTGCTGCTATAAACATTTGGGTGCATGTGCCCCTTCAGAATGCCACGTTTGTATCTGTAGGGTATATACCCAGTACTACAAGCACTGGGTCATAGGGTAGTTCTATTTTCAGATTTTTGAGGCACATCCACGCTGTTTTCCAGAGTGATTGCACCAGCTTGCATTCCCACGTACAGTGTAGGAGGGCTGCCCTTTCTGCACATCCTCGCCAGCATCTGTCATTGACTGACTTGTTCATTTTAGCCATTCTGAACGGTGTGAGGTGGTATCTCATTCTGGTTTTGATTTTTATTTCCCTGATGCCGAGTGATGTGGAGCGTTTTTTCATGTGTCTGTTGGCCATTTGGATGTATTTTTTGCAGATATGTCTGTTCATGTCCTCTGCCCATTTCTTCATTGGATTATTTGTTTTTAGGGTGTTGAGTTTGATAAGCTCTTTATAGATTTTGGATACTGGCCCTTTATCTGGTATGTCATTTGCAAATACCTTCTCCCAGATAACTTCTGACAGTCATCTTTTGGCTTTGTTAACTGTTTCCTATGCAGTGCAAAAGCTTTTGGATCTGATGAAATCCCAATAGTTCATTCTTGCCCTTGCTTTCCTTGCCTTTGTCGATGTTCCTAGGAAGAAGTTGCTGCTGCTGAGGTCAAAGAGTTTGCTACCTGTTCTCTCCACAAGGATTTTGATGGATTCTTTTCTCACATTATGCTTCTTCATCCATTTCCAGTCTATTTTCATGTATGGTGTAAGGAAATGGTCCAATTTCATTTTTCTGCATGTGGCTGTTCAATTTTCCCAACACCATTTGTTGAAGAGGCTGTCTTTTTTCCATTGGACATTCCTTCCTGCTTTGTTGACGATTAGTTGACCGTAGAGTTGAGGGTGTATTTCTGGGCTCTCTATTCTGTTCCATTGATCTATGTCTGTTTTGGGGACAGTTCCCTACTATCTTGATGATGACAACTTTGTAATAGACCTTGAGGACTGGAATTGTGATGCCATTAACTTTGGCTCTCTTTTTCAATATTCCTCTGGCTATTCGAGGTATTTTCTGGTTCCATATATATTTTAGGATTATTTGTCCCATTTCTTTGAAATAAATGGATGGGATTTTGATAGGGATTGCATTAAATGTATAGATTGCTTTAGGTAGCATAGACATTTTCACAATATTTGTTCTTCCAATACAGGAGCATGGAACATTTTTCCATTTCTTTGTGTCTTCTTCAGTTTCTTTCATGAGTACTTTAGAGTTTTCTGAGTATAGATTCTTTGTCTCTTTGGCTAGGGTTATTCCTAGGTATCTTAGGGTTTGGGGTGCAATTGTAAATGGGATTCACTCCTTAATTTCTATTTCTTCAGTCTTGTTGGTTTAAAAAATGCAACCAATTTCTGTGCATTGGTTTTTTATCCTGACACTTTACAGAATTCCTATACAAGTTATAGCAGATTTGGAGTGGAGTCCTTTAAGTTTTCCACATACAGTATCATATCATCTGAAAACAGGGATAGTTTGACTTCTCTTTTGCCAATTTGGCAAAATTTGGATGCCTTTAATTTCTTTTTGTTGTCTGATTGCTGAGGCTAGGACTTCTAGTATGATGTTGAATAGCAGTGGTGATAAAAGACATCCCTGCCGTGTTCCTGACCTCAGCAGAAAAGTATTCAGTTTTTCTCCGTTGAGAATGATATTTGCAGTGGGTTTTTCATAGATGGCTTTGATAATATTGATAATATGTGCCCTCTATCCCTACACTTTGAAGAGTTTTAATCAGGAAGGGATACTGCACTTTGTCAAATGCTTTTTCAGCATCTATGGAGAGTATCATATGGTTCTTGTTCTTTCTTTTATTGATGTGTTGTATCACATTGATTGATTTGCAGATGTTGAACCAACCTTGCAGCCCTGGAATAAATCCCACTTGGTCGTGGTGAATAATCCTTTTAATGTACTGTTGAATACTATTGGCTAGTATTTTGGTGAGAATTTTCGTATCTGTGTCCATCAAGGATATTGGTCTGTAGTTCTCTTTTTTGATGGGATCCTTGTCTGGTTTTGGGATCAAGGTGATGCTGGCCTCAGTAAAAAAGAGTTTGGAAGTTTTCCTTCCATTTCTATTTTTTTTGGAACAGTATCATGAGAATAGGAATTAATTCTTCTATAAATGTTTGGTAGAATTTACCTGGGAAGCCATCTGGCCCGGGGTTTTTGTTTGTTTGGAGATTTTTGATGACTGTTTCAATCTCCATACTGGTTATGGGTCTGTTCAGGTTTTCTATTTCTTCCTGGTTCAGTTGTGGTAGTTTATAAGTCTCTAGGAATGTATCCATTTCTTCCAGATTGTTGAATTTGTTGGCGTAGAGATGCTCATAGTATGTTCTTATAATTGTTTGTATTTCTTTGGTGTTGGTTGTGATCTCTCCTCTTTCATTCATGATTTTATTTATTTGGGTTCTTTCTCATTTCTTTTTGATAAGTCTGGAAAGGGGTTTATCAATCTTATTAATTCTTTCAAAGAACCAGCTCCTACTTTCGTGGATTTGTTCTATTGTTTTTTTGTTGTTGTTGTTGGTTTTTTGTGGTTTTTGTTTCTTTGTTTCTTTGTTTCTCTTTCATTGATTTCTGCTTTGATCTTTATTATTCCTCTTCTCCTGCTGGGTTTAGGCTTTCCTTGTTGTTCTTTCTGCAACTCCTTTAGGTGTAGGGTTATGCTGTGTATTTGAGATCTGAGAGAGAAGCGTGGTTGCACACGTCTGTCACTGTGTTCCCCAGGAGCAAATCTGGGGATGGTGCAGCACGCCGCCCCCAGAGAAGAGAAGGAGCCGTTGGCCTTGTGGTCAGGAAAAGGTCGGGAAGCAGGATAGCCTGCCGTGGCAGGAACAGCAGGCCGGTGGCAAGACAAGTGTCACCCGCTCCCTGTGCGGAGAGACGAAGCCTGGCTGCTAAGGAGACATGAGGGGACGACAAGGGAAGGGACGTGTGCTCCACTTTGAGGAAAGAGTCTGGGCAAAAGGCAGGCCTGTCCTGTGCCTCTGGTCCCAAGGGGACAGCACCTGTCCGTAGGGCAGACTTGGGCTTGCTACCAGGCGCCATACCCGGAACTCGCAGAAACAGCTCCCTCGAGAAACGGGCAGTCAGATGTCATCTTCCTCCAAGATGTGACAGCGTTTTCGGTGGCAGGGGGTTTGCCGAGGAAGGAGTGGGGACAATCCCCCAAAGCTCCCCATTCCAGTGAACGGGCGGTGTTCAGGGATCCTGTCGCCTCTCCTCTCCTGAGGGGAAAGAACTGGCCTTGTCGGCGAGTCCGCCTGAGGGCCAGTGCCAAAGGCCAAGCGTTGCCTACACTGGGAGATGGTAGTGTGCATTGAGTGCCATCCTAGGCCACACACACTGCTGCAGGGTTGTGGTTGTGTCTGCTTAGTTCGGCCTGGCAGGGTGAACCCAGGACGCGAACTTGGAGCCTGGGAAAGCAAGGCCCAAGAGGGACCAGCTCTTCCGCAGCTATTCTTCCCTGACTCGACAAAGGGAACACCCAAAGCCTTGCTGAGGAAGCAGCAGCAAAGTGCCATTCGCGCCAAGCTGAAAAGTTCTGCGAAAGCATAGCAGTCGCTGGGAAATCAGAGTCGGTTCTGAGGGCTGCTGTTGCTGCTTGCCTTAGCCTAGTATTCACAGCACGGCGAGAGAAACCCTCATAGAGCGAAAGCCTCTTTGCCCGGGCATCCCCTGTGGGAAAGCACAGCATTCTTTGGGAAATCAGAGTCGGGTCTGTGGGATGCTGCTGCTGCTTGCCTGAGCAAGACTCTACAGCATGGTGTAATAAACCCGCATGGAGCGAAATCCTCTTTGCCTGGGCATCCCCTCTGCCTGAGAGAGAACCGTGGTTGCGCCTGTGGAAAGAGCCTTAAGGAAAAGGACATGTCTGTCACTGGGCTCCCCAGGTGCCTGTCTGGGGAAAGTGCAGCACGCTGCCCCAGGAGAAGAGAAGGAGCCCTTGGCCTTGTGGTCGGGAAACGGTCACGAAGCTGGAGAGCCGGCCCTGGCAGGAACAGGGGGCCGGTGGCAAGACAACTGTCACCCGCTCCCTGGGCAGAGAGATGAAGCCTGGCTGCTAAGGAGACACGAGGGGACGATTGGGCAGGGGAGCGTGCTCCAATCTGAGGAAGGAGTCTGGGCAGAAGGAAGGCCTTTCCTGTGCCTCTGGTCCCAAGGGGACAGCATCTCCTTGGCCACCTGTCCAGAGGGCAGATGAGGGCTTGCCACCAAGCTCCTGGCCCTGAACTCGCAGAAACACCTCCTGCAGGAACGAGCAATCAGATGCCGTCTTCCTCCAGGATGTGGCAGCATTGGCGGAGGCAGGGGGTGTCCCGGGGAAACAGGGACAGTTACCCATTACTCCCCATCCCAGGGCACAGGCGGTGTGCAGTGATCCTCTCACGTCTCCTCAAGGATGGGGAAGGCACTGGCCTAGTCCCCTGTCCACCTGAACGCCAGAGCGAAAGGGCAGGCCTTGCCTACGTCGAGAGATGGCATTGTGAGCAGAGTGCCATCCTAGGCCACGCACGCTGCTGCAGGGTCGAGGCTCTGTCTGCTTATTTCGGCCTTTCAGGATGAACCACGGATGTGAAATTGGAGCCCGGGAAGGCAAGACCCAAGAGGCACCAGCTCTCAAGCAGCTCTTCTTCCCTGACGCGACTGAAGCCTTGCTGAGGAAGCAGCGGTGACGTGCTCTTCACTCCAAGCCAAAGCCTCTGCGAAAGCACAGCATTCGCTGAGAAATCAGAGTCGGTTCTGCGGGCTCTGTTGCTGCTTGCCTGTGCCCAGTCTCGGGGTGGGAGAAACCCGCATACAGCGAAAGCCTCTTTGCCATGGCATCTCCTCTGGGAAAGCACAGCATTTGTTGGGAAATCAGAATCGGATGTGTGGGATGCTGCAGCTGAAAGTCTAAGCTAGTCTCCGCAGCATGGTGGAAGATACCCGCATGGAGCGAAATCCTCTTTGCCCTAGCACCCCTTTGCCTAAGAGAGAAGCATGGTTGCATATCTGAAAGGGCCTTAAGGAAAGGGACACGTCTGTCACCGCGCTCCCCAGGAGCAAGTGTGGGGAAGGCACAGCACACTGTCCCCGGGGAAGAGAAGGAACCCTTGGCCTTGGAGTTGGGAAACGTCGGGAAGCAGGGTAACCTGCCGCGGCACACACAGCAGGCCGGTGGCAAAACAAGTGTCACCCGCTCCCTGTGCGGAGAGATGGAAGCCTGGCTGCTAAGGAGACATGAGGGGACGACTAGGGCAGGGGCACGTGCTCCACTCTGAGGAAGGAGTCTGGGCAGAAGGCAGGCCTGTCCTGTGCCTCTGGTCCCAAGGGGACAGCATCTCCTGGGCCACCTGTCCCAAGGGCAGACTTGGGCTTGCCACTAGGTGCCATACCCGGAACTCGCAGAAACAACCCCATGGAGAAATGGTCAGTCAGATGCCGTCTTCCAACAAGATGTGGCAGCGTTGTGGGTGGCAGGGGGTGTGCCAGGGAAGGAGTGGAGACAGTCCCCCACAGTTCCCCATCCCAGTGCCCGGGCCGTGTGCAGGGATCCTGTCGCCTCCTCTCTCCAGTGGTGAAGGCAGTGGCCTAGACCCCGAGTCTGCCTGAGCGCCAGAGCAAAAGGCAAAGCCTTACCTACCCCAGGAGATGGTAATAGGCATAGAGTGCCATGCTAGGCAATGCACGCTGCTGCAGGGTTGTGACTGTGTCTGCTTAGTTCGGCTTAGCAAGGTGAACCCCGGGCGTAAACTTGGAGCCTGGGAAAGCAAGGCCCAAGAGGCACCAGCTCTCCCGTGGCTCTTCTTCCCTGCCGTGACAGAGCGAACGACCAAAGCCTTGCTGAGGAAGCAGCAGCGAAGTGCGGTTCGCGCCAAGCTGAAAACCTCTGCGAAAGCATAGCAGTCGCTGGGAAATCAGAGTTGGTTCTGTGGGCTGCTTTTGTTGCTTGCCTAGTATTTGCAGCATGATGGGAGAAACCCGCATAGAGCGAAAGCCTCTTTGCCAGGGCATCCCCTCTGGGAAAGCACAGCATTCTTTCGGAAATCAGAGTCGGGTCTGTGGGATGCTGCCAGCTGCTTGCCGGAGCTAGTCTCCACAGCATGGTGTAATAAACCCGCACGGAGCGAAATCCTCTTTGCCTGGGCATCCCCTCTGCCTGAGAGAGAAGCGCAGTGGCGCCTGTGGAAAGAGCCTTAAGGAAAGGGACACGTCTGTCACTGCAGAGCGAAGGAAGCCGGGCTGCTAAGGAGACACGAGGGGAAGATTAGGGCAGGGGAAAGGGCTCCACTCTGAGGAAGGAGTCTGGGCAGAAAGCATGCCTGTCCTGAGCCTTTGGGCCCAAGGAGACAGCAGCTCCTTGGCCACCTGTCCGTGGTGGAGCCATGGGCTTGCCACCAGGCGCCTACTCTGAACTCGAGCAACAACTCCCAGAAAGATTTGGCCATCAGATGCCGTCTTCCTCTAGGATGTGGAAGCTTGGAGGAGGCACGGGGTTTAAGGGGAAGGAGTGGGGAAAGTCCCCCAAAGCTCCCTATTCAGTGCACGGGCGGTGTGCAGGGATCCTGTCACCACTCCTTTCCTGTGGGGAAAGCACTGGCTTAGTCCACGAGTCTGCCTGAGGGCCAGAGTAAATGGCCAAGCGATACCTACACCGGGAGTTGGTAAGGTGCGTAGAGTGCCTTCGTAGGCTACACACGCTACTGCACGGTTGTGACTGTGTCTGCTGAGTTCGGCCTGGCAGGGTGAACCCAGGACACGAACATGGAGCCAGGTAAAGCAAGGCGCAAGAGGCACCAGCTCTCCCACAGCTCTTCTTCCCTGACGCGACTGAAGCCTTGCTGCGGAAGCAGCGGCGAAGTGCTGTTCGCTCCAAGCCAAAGCCTCTGTGAAAGCACAGCATTCGCTGAGAAATGTTGTGCGGGCTGCTGCTGCTTGCCTGAGCCCAGTCTCGGGGTGGGAGAAACCCGCATACAGCGAAAGCCTCTTTGCCTGGGCATCTCCCCTGGGAAAGCACAGCATTTGTTGGGAAACCAGGGTTGGGTTTGGGGATGCTGCTGCTTGCCTGAGTTAGTCTCCATAGCACTGTGGAAGATAGCCGCATGGAGCGAAGTACTCTTTGCCCTAGCATCCCCTCTGCCTGGGAGAGAAGCATGGTTGTACACGTCTGTCACTGCGCTCCCCAGGAGCCAGTGTGGGGAAGGCACAGCATGCCACCGCTGGGGTAGAGAAGGAGCCATTGGCCTTGGGGTCTGGAAAATTGAACAGCCACATGCAGAAAATGAAATTGGACCATTTCCTTACACCATACATTAAAATAGATTGGAAATGGATGAAGAAGCATAAGCCAAGGACAAAAAAGTGTTGGTACTCCATTATTCTGATGGTCCATTAACTCTTGCTTTTTTGGTTCCTGTGTCTATCACTGCCCCTGCCTTTTTGAAGATAATGACCATTCATCTGAGTACACGGTTCACAGAATCCCTTTGCAGTGGCCCATGCGGGCCAAGGTAGTAGAGCATAATAGATCTCTGTAAGTTTTTAAAAAATGTCTTTGTCCCTGTTGCCCATGGCCATTAAAGACCAAAGGTCGGGGGTAGGGGGATATTGGAAAAGGTGAAGTTATAGTTACTCACTGATTTTTTGATTGGTAGAGAGAAAGCAACACCTACATACAGGGCCAGTGGGTGAGTGGAGGAAACATCTTTGGCTCTAGGAGGAATGGGGGAAGGAGAAATATTAATAATCTTTGTCTTTGGAACTGCCCCTGAAGACTTCCCCACACAGGAAAATGACCTAGCGTGACTCTCCTAAACTTCGGCAAGCCCCTTAAATTTAACTGACATCTAGATCTGATACTCCCTGCTGGATAACTCTGATCATTATTGGATTGTTACTTATTTTATTTTAAAATTATTTTTAAAGAAAATTTTAATCTAAATACAATTAATTAACATACAATACTAGTTTCAGACATACAGGTTAGTGATTCATCAGTCTTTTGTAACACCCAGTGCTCACTGTATCACATGCCTTCCTTAATGTCCATCACCCAGTTACCCCATCCACCCATCCCTCTCCCCTCCAAGAACCCTCAGTTTGCTTACTGTGATTAAGAGTCTCTTCTGAGGGGTACCTGGCTGGCTCAGTGGGTTAAAGCCTCTGCCTTCAACTCAGGTTATGATCTCAGGGTCCTGGGATCGAGCCCCACATCAGGCTCTCTGCTCCCTGGGGAGTCTGCATCCTCCTCTCTCTCTCTTCCTGCCTCTCTGCCTACTTGTGATCTCTGTTTGTCAAATAAGTAAATAAAAATCTTTTTTTTTAAAGTCTCTTCTGGTTTGTCTCCCTCTTTGACTTCATCTTGTTTTATTTTTTTCCTTTACTCCCCTATGATTCTGGTTTGTTTCTTGAACTCCACATATGAGTGAGATCATATGATAATTGTCTTTCTCTGACTGACTTATTTCGCTTGGCATAATACCCTCTACTTTCATCCCTGTCATTGCAAATAATTGCCATTTATTTTAACTCGACAGAGAAGGCCACTAGAAACAGCAGGTGATGGCCCCAGCTCCTGTTCCTCCATGCAGAACATCTGTCAACAACTGTGGACATCTTTTCCTCCCCCCATTCCTATGAATGTTGCTCAGTTGTTACATGGCATGGACAAATGCTGTTGGCTGGTGGCATGGACACACTGGACAAGCTTGGCCTTCGGTAAAACAAAGACTGGCTTTAATTACTCAAACTGAAACAGGAATGCTTGGATGAACAAGCCTGCCAGGAAGTCTCACTGGAGGTACTCAACCTGTGCCCCTTCCCTCCTTGGACCAAGAACCTGAACTTGAGAGATGAATGGCTTATCCAAGGTTATGGCAAGGTTACACAGAGCTGAAACTAGACACAGGTGTACATGCCTTTTGATCAAGGCTGGCTGAGAAATCGAACTGCCTCAAATCTTGATTCTTTTTGCCACTTCTTATTCTCTGACCCTGTTTTTTATAGTTTAGGATGTAGGAATAATAAAAATATCAGCTAATGGGGTATCCTGACTTTTTGATGTTTTAGTTCTTGTCAGACATTTACCATAATGCTTAGCACATGGATATGTGTGTGCACACACGTGCACATGCATGACACTCAAAAAATTGTTCCCTGATATTAACTTTATCAGTGCACTTTGCATCCACCACCAATTGGCTGTTTTGTCACAAACTGATTAAAGCAGAACTGTCAAGTGAGGAACTTCAAAGCCAAAGCATTAAGTGCTTTGAAAAACCAGCACCTGGGAGGATTTGTCTCAGCATCTGTGATTAGAAGGCAGCAAAAAGAGACTTTGGGGACACAGTTCACCCCTTCATGAAGCAGCCATTCAGAACTTTCTCCGAAGGGCGAATGCCTAATCTTCCAAAGACCAGCAAGAACAAGCTTATGGTCTGTTAAAATCAGATTTTTAAAAGATTTTTATTTATTTATTTGAGAGAGAGAGAGAGAGTGAGAGAGAGAGCATGAGAGGGGAGAAGGTCAGAGGGAGAAGCGGACTCCCCATGAAGCTGGGAGCCTGATGCAGTCCTTGATCCTGGGACTCCAGAATCAAAATCAGATTGATTGACTCAATACAGTCAGGGAGGACAGTCCTCAGGAGTCACAGAATGCTGGTTGCCATGAGGGAGGAATCTTCTACAAAGTCTGGGCTCTCACAGAAGGAGTCTGAAGCACGTGTATGGAAAGCAGAGGTCAGTTCTGGATTAGAAGCTCTTTCTGAGGGGAAATGAGTAGAAGCAGGGATTAACCAGGACTTGGGCTCTGCTTTATTCAGTTCAAGTTGCTGCAACACATGATGACAGACTGGGTGGCTGAAACAGCAAAACATGTACTATTCCTTGCAGTTCTAGAGACTGAGAAGTCCAAAAGCAAGATCCTGGGAGATCTGATATCTAGCAAGAGACTGCTTCATTATCTATAAATGCCCATATTTCTGTTGTAGACTTGCATGGATGACAGCTGGCAGAACAATCTCTCAGGTCGTTTCTCAGAAGTGCTTTTATCTCATTCACAAGTGTTCCAATCTCATGACCTCACCACCTCTCAAAGCCCATACCTCCTGATGGCACTCCTTGAGGGTCAGGGCTTCAACATCTGAATTGGGACAAGACACAAACATTCAGTCCATTAGCAAGTGTTGTCATGAGGACAGCATAGCTTATCAACTGGGTATCCCCAGGAATCCATGGGACTAGCAAAGCAGAATCTGGGGGTGTCACTGGTAGGAAAGCAGGAGGTCCCCAAGAGACAGTCCTCATAGCATTTTACAGAGACAGCAGGACCCTTGAGAAACAATAGTTTCCGTGACCCATACACCAGCCTTTATCTATGCCTGTCCTCCCTGCTGGATTCACAGCAAGCCTACTTCTTTCTTTTCCAGTACAAATGGATTTCCACTCTCTGAATCCTGATGAATTTTTGCTCTTTTGCAGTTAGTAGGTTGTCCCTCCGGATTCTGCATGTCTGGATTTGCAATCGTGGAAACTGCCAAAGGTCTAGATACCTGCATGGCAGAACCCGGCCTCTACCACTATTGCCCAAGGTAGGGACTCTGGTCCCTTGAGCGTCCTGTGCTGCTGTCAAAGGTCTGTGTGCATTGGCTTATTGTTTTTTTTTTTAATGTAATTGCTTATACGTGTGTTTCATCATGCTCAAGTGGCCTTTCTGTGAAAAAGTGGCCAAGCTACAACTAGAAGTCACTGAAGAAAGTTCTAAGAACTCCTGTTTAGTATGAGGCTAGAGAGAGAGAGAAAGAGAGAAAAGAAATCTGCCTCTCTGCATTTTGCAAGTCCCTGGGCAAAATCTGTTGGCTGTGCACTCCTCACACGAAGATTCCAGGCAGGGAGACCCTCCTGAGCCTCATCTCCCTGAGTTCCTCTTCCAGGAGCAATCCCTAGTTTGAGACCAGGGTTAGCGAAAATAGAGCAGCAAAGCAGGGTCCAGAAGGAAGGACTGCCACAAACCATGGAGCACCAGGGGGACAGGCTGGTACCTCCTCACGGTTGGGGTACAAAGGGGCCTCAGCTCAGCAGGTATAGGGGTGCCCTTGGCCCCTCTGGTGGGCTTTGCAGTGCCCCAATCTCAGGAAGAAAAAAGGCTGGCTCAGGTGACTTATTTTTGACTGGGAAGGAGCTGACAGCAATGGAAATAAACAAGTAGGGAATGATGTTGGAAAGTTGGAGGGTTTGTCCTTTATATCTCAGCTTTCTCTCCTATCTTCCCTTGCTCTGTAGTGTGTTATCAAAGAAGGTTTTGGCATGATATTCCTGTTCACTGATTAACTCTTGAGCTGTGTATTTTCTGCTGTTCAGCTCATCTGGTGAATTCTTTTACTGTAAAAAGTATCTTGCCCTTGCAAGGGCAAGGGCAAGACCTGAGAAATCCCAGAGATTTCAGCTTGCCACCCAGAAGGAAACCAGGCTATTTGGAATGCTGGAAAGGATTCAGAGTAGGGGAAATCGTCTTGGACATCTGAGACCACCCCCACATTCAGCGGTCCCCTGGACACAAACCCAGACCTTGATACTGATCCTGAACCATGCTCTCAACTCAGACCCCTGTGATCCTCGCCACAGTGCTTTCAGATCAGTGCAGCCATGCCCATAGGCACAAACTCTTAAGCCTAGATTCTGTCCTGAGAGGTCTGTCCCCGACGGCCTGGCTCCAAAGTCTCAGAGATTGGGGACAGTGAGGAACACCATAGGACTCACCCTGCCACCCTGAAAGGAACCATGCCATTTGGAACTCCAGAAAGGATTCAGAGGAACTGAAATCTGCATTCCTACCTCTGGACACCCCCATATTCAGCAGGCCACTGGATGCAAGCCTGGAGCTTGACACTCACCCTGAACAATTCCCTCGACTGCCCCCTCCCCCAGAAAGATGGACAGAGTGCTGGCAGATCGGGCCTGCCATGTGGTGGGCCCTAACCATAACCTTTGGTTTGGTTTGGTTCTCAGGATTCTGACCCCAAAGGCCTTGCAGTAGGTGCCCTACAATTTGGGGACACATGGGCAATACCAGAGAACTCAGCCTGCTGCCCAGAAGGAAACTGTGCCATTTGGAACTCCGGAAAGGATTCAGAGGAGCAGAAATCTGCATGCCTAGCTGAGGACACACCCACACAGAGCTGACTCCTGGACACAAAGCCAGAGCCAGACACTCACCCTCACATCCACTGTCAACTCAGCCACCAAGACAGCTCTCCATGGGGTCTTCAGGTCAGTCCTGCCATGTCCCTGGTTCCTAACACTAACCCTTGGATGGGTTCTGTAATGATCTCCTCATTTCAGGTTATGTGGTGGTTCTGCAGGACATTGTCCTGGTGTGGGATCAAACACACTGAAGCATCCCGTGTGAAGTGGCAAACGTGGCAAAGAAATGATGGCTGGGGAATCTGAGTGTGGAGACAGCACGTATTTGTGCTGCTATAACAATCTGACTGCACTTTGAAATCACCACAGAGGAAATGAATCTTCCAAACATCCATGTTAGCACGACGACACGGAAGCAGAGAGAACATCAGACTTTGGGATGGAGTCCAAGCCCTCCCAGATCCAGGTCACCCAACATGGAGAGGACACATGTTAGCAAGAGACTCGTGGGAAAATTAAATCATGGGCCCCTGTATCTCAGGTGCAGTAGAAGCAGTGGATTTGGAATTTCAGTTTTTCCACAACGTTCCACCAAAAGCTGGTTAGAACTGTGCAAAGCAGGAAGGGAAGCCCCAGTAATGTGGACTGGGGATGCCAGAAGGGGAGGCTGGAAGGGGGCGCCTGCTGCTCAGTGCCCATTACAGACTCCACATTGCAATCCCCCACAGGAGAGACTCACCAATTCCAGGCCCCACACGGGAAGCTGGCGATTCATCTCCTGATTTTTTGTAGGAGCTTTGCAGCTCAGCTGGTGAGAATTCTCCATCACCCTGCCTTTCTCCAAGGGACTTTTCTTCAAGCACCCTTCCCAACTTCCTCCTCCATGAAATAATGTTCCTCTCCTTTGTTTCTCGCACTTGCCTGTGATGGGACCTTAGCTTGCTCAGCCCAGACTGCCATTCTCTGCTCTTCCCAATTAAACCCATGCTGCTGGTCAAATAACTGGCAGATTGAGTTTAAGGTCAATCGAACTAATAAATTCAAGAACTTGCAAGGAACAAAATCAATATGCACAAATTAGTGGCACTCCTAGGTGCTCCGAAGTAACCATCAGAAAGAGACTGCTGAGAAAGATCTCATTTACACCTGCATTCAAGATAGCAAGATACCCGGGAGGCCCCTGAACCAAGAAAGTGACAGCCCTGCAACAATGACGACAGACAGGGAGGGGTACACACGGAGATGGGGAGGCACTGTGCTCAGGGTAGAACCCACACTGGGAAAATACCTACTCTCCCCAAAACCGTCTACAGAGTCCTCACTCTGGCTCCAGAATTTCCGGACTCGGCGCAAGCCTGGAGTGGGTGTGGACACGGGAAGGACCCCGCAGGGCTGAGGTGGGGAGAGCACAAGCACCGAAGAAGGCAGACGCTCCCTGACTGCAGACCATCTGAGGAGCCCCAGGAACCGAATCCGCGAGCACACAAACACAGACGAGGACCGAGGAGCACCCGAGCCCAGAAAGGGGGGACCCCACAGCCCCGGGCACAGCACAGCAGGAGGCCACGTCTCCTCACACAAAACGACGGAAGCCCCAGTGTCTACACAGGGCGCCCTTCCTCTGTGGGGTCCTGAGCCCACGAACCCCTTGACAGTCCACTCAGCCGGCTTCTCCTCAGCTCCTCCAGCATCTGGTCCTTAGGAGGTTGGACTGCTGCCAGTGTGGGCGTGTCCTCCACAAAGGGTCCGGTCAGTGTGGATGCAGAGCCACACCCTCCTCAGCTTGTCCTGTCAGGGTGGGAGGCGCCCCACATTCTCCAGAAGTCTCCACAGTGGGTCCTGAAGAGGCTGGGCTCTGGTCCCAGCTGTGGCTGTGCAGCCTGGGCTCAGGGCGGGAGCTGGGGTCTGGCGCCCTCTGCAGGCGGTGGAAGGCAGTGCAGGACTGTGGGAGCTCACCCTTCAGTGGAAGGTCCTGCTCCCTCCTGGGGTCCAGCTGAAGCCATTTCATTCGGAAATTCAAGCTGCATGGAGCCCAATACCCCCCAACTTTCCCCCAAATAGCTAAGGAACAATGAATTGGAAACAATGTGGAATTACAAAAGTCCTTGACCCAAACAGTGTCACTGAACATGGCCCTGATGCAGACCCACACTCTGACCTCAACTTGGTCTTAAGCCTGGACCCTACCCTAAAACAAGACCCTAACCCTAGCCCCCAACCCAAACAATGTTCACAAGAATCAAGAGGTAGAAACTGCAAATATCCATCAATGGCAAGTGCATAAGCAAAGTGTGGTGAAGTGTTTGAATTTGGGTTCAGGTTCAGGTTTGAGTCAGAGTTCTAGATCAGGCTTTGGGTTTAGTGTTAGGGTGAGGATTTAGAGTGAAGGACAAGGGAACAGAGTTATAGTTTAGGGATTTAAGTTTATGATTTAGGCTTTAACACTCAGGGCTTATGGGATAAAGTTCAAGGTCAAATTTGGGGTTTGACTTCATGCTGAGATTTGGGTTCAGGTTCCATGACTTGGAGGTCTGGTTTAGGGTTTGGGTTTGTGGTTCAGGGCTTGGATCCAGGGCTCAGGTACAGGCTTTGGGTTCCATTCCAGGTTTGGGATTCAGGGTTCTAGTTTGGGCTTTAAGGTCAGCTTAGGTTTCAGCATTGGTAGGGGTTAAGGTTAGGTTTAGGGATGACACATTTTCTTCAGTTGTCATCATGGACAAAATAATTCTATCTGAAGTTTCTAAGTCAGAAATGTATTTCATCTGGGGGCGTCTAGGTGGCTCAGTTTGTTAAGCCTCTGCCTTGGGCTCAGGTCATGATCTCAGGGTCCTGGGATCAAGCCCTTCATCAGACTCTCTGCTTGACAGGGAGCCTGCTTCCCCATCTTTCTCTCTGCCTGCCTCTCTGCCTACTTGTGATCTCTGTCTGTCAAATAAATAGAATTAGTAAAAGCTATTATATGATCTTTTACAAACCATTTCCTATCTTTGCATTCTCATGTGCCAAGACAGACAGGGATTATTTAAAACCCTGAAGAGAGTGCTCTTGCTTTTAAATTGCCTGTAACCTTCGTGTAATAGATTTATGATTGATGATAGATTTAGTTAAAATATAACTATTTAAAATATTTACTCTCAGTAAACGATTTCAACCTATGCTCATTTAAGTAACTTGGTGCATAATCCCTTCTCTATTAAACCATAGTGCAAGGACCAATGCCCTGTATCCAAGAGAACCCCAAGCTATTTTTCTAGAATGGCCATATGCATATATATCAGGCGTCCTGTTTTCACTCCCTTTGTGGAGCACCTACCCTGGAGGTCATGTAATAACCAATGACCAAAAAAAACAAACGAAACCCCAAACATCCAGGTCAAAGTGCCATCCCTGCCTGGATTCCAGGAGACTGCTCAGACAGATCCCAGGCAGGCATCTCAGCCGAGACCTGTGCTGGGGAAGCTGGTTCCTGGCTTTGGGCGCAATCTGGAAGCCAGCAAACTGACCCAAGTGTGCTGCCGGCGTTTAAGACTGATCTATTCGCTGCCAGGCTGCACGTGGACACCCGCTCAGGGAGCCAGGCTAGGAATCTGCCCAGCGCAGGCGCTGGCAATGCAGTAGCCTGCCAGGGCTTAGCCCCGCACCCCAGCCAGGGCTCAGGTTTCAGGAGTGAGGGGGCGGGGCCGGCGCAGAAAAGGGTCTTTGCTAATTTCCAAAGCTGGAAGTGAGCTCTCAGAGGACTCAGGAGGGAGGGCGGCGGGGGCGGGGCGGGGGCGGCCTGAAGAAGGGGCATTGCTAATTGCCCAGGCGGGAAGGAGGGGTGCACAGCGCCAGGGTGCTGTGCTGCAGGCCATTCAGGACTGCAGGACACACCATACTCGCTGCCCCTGCACTCCCACGCTGCAGCCTAGCCCTGGACGCCGTGGTGTCCTGTTCCAGCCGCCTGCTGCCCCTCCCCGCCCCATGGCTTCTCTGGAGGACCCTCTGCTCACAGGTAAAGTGACACCGCGAGGCGCCCTCACCTGAAGCAGAAAACGCAGGACAGGAGCAGGGTTTGGGGTGTTCCGGGCGCAGCCTCCCGCCAACCCCAGGGCACCAGGACCACCCGGGACGCCACGCCACACCCTGTCCGCAGGGGGTCGGGCCAGGTCAGCGCCACAGGGGGCACCCCCCACCCCAGCCAGCGGGCAGGTTAGCCCCCATAGTTGGACACTCCCACGCGCCTGTCAGAGCCTCCTGCCATTCCCAGGGCACCCAGAACCCAGAGAGTGAGGCCTTGGGTGCTTTCTAGTGACAGATTCAAGGCAATTTTTCGACTTTTGGACTCAGAGTTAACATAGTTTTCATTTGTGATTATTATTTTTGTGTGGGGGCCGTAGGTTTCCTTTTGACCTATGGTTGTTTTCACTCCCGGTTCTGAAGAAGCCCCTAAATCCTAACCCTGTTGAGGACTCCGAAAGCTCTCAGAGCAGCAGTGCTGGTGGACAGTGTGGACACATGGTTTGGTTTCTCCTCTGGCCTGCTTCTGTGGCAGCCCCGCTCTGTCCTCCTCAGACTTCAGAGCAATATCTGAACAAGTGGAGAAGCGACCAGGGGGTCAGGAAGGTGGCCACCGAAGAGTGACTTCTCTGGAGGGTGGCTGAGCTAGCAAGTGAGCATGTTAGTCCAGCTCTGCCTGCATTCTCAATGGAGCTGAACAGGAGCCAGGGAAGGGGAGGAGGAGCAGAGAGCAGGGACAAAGGAACCAAAAAGGAGATTCAGATGAAGGGAAGTAATGGGGAGGAAAGAGAAGAAACTCTAGAAGAAGGCATGTAGAAAGGAAAAGGGATGAAGTGGGCATTGGGAAAGGGCACCACCAGGGAAGGAGAGAGGGGAAAGAAAGAGGGAGGAAGAGAGGAGAGGGGAAAGGGAGAAGGGAGGAGTCAGCATGCCAGGGCTCCCCCTGCATCTGAAGAAGAGGTGGCTGGTCCAGCTTGTCAAACAGGGTGTTCACTCTTTGGTCCCAGTTTCTGCTCCCAGTGCTACTGGGCTTTTCAAGGAAGGCAGGCTGTCCCTTGGGACCTACTGGAGACCACTGGAGCCCACAGGAGGGTGGGAGAGGTAAGATGACACCAGGTACTGTCCTGAGCTGCTCCCAGCCACCAGCCTCACCACATGGTGCAAGAGGGACCCCAGAACAAAGGAAGGACACAGGCCAGCATGTCTGCTGGTGGCCCTGGGCACTTAGCTCATCGCAGTGAACCACACGGCCTCCTCAACCCACGCTTTCAAAGCCTCCTTCTTCGTTTCTGGCTTTCATGTCTGTAGGAACATGAGCCAGATCTAACTCATCTCCGACAGACAATTCTGACTCACCCCGTGTCAGATTTTTATGAGTGGCTGTAATACAGTAAGATAGCAATGCTCCAACAAACGGACTGTTTCCTCCCACTTGACCTCAACAGTCTTATACATTTTCTTAGCGAAAACATCTTGTCTCCTTCCATTAAGCTCATAACGTGGTCTAATAGTATACATGCGCCTTCGTTAGATGCGAAGCGATACAGAGGTCCTTTTTTTTTTTTTTAAATTTTACAAGGCAAAGTCAGTG
The DNA here is from genome assembly GCF_964662115.1 of Mustela nivalis. Taxonomy (NCBI): domain Eukaryota; kingdom Metazoa; phylum Chordata; class Mammalia; order Carnivora; family Mustelidae; genus Mustela; species Mustela nivalis. The sequence goes on from NC_139040.1 coordinate 77,328,099, forward strand.
AACACATCCAACTTGACGAATACGTCTCTAAAATGTCAATCCAGGCAAAGCTTTTTCTGCCTACAGTTTGGAGCCTACGTGGTGACATTTTTAAAATGCTTTCAGTCCCTCAGTGAGGCTCTTAGAAGCTAGCCAGGGCTTACTACGTGCCAGGCACTGTGTCAGGTGTTGGAGCTAAAGGGAAGGAGAGCTTGGAGGCTGGCTGGGGAGGGACATCCATGACACAACGACAGCTAGAAACGGAGGCCAGTGCTAGAAAAGAGAGAGCAGGCTGCATGGAGAGTGTGTACCATGGGGCTTGTGAGCTCACGAATAAGTGGGAGTAACTGGAGTGGGGAGATGGGGGAGAGAAGAGGGTCTTCCCATCAATGGGAATCACCTGTGCTTGGAGGCAGGTGCCATGAGAGGTCTCCACAGGAAGAAGGAGGCAGTGTGGTTGAAGGGCAGAGAGATGGGACAGAACAGGCATCAGTCAGTTGGAGGGGTATGAAGAGACTGATGGGAGGATTATGGGTGCCTTTGGAGGACTGAGAATTTGTTAGAAGATCAGTGCAGATTTCTATGGAGACAAATGCCAGGAACTGATAGGTCTTTGAAAGGTCACTCTGGCTGCCTTTTGACAAAGGGGTTGGTAAAAGGCACTTGCAGGTGTGAACACACCAGGTGGGAGGTGAGTGCAGGAAATCAGGTGAGGGAGCATGGGAACTTGGTCCGGGGGTATATAAGGGAGAATAGCCTTTAAGGAGTTCCACAAATTGGCACCAGCTGTGGCTTCATTACAGAGCTGGAAGGGGGAGGTGGGTGTGTCCTGGAGGTTACAGAAATTACATGAGAAAGGGAAGTCTTTTTAGATCTCTTTTTCAACTAGAGGAACTCTCACCTTATTGATAGAATTCCAGAGTGGGATCCAATGATATGAGGACATCTTTGAAATGTCTGAATATGTTCTTCGACATCTTTGCAAGTGACGAGGAGACCTTGGCCTTAGGAGGCCTTGGCCCTCTTTTTAGCCAGAAAGATTTCACCTACAGATTTGGGTTCTCCCTTTTAAAGTCAAGGAGTCAGTCCTTCCAAAGGACACCTCCTATCATTTTACCCTCTCATCATACCTCACGTGCTGGCATCTCCAAGACCCTCTGTTCCAGTTGAGAGTATCCACTTTGGCCGGGCTGGTCTTGCCAAGACCACCACCACAGGAAATCTAGAGCCTATAGTGCTATTAATAACATCATCTAAGACTGTGTTTGCTGCCCTCATAGCCTCTTCCCACCATGACTCACTGAAGCTTTTTACACATTGTATCCATTAAGCTATAGTTCCCAAAGCTCATCTTCTCTAGTGCCATTAATTTTTAGGGGACCAGGCAAACCTTAAACTTGTTCCCCCACAATCTCTTTGAATGCCTTTCACCATGATCCTTGAATGAGATCTGACCACTGCTGGTACCTAACACTTCTTGGCACCTTGTCTTTTAGGTTCTTGGAAGAGGAGGTGGCTATGGAGGTGAGTGGGAATGGGAGTGGGAGGTTTTCTCCCTTCACTTCCCTTTTTGCATTTTTAAATAATGGGTTTTGAGGGGGAGGGAAAGGTTAACCAGACCATTTATTTTCCATCTCCCATCGATAAAATGTTTACCACTCCCCACTGGAAGAATTTAGATCTTTCGTATGAATCTCCAAGAAAATCTCCCAAACTCAGACCACCACCATGTGGATTCAGCCATCTTCTGATTCACCTTCAGATTGTCTCCTCCTAACTGCTCAAGCCACAGGTTAAGGGCGAAATGTTCAATGCCCAAGCAATATAGTGGGGAACACGTTTATCTAAGCAATTGCATGCAGCTCTCTATCTGCATACAGGGGGTCTCTACCAAGCCTTTCCAACCTCAGCAAAACATGACAAAGCCCCAGCAATCTGGGGTATATATCATTCATTCATTCCTGTGTTCAACACTCATGGCGGATCCCCACCAAGACAGTGGGAGAGAAAGGACTGGAGAAATCCTGGAAGCTGAAGTCTGAGGAGGATGTCAAATTCAAGTCAGAGATGAAAGAAACATCTGGACTCGGTCCTCAGGTACATGCAGTATTCTGAACTGAGGCTAGAACCAGAGACCATTCTAATGAAAGGCCTCTATAGGTGGGCTCTCACAGGTGGGCTCCAACTCAGTTTCGTGTATATTCATTCATGAAATAGCTCTTCGGGTCAACATGCAGAAGAAAACCATTTCAGAAAACTGACAATGAGGAGAGGAAAGGGAAGCCAGAAGGCTTGTGAATGGGGAGAGAGGAGGAGCCAGGGCAGAAAACCAAGAATCCCTCCCTGCCCTCCTTGCTGCCAGGGAGGTCTGAGGGACTAGTTTCCACTGGGATCCCAAGTCCAGAACAAAAGCAGCGGGGCCACGGTGGGGGAGGGAAGAGGGTCCTCAGCACGGGCGCATGGGGCTGCCAAAAGATGGCGGCTAGCGCGCCCGCTGGCGAGGGGCACCTCGCAAGGCGCTGTCCCCAGCCCGACCCCATGAGGACCCGGGTTTGGCGCAGCGTCCGGGGTGGTCCCGGTGCCCTGGGGTTCGCGGGAGGCTGGGCCTCCACAACCCCCCTCTCCGCCCCCAGGTCGGGTCCGGGCTTTCTGCTCCAGGTGAGGGCGCGGCGCGGTGTCACTTTACCTGTGTGCAGAGGGTGGTCCGGAGAAGCCTTGGGGCGGGGAGGGGCAGCAGGCAGCAGGAGCGGGACAGCGAGGCCTCACAAGGGAGCCAGTCCGGTGGGTCCTGCTGACTGGGCCGCAGCACAGCACCAAGGCGCTGCCCGCCCCTCCTCCGCCAGCCCCTCCACCTCCTCCCAGACTCTCAGCCACATCCTCTGTGAGCTCACTTCCAGCTTCGGCAATTAGCAAAGCGCCTTCTCCCCGCCGCCCTCCACCCGCCTCCGCCCTCCTCCCTCCTGAGTCCTCCGCGAGCTCACTTTTCGCTTTGGCAATTAGCAAAGCCCCTTCTCTGCCCCGCCCCCACCCCTCCCTCCTGAGGCCCCGCCCTGGCTGGGGCGCGGGGGAAGCCCCGGGGGCTGCAAGCTTTGCCAGCGCTGGAGCTGGGCAGCCTCCTAGCCTGGCTCCTTGAGCGGGTGTCCACCCGCGGCCTGGCTGCAAAAAGATCATCAGTCCTGTTAACCCTGGCTGCACTCTCCCGTCAGTTTGCTGGCTTCCAGATTGCGCCCAAAGCCAGGAACCAGCTTCCCCAGCACAGGCCTGGGCTGAGATGCCTGCCCAGGATCTGTTTGAGCAGTCTACTCATCTCCAGGCAGGGATGGCACTTCCACATGGATGTTTGGGCTTTTTTATTGTTTTTTGGTCATTGGTTATTATTACATGACCTCCAGGGTAGGTGCTCCACAAAGGGAGTGAAAACAGGATGCATGATATACCCCTCACCTCCCATGCTGTCTTTCTCTTAAATAATAAGCACTGGTGAACTATCTTAGATTCTGTACCTTCTCTCCAGCCATGAACCTATCACTGTCTTTAACTCTTGAAAACTTCATTAGACAAATTAATGTGGTGAAGGAAGCAATATGAGAAAGCCTATTAATCTGATGAGCATGGAACTGAACAAACCCTATAGATACTTTCCCTTTGATTTCTAGCCTATCAATACCTACAGTGAGTCACATACACTCAAGATTATTGTTTTTATTGTATACTTCATATATTCATTGATTTTGGACTCGTTATCATTTTGTTGAAGTGTTAAACTATGGTAATAAACAAACTTTTAATTAACTTTTCCTCCTATGATACAAATATAACTTGCACTTGAGCTTTAGCTAATTTTATGTTCTAAAATTGCCAAAACAAAATGATCAAGGTTTCTAGATTATTTACTGTATTTTCTACTATATAATATTGTTCTATCTCTTCTGTATAAAGAAAATGAATGCTTGGGGCTCTTGGGTGGCTCAGTGCATTAAAGTCTCTGCCTTCTGCTCAGGTCATGATCCCAGAGTCCTGGGATAGTGTCCCACATCAGGCTCTCTGCTCAGCAGGTACCCTGCTCCCCTTCCTTTCTCTCTGCCTGTCTCTCTGTCTACTCCTGATCTCTGTCTGTCAAATAAATAAATAAAATCTTTAAAAAAAGAAAATGAATGCTTGATAACTAAATGAATGCTTTACTGAACAAATTAAATATGGCAATAGCATTTTATTTTATCATGCTTCACATATTAAACAATAATATTATATCACTAGTCTCCAAATAATCTACTCGCATAGTCATTTCGAAGCTTTTAGTAAAAGAATTCTTCCTCCTGATTGTAGTATAAAAGCCACAGAAATATACAGAAGACTCCTAGGATAGAAAGTTAAATCCAGTTATCCGTGATGCCTTGAGTAGGACCTGACCTATGTATGTCCTGGGATGCACTAGTAACTGTTACATGTGATAGGATTATATTTAATATATACAGTTTCATTTACTTCACAAAGGACATATAAATTTGAGAATAAAATATTGGATGAATCTATAAAGTCTATATTTATTTGTAACTAATGTGGTAGAATTAAGATGTTAATTTGAAAAAAAATTCATTGAACACATACACATATTCAATTGTTTTTATATATATAAACAGCATTATTTATTTATTTAAATAAATGCATTGTCAGTAAAATCCATTTACTTATCAATCATAAGGGTAATTTTAAGTACTAAGAATAAGAAATATGTGAAAAGATAAGTGTTCAAGAGTGCAGTTTGTGGTAATTAATACAATATGATAGGCTCATAAAAATGATATATTACTTGAACTTAAAAGCTTCTATAATTAAGCGATGACCACTTGAAATTTGTAATTAGTCTTGCTGCAGTTTTTCCTTGCACTTATTGCCCTTCCCCAGAAGTTCATTAAGAATTTCTGTGAATGTCCTTATGTTTAATCTCATTCATAGATTCCACTACTGCTCAAAAAAAAAAGCCAAAAAGAGAGGTAACTCTATGTGGCACTCCTTCCACAAGCAATACATTCATAAATAATTAAAAAGCTCTCTACTTCATTTGTTACCCATTCAGCTGATAATTTAAATAAGTAACTGAGGCCATTTTATCAGCACTTTTAATAGAATGCGACTCAGAAACTTCACAGTGTTATTTAAGAAGAAATGCTCACGTGTTAAGGTTTTTATTTTTTTTAAATCAACAAAATAATTTTCAAATATTAAAAGCAAATGTCTCCTTTTCCTCCAAGTTTCCTTGCTATGTCAAAGTTACAAATAAATACATTAAAATCGTATTTTGAGTAGTAGATAAAAACAAAAGTTTTGAAACTGTCTGTGGGTTGAGTGTCTGGGTTAACTTGTATAAATATCTAAACTCAATGTATTTAGACTTTATTACATGGTTTTTTTTAGACTATTTAAAATTACATGCTCAGATAATGACAACATTATTTTATTCATTTTAATAAATAAATTATTTTATTTAATTATGTTTAGATATTTATTTATTAAATTAATGATTTAATATTTAATAATCTAAATTTGAAATATTTTAAATTCTAAAAATATTTATTTAATTAAATTGATATAATTAATATGAATATTTAATAAATTATTTAATCATTATTATAATTATGCAATACATTATGTATTGTGTAATAATTGCATTTTAATAAATAAATAAATGTATTATTTACATTATTTTATTATATTTTATTTAGTTGACAAAGAGAGGGAGACCGCAAGCACAGGGAGCTGCAGGCAGAAGGAGAGGGAGAAGTAGGCTCCCAGCTGAGCAGAAAGTTCAACCTGGGGTTCCATCCCACGACCCTGGGATCACCACCTGAGTCGAAGGCAGATGCTTAAGTGACTGAGCCATCCAGATGCCCAAGGCTTTGTATTCTTCGCTTCTAAATATTGATGCTCCTTCATCTCTGGAGTTAGTAAATTGATGTTGAGTATTCATATCAAAGAATTGATAGTAGCTGTTAAACAGAAACATGTAATTTAGGGGAAAAAAAAGAACAGAAGGAAGAGAAAGGCCAAAAGTCAAAAGCACATTAATATAAAATTTAATTAGTTAAATAAAGCTGATATTCCTGAAGGGGGCTATTAAAAGAGCTGCAAAGAGTTGATAGGATTAGGGAAATTGTCCACTCCTGGTCATTTCATAGTTTTAGACTATTCCTTATTAATAAATATACTTAGTTCCAGAAACACAATCACATAAGAACATTTCCACCAAGTTTCCTCTAACAGCACTTACAAATTAGACGTTCAAACAATGCAGTTTGTAACATGTTGCATCTGTATTTTAAAGTTTCAACACTTTATGTGACACATTTTCTAACAATTAAAATTAATATATATATATATATATATATATATACATATAATTATACACCTTATCCCTAAATGGGAAAAAAAAATATATATATACATAGAAACCTTATTTCTAAATGAAACCTTTCTTTGTTTATTAGCTTAAATAGGTAAATTAGCAACAACAACAACAACAAACAGCTAATATTATAGAGGTAGGAACAATTGACCTTTTCATTCATTGCTATTTTCTAAAAATTCCTATTTTATTTTTTTCTCAAGTCTGTCATAATAATTTTCTAAATCTCCTGCCTTATTCAATTTTTTTTAGTGAAAATCTCTATTTCATATTTATTTTCTCTTCCTCCACTCTTTGCTCTAATAATTCAATGTATTATTAGATTTTCTGTTTTTCTCTTTATCCAGATATATCTTTTCTTTCTTTCTTTCTTTTTTAAATAATTTGATTTGCTGGCATTTTACATCAGTACATGCTTTCTTATGGATGTTAGAAATGTCTGTGGAACTACTAGAAGAATAAACTTTTTTACCTTTAAGAAGTTTACAGTCTAGAGTGCCTGGGTGGCTCAGTTGGTTAAGTGTCTTCCTTCAGCTTAGGTCATGATGCCAGGGTACTAGGATCCAGTCCTGCATCAGCTGCCTGCTCAGCAAGGAGTCTGGTTCTTCCTCTCCCTCTGCCCCTCCCTCTCTCTCTCTAATAAATAAATAAAATCTTTAAAAAAAAGACTTACTGAAATCTGAGACTGAATTACTAAATTCAGTCTTAATAGAAGACAGCTAAACAAAGCAATGATCACAACTGGAAAATTTAGCGAGATCATGGTTTAACATTTTTGGTTGACACAGGACCTCTTTCAGTAACAACTTTCCCTAAATATCAATTTCTTTTTAAGGCAAAATATTTTGACAAGAAATCCAGATCCTTCTGATCGTTTTCATATCAATTTAAGGTGACATCCTCAGAGTATATAATCAAATATGTAATTATTCTATCTGTTGCCTTGTATATTGCCTGTATCTTTTTCAGACTCAAAGTTCCATTGAGGTAGAGTTTTTTTTTTTAAAGCAGAGATTTTTAAAGTGTTTGATATATACAAGATGCTTAATAAGTTTTTAAAAAACCTATGTATTACAGAAGCCTTAAACAGGCTTTAAAATAATGTAGGTGATATTACTAGTCATATCAAACAATTTTTAGGTTTCAGTCATGTAAATAACTACATTTCTCAGAGACAGAGAAACATACAAATGGTCTGGGTCCAGTAGGATAATGCTAGCATGTGTTGTAAATTCTCTTATATGACTTTATTCTTGCAAGAATTGGTTGTGTGGCAGAAAAAAAGGTATCACTATCTTATACTTTATTATTTAAAGAGATTTATGGAAGTCTTAATTTCTTACACTACCCCTTTGTTTCAGTGGACCCAATTTCCGTGGTAATGGTGAGAGGAAAGTAGGCAATTTAGGCAGCAGCAAAAATCTCCTACAAGGCACTATAACATAAGGCTTGTTCTAGATCATGGGTCTGTCCAAAGGGGAATGTTAAGGGGTAGAATGGATGATGGATGCATTGTGGACTTATAACTTTAAGATTAATACTGTTATGCCCCAATAATGGGTCTATGATTAAAGGAGAGAGACTGATGTAAAGCAAAGGTCAAGCAAAGCTTTATTTCATGCCAAGCATCAAGAATCTAACCGAACGTTTGGGGCCACACCTCTTATGAGAGAAGGCAACCCTTTGCTGTTTCACAGTCTAGCTTTTAAGGGCAAAGGCCATGCAGTCAGGCCTGGCCACGCACAGGTGACCAATGAGATTTTAACACACACAGGAAACTCCACAGTGAGGCTAGGTGACCAATTGAGGTTCAATTTACCCTAGTATAGACATTTGACCCAGCCTATTACACCTTGATTAGGATTAGTGCCAAAAAGGTTCCCAAAGGGCAGAGGAGTGGGGCATACTCCTTAGTATCTAGGGAGACAATATGCAAACACCGCCCCCCTCCCGCTGATTGATGTCTCCACCTGGCCTGACCCACCCTTGTATATGGGCTTTGTTACCTGGAGCTGATTTCCAGGACTTGTTTTTAAGTGAATTTCCTGGGGGAAGGGGAACAAGGACAGTTTAAGGGTTAATCTCAATGAAAGCCTCTTGCTAAAATATAAAAATATAAAATAGGTCCTTACATTACAACAACTCAGTACGGAAAGTCCCAGTGTGGTGATAAAATAAGTGAGGTAACTCTCATTACACATTTTTTTTTATATTTTATTTTATTTATTTGACAGAGAGAAATCACATGTAGGCAGAGAGGCAGGAAGAGAGAGAGGAGGAAGCAGGCTCCCTGCTGAGCAGAGAGCCCTATGCGGGACTGGATCCCAGGACCCTGAGATCATGACCTGAGCTGAGGGCAGGGGCTTAACCACTGAGCCACCCAGGCGCCCCTGCATTACACATTTTATTTTTAAAACGTGTAAGTTGTATTTTTCCGTCCCATGACATCATACTTTATCTTCATCTCTGTCTACTAGTTTAAAACTAGTTAAACAAATTCAACAATTTTTTTAAAAATATTTTATTTATTTATTTAAGAGCAAAAGCCAGAGAGAGAGAGAGAGAGAGAGAGAGAGAGCATGAGCAATATGGAGCTCGATGCCAGGACTCTTGAGATCATGATCTGAGACAAAGGCAGACACTTAACTGACTAAGCAAATGAGACTCCCACAAACTCAACAATTTTATAAAATTTTTATTTGTTGGGGTGCCTGGCTGGAACAGTCAGTAAAATATGGAAATCTTGATCTTGGGGTTGTACGTTTGAAATCCACCTTGGGTGTAGAGGTTTTATTTAAAAATAAAATCTTTAAAAAAATTTTTTTTCATTTTTTTATTTAAGCCATTGTATGGCAGTGTTGATCACTATATTGTACACCTGAAACTAATATTAACCTTATTTTAACTAACTACAATTTAAATAAAAACTTTAAAAATAAAATAAAAATAATAATCATAAAAATAAAAAAGAGGAAAAATTATTTGGCAGGCAATTTTCTTAATTGCATTATTATTTATTATTATCATAGTCTGTGTGTGTCGGTGGGAAGTGGCTGGTATTACAGTGAGTTCCATATCTGTGTTACACTGTGGTCCATGTCTGTAGTCAGTCTTTTTTTTTCTTTTAGTTTATTTTCAGGGATCCAAAATTCATTGTTTATGCACCACACCCAGTGCTTCATGTAATAAATTCCCTCCTTAATACCCACCACTGGGCTCACCCAACCACCTGCCACCCTCCTCTTCAAAACCCTCAGTTTGTTTCTCAGAGTCCACAGTCTCTCATGGTTTGTCTCTCCCTCCGATTTCCCCCAGCACACTTCTCTCCATCTCCCAGTGTCCTCCACGTTATTCCTCATGTATTGAGTCTTATAAAAACTTTTATTTCTTTCCCTATTCTGCTTTGCATATGCTTACCTTAGATGTTAAAATGTTATAAACCTCTCCTGCCTGGTCCATTTTCTCTCTCTTCTCTCATGATTTCTCATGCTCTCCCTGCCAACCCCACATGCCTTACAATATCTGGATATGACTAATTTCTTCCTGAGCTACTTTATTCTACTCTGCCATATGGTTGCCCTTCCCTCTTCTGTACCATAACTTCTATCCCCTGCATTTGTGCTTTAACAATACCTAATTCTTTTCACTGCATCTGTATCTTTGAGGTCAATACTCAGTAGTGCAATTGCTGGGTCATAGGCTAGCTCTATTTTACTGGAAAGAAGGGCCATATGCACCCCAGTGTTCATAGCAGCAATGTCCACAATAGCCATTCTGTTGAAAGAGCCAAGATCCCCTTCAACAGACAAAAGGATCAAGAAGATGTGATCTATGGATACAATGGAATATCACTCAGCCATCAGAAAGGATGAATACCCAACTTTTGCATCAACATGGATGGGACTGGAGGAGATTATGTTAAGTGAAATAAGTCAAGCAGTGAAAGTCAATCATCATATGGTTTCACTTATTTGTGGAACCTAAGGAATAGCATGGAGGACATTAGGAGAAGGAATGGAAAAATGAAGTGGGGGGATTGGAGGGGGAAATGAAACGTGAAAAACTATGGACTCCAAGAAACAAACTGAGGGTTTTAAAGATGAGAAGGATGTGGGGATGGGTGAGCCTGGTGATGGGTATTAAGGAGGGCACATATTGCATGGGGCACTGGGTGTTTTACACAAACAATGAATCATGGAACACTACTTCAAAAACTAATGATGTATTGTATGGTAACTAACATAACATAATTTTAAAAAAAAAAGGAGGGGGACAATACCTAACACTCAATCTTTGCTAGTTTCTTGTTTACCTCCTCTTAAGAGTAAGCTCATTAGTGTTTTTTGTTTGTTTGTTTGTTTGTTTGTTTGTTTTTGTCTCAACTAAAAGACAAAAACATATAAAGCTGGAGCCCTGACCATTTAGAGCTTCTTCTGTGGAAGAACTATGCATTCACTAGTAAGCAAAAGTAGTTTCATCTTTTTTTTTTTCCTCCTGGACACCATTTCCTCTCTCACACTGTTGCTCAAATTGGATGGAGTCTAAGGTCCTTTGAGGAAATTTTTGTTTAATGACTCAAAATAAAATGGGAAGAGTCTAAAGTGCTAAAAATAATTCTAGATAAAAGGTATAAGATCATGCCAGAAAGGATAGTAATTTTATCTAACAACTGCCTGTTCACCCCTTATTTGTTCATTAACTAATCTCCAAATTTCTGACTAAATCCCTTTTGTAAGCCAGAATGTGAGCTAAAAACTGGGATTTTAAAAAATTTTCATTTGAAATCCAGTTAGTTAACATACATGGTTGTATTAGTTTCATGTGTACAATATAACATATAGCACTCAGTGCTCATCATGACAAGTGCTCTAATTAACCCCATCACTTATTTAATCCATCACTCCTTTCAGATCCCCTCAAGTAACCATCAGTTTGTTCTCTGTAATAAAATGTCTGTTTCTTGCTTTGTTTCTCTTTCTATGTCTTATTATTTCCCCTTTGCTTGTTTGTTTTGTTTCTTTTATTCCATATATGAGTAAAGGTATTTGTCTTTCTCTGACTGACTTATTTCACTTTTAGCATTATACTGTCTAGTTCCAACCATGTTATTGCAAATGGCAAGATTTCAGTCTTTTTTTTATGGCAGAATAATATTCCATTTTATATACATACCAATTATTCTTTATTTATTCATCAATTGATGGATACTTGGGCGCTTTCCATATCTTAGCTTTATAAATAATGCTGCTATAAACATAGGGGTGCTAGCATCCCTTTGAATAAGTTTTCTTATATTCATTGGGTAAATACACACCAACAGGATTGTTGGATCACAAAGGACTTCTATTTTTAAATTTTATGAAAATTCCATACTGTTTTCAAATATGGCTGTATCAGTTTGAATCACCACCAACAGTTCACAATTGTTACTTTTTCTTTTTTTTTTTTAAGATTTTATTCATTTGTCAGAGAGAGATCACAAGTAGAGAGAGAGAGAGGAGGGAGCAGGCTCCATGCCTGGCACAGAGCCTGATGTGGGACTTGATCCCAGGACCCTGAGATCATGACCTGAGCTGAAGGCAGAGGCTTAACCCACTGAGCCACCCAGGCAGCCCCCACAAGTGTTACTTTTTCACATCCTCTCCAACACCTTTTGTTTCTTGTAGTGTTGATTTTAGCCATTCTGACAGGTGTGAGGTGGTATCTCTTTCTAGTTTTGCTTTGCAATTTCCTGATGATACATGATGATGGACATCTTTTCATGTATCTACTGAACATTTGAAAGTGTTCTTTGGGGAAACACTTGTTCATGTCTTCTATCCATGTTTTTATTGGATTATTTGTTTTTGGATGTTGACTAAAAACTGGATATTAAGTAACACACAAGACAGGTTTCCTTGAGCTTAAATTTTATTTGCATGAGTATCATTAACAGGAAAAAATATGCATATGTGTATGTACAAGTGTGTTTATGTATACATCTATCTATCTATCCTCTATCCCCTGTCTTCTAATTGTGGTAAATCCTGTAAGGTGGGGAATGGGATAGTCTGAAGAAATATGCTTCTGGATATGCTGGGTAAGCAAATTTAATTGCACTCAGATGCATTGGATATAAGTGAATCACTCAAATGAGTTATTTAATATTATATAGAAACAAATTAAAAGTTTATGTAGTTGAAAATAATAGGTAGTTAAAATAATTTTTTTGTTTGTTGTTTTTGTGTCTTTTTTTGTTTATATATACTATGGTGTGAATGTTTATGTCTCCCAAAATCATATTATGGAATCTAACTCTGGAAGTGATAGTATTAAAACATAGGGGCCTTTGGGAGGTGATTAGGTCATAAGTGGGATTACAGTCCTTTTAAAGGAGACCCCAGAGAGTTCTCTTGCTTCATTCATCATGTACGTTTACAGTGAGAAGATAGCCATCTATGAGGAAGTGGGCTCTCCCTGGATCTGCCCATTCCTTAATCTTGAACTTCTCCGTTCTAGAACTGTGAGAAATAAATTCCTGTTCTTTATAAGCTATTAAGTCTATATCATGTCCGTTATAGCAGCCTGCATGCAGAAGGACACTATGACCTAAAATGAGAGCAATAAATATAAAGTTTCAGTAAAGTCAGTTGGTACAATGTTTTTTTTTTACTTAGAGAAGACATGCTGCTTCATGTTAAACCTTGATATTGTATATGTTTCTTGAAGGGCCACTTCTTACTCCTTTGTGTGTTTTCCACAAAGTCCAGGATGATGCCTTACATAAAGGTAATATTTTATAAATACTGTTGGAAATATATACTTCTCTAAAATCTTATTTTGCCTACAGATTACTTGGATCCACTTTGTCTTGTGTAGAATATTTGAAATATATTAAGAACAGAATGTCTCTCTAAATAACATTTAGAATCATCATTAGTTTATGACTCCTGACTCATTTCTTTATGCAGTGATACTTACTACAAGAACACTGAAGTTTGTAATATAATTTTGAATTAATCACCAAGCTAGTTTATTTTAACTTATGAAAAAATAATTTCTCATGTTGGTTTAATTCTACTCTTATGTTATTGTCATGACATTTTCATTAAAATAAAGTAGAAAATAGAAGTAAATAATTAATGAAAAATAAAAAATAATAAATAAAAAATAAAAGTAAAACTCTTGTGAAATGTTAAACTTTTCTTACTTATTTTGTTTTGCTTTTCCTCTACCATGCTGGCAAAGCTGTATTTTGTAGATAAGTATAATTTTCTAGGTGCTAGGTTTGTTACTTTTACAAAAATTTTCAAAATATAAGGAGTTGAATAGTCATGGATTGTTTATTAAACTCCTTATCTACACATATAAAAATAAAACAATGATGGTGACCTGGGTATTTCTAAAATTGTATTCTGTTTTTCCATATTATGGTTTACAATGTAATTAATAAAGATTCTGCATATATTAACATCCATCCCCTTCTATCTCATCCGTATGTCCATACAGAGCATGTATGATTTCTATTCATTTCTATGTTGTGGTGAAGAGATTGTCTGAAGTAGCCTATATTTATGCAGGTAGATCTTAAGCTATGGTGGTCTTGTTTATTTGCTTGTTCGTGATCAGTATGTCTGAAAGATGGTAACTATTGCATCAGGTGTGACGATTAAAAAATATTATTGGTGCCTGATACGCTGTGATGAAATAGGTAAGTCGATTCATAATTTGTTAATTAAATTATAAAAGAAATTCCTTTGGATTTGTTCTTTATTAAGAGTTTTTTTTTAACGAAATCCTTGGGATGTTTTTTGTGTAATATATATCACATGCCTCAACCTTTAAATTTGAATGTAGAAAAGAGTTATCAGAATGAGCCTAGAAAATATTGTTATGGGGTCGCCTGGGTGGCTCAGTGGGTTAAGCCACTGCCTTCGGCTCAGGTCATAATCTCAGAGTCCTGGGATCGAGTCCCACATTGGGCTCTCTGCTCAGCAGGGTGCCTGCTTCCTCCTCTCTTTCTGCCTGCCTCTCTGCCTACTTGTGATCTCTCTCTGTCAAAAAAATAAATAAAATCTTAAGAAAAAAAGAAAACATTGTTTTGAAATATTTTTGTTCTGTTATATTATGTTAACTTAGGAAATAATGGTAGTTATTTTTATTAGCATTTCCTACTTTCCACATGCTCTTACAGATAAGATATCATGTTGTGCCTACTCTTTTTATCGTGGTTGTTATATTCTTCATGATCAATAACAATCAATAAAAATTTATAACATTAATTTCCTTTGGGAAAGTGATATTTTAGCAAGAATCCATGACCAAAAATTTTAGCTGTTGTTATTCCAGGAGATGAGACTATCAATGTTCCCGAAATTTTAAGAAATAGAACTTATTAATTGTGTTGGTTGATGTTTATTGTCTCTGAACTTAGAGGTGCATAATTCAATTTAAAATTTATTTTTTGGGCGCCTGGGTGGCTCAGTGGGTTAAAGCCTCTGCCTTTGGCTCAGGTCATGATCCCAGGGTCCTGGGATCGAGCCCCGCATCGGGCTCTCTGCCTAGCAGGGAACCTGCTTCCTCTTCCCTCTCTCTCTGCCTGCCTCTCTGCCTACTTGTGATCTCTATCTGTCAAATAAAATAAATAAATTCTTAAAAAAAAAACAGTGTGGACCTTATGGGGTTGCTTATCTGAAATTGAGGGACATTATAAAAAAATAAAAAATAAAATTTATTTTGAATTGAAAACAAGATCTTACTGAAGTTTAGGCATCCCACTTTATATCAGGCCTCCAGTACATTCTAATTTATTTATAGAAAATATCATAAACATGAATGACACTTTTCCTATTGCATTTATATGATACTGCAATGACTCAAAGATGTCAGATTTGAAAAGCACTACCTTTGTATATTTTCTGTTTCCTAGGAGGAATGGATATACCATTTTAGCACAATTATCCAACAGTATTCAAAACCACCATGAATTTTAAAACATAGTTATTACGTCCTAAAAATCAAGTATGAAAATGTATAAACAACCAAATCTCTATCTGTAAATGAAATACTCCACACAGACGGGTTTTAAAACTTTCTAACTTAAGGAATTTGATAGCACAGACTCAGGGTAGTAGTTTCACTGCCTACAGTATACTTTCAGGGAGAGAGTAATGAAAGCTCTGAGTCACTTTCTGCCTAGAGATGACCTAATAGTGGTTCTGGCATTGTTTGTTTGTTTTTGAAAATACGTTCCTGGGCGTCATTCAGAAAATGCAGAATTTGGCATCTATATAAATTAAGGATGATCTTTTTGAACTTTTGTCTTTCATTACATCAATTTACCATAATTGTACAGAAATTCCACTAAATTAAGCATTGTTAGGAAATGTGTAAATTGGAGCTACTCAAATTAGTTGCTCTTTGAACTATGTGCTGTTGGTTCAGGATTAGATAAGAAGCTTGAAGGCAAACCTAAATCATTGCTTCCTTTTTTGAGAGATTCTCAGCATATTTTCTTAAAATTAGCTGAAATAAACAATGTGTTTAGTAGCAAAGTGATTTGCATTTTTGCACAAACTCCCTAACTTTTTGAGAATTATAACAAATATTTCATGAAACATCAGTGATCTTTTCTTTGTTACACTGCTGTAAAGTACATTCAGAGTTGCCAGTTAAAGGTGTTAGTGTTGAGATGAAATGTCATGCATTTTTCTTCACTTCCATGCAAATGAACATAGTAATTTATTAAGACACAATGAAGAAAAAAAATTGACAATGAGTCCAGATTTTAAAAATCACTTGCCATTCAATCCAAATTGTGAGTTTGATCAGTTACTGAACACTTTATAATGCACCCCCGGTAATTTTACAGAGATTACTTTTTTCTTACCAATTCTTGATTATTCTGTCTTGCAATGCAGAGAAAGCTAACTAATTTAAAATAAACTTCCGTTAATTTTGATTGTTATAAACTTAAAATTGACTAATTTCCATATACAGAGTTTAAAATGTTCACAATTTACATTAAATATATATTCTGTGTATACCTTGGAAAAATTATACTGAAAATTGAAATTAAAATGATGTTGTATATAGCTGCAAGAAGCCGCCTGTCCCATTTCATCTTACTATATAAGTTGTGTCAGGTAATTTATAAAATCCCTGCTGCATAACAAATCTATTTTTTGTTGGAATGGGTAGTAATGTTTCTTCTTATTTCGAAATAAGAGTTGGTCTATGAGTGCCTCTGCAACTGTATTTTCCCTAAGTGGCTTCATGGTCTTGAACTGAGAAAGCTCAGAGCATTAAACATCAAAGTAATATATTTTGACATAATTAGACATCAAGGAAATGCAATTAAAATGACACTGAGATATCACTACACACTTACCAGAATGGCTAAAATAAAATATAATGACAAGCCCAAAAGAAAAAAATATACCATTTGATGATACACAATGGCAAGTTGTACCATAACTTAACCATCTCAGACTAGTGTAGTGTTAAATTTGTTTTTCTAAGCCATGTTTTGGGTCACTTACCACTTTTCAAGGATATAAAGTGCTATCATTTTACTTAAAACTGTGAAATTTGGTCAGATTTAAATTTCAATTTATGTTAAAACATTCTGTAAACTGTGTTAAACTTTGACATTTGTTCCCTCTGTTCAGTGAATAACACCATATCATATTCTGAAAAATACGCTAATTTTCATCTTGAAAAATATCTCTTTTTCCTCTTATGGTAATTATTAATATGAATTAATAGTAGAATTTGATATGGTTCCATATGACCATAAATACTTTATTGTATATTATCAAATTTAATAATGAATATAATGTACTTCTTTGGACAATTTTTAAAGACCAGTCTACTCTTAAAACAAAAAAATGGAGACGCACTTCTTTAGTTCACACAAATTTCATTTTATTAAATATAACCTCAGATAAATTTCAACAAATCATAATTTATTAAAATCATGTCTACTTAAAAATCTCATAGAAGAGTAAAACCATCAAAAATAAAAATAAACACACACAACACACACACATCACCCATGTGTTGGCAAATCACAATTGCTGTAACAATACATTAGGCATTCCACAGTTAAGGGCTATCAAAATTTCCATCAGTGACAAAAAGATTTGTATCCAAATGGACTGATTTTCCAGAATCCAAGAAAAAGTCTCCTAGGATTTATTTAAAGGTAAATATTTGAACAAATACTTCTTAAATTTAGGAAATTGAGAACATACGATTAAAGAATATTTGCAGTGCAGACTATATTCAATCCTTCCTTCAAAATGTGCCTTTGAGTACATAATTCTGTTTTCTCTATCTAAATTGAGCTGTCTTCCGAGGAAGTTTTCCAAAATGTGTGTCTCTGTGTGATAAATGTTCTAAGACCTAACATGCTTCATTGTATTTTTACTGTGTTCTCAAATTTAATCAATAATTTGGCTTGATGTATAATACCTAGTTTCAAATATCTTTTCCATCTATACAAACACCCAGCTGTCTCTTTATATGCTATTACTATTGAGAATTGTGCTGTCGGTATTATTCTTGTACATTTTAGGTGATCTGTTCTTCTCTTGGGCATCATTTATGCTCTTCTCTGTTTTTGATATTCTTAAAACTCACCATAATGTATACGAGTGGTTTTTAGTGTGTGTAGTTTTTGTTTTGTTTTGTTTCTGATATCTCATGTTTCGCATCATTTTAAGTCTGGTATCTTTTATCTTTCTTTAATTCTCCAAAATTTATCTCAGTACTTATTTAAATATTTTCTTTATTTTTTTTTCTCTTCTGCTGTATTTGGGCAGAAGTCATTAATTTGTTTGTTTGTTTTTCCCAACTCATTTATTTATTTTACAGCTATATTCATCTTAGTCTCCATTTATTGTATTCTTTATTTCAACAATTTTCACTTAATTTATATTCACAGTATAGTATCTTTCTTTTCCTTGTATATGTATATCATTATTTTATCATATACTTTTAAGCTATTTTTAAAAATATTTTATTTATTTATTTGACAGTGAGAGATCACAAGTAGGCAGAGAGGTGGGCAGAGAGAGAGGAAGGGAAGCAGGCTACCTGCTGAGCAGAAAGCCCGATGTGGGGCTTGATCCCAGGACCCTGAGATCTTGACCTGACCCAAGGGCAGCGGCTTAACCCACTGAGCCACCCAGGCGCCCCTTTTAAGCTATTTTTTAGAAGTACAGTCATTCTTTTTTTTTTTTAGTTTTTCTTTATTTATTTATTTGACAGAGAGAGATCACAAGTAGACGGAGCGCAGGCAGAGAGAGAGAGAGAGAGAGGGAAGCAGACTCCCTGCTGAGCAGAGAGCCTGATGCAGGACTTGATCCCAGGACCCTGAGATCATGACCTGAGCTGAAGGCAGTGGCTTAATCCACTGTGCCACCTAGGCGCACCTAAGCTATTTTTTTAATTCCTGTTCCAATAACACTTGGATTGGCATATAAAGTTAACCACATCATATTTTTTAGGTAAGTAATTGTACTTTTTATGTGCATAGTTATTTTGGTCCATGAGTTCAGCTCTTCATAGGATCATCAAATCTCTGTAAAGTCTGGGTATGCTAGGATTTTCTAAGCAACAATAAAATACATTGAAACCTGGTAGCTTAATTATAATAATGTTTTCTTTCTCAATCATTCACAATAGTATTCCATTCTGAGTAGCTTCCTTCTATTTTGCAGCTATAGTGTTTGGAAAAACTTGAAATGTGATATCACTGTGATAATGTGAATTGGTCAGGGTTTTTTAGAGAATCCGGAAGAGAAAAAAAGGAAGATATTCTCCAGGGCCAACTCTAGAAGTGACTATTAAAACATCTGTCGAAATTCAATTGAACAAAACTCAGAAATGCCATCTCCAGTGAAATACAAAAAAGATTATATATAGTTCTGGGCACACACATCTCATTTGACCCAAGGATGTACATCAATGAAAGACTGAGGCCAATCACCACTCCATGGGAGAATTTAAAAATAAATTTACTAATGAGGCCAAGAATTCAGAATCACAAATACTTCAGAACTAATAATAACTGCCTTCACTTGATGTTATTCTATAAGATAAATCCTACGATCAAGTTTCAATTTTAAATTCTTAAATCCTTATGAAGAAGCATCATTTGGAGGGAGCAGTTTTCATAATTTATCATCCATCAGCCTTTTTTAAAAGATTTTATTTATTTATTGGACACAGAGAGAGAGAAAGAGAGAGAGAGAGAGAGATCACAAGTAAGCAGAGAGGCAGGCAAGCAGGGAGGGAAGCAGGCTTCCTTTTGAGCAGTGCCCGATGTGTGGCTGGATCCCAGGACCCAGAGACCATGACTTGAGATGAAGGCAGAGGCTTAACCCACCACCCATGTGATGAGAGAGCCACTCAGGTGCCCCTCATCCATCAGTCTTAATTGATTGGAGGAAAATGTGTGGAGGAATAATGCCTTAGGGAGCTAATCTCTCTAAAGAATTTTCAAGTCTTTACCCCTTCAAGGTTTTTGTATAGTTCTGATAGCCTCTAAACATCCAGCGGATTTCTACAGTGACAGGCCTGTTAAAACCAGTCTTCAAACCAGGAATAGAGCTTGAAACATACCAGTCAAGGGCAACTTTGAGTCTTTTAAGGAGTTTATCATCATTTCTTTGTTTTTGGTTAATATCTGAAATAGTTCCATATTACACTTGCATAATTTCTCCAGAGCTGACTTTGAAGGAGGCATTCAGTTCCAGCTAGTTCCATATTTTGACAAGAACTATACTTCTATATTTAAAAAAAAAAACATATTTTAGGGCGCCTGGGTGGCTCAGTGGGTTAAAATCTCTGCCTTGGGCTCAGGTCATGATTCCAGGTTCCTGGGATTGAGTCCCACAGTGGGCTCTCTTCTCAGCAGGGAGCATGCTTCCATTCCTCTCTCTCTGGCTGCCACTCTGCATTCCTATGATCTCTGTCAAGTAAATAAATAAAATTTTTAAAAAAACATATTTTATACCAGTTATTCATGTTTATTAACTAAGATATCACAATACAAATAATACAAACAGTTGCTCTTTATTAATACCTTCAACCAAGATCAAAAAATATGTCATATTTTCTCCAAAAATTTTATATCATCTGATAGGTCAGATATATATATAAAATTACATTTAAAGTTTTAAAAATATCAGCAAATATTTTCATTCAAATGCAAATTTGAAAAGAAATCTACTTTTCCAAACCCGACTTTTTATCCTATTTATTTTGAATTTTGTCAACAACTGATAAAATATTTAGCGAGACTATAAATGTTAGATCGAAAAAAATGATTAATAGATGTAGGTTCAAATTATTATGTTCCATTAAAAATGATTTAGTCTTTGATGAACATCTGTTTGGTAATATGTTGTATCCAGATATAGTAAATTAAAGACATATATAAAATTATAGGGAAATGACACCTTCCGTTCCATTATGAGTAGAGATTTTAAAATGCTATTTGTCACAACCTGCCATCTTGTCATTATGTAGCATTATGTAGCAATTTAAAAATGTATACTCTTCACTTCGAAGTCTTTTGGAAATCTAAAATATGACTTTCTATGGTTTGTGTCTCCATATTGCTTTATTGCCAGTTAAAACAAATCCACATGCTTTGATTCAAAGGTAATAAATTCCTCTTATTTGGAAAAAGGATGTTTATTTTTGTTCTCTCACCCTAAGCAGGTGGTTTCATTTTAGCACACTTCAGAGTTATAATTTCATGCTTATTAAAAACATTTATTTTGATCTACATAGATGAATGAAACTTTTATTTTATTAAATTATTTGCCAAAAAATCTGTGATTTTTAAAAATGTATTTCCTTTGAAGGGTTATTTTAGAGCATTCAAAGAGGATCTAAGAGTGTGGTATTATGCAGTTTTTAAGTAGGTATGAAATGGTTAATTATAGGATTGTTTCTTTAAGGCTTATGTATATTGTCCACTATATGCTATAAAATATGATGAAAGTAAATTTAAGGTATGTTTTACATAGTTTATTTTTTGGAAAAAACTATTGAAATGACTTATGAAATTCAGTATACTCTCAACATTAATTTATTTTGAAATTTACCAGTTGTCTACTGAACTATTATATGGCAGATATTACTTCAGACTACACTGGTAAATGAAATACTTGGCTTTGTAGAACTTTTACTTTAATGGGTGAGGCAATTAAAAGCTATAAACCTTAATAAAAATGGCATAGTGCATTCAAAAAGGATGAGTACAATGGGGAAAAAGAAAAATTCGATCAGGGTGAGAAAAATCAAGGTTGCTAGGCAGGGGATGGGGAGTTAAAACTTTAAATAGGAAGATCAGGGTAGTTACAATGAAGCTGACAATTGAACAAAGGTATGGAAAGGTGATGAATTTGCCCAGAACTATCAGCAATAAGGTCACTCCAGACAAAGGAATTGGCTATCTTGAAGGCCATAAGGTTGGATCATGCCTGGCATATCTGAGGAATAGCAAGGAGGCCACTGTGAGTGACTGAAGAGTAGCAGGAAAAGAGGTCACAGAGGTTAAATGACTGGCTAGATCATGTAAAAGCTTAGAAGTCATTGTAAAACTCTGGCTTTTATATTTGGAAAATTACTGTGTGATAGAATTTCTGCTAATAACTGAGAGTTCAAATGTCCATAAAATTTCAAGGATTCTTATTCTAGTAAGACAGAATAAAGAGAAAGAGTTCATATTTTCACATGGTGTAAGAAATGCTCGGAGATCCAAGTGTAGGAAGCCAAGGGAGCACAGAAGAAGGCACTAAAATCACACCATATATTTGATGACTGTGACTATATATAAATTTGTATTTTCTAGATTTTTTGTAGTCATGGAATCACACAGTATATACTATTCATTGCATGGCTTTTCTTTTCTCAGCATCATTACTTTGAGAATCTCCAATTGTCTTTGCTCTATTGATGGACATTGATGAACATTTCCACTGTTTTCAATTCTTAAAAATAAAGCTGCTATGAAATTCATATACAAGTCCCTGTATTAACATAGGGTTTGTTTCTCTTGGTTAAATGCCTAGAAGTAAAATGGCTATTTGTGTAACTGCAACATATTTTGCATTTAAAAAAATTTTGAAACTATTTTCCAAAGTGGTTGTATCATGATATATTCCAACAACAGTTTAGATTTTTTGTTGCTTCTCAATCTAGCTCAGACCAAGTACAATTAGCCTTTATAATTTTAGCCATTCTAATAGATACGTAAGCATGTCTCATTATGATTTTAATTTGTATTTCTTTAATGTCTAAATTTTGAGAAATTTGTCATGTGCCTCTAAGCCATCCATATACTTTTGGTGACATGTCTCTTCCATTATTTCCTTCACATGTAAAATTGGATACTCTGTTTGGTTATTAGTAAGGTTTTTTATTTTTATTCATTTTTTAATAATCAGAGTAGATGTCCATTATCAGATATGTAATTTGGAAATCGCTTGTCCATCTTTACAGTTTCTCAATGGAGCTTTGATAGCTGTGTCTTTCAAGAAATACGCTACTTCTTTCCTGGTACACGGAGGTATGACTACAACATTATCAATGTTGACCTTTGCAAAGAAAATCATGGCTTAAGATATATGTAGTCTGCAGTTGTTGGGAGTGTTCACCATCCTTGCCTCTAACTCATCTCTCACTGCCCACACATTCAGTTATAGGGGAATATTGATTGACAAAATATTAATTGCCAAATAACACTAGTTGGAGAATAAGAAAAATGCAGGCACCTGATTATATAATATTACATAAATAAAATATGTTTTTATAAGTGCTATTAGAAGTAAATTCTTCAATACTTGAATCACACAGAATGATGGAATCCTAGATTTTTTTTCCTTGTATTTACTAAGAAAATGATCATGCCTCAAGTATATTAAAATGGAATAGGGAAAATTAAAAATTGTTTTAAGATGATTTGCGTGTGTTGTGCGTATGTGAGAGAGAAAGTGAGAGAGAAATATAAAGAAAAAGAGAAAGGGAAAGACAGAGAGGTGGCTGCAGTGAATTGATGAGTTGGAGGATAGATTTTAAAGTTTTGTCTTTTGCTTTCTACATTTCCTTTTCCTTAGGTTCAAGAGAACAATCAGTAATATCTCAGATGCCTGCTGGTAACATCAGCAGAAAGAATTAGAGGTTCCTAGAAAATTAAAGAAGAGATATAGTTTTCCTGTCATAAGAAAAGTCATTTTTTGTCCCCAGCTATTTTCAATGATCTATACCCCACCTGTGTACTTGCCCAAGCACACTTCTTCCAAAACTTCCTGGGAGGTTCTTACAAAGAAATGCAAAAACCTCACTCCTTAAGGATTTTGAGGGAACAAGGCAATGGGAAAACTAACAGTCACCACCAGACCAGGAAATAGCCTAAGCTATTGAGACAATAAATCAGTGGTAAAACTCCTAGTGCTATTTCAAAAGTAATCAAGGCCTTGCATTCCTTGTCCCAGAAAATGAGCCCAAGACCCCATCTAGTTTATATCTGCTCTTGAAGCCTGCAGAGTCCCTTTCCCTTGTCCAACAGTTACCTCTGCTTTATTCTAACGTTGACGTTTCTGCACTCGGTGGAATACAAGCTTCATTCAGGTGAACATGCAATACATATTGCACAAATACATATGTGGATGTGCATGCATCCACAACCTTATGACCAACCATACACGCGATAATAAAACTCTCCCTTCAGAGTATTCATCTTAAATACTAAATAAAAATCTCTCTCCTGTTCAAACAGTCAAGGCTTTGGAACTTATTCCCTGTGATCTCCTTGTATGTTGTAAACAAAGATTCCTTTGTTTGACAACTCCACCTGTTTCTGTGATTCACCAAAGACTGACCTCAGTTAGTTCAGTTGCTGTAATGGCTTTCACTACTCTGATTCTACCTCTGCAAGTCTCCAAATTTAACTATTTTTTCTCCCAATTCCGCATGTTCTTGGCTTTAAACTGCAACTCTGAAGAGAAGATTTGCTTGTTTAAAAAAAATCAAGAAAAGGGAGTAGTAGTCAACATTGTTACTTTGAACTTCCTGCCCTAAGGGGCTCTCCTGTTCTTTCTCTTTGACTTCCTGGACTAAAACGACAGAAATTTGGCAATACATCACTCCCCAATCCAGATTACTGCCAGAACAGTTTATACTCTTAGAAAAATATTAGTTTAAAAGATCACATAATTAAATACTTAAGCATGTAGTGTAATATAGTGGTTTACAAGAAATATATTTTGGTCATCTGAATATTTGGTTTTCAGCCATGGCTACTGACTCACAGCTCCTAAAACTCTTGGGATTTCCTGTGATAAGGGTGAGAGAGGTGTGTTTTGTTATGTTAATGAAGTGACCTTCAGACCTCACTCAAGGCAAGGGCTGTTTGCCTGAAGGACCAACCACTTGGTGAAAGCCTTCACAACTTTTTGCCCAACGTGCCTCCCCTTCCTCCCAATACAGGATTATCTGGGGAGGGAAGAGGATCTGGAGATTAGATCAGCAAATGACAATGATTTAGTCAGTCATGACTATGTCATGAAGCCTCCACAGAAAACCTGAAAGGACTGGGTTCAGAAAGCTTTTAGTTTGTTAAATGTATGAAAAGGCAGGAAGAGTGGCAGTCTTACAGAAGGTAATAGAAGCTTTGTGCCCATTCTCCATACCTTGCCCTGTGCACTTCTTTATCTATCTATTGATTTAAATCTTCTATTATATCTTTTAATAAGCTGGCAAACATAAAGTAAGTATTTTTCTGAGTTTTGTGAGTCCCTGTAGCAAATTAAAAGAACGTAAGAAGTAGGCCACTGGGACCTCCAACCTGTAGTTGCTCAGTCACAAGCACAGGTAATAACCTGGGGCCTACAGTGAGACTGGCATCTGAGGTGGGGTTGGAGATAGTCTTGGAGGACTGATCCCTTAACTGATGAAATCTTACACTATGTTCAGGTAGATAGTGTCAGAATTTAGTTGAATTCTTGGAGATCCTGCTGTTGTCTGAAAATTATTTGGCATTGTTGGTATGATGTCCTAAAGCCCAAAAAGATATAGCTACCTCAAAATAAGAATACGGTTGACAGCTTATATATAATAAGTGAGTATTTCAGGGATTTAAAATATACCCAATAAATAATGTAAGGAAATAAGGAAAGATTTTGAAATAAAAACAAGAATAAGAACCTACTGGTACTAATAGATTAAATATATGTAATCTAGTTGAATTAAGAATACAATGGATAGAATACCTAATGGATTCAATAGAGATAAGAAGTCACTTAAGGATATAGTCATCTGGATACCAGCAAAGCATTAAAATTATCAATATAAAAGAGGTGTAAGATGTAGGTGATGTGTGTGGAACAAAAGCTAGAGAAGAAATTAGATTTCCTTACTACTCATAGCCTGTTGACAAGTCCTTGAAGCTCCTCTGGGGACTCAGCTGCTTCCATGTGGACACATCCACTCAGGGCAAAAAGCATTCTTAGTCCACCCCCCAGGATACTGAAAATCTACTTTCACATGTAAAAATTACTTTGGAAACTTCTTTATCTCTACTCCCCACCCCTGCCCTCAAGATATACATTGGCAATCATCTCCCAAGCATATACCCACTGATATACATCAGAAGAGTCTCTTCCCTGAGTTTTTACTAAATAGTAAGAAATGACCTTTCCCTAACAATAGCTAGCCCCCTCAAGGTCCTGGACACCTTGTTTATAAAATACCTTGGAGGCTTGTGCTATCCCTAACCTCCTCCCAAATTGAAAGTATATAATCAGCCACTCTTCATGACCCTCTCTCTCTACTCCAAATAAATAAATAAATATTTTTAAATAAAATAAATGACTTTTTTTAAATGAAAGAAGAAAAAGGAAAGAAATATTTGAATATTAATGTACATCTATTTCTCAAGCATAAAATAGTCAAGACACTGGATTAAAACTTACATACAAGAAAAGAAAGAAAATATTCATAACTATAGTTGACTCTATGAATATCAAACTAGGGCATACATACCAAAGACACACAAAAAATATCACAAGTGTTAGAGAGAAAAAAAATAATTCATTAATAAAGAAACAAGAATCAGACTGACAGAAATTTTTTAAATAACATCAGATATAAAAAAAAGAATGAAGTAATAGCTTTATTATCTTGAAAAAAAATCGCAAATGGAAACATTAGATCCTTATAAAATGTCATTGGCATAGGAAGGCATAATAAAAAAAACATTTTCAGGAATACAGACCACAGATAATTTGCCTTAATTTGTGTAGGCAGCACTTAAATACTAATATTATTTTAACAGTTAAAATATACTCTATGACCTTTGAGGTTGGGGAAAAGAGGATGACCAAGTCATCTTGAAATAATTCAGTTTTATGAAAAAAGTAAAAAGATTAAAAAAAAGACTTGTAGAAAAGAGAGATAAAACATATGCATAATAAAAATAAATAAATAAATAAACAGCTGGAGTGCCTGGGTGACTTAGTCGGTTCAAGTGTCTGCCTTCAGCTCAGGTGATGATCCCAGGGTCCTGGTATTGAGCCCTGCATCAGGCTCCCTGCTCAGTGGAGAGTCTGCTTCTCCCTCCCATTGAGAAAAAAAAATTTGACTTATTTATTTGAGAGAGATAATCTTTAAATTTTACTTATTTATTTGAGAGAGAGTGAGAAAAGAAAAACATGCACACAGCAGAGGGAATAACAGAGGGAGAGGGAGAAGCACGCCACTGAGCAGGGAACCCCCTGCGGGGCTCTATCCCAGGACCCGGGTATTATGACCTGAGCTATAGGTAGACACTTAACTCAGGTACCCCAATAAATACAATCTTTTAAAAAAAATAAATAATAATAAAAATAAATAATATTTCAGATAGTATGATTTTTTCACTGTAAGACTTGGTATAAAAACAGGATGACATACTTGTCTAATTATAGCAAAAGACTTTGATAAGTTTAGATGCAGTAGTACATAAAAAATTTAACTTCTTTCATTAACTGATAATTTAATTAGATTAAATTAAGAGACATCAAAATTTAGAGAATCTAATAGTCCTGATCTATTAATAAATGTAGCCATCCTGACCCCAAAACAAGAGTCTTCAGTAAGTATATAAGCATAAGTTGAACATTTACACAAACAGGCCATTATTTAGGCCAGAAGTATATGCCAATAAATTCCTAGAGTTAAATATCAGGCTATATTTTCCAAGAATAAGGCAATAAAATTAGAAAACAATGACCAAAATATTAAATTCATATAATTGTAAGTTAACTTCATACCTAAAAAGAAATAATACAGCTAATTCAGAAATTTTTAGAATTACAGTACTTTGGTAATATCAACTCTCAAAATGAGTGACGGACAGGTGGGGCTAGCAAGAGACTCGTGGGAGGATTAAATCATGGGCCCCTGTATCTCAGGTGCAGTAGAAGCAGTGGATTTGGAATTTCAGTTTTTCCACAACGTTCCACCACAAGCTGGTTAGAACTGTGCAAAAGCAGGAAGGGAAGCCCCAGTAAAGTGGACTGGGGATGCCAGAAGGGGAGGCTGGAAGGGGGCGCCTGCTGCTCAGTGCCCATTACAGACCCCACATTGCAATCCCCCACAGGAGAGACTCACCAATTTTAGGCCCCACAGGGGAAGCTGGAGGTTCATCTCCTGACTTTTTGTAGGAGCTTTGCAGCTCAGCTGGTGAGAATTCTCCATCACCCTGCCTTTCTCCAAGGGACTTTCCTTCAAGCACCCTTCCCAACTTCTTCCTCCTCCATGAAATAATGTTTCTCTCCTTTGTTTCTCGCACTTGCCTGTGATGGGACCTTGGCTTGCTCAGCCCAGACTGCCATTCTCTGCTCTTCCCAATTAAACCCATGCTGCTGGTCAAATAACTGGCAGATTGAGTTTAAGGCCAATCGAACTAATAAATTCAAGAACTTGCAAGGAACAAAATCAATATGCACAAATTAGTGGCACTCCTAGGTGCTCGGAAAGAACCATCAGAAAGAGACTGCTGAGAACGATCTCATTTACACCTGCATCCAAGATAGCAAGATACCCGGGAGGCCCCTGAACCAAGAAAGTGACAGCCCTGCAACAATGACGACAGACAGGGAGGGGTACACACGGAGATGGGGAGGCACTGTGCTCAGGGAAGTACCCACACTGGGAAAATACCTACTCTCCCCAAAACCGGCTACAGAGTCCTCACTCTGGCTCCCGAATTTCCGGACTCGGCGCAAGCCTGGAGTGGGTGTGGAAACGGGAAGGACCCCGCAGGGCTGAGGTGGGGAGAGCACAAGCACCTAAGAAGGCAGACGCTCCCTGACTGCAGACCATCTGAGGAGCCCAAGGAACCTAATCCGCGAGCACACAAACACAGACAAGGACCAAGGATCACCGGAGCCCAGAAAGTGGGGACCCCACAGCCCCGCGCACAGCACAGCAGGAGGCCACGTCTCCTCTCACAAAACGAAGGTAGCCCCAGTGTCTACACAGGGCGCCCTTTCTCTGTGGGGTCCTGAGACCACGAACCCCTTGACAGTCCACTAAGGGACTTCTCCTCACATCCTCCAGAGTCTGGTCCTTAGGAGGTTGGACTGCTGGCAGTGTGGGCACGTCCTCCACAACGGGTCCGGTCAGTGTGGATGCAGAGCCACACCCTCCTCAGCTTGTCCTGTCAGGGTGGGAGGCGCCCCACATTCTCCAGAAGTCTCCACAGTGGGTCCTGAAAAGGCAGGGCTCAGGTCCCAGCTGTGGCTGTGCAGCCTGGGCTCAGGGCGGGAGCTGGGGTCTGGCGCCCTCTGCAGGCGGTTGAAGGCAGTGCAGGACTGTGGGAGCTCACCCTTCAGTGGAAGGTCCTGCTCCCTCCTGGGGTCCAGCTGAAGCCATTTCATTCTGGAAATTCAAGCTGCATGGAGCCCAATACCCCCCAACATCCCCCCAAATAGCTAAGGAACAATGAATTGGAAACAATGTGGAATTACAACAGTCCTTGACCCAAACAGTGTCACTGAACATGGCCCTGATGCAGACCCACACTCTGACCTCAACTTGGTCTCAAGCCTGGACCCTACCCTAATCCAAGACCCTAACCCTAGCCCCCAACCGAAACAATGTTCACAAGAATCAAAAGGTAGAAACTGCAAATATC
Source organism: Mustela nivalis (assembly GCF_964662115.1). NCBI lineage: Eukaryota > Metazoa > Chordata > Mammalia > Carnivora > Mustelidae > Mustela > Mustela nivalis. The sequence goes on from NC_139040.1 coordinate 77,357,657, forward strand.
CATCAATGGCAAGTGCATAAGCAAAGTGTGGTGAAGCGTTTGAATTTGGGTTCAGGTTCAGGTTTTAGTCAGAGTTCTAGATCAGGCTTTGGGTTTAGTGTTACGGTGAGGATTTAGAGTGAAGGACAAGGGAACAGAGTTGTAGTTTAGGGCTTTAAGTTTATGATTTAGGCTTTAAGACTCAGGGCTTATGGGATAAAGTTCAAGGTCAAATTTGGGGTTTGACTTCATGCTGAGATTTGGGTTCAGGTTTCATGACTTGGAGGTCTGGTTTAGGGTTTGGGTTCGTGGTTCAGGGCTTGGATCCAGGGCTCAGGTACAGGCTTTGGGTTCCATTCCAGGTTTGGGATTCAGGGTTCTAGTTTGGGCTTTAAGGTCAGCTTAGGTTTCAGCGTTGGTAGGGGTTAAGTTTAGGTTTAGGGATGACACATTTTCTTTAGTTGTCATCATGGACAAAATAATTCTATCTGAAGTTTCTAAGTCAGAAATGTATTTCATCTGGGGGCGCCTGGGTGGCTCAGTTTGTTAAGCCTCTGCCTTGGGATCAGGTCATGATCTCAGGGTCCTGAGATCGAGCCCTTCATCAGGCTCTCTGCTTGGCGGGGAGCCTGCTTCCCCATCTTTCTCTCTGCCTGCCTCTCTGCCTACTTGTGATCTCTGTCTGTCAAATAAATAGAATTAGTAAAAGCTATTATATGATCTTTTACAAACCATTTCCTATCTTTGCATTCTCATGTGCCAAGACAGACAGGGATTATTTAAAACCCTGAAGAGAGTTCTCTTGCTTTTAAATTGCCTGTAACCTTCATGTAATAGATTTATGATTGATGATAGATTTAGTTAAAATATAACTATTTAAAATATTTACTCTCAGTAAACGATTTCAACCTATGCTCATTTAAGTAACTTAGTGCATAATCCCTTTTCTATTAAACCATAGTGCAAGGACCTATGCCGCGTTTCTGAGAGAACCCCAAGCTATTTTTCTAGAATGACCATATGCATATATATCAGGCGTCCTGTTTTCACTCCCTTTGTGGAGCACCTACCCTGGAGGTCATGTAATAACCAATGACCAAAAAAACAAACCAAAAACCCAAACATCCAGGTCGAAGTGCCATCCCTGCCTGAAGTGGAGGAGACTCCTCAGACAGATCCCAGGCAGGCATCTCAGCCCAGGCCTGTGCTGGGGAAGCTGGTTCCTGGCTTTGGGCGCAATCTGGAAGCCAGCAAACTGACCCAAGAGTGCAGCTGGCGTTTAGGACTGATGATCTTTTCGCAGCCAGGCTGCCCTTGGACACCCGCTCAGGGAGCCAGGCTAGGAGTCTGCCCAGCTCAGGCGCTGGCAATGGGGCAGCATGCTAGGGCATAGCCCTGCACCCCAGCCAGGGCTGAGGCCCCTGGAGTGAGGGGGCAGGGCCGGCGCAGAGAAGGGTCTTTGCTAATTTCCAAAGCTGGAAGTGAGCTCTCAGAGGACTCAGGAGGGAGGGGGGCGGGGGCGGGGCGGGGGCGGCCTGGAGAAGGGGCTTTGCTAATTGCCCAGGCGGGAAAGAGGGGCGCACAGCGCCAGGGTGCTGTGCTTCAGCCCTTTCGGGACTGCAGGACCCACCATACTCGCTGCCCCTGCGCTCCCACGCTCCAGCTTAGCCCCAGAGGCCGCGGTGTCCCTTCTCATTCCTGCCGCCTGCTGACCCTCCCTGCCCCATGGCTTCTCTGGAAGACCCTCTGCTCACAGGTAAAGTGACACCTCGACGCGCCCTCACCTGAAGCAGAAAACGCAGGACAGGAGCGGGGGGGGGGGTGGAGTGGTTGGGGCCCAGGCTCCTGCCAACCCCAGGGCACCAGGACCACCCCGGACACCGCGCCACACCCCCTCTGCAGGGCGTCCGGCCAGGACAGCGCCACAGGAGGTACTCCCCCCCCCACCCCCCTGCCAGCGGGCAGGCTAGCCCACATAGCTCAGCACCCCCACGCGCCTGTCAGAGCCTCCTGCCATTTCCAGGGCACCCAGAACCCAGAGAGTGAGGCCTTGGGTGCTTTCTAGTGACAGATTCAAGGCAATTCTTCGACTTTGGAACTTCAGAGTTAACATAGTTTTCATTTGTGATTATTATTTTTGTGTGGACCATAGCTTTTCTTTTGACCTATGGTTGTTTTCACTCCCGGTTCTGAAGAAGCCCCTAAATCCTAACCCTGTTGAGGACTCAGAAAGCTCTCAGAGCAGCAGTGCTGGGGGACAGTGTGGACACATGGTTTGGTTTCTCCTCTGGCCTGCTTCTGTGGCAGCCCCGCTCTGTCCTCCTCAGACTTCAGAGCAATATCTGAACAAGTGGAGAAGCGACCAGGGGGTCAGGAAGGTGGCCACCGAAGAGTGACTTCTCTGGAGGGTGGCTGAGCTAGCAAGTGAGCATGTTAGTCCAGCTCTGCCTGCATTCAGCATGGAGCTGAACAGGGGCCAGGGAAGGGGAGGAGGAGTAGAGAGCAGGGACTAAGGGACCAAAGAGGAGATTCAGATGAAGGGAAGTAATGGGGAGGAAAGAGAAGAAACTCTAGAAGAAGGCATCTAGAAAGGAAAAGGGATGAAGTGGGCATTGGGAAAGGGCACCACCAGGGAAGGAGAGAGGGGAAGGAAAGAGGGAGGAAAGAGGAAAGGGGAAAGGGAGAAGGGAGGAGTCAACATGCCAGGGCTCCCCCTGCATCTGAAGAAGAGGTGGCTGGTCCAGCTTGTCAAACAGGGTGCTCACTCTTTGGCCCCAGTTTCTGCTCCCAGTGCTACTGGGCTTTTCAAGGAAGGCAGGCTGTCCCTTGGGACCTACTGGAGCCCAATAGAGCCCACAGGAGGGTGGGAGAGGTAAGATGGGACCGGGTCCTGTCCTGAGCTGCTCCCAGCCACCAGTCTCACCACATGGTTCAAGAGGGACCCCAGAACAAAGGAAGGATACAGGCCAGCATGTCTGCTGGTGGCCCTGGGCACTTAGCTCATTGCAGTGAACCACACCGCCTCCTCAACCCACGCTTTCAAAGCCTCCTTCTTCGTTTCTGGTTTTCATGTCTGTAGGAACATGAGCCAGATCTAACTCATCTCCGACAGACAATTCTGACTCACCCCGTGTCAGATTTTTATGAGTGGCTGTAATACAGTAAGATAGCAATGCTCCAACAAACGGACAGTTTCCTCCCACTTGACCTCAACAGTCTTATACATTTTCTTAGCGAAAACATCTTGTCTCCTTCCATTAAGCTCATAACGTGGTCTAATAGTATACATGCGCCTTCGTTAGATGCGAAGCGATACAGAGGTCCTTTTTTTTTTTTTTTAATTTTACAAGGTAAAGTCAGTGAACACATCCAACTTGACGAATACGTCTCTAAAATGTCAATCCAGGCAAAGCTTCTTCTGCCTACAGTTTGGAGCCTACGTGGTGACATTTTTAAAATGCTTTCAGTCCCTCAGTGAGGCTCTTAGAAGCTAGCCAGGGCTTACTACGTGCCAGGCACTGTGTCAGGTGTTGGAGCTAAAGGGAAGGAGAGCTTGGAGGCTGGCTGGGGAGGGACATCCATGACACAACCACAGCTAGAAACGGAGGCCAGTGCTAGAAAAGAGAGAGCAGGCTGCATGGAGAGTGTGTACCATGGGGCTTGTGAGCTCACGAATAAGTGGGAGTAACTGGAGTGGGGAGATGGGGGAGAGAAGAGGGTCTATCCATCAATGGGAATCACCTGTGCTTGGAGGCAGTGCCATGAGAGGTCTCCACAGGAAGAAGGAGGCAGTGTGTTTGAAGGGCAGAGAGATGGGGCAGAACAGGCATCAGTCAGTTGGAGGGGTATGAAGAGACTGATGGGAGGATTATGGGTGCCTTTGGAGGACTGAGAATTTGTTAGAAGATCAGTGCAGATTTCTATGGAGACAAATGCCAGGAACTGATAGGTCTTTGAAAGGTCACTCTGGCTGCCTTTTGACAAAGGGTTTGGTAAAAGGCACTTACAGGTGTGAACACACCAGGTGGGAGGTGAGTGCAGGAAATCAGGTGAGGGAGCATGGGAACTTGGTCCGGGGGTATATAAGGGAGAATAGCCTTTAAGGAGTTCCACAAATTGGCACCAGCTGTGGCTTCATTACAGAGCTGGAAGGGGGAGGTGGGTGTGTCCTGGAGGTTACAGAAATTACATGAGAAAGGGAAGTCTTTTTAGATCCCTTTTTCAACTAGAGGAACTCTCACCTTATTGATAGAATTCCAGAGTGGGAACCAATGATATGAGGACATCTTTGAAAAGTCTGAATATGTTCTTCGACATCTTTGCAAGTGACGAGGAGACCTTGACCTTAGGAGGCCTTGGCCCTCTTTGTAGCCAGAAAGATTTCACCTACAGATTTGGGTTCTCCCTTTTAAAGTCAAGGAGTCAGTCCTTCCAAAGGACACCTCCTATCATTTTACCCTCTCATCATACCTCACGTGCTGGCATCTCCAAGACCCTCTGTTCCAGGTTGAGAGTATCCACTTTGGCCGGGCTGGTCTTGCCAAGAACACCACCACAGGAAATCTAGAGCCTGTAGTGCTATTAATAACATCATCTAAGACTGTGTTTGCTGCCCTCATGGCTTCTTCCCACCATGACTCACTGAAGCTTTTAACACATTGTATCCATTAAGCTATAGTTCCCAAAGCTCATCTTCTCTAGTGCCATTAATTTTTAGGGGACCAGGCAAACCTTAAACTTGTCCCCCCTAATTGGATCCCTGTTCCCCCACAATCTATTTGAAAGCCTTTCACCATGATTCTTGAATGAGATCTGAGACCACTGCTGGTACCTAACACTTCTTGGCACCTTGTCTGTTAGGTTCTTGGAAGAGGAGATGGCTTTGGAGGTGAGTGGGAATGGGAGTGGGAGGATTTCTCCCTTCACTTCCCTTTTTGTGTTTTCAAATAATGGGTTTTGAGGGGGAGGGAAAGGTTAACCAGACCATTTATTTTCCATCTCCCATCGATAAAATGTTTACCACTCCCCACTGGAAGAATTTAGATCTTTCGTTTGAATCTCCAGGAAAATCTCCCAAACTCAGACCACCACCATGTGGATTCAGCCATCTTCTGATTCACCTCCAGATTGTCTCCTCCTAACTGCTCAAGCCACAGGTTAAGGGCGAAATGTTCAATGCCCAAGCAATATAGTGGGGAACACGTTTATCTAAGCAATTATATGCAGCTCTGTATCTGCATACAGGGGGTCTCTCCCAAGACTTTCCAACCTCAGCAAAACAAGACAAAGCCCCAGCCATCTGGGCTATATATCATTCATTCATTCCTGTGTTCAACACTCATGGCGGATCCCCACCAAGACAGTGGGAGAGCAAGGACTGGAGAAATCCTGGAAGCTGAAGTCTGAGGAGGATTTCAAATTCAAGTCAGAGATGCAAGAAACATCTGGACTCGGTCCTCAGGTACATGCAGTATTCTGACCTGAAGCTAGAACCAGAGACCATTCTAATGAAAGGCCTCTACAGGTGGGCTCTCACAGGTGGGCTCCAACTCAGTTTCGTGTATATTCATTCATGAAATAGCTCTTTGGGTCAACATGCAGAAGAAAACCATTTAAGAAAACTGACAAGGAGGAGTGGAAAGGGAAGCCAGAAGGCATGTGAATGGGGAGAGAGGAGGAGCCAGGGCAGAAAACCAAGAATCCCTCCCTGCCCTCCTTGCTGCCAGGGAGGTCTGAGGGACTAGTTTCCACCTGGGATGCCAAGGCCAGAACAAAAGCAGCTGGGCCATGGCGGGTGAGGGAAGGGGGTCCTCAGCACGGGCGCATGGGGCTGCCAAAAGATGGCGGCTAGCGCGCCCGCTGGCGAGGGGCACCTCGCAAGGCGCTGTCCCCAGCCCGACCCCATGCGGAGCGGGTTTGGCGCAGCATCCGGGGTGGTCCCGGTGCCCTGGGGTTCGCGGGAGGCTGGGCCTCCACAACCCCCTCTCCGCCCCCAGGTCGATCTGCGCTTTCTGCTCCAGGTGAGGGCGCGGCAGGGTGTCACTTTAAACGTGCGCAGAGGGTGGTCCGGAGAAGCCTCCGGGCGGGGAGGGGCAGCAGGCAGCAGGAGGGGGACAGCGGAGCCTCACACGGGAGCGCACGGGCGGCGAGTCCGGTGGGTCCTGCAGTCCCGACTGGGCCGCAGCACAGCACCGCGGCGCTGCCCGCCCCTCCTCCGCCAGCCCCTCCACCTCCTCCCAGACTCTCAGCCACATCCTCTGTGAGCTCACTTCCAGCTTAGGCAATTAGCAAAGCGCCTTCTCCCCGCCTCCCTCGACCCCCCCCCCGCCCCCCTCTCTCCTGAGTCCTCCGCCAGCTCACTTTTTGCTTTGGCAATTAGCAAAGCCCCATCTCTGCGCCGCCCAGCCCCGCTCCCTCCTGAGGCCCCGCCCTGGCTGGGGTGCGGGGGGGAAGCCCCCGGGGCTGCAAGCTTTGCCAGCGCTGGAGCTGGGCAGCCTCCTAGCCTGGCTCCCTGAGCGGGTGTCCACCCGCCTCCTGGCTGCAAAAAGATCATCAGTCCTGTTAACCCTGGATGCACTCTCCTGTCAGTTTGCTGGCTTACTGATTGCACCCAAAGCCAGGAACCAGCTTCCCCAGCACAGGCCTGGGCTGAGATGCCTGCCCAGGATCTGTTTGAGCAGTCTACTCATCTCCAGGCAGGGATGGCACTTCCACATGGATGTTTGGGTTTTTTTATTGTTTTTTGGTCATTGGTTATTATTACATGACCTCCAGGGTAGGTGCTCCACAAAGGGAGTGAAAACAGGATGCATGATATACCCCTCACCTCCCATGCTGTCTTTCTCTTAAATAATAAGCACTGGTGAACTATCTTAGATTCTGTACCTTCTCTCCAGCCATGAACCTATCACTGTCTTTAACTCTTGAAAACTTCATTAGACAAATTAATGTGGTGAAGGAAGCAATATGAGAAAGCCTATTAATCTGATGAGCATGGAACTGAACAAACCCTATAGATACTTTCCCTTTGATTTCTAGCCTATCAATACCTACAGTGAGTCACATACACTCAAGATTATTGTTTTTATTGTATACTTCATATATTCATTGATTTTGGACTCGTTATCATTTTGTTGAAGTGTTAAACTATGGTAATAAACAAACTTTTAATTAACTTTTCCTCCTATGATACAAATATAACTTGCACTTGAGCTTTAGCTAATGTTATGTTCTAAAATTGCCAAAACAAAATGATCAAGGTTTCTACATTATTTACTGTATTTTCTACTATATAATATTGTTCTATCTCTTCTGTATAACGAAAATGAATGCTTGGGGCTCTTGGGTGGCTCAGTGTGTTAAAGCCTCTGCCTTCTGCTCAGGTCATGATCCCAGAGTCCTGGGATAGAGCCCCACATCAGGCTCTCTGCTCAGCAGGGACCCTGCTTCCCTTCCTTTCTCTCTGCCTGCTTCTCTGTCTATTCGTGATCTGTCTCTCAAATAAATAAATAAAATCTTTAAAAAAAGAAAGTGAATGCTTGATAACTAAATGAATGCTTTACTGAACAAATTAAATATGGCAATAGCATTTTATTTTATCATACTTCACATATTAAACTATAATATTATATCACTAGTCTACAAATAATCTACTGACATAGTCATTTGGAAGCTTTTAGCAAAAGAATTCTTCCTCCTGATTGTAGTATAAAAGCCACAGAAATATACAGAAGACTCCTAGGATAGAAAGTTAAATCCAGTTATCCGTGATGCCTTGAGTAGGACCTGACTTATGTATGTCCTTGGATGCACTAGTAACTGTTACATGTGATAGGATTATATTTAATATACACAGTTTCATTTACTTCACAAAGGACATATAAATTTGAGAATAAAATATTTGATGAATCTATAAAGTCTATATCTATTTGTAACTAATGTGGTAGAATTAAGATGTTAATTTGAAAAAAAATTCATTGAACACATACACATATTCAATTGTTTTTATATATATAAACAGCATTATTTATTTATGTAAATAAATGCATTGTCAGTAAAATCCATTTACTTATCAATCATAAGGGTAATTTTAAGTACTAAGAATAAGAAATATGTGAAAAGATAAGTGTTCAAGAGTGCAGTTTGTGGTAATTAATACAATATGATAGGCTCATAAAAAAGATATATTACTTGAACTTAAAAGCTTCTATAATTAAGCGATGACCACTTGAAATTTGTAATTAGTCTTGCTGAAGTTTTTCCTTGCACTTATTGCCCTTCCCCAGAAGTTCATTAAGAATTTCTGTGAATGTCCTTATGTTTAATCTCATTCATAGATTCCACTGCTGCTCACAAAAGAAAGCCAAAAAGAGAGGTAACTCTATGTGGCACTCCATCCACAAGCAATACATTCATAAATAATTAAAAAGCTCTCTACTTCATTTGTTACCCATTCAGCTGATAATTTAAATGAATAACTGAGGCCATTTTATCAGCACTTTTAATAGAATGCGACTCAGAAACTTCACAGTGTTATTTAAGAAGAAATGCTCACGTGTTAAGGTTTTTATTTTTTTAAATCAACAAAATAATTTTCAAATATTAAAAGCAAAGGTCTCCTTTTCCTCCAAGTTTCCTTGCTATGTCAAAGTTACAAATAAATACATTAAAAACGTATTTTGAATAGTAGATAAAAACAAAAGTTTTGAAACTGTGGGTTGAGTGTCTGGGTTAACTTGTATAAATATCTGAACTCAATGTATTTAGACTTTATTAGATTTTTTTTAGACTATTTAAAAATACATGCTCAGATAATGACAGCATTATTTTATTCATTTTAATAAATAAATTATTTTATTTAATTATGTTTAGATATTTATTTATTAAATTAATGATTTAATATTTAATAATCTAAATTTGAAATATTTTAAATTCTAAAAATATTTATTTAATTAAATTGATATATTTAATATAAATATTTAATAAATTATTTAATCATTATTATAATTATGCAATACATTATGTATTGTTTAATAATTGCATTTTAATAAATAAATAAATGTATTATTTACATTATATTATTTTATTTTATTTAGTTGACAAAGAGAGGGAGAACGCAAGCAAAGGGAGCTGCAGGCAGAAGGAGAGGGAGAAGTAGGCTCCCAGTTGAGTAGAAAGTTCAACCTGGGGTTCCATCCCAGGACCTTGGGATCACCACCTGAGTCGAAGGCAGATGCTTAACTGACTGAGCCATCCAGATGCCCAAGGCTTTGTATTCTTCGCTTCTAAATATTGATGCTCCTTCATCTCTGAAGTTAGTAAATTGATGTTGAGTATTCATAACAACGAATTGATAGTAGCTGTTAAACAGAAACATGTAATTTAGGGGAAAAAAAGAGCAGAAGGAAGAGAAAGGCCAAAAGTCAAAAGCACATTAATATAAAATTTAATTAGATAAAAAAGCTGATATTCCTGAAGGGGGCTAATAAAAGAGCTGCAAAGAGCTGATAGGATTAGGAAAATTGTCCACTCCTGGTCATTTCATAATTTTAAACTATTCCTTATTAATAAATATACTTTGTTCCAGAAACACAATCACATAAGAACATTTCCACCAAGTTTCCTCTAACAGCATTTACAAATTAGACGTTCAAACAATGCAGTTCATTACATGTTGCATCTGTATCTTAAAGTTTAAACACTTTCTGTGACATTTTCTAACAATTAAAATTAAAAAAATATATATATATATACATATATATCTATGTATATATATATATACCTTACCCCTAAATGGAAAAAATATATATATAGAGAGAGAAACCTCATCCCTAAATGAAACCTTTCTTTGTTTATTAGCTTAAATAGGTAAATTAGCAACAACAACAACAACAAACAGCTAATATTATAGAGGTAGGAACAATTGACCTTTTCATTCATTGCTATTTTCTAAAAATTCCTATTTTATTTTTTTCTCAAGTCTGTCATAATAATTTTCTAAATCTCCTGCCTTATTCAATTTTTTTCTTTTAGTGGAAAACTCTATTTCATATTTATTTTCTCTTCCTCCACTCTTTGCTCTAATAATTCAATGTATTATTAGATTTTCTGTTTTTCTCTTTATCCAGATATATCTTTTCTTTCTTTCTTTCTTTTTTAAATAATTTGATTTGCTGGCATTTTACATCAGTACATGCTTTCTTATGGATGTTAGAAATGTCTGTGGAACTACTAGAAGAATAAACTTTTTTACCTTTAAGAAGTTTACAGTCTAGAGTGCCTGGGTGGCTCAGTTGGTTAAGTGTCTTCCTTCAGCTTAGGTCATGATGCCAGGGTACTAGGATCCAGTCCTGCATCAGATGCCTGCTCAGCAAGGAGTCTGGTTCTTCCTCTCCCTCTGCCCCTCCCTCTCTCTCTCTAATAAATAAATAAAATCTTTAAAAAAAAGACTTACTGAAATCTGAGACTGAATTACTAAATTCAGTCTTAATAGAAGACAGCTAAACAAAGCAATGATCACAACTGGAAAATTTAGCGAGATCATGGTTTAACATTTTTGGTTGACACAGGACCTCTTTCAGTAACAACTTTCCCTAAATATCAATTTCTTTTTAAGGCAAAAAATTTTGACAAGAAATCCAGATCCTTCTGATCATTTTCATATCAATTTAAGGTGACATCCTCAGAGTTTATAATCAAATATGTAATTATTCTATCTGTTGCCTTGTATATTGCCTGTATCTTTTTCAGACTCAAAGTTCCATTGAGGTAGAGTTTGTTTTTTTTTTAAAGCAGAGATTTTTAAAGTGTTTGATATATACAAGATGCTTAATAAGTGTTTACAAAGCCTATGTATTACAGAAGCCTTAAACAGGCTTTAAAATAATGTAGGTGATATTAGTAGTCATATCAAACAATTTTTAGGTTTCAGTCATGTAAATAACTACATTTCTCAGAGACAGAGAAACATACAAATGGTCTGGGTCCAGTAGGATAATGCTAGCATGTGTTGTAAATTCTCTTATATGACCTTATTCTTGCAAGAATTGGTTGTGTGGCAGAAAAAAAGGTATCACTATCTTATACTTTATTATTTAAAGAGATTTATGGAAGTCTTAATTTCTTACACTACCCCTTTGTTTCAGTGGACCCAATTTCCGTGGTAATGGTGAGAGGAAAGTAGGCAATATAGGTAGCAGCAAAAATCTCCTACAAGGCACTATAAAATAAGGCTTGTTCTAGATCATGGGTCTGTCCAAAGGGGAATGTTAAGGGGTAGAATGGATGATGGATGCATTGTGGACTTATAACTTTAAGATTAATACTGTTATGCCCCAATAATGGGTCTATGATTAAAGGAGCGAGACTGATGTAAAGCAAAGGTCAAGCAAAGCTTTATTTCATGCCAAGCATCAAGAATCTAACCGAACGTTTGGGGCCACACCTCTTATGAGAGAAGACAACCCTTTGCTGTTTCACAGTCTAGCTTTTAAGGGCAAAGGCCATGCAGTCAGGCCTGGCCACGCACAGGTGACCAATGAGATTTTAACACACACAGGAAACTCCACAGTGAGGCTAGATGACCAATTGAGGTTCAATTTACCCTAGTATAGACATTTGACCCAGCCTATTACACCTTGATTAGGATTGGTGCAAAAAAGTTTCCCAAAGGGCGGAGGAGTGGGGCATACTCCTTAGTATCTAGGGAGACAATATGCAAACACCGCCCCCCTCCCGCTGATTGATGTCTCCACCTGGCCTGACCCACCCTTGTATATGGGCTTTGTTACCTGGAGCTGATTTCCAGGACTTGTTTTTAAGTGAATCCCCTGGGGGAAGGGGAACAAGGACAGTTTAAGGGTTAACCTCAATGAAAGCCTCTTGCTAAAATATAAAAATATAAAATAGGTCCTTACATTACAACAACTCAGTAGGGAAAGTCCCAGTGTGGTGATAAAAGAAGTGAGGTAACTTGCATTGCACATTTTTTTTTAAAACGTGTAAGTTGTATTTTTCCGTGCCATGACATCATACCTTATCATCATCTCTGTCTACTAGTTTAAAACTAGTTAAACAAATTGAACAATTTTTTTAAAAATATTTTATTTATTTATTTAAGAGCAAAAGCCAGAGAGTTAGAGAGAGAGCATGAGCAATATGGGGCTCGATCCCAGGACTCTTGAGATCCTGATCTGAGACAAAGGCAGACACTTAACTGACTAAGCAAATGAGACTCCCACAAACTCAACAATTTTATAAAATTTTTATTTGTTGGGGTGCCTGGCTGGAACAGTCAGTAAAATATGTAAATCTTGATCTTGGGGTTGTACGTTTGAAATCCACCTTGGGTGTAGAGGTTTCATTTAAAAATAAAATCTTTAAAAAAAATTTTTTCATTTTTTTATTTAAGCCATTGTATGGCAGTGTTGATCACTATATTGTACACCTGAAACTAATATTAACCTTATTTTAACTAACTACGATTTAAATAAAAACTTTAAAAATAAAATAAAAATAATAATCATAAAAATAAAAAAGAGGAAAAATTATTTGGCAGGAAATTTTCTTAATTGCATTATTATTTATTATTATCATAGTCTGTGTGTGTCGGTGGGAAGTGGCTGGTATTACAGTGAGTTCCATATCTGTGTTACACTGTGGTCCATGTCTGTAGTCAGTCTTTTTTTTTCTTTTAGTTTATTTTCAGGGATCCAAAATTCATTGTTTATGCACCACACCCAGTGCTTCATGTAAAAAATTCCCTCCTTAATACCCACCACTTGGCTCACCCAACCACCCGCCACCCTCCTCTTCAAAACCCTCAGTTTGTTTCTCAGAGTCCACAGTCTCTCATGGTTTGTCTCTCCCTCCGATTTCCCCCAGCACACTTCTCTCCATCTCCCAGTGTCCTCCACATTATTCCTCATGTATTGAGTCTTATAAAAACTTTTATTTCTTTCCCTATTCTGCTTTGCATATGCTTACCTTAGATGTTAAAATGTTATAAACCTCTCCTGCCTGGTCCATTTTCTCTCTCTTCTCTCATGATTTCTCATGCTCTCCCTGCCAACCCCACATGCCTTACAATATCTGGATATGACTAATTTCTTCCTGAGCTACTTTATTCTACTCTGCCTTATGGTTGCCCTTCCCTCTTCTGTACCATACCTTCTATCCCCTGCATTTGTGCTTTAACAATACCTAATTCTTTTCACTACATCTGTATCTTTGAGGTCAATACTCAGTAGTGCAATCGCAGGGTCATACGCTAGCTCTATTTTACTGGAAAGAAGGGCCATATGCACCCCAGTGTTCATAGCAGCAATGTCCACTATAGCCATTCTGTTGAAAGAGCCAAGATCCCCTACAACAGACAAATGGATAAAGAAGATGTGATCCAAGGATACAAAGGAATATCACTCAGCCATCAGAAAGGATGAATACCCAACTTTTGCATCAACATGGATGGGACTGGAGGAGATTATGTTAAGTGAAATAAGTCAAGCAGAGAAAGTCAATCATCATATGGTTTCACTTATTTGTGGAACCTAAGGATAGCATGGAGGACATTAGGAGAAGGAAAGGAAAAATGAAGTGGGGGGATTGGAGGGGGAAATGAAACATGAAAAACTATGAACTCCAAGAAACAAACTGAGGGTTTTAAAGATGAGAAGGATGTGGGGATGGGTGAGCCTGGTGATGGGTATTAAGGAGGGCACATATTGCATGGGGCACTGGGTGTTTTACACAAACAATGAATCATGGAACACTACTTCAAAAACTAATGATGTATTGTATGGTAACTAACATAACTTAATTAAAAAAAAAAAAGGAGGGGGACAATACCTAACACTCAATCTTTGCTAGTTTCTTGTTTACCTCCTTTTAAGAGTAAGCTCATTAGTGTTTTTTTTTTTTTTTGGTTTGTTTGTTTTTTTTTTTTTGTCTCAACTAAAAGAAGAAAAATAATACACATTATTTTGAAAACTTTTTGAACAGTGTACAAACGTTAGTCAAGTCCACAATGTCTCATCTCTTCTTCCTCCTAACATGGTTAAGTTGAAGAACACTTTATCTGAGAAAAGATCATTCTCCAGCCACCTTGTGTAAGATTTTGGCTTTAGCTTAGATTATCCTTTCTTTCCTTTTCTGAAAATAATTTGAAAATATTAATAGCCTCAGTTTCTTCTTACAAAATATGACTGCTTCTTTACCAAGTGCAAAAGCAACCCATTTTGACCATAGTAAACAGCTTGGACCTACTTTTTTTGGCTCACTGTTTTAGTGAGACAAGTGGAGTGAAGATGACACACCATTTCCAAATGTATTAATAATTGGTAGACCATACTTCTAAATTGAAGATTTGTTGCCATTAAACTACGACCAGACTCGCTATAATTACAGAGGTAAATTCTTTATATTTACTATATTTGAAATTACCATATAATACCAAAATAAAATTATGATTATGTGAAGAGTCTGTAATATTAAGAAGATGACTTTGAAATGATTGCTTATCTAAATGAAATTTCCCATTTTATAATCTTGTATAAGCTTCCGTTGTCATTTCCTATTTAAAATCTATTAGAAGGCACTCTTATTTTCCCTTAAGTGGGAAGTCAAATGTGGAACAAATTCATCTGAAAGGAACTGATTCTATGTTCCACTGAAGACCAGGTGGCTTCCATGTGGCATTTTGCCTCTTGCATATTGTTCATCTCCTACAACAAATGGGGGTATGCTCTTTATTAAACTAATTCAACTCAATTAGAGACATTGTCTTCAAGGGATAACATCATAGAGACTAGAATCAGCATCATACTTTTGGGAAAATTGGGCCCAGGGTATTTGTTTTGTTTTAAGATTTTATTTATTTGACAGACAGAGACCACAAGTAGGCAAATAGCGGGGGGGGGGGGAAGCAGGCTCCCTGCTGAACAGAGAGCCTGATGCAAAGCTCGATCCCAGGGCTCTGAGATCATGGCCTGAGCCAAAGGCAGAGGCTTAACCCACTGAGCTACCCAGGTGCCCCTGGGCCCAGGTTTTGATGGCTTCTTTCCTCAATCTTATAAAACCTATTTGAACTCTACTGGATGCCAGAACTGCTTAAAAATATTTGGTCCCTTGTAATTTTAACCTTCCAGTATTCAATGCACCTGATCCATGTAATATCCTATAGTATTTTTGTCAAATGAAGACTCTCAAAGTGTGTTTCTTGGGAGACACTTTTCAATTGGTTGCTTACATTTCTGCATTTATTATTTGTTCTAGGCCATCCTTTGAAGATGGTTGTATTGAATAGACTTGGAAGACAGAAATAGTATCTTTTTTTTTTAACTTAACCTGTTGTGTTTGCAAATATTTTCTGCCTCTGTTTTGATTCTTCTTGTGGGAACTGAGGCTCAGAACTGATATATAACTCCCATCCCTACACACACACAAACACACACACAAACACACACACACACACACACACAAATACTGTTAATATTCTGGCTACCTCTATTGTTGTGAATAATAAACTATATTATTTCTGAACCATGAGTCTGCGTCTTCTATCAACACCCAAGAAACTACGGCAGACTCATACACCAGCTTTCAAATAAGGGAAAATAATCTCAGATGCTTTATATTTTTTGATAGTGTTACCTACTTCTGAACATATGACTGAACACATATAAAGCTGGAGCCATGACCATTTAGAGCTTCTTCTGTGGAAGAACTATGCATTCACTAGTAAACAATAGTAGTTTCATCTTTTTTTTTTTTTTCCTCCTGGACACCATTTCCTCTCTCACACTGTTGCTCAAATTGGATGGAGTCTAAGGTTCTTTGAGGAAGGTTTTTTTAATGATTCAAAATAAAATAGGAAGAGTCTAAAGTGCTAAAAATACTTCTAGATAAAAGGTATAAGATAATGCCAGAAAGGATAGTAATTTTATCTAACAACTGCCTGTTCACCCCTTTTTTGTTCATTAACTAATCTCCAAATTCCTGACTAAATCCCTTTTGTAAGCCAGAATGTGAGCTAAAAACTGGGATTTTAAAAAATTTTCATTTGAAATCCAGTTAGTTAACATATATGGTTGTATTAGTTTCATGTGTACAATATAACATATAGCACTCAGTGCTCATCATGACAAGTGCTCTAATTAACCCCCATCACTTATTTAATCCATCACTCCTTTCAGATACCGTCAAGTAACCATCAGTTTGTTCTCTGTAATAAAATGTCTGTTTCTTGCTTTGTTTCTCTTTCTATGTCTTATTATTTCCCCTTTGCTTGTTTGTTTTGTTTCTTTTATTCCATATATGAGTAAAGGTAT
The DNA here is from genome assembly GCF_964662115.1 of Mustela nivalis. Lineage (NCBI taxonomy): Eukaryota > Metazoa > Chordata > Mammalia > Carnivora > Mustelidae > Mustela > Mustela nivalis. The sequence goes on from NC_139040.1 coordinate 77,373,961, forward strand.
TTGTCTTTCTCTGACTGACTTATTTCACTTTTAGCATTATACTGTCTAGTTCCAACCATGTTATTGCAAATGGCAAGATTTCAGTCTTTTTTATGGCAGAATAATATTCCATTGTATATAGATACCACTTATTCTTTATTCATTAATTGATGGATACCTGGGCGCTTTCCATATCTTAACTTTATAAATAATGCTGCTATAAACATAGGGGTGCTAGCATCCCTTTGAATAAGTTTTCTTATATTCATTGGGTAAATACACACCAACAGGTTTGTTGGATCACAAAGGACTTCTATTTTTAAATTTTATGGAAATTCCATACTGTTTTCAAATATGGCTGTATCAGTTTGCATCACCACCAACAGTTCACAATTGTTACTTTTTCTTTTTTATTTTAAGATTTCATTCATTTGACAGAGAGAGATCACAAGTAGAGAGAGAGAGAGGAGGGAGCAGGCTCCATGCCTGGCAGAGAGCCCGATGTGGGACTTGATCCCAGGACCCTGAGATCATGACCTGAGCTGAAGGCAGAGGCTTAACCCACTGAGCCACCCAGGCAGGCCCCACAAGTGTTACTTTTTCACATCCTCTCCAACACCTTTTGTTTCTTGTAGTGTTGATTTTAGCCATTCTGACAGGTGTGAGGTGGTATCTCTTTCTAGTTTTGCTTTGCAATTTCCTGATGATACATGATGATGGCCATCTTTTCATGTATCTACTGAACATTTGAATGTGTTCTTTGGGGAAACAATTGTTCATGTCTTCTATCCATGTTTTTATTGGATTATTTGTTTTTGGATGTTGACTAAAAACTGGATATTAAGTAACACACAAGACAGGTTTCCTTGAGCTTAAATTTTATTTGCATGAGTATCATTAACAGGAAAAAATATGCATATGTGTATGTACAAGTGTGTTTATGTATACATCTATCTATCTATCCTCTATCCCCTGTCTTCTAATTGTGGTAAATCCTGTAAGGTGGGGAATGGGATAGTCTGAAGAAATATGCTTCTGGATATGCTGGGTAAGCAAATTTAATTGCACTCAGATGCATTGGATATAAGTGAATCACTCAAATGAGTTATTTAATATTATATAGAAACAAATTAAAAGTTTATGTAGTTGAAAATAATAGGTAGTTAAAATAATTTTTTTGTTTGTTGTTTTTGTGTCTTTTTTTGTTTATATATACTATGGTGTGAATGTTTATGTCTTCCAAAGTCATATTATGAAATCTCACTCTGGAAGTGCTAGTATTAAAACATAGGGGCCTTTGGGAGGTGATTAGGTCATAAGTGGGATTACAGTCCTTTTAAAGGAGACCCCAGAGAGTTCTCTTGCTTCATTCATCATGTACGTTTACAGTGAGAAGATAGCCATCTATGAGGAAGTGGGCTCTCCCTGGATCTGCCCATTCCTTAATCTTGAACTTCTCCGTTCTAGAACTGTGAGAAATAAATTCCTGTTCTTTATAAGCTATTAAGTCTATATCATGTCCGTTATAGCAGCCTGCATGCAGAAGGACACTATGACCTAAAATGAGAGCAATAAATATAAAGTTTCAGTAAAGTCAGTTGGTACAATGTTTTTTTTACTTAGAGAAGACATGCTGCTTCATGTTAAACCTTGATATTGTATATGTTTCTTGAAGGGCCACTTCTTACTCCTTTGTGTGTTTTCCACAAAGTCCAGGATGATGCCTTACATAAAGGTAATATTTTATAAATACTGTTGGAAATATATACTTCTCTAAAATCTTATTTTGCCTACAGATTACTTGGATCCACTTTGCCTTGTGTAGAATATTTAAAATATATTAAGAACAGAATGTCTCTCTAAATAACATTTAGAATCATCATTAGTTTATGACTCCTGACTCATTTGTTTATGCAGTGATACTTACTGCAAGAACACTGAAGTTTGTAATATAATTTTGAATTAATCACCAAGCAAGTTTATTTTAACTTATGAAAAAATAATTTCTCATGTTGGTTTAATTCTGCTCTTATGTTATGGTCATGACATTTTCATTAAAATAAAGTAGAAAATAGAAGTAAATAATAAATGAAAAATAAAAATTAAAAAATAAAAAAATAAAAGCAAATCTCTTGTGAAATGTTACACTTTTCTTACTTATTTTGTTTTGCTTTTCCTCTACCATGCTGGCAAAGCCGTATTTTGCAGATAGGTACAATTTTCTAGGTGCTAGGTTTGTTACTTTTGCTAAAATTTTCAAAATATAAGGAGTTGAATAGTCATGGATTGTTTATTAAACTCCTTATCTACACATATAAAAATAAAACAATGATGGTGACCTGGGTATTTCTAAAATTGTATTCTGTTTTTCCATATTATGGTTTACAATGTAATTAATAAAGATTCTGCATATATTAACATCCATCCCCTTCTATCTCATCTGTATGTCCATACAGAGCATGTATGATTTCTATTCATTGCTATGTTGTGGTGAAGAGATTGTCTGAAGTAGCCTATATTTATGCAGGTAGATCTTAAGCTACGGTGCTCTTGTTTATTTACTTGTTCATGATCAGTATGTCTGAAAGATGGTAACTATTGCATCAGGTGTGATGATTAAAAAATATTATTGGTGCCTGATACACTGTGATGAAATAGGTAAGTTGATTCATAATTTGTTAATTAAATTAGAAAAGAAATTCCTTTGGATTTGTTCTTTATTAAGAGTTTTTTTTTTTAACGAATGCCTTGGGATGTTTTTTGTGTAATATATATCACATGCCTCAACCTTTAAATTTGAATTTAGAAAAGAGTTATCAGAATGAGCCTAGAAAATATTGTTATGGGGGCGCCTGGGTGGCTCAGTGGGTTAAGCCGCTGCCTTCGGCTCAGGTCATAATCTCAGAGTCCTGGGATCAAGTCCCACATTGGGCTCTCTGCTCAGCAGGGTGCCTGCTTCTTCCTCTCTCTCTGCCTGCCTCTCTGCCTACTTGTGATCTCTCTCTGTCAAATAAATAAATAAAATCTTAAAAAAAAAAGAAAACACTGTTTTGAAATATTTTTGTTCTGTTATATTATGTTAACTTAGGAAATAATGGTAGTTATTTTTATTAGCATTTCCTACTTTCCACATGCCCTTACAGATGAGATATCATGTTTTTCCTACTCTTTTTATCGTGGTTGTTATATTCTTCATGATCAATAACAATCAATGAAAATTCATAACATTAATTTTCTTTGGGAAAGTGATATTTTAGCAGGAATCCATGACCAAAAATTTTAGCTGTTGTTCTTCCAGGAGATGAGACTATCAATGTTCCCGAAATTTCAAGAAATAGAACTTATTAATTGTGTTGGTTGATGTTTATTGTCTCTGAACTTAGAGGTGCATAATTCAATTTAAAATTTATTTTGGGGGCGCCTGGGTGGCTCAGTGGGTTAAAGCCTCTGCCTTTGGCTCAGGTCATGATCCCAGGGTCCTGGGATCGAGCCCCGCATCGGGCTCTCTGCCTAGCAGGGAGCCTGCTTCCTCTTCCCTCTACCTCTGCCTGCCTCTCTGCCTACTTGTGATCTCTATCTGTCAAATAAAATAAATAAAATCTTAAAAAAAACGGAGTGGACCTTATGGGGGTGCTTATCTGAAATTGAGGGACATTATAAAAAAATAAAAAATAAAATTTATTTTGAATTGAAAACAAGATCTTACTGAAGTTTAGGCATCCCACTTTATATCAGGCCTCCAGTACATTCTAATTTATTTATAGAAAATATCATAAACATGAATGACACTTTTCCTATTGCATTTATATGATACTGCAATGACTCAAAGATGTCAGATTTGAAAAGCACTACCTTTCTATAATTTCTGTTTCCTAGGAGGAATGGATATACCATTTTAGCACAATTATCCAACAGTATTCAAAACCACCATGAATTTTAAAACATAGTTATTACACCCTAAAAATCAAGTATGAAAATGTATAAACAACCAAATCTCTATCTGTAAATGAAATACTCCACACAGACGGGTTTTAAAACTTTCTAACTTAAGGAATTTGATAGCACAGACTCAGTGTAGTAGTTTCAGTGCCTACAGTATACTTTCAGGGAGAGAGTAATGTAAGCTCTGAGTCACTTTCTGCCTAGAGATGACCTAATAGTGGTTCTGGCATTGTTTGTTTGTTTTTGAAAATACGTTCCTGGGCGTCATTCAGAAAATGCAGTTTGGCATCTATATAAATTAAGGATGATCTTTTTGAACTTTTGTCTTTCATTACATCAAATTAACATAATTGGACAGAAATTCCACTAATTTAAGCATTGTTAGGAAATGTGTAAATTGGAGCTACTCAAATTAGTTGCTCTTTGAACTATGTGCTGTTGGTTCAGGATTAGATAAGGATTTTGAAGGCAAACCTAAATCATTGCTTCCTTTTTGGAGAGATTCTCAGCATATTTTCTTAAAATTAGCTGAAATAAACAATGTGTTTAGTCGCAAAGTGATTTGCATTTTTGCTCAAACTCCCTATCTCCTTGAGAATTATAACAAATATTTCATGAAACATCATTGATCTTTACTTTGTTACACTGCTGTAAAGTACATTCAGAGTTGCCATTTAAAGGTGTTAGTGTTGAGATGAAATGTCATGCATATTTCTTCACTTCCATGCAAATGAACACAGTAATTTATTAAGACACAATGAAGAAAAAAAATTGACAATGAGTTCCAGATTTTAAAAATCACTTGCCATTCAATCCAAATTGTGAGTTTGATCAGTTACTGAACACTTTATAATGCACCCCCGGTAATTTTACAGAGATTACTTTTTTCTTACCAATTCTTGATTATTCTGTCTTGCAATGCAGAGAAAGCTAACTATTTTAAAATAAACTTCCGTTAATTTTGATTGTTATAAACTTAAAATTGACTAATTTCCATATACAGAGTTTAAAATGTTCACAATTTACATTAAATATATATTCTGTGTATACCTTGGAAAAATTATACTGAAAATTGAAATTAAAATGATGTTGTATATAGCTGCAAGAAGCCGCCTGTCCCATTTCATCTTACTATATAAGTTGTGTCAGGTAATTTATAAAATCCCTGCTGCATAACAAATCTATTTTTTGTTGGAATGGGTAGTAATGTTTCTTCTTATTTCGAAATAAGAGTTGGTCTATGAGTGCCTCTGCAACTGTATTTTCCCTAAGTGGCTTCATGGTCTTGAACTGAGAAAGCTCAGAGCATTAAACATCAAAGTAATATATTTTGACATAATTAGACATCAAGGAAATGCAATTAAAATGACACTGAGATATCACTACACACTTACCAGAATGGCTAAAATAAAATATAATGACAAGCCCAAAAGAAAAAAATATACCATTTGATGATACACAATGGCAAGTTGTACCATAACTTAACCATCTCAGACTAGTGTAGTGTTAAATTTGTTTTTCTAAGCCATGTTTTGGGTCACTTACCACTTTTCAAGGATATAAAGTGCTATCATTTTACTTAAAACTGTGAAATTTGGTCAGATTTAAATTTCAATTTATGTTAAAACATTCTGTAAACTGTGTTAGACTTTGACATTTGTTCCCTCAGTTCAGTGAATAACACTATATCATATTCTGAAAAATACGCTAATTTTTATTTTGAAAAATATCCCTTTTACCTCTTATGGTAATTATTAATATGAATTAATAGTAGAATTTGATATGGTCCAATATGACCATAAATACTTTATTGTATATTATCAAATTTAATAATGAATATAATGTACTTCTTTGGACAATTTTTAAAGACCAGTCTACTCTTAAAACAAAGAAAATGGAGATGCACTTCTTTAGTTCACACAAATTTCATTTTATTATATATAACCTCAGATAAATTTCAACAAATCATAATTTATTAAAATCATGTCTACTTAAAAATCTCATAGAAGAGTAAAACCATCAAAAATAAAAATAAACACACACAACACACACACATCACCCATGTATTGGCAAATCACAATTGCTGTAACAATACATTAGGCATTCCACAGTTAAGGGCTATCAAAATTTCCATCAGTGACAAAAAGATTTGTATCCAAATGGACTGATTTTCCAGAATCCAAGAAAAAGTCTCCTAGGATTTATTTAAAGGTAAATATTTGAACAAATACTTCTTAAATTTAGGAAATTCAGAACATACGATTAAAGAATATTTGCAGTGCAGACTATATTCAATCCTTCCTTCAAAATGTGCCTTTGAGTACATAATTCTGTTTTCTCTATCTAAATTGAGCTGTCTTCCGAGGAAGTTTTCCAAAATGTGTGTCTCTGTGTGATAAATGTTCTAAGACCTAACATGCCTCATTGTATTTTTACTGTGCTCTCAAATTTAATCAATAATTTGGATTGATGTATAATACCTAGTTTCAAATATCTTTTCCATCTATAAAAACTCCCAGCTGTCTCTTTATATGCTATTACTATTGAGCATTGTGCTGTCAGTATTATTCTTGTACATTTTAGGTCATCTGTTCTTCTCTTGGGCATCATTTATGCTCTTCTCTGTTTTTGATATTCTTAAAACTCACCATAATGTATATGAGTGCTTTTTAGTGTGTGTAGTTTTTGTTTTGTTTTGTTTCTGATATCTCATGTTTGGCATCATTTTAAGTCTGGTATCTTTTATCTTTCTTTAATTCTCCAAAATTTATCTCAGTACTTATTTAAATATTTTCTTTATTTTTTTTTATCTTCTGCTGTATTTGGGCAGAAGTCATTAATTTGTTTGTTTGTTTTTCCCAACTCATTTATTCATTTTACAGCTATATTCATCTTAGTCTCCATTTATTGTATTCTTTATTTCAACAATTTTCACTTAATTTATATTCACAGTATAGTATCTTTCTTTTCCTTGTATATGTATATCATTATTTTATCATATACTTTTAAGCTATTTTAAAAAATATTTTATTTATTTATTTGACAGTGAGAGATCACAAGTAGGCAGAGAGGTGGGCAGAGAGAGAGGAAGGGAAGCAGGCTACCTGCTGAGCAGAAAGCCCGATGTGGGGCTTGATCCCAGAACCCTGAGATCATGACCTGAACGGAAGGCAGTGGCTTAACCCACTGAGCCACCCAGGCGCTCCTTTTAAGCTATTTTTTAAAAGTACAGTCATTCTTTTTTTTTAAGATTTTATTTATTTATTTATTTGACAGAGAGAGATCACAAGTAGACGGAGGGCAGGCAGAGAGAGAGAGAGGGAAGCAGACTCCCTGCTGAGCAGAAAGCCTGATGCAGGACTTGATCCCAGGACCCTGAGATTATGACCTGAGCTGAAGGCAGTGGCTTAATCCACTGTGCCACCTAGGCGCCCCTAAGCTATTTTTTTAATTCCTGTTCCAATAACACTTGAATTGACATATAAAGTTAACCACATCATATTTTTTAGTTAAGTAATTGTACTTTTTATGTGCATAGTTATTTTGGTCCATGCGTTCAGCTCTTCTTAGGATCATCAAATCTCTGTAAAGTCTGGGTATGCTAGGATTTTCTAAGCAACAATAAAATACATTGAAACCTGGTAGCTTAATTATAATAATGTTTTCTTTCTCAATCATTCACAATAGTATTCCATTCTGAGTAGCTTCCTTCTATTTTGCAGCTATAGTGTTTGGAAAAACTTGAATTATGATATCACTGTGATAATGTGAATTAGTCAGGGTTTTTCAGTGAATCGGGAAGAGAAAAAAAGGAAGATATTCTCCAGAGCCAACTCTAGAAGTGACTATTAAATCATCTGTCCAAATTCAATTGAACAAAACTCAGAAATGCCATCTCCAGTGAAATACAAAAAAGATTATATATAGTTCTGGGCACACACATCTCATTTGACCCAATGATGTATATCAATGAAAGACTGAAGGTCAATCACCACTCCATGGGAGAATTTAAAAATAAATTTACTAATGAGGCCAAGAATTCAGAATCACAAATACTTCAGAACTAATAATAACTGCCTTCACTTGATGTTATTCTATAAGATAAATCCTATGATCAAGTTTCAATTTTAAATTCTTACAATTTTAAATTCTTAAATCCTTATGAAGAAGCATCATTTGGAGGGAGCAGTTTTCATAATTTATCATCCATCAGCCTTTTTTTAAAGATTTTATTTATTTATTGGACACACAGAGAAAGAAAGAGAGAGAGAGAGAGATCACAAGTAAGCAGAGAGGCAGGCAAGCAGGGAGGGAAGCAGGCTTCCTTTTGAGCAGAGCCCGATGTGGGGCTGGATCCCAGGACCCAGAGACCATGACTTGAGATGAAGGCAGAGGCTTAACCCACCACCCACGTGATGAGAGAGCCACTCAGGTGCCCCTCATCCATCAGTCTTAATTGATTGGAGGAAAATGTGTGGAGGAATAATGCCTTAGGGAGCTAATCTCTCTAAAGAATTTTCAAGTCTTTACCCCTTCAAGGTTTTTGTACAGTTCTGATAGCCTCTAAACATCCAGCGGATTTCTACAGTGACAGGCCTGTTAAAACGTGTCTTCAAACCAGGAATAGAGCTTGAAACATACCAGTCAAGGGCAACTTTGAGTCTTTTAAGGAATTTATCATTATTTCTTTCTTTTTGGTTAATATCTGAAATAGTTCCATATTACACTGGCATAATTTCTCCAGAGCTGACTTTGAAGGAGGCATTCAGTTCCAGCTAGTTCCATATTTTGGCAAGAACTATACTTCTATATTAAAAAAAAAAAACATATATTAGGGCGCCTGGGTGGCTCAGTGGGTTAAAATCTCTGCCTTCGGCTCAGGTCATGATTCCAGGTTCCTGGGATTGAGTCCCACAGTGGGCTCTCTTCTCAGCTGGGAGCATGCTTCCATTCCTCTCTCTCTGTCTGCCTCTCTGCTTTCCTATGATCTCTGTCAAGTAAATAAATAAAATTTAAAAAAAAACATATTTTATACCAGTTATTCATGTTTATTTACTAAGATATCACAATACAAATAATACAAACAGTTGCTCTTTATTAATACCTTCAACCAAGATCAAAAAATATGTCATATTTTCTCCAAAAATTTTATATCATCTGATAGGTCAGATATATATAAAATTACATTGAAAGTTTTAAAAATATCAGCAAATATTTTCATTTAAATGCAAATTTGAAAAGAAATCTACTTTTCCAAACACGACTTTTTTTTTAAATATTTTATTTATTTATTTGACAGAGAGAGATCACAAGTAGGCAGAGAGGCAGGCAGAGAGAGAGGAGGAAGCAAGCTCCCTGCTGAGCAGAGAGCCCGATGCGGGACTCGATCCCAGGACCCTGAGATCATGACCTGAGCTGAAGGCAGCGGCTTAACCCACTGAGCCACCCAGGCGCCCCCAAACACGACTTTTTATCCTATTTATTTTGAATTTTGTCAACAACTGATAAAATGTTTAGCGAGACTATAAATGTTAGATCGAAAAAAATGATTAATAGATGTAGGTTCAAATTATTATGTTCCATTAAAAATGATTCAGTCTTTGATGAACATCTGTTTGGTAATATGTTGTATCCAGATATAGTAAATTAAAGACATATATAAAATTATAGGGAAATGACATCTTCCGTTCCATTATGAGTAGAGCTTTTAAAATGCTATTTGTCACAACCTGTCATCTTGTCATTATGTAGCATTATGTAGTAATTAAAAAGTGTATACTCTTTACTTCGAAGTCTTTTGGAAATCTAAAATATGACTTTCTATGGTTTGTGTCTCCATATTGCTTTATTGCCAGTTAAACAAATCCACATGCTTTGATTCAAAGGTAATAAATTCCTCTTATTTGGAAAAAGGATGTTTATTTTTGTTCTCTCACCCTTAGCAGGTGGTTTCATTTTAGCACACTTCAGAGTTATAATTTCATGCTTATTAAAAACATTTATTTTGGGGGGCGCCTGGGTGGCTCAGTGGGTTAAGCCGCTGCCTTCGGCTCAAGTCATGATCTCAGGGTCCTGGGATCGAGTCCCGCATCGGGCTCTCTGCTCAGCAGGGAGCCTGCTTCCCCCTCTCTCTCTCTGCCTGCCTCTCCGACTACTTGTGATTTCTCTCTGTCAAATAAATAAATAAAATCTTTAAAAAAAAACATTTATTTTGATCTACATAGATGAATGAAACTTTTATTTTATTAAATTATTTGCCAAAAAATCTGTGATTTTTAAAAATGTATTTCCTTTGAAGGGTTATTTTAGAGCATTCAAAGAGGATCTAAGAGTGTGGTATTATGCAGTTTTTAAGTAGGTATGAAATGGTTAATTATAGGATTGTTTCTTTAAGGCTTATGTATATTGTCCATTATATGCTATAAAATATTTTGAAAGTAAATTTAAGGTATGTTTTACGTAGTTTATTTTTTTGGAAAAAACTATTGAAATGACTTATGAAATTCAGTATACTCTCAACATTAATTTATTTTGAAATTTACCAGTTGTGTACTGAACTATTATATGGCAGATATTACTTCAGACTACACTGGTAAATGAAATACTTGGCTTTGTAGAACTTTTATTTTAATGGGTGAGACAATTCAAAGCTATAAACCTTAATAAAAATGGCATAGTGCATTCAAAAAGGATGAGTACAATGGGGAAAAAGAAAAATTCGATCAGGGTGAGAAAAATCAAGGTTGCTAGGCAGGGGATGGGGAGTTAAAATTTTTAATAGAAAGATCAGGGTAGTTACAATGAAACTGACAATTGAACAAATGTATGGAAAGGTGATGAATTTGCGCAGAACTATCAGCAATAAGGTCACTCCAGACAAAGGAATTGGCTATCTTGAAGGCCATAAGGTTGGATCATGCCTGGCATATCTGAGGAATAGCAAGGAGGCCACTGTGAGTGACTGAAGAGTAGCAGGGAAAGAGGTCACAGAGGTTAAATGACTGGCTAGATCATGTAAAAGCTTAGAAGTCATTGTAAAACTCTGGCTTTTATATTTGGAAACTTACTGTGTGATAGAATTTCTGCTAATAACTGAGAGTTCAAATGTCCATAAAATTTCAAGGATTCTTATTCTAGTAAGACAGAATAAAGAGAAAGAGTTCATATTTTCACATGGTGTAAGAAATGCTCGGAGATCCAAGTGTAGGAAGCTAAGGGAGCACAGAAGAAGGCACTAAAATCACACCATATATTTGATGACTGTGACTATATATAAATTTGTATTTTCTAGATTTTTTGTAGTCATGGAATCACACAGTATATACAATTCATTGCCTGGATTTTCTTTTCTCAGCATCATTACTTTGAGAATCTCCAATTGTCTTTGCTCTATTGATGGACATTGATGAACATTTCCACTGTTTTCAATTCTTAAAAATAAAGCTGCTATGAAATTCATATACAAGTCCTTGTATGAACATAGGGTTTGTTTTTCTTGGTTAAATGCCTAGAATAAAATGGCTATTTGTGTAACTGCAACATATTTTGCATTTAAAAAAATTTTCAAACTATTTCCCAAAGTGGTTGTATCATGATATATGCCAACAACAGTTTAGATTTTTTGTTGCTTCTCAATCTAGCTCAGACGAAGTACAATTAGCCTTTATAATTTTAGCCATTCTAATAGATATGTAAGCATGTCTCATTATGATTTTAATTTTTATTTCTTTAATGTTTAAATGTTGAGAAATTGGCCATGTGCTTATAAGCCATCCATATACTTTTGGTGACATGTCTCTTCCATTATTTATTTCACATGTAAAATTGGATACTCTGTTTGGTTATTAGTAAGGTTTTTTATTTTTATTCATTTTTAAATAATCAGAGTAGATGTCCATTCTCAGATATTTAATTTGCAAATCCCTTCTCCATCTTTTCAGTTTCTCAATGGACCTTTGATAGCTGTGTCTTTCAAGAAATATGCTACTTCTTTCCTGGTACACGGAGGTATGACTAGAACATTATCAATGTTGACCTTTGCAAAGAAAATCATGGCTTAAGATATATGTAGTCTGCAGTTGTTGGGAGTGTTCACCATCCTTGCCTCTAACTCATCTCTCACTGCCCACACATTCAGGTATAGGGGAATATTGATTGACAAAATATTAATTGCCAAATAACACTAGTTGGAGAATAAGAAAAATGCAGGCACCTGATTATATAATATTCCTTAAATAAAATATGTTTTTATAAGTGCTATTGGAAGTAAATTCCTCAATACTTTAATCACACAGAATGATGGAATCCTAGATTTTTTTTCCTTGTATTTACTAAGAAAATGATCATGCCTCAAGTATATTAAAATGGAATAGGGAAAATTAAAAATTGTTTTAAGTTGATTTGCGTGTGTTGTGCGTATGTGAGAGAGAAAGTGAGAGAGAAATATAAAGAAAAAGAGAAAGGGAAAGACAGAGAGGTGGCTGCAGTGAATTGATGAGTTGGAAGATAGATTTTAAAGTTTTGTCTTTTGCTTTCTACATTTCCTTTTCCTTAGGTTCAAGAGAACAATCAGTAATATCTCAGATGCCTGCTGGTAACATCAGCAGAAAGAGTTAGAGGTTCCTAGAAAATTAAAGAAGAGATATAGTTTTCCTGACATAAGAAAAGTTATTTTTTGTCCCCAGCTATTTTTAATGATCTATACCCCACCTGTGTACTTGCCCAAGCACACTTCTTCCAAAACTTCCTGGGAGGTTCTTACAAAGAAATGCAAAAACCTCACTCCTTAAGGATTTTGAGGGAACAAGGCAATGGGAAAACTAACAGTCACCACCAGACCAGGAAATAGCCTAAGCTATTGAGACAATAAATCAGTGGTAAAACTCCTAGTGCTATTTCAAAAGTAATCAAGGCCTTGCATTCCTTGTCCCAGAAAATGAGCCCAAGACCCCATCTAGTTTATATCTGCTCTTGAAGCCTGCAGAGTCCCTTTCCCTTGTCCAACAGTTACCTCTGCTTTATTCTAACGTTGACATTTCTGCCCTCGGTGGAATACAAGCTTCATTCAGGTGAACATGCAATACATATTGCACAAATACATATGTGGATGTGCATGCATCCACAACCTTATGACCAACCATACACGGGATAATAAAACTCTCCCTTCTGAGTATTCATCTTAAATACTAAATAAAAATCTCTCTCCTGTTCAAACAGTCAAGGCTTTGGAACTTATTCCCTGTGAACTCCTTGTATGTTGTAAACAAAGATTACTTTGTTTGACAACTCCACCTGTTTCTGTGATTCACCAAAGACTGACCTCAATTAGTTCAGTTACTGTAATGTAATATCAAGCATATCTAGTTAGTTGATCATTTTGTTCAAGTCTTACATATCTTACCAATGTGATGACCATTTGTCTATGTAATCTTAAAATAAGGGTGTTGAAATTATTTTCCATTTGTCGTCCAAGGTAGAAGTTATGATTTTTGTTCTTAGTTTTTCCCTATATATCCCCAAATCTGTTGTTACATATTAAAAGTCAAGAATTATTATACTCCCGGGGCACCTGGGTGGCTCAGTGGGTTAGGCCGCTGCCTTTGGCTCAGGTCATAATCTCAGGGTCCTGGGATCAAGTCCCGCATCGGGCTCTCTGCTCAGCAGGGAGCCTGCTTCCTCCTCTCTCTCTCTCTGCCTGCCTCTCTGCCTACTTGTGATCTCTCTCTGTCAAATAAATAAATAAAATCTTTAAAAAAAAAAGAATTATTATACTCCCTGATGAATTCATCCTTTTACTCTTCTGTAATTTTGACTTGATCTTTATGTCTGATAATGAAATTTGCTTTAAATCACTTTTCATTATCTTGATATTACCACCAAAGTTATAGTGTGATTAGAGTTAATATAGCATATTTTTTCTTTTACTTTTGAATCCTGACAAAGAAACAAAACAGCTTTTTAACTCTGGAAGCATCTTTCTAAATTATCTTTTTTTTTTTTTTTTTTTAATGAAGCAGTAGCAATTTTTGTTAAGGGACCTAAACTGAAAGTAGGTTTAGAAATTTATTTATTTTTTTATTTAATTAGTAAAAGATTTTATTTTATTTATTGACAGCAAGAGAGAGAGAGAAAGAGAGAGAGAGAGAGAGAGAAGAAGCACACAAACAGGGGGAATCATGTGCAAAGGGAGAGGAAGAAGCAAGCTCCTTGGGGTGCAAGTAGTCCCATGCAGGGCTGGATCCCTGTACACTGGAATCATGACCTCAGCCAAAGGCAAACATCTGCTTAAACAACTAAGTCATCCAGGCACCCCTAGAAAATTAAAAAAAAAAAAAGACCTTTTAAAAACATTTTGTTTCTTTCTTGTTTTTTTTTTAAATATTTTATTTATTTGACAGACAGAGAGACAGGAAGAGGAACTATAAGCAGGGCAGAGGGAAAAGGAGAAGCAGGTTTCCCACTGAGCAGAGAGCCTGATGTGGGGCTCCATCCCAGGACCCTGGGATCATGACCTGAAAAGAAGGGACACTTCTTGGAGGAAGCCACCCAGACACCTCTTTTCTTTGTTTTTAATATATGGCAACAGATGCTTCCCAGCCACGAGGAGCATATTACCCATTGATTAAATCTTTGATAACAACCTATTTAAAAAGGTGTGTAAATATATACTTACTCAGATTTATACACTTTGTGTTTTCTTCATAGTTTGGGGCTGGACCCCATGGTCACAACACTGCTTCCAGTCTTTGCCTTCCCATCTTTTGATACCAGGTATTTGGTCAGCAAAGCAAATTAGTATCAAAATTAATAAGCCCTTGGCACCATATCTCTGGAGCAGGGCTTGCTCTTAGCCAAGGCCCAGAGCAGTTGACCTCCCCTCGCTAGTGCTATAGCCCCAAGGACTAGGTCCCTGCCACCAGAACTCAGTCTTACATGTTATGCTAAGCAGACAAAACCAAAACAGGAAAGCTCCGACAGCTTTCACTGGCATGCCTCATCTCCAACTCCCTCGACGTCCAGGCAGTACCAGATGACAGGGAGGGGTCTTGGTCCAACATATGGGAGGGAAGGAAGTAGCCACGAGCAAGTACCTGCCTCTCTGTTCCTTTCTTTCATGAGCAGGTTGTAAGGAGGAGGAAGAGGAAGGGGAAGAGAGGTGAACTTCAAGGGGTGAAGGCCTCAGGTAGGCAGCTGGCTCCTGCCAGTAGGAAAGGGACAAAGGAGAAGGCAGTGAGTCTTGCAGGGAGGGTGGGGGGTAAGGGTTACAGCTTATGACGGAATCTGGACAGGAGTAATAGGGATACTAGTCATTTGAGTCCACCATTGGCAAGCTGGGCTGGGTGTCAGGGCAGATAGGCCTCCCTGGGCAACGGCACATGAGAGAAGGTGGAATTCTTCTCTGAGGAGCAGGTGGAGCTTTGGGTGTTGGGAAAGCATAGACAGTATTGTTCCAGGGCCAAGGACAGGTCCGGGTACTCCTGGTTGGAGGTCAAGGCCACAGTATGATCCAGGTCTTCTACCAGCAGCTTGAAGGTACCACATGCCAGCCACCCCTCATTATTGTGTCTAACTCTCTGGTGCACTTATTGGCTTATCCATCAAATGACTCCTTCAGCAGCTTGAAAACCACCTCCACAGGCACTCCAGGATATGGGAGGCTTCCAGAGTGAAAATTTTGCACAGGATCACCCCAAAAGACCAGAAGTCACTCTGGTGGATGTAGATCTGGTCAAACATGGCCTTAGAGACCATCCACTTCACAGGCAGTCCACTGTTGGTTCTCATTTTATAGTAACTGATGTGGTGATATCTCTGGCAAGGCTGAAGTCTGAGATCTTCTCATGTTGTCCTTTGTCACCAGCACTTCCCTGGTGGCCAGGTCTTGGTGTATGCACTTCTTGGAGGCAAGGTACTCCATGCCTCAGGCTACCTGGTAGGCACAGGATACCGGGTGCTTGGAGGAGAGTTGCTCTGCTGCATTGTGGCTGATATTGTAACAGTACTCCAGGTCAGGAGGCCTCTGGGCCTGCAGGTACTCCTGTATGTTGTCTTTGGAGGCATATTCCATGATAGTGTACGAAGGACCATCCTGTGTGCAGGACCCAGCAGGTTGATGGTGTCCTTGTGCTGTCCAATCATCTTCATCATCTCCATTTCTGAGATTAGGTTTGACAGGTCTTTCTCTGCTGCATCTGACTTCAACATCTTCACAGACACTTTAGTCAAATGGTTGGATTTGTCTTTGTCCAGCCCAATGGCCTCCTTCAACACCACCTGCCCAAAGTAGGCTTCTCTTAGGGGTATGCCTAAACTGCCTACAACCAGCCTGCCTCAAGGCAGTTATGAACTCTAGATTATCCTCAAAAACATTAAACCACAAGCTAAAAATTCTCTTCACTAGGTCTCTGTCGCAGGTCTAATTTTCTTATCTTTCATCATTTATCTTTTTCCTAATTCTTATTTTCAGTATAGTTTATTTGGCTTCCAGGTGTTTCCCCGAGTTTCTGTATGCTGTTTCATAGGGAAGAATTATCCTGTCATAAAATTATTTCTTGCGCATTCATTACATCTCTCAGTTAAAATGGGTTCTTTTATGGTATTGATTCATTTGAGTTTTCTCAAAATGGGAAGAATTTTCAAAATGGTGTTTTCCTCAAGGTTCAGAGTATGTCTTAGCCTCATCTTTACTCTTTTTGAAATTCACTTTTCAAATTCTTGTCCCTCTTTTTATCTTTTTAAATTAAAATGTTTTCTTTTTACTATTTTTTTATTTGAGTGTAGTTGATAGTCAGTGTTACATTGGTTTCAGGTTTTCAATATCTCCATACATTATTCTATGATCACTACAAATATAGCCACCATCTGTCACCATATAACACTATTATAATATCATTGACTATATTCTCTACACTGTCCCATATCTCTTTTTAAAATCTCTGATTTTTATGTTTTCTGTTATTCCAATTTTCGACCATCTTTTTACTTGGTTACTTTAATAAAATATGCCTGATTACACACTCTATGCTGAAAACCATAGCATTTGATTTATAATAGTCTTCTTCTTCTTCTTCTTCTTCTTCTTCTTCTTCTTCTTCTTCTTCTTCTTCTTCTTCTTCTTCTTCTTTTTCTTCTTCTTCTTAATTAACATATAATGTATTATTAGCCCCAGGGGGACAGGTCTGTGAATCACCAGGTTTACACACTTCACAGCACTCACCACAGCACATACCCTCCTCAATGTTCATAACCCCACCACCCTCTCCCTAACCTCCCCACCCCCCCGGCAACTCTCAGTTTGTTTTGTGAGATTAAGAGTCTCTTATGGTTTGTCTCCCTCCCGATCCCATCTTGTTTCATTTACTCTTTTCCTGTTCCCCAAACCCCCCACATTGCACCTCCATTTCCTCATATCAGGGAGATCATATAATAGTGCCTTTCTCTGGTTGACTTATTTTGCTAAGCATAATACCCTCCAGTTCCTTCCATGTCAACGCAAATGGCAAGATTTCATTTCTTTTGATGGCTGAATAGTATTCCATTGTATATATATATATATATATATATATATATATATATATATATATACAATTCATTTGTTGATGGACATCCTGGTTCTTTCCATAGTTTGGCTATTGTGGATATTACTGCTATAAACATTTGGTGCACGTGCCCCTTTGGATCATATACAGTCTTCTTTACCTCTATCAGAACCCCAGGAAGCTTTATTTATTTATTTATTTATTTATTTATTTACTCACATAAACAGATGATCCAACACAACGTTTTTTGATGTTCAAATGTATTATAATGTCTTACCGCTTAACACTATGCTTACTGCTCTCTTTCACTGTCTGACTAAATCCTCATCATCACTATGCCATTTAATGAGAAAGAACATTTGAACTCAGAGTTCTCTCCATATCAGGGAATGAAGACTCCACCCTTCTGTTTGTGCAGGTAAAATAAATGTTGATGTCTGTCCTGCACATACCCCATCCTGTTCACCAGAATATTCACAATCAAAATATATACACAATGAAAACCATACCTCACCACTTCTATTACCACCCAGCATGCTAAAAACACCATCATATGTTCCTGAATTATTGACTTGATTGATAACCCCACTTCCACACATACTGCACTCCTTTCTCCATGCAAATTTATTTTGGTACAGCAATTTAACCTAAAAATCAGGTCATATGATTTTATTCTGCTGTTGAAAGACTTTTGGTATCTTCCCCTTTCATATTAAATAAAAACTGAAGGCGTTTCAATGTACTAGAAGGTCATACATCAATACGTTCTTCCTCTCTCCACCACTATGAACTCCTCATTGGCCTCCTTGCTTTTCCTCAAAAGTAACAGACAAGCTGTTCACATAAAGTCTATATACTTACTTGCTCTGCCTAGAGCAATCTTTTCCTTTAATATTTGTATAACACTCTCCTTCACTTCCTGGGTCTTTGTGCAAATAGCATCTCATAAATGAGATATAACCACCCAAAACAAAATAAAATTAACTTTCATCCCAGCATTCCCCAATGGCTTTTACCTTTCTTGTATTTCTTTGTATCACTTATCACCATCAACCATCAATTATTATTCTATTACTGGTTTATTTTCTTATTTGAGACAGAGAGAGAGAGAATAGGGAGGGTGCGCAGAGGAAGAAGAAAACACCCCACTGCCTAGAAAGCCTGCTGGGGAGTTACATCCCAGGACCCTGAGATCATGACCCAAGCCAAAGGCAGTCACTCAATGGACTGAGCCACCGAGGTGCCCCTCTATTATTGGTTTATTTCACTATTATATTTCAAAAGAATGTAAGCTCTTTGTGGTCAGGTATTTTATATGTTTTATTAATTGAAGTATTCTCAGAAAGGTGGCTGGCAGATTGTAAGGGCTCACTAAACTGTATTTTGTTGTTATTATTGGGCTCCTTTATGGGCTTTACCTCTTACGCTAGAAGTCTATCCTTCAGATGTAAGCGATAAGAATAGAGCCCTGCTGCCTGTTCAAATGTGTAAAAAGCCTGTATTAAGTGGATATTTTAAAAGCTAAATGAATGGCTTAATAGTTGTATATAGGGGGAAAGGGAACATATTTTCCACAGTTTAGAAGTGGAGTTCTTTTATAGAGTTCTTGTACAAGCCTACACTATGGAACGATAATGGGCAGTTGTACATTACAATTATACAAACACTTTGGTAATTTATATCCTTTTTTTGTAATTCTTGACTGGATCATTTAATTCCTTAGGAGCATTATAGCATTTCAACTTTTCATGTTCAATAAACTTATTGGGGTTGCTACCTTTTTTATTCAAATGGAGAAATAGTCATGATTTAATCTAAATAAAGTGTTATTGATTGTGTTGTTTTCTAGGAATGAGTCGCACATGCTAGTTTAAAAGTTTTGTAAATTCCCAAGTCTGTCACTGATAAAATCCTTTTGTAGATTAGTAACTTGATCAAAACGGAAAAGTTATGTAACACCAATTGTTATACTATCTTTGTTTCCATCTTGCATTGTAATAACACCCATCTTAACTCTATTTAAGACAAATCATTGCCAGATGGATTTCTGGCACTGATTGCATGATATGAAATCTAGTATAACTAAAAGTTTTTGGTTTTAGTAGCATATAAATCAATTTAGAAAAATATATGTATTTGAATATAAGATAAAGTTTTAAATTATTTGGCAATAGTAAACTAAACTTTTTTTTTGTAAATTTTTATTTTCTAAAATTTCATTGAGCTCTCTTGCAATAAGAAACAAGTTACAAAAAATTAAGGTTTATTTACCCCAATTCAAAATTATTAGGAATATAATCATAGAGGTTGAAGTATTTAAAATATTGAACCCAAAATGTTTTATTAGGTAAATTCATGAATGCTGAGCATTCACTGTTAAAATATACTAATACTATTGATAGACTGGTAGAAGCCTAAAATCAAATATTTATTAAATATTTATATCCATATATTTTCATAGCTTGGTAATTCATTTCTCTAGTATTAAATAATATTCCATTGTTTGCATGTACTACACTTTATTGGACCTTTCACCTATGGAAGGATATCTTGGTTGCTTCCAAGCTTTTGTCAGTTATGAATAAAACTACTATAGACATCTTTGTGGGTATAGATTTCATCTTCTTTGGATAAATACCAAGAGCTGCTACTGCTGAATCATCTGGCAAGAATATGTTTAGTTTTGTAAGAAACTGCCAAGTTGTTTTCCATTCTTTATTCTCAATAGACATGGAAGAACATTCCTGTTGCTCCACATCCTCACCAACATTTCGTGTTCTGTTGTCAGTGCTCTGGATTCTGGGTATGTACTGGTGTCTCTTTTTTGTTTTAATTTGCATTTTCCTGAAGACATATGATGTGAAGCATCTTTTCATATGCTTATTTGCCATCTGTAATATTTTCTTTGGTGAGGTATCTGCTAAGGTCTTTGGCTCATTTTTAATCAGGTTTTTCCCCCATTGTTGAGTTTTAAGGGGTCTTTGTGTATTTTTGATTAACAGTCCTTTGCCAGATGTGTATTTTGCAAATTTTTTCTCATAGTCTGTGCTTTGCCTTTTCATTCTCTTGGCATTGTGTTTCACAGAGTAGACATTTTTAAATTCAGTGCTTGTGCTTTGTAGCTAAAGTTTTTGCAAAAACCAAGGTCATTTAAATTTTCTTCTATATTACCTTCTACATGTTTCATGTTTAGGTTTATAATCCAATCTGAGTTAATTTTTGTGAAGAGTGTAGGATATCGGCCTGGATTTATTTTATTTTATATTTTTAGATTTAGCTTCACCATTGCTACAGAACCATTTGTTTAAAAGATTGTATTTTGCTCTCTTTTATTGCTTTTTCTTTTCTATTAAATATAAAATATAATTGATAATATATATTCTGTTGCTTTAATCTAGTCTTTCTGTGGTATTACAATATCATGCTTACAATTATCGTTATGGTAAACTTTTTTTTAAGATTTTATTTATTTTTTTGACAGAGAGAGAGATCACAAATGGGCAGAGAGACAGCCAGAGAGAGAGATGAGGAGAAGCAGGCTCCCTGCTGAGCAGAGAACCCAATGCGGGACTCGATCCCAGGCCCCTGGGATCATGACCTGAGCTGAAGGCAGAGGCTTAACCCACTGAGCCACCCAGGTGCCCCATCGTTATGGTAAACTTTGAAGTCAGTCCTCAGTCTTTCTTCTCCTTCAACACTATGTTGACTATTGTGAGTCTTTGCCTCTCCATATAAACTTTAAAATAAGTTTGTTAATATTAAAAAAAAAGAACTTGCTGGAATGCATTAATTGTATAGATAAACTTGGAAACCAGTGACCTCTTGAGCTTAGCAGGAGATAGACCATGGACATCAGTTGTCACAGTGGTGCCTCTGGCAGAACCTATTGCAAATCCCTAGGCAAAATGAGACCTCAAGGATCTGAGAGAATGTCTAAGAAGTACTTGATACATCCCTTGGGTATTGTTTATTGAAGTGTCCACCTGTCTGAAAGCTGGGGAATCTAGATAAGGGAGGGAAAATTAGTTATGATAAAACATATCAACAAACATCAATAAATTTTGTAAAACTAAATGTCATGGCTCATATACAATATGACCAACAGAGGGACCATCAGAAGGAAAGCATCAGTTATGTTTATTTTAGATTTCTGAAAGACTTCGAAGTGAAGAGTATACATTCACTTCTCACTTATTGCTCCTACATATTCATGAATTTGAGAGAAAATAGAGGCCCTGTGTGTCTTAGCAACTAATGGGATATTTTTTGATATTTACATGCTTACACATAGTATGTGTTATAGTCTTCTCTTTTACATGCTGTAAAAAGGTTAACCCCTTTTCTGCAGAGATCTGAAAATGTGAAACAGTGCCTGAGTAGCTGAATTCATCTAATTCAAATTTCTTGCAGGTCTAAGACCTATTGTTTTTCACTTGACTGCCTCCTTTCTCATCTGTCAATTGGTTACAAATTCTGGTACTGAAGAGAATACATTGGGGCTGGTGGCTCAGTGTGTTAAAGCCTCTGCCTTCAGTTCAGGTCATGATCTCAGGATCCTGGGATCGAGCTCCACATCGGGACATAATGTAACGACAGATAGTTTATATGGGAGCCCTTTGGGTACTCTGGTGGATAAATGTTTTTAAATTAGTTTTTCATGGATATGGGGAGTTAGAGACGAGAAGGGAGGTGGGGGAAATTGGAAGGGGAGCTGAATCATGAGAGACTATGGACTCTGAAAAACAATCTGAGGGTTTTGAAGGGGCGGGGGATTTGGAGGTTGGGGTACCAGGTGTTGGGTATCATAGAGGGCACTGCTTGCATGGAGCACTGGGTGTGGTGCAAAAAGAATGAATACTGTTATGCTGAAAATAAATAAAAAATTAATTTAAAAAATATTAGTTTTTCGTAAACTACAAAAAAAAAGAAAAGCGCTCCCATTTATAGCGTACACTTTATGGTTCACAAAGCACGTGCCAACAATAAAAATAATGATGGGTTACCGTTACACTTCATAGAAAAGGAGGTACAGGGAAATTGAATGAAATGGAATAACAAAGTAGGTTCATAAGTCAATCTTCCTTGTAAAAAAATTAACCTGAAAGTGTGTTTCTGCCACCTCTCTCCTGTGTGACATTTTATCGGTGGAGATGGAAAATAAATGGTCTGGTTAACCTTTCCCTCCCCCTCAAAACCCATTATTTGAAAACACAAAAAGGGAAGTGAAGGGAGAAATCCTCCCACTCCCATCCCCACTCACCTCCATAGCCACCTCCTCTTCCAAGAACCTAGCAGACAAGGTGCCAAGAAGTGTTAGGTACCAGCAGTGGTCTCAGATCTCATTCAAGGATCATGGTGAAAGGCATTCAAAGAGATTGTGGGGGCACAGGGATCCAATTAAGGGGGACAAGTTTAAGGTTTGCCTGGTCCCCTAAAAACTAATGGCACTAGAGAAGATGAGCTTTGGGAACTATAGCTTAATGGATACAATGTGTAAAAAGCTTCAGTGAGTCATGGTGGGAAGAGGCCAAGAGGGCAGCAAACACAGTCTTAGATGATGTTATTAATAGCACTACAGGCTCTAGATTTCCTGTGGTGGTGTTCTTGGCAAGACCAGCCCGGCCAAAGTGGATACTCTCAACCTGGAACAGAGGGTCTTGGAGATGCCAGCACGTGAGGTATGATGAGAGGGTAAAATGATAGGAGGTGTCCTTTGGAAGGACTGACTCCTTGACTTTAAAAGGGAGAACCCAAATCTGTAGGTGAAATCTTTCTGGCTACAAAGAGGGCCAAGGCCTCCTAAGGTCAAGGTCTCCTCGTCACTTGCAAAGATGTCGAAGAACATATTCAGACTTTTCAAAGATGTCCTCATATCATTGGTTCCCACTCTGGAATTCTATCAATAAGGTGAGAGTTCCTCTAGTTGAAAAAGAGATCTAAAAAGACTTCCCTTTCTCATGTAATTTCTGTAACCTCCAGGACACACCCACCTCCCCCTTCCAGCTCTGTAATGAAGCCAAAGCTGGTGCCAATTTGTGGAACTCCTTAAAGGCTATTCTCCCTTATATACCCCCGGATCAAGTTCCCATGCTCCCTCACCTGATTTCCTGCACTCACCTCCGACCTGGTGTGTTCACACCTGTAAGTGCCTTTTACCAAACCCTTTGTCAAAAGGCAGCCAGAGTGACCTTTCAAAGACCTATCAGTTCCTGGCATTTGTCTCCATAGAAATCTGCACTGATCTTCTAACAAATTCTCAGTCCTCCAAAAGCACCCATAATCCTCCCATCAGTCTCTTCATACCCCTCCAACTGACTGATGCCTGTTCTGCCCCATCTCTCTGCCCTTCAACCACACTGCCTCCTTCTTCCTGTGGAGACCTCTCATGGCACCTGCCTCCAAGCACAGGTGATTCCCATTGATGGGAAGACCCTCTTCTCTCCCCCATCTCCCCACTCCAGTTACTCCCACTTATTCGTGAGCTCACAAGCCCCATGGTACACACTCTCCATGCAGCCTGCTCTCTCTTTTCTAGCACTGGCCTCCGTTTCTAGCTGTGGTTGTGTCATGGATGTCCCTCCCCAGCCAGCCTCCAAGCTCTCCTTCCCTTTAGCTCCAACACCTGACACAGTGCCTGGCACGTAGTAAGCCCTGGCTAGCTTCTAAGAGCCTCACTGAGGGACTGAAAGCATTTTAAAAATGTCACCACGTAGGCTCCAAACTGTAGGCAGAAAAAGCTTTGCCTGGATTGACATTTTAGAGACGTATTCATCAAGTTGGATGTGTTCACTGACTTTACCTTGTAAAATTTAAAAAAAAAAAAAAAAGGACCTCTGTATTGCTTCGCATCTAACGAAGGCGCATGTATACTATTAGACCACGTTATGAGCTTAATGGAAGGAGACAAGATGTTTTCGCTAAGAAAATGTATAAGACTGTTGAGGTCAAGTGGGAGGAAACAGTCCGTTTGTTGGAGCATTGCTATCTTACTCTATCACAGCCACTCATAAAAATCTGACACGGGGTGAGTCAGAATTGTCTGTCGGAGATGAGTTAGATCTGGCTCATGTTCCTACAGACATGAAAGCCAGAAACGAAGAAGGAGGCTTTAAAAGCGTGGGTTGAGGAGGCGGTGTGGTTCACTGCGATGAGCTAAGTGCCCAGGGCCACCAGCAGACATGCTGGCCTGTATCCTTCCTTTGTTCTGGGGTCCCTCTTGCACCATGTGGTGAGGCTGGTGGCTGGGAGCAGCTCAGGACAAGACCCGGTGGCATCTTATTTCTCCCACCCTCCTGTGGGCTCCAGTGTGCTCCAGTAGGTCCCAAGGGACAGCCTGCCTTCCTTGAAAAGCCCAGTAGCACTGGGAGCAGAAACTGGGGCCAAAGAGTGAGCACCCTGTTTGACAAGCTGGACCAGCCACTTCTTCTTCAGATGCAGGGGGAGCCCTGGCATGCTGACTCCTCCCTTCTACCTTTCCCCTTTCCTCTTTCTCCCTCTTTCCTTCCCCTCTCTCCTTCCCTGGTGGTGCCCTTTCCCAATGCCCACTTCATCCCTTTTCCTTTCTACATGCCTGTCTTCTAGAGTTTCTTCTCTTTCCTCCCCATTACTTCCCTTCATCTGAATCTCCTCTTTGGTCCCTTAGTCCCTGCTCTCTGCTCCTCCTCCTCTTCCCTGGCCCCTGTTCAGCTCCATACTGAATGCAGGCAGAGCTGGACTAACATGCTCACTTGCTAGCTCAGCCACCCTCCAGAGAAGTCACTCTTCGGTGGCCACCTTCCTGACCCCCTGGTCGCTTCTCCACTTGTTCAGATATTGCTCTGAAGTCTGAGGAGGGCAGAGCGGGGCTGCCACAGAAGCAGGCCAGAGGAGAAACCAAACCATGTGTCCACACTGTCCCCCAGCACTGGTGCTCTGAGAGCTTTCGGAGTCCTCAACAGGGTTAGGATTTAGGGGCTTCTTCAGAACCGGGAGTGAAAACAACCATAGGTCAAAAGAAAAGCTATGGTCCACACAAAAATAATAATCACAAATGAAAACTATGTTAACTCTGAAGTCCCAAAGTCGAAGAATTGCCTTGAATCTGTCACTAGAAAGCACCCAAGGCCTCACTCTCTGGGTTCTGGGTGCCCTGGGAATGGCAGGAGGCTCTGACATGCACGTGGGGGCGCCGAACTATGGGGGCTAGCCTGCCTGCTCTCAGGGGTGGGGGTACCTCTTGTGGCACTGTCCTGGCCCGACCTCCTGCGGAGGGGGTGTGGCACGGCATCCGGGGTGGTCTTGGTGCCCTGGGGTTGGCGGGAGCCTGGGCCCCGACCACTCGCCCCCCCTTCCCCCGCTCCTGTCCTGAGTTTCTGCTTAAGGTGAGGGCGGGACGAGGTGTCACTTTACCTGAGAGCAGAGGGTCCTCCAGAGAAGCCATGGGGCAGGGAGGGGCAGCAGGCGGCAGGAATGAGAACGGGACACCGCGGCCTCTGGGGCTAAGCTGGAGCATGGGAGCGCAGGGGCAGCGAGTATGGTGGGTCCTGCAGTCCCGAATGGGCTGCAGCACTGCACCCTGGCGCTGTGCGCCCCTCCTTCCCGCCTGGGCAATTAGCAAAGCCCCTTCTCCTGGCCGCCCCCGACCCGCCCCCGCCCCCTCCCTCCTGAGTCCTCTGAGAGCTCACTTCCAGCTTTGGAAATTAGCAAAGACCCTTTTCTGCGCCGGCCCCGCCCCCTCACTCCTGAGGCCAGAGCCCAGTCTGGGGTGCGGGGCAAAGCCCTGGCATGCTGCCACATTGACAGCGCCAGCGCTGGGCAGCCTCCTAGCCTGGCTCCCTGAGCGGGTGTCCACGGGCAGCCTGGCTGCGAAAAGATCATCAGTCCTAAACGCCAGCTGCACTCTTGGGTCAGTTTGCTGGCTTCCAGATTGCGCCCAAAGCCAGGAACCAGCTTCCCCAGCACAGGCCTGGGCTGAGATGCCCGCCTGGGATCTGTCTGAGCAGTCTCCTCCACTCCAGGCAGGGATGGCACTTCGACCTGGATGTTTGGGTTTTTTGTTTGTTTTTTTGGTCATTGGTTATTACATGACCTCCAGGGTAGGTGCTCCACAAAGGGAGTGAAAACAGGACGCCTGATATATACGCATATGGCCATTCTAGAAAAATAGCTTGGGGTTCTCTCAGAAACGCGGCATAGGTCCTTGCACTATGGTTTAATAGAAAAGGGATTATGCACCAAGTTACTTAAATGAGCATAGGTTGAAATCGTTTACTGAGAGTAAATATTTTAAATAGTTATATTTTAACTAAATCTATCATCAATCATAAATCTATTACACGAAGGTTACAGGCAATTTAAAAGCAAGAGCACTCTCTTCAGGGTTTTAAATAATCCCTGTCTGTCTTGGCACATGAGAATGCAAAGATAGGAAATGGTTTGTAAAAGATCATATAATAGCTTTTACTAATTCTATTTATTTGACAGACAGAGATCACAAGTAGGCAGAGAGGCAGGCAGAGAGAAAGATGGGGAGGCAGGCTCCCCGCCAAGCAGAGAGCCTGATGAAGGGCTCGATCTCAGGATCCTGAGATCATGACCTGATCCCAAGGCAGAGGCTTAACACACGGAGCCATCCTGGCGCCCCCAGATGAAATACATTTCTGACTTAGAAACTTCAGATAGAATTTTTTTGTCCATGATGACAACTGAAGAAAATGTGTCATCTCTAAACCTAACCTTAAACCCTACCAACACTGAAACCTAAGCTGACCTTAAAGCCCAAACTAGAACCCTGAATCCCAAACCTGGAATGGAACCCAAAGCCTGTACCTGAGCCCTGGATCCAAGCCCTGAACCACGAACCCAAACCCTAAACCAGACCTCCAAGTCATGAAACCTGAACCCAAATCTCAGCATGAAGTCAAACCCCAAATTTGACCTTGAACTTTATCCCATAAGCCCTGAGTCTTAAAGCCTAAATCATAAACTTAAAGCCCTAAACTATAACTCTGTTCCCTTGTCCTTCACTCTAAATCCTCACCCTAACACTAAACCCAAAGCCTGATTAGAACTCTGACTAAAACCTGAACCTGAACCCAAATTCAAACCCTTCACCACACTTTGCTTATGCACTTGCCATTGATGGATATTTGCAGTTTCTACCTCCTGATTCTTGTGAACATTGTTTGGGTTGGGGGCTAGGGTTAGGGTCTTGTGAGACCAAGTTGAGGTCAGAGTGTGGGTCTGCATCAGGGCCATGTTCAGTGACACTGTTTGGGTCAAGGACTGTTGTAATTCCACATTGTTTCCAATTCATTGTTCCTTAGCTATTTGGGGGGAAGTTGGGGGGTATTGGGCTCCATGCAGCTTGAATTTCCGGAATGAAATGGCGTCAGCTGGACCCCAGGAGGGAGCAGGATATTCCACTGAAGGGTGAGCTCCCACAGCCCTGCACTGCCTTCCACCGCCTGCAGAGGGCGCCAGACCCCAGCTCCCGCCCTGTGCCCAGGCTGCACAGCCATAGCTGGGACCTGAGCCCTGCCTCTTCAGGACCAACTGTGGAGACTTCTGGAGAATGTGGGGCGCCTCCCACCCTGACAGGACTAGCTGAGGAGGGTGTGGCTCTGCATCCACACTGACCGGACCCGTTGTGGAGGACACGCCCACACTGGCAGCAGTCCAACCTCCTAAGGACCAGACGCTCGAGGAGGTGAGAAGTCCCTTAGTGGACTGTCAAGGGGTTTGTGGTCTCAGGACCCCACAGAGAAAGGGCGCCCTGTGTAGACACTGGGGCTTCCGTCGTTTTGTGTGAGGAGACGTGGCCTCCTGCTGTGCTGTGCGCGGGGCTGTGGGGTCCCCCCTTTCTGGGCTCGGGTGCTCCTTGGTCCTTGTCTGTGTTTGTGTGCTCCCGGATTCGGTTCCTTGTTCTCCTCAGATGGTCTGCAGTCAGGAAGCGTCTGCCTTCTTCGGTGCTTGTGCTCTCCCCACCTCAGCCCTGCGGGGTCCTTCCCATGTCCACACCCACTCCAGGCTTGCTCCAAGTCCTGAAATTCGGGAGCCAGAGTGAGGACTCTGTAGCCGGTTTTGGGGAGAGTAGGTATTTTCCCAGTGTGGGTACTTCCCTGAGCACAGTGCCTCCCCATCTCCGTGTGTACCCCTCCCTGTCTGTCGTCATTGTTACAGGGCTGTCACTTTCTTGGTTCAGGGGCCTCCCGGGTATCTTGCTATCTTGGATGCAGGTGTAAATGAGATCGTTCTCAGCAGTCTCTTTCTGATGGTTCCTTCTGAGCACCTAGGAGTGCCACTAATTTGTGCATATTGATTTTGTTCCTTGCAAGTTCTTGAATTTATTAGTTCGATTGGCCTTAAACTCAATCTGCCAGTTATTTGACCAGCAGCATGGGTTTAATTGGGAAGAGCAGAGAATGGCAGTCTGGGCTGAGCAAGCGAAGGTCCCATCACAGGCAAGTGCGAGAAACAAAGGAGAGGAACATTATTTCATGGAGGAGGAAGAAGTTGGGAAGGGTGCTTGAAGGAAAGTCCCTTGGAGAAAGGCAGGGTGATGGAGAATTCTCACCAGCTGAGCTGCAAAGCTCCTACAAAATGTCAGGAGATGAACCTCCAGCTTCCCCTGTGGGGCCTAAAATTGGTGAGTCTCTCCTGTGGGGGATTGCAATGTGGGGTCTGTAATGGGCACTGAGCACCAGGCGCCCCCTTCCAGCCTCCTCTTCTGGCATCCCCAGTCCACTTTACTGGGGCTTCCCTTCCTGCTTTTGCACAGTTCTAACCAGCTTGTGATGGAACGTTGTGGAAAAACTGAAATTCCAAATCCACTGCTTCTACTGCACCTGAGATACAGGGGCCCATGATTTAATCCTCCCACGAGTCTCTTGCTAGCCCCACCTGTCCGTCACTCATTTTGAGAGTTGATATTACCAAAGTACTGTAATTCTAAAAATTTCTGAATTAGCTGTATTATTTCTTTTTAGGTATGAAGTTAACTTCCAATTATATGAATTTAATATTTTGGTAATTGTTTTCTAATTTTATTGCCTTATTCTTGGAAAATATAGCCTGATATTTAACTCTAGGAATTTATTGGCATATACTTCTGGCCTAAATAATGGCCTGTTTGTGTAAATGTTCAACTTATGCTTATATACTTACTGAAGACTCTTGTTTTGGGGTCAGGATGGCTACATTTATTAATAGATCAGGACTATTAGATTCTCTAAATTTTGATGTCTCTTAATTTAATCTAATTAAATTATCAGTTAATGAAAGAAGTTAAATTTTTTATGTACTACTGCATCTAAACTTATCAAAGTCTTTTGCTATAATTAGACAAGTATGTCATCCTGTTTTTATACCAAGTCTTACAGTAAAAAAATCATACTACCTGAAATATTATTTATTTTTATTATTATTTATTTTTTTTAAAAGATTGTATTTATTGGGGTACCTGAGTTAAGTGTCTACCTATAGCTCAGGTCATAATACCCGGGTCCTGGGATAGAGCCCCGCAGGGGGTTCCCTGCTCAGTGGCGTGCTTCTCCCTCTCCCTCTGTTATTCCCTCTGCTGTGTGCATGTTTTTCTTTTCTCACTCTCTCTCAAATAAATAAGTAAAATTTAAAGATTATCTCTCTCAAATAAATAAGTCAAATTTTTTTCCTCAATAGGAGGGAGAAGCAGACTCTCCACTGAGCAGGGAGCCTGATGCAGGGCCCAATACCAGGACCCTGGGATCATCACCTGAGCTGAAGGCAGACACTTGAACCGACTAAGTCACCCAGGCACTCCAGCTGTTTATTTATTTATTTATTTTTATTATGCATATGTTTTATCTCTCTTTTCTACAAGTCTTTTTTTTGATCTTTTTACGTTTTTCATAAAACTGAATTATTTCAAGATGACTTGGTCATCCTCTTTTCCCCAACCTCAAAGATCATAGAGTATATTTTAACTGTTAAAATGATATTAGTATTTAAGTGCTGCCTACACAAATTAAGGCAAATTATCTGTGGTCTGTATTCCTGAAAATATTTTTTTTATTATGCCTTTTTATGCCAATGACATTTTATAAGGATCTAAATGTTTCCATTTGCGATTTTTTTTCAAGATAATAAAGCTATTACTTCATTCTTTTTTATATCTGATGTTATTTAAAAAATTTCTGTCAGTCTGATTCTTGTTTCTTTATTAATGAATTATTTTTTTTCTCTCTAACACTTGTGATTTTTTTGTGTGTGTCTTTGGTATGTATGCCCTAGTTTGGGATTCATAGAGTCAACTATAGTTATGAATATTTTCTTTCTTTTCTTGTATGTAAGTTTTAATCCAGTGTCTTGACTATTTATGCTTGAGAAATAGATGTACATTAATATTCAAATATTTCTTTCCTTTTTCTTCTTTCATTTAAAAAAAGTCATTTATTTTATTTTATTTAAAAATATTTATTTATGTATTTGGAGTAGAGAGAGAGGGTCATGAAGAGTGGCTGATTATATACTT
Organism: Mustela nivalis; assembly: GCF_964662115.1. Lineage (NCBI taxonomy): Eukaryota > Metazoa > Chordata > Mammalia > Carnivora > Mustelidae > Mustela > Mustela nivalis. The sequence continues at coordinate 77,404,909 of NC_139040.1, forward strand.
TCAATTTGGGAGGAGGTTAGGGATAGCACAAGCCTCCAAGGTATTTTATAAACAAGGTGTCCAGGACCTTGAGGGGGCTAGCTATTGTTAGGGAAAGGTCATTTCTTACTATTTAGTAAAAACTCAGGGAAGAGACTCTTCTGATGTATATCAGTGGGTATATGCTTGGGAGATGATTGCCAATGTATATCTTGAGGGCAGGGGTGGGGAGTAGAGATAAAGAAGTTTCCAAAGTAATTTTTACATGTGAAAGTAGATTTTCAGTATCCTGGGGGGTGGACTAAGAATGCTTTTTGCCCTGAGTGGATGTGTCCACATGGAAGCAGCTGAGTCCCCAGAGGAGCTTCAAGGACTTGTCAACAGGCTATGAGTAGTAAGGAAATCTAATTTCTTCTCTAGCTTTTGTTCCACACACATCACCTACATCTTACACCTCTTTTATATTGATAATTTTAATGCTTTGCTGGTATCCAGATGACTATATCCTTAAGTGACTTCTTATCTCTATTGAATCCATTAGGTATTCTATCCATTGTATTCTTAATTCAACTAGATTACATATATTTAATCTATTAGTACCACTAGGTTCTTATTCTTGTTTTTATTTCAAAATCTTTCCTTATTTCCTTACATTATTTATTGGGTATATTTTAAATCCCTGAAATACTCACTTATTATATATAAGCTGTCAACCGTATTCTTATTTTGAGGTAGCTATATCTTTTTGGGCTTTAGGACATCATACCAACAATGCCAAATAATTTTCAGACAACAGCAGGATCTCCAAGAATTCAACTAAATTCTGACACTATCTACCTGAACATAGTGTAAGATTTCATCAGTTAAGGGATCAGTCCTCCAAGACTATCTCCAACCCCACCTCAGATGCCAGTCTCACTGTAGGCCCCAGGTTATTACCTGTGCTTGTGACTGAGCAACTACAGGTTGGAGGTCCCAGTGGCCTACTTCTTACGTTCTTTTAATTTGCTACAGGGACTCACAAAACTCAGAAAAATACTTACTTTATGTTTGCCAGCTTATTAAAAGATATAATAGAAGATTTAAATCAATAGATAGATAAAGAAGTGCACAGGGCAAGGTATGGAGAATGGGCACAGAGCTTCTATTACCTTCTGTAAGACTGCCACTCTTCCTGCCTTTTCATACATTTAACAAACTAAAAGCTTTCTGAACCCAGTCCTTTCAGGTTTTCTGTGGAGGCTTCATGACATAGTCATGACTGACTAAATCATTGTCATTTGCTGATCTAATCTCCAGATCCTCTTCCCTCCCCAGATAATCCTGTATTGGGAGGAAGGGGAGGCACGTTGGGCAAAAAGTTGTGAAGGCTTTCACCAAGTGGTTGGTCCTTCAGGCAAACAGCCCTTGCCTTGAGTGAGGTCTGAAGGTCACTTCATTAACATAACAAAACACACCTCTCTCACCCTTATCACATGAAATCCCAAGAGTTTTAGGAGCTGTGAGTCAGTAGCCATGGTTGAAAACCAAATATTCAGATGACCAAAAAATATTTCTTGTAAACCACTATATTACACTACATGCTTAAGTATTTAATTATGTGATCTTTTAAACTAATATTTTTCTAAGAGTATAAACTGTTCTGGCAGTAATGTGGATTGGGGAGTGATGTATTGCCAAACTTCTGTCGTTTTAGTCCAGGAAGTCAAAGAGAAAGAACAGGAGAGCCCCTTAGGGCAGGAAGTTCAAAGTAACAATGTTGACTACTACTCCCTTTTCTTGTTTTTTTTTTTTAAACAAGCAAATCTTCTCTTCAGAGTTGCAGTTTAAAGCCAAGAACATGCGGAATTGGGAGAAAAAATAGTTAAATTTGGAGACTTGCAGAGGTAGAATCAGAGTAGTGAAAGCCATTACAGCAACTGAACTAACTGAGGTCAGTGTTTGGTGAATCACAGAAACAGGGGGAGTTGTCAAACAAAGGAATCTTTGTTTACAACATACAAGGAGATCACAGGGAATAAGTTCCAAAGCCTTGACTGTTTGAACAGGAGAGAGATTTTTATTTAGTATTTAAGATGAATACTCTGAAGGGAGAGTTTTATTATCGCGTGTATGGTTGGTCATAAGGTTGTGGATGCATTCACATCCACATATGTATTTGTGCAATATGTATTGCATGTTCACCTGAATGAAGCTTGTATTCCACCGAGGGCAGAAACGTCAACGTTAGAATAAAGCAGAGGTAACTGTTGGACAAGGGAAAGGGACTCTGCAGGCTTCAAGAGCAGATATAAACTAGATGGGGTCTTGGGCTCATTTTCTGGGACAAGGAATGCAAGGCCTTGATTGCTTTTGAAATAGCACTACGAGTTTTACCACTGATTTATTGTCTCAATAGCTTAGGCTATTTCCTGGTCTGGTGGTGACTGTTAGTTTTCCCATTGCCTTGTTCCCTCAAAATCCTTAAGGAGTGAGGTTTTTGCATTTCTTTGTAAGAACCTCCCAGGAAGTTTTGGAAGAAGTGTGCTTGGGCAAGTACACAGGTGGGGTATAGATCATTGAAAATAGCTGGGGACAAAAAATGATTTTCTTATGTCAGGAAAACTATATGTCATCTTAATTTTCTGGGAACCTCTAATTCTTTCTGCTGATGTTACCAGCAGGTTTCTGAGATATTACTGATTGTTCTCTTGAACTAAGGAAAAAGAAATGTAGAAAGCAAAAGACAAAACTTTAAAATCTATCCTCCAACTCATCAATTCACTGCAGCCACCTCTCTGTCTTTCCCTTTCTCTTTTTCTTTATCTTTCTCTCTCACTTTCTCTCTCACATACGCACAACACACGCAAATCATCTTAAAACAATTTTTAATTTTCCCTATTCCATTTTAATATACTTGAGGCATGATCATTTTCTTAGTAAATACAAGAAAAAAAAATCTAGGATTCCTTCATTCTGTGTGATTCAAGTATTGAGGAATTTACTTCTAATAGCACTTATAAAAACATATTTTATTTATGTAATATTATATAATCAGGTGCCTGCATTTTTCTTATTCTCCAACTAGTGTTATTTGGCAATTAATATTTTGTCAATCAATATTCCCCCATATCTGAATGTGTGGGCAGTGAGAGATGAGTTAGAGGCAAGGATGGTGAACACTCCCAACAACTGCAGACTACATATATCTTAAGCCATGATTTTCTTTGCAAAGGTCAACATTGATAATGTTGTAGTCATACCTCCGTGTACCAGGAAAGAAGTAGCATATTTCTTGAAATACACAGCTATCAAAGCTCCATTGAGAAACTGTAAAGATGGACGAGCGATTTCCAAATTACATATCTGATAATGGACATCAACTCTGATTATTAAAAAATGAATAAAAATAAAAAACCTTACTAATAACCAAACAGAGTATCCAATTTTACATGTGAAGGAAATAATGGAAGAGACATGTCACCAAAAGTATATGGATGGCTTAGAGGCACCTGACAAATTTCTCAAAATTTAGACATTAAAGAAATACAAATTAAAATCATAATGAGACATGCTTACGTATCTATTAGAATGGCTAAAATTATAAAGGCTAATTGTACTTGGTCTGAGCTAGATTGAGAAGCAACAAAAAATCTAAACTGTTGTTGGCATATATCATGATACAACCACTTTGGAAAATAGTTTGAAAATTTTTTTAAATGCAAAATATGTTGCAGTTACACAAATAGCCATTTTACTTCTAGGCATTTAACTTTATCAGTGCACTTTGCATCCACCACCAATTGGCTGTTTTGTCACAAACTGATTAAAGCAGAACTGTCAGGTGAGGAACTTCAAAGCCAAAGCATTAAGTGCTTTGAAAAACCAGCACCTGGGAGGATTTGTCTCAGCATCTGTGATTAGAAGGCAGCAAAAAGAGACTTTGGGGACACAGTTCACCCCTTCATGAAGCAGCCATTCAGAACTTTCTCCGAAGGGCTAATGCCTAATCTTCCAAAGACCAGCAAGAACAAGCTTATGGTCTGTTAAAATCAGATTTTTAAAAGATTTTTATTTATTTATTTGAGAGAGAGAGAGAGAGAGTGAGAGAGAGAGCATGAGAGGGGAGAAGGTCAGAGGGAGAAGCGGACTCCCCATGAAGCTGGGAGCCTGATGGAGTCCTTGACTCCAGAATCAAAATCACTTTGATGGACTCAATACAGTCAGGGAGGACAGTCCTCAGGAGTCACAGAATGCTGGTTGCCATGAGGGAGGAGTCTTTTACAAAGTCTGGGCTCTCACAGAAGGAGTCTGAAGCACGTGTATGAAAAGCAGAGGTCAGTTCTGGATTAGAAGCTCTTTCTGAGGGGAAATGAGTAGAAGCAGGGATTAACCAGGACTTGGGCTCTGCTTTATTCAGTTCAAGTTGCTGCAACACATGATGACAGACTGGGTGGCTGAAACAGAAAAACATGTACTATTCCTTGCAGTTCTAGAGACTGAGAAGTCCAAAAGCAAGATCCTGGGAGATCTGATATCTAGCAAGAGACTGCTTCATTATCTATAAATGCCCATATTTCTGTTGTAGACTTGCATGGATGACAGCTGGCAGAACAATCTCTCAGGTCGTTTCTCAGAAGTGCTTTTATCTCATTCACAAGTGTTCCAATCTCATGACCTCACCACCTCTCAAAGCCCATACCTCCTGATGGCACTCCTTGAGGGTCAGGGCTTCAACATCTGAATTGGGACAAGACACAAACATTCAGTCCATTAGCAAGTGTTGTCATGAGGACAGCGTAGCTTATCAACTGGGTATCCCCAGGAATCCATGGGACTAGCAAAGCAGAATCTGGGGGTGTCACTGGTAGGAAAGCAGGAGGTCCCCAAGAGACAGTCCTCATAGCATTTTACAGAGACAGCAGGACCCTTGAGAAACAATAGTTTCCGTGACCCATACACCAGCCTTTATCTATGCCTGTCCTCCCTGCTGGATTCACAGCAAGCCTACTTCTTTCTTTTCCAGTACAAATGGATTTCCACTCTCTGAATCCTGATGAATTTTTGCTCTTTTGCAGTTAGTAGGTTGTCCCTCAGGATTCTGCATGTCTGGATTTGCAATCGTGGAAACTGCCAAAGGTCTAGAGACCTGCATGGCAGAACCCGGCCTCTACCACTATTGCCCAAGGTAGGGACTCTGGTCCCTTGAGCGTCCTGTGCTGCTGTCAAAGGTCTGTGTGCATTGGCTTATTCTTTTTATTTTTTTAAAAGTAATTGCTTATACGTGTGTTTCATCATGCTCAAGTGGCCTTTCTGTGAAAAAGTGGCCAAGCTACACCTAGAAGTCACTGAAGAAAGTTCTAAGAACTCCTGGTTAGTATGAGGCTAGAGAGAGAGAGAAAGAGATAAAAGAAATCTGCCTCTCTGCATTTTGCAAGTCCCTGGGCAAAATCTGTTGGCTGCGCACTCCTCACACGGAGATTCCAGGCAGGGAGACCCTCCTGAGCCTCATCTCCCTGAGTTCCTCTTCCAGGAGCAATCCCTAGTTTGAGACCAGGGTTAGCGAAAAAAGAGCAGCAAAGCAGGGTCCAGAAGGAAGGACTGCCACAGACCATGGAGCACCAGGGGGACAGGCTGGTACCTTCTCACGGTTGAGGTACAAATGGGCTCAGCTCAGCAGGTACAGGGGTGCCCTTGGCCCCTCTGGTGGGCTTTGCAGTGCCCCAATCTCAGGAAGAAAAAAGGCTGGCTCAGGTGACTTATTTTTGACTGGGAAGAAGCTGACAGCAATGGAAATAAACAAGTAGGGAATGATGTTGGAAAGTTGGAGGGTTTGTCCTTTATATCTCAGCTTTCTCTCCTATCTTCCCTTGCTCTGTAGTGTGTTATCAAAGAAGGTTTTGGCATGATATTCCTGTTCACTGATTAACTCCTGAGCTGTGTCTTTTCTGCTGTTCAGCTCATCTGGTGAATTCTTTTACTGTAAAAAGTATCTTGCCCTTGCAAGGGCAAGGGCAAGACCTGAGAAATCTCAGAGATTTCAGCTTGCCACCCAGAAGGAAACCAGGCTATTTGGAATGCTGGAAAGAATTCAGAGTAGGGGAAATCGTCTTGGACATCTGAGACCACCCCCACATTCAGCGGTCCCCTGGACACAAACCCAGACCTTGATACTGATCCTGAACCATGCTCTCAACTCAGACCCCTGTGATCCTCGCCACAGTGCTTTCAGATCAGTGCAGCCATGCCCATAGGCACAAACTCTTAAGCCTAGATTCTGTCCTGAGAGGTCTGTCCCCGACGGCCTGGCTCCAAAGCCTCAGAGATTGGGGACAGCGAGGAACACCATAGGACTCACCCTGCCACTCTGAAAGGAACCATGCCATTTGTAGCTCCAGAAAGGATTCAGAGGAACTGAAATCTGCATTCCTACCTCTGGACACCCCCATATTCAGCAGGCCACTGGATGCAAACCTGGAGCTTGACACTCACCCTGAACAAATCCCTCGACTGCCCCCTCCCCCAGAAAGATGGACAGAGTGCTGGCAGATCGGGCCTGCCATGTGGTGGGCCCTAACCATAACCTTTGGTTTAGTTCTCAGGATTCTGACCCCAAAGGCCTTGCAGTAGGTGCCCTACAATTTGGGGACACATGGGCAATCCCAGAGGACTCAGCCTGCCGCCCAGAAGGAAACTGTGCCATTTGGAACTCCGGAAAGGATTCAGAGGAGCAGAAATCTGCATGCCTAGCTGAGAACACACCCACACAGAGCTGACTCCTGGACACAAAGCCAGAGCAAGACACTCACCCTCACCTCCACTGTCAACTCAGCCACCGAGACAGCTCTCCATGGGGTCTTCAGATCAGTCCTGCCATGTCCCTGCTTCCTAACACTAACCCTTGGATGGGTTCTGTAATGATGTCCTCATTTCAGGTTATGTGGTGGTTCTGCAGGACATTGTCTTGGTGTGGGATCAAACACACTGAAGCATCCCGTGTGAAGTGGCAAACATGGTAAAGAAATGACGGCTGGGGAATCTGAGTGTGGAGACAGCACGTATTTGTGCTGCTATAACAAGCTGACTGCACTTTGAAATCACCGCAGAGGAAATGACTCCTCCAAACATCCATGTTAGCACGACGACACGGAAGCAGAGAGAACATCAGACTTTGGGATGGAGGCCAAGCCCTCCCAAATCCAGGTCACCCAACAGGGAGAGAACACATGTTAGCAAGAGACTCGTGGGAGGATTAAATCATGGGCCCCTGTATCTCAGGTGCAGTAGAAGCAGTGGTTTTGGAATTTCAGTTTTTCCACAACGTTCCACCACAAGCTGGTTAGAACTGTCCAAAGCAGGAAGGGAAGCCCCAGTAAAGTGGACTGGGGAAGCCAGAAGGGGAGGCTGGAATGGGGCACCTGGTGCTCAGTGCCCATTACCCACACCACATTGCTATCCCCCACAGGAGAGACTCACCAATTCCAGGCCCCACAGGGGAAGCTGGAGGTTCATTTCCTGACTTTTTGTAGGAGCTTTGCAGCTCAGCTGGTGAGAATTCTCCATCACCCTGCCTTTCTCCAAGGGACTTTCCTTCAAGCACCCTTCCCAACTTCTTCCTCCTCCATGAAATAATGTTCCTCTCCTTTGTTTCTCGCACTTGCCTGTGATGGGACCTTCGCTTGCTCAGCCCAGACTGCCATTCTCTGCTCTTCCCAATTAAACCCATGCTGCTGGTCAAATAACTGGCAGATTGAGTTTAAGGCCAATCGAACTAATAAATTCAAGAACTTGCAAGGAACAAAATCAATATGCAGAAATTAGTGGCACTCCTACGTGCTCCGAAGGAACCATCAGAAAGAGACTATGGAGAACGATCTCATTTACACCTGCATAAAAGACAGCAAGATACCCGGGAGGCCCCTGAACCAAGAAGGTGACAGACCTGTCCTTTGACAGCCCTGCAACAATGATGACAGACAGGGAGGGGTACACACGGAGATGGGGAGGCACTGTATCAGGGAAGAACCCACACTGGGAAAATACCTACTCTCCCCAAAACCGTCTACAGAGTCCTCACTCTGGCTCCAGAATTTCCGGACTCGGCACAAGCCTGGAGTGGGTGTGGACACAGGAAGGTCCCCGCAGGGCTGAGGTGGGGAGAGCACAAGCACCGAAGCAGGCGGACGCTCCCTGACTGCAGACCATCTGAGGAGCCCCAGGAACCGAATCCGCGAGCACACAAACACAGACGAGGACCGAGGAGCACCCGAGCCCAGAAAGGGGGGACCCCACAGCCCCGCGCACAGCACAGCAGGAGGCCACGTCTCCTCACACAAAACGACGGAAGCCCCAGTGTCTACACAGGGCGCCCTTTCTCTGTGGGGTCCTGAGACCACGAACCCCTTGACAGTCCACTCAGTGGCTTCTCCTCATCTCCTCCAGCGTCTGGTCCTTAGGAGGTTGGACTGCTGCCAGTGTGGTCGTGTCCTCCACAACGGGTCCGGTCAGTGTGGATGCAGAGCCACACCCTCCTCAGCTTGTCCTGTCAGGGTGGGAGGCGCCCCACATTCTCCAGAAGTCTCCACAGTGGGTCCTGAAGAGGTGGGGCCCTGGTCCCAGCTGTGGCTGTGAAGCCTGGGCTCAGGGCGGGATCTGGGGTCTGGCGCCCTCTGCAGGCGGTGCAAGGCAGTGCAGGACTGTGGGAGCTCACCCTTCAGTGGAAGGTCCTGCTCCCTCCCAGGGTCCAGCTGAGGCCATTTCATTCTGGAACTTCAAGCTGCATGGAGCCCAATACCCCCCAACTTCCCCCCAAATAGCTAAGGAACAATGAATTGGAAACAATGTGGAATTACAATAGTCCTTGACCCAAACACTGTCACTGAACATGGCCTTGATGCAGACACACACTCTGACCTCAACGTGGTCTCAAGCTTGGACCCTACCCTAATCCAAGACCCTAACCCTAGCCCCCGACCCAAACAATGTTCACAAGAATCAGGAGGTAGAAACTGCAAATATCCATCAATGGCAAGTGCATAAGCAAAGTGTGGTGAAGGGTTTGAATATGGGTTCAGGTTCAGGTTTTAGTCAGAGTTCTAGATCAGGCTTTGGGTTTAGTGTTAGGGTGAGGATTTAGAGTGAAGGACAAGGGATCAGAGTTATAGTTTAGGGCTTTAAGTTTATGATTTAGGCTTTAAGACTCAGGGCTTATGGGATAAAGTTCAAGGTCAAATTTGGGGTTTGACTTCATGCTGTGATTTGGGTTCAGGTTTCATGACTTGGAAGTCTGGTTTAGGGTTTGGGTTCGTGGTTCAGGGCTTGGATCCAGGGCTCAGGTACAGGCTTTGGGTTCCATTCCAGGTTTGGGATTCAGGGTTCTAGTTTGGGCTTTAAGGTCAGCTTAGGTTTCAGCGTTGGTAGGGGTTAAGGTTAGGTTTAGGGATGACACATTTTCTTCACTTGTCATCATGGACAAAAAAATTCTATCTGAAGTTTCTAAGTCAGAAATGTATTTCATCTGGGGGCGCCTGGGTGGCTCCGTGTGTTAAGCCTCTGCCTTGGGCTCAGGTCTTGATCTCAGGGTCCTGGGATCAAGCCATTCATCAGGCTCTCTGCTTGGCGGGGAGCCTGCTTCCCCATCTTTCTCTCTGCCTGCCTCTCTGCCTACTTGTGATCTCTGTCTGTCAAATAAATAGAATTAGTAAAAGCTATTATATGATCTTTTACAAACCATTTCCTATCTTTGCATTCTCATGTGCCAAGACAGACAGGGATTATTTAAAACCCTGAAGAGAGTGCTCTTGCTTTTAAATTGCCTGTAACCTTCGTGTAATAGATTTATGATTGATGATAGATTTAGTTAAAATATAACTATTTAAAATATTTACTCTCAGTAAACGATTTCAACCTATGCTCATTTAAGTAACTTGGTGCATAATCCCTTTTCTATTAAACCATAGTGCAAGGACCAATGCCGCGTTTCCGATAGAACCCCAAGCTATTTTTCTAGAATGGCCGTATGCATATATATCAGGCGTCCTGTTTTCACTCCCTTTGCGGAGCACCTACCCTGGAGGTCATGTAATAACCAATGACCAAAAAAAACAAACAAAAAACCCAAACATCCAGGTCGAAGTGCCATCCCTGCCTGGAGTCGAGGAGACTGCTCAGACAGATCCCAGGCGGGCATCTCAGCCCAGGCCTGTGCTGGGGAAGCTGGTTCCTGTCTTTGGGCACAATCTGGAAGCCAGCAAACTGACCCAAGAGTGCAGCCGGCGTTTAGGACTGATGATCTTTTCCAGCCAGGCTGCCCGTGGACACCCGCTCAGGGAGCCAGGCTAGGAGGCTGCCCAGCGCTGGCGCTGTCAATGTGGCAGCATGCCAGGGCTTTGCCCCGCACCCCAGACTGGGCTCTGGCCTCAGGAGTGAGGGGGCAGGGCTGGCGCAGTGAAGGGTCCTTGCTAATTTCCAAAGCTGGAAGTGAGCTCTCAGAGGACTCAGGAGGGAGGGGGGCGGGGTCGGGTCTGGGCGGCCTGGAGAAGGGGCTTTGCTAATTACCCAGGCGGGAAGGAGGGGCGCGCAGAGACAGGCTGCTGTGCTGCAGCCCATTCAAAACTGCAGGACCCACCATATTCGCTGCCCCTGCGCTCCCACGCTGCAGCCTAGCCCCTGAGGCCGCGGTGTCCTGTTCCAGATCCCGCTGCCTGCTGCCCCTCCCCACCCCATGGCTTCTCTGGAGGACCCTCTGCTCACAGGTAAAGTGACACCGTGACACGCCCTCACCTGAAGCAGAAAACGCGGTCCAGGGGCGGGGCGTGGGGTGGTCGGGGCCCAGCCTCCCGCCAACCCCAGGGCACCAAGACCACCCTGGAGGCTGCGCCACAGCCCTTCCGCAGGGGGTCAGGCCAGGACAGCGCCACAGGTGGTAACCCCGCCCCCCCCCGCCAGCGGGCAGGGTAGCCCCCATAGTTTGGCACCCCCAAGCGCTTTTCAGAGCCTCCTGCATTCCCAGGGCACCCAGAACCCAGAGAGTGAGGCATTGGGTGCTTTCTAGTGACAGATTCAAGGCAATTTTTCGACTTTGGGACTTCAGAGTTAACATAGTTTTCATTTGTGATTATTATTTTTGTGTGGGGGCCATAGCTTTTCTTTTGACCTATGGTTGTTTTCACTCCCGGTTCTGAAGAAGCCCCTAAATCCTAACCCTGTTGAGGACTCTGAAAGCTCTCAGAGCAGCAGTGCTGGGGGACATTGTGGACACATGTTTTGGTTTCTCCTCTGGCCTGCTTCTGTGGCAGCCCCGCTCTGCCCTCCTCAGACTTCAGAGCAATATCTGAACAAGTGGAGAAGCGACCAGGGGGTCAGGAAGGTGGCCACCGAAGAGTGACTTCTCTGGAGGGTGGCTGAGCTAGCAAGTGAGCATGTTAGTCCAGCTCTGCCTGCATTCAGTATGGAGCTGAACAGGGGCCAGGGAAGGGGAGGAGGGGCAGAGAGCAGGGACAAAGGGACCAAAGAGGAGATTCAGATGAAGGGAAGTAATGGGGAGGAAAGAGAAGAAACTCTAGAAGACAGGTATGTAGAAAGGAAAAGGGATGAAGTGGGCATTGGGAAAGGGCACCACCAGGGAAGGAGAGAGGGGAAGGAAAGAGGGAGGAAGAGAGGAAAGGGGAAAGGGAGAAGGGAGGAGTCAGCATGCCAGGGCTCCCCCTGCATCTGAAGAAGAGGTGGCTGGTCCAGCTTGTCAAACAGGGTGCTCACTCTTTGGTCCCAGTTTCTGCTCCCAGTGCTACTGGGCTTTTCAAGGAAGGCAGGCTGTCCCTTGGGACCTACTGGAGCCCAATAGAGCCCACAGGAGGGTGGGAGAGGTAAGATGGGACCGGGTCCTGTCCTGAGCTGCTCCCAGCCACCAGTCTCACCACATGGTGCAAGAGGGACCCCAGAACAAAGGAAGGACACAGGCCGGCATGTCTGCTGGGGGCCCTGGGCACTTAGCTCATTCCAGTGAACCACACCGCCTCCTCAACCCACGCTTTCAAAGCCTCCTTCTTCGTTTCTGGTTTTCATGTCTGTAGGAACATAAGCCAGATCTAACTCATCTCCGACAGACAATTCTGACTCACCCCGTGTCAGATTTTTATGAGTGGCTGTGATAGAGTAAGATAGCAATGCTCCAACAAACGGACTGTTTCCTCCCACTTGACCTCAACAGTCTTATACATTTTCTTAGCGAAAACATCTTGTCTCCTTCCATTAAGCTCATAACGTGGTCTAGTAGTATACATGCGCCTTCGTTAGATGCGAAGCGATACAGAGGTCCTTTTTTTTTTTTTTAAATTTTACAAGGTAAAGTCAGTGAACACATCCAACTTGACGAATACGTCTCTAAAATGTCAATCCAGGCAAAGCTTTTTCTGCCTACAGTTTGGAGCCTACGTGGTGACATTTTTAAAATGCTTTCAGTCCCTCAGTGAGGCTCTTAGAAGCTAGCCAGGGCTTACTACGTGCCAGGCACTGTGTCAGGTGTTGGAGCTAAAGGGAAGGAGAGCTTGGAGGCTGGCTGGGGAGGGACATCCATGACACAAGGACAGCTAGAAACGGAGGCCAGTGCTAGAAAAGAGAGAGCAGGCTGCATGGAGAGTGTGTACCATGGGGCTTGTGAGCTCAGGAATAATTGGGAGTAACTGGAGTGGGGAGATGGGGGAGAGAAGAGGGTCTTCCCATCAATGGGAATCACCTGTGCTTGGAGGCAGGTGCCATGAGAGGTCTCCACAGGAAGAAGTAGGCAGTGTGGTTGAAGGGCAGAGAGATGGGGCAGAACAGGCATCAGTCAGTTGGAGGGGTATGAAGAGACTGATGGGAGGATTATGGGTGCTTTTGGAGGACTGAGAATTTGTTAGATCAGTGCAGATTTCTATGGAGACAAATGCCAGGAACTGATAGGTCTTTGAAAGGTCACTCTGGCTGCCTTTTGGCAAAGGGGTTGGTAAAAGGCACTTGCAGGTGTGAACACACCAGGTGGGAGGTGAGTGCAGGAAATCAGGTGAGGGAGCATGGGAACTTGATCCGGGGGTATATAAGGGAGAATAGCCTTTAAGGAGTTCCACAAATTGGCACCAGCTGTGGCTTCATTACAGAGCTGGAAGGGGGAGGTGGGTGTGTCCTGGAGGTTACAGAAATTACATGAGAAAGGGAAGTCTTTTTAGATCTCTTTTTCAACTAGAGGAACTCTCACCTCATTGATAGAATTCCAGAGTGGGAACCAATGATATGAGGACATCTTTGAAAAGTCTGAATATGTTCTTCGACATCTTTGCAAGTGACGAGGAGACCTTGACCTTAGGAGGCCTTGGCCCTCTTTGTAGCCAAAAAGATTTCACCTACAGATTTGGGTTCTCCCTTTTAAAGTCAAGGAGTCAGTCCTTCCAAAGGACACCTCCTATCATTTTACCCTCTCATCATACCTCACGTGCTGGCATCTCCAAGACCCTCTGTTCCAGGTTGAGAGTATCCACTTTGGCCGGGCTGGTCTTGCCAAGAACACCACCACAGGAAATCTAGAGCCTGTAGTGCTATTAATAACATCATCTAAGACTGTGTTTGCTGCCCTCATGGCCTCTTCCCACCATGACTCACTGAAGCTTTTTACACATTGTATCCATTAAGCTATAGTTCCCAAAGCTCATCTTCTCTAGTGCCATTAGTTTTTAGGGGACCAGGCAAACCTTAAACTTGTCCCCCTTAATTGGATCCCTGTGCCCCCACAATCTCTTTGAATGCCTTTCACCATGATCCTTGAATGAGTTCTGAGACCACTGCTGGTACCTAACACTTCTTGGCACCTTGTCTGCTAGGTTCTTGGAAGAGGAGGTGGCTTTGGAGGTGAGTGGGGATGGGAGTGGGAGGATTTCTCCCTTCACTTCCCTTTTTGTGTTTTCAAATAATGGGTTTTGAGGGGGAGGGAAAGGTTAACCAGACCATTTATTTTCCATCTCCCATCGATAAAATGTTTACCACTCCCCACTGGAAGAATTTAGATCTTTCGTTTGAATCTCCAGGAAAATCTCCCAAACTCAGACCACCACCATGTGGATTCAGCCATCTTCTGATTCACCTTCAGATTGTCTCCTCCTAACTGCTCAAGCCACAGGTTAAGGGCGAAATGTTCAATGCCCAAGCAATATAGTGGGGAACATGTTTATCTAAGCAATTAAATGCAGCTCTGTATCTGCATACAGGGGGTCTCTCCCAAGCCTTTCCAACCTCAGCAAAACAAGACAAAGCCCCAGCCATCTGGGCTATATATCATTCATTCATTCCTGTGTTCAACACTCATGGCGGATCCCCACCAAGACAGTGGGAGAGCAAGGACTGGAGAAATCCTGGAAGCTGAAGTCTGAGGAGGATTTCAAATTCAAGTCAGAGATGAAAGAAACATCTGGACTCGGTCCTCAGGTACATGCAGTATTCTGAACTGAGGCTAGAACCAGAGACCATTCTAATGAAAGGCCTCTACAGGTGGGCTCTCACAGGTGGGCTCCAACTCAGTTTCGTGTATATTCATTCATGAAATAGCTCTTTGGGTCAACATGCAGAAGAAAACCATTTAAGAAAACTGACAATGAGGAGTGGAAAGGGAAGCCAGAAGGCATGTGAATGGGGAGAGAGGAGGAGCCAGGGCAGAAAACCAAGAATCCCTCCCTGCCCTCCTTGCTGCCAGGGAGGTCTGAGGGACTAGTTTCCACCTGGGATCCCAAGGCCAGAACAAAAGCAGCGGGGCCAAGGCGGGTGAGGGAAGTGGGTCCTCAGCACCGGCGCATGGGGCTGCCAAAAGATGGCGGCTAGCGCGCCCGCTGGCGAGGGGCACCTCGCAAGGCGCTGTCCCCAGCCCGACCCCATGCGGACCAGGTTTGGCGCAGCATCCGGGGTGGTCCCGGTGCCCTGGGGTTCGCGGGAGGCTGGGCCTCCACAACCCCCTCTCCGCCCCCAGGTCGATCTGAGCTTTCTGCTCCAGGTGAGGGCGCCGCAGGGTGTCACTTTAAATGTGCGCAGAGGGTGGTCCGGAGAAGCCTTGGGGCGGGGAGGGGCAGCAGGCAGCAGGAGGGGGACAGCGGAGCCTCACACGGGAGCGCACGGGCGGCGAGTCCGGTGGGTCCTGCAGTCCCGACTGGGCCGCAGCACAGCACCGCGGCGCTGCCCGCCCCTCCTCCGCCAGCCCCTCCACCTCCTCCCAGACTCTCAGCCACATCCTCTGTGAGCTCACTTCCAGCTTAGGCAATTAGCAAAGCGCCTTCTCCCCGCCGCCCTCGACCCCCCCCCCCGCCCCCCTCTCTCCTGAGTCCTCCGCCAGCTCACTTTTTGCTTTGGCAATTAGCAAAGCCCCATCTCTGCGCCGCCCCGCCCCCCTCCCTCCTGAGGCCCCGCCCTGGCTGGGGTGCGGGAGGGAAGCCCCCGGGGCTGTAAGCTTTGCCAGCGCTGGCGCTGGGCAGCCTCCTAGCCTGGCTCCCTGAGCGGGTGTCCACCAGCCTCCTGGCTGCAAAAAGATCATCAGTCCTGTTAACCCTGGATGCACTCTCCTGTCAGTTTGCTGGCTTCCTGATTGCACCCAAAGCCATGAACCAGGTTCCCCAGCACTGGCCTGGGCTGAGATGCCTGCCCAGGATCTGTTTGAGCAGTCTACTCATGTCCAGGCAGGGATGGCACTTCCACATGGATGTTTGGGTTTTTTTATTGTTTTTTGGTCATTGGTTATTATTACATGACCTCCAGGGTAGGTGCTCCACAAAGGGAGTGAAAACAGGATGCATGATATATCCCTCACCTCCCATGCTGTCTTTCTCTTAAATAATAAGCACTGTTGAACTATCTTAGATTCTGTACCTTCTCTCCAGCCATGAACCTATCACTGTCTTTAACTCTTGAAAACTTCATTAGACAAATTAATGTGGTGAAGGAAGCAATATGAGAAAGCCTATTAATCTGATGAGCATGGAACTGAACAAACCCTATAGATACTTTCCCTTTGATTTCTAGCCTATCAATACCTACAGTGAGTCACATACACTCAAGATTATTGTTTTTATTGTATACTTCATATATTCATTGATTTTGGACTCGTTATCATTTTGTTGAAGTGTTAAACTATGGTAATAAACAAACTTTTAATTAACTTTTCCTCCTATGATACAAATATAACTTGCACTTGAGCTTTAGCTAATTTTATGTTCTAAAATTGCCAAAACAACATGATCAAGGTTTCTAGATTATTTACTGTATTTTCTACTATATAATATTGTTCTATCTCTTCTGTATAACGAAAATGAATGCTTGGGGCTCTTGGATGGCTCAGTGTGTTAAAGCCTCTGCCTTCTGCTCAGGTCATGATCCCAGAGTCCTGGGATAGAGCCCCACATCAGGCTCTCTGCTCAGCAGGGACCCTGCTTCCCTTCCTTTCTCTCTGCCTGCTTCTCTGTCTATTCGTGATCTGTCTCTCAAATAAATAAATAAAATCTTTAAAAAAAGAAAGTGAATGCTTGATAACTAAATGAATGCTTTACTGAACAAATTAAATATGGCAGTAGCATTTTATTTTATCATACTTCACATATTAAACTATAATATTATATCACTAGTCTACAAATAATCTACTGACATAGTCATTTGGAAGCTTTTAGCAAAAGAATTCTTCCTCCTGATTGTAGTATAAAAGCCACAGAAATATACAGAAGACTCCTAGGATAGAAAGTTAAATCCAGTTATCCGTGATGCCTTGAGTAGGACCTGACTTATGTATGTCCTTGGATGAACTAGTAACTGTTACATGTGATAGGATTATATTTAATATATACAGTTTCATTTACTTCACAAAGGACATATAAATTTGAGAATAAAATATTTGATGAATCTATAAAGTCTATATCTATTTGTAACTAATGTGGTAGAATTAAGATGTTAATTTGAAAAAAAAATCATTGAACACATACACATATTCAATTGTTTTTATATATATAAACAGCATTATTTATTTATGTAAATAAATGCATTGTCAGTAAAATCCATTTACTTATCAATCATAAGGGTAATTTTAAGTACTAAGAATAAGAAATATGTGAAAAGATAAGTGTTCAAGAGTGCAGTTTGTGGTAATTAATACAATATGATAGAATCATGAAAAAGATATATTACTTGAACTTAAAAGCTTCTATAATTAAGCGATGACCACTTGAAATTTGTAATTAGTCTTGCTGCAGTTTTTCCTTGCACTTATTGCCCTTCCCCAGAAGTTCATTAAGAATTTCTGTGAATGTCCTTATGTTTAATCTCATTCATAGATTCCACTGCTGCTCACAAAAGAAAGCCAAAAAGAGAGGTAACTCTATGTGGCACTCCATCCACAAGCAATACATTCATAAATAATTAAAAAGCTCTCTACTTCATTTGTTACCCATTCAGCTGATAATTTAAATGAGTAACTGAGGCCGTTTTATCAGCACTTTTAATAAAATGCGACTCAGAAACTTCACAGTGTTATTTAAGAAGAAATGCTCACGTGTTAAGGTTTTTATTTTTTTTAAATCAACAAAATAATTTTCAAATATTAAAAGCAAAGGTCTCCTTTTCCTCCAAGTTTCCTTGCTATGTCAAAGTTACAAATAAATACATTACAATCGTATTTTGAGTTGTAGATAAAAACAAAAGTTTTGAAACTGTCTGTGGGTTGAGTGTCTGGATTAACTTGTATAAATATCTGAACTCAATGTATTTAGACTTTATTAGATGGTTTTTTTTAGACTATTTAAAAATACATGCTCAGATAATGATAACATTATTTTATTCATTTTAATAAATAAATTAATTTATTTAATTATGTTTAGATATTAAATTAATGATTTAATATTTAATAATCTAAATTTGAAATATTTTAAATTTTAAAAATATTTATTTACTTAAATTGATATATTTAATATAAATATTAAATAAATTATTTAATCATTATTATAATTATGCAATACATTATGTATTGTGTAATAATTGCATTTTAATAAATAAATAAATAAATGTATTATTTACATTATTTTATTATATTTTATTTAGTTGACAAAGAGAGGGAGAACGCAAGCAAAGGGAGCTGCAGGCAGAAGGAGAGGGAGAAGTAGGCTCCCAGCTGAGCAGAAAGTTCAACCTGGGGTTCCATCCCACGACCCTGGGATCACCACCTGAGTTGAAGGAAGCTGCTTAACTGACTGAGCCATCCAGATGCCCAAGGCTTTGTATTCTTCGCTTCTAAATATTGATGCTCCTTCATCTCTGGAGTTAGTAAATTGATGTTGAGTATTCATATCAAAGAATTGATAGTAGCTGTTAAACAGAAACATGTAATTTAGGGAAAAAAAAAGAACAGAAGGAAGAGAAAGGCCAAAAGTCAAAAGCACATTAATATAAAATTTAATTAGATAAATAAAGCTGATATTCCTGAAGGGGGCTAATAAAAGAGATGCAAAGAGCTGATAGGATTAGGAAAATTGTCCACTCCTGGTCATTTCATAATTTTAGAATATTCCTTATTAATAAATATACTTAGTTTCAGAAACACAAGCACATAAGAACATTTCCACCAAGTTTCCTCTAACAGCATTTACAAATTAGACGTTCAAACAATGCAGTTCGTTACATGTTGCATCTGTATCTTAAAGTTTAAACACTTTCTGTGACACATTTTCTAACAATTACAATTAAAAAATATATATATATATATATACATATATATATATATACCTTATCCCTAAATGGGAAAAAAATATATATATACATAAAAACATTATTCCTAAATGAAACCTTTCTTTGTTTATTAGCTTAAATAGGTAAATTAGCAACAACAACAACAACAAACAGCTAATATTATAGAGGTAGGAACAATTGACCTTTTCATTCATTGCTATTTTCTAAAAATTCCTATTTTATTTTTTTCTCAATTCTGTCATAATAATTTTCTAAATCTCCTGCCTTATTCAATTTTTTTCTTTTAGTGGAAATCTCTATTTCATATTTATTTTCTCTTCCTCCACTCTTTGCTCTAATAATTCAATGTATTATTAGATTTTCTGTTTTTCTCTTTATCCAGATATATCTTTTCTTTCTTTCTTTCTTTTTTAAATAATTTGATTTGCTGGCATTTTACATCAGTACATGCTTTCTTATGGATGTTAGAAATGTCTGTGGAACTACTAGAAGAATAAACTTTTTTACCTTTAAGAAGTTTACAGTCTAGAGTGCCTGGGTGGCTCAGTTGGTTAAGTGTCTTCCTTCAGCTTAGGTCATGATGCCAGGGTACTAGGATCCAGTCCTGCATCAGCTGCCTGCTCAGCAAGGAGTCTGGTTCTTCCTCTCCCTCTGCCCCTCCCTCTCTCTCTCTAATAAATAAATAAAATCTTTAAAAAAAAAAAGACTTACTGAAATCTGAGACTGAATTACTAAATTCAGTCTTAATAGAAGACAGCTAAACAATGCAATGATCACAACTGGAAAATTTAGCGAGATCATGGTTTAACATTTTTGGATGACACAGGACCTCTTTCAGTAACAACTTTCCCTAAATATCAATTTCTTTTTAAGGCAAAAAATTTTGACAAGAAATCCAGATCCTTCTGATCGTTTTCATATCAATTTAATGTGACATCCTCAGAGTATATAATCAAATATGTAATTATTCTATCTGTTGCCTTGTATATTGCCTGTATCTTTTTCAGACTCAAAGTTCCATTGAGGTAGAGTTTGTTTTTTTTTTTTAAAGCAGAGATTTTTAAAGTGTTTGATATATACAAGATGCTTAATAAGTGTTTACAAAGCCTATGTATTACAGAAGCCTTAAACAGGCTTTAAAATAATGTAGGTGATATTAGTAGTCATATCAAACAATTTTTAGGTTTCAGTCATGTAAATAACTACATTTCTGAGAGACAGAGAAACATACAAATGGTCTGGGTCCAGTAGGATAATGCTAGCATGTGTTGTAAATTCTCTTATATGACCTTATTCTTGCAAGAATTGGTTATGTGGCAGAAAAAAAGGTATCACTATCTTATACTTTATTATTTAAAGAGATTTATGGAAGTCTTAATTTCTTACACTACCCCTTTGTTTCAGTGGACCCAATTTCCGTGGTAATGGTGAGAGGAAAGTAGGCAATTTAGGCAGCAGCAAAAATCTCCTACAAGGCACTATAAAATAAGGCTTGTTCTAGATCATGGGTCTGTCCAAAGGGGAATGTTAAGGGGTAGAATGGATGATGGATGCATTGTGGACTTATAACTTTAAGATTAATACTGTTATGCCCCAATAATGGGTCTATGATTAAAGGAGTGAGACTGATGTAAAGCAAAGGTCAAGCAAAGCTTTATTTCATGCCAAGCATCAAGAATCTAACCGAACTTTCGGGGCCACACCTCTTATGAGAGAAGGCAACCCTTTGCTGTTTCACAGTCTAGCTTTTAAGGGCAAAGGCCATGCAGTCAGGCCTGGCTACGCACAGGTAACCAATGAGATTTTAACACACACAGGAAACTCCACAGTGAGGCTAGATGACCAATTGAGGTTCAATTTACCCTAGTATAGACATTTGACCCAGCCTATTACACCTTGATTAGGATTAGTGCCAAAAAGGTTCCCAAAGGGCAGAGGAGTGGGGCATACTCCTTAGTATCTAGGGAGACAATATGCAAACACCGCCCCCCCTCCCGCTGATTGATGTCTCCACCTGGCCTGACCCACCCTTGTATATGGGCTTTGTTACCTGGAGCTGATTTCCAGGACTTGTTTTTAAGTGAATCCTCTGGGGGAAGGGGAGCAAGGACAGTTTAAGGGTTAACCTCAATGAAAGCCTCTTGCTAAAATATAAAAATATAAAATAGGTCCTTACATTACAACAACTCAGTAGGGAAAGTCCCAGTGTGGTGATAAAAGAAGTGAGGTAACTTGCATTGCACATTTTATTTTTAAAACGTGTAAGTTGTATTTTTCCGTGCCATGACATCATACTTTATCTTCATCTCTGTCTACTAGTTTAAAACTAGTTAAACAAACTCAACAAGTTTTTTTTAAATATTTTATTTATTTATTTAAGAGCAAAAGCCTGAGAGAGAGAGAGAGAGCATGAGCAATATGGGGCTGGATCCCAGGACTCTTGAGATCCTGATCTGAGCCAAAGGCAGACACTTAACTGACTAAGCAAATGAGACTCCCACAAACTCAACAATTTTATAAAATTTTTATTTGTTGGGGTGCCTGGCTGGAACAGTCAGTAAAATATGTAAATCTTGATCTTGGGGTTGTATGTTTGAAATCCACCTTGGGTGTAGAGGTTTTATTTAAAAATAAAATCTTTAAAAAAATTTTTTTCATTTTTTTATTTAAGCCATTGTATGGCAGTGTTGATCACTATATTGTACACCTGAAACTAATATTAACCTTATTTTAACTAACTACAATTTAAATAAAAACTTTAAAAATAAAATAAAAATAATAATCATAAAAATAAAAAAGAGGAAAAATTATTTGGCAGGAAATTTTCTTAATTGCATTATTATTTATTATTATCATAGTCTGTGTGTGTCGGTGGGAAGTGGCTGGTATTACAGTGAGTTCCATATCTGTGTTACACTGTGGTCCATGTCTGTAGTCAGTCTTTTTTTTCTTTTAGTTTATTTTCAGGGACCCAAAATTCATTGTTTATGCACCACACCCAGTGCTTCATGTAAAAAATTCCCTCCTTAATACCCACCACTGGGCTCACCCAACCACCTGCCACCCTCCTCTTCAAAACCCTCAGTTTGTTTCTCAGAGTCCACAGTCTCTCATGGTTTGTCTCTCCCTCCGATTTCCCCCAGCACACTTCTCTCCATCTCCCAGTGTCCTCCACGTTATTCCTTATGTATTGAGTCTTATAAAAACTTTTATTTCTTTCCCTATTCTGCTTTGCATATGCTTACCTTAGATGTTAAAATGTTATAAACCTCTCCTGCCTGGTCCATTTTCTCTCTCTTCTCTCATGATTTCTCATGCTCTCCCTGCCAACCCCACATGCCTTACAATATCTGGATATGACTGATTTCTTCCTGAGCTACTTTATTCTACTCTGCCATATGGTTGCCCTTCCCTCTTCTGTATCATAACTTCTATCCCCTGCATTTGTGCTTTAACAATACCTAATTCTTTTCACTGCATCTGTATCTTTGAGGTCAATACTCAGTAGTGCAATAGCTGGGTCATAGGCTAGCTCTATTTTACTGGAAAGAAGGGCCATATGCACCCCAGTGTTCATAGCAGCGATGTCCACAATAGCCATTCTGTTGAAAGAGCCAAGATCCCCTTCAACAGACAAACGGATAAAGAAGATGTGATCTATGGATACAATGGAATATCACTCAGCCATAAGAAAGGATGAATACCCAACTTTTGCATCAACATGGATGGGACTGGAGGAGATTATGTTAAGTGAAATAAGTCAAGCAGTGAAAGTCAATCATCATATGGTTTCACTTATTTGTGGAACCTAAGGAATAGCATGGAGGACATTAGGAGAAGGAAAGGAAAAATGAAGTGGGGGGATTGGAGGGGGAAATAAAACATGAAAATCTATGGACTCCAAGAAACAAACTGAGGGTTTTAAAGATGAGAAGGATGTGGGGATGGGTGAGCCTGGTGATGGGTATTAAGGAGGGCACATATTGCATGGGGCACTGGGTGTTTTACACAAACAATGAATCATGGAACACTACTTCAAAAACTAATGATGTATTGTATGGTAACTAACATAACATAATTTAAAAAAAAGGAGGGGGAAAATACCTAACACTCAATCTTTGCTAGTTTCTTGTTTACCTCCTTTTAAGAGTAAGCTCATTAGTGTTTTTTTTTGTTTGTTTGTTTTTGTCTCAACTAAAAGAAGAAAAATAATACACATTATTTTGAAAATTTTTGAACAGTATACAAAAGTTAGTCAAGTCCACAATGTCTCATCTCTTCTTCCTCCTAACATGGCTAAGTTGAAAAAACCTTTATCTGGGAAAAGATCTTTCTCCTGCCACCTTGTGTAAGATTTTGGCTTTAGCTTAGATTATCCTTTCTTTCCTTTTCTGAAAATAAGTTGAAAATATTAATAGCTTCAGTTTCTTCTTCCAAAATATGACTGCTTCTTTACCAAGTGCAAAAGCAACCCATTTTGACCATAGTAAACAGCTTGGACCTACTTTTTTTGGCTCACTGTTTTAGTGAGACAAGGGGAGTGAAGATGACACACCATTTCCAAATGTATTAATAATTGGTAGACCATACTTCTAAATTGAAGTTTTGTTGCCATTAAACTACGACCAGACTCGCTATAATTACAGAGGTAAATTCTTTATATTTACTATATTTGAAATTACCATATAATACCAAAATAAAATTATGATTATGTGAAGAGTCTGTAATATTAAGAAGATGACTTTGAAATGATTGCTTATCTAAATGAAATTTCCCATTTTATAATCTTGTATAAGCTTTCGTTGTCATTTCCTATTTAAAATCTATTAGAAGGCACTCTTATTTTCCCTTAAGTGGGAAGTCAAATGTGGAACAAATTCATCCCAAAGGAACTGATTCTATATTCCACTGAAGACCAGGTGGCTTCCATGTGGCATTTTGCCTCTTGCATATTGTTCATCTCCTACAACAAATAGGGGTATGCTCTTTATTAAACTAATTCAACTCAATTAGAGACATTGTCTTCAAGGGATAACATCATAGAGACTAGAATCAGCATCATACTTTTGGGAAAATTGGGCCCAGGGTATTTGTTTTGTTTTCTTTTGTTTTAAGATTTTATTTATTTATTTGACAGACAGAGACCACAAGTAGGCAAATAGCGGGGGGGGGGGGGGAGCAGGCTCCCTGCTGAACAGAGAGCCTGATGCAGAGCTCGATCCCAGGACTCTGAGATCATGGCCTGAGCCAAGGCAGAGGCTTAACCCATTGAGCTACCCAGGTGCCCCTGGGCCCAGGTTTTGATGGCTTCTTTCCTCAATCTTATAAAACCTATTTGAACTCTACTGGATGCCAGAACTGCTTAAAAATATTTGGTCCCTTGTAATTTTAACCTTCCAGTATTCAATGCACCTGATCCATGTAATATCCTATAGTATTTTTGTCAAATGAAGACTCTCAAAGTGTGTTTCTTGGGAGACACTTTTCAATTGGTTGCTTACATTTCTGCATTTATTATTTGTTCTAGGCCATCCTTTGAAGATGGTTGTATTGAATAGACTTGGAAGACAGAAATAGTATCTTTTTTTTTAACTTAACCTGTTGTGTTTGCAAATATTTTCTGTCTCTGTTTTGATTCTTCTTGTGGGAACTGAGGCTCAGAACTGATATATAACTCCCATCCCTACACACACACACACACACACACACACACACACACACACAAACACACACACACACACACACACACAAATACTGTTAATATTCTGGCTACCTCTATTGCTGTGAATAATAAACTATATTATTTCTGAACCATGAGTCTGCGTCTTCTATCAACACCCAAGAAACTACGGCAGACTCATACACCAGCTTTCAAATAAGGGAAAATAATCTCAGATGCTTTATATTTTTTGATAGTGTTACCTACTTCTGAACATATGACTGAACACATATAAAGCTGGAGCCATGACCATTTAGAGCTTCTTCTGTGGAAGAACTATGCATTCACTAGTAAACAAAAGTAGTTTCATCTTTTTTTTTTTTCCTCCTGGACATCATTTCCTCTCTCACACTGTTGCTCAAATTGGATGGAGTCTAAGGTCCTTTGAGGAAATTTTTTTTAATGATTCAAAATAAAATAGGAAGAGTCTAAAGTGCTAAAAATACTTCTAGATAAAAGGTATAAGATAATGCCAGAAAGGATAGTAATTTTATCTAACAACTGCCTGTTCACCCCTTATTTGTTCATTAACTAATCTCCAAATTCCTGACTAAATCCCTTTTGTAAGCCAGAATGTGAGCTAAAAACTGGGATTTTAAAAAATTTTCATTTGAAATCCAGTTAGTTAACATATATGGTTGTATTAGTTTCATGTGTACAATATAACATATAGCACTCAGTGCTCATCATGACAAGTGCTCTAATTAACCCCCATCACTTATTTAATCCATCACTCCTTTCAGATACCGTCAAGTAACCATCAGTTTGTTCTCCGTAGTGAAATGTCTGTTTCTTGCTTTGTTTCTCTTTCTATGTCTTATTATTTCCCCTTTGCTTGTTTGTTTTGTTTCTTTTATTCCATATATGAGTAAAGGTATTTGTCTTTCTCTGACTGACTTATTTCACTTTTAGCATTATACTGTCTAGTTCCAACCATGTTATGGCAAATGGCAAGATTTCAGTCTTTTTATGGCAGAATAATATTCCATTGTATATACATACCAATTATTCTTTATTTATTCATCAATTGATGGATACTTGGGCGCTTTCCATATCTTAGCTTTATAAATAATGCTGCTATAAACATAGGGGTGCTAGCATCCCTTTGAATAAGTTTTCTTATATTCATTGGGTAAATACACACCAACAGGATTGTTGGATCACAAAGGACTTCTATTTTTAAATTTTATGGAAATTCCATACTGTTTTCAAATATGGCTGTATCAGTTTGCATCACCACCAACAGTTCACAATTGTTACTTTTTCTTTTTTTTTTAAGATTTTATTCATTTGACAGAGAGAGATCACAAGTAGAGAGAGAGAGAGGAGGGAGCAGGCTCCATGCCTGGCAGAGAGCCCGATGTGGGACTTGATCCCAGGACCCTGAGATCATGACCTGAGCTGAAGGCAGAGGCTTAACCCACTGAGCCACCCAGGGAGCCCCCACAAGTGTTACTTTTTCACATCCTCTCCAACACCTTTTGTTTCTTGTAGTGTTGATTTTAGCCATTCTGACAGGTGTGAGGTGGTACCTCTTTCTAGTTTTGCTTTGCAATTTCCTGATGATACATGATGATGGACATCTTTTCATGTATCTACTGAACATTTGAAAGTGTTCTTTGGGGAAACACTTGTTCATGTCTTCTATCCATGTTTTTATTGGATTATTTGTTTTTGGATGTTGACTAAAAACTGGATATTAAGTAACACACAAGACAGGTTTCCTTGAGCTTAAATTTTATTTGCATGAGTATCATTAACAGGAAAAAATATGCATATGTGTATGTACAAGTGTGTTTATGTATACATCTATCTATCTATCCTCTATCCCCTGTCTTCTAATTGTGGTAAATCCTGTAAGGTGGGGAATGGGATAGTCTGAAGAAATATGCTGCTGGATATGCTGGGTAAGCAAATTTAATTGCACTCAGATGCATTGGATATAAGTGAATCACTTATATTTATGAGTTATTTAATGAGTTATTTAATATTATATAGAAAGAAATTAAAAGTTTATGTAGTTGAAAATAATAGGTAGTTAAAATAATTTTTTTGTTTGTTGTTTTTGTGTCTTTTTTTGTTTATATATACTATGGTGTGAATGTTTATGTCTCCCAAAATCATATTATGAAATCTAACTCTGGAAGTGTTAGTATTAAAACATAGGGGCCTTTGGGAGGTGATTAAGTCATAAGTGGGATTACAGTCCTTTTAAAGGAGACCCCAGAGAGTTCTCTTGATTCATTCATCATGTACGTTTACAGTGAGAAGATAGCCATCTATGAGGAAGTGGGCTCTCCCTGGATCTGCCCATTCCTTAATCTTGAACTTCTCCATTCTAGAACTGTGAGAAATAAACTCCTGTTCTTTATAAGCTATTAAGTCTATATCATGTCCGTTATAGCAGCCTGCATGCAGAAGGACACTATGACCTAAAATGAGAGCAATAAATATAAAGTTTCAGTAAAGTCAGTTGGTACAATGTTTTTTTTACTTAGAGAAGACATGCTGCTTCATGTTAAACCTTGATATTGTATATGTTTCTTGAAGGGACACTTCTTACTCCTTTGTGTGTTTTCCACAAAGTCCAGGATGATGCCTTACATAAAGGTAATATTTTATAAATACTGTTGGAAATATATACTTCTCTAAAATCTTATTTTGCCTACAGATTACTTGGATCCACTTTGCCTTGTGTAGAATATTTGAAATATATTAAGAACAGAATGTCTCTCTAAATAACATTTAGAATCATCATTAGTTTATGACTCCTGACTTATTTGTTTATGCAGTGATACTTACTGCAAGAACACTGAAGTTTGTAATATAATTTTGAATTAATCACCAAGCTAGTTTATTTTAACTTATGAAAAAATAATTTCTCAAGTTGGCTTAATTCTGTTCTTATGTTATGGTCATGACATTTTCATTAAAATAAAGTAGAAAATGGAAGTAAATAATAAATGAAAAATAAAAAATAATAAACAAAAAAATAAAAGTAAAACTCTTGTGAAATGTTAAACTTTTCTTACTTATTTTGTTTTGCTTTTCCTCTACCATGCTGGCAAAGCTGTATGTTGCAGATAGGTACAATTTTATAGGTGCTAGGTTTGTTACTTTTGCTAAAATTTTCAAAATATAAGGAGTTGAATAGTCATGGATTGTTTATTAAACTCCTTATCTACACATATAAAAATAAAACAATGATGGTGACCTGGGTATTTCTAAAATTGTATTCTGTTTTTCCATATTATGTTTTACAATGTAATTAATAAAGATTCTGGATATATTAACATCATCACCTTCTATCTCATCTGTATGTCCATTACAGAGCATGTATGATTTCTATTCATTGCTATGTTGTGGTGAAGAGATTGTCTGAAGTAGCCTATATTTATGCAGGTAGATCTTAAGCTACGGTGCTCTTGTTTATTTGCTTGTTCGTGATCAGTATGTCTGAAAGATGGTAACTATTGCATCAGGTATGACGATTAAAAAATATTATTGGTGCCTGATACGCTGTGATGAAATAGGTAAGTCGATTCATAATTTGTTAATTAAATTGGAAAAGATTAAGACAAACTGAGGGTTGCTGGGAGGAGGGGGCTTGGGAGAAGAGGGTGGGATTATGGACATTGGGGAGGGTATGAGCATTGGTGAGTGCTGTGAAGTGTGTAAACCTGGTGATTCACAGACCTGTACCCCTGGGGATAAAAATATATGTTTATAAAAAATAAAAAATTAAAAAAAATTGGAAAAGAAATTCCTTTGGATTTGTCCTTTATTAAGAGTTTTTTTTTTTTTTTAACGAATTCCTTGGGATGTTTTTTGTGTAATATATATCACATGCCTCAACCTTTAAATTTGAATTTAGAAAAGAGTTATCAGAATGAGCCTAGAAAATATTGTTATGGGGGCGCCTGGGTGGCTCAGTGGGTTAAGCCACTGCCTTCGGCTCAGGTCATAATCTCAGAGTCCTGGATCGAGTCCCACATTGGGCTCTCTGCTCAGCAGGGTGCCTGCTTCTTCCTCTCTCTCTGCCTGCCTCTCTGCCTACTTGTGATCTCTCTCTGTCAAATAAATAAATAAAATCTTTAAAAAAAAAAGAAAACATTGTTTTGAAATATTTTTGTTCTGTTATATTATGTTAACTTAGGAAATAATGGTAGTTATTTTTATTAGCATTTCCTACTTTCCACATGCCCTTACAGATGAGATATCATGATTTTCCTACTCTTTTTATCATGGTTGTTATATTATTCATGATCAATAACAATCAATGAAAATTCATAACATTAATTTTCTTTGGGAAAGTGATATTTTAGCAAGAATCCATGACCAAAAATTTTAGCTGTTGTTCTTCCAGGAGATGAGACTATCAATGTTCCCGAAATTTCAAGAAATAGAACTTATTAATTGTGTTGGTTGATGTTTATTGTCTCTGAACTTAGAGGTGCATAATTCAATTTAAAATTTATTTTGGGGGCACCTAGGTGGCTCAGTGGGTTAAAGCCTCTGCCTTTGGCTCAGGTCATGATCCCAGTGTCCTGGGATGGAGCCCCGCATCGGGCTCTCTGCCTAGCAGGGAGCCTGCTTCCTCTTCCCTCTCTCTCTGCCTGCCTCTCTGCCTACTTGTGATCTCTATCTGTCAAATAAAATAAATAAAATCTTAAAAAAAACGGAGTGGACCTTATGGAGGTGCTTATCTGAAATTGAGGGACATTATAAAAAAATAAAAAATAAAATTTATTTTGAATTGAAAACAAGATCTTACTGAAGTTTAGGCATCCCACTTTATATCAGGCCTCCAGTACATTCTAATTTATTTATAGAAAATATCATAAACATGAATGACACTTTTCCTATTGCATTTATATGAAACTGCAATGACTCAAAGATGTCAGATTTGAAAAGCACTACCTTTCTATATTTTCTGTTTCCTAGGAGGAATGGATATACCATTTTAGCTCAATTATCCAACAGTATTCAAAACCACCATGAATTTTAAAACATACTTATTACACCCTAAAAATCAAGTATGAAAATGTATAAACAACCAAATCTCTATCTGTAAATGAAATACTCCCACACAGACGGGTTTTAAAAGTTTCTAACTTAAGGAATTTAATAGCACAGACTCAGGGTAGTAGTTTCAGTGCCTACAGTATACTTTCAGGGAGAGAGTAATGTAAGCTCTGAGTCACTTTCTGCCTAGAGATGACCAAATAGTGGTTCTGGCATTGTTTGTTTGTTTTTGAAAATATGTTCCTGGGCGTCATTCAGAAAATGCAGAGTTTGGCATCTATATAAATTAAGGATGATCTTTTTGAACTTTTGTCTTTCATTACATCAAATTACCATAATTGGACAGAAATTCCACTAAATTAAGCATTGTTAGGAAATGTGTAAATTGGAGCTGCTCAAATAAGTTGCTCTTTGAGCTATGTGCTGTTGGTTCAGGATTAGATAAGGATTTTGAAGGCTAACCTAAATTATTGCTTCCTTTATTGAGAGATTCTCAGCATATTTTCTTAAAATTAGCTGAAATAAACAATGTGTTTAGTCGCAAAGTGATTTGCATTTTTGCACAAACTCCCTATCTCCTTGAGAATTATAACAAATATTTCATGAAACATCAGTGATCTTTACTTTGTTACACTGCTGTAAAGTACATTCAGAGTTGCCAGTTAAAGGTGTTAGTGTTGAGATGAAATGTCATGCATTTTTCTTCACTTCCATGCAAATGAACACAGTAATTTATTAAGACACAATGAAGAAAAAAAAATTGACAATGAGTTCCAGATTTTAAAAATCACTTGCCATTCAATCCAAATTGTGAGTTTGATCGGTTACCGAACACTTTATAATGCACCCCCGGTAATTTTACAGAGATTACTCTTTTCTTACCAATTCTTGATTATTCTGTCTTGCAATGCAGAGAAAGCTAACTAATTTAAAATAAACTTCCGTTAATTTTGATTGTTATAAACTTAAAATTGATTAATTTCCATATACAGAGTTTAAAATGTTCACAATTTACATTAAATATATATTCTGTGTATACCTTGGAAAAATTATACTGAAAATTGAAATTAAAATGATGTTGTATATAGCTGCAAGAAACCGCCTGTCCCATTTCATCTTACTATATAAGTTGTGTCAGGTAATTTATAAAATCCCTGCTGCATAACAAATCTATTTTTTGTTGGAATGGGTAGTAATGTTTCTTCTTATTTCGAAATAAGAGTTGGTCTATGAGTGCCTCTGCAACTGTATTTTCCCTAAGTGGCTTCATGGTCTTGAACTGAGAAAGCTCAGAGCATTAAACATCAAAGTAATATATTTTGACATAATTAGACATCAAGGAAATGCAATTAAAATGACACTGAGATATCACTACACACTTACCAGAATGGCTAAAATAAAATATAATGACAAGCCCCAAAGAAAAAAATATACCATTTGATGATACACAATGGCAAGTTGTACCATAACTTAACCATCTCAGACTAGTGTAGTGTTAAATTTGTTTTTCTAAGCCATGTTTTGGGTCACTTACCACTTTTCAAGGATATAAAGTGCTATCATTTTACTTAAAACTGTGAAATTTGGTCAGATTTAAATTTCAATTTATGTTAAAACATTCTGTAAACTGTGTTAAACTTTGACATTTGTTCCCTCTGTTCAGTGAATAACACCATATCATATTCTGAAAAATTCGCTAATTTTCATCTTAAAAAATATCCCTTTTTCCTCTTATGGTAATTATTAATATGAGTTAATAGTAGAATTTGATATTGTTCCATATGTCCATAAATACTTTATTGTATATTATCAAATTTAATAATGAATATAATGTATTATATATAACCTCAGATAAATTTCAACAAATCATAATTTATTAAAATCATGTCTACTTAAAAATCTCATAGAAGAGTAAAACCATCAAAAATAAAAATAAACACACACAACACACACACATCACCCATGTATTGGCAAATCACAATTGCTGTAACAATACA
This sequence comes from Mustela nivalis, assembly GCF_964662115.1. Classification (NCBI taxonomy): domain Eukaryota; kingdom Metazoa; phylum Chordata; class Mammalia; order Carnivora; family Mustelidae; genus Mustela; species Mustela nivalis. The sequence continues at coordinate 77,436,343 of NC_139040.1, forward strand.
TTAGGCATTCCACAGTTAAGGGCTATCAAAATTTCCATCAGTGACAAAAAGATTTGTATCCAAATGGACTGATTTTCCAGAATCCAAGAAAAAGTCTCCTAGGATTTATTTAAAGGTAAATATTTGAACAAATACTTCTTAAATTTAGGAAATTGAGAACATACGATTAAAGAATATTTGCAGAGCAGACTATATTCAATCCTTCCTTCAAAATGTGCCTTTGAGTACATAATTCTGTTTTCTCTATTTAAATTGAGCTGTCTTCCAAGAAAGTTTTGCAAAATGTGTGTCTCTGTGTGATAAATGTTCTAAGACCTAACATGCTTCATTGTATTTTACTGTGCTCTCAAATTTAATCAATAATTTGGATTGATGTATAATACCTAGTTTCAAATATCTTTTCCATCTATACAAACACCCAGCTGTCTCTTTATATGCTATTACTATTGAGAATTGTGCTGTCGGTATTATTCTTGTACATTTTAGGTGATCTGTTCTTCTCTTGGGCATCATTTATGCTCTTCTCTGTTTTTGATATTCTTAAAACTCACCATAATGTATATGAGTGCTTTTTAGTGTGTGTAGTTTTTGTTTTGTTTTGTTTCTGATATCTCATGTTTGGCATCATTTTAAGTCTGGTATCTTTTATCTTTCTTTAATTCTCCAAAATTTATCTCAGTACTTATTTAAATATTTTCTTTATTTTTTTTTTCTCTTCTGCTGTATTTGGGCAGAAGTCATTAATTTGTTTGTTTGTTTTTCCCAACTCATTTATTCATTTTACAGCTATATTCATCTTAGTCTCCATTTATTGTATTCTTTATCTCAACAATTTTCACTTAATTTATATTCACAGTATAGTATCTTTCTTTTACTTGTATATGTATATCATTATTTTATCATATACTTTTAAGCTATTTTTAAAAATATTTTATTTATTTATTTGACAGTGAGAGATCACAAGTAGGCAGAGAGGTGGGCAGAGAGAGAGGAAGGGAAGCAGGCTACCTGCTGAGTAGAAAGCCCGATGTGGGGCTTGAGATCGTGAGATCATGACCTGAAACGCAGGCAGTGGCTTAACCCACTGAGCCACCCAGGCGCCCCTTTTAAGCTATTTTTTAAAAGAACAGTCATTCTTTTTTTTTTAAGTTTTTCTTTATTTATTTATTTGACAGAGAGAGATCACAAGTAGACGGAGGGCAGGCAGAGAGAGAGAGAGAGAGAGAGGGAAGCAGACTCCCTGCTGAGCAGAGAGCCTGATGCAGGACTTGATCCCAGGACCCTGAGATCATGACCTGAACTGAAGGCAGTGGCTTAATCCACTGCGCCACCTTGGTGCCCCTAAGCTATTTTTTAAATTCCTGTTCCAAAAACACTTGGATTGCCATATGAAGTTAACCACATCATCTTTTTAGGTAAGTAATTGTACTTTTTATGTGCATAGTTATTTTGGTCCATGAGTTCAGCTCTTCTTAGGATCATCAAATCTCTGTAAAGTCTGGGTATGCTAGGATTTTCTAAGCAACAATAAAATACATTGAAACCTGGTAGCTTAATTATAATAATGTTTTCTTTCTCAATCATTCACAATAGTATTCCATTCTGAGTAGCTTCCTTCTATTTTGCAGCTATAGTGTTTGGTAAAACTTGAATTGTGATATCACTGTGATAATGTGAATTAATCAGGGTTTTTCAGAGAATCGGGAAGAGAAAAAAAGGAAGATATTCTCCAGGGCCAACTCTAGAAGTGACTGTTAAAACATCTGTCCAAATTCAATTGAACAAAACTCAGAAATGCCATCTCCAGTGAAATACAAAAAAGTTTATATATAGTGCTGGGCACACACATCTCATTTGACCCAATGTTGTACATCAATGAAAGACTGAAGGCCAATCACCACTCCATGGGAGAATTTAAAAATAAATTTACTATTGAGGCCAAGAATTCAGAATCACAAATACATCAGAATAATAACTGCCTTCACTTGATGTTATTCTATAAGATAAATCCTGCGATCAATTGTCAATTTTAAATTCTTACAATTTTAAATTCTTAAATCCTTATGAAAAGCCGTCATTTGGAGGGAGCATTTTTCATAATTTGTCATCCATCAGCCTTTTTTTAAAGATTTTATTTATTTATTGGACACACAGAGAGAGAAAGAGAGAGAGAGAGAGATCACAAGTAAGCAGAGAGGCAGGCAAGCAGGGAGGGAAGCAGGCTTCCTTTTGAGCAGAGTCCGATGTGGGGCTGGATCCCAGGACCCAGAGACCATGACTTGAGATGAAGGCAGAGGCTTAACCCACCACCCACGTGATGAGAGAGCCACTCAGGTGCCCCTCATCCATCAGTCTTAATTGATTGGAGGAAAATGTGTGGAGGAATAATGCCTTAGGGAGCTAATCTCTCTAAAGAATTTTCAAGTCTTTACCCCTTCAAGGTTTTTGTATAGTTCTGATAGCCTCTCAACATCCAGCGGATTTCTACAGTGACAGGCCTGTTAAAACCAGTCTTCAAACCAGGAATAGAGCTTGAAACATACCAGTCAAGGGCAACTTTGAGTCTTTTAAGGAGTTTATCATCATTTCTTTGTTTTTGGTTAATATCTGAAATAGTTCCATATTACACTTGCATAATTCTCCAGAGCTGACTTTGAAGGAGGCATTCAGTTCCAGCTAGTTCCATATTTTGGCAAGAACTATACTTCTATATTAAAAAAAAAAACATATTTTAGGGCGCCTGGGTGGCTCAGTGGGTTAAAATCTCTGTCTTTGGCTCAGGTCATGATTCCAGGTTCCTGAGATTGAGTCCCACAGTGGGCTCTCTTCTCAGCTGGGAGCATGCTTCCATTCCTCTCTCTCTGGCTGCCTCTCTGCTTTCCTATGATCTCTGTCAAGTAAATAAATAAAATTTAAAAAAAAACATATTTTATACCAGTTATTCATGTTTATTAACTAAGATATCACAATACAAATAATACAAGCAGTTGCTCTTTATTAATACCTTCAACCAAGATCAAAAAATATGTCATATTTTCTCCAAAAATTTTATATCATCTGATAGGTCAGATATATATATAAAATTACATTTAAAGTTTTAAAAATATCAGCAAATATTTTCATTTAAATGCAAATTTGAAAAGAAATCTACTTTTCCAAACACGACTTTTTATCTTATTTATTTTGAATTTTGTCAACAACTGATAAAATGTTTAGCGAGACTATAAATGTTAGATCGAAAAAAATGATTAATAGATGTAGGTTCAAATTATTATATCCCATTAAAAATGATTTAGTCTTTGATGAACATCTGTTTGGTAATATGTTGTATCCAGATATAGTAAATTAAAGACATATATAAAATTATGGGAAATGACACCTTCCGTTCGATTATGAGTAGAGCTTTTAAAATGCTATTTGTCACAACCTGTCATCTTGTCATTATGTAGCATTATGTAGCAATTAAAAAATGTATACTCTTTACTTCGAAGTCTTTTGGAAATCTAAAATATGACTTTCTATGGTTTGTGTCTCCATATTGCTTTATTGCCAGTTAAAACAAATCCACATGCTTTGATTCAAAGGTAATAAATTCCTCTTATTTGGAAAAAGGATGTTTATTTTTGTTCTCTCACCCTTAGCAGGTGGTTTCATTTTAGCACATTCAGAGTTATAATTTCATGCTTATTAAAAACATTTATTTTGATCTACATAGATGAATGAAACTTTTGTTTTATTAAATTATTTGCCAAAAAATCTGTGATTTTTAAAAATGTATTTCCTTTGAAGGGTTATTTTAGAGCATTCGAAGAGGATCTAAGAGTGTGGTATTATGCAGTTTTTAAGTAGGTATGAAATGGTTAATTATAGGATTGTTTCTTTAAGGCTTATGTATGTTGTCCATTATATGCTATAAAATATGATGAAAGTAAATTTAAGGTATGTTTTACATAGTTTATTTTATGGAAAAAAATATTGAAATGACTTATGAAATTCAGTATACTCTCAACATTAATTCATTTTGAAATTTACCAGTTGTCTACTGAACTATTATATGGCAGATATTACTTCAGACTACACTGGTAAATGAAATACTTGGCTTTGTAGAACTTTTATTTTAATGGGTGAGGCAATTAAAAGCTATGAACCTTAATAAAAATGGCATAGTGCATTCAAAAAGGATGAGTACAATGGGGAAAAAGAAAAATTCGATCAGGGTAAGAAAAATCAAGGTTTCTAGGCAGGGGATGGGGGGTTAAAATTTTTATTAGGAAGATCAGGGTAGTTACAATGAAGCTGACAATTGAACCAAGGTATGGAAAGGTGATGAATTTGTGCAGAACTATCAGCAATAAGGTCACTCCAGACAAAGGAATTGGCTATCTTGAAGGCCATAAGGTTGGATCATGCCTGGCATATCTGAGGAATAGCAAGGAGGCCACTGTGAGTGACTGAAGAGTAGCAGGAAAAGAGGTCACAGAGGTTAAATGAGTGGCTAGATCATGTAAAAGCTTAGAAGTCATTGTAAAGCTCTGGCTTTTATATTTGGAAACTTACTGTGTGATAGAATTTCTGCTAATAACTGAGAGTTCAATTGTCCATAAAATTTCAAGGATTCTTATTCTAGTAAGACAGAATAAAGAGAAAGAGTTCATATTTTCACATGGTGTAACAAATGCTCGGAGATACAAGTGTAGGAAGCTATGGGAGCACAGAAGAAGGCACTAAAATCACACCATATATTTGATGACTGTGACTTTATATAAATTTGTATTTTCTAGATTTTTTGTAGTCATGGAATCACACAGTATATACTATTCATTGCCTGGCTTTTCTTTTCTCAGCATCATTACTTTGAGAATCTCCAATTGTCTTTGCTCTATTGATGGACATTGATGAACATTTCCACTGTTTTCAATTTTTAAAAATAAAGCTGATATGAAATTCATAAACAAGTCCTTGTATGAACATAGGGTTTGTTTCTCTTGGTGAAATGCCTAGAACAAAATGGCTATTTGTGTAACTGCAACATATTTTTCATTTAAAAAAATTTTGAAACTATTTTCCAAAGTGGTTGTATCATGATATATGCCAACAAAAAGAAAGTGAGAGAGAAAGAGAAAGAAAAAGAAAAAGAGAAAGGGAAAGACAGAGAGGTGGCTGCAGTGAATTGATGAGTTGCAGGATAGATTTTAAAGTTTTGTCTTTTGCTTTCTACATTTCCTTTTCCTTAGGTTCAAGAGAACAATCAGTAATATCTCAGTTGCCTGCTGGTAACATCAGAAGAAAGAGTTAGAAGTTCCCAGAAAATTAAAGAAGAGATATAGTTTTCCTGACATAAGAAAAGTCATTTTTTGTCCCCAGCTATTTTCAATGATCTATACCCCACCTGTGTACTCTCCCAAGCACACTTCTTCCAAATCTTCCTGGGAGGTTCTTACAAAGAAATGCAAAAACCTCACTCATTAAGGATTTTGAGGGAACAAGGCAATGGGAAAACTAACAGTCACCACCAGACCAGGAAATAGCCCAAGCTATTGAGACAATAAATCAGTGGCAAAACTCCTAGTGCTATTTCAAAAGCAATCAAGGCCTTGCATTTTTTGTCCCAGAAAATGAGCCCAAGACCCCATCTAGTTTATATCTGCTCTTGAAGCCTGCAGAGTCCCTTTGCCTTGTCCAACAGTTACCTCTGCTTTATTCTAACGTTGAAGTTTCTGCCCTCGGTGGAATACAAGTTTCATTCAGGTGAACATGCAATACATATTGCACAAATACATATGTGGATGTGCATGCATCCACAACCTTATGACCAACCATACATGGGAAAATAAAACTCTCCCTTCTGAGTATTCATCTTAAATACTAAATAAAAATCTCTCTCCTGTTCAAACAGTCAAGGCTTTGGAACTTATTCCCTGAGATCTCCTTGTATGTTGTAAACAAAGATTCCTTTGTTTGACAACTCCACCTGTTTCTGTGATTCACCAAAGACTGACCTCAGTTAGTTCAGTTACTGTAATGTAATATCATGCATATCCAGTTGTTGATCATTTTGTTCAAGTCTTACATATCTTACCAATGTGATGACCATTTGTCTATGTAATCTTAAAATAAGGGTGTTGAAATTATTTTCCATTTGTCGTACAAGGTAGAAGTTATGATTTTTGTTCTTCGTTTTTCCCTATATATCCCCAAATCTGTTGTTACGTATTAAAAGTCAAGAATTATTATACTCCCTGATGAATTCATCCTTTTACTCTTCTGTAATTTTGACTTGATCTTTATGTCTGATAATGAAATTTGCTTTAAAATCACTTTTCATTATCTTGATATAACCACCAAAGTTATAGTGTGATTAGAGTTAATATAGCATATTTTTTCTTTTACTCTTTAAAGCACTTCTATATTGAATCCCGACAAAGAAACAAAACAGCTTTTTAACTCTGGAAGCATCTTTCTAAATTATCTTTTTTTTTTTTAAATGAAGCAGTAGCAATATTTGTTAAGGGACCTAAACTGAAAGTAGGTTTAGAAATTTATTTATTTTTTTATTTATTTAGTAAAAAATTTTATTTTATTTATTGAAAGCAAGAAAGAGAGAGAGAGAGAGAGAGAGAGAAGAAGCACACAAACAGGGGGAATCATGTGCAAAGGGAGAGGAAGAAGCATGCTCCTTGAGGTGCAAGTAGTCCCATGCAGGGCTGGATCCCTGTACACTGGAATCATGACCTCAGCCAAAGGCAAACATCTGCTTAAACAACTAAGTCATCCAGGCACCCCTAGAAAATTAAAAAAAAAAAAAGACCTTTTAAAAACATTTTGTTTCTTTCTTGTTTTTTTTTTTTAAATATTTTATTTATTTGACAGACAGAGAGATAGGAAGAGGAACTATAAGCAGGGCAGAGGGAAAAGGAGAAGCAGGTTTCCCACTGAGCAGAGAGCCTGATGTGGGGCTCCATCCCAGGACCCTGGGATCATGACCTGAAAAGAAGGGACACTTCTTGGAGGAAGCCACCCAGACACCTCTTTTCTTTGTTTTTAATATATGGCAACTGATGCTTCCCAGCCACGAGGAGCATATTACCCATTGATTAAATCTTTGATAACAACCTATTTAAAAAGGTGTGTAAATATATACTTACTCAGATTTATACACTTTGTGTTTTCTTCATAGTTTGGGGCTGGACCCCATGGTCACAACACTGCTTCCAGTCTTTGCCTTCCCATCTTTTGATACCAGGTATTTGGTCAGCAAAGCAAATTAGTATCAAAATTAATAAGCCCTTGGCACCATATCTCTGGAGCAGGGCTTGCTCTTAGCCAAGGCCCAGAGCAGTTGACCTCCCCTCGCTAGTGCTATAGCCCCAAGGACTAGGTCCCTGCCACCAGAACTCAGTCTTACATGTTATGCTAAGCAGACAAAACCAAAACAGGAAAGCTCCGACAGCTTTCACTGGCATGCCTCATCTCCAACTCCCTCGACGTCCAGGCAGTACCAGATGACAGGGAGGGGTCTTGGTCCAACATATGGGAGGGAAGGAAGTAGCCACGAGCAAGTACCTGCCTCTCTGTTCCTTTCTTTCATGAGCAGGTTGTAAGGAGGAGGAAGAGGAAGGGGAAGAGAGGTGAACTTCAAGGGGTGAAGGCCTCAGGTAGGCAGCTGGCTCCTGCCAGTAGGAAAGGGACAAAGGAGAAGGCAGTGAGTCTTGCAGGGAGGGTGGGGGGTAAGGGTTACAGCTTATGACGGAATCTGGACAGGAGTAATAGGGATACTAGTCATTTGAGTCCACCATTGGCAAGCTGGGCTGGGTGTCAGGGCAGATAGGCCTCCCTGGGCAACGGCACATGAGAGAAGGTGGAATTCTTCTCTGAGGAGCAGGTGGAGCTTTGGGTGTTGGGAAAGCATAGACAGTATTGTTCCAGGGCCAAGGACAGGTCCGGGTACTCCTGGTTGGAGGTCAAGGCCACATTATGATCCATGTCTTCTACCAGCAGCTTGAAGGTACCACATGCCAGCCACCCCTCATTATTGTGTATAACTCTCTGGTGCACTTATTGGCTTATCCATCAAATGACTTCTTCAGCAGCTTGAAAACCACCTCCACAGGCACTCCAGGATATGGGAGGCTTCCAGAGTGAAAATTTTGCACAGGATCACCCCAAAAGACCAGAAGTATCTCTGGTGGATGTAGATCTGGTCAAACATGGCCTTAGGGACCATCCACTTCACAGGCAGTCCACTGTTGGTTCTCATTTTATAGTAACTGATGTGGTGATATCTCTGGCAAGGCTGAAGTCTGAGATCTTCATCATGTTGTCCTTTGTCACCAGCACTTCCCTGGTGGCCAGGTCTTGGTGTATGCACTTCTTGGTGGCAAGGTACTCCATGCCTCAGGCTACCTGGTAGGCACAGGATACCAGGTCCTTGGAGGAGAGTTGCTCTGCTGCATTGTGGCTGATATTGTAACAGTACTCCAAGTCAGGAGGCCTCTGGGCCTGGAGGTACTACTGTATGTTGTCTTTGGAGGCATATTCCATGATAGTGTATGAAGGACCATCCTGTGTGCAGGACCCAGCAGGTTGATGGTGTCCTTGTGCTGTCCAATCATCTTCATCATCTCCATTTCTGAGATTAGGTTTGACAGGTCTTTCTCTGCTGCATCTGACTTCAACATCTTCACAGACACTTTAGTCAAATGGTTGGATTTGTCTTTGTCCAGCCCAATGGCCTCTTCCAACACCACCTGCCCAAAATAGGCCTCTCTTAGGGGTATGCCTAAACTGCCTACAACCAGCCTGCCTCAAGGCAGTTATGAACTCTAGATTATCCTCAAAAACATTAAACCACAAGCTAAAAATTCTCTTCACTAGGTCTCTGTCGCAGGTCTAATTTTCTTATCTTTCATCATTTATCTTTTTCCTAATTCTTATTTTCAGTATAGTTTATTTGGCTTCCAGGTGTTTCCCCGGGTTTCTGTATGCTGTTTCATAGGGAAGAATTATCCTGTCATAAAATTATTTCTTGAGCATTCATTACATCTCTCAGTTAAAATGGGTTCTTTTATGGTATTGATTCATTTGAGTTTTCTCAAAATGGGAAGAATTTTCAAAATGGTGTTTTCCTCAAGGTTCACAGTATGTCTTAGCCTCATCTTTACTCTTTTTGAAATTCACTTTTCAAATTCTTGTCCCTCTTTTTATCTTTTTAAATTAAAATGTTTTCTTTTTACTATTTTTTTATTTGAGTGTAGTTGATAGTCAGTGTTACATTGGTTTCAGGTTTTCAATATCTCCATACATTATTCTATGATCACTACAAATATAGCCACCATCTGTCACCATATAACACTATTATAATATCATTGACTATATTCTCTACACTGTCCCATATCTCTTTTTAAAATCTCTGATTTTTATGTTTTCTGTTATTCCAATTTTCGACCATCATTTTACTTGGTTACTTTAATAAAATATGCCTGATTACACACTCTATGCTGAAAACCATAGCATTTGATTTATAGTAGTCTTCTTCTTCTTCTTCTTCTTCTTCTTCTTCTTCTTCTTCTTCTTCTTCTTCTTCTTCTTTTTAATTAACATATAATGTATTATTAGCCCCAGGGGTACAGGTCTGTGAATCGCCAGGTTTACACACTTCACAGCACTCACCACAGCACATACCTTCCCCAATGTTCATAATCCCACCACCCTCTCCCTACCCTCCTCACCCTGCAAGAAACTCTCAGTTTGTTTTGTGAGATTAAGAGTCTCTTATGGTTTGTCTCCCTCCCGATCCCATCTTGTTTCATTTACTCTTTTCCTGTTTCCCTAACCCCCCACATTTGACCTCCATTTCCTCATATCAGGGAGATCATATGATAGTGTCTTTCTCTGGTTGACTTATTTTGCTAAGCATAATACCCTCCAGTTCCATCCATGTCAATGCAAATGGCAAGATTTCATTTCTTTTGATGGCTGAATAGTATTCCATTGTGTGTGTATATATATATATATATATATATATATATATATATATATATATATAATTCATTTGTTGATGGACATCTAGGTTCTTTCCATAGTTTGGCTATTGTGGATATTATTGCTATAAACATTTGGTGCACGTGCCCCTTTGGATCATATAGCAGTCTTCTTTACCTCTATCAGAACCCCAGGAAGCTTTATTTATTTATTTACTCACATAAACAGATGATCCAACACAACGTTTTTTGATGTTCAAATGTATTATAATGTCTTACCGCTTAACACTATGCTTACTGCTCCCTTTCACTGTCTGACTAAATCCTCATCATCACTATGCCATTTAATGAGAAAGAACATTTGAACTCAGAGTTCTCTCCATATCAGGGAATGAAGACTCCACCCTTCTGTTTGTGCAGGTAAAATAAATGTTGATGTCTGTCCTGCACATACCCCATCCTGTTCACCAGAATATTCACCATCAAAATATATACACAATGAAAACCATACCTCACCACTTCTATTACCACCCAGCATGCTAAAAACACCATCATATGTTCCTGAATTATTGACTTGATTGATAACCCCACTTCCACACATACTGCACTCCTTTCTCCCTGCAAATTTATTTTGGTACAGCAATTTAACCTAAAAATCAAGTCAGATGATTTTATTCTGCTGTTGAAAGACTTTTGGTATCTTACCCTTTCATATTAAATAAAAACTGAAGGCGTTTCAATGTACTAGAAGGTCATACATCAATAAGTTCTTCCTCTCTCCACCACTATGAACTCCTCATTGGCCTCCTTGCTTTTCCTCAAAAGTAACAGACAAGCTGTTCACATAAAGTCTATATACTTACTTGCTCTGCCTAGAGCAATCTTTTTTTTCAATATTTGTATAACACTCTCCTTCACTTCCTGGGTCTTTGTGCAAATAGCATCTCATAAATGAGATATAACCACCCAACACAAAATAAAATTAACTTTCATCCCTGCATTCTCCAATGGCTTTTACCTTTCTTGTATTTCTTTGTAACACTTATCACCATCAACCATCAATCATTATTCTATTACTGGTTTATTTTCTTATTTGAGACAGAGAGAGAGAGAATAGGGAGGGTGCGCAGAGGAAGAAGAAAACACCCCACTGCCTAGAAAGCCTGCTGGTGAGTTACATCCCAGGACCCTGAGATCATGACCCAAGCCAAAGGCAGTCACTCAATGGACTGAGCCACCGAGGTGCCCCTCTATTATTGGTTTATTTCACTATTATATTTCAAAAGAATGTAAGCTCTTTGTGGTCAGGTATTTTATATGTTTTATTAATTGAAGTATTCTCAGAAAGGTAGCTGGCAGATTGTAAGGGCTCACTAAACTGTGTTTTGTTTTTATTATTGGGCTCCTTTATGGGCTTTACCTCTTATGCTAGAAGTCTATCCTTCAGATGTAAGCGATAAGAATAGAGCCCTGCTGCCTGTTCAAATGTGTAAAAAGCCTGTATTAAGTGGATATTTTAAAAGCTAAATGAATGGCTTAATAGTTGTATATAGGGGGAAAGGGAACATATTTTCCACAGTTTAGAAGTGGAGTTCTTTTATAGAGTTCTTGTACAAGCCTACACTATGGAACGATAATGGGCAGTTGTACATTACAATTATAAAAACACTTTGGTAATTTATATCCTTTTTTTGTAATTCTTGACTGGATCATTTAATTCCTTAGGAGCAATTATAGCATTTCAACTTTTCATGTTCAATAAACTTATTGGGGTTGCTACCTTTTTTATTCAAATGGAGAAATAGTCATGATTTAATCTAAATAAAGTGTTATTGATTGTGTTGTTTTCTAGCAATGAGTCGCACATGCTAGTTTAAAAGTTTTGTTAAATTCCCAAGTCTGTCACTGATAAAAGCCATTTGTAGATTAGTAACTTGATCAAAACGGAAAAGTTATGTAACACCAATTGTTATACTATCTTTGTTTCCATCTTTCATTGTAATAACACCCATCTTAACTCTATTTAAGACAAATCATTGCCAGATGGATTTCTGGCATTGATTGCAGGATATGAAATCTAGTATAACTAAAAGTTTTTGGTTTTAGTAGCATATAAATCATTTTAGAAAAATATATGTATTTGAATATAAGATAAAGTTTTAAATTATTTGGCAATAGTAAACTAAACTTTTTTTTGTAAATTTTTATTTTCTAAAATTTCATTGAGCTCTTTTGCAATAAGAAACAAGTTACAAAAAATTAAGGTTTATTTACCCCAATTCAAAATTATTAGGAATATAATCATAGAGGTTGAAGTATTTAAAATATTGAACCCAAAATGTTTTATTAGGTAAATTCATGAATGCTGAGCATTCACTGTTAAAATATACTAATACTATTGATAGACTGGTAGAAGCCTAAAATCAAATATTTATTAAATATTTATATCCATATCTTTTCATAGCTTGGTAATTCATTTCTCTAGCATTAAATAATATTCCATTGTTTGCATGTACTACACTTTATTGGACCTTTCACCTATGGAAGGATATCTTGGCTGCTTCCAAGCTTTTGTCAGTTATGAATAAAACTACTATAGACATCTTTGTGGGTATAGATTTCATCTTCTTTGGATAAATACCAAGAGCTGCTACTGCTGAATCATCTGGCAAGAATATGTTTAGTTTTGTAAGAAACTGCCAAGTTGTTTTCCATTCTTTATTCTCAATAGACATGGAAGAACATTCCTGTTGCTCCACATCCTCACCAACATTTCGTGTTCTGTTGTCAGTGCTCTGGATTCTGGGTATGTACTGGTGTCTCTTTTTTGTTTTAATTTGCATTTTCCTGATGACATATGATGTGAAGCATCTTTTTATATGCTTATTTGCCATCTGTAATATTTTCTTTGGTGAGGTATCTGCTAAGGTCTTTGGCCCATTTTTAATCAGGTTTTTCCCCCATTGTTGAGTTTTAAGGGGTCTTTGTGTATTTTTGATTAACAGTCCTTTGCCAGATGTGTATTTTGCAAATTTTTTCTCATAGTCTGTGCTTTGCCTTTTCATTCTCTTGGCATTGTGTTTCACAGAGTAGACATTTTTAAATTCAGTGCTTGTGCTTTTGTAGCTAAAGTTATTGCGAAAACCAAGGTCATTTAAATTTTCTTCTATATTACCTTCTACATGTTTCATGTTTAGGTTTATAATCCAATCTGAGTTAATTTTTGTGAAGAGTGTATGATATCTGCCTGGATTTATTTTATTTTATTATTTTATTTTATTTTATATTTTTACATTTAGCTTCACCATTACTCCAGAACCATTTGTTTAAAAGATTGTATTTTGCTCTCTTGTATTGCTTTTGCTTTTCTATTAAATATAAAATATAATTGATAATATATATTCTGTTGCTTTAATCTAGTCTTTCTGTGGTATTACAATATCTTGCTTACAATTATCATTATGGTAAACTTTTTTTTAAGATTTTATTTATTTATTTGACAGAGAGAGAGAGATCACAAATGGGCAGAGAGACAGACAGAGAGAGAGAGATGAGGAGAAGCAGGCTCCCTGCTGAGCAGAGAACCCAATGTGGGACTCGATCCCAGGCCCCTGGGATCATGACCTGAGCCGAAGGCAGAGGCTTAACCCACTGAGCCACCCAGGCGCCCCATCGTTATGGTAAACTTTGAAGTCAGTCCTCAGTCTTTGTTCTCCTTCAACACTATGTTGACTATTGTGAGTCTTTGCCTCTCCATATAAACTTTAAAATAAGTTTGTTAATATTAAAAAAAAAGAACTTGCTGGAATGCATTAATTGTATAGATAAACTTGGAAACCAGTGACCTCTTGAGCTTAGCAGGAGATAGACCATGGACATCAGTTGTCACAGTGGTGCCTCTGGTAGAACCTATTGCAAATCCCTAGGCAAAATGAGACCTCAAGGATCTGAGAGAATGTCTAAGAAGTACTTGATACATCCCTTGGGTATGGTTTATTGAAGTGTCCACCTGTCTGAAAGCTGGGGAATCTAGATAAGGGAGGGAAAATTAGTTATGATAAAACATATCAATAAACATCAATAAATTTTGTAAAACTAATTGTCATGGCTCATATACAATATGACCAACAGAGGGACCATCAGAAGGAAAGCATCAGTTATGTTTATTGTGAAATTTTTTATTCAAAATAAAGAAATGTGAGGGGAAGACACAATGAGAAAATTACCATTTTTTAAATGGTAAACTTCTTATCAAATGGAATAGGTTTTATATTCTAAGTAGTATATTGAAAAGTAAAACATTGGGGCGCCTGGGTGGCTCAGTGTGTTGGGCTGCTGCCTTTGGCTCGGGTCATGATCTCAGGGTCCTGGGATTGAGCCACGCATCTGGCTCTCTGCTCCGCAGGGAGCCTGCTTCCCTCTCTCTCTCTCTCTCTCTTTGCCTGCCTCTCTGCCTACTTGTGATCTCTGTCTTTCAAATAATTAAATAAAATCTTTAAAAAAAAAGAAAAGAAAAGTAAAACATTAAAAAATACAATTTTAATGAAAAAAATCATTTAATTTTAAATAAAGGTTAAAAATAGCAGAACCATTTTTCTTATAACTGGGAAACACATTGTATATACATCTATCAAAAATAACTTGTCATGGGGGCGCCTGGGTGGCTCAGTAGGTTAAAGCCTCTGCCTTCGGCTCAGGTCATGATCCCAGGATCCTTGGATCGAGGCCCACATCGGGCTCTCAGCTCAGCAGGGAGCCTGCTTCCTCCTCTCTCTCTCTGCCTGACTCTGCCTAATTGTGATCTCTGTCAAATAAATAAATAAAATCTTTTATAATAAATATTTGAAAAAATAACTTGTCATGTCTGGAATCAGGAGCATATGGAAAAAAATAATATCTGAGGACAATACTTCTGCCATGTTTTGTGCCTTGCTAATATTTTTAAACAGTCAGGCAACTTTTAGCTTTATTGAAATACCTGCTAAGATACCTGCAGTGCCTTTTGGAGCCCTATGACTATAAAAATTAATTGCAAATATTCAAAATGTTTACTATGGTGTCACTATTTAGGGCCACCACCAAGTATGTTTCAGAAGTAAGCATACCTGCTACTCTTCCATAAGGCAAAAGGGCATATTTTCAGGAGTTCCATCTGCTGTACCAGGAGGTGAATCAAGTGATGATTTTTGTCTATAAAATAATTCACTTTTCAATCTAACATTCCTCATTCCACATTATAATAATAAAAACTAGGAGGAGACTAAAACAAACCAACAACTACAACTACAACAACCAGCTTTTCCTTCAGTGGAAAAGTAAATATAACCTTAGGAGTAGCCTGAAATTTATTTTTAAATATTTTTAAGATAAACGTTTTTGTTAGAAAACCATATATTTTATATTACTAAGAAATAACAGGCAACGTTTTATTAACTTCTAAAAAGTCTAGTTACTAATATTTATCTATTAACTCATCTCTTTATGAAGTAGAGCATGATCACACCTCTTGTATCTACCCAAGTTTGTATGCTTTGGTTATTTTATGTTTGCTATTTCCTTGCTTAATTTTTACAATATTTGATACATAATAGTATCTTTAAATCCATCTATGGTTTCACAGAATTTGTTTGAACTTCATAAAAATGTACCATACTTTTTGCACTGTCCTTGTTTTACTTCTCTATTAGCTTTCCAAGTTTTATTCACTTTAGAGTGTGTAGCTATCATTTATTTTTACTCCTCCATAATGCTATGTTTACAAATTTGTATTTATCTGTACTTTTAAAAATATCTTAATTATATACCATTTCTCATCTCACGTAACACTCATGTTACTTCTACACTTATCAGATATTATGTAACTGAAAACCACAACTCAGCAACAATAGAACACCATTTTTCAAAATTAAATGGCTTACCAGAATTCTTTAATTCTATCCTTTATTTGTATTAGATGACCCTTTATTCTGGTATTTGGCATTGTTCATATGGAGGAAAGCTTATAAGTTGATATTCCATAAATAGAAGGATTTATTATGATTGATTAATTATTTTCATTTAGAATGCATAGACTATGGTTGATTTAATATTTCTTTCTTACTCTCTGCCTGGAACATAGTGCTATCTATGTAATAGCCACTAAAATATTAAGTTAATTACCTAGACTTTAAACTGCATATTAAGAGGAATAGCATACAGAACTCTTCTCAGATTGGGACACCTGGGTGGCTCAGTCAGTTAAACGCCTGAGCCTTTAGCTCGGGTCATGATCTCAGGGTCCTGGGACTCAGTTCTGCAACAGATTCCCTGCTTAGCCGGGAGTTTGCTTCTCCCTCATCCTGCTGCTCCCCCTGCTTGTGCTCTCTCTCACTCTCTCTCTTACAAATAAATAAAATTAAAAAAATAAATTCTTCTCAGATAGCTAATATAGAATATCGTCTTTGTATTCATCAAAGGGAAAGTGCCATATAATAATGAAATCCAGACTACTTCAAATTCACTTTTTAACCAGTAAGAAAGTACTGGAAACAAGCCAAAAATGTCTTCAATGAATTAAAGAAATAGATTGATTTTCAATATCTTAATCTTTCTAAAATAAATTGCAAGATTTTTATACTAGATATCAGTGTAAATATTCATTATACAAGGATATTCTAAAAATAAACCCGAGAAAACTACTTGACATATATGATGACAAAAACGAGTTTGACCAATGTCAGTTTGGGTAAAACTTACAACACCTACCACCTGAAACTCTTGTTCTATATGGTGCCATCTTGTGATGCTGGGCAGCGGCAGTGAGCCACAGCTCCCAGTCAGCTAGAAGATTACAGGGGTGAACACCTGATATTCTTACAAGCATTCTATATATAGAATATATATATTCTTCATTTTTTAGTGTAATATTTAATAAATTGCATGTGATATTTGATACTTTGTTATAAAATAGGCTTTGCTTAAGATGATTTTGCCCAAATGCAGGCAAATGTAAGTGTTCTGAGTATGTTTAAATAAGCTTAAGGTAAGCTATGATATTTGATAGTTTAGGGGTATTAAAAGCATTTTCAATTTTTTAGCCCCCTTGTAAGCTGAGGAACATCTCTATATGTATATGTAGCCTTGGTATGGATTACATATTATTGGCATGAAACATCTAGAACAGTACGTGTGCCATAGAATTGTCTACAACATCAAACAAGTTTCTTGAAAACTTGTGCCAAAGGGGTTATGTCTTTAAGGATTCTTATTTCAGAAGGGTTCTCTCAAACGTAAGATTTTTCAGAAGTTAAGTGAAAATCTGACCAAACTAAACATTTTTCCATTTTCCCTAGTGAGCAAAGATAGCTAAAATCTATCTGCCATTTTCAACACTGTACTCAACGATTGTAATTCTAATTTAAGAACAGATTATTTATATCAAAACCACATGTTGGCCTAATCTTATACAATATTCATAAGTCACACTCAGACCCTTGGACACTTTTATTTGTTGAGTCTATATGGTACTACGGACATTCATCTGTTTTGACCTCATAGCTTCATGTATGTCTATACTTTTGAAAATACATGCATCATAGTTCCATTGTAAAATGTCTGGGTTATAAAATGTGCTATGCTATCAAAATGGTAATAAGAACATACAAATGACCTGATGTAATGAACTGGACCAGATTGCCAGATATCACATTTCATACCAGAAAGATTCAGTGGTAAGTTTTAAAATGGCCAGCTATACATTGACTGAATTATAACTCATTTAACTTCTTTCTTTGTGTACAGTATTATACATTAGTCAGTATTATAGTAGATAAGTACTTTGGACAGATGTAAATATGCTGTAATAAAAAATGTTTTTCTTCTTTCTTTTAGTCCTTTTTACTTGTGAGACTAGCCACAAATACCATGCCTCCCCCAAAATAATTTGCAATCCAAATTTATCTCTAAATGAATTTATTGCACAGAAAAAAATATATATATATACACTTACAGTAGACATGTTCAAAAATAGTTACACAAGAGCAGGGCCCTAAATGTAAGCAGTATAGTTGTTTTGTTTTGTTTTGTTTTTTTCTTTTATAAAAAAGAGGTTATGTGAAATATTGGGATTTTATTTCCAGGCCTAGTATTTCAAGACAGTTAACTACACTTACGGTGTCAACAGCCTCTTGTTGGCAGTACGATTTTATTGGCTCCATGGAATAACAGCAAGAATTTACTATTGCTTCTTTCTTTTTTGACACACACAGAAAAAAAAAAATTGACACATTTGCTCAAGACCAACCAGAATCATTTTAACCTATCAAAATTGATAGAAGGCCTTCACTGCCAAAGTCACTGCTGCGTTTTCACAATTCATTGCAGACAATCTGCTACTCCCATTATGATAAAGGAGAGAAGAGTCATAATCAGGGAAGAAAGCTAGATTAATACTTGAAATTATCATTGAATTATTTAGCCTGCTATAGGATTATTATTATTAGTGTCATTTGATAATTTTCTCTCATTTTATTAAACACAACTGTGAGTAATTACGCTACCTAATATTTCTCTGTATTGGCTGACTAGCTAGCAAACATTCATGAAAATATCCATTAGCCACACATATAAAATGCTGCATTATGATGCTGTTGAATCAGAACATACCACTACCTGATCCTGTAGCTCTTTGAGGATTTGCAAATCAATTAATTCTATGTTTATTGGATTCTTCCCATACAATTAGAAAATTTATAATCGAGTCCATGAACATTATTAGTTTTACCATTTTAAACCAGCAATCACACTTTGATTTTTACAACAAAAGCAGAAATATAAACACACACATTTGGATCCGTTTTCTCTTAGTCTGTCTGGACTTCAAAATCCTATTCCTCAAGATGATGCACACCAAAGTTCTGGATTAAACAAGAAATTAGATGGCACCTGAACACTTGGTTTCATATTCTCAAAAGGACTATGCAACTTCTTTCTTACATTATGACATTGTTTTACAAAGATCCACACTTTTATAATGTTAGTATTTTTTTTTAAAGATTTTATTTATTTATTTGACAGAGAGAAATCACAAGTAGATGGAGAAGCAGGCAGAGAGAGAGAGAGGGAAGCAGGCTCTCCGCTGAGCAGAGAGCCCAATGCGGGACTCGATCCCAGGACTGTGAGATCATAACCTGAGCCGAAGGCAGCAGCTTAACCCACTGAGCCACCCAGGCGTCCCTATAATGTTAGTATTTTTAATAATCAATAAAGTCAATTAATCATGATTAAAAATCAAACATAAAAATTTCTACTTTTTGCTTTTGCCCCCTCCATTTAGAACTTATTTATAGCCTGATAATTCAAAGGTCCCTATGTTTATGAAAATCTGGACAGAAATAGCTCTAAGATCCCATTCAGAACTTGATATTAATCTAAGTCTTTTGGCTCCATTTATCCTGAGAGCAAAGAGTAGGACAAAGGATTTGAGTACTGTTAGTTTATCTGGGAGATTATCCAAGGTAGAAAAGAATGGGAAAGTGATACAGTGAAGAAGCAACTTTGTCAAAGAGGTACATTGTTGATATAATTGTTGTGGATAGAAAATGAAGGCTTGCTTTTACTGAAAGGTCCTGAGAAACTTCTTTAAGTTGTCCTCATGAAGACCTGAAAACTGACAATTTTACCTATGGTTCTTATTTCCACTTCACTGAGAGCTGTCCTCAGAGGACATTAACTCTCCTACACTTTCAGGTTGTGTTGGAGACATTCTAAAATGAGAGAGAGAACATGAGATGCTATCAGTGTTAAGTAACTGCAATTTCCCATGGAACTATCCACCACAGGTTTGGCTATAATCAGGTGTTGGGCCTTGATATCAGAGGGATTTGAGGCAGTATCATTTTAGGTTAATCATTATATCTGAAATTTCCAAAAACTTCAACTGATGAAACTTTGATTATAAACCTATAAATATAACAATAAATCTACAGTATTCAAATTATTTTCATAGAAATACACAAACAAAGCATCAATTGATTAATATTTAAATGTTACAAAATACTGAACTGAAAGAATTTGGTCATATAACAAGGTGTAAGAAGTAGAGCTTAGGTTTAGTTTAGAAGTCAGGATGCATTTGGGACTCAGTTAAGAAATTGAATGGAGGGACGCCTGGGTGGCTCAGTGGGTTAAGCCGCTGCCTTCGGCTCAGGTCATGATCCCAGGGTCCTGGGACCGAGCCCCAAATCAGGCTCTCTGCTCAGCAGGGAGACTGCTTCCTCCTCTCTCTCTGCCTGCCTCTCTGCCTGCTTGTCATCTCTCTCTGTCAAATAAATAAATAAAATCTTAAAAAAAAGAAATTGAATGGATGTCTGACTATCTTATAGGTTTGCTAAAAATCAGTGACTTTGTGTTCACGTGTGGCTATGCAGGAATTTTTAACTTTCTCTAAGAAGTTATTAGATTGATTATATAATGGCAGTAAAGGATGGGGAAAAGCAAAGTACAAACCCCATAAAGACAAAGACACTGAGTATGAGAAAAGAGTAATAGATAAGAAGAATCAATGCATTTGAGGAAAATGGGAATTGAAGTACACAATGATTGTTGATTTTTTTAGATGGGGAAAAGAAAACTAGCTTGCAAGAAGGAAATAACAGAAGACATGCTGTAATGTGATACAGAATCCTGGAAAAGGCAGTAACGTGGAATAAAGGAGTAGGGAGAGCATATCAGGTAATTTGGATAGGAAGGAGTTAGGAGATAATTGCTTGATAAATTTTATATGGCCCACTTAAATGCACAGATTTCTTTTCTTTAATTTATATGGAGAACAGGGTGTCCTTTCTCTTCCCTTTCAGAGCACCTAAGGTGCACTCTTTCAGACTGAAAACCTGAAAAGCTCAGGACTCAGTTGCTTAAGCACAGCTGAGACGACATATTTCAATTAAGATTTACATTTTGCTGTAGGTAGTAGACTGTCAAAAGTGGTTTAACCATATTTTTCATTTAACAAGAAGACTACAGAGAGTGTTTTCTGGTGTTGGTTCAGAGTCTTAAGAAAGTCAAGTGAACTATCTTAGAGGTTTTCATGGCTTTTTATTCACAGTTGCAAAAATTGCTGTTGGAGTTCTCACTATTAAGCCCACATTTCTGGCAGAAAGATAGAGGTAAAAGAGAATGATATCTTGTACGACTGATACTTTGTCATAAGGTTACAATGTAACTAGAAAAGAGACAATAAAATATTTGATGTTGTTTTAAGTTTCCTTGTTGTCAATCCCTCAGTGCTTTCTGATATTAAAGGAAAGAGTAGATGGATATTGACCTGGCAACTATCAACACCTGTCAGTCTCTCTTGGATAACCAATATCTCTATAATCTCTTCTTCCCAGTAAAAAAAATAAAATATATTCATTATCCACACTGTGCCATCTCAAGTTACTGCACCAAGATAAAATTACAATGATTTTCAGTTGTTCCAAATGGACAGAATACCCTTCCTTATGATATCATGTCTTATAAGATAGATAATTGGCTTGCTACCAATATACCCAGATGTGACTGTGGAAGAGACAGGAAAAAAAATAATAATATGTATTTATTCCTTGGGTTGACCCTGTTTACACAGATGCATTACTATTAGAAAAGGTTGGTTTGGGACATTGGAATGAATTTACTTAATGGGTCTGTATGTAATTGGGTTGGAGGAAATTTTTAATTTCTACAAAAATTATTAGAATTCGATCTTATTCTCTTTTGTTAGTTTTCACATGTTAACAAAGCCAACGTTTTTGTCTAGCAGACAAGATCTTAAATCCTAACAAAACTCAATTTTTTCCTTTTTTTTTTAAAGTTTGAGAGCCTCATGTTCTCTCATGCTGCTTTAAATACAACTCAAAAAAAAACAAAAAGGAGCTAAATGGGGCAGTAAGACCAGACTTTTTATTTTATTTTATTTATTTTATTTTTAATTAAAAAAATTAAAGATTGTATTTATTTATTTGAGAGAGAGAGAGCATGAGTGGGGCAGGGGGATGTAGCTGCAGAGAGAGACTGAGAAATATACTCCCTAATGAGCAGGAAGCCAGAAATGGGGCTGGATCCCAGGATACTGACTGAGATCATGACCAGAGACAAAGGCAGATACATGTGCAAAATCCCTTTTTTTCTGGGAAACAATACTTTACAAGAGATGTTTGAAAAAGTACTGGGGAATCAACTTTAATTGGAGATACAAAAATTTAATTGACTTTTGTAAAGCTACAGGGATCCAAATGATGGGAATCCCAGCCCGTTTAGGTTGTGGACCACAGAGTATTCTTCTCTGTAATATTTTATTTTCTTCCATGTCTACTAACTCCAGTCCAAGTTCACTGATCTCTTTTTAGATAGTGCAAAACATGGCAAAGAATACCAAACAAGTGCCCAATATTCTACATTTATTACATCATTTCTAACATATAGAAGTGTGTTATCAAGGCTGGTTCTGTGAACGAACCTAGTTATGCTAAAGTGTGTTTTGTTCTCCAAGAAATTAAATGCATGGTTATCACACAATTATAAAATACTTGTGTCAAGAATTTTTATTCAAAAATTAATAAGAGAAGCAGATATTAAAACTAGTTCACATGGTTATTTGGGATATAAGCAGAGTTGTGCAGCAGAAGTTCTCTGGGCCCATAATTTGGGTTATAGAATTTATGTTTTCTAATGAAAAATCACTAACTTGCATTATTGTTAACAAGAATCCTGTGCATTACCATCAGTTTTCTACATTATAACCTCTTGCTCTACAGTTTGTAAATAACTTTGTCAATAGCAAGCTAATAAACGTGGTGACTCCAATGGATTGAGATAATCTCTAGAGTTTCTGCTACATAATGAACAGTCTACGGACAACCCTGTATCTGACTGACTTGTTAATTCTGGGAATGTCTTGCAGATTAATTTGCTTGCCCGAGGTGGTTCCTCTAATTGATGTCTAAGAACCCTAATTAGTTAAGAAAACTTTTTTTAAACATTTTCATTGCTATTTATTATTATTATTATTATTGCTAATATCTCTATTATAAATAATTCACAAGGGCATCTTTCTGACAAAAGACAAAGAGCTGGCTACTAGTAGAAAAAGTACATTTGACTCTGTCAGTGAAAGTGGTAAAGGGATTTGAGAAAATAAGGCAAAGCAGTGGAATTATGTGTTAAAACTTTAAATATTATAGACACATTTACTTAATTTCTAATACTGTTGTTGCTTATAATTAAATAAGATGTTTTCCATGAACCACGCATTACAGCAAATATGTTGTTTATACAGATTAAATTTTCATCAAAAGGGACGCCTGGGTGGCACAGTTGGTTAAGCAGCTGCCTTTGGCTCAGGTCATGATCCCAGCGTCCTGGGATCGAGTCCCGCATCTGGCTCCTTGCTCTGCCGGGAGCCTGCTTCTCCCTCTGCCTCTGCCTGCCATTCTGTCTGCCTGTGCTTGCTCTCTCGCCCACTCTCTCTGATAAAGAAATAAAATCTTAAAATAAATAAATAAATTTTCATCAAAAAATTGTAAGTGTATTTTATTGTAGGATATGATAAGCATTTTTCAGATGAGAAAAGTGAAATTTAGAAAAGTATGTCTCTTCAAATCCCTCATACAATATCTGGCCTAGATAGAAGGATATACTATCACAATTAAGGAAGATAATTGAGATTACTTAAAATGATAAACTTTACTGTATAGGGTTTTTTACAAGTTTGCCACAGATTCAGATTCTTTTAAAATATATATCTATTTTGTGTAAAGAGAATGCACTGAGAAGTAAAAAGAAAGTGATATATCAGTGCTACCAACTAATGGCTATAATATCATCACCTTATTTATGAACAATGAAACAGTGTGCAATATTTAAATAAATTTAAATAAATTCCTATTTATTTTATATATTTATAAATTTAAATAAATTCCTATTTATTTATTATTAAAGAAATTTCTCTAACAAACAGTATGTTTTGAAGGTTGCTAGCAGGAAAGTGTTGTACGACATGGAAGTAATAAGAAAATGTGATCTAAAATTCTGCTTTCAAGGGCGCCTGGGTGGCTCAGTGGGTTAAAATTCTGCTTTCAAGAAGCTATAACAGTAAGTACTGAGCATTAGCTATTATATGCTATGGATGAATAACTGAAATCTACATTTGAAACTAATGGTACACTATATGTTACCTAATTGAATTTTAAAAAGTTAATAAAAAAAACCACTATTTTATAAAACAATATTCCCAACAGGCTCTTTTGCTTTAAAATACTCACTTTGTAATGAGAGTCCTTACTTTTGTCTAGCCAATTCTTACAGCACTGTTTATCCCTTCCCTGCTTTATCCCTTCCCAGTATCAATAAAGGCTCACTTGGGTTACCTAGAAGCCATGAGAAAGCTTGTAATAGATCTGGCTGGTTTTCACCAGCAATTTGACCACCATGTGCACAGGGAAGTCTATTGATAAAGGCTTTATTGCAATAAGTTGCAAATACATGGATGATTTTGAATTCTCTTTCTTGAGGTCTTGTTCCATGATAATAAATTTAGGGTGGCTTATTGGAATGGATGTTATTAACATATCTTCATAGTTATAAGCACATGGAATTGTAAAATAGATTAATGAATGTGGCATTACTGACAACTGTCCTCATTTTGAAATCGAATTACAGTGTACTAAGATGAGGAAGCAAAGCAGATTTGGGATTATGAGTGAAATAATTTTAAAAAGTATTAGGGGTATGATCGGACTATTGGGTAATTCAGTAGAAAAATGTCAACTGATTGAGATTCTGTGTTCCCTGCTTTCAGAGAGAAGTTAAGATAAATAAGTAACACGAGGAGACTAGGAAGCCAAACATAAGTGATAATTTTGTGCCAGGGTGTGTATACATCTGTTTATCTTCTTGCTTTACCACTAAGGTTGCTCCTAGAGGAGAGTTTAAATATGTGTTGGAGCTAATCTCTGTGGATTACACAAGAAACCACATCCTACAGCTCTCCCTGAAACACCCCTTATGATTTCAATGTAATTTGGTTTTTGCATTTTTAGAAATAACAAAATACTTTGCAAACTCATCTACTTTATTACCATCACAAGTGAGTCAGCTGACTCCACATTTTAACACAGTGACAGTCACAGAGGAATGGAGGAATGAGTAGAGTTATCAATATATGTGCTTTTAAGAAGTATGACAGGGTAGCAGCTATTTCCAGGAACCAAAACATGGGTCAGCAGCTGTGCAGGAAAAGTGATGGAATAAATGACTCATTTCAGAGGAGTTCTATAACATATTAGTTCTATAATGTATCTTCAGCCCCCAATTACCCGCTTTGATCTAAAGATAAGGATTTACAGTTAAGGTCCCATTTATGATTTGACTGGTAGGGTCTGAATCATTTTTACTATTGTTTTGACTATTACTTGAAACCTATAGTAGTACTTGGGATATGTGTTGTGTATTCTGTGAACATGTGCTATTTTTAGATTAGATAATTTCTGTCTCGAACCCCTGTTCATTTGTTTGTTTTTGTTTATTTGATAGTGGTTTCAGTAAATGGATATATCTGAAAAATTGCAAAGCCACTATTAAAATAAGTTATTATTATATATAGCATGGAATTGCACATTCCTCCTTTGAATCCGACAGAGCTTCACCATATCCTTAACAATTTGGGAAAAACATGCTATTATTTTTCTTTATAAAATTTCTTCTGTTAGGCTGTGATGGTTGTCATCAGCAGTAACTCCTCTGAAGGCTTTGTCAAAAGAGTTGAAAAAATTGGAAAGGTGTGTGAATGAAGCTGTTTGCTGAATATAAAGAAAAGAGCATTGAAGTACAATTCACACTCTTACTTCTCCTTCTATGCTTTCAGATGTTTGACATTTGAAAATTTTGCTTCTAGAAGAGATGCCCTATATAATTCTTACTTTAAGGAGCAAGTTGCTTTTATAATTTTTTTATTATTCTACCATTCCAGTATTTCCATTTAAATTAAATTCAATACCATTTAAAAAAAATCAAAAGTGCAGCCAGTATTCAATTCCTGGGCTAAATAATTTTAGAAAGCTTTGTGTTATTGAACCTACAGGGTTTTTCTGTAGTTTTAACTCTTTCTTTCCGTGATTTTTCCCATTAGTCACGTAAGTGACTGCAATATAACAGACATTGAGGATAAAGAAGGACTGAATAGAACAATCCTTGGCCTCATGAAGTTGAGAATCTAGCAAGGGAGTCAAACAATTCAATCATTCAGAGACAATTTATTGAGTGCCTGGCCTAAGATGAGCACAACAAAACCCCAGCCCAGAGGAATCATTTTAATGGGAGAGATAGATAATAGGTAAGCCAACTTAAAAAAAAAAAAGTACTGATTTTTCTTTAATAGAGATGCATATTTGAACTAAATAAGCACATTTTAAAAAGAGCAGTGATTGAGAAGAGGTTTTTAAACTGAGTGGTCCAAAAGGGCCTCCCTGAAAAAGTCTGTTTTGAACAGATTTCTGAATATTATCAGCTAGGAAGCTGCGTAAAAATCTCAGGGATGGGTGATTTTTCCAGTCGAAAAACTGTAAAGGCTCCAAAGTCACAATAGAGCTATAAGTTTCTCTAATAAAGTAACTTCTGACAAAGAATGAGAAGAAATAACTAACCCAGGTTTGAAAGAAAAGGGACAGACTTTCTATGGAATTCATATTTAATTAAAGCTCTAAAGGACAAAAATACAATAGAGCAAAATTCTGGTCACGCTGATATACCTAACGAAAGTTCATAAACAAGGTGTGGGTAGCAAAGAGTGTGTGGCAATGTTGGTAAGAACAGTGGGGAAGAGTCATCCCTGAACATGTTCTTAAATGAAGCAATTTCTGTGTTGTATTAAAGGGTAAATTGGAGTTTGCCTAAGTGATTAGAGAAGGATGCCTCAGCTTATGGAAGTTCAAAGCCATAAAGATGTGACAAACTACTGCAGATATTTTCATGTATATTTGTTGTTGCTTCTAGTAATGGTGATCTAAAAACTCCTACTTAAGACAACTAAAAATCCAGACAAAATAGCTTTTAAAGTTAAAAATATCAGAATGATTATAAAAATAAGTGAGGGATTACTGGGCCAAAATACGAAATACAATGAGAGCCTAGAGATATATGCCCTGAAGCCATTTTAGCTATGAGAGCATTTGAAACTGCTAAAACACACTGAGCTGTGTTGTTAATAGACTCTTGATACTAGAGAAACAAATCCAGCAGCAATCAAATTTGAGGACTTTGGTACAACCCAAATTTAAGTTGAGATCCCCAAAGCACAAGGAGAAGCAGAAATAAGACTATAGCCTACCTTGCCTACTGTGTAAACTGAGAAAGCCAATCACTGAATTTGGAGTATGATTGTCTTGTAGAGTCTCAGATATAAGAGAAAATCCTACCAAGGAGGACCATACCGTTATTATAGCTCTTAATTATCCCTACTCAATAAGAGTTTCAAATATAATGTCTTGAACATAGCAAAATGTAACAAAGCACACAAAGAAAAACCATTAACAAGATTTGATAGACAAAATGGGATTAAGTATGATGTTAAAATGATCAATAAAGATT
The DNA here is from genome assembly GCF_964662115.1 of Mustela nivalis. Classification (NCBI taxonomy): domain Eukaryota; kingdom Metazoa; phylum Chordata; class Mammalia; order Carnivora; family Mustelidae; genus Mustela; species Mustela nivalis. The sequence continues at coordinate 77,463,924 of NC_139040.1, forward strand.
GTAAAATGGCTTGATTACTCTGCTCAAAGAAATGAGAGGGGAAGCAAATTGAACAAAAAACTGACACTAAAAATGATATTGAGAAAGGTTTTATAAATGAACCAAATGGATACTCTAGAACTTTAAAGATATGACAGCTAATTTAAGATACCACAGGGGTGCCTGGGTGGCTCACTTAATTAAACCTCCAATTCTTTTTCCTTTTTTTTTAATACCTTAATCTTATTTTATCTCTTTCAATTTGGCTCAGGTCATGATGTCAGGGTTGTGAAATAGAGCCCAGAGTTGAGCTCTGTGCTGAGCCTGGAGCCTGCTTAAGATTCTTTTCCCTTCTTTTTCTATCCCTCCCTGCACTCTCACTTGCTCGCTCTCTCTTGCTTGCAAATAAATAGATAGATAGATAGATAGATAGATAATAGACAAAGCAAAATAAAAGCAGATTATGAAAATAAATATAAAGATTTTGAAATGAAAACAAGTTCAAAATAAAATAGAGAAGACCTACACAGCTAAAAGTTCATTCAGAAAATCTACTATTAAAGAAGTCAGTATGACACAATGTTAAGATATCAAAAGATTTGAGCATGTACTTTACAGAAAGGGTAATCCAAATGGCCACTCATATATAAAAACTGTTTATCTTTATTATGAATCTGGAATTAAATTAAATTAAATTAAAAATAAATTAAAACCTAAAATGACATACTATTACACACTTACCATATTGGGCAACAGTAAAATTGCCTTGCAAGAATGTGAAAGAATGAAAGTGCCCATAATAAAAACATTTGAGGTAAGTTGGACAATATTTAGAAAACTTAAAAATAAAAATAAAAATTTGGTCCATTCCTAGAAATACAACATGGAACTAAATGAATATTTTCACCAGGATATGCAAACAGATGATTATAGCTATTTCATTCATAACGGCAGATCAGTAGTGGTCTATTTGCACAATGTTACATTAAATAAGAGAGAATATTAACAAACTGGGCGGAGGGGCTAGGTTGTTATCATAAACAGATCTTCTATGGTGCTGATTATGTTCTATTTCTCAAAATCTTTAAGTTAAAAAAGTTTTCAAATTTATATCTAGATAGATAGATGATAGATAGACAGATATCCCAGAAGCTGCAATGTAGGCTAAGACCAGGCTTTAAAGGGCTTTTCTATACTCTACTAAATACTTGAAACCATTCATTATATCATAGCTCAGTGTTCAAATCTCCATTTGTTTCCTCAGTTTCCTAATATTTACCTTAAGGTGACCTGATTCAGACTTTTGATCACCTTTGTCTAAATATTTCTATTTTAACAAAGTCCTTTTTAACACTGAGAGACTAAAACTTAGAAAAATACTCTGATTGTTATCTCACTAGGGTGGAAAATATATAGTTACCCATTAACTAATGATATCCATGTCTACATTAGATCCATGGCATTTTTAATTCTTGGGAGCTTTTGGTTAAATGAAATTTTTAAGCTTCCTTTAAATGAAGCTTTAAGCCATCACCACATGAATAATATTAAAGAACCAAATGAAAACAGGCCAAGTATTTACAGAGTAATAGAATGTGCAGTGGAAAGAGTACAATTCTGAAATCATAAAGCCTAAATTAGTGTGATGCATCTTTACTAGCCATGTAATCATAAACCAGTTATCTAAATGTGTTAGCCTCAGTTTTTTCACCCATGTAATGGTGATGATAATACTTATTATGCAGCGTTGTTGTGTGGATGTGATGAAGCATGGAGCATGAGAGTCTCATATTCCATGCTAAAATGATAGCTATTTTTATACTTATAATAATTCTAGTAATAGTAATTAAATTGTTCAAAATGGTAATATTCATTTATATTGAGGCATTGTATTGACTATTCATAGACACATTTACCAAAATAAATTTCATTTTACTTTACCCCCTCTGAGGATATATATTCCCTAATTCCATATGAATCTCCTTATGAATAATAATTATCATAATAAATATGCTGATTTTTCTTCTATTTATTTTTAGGGAGGTATCCTTTACTGTTGAACATAAAGAAACTTAAGCAAGTCTGTCTTATTCAAAATTTGCATGCTGCTTTCTTATGAAACTAGATTATAGAGTTGTATGAAATAAATTCATGCAGTTAAGACATTGATGTTTGGAACACTGGGTGGTCAGTTTAGTATTTCAAAAGAAGATATTAAATTTAAACCTTAAAACTGAGCTCTTTCAGCCTTTTTTATAGACCATCCTTCATGCTTCATAAGTACTCCTCCATTGTAAACCAAGTAATACTTTTTGTCACAGTGTATATAACGAAAATGGATTTTATATTCTATTATTTCAGAGTTAGTTGCAGTTTCTACTGCCTTACTTCATTTTTTGAAAAATAGATTAATTCTACAAAAAGTTTATTCCAGCTTTATTGAAAAAAATCCACATATTTGTAAATTTAAGAAATGATTTCTTATAACATTGCAAACTTTTAACATTGTGTAAATTTTGTACAATTTGATAAATTGGTATACATCTTTATTGCAATATAATCTACACAAAAATGTTAATACATCTACTATCTCGTATAGTTGCCACTGTTTTTTATGCATGTATCGTAAGGAATTTTAAGATCTACTCTCTTAGCAACTTTTATGTATATAGTATAGTAGAGATAAACTTCAGAGGTCTTGTGGGTTTTGTTCCAGACTGCCTCAATAAAGTGATTATCTCAATAAACTAAGTCAAATTATTATTTTTTTTGGTTTCCCAGTGCATATAAAAAATAGACACTATACTGTACTGTTCAAAAGCATTATGTTTTTAAAGAAAAACAATGTATATACCTTAAGTAAACTAGTTCTGAGTTTTCAGTGGGTCATAATTACTGATCACAGTTCACCATAACAAATACAATAATAATGAAAAAAACTTGAAATATTGCAAGAATTACCAACATGTGACAGAGAGACACAAAATGAACAAATGTTGTTAGAAAAATGGTGGCAGCAGACCTCTTTTATACAAGATTGCTATAAACTTTCAACTTGTAAGAATGTGATATATGCAAAGTTTAATAAAGGGAAGCACAATAAAAAAAAGTATGTATATTTTATTAACTATGATCATCATGCTGTACATTAGATCCCCAAAACTTTTTCATATTATAGTTGCAAGTTTGCACCCTTGGACCACCTTACTCCACCCCAGGTTCACCCCTTGTCAACTCAACTCTAAGTTTCCATTAGTTTTCCTTTTCCTCAGATTCTGTATGTAAGGGATATCATAATACATAAATTAAAAAAATATATAAAATCTTTGAAATATTTCACTTAGTATAATACCTTCAAGATCCATCCATGCTGTTGTAAATGGCGGTATTTCTTAATTTTTCATGGTTAAGTAGTATTCCACAGTATATATTTACCATACTTATTTTATTCATTCATCCATTAATGGATACTGAAGTTATTTCCATCTCTTGCTTAGAGTTAATAATTTTATAATAAACATAAGCGTGCAGATATGTCTTTGAACAGTGACTTCGTTTCCTTTAGATAGATACCTAGAAGTGGGATTACTGAATCATATGGAAATTTTACTTTTAATAATATGAATAATCTCCATACTGTTTTCCATACAAACTTATATCCCTATCACAGTGCATAAGTTCCCCATTTTCCCCAATATTTACCAAAATTTGTTAGTTTCAATTTTTTGGTAGTATATATTCTAATATCTTGCTGTGTTTTTCAGAGGTAAACAACAACAACAACAACATAAGGACTTTGCCCTGAGTTTTTTACGTTGAGCACTTTTTAATGCTCCTGTTGGTCATTTATATAACTTTTTTGAAAAAAAAAAGTCTATTGAAATCCTTTTGCTATTTTTTTAATTATATATTTTTTTCTATTTGTATCTGTTGGTTATTAACCTCTTTTCAGATAGAAGATTTGTAAGTATTTTCTTACATTCTGTGGATTGTGTTTTCATTCTCTCTCTCTTTTTTTGGCAATGCAGAAACGTTAGTTTGATGTAATACCATTTATTTATTTTTGCTTTTTTTGCTTGTGTTTTTGGTCTGGTATCCAAAAAACTATTGGCAAGACCAATGTTAAGGAGAATTTTTCCTATGTTTTCCTTTAGGAAATTTAGTTTCATGCATCACCTTTAAGTCTTTAATCTATTTCAAGTTCAGACTTATGAGTGATATAAGGTTCCAGTTTCATACTGTTTATATGATTATTCAGTTTTAAATATCATTTATTGAACAGACTATCTTTACCCATTACATATGTTGGCCCCTGTCAAATACTAGGTGACTGTATGAAAGGATTTATTTCTGGACTCTCAATTCTGTTCTACTTGTTTATTGGTCTGTTTTTATGCCAGTATACTTTATTGTTTTGGGCATGAGGGCTTTGTAGTATAGTTTCAAATCAAGAAGTGTAATCTCCCTTCTTCATTCTTTCTCAGAACTGCTTTGATTATTTGTTGTCTTTTATGGTCTCATATAAATTTTAGGATTCTTTACTTACTTCTGTAAAAAAAATAATATTGGATTTTTTTAAAGATTTTTAATTTATTTATTTGACAGAGAGAGATGACAAGCAGGCAGAGAGGCAGGCAGAGAGAGAAGAGGAAGCAGGCTTCCTGCTGAGCAGAGAGCCTGATGTGGGGCTCGATCCCAGGACCCTGGGATCATGACCTGAACCAAAGGCAGCGGCTTAACCCACTGAGCCACCCAGGCACCCCTAACATTGGATTTTTGATAGGAATTGGATTTACAGATGGTTTTCGGTAGAATGGACATTTTAACAATGTTAATTCTTACCATTCATAAATATGAGCTATCTTTCCATTTGTCTATCCTTCAATTTCTTTATCAATGTCATAGTTTATGGAGTACAGATCTTTCATCTTCTTAGTTAAATCTATTCCTAAGTATTTTATTATTTTTGATGCTATTGTGAATTAGATTGTTTTCTTTATTTTTTCAGATAGTTCATCATTAGAGTGTTAAAATGCTCCTGTCTTGTGCTTACTTTGGCAGCACATATACTAAAATTGGAATGATGCAGAGAAGTTTAGCGTGATCACTGAACAAGGATGACATGACAAACTGGGAAGCATTCCATATTAAAAAAAATGAAACAAAACAAAATTCTTGTCTTTTATATATTGATCTTGTATTTGGCAGCTTTACTAAATTTGTTTATTCTAATTCTTTTGTGACGTTTTTAGGATTTTTTAACATGTAAGTTCATGTTATTCAAAAAAAGAAAATTTTACTTCTTCCTTTTTTTTTTTTTTTGGAGTCTCTTATTTCTTTGTGTTCCTTGTTTCTCTGGCTAGGACATCCAGTACTATGTCAAATGAGAGTAGTGAAATTGGACACACTTGTCTTTCTTCTGATCTTTAAGGGGAAAACCTTCAAACGTTTTTGATTGAATATGAGATTAGCTCTGGGCTTGCAATATGTGTTTTTTCTTTGATGAATTTTTTAAATTATTTTTTTAAATTTTTTATAAACATATAATGTGTTTTTATCCCTAGGGGTACAGGTCTGTGAATCACCAGGTTTACACATTTCACAGCACTCACCATCACTCACCATAGCACCTGCCCTCTCCAATGTCCATACCCCCACCATCCTCTCCCAACACACCTCCACCCAGCAACCCTCAGTCTGTTTTGTGAGATTCAGTCTTTTATGGTTTGTCTCCCTCCCAATCCCATCTTCTTTTATTTTTCTTTTCGTACGCCCGAAACCGCCTATATTGCATCTCCACTTCATCATATCAGGGAGATCATATGATAGTTGTCTTTCTCAGATTGATTTATTTCGCCAAGCATAATACCCTCTAGTTCCATCCATGTCATCACAAATAGCAGCCTGAGCAAGACTCTACAGCATGGTGTAATAAACCCGCATGGAGCGAAATCCTCTTTGCCTGGGCATCCCCTCTGCCTGAGAGAGAACCGTGGTTGCGCCTGTGGAAAGAGCCTTAAGGAAAGGGACATGTCTGTCACTGGGCTCCCCAGGTGCCTGTCTGGGGAAAGTGCAGCACGCTGTCCCAGGAGAAGAGAAGGAGCCCTTGGCCTTGTGGTCGGGAAACGGTCTCGAAGCTGGAGAGCCGGCCCTGGCAGGAACAGGGGGCCGGTGGCAAGACAACTGTCACCCGCTCCCTGTGCAGAGAGATGAAGCCTGGCTGCTAAGGAGATACGAGGGGACGATTGGGCAGGGGAGCGTGCTCCAATCTGAGGAAGGAGTCTGGGCAGAAGGAAGGCCTTTCCTGTGCCTCTGGTCCCAAGGGGACAGCATCTCCTTGGCCACCTGTCCAGAGGGCAGATGAGGGCTTGCCACCAAGCTCCCGGCCCTGAACTCGCAGAAACACCTCCTGCAGGAACGAGCAATCAGATGCCATCTTCCTCCAGGATGTGGCAGCATTGGCGGAGGCAGGGGGTGTCCCGGGGAAACAGGGACAGTTACCCATTACTCCCCATCCCAGGGCACAGGCGGTGTGCAGTGATCCTCTCACGTCTCCTCAAGGATGGGGAAGGCACTGGCCTAGTCCCCTGTCCACCTGAACGCCAGAGCGAAAGGGCAGGCCTTGCCTACGTCGAGAGATGGCATTGTGAGCAGAGTGCCATCCTAGGCCACGCACGCTGCTGCAGGGTCGAGGCTCTGTCTGCTTATTTCGGCCTTTCAGGATGAACCATGGATGTGAAATTGGAGCCCGGGAAGGCAAGACCCAAGAGGCACCAGCTCTCAAGCAGCTCTTCTTCCCTGATGCGACTGAAGCCTTGCTGAGGAAGCAGCAGCGACGTGCTCTTCACTCCAAGCCAAAGCCTCTGCGAAAGCACAGCATTCGCTGAGAAATCAGAGTCGGTTCTGCGGGCTCTGTTGCTGCTTGCCTGTGCCCAGTCTCACAGTGGGAGAAACCCGCATACAGCGAAAGCCTCTTTGCCATGGCATCTCCTCTGGGAAAGCACAGCATTTGTTGGGAAATCAGAATCGGATGTGTGGGATGCTGCAGCTGAATGTCTAAGCTAGTCTCTGCAGTATGGTGGAAGATACCCGCATGGAGCGAAATCCTCTTTGCCCTAGCACCCCTTTGCCTAAGAGAGAAGCATGGTTGCATATCTGAAAGGGCCTTAAGGAAAGGGACACGTCTGTCACCGCGCTCCCCAGGAGCAAGTGTGGGGAAGGCACAGCACACTGTCCCCGGGGAAGAGAAGGAACCCTTGGCCTTGGAGTTGGGAAACGTCGGGAAGCAGGGTAACCTGCTGCGGCACACACAGCAGGCCGGTGGCAAAACAAGTGTCACCCGCTCCCTGTGCGGAGAGATGGAAGCCTGGCTGCTAAGGAGACATGAGGGGACGACTAGGGCAGGGGCACGTGCTCCACTCTGAGGAAGGAGTCTGGGCAGAAGGCAGGCCTGTCCTGTGCCTCTGGTCCCAAGGGGACAGCATCTCCTGGGCCACCTGTCCCAAGGGCAGACTTGGGCTTGCCACTAGGTGCCATACCCGGAACTCGCAGAAACAACCCCATGGAGAAATGGTCAGTCAGATGCCGTCTTCCAACAAGTTGTGGCAGCGTTGTGGGTGGCAGGGGGTGTGCCAGGGAAGGAGTGGAGACAGTCCCCCACAGTTCCCCATCCCAGTGCCCGGGCCGTGTGCAGGGATCCTGTCGCCTCCTCTCTCCAGTGGTGAAGGCAGTGGCCTAGACCCCGAGTCTGCCTGAGCGCCGGAGCAAAAGGCAAAGCCTTACCTACCCCAGGAGATGGTAATAGGCATAGAGTGCCATGCTAGGCAATGCACGCTGCTGCAGGGTTGTGACTGTGTCTGCTTAGTTCGGCTTAGCAAGGTGAACCCCGGGCGTAAACTTGGAGCCTGGGAAAGCAAGGCCCAAGAGGCACCAGCTCTCCCGTGGCTCTTCTTCCCTGCCGTGACAGAGCGAACGACCAAAGCCTTGCTGAGGAAGCAGCAGCGAAGTGCGGTTCGCGCCAAGCTGAAAACCTCTGCGAAAGCATAGCAGTCGCTGGGAAATCAGAGTTGGTTCTGTGGGCTGCTTTTGTTGCTTGCCTAGTATTTGCAGCACGATGGGAGAAACCCGCATAGAGCGAAAGCCTCTTTGCCAGGGCATCCCCTCTGGGAAAGCACAGCATTCTTTCGGAAATCAGAGTCGGGTCTGTGGGATGCTGCCAGCTGCTTGCCGGAGCTAGTCTCCACAGCATGGTGTAATAAACCCGCACGGAGCGAAATCCTCTTTGCCTGGGCATCCCCTCTGCCTGAGAGAGAAGCTCAGTGGCGCCTGTGGAAAGAGCCTTAAGGAAAGGGACACGTCTGTCACTGCAGAGCGAAGGAAGCCGGGCTGCTAAGGAGACACGAGGGGAAGATTAGGGCAGGGGAAAGGCCTTCACTCTGAGGAAGGAGTCTGGGCAGAAAGCATGCCTGTCCTGAGCCTTTGGGCCCAAGGAGACAGCAGCTCCTTGGCCACCTGTCCGTGGTGGAGCCATGGGCTTGACACCAGGCGCCTACTCTGAACTCGAGCAACAACTCCCAGAAAGATTTGGCCATCAGATGCCGTCTTCCTCTAGGATGTGGAAGCTTGGAGGAGGCACGGGGTTTAAGGGGAAGGAGTGGGGAAAGTCCCCCAAAGCTCCCTATTCAGTGCACGGGCGGTGTGCAGGGATCCTGTCACCACTCCTTTCCTGTGGGGAAAGCACTGGCTTAGTCCGTGAGTCTGCCTGAGGGCCAGAGTAAATGGCCAAGCGATACCTACACCGGGAGTTGGTAAGGTGCGTAGAGTGCCTTCGTAGGCTACACACGCTACTGCACGGTTGTGACTGTGTCTGCTGAGTTCGGCCTGGCAGGGTGAACCCAGGACACGAACATGGAGCCAGGTAAAGCAAGGCGCAAGAGGCACCAGCTCTCCCGCAGCTCTTCTTCCCTGACGCGACTGAAGCCTTGCTGCGGAAGCAGCGGCAAAGTGCTGTTCGCTCCAAGCCAAAGCCTCTGTGAAAGCACAGCATTCGCTGAGAAATGTTGTGCGGGCTGCTGCTGCTTGCCTGAGCCCAGTCTCGGGGTGGGAGAAACCCGCATACAGCGAAAGCCTCTTTGCCTGGGCATCTCCCCTGGGAAAGCACAGCATTTGTTGGGAAACCAGGGTTGGGTTTGGGGATGCTGCTGCTTGCCTGAGTTAGTCTCCGTAGCACTGTGGAAGATAGCCGCATGGAGCGAAGTACTCTTTGCCCTAGCATCCCCTCTGCCTGGGAGAGAAGCATGGTTGTACACGTCTGTCACTGCGCTCCCCAGGAGCCAGTGTGGGGAAGGCACAGCATGCCACCGCTGGGGTAGAGAAGGAGCCATTGGCCTTGGGGTCTGGAAAATTGAACAGCCACATGCAGAAAATGAAATTGGACCATTTCCTTACACCATACATTAAAATAGATTGGAAATGGATGAAGAAGCATAAGCCAAGGACAAAAAAGTGTTGGTACTCCATTATTCTGATGGTCCATTAACTCTTGCTTTTTTGGTTCCTGTGTCTATCACTGCCCCTGCCTTTTTGAAGATAATGACCATTCATCTGAGTACACGGTTCACAGAATCCCTTTGCAGTGGCCCATGCGGGCCAAGGTAGTAGAGCATAATAGATCTCTGTAAGTTTTTAAAAAATGTCTTTGTCCCTGTTGCCCATGGCCATTAAAGACCAAAGGTCGGGGGTAGGGGGATATTGGAAAAGGTGAAGTTATAGTTACTCACTGATTTTTTGATTGGTAGAGAGAAAGCAACACCTACATACAGGGCCAGTGGGTGAGTGGAGGAAACATCGTTGGCTCTAGGAGGAATGGGGGAAGGAGAAATATTAATAATCTTTGTCTTTGGAACTGCCCCTGAAGACTTCCCCACACAGGAAAATGACCTAGCGTGACTCTCCTAAACTTCGGCAAGCCCCTTAAATTTAACTGACATCTAGATCTGATACTCCCTGCTGGATAACTCTGATCATTATTGGATTGTTACTTATTTTATTTTAAAATTATTTTTAAAGAAAATTTTAATCTAAATACAATTAATTAACATACAATACTAGTTTCAGACATACAGGTTAGTGATTCATCAGTCTTTTGTAACACCCAGTGCTCACTGTATCACATGCCTTCCTTAATGTCCATCACCCAATTACCCCATCCACCCATCCCTCTCCCCTCCAAGAACCCTCAGTTTGCTTACTGTGATTAAGAGTCTCTTCTGAGGGGTACCTGGCTGGCTCAGTGGGTTAAAGCCTCTGCCTTCAACTCAGGTTATGATCTCAGGGTCCTGGGATCGAGCCCCACATCAGGCTCTCTGCTCCCTGGGGAGTCTGCATCCTCCTCTCTCTCTCTTCCTGCCTCTCTGCCTACTTGTGATCTCTGTTTGTCAAATAAGTAAATAAAAATCTTTTTTTTTAAAGTCTCTTCTGGTTTGTCTCCCTCTTTGACTTCATCTTGTTTTATTTTTTTCCTTTACTCCCCTATGATTCTGGTTTGTTTCTTGAACTCCACATATGAGTGAGATCATATGATAATTGTCTTTCTCTGACTGACTTATTTCGCTTGGCATAATACCCTCTACTTTCATCCCTGTCATTGCAAATAATTGCCATTTATTTTAACTCGACAGAGAAGGCCACTAGAAACAGCAGGTGATGGCCCCAGCTCCTGTTCCTCCATGCAGAACATCTGTCAACAACTGTGGACATCTTTTCCTCCCCCCATTCCTATGAATGTTGCTCAGTTGTTACATGGCATGGACAAATGCTGTTGGCTGGTGGCATGGACACACTGGACAAGCTTGGCCTTCGGTAAAACAAAGACTGGCTTTAATTACTCAAACTGAAACAGGAATGCTTGGATGAACAAGCCTGCCAGGAAGTCCCACTGGAGGTACTCAACCTGTGCCCCTTCCCTCCTTGGACCAAGAACCTGAACTTGAGAGATGAATGGCTTATTCAAGGTTATGGCAAGGTTACAGAGAGCTGAAACTAGACACAGGTGTACATGCCTTTTGATCAAGGCTGGCTGAGAAATCGAACTGCCTCAAATCTTGATTCTTTTTGCCACTTCTTATTCTCTGACCCTGTTTTTTATAGTTTAGGATGTAGGAATAATAAAAATATCAGCTAATGGGGTATCCTGACTTTTTGATGTTTTAGTTCTTGTCAGACATTTACCATAATGCTTAGCACATGGATATGTGTGTGCACACACGTGCACATGCATGACACTCAAAAAATTGTTCCCTGATATTAACTTTATCAGTGCACTTTGCATCCACCACCAATTGGCTGTTTTGTCACAAACTGATTAAAGCAGAACTGTCAAGTGAGGAACTTCAAAGCCAAAGCATTAAGTGCTTTGAAAAACCAGCACCTGGGAGGATTTGTCTCAGCATCTGTGATTAGAAGGCAGCAAAAAGAGACTTTGGGGACACAGTTCACCCCTTCATGAAGCAGCCATTCAGAACTTTCTCCGAAGGGCTAAAGCCTAATCTTCCAAAGACCAGCAAGAACAAGCTTATGGTCTGTTAAAATCAGATTTTTAAAAGATTTTTATTTATTTATTTGAGAGAGAGAGAGAGAGTGAGAGAGAGAGCATGAGAGGGGAGAAGGTCAGAGGGAGAAGCGGACTCCCCATGAAGCTGGGAGCCTGATGCAGTCCTTGATCCTGGGACTCCAGAATCAAAATCAGATTGATTGACTCAATACAGTCAGGGAGGACAGCCCTCAGGAGTCACAGAATGCTGGTTGCCATGAGGGAGGAGTCTTCTACAAAGTCTGGGCTCTCACAGAAGGAGTCTGAAGCACGTGTATGGAAAGCAGAGGTCAGTTCTGGATTAGAAGCTCTTTCTGAGGGGAAATGAGTAGAAGCAGGGATTAACCAGGACTTGGGCTCTGCTTTATTCAGTTCAAGTTGCTGCAACACATGATGACAGACTGGGTGGCTGAAACAGAAAAACATGTACTATTCCTTGCAGTTCTAGAGACTGAGAAGTCCAAAAGCAAGATCCTGGGAGATCTGATATCTAGCAAGAGACTGCTTCATTATCTATAAATGCCCATATTTCTGTTGTAGACTTGCATGGATGACAGCTGGCAGAACAATCTCTCAGGTCGTTTCTCAGAAGTGCTTTTATCTCATTCACAAGTGTTCCAATCTCATGACCTCACCACCTCTCAAAGCCCATACCTCCTGATGGCACTCCTTGAGGGTCAGGGCTTCAACATCTGAATTGGGACAAGACACAAACATTCAGTCCATTAGCAAGTGTTGTCATGAGGACAGCGTAGCTTATCAACTGGGTATCCCCAGGAATCCATGGGACTAGCAAAGCAGAATCTGGGGGTGTCACTGGTAGGAAAGCAGGAGGTCCCCAAGAGACAGTCCTCATAGCATTTTACAGAGACAGCAGGACCCTTGAGAAACAATAGTTTCCGTGACCCATACACCAGCCTTTATCTATGCCTGTCCTCCCTGCTGGATTCACAGCAAGCCTACTTCTTTCTTTTCCAGTACAAATGGATTTCCACTCTCTGAATCCTGATGAATTTTTGCTCTTTTGCAGTTAGTAGGTTGTCCCTCAGGATTCTGCATGTCTGGATTTGCAATCGTGGAAACTGCCAAAGGTCTAGAGACCTGCATGGCAGAACCCGGCCTCTACCACTATTGCCCAAGGTAGGGACTCTGGTCCCTTGAGCGTCCTGTGCTGCTGTCAAAGGTCTGTGTGCATTGGCTTATTCTTTTTATTTTTTTAAAAGTAATTGCTTATACGTGTGTTTCATCATGCTCAAGTGGCCTTTCTGTGAAAAAGTGGCCAAGCTACACCTAGAAGTCACTGAAGAAAGTTCTAAGAACTCCTGGTTAGTATGAGGCTTGAGAGAGAGAGAAAGAGAGAAAAGAAATCTGCCTCTCTGCATTTTGCAAGTCCCTGGGCAAAATCTGTTGGCTGCGCACTCCTCACACGGAGATTCCAGGCAGGGAGACCCTCCTGAGCCTCATCTCCCTGAGTTCCTCTTCCAGGAGCAATCCCTAGTTTGAGACCAGGGTTAGCGAAAATAGAGCAGCAAAGCAGGGTCCAGAAGGAAGGACTGCCACAGACCATGGAGCACCAGGGGGACAGGCTGGTACCTTCTCACGGTTGAGGTACAAATGGGCTCAGCTCAGCAGGTACAGGGGTGCCCTTGGCCCCTCTGGTGGGCTTTGCAGTGCCCCAATCTCAGGAAGAATAAAGGCTGGCTCAGGTGACTTATTTTTGACTGGGAAGGAGCTGACAGCAATGGAAATAAACAAGTAGGGAATGATGTTGGAAAGTTGGAGGGTTTGTCCTTTATATCTCAGCTTTCTCTCCTATCTTCCCTTGCTCTGTAGTGTGTTATCAAAGAAGTTTTTGGCATGATATTCCTGTTCACTGATTAACTCTTGAGCTGTGTCTTTTCTGCTGTTCAGCTCATCTGGTGAATTCTTTTACTGTAAAAAGTATCTTGCCCTTGCAAGGGCAAGGGCAAGACCTGAGAAATCCCAGAGATTTCAGCTTGCCACCCAGAAGGAAACCAGGCTATTTGGAATGCTGGAAAGGATTCAGAGTAGGGGAAATCGTCTTGGACATCTGAGACCACCCCCACATTCAGCGGTCCCCTGGACACAAACCCAGACCTTGATACTGATCCTGAACCATGCTCTCAACTCAGACCCCTGTGATCCTCACCACAGTGCTTTCAGATCAGTGCAGCCATGCCCATAGGCACAAACTCTTAAGCCTAGATTCTGTCCTGAGAGGTCTGTCCCCAACGGCCTGGCTCCAAAGCCTCAGAGATTGGGGACAGCGAGGAACACCATAGGACTCACCCTGCCACCCTGAAAGGAACCATGCCATTTGTAGCTCCAGAAAGGATTCAGAGGAACTGAAATCTGCATTCCTACCTCTGGACACCCCCATATTCAGCAGGCCACTGGATGCAAACCTGGAGCTTGACACTCACCCTGAACAAATCCCTCGACTGCCCCCTCCCCCAGAAAGATGGACAGAGTGCTGGCAGATCGGGCCTGCCATGTGGTGGGCCCTAACCATAACCTTTGGTTTGGTTTGGTTCTCAGGATTCTGACCCCAAAGGCCTTGCAGTAGGTGCCCTACAATTTGGGGACACATGGGCAATACCAGAGAACTCAGCCTGCTGCCCAGAAGGAAACTGTGCCATTTGGAACTCCAGAAAGGATTCAGAGGAGCAGAAATCTGCATGCCTAGCTGAGAACACACCCACACAGAGCTGACTCCTGGACACAAAGCCAGAGCCAGACACTCACCCTCACCTCCACTGTCAACTCAGCCACCCAGACAGCTCTCCATGGGGTCTTCAGGTCAGTCCTGCCATGTCCCTGGTTCCTAACACTAACCCTTGGATGGGTTCTGTAATGATCTCCTCATTTCAGGTTATGTGGTGGTTCTGCAGGACATTGTCCTGGTGTGGGATCAAACACACTGAAGCATCCCGTGTGAAGTGGCAAACGTGGTAAAGAAATGACGGCTGGGGAATCTGAGTGTGGAGACAGCACGTATTTGTGCTGCTATAACAAGCTGACTGCACTTTGAAATCACCACAGAGGAAATGAATCTTCCAAACATCCATGTTAGCACGACGACACGGAAGCAGAGAGAACATCAGACTTTGGGATGGAGTCCAAGCCCTCCCAGATCCAGGTCACCCAACATGGAGAGGACACATGTTAGCAAGAGACTCGTGGGAGGATTAAATCATGGGCCCCTGTATCTCAGGTGCAGTAGAAGCAGTGGATTTGGAATTTCAGTTTTTCCACAACGTTCCACCAAAATCTGGTTAGAACTGTGCAAAAGCAGGAAGGGAAGCCCCAGTAAAGTGGACTGGGGATGCCAGAAGGGGAGGCTGGAAGGGGGCGCCTGCTGCTCATTGCCCATTACAGACTCCACATTGCAATCCCCCACAGGAGAGACTCACCAATTCCAGGCCCCACACGGGAAGCTGGCGGTTCATCTCCTGACTTTTTGTAGGAGCTTTGCAGCTCAGCTGGTGAGAATTCTCCATCACCCTGCCTTTCTCCAAGGGACTTTCCTTCAAGCACCCTTCCCAACTTCTTCCCCCTCCATGAAATAATGTTCCTCTCCTTTGTTTCTCGCACTTGCCTGTGATGGGACCTTAGCTTGCTCAGCCCAGACTGCCATTCTCTGCTCTTCCCAATTAAATCCATGCTGCTGGTCAAATAACTGGCAGATTGAGTTTAAGGCCAATCGAACAAATAAATTCAAGATATTGCAAGGAACAAAATCAATATGCACAAATTAGTGGCACTCCTACGTGCTCGGAAGGAACCATCAAAAAGAGACTGCGGAGAATGATCTCATTTACACCTGCATCCAAGACAGCAAGATACCCGGGAGACCCTGAACCAAGAAGGTGACAGACCTGTCATCTGACAGCCCTGCAACAATGACGACAGACAGGGAGGGGTACACACGGAGATGGGGAGGCACTGTGCTCAGGGTAGAACCCACACTGGGAAAATACCTACTCTCCCCAAAACTGTCTACAGAGTCCTCACTCTGGCTCCCGAATTTACGGACTCGGCGCAAGCCTGGAGTGGGTGTGGACAGGGGAAGGACCCCGCAGGGCTGAGGTGGGGATAGCACAAGCACCGAAGAAGGCTGACGCTCCCTGACTGCAGACCATCTGAGGAGCCCCAGGAACCGAATCCGCGAGCACACAAACACAGACGAGGACCGAGGAGCACCCGAGCCCAGAAAGGGGGGACCCCACAGCCCCGCGCACAGCACAGCAGGAGGCCACGTCTCCTCACACAAAACGACGGAAGCCCCAGTGTCTACACAGGGCGCCCTTCCTCTGTGGGGTCCTGAGACCACGAACCCCTTGACAGTCCACTCAGCCGGCTTCTCCTCAGCTCCTCCAGCATCTGGTCCTTAGGAGGTTGGACTGCTGCAAGTGTGGGCGTGTCCTCCACAACGGTCCGGTCAGTGTGGATGCAGAGCCACACCCTCCTCAGCTTGTCCTGTCAGGGTGGGAGGCGCCCCACATTCTCCAGAAGTCTCCACAGTGGGTCCTGAAGAGGCGGGGCTCTGGTCCCAGCTGTGGCTGTGAAGCCTGGGCACAGGGCGGGAGCTGGGGTCTGGCGCCCTCTGCAGGCGGTGCAAGGCAGTGCAGGACTGTGGGAGCTCACCCTTCAGTGGAAGGTCCTGCTCCCTCCTGGGGTCCAGCTGAAGCCATTTCATTCCGGAAATTCAAGCTGCATGGAGCCCAATGACCCCCAACTTCCCCCCAAATAGCTAAGGAACAATGAATTGGAAACAATGTGGAATTACAATAGTCCTTGACCCAAACACTGTCACTGAACATGGCCCTGATGCAGACCCACACTCTGACCTCAACTTGGTCTTAAGCCTGGACCCTACCCTAATCCAAGACCCTAACCCTAGCCCCCGACCCAAACAATGTTCACAAGAATCAAAAGGTAGAAACTGCAAATATCCATCAATGGCAAGTTCATAAGCAAAGTGTGGTGAAGGGTTTGAATTTGGGTTCAGGTTCAAGTTTTAGTCAGAGTTCTAATCAGGCTTTGGGTTTAGTGTTAGGGTGAGGATTTAGAGTGAAGGACAAGGGAACAGAGTTATAGTTTAGGGATTTAAGTTTATGATTTAGGCTTTAAGAGTCAGGGCTTATGGGATAAAGTTCAAGGTCAAATTTGGGGTTTGACTTCATGCTGAGATTTGGGTTCAGGTTTCATGACTTGGAGGTCTGGTTTAGGGTTTGGGTTCGTGGTTCAGGGCTTGGATCCAGGGCTGTAGGCTTTGGGTTCCATTCCAGGTTTGGGATTCAGGGTTCTAGTTTGGGCTTTAAGGTCAGCTTAGGTTTCAGCATTGGTAGGGTTTAAGGTTAGGTTTAGGGATGACACATTTTCTTCACTTGTCATCATGGACAAAATAATTCTATCTGAAGTTTCTAAGTCAGAAATGTATTTCATCTGGGGGCGTCTGGGTGGCTCAGTTTGTTAAGCCTCTGCCTTGGGCTCAGGTCATGATCTCAGGGTCCTGGGATCAAGCCCTTCATCAGACTCTCTGCTTGACGGGGAGCCTGCTTCCCCATCTTTCTCTCTGCCTGCCTCTCTGCCTACTTGTGATCTTTCTCTGTCAAATAAATAGAATTAGTAAAAGCTATTATATGATCTTTTACAAACCATTTCCTATCTTTGCATTCTCATGTGCCAAGACAGACAGGGATTATTTAAAACCCTGAAGAGAGTGCTCTTGCTTTTAAATTGCCTGTAACCTTCGTATAATAGATTTATGATTGATGATAGATTTAGTTAAAATATAACTATTTAAAATATTTACTCTCAGTAAACGATTTCAACCTATGCTCATTTAAGTAACTTGGTGCATAATCCCTTTTCTATTAAACCATAGTGCAAGGACCAATGCATCCTTTCCAGGAGAACCCCAAGCTATTTTTCTAGAATGGCTGTATGCTTATATATGGCGTCCTGTTTTCACTCCCTTTGTGGAGCACCTACCCTGGAGGTCATGTAATAACCAATGACCAAAAAAAACAAACGAAACCCCAAACATCCAGGTCGAAGTGCCATCCCTGCCTGGAGTGGAGGAGACTGCTCAGACAGATCCCAGGCAGGCATCTCAGCCCAGGCCTGTGCTGGGGAAGCTGGTTCCTGGCTTTGTGCGCAATCTGGAAGCCAGCAAACTGACCCAAGAGTGCTGCGGGGGTTTAAGACTGATGATCTATTCGCAGCCAGGCTGCACGTGGACACCTGCTCAGGGAGCCAGGCTAGGAGGCTGCCCAGCGCAGGAGCTGGCAATGCAGTAGCTGGCCAGGGCTTAGCCCCGCACCCCGGCCAGGGATCAGGTTTCAGGAGTGAGGGGGCGGGGCCGGAGCAGAGAAGGGTCTTTGCTAATTTCCAAAGCTGGAAGTGAGCTCTCAGAGGACTCAGGAGGGAGGGGGGCGGGGGCGGGGCGGGGGCTGCCAGGAGAAGGGGCTTTGCTAATTGCCCAGGCGGGAAGGAGGGGCGCACAGCGACAGGGTGCTGTGCTGCAGCCCATTTGGGACTGCAGGACACACCATACTCGCTGCCCCTGCGCTCCCACGCTGCAGCCTAGCCCCGGACACCGCGGTGTCCCGTTCCCGTTCCGGCTGCCTGCTGCCCCTCCCCGCCCCATGGCTTCTCTGGAGGACCCTCTGCTCACAGGTAAAGTGACACCTCGACGCGCCCTCACCTGAAGCAGAAAACGCAGGACAGGAGCGGGGTGTGGTGTAGTCGGGGCCCAGCCTCCCGCCAACCCCAGGGCACCAGGACCACCCCGGACGCCGCGCAACACCCTGTCAGCAGGGGGTCGGGCCAGGACAGCGCCACAGGAGGCACCCCCCACCCCAGCCAGCAGGTAGGCTAGCCCCCATAATTGGACACTCCCACGTGCCTGTCAGAGCCTCCTGCCATTCCCAGGGCACCCAGAACCCAGAGAGTGAGGCCTTGGGTGCTTTCTAGTGACAGATTCAAGGCAATTCTTCGACTTTGGGACTTCAGAGTTAACATAGTTTTCATTTGTGATTATTATTTTTGTGTGGACCATAGCTTTTCTTTTGACCTATGGTTGTTTTCACTCCCGGTTCTGAAGAAGCCCCTAAATCCTAACCCTGTTGAGGACTCAGAAAGCTCTCAGAGCAGCAGTGCTGGGGGACAGTGTGGACACATGGTTTGGTTTCTCCTCTGGCCTGCTTCTGTGGCAGCCCCGCTCTGTCCTCCTCAGACTTCAGAGCAATATCTGAACAAGTGGAGAAGCAACCAGGGGGTCAGAAAGGTGGCCACCGAAGAGTGACTTCTCTGGAGGGTGGTTGAGCTAGCAAGTGAGCATGTTAGTCCAGCTCTGCCTGCATTCTCAATGGAGCTGAACAGGAGCCAGGGAAGGGGAGGAGGAGCAGAGAGCAGGGACAAAGGAACCAAAGAGGAGATTCAGATGAAGGGAAGTAATGGGGAGGAAAGAGAAGAAACTCTAGAAGACAGGCATGTAGAAAGGAAAAGGGATGAAGTGGGCATTGGGAAAGGGCACCACCAGGGAAGGAGAGAGGGGAAGGAAAGAGGGAGGAAGAGAGGAAAGGGGAAAGGGAGAAGGGAGGAGTCAGCATGCCAGGGCTCCCCCTGCATCTGAAGAAGAGGTGGCTGGCCAGCTTGTCAAACAGGGTGCTCACTCTTTGGTCCCAGTTTCTGCTCCCAGTGCTACTGGGCTTTTCAAGGAAGGCAGGCTGTCCCTTGGGACCTACTGGAGCCCACTGGAGCCCACAGGAGGGTGGGAGAGGTAAGATGACACCAGGTCCTGTCCTGAGCTGCTCCCAGCCACCAGCCTCACCACATGGTGCAAGAGGGACCCCAGAACAAAGGAAGGACACAGGCCGACATGTCTGCTGGTGGCCCTGGGCACTTAGCTCATCGCAGTGAACCACACCGCCTCCTCAACCCACGCTTTCAAAGCCTCCTTCTTCGTTTCTGGTTTTCATGTCTGTAGGAACATGAGCCAGATCTAACTCATCTCCGACAGACAATTCTGACTCACCCCGTGTCAGATTTTTATGAGTGGCTGTGATAGAGTAAGATAGCAATGCTCCAACAAACGGACAGTTTCCTCCCACTTGACCTCAACAGTCTTATACATTTTCTTAGCGAAAACATCTTGTCTCCTTCCATTAAGCTCATAACGTGGTCTAATAGTATACATGCGCCTTCGTTAGATGCGAAGCGATACAGAGGACCTTTTTTTTTTTTTTTAAATTTTACAAGGCAAAGTCAGTGAACACATCCAACTTGATGAATACGTCTCTAAAATGTCAATCCAGGCAAAGCTTTTTCTGCCTACAGTTTGGAGCCTACGTAGTGACATTTTTAAAATGCTTTCAGGCCCTCAGTGAGGCTCTTAGAAGCTAGCCAGGGCTTACTACGTGCCAGGCACTGTGTCAGGTGTTGGAGCTAAAGGGAAGGAGAGCTTGGAGGCTGGCTGGGGAGGGACATCCATGACACAACCACAGCTAGAAACGGAGGCCAGTGCTAGAAAAGGAAGAGCAGGCTGCATGGAGAGTGTGTACCATGGGGCTTGTGAGCTCACGAATAAGTGGGAGTAACTGGAATGGGGAGATGGGGGAGAGAAGAGGGTCTTCCCATCAATGGGAATCACCTGTGCTTGGAGGCAGGTGGCATGAGAGGTCTCCACAGGAAGAAGGAGGCAGTGTGGTTGAAGGGCAGAGAGATGGGGCAGAACAGGCATCAGTCAGTTGGAGGGGTTTGAAGAGACTGATGGGAGGATTATGGGTGCATTTGGAGGACTGAGAATTTGTTAGAAGATCAGTGCAGATTTCTATGGAGACAAATGCCAGGAACTGATAGGTCTTTGAAAGGTCACTCTGGCTGCCTTTTGACAAAGGGGTTGGTAAAAGGCACTTGCAGGTGTGAACACACCAGGTGGGAGGTGAGTGCAGGAAATCGGGTGAGGGAGCATGGGAACTTGGTCCGGGGGTATATAAGGGAGAATAGCCTTTAAGGAGTTCCACAAATTGGCACCAGCTGTGGCTTCATTACAGAGCTGGAAGGGGGAGGTGGGTGTGTCCTGGAGGTTACAGAAATTACATGAGAAAGGGAAGTCTTTTTAGATCTCTTTTTCAACTAGAGGAACTCTCACCTTATTGATAGAATTCCAGAGTGGGAACCAATGATATGAGGACATCTTTGAAATGTCTGAATATGTTCTTCGACATCTTTGCAAGTGAGGAGGAGACCTTGGCCTTAGGAGGCCTTGGCCCTCTTTGTAGCCAAAAAGATTTCACCTACAGATTTGGGTTCTCCCTTTTAAAGTCAAGGAGTCAGTCCTTCCAAAGGACACCTCCTATCATTTTACCCTCTCATCATACCTCACATGCTGGCATCTCCAAGACCCTCTGTTCCAGGTTGAGAGTATCCACTTTGGCCGGGCTGGTCTTGCCAAGACCACCACCACAGGAAATCTAGAGCCTATAGTGCTATTAATAACATCATCTAAGACTGTGTTTGCTGCCCTCATAGCCTCTTCCCACCATGACTCACTGAAGCTTTTTACACATTGTATCCATTAAGCTATAGTTCCCAAAGCTCATCTTCTCTAGTGCCATTAATTTTTAGGGGACCAGGCAAACCTTAAACTTGTTCCCCCACAATCTCTTTGAATGCCTTTCACCATGATCCTTGAATGAGTTCTGAGACCACTGCTGGTACCTAACACTTCTTGGCACCTTGTCTGTTAGGTTCTTGGAAGAGGAGGTGGCTATAGAGGTGAGTGGGAATGGGAGTGGGAGGTTTTCTCCCTTCACTTCCCTTTTTGCGTTTTCAAATAATGGGTTTTGAGGGGGAGGGAAAGGTTAACCAGACCATTTATTTTCCATCTCCCATCGATAAAATGTTTACCACTCCCCACTGGAAGAATTTAGATCTTTCGTTTGAATCTCCAAGAAAATCTCCCAAACTCAGACCACCACCATGTGGATACAGCCATCTTCTGATTCACCTCCAAATTGTCTCCTAACTGCTCAAGCCACAGGTTAAGGGCGAAATGCTCAATGCCCAAGCAATTAAGTGGGGAACACGTTTATCTAAGCAATTGCATGCAGCTCTCTATCTACATACAGGGGGTCTCTACCAAGCCTTTCCAACCTCAGCAAAACATGACAAAGCCCCAGCAATCTGGGATATATATCATTCATTCATTCCTGTGTTCAACATTCATGGCGGATCCCCACCAAGACAGTGGGAGAGCAAGGACTGGAGAAATCCTGGAAGCTGAAGTCTGAGGAGGATTTCAAATTCAAGTCAGAGATGAAAGAAACATCTGGACTCGATCCTCAGGTACATGCAGTATTCTGAACTGATGCTAGAACCGGAGACCATTCTAATGAAAGGCCTCTATAGGTGGGCTCTCACAGGTGGGCTCCAACTCAGTTTCGTGTATATTCATTCATGAAATAGCTCTTCGGGTCAACATGCAGAAGAAAACCATTTAAGAAAACTGACAATGAGGAGAGGAAAGGGAAGCCAGAAGGCATGTGAATGGGGAGAGAGGAGGAGCCAGGGCAGAAAACCAAGAATCCCTCCCTGCCCTTCTTGCTGCCAGGGAGGTCTGAGGGACTAGTTTCCACTGGGATCCCAAGTCCAGAACAAAAGCAGCGGGGCCACGGTGGGGGAGGGAAGGGGGCTGCCAAAAGATGGTGGCTAGCGCGCCCGCTGGCGAGGGGCACCTCTCAAGGCGCTGTCCGCAGCCCGACCCCATGCGGACCTGTGTTTGGCGCAGCGTCCGGAGTGGTCCCGGTGCCCTGGGGTTCGCGGGAGGCTGGGCCTCCACAACCCCCCTCTCCGCCCCCAGGTCGGGTCCGCGCTTTCTGCTCCAGGTGAGGGCGCGGCGCGGTGTCACTTTACCTGTGTGCAGAGGGTGTTCCGGAGAAGCCTTGGGGCGGGGAGGGGCAGCAGGCAGCGGGAGCGGGACAGGGAGGCCTCACAAGGGAGCGCACGGGCGGCGAGTCCGGTGGGTCCTGCCGTCCCGACTGGGTCGCAGCACAGCACCAGGGCGCTGCCCGCCCCTCCTCCGCCAGCCCCTCCACCTCCTCCCAGACTCTCAGCCACATCCTCTGTGAGCTCACTTCCAGCTTAGGCAATTAGCAAAGCGCCTTCTCCCAGCGGCTCTCCACCCGCCCCCGCCCTCCTCCCTCCTGAGTCCTCCGCGAGCTCACTTTTCGCTTTGGCAATTAGCAAAGCCCCTTATCTGCCCCGACCCGCCCCCCTCCCTCCTGAGGCCCCGCCCTGGCTGGGGCGCGGGGGAAGCCCCGGGGGCTGCAAGCTTTGCCTGCGCTGGCGCTGGGCAGCCTCCTAGCCTGGCTCCTTGAGCGGGTGTCCACCCACGGCCTGGCTGCAAAAAGATCATCAGTCCTGTTAACCCTGGCTGCACTCTCCCGTCAGTTTGCTGGCTTCCAGATTGTGCCCAAAGCCAGGAACCAGCTTCCCCAGCACAGGCCTGGGCTGAGATGCCTGCCCAGGATCTGTTTGAGCAGTCTACTCATCTCCAGGCAGGGATGGCACTTCCACATGGATGTTTGGGCTTTTTTATTGTTTTTTGGTCATTGGTTATTATTACATGACCTCCAGGGTAGGTGCTCCACAAAGGGAGTGAAAACAGGATGCATGATATACCCCTCACCTCCCATGCTGTCTTTCTCTTAAATAATAAGCACTGGTGAACTATCTTAGATTCTGTACCTTCTCTCCAGCCATGAACCTATCACTGTCTTTAACTCTTGAAAACTTCATTAGACAAATTAATGTGGTGAAGGAAGCAATATGAGAAAGCCTATTAATCTGATGAGCATGGAACTGAACAAACCCTATAGATACTTTCCCTTTGATTTCTAGCCTATCAATACCTACAGTGAGTCACATACACTCAAGATTATTGTTTTTATTGTATACTTCATATATTCATTGATTTTGGACTCGTTATCATTTTGTTGAAGTGTTAAACTATGGTAATAAACAAACTTTTAATTAACTTTTCCTCCTATGATACAAATATAACTTGCACTTGAGCTTTAGCTAATTTTATGTTCTAAAATTGCCAAAACAACATGATCAAGGTTTCTAGATTATTTACTGTATTTTCTACTATATAATATTGTTCTATCTCTTCTGTATAAAGAAAATGAATGCTTGGGGCTCTTGGGTGGCTCAGTGCATTAAAGCCTCTGCCTTCTGCTCAGGTCATGATCCCAGAGTCCTGGGATAGTGTCCCACATCAGGCTCTCTGCTCAGCAGGTACCCTGCTCCCCTTCCTTTCTCTCTGCCTGCCTCTCTGTCTACTCGTGATCTCTGTCTGTCAAATAAATAAATAAAATCTTTAAAAAAAGGAAATGAATGCTTGATAACTAAATGAATGCTTTACTGAACAAATTAAATATGGCAATAGCATTTTATTTTATCATGCTTCACATATTAAACTATAATATTATATCACTAGTCTACAAATAATCTACTCGCATAGTCATTTGGAAGCTTTTAGCAAAAGAATTCTTCCTCCTGATTGTAGTATAAAAGCCACAGAAATATACAGAAGACTCCTAGGATAGAAAGTTAAATCCAGTTATCCGTGATGCCTTGAGTAGGACCTGACCTATGTATGTCCTGGGATGCACTAGTAACTGTTACATGTGATAGGATTATATTTAATATATACAGTTTCATTTACTTCACAAAGGACATATAAATTTGAGAATAAAATATTTGATGAATCTATAAAGTCTATATTTATTTGTAACTAATGTGGTAGAATTAAGATGTTAATTTGAAAAAAAATTCATTGAACACATACACATATTCAATTGTTTTTATATATATAAACAGCATTATTTATTTATTTAAATAAATGCATTGTCAGTAAAATCCATTTACTTATCAATCATAAGGGTAATTTTAAGTACTAAGAATAAGAAATATGTGAAAAGATAAGTGTTCAAGAGTGCAGTTTTTGGTCATTAATACAATATGATAGGCTCATGAAAATGATATATTACTTGAACTTAAAAGCTTCTATAATTAAGCGATGACCACTTGAAATTTGTAATTAGTCTTGCTGCAGTTTTTCCTTGCACTTATTGCCCTTCCCCAGAAGTTCATTAAGAATTTCTGTGAATGTCCTTATGTTTAATCACATTCATATATTCCACTACTGCTCACAAAACAAACCCAAAAAGAGAGGTAACTCTATGTGGCACTCCTTCCACAAGCAATACATTCATAAATAATTAAAAAGCTCTCTACTTCATTTGTTACCCATTCAGCTGATAATTTAAATGAGTAACTGAGGCCATTTTATCAGCAATTTTAATAGAATGCGACTCAGAAACTTCACAGTGTTATTTAAGAAGAAATGCTCACGTGTTAAGGTTTTTATTTTTTTTAAATCACCAAATAATTTTCAAATATTAAAAGCAAATGTCTCCTTTTCCTCCAAGTTTCCTTGCTATGTCAAAGTTACAAATAAATACATTAAAATCGTATTTTGAGTAGTAGATAAAAACAAAAGTTTTGAAACTGTGGGTTGAGTGTCTGGGTTAACTTGTATAAATATGTGAACTCAATGTATTTAGACTTTATTAGATTTTTTTTTTAGACTATTTAAAAATACATGCTCAGATAATGACAACATTATTTTATACATTTTAATAAATTAATTAATTTATTTAATTATGTTTAGATATTTATTTATTAAATAATGATTTAATATTTAATAATCTAAATTTGAAATATTTTACATTCTAAAAATATTTATTTAATTAAATTGATATATTTAATATAAATATTTAATAAATTATTTAATCATTATTATAATTATGCAATACATTATGTATTGTGTAATAATTGCATTTTAATAAATAAATAAATGTATTATTTATTTATTTTATTTTATTTTATTATATTTTATTTAGTTGACAAAGAGAGGGAGAATGCAAGCAAAGGGAGCTGCAGGCAGAAGGAGAGGGAGAAGTAGGCTCCCAGCTGAGCAGAAAGTTCAACCTGGGGTTCCATCCCACGACCTTGGGATCACCACCTGAGTCGAAGGCAGATGCTTAAGTGACTGAGCCATCCAGATGCCCAAGGCTTTGTATTCTTCGCTTCTAAATATTGATGCTCCTTCATCTCTGGAGTTAGTAAATTGATGTTGAGAATTCATATCAAAGAATTGATAGTAGCTGTTAAACAGAAACATGTAATTTAGGGGAAAAAAAGAGCAGAAGGAAGAGAAAGGCCAAAAGTCAAAAGCACATTAATATAAAATTTAATTAGATAAAAAAGCTGATATTCCTGAAGGGGGCTAATAAAAGAGCTGCAAAGAGCTGATAGGATTAGGAAAATTGTCCACTCCTGGTCATTTCATAATTTTAAACTATTCCTTATTAATAAATATACTTTGTTCCAGAAACACAATCACATAAGAACATTTCCACCAAGTTTCCTCTAACAGCATTTACAAATTAGACGTTCAAACAATGCAGTTCATTACATGTTGCATCTGTATCTTAAAGTTTAAACACTTTCTGTGACACATTTTCTAACAATTAAAATTAAAAAATATATATATACATATATATATATATATACCGTATCCCTAAATGGGAAAAAAATATATATATATACATAGAAACCTTATTCCTAAATGAAACCTTTCTTTGTTTATTAGCTTAAATAGGTAAATTAGCAACAACAACAACAACAAACAGCTAATATTATAGAGGTAGGAACAATTGACCTTTTCATTCATTGCTATTTTCTAAAAATTCCTATTTTATTTTTTTCTCAAGTCTGTCATAATAATTTTCTAAATCTCCTGCCTTATTCAATTTTTTTCTTTTAGTGGAAATATCTATTTCATATTTATTTTTTCTTCCTCCACTCTTTGCTCTAATAATTCAATGTATTATTAGATTTTCTGTTTTTCTCTTTATCCAAATATATCTTTTCTTTCTTTCTTTCTTTTTTAAATAATTTGATTTGCTGGCATTTTACATCAGTACATGCTTTCTTATGGATGTTAGAAATGTCTGTGGAACTACTAGAAGAATAAACTTTTTTACCTTTAAGAAGTTTACAGTCTAGAGTGCCTGGGTGGCTCAGTTGGTTAAGTGTCTTCCTTCAGCTTAGGTCATGATGCCAGGGTACTAGGATCCAGTCCTGCATCAGCTGCCTGCTCAGCAAGGAGTCTGGTTCTTCCTCTCCCTCTGCCCCTCCCTCTCTCTCTCTAATAAATAAATAAAATCTTTAAAAAAAAGACTTACTGAAATCTGAGACTGAATTACTAAATTCAGTCTTAATAGAAGACAGCTAAACAAAGCAATGATCACAACTGGAAAATTTAGCGAGATCATGGTTTAACATTTTTGGTTGACACAGGACCTCTTTCAGAAACAACTTTCCCTAAATATCAATTTCTTTTTAAGGCAAAATATTTTGACAAGAAATCCAGATCCTTCTGATCGTTTTCATATCAATTTAAGGTGACATCCTCAGAGTATATAATCAAATATGTAATTATTCTATCTGTTGCCTTGTATATTGCCTGTATCTTTTTCAGACTCAAAGTTCCATTGAGGTAGAGTTTTTTTTTTAAAGCAGAGATTTTTAAAGTGTTTGATATATACAAGATGCTTAATAAGTTTTTAGAAACCTATGTATTACAGAAGCCTTAAACAGGCTTTCAAATAATGTAGGTGATATTAGTAGTCATATCAAACAATTTTTAGGTTTCAGTCATGTAAATAACTACATTTCTCAGAGACAGAGAAACATACAAATGGTCTGGGTCCAGTAGGATAATGCTAGCATGTGTTGTAAATTCTCTTATATGACCTTATTCTTGCAAGAATTGGTTATGTGGCAGAAAAAAAGGTATCACTATCTTATACTTTATTATTTAAAGAGATTTATGGAAGTCTTAATTTCTTACACTACCCCTTTGTTTCAGTGGACCCAATTTCCGTGGTAATGGTGAGAGGAAAGTAGGCAATTTAGGCAGCAGCAAAAATCTCCTACAAGGCACTATAAAATAAGGCTTGTTCTAGATCATGGGTCTGTCCAAAGGGTAATGTTAAGGGGTAGAATGGATGATGGATGCATTGTGGACTTATAACTTTAAGATTAATACTGTTATGCCCCAATAATTGGTCTATGATTAAAGGAGCGAGACTGATGTAAAGCAAAGGTCAAGCAAAGCTTTATTTCATGCCAAGCATCAAGAATCTAACCGAACATTCGGGGCCACACCTCTTATGAGAGAAGGCAACCCTTTGCTGTTTCACAGTCTAGCTTTTAAGGGCAAAGGCCATGCAGTCAGGCCTGGCTACGCACAGGTAACCAATGAGATTTTAACACACACAGGAAACTCCACAGTGAGGCTAGATGACCAATTGAGGTTCAATTTACCCTAGTATAGACATTTGACCCAGCCTATTACACCTTGATTAGGATTGGTGCAAAAAAGGTTCCCAAAGGGCAGAGGAGTGGGGCATACTCCTTAGTATCTAGGGAGACAATATGCAAACACCGCCCCCCTCCCACTGATTGATGTCTCCACCTGGCCTGACCCACCCTTGTATATGGGCTTTGTTACCTGGAGCTGATTTCCAGGACTTGTTTTTAAGTGAATCCCCTGGGGGAAGGGGAACAAGGACAGTTTAAGGGTTAACCTCAATGAAAGCCTCTTGCTAAAATATAAAAATATAAAATAGGTCCTTACATTACAACAACTCAGTAGGGAAAGTCCCAGTGTGGTGATAAAAGAAGTGAGGTAACTTGCATTGCACATTTTTTTTTAAAACGTGTAAGTTGTATTTTTCCGTGCCATGACATCATACTTTATCTTCATCTCTGTCTACTAGTTTAAAACTAGTTAAACAAACTCAACAATTTTTTAAAAAATATTTTATTTATTTATTTAAAAGCAAAAGCCAGAGAGAGAGAGAGAGAGAGCATGAGCAATATGGGGCTCGATCCCAGGACTCTAGAGATCCTGATCTGAGCCAAAGGCAGACACTTAACTGACTAAGCAAATGAGACTCCCACAAACTCAACAATTTTATAAAATTTTTATTTGTTGGGGTGCCTGGCTGGAACAGTCAGTAAAATATGTAAATCTTGATCTTGGGGTTGTACGTTTGAAATCCACCTTGGGTGTAGAGGTTTCATTTAAAAATAAAATCTTTAAAAAAAATATTTTTTCATTTTTTTATTTAAGCCATTGTATGGCAGTGTTGATCACTATATTGTACACCTGAAACTAATATTAACCTTATTTTAACTAACTACAATTTAAATAAAAACTTTAAAAATAAAATAAAAATAATAATCATAAAAATAAAAAAGCGGAAAAATTATTTGGCAGGAAATTTTCTTAATTGCATTATTATTTATTATTATCATAGTCTGTGTGTGTCGGTGGGAAGTGGCTGGTATTACAGTGAGTTCCATATCTGTGTTACACTGAGGTCCATGTCTGTAGTCAGTCTTTTTTTTTCTTTTAGTTTATTTTCAGGGATCCAAAATTCATTGTTTATGCACCACACCCAGTGCTTCATGTAATAAATTCCCTCCTTAATACCCACCACTGGGCTCACCCAACCACCTGCCACCCTCCTCTTCAAAACCCTCAGTTTGTTTCTCAGAGTCCACAGTCTCTCATGGTTTGTCTCTCCCTCCGATTTCCCCCAGCACACTTCTCTCCATCTCCCAGTGTCCTCCACGTTATTCCTCATGTATTGAGTCTTATAAAAACTTTTATTTCTTTCCCTATTCTGCTTTGCATATGCTTACCTTAGATGTTAAAATGTTATAAACCTCTCCTGCCTGGTCCATTTTCTCTCTCTTCTCTCATGATTTCTCATGCTCTCCCTTCCAACCCCACATGCCTTACAATATCTGGATATGACTCATTTCTTCCTGAGCTACTTTATTCTACTCTGCCATATGGTTGCCCTTCCCTCTTCTGTACCATAACTTCTATCCCCGGCATTTGTGCTTTAACAATACCTAATTCTTTTCACTACATCTGTATCTTTGAGGTCAATACTCAGTAGTGCAATCGCTGGGTCATACGCTAGCTCTATTTTACTGGAAAGAAGGGCCATATGCACCCCAGTGTTCATAGCAGCAATGTCCACTATAGCCATTCTGTTGAAAGAGCCAAGATCCCCTACAACAGACAAACGGATAAAGAAGATGTGATCCAAGGATACAATGGAATATCACTCAGCCATCAGAAAGGATGAATACCCAACTTTTGCATCAACATGGATGGGACTGGAAGAGATTATGTTAAGTGAAATAAGTCAAGCAGAGAAAGTCAATCATTATATGGTTTCACTTATTTGTGGAACCTAAGGAATAGCATGGAGGACATTAGGAGAAGGAAAGGAAAAATGAAGTGGGGGGATTGGTGGGGGAAATGAAACATGAAAAACTATGGACTCCAAGAAACAAACTGAGGGTTTTAAAGATGAGAAGGATGTGGGGATGGGTGAGCCTGGTGATGGGTATTAAGGAGGGCACATATTGCATGGGGCACTGGGTGTTTTACACAAACAATGAATCATGGAACACTACTTCAAAAACTAATGATGTATTGTATGGTAACTAACATAACATAATTAAAAAAAAAAAAAGGAGGGGGACAATACCTAACACTCAATATTTGCTAGTTTCTTGTTTACCTCCTTTTAAGAGTAAGCTCATTAGTGTTTTTTTTTGGTTTGTTTGTTTTTTTTTTTTTGTCTCAACTAAAAGAAGAAAAATAATACACATTATTTTGAAAACTTTTTGAACAGTGTACAAACGCTAGTCAAGTCCACAATGTCTCATCTCTTCTTCCTCCTAACATGGCTAAGTTGAAAAACCCTTTATCTGGGAAAAGATCATTCTCCTGCCACCTTGTGTAAGATTTTGGCTTTAGGTTAGATTATCCTTTCTTTCCTTTTCTTTTTTTTTTTTTAAGATTTTATTTATTTATTTGACAGACAGAGAACACAAGTAGACAGAAACAGGCAGATAGAGAGGAAGGGAAGCAGGCCCCCTGCTGAGCAGAGAGCCGGACATGGGACTCGATCCCAGGATCCTGAGATCATGACCTGAGCCGAAGGCAGCGGCTTAACCCACTGAGCCACCCAGGCGCCCTCTTTCCTTTTCTGAAAATAAGTTGAAAATATTAATAGCCTCAGTTTCTTCTTCCAAAATATGACTGCTTCTTTACCAAGTGCAAAAGCAACCCATTTTGACCATAGTAATTAGCTTGGACCTACTTTTTTTGGCTCACTGTTTTAGTGAGACAAGTGGAGTGAAGATGACACACCATTTCCAAATGTATTAATAATTGGTAGACCATACTTCTAAATTGAAGTTTTGTTGCCATTAAACTACGACCAGACTCGCTATAATTACAGAGGTAAATTCTTTATATTTTCTATATTTGAAATTACCATATAATACCAAAATAAAATTATGATTATGTGAAGAGTCTGTAATATTAAGAAGATGACTTTGAAATGATTGCTTATCTAAATGAAATTTCCCATTTTATAATCTTGTATAAGCTTCCGTTGTCATTTCCTATTTAAAATCTATTAGAAGGCACTCTTATTTTCCCTTAAGTGGGAAGTCAAATGTGGAACAAATTCATCCCAAAGGAACTGATTCTATGTTCCACTGAAGACCAGGTGGCTTCCATGTGGCATTTTGCCTCTTGCATATTGTTCATCTCCTACAACAAATGGGGGTATGCTCTTTATTAAACTAATTCAACTCAATTAGAGACATTGTCTTCAAGGGATAACATCATAGAGACTAGAATCAGCATCATACTTTTGGGAAAATTGGGCCCAGGGTATTTGTTTTGTTTTCTTTTGTTTTAAGATTTTATTTATTTATTTGACAGACAGAGACCACAAGTAGGCAAATAGCGGGCGGGGGGGGGGGAAGCAGGCTCCCTGCTGAACAGAGAGCCTGATGCAAAGCTCGATCCCAGGGCTCTGAGATCATGGCCTGAGCCGAAGGCAGAGGCTTAACCCACTGAGCTACCCAGGTGCCCCTGGGCCCAGGTTTTGATGGCTTCTTTCCTCAATCTTATAAAACCTATTTGAACTCTACTGGATGCCAGAACTGCTTAAAAATATTTGGTCCCTTGTAATTTTAACCTTCCAGTATTCAATGCACCTGATCCATGTAATATCCTATAGTATTTTTGTCAAATGAAGACTCTCAAAGTGTGTTTCTTGGGAGACACTTTTCAATTGGTTGCTTACATTTCTGCATTTATTATTTGTTCTAGGCCATCCTTTGAAGATGGTTGTATTGAATAGACTTGGAAGACAGAAATAGTATCTTTTTTTTTTTAACTTAACCTGTTGTGTTTGCAAATATTTTCTGCCTCTGTTTTGATTCTTCTTGTGGGAACTGAGGCTCAGACTGATATATAACTCACACACACACACACACAAACACACACACACAACACACAAATACTGTTAATATTCTGGCTACCTCTATTGCTGTGAATAATAAACTATATTACTTCTGAACCATGAGTCTGCGTCTTCTATCAACACCCAATAAACTACGGCAGACTCATACACCAGCTTTCAAATAAGGGAAAATAATCTCAGATGTTTTATATTTTTTGATAGTGTTACCTACTTCTGAACATATGACTGAACACATATAAAGCTGGAGCCATGACCATTTAGAGCTTCTTCTGTGAAAGAACTATGCATTCACTAGTAAACAAAAGTAGTTTCATCTTTTTTTTTTTTTTTCCTCCTGGACACCATTTCCTCTCTCACACTGTTGCTCAAATTGGATGGAGTGTAAGGTCCTTTGAGGAAATTTTTTTTAATGATTCAAAATAAAATAGGAAGAGTCTAAAGTGCTAAAAATACTTCTAGATAAAAGGTATAAGATAATGCCAGAAAGGATAGTAATTTTATCTAACAACTGCCTGTTCACCCCTTATTTGTTCATTAACTAATCTCCAAATTCCTGACTAAATCCCTTTTGTAAGCCAGAATGTGAGCTAAAAACTGGGATTTTAAAAAATTTTCATTTGAAATCCAGTTAGTTAACATATATGGTTGTATTAGTTTCATGTGTACAATATAACATATAGCACTCAGTGGTCATCATGACAAGTGCTCTAATTAACCCCCATCACTTATTTAATCCATCACTCCTTTCAGATACCGTCAAGTAACCATCAGTTTGTTCTCTGTAATGAAATGTCTGTTTCTTGCTTTGTTTCTCTTTCTATGTCTTATTATTTCCCCTTTGCTTGTTTGTTTTGTTTCTTTTATTCCATATATGAGTAAAGGTATTTGTCTTTCTCTGACTGACTTATTTCACTTTTAGCATTATACTGTCTAGTTCCAACCATGTTATTGCAAATGGCAAGATTTCAGTCTTTTTTATGGCAGAATAATATTCCATTGTATATAGATACCACTTATTCTTTATTCATCAATTGATGGATACTTGGGCGCTTTCCATATCTTAGCTTTATAAATAATGCTGCTATATACATAGGGGTGCTAGCATCCCTTTGAAAAAGTTTTCTTATATTCATTGGGTAAATACACACCAACAGGTTTGTTGGATCACAAAGGACTTCTATTTTTAAATTTTATGGAAATTCCATACTGTTTTCAAATATGGCTGTATCAGTTTGCACCACCACCAACAGTTCACAATTGTTACTTTTTCTTTTTTTTTTAAGATTTTATTCATTTGACAGAGAGAGATCACAAGTAGAGAGAGAGAGAGGAGGGAGCAGGCTCCATGCCTGGCAGAGAGCCCGATGTGGGACTTGATCCCAGGACCCTGAGATCATGACCTGAGCTGAAGGCAGAGGCTTAACCCACTGAGCCACCCAGGCAGCCCCCACAAGTGTTACTTTTTCACATCCTCTCCAACACCTTTTGTTTCTTGTAGTGTTGATTTTAGCCATTCTGACAGGTGTGAGGTGGTACCTCTTTCTAGTTTTGCTTTGCAATTTCCTGATGATACATGATGATGGCCATCTTTTCATGTATCTACTGAACATTTGAATGTGTTCTTTGGGGAAACACTTGTTCATGTCTTCTATCCATGTTTTGATTGGATTATTTGTTTTTGGATGTTGACTAAAAACTGGATATTAAGTAACACACAAGACAGGTTTCCTTGAGCTTAAATTTTATTTGCATGAGTATCATTAACAGGAAAAAATATGCATATGTGTATGTACAAGTGTGTTTATGTATACATCTATCTATCTATCCTCTATCCCCTGTCTTCTAATTGTGGTAAATCCTGTAAGGTGGGGAATGGGATAGTCTGAAGAAATATGCTGCTGGATATGCTGGGTAAGCAAATTTAATTGCACTCAGATGCATTGGATATAAGTGAATCACTCAAATGAGTTATTTAATATTATATAGAAACAAAGTAAAAGTTTATGTAGTTGAAAATAATAGGTAGTTAAAATAATTTTTTTGTTTGTTGTTTTTGTGTCTTTTTTTGTTTATATATACTATGGTGTGAATGTTTATGTCTCCCAAAATCATATTATGGAATCTAACTCTGGAAGTGATAGTATTAAAACATAGGGGCCTTTGGGAGGTGATTAGGTCATAAGTGGTATTACAGTCCTTTTAAAGGAGACCCCAGTGAGTTCTCTTGATTCATTCATCATGTACGTTTACAGTGAGAAGATAGCCATCTATGAGGAAGTGGGCTCTCCTTGGATCTGCCCATTCCTTAATCTTGAACTTCTCCGTTCTAGAACTGTGAGAAATAAATTCCTGTTCTTTATAAGCTATTAAGTCTATATCATGTCCGTTATAGCAGCCTGCATGCAGAAGGACACTATGACCTAAAATGAGAGCAATAAATATAAAGTTTCAGTAAAGTCAGTTGGTACAATGTTTTTTTTACTTAGAGAAGACATGCTGCTTCATGTTAAACCTTGATATTGTATATGTTTCTTGAAGGGCCACTTCTTACTCCTTTGTGTGTTTTCCACAAAGTCCAGGATGATGCCTTACATAAAGGTAATATTTTATAAATACTGTTGGAAATATATACTTCTCTAAAATCTTATTTTGCCTACAGATTACTTGGATACACTTTGTCTTGTGTAGAATATTTGAAATATATTAAGAACAGAATGTCTCTCTAAATAACATTTAGAATCATCATTAGTTTATGACTCCTGACTCATTTGTTTATGCAGTGTTACTTACTACAAGAACACTGAAGTTTGTAATATAATTTTGAATTAATCACCAAGCTAGTTTATTTTAACTTATGAAAAAATAATTTCTCATGTTGGCTTAATTCTGTTCTTATGTTATGGTCATGACATTTTCATTAAAATAAAGTAGAAAATGGAAGTAAATAATAAATGAAAAATAAAAAATAATAAATAAAAAAATAAAAGTAAAACTCTTGTGAAATGTTAAACTTTTCTTACTTATTTTGTTTTGCTTTTCCTCTACCATGCTGGCAAAGCTGTATGTTGCAGATAGGTACAATTTTATAGGTGCTAGGTTTGTTACTTTTACTAAAATTTTCAAAATATAAGGAGTAGAATAGTCATGGATTGTTTATTAAACTCCTTATCTACACATATAAAAATAAAACAATGATGGTGACCTGGGTATTTCTAAAATTGTATTCTGTTTTTCCATATTATGGTTTACAATGTAATTAATAAAGATTCTGCATATATTACCATCCATCCCCTTCTATCTCATCTGTATGTCCATACAGAGCATGTATGATTTCTATTCATTTCTATGTTGTGGTGAAGAGATTGTCTGAAGTAGCCTATATTTATGCAGGTAGATCTTAAGCTATGGTGCTCTTGTTTATTTGCTTGTTCGTGATCAGTATGTCTGAAAGATGGTAACTATTGCATCAGGTGTGACGATTAAAAAATATTATTGGTGCCTGATACGCTGTGATGAAATAGGTAAGTCGATTCATAATTTGTTAATTAAATTAGAAAAGAAATTCCTTTGGATTTGTTCTTTATTAAGAGTTTTTTTTTAACGAATTCCTTGGGATGTTTTTTGTGTAATATATATCACATGCCTCAACCTTTAAATTTGAATGTAGAAAAGAGTTATCAGAATGAGCCTAGAAAATATTGTTATGGGGGCGCCTGGGTGGCTCAGTGGGTTAAGCCACTGCCTTCGGCTCAGGTCATAATCTCAGAGTTTTGGGATCGAG
The DNA here is from genome assembly GCF_964662115.1 of Mustela nivalis. Taxonomy (NCBI): domain Eukaryota; kingdom Metazoa; phylum Chordata; class Mammalia; order Carnivora; family Mustelidae; genus Mustela; species Mustela nivalis. The sequence continues at coordinate 77,499,811 of NC_139040.1, forward strand.
TCCCACATTGGGCTCTCTGCTCAGCAGGGTGCCTGCTTCCTCCTCTCTGTCTGCCTGCCTCTCTGCCTACTTGTGATCTCTCTCTGTCAAAAAAATAAATAAAATCATAAAAAAAAAAGAAAACATTGTTTTGAAATATTTTTGTTCTGTTATATTATGTTAACTTAGGAAATAATGGTAGTTATTTTTATTAGCATTTCCTACTTTCCACATGCTCTTACAGATGAGATATCATGTTTTTCTTACTCTTTTTATCGTGGTTGTTATATTCTTCATGATCAATAACAATCAATAAAAATTTATAACATTAATTTCCTTTGGGAAAGTGATATTTTAGCAAGAATCCATGACCAAAAATTTTAGCTGTTGTTCTTCCAGGAGATGAGACTATCAATGTTCCCGAAATTTTAAGAAATAGAACTTATTAATTGTGTTGGTTGATGTTTATTGTCTCTGAACTTAGAAGTGCATAATTCAATTTAAAATTTATTTTGGGGGCGCCTGGGTGGCTCAGTGGGTTAAAGCCTCTGCCTTTGGCTCAGGTCATGATCCCAGGGTCCTGGGATCGAGCCCCGCATCGGGCTCTCTGCCTAGCAGGGAACCTGCTTCCTCTTCCCTCTCTCTCTGCCTGCCTCTATGCCTACTTGTGATCTCTATCTGTCAAATAAAATAAATAAATTCTTAAAAAAAAACAGAGTGGACCTTATGGGGTTGCTTATCTGAAATTGAGGGACATTATAAAAAAATAAAAAATAAAATTTATTTTGAATTGAAAACAAGATCTTACTGAAGTTTAGGCATCCCACTTTATATCAGGCCTCCAGTACATTCTAATTTATTTATAGAAAATATCATAAACATGAATGACACTTTTCCTATTGCATTTATATGAAACTGCAATGACTCAAAGATGTCAGATTTGAAAAGCACTACCTTTCTATAATTTCTGTTTCCTAGGAGGAATGGATATACCATTTTAGCTCAATTATCCAACAGTATTCAAAACCACCATGAATTTTAAAACATACTTATTACACCCTAAAAATCAAGTATGAAAATGTATAAACAACCAAATCTCTATCTGTAAATGAAATACTCCCACACAGACAGGTTTTAAAACTTTCTAACTTAAGGAATTTGATAACACAGACTCAGGGTAGTAGTTTCACTGCCTACAGTATACTTTCAGGGAGAGAGTAATGTAAGCTCTGAGTCACTTTCTGCCTAGAGATGACCTAATAGTGGTTCTGGCATTGTTTGTTTGTTTTTGAAAATACGTTCCTGGGCGTCATTCAGAAAATGCAGAGTTTGGCATCTATATAAATTAAGGATGATCTTTTTGAACTTTTGTCTTTCATTACATCAAATTAACATAATTGGACAGAAATTCCACTAAATTAAGCATTGTTAGGAAATGTGTAAATTGGAGCTACTCAAATTAGTTGCTCTTTGAACTATGTGCTGTTGGTTCAGGATTAGATAAGGAGTTTGAAAGCAAACCTAAATCATTGCTTCCTTTTTTGAGAGATTCTCAGCATATTTTCTTAAAATTAGCTGAAATAAACAATGTGTTTAGTCGCAAAGTGATTTGCATTTTTGCACAAACTCCCTAACTCCTTGAGAATTATAACAAATATTTCATGAAACATCAGTGATCTTTACTTTGTTACACTGCTGTAAAGTACATTCAGAGTTGCCAGTTAAAGGTGTTAGTGTTGAGATGAAATGTCATGCATTTTTCTTCACTTCCATGCAAATGAACATAGTAATTTATTAAGACACAATGAAGAAAAAAAATTGACAATGAGTTCCAGATTTTAAAAATCACTTTCCATTCAATCCAAATTGTGAGTTTGATCGGTTACTGAACACTTTATAATGCACCCCCGGTAATTTTACAGAGATTACTTTTTTCTTACCAATTCTTTTTTTTTTTTAATATTTTATTTATTTATTTGACAGAGAGAGATCACAAGTAGACAGAGAGGCAGGCAATGAGAGAGGAAGGGAAGCAAGCTCCCTGCTGAGTAGATAGCCTGATGCGGGACTCGATCCCAGGACCCTGAGATCATGACCTGAGCCGAAGGCAGCGGCTTAACCCACTGAGCTACCCAGGCACCCCAACATGGGTGGTTTTTTTTTTTTTTAACTTTTTATTTTTTATAAACATATATTTTTATCCCCAGGGGTACAGGTCTGTGAATCACCAGGTTTACACACTTCACAGCACTCACCAAAGCACATACCCTCCCCAATGTCCATAATCCCACCCCCTTCTCCCAAACCCCCTCCCCCCAGCAACCCTCAGTTTGTTTTGTGAGATTAAGAGTCACTTATGGTTTGTCTCCCTCCCAATCCCATCTTGCTTCATTTATTCTTCTCCTACCCACTTAAGCCTCCATGTTGCATCACCACTTCCTCATATCAGGGAGATCATATGATAGTTGTCTTTCTCTGCTTGACTTATTTCGCTAAGCATGATACGCTCTAGTTCCATCCATGTTGTCGCAAATGGCAAGATTTCATTTCTTTTGATGGCTGCATAGTATTCCATTGTGTATATATACCACATCTTCTTGATCCATTCATCTGTGGATGGACATCTAGGTTCTTTCCATAGTTTGGCTATTGTGGACATTGCTGCTATAAACATTCGGGTGCATGTGCCCCTTTGGACCACTACATTTGTATCTTTAGGGTAAATACCCAATAGTGCAATTGCTGGGTCATAGGGCAGTTCTATTTTCAACATTCTGAGGAACCTCCATGCTGTTTTCCAGAGTGGCTGCACCAGCTTGCATTCCCACCAACAGTGTAGGAGGGTTCCCCTTTCTCCACATCCTCGCCAGCATCTGTCATTTCCTGACTTGTTGATTTTAGCCATTCTGACTGGTGTGAGGTGATATCTCATTGTGGTTTTGATTTGTATTTCCCTGATGCCGAGTGATATGGAGCACTTTTTCATGTGTCTGTTGGCCATCTGGATGTCTTCTTTGCAGAAATGTCTGTTCATGTCCTCTGCCCATTTCTTGATTGGATTATTTGTTCTTTGGGTGTTGAGTTTGCTAAGTTCTTTATAGATTCTGGACACTACTTCTTTATCTGATATGTCGTTTGCAAATATCTTCTCCCATTCTGTCAGTTGTCTTTTGATTTTGTTAACTGTTTCCTTTGCTGTGCAAAAGCTTTTGATCTTGATGAAATCCCAATAGTTCATTTTTTCCCTTGCTTCCCTTGCCTTTTGCGTTGTTCCTAGGAAGATGTTGCTGCGGCAGAGGTCGAAGAGGTTGCTGCCTGTGTTCTCCTCAAGGATTTTGATGGATTCCTTTCGCACATTGAGGTCCTTCATCCATTTTGAGTCTATTTTTGTGTGTGTTGTAAGGAAATGGTCCAATTTCATTTTAATGCATGTGGCTGTCCAATTTTCCCAATTCTTGATTATTCTGTCTTGCAATGCAGAGAAAGCTAACTAATTTAAAATAAACTTCCATTAATTTTGATTGTTATAAACTTAAAATTGACTAATTTCCATATACAGAGTTTAAAATGTTCACAATTTACATTAAATATATATTCTGTGTATACCTTGGAAAAATTATACTGAAAATTGAAATTAAAATGATGTTGTATATAGCTGCAAGAAGCCGCCTGTCCCATTTCATCTTACTATATAAGTTGTGTCAGGTAATTTATAAAATCCCTGCTGCATAACAAATCTATTTTTTGTTGGAATGGGTAGTAATGTTTCTTCTTATTTCGAAATAAGAGTTGGTCTATGAGTGCCTCTGCAACTGTATTTTCCCTAAGTGGCTTCATGGTCTTGAACTGAGAAAGCTCAGAGCATTAAACATCAAAGTAATATATTTTGACATAATTAGACATCAAGGAAATGCAATTAAAATGACACTGAGATATCACTACACACTTACCAGAATGGCTAAAATAAAATATAATGACAAGCCCAAAAGAAAAAAATATACCATTTGATGATACACAATGGCAAGTTGTACCATAACTTAACCATCTCAGACTAGTGTAGTGTTAAATTTGTTTTTCTAAGCCATGTTTTGGGTCACTTACCACTTTTCAAGGATATAAAGTGCTATCATTTTACTTAAAACTGTGAAATTTGGTCAGATTTAAATTTCAATTTATGTTAAAACATTCTGTAAACTGTGTTAGACTTTGACATTTGTTCCCTCAGTTCAGTGAATAACACTATATCATATTCTGAAAAATACGCTAATTTTTATTTTGAAAAATATCCCTTTTTCCTCTTATGGTAATTATTAATATGAATTAATAGTAGAATTTGATATGGTCCAATATGACCATAAATACTTTATTGTATATTATCAAATTTAATAATGAATATAATGTACTTCTTTGGACAATTTTTAAAGACCAGTCTACTCTTAAAACAAAAAATGGAGACGCACTTCTTTAGTTCACACAAATTTCATTTTATTAAATATAACCTCAGATAAATTTCAACAAATCATAATTTATTAAAATCATGTCTACTTAAAAATCTCATAGAAGAGTAAAACCATCAATAATAAAAATAAACACACACAACACACACACATCACCCATGTGTTGGCAAATCACAATTGCTGTAACAATACATTAGGCATTCCACAGTTAAGGGCTATCAAAATTTCCATCAGTGACAAAAAGATTTGTATCCAAATGGACTGATTTTCCAGAATCCAAGAAAAAGTCTCCTAGGATTTATTTAAAGGTAAATATTTGAACAAATACTTCTTAAATTTAGGAAATTCAGAACATACGATTAAAGAATATTTGCAGTGCAGACTATATTCAATCCTTCCTTCAAAATGTGCCTTTGAGTACATAATTCTGTTTTCTCGATCTAAATTGAGCTGTCTTCTGAGGAAGTTTTCCAAAATGTGTGTCTCTGTGTGATAAATGTTCTAAGACCTAACATGCTTCATTGTATTTTTCCTGTGTTCTCAAATTTAATCAATAATTTGGCTTGATGTATAATACCTAGTTTCAAATATCTTTTCCATCTATAAAAACACCCAGCTGTCTCTTTATATGCTATTACTATTGAGAATTGTGCTGTCGGTATTATTCTTGTACATTTTAGGTGATCTGTTCTTCTCTTGGGCATCATTTATGCTCTTCTCTGTTTTTGATATTCTTAAAACTCACCATAATGTATACGAGTGGTTTTTAGTGTGTGTAGTTTTTGTTTTGTTTTGTTTCTGATATCTCATGTTTGGCATCATATTAACTCTGGTATCTTTTATCTTTCTTTAATTCTCCAAAATTTATCTCAGTACTTATTTAAATATTTTCTTTATTTTTTTTTTCTCTTCTGCTGTATTTGGGCAGAAGTCATTAATTTGTTTGTTTGTTTTTCCCAACTCATTTATTCATTTTACAGCTATATTCATCTTAGTCTCCATTTATTGTATTCTTTATTTCAACAATTTTCACTTAATTTATATTCACAGTATAGTATCTTTCTTTTCCTTGTATATGTATATCATTATTTTATCATATACTTTTAAGCTATTTTTAAAAATATTTTATTTATTTATTTGACAGTGAGAGATCACAAGTAGGCAGAGAGGTGGGCAGAGAGAGAGGAAGGGAAGCAGGCTACCTGCTGAGCAGAAAGCCCGATGTGGGGCTTGATCCCAGGACCCTGAGATCTTGACCTGACCCGAAGGCAGCGGCTTAACCCACTGAGCCACCCAGGCGCCCATTTTAAGCTATTTTTTAGAAGTACAGTCATTCTTTTTTTTTTAAGTTTTTCTTTATTTATTTATTTGACAGAGAGAGATCACAAGTAGACGGAGGGCAGGCAGAGAGAGAGAGAGAGAGAGAGAGAGGGAAGCAGACTCCCTGCTGAGCAGAGAGCCTGATGCAGGACTTGATCCCAGGACCCTGAGATCATAACCTGAGCTGAAGGCAGTGGCTTAATCCACTGTGCCACCTTGGCGCCCCTAAGCTATTTTTTTAATTCCTGTTCCAATAACACTTGGATTGGCATATAAAGTTAACCACATCATATTTTTTAGGTAAGTAATTGTACGTTTTATGTGCATAGTTATTTTGGTCCATGAGTTCAGCTCTTCTTAGGATCATCAAATCTCTGTAAAGTCTGGGTATGCTAGGATTTTCTAAGCAACAATAAAATACATTGAAACCTGTTAGCTTAATTATAATAATGTTTTCTTTCTCAATCATTCACAATAGTATTCCATTCTGAGTAGCTTCCTTCTATTTTGCAGCTATAGTGTTTGGTAAAACTTGAAATGTGATATCACTGTGATAATGTGAATTGGTCAGGGTTTTTTAGAGAATCGGGAAGAGAAAAAAAGGAAGATATTCTCCAGGGCCAACTCTAGAAGTGACTATTAAAACATCTGTCGAAATTCAATTGAACAAAACTCAGAAATGCCATCTCCAGTGAAATACAAAAAAGATTATATATAGTTCTGGGCACACACATCTCATTTGACCCAATGATGTACATCAATGAAAGACTGAAGGCCAATCACCACTCCATGGGAGAATTTAAAAATAAATTTACTAATGAGGCCAAGAATTCAGAATCACAAATACTTCAGAACTAATAATAACTGCCTTCACTTGATGTTATTCTATAAGATAAATCCTACGATCAAGTTTCAATTTTAAATTCTTAAATCCTTATGAAGAAGCATCATTTGGAGAGAGCAGTTTTCATAATTTATCATCCATCAGCCTTTTTTAAAAGATTTTATTTATTTATTGGACACAGAGAGAGAGAAAGAGAGAGAGAGAGAGAGATCACAAGTAAGCAGAGAGGCAGGCAAGCAGGGAGGGAAGCAGGCTTCCTTTTGAGCAAAGTCCGATGTGGGGCTGGATCCCAGGACCCAGAGACCATGACTTGAGATGAAGGCAGAGGCTTAACCCACCACCCACGTGATGAGAGAGCCACTCAGGTGCCCCTCATCCATCAGTCTTAATTGATTGGAGGAAAATGTGTGGAGGAATAATGCCTTAGGGAGCTAATCTCTCTAAAGAATTTTCAAGTCTTTACCCCTTCAAGGTTTTTGTATAGTTCTGATAGCCTCTAAACATCCAGCGGATTTCTACAGTGACAGGCCTGTTAAAACGTGTCTTCAAACCAGGAATAGAGCTTGAAACATACCAGTCAAGGGCAACTTTGAGTCTTTTAAGGAGTTTATCATCATTTCTTTGTTTTTGGTTAATATCTGAAATAGTTCCATATTACACTGGCATAATTTTTCCAGAGCTGACTTTGAAGGAGGCATTCAGTTCCAGCTAGTTCCATATTTTGACAAGAACTATACATCTATATTTAAATAATAAACATATTTTAGGGCGCCTGGGTGGCTCAGTGGGTTAAAATCTCTGCCTTCGGCTCAGGTCATGATTCCAGGTTCCTGGGATTGAGTCCCACAGTGGGCTCTCTTCTCAGCAGGGAGCATGCTTCCATTCCTCTCTCTCTGGCTGCCACTCTGCCTTCTTATGATCTCTGTCAAGTAAATAAATAAAATTTTTAAAAAAACATATTTTATACCAGTTATTCATGTTTATTAACTAAGATACCACAATACAAATAATACAAACAGTTGCTCTTTATTAATACATTCAACCAAGATCAAAAAATATGTCATATTTTCTCCAAAAATTTTATATCATCTGATAGGTCAGATATATAGATAAAATTACATTTAAAGTTTTAAAAATATCAGCAAATATTTTCATTCAAATGCAAATTTGAAAAGAAATTTACTTTTCCAAACACGACTTTTTATCCTATTTATTTAGAATTTTGTCAACAACTGATAAAATATTTAGCGAGACTATAAATGTTAGATCGAAAAAAATGATTAATAGATGTAGGTTCAAATTATTATGTTCCATTAAAAATGATTTAGTCTTTGATGAACATCTGTTTGGTAATATGTTGTATCCAGATATAGTAAATTAAAGACATATATAAAATTATAGGGAAATGACACCTTCCGTTCCATTATGAGTAGAGCTTTTAAAATGCTATTTGTCACAACCTGTCATCTTGTCATTATGTAGCATTATGTAGCAATTTAAAAATGTATACTCTTCACTTCGAAGTCTTTTGGAAATCTAAAATATGACTTTCTATGGTTTGTGTCTCCATATTGCTTTATTGCCAGTTAAAACAAATCCACATGCTTTGATTCAAAGGTAATAAATTCCTCTTATTTGGAAAAAGGATGTTTATTTTTGTTCTCTCACCCTTAGCAGGTGGTTTCATTTTAGCACACTTCAGAGTTATAATTTCATGCTTATTAAAAACATTTATTTTGATCTACATAGATGAATGAAACTTTTATTTTATTAAATTATTTGCCAAAAAATCTGTGATTTTTAAAAATGTATTTTCTTTGAAGGGTTATTTTAGAGCATTCAAAGAGGATCTAAGAGTGTGGTATTATGCAGTTTTTAAGTAGGTATGAAATGGTTAATTATAGGATTGTTTCTTTAAGGCTTATGTATATTGTCCACTATATGCTATAAAATATTTTGAAAGTAAATTTAAGGTATGTTTTACATAGTTTATTTTTTGGAAAAAACTATTGAAATGACTTATGAAATTCAGTATACTCTCAACATTAATTTATTTTGAAATTTACCAGTTGTCTACTGAACTATTATATGGCAGATATTACTTCAGACTACACTGGTAAATGAAATACTTGGCTTTGTAGAACTTTTATTTTAATGGGTGAGGCAATTAAAAGCTATGAACCTTAATAAAAATGGCATAGTGCATTCAAAAAGGATGAGTACAATGGGGAAAAAGAAAAATTCGATCAGGGTGAGAAAAATCAAGGTTGCTAGGCAGGGGATGGGGGGTTAAAATTTTAAATAGGAAGATCAGGGTAGTTACATTGAAGCTGACAATTGAACAAAGGTATGGAAAGGTGATGAATTTGCCCAGAACTATCAGCAATAAGGTCACTCCAGACAAAGGAATTGGCTATCTTGAAGGCCATAAGGTTGGATCATGCCTGGCATATCTGAGGAATAGCAAGGAGGCCACTGTGAGTGACTGAAGAGTAGCAGGAAAAGAGGTCACAGAGGTTAAATGAGTGGCTAGATCATGTAAAAGCTTAGAAGTCATTGTAAAACCCTGGCTTTTATATTAGGAAAATTACTGTGTGATAGAATTTCTGCTAATAACTGAGAGTTCAAATGTCCATAAAATTTCAAGGATTCTTATTCTAGTAAGACAGAATAAAGAGAAAGAGTTCATATTTTCACATGGTGTAAGAAATGCTCGGAGATCCAAGTGTAGGAAGCTAAGGGAGCACAGAAGAAGGCACTAAAATCACACCATATATTTGATGACTGTGACTATATATAAATTTGTATTTTCTAGATTTTTTGTACTCATGGAATCACACAGTATATACTATTCATTGCCTGGATTTTTTTTTCTCAGCATCATTACTTTGAGAATCTCCAATTGTCTTTGCTCTATTGATGGACATTGATGAACATTTCCACTGTTTTCAATTCTTAAAAATAAAGCTGCTATGAAATTCATATACAAGTCCCTGTATGAACATAGGGTTTGTTTTTCTTGGTTAAATGCCTAGAAGTAAAATGGCTATTTGTGTAACTGAAACATATTTTGCATTTAAAAAAATTTTTAAACTATTTTCCAAAGTGGTTGTATCATGATATATGCCAACAACAGTTTAGATTTTTTGTTGCTTCTCAATCTAGCTCAGACCAAGTACAATTAGCCTTTATAATTTTAGCCATTCTAATAGATACGTAAGCATGTCTCATTATGATTTTAATTTGTATTTCTTTAATGTCTAAATTTTGAGAAATTTGTCATGTGCCTCTAAGCCATCCATATACTTTTGGTGACATGTCTCTTCCATTATTTCCTTCACATGTAAAATGGACACTCTGTTTGGTTATTAGTAAGGTTTTTTACTTTTATTCATTTTTTAATAATCAGAGTAGATGTCCATTATCAGATATGTAATTTGGAAATCGCTTGTCCATCTTTACAGTTTGTCAATGGAGCTTTGATAGCTGTGTCTTTCAAGAAATATGCTACTTCTTTCCTGGTACACGGAGGTATGACTAGAACATTATCAATGTTGACCTTTGCAAAGAAAATCATGGCTTAAGATATATGTAGTCTGCAGTTGTTGGGAGTGTTCACCATCCTTGCCTCTAACTCATCTCTCACTGCCCACACATTCAGGTATAGGGGAATATTGATTGACAAAATGTTAATTGCCAAATAACACTAGTTGGAGAATAAGAAAAATGCAGGCACCTGATTATATAATATTACATAAATAAAATATGTTTTTATAAGTGCTATTAGAAGTAAATTCTTCAATACTTGAATCACACAGAATGATGGAATCCTAGATTTTTTTTCCTTGTATTTACTAAGAAAATGATCATGCCTCAAGTATATTAAAATGGAATAGGGAAAATTAAAAATTGTTTTAAGATGATTTGCATGTGTTGTGCGTATGTGAGAGAGAAAGTGAGAGAGAAAGATAAAGAAAAAGAGAAAGGGAAAGACAGAGATGTGGCTGCAGTGAATTGAGAGTTGGAGGATAGATTTTAAAGTTTTGTCTTTTGCTTTCTACATTTCCTTTTCCTTAGGTTCAAGAGAACAATCAGTAATATCTCAGATGCCTGCTGGTAACATCAGCAGAAAGAGTTAGAGGTTCCTAGAAAATTAAAGATGAGATATAGTTTTCCTGACATAAGAAAAGTCATTTTTTGTCCCCAGCTATTTTCAATGATCTATACCCCACCTGTGTACTTGCCCAAGCACACTTCTTCCAAAACTTCCTGGGAGGTTCTTACAAAGAAATGCAAAAACCTCACTCCTTAAGGATTTTGAGGGAACAAGGCAATGGGAAAACTAACAGTCACCACCAGACCAGGAAATAGCCTAAGCTATTGAGACAATAAATCAGTGGTAAAACTCGTAGTGCTATTTCAAAAGTAATCAAGGCCTTGCATTCCTTGTCCCAGAAAATGAGCCCAAGACCCCATCTAGTTTATATCTGCTCTTGAAGCCTGCAGAGTCCCTTTGCCTTGTCCAACAGTTACCTCTGCTTTATTCTAACGTTGACGTTTCTGCCCTCGGTGGAATACAAGCTTCATTCAGGTGAACATGCAATACATATTGCACAAATACATATGTGGATGTGCATGCATCCACAACCTTATGACCAACCATACACGGGATAATAAAACTCTCCCTTCTGAGTATTCATCTTAAATACTAAATAAAAATCTCTCTCCTGTTCAAACAGTCAAGGCTTTGGAACTTATTCCCTGTGATCTCCTTGTATGTTGTAAACAAAGATTCCTTTGTTTGACAACTCCACCTGTTTCTGTGATTCACCAAAGACTGACCTCAGTTAGTTCAGTTGCTGTAATGGCTTTCACTACTCTGATTCTACCTCTGCAAGTCTCCAAATTTAACTATTTTTTCTCCCAATTCCGCATGTTCTTGGCTTTAAACTGCAACTCTGAAGAGAAGATTTGCTTGTTTAAAAAAAAAAATCAAGAAAAGGGAGTAGTAGTCAACATTGTTACTTTGAACTTCCTGCCCTAAGGGGCTCTCCTGTTCTTTCTCTTTGACTTCCTGGACTAAAACGACAGAAATTTGGCAATACATCACTCCCCAGTCCAGATTACTGCCAGAACAGTTTATACTCTTAGAAAAATATTAGTTTAAAAGATCACATAATTAAATACTTAAGCATGTAGTGTAATATAGTGGTTTACAAGAAATATATTTTGGTCATCTGAATATTTAGTTTTCAACCATGGCTACTGACTCACAGCTCCTAAAACTCTTGGGATTTCCTGTGATAAGGGTGAGAGAGGTGCGTTTTGTTATGTTAATGAAGTGACCTTCAGACCTCACTCAAGGCAAGGGCTGTTTGCCTGAAGGACCAACCACTTGGTGAAAGCCTTCACAACTTTTTGCCCAACGTGCCTCCCCTTCCTCCCAATACAGGATTATCTGGGGAGGGAAGAGGATCTGGAGATTAGATCAGCAAATGACAATGATTTAGTCAGTCATGACTATGTCATGAAGCCTCCACAGAAAACCTGAAAGGACTGGGTTCAGAAAGCTTTTAGTTTGTTAAATGTATGAAAAGGCAGGAAGAGTGGCAGTCTTACAGAAGGTAATAGAAGCTCTGTGCCCATTCTCCATACCTTGCCCTGTGCACTTCTTTATCTATCTATTGATTTAAATCTTCTATTATATCTTTTAATAAGCTGGCAAACATAAAGTAAGTATTTTTCTGAGTTTTGTGAGTCCCTGTAGCAAATTAAAAGAACGTAAGAAGTAGGCCACTGGGACCTCCAACCTGTAGTTGCTCAGTCACAAGCACAGGTAATAACCTGGGGCCTACAGTGAGACTGGCATCTGAGGTGGGGTTGGAGATAGTCTTGGAGGACTGATCCATTAACTGATGAAATCTTACACTATGTTCAGGTAGATAGTGTCAGAATTTAGTTGAATTCTTGGAGATCCTGCTGTTGTCTGAAAATTATTTGGCATTGTTGGTATGATGTCCTAAAGCCCAAAAAGATATAGCTACCTCAAAATAAGAATACGGTTGACAGCTTATATATAATAAGTGAGTATTTCAGGGATTTAAAATATACCCAATAAATAATGTAAGGAAATAAGGAAAGATTTTGAAATAAAAACAAGAATAAGAACCTAGTGGTACTAATAGATTAAATATATGTAATCTAGTTGAATTAAGAATACAATGGATAGAATACCTAATGGATTCAATAGAGATAAGAAGTCACTTAAGGATATAGTCATCTGGATACCAGCAAAGCATTAAAATTATCAATATAAAAGAGGTGTAAGATGTAGGTGATGTGTGTGGAACAAAAGCTAGAGAAGAAATTAGATTTCCTTACTACTCATAGCCTGTTGACAAGTCCTTGAAGCTCCTCTGGGGACTCAGCTGCTTCCATGTGGACACATCCACTCAGGGCAAAAAGCATTCTTAGTCCACCCCCCAGGATACTGAAAATCTACTTTCACATGTAAAAATTACTTTGGAAACTTCTTTATCTCTACTCCCCACCCCTGCCCTCAAGATATACATTGGCAATCATCTCCCAAGCATATACCCACTGATATACATCAGAAGAGTCTCTTCCCTGAGTTTTTACTAAATAGTAAGAAATGACCTTTCCCTAACAATAGCTAGCCCCCTCAAGGTCCTGGAAACCTTGTTTATAAAATACCTTGGAGGCTTGTGCTATCCCTAACCTCCTCCCAAATTGAAAGTATATAATCAGCCACTCTTCATGACCCTCTCTCTCTACTCCAAATAAATAAATAAATATTTTTAAATAAAATAAAATAAATGACTTTTTTTAAATGAAAGAAGAAAAAGGAAAGAAATATTTGAATATTAATGTACATCTATTTCTCAAGCATAAAATAGTCAAGACACTGGATTAAAACTTACATACAAGAAAAGAAAGAAAATATTCATAACTATAGTTGACTCTATGAATCCCAAACTAGGGCATACATACCAAAGACACACAAAAAAAATCACAAGTGTTAGAGAGAAAAAAAATAATTCATTAATAAAGAAACAAGAATCAGACTGACAGAAATTTTTTAAATAACATCAGATATAAAAAAAGAATGAAGTAATAGCTTTATTATCTTGAAAAAAAAATCGCAAATGGAAACATTTAGATCCTTATAAAATGTCATTGGCATAGGAAGGCATAATAAAAAAAATATTTTCAGGAATACAGACCACAGATAATTTGCCTTAATTTGTGTAGGCAGCACTTAAATACTAATATTATTTTAACAGTTAAAATATACTCTATGACCTTTGAGGTTGGGGAAAAGAGGATGACCAAGTCATCTTGAAATAATTCAGTTTTATGAAAAACGTAAAAAGATCAAAAAAAAAGACTTGTAGAAAAGAGAGATAAAACATATGCATAATAAAAATAAATAAATAAATAAACAGCTGGAGTGCCTGGGTGACTTAGTCGGTTCAAGTGTCTGCCTTCAGCTCAGGTGATGATCCCAGGGTCCTGGTATTGAGCCCTGCATCAGTCTCCCTGCTCAGTGGAGAGTCTGCTTCTCCCTCCCATTGAGAAAAAAAATTTGACTTATTTATTTGAGAGAGATAATCTTTAAATTTTACTTATTTATTTGAGAGGGAGTGAGAAAAGAAAAACATGCACACAGCAGAGGGAATAACAGAGGGAGAGGGAGAAGCACGCCACTGAGCAGGGAACCCCCTGCGGGGCTCTATCCCAGGACCCGGGTATTATGACCTGAGCTATAGGTAGACACTTAACTCAGGTACCCCAATAAATACAATCTTTTAAAAAAAATAAATAATAATAAAAATAAATAATATTTCAGATAGTATGATTTTTTTTACTGTAAGACTTGGTATAAAAACAGGATGACATACTTGTCTAATTATAGCAAAAGACTTTGATAAGTTTAGATGCAGTAGTACATAAAAAATTTAACTTCTTTCATTAACTGATAATTTAATTAGATTAAATTAAGAGACATCAAAATTTAGAGAATCTAATAGTCCTGATCTATTAATAAATGTAGCCATCCTGACCCCAAAACAAGAGTCTTCAGTAAGTATATAAGCATAAGTTGAACATTTACACAAACAGGCCATTATTTAGGCCAGAAGTATATGCCAATAAATTCCTAGAGTTAAATATCAGGCTATATTTTCCAAGAATAAGGCAATAAAATTAGAAAACAATGACCAAAATATTAAATTCATATAATTGGAAGTTAACTTCATACCTAAAAAGAAATAATACAGCTAATTCAGAAATTTTTAGAATTACAGTACTTTGGTAATATCAACTCTCAAAATGAGTGACGGACAGGTGGGGCTAGCAAGAGACTCGTGGGAGGATTAAATCATGGGCCCCTGTATCTCAGGTGCAGTAGAAGCAGTGGATTTGGAATTTCAGTTTTTCCACAATGTTCCATCACAAGCTGGTTAGAACTGTGCAAAAGCAGGAAGGGAAGCCCCAGTAAAGTGGACTGGGGATGCCAGAAGAGGAGGCTGGAAGGGGGCGCCTGGTGCTCAGTGCCCATTACAGACCCCACATTGCAATCCCCCACAGGAGAGACTCACCAATTTTAGGTCCCACAGGGGAAGCTAGAGGTTCATCTCCTGACTTTTTGTAGGAGCTTTGCAGCTCAGCTGGTGAGAATTCTCCATCACCCTGCCTTTCTCCAAGGGACTTTCCTTCAAGCACCCTTCCCAACTTCTTCCTCCTCCATGAAATAATGTTCCTCTCCTTTGTTTCTCGCACTTGCCTGTGTTGGGACCTTAGCTTGCTCAGCCCAGACTGCCATTCTCTGCTCTTCCCAATTAAACCCATGCTGCTGGTCAAATAACTGGCAGATTGAGTTTAAGGCCAATCGAACTAATAAATTCAAGAACTTGCAAGGAACAAAATCAATATGCACAAATTAGTGGCACTCCTAGGTGCTCAGAAGGAACCATCAGAAAGAGACTGCTGAGAACGATCTCATGTACACCTGCATCCAAGATAGCAAGATACCCTGGAGGCCCCTGAACCAAGAAAGTGACAGCCCTACAACAATGACGACAGACAGGGAGGGGTACACACGGAGATGGGGAGGCACTGTGCTCAGGGAAGTACCCACACTGGGAAAATACCTACTCTCCCCAAAACCGTCTACAGAGTCCTCACTCTGGCTCCCGAATTTCCGGACTCGGAGCAAGCCTGGAGTGGGTGTGGACACGGGAAGGACCCCGCAGGGCTGAGGTGGGGAGAGCACAAGCACCTAAGAAGGCAGACGCTCCCTGACTGCAGACCATCTGAGGAGCCCAAGGAACCGAATCCGCGAGCACACAAACACAGACGAGGACCAAGGAGCACCCGAGCCCAGAAAGGGGGGACCCCACAGCCCCGCGCACAGCACAGCAGGAGGCCACGTCTCCTCACACAAAACGACGGAAGCCCCAGTGTCTACACAGGGCGCCCTTTCTCTGTGGGGTCCTGAGACCACGAACCCCTTGACAGTCCACTAAGGGACTTCTCCTCACCTCCTCCAGCATCTGGTCCTTAGGAGGTTGGACTGCTGGCAGTGTGGGCGCGTCCTCCACAACGGGTCCGGTCAGTGTGGATGCAGAGCCACACCCTCCTCAGCTTGTCCTGTCAGGGTGGGAGGCGCCCCACATTCTCCAGATGTCTCCACAGTGGGTCCTGAAAAGGCAGGGCTCAGGTCCCATCTGTGGCTGTGCAGCCTAAGCTCAGGGCGGGAGCTGGGGTCTGGCGCCCTCTGCAGGCGGTGGAAGGCAGTGCAGGACTGTGGGAGCTCACCCTTCAGTGGAAGGTCCTGCTCCCTCCTGGGGTCCAGCTGATGCCATTTCATTCCGGAAATTCAAGCTGCATGGAGCCCAATACCCCCCAACTTCCCCCCAAATAGCTAAGGAACAATGAATTGGAAACAATGTGGAATTACAACAGTCCTTGACCCAAACAGTGTCACTGAACATGGCCCTGATGCAGACCCACACTCTGACCTCAACTTGGTCTCAAGCCTGGACCCTACCCTAATCCAAGACCCTAACCCTAGCCCCCAACCGAAACAATGTTCACAAGAATCAAAAGGTAGAAACTGCAAATATCCATCAATGGCAAGTGCATAAGCAAAGTGTGGTGAAGCGTTTGAATTTGGGTTCAGGTTCAGGTTTTAGTCAGAGTTCTAGATCAGGCTTTGGGTTTAGTGTTACGGTGAGGATTTAGAGTGAAGGACAAGGGAACAGAGTTGTAGTTTAGGGCTTTAAGTTTATGATTTAGGCTTTAAGACTCAGGGCTTATGGGATAAAGTTCAAGGTCAAATTTGGGGTTTGACTTCATGCTGAGATTTGGGTTCAGGTTTCATGACTTGGAGGTCTGGTTTAGGGTTTGGGTTCGTGGTTCAGGGCTTGGATCCAGGGCTCAGGTACAGGCTTTGGGTTCCATTCCAGGTTTGGGATTCAGGGTTCTAGTTTGGGCTTTAAGGTCAGCTTAGGTTTCAGCATTGGTAGGGGTTAAGGTTAGGTTTAGGGATGACACATTTTCTTCAGTTGTCATCATGGACAAAATAATTCTATCTGAAGTTTCTAAGTCAGAAATGTATTTCATCTGGGGGCGCCAGGGTGGCTCCGTGTGTTAAGCCTCTGCCTTGGGATCAGGTCATGATCTCAGGGTCCTGAGATCGAGTCCTTCATCAGGCTCTCTGCTTGGCGGGGAGCCTTCTTCCCCATCTTTCTCTCTGCCTGCCTCTCTGCCTACTTGTGATCTCTGTCTGTCAAATAAATAGAATTAGTAAAAGCTATTATATGATCTTTTACAAACCATTTCCTATCTTTGCATTCTCATGTGCCAAGACAGACAGGGATTATTTAAAACCCTGAAGAGAGTGCTCTTGCTTTTAAATTGCCTGTAACCTTCGTGTAATAGATTTATGATTGATGATAGATTTAGTTAAAATATAACTATTTAAAATATTTACTCTCAGTAAACGATTTCAACCTATGCTCATTTAAGTAACTTGGTGCATAATCCCTTTTCTATTAAACCATAGTGCAAGGACCAATGCCGCGTATCCGAGAGAACCCCAAGCTATTTTTCTAAAATGGCCATATGCATATATATCAGGCGTCCTGTTTTCACTCCCTTTGTGGAGCACCTACCCTGGAGGTCATGTAATAACCAATGACCAAAAAAACAAACCAAAAACCCAAACATCCAGGTCGAAGTGCCATCCCTGCCTGGAGTCCAGGAGACTCCTCAGACAGATCCCAGGCAGGCATCTCAGCCCAGGCCTGTGCTGGGGAAGCTGGTTCCTGGCTTTGGGCGCAATCTGGAAGCCAGCAAACTGACCCAAGAGTGCAGCTGGCGTTTAGGACTGATGATCTTTTCGCAGCCAGGCTGCCCGTGGACACCCGCTCAGGGAGCCAGGCTAGGAGTCTGCCCAGCGCAGGCGCTGGCAATGGGGCAGCATGCTAGGGCATAGCCCTGCACCCCAGCCAGGGCTCAGGCCCCTGGAGTGAGGGGGCAGGGCCGGCGCAGTGAAGGGTCTTTGCTAATTTCCAAAGCTGGAAGTGAGCTCTCAGAGGACTCAGGAGGGAGGGGGGCGGGGGCGGTGCGGGGGCGGCCTGGAGAAGGGGCTTTGCTAATTGCCCAGGCGGGAAAGAGGGGCGCACAGCGCCAGGGTGCTGTGCTTCAGCCCATTCGGGACTGCAGGACCCACCATACTCGCTGCCCCTGCGCTCCCACGCTCCAGCTTAGCCCCACAGGCCATGGTGTCCCGTTCTCATTCCTGCCGCCTGCTGCCCCTCCCTGCCCCATGGCTTCTCTGGAGGACCCTCTGCTCACAGGTAAAGTGACACCTCGACGCGCCCTCACCTGAAGCAGAAAACCCAGGACAGGAGCGGGGGGGGGCGGGGGGGGTGGAGTGGTCGGGACCCAGGCTCCCGCCAACCCCAGAGCACCAGGACCACCCTGGACACCGCGCCACACCCCCTCCACAGGGGGTCCGGCCAGGACAGCGCCACAGGAGGTACTCCCCCCCCCCCCCCGCCAGCGGGCAGGCTAGCCCACATAGCTCAGCACCCCCACGCGCGTGTCAGAGCCTCCTGCCATTCCAGGGCACCCAGAACCCAGAGAGTGAGGCCTTGGGTGCTTTCTAGTGACAGATTCAAGGCAATTCTTCGACTTTGGGACTTCAGAGTTAACATAGTTTTCATTTGTAATTATTATTTTTGTGTGGACCATAGCTTTTCTTTTGACCTATGGTTGTTTTCACTCCCGGTTCTGAAGAAGCCCCTAAATCCTAACCCTGTTGAGGACTCCGAAAGCTCTCAGAGCAGCAGTGCTGGGGGACAGTGTGGACACATGGTTTGGTTTCTCCTCTGGCCTGCTTCTGTGGCAGCCCCGCTCTGTCCTCCTCAGACTTCAGAGCAATATCTGAACAAGTGGAAAAGCGACCAGGGGGTCAGGAAGGTGGCCACCGAAGAGTGACTTCTCTGGAGGGTGGCTGAGCTAGCAAGTGAGCATGTTAGTCCAGCTCTGCCTGCATTCAGTATGGAGCTGAACAGGGGCCAGGGAAGGGGAGGAGGAGCAGAGAGCAGGGACTAAGGGATTAAAGAGGAGATTCAGATGAAGGGAAGTAATGGGGAGGAAAGAGAAGAAACTCTAGAAGACAAACATGTAGAAAGGAAAAGGGATGAAGTGGGCATTGGGAAAGGGCACCACCAGGGAAGGAGAGAGGGGAAGGAAAGAGGGAGGAAAGAGGAAAGGGGAAAGGGAGAAGGGAGGAGTCAGCATGCCAGGGCTCCCCCTGCATCTGAAGAAGAGGTGGCTGGTCCAGCTTGTCAAACAGGGTGCTCACTCTTTGGCCCCAGTTTCTGCTCCCAGTGCTACTGGGCTTTTCAAGGAAGTCAGGCTGTCCCTTGGGACCTACTGGAGCCCACTGGAGCCCACAGGAGGGTGGGAGAAATAAGATAACACCGGGTCCTGTCCTGAGCTGCTCCCAGCCACCAGCCTCACCACATGGTGCAAGAGGGACCCCAGAACAAAGGAAGGACACAGGCCGGCATGTCTGCTGGTGGCCCTGGGCACTTAGCTCATCCCAGTGAACCACACCGCCTCCTCAACCCACGCTTTCAAAGCCTCCTTCTTCGTTTCTGGTTTTCATGTCTGTAGGAACATGAGCCAGATCTAACTCATCTCCGACAGACAATTCTGACTCACCCCGTGTCTGATTTTTATGAGTGGCTGTGATAGAGTAAGATAGCAATGCTCCAACAAACGGACTGTTTCCTCCCACTTGACCTCAACAGTCTTATACATTTTCTTAGCGAAAACATCTTGTCTCCTTCCATTAAGCTCATAACGTGGTCTAATAGTATACACGCGCCTTCGTTAGATGCGAAGCGATACAGAGGTCCTTTTTTTTTTTTTAAATTTTACAAGGTAAAGTCAGTGAACACATCCAACTTGACGAATACGTCTCTAAAATGTCAATCCAGGCAAAGCTTTTTCTGCCTACAGTTTGGAGCCTACGTGGTGACATTTTTAAAATGCTTTCAGTCCCTCAGTGAGGCTCTTAGAAGCTAGCCAGGGCTTACTACGTGCCAGGCACTGTGTCAGGTGTTGGAGCTAAAGGGAAGGAGAGCTTGGAGGCTGGCTGGGGAGGGACATCCATGACAGAACCACAGCTAGAAACGGAGGCCAGTGCTAGAAAAGAGAGAGCAGGCTGCATGGAGAGTGTGTACCATGGGGCTTGTGAGCTCACGAATAAGTGGGAGTAACTGGAGTGGGGAGATGGGGGAGAGAAGAGGGTCTATCCATCAATGGGAATCACCTGTGCTTGGAGGCAGGTGCCATGAGAGGTCTCCACAGGAAGAAGGAGGCAGTGTGTTTGAAGGGCAGAGAGATGGGGCAGAACAGGCATCAGTCAGTTGGAGGGGTATGAATAGACTGATGGGAGGATTATGGGGGCCTTTGGAGGACTGAGAATTTGTTAGAAGATCAGTGCAGATTTCTATGGAGACAAATGCCAGGAACTGATAGGTCTTTGAAAGGTCACTCTGGCTGCCTTTTGGCAAAGGGGTTGGTAAAAGGCACTTGCAGGTGTGAACACACCAGGTGGGAGGTGAGTGCAGGAAATCAGGTGAGGGAGCATGGGAACTTGGTCCAGGGGTATATAAGGGAGAATAGCCTTTAAGGAGTTCCACAAATTGGCACCAGCTGTGGCTTCATTACAGAGCTGGAAGGGGGAGGTGGGTGTGTCCTGGAGGTTACAGAAATTACATGAGAAAGGGAAGTCTTTTTAGATCTCTTTTTCAACTAGAGGAACTCTCACCTTATTGATAGAATTCCAGAGTGGGAACCAATGATATGAGGACATCTTTGAAAAGTCTGAATATGTTCTTCGACATCTTTGCAAGTGACGAGGAGACCTTGACCTTAGGAGGCCTTGGCCCTCTTTGTAGCCAAAAAGATTTCACCTACAGATTTGGGTTCTCCCTTTTAAAGTCAAGGAGTCAGTCCTTCCAAAGGACACCTCCTATCATTTTACCCTCTCATCATACCTCACGTGCTGGCATCTCCAAGACCCTCTGTTCCAGGTTGAGAGTATCCACTTTGGCCGGGCTGGTCTTGCCAAGAACACCACCACAGGAAATCTAGAGCCTGTAGTGCTATTAATAACATCATCTAAGACTGTGTTTGCTGCCCTCATGGCTTCTTCCCACCATGACTAACTGAAGCTTTTAACACATTGTATCCATTAAGCTATAGTTCCCAAAGCTCATCTTCTCTAGTGCCATTAGTTTTTAGGGGACCAGGCAAACCTTAAACTTGTCCCCCCTAATTGGATCCCTGTTCCCCCACAATCTATTTGAAAGCCTTTCACCATGATTCTTGAATGAGATCTGAGACTACTGCTGGTACCTAACACTTCTTGGCACCTTGTCTGTTAGGTTCTTGGAAGAGGAGATGGCTATGGAGGTGAGTGGGAATGGGAGTGGGAGGATTTCTCCCTTCACTTCGCTTTTTGTGTTTTCAAATAATGGGTTTTGAGGGGGCGGGAAAGTTTAACCAGACCATTTATTTTCCATCTCCCATCGATAAAATGTTTACCACTCCCCACTGGAAAATTTAGATCTTTCCTTTGAATCTCCAGGAAAATCTCCCAAACCTAGACCACCACCATGTGGATTCAGCCATCTTCTGATTCACCTCCAGATTGTCTCCTCCTAACTGCTCAAGCCACAGGTTAAGGGCGAAATGTTCAATGCCCAAGCAATTAAGTGGGGAACACGTTTATCTAAGCAATTGCATGCAGCTCTCTATCTGCATACAGGGGGTCTCTCCCAAGCCTTTCCAACCTCAGCAAAACAAGACAAAGCCGCAGCAGTCTGGGGTATATATCATTCATTCATTCCTGTGTTCAACACTCATGGCGGATCCCCACCAAGAGAGTGGGAGAGCAAGGACTGGAGAAATCCTGGAAGCTGAAGTCTGAGGAGGATTTCAAATTCAAGTCAGAGATGAAAGAAACATCTGGACTTGGTCCTCAGGTACATGCAGTATTCTGAACTGAGGCTAGAACTAGAGACCATTCTAATGAAAGGCCTCTACAGGTGGGCTCTCACAGGTGGGCTCCAACTCAGTTTCGTGTATATTCATTCATGAAATAGCTCTTTGGGTCAACATGCAGAAGAAAACCATTTCAGAAAACTGACAATGAGGAGAGGAAAGGGAAGCCAGAAGGCTTGTGAATGGGGAGAGAGGAGGAGCCAGGGCAGAAAACCAAGAATCCCTCCCTGCCCTCCTTGCTGCCAGGGAGGTCTGAGGGACTAGTTTCCACCTGGGATCCCAAGTCCAGAACAAAAGCAGCGGGGCCACGTCGGGGGAGGGAAGGGGGTCCTCAGCACGGGCTATGGGGCTGCGGAAAGATGGGGGCTAGCGTGCCTGCTGGCGGGGGGCACCTCGCAAGGCGCTGTCCCCAGCCCGACCCCATGAGGACCCGGGTTTGGCGCAGCGTCCGGGGTGGTCCCGGTGCCCTGGGGTTCGCGGGAGGCTGGGCCTCCACAACCCCCCTCTCCGCCCCCAGGTCGGGTCCGCGCTTTCTGCTCCAGGTGAGGGCGCGGCTCGGTGTCACTTTACCCCTGTGCAAAGTGTGGTCCGGAGAAGCCTTGGGGCGGGGAGGGGCAGCAGGCAGCAGGAGCGGGACAGCGGAGCCTCACACGGGAGCGTATGGGCGGCGAGTCCGGTGGGTCCTGCAGTCCCGACTGGGCCGCAGCACAGCACGGAGGCGCTGCCCGCCCCTCCTCCGCCAGACCCTCCACCTCCTCCCAGACTCTCAGCCACATCCTCTGTGAGCTCACTTCCAGCTTAGGCAATTAGCAAAGCGCCTTCTCCCCGCCGCCCTCGACCCGCCCCCGCCCTCCTCCCTGCTGAATCCTCCGCAAGCTCACTTTTCGCTTTGGCAATTAGCAAAGCCCCTTCTCTGCCCCGCCCCCGCCCCCTCCCTCCTGAGGCCCCGCCCTGGCTGGGGCGCGGGGGAAGCCCCGGGGGCTGCAAGCTTTGCCAGCGCTGGCGCTGGGCAGCCTCTTAGCCTGGCTCCTTGAGCGGGTGTCCACCCACGGCCTGGCTGCAAAAAGATCATCAGTCCTGTTAACCCTGGCTGCACTCTCCCGTCAGTTTGCTGGCTTCCAGATTGCGCCCAAAGCCAGGAACCAGCTTCCCCAGCACAGGCCTGGGCTGAGATGCCTGCCCAGGATCTGTTTGAGCAGTCTACTCATCTCCAGGCAGGGATGGCACTTCCACATGGATGTTTGGGCTTTTTTATTGTTTTTTGGTCATTGGTTATTATTACATGACCTCCAGGGTAGGTGCTCCACAAAGGGAGTGAAAACAGGATGCATGATATACCCCTCACCTCCCATGCTGTCTTTCTCTTAAATAATAAGCACTGGTGAACTATCTTAGATTCTGTACCTTCTCTCCAGCCATGAACCTATCACTGTCTTTAACTCTTGAAAACTTCATTAGACAAATTAATGTGGTGAAGGAAGCAATATGAGAAAGCCTATTAATCTGATGAGCATGGAACTGAACAAACCCTATAGATACTTTCCCTTTGATTTCTAGCCTATCAATACCTACAGTGAGTCACATACACTCAAGATTATTGTTTTTATTGTATACTTCATATATTCATTGATTTTGGACTCGTTATCATTTTGTTGAAGTGTTAAACTATGGTAATAAACAAACTTTTAATTAACTTTTCCTCCTATGATACAAATATAACTTGCACTTGAGCTTTAGCTAATTTTATGTTCTAAAATTGCCAAAACAAAATGATCAAGGTTTCTAGATTATTTACTGTATTTTCTACTATGTAATATTGTTCTATCTCTTCTGTATAAAGAAAATGAATGCTTGGGGCTCTTGGGTGGCTCAGTGTGTTAAAGCCTCTGCCTTCTGCTCAGGTCATGATCCCAGAGTCCTGGGATAGAGCCCCACATCAGGCTCTCTGCTCAGCAGGGACCCTGCTTCCCTTCCTTTCTCTCTGCCTGCCTCTCTGTCTACTTGTGATCACTGTCTGTCAAATAAATAAATAAATAAAAACTTTAAAAAAAGAAAATGAATGCTTGATAACTAAATGAATGCTTTACTGAACAAATTAAATATGGCAATAGCATTTTATTTTATCATGCTTCACATATTAAACAATAATATTATATCACTAGTCTCCAAATAATCTACTGGCATAGTCATTTGGAAGCTTTTAGCAAAAGAATTCTTCCTCCTGATTGTAGTATAAAAGCCACAGAAATATACAGAAGACTCCTAGGATAGAAAGTTAAATCCAGTTATCCATGATGCCTTGAGTAGGACCTGACCTATGTATGTCCTGGGATGCACTAGTAACTGTTACATGTGATAGGATTATATTTAATATATAGTTTCATTTACTTCACAAAGGACATATAAATTTGAGAATAAAATATTTGATGAATCTATAAAGTCTATATCTATTTGTAACTAATGTGGTAGAATTAAGATGTTAATTTGAAAAAAAATTCATTGAACACATACACATATTCAATTGTTTTTATATATATAAACAACATTATTTATTTATTTAAATAAATGCATTGTCAGTAAAATCCATTTACTTATCAATCATAAGGGTAATTTTAAGTACTAAGAATAAGAAATATGTGAAAAGATAAGTGTTCAAGAGTGCAGTTTGTGGTAATACAATATGATAGGCTCATGAAAAAGATATATTACTTGAACTTAAAAGCTTCTATAATTAAGCGATGACCACTTGAAATTTGTAATTAGTCTTGCTGCAGTTTTTCCTTGCACTTATTGCCCTTCCCCAGAATGTAAGGTTTTTTCCGGCGAGATAAACACAACACCAGGCAAAGTGGGTGCAAGGCAAGATTTATTAAAACGCTCTCTAGCGAAGTTTCAGGGCTCAGGAGAAGGGGAGCCAGGAAAGTTGCGCCGG
Source organism: Mustela nivalis (assembly GCF_964662115.1). Classification (NCBI taxonomy): domain Eukaryota; kingdom Metazoa; phylum Chordata; class Mammalia; order Carnivora; family Mustelidae; genus Mustela; species Mustela nivalis. The sequence continues at coordinate 77,524,955 of NC_139040.1, forward strand.
GAGGAGGTGGGCACCCTCGGGCGAGGTTCCGCCACTCTGGAAAGCAGAGTGGCGGAAGTCGCGCCCAAGGCAGGGAGGAGGGGGCTTTTAAGGGGTCTTGGGGAAAGCTCAGGGGTCTTTTGGCAAGTTTCCCTTATTTGGATATTCTGCCTGCTCATCGGGATCCCATTGGTCCACAGGAGCCCGGGGCGGGGGTCTCAGGTTCCTGCTTGGGCCTTTGTTCTCCTGTCTGAGCTCAGGTCTTGTGGCGGGAACTTTTGCCATCTTTGGTAGCCCTTCCTGCCAGCCCAACATTCTGGCCTTTTGCTTAATATAATGGTGTCAGGGGCGTCGACTCAGTTCTGGCTACTTCCTGCTGACAGGGGGCGTCGTCATGGGGGTAGTTGGAAGTGGGCAGGCGAGAGTAGGGCTGGAGGAGGAGTTGATTGACAGATACTCAGGCAAGTTCTTGTAGGCGACCCTGCAAGTACTGGAAAATACAGGGAGCAACTGAGATTAGAAGGAGGATTATGCATACAGGTCCCGCCAGAGGGAGCAGCCAGGTTACCCAGTTGTAGGGGTCCAGGCCCCAGGAGGACGTGTCTCGCCACGGTGCTTGGATCCGATCCCTGAGCTCTTTGATCCTGGAGGTAACTATATGATTGGTTAACAAAGTAACAACATTCTTCATTTAATAATAGGCAAGTCCCCCTTTTTTCGGCGGTCAGAAGGTCTAAGGCCCTTCGGTTCTGTAGAGCTAAGGCTGCCAGGCTGGTGACTTGCGTCTCTGTAGGGCTGTGAGGGAGTCAGCAACCCGTTCTGTGTCATCATTCAGGGCTTGGGAGAGTTTGTAAGAAAAATGTCTATGGAGGTTCCTATCCCCGCTGTTCCAGTTGCCACCTCTGTGGCTATTCCTGCCCCTGTTATGAATGGGAGGAAGGCAGCCCTTCCTCCATGGTGTTGGGGAAATAGGATGGACAGCAGCTGGGATTCAGAGTAGATGGTGGTAGAAGGAGATAGTAGGATGAATATACAGCCCAGGGAGTCGTTAGTGGTCAGGCAGCGATGGATTCCCTGAGGGCACAAGAGAAATATTCCCGAGGGAGTACAGTACAGGAGGGAGGAATTAGTGATATGGCAGCTGCGGTGGTGGTAAGGGAGGACACATTAATAATATGTATGTTTCCCCCCATGGGGCCCATATGGACCGTATTATTTGTGGCCCTGAAGTTGGGGAGTGGCCAGTCAATAGGGAGGGGTATCCCCAGGACGTGTAGAGTGAGGTAAGGTAGATAGGATAAAAGAGGCGGGGAAATGGCTGGAGGGCTATGATTTCTAAGAAAGGGCGGCCGTATAGTAATTCAAATGGGCTTAAGCCTGAAGACCCGCGGGGCGTAGCCAGGAGTCTGGTGAGAGCCATAGGCAGAAGTGTAGGCCAGGAAAGACGGGTTTCTAGGGTACGTTTGGTGAGTTGGGCTTTGAGCAGCCCGTTGGCCTTTTCTACCTTACCGATGACTGTGGGTGGTATGGGATGTGAAGTTTCCAGGTTATGTTGAGGCTCTCAGCTACCTGTTGGGTTACACTGGAGATGAAGGCAGGTCCGTTGTCCGACTGGAGGGTCCGGGGCAATCCGAACCTTGGGATGATGCGCTCGATGAGTATTGTAGCCACTACGTCCGCTGTTTCCCAGGCCATGAGGTATGCTTCAATCCAGCCTGTGAATGTATTTTATGGCGAAGCATGGGAGCGAAGTCCAGTTGTCAGTCTTCCCCCAGCTGATGCCCTCAGAGCTGTTGGTTAGGCCCTGGTCTGCGGATTCCTCCTTGTGAATTCACGGCGGAACAGGTTTTGCAAGCCCTGTGGACAACTTCGATTACCTTAGATAAGGAAGGATGATAAACAATGGTTGAAGAAATTAGTGGAGAGCCTATGGGCCACTATGGAGGGATTGGTGGATATCAGTAATCAAGGTGTGCACCAGATTGCCTGGCAGGACAATCCTGTCCTGGATGTAGAACCACCCCTTATCTGGCAAGGGTATAGGCAGTAAAGTTGCAGGGTTTAAGTGGGGGGAGGTAGAGAGAGAGAGACATGCGGGTTTTCTAGGAATAGCAGATGGAATAGCTGGAGACAAGGGTCAGATGGGCCAGGTATCGGTGGCTAAGGAGATCTGTGAGTCGGCAGGAGAGTAGACCGTGATGGGCTGCCCTAAGGTCATGTTGAGGGCCTTAGAGGGGGGCACTTGATATCCCTTGGCCCCCAGAAAACTAAGTAGGGTGGAGGTGTCGTCTTGGGAGACCGAGAGGGAGGGGCTACAGAGGAGGAGGTCATCCACATATGTAGTAGAGTACTGGCCTTAAGGACGCACTGCTGTTAAGTCTGTAGGCCTGGCCGAAAATGTGAGGGCTGTCCCTGAACCCCTGGGGTAGAACAGTCCAAGTTAATTGTCCAGAAGCATGCGTGTCAGGATCCTCCCAGGTGAAGGCAAAAAGAAAATAGGAATCAGGGTGCAAGGGGACGGTGAAAAAAGCGTCCTTTAGCTCCAGTACAGTAAAGTGAGAGGTGTTTGGGGAAACGCGAGACAGTAGGGTTAGGAACGACTGGGTGGAGGGGGACCACGACCTCGTTGATAAGCCTAAGGTCTTGTACCAGTCGATAAGCCCCTGAGGGCTTGCATACTGGGAGGATGGAGTGTTACAGGGGGAAATGATGGGGATCAGGAGTCCCTGACGTTAAAGCCGTTCTACAATAGTTTCAGGCCCTGGCGGTGGGCTAAGGAAATAGGGAACTGAGCTTGAGGGAAACTTAGAGTTATCCTTAAGCTGTACTTTAACTGGGGTAAGGTGGGAAGCAATGATGGGTTCTGAGGTGTCCCACACCTGAGGGTCTATAGTAGGTAGGTCATCTGGAGTGAGGGTCGAGGGAGTGGAGAGGTGTAGGATGAGACGGGTTGAGGTGGATAGAGGGGAGGAAGGGGAGAGGCAGATAGTTGCCCTTAGTTTCTGGAGAATGGCCCTACCCAGTGGAGGGACCAGGCAGGAAGGAATCATAGGAACGAGTGGGGGAAGGGAAACCCATCCAGGCTACAGGTAAGGGGAAGGGTCACCCTAGGGTTGGAGGAGGTCCCATCGATCCCCATAACAGTAATTGGTGAGGTTCGAGTAAGTCCCGAGTAGGAAGGCAGAACAGAGTAGGTAGCCCCCGTGTCCAGCAAAAAAGAGATGGACTTACCCATTACCTGGAGCATAACCCTGGGCTCGGCCTGGGTGAGAGGGGTGGCTGAGTCTGGGCTTCGTCAGTCGTCCTCCAATCCAAGCAGTTGAAAGGCCAGACTTACTATCTCGGGGGGTCCCCCACGTTGAGGCGCCGAAGATACCCCGAGGTTAGGGCAGTCGGATTTCCAGTGGCCCATCAAATGGCATTGAGGGCAAGGCCGAGTTGGCGGCTTTGGATTGGGGCACTGGCGAGCCCAATGTCCCTCGGCCCTGCATTTGAAACAGGCCCCCCGGCGGGGTGCGATTGGTTGCCCCTCTCTGCTGGCTCCCGGAGCCGGCCGGCCACAGGGCTGCTACCAAGGCTTGGGTCTGCAACTGAACCTTTTGCTGGAGTCTGGCTTGTCATTAAAGCTCAGCCGCCTCCTCACGGGAACTAAAGACCTTAAATGCCATTTTCACCAAGTCAGAAATGGGGGTCTGAGGGTCCTCCTCAGCCTTCTTTAACTTTCCCTATATATCTGGTACCAATTGAGAGATAAAATGAGTAGCCAGTACCGTGGCCCCCGCAGGAGAGGCAGGGTCCAAGCGAGTGTACTGGGTTAAAGGTTAGGTCAACTGGTTAAGAAACATGGTGGGGTTGTCGTAGGGGCCTGGACAATATCCCTAATCTTGTCGTAATTAACGGCCTTATTAGAGGCTGGCCACATGCCTGCTATGAGACACTGGACCATGCGGTCGCGGCGCCAGTGGCCATCTTGGCCATCCTGATAATCCCAACCTGGTTCTACAGCTGGGACCGCCCGGGCTCCAGCATCAGTGAGCTGGACCTGATCCGCGTGCTCCTGGGCAGCAGCCTGGATGCGTTCCCTCTCCTCTATGGTGAGGGTGGTGGTCTGGACCACATGTAAATCATGCCAGGTGAGGTCATAGGCTTGGGCTAGATATTGGAATTCTTTAATATAGTTATCAGGACTGGCCAAAAAGGAGCCCAAACGTTTCTCAATTTGGGAAAGGTCCTGTAGAGAGAAGGGCGCATGAACTCAAACTTCCTCAACTCCAGCAACCTCCCTTGGGGGGCAGACTAACTCAGCGGGGGGGCTTTCAAGCCCTAGTGCGGCTGGAGCCACACAGACACATTCACGCAGTCAGGCACTCTTCAGATTCAAACAGATTGGACACCCTCCCCTTTGGGTATCCCTGGCTAATGGGAGGTGATCAGTCTCCCCTTCCATTCTTTACGAAAGGATCTAGCTCAAACAGTAGCCCTGCGGCTGTTACAACAGAATTCAATTAAACACAAAAGGTGTTTACCAACAGATTTCAAAAGCGTAAACCTAGTTCTGGCGACCAGCGCTCGGGTATTTTATCCCATTCTGTTAAAGGTTACCAAAGACTTTGAATGCTACCTTAAGAATGACCCATTAAAACTCCGAGACACACAATTAACCAGCAGTTCTAGTCATCTCTTTGCTAGCAGACTTTAACAAATAACAAGAGCCTATTTGACCTTCAGTAAACTTTGATTGGAGTTTCCCGTTTACTGCGGATAAAATTTGTCAGGAGTTCGGATAGGAGTGGGGAGGGGAGAAGGAGGGGTTGATGAGAGCCCCGGTTCAGAAATCCTGAATTTAAGGGACCTTGGGGTGAAGGATCGCGGTAAAGAGGAGGAGGAGGAGGAACCAGAGGCCCTCTCGTCAGTGGGTGGGTGAAGCTCTCTGGGGGTTCAGAGAGAGGAGAGGGGGAGGAGAGGTCCGAGTCTTTGGGAGCAGTGGGTGGCAGGGTAGGGGTAGGGGAGCGGGCCAAGAGGACCTGAAAGGTGGAGCAGGGAGAGCAGAGGAAGGGGCGAGAGTGCAGAGTCCAGAAAGCTGGACATAAGGGACCTTGGCCCATCTGCCTTGGTGTCTGCCGAGGTTATTTAGGTCCATGAAAGTCTGATAGTTAAACGTGCCTTCCGGAGGCCATTGGGACTGATTGTCTAATCGGTATTGTGGCCAAGCGACAGTACAGTAACGTCGTTTTCGCAGGTCCTGGTCCAGTTCCAGGGTTTTAAGATTGGCCAGCAGGCCTAAAACACCCCCGGGATGTTTTAGGGTCGAATTTGGATTGGGAGGTCCCCACGATTCGTTGCCGGGCAACCCGAGGGCTGGAGGAAGGCGTCCCCTCGTCCACCACTGGGTTGCGGAAAAACTGTGTCGACTGCCATAGAGGTTAGGACGTCTCCCAGCCTCTCGGAGTCACGGAGGTCACCTGGTGACCGGCGGGGTCCACCCTGACGCGGCCGCGATTAGGGCAGGGCTTTCCGGAAGGAGGCGCGGAATCGGGGAAACTCACCACAGCTTCGGAAGTGGCGTTTGGAAGGGCAGGTCCGGTTCAGCCAGGGAAAGGAGAGAGCCTCCCCACTGTGTGGGGGCTCAATCTCCTTCCCGGGTCTCGGCACCAAATGTAAGCTTTTTTCCGGCGAGATAAACACAACACCAGGCAAAGTGGGTGCAAGGCAAGATTTATTAAAACGCTCTCCAGCGAAGTTTCAGGGCTCAGGAGAAGGGGAGCCAGGAAAGTTGCGCCGGGAGGAGGTGGGCACCCTCGGGCGAGGTTCCGCCACTCTGAAAAGCAGAGTGGCGGAAGTCGCGCCCAAGGCAGGGAGGAGGGGGCTTTTAAGGGGTCTTGGGGAAAGCTCAGGGGTCTTTTGGCAAGTTTCCCTTATTTGGATATCCTGCCTGCTCATCGGGATCCCATTGGTCCACAGGAGCCCGGGGCGGGGGTCTCAGGTTCCTGCTTGGGCCTTTGTTCTCCTGTCGGAGCTCAGGTCTTGTGGCCGGAACTTTTGCCATCTTTGGTAGCCCTTCCTGCCAGCCCAACACAGAAGGTCATTAAGAATTTCTGTGAATGTCCTTATGTTTAATCTCATTCATAGATTCCACTGCTGCTCATAAAACAAAGCCAAAAAGAGAGGTAACTCTATGTGGCACTCCATCCACAAGCAATACATTCATAAATAATTAAAAAGCTCTCTACTTCATTTGTTACCCATTCAGCTGATAATTTAAATGAGTAACTGAGGCCATTTTATCAGCACTTTTAATAGAATGCGACTCAGAAACTTCACAGTGTTATTTAAGAAGAAATGCTCACGTGTTAAGGTTTTTATTTTTTTAAATCAACAAAATAATTTTCAAATATTAAAAGCAAATGTCTCCTTTTCCTCCAAGTTTCCTTGCTATGTCAAAGTTACAAATAAATACATTAAAAACATATTTTGAGTAGTAGATAAAAACAAAAGTTTTGAAACTGTGGGTTGAGTGTCTGGGTTAACTTGTATAAATATCTGAACTCAATGTATTTAGACTTTATTAGATTTGTTTTAGACTATTTAAAAATACATGCTGAGATAATGACAACATTATTTTATTCATTTTAATAACTAAATTATTTTATTTAATTATGTTTAGATATTTATTTATTAAATTAATGATTTAATATTTAATAATCTAAATTTGAAATATTTTAAATTCTTAAAAATATTTATTTAATTAAATTGATATATTTAATATAAATATTTAATAAATTATTTAATCATTATTATAATTATGCAATACATTATGTATTGTGTAATAATTGCATTTTAATAAATAAATAAATGTATTATTTACATTATATTATATTATTTTATTTTATTTTATTTAGTTGACAAAGAGAGGGAGAACGCAAGCAAAGGGAGCTGCAGGCAGAAGGAGAGGGAGAAGTAGGCTCCCAGTTGAGTAGAAAGTTCAACCTGGGGTTCCATCCCAGGACCTTGGGATCACCACCTGAGTCGAAGGCAGATGCTTAACTGACTGAGCCATCCAGATGCCCAAGGCTTTGTATTCTTCGCTTCTAAATATTGATGCTCCTTCATCTCTGGAGTTAGTAAATTGATGTTGAGAATTCATATCAAAGAATTGATAGTAGCTGTTAAACAGAAACATGTAATTTAGGGGGAAAAAAAGAGCAGAAGGAAGAGAAAGGCCAAAAGTCAAAAGCACATTAATATAAAATTTAATTAGATAAAAAAGCTGATATTCCTGAAGGGGGCTAATAAAAGAGCTGCAAAGAGCTGATAGGATTAGGAAAATTGTCCACTCCTGGTCATTTCATAATTTTAAACTATTCCTTATTAATAAATATACTTAGTTCCAGAAACACAATCACATAAGAACATTTCCACCAGGTTTCCTCTAACAGCATTTACAAATTAGACGTTCAAACAATGCAGTTCGTTACATGTTGCATCTGTATCTTAAAGTTTAAACACTTTCTGTGACACATTTTCTAACAATTAAAATTTAAAAAATATATATATATATACATATATATCTATGTATATATATATATACCTTATCCCTAAATGGAAAAAATATATATAGAGAGAGAAAAACCTTATCCCTAAATGAAACCTTTCTTTGTTTATTAGCTTAAATAGATAAATTAGCAACAACAACAACAACAAACAGCTAATATTATAGAGGTAGGAACAATTGACCTTTTCATTCATTGCTATATTCTAAAAATTCCTATTTTATTTTTTTCTCAAGTCTGTCATAATAATTTTCTAAATCTCCTGCCTTATTCAATTTTTTTCTTTTAGTGGAAATCTCTATTTCATATTTATTTTCTCTTCCTCCACTCTTTGCTCTAATAATTCAATGTATTATTAGATTTTCTGTTTTTCTCTTTATCCAGATATATCTTTTCTTTCTTTCTTTCTTTTTTAAATAATTTGATTTGCTGGCATTTTACATCAGTACATGCTTTCTTATGGATGTTAGAAATGTCTGTGGAACTACTAGAAGAATAAACTTTTTTACCTTTAAGAAGTTTACAGTCTAGAGTGCCTGGGTGGCTCAGTTGGTTAAGTGTCTTCCTTCAGCTTAGGTCATGATGCCAGGGTACTAGGATCCAGTCCTGCATCAGCTGCCTGCTCAGCAAGGAGTCTGGTTCTTCCTCTCCCTCTGCCCCTCCCTCTCTCTCTCTAATAAATAAATAAAATCTTTAAAAAAAAAAAGACTTACTGAAATCTGAGACTGAATTACTAAATTCAGTCTTAATAGAAGACAGCTAAACAAAGCAATGATCACAACTGGAAAATTTAGCGAGATCATGGTTTAACATTTTTGGTTGACACAGGACCTCTTTCAGTAACAACTTTCCCTAAATATCAATTTCTTTTTAAGGCAAAAAATTTTGACAAGAAATCCAGATCCTTCTGATCATTTTCATATCAATTTAAGGTGACATCCTCAGAGTATATAATCAAATATGTAATTATTCTATCTGTTGCCTTGTATATTGCCTGTATCTTTTTCAGACTCAAAGTTCCATTGAGGTAGAGTTTTTTTTTTTTTAAAGCAGAGATTTTTAAAGTGTTTGATATATACAAGATGCTTAATAAGTGTTTACAAAGCCTATGTATTACAGAAGCCTTAAACAGGCTTTCAAATAATGTAGGTGATATTAGTGGTCATATCAAACAATTTTTAGGTTTCAGTCATGTAAATAACTACATTTCTGAGAGACAGAGAAACATACAAATGGTCTGGGTCCAGTAGGATAATGCTAGCATGTGTTGTAAATTCTCTTATATGACCTTATTCTTGCAAGAATTGGTTATGTGGCAGAAAAAAAGGTATCACTATCTTATACTTTATTATTTAAAGAGATTTATGGAAGTCTTAATTTCTTACACTACCCCTTTGTTTCAGTGGACCCAATTTCCGTGGTAATGGTGAGAGGAAAGTAGGCAATTTAGGCAGCAGCAAAAATCTCCTACAAGGCACTATAAAATAAGGCTTGTTCTAGATCATGGGTCTGTCCAAAGGGGAATGTTAAGGGGTAGAATGGATGATGGATGCATTGTAGACTTATAACTTTAAGATTAATACTGTTATGCCCCAATAATGGGTCTATGATTAAAGGAACGAGACTGATGTAAATCAAAGGTCAAGCAAAGCTTTATTTCATGCCAAGCATCAAGAATCTAACCGAACGTTTGGGGCCACACCTCTTATGAGAGAAGACAACCCTTTGCTGTTTCACAGTCTAGCTTTTAAGGGCAAAGGCCATGCAGTCAGGCCTGGCCACGCACAGGTGACCAATGAGATTTTAACACACACAGGAAACTCCACAGTGAGGCTAGATGACCAATTGAGGTTCAATTTACCCTAGTATAGACATTTGACCCAGCCTATTACACCTTGATTAGGATTGATGCAAAAAAGTTTCCCAAAGGGCGGAGGAGTGGGGCATACTCCTTAGTATCTAGGGAGACAATATGCAAACACCGCCCCCCTCCCGCTGATTGATGTCTCCACCTGGCCTGACCCACCCTTGTATATGGGCTTTGTTACCTGGAGCTGATTTCCAGGACTTGTTTTTAAGTGAATCCCCTGGAGGAAGGGGAACAAGGACAGTTTAAGGGTTAAGCTCAATGAAAGCCTCTTGCTAAAATATAAAAATATAAAATAGGTCCTTACATTACAACAACTCAGTAGGGAAAGTCCCAGTGTGGTGATAAAAGAACTGAGGTAACTTGCATTGCACATTTTTTTTTAAAACGTGTAAGTTGTATTTTTCCGTGCCATGACATCATACCTTATCTTCATCTCTGTCTACTAGTTTAAAACTAATTAAACAAATTCAACAATTTTTAAAAAAATATTTTATTTATTTATTTAAGAGCAAAAGCCAGAGAGAGAGAGAGAGCATGAGCAATATGGGGCTCGATCCCAGGACTCTTGAGATCCTGATCTGAGCCAAAGGCAGACACTTAACTGACTAAGCAAATGAGACTCCCACAAACTCAACAATTTTATAAAATTTTTATTTGTTGGGGTGCCTGGCTGGAACAGTCAGTAAAATATGTAAATCTTGATCTTGGGGTTGTACGTTTGAAATCCACCTTGGGTGTAGAGGTTTTATTTAAAAATAAAATCTTTAAAAAATTTTTTTTTCATTTTTTTATTTAAGCCATTGTATGGCAGTGTTGATCACTATATTGTACACCTGAAACTAATATTAACCTTATTTTAACTAACTACGATTTAAATAAAAACTTTAAAAATAAAATAAAAATAATAATCATAAAAGTAAAAAAGAGGAAAAATTATTTGGCAGGAAATTTTCTTAATTGCATTATTATTTATTATTATCATAGTCTGCGTGTGTCGGTGGGAAGTGGCTGGTATTACAGTGAGTTCCATATCTGTGTTACACTGAGGTCCATGTCTGTAGTCAGTCTTTTTTTCCTTTTAGTTTATTTTCAGGGATCCAAAATTCATTGTTTATGCACCACACCCAGTGCTTCATGTAATAAATTCCCTCCTTAATACCCACCACTGGGCTCACCCAACCACCTGCCACCCTCCTCTTCAAAACCCTCAGTTTGTTTCTCAGAGTCCACAGTCTCTCATGGTTTGTCTCTCCCTCCGATTTCCCCTAGCACACTTCTCTCCATCTCCCAGTGTCCTCCACGTTATTCCTTATGTATTGAGTCTTATAAAAACTTTTATTTCTTTCCCTATTCTGCTTTGCATATGCTTACCTTAGATGTTAAAATGTTATAAACCTCTCCTGCCTGGTCCATTTTCTCTCTCTTCTCTCATGATTTCTCATGCTCTCCCTGCCAACCCCACATGCCTTACAATATCTGGATATGACTAATTTCTTCCTGAGCTACTTTATTCTACTCTGCCATATGGTTGCCCTTCCCTCTTCTGTACCATAACTTCTATCCCCTGCATTTGTGCTTTAACAATACCTAATTCTTTTCACTGCATCTGTATCTTTGAGGTCAATACTCAGTAGTGCAATTGCTGGGTCATAGGCTAGCTCTATTTTACTGGAAAGAAGGGCCATATGCACCCCAGTGTTCATAGCAGCAATGTCCACTATAGCCATTCTGTTGAAAGAGCCAAGATCCCCTACAACAGACAAACGGATAAAGAAGATGTGATCCAAGGATACAATGGAATATCACTCAGCCATCAGAAAGGATGAATACCCAACTTTTGCATCAACATGGATGGGACTGGAGGAGATTATGTTAAGTGAAATAAGTCAAGCAGAGAAAGTCAATCATCATATGGTTTCACTTATTTGTGGAACCTAAGGAATAGCATGGAGGACATTAGGAGAAAGAAAGGAAAAATGAAGTGGGGGGATTGGAGGGGGAAATGAAACATGAAAAACTATGGACTCCAAGAAACAAACTGAGGGTTTTAAAGATGAGAAGGATGTGGGGATGGGTGAGCCTGGTGATGGGTATTAAGGAGGGCACATATTGCATGGGGCACTGGGTGTTTTACACAAACAATGAATCATGGAACACTACTTCAAAAACTAATGATGTATTGTATGGTAACTAACATAACATAATTAAAAAAAAAAGGAGGGGTACAATACCTAACACTCAATCTTTGCTAGTTTCTTGTTTACCTCCTTTTAAGAGTAAGCTCATTAGTGTTTTTTTTTTTTTTTTGGTTTGTTTGTTTTTTTTTTTTTTGTCTCAACTAAAAGAAGAAAAATAATACACATTATTTTGAAAACTTTTTGAACAGTGTACAAACGTTAGTCAAGTCCACAATGTCTCATCTCTTCTTCCTCCTAACATGGCTAAGTTGAAAAACCCTTTATCTGGGAAAAGATCATTCTCCAGCCACCTTGTGTAAGATTTTGGCTTTAGGTTAGATTATCCTTTCTTTCCTTTTCTGAAAATAAGTTGAAAATATTATTGGCCTCAGTTTTTTCTTCCAAAATATGACTGCTTCTTTACCAAGTGCAAAAGCAACACATTTTGACCATAGTAAACAGCTTGGACCTCCTTTTTCTGGCTCACTGTTTTAGTGAGACAAGTGGAGTGAAGATAACACACCATTTCCAAATGTATTAATAATTGGTAGACCATACTTCTAAATTGAAGATTTGTTGCCATTAAACTACGACCAGACTCGCTATAATTACAGAGGTAAATTCTTTATATTTTCTATATTTGAAATTACCATATAATACCAAAATAAAATTATGATTATGTGAAGAGTCTGTAATATTAAGAAGATGACTTTGAAATGATTGCTTATCTAAATGAAATTTCCCATTTTATAATCTTGTATAAGCTTCCGTTGTCATTTCCTATTTAAAATCTATTAGAAGGCACTCTTATTTTCCCTTAAGTGGGAAGTCAAATGTGGAACAAATTCATCCCAAAGGAACTGATTCTATGTTCCACTGAAGACCAGGTGGCTTCCATGTGGCATTTTGCTTCTTGCATATTGTTCATCTCCTACAACAAATGGGGGTATGCTCTTTATTAAACTAATTCAACTCAATTAGAGACATTGTCTTCAAGGGATAACATCATAGAGACTAGAATCAGCATCATACTTTTGGGAAAATTGGGCCCAGGATTTTTGTTTTGTTTTGTTTTAAGATTTTATTTATTTATTTGACAGACAGAGACCACAAGTAGGCAAATAGCGGGCGGGGGGGGGGGGAGTAGGCTCCCTGCTGAACAGAGAGCCTGATGCAGAGCTCGATCCCAGGACTCTGAGATCATGGCCTGAGCCGAAGGCAGAGGCTTAACCCACTGAGCTACCCAGGTGCCCCTGGGCCCAGGTTTTGATGGCTTCTTTCCTCAATCTTATAAAACCTATTTGAACTCTACTGGATGCCAGAACTGCTTAAAAATATTTGGTCCCTTGTAATTTTAACCTTCCAGTATTCAATGCACCTGATCCATGTAATATCCTATAGTATTTTTGTCAAATGAAGACTCTCAAAGTGTGTTTCTTGGGAGACACTTTTCAATTGGTTGCTTACATTTCTGCATTTATTATTTGTTCTAGGCCATCCTTTGAAGATGGTTGTATTGAATAGACTTGGAAGACAGAAATAGTATCTTTTTTTTTTAACTTAACCTGTTGTGTTTGCAAATATTTTCTGCCTCTGTTTTGATTCTTCTTGTGGGAACTGAGGCTCAGAACTGATATATAACTCCCATCCCTACACACACAAAAACACACACACAAACACACACACACACACACAAATACTGTTAATATTCTGGATACCTCTATTGCTGTGAATAATAAACTATATTATTTCTGAACCATGAGTCTGCATCTTCTATCAACACCCAAGAAACTACGGCAGACTCATACACCAGCTTTCAAATAACGGAAAATAATCTCAGATGCTTTATATTTTTTGATAGTGTTACCTACTTCTGAACATATGACTGAACACATATAAAGCTGGAGCCATGACCATTTAGAGCTTCTTCTGTGGAAGAACTATGCATTCACTAGTAAACAATAGTAGTTTCATCTTTTTTTTTTTTCCTCCTGGACACCATTTCCTCTCTCACACTGTTGCTCAAATTGGATGGAGTCTAAGGTCCTTTGAGGAAGTTTTTTTTAATGATTCAAAATAAAATAGGAAGAGTCTAAAGTGCTAAAAATACTTCTAGATAAAAGGTATAAGATAATGCCAGAAAGGATAGTAATTTTATCTAACAACTGCCTGTTCACCCCTTTTTTGTTCATTAACTAATCTCCAAATTCCTGACTAAATCCCTTTTGTAAGCCAGAATGTGAGCTAAAAACTGGGATTTTAAAAAATTTTCATTTGAAATCCAGTTAGTTAACATATATGGTTGTATTAGTTTCATGTGTACAATATAACATATAGCACTCAGTGGTCATCATGACAAGTGCTCTAATTAACCCCCATCACTTATTTAATCCATCACTCCTTTCAGATACCGTCACGTAACCATCAGTTTGTTCTCTGTAATGAAATGTCTGTTTCTTGCTTTGTTTCTCTTTCTATGTCTTATTATTTCCCCTTTGCTTGTTTGTTTTGTTTCTTTTATTCCATATATGAGTAAAGGTATTTGTCTTTCTCTGACTGACTTATTTCACTTTTAGCATTATACTGTCTAGTTCCAACCATGTTATTGCAAATGGCAAGATTTCAGTCTTTTTTATGGCAGAATAATATTCCATTGTATATAGATACCACTTATTCTTTATTCATCAATTGATGGATACTTGGGCGCTTTCCATATCTTAGCTTTATAAATAATGCTGCTATAAACATAGGGGTGCTAGCATCCCTTTGAATAAGTTTTCTTATATTCATTGGGTAAATACACACCAACAGGATTGTTGGATCACAAAGGACTTCTATTTTTTAAATTTTATGGAAATTCCATACTGTTTTCAAATATGGCTGTATCAGTTTGCATCACCACCAACAGTTCACAATTGTTACTTTTTCTTTTTTTTTAAGAATTTATTCATTTGACAGAGAGAGATCACAAGTAGAGAGAGAGAGAGGAGGGAGCAGGCTCCATGCCTGGCAGAGAGCCCGATGTGGGACTTGATCCCAGGACCCTGAGATCATGACCTGAGCTGAAGGCAGAGGCTTAACCCACTGAGCCACCCAGGCAGCCCCCACAAGTGTTACTTTTTCACATCCTCTCCAACACCTTTTGTTTCTTGTAGTGTTGATTTTAGCCATTCTGACAGGTGTGAGGTGGTATCTCTTTCTAGGTTTGCTTTGCAATTTCCTGATGATACATGATGATGGACATCTTTTCATGTATCTACTGAACATTTGAATGTGTTCTTTGGGGAAACACTTGTTCATGTCTTCTATCCATGTTTTTATTGGATTATTTGTTTTTGGATGTTGACTAAAAACTGGATATTAAGTAACACACAAGACAGGTTTCCTTGAGCTTAAATTTTATTTGCATGAGTATCATTAACAGGAAAAAATATGCATATGTGTATGTACAAGTGTGTTTATGTATACATCTATCTATCTATCCTCTATCCCCTGTCTTCTAATTGTGGTAAATCCTGTAAGGTGGGGAATGGGATAGTCTGAAGAAATATGCTGCTGGATATGCTGGGTAAGCAAATTTAATTGCACTCAGATGCATTGGATATAAGTGAATCACTCAAATGAGTTATTTAATATTATATAGAAACAAAGTAAAAGTTTATGTAGTTGAAAATAATAGGTAGTTAAAATAATTTTTTGTTTGTTGTTTTTGTGTCTTTTTTTGTTTATATATACTATGGTGTGAATGTTTATGTCTTCCAAAATCATATTATGAAATCTCACTCTGGAAGTGCTAGTATTAAAACATAGGGGCCTTTGGGAGGTGATTAGGTCATAAGTGGGATACAGTCCTTTTAAAGAAGACCCCAGAGAGTTCTCTTGCTTCATTCATCATGTACGTTTACAGTGAGAAGATAGCCATCTATGAGGAAGTGGGCTCTCCCTGGATCTGCCCATTCCTTAATCTTGAACTTCTCCGTTCTAGAACTGTGAGAAATAAATTCCTGTTCTTTATAAGCTATTAAGTCTATATCATGTCCGTTATAGCAGCCTGCATGCAGAAGGACACTATGACCTAAAATGAGAGCAATAAATATAAAGTTTCAGTAAAGTCAGTTGGTACAATGTTTTTTTTACTTAGAGAAGACATGCTGCTTCATGTTAAACCTTGATATTGTATATGTTTCTTGAAGGGACACTTCTTACTCCTTTGTGTGTTTTCCACAAAGTCCAGGATGATGCCTTACATAAAGGTAATATTTTATAAATACTGTTGGAAATATATACTTCTCTATAATCTTATTTTGCCTACAGATTACTTGGATCCACTTTGCCTTGTGTAGAATATTTAAAATATATTAAGAACAAAATGTCTCTCTAAATAACATTTAGAATCATCATTAGTTTATGACTCCTGACTCATTTGTTTATGCAGTGATACTTACTGCAAGAACACTGAAGTTTGTAATATAATTTTGAATTAATCACCAAGCTAGTTTATTTTAACTTATGAAAAAATAATTTCTCATGTTGGTTTAATTCTGCTCTTATGTTATGGTCATGACATTTTCATTAAAATAAAGTAGAAAATAGAAGTAAATAATAAATGAAAAATAAAAATTAAAAAATTAAAAAATAAAAGCAAATCTCTTGTGAAATGTTACACTTTTCTTACTTATTTTGTTTTGCTTTTCCTCTACCATGCTGGCAAAGCCGTATTTTGCAGATAGGTACAATTTTCTAGGTGCTAGGTTTGTTACTTTTGCTAAAATTTTCAAAATATAAGGAGTTGAATAGTCATTGATTGTTTATTAAACTCCTTATCTACACATATAAAATAAAACAATGATGGTGACCTGGGTATTTCTAAAATTGTATTCTGTTTTTCCATATTATGGTTTACAATGTAATTAATAAAGATTCTGCATATATTAACATCCATCCCCTTCTATCTCATCTGTATGTCCATACAGAGCATGTATGATTTCTATTCATTGCTATGTTGTGGTGAAGAGATTGTCTGAAGTAGCCTATATTTATGCAGGTAGATCTTAAGCTACGGTGCTCTTGTTTATTTACTTGTTCATGATCAGTATGTCTGAAAGATGGTAACTATTGCATCAGGTGTGATGATTAAAAAATATTATTGGTGCCTGATACACTGTGATGAAATAGGTAAGTCGATTCATAATTTGTTAATTAAATTAGAAAAGAAATTCCTTTGGATTTGTTCTTTATTAAGAGTTTTTTTTTTTAACGAATGCCTTGGGATGTTTTTTGTGTAATATATATCACATGCCTCAACCTTTAAATTTGAATTTAGAAAAGAGTTATCAGAATGAGCCTAGAAAATATTGTTATGGGGGCGCCTGGGTGGCTCAGTGGGTTAAGCCACTGCCTTCGGCTCAGGTCATAATCTCAGAGTCCTGGATCGAGTCCCACATTGGGCTCTCTGCTCAGCAGGGTGCCTGCTTCTTCCTCTCTCTCTGCCTGCCTCTCTGCCTACTTGTGATCTCTCTCTGTCAAATAAATAAATAAAATCTTTAAAAAAAAGAAAACATTGTTTTGAAATATTTTTGTTCTGTTATATTATGTTAACTTAGGAAATAATGGTAGTTATTTTTATTAGCACTTCCTACTTTCCACATGCCCTTACAGATGAGATATCATGTTTTTCCTACTCTTTTTATCGTGGTTGTTATATTCTTCATGATCAATAACAATCAATGAAAATTCATAACATTAATTTTCTTTGGGAAAGTGATATTTTAGCAGGAATCCATGACCAAAAATTTTAGCTGTTGTTCTTCCAGGAGATGAGACTATCAATGTTCCCGAAATTTCAAGAAATAGAACTTATTAATTGTGTTGGTTGATGTTTATTGTCTCTGAACTTAGAGGTGCATAATTCAATTTAAAATTTATTTTGGGGGCACCTGGGTGGCTCAGTGGGTTAAAGCCTCTGCCTTTGGCTCAGGTCATGATCCCAGGGTCCTGGGATCAAGCCCCGCATCGGGCTCTCTGCCTAGCAGAGAGCCTGCTTCCTCTTCCCTCTCTCTCTGCCTGCCTCTCTGCCTACTTGTGATCTCTATCTGTCAAATAAAATAAATAAAATCTTAAAAAAAACGGAGTGGACCTTATGGGGTTGCTTATCTGAAATTGAGTAACATTATAAAAAAATAAAAAATAAAATTTATTTTGAATTGAAAACAAGATCTTACTGAAGTTTAGGCATCCCACTTTATATCAGGCCTCCAGTACATTCTAATTTATTTATAGAAAATATCATAAACATGAATGACACTTTTCCTATTGCATTTATATGAAACTGCAATGACTCAAAGATGTCAGATTTGAAAAGCACTACCTTTCTATAATTTCTGTTTCCTAGGAGGAATGGATATACCATTTTAGCTCAATTATCCAACAGTATTCAAAACCACCATGAATTTTAAAACATAGTTATTACACCCTAAAAATCAAGTATGAAAATGTATAAATAACCAAATCTCTATCTGTAAATGAAATACTCCCACACAGACGGGTTTTAAAACTTTCTAACTTAAGGAATTTGATAGCACAGACTCAGGGTAGTAGTTTCAGTGCCTACAGTATACTTTCAGGGAGAGAGTAATGTAAGCTCTGAGTCACTTTCTGCCTAGAGATGACCTAATAGTGGTTCTGGCATTGTTTGTTTGTTTTTGAATATACGTTCCTGGGCGTCATTCAGAAAATGCAGTTTGGCATCTATATAAATTAAGGATGATCGTTTTGAACTTTTGCCTTTCATTACATCAAATTACCATAATTGGACAGAAATTCCACTAAATTAAGCATTGTTAGGAAATGTGTAAATTGGAGCTACTCAAATTAGTTGCTCTTTGAACTATGTGCTGTTGGTTCAGGATTAGATAAGGATTTTGAAGGCAAACCTAAATCATTGCTTCCTTTTTTGAGAGATTCTCAGCATATTTTCTTAAAATTAGCTGAAATAAACAATGTGTTTAGTCGCAAAGTGTTTTGCATTTTTGCACAAACTCCCTATCTCCTTGAGAATTATAACAAATATTTCATGAAACATCAGTGATCTTTACTTTGTTACACTGCTGTAAAGTACATTCAGAGTTGCCATTTAAAGGTGTTAGTGTTGAGATGAAATGTCATGCATTTTTCTTCACTTCCATGCAAATGAACACAGTAATTTATTAAGACACAATGAAGAAAAAAAAATTGACAATGAGTTCCAGATTTTAAAAATCACTTGCCATTCAATCCAAATTGTGAGTTTGATCAGTTACCGAACACTTTATAATGCACCCCCGGTAATTTTACAGAGATTACTTTTTTCTTACCAATTCTTGATAATTCTGTCTTGCAATGCAGAGAAAGCTAACTAATTTAAAATAAACTTCCGTTAATTTTGATTGTTATAAACTTAAAATTGACTAATTTCCATATACAGAGTTTAAAATGTTCACAATTTACATTAAATATATATTCTGTGTATACCTTGGAAAAATTATACTGAAAATTGAAATTAAAATGATGTTGTATATAGCTGCAAGAAGCCGCCTGTCCCATTTCATCTTACTATATAAGTTGTGTCAGGTAATTTATAAAATCCCTGCTGCATAACAAATCTATTTTTTGTTGGAATGGGTAGTAATGTTTCTTCTTATTTCGAAATAAGAGTTGGTCTATGAGTGCCTCTGCAACTGTATTTTTCCTAAGTGGCTTTATGGTCTTGAACTGAGAAAGCTCAGAGCATTAAACATCAAAGTAATATATTTTGACATAATTAGACATCAAGGAAATGCAATTAAAATGACACTGAGATATCACTACACACTTACCAGAATGGCTAAAATAAAATATAATGACAAGCCCCAAAGAAAAAAATATACCATTTGATGATACACAATGACAAGTTGTACCATAACTTAACCATCTCAGACTAGTGTAGTGTTAAATTTGTTTTTCTAAGCCACGTTTTGGGTCACTTACCACTTTTCAAGGATATAAAGTGCTATCATTTTACTTAAAACTGTGAAAGTTGGTCAGATTTAAATTTCAATTTATGTTAAAACATTCTGTAAACTGTGTTAGACTTTGACATTTGTTCCCTCAGTTCAGTGAATAACACTATATCATATTCTGAAAAATACGCTAATTTTTATTTTGAAAAATATCCCTTTTTCCTCTTATGGTAATTATTAATATGAATTAATAGTAGAATTTGATATGGTCCAATATGACCATAAATACTTTATTGTATATTATCAAATTTAATAATGAATATAATGTACTTCTTTGGACAATTTTTAAAGACCAGTCTACTCTTAAAACAAAGAAAATGGAGATGCACTTCTTTAGTTCACACAAATTTCATTTTATTATATATAACCTCAGATAAATTTCAACAAATCATAATTTATTAAAATCATGTCTACTTAAAAATCTCATAGAAGAGTTAAACTATCAAAAATAAAAATAAACACAAACAACACACACACATCACCCATGTATTGGCAAATCACAATTGCTGTAACAATACATTAGGCATTCCACAGTTAAGGGCTATCAAAATTTCCATCAGTGACAAAAAGATTTGTATCCAAATGGACTGAATTTCCAGAATCTAAGAAAAAGTCTCCTAGGATTTATTTAAAGGTAAATATTTGAACAAATACTTCTTAAATTTAGGAAATTCAGAACATACGATTAAAGAATATTTGCAGTGCAGACTATATTCAATCCTTTCTTCAAAATGTGCCTTTGAGTACATAATTCTGTTTTCTCGATCTAAACTGAGCTGTCTTCCAAGGAAGTTTTCCAAAATGTGTGTCTCTGTGTGATAAATGTTCTAAGACCTAACATGCTTCATTGTATTTTTACTGTGCTCTCAAATTTAATCAATAATTTGGATTGATGTATAATACCTAGTTTCAAATATCTTTTCCATCTATAAAAACTCCCAGCTGTCTCTTTATATGCTATTACTATTGAGCATTGTGCTGTCAGTATTATTATTGTACATTTTAGGTGATCTGTTCTTCTCTTGGGCATCATTTATGCTCTTCTCTGTTTTTGATATTCTTAAAACTCACCATAATGTATATGAGTGGTTTTTAGTGTGTGTAGTTTTTGTTTAATTTTGTTTCTGATATCTCATGTTTGGCATCATTTTAAGTCTGGTATCTTTTATCTTTCTTTAATTCTCCAAAATTTATCTCAGTACTTATTTAAATATTTTCTTTATTTTTTTTTCTCTTCTGCTGTATTTGGGCAGAAGTCATTAATTTGTTTGTTTGTTTTTCCCAAATCATTTATTTATTTTACAGCTATATTCATCTTAGTCTCCATTTATTGTATTTTTTATTTCAACAATTTTCACTTAATTTATATTCACAGTATAGTATCTTTCTTTTCCTTGTATATGTATATCATTATTTTATCATATACTTTTAAGCTATTTTTAAAAATATTTTATTTATTTATTTGACAGTGAGAGATCACAAGTAGGCAGAGAGGTGGGCAGAGAGAGAGGAAGGGAAGCAGGCTACCTGCTGAGCAGAAAGCCCGATATGGGGCTTGATCCCAGAACCCTGAGATCATGACCTGAACGGAAGGCAGTGGCTTAACCCACTGAGCCACCCAGGCGCTCCTTTTAAGCTATTTTTTAGAAGTACAGTCATTCTTTTTTTTTTAAGATTTTATTTATTTATTTATTTGACAGAGAGAGATCACAAGTAGACGGAGGGCAGGCAGAGAGAGAGAGAGGGAAGCAGACTCCCTGCTGAGCAGAGAGCCTGATGCAGGACTTGATCCCAGGACCCTGAGATTATGATCTGAGCTGAAGGCAGTGGCTTAATCCACTGTGCCACCTAGGCGCCCCTAAGCTATTTTTTTAATTCCTGTTCCAATAACACTTGGATTGGCATATAAAGTTAACCACATCATATTTTTTAGGTAAGTAATTGTACTTTTTATGTGCATAGTTATTTTGGTCCATGAGTTCAGCTCTTCTTAGGATCATCAAATCTCTGTAAAGTCTGGGTATGCTAGGATTTTCTAAGCAACAATAAAATACATTGAAACCTGGTAGCTTAATTATAATAATGTTTTCTTTCTCAATCATTCACAATAGTATTCCATTCTGAGTAGCTTCCTTCTATTTTGCAGCTATAGTGTTTGGAAAAACTTGAAATGTGATATCACTGTGATAATGTGAATTGGTCAGGGTTTTTTATAGAATCGGGAGGAGAAAAAAAGGAAGATATTCTCCAGGGCCAACTCTAGAAGTGACTATTAAAACATCTGTCCAAATTCAATTGAACAAAACTCAGAAATGCCATCTCCAGTGAAATACAAAAAAGATTATATATAGTTCTGGGCACACACATCTCATTTGACCCAATGATGTATATCAATGAAAGACTGAAGGTCAATCACCACTCCATGGGAGAATTTAAAAATAAATTTACTAATGAGGCCAAGAATTCAGAATCACAAATACTTCAGAACTAATAATAACTGCCTTCACTTGATGTTATTCTATAAGATAAATCCTATGATCAAGTTTCAATTTTAAATTCTTACAATTTTAAATTCTTAAATCCTTATGAAGAAGCATCATTTGGAGGGAGCAGTTTTCATAATTTATCATCCATCAGCCTTTTTTTAAAGATTTTATTTATTTATTGGACACAGAGAGAGAGAAAGAGAGAGAGAGAGATCACAAGTAAGCAGAGAGGCAGGCAAGCAGGGAGGGAAGCAGGCTTCCTTTTGAGCAGAGTCCGATGTGGGGCTGGATCCCAGGACCCAGAGACCATGACTTGAGATGAAGGCAGAGGCTTAACCCACCACCCACGTGATGAGAGAGCCACTCAGGTGCCCCTCATCCATCAGTCTTAATTGATTGGAGGAAAATGTGTGGAGGAATAATGCCTTAGGGAGCTAATCTCTCTAAAGATTTTTCAAGTCTTTACCCCTTCAAGGTTTTTGTACAGTTCTGATAGCCTCTAAACATCCAGCGGATTTCTACAGTGACAGGCCTGTTAAAACCTGTCTTCAAACCAGGAATAGAGCTTGAAACATACCAGTCAAGGGCAACTTTGAGTCTTTTAAGGAATTTATCATCATTTCTTTCTTTTTGGTTAATATCTGAAATAGTTCCATATTACACTGGCATAATTTCTCCAGAGCTGACTTTGAAGGAGGCATTCAGTTCCAGCTAGTTCCATATTTTGGCAAGAACTATACTTCTATATTAAAAAAAAACATATTTTAGGGCGCCTGGGTGGCTCAATGGGTTAAAATCTCTGCCTTCGGCTCAGGTCATGATTCCAGGTTCCTGGGATTGAGTCCCACAGTGGGCTCTCTTCTCAGCTGGGAGCATGCTTCCATTCCTCTCTCTCTGGCTGCCTCTCTGCTTTCCTATGATCTCTGTCAAGTAAATAAATAAAATTTTTAAAAAAACATATTTTATACCAGTTATTCATGTTTATTGACTAAGATATCACAGTACAAATAATACAAACAGTTGCTCTTTATTAATACCTTCAACCAAGATCAAAAAATATGTCATATTTTCTCCAAAAATTTTATATCATCTGATAGGTCAGATATATATAAAATTACATTGAAAGTTTTAAAAATATCAGCAAATATTTTCATTTAAATGCAAATTTGAAAAGAAATCTACTTTTCCAAACACGACTTTTTTTTTTAAAGATTTTATTTATTTATTTGACAGAGAGAGATCACAAGTAGGCAGAGAGGCAGGCAGGCACTGAGCCACCGAGGCGTCCCCAAACACGACTTTTTATCCTATTTATTTTCAATTTTGTCAACAACTGATAAAATGTTTAGCGAGACTATAAATGTTAGATCGAAAAAAATAATTAATAGATGTAGGTTCAAATTATTATGTTCCATTAAAAATGATTTAGTCTTTGATGAACATCTGTTTGGTAATATGTTGTATCCAGATATAGTAAATTAAAGACATATATAAAATTATAGGGAAATGACATCTTCCGTTCCATTATGAGTAGAGCTTTTAAAATGCTATTTGTCACAACCTGTCATCTTGTCATTATGTAGCATTATGTAGCAATTAAAAAATGTATACTCTTTACTTCGAAGTCTTTTGGAAATCTAAAATATGACTTTCTATGGTTTGTGTCTCCATATTGCTTTATTGCCAGTTAAACAAATCCACATGCTTTGATTCAAAGGTAATAAATTCCTCTTATTTGGAAAAAGGATGTTTATTTTTGTTCTCTCACCCTTAGCAGGTGGTTTCATTTTAGCACACTTCAGAGTTATAATTTCATGCTTATTAAAAACATTTATTTTGGGGGGCGCCTGGGTGGCTCAGTGGGTTAAGCCGCTGCCTTCGGCTCAGGTCATGATCTCAGGGTCCTGGGATCAAGTCCCGCATCGGGCTCTCTGCTCAGCAGGGAGCCTGCTTCCCCCTCTCTCTCTCTGCCTGCCTCTCCGACTACTTGTGATTTCTCTCTGTCAAATAAATAAATAAAATCTTTAAAAAAAAAAACATTTATTTTGATCTACATAGATGAATGAAACTTTTATTTTATTAAATTATTTGCCAAAAAATCTGTGATTTTTAAAAATGTATTTCCTTTGAAGGGTTATTTTAGAGCATTCAAAGAGGATCTAAGAGTGTGGTATTATGCAGTTTTTAAGTAGGTATGCAATGGTTAATTATAGGATTGTTTCTTTAAGGCTTATGTATATTGTCCATTATATGCTATAAAATATTTTGAAAGTAAATTTAAGGTATGTTTTACGTAGTTTATTTTTTTGGAAAAAAATATTGAAATGACTTATGAAATTCAGTATACTCTCAACATTAATTTATTTTGAAATTTACCAGTTGTGTACTGAGCTATTATATGGCAGATATTACTTCAGACTACACTGGTAAATTAAATACTTGGCTTTGTAGGACTTTTATTTTAATGGGTGAGACAATTCAAAGCTATAAACCTTAATAAAAATGGCATAGTGCATTCAAAAAGGAAGAGTACAATGGGGAAAAAGAAAAATTCGATCAGGGTGAGAAAAATCAAGGTTGCTAGGCAGGGGATGGGGAGTTAAAATTTTTAATAGAAAGATCAGGGTAGTTACAATGAAGCTGACAATTGAACAAATGTATGGAAAGGTGATGAATTTGCGCAGAACTATCAGCAATAAGGTCACTCCAGACAAAGGAATTGGCTATCTTGAAGGCCATAAGGTTGGATCATGCCTGGCATATCTGAGGAATAGCAAGGAGGCCACTGTGAGTGACTGAAGAGTAGCAGGAAAAGAGGTCACAGAGGTTAAATGAGTGGCTAGATCATGTAAAAGCTTAGAAGTCATTGTAAAACTCTGGCTTTTATATTTGGAAACTTACTGTGTGATAGAATTTCTGCTAATAACTGAGAGTTCAAATGTCCATAAAATTTCAAGGATTCTTATTCTAGTAAGACAGAATAAAGAGAAAGAGTTCATATTTTCACATGGTGTAAGAAATGCTCGGAGATCCAAGTGTAGGAAGCTAAGGGAGCACAGAAGAAGGCACTAAAATCACACCATATATTTGATGACTGTGACTATATATAAATTTGTATTTTCTAGATTTTTTGTAGTCATGGAATCACACAGTGTATACAATTCATTTCCTGGATTTTCTTTTCTCAGCATCATTACTTTGAGAATCTCCAATTGTCTTTGCTCTATTGATGGACATTGATGAACATTTCCACTGTTTTCAATTCTTAAAAATAAAGCTGCTATGAAATTCATATACAAGTCCTTGTATGAACATAGGGTTTGTTTTTCTTGGTTAAATGCCTAGAATAAAATGGCTATTTGTGTAACTGCAACATATTTTTCATTTAAAAAAATTTTGAAACTATTTTCCAAAGTGGTTGTATCATGATATATGCCAACAACAGTTTAGATTTTTTGTTGCTTCTCAATCTAGCTCAGACCAAGTACAATTAGCCTTTATAATTTTAGCCATTCTAATAGATATGTAAGCATGTCTCATTATGATTTTAATTTGTATTTCTTTAATGTTTAAATGTTGAGAAATTGGCCATGTGCTTATAAGCCATCCATATACTTTTGGTGACATGGCTCTTCCATTATTTCCTTCACATGTAAAATTGGATACTCTGTTTGGTTATTAGTAAGGTATTTTATTTTTATTCATTTTTAAATAATCAGAGTAGATGTCCATTCTCAGATATTTAATTTGCAAATCCCTTCTCCATCTTTACGGTTTCTCAATGGAGCTTTGATAGCTGTGTCTTTCAAGAAATATGCTACTTCTTTCCTGGTACACGGAGGTATGACTACAACATTATCAATGTTGACCTTTGCAAAGAAAATCATGGCTTAAGATATATGTAGTCTGCACTTGTTGGGACTGTTCACCATCCTTGCCTCTAACTCATCTCTCACTGCCCACACATTCAGGTATAGGGGAATATTGATTGACAAAATATTAATTGCCAAATAACACTATTTGGAGAATAAGAAAAATGCAGGCACCTGATTATATAATATTCCTTAAATAAAATATGTTTTTATAAGTGCTATTGGAAGTAAATTCCTCAATACTTTAATCACACAGAATGATGGAATCCTAGATTTTTTTTCCTTGTATTTACTAAGAAAATGATCATGCCTCAAGTATATTAAAATGGAATAGGGAAAATTAAAAATTGTTTTAAGTTGATTTGCGTGTGTTGTGCGTATGTGAGAGAGAAAGTGAGAGAGAAAGAGAAAGAGAGAAAAAGAGAAAGGGAAAGACAGAGAGGTGGCTGCAGTGAATTGATGAGTTGGAAGATAGATTTTAAAGTTTTGTCTTTTGCTTTCTACATTTCCTTTTCCTTAGGTTCAAGAGAACAATCAGTAATATCTCAGATGCCTGCTGGTAACATCAGCAGAAAGAGTTAGAGGTTCCTAGAAAATTAAAGAAGAGATATAGTTTTCCTGACATAAGAAAAGTCATTTTTTGTCCCCAGCTATTTTCAATGATCTATACCCCACCTGTGTACTTGCCCAAGCACACTTCTTCCAAAACTTCCTGGGAGGTTCTTACAAAGAAATGCAAAAACCTCACTCCTTAAGGATTTTGAGGGAACAAGGCAATGGGAAAACTAACAGTCACCACCAGACCAGGAAATAGCCTAAGCTATTGAGACAATAAATCAGTGGTAAAACTCCTAGTGCTATTTCAAAAGAAATCAAGGCCTTGCATTCCTTGTCCCAGAAAATGAGCCCAAGACCCCATCTAGTTTATATCTGCTCTTGAAGCCTGCAGAGTCCCTTTCCCTTGTCCAACAGTTACCTCTGCTTTATTCTAACGTTGAAGTTTCTGCCCTCGGTGGAATACAAGTTTCATTCAGGTGAACATGCAATACATATTGCACAAATACATATGTGGATGTGCATGCATCCACAACCTTATGACCAACCATACACGGGATAATAAAACTCTCCCTTCTGAGTATTCATCTTAAATACTAAATAAAAATCTCTCTCCTGTTCAAACAGTCAAGGCTTTGGAACTTATTCCCTGTGAACTCCTTGTATGTTGTAAACAAAGATTCCTTTGTTTGACAACTCCACCTGTTTCTGTGATTCACCAAAGACTGACCTCAATTAGTTCAGTTACCGTAATGTAATATCAAGCATATCTAGTTAGTTGATCATTTTGTTCAAGTCTTACATATCTTACCAATGTGATGACCATTTGTCTATGTAATCTTAAAATAAGGGTGTTGAAATTATTTTCCATTTGTCGTCCAAGGTAGAAATTATGATTTTTGTTCTTAGTTTTTCCCTATATATCCCCAAATCTGTTGTTACGTATTAAAAGTCAAGAATTATTATACTCCCGGGGCACCTGGGTGGCTCAGTGGGTTAGGCCGCTGCCTTTGGCTCAGGTCATAATTTCAGGGTCCTGGGATCAAGTCCCGCATCGGGCTCTCTGCTCAGCAGGGAGCCTGCTTCCTCCTCTCTCTCTCTCTGCCTGCCTCTCTGCCTACTTGTGATCTCTCTCTGTCAAATAAATAAATAAAATCTTTAAAAAAAAAAGAATTATTATACTCCCGGATGAATTCATCCTTTTACTCTTCTGTAATTTTGACTTGATCTTTATGTCTGATAATGAAATTTGTTTTAAAATCACTTTTCATTATCTTGATATAACCACCAAAGTTATAGTGTGATTAGAGTTAATATAGCATATTTTTTCTTTTACTTTTTAAAGCACTTCTATATTGAATCCTGACAAAGAAACAAAACAGCTTTTAAACTCTGGAAGCATCTTTCTAAATTATCTTTTTTTTTTTTTTTTAATGAAGCAGAAGCAATTTTTGTTAAGGGACCTAAACTGAAAGTAGGTTTAGAAATTTATTTATTTTTTTATTTATTTAGTAAAAGATTTTATTTTATTTATTGACAGCAAGAGAGAGAGAGAGAGAGAGAGAAGAAGCACACAAACAGGGGGAATCATGTGCAAAGGGAGAGGAAGAAGCAAGCTCCTTGGGGTGCAAGTAGTCCCATGCAGGGCTGGATCCCTGTACACTGGAATCATGACCTCAGCCAAAGGCAAACATCTGCTTAAACAACTAAGTCATCTAGCCACCCCTAGAAAATTAAAAAAAAAAAAAAGACCTTTTAAAAACATTTTGTTTCTTTCTTTTTTTTTTTTTAAATATTTTATTTATTTGACAGACAGAGAGACAGGAAGAGGAACTATAAGCAGGGCAGAGGGAAAAGGAGAAGCAGGTTTCCCACTGAGCAGAGAGCCTGATGTGGGGCTCCATCCCAGGACCCTGGGATCATGACCTGAAAAGAAGGGACACTTCTTGGAGGAAGCCATCCAGACACCTCTTTTCTTTGTTTTTAATATATGGCAACTGATGTTTCCCAGCCACGAGGAGCATATTACCCATTGATTAAATCTTTGATAACAACCTATTTAAAAAGGTGTGTAAATATATACTTACTCAGATTTATAAACTTTGTGTTTTCTTCATAGTTTGGGGCTGGACCCCATGGTCACAACACTGCTTCCAGTCTTTGCCTTCCCATCTTTTGATACCAGGTATTTGGTCAGCAAAGCAAATTAGTATCAAAATTAATAAGGCCTTGGCACCATATCTCTGGAGCAGGGCTTGCTCTTAGCCAAGGCCCAGAGCAGTTGACCTCCCCTCGCTAGTGCTATAGCCCCAAGGACTAGGTCCCTGCCACCAGAACTCAGTCTTACATGTTATGCTAAGCAGACAAAACCAAAACAGGAAAGCTCCGACAGCTTTCACTGGCATGCCTCATCTCCAACTCCCTCGACGTCCAGGCAGTACCAGATGACAGGGAGGGGTCTTGGTCCAACATATGGGAGGGAAGGAAGTAGCCACGAGCAAGTACCTGCCTCTCTGTTCCTTTCTTTCATGAGCAGGTTGTAAGGAGGAGGAAGAGGAAGGGGAAGAGAGGTGAACTTCAAGGGGTGAAGGCCTCAGGTAGGCAGCTGGCTCCTGCCAGTAGGAAAGGGACAAAGGAGAAGGCAGTGAGTCTTGCAGGGAGGGTGGGGGGTAAGGGTTACAGCTTATGACGGAATCTGGACGGGAGTAATAGGGATACTAGTCATTTGAGTCCACCATTGGCAAGCTGGGCTGGGTGTCAGGGCAGATAGGCCTCCCTGGGCAACGGCACATGAGAGAAGGTGGAATTCTTCTCTGAGGAGCAGGTGGAGCTTTGGGTGTTGGGAAAGCATAGACAGTATTGTTCCAGGGCCAAGGACAGGTCCGGGTACTCCTGGTTGGAGGTCAAGGCCACAGTATGATCCATGTCTTCTACCAGCAGCTTGAAGGTACCACATGCCAGCCACCCCTCATTATTGTGTCTAACTCTCTGGTGCACTTATTGGCTTATCCATCAAATGACTCCTTCAGCAGCTTAAAAACCACCTCCACAGGCACTCCAGGATATGGGAGGCTTCCAGAGTGAAAATTTTGCACAGGATCACCCCAAAAGACCAGAAGTCACTCTGGTGGATGTAGATCTGGTCAAACATGGCCTTAGAGACCATCCACTTCACAGGCAGTCCACTGTTGGTTCTCATTTTATAGTAACTGATGTGGTGATATCTCTGGCAAGGCTGAAGTCTGAGATCTTCTCATGTTGTCCTTTGTCACCAGCACTTCCCTGGTGGCCAGGTCTTGGTGTATGCACTTCTTGGAGGCAAGGTACTCCATGCCTCAGGCTACCTGGTAGGCACAGGATACCGGGTGCTTGGAGGAGAGTTGCTCTGCTGCATTGTGGCTGATATTGTAACAGTACTCCAGGTCAGGAGGCCTCTGGGCCTGCAGGTACTCCTGTATGTTGTCTTTGGAGGCATATTCCATGATAGTGTACGAAGGACCATCCTGTGTGCAGGACCCAGCAGGTTGATGGTGTCCTTGTGCTGTCCAATCATCTTCATCATCTCCATTTCTGAGATTAGGTTTGACAGGTCTTTCTCTGCTGCATCTGACTTCAACATCTTCACAGACACTTTAGTCAAATGGTTGGATTTGTCTTTGTCCAGCCCAATGGCCTCCTCCAACACCACCTGCCCAAAGTAGGCCTCTCTTAGGGGTCTGCCTAAACTGCCTACAACCAGCCTGCCTCAAGGCAGTTATGAACTCTAGATTATCCTCAAAAACATTAAACCACAAGCTAAAAATTCTCTTCACTAGGTCTCTGTCGCAGGTCTAATTTTCTTATCTTTCATCATTTATCTTTTTCCTAATTCTTATTTTCAGTATAGTTTATTTGGCTTCCAGGTGTTTCCCCGGGTTTCTGTATGCTGTTTCATAGGGAAGAATTATCCTGTCATAAAGTTATTTCTTGAGCATTCATTACATCTCTC
Organism: Mustela nivalis; assembly: GCF_964662115.1. NCBI lineage: Eukaryota > Metazoa > Chordata > Mammalia > Carnivora > Mustelidae > Mustela > Mustela nivalis. Next base: position 77,555,468 of record NC_139040.1, read on the forward strand.
AGTTAAAATGGGTTCTTTTATGGTATTGATTCATTTGAGTTTTCTCAAAATGGGAAGAATTTTCAAAATGGTGTTTTCCTCAAGGTTCACAGTATGTCTTAGCCTCATCTTTACTCTTTTTGAAATTCACTTTTCAAATTCTTGTCCCTCTTTATATCTTTTTAAATTAAAATGTTTTATTTTTACTATTTTTTATTTGAGTGTAGTTGATAGTCAGTGTTACATTGGTTTCAGGTTTTCAATATCTCCATACATTATTCTATGATCACTACAAATATAGCCACCATCTGTCACCATATAACACTATTATAATATCATTGACTATATTCTCTACACTGTCCCATATCTCTTTTTAAAATCTCTGATTTTTATGTTTTCTGTTATTCCAATTTTCGACCATCATTTTACTTGGTTACTTTAATAAAATATGCCTGATTACACACTCTATGCTGAAAACCATAGCATTTGATTTATAGTAGTCGTCTTCTTCTTCTTCTTCTTCTTCTTCTTCTTCTTTTTCTTCTTCTTCTTAATTAACATATAATGTATTATTAGCCCCAGGGGGACAGGTCTGTGAATCACTAGGTTTACACACTTCACAGCACTCACCACAGCACATACCCTCCCCAATGTTCATAACCCCACCACCCTCTCCCTAACCTCCCCACCCCCCCGGCAACTCTCAGTTTGTTTTGTGAGATTAAGAGTCTCTTATGGTTTGTCTCCCTCCCGATCCCATCTTGTTTCATTTACTCTTTTCCTGTTCCCCAAACCCCCCACATTGCACCTCCATTTCCTCATATCAGGGAGATCATATGATAGTGCCTTTCTCTGGTTGACTTATTTTGCTAAGCATAATACCCTCCAGTTCCTTCCATGTCAAAACAAATGGCAAGATTTCATTTCTTTTGATGGCTGAATAGTATTCCATTGTGGATATTATTGCTATAAACATTTGGTGCACGTGCCCCTTTGGATCATATACAGTCTTCTTTACCTCTATCAGAACCCCAGGAAGCTTTATTTATTTATTTATTTATTTACTCACATAAACAGATGATCCAACACAACGTTTTTTGATGTTCAAATGTATTATAATGTCTTACCGCTTAACACTATGCTTACTGCTCTCTTTCACTGTCTGACTAAATCCTCATCATCACTATGCCATTTAATGAGAAAGAACATTTGAACTCAGAGTTCTCTCCATATCAGGGAATGAAGACTCCACCCTTCTGTTTGTGCAGGTAAAATAAATGTTGATGTCTGTCCTGCACATACCCCATCCTGTTCACCAGAATATTCACAATCAAAATATATACACAATGAAAACCATACCTCACCACTTCTATTACCACCCAGCATGCTAAAAACACCATCATATGTTCCTGAATTATTGACTTGATTGATAACCCCACTTCCACACATACTGCACTCCTTTCTCCCTGCAAATTTATTTTGGTACAGCAATTTAACCTAAAAATCAGGTCATATGATTTTATTCTGCTGTTGAAAGACTTTTGGTATCTTCCCCTTTCATATTAAATAAAAACTGAAGGTGTTTCAATGTACTAGAAGGTCATACATCAATACGTTCTTCCTCTCTCCACCACTATGAACTCCTCATTGGCCTCCTTGCTTTTCCTCAAAAGTAACAGACAAGCTGTTCACACAAAGTCTATATACTTACTTGCTCTGCCTAGAGCAATCTTTTCCTTTAATATTTGTATAACACTCTCCTTCACTTCCTGGGTCTTTGTGCAAATAACATCTCATAAATGAGATATAACCACCCAAAACAAAATAAAATTAACTTTCATCCCAGCATTCCCCAATGGCTTTTACCTTTCTTGTATTTCTTTGTATCACTTATCACCATCAACCATCAATTATTATTCTATTACTGGTTTATTTTCTTATTTGAGACAGAGAGAGAGAGAATTGGGAGGGTGCGCAGAGGAAGAAGAAAACACCCCACTGCCTAGAAAGCCTGCTGGGGAGTTACATCCCAGGACCCTGAGATCATGACCCAAGCCAAAGGCAGTCACTCAATGGACTGAGCCACCCAGGTGCCCCTCTATTATTGGTTTATTTCACTATTATATTTCAAAAGAATGTGAGCTCTTTGTGGTCAGGTATTTTATATGTTTTATTAATTGAAGTATTCTCAGAAAGGTAGCTGGCAGATTGTAAGGGCTCACTAAACTGTATTTTGTTGTTATTATTGGGCTCCTTTATGGGCTTTACCTCTTACACTAGAAGTCTATCCTTCAGATGTAAGCGATAAGAATAGAGCCCTGCTGCCTGTTCAAATGTGTAAAAAGCCTGTATTAAGTGGATATTTTAAAATCTAAATGAATGGCTTAATAGTTGTATATAGGGGGAAAGGGAACATATTTTCCACAGTTTAGAAGTGGAGTTCTTTTATAGAGTTCTTGTACAAGCCTACACTATGGAACGATAATGGGCAGTTGTACATTACAATTATACAAACACTTTGGTAATTTATATCCTTTTTTTGTAATTCTTGACTGGATCATTTAATTCCTTAGGAGCATTATAGCATTTCAACTTTTAATGTTCAATAAACTTATTGGGGTTGCTACCTTTTTTATTCAAATGGAGAAATAGTCATGATTTAATCTAAATAAAGTGTTATTGATTGTGTTGTTTTCTAGGAATGAGTCGCACATGCTAGTTTAAAAGTTTTGTAAATTCCCAAGTCTGTCACTGATAAAATCCTTTTGTAGATTAGTAACTTGATCAAAACGGAAAAGTTATGTAACACCAATTGTTATACTATCTTTGTTTCCATCTTGCATTGTAATAACACCCATCTTAACTCTATTTAAGACAAATCATTGCCAGATGGATTTCTGGCATTGATTGCAGGATATGAAATCTAGTATAACTAAAAGTTTTTGGTTTTAGTAGCATATAAATCAATTTAGAAAAAAATATGTATTTGAATATAAGATAAAGTTTTAAATTATTTGGCAATAGTAAACTAACCTTTTTTTTTTGTAAATTTTTATTTTCTAAAATTTCATTGAGCTCTCTTGCAATAAGAAACAAGTTACAAAAAATTAAGGTTTATTTACCCCAATTCAAAATTATTAGGAATATAATCATAGAGGTTGAAGTATTTAAAATATTGAACCCAAAATGTTTTATTAGGTAAATTCATGAATGCTGAGCATTCACTGTTAAAATATACTAATACTATTGATAGACTGGTAGAAGCCTAAAATCAAATATTTATTAAATATTTATATCCATATCTTTTCATAGCTTGGTAATTCATTTCTCTAGCATTAAATAATATTCCATTGTTTGCATGTACTACACTTTCTTTGACCTTTCACTTATGGAAGGATATCTTGGTTGCTTCCAAGCTTTTGTCAGTTATGAATAAAACTACTATAGACATCTTTGTGGGTATAGATTTCATCTTCTTTGGATAAATACCAAGAGCTGCTACTGCTGAATCATCTGGCAAGAATATGTTTAGTTTTGTAAGAAACTGCCAAGTTGTTTTCCATTCTTTATTCTCAATACACATGGAAGAACATTCCTGTTGCTCCACATCCTCACCAACATTTCGTGTTCTGTTGTCAGTGCTCTGGATTCTGGGTATGTACTGGTGTCTCTTTTTTGTTTTAATTTGCATTTTCCTGAAGACATATGATGTGAAGCATCTTTTTATATGCTTATTTGCCATCTGTAATATTTTCTTTGGTGAGGTATCTGCTAAGGTCTTTGGCCCATTTTTAATCAGGTTTTTCCCCCATTGTTGAGTTTTAAGGGGTCTTTGTGTATTTTTGATTAACAGTCCTTTGCCAGATGTGTATTTTGCAAATTTTTTCTCATAGTCTGTGCTTTGCCTTTTCATTCTCTTGGCATTGTGTTTCACAGAGTAGACATTTTTAAATTCAGTGCTTGTGCTTTTGTAGCTAAAGTTATTGCGAAAACCAAGGTCATTTAAATTTTCTTCTATATTACCTTCTACATGATTCATGTTTAGGTTTATAATCCAATCTGAGTTAATTTTTGTGAAGAGTGTAGGATATCTGCCTGGATTTATTTTATTTTATATTTTTAGATTTAGCTTCACCATTGCTACAGAACCATTTGTTTAAAAGATTGTATTTTGCTCTCTTGTATTGCTTTTGCTTTTCTATTAAATATAAAATATAATTGATAATATATATTCTGTTGCTTTAATCTAGTCTTTCTGTGGTATTACAATATCATGCTTACAATTATCGTTATGGTAAACTTTTTTTAAGATTTTATTTATTTTTTTGACAGAGAGAGAGATCACAAATGGGCAGAGAGACAGCCAGAGAGAGAGATGAGGAGAAGCAGGCTCCCTGCTGAGCAGAGAACCCAATGCGGGACTCGATCCCAGGCCCCTGGGATCATGACCTGAGCTGAAGGCAGAGGCTTAACCCACTGAGCCACCCAGGTGCCCCATCGTTATGGTAAACTTTGAAGTCAGTCCTCAGTCTTTCTTCTCCTTCAACACTATGTTGACTATTGTGAGTCTTTGCCTCTCCATATAAACTTTAAAATAAGTTTGTTAATATTAAAAAAAAGAACTTGCTGGAATGCATTAATTGTATAGATAAACTTGGAAACCAGTGACCTCTTGAGCTTAGCAGGAGATAGACCATGGACATCAGTTGTCACAGTGGTGCCTCTGGCAGAACCTATTGCAAATCCCTAGGCAAAATGAGACCTCAAGGATCTGAGAGAATGTCTAAGAAGTACTTGATACATCCCTTGGGTATGGTTTATTGAAGTGTCCACCTGTCTGAAAGCTGGGGAATCTAGATAAGGGAGGGAAAATTAGTTATGATAAAACATATCAACAAACATCAATAAATTTTGTAAAACTAAATGTCATGGCTCATATACAATATGACCAACAGAGGGACCATCAGAAGGAAAGCATCAGTTATGTTTATTTTAGATTTCTAAAAGACTTCGAAGTGAAGAGTATACATTCACTTCTCACTTATTGTTCCTACATATTCATGAATTTGTGAGAAAATAGAGGCCCTGTGTGTCTTAGCAACTAATGGGATATTTTTTGATATTTACATGCTTACACATAGTATGTGTTATAGTCTTCTCTTTTACATGCTGTAAAAAGGTTAACCCCTTTTCTGCAGAGATCTGAAAATGTGAAACAGTGCCTGAGTAGCTGAATTCATCTAATTCAAATTTCTTGCAGGTCTAAGACCTATTGTTTTTCACTTGACTGCCTCCTTTCTCATCTGTCAATTGGTTACAAATTCTGGTACTGAAGAGAATACATTGGGGCTGGTGGCTCAGTGTGTTAAAGCCTCTGCCTTCAGTTCAGGTCATGATCTCAGGATCCTGGGATCGAGCTCCACATCGGGACATAATGTAGTGACAGATAGTTTATATGGGAGCCCTTTGGGTACTCTGGTGGATGAATGTTTTTAAATTAGTTTTTCATGGATATGGGGAGTTAGAGACGAGAAGGGAGGTGGGGGAAATTGGAAGGGGAGCTGAATCATGAGAGACTATGGACTCTGAAAAACAATCTGAGGGTTTTGAAGGGGCGGGGGATTTGGAGGTTGGGGTACCAGGTGTTGGGTATCATAGAGGGCACTGCTTGCATGGAGCACTGGGTGTGGTGCAAAAAGAATGAATACTGTTATGCTGAAAATAAATAAAAAATTAATTTAAAAAATATTAGTTTTTCGTAAACTACAAAAAAAAAAGAAAAGCGCTCCCATTTATAGCATACACTTTATGGTTCACAAAGCACGTGCCAACAATAAAAATAATGATGGGTTACCGTTACACTTCATAGAAAAGGAGGTACAGGGAAATTGAATGAAATGGAATAACAAAGTAGGTTCATAAGTCAATCTTCCTTGTAAAAAAATTAACCTGAAAGTGCGTTTCTGCCACCTCTCTCCTGTGTGACATTTTATCGATGGGAGATGGAAAATAAATGGTCTGGTTAACCTTTCCCTCCCCCTCAAAACCCATTATTTGAAAACACAAAAAGGGAAGTGAAGGGAGAAATCCTCCCACTCCCATCCCCACTCACCTCCATAGCCACCTCCTCTTCCAAGAACCTAGCAGACAAGGTGCCAAGAAGTGTTAGGTACCAGCAGTGGTCTCAGATCTCATTCAAGGATCATGGTGAAAGGCATTCAAAGAGATTGTGGGGGCACAGGGATCCAATTAAGGGGGACAAGTTTAAGGTTTGCCTGGTCCCCTAAAAACTAATGGCACTAGAGAAGATGAGCTTTGGGAACTATAGCTTAATGGATACAATGTGTAAAAAGCTTCAGTGAGTCATGGTGGGAAGAGGCCAAGAGGGCAGCAAACACAGTCTTAGATGATGTTATTAATAGCACTACAGGCTCTAGATTTCCTGTGGTGGTGTTCTTGGCAAGACCAGCCCGGCCAAAGTGGATACTCTCAACCTGGAACAGAGGGTCTTGGAGATGCCAGCACGTGAGGTATGATGAGAGGGTAAAATGATAGGAGGTGTCCTTTGGAAGAACTGACTCCTTGACTTTAAAAGGGAGAACCCAAATCTGTAGGTGAAATCTTTTTGGCTACAAAGAGGGCCAAGGCCTCCTAAGGTCAAGGTTTCCTCGTCACTTGCAAACATGTCGAAGAACATATTCAGACTTTTCAAAGATGTCCTCATATCATTGGTTCCCACTCTGGAATTCTATCAATGAGGTGAGAGTTCCTCTAGTTGAAAAAGAGATCTAAAAAGACTTCCCTTTCTCATGTAATTTCTGTAACCTCCAGGACATACCCACCTCCCCCTTCCAGCTCTGTAATGAAGCCACAGCTGGTGCCAATTTGTGGAACTCCTTAAAGGCTATTCTCCCTTATATACCCCCGGATCAAGTTCCCATGCTCCCTCACCTGATTTCCTGCACTCACCTCCCACATTGTGTGTTCACACCTGCAAGTGCCTTTTAACAACCCCTTTGCCAAAAGGCAGCCAGAGTGACCTTTCAAAGACCTATCAGTTCCTGGCATTTGTCTCCATAGAAATCTGCACTGATCTTCTAACAAATTCTCAGTCCTCCAAAGGCACCCATAATCCTCCCATCAGTCTCTTCATACCCCTCCAACTGACTGATGCCTGTTCTGCCCCATCTCTCTGCCCTTCAACCACACTGCCTCCTTCTTCCTGTGGAGACCTCTCATGCCACCTGCCTCCAAGCACAGGTGATTCCCATTGATGGGAAGACCCTCTTCTCTCCCCCATCTCCCCACTCCAGTTACTCCCACTTATTCGTGAGCTCACAAGCCCCATGGTACACACTCTCCATGCAGCCTGCTCTCTCTTTTCTAGCACTGGCCTCCGTTTCTAGCTGTCCTTGTGTCATGGATGTCCCTCCCCAGCCAGCCTCCAAGCTCTCCTTCCCTTTAGCTCCAACACCTGACACAGTGCCTGGCACGTAGTAAGCCCTGGCTAGCTTCTAAGAGCATCACTGAGGGACTGAAAGCATTTTAAAAATGTCACCACGTAGGCTCCAAACTGTAGGCAGAAAAAGCTTTGCCTGGATTGACATTTTAGAGACGTATTTGTCAAGTTGGATGTGTTCACTGACTTTACCTTGTAAAATTTAAAAAAAAAAAAGGACCTCTGTATTGCTTCGCATCTAACGAAGGCGCATGTATACTATTAGACCACGTTATGAGCTTAATGGAAGGAGACAAGATGTTTTCGCTAAGAAAATGTATAAGACTGTTGAGGTCAAGTGGGAGGAAACAGTCCGTTTGTTGGAGCATTGCTATCTTACTCTATCACAGCCACTCTTAAAAATCTGACACGGGGTGAGTCAGAATTGTCTGTCGGAGATGAGTTAGATCTGGCTCATGTTCCTACAGACATGAAAGCCAGAAACGAAGAAGGAGGCTTTAAAAGCGTGGGTTGAGGAGGCGGTGTGGTTCACTGCGATGAGCTAAGTGCCCAGGGCCACCAGCAGACATGCTGGCCTGTATCCTTCCTTTGTTCTGGGGTCCCTCTTGCACCATGTGGTGAGGCTGGTGGCTGGGAGCAGCTCAGGACAGGACCCGGTGTTATCTTATTTCTCCCACCCTCCTGTGGGCTCCAGTGGGCTCCAGTAGGTCCCAAGGGACAGCCTGCCTTCCTTGCAAAGCCCAGTAGCACTGGGAGCAGAAACTGGGGCCAAAGAGTGAGCACCCTGTTTGACAAGCTGGACCAGCCACCTCTTCTTCAGATGCAGGGGGAGCCCTGGCATGCTGACTCCTCCCTTCTCCCTTTCCCCTTTCCTCTTTCCTCCCTCTTTCCTTCCCCTCTCTCCTTCCCTGGTGGTGCCCTTTTCCATTGCCCACTTCATCCCTTTTCCTTTCTACATGCCTGTCTTCTAGAGTTTCTTCTCTTTCCTCCCCATTACTTCTCTTCATCTGAATCTCCTCTTTGGTCCCTTAGTCCCTGCTCTCTGTTCCTCCTCCTCTTCCCTGGCCCCTGTTCAGCTCCATACTGAATGCAGGCAGAGCTGGACTAACATGCTCACTTGCTAGCTCAGCCACCCTCCAGAGAAGTCACTCTTCGGTGGCCACCTTCCTGACCACCTGGTCACTTCTCCACTTGTTCAGATATTGCTCTGAAGTCTGAGGAGGACAGAGCGGGGCTGCCACAGAAGCAGGCCAGAGGAGAAACCAAACCATGTGTCCACACTGTCCCCCAGCACTGGTGCTCTGAGAGCTTTCGGAGTCCTCAACAGGGTTAGGATTTAGGGGCTTCTTCAGAACCGGGAGTGAAAACAACCATAGGTCAAAAGAAAAGCTATGGCCCACACAAAAATAATAATCACAAATGAAAACTATGTTAACTCTGAAGTCCCAAAGTCAAAGAATTGCCTTGAATCTGTCACTATAAAGCACCCAAGGCCTCACTCTCTGGGTTCTGGGTGCCCTGGGAATGGCAGGAGGCTCTGACATGCACGTGGGGGCGCTGAACTATGGGGGCTAGCCTGCCTGCTGGCAGGGGGGGGGGTACCTCCTGTGGCACTGTCCTGGCCCGACCCCCTGCGGAGGGGGTGTGGCGCGGCGCCCAGGGTGGTCCTGGTGCCCTGGGGTTGGCCAGAGCCTCGGCCCCGACCACTCCCCCCCCCTTCCCCCGATCCTGTCCTGAGTTTCTGCTTGAGGTGAGGGCGTGTCGAGGTGTCACTTTACCTGTGAGCAGAGGGTCCTCCAGAGAAGCCATGGGGCAGGGAGGGGCAGCAGGCGGCAGGAATGAGAACGGGACACCGCGGCCTCTGGGGCTAAGCTGGAGCGTGGGAGCGCAGGGGCAGCGAGTATGGTGGGTCCTGCAGTCCCGAATGGGCTGCAGCACAGCACCCTGGCGCTGTGCGCCCCTCCTTCCCGCCTGGGCAATTAGCAAAGCCCCTTCTCCTGGCCGCCCCCGACCCGCCCCCGCCCCCTCCCTCCTGAGTCCTCTGAGAGCTCACTTCCAGCTTTGGAAATTAGCAAAGACCCTTTTCTGCGCCGGCCCCGCCCCCTCACTCCTGAGGACTGAGCCCTGGCTGGGGTGCAGGGCTATGCCCTAGCATGCTGCCCCATTGCCAGCGCCTGCGCTGGGCAGACTCCTAGCCTGGCTTTCTGAGCGGGTGTCCAAGGGCAGCCTGGCTGCGAAAAGATCATCAGTCCTAAATGCCGGCTGCACTCTTGGGTCAGTTTGCTGGCTTCCAGATTGCGCCCAAAGCCAGGAACCAGCTTCCCTAGCACAGGCCTGGGCTGAGATGCCTGCCTGGGATCTGTCTGAGCAGTCTCCTGGACTCCAGGCAGGGATGGCACTTCGACCTGGATGTTTGGGTTTTTTGTTTGTTTTTTTGGTCATTGGTTATTACATGACCTCCAGGGTAGGTGCTCCACAAAGGGAGTGAAAACAGGACGCCTGATATATACGCATATGGCCATTCTAGAAAAATAGCTTGGGGTTCTCTCGGAAACGCGGCATTGGTCCTTGCACTATGGTTTAATAGAAAAGGGATTATGCACCAAGTTACTTAAATGAGCATAGGTTGAAATCGTTTACTGAGAGTAAATATTTTAAATAGTTATATTTTAACTAAATCTATCATCAATCATAAATCTATTACACGAAGGTTACAGGCAATTTAAAAGCAAGAGCACTCTCTTCAGGGTTTTAAATAATCCCTGTTTGTCTTGGCACATGAGAATGCAAAGATAGGAAATGGTTTGTAAAAGATCATATAATAGCTTTTACTAATTCTATTTTTTTGACAGACAGAGATCACAAGTAGGCAGAGAGGCAGGCAGAGAGAAAGATGGGGAGGCAGGCTCCCCGCCAAGCAGAGAGCCTGATGAAGGGCTCGATCTCAGGATCCTGAGATCATGACCTGATCCCAAGGCAGAGGATTAACACACGGAGCCATCCTGGCGCCCCCAGATGAAATACATTTCTGACTTAGAAACTTCAGATAGAATTTTTTTGTCCATGATGACAACTGAAGAAAATGTGTCATCCCTAAACCTAACCTTAAACCCTACCAACACTGAAACCTAAGCTGACCTTAAAGCCCAAACTAGAACCCTGAATCCCAAACCTGGAATGGAACCCAAAGCCTGTACCTGAGCCCTGGATCCAAGCCCTGAACCACGAACCCAAACCCTAAACCAGACCTCCAAGTCATGAAACCTGAACCCAAATCTCAGCATGAAGTCAAACCCCAAATTTGACCTTGAACTTTATCCCATAAGCCCTGAGTCTTAAAGCCTAAATCATAAACTTAAAGCCCTAAACTATAACTCTGTTCCCTTGTCCTTCACTCTAAATCCTCACCCTAACACTAAACCCAAAGCCTGATTAGAACTCTGACTAAAACCTGAACCTGAACCCAAATTCAAACCCTTCACCACACTTTGCTTATGCACTTGCCATTGATGGATATTTGCAGTTTCTACCTCTTGATTCTTGTGAACATTGTTTGGGTCGGGGGCTAGGGTTAGGGTCTTGGATTAGGGTAGGGTCCAGTCTTGAGACCAAGTTGAGGTCAGAGTGTGGGTCTGCATCAGGGCCATGTTCAGTGACACTGTTTGGGTCAAGGACTGTTGTAATTCCACATTGTTTCCAATTCATTGTTCCTTAGCTATTTGGGGGGAAGTTGGGGGGTATTGGGCTCCATGCAGCTTGAATTTCCGGAATGAAATGGCGTCAGCTGGACCCCAGGAGGGAGCAGGACCTTCCACTGAAGGGTGAGCTCCCACAGTCCTGCACTGCCTTGCACCGCATGCAGAGGGCGCCAGACCCCAGCTCCCGCCCTGTGCCCAGGCTGCAGAGCCACAGCTGGGACCTGAGCCCTGCCTCTTCAGGACCCACTGTGGAGACTTCTGGAGAATGTGGGGCGCCTCCCACCCTGACAGGACAAGCTGAGGAGGGTGTGGCTCTGCATCCACACTGACCGGATCCGTTGTGGAGGACACGCCCACACTGGCAGCAGTCCAATCTCCTAAGGACCAGATGCTCAAGGAGGTGAGAAGTCCCTTAGTGGACTGTCAAGGGGTTCGTGGTCTCAGGACCCCACAGAGAAAGGGCGCCCTGTGCAGACACTGGGGCTTCCGTCGTTTTGTGAGAGGAGACGTGGCCTCCTGCTGTGCTGTGCGCGGGGCTGTGGGGTCCCCCCTTTCTGGGCTCGGGTGCTCCTTGGTCCTTGTCTGTGTTTGTGTGCTTGCGCATTCGGTTCCTTGGGCTCCTCAGATGGTCTGCAGTCAGGGAACGTCTGCCTTCTTCGGTGCTTGTGCTCTCCCCACCTCACCCTGCGGGGTCCTTCCCGTGTCCACACCCACTCCAGGCTTGCGCCGAGTCCGGAAATTCGGGAGCCAGAGTGAGGACTCTGTAGCCGGTTTTGGGGAGAGTAGGTATTTTCCCAGTGTGGGTTCTTCCCTGAGCACAGTGCCTCCCCATCTCCGTGTGTACCCCTCCCTGTCTGTCGTCATTGTTACAGGGCTGTCACTTTCTTGGTTCAGGGGCCTCCAGGGTATCTTGCTATCTTGGATGCAGGTGTAAATGAGATCGTTCTCCGCAGTCTCTTTCTGATGGTTCCTTCTGAGCACCTAGGAGTGCCACTAATTTGTGCATATTGATTTTGTTCCTTGCAAGTTCTTGAATTTATTAGTTCGATTGGCCTTAAACTCAATCTGCCAGTTATTTGACCAGCAGCATGGGCTTAATTGGGAAGAGCAGAGAATGGCAGTCTGGGCTGAGCAAGCTAAGGTCCCATCACAGGCAAGTGCGAGAAACAAAGGAGAGGAACATTATTTCATGGAGGAGGAAGAAGTTGGGAAGGGTGCTTGAAGGAAAGTCCCTTGGAGAAAGGCAGGGTGATGGAGAATTCTCACCAGCTGAGCTGCAAAGCTCCTACAAAAAGTCAGGAGATGAACCTCCAGCTTCCCCTGTGGAGCCTGGAATTGGTGAGTCTCTCCTGTCGGGGATTGCAATGTGGGGTCTGTAATGGTCACTGAGCACCAGGCGCCCCCTTCCAGCCTCCCCTTCTGGCATCCCCAGTCCACTTTACTGGGGCTTCCCTTCCTGCTTTTGCACAGTTCTAACCAGCTTGTGATGGAACGTTGTGGAAAAACTGAAATTCCAAATCCACTGCTTCTACTGCACCTGAGATACAGGGGCCCATGATTTAATCCTCCCACGAGTCTCTTGCTAGCCCCACCTGTCCGTCACTCATTTTGAGAGTTGATATTACCAAAGTACTGTAATTCTAAAAATTTCTGAATTAGCTGTATTATTTCTTTTTAGGTATGAAGTTAACTTCCAATTATATGAATTTAATATTTTGGTCATTGTTTTCTAATTTTATTGCCTTATTCTTGGAAAATATAGCCTGATATTTAACTCTAGGAATTTATTGGCATATACTTCTGGCCTAAATAATGGCCTGTTTGTGTAAATGTTCAACTTATGCTTATATACTTACTGAAGACTCTTGTTTTGGGGTCAGGATGGTTACATTTATTAATAGATCAGGACTATTAGATTCTCTAAATTTTGATGTCTCTTAATTTAATCTAATTAAATTATCAGTTAATGAAAGAAGTTAAATTTTTTATGTACTACTGCATCTAAACTTATCAAAGTCTTTTGCTATAATTAGACAAGTATGTCATCCTGTTTTTATACCAAGTCTTACAGTAAATAAATCATACTACCTGAAATATTATTTATTTTTATTATTATTTATTTTTTTTTAAAAGATTGTATTTATTGGGGTACCTGAGTTAAGTGTCTACCTATAGCTCAGGTCATAATACCCGGGTCCTGGGATAGAGCCCCGCAGGGGGTTCCCTGCTCAGTGGCGTGCTTCTCCCTCTCCCTCTGTTATTCCCTCTGCTGTGTGCATGTTTTTCTTTTCTCACTCTCTCTCAAATAAATAAGTAAAATTTAAAGATTATCTCTCTCAAATAAATAAGTCAAATTTTTTTTCTCAATGGGAGGGAGAAGCAGACTCTCCACTGAGCAGGGAGCCTGATGCAGGGCTCAATACCAGGACCCTGGGATCATCACCTGAGCTGAAGGCAGACACTTGAACCGACTAAGTCACCCAGGCACTTCAGCTGTTTATTTATTTATTTATTTTTATTATGCATATGTTTTATCTCTCTTTTCTACAAGTCTTTTTTTTGATCTTTTTACTTTTTTCATAAAACTGAATTATTTCAAGATGACTTGGTCATCCTCTTTTCCCCAACCTCAAAGATCATAGAGTATATTTTAACTGTTAAAATGATATTAGTATTTAAGTGCTGCCTACACAAATTAAGGCAAATTATCTGTGGTCTGTATTCCTGAAAATATTTTTTTTATTATGCCTTCCTATGCCAATGACATTTTATAAGGATCTAAATGTTTCCATTTGCGATTTTTTTTTCAAGATAATAAAGCTATTACTTCATTCTTTTTTATATCTGATGTTATTTAAAAAATTTCTGTCAGTCTGATTCTTGTTTCTTTATTAATGAATTATTTTTTTTCTCTCTAACACTTGTGATATTTTTTGTGTGTCTTTGGTATGTATGGCTAGTTTGGGATTCATAGAGTCAACTATAGTTATGAATATTTTATTTCTTTTCTTGTATGTAAGTTTTAATCCAGTGTCTTGACTATTTATGCTTGAGAAATAGATGTACATTAATATTCAAATATTTCTTTCCTTTTTCTTCTTTCATTTAAAAAAGTCATTTATTTTATTTTATTTAAAAATATTTATTTATTTATTTGGAGTAGAGAGAGAGGGTCATGAAGAGTGGCTGATTATATACTTTCAATTTGGGAGGAGGTTAGGGATAGCACAAGCCTCCAAGGTATTTTATAAACAAGGTTTCCAGGACCTTGAGGGGGCTAGCTATTGTTAGGGAAAGGTCATTTATTACTATTTAGTAAAAACTCAGGGAAGAGACTCTTCTGATGTGTATCAGTGGGTATATGCTTGGGAGATGATTGCCAATGTATATCTTGAGGGCAGGGGTGGGGAGTAGAGATAAAGAAGTTTCCAAAGTAATTTTTACATGTGAAAGTAGATTTTCAGTATCCTGGGGGGTGGACTAAGAATGCTTTTTGCCCTGAGTGGATGTGTCCACATGGAAGCAGCTGAGTCCCCAGAGGAGCTTCAAGGACTTGTCAACAGGCTATGAGTAGTAAGGAAATCTAATTTCTTCTCTAGCTTTTGTTCCACACACATCACCTACATCTTACACCTCTTTTATATTGATAATTTTAATGCTTTGCTGGTATCCAGATGACTATATCCTTAAGTGACTTCTTATCTCTATTGAATCCATTATGTATTCTATCCATTGTATTCTTAATTCAACTAGATTACATATATTTAATCTATTAGTACCACTAGGTTCTTATTCTTGTTTTTATTTCAAAATCTTTCCTTATTTCCTTACATTATTTATTGGGTATATTTTAAATCCCTGAAATACTCACTTATTATACATTATTTATTGGGTATATTTTAAATCCCTGAAATACTCACTTATTATATAAGCTGTCAACCGTATTCTTATTTTGAGGTAGCTATATCTTTTTGGGCTTTAGGACATCATACCAACAATGCCAAATAATTTTCAGACAACAGCAGGATCTCCAAGAATTCAACTAAATTCTGACACTATCTACCTGAACATAGTGTAAGATTTCATCAGTTAAGGGATCAGTCCTCCAAGACTATCTCCAACCCCACCTCAGATGCCAGTCTCACTGTAGGCCCCAGGTTATTACCTGTGCTTGTGACTGAGCAACTACAGGTTGGAGGTCCCAGTGGCCTACTTCTTACGTTCTTTTAATTTGCTACAGGGACTCACAAAACTCAGAAAAATACTTACTTTATGTTTGCCAGCTTATTAAAAGATATAATAGAAGATTTAAATCAATAGATAGATAAAGAAGTGCACAGGGCAAGGTATGGAGAATGGGCACAGAGCTTCTATTACCTTCTGTAAGACTGCCACTCTTCCTGCCTTTTCATACATTTAACAAACTAAAAGCTTTCTGAACCCAGTCCTTTCAGGTTTTCTGTGGAGGCTTCATGACATAGTCATGACTGACTAAATCATTGTCATTTGCTGATCTAATCTCCAGATCCTCTTCCCTCCCCAGATAATCCTGTATTGGGAGGAAGGGGAGGCACGTTGGGCAAAAAGTTGTGAAGGCTTTCACCAAGTGGTTGGTCCTTCAGGCAAACAGCCCTTGCCTTGAGTGAGGTCTGAAGGTCACTTCATTAACATAACAAAACACACCTCTCTCACCCTTATCACATGAAATCCCAAGAGTTTTAGGAGCTGTGAGTCAGTAGCCATGGCTGAAAACCAAATATTCAGATGACCAAAATATATTTCTTGTAAACCACTATATTACACTACATGCTTAAGTATTTAATTATGTGATCTTTTAAACTAATATTTTTCTAAGAGTATAAACTGTTCTGGCAGTAATCTGGATTGGGGAGTGATGTATTGCCAAATTTCTGTCATTTTAGTCCAGGAAGTCAAAGAGAAAGAACAGGAGAGCCCCTTAGGGCAGGAAGTTCAAAGTAACAATGTTGACTACTACTCCCTTTTCTTGATTTTTTTTTTAAACAAGCAAATCTTCTCTTCAGAGTTGCAGTTTAAAGCCAAGAACATGCGGAATTGGGAGAAAAAATAGTTAAATTTGGAGACTTGCAGAGGTAGAATCAGAGTAGTGAAAGCCATTACAGCAACTGAACTAACTGAGGTCAGTGTTTGGTGAATCACAGAAACAGGGGGAGTTTTATTATCACGTGTATGGTTGGTCATAAGGTTGTGGATGCATGCACATCCACATATGTATTTGTGCAATATGTATTGCATGTTCACCTGAATGAAGCTTGTATTCCACCGAGGGCAGAAACGTCAACGTTAGAATAAAGCAGAGGTAACTGTTGGACAAGGGAAAGGGACTCTGCAGGCTTCAAGAGCAGATATAAACTAGATGGGGTCTTGGGCTCATTTTCTGGGACAAGGAATGCAAGGCCTTGATTACTTTTGAAATAGCACTAGGAGTTTTACCACTGATTTATTGTCTCAATAGCTTAGGCTATTTCCTGGTCTGGTGGTGACTGTTAGTTTTCCCATTGCCTTGTTCCCTCAAAATGCTTAAGGAGTGAGGTTTTTGCATTTCTTTGTAAGAACCTCCCAGGAAGTTTTGGAAGAAGTGTGCTTGGGCAAGTACACAGGTGGGGTATAGATCTTTGAAAATAGCTGGGGACAAAAAATGATTTTCTTATGTCAGGAAAACTATATGTCATCTTAATTTTCTGGGAACCTCTAATTCTTTCTGCTGATGTTACCAGCAGGCTTCTGAGATATTACTGATTGTTCTCTTGAACTAAGGAAAAAGAAATGTAGAAAGCAAAAGACAAAACTTTAAAATCTATCCTCCAACTCATCAATTCACTGCAGCCACCTCTCTGTCTTTCCCTTTCTCTTTTTCTTTATCTTTCTCTCTCACTTTCTCTCTCACATACGCACAACACACGCAAATCATCTTAAAACAATTTTTAATTTTCCCTATTCCATTTTAATATACTTGAGGCATGATCATTTTCTTAGTAAATACAAGAAAAAAAAATCTAAGATTCCATCATTCTGTGTGATTCAAGTATTGAGGAATTTACTTCTAATAGCACTTATAAAAACATATTTTATTTATGTAATATTATATAATCAGGTGCCTGCATTTTTCTTATTCTCCAACTAGTGTTATTTGGCAATTAATATTTTGTCAATCAATATTCCCCCATATCTGAATGTGTGGGCAGTGAGAGATGAGTTAGAGGCAAGGATGGTGAACACTCCCAACAACTGCAGACTACATATATCTTAAGCCATGATTTTCTTTGCAAAGGTCAACATTGATAATGTTGTAGTCATACCTCCGTGTACCAGGAAAGAAGTAGCATATTTCTTGAAAGACACAGCTATCAAAGCTCCATTGACAAACTGTAAAGATGGACAAGCGATTTC
Organism: Mustela nivalis; assembly: GCF_964662115.1. Classification (NCBI taxonomy): domain Eukaryota; kingdom Metazoa; phylum Chordata; class Mammalia; order Carnivora; family Mustelidae; genus Mustela; species Mustela nivalis. Next base: position 77,573,033 of record NC_139040.1, read on the forward strand.
CAAATTACATATCTGATAATGGATATCTACTCTGATTATTAAAAAATGAATAAAAATAAAAAACCTTACTAATAACCAAACAGAGTATCCAATTTTACATGTGAAGGAAATAATGGAAGAGACATGTCACCAAAAGTATATGGATGGCTTAGAGGCACATGACAAATTTCTCAAAATTTAGACATTAAAGAAATACAAATTAAAATCATAATGAGACATGCTTACGTATCTATTAGAATGGCTAAAATTATAAAGGCTAATTGTACTTGGTCTGAGCTAGATTGAGAAGGAACAAAAAATCTAAACTGTTGTTGGCATATATCATGATACAACCACTTTGGAAAATAGTTTGAAAAATTTTTTAAATGCAAAATATGTTGCAGTTACACAAATAGCCATTTTACTTCTAGGCATTTAACTTTATCAGTGCACTTTGCATCCACCACCAATTGGCTGTTTTGTCACAAACTGATTAAAGCAGAACTGTCAGGTGAGGAACTTCAAAGCCAAAGCATTAAGTGCTTTGAAAAACCAGCACCTGGGAGGATTTGTCTCAGCATCTGTGATTAGAAGGCAGCAAAAAGAGACTTTGGGGACACAGTTCACCCCTTTATGAAGCAGCCATTCAGAACTTTCTCCGAAGGGCTAATGCCTAATCTTCCAAAGACCAGCAAGAACAAGCTTATGGTCTGTTAAAATCAGATTTTTAAAAGATTTTTATTTATTTATTTGAGAGAGAGAGAGAGAGTGAGAGAGAGAGCATGAGAGGGGAGAAGGTCAGAGGGAGAAGCGGACTCCCCATGAAGCTGGGAGCCTGATGCAGTCCTTGATCCTGGGACTCCAGAATCAAAATCAGTTTGATTGACTCAATACAGTCAGGGAGGACAGTCCTCAGGAGTCACAGAATGCTGGTTGCCATGAGGGAGGAGTCTTTTACAAAGTCTGGGCTCTCACAGAAGGAGTCTGAAGCACGTGTATGGAAAGCAGAGGTCAGTTCTGGATTAGAAGCTCTTTCTGAGGGGAAATGAGTAGAAGCAGGGATTAACCAGGACTTGGGCTCTGCTTTATTCAGTTCAAGTTGCTGCAACAAATGATGACAGACTGGGTGGCTGAATCAGCAAAACATGTACTATTCCTTGCAGTTCTAGAGACTGAGAAGTCCAAAAGCAAGATCCTGGGAGATCTGATATCTAGCAAGAGACTGCTTCATTATCTATAAATGCCCATATTTCTGTTGTAGACTTGCATGGATGACAGCTGGCAGAACAATCTCTCAGGTCGTTTCTCAGAAGTGCTTTTATCTCATTCACAAGTGTTCCAATCTCATGACCTCACCACCTCTCAAAGCCCATACCTCCTGATGGCACTCCTTGAGGGTCAGGGCTTCAACATCTGAATTGGGACAAGACACAAACATTCAGTCCATTAGCAAGTGTTGTCATGAGGACAGCGTAGCTTATCAACTGGGTATCCCCAGGAATCCATGGGACTAGCAAAGCAGAATCTGGGGGTGTCACTGGTAGGAAAGCAGGAGGTCCCCAAGAGACAGTCCTCATAGCATTTTACAGAGACAGCAGGACCCTTGAGAAACAATAGTTTCCGTGACCCATACACCAGCCTTTATCTATGCCTGTCCTCCCTGCTGGATTCACAGCAAGCCTACTTCTTTCTTTTCCAGTACAAATGGATTTCCACTCTCTGAATCCTGATGAATTTTTGCTCTTTTGCAGTTAGTAGGTTGTCCCTCAGGATTCTGCATGTCTGGATTTGCAATCGTGGAAACTGCCAAAGGTCTAGATACCTGCATGGCAGAACCCGGCCTCTACCACTATTGCCCAAGGTAGGGACTCTGGTCCCTTGAGCGTCCTGTGCTGCTGTCAAAGGTCTGTGTGCATTGGCTTATTCTTTTTATTTTTTAAAAAGTAATTGCTTATACGTGTGTTTCATCATGCTCAAGTGGCCTTTCTGTGAAAAAGTGGCCAAGCTACACCTAGAAGTCACTGAAGAAAGTTCTAAGAACTCCTGGTTAGTATGAGGCTAGAGAGAGAGAGAAAGAGAGAAAAGAAATCTGCCTCTCTGCATTTTTCAAGTCCCTGGGCAAAATCTGTTGGCTGCGCACTCCTCACATGGAGATTCCAGGCAGGGAGACCCTCCTGAGCCTCATCTCCCTGAGTTCCTCTTCCAGGAGCAATCCCTAGTTTGAGACCAGGGTTAGCGAAAATAGAGCAGCAAAGCAGGGTCCAGAAGGAAGGACTGCCACAGACCATGGAGCACCAGGGGGACAGGCTGGTACCTTCTCACGGTTGAGGTACAAATGGGCTCAGCTCAGCAGGTACAGGGGTGCCCTTGGCCTCTCTGGTGGGCTTTGCAGTGCCCCAATCTCAGGAAGAAAAAAGGCTGGCTCAGGTGACTTATTTTTGACTGGGAAGAAGCTGACAGCAATGGAAATAAACAAGTAGGGAATGATGTTGGAAACTTGGAGGGTTTGTCCTTTATATCTCAGCTTTCTCTCCTATCTTCCCTTGCTCTGTAGTGTGTTATCAAAGAAGGTTTTGGCATGATATTCCTGTTCACTGATTAACTCCTGAGCTGTGTCTTTTCTGCTGTTCAGCTCATCTGGTGAATTCTTTTACTGTAAAAAGTATCTTGCCCTTGCAAGGGCAAGGGCAAGACCTGAGAAATCTCAGAGATTTCAGCTTGCCACCCAGAAGGAAACCAGGCTATTTGGAATGCTGGAAAGAATTCAGAGTAGGGGAAATCGTCTTGGACATCTGAGACCACCCCCACATTCAGCGGTCCCCTGGACACAAACCCAGACCTTGATACTGATCCTGAACCATGCTCTCAACTCAGACCCCTGTGATCCTCGCCACAGTGCTTTCAGATCAGTGCAGCCATGCCCATAGGCACAAACTCTTAAGCCTAGATTCTGTCCTGAGAGGTCTGTCCCCGACGGCCTGGCTCCAAAGCCTCAGAGATTGGGGACAGCGAGGAACACCATAGGACTCACCCTGCCACCCTGAAAGGAACCATGCCATTTGTAGCTCCAGAAAGGATTCAGAGGAACTGAAATCTGCATTCCTACCTCTGGACACCCCCATATTCAGCAGGCCACTGGATGCAAACCTGGAGCTTGACACTCACCCTGAACAAATCCCTCGACTGCCCCCTCCCCCAGAAAGATGGACAGAGTGCTGGCAGATCGGGCCTGCCATGTGGTGGGCCCTAACCATAACCTTTGGTTTAGTTCTCAGGATTCTGACCCCAAAGGCCTTGCAGTAGGTGCCCTACAATTTGGGGACACATGGGCAATCCCAGAGGACTCAGCCTGCTGCCCAGAAGGAAACTGTGCCATTTGGAACTCCGGAAAGGATTCAGAAGAGCAGAAATCTGCATGCCTAGCTGAGAACACACCCACACAGAGCTGACTCCTGGACACAAAGCCACAGCCAGACACTCACCCTCACCTCCACTGTCAACTCAGCCACCGAGACAGCTCTCCATGGGGTCTTCAGATCAGTCCTGCCATGTCCCTGGTTCCTAACACTAACCCTTGGATGGGTTCTGTAATGATGTCCTCATTTCAGGTTATGTGGTGGTTCTGCAGGACATTGTCCTGGTGTGGGATCAAACACACTGAAGCATCCCGTGTGAAGTGGCAAACATGGTAAAGAAATGATGGCTGGGGAATCTGAGTGTGGAGACAGCACGTATTTGTGCTGCTATAACAAGCTGACTGCACTTTGAAATCACCGCAGAGGAAATGACTCCTCCAAACATCCATGTTAGCACGACGACACGGAAGCAGAGAGAGCATCAGACTTTGGGATGGAGGCCAAGCCCTCCCAAATCCAGGTCACCCAACAGGGAGAGAACACATGTTAGCAAGAGACTCGTGGGAGGATTAAATCATGGGCCCCTGTATCTCAGGTGCAGTAGAAGCAGTGGTTTTGGAATTTCAGTTTTTCCACAACGTTCCACCACAAGCTGGTTAGAACTGTCCAAAGCAGGAAGGGAAGCCCCAGTAAAGTGGACTGGGGAAGCCAGAAGGGGAGGCTGGAATGGTGCGCCTGGTGCTCACTGCCCATTACCCACACCACATTGCTATCCCCCACAGGAGAGACTCACCAATTCCAGGCCCCACAGGGGAAGCTGGAGGTTCATCTCCTGACTTTTTGTAGGAGCTTTGCAGCTCAGCTGGTGAGAATTCTCCATCACCCTGCCTTTCTCCAAGGGACTTTCCTTCAAGCACCCTTCCCAACTTCTTCCTCCTCCATGAAATAATGTTCCTCTCCTTTGTTTCTCGCACTTGCCTGTGATGGGACCTTAGCTTGCTCAGCCCAGACTGCCATTCTCTGCTCTTCCCAATTAAACCCATGCTGCTGGTCAAATAACTGGCAGATTGAGTTTAAGGCCAATCGAACTAATAAATTCAAGAACTTGCAAGGAACAAAATCAATATGCAGAAATTAGTGGCACTCCTACGTGCTCCGAAGGAACCATCATAAAGAGACTATGGAGAACGATCTCATTTACACCTGCATAAAAGACAGCAAGATACCCGGGAGGCCCCTGAACCAAGAAGGTGACAGACCTGTCCTTTGACAGCCCTGCAACAATGATGACAGACAGGGAGGGGTACACACGGAGATGGGGAGGCACTGTATCAGGGAAGAACCCACACTGGGAAAATACCTACTCTCCCCAAAACCGTCTACAGAGTCCTCACTCTGGCTCCAGAATTTCCGGACTCGGCACAAGCCTGGAGTGGGTGTGGACACAGGAAGGTCCCCGCAGGGCTGAGGTGGGGAGAGCACAAGCACCGAAGCAGGCGGACGCTCCCTGACTGCAGACCATCTGAGGAGCCCCAGGAACCGAATCCGCGAGCACACAAACACAGACGAGGACCAAGGAGCACCCGAGCCCAGAAAGGGGGGACCCCACAGCCCCACGCACAGCACAGCAGGAGGCCACGTCTCCTCACACAAAACGACGGAAGCCCCAGTGTCTACACAGGGCGCCCTTTCTCTGTGGGGTCCTGAGACCACGAACCCCTTGACAGTCCACTCAGGTGGCTTCTCCTCATCTCCTCCAGCGTCTGGTCCTTAGGAGGTTGGACTGCTGCCAGTGTGGTCGTGTCCTCCACAACGGGTCCGGTCAGTGTGGATGCAGAGCCACACCCTCCTCAGCTTGTCCTGTCAGGGTGGGAGGCGCCCCACATTCTCCAGAAGTCTCCACAATGGGTCCTGAAGAGGTGGGGCCCTGGTCCCAGCTGTGGCTGTGAAGCCTGGGCTCAGGGCGGGAGCTGGGGTTTGGCGCCCTCTGCAGGCGGTGCAAGGCAGTACAGGACTGTGGGAGCTCACCCTTCAGTGGAAGGTCCTGCTCCCTCCCAGGGTCCAGCTGAGGCCATTTCATTCCGGAACTTCAAGCTGCATGGAGCCCAATAACCCCCAACTTCCCCCCAAATAGCTAAGGAACAATGAATTGGAAACAATGTGGAATTACAATAGTCCTTGACCCAAACACTGTCACTGAACATGGCCCTGATGCAGACCCACACTCTGACCTCAACTTGGTCTCAAGCTTGGACCCTACCCTAATCCAAGACCCTAACACTAGCCACCGACCCAAACAATGTTCACAAGAATCAAAAGGTAGAAACTGCAAATATCCATCAATGGCAAGTGCATAAGCAAAGTGTGGTGAAGGGTTTGAATATGGGTTCAGGTTCAGGTTTTAGTCAGAGTTCTAGATCAGGCTTTGGGTTTAGTGTTAGGGTGAGGATTTAGAGTGAAGGACAAGGGATCAGAGTTATAGTTTAGGGCTTTAAGTTTATGATTTAGGCTTTAAGACTCAGGGATTATGGGATAAAGTTCAAGGTCAAATTTGGGGTTTGACTTCATGCTGAGATTTGGGTTCAGGTTTCATGACTTGGAAGTCTGGTTTAGGGTTTGGGTTCGTGGTTCAGGGCTTGGATGCAGGGCTCAGGTACAGGCTTTGGGTTCCATTCCAGGTTTGGGATTCAGGGTTCTAGTTTGGGCTTTAAGGTCAGCTTAGGTTTCAGCGTTGGTAGGGGTTAAGGTTAGGTTTAGGGATGACACATTTTCTTCACTTGTCATCATGGACAAAAAAATTCTATCTGAAGTTTCTAAGTCAGAAATGTATTTCATCTGGGGGCGCCTGGGTGGCTCCGTGTGTTAAGCCTCTGCCTTGGGCTCAGGTCTTGATCTCAGGGTCCTAGGATCAAGCCATTCATCAGGCTCTCTGCTTGGCGGGGAGCCTGCTTCCCCATCTTTCTCTCTGCCTGCCTCTCTGCCTACTTGTGATCTCTGTCTGTCAAATAAATAGAATTAGTAAAAGCTATTATATGATCTTTTACAAACCATTTCCTATCTTTGCATTCTCATGTGCCAAGACAGACAGGGATTATTTAAAACCCTGAAGAGAGTGCTCTTGCTTTTAAATTGCCTGTAACCTTCGTGTAATAGATTTATGATTGATGATAGATTTAGTTAAAATATAACTATTTAAAATATTTACTCTCAGTAAACGATTTCAACCTATGCTCATTTAAGTAACTTGGTGCATAATCCCTTTTCTATTAAACCATAGTGCAAGGACCAATGCCGCGTTTCCGATAGAACCCCAAGCTATTTTTCTAGAATGGCCGTATGCATATATATCAGGCGTCCTGTTTTCACTCCCTTTGTGGAGCACCTACCCTGGAGGTCATGTAATAACCAATGACCAAAAAAAACAAACAAAAAACCCAAACATCCAGGTCGAAGTGCCATCCCTGCCTGGAGTCCAGGAGACTGCTCAAACAGATCCCAGGCGGGCATCTCAGCCCAGGCCTGTGCTGGGGAAGCTGGTTCCTGTCTTTGGGCACAATCTGGAAGCCAGCAAACTGACCCAAGAGTGCAGCCGGCATTTAGGACTGATGATCTTTTCCAGCCAGGCTGCCCGTGGACACCCGCTCAGGGAGCCAGGCTAGGAGGCTGCCCACCGCTGGCGCTGTCAATGTGGCAGCATGCCAGGGCTTTGCCCCGCACCCCAGCCAGGGCTCAGGCCCCTGGAGTGAGGGGGCAGGGCCGGCGCAGAGAAGGGTCTTTGCTAATTTCCAAAGCTGGAAGTGAGCTCTCAGAGGACTCAGGAGGGAGGGGGGCGGGGTCGGGTCTGGGCGGCCGGGAGAAGGGGCTTTGCTAATTACCCAGGCGGGAAGGAGGGGCGCGCAGAGCCAGGCTGCTGTGCTGCAGCCCATTCAAAACTGCAGGACCCACCATACTCGCTGCCCCTGCGCTCCCACGCTGCAGCCTAGCCCCTGAGGCCGCGGTGTCCTGTTCCAGATCCCGCTGCCTGCTGCCCCTCCCCACCCCATGGCTTCTCTGGAGGACCTTCTGCTCACAGATAAAGTGACACCGTGACGCGCCCTCACCTGAAGCAGAAAACGCGGTCCAGGGGCGGGGCGTGGGGTGGTCGGGGCCCAGCCTCCCGCCAACCCCAGGGCACTAAGACCACCCTGGAGGCTGCGCCACAGCCCTTCCGCAAGGGGTCAGGCCAGGACAGCGCCACAGGTGGTAACCCCGCCCCCCCCCCGCCAGCGGGCAGGCTAGCCCCCATAGTTTGGCACCACCAAGCGCTTTTCAGAGCCTCCTGCCATTCCCAGGGCACCCAGAACCCAGAGAGTGAGGCCTTGGGTGCTTTCTAGTGACAGATTCAAGGCAATTTTTCGACTTTGGGACTTCAGAGTTAACATAGTTTTCATTTGTGATTATTATTTTTGTGTGGGGGCCATAGCTTTTCTTTTGACCTATGGTTGTTTTCACTCCCGGTTCTGAAGAAGCCCCTAAATCCTAACCCTGTTGAGGACTCCGAAAGCTCTCAGAGCAGCAGTGCTGGGGGACAGTGTGGACACATGTTTTGGTTTCTCCTCTGGCCTGCTTCTGTGGCAGCCCCGCTCTGTCCTCCTCAGACTTCAGAGCAATATCTGAACAAGTGGAGAAGTGACCAGGGGGTCAGGAAGGTGGCCACCGAAGAGTGACTTCTATGGAGGGTGGCTGAGCTAGCAAGTGAGCATGTTAGTCCAGCTCTGCCTGCATTCAGTATGGAGCTGAACAGGGGCCAGGGAAGGGGAGGAGGAGCAGAGAGCAGGGACAAAGGGACCAAAGAGGAGATTCAGATGAAGAGAAGTAATGGGGAGGAAAGAGAAGAAACTCTAGAAGACAGGTATGTAGAAAGGAAAAGGGATGAAGTGGGCATTGGGAAAGGGCACCACCAGGGAAGGAGAGAGGGGAAGGAAAGAGGGAGGAAGAGAGGAAAGGGGAAAGGGAGAAGGGAGGAGTCAGCATGCCAGGGCTCCCCCTGCATCTGAAGAAGAGGTGGCTGGTCCAGCTTGTCAAACAGGGTGCTCACTCTTTGGTCCCACTTTCTGCTCCCAGTGCTACTGGGCTTTTCAAGGAAGGCAGGCTGTCCCTTGGGACCTACTGGAGCCCAATAGAGCCCACAGGAGGGTGGGAGAGGTAAGATGGGACCGGGTCCTGTCCTGAGCTGCTCCCAGCCACCAGCCTCACCACATGGTGCAAGAGGGACCCCAGAACAAAGGAAGGAAACAGGCCCGCATGTCTGCTGGTGGCCCTGGGCACTTAGCTCATCCCAGTGAAACACACCGCCTCCTCAACCCACGCTTTCAAAGCCTCCTTCTTCGTTTCTGGTTTTCATGTCTGTAGGAACATGAGCCAGATCTAACTCATCTCCGACAGACAATTCTGACTCACCCGGTGTCAGATTTTTAAGAGTGGCTGTGATAGAGTAAGATAGCAATGCTCCAACAAACGGACTGTTTCCTCCCACTTGACCTCAACAGTCTTATACATTTTCTTAGCGAAAACATCTTGTCTCCTTCCATTAAGCTCATAACGTGGTCTAGTAGTATACATGCGCCTTCGTTAGATGCGAAGCAATACAGAGGTCCTTTTTTTTTTTTTTAATTTTACAAGGTAAAGTCAGTGAACACATCCAACTTGACGAATACGTCTCTAAAATGTCAATCCAGGCAAAGCTTTTTCTGCCTACAGTTTGGAGCCTACGTGGTGACATTTTTAAAATGCTTTCAGTCCCTCAGTGAGGCTCTTAGAAGCTAGCCAGGGCTTACTACGTGCCAGGCACTGTGTCAGGTGTTGGAGCTAAAGGGAAGGAGAGCTTGGAGGCTGGCTGGGGAGGGACATCCATGACACAAGGACAGCTAGAAACGGAGGCCAGTGCTAGAAAAGAGAGAGCAGGCTGCATGGAGAGTGTGTACCATGGGGCTTGTGAGCTCACGAATAATTGGGAGTAACTGGAGTGGGGAGATGGTGGAGAGAAGAGGGTCTTCCCGACAATGGGAATCACCTGTGCTTGGAGGCAGGTGCCATGAGAGGTCTCCACAGGAAGAAGGAGGCAGTGTGGTTGAAGGGCAGAGAGATGGGGCAGAACAGGCATCAGTCAGTTGGAGGGGTATGAAGAGACTGATGGGAGGATTATGGGTGCCTTTGGAGGACTGAGAATTTGTTAGAAGATCAGTGCAGATTTCTATGGAGACAAATGCCAGGAACTGATAGGTCTTTGAAAGGTCACTCTGGCTGCCTTTTGGCAAAGGGGTTGGTAAAAGGCACTTGCAGGTGTGAACACACCAGGTGGGAGGTGAGTGCAGGAAATCAGGTGAGGGAGCATGGGAACTTGATCAGGGGGTATATAAGGGAGAATAGCCTTTAAGGAGTTCCACAAATTGGCACCAGCTGTGGCTTCATTACAGAGCTGGAAGGGGGAGGTGGGTGTGTCCTGGAGGTTACAGAAATTACATGAGAAAGGGAAGTCTTTTTAGATCTCTTTTTCAACTAGAGGAACTCTCACCTTATTGATAGAATTCCAGAGTGGGAACCAATGATATGAGGACATCTTTGAAAAGTCTGAATATGTTCTTCGACATCTTTGCAAGTGACGAGGAGACCTTGGCCTTAGGAGGCCTTGGCCCTCTTTGTAGCCAGAAAGATTTCACCTACAGATTTGGGTTCTCCCTTTTAAAGTCAAGGAGTCAGTCCTTCCAAAGGACACCTCCTATCATTTTACCCTCTCATCATACCTCACGTGCTGGCATCTCCAAGACCCTCTGTTCCAGGTTGAGAGTATCCACTTTGGCCGGGCTGGTCTTGCCAAGAACACCACCACAGGAAATCTAGAGCCTGTAGTGCTATTAATAACATCATCTAAGACTGTGTTTGCTGCCCTCATGGCCTCTTCCCACCATGACTCACTGAAGCTTTTTACACATTGTATCCATTAAGCTATAGTTCCCAAAGCTCATCTTCTCTAGTGCCATTAATTTTTAGGGGACCAGGCAAACCTTAAACTTGTCCCCCTTAATTGGATCCCTGTGCCCCCACAATCTCTTTGAATGCCTTTCACCATGATCCTTGAATGAGTTCTGAGACCACTGCTGGTACCTAACACTTCTTGGCACCTTGTCTGCTAGGTTCTTGGAAGAGGAGGTGGCTTTGGAGGTGAGAGGGGATGGGAGTGGGAGGATTTCTCCCTTCACTTCCCTTTTTGTGTTTTCAAATAATGGGTTTTGAGGGGGAGGGAAAGGTTAACTAGACCATTTATTTTCCATCTCCCATCGAAAAAATGTTTACCACTCCCCACTGGAAGAATTTAGATCTTTTGTTTGAATCTCCAGGAAAATCTCCCAAACTCAGACCACCACCATGTGGATTCAGCCATCTTCTGATTCACCTCCAGATTGTCTCCTCCTAACTGCTCAAGCCACAGGTTAAGGGCGAAATGTTCAATGCCCAAGCAATATAGTGGGCAACACGTTTATCTAAGCAATTATATGCAGCTCTGTATCTGCATACAGGGGGTCTCTCCCAAGCCTTTCCAACCTCAGCAAAACAAGACAAAGCCGCAGCAGTCTGGGGTATATATCATTCATTCATTCCTGTGTTCAACACTCATGGCGGATCCCCACCAAGACAGTGGGAGAGCAAGGACTGGAGAAATCCTGGAAGCTGAAGTCTGAGGAGGATTTCAAATTCAAGTCAGAGATGAAAGAAACATCTGGACTCGGTCCTCAGGTACATGCAGTATTCTGAACTGAAGCTAGAACCAGAGACCATTCTAATGAAAGGCCTCTACAGGTGGGCTCTCACAGGTGGGCTCCAACTCAGTTTCGTGTATATTCATTCATGAAATAGCTCTTTGGGTCAACATGCAGAAGAAAACCATTTCAGAAAACTGACAATGAGGAGTGGAAAGGGAAGCCAGAAGGCATGTGAATGGGGAGAGAGGAGGAGCCAGGGCAGAAAACCAAGAATCCCTCCCTGCCCTCCTTGCTACCAGGGAGGTCTGAGGGACTAGTTTCCACCTGGGATCCCAAGGCCAGAACAAAAGCAGCGGGGCCACGGCGGGTGAGGGAAGGGGGTCCTCAGCACGGGCGCATGGGGCTGCGGAAAGATGGGGGCTAGCGCGCCCGCTGGCGGGGGGCACCTCGCAAGGCGCTGTCCCCAGCCCGACCCCATGCGGACCGGGTTTGGCGCAGCATCCGGGGTGGTCCCGGTGCCCTGGGTTTCGCGGAAGGCTGGGCCTCCACAACCACCTCTCCGCCCCCAGGTCGATCTGCGCTTTCTGCTCCAGGTGAGGGCGCGGCAGGGTGTCACTTTAAATGTGCGCAGAGGGTGGTCCGGAGAAGCCATGGGGCGGGGAGGGGCAGCAGGCAGCAGGAGGGGGACAGCGGAGCCTCACACGGGAGCGCACGGGAGGCGAGTCCGGTGGGTCCTGCAGTCCCGACTGGGCCGCAGCACAGCACCGCGGCGCTGCCCGCCCCTCCTCCGCCAGCCCCTCCACCTCCTCCCAGACTCTCAGCCACATCCTCTGTGAGCTCACTTCCAGCTTCGGCAATTAGCAAAGCGCCTTCCCCCGCCGCCCTCGACCCCCCCCCCCCCCGCCCCCCTCCATCCTGAGTCCTCCGCCAGCTCACTTTTTGCTTTGGCAATTAGCAAAGCCCCATCTCTGCGCCGCCCCGCCCCCCTCCCTCCTGAGGCCCCGCCCTGGCTGGGGCGCGGGGGGAAGCCCCCGGGGCTGCAAGCTTTGCCAGCGCTGGCGCTGGGCAGCCTCCTAGCCTGGCTCCCTGAGCGGGTGTCCACCCGCCTCCTGGCTGCAAAAAGATCATCAGTCCTGTTAACCCTGGCTGCACTCTCCTGTCAGTTTGCTGGCTTCCTGATTGCACCCAAAGCCAGGAACCAGCTTCCCCAGCACAGGCCTGGGCTGAGATGCCTGCCCAGGATCTGTTTGAGCAGTCTACTCATCTCCAGGCAGGGATGGCACTTCCACATGGATGTTTGGGCTTTTTTATTGTTTTTTGGTCATTGGTTATTATTACATGACCTCCAGGGTAGGTGCTCCACAAAGGGAGTGAAAACAGGATGCATGATATACCCCTCACCTCCCATGCTGTCTTTCTCTTAAATAATAAGCACTGGTGAACTATCTTAGATTCTGTACCTTCTCTCCAGCCATGAACCTATCACCGTCTTTAACTCTTGAAAACTTCATTAGACAAATTAATGTGGTGAAGGAAGCAATATGAGAAAGCCTATTAATCTGATGAGCATGGAACTGAACAAACCCTATAGATACTTTCCCTTTGATTTCTAGCCTATCAATACCTACAGTGAGTCACATACACTCAAGATTATTGTTTTTATTGTATACTTCATATATTCATTGATTTTGGACTCGTTATCATTTTGTTGAAGTGTTAAACTATGGTAATAAACAAACTTTTAATTAACTTTTCCTCCTATGATACAAATATAACTTGCACTTGAGCTTTAGCTAATTTTATGTTCTAAAATTGCCAAAACAAAATGATCAAGGTTTCTAGATTATTTACTGTATTTTCTACTATATAATATTGTTCTATCTCTTCTGTATAAAGAAAATGAATGCTTGGGGCTCTTGGGTGGCTCAGTGCATTAAAGCCTCTGCCTTCTGCTCAGGTCATGATCCCAGAGTCCTGGGATAGAGCCCCACATCAGGCTCTCTGCTCAGCAGGGACTCTGCTTCCCTTCCTTTCTCTCTGCCTGCCTCTCTGTCTACTCGTGATCTCTGTCTGTCAAATAAATAAATAAAATCTTTAAAAAAAGAAAATGAATGCTTGATAACTAAATGAATGCTTTACTGAACAAATTAAATATGGCAATAGCATTTTATTTTATCATGCTTCACATATTAAACTATAATATTATATCACTAGTCTACAAATAATCTACTCGCATAGTCATTTGGAAGCTTTTAGCAAAAGAATTCTTCCTCCTGATTGTAGTATAAAAGCCACAGAAATATACAGAAGACTCCTAGGATAGAAAGTTAAATCCAGTTATCCGTGATGCCTTGAGTAGGACCTGACCTATGTATGTCCTGGGATGCACTACTAACTGTTACATGTGATAGGATTATATTTAATATATACAGTTTCATTTACTTCACAAAGGACATATAAATTTGAGAATAAAATATTTGATGAATCTATAAAGTCTATATCTATTTGTAACTAATGTGGTAGAATTAAGATGTTAATTTGAAAAAAAATTCATTGAACACATACACATATTCAATTGTTTTTATATATACAAACAGCATTATTTATTTATTTAAATAAATGCATTGTCAGTAAAATCCATTTACTTATCAATCATAAGGGTAATTTTAAGTACTAAGAATAAGAAATATGTGAAAAGATAAGTGTTCAAGAGTGCAGTTTGTGGTAATTAATACAATATGATAGGCTCATAAAAAAGATATATTACTTGAACTTAAAAGCTTCTATAATTAAGCGATGACCTCTTGAAATTTGTAATTAGTCATGCTGCAGTTTTTCCTTGCACTAATTGCCCTTCCCCAGAAGTTCATTAAGAATTTCTGTGAATGTCCTTATGTTTAATCTCATTCATAGATTCCACTGCTGCTCATAAAACAAAGCCAAAAAGAGAGGTAACTCTATGTGGCACTCCATCCACAAGCAATACATTCATAAATAATTAAAAAGCTCTCTACTTCATTTGTTACCCATTCAGCTAATAATTTAAATGAGTAACTGAGGCCATTTTATCAGCACTTTTAATAGAATGCGACTCAGAAACTTCACAGTGTTATTTAAGAAGAAATGCTCACGTGTTAAGGTTTTTATTTTTTTAAATCAACAAAATAATTTTCAAATATTAAAAGCAAATGTCTCATAAATTGTTTAAACACACACACACAAAAAAAGCAAATGTCTCCTTTTCCTCCAAGTTTCCTTGCTATGTCAAAGTTACAAATAAATACATTAAAATCGTATTTTGAGTAGTAGATAAAAACAAAAGTTTTGAAACTGTGGGTTGAGTGTCTGGGTTAACTTGTATAAATATGTGAACTCAATGTATTTAGACTTTATTAGATTTTTTTTTTAGACTATTTAAAAATACATGCTCAGATAATGACAACATTATTTTATTCATTTTAATAAATTAATTAATTTATTTAATTATGTTTAGATATTTATTTATTAAATAATGATTTAATATTTAATAATCTAAATTTAAATATTTTAAATTCTAAAAATATTTATTTAATTAAATTGATATATTTAATATAAATATTTAATAAATTATTTAATCATTATTATAATTATGCAATACATTATGTATTGTGTAATAATTGCATTTTAATAAATAAATAAATGTATTATTTATTTATTTTATTTTATTTTATTTTATTTTATTATATTTTATTTAGTTGACAAAGAGAGGGAGAACGCAAGCAAAGGGAGCTGCAGGCAGAAGGAGAGGGAGAAGTAGGCTCCCAGCTGAGTAGAAATTTCAACCTGGGGTTCCATCCCACGACCTTGGGATCACCACCTGAGTCGAAGGCAGATGCTTAAGTGACTGAGCCATCCAGATGCCCAAGGCTTTGTATTCTTCGCTTCTAAATATTGATGCTCCTTCATCTCTGGAGTTAGTAAATTGATGTTGAGAATTCATATCAAAAATTGATAGTAGCTGTTAAACAGAAACATGTAATTTAGGGGGAAAAAAGAGCAGAAGGAAGAGAAAGGCCAAAAGTCAAAAGCACATTAATATAAAATTTAATTAGATAAAAAAGCTGATATTCCTGAAGGGGGCTAATAAAAGAGCTGCAAAGAGCTGATAGGATTAGGAAAATTGTCCACTCCTGGTTATTTCATAATTTTAAACTATTCCTTATTAATAAATATACTTAGTTCCAGAAACACAATCACATAAGAACATTTCCACCAAGTTTCCTCTAACAGCATTTACAAATTAGACGTTCAAACAATGCAGTTCATTACATGTTGCATCTGTATCTTAAAGTTTAAACACTTTCTGTGACACATTTTCTAACAATTAAAATTAAAATATATATATATATATATATATATACATATATATCTATGTATATATATATATACTTTACCCCTAAATGGAAAAAAATATATATATAGAGAGAGAAACCTCATCCCTAAATGAAACCTTTCTTTGTTTATTAGCTTAAATAGGTAAATTAGCAACAACAACAACAACAACAAACAGCTAATATTATAGAGGTAGGAACAATTGACCTTTTCATTCATTGCTATTTTCTAAAAATTCCTATTTTATTTTTTTCTCAAGTCTGTCATAATAATTTTCTAAATCTCCTGCCTTATTCAATTTTTTTCTTTTAGTGGAAATCTCTATTTCATATTTATTTTCTCTTCCTCCACTCTTTGCTCTAATAATTCAATGTATTATTAGATTTTCTGTTTTTCTCTTTATCCAGATATATCTTTTCTTTCTTTCTTTCTTTTTTAAATAATTTGATTTGCTGGCATTTTACATCAGTACATGCTTTCTTATGGATGTTAGAAATGTCTGTGGAACTACTAGAAGAATAAACTTTTTTACCTTTAAGAAGTTTACAGTCTAGAGTGCCTGGGTGGCTCAGTTGGTTAAGTGTCTTCCTTCAGCTTAGGTCATGATGCCAGGGTACTAGGATCCAGTCCTGCATCAGCTGCCTGCTCAGCAAGGAGTCTGGTTCTTCCTCTCCCTCTGCCCCTCCCTCTCTCTCTCTAATAAATAAATAAAATCTTTAAAAAAAAGACTTACTGAAATCTGAGACTGAATTACTAAATTCAGTCTTAATAGAAGACAGCTAAACAAAGCAATGATCACAACTGGAAAATTTAGCGAGATCATGGTTTAACATTTTTGGTTGACACAGGACCTCTTTCAGAAACAACTTTCCCTAAATATCAATTTCTTTTTAAGGCAAAAAATTTTGACAAGAAATCCAGATCCTTCTGATCGTTTTCATATCAATTTAATGTGACATCCTCAGAGTATATAATCAAATATGTAATTATTCTATCTGTTGCCTTGTATATTGCCTGTATCTTTTTCAGACTCAAAGTTCCATTGAGGTAGAGTTTTTTTTTTTTTAAAGCAGAGATTTTTAAAGTGTTTGATATATACAAGATGCTTAATAAGTGTTTACAAAGCCTATGTATTACAGAAGCCTTAAACAGGCTTTCAAATAATGTAGGTGATATTAGTGGTCATATCAAACAATTTTTAGGTTTCAGTCATGTAAATAACTACATTTCTGAGAGACAGAGAAACATACAAATGGTCTGGGTCCAGTAGGATAATGTTAGCATGTGTTGTAAATTCTCTTATATGACCTTATTCTTGCAAGAATTGGTTATGTGGCAGAAAAAAAGGTATCACTATCTTATACTTTATTATTTAAAGAGATTTATGGAAGTCTTAATTTCTTACACTACCCCTTTGTTTCAGTGGACCCAATTTCCGTGGTAATGGTGAGAGGAAAGTAGGCAATTTAGGCAGCAGCAAAAATCTCCTACAAGGCACTATAAAATAAGGCTTGTTCTAGATCATGGGTCTGTCCAAAGGGGAATGTTAAGGGGTAGAATGGATGATGGATGCATTGTGGACTTATAACTTTAAGATTAATACTGTTATGCCCCAATAATGGGTCTATGATTAAAGGAGTGAGACTGATGTAAAGCAAAGGTCAAGCAAAGCTTTATTTCATGCCAAGCATCAAGAATCTAACCGAACGTTCGGGGCCACACCTCTTATGAGAGAAGGCAACCCTTTGCTGTTTCACAGTCTAGCTTTTAAGGGCAAAGGCCATGCAGTCAGGCCTGGCTACGCACAGGTAACCAATGAGATTTTAACACACACAGGAAACTCCACAGTGAGGCTAGATGACCAATTGAGGTTCAATTTACCCTAGTATAGACATTTGACCCAGCCTATTACACCTTGATTAGGATTGGTGCAAAAAAGGTTCCCAAAGGGCAGAGGAGTGGGGCATACTCCTTAGTATCTAGGGAGACAATATGCAAACACCGCCCCCCTCCCGCTGATTGATGTCTCCACCTGGCCTGACCCACCCTTGTATATGGGCTTTATTACCTGGAGCTGATTTCCAGGACTTGTTTTTAAGTGAATCCCCTGGGGGAAGGGGAACAAGGACAGTTTAAGGGTTAACCTCAATGAAAGCCTCTTGCTAAAATATAAAAATATAAAATAGGTCCTTACATTACAACAACTCAGTAGGGAAAGTCCCAGTGTGGTGATAAAAGAAGTGAGGTAACTTGCATTGCACATTTTTTTTAAAAACGTGTAAGTTGTATTTTTCCGTGCCATGACATCATACTTTATCTTCATCTCTGTCTACTAGTTTAAAACTAGTTAAACAAACTCAACAATTTTTTAAAAAATATTTTATTTATTTATTTAAAAGCAAAAGCCAGAGAGAGAGAGAGAGAGAGCATGAGCAATATGGGGCTCGATCCCAGGACTCTAGAGATCCTGATCTGAGCCAAAGGCAGACACTTAACTGACTAAGCAAATGAGACTCCCACAAACTCAACAATTTTATAAAATTTTTATTTGTTGGGGTGCCTGGCTGGAACAGTCAGTAAAATATGTAAATCTTTATCTTGGGGTTGTACGTTTGAAATCCACCTTGGGTGTAGAGGTTTCATTTAAAAATAAAATCTTTAAAAAAATTTTTTTTTCATTTTTTTATTTAAGCCATTGTATGGCAGTGTTGATCACTATATTGTACACCTGAAACTAATATTAACCTTATTTTAACTAACTACAATTTAAATAAAAACTTTAAAAATAAAATAAAAATAATAATCATAAAAATAAAAAAGAGGAAAAATTATTTGGCAGGAAATTTTCTTAATTGCATTATTATTTATTATTATCATAGTCTGTGTGTGTCGGTGGGAAGTGGCTGGTATTACAGTGAGTTCCATATCTGTGTTACACTGAGGTCCATGTCTGTAGTCAGTCTTTTTTTTCTTTTAGTTTATTTTCAGGGATCCAAAATTCATTGTTTATGCACCACACCCAGTGCTTCATGTAAAAAATTCCCTCCTTAATACCCACCACTGGGCTCACCCAACCACCTGCCACCCTCCTCTTCAAAACCCTCAGATTGTTTCTCAGAGTCCACAGTCTCTCATGGTTTGTCTCTCCCTCCGATTTCCCCCAGCACACTTCTCTCCATCTCCCAGTGTCCTCCACGTTATTCCTCATGTATTGAGTCTTATAAAAACTTTTATTTCTTTCCCTATTCTGCTTTGCATATGCTTACCTTAGATGTTAAAATGTTATAAACCTCTCCTGCCTGGTCCATTTTCTCTCTCTTCTCTCATGATTTCTCATGCTCTCCCTGCCAACCCCACATGCCTTACAATATCTGGATATGACTAATTTCTTCCTGAGCTACTTTATTCTACTCTGCCATATGGTTGCCCTTCCCTCTTCTGTACCATAACTTCTATCCCCTGCATTTGTGCTTTAACAATACCTAATTCTTTTCACTACATCTGTATCTTTGAGGTCAATACTCAGTAGTGCAATCGCTGGGTCATAGGCTAGCTCTATTTTACTGGAAAGAAGGGCCATATGCACCCCAGTGTTCATAGCAGCAATGTCCACTATAGCCATTCTGTTGAAAGAGCCAAGATCCCCTACAACAGACAAACGGATAAAGAAGATGTGATCCAAGGATACAATGGAATATCACTCAGCCATCAGAAAGGATGAATACCCAACTTTTGCATCAACATGGATGGGACTGGAAGAGATTATGTTAAGTGAAATAAGTCAAGCAGAGAAAGTCAATCATCATATGGTTTCACTTATTTGTGGAACCTAAGGAATAGCATGGAGGACATTAGGAGATGGAAAGGAAAAATGAAGTGGGGGGATTGGTGGGGGAAATGAAACATGAAAAACTATGGACTCCAAGAAACAAACTTAGGGTTTTAAAGATGAGAAGGATGTGGGGATGGGTGAGCCTGGTGATGGGTATTAAGGAGGGCACATATTGCATGGGGCACTGGGTGTTTTACACAAACAATGAATCATGGAACACTACTTCAAAAACTAATGATGTATTGTATGGTAACTAACATAACATAATTAAAAAAAAAAAAGGAGGGGGACAATACCTAACACTCAATATTTGCTAGTTTCTTGTTTACCTCCTTTTAAGAGTAAGCTCATTTAGTGTTTTTTTTTTTTGGTTTGTTTTTTTTTTTTTTTGTCTCAACTAAAAGAAGAAAAATAATACACATTATTTTGAAAACTTTTTGAACAGTGTACAAACGCTAGTCAAGTCCACAATGTCTCATCTCTTCTTCCTCCTAACATGGCTAAGTTGAAAAACCCTTTATCTGGGAAAAGATCATTCTCCTGCCACCTTGTGTAAGATTTTGGCTTTAGGTTAGATTATCCTTTCTTTCCTTTTCTTTTTTTTTTTTTTTAAGATTTTATTTATTTATTTGACAGACAGAGAACACAAGTAGACAGAGGCAGGCAGATAGAGAGGAAGGGAAGCAGGCCCCCTGCTGAGCAGAGAGCCCGATATGGGACTCGATCCCAGGATCCTGAGATCATGACCTGAGCCGAAGGCAGCGGCTTAACCCACTGAGCCACCCAGGCGCCCTCTTTCCTTTTCTGAAAATAGGTTGAAAATATTAATAGCCTCAATTTCTTCTTCCAAAATATGACTGCTTCTTTACCAAGTGCAAAAGCAACCCATTTTGACCATAGTAAATAGCTTGGACCTACTTTTTTTGGCTCACTGTTTTAGTGAGACAAGTGGAGTGAAGATGACACACCATTTCCAAATGTATTAATAATTGGTAGACCATACTTCTAAATTGAAGTTTTGTTGCCATTAAACTACGACCAGACTCGCTATAATTACAGAGGTAAATTCTTTATATTTTCTATATTTGAAATTACCATATAATACCAAAATAAAATTATGATTATGTGAAGAGTCTGTAATATTAAGAAGATGACTTTGAAATGATTGCTTATCTAAATGAAATTTCCCATTTTATAATCTTGTATAAGCTTCCGTTGTCATTTCCTATTTAAAATCTATTAGAAGGCACTCTTATTTTCCCTTAAGTGGGAAGTCAAATGTGGAACAAATTCATCCCAAAGGAACTGATTCTATGTTCCACTGAAGACCAGGTGGCTTCCATGTGGCATTTTGCCTCTTGCATATTGTTCATCTCCTACAACAAATGGGGGTATGCTCTTTATTAAACTAATTCAACTCAATTAGAGACATTGTCTTCAAGGGATAACATCATAGAGACTAGAATCAGCATCATACTTTTGGGAAAATTGGGCCCAGGGTATTTGTTTTGTTTTGTTTTGTTTTAAGATTTTATTTATTTATTTGACAGACAGAGACCACAAGTAGGCAAATAGCGGGCGGGGGGGGGGGGAAGCAGGCTCCCTGCTGAACAGAGAGCCTGATGCAAAGCTCGATCCCAGGGCTCTGAGATCATGGCCTGAGCCGAAGGCAGAGGCTTAACCCACTGAGCTACCCAGGTGCCCCTGGGCCCAGGTTTTGGTGGCTTCTTTCCTCAATCTTATAAAACCTATTTGAACTCTACTGGATGCCAGAACTGCTTAAAAATATTTGGTCCCTTGTAATTTTAACCTTCCAGTATTCAATGCACCTGATCCATGTAATATCCTATAGTATTTTTGTCAAATGAAGACTCTCAAAGTGTGTTTCTTGGGAGACACTTTTCAATTGGTTGCTTACATTTCTGCATTTATTATTTGTTCCAAACCAGCTCTACAGGAAATATTGAAAGGGGTCCTCTAAGCAAAGAGAGAGCCTACAAGTGGTAGATCAGAAAGGAACAGAGACCATATACAATAACAGTCACCTTACAGGCAATACAATGGCACTAAATTCATATCTCTCAATAGTTACCCTGAATGTGAATGGGCTAAATGCCCCTGTCAAAAGACACAGGGTATCAGAATGGATAAAAAAACAAAACCCATCTATATGTTGCCTCCAAGAAACTCATTTTAAGCCCGAAGACACCTCCAGATTTAAAGTGAGGGGGTGGAAAAGAATTTACCATGCTAATGGACATCAGAAGAAAGCAGGAGTGGCAATCCTTATATCAGATCAATTAGATTTTAAGCCAAAGACTATTATAAGAGATGAGGAAGGACACTATATCATACTCAAAGGGTCTGTCCAACAAGAAGATTTAACAATTTTAAATATCTATGCCCCCAACGTGGGAGCAGCCAACTATATAAACCAATTAATAACAAAATCAAAGAAACACATCAACAACAATACAATAATAGTAGGGGACTTTAACACTCCCCTCACTGAAATGGACAGGTCATCCAAGCAAAAGATCAGCAAGGAAATAAAGGCCTTAAACGACACACTGGACCAGATGGACATCACAGATATATTCAGAACATTTCATCCCAAAGCAACAGAATACACATTCTTCTCTAGTGCACATGGAACATTCTCCAGAATAGATCACATCCTCGGTCCTAAATCAGGACTCAACCGGTATCAAAAGATTGGGATCATTCCCTGCATATTTTCAGACCACAATGCTCTAAAGCTAGAATTCAACCACAAAAGGAAGTTTGGAAAGAACCCAAATACATGGAGACTAAACAGTATCCTTCTAAAGAATGAATGGGTCAACCGGGAAATTAAAGAAGAATTGAAAAAAATCATGGAAACAAATGATAATGAAAATACAACGGTTCAAAATCTGTGGGACACAATAAAGGCAGTCCTGAGAGGAAAATATATAGCGGTACAAGCCTTTCTCAAGAAACAAGAAAGGTCTCAGGTACACAACCTAAACCTACACCTAAAGGAGCTGGAGAAAGAACAAGAAAGAAACCCTAAGCCCAGCAGGAGAAGAGAAATCATAAAGATCAGAGCAGAAATCAATGAAATAGAAACCAAAAAAACAATAGAAAAAATCAACGAAAGTAGGAGCTGGTTCTTTGAAAGAATTAATAAAATTGATAAACCCCTGGCCCGACTTATCAAAAAGAAAAGAGAAAGGACCCAAATAAATAAAATCATGAATGAAAGAGGAGAGATCACAACTAACACCAAAGAAATACAAACTATTATAAGAACATACTATGAGCAACTCTACGGCAATAAATTTGACAATCTGGAAGAAATGGATGCATTCCTAGAAACATATAAACTACCACAACTGAACCAGGAAGAAATAGAAAGCCTGAACAGACCCATAACCAGTAAGGAGATTGAAACAGTCATTAAAAATCTCCAAACAAACAAAAGCCCAGGGCCAGACGGCTTCCCGGGGGAATTCTACCAAACATTTAAAGAAGAACTAATTCCTATTCTCCTGAAACTGTTCCAAAAAATAGAAATGGAAGGAAAACTTCCAAACTCATTTTATGAGGCCAGCATCACCTTGATCCCAAAACCAGACAAGGATCCCACCAAAAAAGAGAGCTATAGACCGATATCCTTGATGAACACAGATGCGAAAATACTCAACAAAATACTAGCCAATAGGATTCAACAGTACATTAAAAAGATTATTCACCACGACCAAGTGGGATTTATTCCAGGGCTGCAAGGTTGGTTCAACATCCGCAAATCAGTCAATGTGATACAACACATCAATAAAAGAAAGAACAAGAACCATATGATACTTTCAATAGATGCTGAAAAAGCATTTGACAAAGTACAGCATCCCTTCCTGATCAAAACTCTTCAAAGTGTAGGGATAGAGGGCACATACCTCAATATCATCAAAGCCATCTATGAAAAACCCACCGCAAATATCATTCTCAATGGAGAAAAACTGAAAGCTTTTCCACTAAGGTCAGGAACACGGCAGGGATGTCCATTATCACCACTGCTATTCAACATAGTACTAGAGGTCCTAGCCTCAGCAATCAGACAACAAAAGGAAATTAAAGGCATCCAAATCGGCAAAGAAGAAGTCAAATTATCACTCTTCGCAGATGATATGATACTATATGTGGAAAACCCAAAAGACTCCACTCCAAAACTGCTAGAACTTATACAGGAATTCAGTAAAGTGTCAGGATATAAAATCAATGCACAGAAATCAGTTGCATTTCTCTACACCAACAGCAAGACAGAAGAAAGAGATATTAAGGAGTCAATCCCATTTACAATTGCATCCAAAACCATAAGATACCTAGGAATAAACCTAACCAAAGAGACACAGAATCTATACTCAGAAAACTATAAAGTACTCATGAAAGAAATTGAGGAAGACACAAAGAAATGTTCTAGGCCATCCTTTGAAGATGGTTGTATTGAATAGACTTGGAAGACAGAAATAGTATCTTTTTTTTTTAACTTAACCTGTTGTGTTTGCAAATATTTTCTGCCTCTGTTTTGATTCTTCTTGTGGGAACTGAGGCTCAGAACTGATATATAACTCCCACCCCTACACACACACACACACACACACACACACACACACAAACACACACACACACACACACAAATACTGTTAATATTCTGGCTACCTCTATTGCTGTGAATAATAAACTATATTATTTCTGAACCATGAGTCTGCGTCTTCTATCAACACCCAAGAAACTACGGCAGACTCATACACCAGCTTTCAAATAAGGGAAAATAATCTCAGATGCTTTATATTTTTTGATAGTGTTACCTACTTCTGAACATATGACTGAACACATATAAAGCTGGAGCCATGACCATTTAGAGCTTCTTCTGTGGAAGAACTATGCATTCACTAGTAAACAAAAGTAGTTTCATCTTTTTTTTTTTTCCTCCTGGACACCATTTCCTCTCTCACACTGTTGCTCAAATTGGATGGAGTCTAAGGTCCTTTGAGGAAATTTTTTTTAATGATTCAAAATAAAATAGGAAGAGTCTAAAGTGCTAAAAATACTTCTAGATAAAAGGTATAAGATAATGCCAGAAAGGATAGTAATTTTATCTAACAACTGCCTGTTCACCCCTTATTTGTTCATTAACTAATCTCCAAATTCCTGACTAAATCCCTTTTGTAAGCCAGAATGTGAGCTAAAAACTGGGATTTTAAAAAATTTTCATTTGAAATCCAGTTAGTTAACATATATGGTTGTATTAGTTTCATGTGTACAATATAACATATAGCACTCAGTGCTCATCATGACAAGTGCTCTAATTAACCCCCATCACTTATTTAATCCATCACTCCTTTCAGATACCGTCAAGTAACCATCAGTTTGTTCTCTGTAATGAAATGTCTGTTTCTTGCTTTGTTTCTCTTTCTATGTCTTATTATTTCCCCTTTGCTTGTTTGTTTTGTTTCTTTTATTCCATATATGAGTAAAGGTATTTGTCTTTCTCTGACTGACTTATTTCACTTTTAGCATTATACTGTCTAGTTCCAACGATGTTATTGCAAATGGCAAGATTTCAGTCTTTTTTATGGCAGAATAATATTCCATTGTATATAGATACGACTTATTCTTTATTCATCAATTGATGGATACTTGGGCGCTTTCCATATCTTAGCTTTATAAATAATGCTGCTATAAACATAGGGGTGCTAGCATCCCTATGAATAAGTTTTCTTATATTCATTGGGTAAATACACACCAACAGGTTTGTTGGATCACAAAGGACTTCTATTTTTAAATTTTATGGAAATTCCATACTGTTTTCAAATATGGCTGTATCAGTTTGCATCACCACCAACAGTTCACAATTGTTACTTTTTCTTTTTTTTTTAAGATTTTATTCATTTGACAGAGAGAGATCACAAGTAGAGAGAGAGAGAGGAGGGAGCAGGCTCCATGCCTGGCAGAGAGCCCGATGTGGGACTTGATCCCAGGACCCTGAGATCATGACCTGAGCTGAAGGCAGAGGCTTAACCCACTGAGCCACCCAGGCAGCCCCCACAAGTGTTACTTTTTCACATCCTCTCCAACACCTTTTGTTTCTTGTAGTGTTGATTTTAGCCATTCTGACAGGTGTGAGGTGGTACCTCTTTCTAGTTTTGCTTTGCAATTTCCTGATGATACATGATGATGGACATCTTTTCATGTACCTACTGAACATTTGAATGTGTTCTTTGGGGAAACACTTGTTCATGTCTTCTATCCATGTTTTTATTGGATTATTTGTTTTTGGATGTTGACTAAAAACTGGATATTAAGTAACACACAAGACAGGTTTCCTTGAGCTTAAATTTTATTTGCATGAGTATCATTAACAGGAAAAAATATGCATATGTGTATGTACAAGTGTGTTTATGTATACATCTATCCATCTATCCTCTATCCCCTGTCTTCTAATTGTGGTAAATCCTGTAAGGTGGGGAATGGAATAGTCTGAAGAAATATGCTTCTGGATATGCTGGGTAAGCAAATTTAATTGCACTCAGATGCATTGGATATAAGTGAATCACTCAAATGAGTTATTTAATATTATATAGAAACAAAGTAAAAGTTTATGTAGTTGAAAATAATAGGTAGATAAAATAATTTTTTGTTTGTTGTTTTTGTGTCTTTTTTTGTTTATATATACTATGGTGTGAATGTTTATGTCTTCCAAAATCATATTATGAAATCTAACTCTGTAAGTGCTAGTATTAAAACATAGGGGCCTTTGGGAGGTGATTAGGCCATAAGTGGGATTATAGTCCTTTTAAAGGAGACCCCAGAGAGTTCTCTTGCTTCATTCATCATGTACGTTTACAGTGAGAAGATAGCCATCTATGAGGAAGTGGGCTCTCCCTGGATCTGCCCATTCCTTAATCTTGAACTTCTCCGTTCTAGAACTGTGGGAAATAAATTCCTGTTCTTTATAAGCTATTAAGTCTATATCATGTCCGTTATAGCAGCCTGCATGCAGAAGGACACTATGACCTAAAATGAGAGCAATAAATATAAAGTTTCAGTAAAGTCAGTTGGTACAATGTTTTTTTTTTACTTAGAGAAGACATGCTGCTTCATGTTAAACCTTGATATTGTATATATTTCTTGAAGGGCCACTTCTTACTCCTTTGTGTGTTTTACACAAAGTCCAGGATGATGCCTTACATAAAGGTAATATTTTATAAATACTGTTGGAAATATATACTTCTCTATAATCTTATTTTGCCTACAGATTACTTGGATCCACTTTGCCTTGTGTAGAATATTTGAAATATATTAAGAACAGAATGTCTCTCTAAATAACATTTAGAATCATCATTAGTTTATGACTCCTGACTCATTTGTTTATGCAGTGATACATACTACAAGAACATTGAAGTTTGTAATATAATTTTGAATTAATCACCAAGCTAGTTTATTTTAACTTATGAAAAAATAATTTCTCATGTTGGTTTAATTCTGCTCTTATGTTATGGTCATGACATTTTCATTAAAATAAAGTAGAAAATAGAAGTAAATAATAAATGAAAAATAAAAATTAAAAAATAAAAAAATAAAAGCAAATCTCTTGTGAAATGTTAAACTTTTCTTACTTATTTTGTTTTGCTTTTCCTCTACCATGCTGGCAAAGCTGTATGTTGTAGATAGGTACAATTTTCTAGGTGCTAGGTTTGTTACTTTTGCTAAAATTTTCAAAATATAAGGAGTTGAATAGTCATGGATTGTTTATTAAACTCCTTATCTACACATATAAAAATAAAACAATGATGGTGACCTGGGTATTTCTAAAATTGTATTCTGTTTTTCCATATTATGGTTTACAATGTAATTAATAAAGATTCTGCATATATTAACATCCATCCCCTTCTATCTCATCTGTATGTCCATACAGAGCATGTATGATTTCTATTCATTGCTATGTTGTGGTGAAGAGATTGTCTGAAGTAGCCTATATTTATGCAGGTAGATCTTAAGCTACGGTGCTCTTGTTTATTTGCTTGTTCATGATCAGTATGTCTGAAAGATGGTAACTATTGCATCAGGTGTGACGATTAAAAAATATTATTGGTGCCTGATACACTGTGATGAAATAGGTAAGTCGATTCATAATTTGTTAATTAAATTAGAAAAGAAATTCCTTTGGATTTGTTCTTTATTAAGAGTTTTTTTTTTTAACGAATGCCTTGGGATGTTTTTTGTGTAATATATATCACATGCCTCAACCTTTAAATTTGAATGTAGAAAAGAGTTATCAGAATGAGCCTAGAAAATATTGTTATGGGGGCGCCTGGGTGGCTCAGTGGGTTAAGCCGCTGCCTTCGGCTCAGGTCATAATCTCAGAGTCCTGGGATTGAGTCCCACATTGGGCTCTCTGCTCAGCAGGGTGCCTGCTTCTTCCTCTCTCTCTGCCTGCCTCTCTGCCTACTTGTGATCTCTCTCTGTCAAATAAATAAATAAAATCTTAAAAAAAAAGAAAACATTGTTTTGAAATATTTTTGTTCTGTTATATTATGTTAACTTAGGAAATAATGGTAGTTATTTTTATTAGCATTTCCTACTTTCCACATGCTCTTACAGATGAGATATCATGTTTCTCCTACTCTTTTTATCGTGGTTGTTATATTCTTCATGATCAATAACAATCAATGAAAATTCATAACATTAATTTTCTTTGGGAAAGTGATATTTTAGCAGGAATCCATGACCAAAAATTTTAGCTGTTGTTCTTCCAGGAGATGAGACTATCAATGTTCCCGAAATTTCAAGAAATAGAACTTATTAATTGTGTTGGTTGATGTTTATTGTCTCTGAACTTAGAGGTGCATAATTCAATTTAAAATTTATTTTGGGGGTGCCTGGGTGGCTCAGTGGGTTAAAGCCTCTGCCTTTGGCTCAGGTCATGATCCCAGGGTCCTGGGATCGAGCCCCGCATCGGGCTCTCTGCCTAGCAGGGAGTCTGCTTCCTCTTCCCTCTCTCTCTGCCTGCCTCTCTGCCTACTTGTGATCTCTATCTGTCAAATAAAATAAATAAAATCTTAAAAAAAACGGAGTGGACCTTATGGATGCTTATCTGAAATTGAGGGACATTATAAAAAATAAAAAATAAAATTTATTTTGAATTGAAAACAAGATCTTACTGAAGTTTAGGCATCCCACTTTATATCAGGCCTCCAGTACATTCTAATTTATTTATAGAAAATATCATAAACATGAATGACACTTTTCCTATTGCATTTATATGAAACTGCAATGACTCAAAGATGTCAGATTTGAAAAGCACTACCTTTCTATATTTTCTGTTTCCTAGGAGGAATGGATATACCATTTTAGCACAATTATCCAACAGTATTCAAAACCACCATGAATTTTAAAACATACTTATTACACCCTAAAAATCAAGTGTGAAAATGTATAAACAACCAAATATCTATCTGTAAATGAAATACTCCCACACAGACAAGTTTTAAAACTTTCTAACTTAAGGAATTTGGTAGCACAAACTCAGGGTAGTAGTTTCAGTGCCTACAGTATACTTTCAGGGAGAGAGTAATGTAAGCTCTGAGTCACTTTCTGCCTAGAGATGACCTAATAGTGGTTCTGGCATTGTTTGTTTGTTTTTGAAAATACGTTCCTGGGCGTCATTCAGAAAATGCAGAGTTTGGCATCTATATAAATTAAGGATGATCTTTTTGAACTTTTGTCTTTCATTACATCAAATTAACATAATTGGACAGAAATTCCACTAAATTAAGCATTGTTAGGAAATGTGTAAATTGGAGCTACTCAAATTAGTTGCTCTTTGAACTATGTGCTATTGGTTCAGGATTAGATAAGGATTTTGAAGGCAAACCTAAATCATTGCTTCCTTTTTTGAGAGATTCTCAGCATATTTTCTTAAAATTAGCTGAAATAAACAATGTGTTTAGTCGCAAAGTGATTTGCATTTTTGCACAAACTCCCTATCTCCTTGAGAATTATAACAGATATTTCATGAAACATCATTGATCTTTACTTTGTTACACTGCTGTAAAGTACATTCAGAGTTGCCATTTAAAGGTGTTAGTGTTGAGATGAAATGTCATGCATTTTTCTTCACTTCCATGCAAATGAACACAGTAATTTATTAAGACACAATGAAGAAAAAAAAATTGACAATGAGTTCCAGATTTTAAAAATCACTTGCCATTCAATCCAAATTGTGAGTTTGATCAGTTACCGAACACTTTATAATGCACCCCCGGTAATTTTACAGAGATTACTTTTTTCTTACCAATTCTTGATTATTCTGTCTTGCAATGCAGAGAAAGCTAACTAATTTAAAATAAACTTCCGTTAATTTTGATTGTTATAAACTTAAAATTGACTAATTTCCATATACAGAGTTTAAAATGTTCACAATTTACATTAAATATATATTCTGTGTATACCTTGGAAAAATTATACTGAAAATTGAAATTAAAATGATGTTGTATAATGCAAAAGGCAAGGGAAGCAAGGGAGAAAATGAACTATTGGGATTTCATCAAGATCAAAAGCTTTTGCACAGCAAAGGAAACAGTTAACAAAATCAAAAGACAACTGACAGAATGGGAGAAGATTTTTGCAAACGACTTATCAGATAAAGGACTAGTGTCCAGAATCTATAAAGAACTTAGCAAACTCAACACCCAAAGAACAAATAATCCAATCAAGAAATGGGCAGAGGACATGAACAGACATTTCTGCAAAGAAGACATCCAGATGGCCAACAGACACATGAAAAAGTGCTCCATATCACTCGGCATCAGGGAAATACAAATCAAAACCACAATGAGATATCACCTCACACCAGTCAGAATGGCTAAAATCAACAAGTCAGGAAATGACAGATGCTGGCGAGGATGTGGAGAAAGGGGAACCCTCCTACACTGTTGGTGGGAACGCAATCTGGTGCAGCCACTCTGGAAAACAGCATGGAGGTTCCTCAGAATGTTGAAAATAGAACTGCCCTATGACCCAGCAATTGCACTATTGGGTATTTACCCTAAAGATACAAATGTAGTGATCCAAAGGGGCACATGCACCCGAATGTTTATAGCAGCAATGTCCACAATAGCCAAACTATGGAAAGAACCTAGATGTCCATCCACAGATGAATGGATCAAGAAGATGTGGTATATATACACAATGGAATACTATGCAGCCATCAAAAGAAATGAAATCTTGCCATTTGCGACAACGTGGATGGAACTAGAGCGTATCATGCTTAGCGAAATAAGTCAAGCAGAGAAAGACAACTATCATATGATCTCCCTGATATGAGGAAGTGGTGATGCAACATGGAGGCTTAAGTGGGTAGGAGACGAATAAATGAAACAAGATGGGATTGGGAGGGAGACAAACCATAAGTGACTCTTAATCTCACAAAACAAACTGAGGGTTGCTGGGGGGAGGGGTTTTGGGAGAAGGGGGTGGGATTATGGACATTGGGGAGGGTATGTGCTTTGGTGAGTGCTGTGAAGTGTGTAAACCTGGTGATTCACAGACCTGTACCCCTGGGGATAAAAATATATGTTTATAAAAAATAAAAAGTCAAAAAAAAAAATGATGTTGTATATAGCTGCAAGAAGCCGCCTGTCCCATTTCATCTTACTATATAAGTTGTGTCAGGTAATTTATAAAATCCCTGCTGCATAACAAATCTATTTTTTGTTGGAATGGGTAGTAATGTTTCTTCTTATTTCGAAATAAGAGTTGGTCTATGAGTGCCTCTGCAACTGTATTTTCCCTAAGTGGCTTCATGGTCTTGAACTGAGAAAGCTCAGAGCATTAAACATCAAAGTAATATATTTTGACATAATTAGACATCAAGGAAATGCAATTAAAATGACACTGAGATATCACTACACACTTACCAGAATGGCTAAAATAAAATATAATGACAAGCCCAAAAGAAAAAAATATACCATTTGATGATACACAATGGCAAGTTGTACCATAACTTAACCATCTCAGACTAGTGTAGTGTTAAATTTGTTTTTCTAAGCCATGTTTTGGGTCACTTACCACTTTTCAAGGATATAAAGTGCTATCATTTTACTTAAAACTGTGAAATTTGGTCAGATTTAAATTTCAATTTATGTTAAAACATTCTGTAAACTGTGTTAGTCTTTGACATTTGTTCCCTCAGTTCAGTGAATAACACTATATCATATTCTGAAAAATACGCTAATTTTTATTTTGAAAAATATCCCTTTTTCCTCTTATGGTAATTATTAATATGAATTAATAGTAGAATTTGATATGGTCCAATATGACCATAAATACTTTATTGTATATTATCAAATTTAATAATGAATATAATGTACTTCTTTGGACAATTTTTAAAGACCAGTCTACTCTTAAAACAAAAAAAATGGATTCCCACCAACAGCCACTCTGGAAAACAGCATGGAGGTTCCTCTAAATGTTGAAAATAGAACTGCCCTATGACCCAGCAATTGCACTATTGGGTATTTACCCTAAAGATACAAATGTAGTGATCCAAAGGGGCACATGCACCCGAATGTTTATAGCAGCAATGTCCACAATAGCCAAACTATGGAAAGAACCTAGATGTCCATCAACAGATGAATGGATCAAGAAGATGTGGTATATATACACAATGGAATACTATGCAGCCATCAAAAGAAATGAAATCTTGCCATTTGCAACAACATGGATGGAACTAGAGCGTATCATGCTTAGCGAAATAAGTCAAGCAGAGAAAGACAACTATCATATGATCTCCCTGATATGAGGAAGTGGTGATGCAACATGGAGGCTTAAGTGGGTAGGAGAAGAATAAATGAAGCAAGATGGGATTGGGAGGGAGACAAACCATAAGTGACTCTTAATCTCACAAAACAAACTGAGGGTTGCTGGGGGGAGGGGGTTTGGGAGAAGGGGGTGGGATTATGGACATTGGGGAGGGTATGTGCTTTGGTGAGTGCTGTGAAGTGTGTAAACCTGGTGATTCACAGACCTGTACCCCTGGGGATAAAAATATATGTTTATAAAAAATAAAAAATTAAATTAAAAAAATAATAATAAAATAAAATAAAATAAAATAAAATGGAGATGCACTTCTTTAGTTCACACAAATTTCATTTTATTATATATAACCTCAGATAAATTTCAACAAATCATAATTTATTAAAATCATGTCTACTTAAAAATCTCATAGAAGAGTTAAACCATCAAAAATAAAAATAAACACACACAACACACACACATCACCCATGTATTGGCAAATCACAATTGCTGTAACAATACATTAGGCATTCCACAGTTAAGGGCTATCAAAATTTCCATCAGTGACAAAAAGATTTGTATCCAAATGGACTGATTTTCCAGAATCCAAGAAAAAGTCTCCTAGGATTTATTTAAAGGTAAATATTTGAACAAATACTTCTTAAATTTAGGAAATTCAGAACATACGATTAAAGAATATTTGCAGTGCAGACTATATTCAATCCTTCCTTCAAAATGTGCCTTTGAGTACATAATTCTGTTTTCTCGATCTAAATTGAGCTGTCTTCCGAGGAAGTTTTGCAAAATGTGTGTCTCTGTGTGATAAATGTTCTAAGACCTAACATGCTTCATTGTATTTTACTGTGCTCTCAAATTTAATCAATAATTTGGATTGATGTATAATACCTAGTTTCAAATATCTTTTCCATCTATAAAAACACCCAGCTGTCTCTTTATATGCTATTACTATTGAGAATTGTGCTGTCGGTATTATTCTTGTACATTTTAGGTGATCTGTTCTTCTCTTGGGCATCATTTATGCTCTTCTCTGTTTTTGATATTCTTAAAACCCACCATAATGTATATGAGTGGTTTTTAGTGTGTGTAGTTTTTGTTTTGTTTTGTTTCTGATATCTCATGTTTGGCATCATTTTAAGTTTGGTATCTTTTATCTTTCTTTAATTCTCCAAAATTTATCTCAGTACTTATTTAAATATTTTCTTTATTTTTTTTTCTCTTCTGCTGTATTTGGGCAGAAGTCATTAATTTGTTTGTTTGTTTTTCCCAACTCATTTATTTATTTTACAGCTATATTCATCTTAGTCTCCATTTATTGTATTCTTTATTTCTACAATTTTCACTTAATTTATATTCACAGTATAGTATCTTTCTTTTCCTTGTATATGTATATCATTATTTTATCATATACTTTTAAGCTATTTTTAAAAATATTTTATTTATTTATTTGACAGTGAGAGATCACAAGTAGGCAGAGAGGCGGGCAGAGAGAGAGGAAGGGAAGCAGGCTACCTGCTGAGCAGAAAGCCCGATGTGGGGCTTGATCCCAGGACTCTGAGATCATGACCTGAAACGAAGGCAGTGGCTTAACCCACTGAGCCACCCAGGCGCCCCTTTTAAGCTATTTTTTAAAAGAACAGTCATTCTTTTTTTTTTAAGTTTTTCTTTATTTATTTATTTGACAGAGAGAGATCATAAGTAGACGGAGGGCAGGCATAGAGAGAGAGAGAGAGAGGGAAGCAGACTCCCTGCTGAGCAGAGAGCCTGATGCAGGACTTGATCCCAGGACCCTGAGATCATGACCTGAGCTGAAGGCAGTGGCTTAATCCACTGCGCCACCTAGGTCCCCCTAAGCTATTTTTTAATTCCTGTTCCAATAACACTTGGATTGCCATATAAAGTTAACCACATCATCTTTTTTGGTAAGTAATTGTACTTTTTATGTGCATAGTTATTTTGGTCCATGAGTTCAGCTCCTCTTAGGATCATCAAATCTCTGTAAAGTCTGGGTATGCTAGGATTTTCTAAGCAACAATAAAATACATTGAAACCTGGTAGCTTAATTATAATAATGTTTTCTTTCTCAATCATTCACAATAGTATTCCATTCTGAGTAGCTTCCTTCTATTTTGCAGCTATAGTGTTTGGTAAAACTTGAATTGTGATATCACTGTGATAATGTGAATTAATCAGGGTGTTTCAGAGAATCGGGAAGAGAAAAAAAGGAAGATATTCTCCAGGGCCAACTCTAGAAGTGACTATAAAAACATCTGTCCAAATTCAATTGAACAAAACTCAGAAATGCCATCTCCAGTGAAATACAAAGAAGTTTATATATAGTTCTGGGCACACACATCTCATTTGACCCAATGTTGTACATCAATGAAAGACTGAAGGCCAATCACCACTCCATGGGAGAATTTAAAAATAAATTTACTAATGAGGCCAAGAATTCAGAATCACAAATACATCAGAATAATAACTGCCTTCACTTGATGTTATTCTATAAGATAAATCCTGCAATCAAGTTTCAATTTTAAATTCTTACAATTTTAAATTCTTAAATCCTTATGAAAAGGCATCATTTGGAGGGAGCAGTTTTCATAATTTATCATCCATCAGCCTTTTTTTAAAGATTTTATTTATTTATTGGACACACAGAGAGAGAAAGAGAGCGAGAGAGAGATCACAAGTAAGCAGAGAGGCAGGCAAGCAGGGAGGGAAGCAGGCTTCCTTTTGAGCAGAGCCCGATGTGGGGCTGGATCCCAGGACCCAGAGACCATGACTTGAGATGAAGGCAGAGACTTAACCCACCACCCACGTGATGAGAGAGCCACTCAGGTGCCCCTCATCCATCAGTCTTAATTGATTGGAGGAAAATGTGTGGAGGAATAATGCCTTAGGGAGCTAATCTCTCTAAAGAATTTTCAAGTCTTTACCCCTTCAAGGTTTTTGTACAGTTCTGATAGCCTCTAAACATCCAGCGGATTTCTACAGTGACAGGCCTGTTAAAACCTGTCTTCAAACCAGGAATAGAGCTTGAAACATACCAGTCAAGGGCAACTTTGAGTCTTTTAAGGAGTTTATCATCATTTCTTTGTTTTTGGTTAATATCTGAAATAGTTCCATATTACACTTGCATAATTCTCCAGAGCTGACTTTGAAGGAGGCATTCAGTTCCAGCTAGTTCCATATTTTGGCAAGAACTATACTTCTATATTAAAAAAAAAAAACATATTTTAGGGCGCCTGGGTGGCTCAGTGGGTTAAAATCTCTGTCTTTGGCTCAGGTCATGATTCCAGGTTCCTGAGATTGAGTCCCACAGTGGGCTCTCTTCTCAGCTGGGAGCATGCTTCCATTCCTCTCTCTCTGGCTGCCTCTCTGCTTTCCTATGATCTCTGTCAAGTAAATAAATAAAATTTAAAAAAAAACATATTTTATACCAGTTATTCATGTTTATTAACTAAGATATCACAATACAAATAATACAAGCAGTTGCTCTTTATTAATACCTTCAACCAAGATCAAAAAATATGTCATATTTTCTCCAAAAATTTTATATCATCTGATAGGTCAGATATATATATAAAATTACATTTAAAGTTTTAAAAATATCAGCAAATATTTTCATTTAAATGCAAATTTGAAAAGAAATCTACTTTTCCAAACACGACTTTTTATCTTATTTATTTTGAATTTTGTCAACAACTGATAAAATGTTTAGCGAGACTATAAATGTTAGATCGAAAAAAATGATTAATAGATGTAGGTTCAAATTATTATATCCCATTAAAAATGATTTAGTCTTTGATGAACATCTGTTTGGTAATATGTTGTATCCAGATATAGTAAATTAAAGACATATATAAAATTATGGGAAATGACACCTTCCGTTCGATTATGAGTAGAGCTTTTAAAATGCTATTTGTCACAACCTGTCATCTTGTCATTATGTAGCATTATGTAGCAATTAAAAAATGTATACTCTTTACTTCGAAGTCTTTTGGAAATCTAAAATATGACTTTCTATGGTTTGTGTCTCCATATTGCTTTATTGCCAGTTAAAACAAATCCACATGCTTTGATTCAAAGGTAATAAATTCCTCTTATTTGGAAAAAGGATGTTTATTTTTGTTCTCTCACCCTTAGCAGGTGGTTTCATTTTAGCACATTCAGAGTTATAATTTCATGCTTATTAAAAACATTTATTTTGATCTACATAGATGAATGAAACTTTTGTTTTATTAAATTATTTGCCAAAAAATCTGTGATTTTTAAAAATGTATTTCCTTTGAAGGGTTATTTTAGAGCATTCGAAGAGGATCTAAGAGTGTGGTATTATGCAGTTTTTAAGTAGGTATGAAATGGTTAATTATAGGATTGTTTCTTTAAGGCTTATGTATGTTGTCCATTATATGCTATAAAATATGATGAAAGTAAATTTAAGGTATGTTTTACATAGTTTATTTTATGGAAAAAAATATTGAAATGACTTATGAAATTCAGTATACTCTCAACATTAATTCATTTTGAAATTTACCAGTTGTCTACTGAACTATTATATGGCAGATATTACTTCAGTTACACTGGTAAATGAAATACTTGGCTTTGTAGAACTTTTATTTTAATGGGTGAGGCAATTAAAAGCTATGAACCTTAATAAAAATGGCATAGTGCATTCAAAAAGGATGAGTACAATGGGGAAAAAGAAAAATTCGATCAGGGTAAGAAAAATCAAGGTTTCTAGGCAGGGG
This sequence comes from Mustela nivalis, assembly GCF_964662115.1. Taxonomy (NCBI): domain Eukaryota; kingdom Metazoa; phylum Chordata; class Mammalia; order Carnivora; family Mustelidae; genus Mustela; species Mustela nivalis. Next base: position 77,609,919 of record NC_139040.1, read on the forward strand.
ATGGGGGGTTAAAATTTTTATTAGGAAGATCAGGGTAGTTACAATGAAGCTGACAATTGAACCAAGGTATGGAAAGGTGATGAATTTGTGCAGAACTATCAGCAATAAGGTCACTCCAGACAAAGGAATTGGCTATCTTGAAGGCCATAAGGTTGGATCATGCCTGGCATATCTGAGGAATAGCAAGGAGGCCACTGTGAGTGACTGAAGAGTAGCAGGAAAAGAGGTCACAGAGGTTAAATGAGTGGCTAGATCATGTAAAAGCTTAGAAGTCATTGTAAAGCTCTGGCTTTTATATTTGGAAACTTACTGTGTGATAGAATTTCTGCTAATAACTGAGAGTTCAATTGTCCATAAAATTTCAAGGATTCTTATTCTAGTAAGACAGAATAAAGAGAAAGAGTTCATATTTTCACATGGTGTAACAAATGCTCGGAGATACAAGTGTAGGAAGCTATGGGAGCACAGAAGAAGGCACTAAAATCACACCATATATTTGATGACTGTGACTTTATATAAATTTGTATTTTCTAGATTTTTTGTAGTCATGGAATCACACAGTATATACTATTCATTGCCTGGCTTTTCTTTTCTCAGCATCATTACTTTGAGAATCTCCAATTGTCTTTGCTCTATTGATGGACATTGATGAACATTTCCACTGTTTTCAATTTTTAAAAATAAAGCTGATATGAAATTCATAAACAAGTCCTTGTATGAACATAGGGTTTGTTTCTCTTGGTGAAATGCCTAGAACAAAATGGCTATTTGTGTAACTGCAACATATTTTTCATTTAAAAAAATTTTGAAACTATTTTCCAAAGTGGTTGTATCATGATATATGCCAACAAAAAGAAAGTGAGAGAGAAAGAGAAAGAAAAAGAGAAAGGAAAAGACAGAGAGGTGGCTGCAGTGAATTGATGAGTTGCAGGATAGATTTTAAAGTTTTGTCTTTTGCTTTCTACATTTCCTTTTCCTTAGGTTCAAGAGAACAATCAGTAATATCTCAGTTGCCTGCTGGTAACATCAGAAGAAAGAGTTAGAAGTTCCCAGAAAATTAAAGAAGAGATATAGTTTTCCTGACATAAGAAAAGTCATTTTTTGTCCCCAGCTATTTTCAATGATCTATACCCCACCTGTGTACTTGCCCAAGCACACTTCTTCCAAAACTTCCTGGGAGGTTCTTACAAAGAAATGCAAAAACCTCACTCATTAAGGATTTTGAGGGAACAAGGCAATGGGAAAGCTAACAGTCACCACCAGACCAGGAAATAGCCTAAGCTATTGAGACAATAAATCAGTGGCAAAACTCCTAGTGCTATTTCAAAAGCAATCAAGGCCTTGCATTTTTTGTCCCAGAAAATGAGCCCAAGACCCCATCTAGTTTATATCTGCTCTTGAAGCCTGCAGAGTCCCTTTCCCTTGTCCAACAGTTACCTCTGCTTTATTCTAACGTTGAAGTTTCTGCCCTCGGTGGAATACAAGTTTCATTCAGGTGAACATGCAATACATATTGCACAAATACATATGTGGATGTGCATGCATCCACAACCTTATGACCAACCATACACGGGATAATAAAACTCTCCCTTCTGAGTATTCATCTTAAATACTAAATAAAAATCTCTCTCCTGTTCAAACAGTCAAGGCTTTGGAACTTATTCCCTGAGATCTCCTTGTATGTTGTAAACAAAGATTACTTTGTTTGACAACTCCACCTGTTTCTGTGATTCACCAAAGACTGAGCTCAGTTAGTTCAGTTACTGTAATGTAATATCATGCATATCCAGTTAGTTGATCATTTTGTTCAAGTCTTACATATCTTACCAATGTGATGACCATTTGTCTATGTAATCTTAAAATAAGGGTGTTGAAATTATTTTCCATTTGTCGTCCAAGGTAGAAGTTATTATTTTTGTTCTTCGTTTTTCCCTATATATCCCCAAATCTGTTGTTACGTATTAAAAGTCAAGAATTATTATACTCCCTGATGAATTCATCCTTTTACTCTTCTGTAATTTTGACTTGATCTTTATGTCTGATAATGAAATTTGCTTTAAAATCACTTTTCATTATCTTGATATAACCACCAAAGTTATAGTGTGATTAGAGTTAATATAGCATATTTTTTCTTTTACTCTTTAAAGCACTTCTATATTGAATCCCGACAAAGAAACAAAACAGCTTTTTAACTCTGGAAGCATCTTTCTAAATTATCTTTTTTTTTTTTTTAAATGAAGCAGTAGCAATATTTGTTAAGGGACCTAAACTGAAAGTAGGTTTAGAAATTTATTTATTTATTTATTTATTTAGTAAAAAATTTTATTTTATTTATTGAAAGCAAGAAAGAGAGAGAGAGAGAGAGAGAAGAAGCACACAAACAGGGGGAATCATGTGCAAAGGGAGAGGAAGAAGCATGCTCCTTGGGGTGCAAGTAGTCCCATGCAGGGCTGGATCCCTGTACACTGGAATCATGACCTCAGCCAAAGGCAAACATCTGCTTAAACAACTAAGTCATCCAGGCACCCCTAGAAAATTAAAAAAAAAAAGACCTTTTAAAAACATTTTGTTTCTTTCTTGTTTTTTTTTAATATTTTATTTATTTGACAGACAGAGAGACAGGAAGAGGAACTATAAGCAGGGCAGAGGGAAAAGGAGAAGCAGGTTTCCCACTGAGCAGAGAGCCTGATGTGGGGCTCCATCCCAGGACCCTGGGATCATGACCTGAAAAGAAGGGACACTTCTTGGAGGAAGCCACCCAGACACCTCTTTTCTTTGTTTTTAATATATGGCAACTGATGCTTCCCAGCCACGAGGAGCATATTACCCATTGATTAAATCTTTGATAACAACCTATTTAAAAAGGTGTGTAAATATATACTTACTCAGATTTATACACTTTGTGTTTTCTTCATAGTTTGGGGCTGGACCCCATGGTCACAACACTGCTTCCAGTCTTTGCCTTCCCATCTTTTGATACCAGGTATTTGGTCAGCAAACCAAATTAGTATCAAAATTAATAAGCCCTTGGCACCATATCTCTGGAGCAGGGCTTGCTCTTAGCCAAGGCCCAGAGCAGTTGACCTCCCCTCGCTAGTGCTATAGCCCCAAGGACTAGGTCCCTGCCACCAGAACTCAGTCTTACATGTTATGCTAAGCAGACAAAACCAAAACAGGAAAGCTCCGACAGCTTTCACTGGCATGCCTCATCTCCAACTCCCTCGACGTCCAGGCAGTACCAGATGACAGGGAGGGGTCTTGGTCCAACATATGGGAGGGAAGGAAGTAGCCACGAGCAAGTACCTGCCTCTCTGTTCCTTTCTTTCATGAGCAGGTTGTAAGGAGGAGGAAGAGGAAGGGGAAGAGAGGTGAACTTCAAGGGGTGAAGGCCTCAGGTAGGCAGCTGGCTCCTGCCAGTAGGAAAGGGACAAAGGAGAAGGCAGTGAGTCTTGCAGGGAGGGTGGGGGGTAAGGGTTACAGCTTATGATGGAATCTGGACAGGAGTAATAGGGATACTAGTCATTTGAGTCCACCATTGGCAAGCTGGGCTGGGTGTCAGGGCAGATAGGCCTCCCTGGGCAACGGCACATGAGAGAAGGTGGAATTCTTCTCTGAGGAGCAGGTGGAGCTTTGGGTGTTGGGAAAGCATAGACAGTATTGTTCCAGGGCCAAGGACAGGTCCGGGTACTCCTGGTTGGAGGTCAAGGCCACAGTATGATCCATGTCTTCTACCAGCAGCTTGAAGGTACCACATGCCAGCCACCCCTCATTATTGTGTATAACTCTCTGGTGCACTTATTGGCTTATCCATCAAATGACTCCTTCAGCAGCTTGAAAACCACCTCCACAGGCACTCCAGGATATGGGAGGCTTCCAGAGTGAAAATTTTGCACAGGATCACCCCAAAAGACCAGAAGTCACTCTGGTGGATGTAGATCTGGTCAAACATGGCCTTAGGGACCATCCACTTCACAGGCAGTCCACTGTTGGTTCTCATTTTATAGTAACTGATGTGGTGATATCTCTGGCAAGGCTGAAGTCTGAGATCTTCATCATGTTGTCCTTTGTCACCAGCACTTCCCTGGTGGCCAGGTCTTGGTGTATGCACTTCTTGGAGGCAAGGTACTCCATGCCTCAGGCTACCTGGTAGGCACAGGATACCAGGTCCTTGGAGGAGAGTTGCTCTGCTGCATTATGGCTGATATTGTAACAGTACTCCAAGTCAGGAGGCCTCTGGGCCTGGAGGTACTACTGTATGTTGTCTTTGGAGGCATATTCCTTGATGGTGTACGAAGGACCATCCTGTGTGCAGGACCCAGCAGGTTAATGGTGTCCTTGTGCTGTCCAATCATCTTCATCATATCCATTTCTGAGATTAGGTTTGACAGGTCTTTCTCTGTTGCATCTGACTTCAACATCTTCACAGACACTTTAGTCAAATGGTTGGATTTGTCTTTGTCCAGCCCAATGGCCTCCTCCAACACCACCTGCCCAAAGTAGGCTTCTCTTAGGGGTATGCCTAAACTGCCTACAACCAGCCTGCCTCAAGGCAGTTATGAACTCTAGATTATCCTCAAAAACATTAAACCACAAGCTAAAAATTCTCTTCACTAGGTCTCTGTCGCAGGTCTAACTTTCTTATCTTTCATCATTTATCTTTTTCCTAATTCTTATTTTCAGTATAGTTTATTTGGCTTCCAGGTGTTTCCCCGGGTTTCTGTATGCTGTTTCATAGGGAAGAATTATCCTGTCATAAAATTATTTCTTGAGCATTCATTACATCTCTCAGTTAAAATGGGTTCTTTTATGGTATTGATTCATTTGAGTTTTCTCAAAATGGGAAGAATTTTCAAAATGGTGTTTTCCTCAAGGTTCACAGTATGTCTTAGCCTCATCTTTACTCTTTTTGAAATTCACTTTTCAAATTCTTGTCCCTCTTTTTATCTTTTTAAATTAAAATGTTTTATTTTTACTATTTTTTTATTTGAGTGTAGTTGATAGTCAGTGTTACATTGGTTTCAGGTTTTCAATATCTCCATACATTATTCTATGATCACTACAAATATAGCCACTATCTATCACCATATAACACTATTATAATATCATTGACTATATTCTCTACACTGTCCCATATCTCTTTTTAAAATCTCTGATTTTTATGTTTTCTGTTATTCCAATTTTCGACCATCATTTTACTTGGTTACTTTAATAAAATATGCCTGATTACACACTCTATGCTGAAAACCATAGCATTTGATTTATAGTAGTCTTCTTCTTCTTCTTCTTCTTCTTCTTCTTCTTCTTCTTCTTCTTCTTCTTCTTCTTCTTCTTCTTAATTAACATATAATGTAGTATTAGCCCCAGGGGTACAGGTCTGTGAATCACCAGGTTTACACACTTCACAGCACTCACCACAGCACATACCCTCCCCAATGTTCATAACCCCACCACCCTCTCCCTAACCTCCCCACCCCCCCGGCAACTCTCAGTTTGTTTTGTGAGATTAAGAGTCTCTTATGGTTTGTCTCCCTCCCGATCCCATCTTGTTTCATTTACTCTTTTCCTGTTCCCCAAACCCCCCACATTGCACCTCCATTTCCTCATATCAGGGAGATCATATGATAGTGCCTTTCTCTGGTTGACTTATTTTGCTAAGCATAATACCCTCCAGTTCCATCCATGTCAACGCAAATGGCAAGATTTCATTTCTTTTGATGGCTGAATAGTATTCCATTGTATATATATATGTATATATATATACATATATATATACAAATATCATTCATTTGTTGATGGACATCCTGGTTCTTTCCATAGTTTGGCTATTGTGGATATTACTGCTATAAACATTTGGTGCACGTGCCCCTTTGGATCATATACAGTCTTCTTTACCTCTATCAGAACCCCAGGAAGCTTTATTTATTTATTTACTCACATAAACAGATGATCCAACACAACGTTTTTTGATGTTCAAATGTATTATAATGTCTTACCGCTTAACACTATGCTTACTGCTCTCTTTCACTGTCTGACTAAATCCTCATCATCACTATGCCATTTAATGAGAAAGAACATTTGAACTCAGAGTTCTCTCCATATCAGGGAATGAAGACTCCACCCTTCTGTTTGTGCAGGTAAAATAAATGTTGATGTCTGTCCTGCACATACCCCATCCTGTTCACCAGAATATTCACCATCAAAATATATACACAATGAAAACCATACCTCACCACTTCTATTACCACCCAGCATGCTAAAAACACCATCATATGTTCCTGAATTATTGACTTGATTGATAACCCCACTTCCACACATACTGCACTCCTTTCTCCATGCAAATTTATTTTGGTACAGCAATTTAACCTAAAAATCAAGTCAGATGATTTTATTCTGCTGTTGAAAGACTTTTGGTATCTTCCGCTTTCATATTAAATAAAAACTGAAGGCGTTTCAATGTACTAGAAGGTCATACATCAATACGTTCTTCCTCTCTCCACCACTATGAACTCCTCATTGGCCTCCTTGCTTTTCCTCAAAAGTAACAGACAAGTTGTTCACACAAAGTCTATATACTTACTTGCTCTGCCTAGAGCAATCTTTTCCTTTAATATTTGTATAACACTCTCCTTCACTTCCTGGGTCTTTGTGCAAATAACATCTCATAAATGAGATATAACCACCCAAAACAAAATAAAATTAACTTTCATCCCAGCATTCCCCAATGGCTTTTACCTTTCTTGTATTTCTTTGTATCACTTATCACCATCAACCATCAATTATTATTCTATTACTGGTTTATTTTCTTATTTGAGACAGAGAGAGAGAGAATTGGGAGGGTGCGCAGAGGAAGAAGAAAACACCCCACTGCCTAGAAAGCCTGCTGGGGAGTTACATCCCAGGACCCTGAGATCATGACCCAAGCCAAAGGCAGTCACTCAATGGACTGAGCCACCCAGGTGCCCCTCTATTATTGGTTTATTTCACTATTATATTTCAAAAGAATGTGAGCTCTTTGTGGTCAGGTATTTTATATGTTTTATTAACTGAAGTATTCTCAGAAAGGTAGCTGGCAGATTGTAAGGGCTCACTAAACTGTATTTTGTTGTTATTATTGGGCTCCTTTATGGGCTTTACCTCTTACGCTAGAAGTCTATCCTTCAAATGTAAGCGATAAGAATAGAGCCCTGCTGCCTGTTAAAATGTGTAAAAAGCCTGTATTAAGTGGATATTTTAAAAGCTAAATGAATGGCTTAATAGTTGTATATAGGGGGAAAGGGAACATATTTTCCACAGTTTAGAAGTGGAGTTCTTTTATAGAGTTCTTGTACAAGCCTACACTATGGAACGATAATGGGCAGTTGTACATTACAATTATACAAACACTTTGGTAATTTATATCCTTTTTTTGTAATTCTTGACTGGATCATTTAATTCCTTAGGAGCATTATAGCATTTCAACTTTTCATGTTCAATAAACTTATTGGGGTTGCTACCTTTTTTATTCAAATGGAGAAATAGTCATGATTTAATCTAAATAAAGTGTTATTGATTGTGTTGTTTTCTAGCAATGAGTCGCACATGCTAGTTTAAAAGTTTTGTAAATTCCCAAGTCTGTCACTGATAAAAGCCTTTTGTAGATTAGTAACTTGATCAAAACGGAAAAGTTATGTAACACCAATTGTTATACTATCTTTGTTTCCATCTTGCATTGTAATAACATCCATCTTAACTCTATTTAAGACAAATCATTGCCAGATGCATTTCTGGCATTGATTGCATGATATGAAATCTAGTATAACTAAAAGTTTTTGGTTTTAGTAGCATATAAATCAATTTAGAAAAATATATGTATTTGAATATAAGATAAAGTTTTAAATTATTTGGCAATAGTAAACTAAACTTTTTTTTTGTAAATTTTTATTTTCTAAAATTTCATTGAGCTCTCTTGAAATAAGAAACAAGTTACAAAAAATTAAGGTTTATTTACCCCAATTCAAAATTATTAGGAATATAATCATAGAGGTTGAAGTATTTAAAATATTGAACCCCAAATGTTTTATTAGGTAAATTCATGAATGCTGAGCATTCACTGTTAAAATATACTAATACTATTGATAGACTGGTAGAAGCCTAAAATCAAATATTTATTAAATATTTATATCCATATCTTTTCATAGCTTGGTAATTCATTTCTCTAGCATTAAATAATATTCCATTGTTTGCATGTATTTTATATTTTTAGATTTAGCTTCACCATTGCTACAGAACCATTTGTTTAATAGATTGTATTTTGCTCTCTTGTATTGCTTTTGCTTTTCTATTAAATATAAAATATAAATGATAATATATATTCTGTTGCTTTAATCTAGTCTTTCTGTGGTATTACAATATCATGCTTACAATTATCGTTATGGTAAACTTTTTTTAAGATTTATTTATTTATTTGACAGAGAGAGAGATCACAAATGGGCAGAGAGACAGCCAGAGAGAGAGATGAGGAGAAGCAGGCTCCCTGCTGAGCAGAGAACCCAATGTGGGACTCGATCCCTGGCCCCTGGGATCATGACCTGAGCCGAAGGCAGAGGCTTAACCCACTGAGCCACCCAGGCGCCCCATCGTTATGGTAAACTTTGAAGTCAGTCCTCAGTCTTTGTTCTCCTTCAACACTATGTTGACTATTGTGAGTCTTTGCCTCTCCATATAAACTTTAAAATAAGTTTGTTAATATTAAAAAAAAGAACTTGCTGGAATGCATTAATTGTATAGATAAACTTGGAAACCAGTGACCTCTTGAGCTTAGCAGGAGATAGACCATGGACATCAGTTGTCACAGTGGTGCCTCTGGCAGAACCTATTGCAAATCCCTAGGCAAAATGAGACCTCAAGGATCTGAGAGAATGTCTAAGAAGTACTTGATACATCCCTTGGGTATGGTTTATTGAAGTGTCCACCTGTCTGAAAGCTGGGGAATCTAGATAAGGGAGGGAAAATTAGTTATGATAAAACATATCAACAAACATCAATAAATTTTGTAAAACTAAATGTCATGGCTCATATACAATATGACCAACAGAGGGACCATCAGAAGGAAAGCATCAGTTATGTTTATTGTGAAATTTTTTATTCAAAATAAAGCAATGTGAGGGGAAGACACAATGAGAAAATTACCATTTTTTAAATGGTAAACATCTTACAAAATGGAATAGGTTTTATATTCTAAGTAGTATATTGAAAAGTAAAACATTGGGGCACCTGGGTGGCGCAGTGGGTTGGGCTGCTGACTTCAGCTCGTGTCATGATCTCAGGGTCCTTGGATTGAGCCCCGCATCGGGCTCTCTGCTCCGCAGGGAGCCTGCTTCCCCCTCTCTCTCTCTCTCTCTCACTGCCTGCCTCTCTGCCTACTTGTGATCTCTGTCTCTCAAATAAATAAATAAAATCTTTAAAAAAAAAGAAAAGAAAAGTAAAACATTAAAAAATAAAATTTCAATGAGAAAAATTATTTAATTTTAAAAAAAGGTTAAAAATAGCAGAACCATTTTTCTTATAACTGGAAAATACACTGTATATACATCTATCAAAATAACTTGTTATGGAGGAGCCTGGGTGGCTCAGTAGGTTAAAGCATCTGCCTTCGGCTCAGGTCATGATTCCAGGATCCTTGGATCGAGGCCCACATCGGGCTCTCAGCTCAGCAGGGAGCCTGCTTCCTTCTCTCTCTCTCTGTCTGACTCTGCCTAATTGTGATCTCTGTCAAATAAATAAATAAAAACTTTTATAATAAATATTTGAAAAATAACTTCTCATGTCTGGAATCAGGAGCATTGGAAAAAAATAATATCTGAGGACAATACTTTTGCCATGTTTTGTGCCTTGCTAATATTTTTAAACAGTCAGGCAAATTTTAGCCTTATTGAAATACCTGCTAAGATACCTGCAGTGCCTTTTGGAGCCCTATGACTATAAAAATTAATTGCAAATATTCAAAATGTTTACTATGGTGTCACTATTTAGGGACTCCACCAAGTATGTTTCAGAAGTAAGCATAACTGTTACTCTTCCATAAGGCAAAAGGGCATATTTTCAGGAGTTCCATCTGCTGTACCAGGAGGTGAATCAAGTAATGATTTTTGTCTATAAAATAATTCACTTTTCAATCTAACATTCCTCATTCCACATTATAATAATAAAAACCAGGAGGAGACTAAAACAAACAAACAACTACAACTACAACAACCAGCTTTTCCTACAGTGGAAAAGTAAATATAACCTTAGGAGTAGCCTAAAATTTATTTTTAAATATTTTTAAGATAAACTTTTTTGTTAGAAAACCATATATTTTATATTACTAAGAAATAACAGGCAACGTTTTATTAACTTCTAAAAAGTCTAGTTACTTATATTTATCTATAAACTCATCTCTTTATGAAGTAGAACATGATCACACCTCTTGTATCTACTCAAGTTTGTATGCTTTGGTTGTTTTATGTTTGCTATTTCCTTGCTTAATTTTTACAATATTTGATACATAATAGTATCTTTAAGTCCATCTATGGTTTCACAGAATTTGTTTGAACTTCATAAAAATGTACCATACTTTTTGCACTGTCCTTGTTTTACTTCTCTATTAGCTTTCCAAGTTTTATTCACTTTAGAGTGTGTAGCTATCATTTATTTTTACTCCTCCATAATGCTATGTTTACAAATTTGTATTTATCTGTACTTTTAAAAATATCTTAATTATATACCATTTCTCATCTCACGTAACACTCATGTATGTTACTTCTACACTTATCAGATATTATGTAACTGAAAACCACAACTCAGCAACAATAGAACACCATTTTTCAAAATTAAATGCCTTACTAGAATTCTTTAATTCTATCCTTTATTTGTATTAGATGACCCTTTATTCTGGTATTTGGCATTGTTCATATGGAGGAAAGCTTATAAGTTGATATTCCATAAATAGAAGGATTTTTATGATTGATTAATTATTTTCATTTAGAATGCATAGACTATGGTTGATTTAATATTTCTTTCTTACTCTCTGCCTGGAACATAGTGCTATCTATGCAATAGCCACTAAAATATTAAGTTAATTACCTAGACTTTAAACTGCATATTAATAGGAATAGCATACAGAACTCTTCTCAGATTGGGACACCTGGGTGGCTCAGTCAGTTAAACGCCTGAGCCTTTAGCTCGGGTCATGATCTTAGGGTCCTGGGACTCAGTTCTGCAACAGATTCCCTGCTTAGCCGGGAGTTTGCTTCTCCCTCATCCTGCTGCTCCCCCTGCTTGTGCTCTCTCTCTTACAAATAAATAAAATTAAAAAAATAAATTCTTCTCAGATAGCTAATATAGAATATCGTCTTTGTATTCATCAAAGGGAAAGTGCCATATAATAATGAAATCCAGACTACTTCAAATTCACTTTTTAACCAGTAAGAAAGTACTGGAAACAAGCCAAAAATGTCTTCAATGAATTAAAGAAATAGATTGATTTTCAATATCTTAATCTTTCTAAAATAAATTGCAAGATTTTTATACTAGATATCAGTGTAAATATTCATTATACAAGGATATTCTAAAAATAAACCTGAGAAAACTACTTGACATATATGATGACAAAAACGAGTTTGACCAATGTCAGTTTGGGTAAAACTTACAACACCTACCACCTGAAACTCTTGTTCTATATGGTGCCATCTTGTGATGCTGGGCAGCGGCAGTGAGCCACAGCTTCCAGTCAGCTAGAAGATTACAGGGGTGAACACCTGATATTCTTACAAGCATTCTATATATAGAATATATATATTCTTCATTTTTAGTGTAATATTTAATAAATTGCATGTGATATTTGATACTTTGTTATAAAATAGGCTTTTGCTTAAGATGATTTTGCCCAAATGCAGGCAAATGTAAGTGTTCTGAGTATGTTTAAATAAGCTTAAGGTAAGCTATGATATTTGATAGTTTAGGGTATTAAATGCATTTTCAATTTTTTATGTGTTTCTCTGACATAGCCCCCTTGTAAGCTGAGGAACATCTCTATATGTATATGTAGCCTTGGTATGGCTTACATATTATTGGCATGAAACATCTAGAACAGTACGTGTGCCATAGAATTGTCTACAACATCAAACAAGTTTCTTGAAAACTTGTGCCAAAGGGGTTATGTCTTTAAGGATTCTTATTTCAGAAGGGTTCTCTCAAACGTAAGATTTTTCAGAAGTTAAGTGAAAATCTGACCAAACTAAACATTTTTCCATTTTCCCTAGTGAGCAAAGATAGCTAAAATCTATCTGCCATTTTCAACACTGTACTCAACGATTGTAATTCTAATTTAAGAACAGATTATTTATATCAAAACCACATGTTGGCCTAATCTTATACAATATTCATAAGTCACACTCAGACCCTTGGACACTTTTATTTGTTGAGTCTATATGGTACTATGGACATTCATCTTTTTTGACCTCATAGCTTCATGTATGTCTATACTTTTGAAAATACATGCATCATAGTTCCATTGTAAAATGTCTGGGTTATAAAATGTGCTATGCTATCAAAATGGTAATAAGAACATACAAATGACCTGATGTAATGAACTGGACCAGATTGCCAGATATCACATTTCATACCAGAAAGATTCAGTGGTAAGTTTTAAAATGGCCAGCTATACATTGACTGAATTATAACTCATTTAACTTCTTTCTTTGTGTACAGTATTATACATTAGTCAGTATTATAGTAGATAAGTACTTTGGACAGATGTAAATATGCTGTAATAAAAAATGTTTTTCTTTTTTCTTTTAGTCCTTTTTACTTGTAAGACTAGCCACAAATACCACGCTTCCCCCAAAATAATTTGCAATCCAAATTTATCTCTAAATGAATTTATTGCACAGAAAAATATGTATATATATATATATACACTTACAGTAGACATGTTCAAAAATAGTTACACAACAGCAGGGCCCTAAATGTAAGCAGTATAGTTGTTTTGTTTTGTTTTGTTTTGTTTTGTTTCTTTTAAAAAAAAAGGTTATGTGAAATATTAGGATTTTATTTCCAGGCGTAGTATTTCAAGACAGTTAACTACACCTATGGTGTCAACAGCCTCTTGTTGGCAGTATGATTTTATTGGCTCTATGGAATAACAGCAAGAATTTACTATTGCTTCTTTCTTTTATGACACACACAGAATAAAAAAAATTGACACATTTGCTCAAGACCAACCAGAATCCTTTTACCTATCAAAATTGATAGGAGGCCTTCACTGCCAAAGTCACTGCTGGGTTTTCACAATTCATTGCAGACAATCTGCTACTCCCATTATGATAAAGGAGAGAAGAGTCATAATCAGGGAAGAAAGCTAGATTAATACTTGTAATTATCATTGAATATTTAGCCTGCTATAGGATTATTATTATTAGTGTCATTTGATAATTTTCTCTCATTTTATTAAACACAACTGTGAGTAATTACGCTACCTAATATTTCTCTGTATTGGCTGACTAGCTAGCAAACATTCATGAAAATATCCATTAGCCACACATATAAAATGCTGCATTATGATGCTGTTGAATCAGAACATACCACTACCTGATCCTGTAGCTCTTTGAGGATTTGCAAATCAATTAATTCTATGTTTATTGGATTCTTCCCATACAATTAGAAAATTTATAATCGAGTCCATGAACATTATTAGTTTTACCATTTTAAACCAGCAATCACACTTTGATTTTTACAACAAAAGCAGAAATATAAACACACACATTTGGATCCGTTTTCTCTTAGTCTGTCTGGACTTCAAAATCCTATTCCTCAAGATGATGCACACCAAAGTTCTGGATTAAACAAGAAATTAGATGGCACCTGAACACTTGGTTTCATATTCTCAAAAGGACTATGCAACTTCTTTCTTACAATATGACATTGTTTTACAAAGATCCACACTTTTATAATGTTAGTATTTTTAATAATCAATAAAGTCAATTTATCATGATTAAAAATCAAACATAAAAATTTCTACTTTTTGCTTTTGCCCCCTCCATTTAGAACTTATTTATAGCCTGATAATTCAAAGGTCCCTATGTTTATGAAAATCTGGACAGAAATAGCTCTAAGATCCCATTCAGAACTTGATATTAATCTAAGTCTTTTGGCTTCATTTATCCTGAGAGCAAAGAGTAAGACAAAGGATTTGAGTACTGTTAGTTTATCTGGGAGATTATCCAAGGTAGAAAAGAATGGGAAAGTGATACAGTGAAGAAGCAACTTTGTCAAAGAGGTACATTGTTGATAATTGTTGTGGATAGAAAATGAAGGCTTGCTTTTACTGAAAGGTCCTGAGAAACTTCTTTAAGTTGTCCTCATGAAGACCTGAAAACTGACAATTTTACCTATGGTTCTTATTTCCACTTCACTGAGAGCTGTCCTCAGAGGACATTAACTCTCCTACACTTTCAGGTTGTGTTGGAGACATTCTAAAATGAGAGAGAGAGAACATGAGATGCTATCAGTGTTAAGTAACTGCAATTTCCCATGGAACTATCCACCACAGGTTTAGCTATAATCAGGTGTTGGGCCTTGATATCAGAGGGATTTGAGGCAGTATCATTTTAGGTTAATCATTATATCTGAAATTTCCAAAAACTTCAACTGATGAAACTTTGATTATAAACCTATAAATATAACAATAAATCTACAGTATTCAAATTATTTTCATAGAAATACACAAACAAAGCATCAATTGATTAATATTTAAATGTTACAAAATACTGAACTGAAAGAATTTGGTCATATAACAAGGTGTAAGAAGTAGAGCTTAGGTTTAGGTTAGAAGTCAGGATGCATTTGGGACTCAGTTAAGAAATTGAGTGGAGGGACGCCTGGGTGGCTCAGTGGGTTAAGCCGCTGCCTTCGGCTCAGGTCATGATCCCAGGGTCCTGGGACCGAGCCCCAAATCAGGCTCTCTGCTCAGCAGGGAGACTGCTTCCTCCTCTCTCTCTGCGTGCTTCTCTGCCTGCTTGTCATCTCTCTCTGTCAAATAAATAAAATCATAAAAAAAAGAAATTGAATGGATGTCTGACTATCTCATAGGTTTGCTAAAAATCAGTGACTTTGTGTTCACGTGTGGCTATGCAGGAATTTTTAACTTTCTCTAAGAAGTTATTAGATTGATTATATAATGGCAGTAAAGGATGGGGAAAAGCAAAGTACAAACCCCATAAAGACAAAGACACTGAGTATGAGAAAAGAGTAATAGATAAGAAGAATCAATGCATTTGAGGAAAATGGGAATTGAAATACACAATGATTGTTGATTTTTTTAGATGCAGAAAACAAAACTAGCTTGCAAGAAGGAAATAACAGAAGACATGTTGTGAAAAGGCAGTAACGTGGAATAAAGGAGTAGGGAGAGCATATCAGGTAATTTGGATAGGAAGGAGTTAGGAGATAATTGCTTGATAAAATTTATATGGCCCACTTAAATGCACAGATTTCTCTTCTTTAATTTATATGGAGAACAGGGTGTCCTTTCTCTTCCCTTTCAGAGCACCTAAGGTGCACTCTTTCAGACTGAAAACCTGAAAAGCTCAGGACTCAGTTGCTTAAGCACAGCTGAGAGGACATATTTCAATTAAGATTTACATTTTGCTGTAGGTAGTAGACTGTCAAAAGTGGTTTAACCATATTTTTCATTTAACAAGAAGACTACAGAGAGTGTTTTCTGGTGTTGGTTCAGAGTCTTAAGAAAGTCAAGTGAACTATCTTAGAGGTTTTCATGGCTTTTTATTCACAGTTGCAAAAATTGCTGTTGGAGTTCTCACTATTAAGCCCACATTTCTGGCAGAAAGATAGAGGTAAAAGAGAATGATATCTTGTACGACTGATACTTTGTCATAAGGTTACAATGTAACTAGAAAAGAGACAATAAAATATTTGATGTTGTTTTAAGTTTCCTTGTTGTCAATCCCTCAGTGCTTTCTGATACTAAAGGAAAAAGTAGATGGATATTGACCTGGCAACTATCAACACCTGTCAGTCTCTCTTGGATAACCAATATCTCTATAATCTCTTCTTCCCAGTAAAAAAAAAAATGAAATATATCCATAACCCACACTGTGCCATCTCAAGTTACTGCACCAAGATAAAATTACAATGATTTTCAGTTGTTCCAAATGGACAGAATACCCTTCCTTATGATATCATGTCTTATAAGATAGATAATTGGCTTGCTACCAATATACCCAGATGAGACTGTGGAAGAGACAGGAAAAAAATAATAATATTTATTTATTCCTTGGGTTGACCCTGTTTACACAGATGCATTACTATTAGAAAAGGTTGGTTTGGGACATTGGAATGAATTTACTTAATGGGTCTGTATGTAATTGGGTTGGAGAAAATTTTTAATTTCTGCAAAAATTATTAGAATTCTATCTTACTCCCTTTTGTTAATTTTCACATGTTAACAAAGCCAACATTTTTGTCTAGCAGACAAGATCTTAAATCCTAACAAAACTCAATTTTTTCCTTTTTTTTTTTTAAGTTTGAGAGCCTCATGTTCTCTCATACTGCTTTAAATACAACTCAAAAAAAAAGGAGCTAAATGGGGCAGTAAGCCCAGACTTTTTATTTTAATTTATTTATCTTATTTTTAATTAAAAAAATTAAAGATTGTATTTATTTATTTGAGAGAGAGAGAGAGCATGAGTGGGGCAGGGGGATGTAGCTGCAGAGAGAGACTGAGAAGTATACTCCCTAATGAGCAGGAAGCCCGATATGGGGCTCGATCCCAGGATCCTGACTGAGATCATGACCAGAGACAGAGGCAGATACATGTGCAAAATCCCTTTTTTTCTGGGAAACAATACTTTACAAGAGATGTTTGAAAAAGTACTGGGGAATCAACTTTAATCAGAGATACAAAAATTTAATTGACTTCTGTAAAGCTACAGGGATCCAAATGATGGGAATCCCAGCCCGTTTAGGTTGTGGACCACAGAGTATTCTTCTCTGTAATATTTTATTTTCTTCCATGTCTACTAACTCCAGTCCAAGTTCACTGATCTCTTTTTAGATAGTGCAAAACATGGCAAAGAATACCAAACAAGTGCCCAATATTCTACATTTATTACATCATTTCTAACATATAGAAGTGTGTTATCAAGGCTGGTTCTGTGAACGAACCTAGTTATGCTAAAGTGTGTTTTGTTCTCCAAAAATTAAATTCATGATTATCACACAATTATAAAATACTTGTGTCAAGAATTTTTATTCAAAAATTAATAAGAGAAGCAGATATTAAAACTAGTTCACATGGTTATTTGGGATATAAGCAGAGTTGTGCAGCAGAAGTGCTCTGGGCCCATAATTTGCATTATAGAATTTATGTTTTCTAATGAAAAATCACTAACTTGCATTATTGTTAACAAGAATCCTGTGCATTACCATCAGTTTTCTACATTATAACCTCTTGCTCTACAGTTTGTAAATAACTTTGTCAATAGCAAGCTAATAAACGGGGTGACTCCAATGGATTGAGATAATCTCCAGAGTTTCTGCTACATAATGAACAGGACTCCATTGAAAGGACACCTAAGAATTTATTTTGCCCAAAAATTTGATCACTTTTTTCACTGTCCTTACCTATTTTCCAAACCTAGTCCTTTTCAGTCTACAGACAACCCTGTATCTGACTGACTTGTTAATTCTGGGAATGTCTTGCAGATTAATTTGCTTGCCCGAGGTGGTTCCTCTAATTGATGTCTAAGAACCCTAATTAGTTAAGAAAACTTTTTTTTAACATTTTCATTGCTATTTATTATTATTATTATTATTATTGCTAATATCTCTATTATAAATAATTCACAAGGGCATCTTTCTGACAAAAGACAAAGAGCTGGCTACTAGTAGAAAAAGTACATTTGACTCTGTCAGTGAAAGTGGTAAAGGGATTTGAGGAAATAAGGCAAAGCAGTGGAATTATGTGTTAAAACTTTAAATATTATAGACACATTTACTTAATTTCTAATACTGCTTATAATTAAAAAAGATGTTTTCCATGAACCACGCATTACAGCAAATATATTGTTTATACAGATTAAATTTTCATCAAAAGGGACGCCTGGGTGGCTCAGTTGGTTAAGCAGCTGCCTTTGGCTCAGGTCATGATCCCAGCATCCTGGGATCGAGTCCCGCATCTGGCTCCTTGCTCGGCCGGAGCCTGCTTCTCCCTCTACCTCTGCCTGCCATTCTGTCTGCCTGTGCTTGCTCTCTCGCCCACTCTCTCTGATAAAGAAATAAAATCTTAAAATAAATAAATAAATTTTCATCAAAAAATTATAAGTGTATTTTTTTGTAGGATCATGATAAGCATTTTGCAGATGAGAAAAGTGAAATTTAGAAAAGTATGTCTCTTCAAATCCCTCATACAATATCTGGCCTAGATAGAAGGATATACTATCACAATTGAGGAAGATAATTGAGATTACTTAAAATGATAAACTTTACTGTATAGGGTTTTTTACAAGTTTGCCACAGATTCACATTTTTTAAAATATATATATATATCTATTTCTGTAAAGAGAATGCACTGAGAAGTAAAAAGATAGTGATATATCAGTGCTACCAACTAATGGCTATAATATCATCACCTTATTTATGAACAATGAAACAGTGTGTAATATTTAAATAAATTTAAATAAATTCCTATTTATTTTATATATTTATAAATTTAAATGAATTCCTATTTATTTATTATTAAAGAAATTCCTCTAACAAACAGTATGTTTTGAAGGTTGCTAGCAGGAAAGTGTTGTACGACATGGAAGTAATCAGAAAATGTGATCTAAAATTCTGCTTTCAAGGGCGCCTGGGTGGCTCAGTGGGTTAAAATTCTGCTTTCAAGAAGCTCTAACAGTAAGTACTGAGCATTAGCTATTATATGCTATGGATGAATAACTGAAATCTACATTTGAAACTAATGGTACACTATATGTTACCTAATTGAATTTTAAAAAGTTAATAAAAAAAACCACTATTTTATAAAACAATATTCCCAACAGGCTCTTTTGCTTTAAAATACTCACTTTGTAATGAGAGTCCTTACTTTTGTCTAGCCAATTCTTACAGCACTGTTTATCCCTTCCCTGCTTTATCCCTTCCCAGTATCAATAAAGGCTCACTTGGGTTACCTAGAAGCCATGAGAAAGCTTGTAATAGATCTGGCTGGTTTTCACCAGCAATTTGACCACCATGTGCACAGGGAAGTCTATTGATAAAGGCTTTATTGCAATAAGTTGCAAATACATGGATGATTTTGAATTCTCTTTCTTGAGGTCTTGTTCCATGATAATAAATTTAGGGTGGCTTATTGGAATGGATGTTATTAACATATCTTCATAGTTATAAGCACATGGAATTGTAAAATAGATGAATGAATGTGGCATTACTGACAACTGTCCTCATTTTGAAATCGAATTACAGTGTACTAAGATGAGGAAGCAAAGCAGATTTGGGATTATGAGTGAAATAATTTTAAAAAGTATTAGGGGTATGATCGGACTATTGGGTAATTCAGTAGAAAAATGTCAACTGATTGAGATTCTGTGTTCCCTGCTTTCAGAGAGAAGTTAAGATAAATAAGTAACACGAGGAGACTAGGAAGCCAAACATAAGTGATAATTTTGTGCCAGGGTGTGTATACATCTGTTTATCTTCTTGCTTTACCACTAAGGTTGCTCCTAGAGGAGAGTTTAAATATGTGTTGGAGCTAATCTCTGTGGATTACACAAGAAACCACATCCTACAGCTCTCCCTGAAACACCCCTTATGATTTCAATGTAATTTGGTTTTTGCATTTTTAGAAATAACAAAATACTTTGCAAACTCATCTACTTTATTACCATCACAAGTGAGTCAGCTGACTCCACATTTTAACACAGTGACAGTCACAGAGGAATGGAGGAATGAGTAGAGTTATCAATATATGTGCTTTTAAGAAGTATGACAGGGTAGCAGCTATTTCCAGGAACCAAAACATGGGTCAGCAGCTGTGCAGGAAAAGTGATGGAATAAATGACTCATTTCAGAGGAGTTCTATAACATATTAGTTCTATAATGTATCTTCAGCCCCCAATTACCCGCTTTGATCTAAAGATAAGGATTTACAGTTAAGGTCCCATTTATGATTTGACTGGTAGGGTCTGAATCATTTTTACTATTGTTTTGACTATTACTTGAAACCTATAGTAGTACTTGGGATATGTGTTGTGTATTCTGTGAACATGTGCTATTTTTAGATTAGATAATTTCTGTCTCGAACCCCTGTTCATTTGTTTGTTTTTGTTTATTTGATAGTGGTTTCAGTAAATGGATATATATGAAAAATTGCAAAGCCACTATTAAAATAAGTTATTATTATATATAGCATGGAATTGCACATTCCTCCTTTGAATCCGACAAAGCTTCACCATATCCTTAACAATTTGGGAAAAACATGCTATTATTTTTCTTTATAAAATTTCTTCTGTTAGGCTGTGATGGTTGTCATCAGGAGTAACTCCTCTGAAGGCTTTGTCAAAAGAGTTGAAAAAATTGGAAAGGTGTGTGAATGAAGCTGTTTGCTGAATATAAAGAAAAGAGCATTGAAGTACAATTCACACTCTTACTTCTCCTTCTATGCTTTCAGATGTTTGACATTTGAAAATTTTGCTTCTAGAAGAGATGCCATATATAATTCTTACTTTAAGGAGCAAGTTGCTTTTATAATTTTTTTATTATTCTACCATTCCAGTATTTCCATTTAAATTAAATTCAATACCATTTAAAAAAAATCAAAAGTGCAGCCAGTATTCAATTCCTGGGCTAAATAATTTTAGAAAGCTTTGTGTTATTGAACCTACAGGGTTTTTCTGTAGTTTTAACTCTTTCTTTCTGTGATTTTTCCCATTAGTCACGTAAGTGACTGCAATATAACAGACATTGAGGATAAAGAAGGACTGAATAGAACAATCCTTGGCCTCATGAAGTTGAGAATCTAGCAAGGGAGTCAAACAATTCAATCATTCAGAGACAATTTATTGAGTGCCTGGCCTAAGATGAGCACAACAAAACCCCAGCCCAGAGGAATCATTTTAATGGGAGAGATAGATAATAGGTAAGCCAACTTTAAAAAAAAAAAAAAGTACTGATTTTTCTTTAATAGAGATGCATATTTGAACGAAATAAGCACATTTTAAAAAGAGCAGTGATTGAGAAGAGGTTTTTAAACTGAGTGGTCCAAAAGGGCCTCCCTGAAAAAGTCTGTTTTGAACAGATTTCTGAATATTATCAGCTAGGAAGCTGCGTAAAAATCTCAGGGATGGGTGATTTTTCCAGTCGAAAAACTGTAAAGGCTCCAAAGTCACAATAGAGCTATAAGTTTCTCTAATATAGTAACTTCTGACAAAGAATGAGAAGAAATAACTAACCCAGGTTTGAAAGAAAAGGGACAGACTTTCTATGGAATTCATATTTAATTAAAGCTCTAAAGGACAAAAATACAATAGAGCAAAATTCTGGTCACGCTGATATACCTAACGAAAGTTCATAAACAAGGTGTGGGTAGCAAAGAGTGTGTGGCAATGTTGGTAATAACAGTGGGGAAGAGTCATCCCTTAACATGTTCTTAAATGAAGCAATTCTTGTGTTGTTTTAAAGGGTAAATTGGAGTTTGCCTAAGTGATTAGAGAAGGATGCCTCAGCTTATGGAAGTTCAAAGCCATAAAGGTGTGATAAACTACTGCAGATATTTTCATGTATATTTGTTGTTGCTTCTAGTAATGGTGATCTAAAAACTCCTACTTAAGACAACTAAAAATCCAGACAAAATAGCTTTTAAAGTTAAAAATATCAGAATGATTATAAAAATAAGTGAGGGATTACTGGGCCAAAATACAAAATACAATGAGAGCCTAGAGATATATGCCCTGAAGCCATTTTAGCTATGAGAGCATTTGAAACTGCTAAAACACACTGAGCTGTGTTGTTCATAGACTCTTGATACTAGAGAAACAAAATTCAAAATCCAGCAGCAATCAAATTTGAGGACTTTGGTACAACCCAAATTTAACTTGAGATCCCCAAAGCACAAGGAGAAGCAGAAATAAGACTATAGCCTACCTTGCCTTCTGTGTAAACTGAGAAAGTCAATCACTGAATTTGGAGTATGATTGTCTTGTAGAGTCTCAGATATAAGAGAAAATCCTGCCAAGGAGGACCATACCATTATTATAGCTCTTAATTATCCCTACTCAATAAGAGTTTCAAATATAATGTCTTGAACATAGCAAAATGTAACAAAGCACACAAAGAAAAACCATTAACAAGATTTGATAGACAAAATGGGATTAAGTATGATGTTAAAATGATCAATAAAGATTGTAAAATGGCTTGATTACTCTGCTCAAAGAAATGAGAGGGGAAGCAAATTGAACAAAAAACTGACACTAAAAATGATATTGAGAAAGGTTTTATAAATGAACAAATGGATACTCTAGAACTTTAAAAATATGACAGCTAATTTAAGGTACCACAGGGGTGCCTGGGTGGCTCACTTAATTAAACCTCCAATTCTTTTTCCCTTTTTTTTTAACACCTTAATTTTATTTTATCTCTTTCATTTTGGCTCAGGTCATGATGTCAGGGTTGTGAAATAGAGCCCAGAGTTGGGCTCTGTGCTGAGCCTGGAGTCTGCTTAAGATTCTTTTCCCTTCTTTTTCTATCCCTCCCTGCACTCTCACTTGCTCGCTCTCTCTTGCTTGCAAATAAACAGATAGATAGATAGATAATAGACAAAGAAAAATAAAAGCAGATTATGAAAATAAATATAAAGATTTTGAAATGAAAACAAGTTCAAAATAAAATAGAGAAGACCTACACAGCTAAAAGTTCATTCAGAAAATCTACTATTAAAGAAGACAGTATGACACAATGTTAAGATATCAAAAGATTTGAGCATGCACTTTACAGAAAGGGTAATCCAAATGGCCACTCATATATAAAAACTGTTTATCTTTATTATGAGTCTGGAATTAAATTAAATTAAATTAAAAATAAATTAAAACCTAAAATGACATACTATTACACACTTACCATATTGGGCAACAGTAAAATTGCCTTGCAAGAATGTGAAAGAATGAAAGTGCCCATAATAAAAACATTTGAGGTAAGTTGGACAATATTTAGAAAACTTAAAAATAAAAATAAAAATTTGGTCCATTCCTAGAAATACAACATGGAACTAAATGAATATTTTCACCAGGATATGCAAACAGATGATTATAGCTACTTCATTCATAACGGCAGATCAGTAGTGGTCTATTTGCACAATGTTACATTAAATAAGAGAGAATATTAACAAACTGGGAGGAGGGGCTAGGTTGTTATCATAAACAGATCTTCTATGGTGCTGATTATGTTCTATTTCTCAAAATCTTTAAGTTAAAAAAGTTTTCACATTATATCTAGATAGATAGATGATTGATAGATATCCCAGAAGCTGCAATGCTAGGCTAAGACCAGGCTTTAAAGGGCTTTTCTATACTCTACTAAATACTTGAAACCATTCATTATATCATAGCTCAGTGTTCAAATCTCCATTTGTTTCCTCAGTTTCCTAATATTTACCTTAAGGTGACCTGATCCAGACTTTTGATCACCTTTGTCTAAATATTTCTATTTTAACAAAGTCCTTTTTAACACTGATAGACTAAAACTTAGAAAAATACTCTTTTATCTCACTAGAGTGGAAAATATATAGTTACCCATTAACTAATGATATCCATGTCTACATTAGATCAATGACATTTTTAATTCTTGGGAGCTTTTGGTTAAATGAAATTTTTAAGCTTCCTTTAAATGAAGCTTTAAGCCATCACCACATGAATAAAATTAAAGAACCAAATGAAAACAGGCCAAGTATTTACAGAGTAATTGAATATGCAGTGGAAAGAGTACAATTCTGAAATCATAAAGCCTAAATTAGTGTGATGCATTTTTGCTACCCATGTAATCATAAACCAGTTATCTAAAAGTGTTAGCCTCAGTTTTTTCACCCATGAAATGGTGATGATAATACTTATTATTCTGCGTTGTTGTGTGTATGTGATGAAGCATGGAGCATGAGAATCTCATATTCCATGCTAAAATGATAGCTATTTTTATACTTATAATGATTCTAGTAATAGTAATTAAATTGTTCAAAATGGTAATATTCATTTATATTGAGGCATTGTATTGACTATTCATAGACACATTTACCAAAATAAATTTCATTTTACTTTACCCCCTCTGAGTATATATATTCCCTAATTCAATATGAATCTCTTTATGAATAATAATTATCATAATAAATATGCTGATTTGTCTTCTATTTGTTTTTAGGGAGGTATCCTTTACTGTTGAACATAAAGAAACTTAAGCAAGTCTGTCTTATTCAAAATTTGCATGCTGTTTTCTTATGAAACTAGATTATAGAGTTGTATGAAATAAATTCATGCAGTTAAGACATTGATGTTTGGAAAACTGGGTGGTCAGTTTAGTATTTCAAAAGAAGATTTTAAATTTAAACCTTAAAACTGAGCTCTTTTAGCCTTTTTTATAGACCATCCTTCATGTTTCATATGTACTCCTCCATTGTAAACTAAGTAATACTTTTTGTCACAGTGTATAAAATGAAAATGGATTTTATATTCTATTATTTCAGAGTTAGTTGCAGTTTCTACTGCCTTAATTCCTTTTTTGAAAAATAGATTAATTCTACAAAAAGTTTTTTCCAGCTTTATTGAAAAAAATCCACATATTTGTAAATTTAAGAAATGATTTCTTATAACATTGCAAACTTTTAACATTGTGTAAATTTTGTACAATTTGATAAATTGGTATACATCTTTATTGCAATATAATCTACATAAAAATGTTAATACATCTACTATCTCGTATAGTTGCCACTGTTTTTTATGCATTTATCGTAAGGAATTTTAAGATCTACTCTCTTACCAACTTTTATGTATATAGTATAGTAGAGATAAACTTCAGAGGTCTTGTGGGTTTTGTTCCAGACTGCCTCAATAAAGTGATTATCTCAATAAACTAAGTCAAATTATTATATTTTTTGGTTTCCCAGTGCATATAAAAATTATGTTTCCCAGTGCATATAAAAAATAAAAACTATACTGCACTGTTCAAAAGCATTATGTTTTTAAAGAAAAACAATGTATATAACTTAAGTACACTAGTTCTTAGTTTTCAGTGTGTCATAATTACTGATCACAGTTCACCATAACAAATACAATAATAATGAAAAAACTTGAAATATTGCAAGAATTACCAACATGTGACAGAGAGACACAAAATGAACAAATGTTGTTAGAAAAATGGTGGCAGCAGACCTCTTTTATACAAGATTGCTATAAACTTTCAACTTGTAAGAATGTGATATATGCAAAGTTTAATAAAGGAAAGCACAATTAAAAAAGTATGTATATCTTATTAACTATGATCATCATGCTGTACATTAGATCCCCAGAACTTTTTCATATTATAGTTGCAAGTTTGCACCCTTGGACCACCTTACTCCACCCCAGGTTCACCCCTTGTCAACTCAACTCTAAGTTTCCATTAGTTTTCCTTTTCCTCAGATTCTGTATGTAAGGGATATCATAATACATAAATTAAAAAAATATATAAAATCTTTGAAATATTTCACTTAGAATAATACCTTCAAGATCCATCCATGCTGTTGTAAATGGCAGTATTTCTTAATTTTTCATGGTTAAGTAGTATTCCGTAGTATATATTTACCATACTTATTTTACTCATTCATCCATTAATGGATACTGAAGTTATTTCCATCTCTTGCTTAGAGTTAATAATTTTATAATAAACATAAGAGTGCAGATATGTCTTTGAACAGTGACTTCGTTTTCTTTAGATAGATACCTAGAAGTGGGATACTGAATCATATGGTAATTTTACTTTTAATAATATGAATAATCTCCATACTGTTTTCCATACAAATTTATATCCCTATCACAGTGCATAAGTTCCCCGTTTTCCCCAATATTTACCAAAATTGGTTAGTTTCAATTTTTTGGTAGTATATATTCTAATATCTTGCTGTGTTTTTCAGAGGTAAACAACAACAACAACAACAACATAAGGACTTTGCCCTGAGTTTTTTACGTTGAGCACTTTTTAATGCTCCTGTTGGTCATTTATATAACTTTTTTGAAAAAAAAAGTCTATTGAGATCCTTTTGCTATTTTTTTAATTATATATTTTTTTCTATTTGTATCTGTTGGTTATTAACCTCTTTTAGGATAGAAGATTCGTAAGTATTTTCTTACATTCTGTGGATTGTGTTTTCATACTCTCTCCCTTTTTTTGGCAATGCAGAAACGTTAGTTTGATGTAATATCATTTATTTATTTTGGCTTTTTTTGCTTGTGTTTTTGGTCTGGTATCCAAAAAACTATTGGCAAGACCAATGTCAAGGAGAATTTTTCCTATGTTTTCTTTAGGAAATTTAGTTTCATGCATCACCTTTAAGTCTTTAATCTATTTCAAGTTCAGACTTATGAGTGATATAAGGTTCCATTTTCAACTGTTTATGTGACTATTCAGTTTTAAATATCATTTATTGAACAGACTATCTTTCCCCATTACATATGTTGGCCCCTGTCAAATATTAGGTGACTGTATGAAAGGATTTATTTCTGGACTCTCAATTCTGTTCTACTTGTTTATTGGTCTGTTTTTATGCCAGTATACTTTATTGTTTTGAGCATGAGGGCTTTGTAGTATAGTTTCAAATCAAGAAGTGTAATCTCCCTTCTTCATTCTTTCTCATAACTGCTTTGATTATTTGTTGTCTTTTATGGTCTCATATAAACTTTAGGATTCTTTACTTACTTCTGTAAAAAAATAATATTGGATTTTTTTTAAAGATTTTTAATTTATTTATTTGACAGAGAGTGATGACAAGCAGGCAGAGAGGCAGGCAGAGAGAGAAGAGGAAGCAGGCTTCCTGCTGAGCACAGAGCCTGATGGGGGCTCGATCCCAGGACCCTGGGATCATGACCAGAGCCGAAGGCAGCGGCTTAACCCACTGAGCCACCCAGGCACCCCTAACATTGGATTTTTGATAGGAATTGGATTTACAGATGGTTTACGGTAGTATGGACATTTTAACAATGTTAATTCTTACCATTCATAAATATGAGCTATCTTTCCATTTCTGTCACCTTCAATTTCTTTATCAATGTCATAGTTTATGGAGTACAGATCTTTCATCTTCTTAGTTAAATCTATTCCTAAGTATTTTATTATTTTTGATGCTATTGTGAATTAGTTTGTTTTCTTTATTTTTTCAGATAGTTCATCATTAGAGTGTTAAAATGCTCCTGTCTTGTGCTTACTTTGGCAGCACATATACTAAAATTGGAATGATGCAGAGAAGATTAGCGTGATCACTGAACAAGGATGACATGACAAACTGGGAAGCAGTCCTTAAAAAAAAAGGAAACAAAACAAAATTCTTTTCTTTTATATATTGATCTTGTATTTGGTAATTTTACTAAATTTGTTTATTCAAATTTTTTGTGAATTTTTAAGGATTTTTTAACATGTAAGTTCATGTTATCCAAAAAAAGAAAATTTTACTTCTTCCTTTTTTTTTTTTTGGAGTCTCTTATTTCTTTGTGTTCCTTGTTTCTCTGGCTAGGACATCCACTACTGTGTCAAATGAGAGTAGTGAAAATGGACACACTTGTCTTTCTTCTGATCTTTAAGGGGAAAACTTTCAAAAGTTTTTGATTGAATATGAGATTAGCTCTGGGCTTGCAATCTGTGTTTTTTCTTTAATGGGTTTTTTAAATTATTTTTTAAAATTTTTTATAAACATATAATGTGTTTTTATCCCTAGGGGTACAGGTCTGTGAATCACCAGGTTTACACATTTCACAGCACTCACCATCACTCATCATAGCACCTGCCCTCTGCAATGTCCATACCCCCTCCATCCTCTCCCAACACACCTCCCCCCAGCAACCCTCAGTCTGTTTTGTGCGATTCAGTCTTTTATGGTTTGTCTCCCTCCTAATACCATCTTTTTATATTTTTCTTTTTGTACGCCCGAAACTGCCTATGTTGCATCTCCACTTCATCATATCAGGGAGATCATATGATAGTTGTCTTTCTCAGATTGATTTATTTCGCCAAGCATAATACCCTCTAGTTCCATTCCACGTCATCACAAATAGCAGGATTTCATTTCTTTTGATGGCTGCATAGTATTCCATTGAACATATATACCACATCTTATTTATTGATTCATCTGTTGAAGGACATTTAGTTTCTTTCCATAGTTTAACTATTGTGGACATTGCTGCTATAAACATTTGGGTGCATGTGCCCCTTCAGAATGCCACGTTTGTATCTGTAGGGTATATACCCAGTACTACAAGCACTGGGTCATAGGGTAGTTCTATTTTCAGCTTTTTGAGGCACGTCCACGCTGTTTTCCAGGGTGGATGCACCAGCTTGCATTCCCACGTACAGTGTAGGAGGGCTGCCCTTTCTCCACATCCTCGCCAGCATTTGTTATTGACGGACTTGTTCATTTTAGCCATTCTGAACGGTGTGAGGTGGTATCTCATTCTGGTTTTGATTTGTATTTCCCTGATGCCGAGTGATGTGGAGCATTTTTTCATGTGTCTGTTGGCCATTTGGATGTATTCTTTGCAGAAATGTCTGTTCATGTCCTCTGCCCATTTCTTCATTGGATTATATGTTTTTAGGGTGTTGAGTTTGATAAGCTCTTTATAGATTTTGGATACTGGCCCTTTATCTGGTATGTTATTTGCAAATATCTTCTCCCAGATAACTTCTGACAGTCATCTTTTGGCTTTGTTAACTGTTTCCTATGCAGTGCAAAAGCTTTTGGATCTGATGAAATCCCAATAGTTCATTCTTGCTCTTGCTTCCCTTGCCTTTCGCGAAGTTCCTAGGAAGAAGTTGCTGCTGCTGAGGTCAAAGAAGTTGCTACCTGTTCTCTCCTCAAGGACTATGATGGATTCCTTTCTCACATTATGCTTCTTCATCCATTTCCATTCTATTATAATGTATGGTGTTAGGATGGTCCAATTTCATTTTCTGCATGTGGCTGTTCAATTTTCCAGACCCCAAGGCCAATGGCTCCTTCTCTTCCCCGGGGACAGCGTGCTGTGCCTTCCCCACACTTGCTCCTGGGGAGAGCAGTGACAGACGTGTGCAACCATGCATCTCTCTCAGGCAAAGAGGATGCCCAGGCAAAGAGAATTTCGCTCCATGCGGGTTTATTACACCGTGCTGTGGAGACTAGCTCCGGCAAGCAGCAAGCAGCATCCCACAGACCCGACTCTGATTTCCCAAAGAATGCTGTGCTTTCCCAGAGGGGATGACCCGGCAAAGAGGCTTTCGCTCTATGCGGGTTTCTCCCATCGTGCTGCGAATACTAGGCTAAGGCAAGCAACAAAAGCAGCCCACAGACCCGACTCTGATTTCCCAGCGACTGCCATGATTTCGCAGAGGTTTTCAGCTTGGCGCGAACCGCACTTCGCTGCTGCTTCCTCAGCAAGGCTTTGGTCGTTCGCTCTGTCGCGGCAGGAAAGAAGAGCCGCGGGAGAGCTGGTGCCTCTTGGGCCTTGCTTTCCCGGGCTCCAAGTTCACGCCCGGGGTTCACCTTGCTAACCCGAACTAAGCAGACACAGTCACAACCCTGCAGCAGCGTGCGTGGCCTAGCATGGCACTCTATGCCTATTACCATCTCCTGGCGTAGGTAAGGCTTTGCCTTTTGCCTCGGCGCTCGGGCAGACTCGGGGTCAAGGCCAGTGCCTTCACCACAGGAGAGAAGAGGCGACAGGATCCCTGCACAGTGCCCGAGCACAGGGATGGGGAACGGTGGGGACTGTCTCCACTCTTTCCCCGGCACACCCCCTGCCACCAACAACGCTGCCACATCTTGGTGGAAGATGGCATCTGACTGACCGTTTCTCCATGGGGTTGTTTCTGCAAGTTCCAGGTATGGCACCTGGTGGCAAGCCCAAGTCTGCCCTTGGGACAGGTGGCCAAGGAGATGCTGTCCCCTTGGTAACAGAGGCACAGGACAGGCCTGCCTTCTGCCCACACTCCTTCCTCAGAGTGGAGCACGCGCCCCTGCCCTAGTCGTCCCCTCATGTCTCCTTAGCAGCCAGGCTTCCATCTCTCCGCACAGGGAACGGGTGACACATGTCTGGCCACCGGCCTGCATTTCGTGCCGTGGCAGGCTATCCTGTTCCCGAGTGTTTCCCGAACCCAAGGCTAAGGGCTCCTTCTCTTCCTCGGGGGCGGCGTGCTGTGCCTTCCCCACACTTGCTCCTGGGGAGCGCGGTGACAGACCTGAGCAACCATGCTTCTCTCTCAGGCAGAAAGGATGCTAGGGCAAAGAGGATTTCGCTCCATGCGGGTATCTTCCAACATGCTGCGGAGACTCGCTTAGGCAAGCAGCAGCAGCCTCCCCAAACCCAACTTTCCTAGGGGAGATGCCCAGGCAAAGGGGCTTTCGATGTATGCGGGTTTCTCCCATCGCGAGACTGGGCTCAGGCACGCAGCAGCAGCCCCCAAAACATTTCTCGGGGAATGCTGTGCTTTCGCAGAGGCTTTGATTTGGAGCAAACAGCACTTCGCCACTGCTTCCTCAGCAAGGCTTCTGTCGCGTCAGGGAAGAAGAGCTGCGGGAGAGCTGGTGCCTTGCTTTCCCTGGCACCATGTTCGCGTCCTGGGTTCACCCTGCCAGGCCGAACTAAGCAGACACACTCACAACCGTGCAGTAGCGCGCTTAGCCTAGGATGGCACTCTATGCACACTACCATCTCCCGGTGTAGGCATCGCTTGGCCTTTTACTCTGGCGCTCAGGCCGACTCGCGGACTAGGCCTGCGCTTTCCCCGCAGGAAAGCAGAGGTGACAGGATCCCTGCACACCGCCCGTGCACTGAATAGGGAGCTTTGGGGGACTGTCCCCACTCTTTCCCCTTAAACCCCGTGCCTCCTCCAAGCTTCTACATCCTGGAGGAAGACGGCATCTGATGGCCAGGTCTTTCTGGGAGTTGTTTCTCGAGTTTAGGGTAGGCGCCTGGTGGCAAGCCCATGGCTCCACCACGGTCAGGTGGCCAAGGAGCTGCTGTCTCCTTGGGCCCAAAGGCTCAGGACAGGCATGCTTTCTGCCCAGACACCTTCCTCAGAGTGGAGCCCTTTCCCCTGCCCTAATCTTCCCCTCGTGTCTCCTTAGCAGCCAGGCTTCCTTCGCTCTGCAGTGACAGATGTGTCCCTTTCCTTAAGGCTCTTTCCACAGGCACCACGCGCTTCTCTCTCAGGCAGAGCGGATGCCCAGGCAAAGAGGATTTCCCTCCATGCGGATTTATTCCACCGTGGTGTGGAGACTAGCTCCGGCAAGCGGCCGGCAGCATCCCACAGACCCGACTCTGATTTCCCAAAGAATGCTGTGCTTTCCCAGAGGGGATGCCCCGGCAAAGAAGCTTTCGCTCTATGCGGGTTTCTCCCATCGTGCTGCGAATACTAGGCTAAGGCAAGCAACAAAAGCAGCCCACAGAACCGACTTTGATTTCCCAGCGACTGCCATGCTTTCGCAGAGGTTTTCAGCTTGGCGCGAACCGCACTTCGCTCAGCCTGCTGCTTCCTCAGCAAGGCTTTGGTCGTTCGCTCTGTCGCGGCAGGAAAGAAGAGCCGCGGGAGAGCTGGTGCCTCTTGGGCCTTGCTTTCCCGGGCTCCAAGTTCGCGCCCGGGGTTCACCTTGCTCAGCCGAACTAAGCAGACACCGTCACAACCCTGCAGCAGCCTGCGTGGCCTAGCATGGCACTCTATGCCTATTACCATCTCCTGGCGTAGGTAAGGCTTTGCCTTTTGCTCCGGCGCTCGGGCAGTCTCGGGGTCAAGGCCAGTGCCTTCACCACAGGAGAGAAGAGGCGACAGGATCCCTGCACAGTGCCCGAGCACAGGGATGGGGAACGGTGGGGACTGTCTCCACTCTTTCCCCGGCACACCCCCTGCCACCCGCAATGCTGCCACATCTTGGTGGAAGACGGCAATGACTGCACGTTTCTCCATGGGGATGTTTCTGCGAGTTCCGGGTATGGCATCTGGTGGCAAGCCCAAGTCTGCCCTTGGGACAGGTGGCCAAGGAGATGCTGTCCCCTTGGTAACAGAGGCACAGGACAGGCCTGCCTTCTGCCCATACTCCTTCCTCAGAGTGGAGCACTCACCCATGCCCTTGTCGTCCCCTCATGTCTCCTTAGCAGCCAGGCTTCAATCTCTCCGCACAGGGAGCAGAGGACACTTGTCTTCTCATGGCCTGCTGTTCGTGCCTCGGCAGGCTATACTGCTTCCCGAGCGTTTCCAGTCCCCAAGGCCAAGGGATCCTTCTCTTCCCCAGGGACGGCGTGCTGTGCCTTCCCCAAAATTGCTCTGGGGAGCGCGGTGACAGACGTGTGCAACCATGGTTCTCTCTCAGGCAGAAAGGATGCTAGGGCAAAGAGGATTTCGCGCCATGCGGGTATCTTCCACCATGTTGCCGAGACTCGCTCAGGCAAGCAGCAGCAGCATCCCCAAACCCAACTCTGATTTCCCAACGAATGCTGTGCTTTCGTAAGGGAGAGGCCCAGGCAAAGAGGCTTTCGCTGTATGCGGGTTTCTCCCACCGCGAGACTGGGCTCAGGCAAGCAGCAGCAGCCCGCACAACATTTCTCAGCGAATGCTGTGCTTTCGCAGAGGCTTTGGTTTGGAGCGAACAACACTTCGCCGCTTCTTCCTCAGCAAGGTTTCAGTCGCATCAGGGAAGAAGAGCTGCGGGAGAGCTGGTGCCTCTAGGGCCTCGCTTTCCCGGGCTCCATGTTCGCGTCCTGGGTTCACCCTGCCAGGGAAGAAGAGCTCTGGGAGAGCTAGTGCCTCTTGGGCCTCGCGTTCCCTGGCTCCATGTTCGCGTCCTGGGTTCACCCTGCCAGGCCGAACTAAGCAGACACAGTCACAACAGTGCAGTAGCGCGCTTAGCCTAGGATAGCACTCGATGCACACTACCATCTCCCGGTGTGGGAATCGCTTGGCCTTTTACTCTGGCGCTCAGGCCGACTCGCGGACTAGGCCTGAGCTTTCCCCGCAGGAAAGCAGAGGTGACAGGATCCCTGCACACCGCCCGTGCACTGAATAGGGAGCTTTGGGGGACTGTCCCCACTCTTTCCCCTTAAACCCCGTGCCTCCTCCAAGCTTCTACATCCTGGAGGAAGACGGCATCTGATGGCCAGGTCTTTTGGGAGTTGTTTCTCGAGTTTAGGGTAGGCGCCTGGTGGCAAGCCCATGGCTCCACCACGGTCAGGTGGCCAAGGAGCTGCTGTCTCCTTGGGCCCAAAGGCTCAGGACAGGCATGCTTTCTGCCCAGACTCCTTCCTCAGAGTGGAGCCCTTTCCCCTGCCCTAATCTTCCCCTCGTGTCTCCTTAGCAGCCAGGCTTCCTTCGCTCTGCAGTGACAGATGTGTCCCTTTCCTTAAGGCTCTTTCCACAGGCACCACCGCGCTTCTCTCTCAGGCAGAGCGGATGCCCAGGCAAAGAGGATTTCGCTCCATGCGGGTTTATTCCACCGTGGTGTGGAGACTAGCTCCGGCAAGCAGCAGGCAGCATCCCACAGACCCGACTCTGATTTCCCAAAGAATGCTGTGCTTTCCCAGAGGGGATGCCCCGGCAAAGAGGCTTTCACTCTATGCAGGTTTCTCCCATCGTGCTGCGAATACTAGGCTAAGGCAAGCAACAAAAGCAGCCCACAGAACCGACTCTGATTTCCCAGCGACTGCCATGATTTCGCAGAGGTTTTCAGCTTGGCGCGAACCGCACTTCGCTGCTGCTTCCTCAGCAAGGCTTTGGTCGTTCGCTCTGTCGCGGCAGGAAAGAAGAGCCGCGGGAGAGCTGGTGCCTCTTGGGCCTTGCTTTCCCGGGCTCCAAGTTCACGCCCGGGGTTCACCTTGCTAACCCGAACTAAGCAGACACAGTCACAACCCTGCAGCAGCGTGCGTGGCCTAGCATGGCACTCTATGCCTATTACCATCTCCTGGCGTAGGTAAGGCTTTGCCTTTTGCTCCGGCGCTTGGGCAGACTCGGGGTCAAGGCCAGTGCCTTCACCACAGGAGAGAAGAGGCGACAGGATCCCTGCACAGTGCCCGAGCACAGGGATGGGGAACGGTGGGGACTGTCTCCACTCTTTCCCCGGCACACCCCCTGCCACCAACAACGCTGCCACATCTTGGTGGAAGATGGCATCTGACTGACCGTTTCTCCATGGGGTTGTTTCTGCAAGTTCCAGGTATGGCACCTGGTGGCAAGCCCAAGTCTGCCCTTGGGACAGGTGGCCAAGGAGATGCTGTCCCCTTGGTAACAGAGGCACAGGACAGGCCTGCCTTCTGCCCACACTCCTTCCTCAGAGTGGAGCACGCGCCCCTGCCCTAGTCGTCCCCTCATGTCTCCTTAGCAGCCAGGCTTCCATCTCTCCGCACAGGGAACGGGTGACACATGTCTGGCCACCGGCCTGCATTTCGTGCCGTGGCCGGCTATCCTGTTCCCGAGTGTTTCCCGACCCCAAGGCTAAGGGCTCCTTCTCTTCCCCGGGGGCGGCGTGCTGTGCCTTCCCCACACTTGCTCCTGGGGAGCGCGGTGACAGACCTGAGCAACCATGCTTCTCTCTCAGGCAGAAAGGATGCTAGGGCAAAGAGGATTTCGCTCCATGCGGGTATCTTCCAACATGCTGCGGAGACTCGCTTAGGCAAGCAGCAGCAGCCTCCCCAAACCCAACTCTGATTTCCCAACAAATGCTGTGCTTTCCTAGGGGAGATGCCCAGGCAAAGGGGCTTTCGATGTATGCGGGTTTCTCCCATCGCGAGACTGGGCTCAGGCACGCAGCAGCAGCCCCCAAAACATTTCTCGGGGAATGCTGTGCTTTCGCAGAGGCTTTGATTTGGAGCAAACAGCACTTCGCCACTGCTTCCTCAGCAAGGCTTCTGTCGCGTCAGGGAAGAAGAGCTGCGGGAGAGCTGGTGCCTTGCTTTCCCTGGCACCATGTTCGCGTCCTGGGTTCACCCTGCCAGGCCGAACTAAGCAGACACACTCACAACCGTGCAGTAGCGCGCTTAGCCTAGGATGGCACTCTATGCACACTACCATCTCCCGGTGTAGGCATCGCTTGGCCTTTTACTCTGGCGCTCAGGCCGACTCGCGGACTAGGCCTGCGCTTTCCCCGCAGGAAAGCAGAGGTGACAGGATCCCTGCACACCGCCCGTGCACTGAATAGGGAGCTTTGGGGGACTGTCCCCACTCTTTCCCCTTAAACCCCGTGCCTCCTCCAAGCTTCTACATCCTGGAGGAAGACGGCATCTGATGGCCAGGTCTTTCTGGGAGTTGTTTCTCGAGTTTAGGGTAGGCGCCTGGTGGCAAGCCCATGGCTCCACCACGGTCAGGTGGCCAAGGAGCTGCTGTCTCCTTGGGCCCAAAGGCTCAGGACAGGCATGCTTTCTGCCCAGACACCTTCCTCAGAGTGGAGCCCTTTCCCCTGCCCTAATCTTCCCCTCGTGTCTCCTTAGCAGCCAGGCTTCCTTCGCTCTGCAGTGACAGATGTGTCCCTTTCCTTAAGGCTCTTTCCACAGGCACCACGCGCTTCTCTCTCAGGCAGAGCGGATGCCCAGGCAAAGAGGATTTCCCTCCATGCGGATTTATTCCACCGTGGTGTGGAGACTAGCTCCGGCAAGCGGCAGGCAGCATCCCACAGACCCGACTCTGATTTCCCAAAGAATGCTGTGCTTTCCCAGAGGGGATGCCCCGGCAAAGAAGCTTTCGCTCTATGCGGGTTTCTCCCATCGTGCTGCGAATACTAGGCTAAGGCAAGCAACAAAAGCAGCCCACAGAACCGACTTTGATTTCCCAGCGACTGCCATGCTTTCGCAGAGGTTTTCAGCTTGGCGCGAACCGCACTTCGCTCAGCCTGCTGCTTCCTCAGCAAGGCTTTGGTCGTTCGCTCTGTCGCGGCAGGAAAGAAGAGCCGCGGGAGAGCTGGTGCCTCTTGGGCCTTGCTTTCCCGGGCTCCAAGTTCGCGCCCGGGGTTCACCTTGCTCAGCCGAACTAAGCAGACACCGTCACAACCCTGCAGCAGCCTGCGTGGCCTAGCATGGCACTCTATGCCTATTACCATCTCCTGGCGTAGGTAAGGCTTTGCCTTTTGCTCCGGCGCTCGGGCAGTCTCGGGGTCAAGGCCAGTGACTTCACCACAGGAGAGAAGAGGCGACAGGATCCCTGCACAGTGCCCGAGCACAGGGATGGGGAACGGTGGGGACTGTCTCCACTCTTTCCCCGGCACACCCCCTGCCACCCGCAATGCTGCCACATCTTGGTGGAAGACGGCAATGACTGCACGTTTCTCCATGGGGATGTTTCTGCGAGTTCCGGGTATGGCATCTGGTGGCAAGCCCAAGTCTGCCCTTGGGACAGGTGGCCAAGGAGATGCTGTCCCCTTGGTAACAGAGGCACAGGACAGGCCTGCCTTCTGCCCATACTCCTTCCTCAGAGTGGAGCACTCACCCATGCCCTTGTCGTCCCCTCATGTCTCCTTAGCAGCCAGGCTTCAATCTCTCCGCACAGGGAGCAGAGGACACTTGTCTTCTCATGGCCTGCTGTTCGTGCCTCGGCAGGCTATACTGCTTCCCGAGCGTTTCCAGTCCCCAAGGCCAAGGGATCCTTCTCTTCCCCAGGGACGGCGTGCTGTGCCTTCCCCAAAATTGCTCTGGGGAGCGCGGTGACAGACGTGTGCAACCATGGTTCTCTCTCAGGCAGAAAGGATGCTAGGGCAAAGAGGATTTCGCGCCATGCGGGTATCTTCCACCATGTTGCCGAGACTCGCTCAGGCAAGCAGCAGCAGCATCCCCAAACCCAACTCTGATTTCCCAACGAATGCTGTGCTTTCGTAAGGGAGAGGCCCAGGCAAAGAGGCTTTCGCTGTATGCGGGTTTCTCCCACCGCGAGACTGGGCTCAGGCAAGCAGCAGCAGCCCGCACAACATTTCTCAGCGAATGCCTTGCATTCGCAGAGGCTTTGGTTTGGAGCGAACAACACTTCGCCGCTTCTTCCTCAGCAAGGTTTCAGTCGCATCAGGGAAGAAGAGCTGCGGGAGAGCTCGTGCCTCTAGGGCCTCGCTTTCCCGGGCTCCATGTTCGGGTCCTGGGTTCACCCTGCCAGGGAAGAAGAGCTCTGGGAGAGCTAGTGCCTCTTGGGCCTCGCGTTCCCTGGCTCCATGTTCGCGTCCTGGGTTCACCCTGCCAGGCCGAACTAAGCAGACACAGTCACAACCGTGCAGTAGCGCGCTTAGCCTAGGATGGCACTCGATGCACACTACCATCTCCCGGTGTGGGAATCGCTTGGCCTTTTACTCTGGCGCTCAGGCCGACTCGCGGACTAGGCCTGCGCTTTCCCCACAGGAAAGCAGAGGTGACAGGATCCCTGCACACCGCCCGTGCACTGAATAGGGAGCTTTGGGGGACTGTCCCCACTCTTTCCCCTTAAACCCCGTGCCTCCTCCAAGCTTCTACATCCTGGAGGAAGACGGCATCTGATGGCCAGGTCTTTTGGGAGTTGTTTCTCGAGTTCAGGGTAGGCGCCTGGTGGCAAGCCCATGGCTCCACCACGGTCAGGTGGCCAAGGAGCTGCTGTCTCCTTGGGCCCAAAGGCTCAGGACAGGCATGCTTTCTGCCCAGACTCCTTCCTCAGAGTGGAGCCCTTTCCCCTGCCCTAATCTTCCCCTCGTGTCTCCTTAGCAGCCAGGCTTCCTTCGCTCTGCAGTGACAGATGTGTCCCTTTCCTTAAGGCTCTTTCCACAGGCACCACCGCGCTTCTCTCTCAGGCAGAGCGGATGCCCAGGCAAAGAGGATTTCGCTCCATGCGGGTTTATTCCACCGTGGTGTGGAGACTAGCTCCGGCAAGCAGCAGGCAGCATCCCACAGACCCGACTCTGATTTCCCAAAGAATGCTGTGCTTTCCCAGAGGGGATGCCCCGGCAAAGAGGCTTTCGCTCTATGCGGGTTTCTCCCATCGTGCTGCGAATACTAGGCTAAGGCAAGCAACAAACGCAGCCCACAGAACCGACTCTGATTTCCCAGCGACTGCCATGATTTCGCAGAGGTTTTCAGCTTGGCGCGAACCGCACTTCGCTCAGCCTGCTGCTTCCTCAGCAAGGCTTTGGTCGTTCGCTCTGTCGCGGCAGGAAAGAAGAGCCGCGGGAGAGCTGGTGCCTCTTGGGCCTTGCTTTCCCGGGCTCCAAGTTCACGCCCGGGGTTCACCTTGCTAACCCGAACTAAGCAGACACAGTCACAACCCTGCAGCAGCGTGCGTGGCCTAGCATGGCACTCTATGCCTATTACCATCTCCTGGCGTAGGTAAGGCTTTGCCTTTTGCTCCGGCGCTCGGGCAGACTCGGGGTCAAGGCCAGTGCCTTCACCACAGGAGAGAAGAGGCGACAGGATCCCTGCACAGTGCCCGAGCACAGGGATGGGGAACGGTGGGGACTGTCTCCACTCTTTCCCCGGCACACCCCCTGCCACCAACAACGCTGCCACATCTTGGTGGAAGATGGCATCTGACTGACCGTTTCTCCATGGGTTGTTTCTGCAAGTTCCAGGTATGGCACCTGGTGGCAAGCCCAAGTCTGCCCTTGGGACAGGTGGCCAAGGAGATGCTGTCCCCTTGGTAACAGAGGCACAGGACAGGCCTGCTTCTGCCACACTCCTTCCTCAGAGTGGAGCACGCGCCCCTGCCCTAGTCGTCCCCTCATGTCTCCTTAGCAGCCAGGCTTCCATCTCTCCGCACAGGGAACGGGTGACACATGTCTGGCCACCGGCCTGCATTTCGTGCCGTGGCAGGCTATCCTGTTCCCGAGTGTTTCCCGACCCCAAGGCTAAGGGCTCCTTCTCTTCCCGGGGGCGGCGTGCTGTGCCTTCCCCACACTTGCTCCTGGGGAGCGCGGTGACAGACGTGAGCAACCATGCTTCTCTCTCAGGCAGAAAGGATGCTAGGGCAAAGAGGATTTCGCTCCATGCGGGTATCTTCCAACATGCTGCGGAGACTCGCTTAGGCAAGCAGCAGCAGCCTCCCCAAACCCAACTCTGATTTCCCAACAAATGCTGTGCTTTCCTAGGGGAGATGCCCAGGCAAAGGGGCTTTCGATGTATGCGGGTTTCTCCCATCGCGAGACTGGGCTCAGGCACGCAGCAGCAGCCCCCAAAACATTTCTCGGGGAATGCTGTGCTTTCGCAGAGGCTTTGATTTGGAGCAAACAGCACTTCGCCACTGCTTCCTCAGCAAGGCTTCTGTCGCGTCAGGGAAGAAGAGCTGCGGGAGAGCTGGTGCCTTGCTTTCCCTGGCACCATGTTCGCGTCCTGGGTTCACCCTGCCAGGCCGAACTAAGCAGACACACTCACAACCGTGCAGTAGCGCGCTTAGCCTAGGATGGCACTCTATGCACACTACCGTCTCCCGGTGTAGGCATCGCTTGGCCTTTTACTCTGGCGCTCAGGCCGACTCGCGGACTAGGCCTGCGCTTTCCCCGCAGGAAAGCAGAGGTGACAGGATCCCTGCACACCGCCCGTGCACTGAATAGGGAGCTTTGGGGGACTGTCCCCACTCTTTCCCCTT
The DNA here is from genome assembly GCF_964662115.1 of Mustela nivalis. Lineage (NCBI taxonomy): Eukaryota > Metazoa > Chordata > Mammalia > Carnivora > Mustelidae > Mustela > Mustela nivalis. The sequence continues at coordinate 77,649,717 of NC_139040.1, forward strand.
AAACCCCGTGCCTCCTCCAAGCGTCTACATCCTGGAGGAAGACGGCATCTGATGGCCAGGTCTTTCTGGGAGTTGTTTCTCGAGTTTAGGGTAGGCGCCTGGTGGCAAGCCCATGGCTCCACCACGGTCAGGTGGCCAAGGAGCTGCTGTCTCCTTGGGCCCAAAGGCTCAGGACAGGCATGCTTTCTGCCCAGACACCTTCCTCAGAGTGGAGCCCTTTCCCCTGCCCTAATCTTCCCCTCGTGTCTCCTTAGCAGCCAGGCTTCCTTCGCTCTGCAGTGACAGATGTGTCCCTTTCCTTAAGGCTCTTTCCACAGGCACCACGCGCTTCTCTCTCAGGCAGAGCGGATGCCCAGGCAAAGAGGATTTCCCTCCATGCGGATTTATTCCACCGTGGTGTGGAGACTAGCTCCGGCAAGCGGCAGGCAGCATCCCACAGACCCGACTCTGATTTCCCAAAGAATGCTGTGCTTTCCTAGAGGGGATGCCCCGGCAAAGAAGCTTTCGCTCTATGCGGGTTTCTCCCATCGTGCTGCGAATACTAGGCTAAGGCAAGCAACAAAAGCAGCCCACAGAACCGACTTTGATTTCCCAGCGACTGCCATGCTTTCGCAGAGGTTTTCAGCTTGGCGCGAACCGCACTTCGCTCAGCCTGCTGCTTCCTCAGCAAGGCTTTGGTCGTTCGCTCTGTCGCGGCAGGAAAGAAGAGCCGCGGGAGAGCTGGTGCCTCTTGGGCCTTGCTTTCCCGGGCTCCAAGTTCGCGCCCGGGGTTCACCTTGCTCAGCCGAACTAAGCAGACACCGTCACAACCCTGCAGCAGCGTGCGTGGCCTAGCATGGCACTCTATGCCTATTACCATCTCCTGGCGTAGGTAAGGCTTTGCCTTTTGCTCCGGCGCTCGGGCAGTCTCGGGGTCAAGGCCAGTGCCTTCACCACAGGAGAGAAGAGGCGACAGGATCCCTGCACAGTGCCCGAGCACAGGGATGGGGAACGGTGGGGACTGTCTCCACTCTTTCCCCGGCACACCCCCTGCCACCCGCAATGCTGCCACATCTTGGTGGAAGACGGCAATGACTGCACGTTTCTCCATGGGGATGTTTCTGCGAGTTCCGGGTATGGCATCTGGTGGCAAGCCCAAGTCTGCCCTTGGGACAGGTGGCCAAGGAGATGCTGTCCCCTTGGTAACAGAGGCACAGGACAGGCCTGCCTTCTGCCCATACTCCTTCCTCAGAGTGGAGCACTCACCCATGCCCTTGTCGTCCCCTCATGTCTCCTTAGCAGCCAGGCTTCAATCTCTCCGCACAGGGAGCAGAGGACACTTGTCTTCTCATGGCCTGCTGTTCGTGCCTCGGCAGGCTATACTGCTTCCCGAGCGTTTCCAGTCCCCAAGGCCAAGGGATCCTTCTCTTCCCCAGGGACGGCGTGCTGTGCCTTCCCCAAAATTGCTCTGGGGAGCGCGGTGACAGACGTGTGCAACCATGGTTCTCTCTCAGGCAGAAAGGATGCTAGGGCAAAGAGGATTTCGCGCCATGCGGGTATCTTCCACCATGTTGCCGAGACTCGCTCAGGCAAGCAGCAGCAGCATCCCCAAACCCAACTCTGATTTCCCAACGAATGCTGTGCTTTCGTAAGGGAGAGGCCCAGGCAAAGAGGCTTTCGCTGTATGCGGGTTTCTCCCACCGCGAGACTGGGCTCAGGCAAGCAGCAGCAGCCCGCACAACATTTCTCAGCGAATGCTGTGCTTTCGCAGAGGCTTTGGTTTGGAGCGAACAACACTTCGCCGCTTCTTCCTCAGCAAGGTTTCAGTCGCATCAGGGAAGAAGAGCTGCGGGAGAGCTGGTGCCTCTAGGGCCTCGCTTTCCCGGGCTCCATGTTCGCGTCCTGGGTTCACCCTGCCAGGGAAGAAGAGCTCTGGGAGAGCTAGTGCCTCTTGGGCCTCGCGTTCCCTGGCTCCATGTTCGCGTCCTGGGTTCACCCTGCCAGGCCGAACTAAGCAGACACAGTCACAACCGTGCAGTAGCGCGCTTAGCCTAGGATGGCACTCGATGCACACTACCATCTCCCGGTGTGGGAATCGCTTGGCCTTTTACTCTGGCACTCAGGCCGACTCGCGGACTAGGCCTGCGCTTTCCCCACAGGAAAGCAGAGGTGACAGGATCCCTGCACACCGCCCGTGCACTGAATAGGGAGCTTTGGGGGACTGTCCCCACTCCTTCCCCTTAAACCCCGTGCCTCCTCCAAGCTTCTACATCCTGGAGGAAGACGGCATCTGATGGCCAGGTCTTTTGGGAGTTGTTTCTCGAGTTTAGGGTAGGCGCCTGGTGGCAAGCCCATGGCTCCACCACGGTCAGGTGGCCAAGGAGCTGCTGTCTCCTTGGGCCCAAAGGCTCAGGACAGGCATGCTTTCTGCCCAGACTCCTTCCTCAGAGTGGAGCCCTTTCCCCTGCCCTAATCTTCCCCTCGTGTCTCCTTAGCAGCCAGGCTTCCTTCGCTCTGCAGTGACAGATGTGTCCCTTTCCTTAAGGCTCTTTCCACAGGCACCACCGCGCTTCTCTCTCAGGCAGAGCGGATGCCCAGGCAAAGAGGATTTCGCTCCATGCGGGTTTATTCCACCGTGGTGTGGAGACTAGCTCCGGCAAGCAGCAGGCAGCATCCCACAGACCCGACTCTGATTTCCCAAAGAATGCTGTGCTTTCCTAGAGGGGATGCCCCGGCAAAGAGGCTTTCGCTCTATGCGGGTTTCTCCCATCGTGCTGCGAATACTAGGCTAAGGCAAGCAACAAAAGCAGCCCCACAGAACCGACTCTGATTTCCCAGCGACTGCCATGATTTCGCAGAGGTTTTCAGCTTGGCGCGAACCGCACTTCGCTGCTGCTTCCTCAGCAAGGCTTTGGTCGTTCGCTCTGTCGCGGCAGGAAAGAAGAGCCGCGGGAGAGCTGGTGCCTCTTGGGCCTTGCTTTCCCGGGCTCCAAGTTCACGCCCGGGGTTCACCTTGCTAACCCGAACTAAGCAGACACAGTCACAACCCTGCAGCAGCGTGCGTGGCCTAGCATGGCACTCTATGCCTATTACCATCTCCTGGCGTAGGTAAGGCTTTGCCTTTTGCTCCGGCGCTCGGGCAGACTCGGGGTCAAGGCCAGTGCCTTCACCACAGGAGAGAAGAGGCGACAGGATCCCTGCACAGTGCCCGAGCACAGGGATGGGGAACGGTGGGGACTGTCTCCACTCTTTCCCCGGCACACCCCCTGCCACCAACAACGCTGCCACATCTTGGTGGAAGATGGCATCTGACTGACCGTTTCTCCATGGGGTTGTTTCTGCAAGTTCCAGGTATGGCACCTGGTGGCAAGCCCAAGTCTGCCCTTGGGACAGGTGGCCAAGGAGATGCTGTCCCCTTGGTAACAGAGGCACAGGACAGGCCTGCCTTCTGCCCACACTCCTTCCTCAGAGTGGAGCACGCGCCCCTGCCCTAGTCGTCCCCTCATGTCTCCTTAGCAGCCAGGCTTCCATCTCTCCGCACAGGGAACGGGTGACACATGTCTGGCCACCGACCTGCATTTCGTGCCGTGGCCGGCTATCCTGTTCCCGAGTGTTTCCCGACCCCAAGGCTAAGGGCTCCTCTTCCCCGGGGGCGGCGTGCTGTGCCTTCCCCACACTTGCTCCTGGGGAGCGCGGTGACAGACCTGAGCAACCATGCTTCTCTCTCAGGCAGAAAGGATGCTAGGGCAAAGAGGATTTCGCTCCATGCGGGTATCTTCCAACATGCTGCGGAGACTCGCTTAGGCAAGCAGCAGCAGCCTCCCCAAACCCAACTCTGATTTCCCAACAAATGCTGTGCTTTCCTAGGGGAGATGCCCAGGCAAAGGGGCTTTCGATGTATGCGGGTTTCTCCCATCGCGAGACTGGGCTCAGGCACGCAGCAGCAGCCCCCAAAACATTTCTCGGGGAATGCTGTGCTTTCGCAGAGGCTTTGATTTGGAGCAAACAGCACTTCGCCACTGCTTCCTCAGCAAGGCTTCTGTCGCGTCAGGGAAGAAGAGCTGCGGGAGAGCTGGTGCCTTGCTTTCCCTGGCACCATGTTCGCGTCCTGGGTTCACCCTGCCAGGCCGAACTAAGCAGACACACTCACAACCGTGCAGTAGCGCGCTTAGCCTAGGATGGCACTCTATGCACACTACCATCTCCCGGTGTAGGAATCGCTTGGCCTTTTACTCTGGCGCTCAGGCCGACTCGCGGACTAGGCCTGCGCTTTCCCCGCAGGAAAGCAGAGGTGACAGGATCCCTGCACACCGCCCGTGCACTGAATAGGGAGCTTTGGGGGACTGTCCCCACTCTTTCCCCTTAAACCCCGTGCCTCCTCCAAGCTTCTACATCCTGGAGGAAGACGGCATCTGATGGCCAGGTCTTTCTGGGAGTTGTTTCTCGAGTTTAGGGTAGGCGCCTGGTGGCAAGCCCATGGCTCCACCACGGTCAGGTGGCCAAGGAGCTGCTGTCTCCTTGGGCCCAAAGGCTCAGGACAGGCATGCTTTCTGCCCAGACACCTTCCTCAGAGTGGAGCCCTTTCCCCTGCCCTAATCTTCCCCTCGTGTCTCCTTAGCAGCCAGGCTTCCTTCGCTCTGCAGTGACAGATGTGTCCCTTTCCTTAAGGCTCTTTCCACAGGCACCACGCGCTTCTCTCTCAGGCAGAGCGGATGCCCAGGCAAAGAGGATTTCCCTCCATGCGGATTTATTCCACCGTGGTGTGGAGACTAGCTCCGGCAAGCGGCCGGCAGCATCCCACAGACCCGACTCTGATTTCCCAAAGAATGCTGTGCTTTCCCAGAGGGGATGCCCCGGCAAAGAAGCTTTCGCTCTATGCGGGTTTCTCCCATCGTGCTGCGAATACTAGGCTAAGGCAAGCAACAAAAGCAGCCCACAGAACCGACTTTGATTTCCCAGCGACTGCCATGCTTTCGCAGAGGTTTTCAGCTTGGCGCGAACCGCACTTCGCTCAGCCTGCTGCTTCCTCAGCAAGGCTTTGGTCGTTCGCTCTGTCGCGGCAGGAAAGAAGAGCCGCGGGAGAGCTGGTGCCTCTTGGGCCTTGCTTTCCCGGGCTCCAAGTTCACGCCCGGGGTTCACCTTGCTAACCCGAACTAAGCAGACACAGTCACAACCCTGCAGCAGCGTGCGTGGCCTAGCATGGCACTCTATGCCTATTACCATCTCCTGGCGTAGGTAAGGCTTTGCCTTTTGCTCCGGCGCTCGGGCAGACTCGGGGTCAAGGCCAGTGCCTTCACCACAGGAGAGAAGAGGCGACAGGATCCCTGCACAGTGCCCGAGCACAGGGATGGGGAACGGTGGGGACTGTCTCCACTCTTTCCCCGGCACACCCCCTGCCACCAACAACGCTGCCACATCTTGGTGGAAGATGGCATCTGACTGACCGTTTCTCCATGGGGTTGTTTCTGCAAGTTCCAGGTATGGCACCTGGTGGCAAGCCCAAGTCTGCCCTTGGGACAGGTGGCCAAGGAGATGCTGTCCCCTTGGTAACAGAGGCACAGGACAGGCCTGCCTTCTGCCACACTCCTTCCTCAGAGTGGAGCACGCGCCCCTGCCCTAGTCGTCCCCTCATGTCTCCTTAGCAGCCAGGCTTCCATCTCTCCGCACAGGGAACGGGTGACACATGTCTGGCCACCGGCCTGCATTTCGTGCCGTGGCAGGCTATCCTGTTCCCGAGTGTTTCCCGACCCCAAGGCTAAGGGCTCCTTCTCTTCCCCGGGGGCGGCGTGCTGTGCCTTCCCCACACTTGCTCCTGGGGAGCGCGGTGACAGACGTGAGCAACCATGCTTCTCTCTCAGGCAGAAAGGATGCTAGGGCAAAGAGGATTTCGCTCCATGCGGGTATCTTCCAACATGCTGCGGAGACTCGCTTAGGCAAGCAGCAGCAGCCTCCCCAAACCCAACTCTGATTTCCCAACAAATGCTGTGCTTTCCTAGGGGAGATGCCCAGGCAAAGGGGCTTTCGATGTATGCGGGTTTCTCCCATCGCGAGACTGGGCTCAGGCACGCAGCAGCAGCCCCCAAAACATTTCTCGGGGAATGCTGTGCTTTCGCAGAGGCTTTGATTTGGAGCAAACAGCACTTCGCCACTGCTTCCTCAGCAAGGCTTCTGTCGCGTCAGGGAAGAAGAGCTGCGGGAGAGCTGGTGCCTTGCTTTCCCTGGCACCATGTTCGCGTCCTGGGTTCACCCTGCCAGGCCGAACTAAGCAGACACACTCACAACCGTGCAGTAGCGCGCTTAGCCTAGGATGGCACTCTATGCACACTACCGTCTCCCGGTGTAGGCATCGCTTGGCCTTTTACTCTGGCGCTCAGGCCGACTCGCGGACTAGGCCTGCGCTTTCCCCGCAGGAAAGCAGAGGTGACAGGATCCCTGCACACCGCCCGTGCACTGAATAGGGAGCTTTGGGGGACTGTCCCCACTCTTTCCCCTTAAACCCCGTGCCTCCTCCAAGCGTCTACATCCTGGAGGAAGACGGCATCTGATGGCCAGGTCTTTCTGGGAGTTGTTTCTCGAGTTTAGGGTAGGCGCCTGGTGGCAAGCCCATGGCTCCACCACGGTCAGGTGGCCAAGGAGCTGCTGTCTCCTTGGGCCCAAAGGCTCAGGACAGGCATGCTTTCTGCCCAGACACCTTCCTCAGAGTGGAGCCCTTTCCCCTGCCCTAATCTTCCCCTCGTGTCTCCTTAGCAGCCAGGCTTCCTTCGCTCTGCAGTGACAGATGTGTCCCTTTCCTTAAGGCTCTTTCCACAGGCACCACGCGCTTCTCTCTCAGGCAGAGCGGATGCCCAGGCAAAGAGGATTTCCCTCCATGCGGATTTATTCCACCGTGGTGTGGAGACTAGCTCCGGCAAGCGGCAGGCAGCATCCCACAGACCCGACTCTGATTTCCCAAAGAATGCTGTGCTTTCCTAGAGGGGATGCCCCGGCAAAGAAGCTTTCGCTCTATGCGGGTTTCTCCCATCGTGCTGCGAATACTAGGCTAAGGCAAGCAACAAAAGCAGCCCACAGAACCGACTTTGATTTCCCAGCGACTGCCATGCTTTCGCAGAGGTTTTCAGCTTGGCGCGAACCGCACTTCGCTCAGCCTGCTGCTTCCTCAGCAAGGCTTTGGTCGTTCGCTCTGTCGCGGCAGGAAAGAAGAGCCGCGGGAGAGCTGGTGCCTCTTGGGCCTTGCTTTCCCGGGCTCCAAGTTCGCGCCCGGGGTTCACCTTGCTCAGCCGAACTAAGCAGACACCGTCACAACCCTGCAGCAGCGTGCGTGGCCTAGCATGGCACTCTATGCCTATTACCATCTCCTGGCGTAGGTAAGGCTTTGCCTTTTGCTCCGGCGCTCGGGCAGTCTCGGGGTCAAGGCCAGTGCCTTCACCACAGGAGAGAAGAGGCGACAGGATCCCTGCACAGTGCCCGAGCACAGGGATGGGGAACGGTGGGGACTGTCTCCACTCTTTCCCCGGCACACCCCCTGCCACCCGCAATGCTGCCACATCTTGGTGGAAGACGGCAATGACTGCACGTTTCTCCATGGGGATGTTTCTGCGAGTTCCGGGTATGGCATCTGGTGGCAAGCCCAAGTCTGCCCTTGGGACAGGTGGCCAAGGAGATGCTGTCCCCTTGGTAACAGAGGCACAGGACAGGCCTGCCTTCTGCCCATACTCCTTCCTCAGAGTGGAGCACTCACCCATGCCCTTGTCGTCCCCTCATGTCTCCTTAGCAGCCAGGCTTCAATCTCTCCGCACAGGGAGCAGAGGACACTTGTCTTCTCATGGCCTGCTGTTCGTGCCTCGGCAGGCTATACTGCTTCCCGAGCGTTTCCAGTCCCCAAGGCCAAGGGATCCTTCTCTTCCCCAGGGACGGCGTGCTGTGCCTTCCCCAAAATTGCTCTGGGGAGCGCGGTGACAGACGTGTGCAACCATGGTTCTCTCTCAGGCAGAAAGGATGCTAGGGCAAAGAGGATTTCGCGCCATGCGGGTATCTTCCACCATGTTGCCGAGACTCGCTCAGGCAAGCAGCAGCAGCATCCCCAAACCCAACTCTGATTTCCCAACGAATGCTGTGCTTTCGTAAGGGAGAGGCCCAGGCAAAGAGGCTTTCGCTGTATGCGGGTTTCTCCCACCGCGAGACTGGGCTCAGGCAAGCAGCAGCAGCCCGCACAACATTTCTCAGCGAATGCTGTGCTTTCGCAGAGGCTTTGGTTTGGAGCGAACAACACTTCGCCGCTTCTTCCTCAGCAAGGTTTCAGTCGCATCAGGGAAGAAGAGCTGCGGGAGAGCTGGTGCCTCTAGGGCCTCGCTTTCCCGGGCTCCATGTTCGCGTCCTGGGTTCACCCTGCCAGGGAAGAAGAGCTCTGGGAGAGCTAGTGCCTCTTGGGCCTCGCGTTCCCTGGCTCCATGTTCGCGTCCTGGGTTCACCCTGCCAGGCCGAACTAAGCAGACACAGTCACAACCGTGCAGTAGCGCGCTTAGCCTAGGATGGCACTCGATGCACACTACCATCTCCCGGTGTGGGAATCGCTTGGCCTTTTACTCTGGCACTCAGGCCGACTCGCGGACTAGGCCTGCGCTTTCCCCACAGGAAAGCAGAGGTGACAGGATCCCTGCACACCGCCCGTGCACTGAATAGGGAGCTTTGGGGGACTGTCCCCACTCCTTCCCCTTAAACCCCGTGCCTCCTCCAAGCTTCTACATCCTGGAGGAAGACGGCATCTGATGGCCAGGTCTTTTGGGAGTTGTTTCTCGAGTTTAGGGTAGGCGCCTGGTGGCAAGCCCATGGCTCCACCACGGTCAGGTGGCCAAGGAGCTGCTGTCTCCTTGGGCCCAAAGGCTCAGGACAGGCATGCTTTCTGCCCAGACTCCTTCCTCAGAGTGGAGCCCTTTCCCCTGCCCTAATCTTCCCCTCGTGTCTCCTTAGCAGCCAGGCTTCCTTCGCTCTGCAGTGACAGATGTGTCCCTTTCCTTAAGGCTCTTTCCACAGGCACCACCGCGCTTCTCTCTCAGGCAGAGCGGATGCCCAGGCAAAGAGGATTTCGCTCCATGCGGGTTTATTCCACCGTGGTGTGGAGACTAGCTCCGGCAAGCAGCAGGCAGCATCCCACAGACCCGACTCTGATTTCCCAAAGAATGCTGTGCTTTCCTAGAGGGGATGCCCCGGCAAAGAGGCTTTCGCTCTATGCGGGTTTCTCCCATCGTGCTGCGAATACTAGGCTAAGGCAAGCAACAAAAGCAGCCCCACAGAACCGACTCTGATTTCCCAGCGACTGCCATGATTTCGCAGAGGTTTTCAGCTTGGCGCGAACCGCACTTCGCTGCTGCTTCCTCAGCAAGGCTTTGGTCGTTCGCTCTGTCGCGGCAGGAAAGAAGAGCCGCGGGAGAGCTGGTGCCTCTTGGGCCTTGCTTTCCCGGGCTCCAAGTTCACGCCCGGGGTTCACCTTGCTAACCCGAACTAAGCAGACACAGTCACAACCCTGCAGCAGCGTGCGTGGCCTAGCATGGCACTCTATGCCTATTACCATCTCCTGGCGTAGGTAAGGCTTTGCCTTTTGCTCCGGCGCTCGGGCAGACTCGGGGTCAAGGCCAGTGCCTTCACCACAGGAGAGAAGAGGCGACAGGATCCCTGCACAGTGCCCGAGCACAGGGATGGGGAACGGTGGGGACTGTCTCCACTCTTTCCCCGGCACACCCCCTGCCACCAACAACGCTGCCACATCTTGGTGGAAGATGGCATCTGACTGACCGTTTCTCCATGGGGTTGTTTCTGCAAGTTCCAGGTATGGCACCTGGTGGCAAGCCCAAGTCTGCCCTTGGGACAGGTGGCCAAGGAGATGCTGTCCCCTTGGTAACAGAGGCACAGGACAGGCCTGCCTTCTGCCCACACTCCTTCCTCAGAGTGGAGCACGCGCCCCTGCCCTAGTCGTCCCCTCATGTCTCCTTAGCAGCCAGGCTTCCATCTCTCCGCACAGGGAACGGGTGACACATGTCTGGCCACCGACCTGCATTTCGTGCCGTGGCCGGCTATCCTGTTCCCGAGTGTTTCCCGACCCCAAGGCTAAGGGCTCCTTCTCTTCCCCGTGGGCGGCGTGCTGTGCCTTCCCCACACTTGCTCCTGGGGAGCGCGGTGACAGACCTGAGCAACCATGCTTCTCTCTCAGGCAGAAAGGATGCTAGGGCAAAGAGGATTTCGCTCCATGCGGGTATCTTCCAACATGCTGCGGAGACTCGCTTAGGCAAGCAGCAGCAGCCTCCCCAAACCCAACTCTGATTTCCCAACAAATGCTGTGCTTTCCTAGGGGAGATGCCCAGGCAAAGGGGCTTTCGATGTATGCGGGTTTCTCCCATCGCGAGACTGGGCTCAGGCACGCAGCAGCAGCCCCCAAAACATTTCTCGGGGAATGCTGTGCTTTCGCAGAGGCTTTGATTTGGAGCAAACAGCACTTCGCCACTGCTTCCTCAGCAAGGCTTCTGTCGCGTCAGGGAAGAAGAGCTGCGGGAGAGCTGGTGCCTTGCTTTCCCTGGCACCATGTTCGCGTCCTGGGTTCACCCTGCCAGGCCGAACTAAGCAGACACACTCACAACCGTGCAGTAGCGCGCTTAGCCTAGGATGGCACTCTATGCACACTACCATCTCCCGGTGTAGGCATCGCTTGGCCTTTTACTCTGGCGCTCAGGCCGACTCGCGGACTAGGCCTGCGCTTTCCCCGCAGGAAAGCAGAGGTGACAGGATCCCTGCACACCGCCCGTGCACTGAATAGGGAGCTTTGGGGGACTGTCCCCACTCTTTCCCCTTAAACCCCGTGCCTCCTCCAAGCTTCTACATCCTGGAGGAAGACGGCATCTGATGGCCAGGTCTTTCTGGGAGTTGTTTCTCGAGTTTAGGGTAGGCGCCTGGTGGCAAGCCCATGGCTCCACCACGGTCAGGTGGCCAAGGAGCTGCTGTCTCCTTGGGCCCAAAGGCTCAGGACAGGCATGCTTTCTGCCCAGACACCTTCCTCAGAGTGGAGCCCTTTCCCCTGCCCTAATCTTCCCCTCGTGTCTCCTTAGCAGCCAGGCTTCCTTCGCTCTGCAGTGACAGATGTGTCCCTTTCCTTAAGGCTCTTTCCACAGGCACCACGCGCTTCTCTCTCAGGCAGAGCGGATGCCCAGGCAAAGAGGATTTCCCTCCATGCGGATTTATTCCACCGTGGTGTGGAGACTAGCTCCGGCAAGCGGCCGGCAGCATCCCACAGACCCGACTCTGATTTCCCAAAGAATGCTGTGCTTTCCCAGAGGGGATGCCCCGGCAAAGAAGCTTTCGCTCTATGCGGGTTTCTCCCATTGTGCTGCGAATACTAGGCTAAGGCAAGCAACAAAAGCAGCCCACAGAACCGACTTTGATTTCCCAGCGACTGCCATGCTTTCGCAGAGGTTTTCAGCTTGGCGCGAACCGCACTTCGCTCAGCCTGCTGCTTCCTCAGCAAGGCTTTGGTCGTTCGCTCTGTCGCGGCAGGAAAGAAGAGCCGCGGGAGAGCTGGTGCCTCTTGGGCCTTGCTTTCCCGGGCTCCAAGTTCACGCCCGGGGTTCACCTTGCTAACCCGAACTAAGCAGACACAGTCACAACCCTGCAGCAGCGTGCGTGGCCTAGCATGGCACTCTATGCCTATTACCATCTCCTGGCGTAGGTAAGGCTTTGCCTTTTGCTCCGGCGCTCGGGCAGACTCGGGGTCAAGGCCAGTGCCTTCACCACAGGAGAGAAGAGGCGACAGGATCCCTGCACAGTGCCCGAGCACAGGGATGGGGAACGGTGGGGACTGTCTCCACTCTTTCCCCGGCACACCCCCTGCCACCAACAACGCTGCCACATCTTGGTGGAAGATGGCATCTGACTGACCGTTTCTCCATGGGGTTGTTTCTGCAAGTTCCAGGTATGGCACCTGGTGGCAAGCCCAAGTCTGCCCTTGGGACAGGTGGCCAAGGAGATGCTGTCCCCTTGGTAACAGAGGCACAGGACAGGCCTGCCTTCTGCCACACTCCTTCCTCAGAGTGGAGCACGCGCCCCTGCCCTAGTCGTCCCCTCATGTCTCCTTAGCAGCCAGGCTTCCATCTCTCCGCACAGGGAACGGGTGACACATGTCTGGCCACCGGCCTGCATTTCGTGCCGTGGCAGGCTATCCTGTTCCCGAGTGTTTCCCGACCCCAAGGCTAAGGGCTCCTTCTCTTCCCCGGGGGCGGCGTGCTGTGCCTTCCCCACACTTGCTCCTGGGGAGCGCGGTGACAGACGTGAGCAACCATGCTTCTCTCTCAGGCAGAAAGGATGCTAGGGCAAAGAGGATTTCGCTCCATGCGGGTATCTTCCAACATGCTGCGGAGACTCGCTTAGGCAAGCAGCAGCAGCCTCCCCAAACCCAACTCTGATTTCCCAACAAATGCTGTGCTTTCCTAGGGGAGATGCCCAGGCAAAGGGGCTTTCGATGTATGCGGGTTTCTCCCATCGCGAGACTGGGCTCAGGCACGCAGCAGCAGCCCCCAAAACATTTCTCGGGGAATGCTGTGCTTTCGCAGAGGCTTTGATTTGGAGCAAACAGCACTTCGCCACTGCTTCCTCAGCAAGGCTTCTGTCGCGTCAGGGAAGAAGAGCTGCGGGAGAGCTGGTGCCTTGCTTTCCCTGGCACCATGTTCGCGTCCTGGGTTCACCCTGCCAGGCCGAACTAAGCAGACACACTCACAACCGTGCAGTAGCGCGCTTAGCCTAGGATGGCACTCTATGCACACTACCGTCTCCCGGTGTAGGCATCGCTTGGCCTTTTACTCTGGCGCTCAGGCCGACTCGCGGACTAGGCCTGCGCTTTCCCCGCAGGAAAGCAGAGGTGACAGGATCCCTGCACACCGCCCGTGCACTGAATAGGGAGCTTTGGGGGACTGTCCCCACTCTTTCCCCTTAAACCCCGTGCCTCCTCCAAGCGTCTACATCCTGGAGGAAGACGGCATCTGATGGCCAGGTCTTTCTGGGAGTTGTTTCTCGAGTTTAGGGTAGGCGCCTGGTGGCAAGCCCATGGCTCCACCACGGTCAGGTGGCCAAGGAGCTGCTGTCTCCTTGGGCCCAAAGGCTCAGGACAGGCATGCTTTCTGCCCAGACACCTTCCTCAGAGTGGAGCCCTTTCCCCTGCCCTAATCTTCCCCTCGTGTCTCCTTAGCAGCCAGGCTTCCTTCGCTCTGCAGTGACAGATGTGTCCCTTTCCTTAAGGCTCTTTCCACAGGCACCACGCGCTTCTCTCTCAGGCAGAGCGGATGCCCAGGCAAAGAGGATTTCCCTCCATGCGGATTTATTCCACCGTGGTGTGGAGACTAGCTCCGGCAAGCGGCAGGCAGCATCCCACAGACCCGACTCTGATTTCCCAAAGAATGCTGTGCTTTCCTAGAGGGGATGCCCCGGCAAAGAAGCTTTCGCTCTATGCGGGTTTCTCCCATCGTGCTGCGAATACTAGGCTAAGGCAAGCAACAAAAGCAGCCCACAGAACCGACTTTGATTTCCCAGCGACTGCCATGCTTTCGCAGAGGTTTTCAGCTTGGCGCGAACCGCACTTCGCTCAGCCTGCTGCTTCCTCAGCAAGGCTTTGGTCGTTCGCTCTGTCGCGGCAGGAAAGAAGAGCCGCGGGAGAGCTGGTGCCTCTTGGGCCTTGCTTTCCCGGGCTCCAAGTTCGCGCCCGGGGTTCACCTTGCTCAGCCGAACTAAGCAGACACCGTCACAACCCTGCAGCAGCGTGCGTGGCCTAGCATGGCACTCTATGCCTATTACCATCTCCTGGCGTAGGTAAGGCTTTGCCTTTTGCTCCGGCGCTCGGGCAGTCTCGGGGTCAAGGCCAGTGCCTTCACCACAGGAGAGAAGAGGCGACAGGATCCCTGCACAGTGCCCGAGCACAGGGATGGGGAACGGTGGGGACTGTCTCCACTCTTTCCCCGGCACACCCCCTGCCACCCGCAATGCTGCCACATCTTGGTGGAAGACGGCAATGACTGCACGTTTCTCCATGGGGATGTTTCTGCGAGTTCCGGGTATGGCATCTGGTGGCAAGCCCAAGTCTGCCCTTGGGACAGGTGGCCAAGGAGATGCTGTCCCCTTGGTAACAGAGGCACAGGACAGGCCTGCCTTCTGCCCATACTCCTTCCTCAGAGTGGAGCACTCACCCATGCCCTTGTCGTCCCCTCATGTCTCCTTAGCAGCCAGGCTTCAATCTCTCCGCACAGGGAGCAGAGGACACTTGTCTTCTCATGGCCTGCTGTTCGTGCCTCGGCAGGCTATACTGCTTCCCGAGCGTTTCCAGTCCCCAAGGCCAAGGGATCCTTCTCTTCCCCAGGGACGGCGTGCTGTGCCTTCCCCAAAATTGCTCTGGGGAGCGCGGTGACAGACGTGTGCAACCATGGTTCTCTCTCAGGCAGAAAGGATGCTAGGGCAAAGAGGATTTCGCGCCATGCGGGTATCTTCCACCATGTTGCCGAGACTCGCTCAGGCAAGCAGCAGCAGCATCCCCAAACCCAACTCTGATTTCCCAACGAATGCTGTGCTTTCGTAAGGGAGAGGCCCAGGCAAAGAGGCTTTCGCTGTATGCGGGTTTCTCCCACCGCGAGACTGGGCTCAGGCAAGCAGCAGCAGCCCGCACAACATTTCTCAGCGAATGCTGTGCTTTCGCAGAGGCTTTGGTTTGGAGCGAACAACACTTCGCCGCTTCTTCCTCAGCAAGGTTTCAGTCGCATCAGGGAAGAAGAGCTGCGGGAGAGCTGGTGCCTCTAGGGCCTCGCTTTCCCGGGCTCCATGTTCGCGTCCTGGGTTCACCCTGCCAGGGAAGAAGAGCTCTGGGAGAGCTAGTGCCTCTTGGGCCTCGCGTTCCCTGGCTCCATGTTCGCGTCCTGGGTTCACCCTGCCAGGCCGAACTAAGCAGACACAGTCACAACCGTGCAGTAGCGCGCTTAGCCTAGGATGGCACTCGATGCACACTACCATCTCCCGGTGTGGGAATCGCTTGGCCTTTTACTCTGGCACTCAGGCCGACTCGCGGACTAGGCCTGCGCTTTCCCCACAGGAAAGCAGAGGTGACAGGATCCCTGCACACCGCCCGTGCACTGAATAGGGAGCTTTGGGGGACTGTCCCCACTCCTTCCCCTTAAACCCCGTGCCTCCTCCAAGCTTCTACATCCTGGAGGAAGACGGCATCTGATGGCCAGGTCTTTTGGGAGTTGTTTCTCGAGTTTAGGGTAGGCGCCTGGTGGCAAGCCCATGGCTCCACCACGGTCAGGTGGCCAAGGAGCTGCTGTCTCCTTGGGCCCAAAGGCTCAGGACAGGCATGCTTTCTGCCCAGACTCCTTCCTCAGAGTGGAGCCCTTTCCCCTGCCCTAATCTTCCCCTCGTGTCTCCTTAGCAGCCAGGCTTCCTTCGCTCTGCAGTGACAGATGTGTCCCTTTCCTTAAGGCTCTTTCCACAGGCACCACCGCGCTTCTCTCTCAGGCAGAGCGGATGCCCAGGCAAAGAGGATTTCGCTCCATGCGGGTTTATTCCACCGTGGTGTGGAGACTAGCTCCGGCAAGCAGCAGGCAGCATCCCACAGACCCGACTCTGATTTCCCAAAGAATGCTGTGCTTTCCTAGAGGGGATGCCCCGGCAAAGAGGCTTTCGCTCTATGCGGGTTTCTCCCATCGTGCTGCGAATACTAGGCTAAGGCAAGCAACAAAAGCAGCCCACAGAACCGACTCTGATTTCCCAGCGACTGCCATGATTTCGCAGAGGTTTTCAGCTTGGCGCGAACCGCACTTCGCTGCTGCTTCCTCAGCAAGGCTTTGGTCGTTCGCTCTGTCGCGGCAGGAAAGAAGAGCCGCGGGAGAGCTGGTGCCTCTTGGGCCTTGCTTTCCCGGGCTCCAAGTTCACGCCCGGGGTTCACCTTGCTAACCCGAACTAAGCAGACACAGTCACAACCCTGCAGCAGCGTGCGTGGCCTAGCATGGCACTCTATGCCTATTACCATCTCCTGGCGTAGGTAAGGCTTTGCCTTTTGCTCCGGCGCTCGGGCAGACTCGGGGTCAAGGCCAGTGCCTTCACCACAGGAGAGAAGAGGCGACAGGATCCCTGCACAGTGCCCGAGCACAGGGATGGGGAACGGTGGGGACTGTCTCCACTCTTTCCCCGGCACACCCCCTGCCACCAACAACGCTGCCACATCTTGGTGGAAGATGGCATCTGACTGACCGTTTCTCCATGGGGTTGTTTCTGCAAGTTCCAGGTATGGCACCTGGTGGCAAGCCCAAGTCTGCCCTTGGGACAGGTGGCCAAGGAGATGCTGTCCCCTTGGTAACAGAGGCACAGGACAGGCCTGCCTTCTGCCCACACTCCTTCCTCAGAGTGGAGCACGCTCCCCTGCCCTAGTCGTCCCCTCATGTCTCCTTAGCAGCCAGGCTTCCATCTCTCCGCACAGGGAACGGGTGACACATGTCTGGCCACCGACCTGCATTTCGTGCCGTGGCCGGCTATCCTGTTCCCGAGTGTTTCCCGACCCCAAGGCTAAGGGCTCCTTCTCTTCCCCGGGGGCGGCGTGCTGTGCCTTCGCCACACTTGCTCCTGGGGAGCGCGGTGACAGACCTGAGCAACCATGCTTCTCTCTCAGGCAGAAAGGATGCTAGGGCAAAGAGGATTTCGCTCCATGCGGGTATCTTCCAACATGCTGCGGAGACTCGCTTAGGCAAGCAGCAGCAGCCTCCCCAAACCCAACTCTGATTTCCCAACAAATGCTGTGCTTTCCTAGGGGAGATGCCCAGGCAAAGGGGCTTTCGATGTATGCGGGTTTCTCCCATCGCGAGACTGGGCTCAGGCACGCAGCAGCAGCCCCCAAAACATTTCTCGGGGAATGCTGTGCTTTCGCAGAGGCTTTGATTTGGAGCAAACAGCACTTCGCCACTGCTTCCTCAGCAAGGCTTCTGTCGCGTCAGGGAAGAAGAGCTGCGGGAGAGCTGGTGCCTTGCTTTCCCTGGCACCATGTTCGCGTCCTGGGTTCACCCTGCCAGGCCGAACTAAGCAGACACACTCACAACCGTGCAGTAGCGCGCTTAGCCTAGGATGGCACTCTATGCACACTACCGTCTCCCGGTGTAGGCATCGCTTGGCCTTTTACTCTGGCGCTCAGGCCGACTCGCGGACTAGGCCTGCGCTTTCCCCGCAGGAAAGCAGAGGTGACAGGATCCCTGCACACCGCCCGTGCACTGAATAGGGAGCTTTGGGGGACTGTCCCCACTCTTTCCCCTTAAACCCCGTGCCTCCTCCAAGCTTCTACATCCTGGAGGAAGACGGCATCTGATGGCCAGGTCTTTCTGGGAGTTGTTTCTCGAGTTTAGGGTAGGCGCCTGGTGGCAAGCCCATGGCTCCACCACGGTCAGGTGGCCAAGGAGCTGCTGTCTCCTTGGGCCCAAAGGCTCAGGACAGGCATGCTTTCTGCCCAGACACCTTCCTCAGAGTGGAGCCCTTTCCCCTGCCCTAATCTTCCCCTCGTGTCTCCTTAGCAGCCAGGCTTCCTTCGCTCTGCAGTGACAGATGTGTCCCTTTCCTTAAGGCTCTTTCCACAGGCACCACGCGCTTCTCTCTCAGGCAGAGCGGATGCCCAGGCAAAGAGGATTTCCCTCCATGCGGATTTATTCCACCGTGGTGTGGAGACTAGCTCCGGCAAGCGGCAGGCAGCATCCCACAGACCCGACTCTGATTTCCCAAAGAATGCTGTGCTTTCCCAGAGGGGATGCCCCGGCAAAGAAGCTTTCGCTCTATGCGGGTTTCTCCCATCGTGCTGCGAATACTAGGCTAAGGCAAGCAACAAAAGCAGCCCACAGAACCGACTTTGATTTCCCAGCGACTGCCATGCTTTCGCAGAGGTTTTCAGCTTTGCGCGAACCGCACTTCGTTCAGCCTGCTGCTTCCTCAGCAAGGCTTTGGTCGTTCGCTCTGTCGCTGCAGGAAAGAAGAGCCGCGGGAGAGCTGGTGCCTCTTGGGCCTTGCTTTCCCGGGCTCCAAGTTCGCGCCCGGGGTTCACCTTGCTCAGCCGAACTAAGCAGACACCGTCACAACCCTGCAGCAGCGTGCGTGGCCTAGCATGGCACTCTATGCCTATTACCATCTCCTGGCGTAGGTAAGGCTTTGCCTTTTGCTCCGGCGCTCGGGCAGTCTCGGGGTCAAGGCCAGTGCCTTCACCACAGGAGAGAAGAGGCGACAGGATCCCTGCACAGTGCCCGAGCACAGGGATGGGGAACGGTGGGGACTGTCTCCACTCTTTCCCCGGCACACCCCCTGCCACCCGCAATGCTGCCACATCTTGGTGGAAGACGGCAATGACTGCACGTTTCTCCATGGGGATGTTTCTGCGAGTTCCGGGTATGGCATCTGGTGGCAAGCCCAAGTCTGCCCTTGGGACAGGTGGCCAAGGAGATGCTGTCCCCTTGGTAACAGAGGCACAGGACAGGCCTGCCTTCTGCCCATACTCCTTCCTCAGAGTGGAGCACTCACCCATGCCCTTGTCGTCCCCTCATGTCTCCTTAGCAGCCAGGCTTCAATCTCTCCGCACAGGGAGCAGAGGACACTTGTCTTCTCATGGCCTGCTGTTCGTGCCTCGGCAGGCTATACTGCTTCCCGAGCGTTTCCAGTCCCCAAGGCCAAGGGATCCTTCTCTTCCCCAGGGACGGCGTGCTGTGCCTTCCCCAAAATTGCTCTGGGGAGCGCGGTGACAGACGTGTGCAACCATGGTTCTCTCTCAGGCAGAAAGGATGCTAGGGCAAAGAGGATTTCGCGCCATGCGGGTATCTTCCACCATGTTGCCGAGACTCGCTCAGGCAAGCAGCAGCAGCATCCCCAAACCCAACTCTGATTTCCCAACGAATGCTGTGCTTTCGTAAGGGAGAGGCCCAGGCAAAGAGGCTTTCGCTGTATGCGGGTTTCTCCCACCGCGAGACTGGGCTCAGGCAAGCAGCAGCAGCCCGCACAACATTTCTCAGCGAATGCTGTGCTTTCGCAGAGGCTTTGGTTTGGAGCGAACAACACTTCGCCGCTTCTTCCTCAGCAAGGTTTCAGTCGCATCAGGGAAGAAGAGCTGCGGGAGAGCTGGTGCCTCTAGGGCCTCGCTTTCCCGGGCTCCATGTTCGCGTCCTGGGTTCACCCTGCCAGGGAAGAAGAGCTCTGGGAGAGCTAGTGCCTCTTGGGCCTCGCGTTCCCTGGCTCCATGTTCGCGTCCTGGGTTCACCCTGCCAGGCCGAACTAAGCAGACACAGTCACAACCGTGCAGTAGCGCGCTTAGCCTAGGATGGCACTCGATGCACACTACCATCTCCCGGTGTGGGAATCGCTTGGCCTTTTACTCTGGCGCTCAGGCCGACTCGCGGACTAGGCCTGCGCTTTCCCCACAGGAAAGCAGAGGTGACAGGATCCCTGCACACCGCCCGTGCACTGAATAGGGAGCTTTGGGGGACTGTCCCCACTCTTTCCCCTTAAACCCCGTGCCTCCTCCAAGCTTCTACATCCTGGAGGAAGACGGCATCTGATGGCCAGGTCTTTTGGGAGTTGTTTCTCGAGTTTAGGGTAGGCGCCTGGTGGCAAGCCCATGGCTCCACCACGGTCAGGTGGCCAAGGAGCTGCTGTCTCCTTGGGCCCAAAGGCTCAGGACAGGCATGCTTTCTGCCCAGACTCCTTCCTCAGAGTGGAGCCCTTTCCCCTGCCCTAATCTTCCCCTCGTGTCTCCTTAGCAGCCAGGCTTCCTTCGCTCTGCAGTGACAGATGTGTCCCTTTCCTTAAGGCTCTTTCCACAGGCACCACCGCGCTTCTCTCTCAGGCAGAGCGGATGCCCAGGCAAAGAGGATTTCGCTCCATGCGGGTTTATTCCACCGTGGTGTGGAGACTAGCTCCGGCAAGCGGCAGGCAGCATCCCACAGACCCGACTCTGATTTCCCAAAGAATGCTGTGCTTTCCCAGAGGGGATGCCCCGGCAAAGAGGCTTTCACTCTATGCGGGTTTCTCCCATCGTGCTGCGAATACTAGGCTAAGGCAAGCAACAAAAGCAGCCCACAGAACCGACTCTGATTTCCCAGCGACTGCCATGATTTCGCAGAGGTTTTCAGCTTGGCGCGAACCGCACTTCGCTGCTGCTTCCTCAGCAAGGCTTTGGTCGTTCGCTCTGTCGCGGCAGGAAAGAAGAGCCGCGGGAGAGCTGGTGCCTCTTGGGCCTTGCTTTCCCGGGCTCCAAGTTCACGCCCGGGGTTCACCTTGCTAACCCGAACTAAGCAGACACCGTCACAACCCTGCAGCAGCGTGCGTGGCCTAGCATGGCACTCTATGCCTATTACCATCTCCTGGCGTAGGTAAGGCTTTGCCTTTTGCTCCGGCGCTCGGGCAGACTCGGGGTCAAGGCCAGTGCCTTCACCACAAGAGAGAAGAGGCGACAGGATCCCTGCACAGTGCCCGAGCACAGGGATGGGGAACGGTGGGGACTGTCTCCACTCTTTCCCCGGCACACCCCCTGCCACCAACAACGCTGCCACATCTTGGTGGAAGATGGCATCTGACTGACCGTTTCTCCATGGGGTTGTTTCTGCAAGTTCCAGGTATGGCACCTGGTGGCAAGCCCAAGTCTGCCCTTGGGACAGGTGGCCAAGGAGATGCTGTCCCCTTGGTAACAGAGGCACAGGACAGGCCTGCCTTCTGCCCACACTCCTTCCTCAGAGTGGAGCACGCGCCCCTGCCCTAGTCGTCCCCTCATGTCTCCTTAGCAGCCAGGCTTCCATCTCTCCGCACAGGGAACGGGTGACACATGTCTGGCCACCGGCCTGCATTTCGTGCCGTGGCAGGCTATCCTGTTCCCGAGTGTTTCCCGACCCCAAGGCTAAGGGCTCCTTCTCTTCCCCGGGGACGGCGTGCTGTGCCTTCCCCACACTTGCTCCTGGGGAGCGCGGTGACAGACCTGAGCAACCATGCTTCTCTCTCAGGCAGAAAGGATGCTAGGGCAAAGAGGATTTCGCTCCATGCGGGTATCTTCCAACATGCTGCGGAGACTCGCTTAGGCAAGCAGCAGCAGCCTCCCCAAACCCAACTCTGATTTCCCAACAAATGCTGTGCTTTCCTAGGGGAGATGCCCAGGCAAAGGGGCTTTCGATGTATGCGGGTTTCTCCCATCGCGAGACTGGGCTCAGGCACGAAGCAGCAGCCCCCAAAACATTTCTCGGGGAATGCTGTGCTTTCGCAGAGGCTTTGATTTGGAGCAAACAGCACTTCGCCACTGCTTCCTCAGCAAGGCTTCTGTCGCGTCAGGGAAGAAGAGCTGCGGGAGAGCTGGTGCCTTGCTTTCCCTGGCACCATGTTCGCGTCCTGGGTTCACCCTGCCAGGCCGAACTAAGCAAACACACTCACAACCGTGCAGTAGCGCGCTTAGCCTAGGATGGCACTCTATGCACACTACCATCTCCCGGTGTAGGCATCGCTTGGCCTTTTACTCTGGCGCTCAGGCCGACTCGCGGACTAGGCCTGCGCTTTCCCCGCAGGAAAGCAGAGGTGACAGGATCCCTGCACACCGCCCGTGCACTGAATAGGGAGCTTTGGGGGACTGTCCCCACTCTTTCCCCTTAAACCCCATGCCTCCTCCAAGCTTCTACATCCTGGAGGAAGACGGCATCTGATGGCCAGGTCTTTCTGGGAGTTGTTTCTCGAGTTTAGGGTAGGCGCCTGGTGGCAAGCCCATGGCTCCACCACGGTCAGGTGGCCAAGGAGCTGCTGTCTCCTTGGGCCCAAAGGCTCAGGACAGGCATGCTTTCTGCCCAGACACCTTCCTCAGAGTGGAGCCCTTTCCCCTGCCCTAATCTTCCCCTCGTGTCTCCTTAGCAGCCAGGCTTCCTTCGCTCTGCAGTGACAGATGTGTCCCTTTCCTTAAGGCTCTTTCCACAGGCACCACGCGCTTCTCTCTCAGGCAGAGCGGATGCCCAGGCAAAGAGGATTTCCCTCCATGCGGATTTATTCCACCGTGGTGTGGAGACTAGCTCCGGCAAGCGGCAGGCAGCATCCCACAGACCCGACTCTGATTTCCCAAAGAATGCTGTGCTTTCCCAGAGGGGATGCCCCGGCAAAGAAGCTTTCGCTCTATGCGGGTTTCTCCCATCGTGCTGCGAATACTAGGCTAAGGCAAGCAACAAAAGCAGCCCACAGAACCGACTTTGATTTCCCAGCGACTGCCATGCTTTCGCAGAGGTTTTCAGCTTGGCGCAAACCGCACTTCGCTCAGCCTGCTGCTTCCTCAGCAAGGCTTTGGTCATTCGCTCTGTCGCGGCAGGAAAGAAGAGCCGCGGGAGAGCTGGTGCCTCTTGGGCCTTGCTTTCCCGGGCTCCAAGTTCGCGCCCGGGGTTCACCTTGCTCAGCCGAACTAAGCAGACACCGTCACAACCCTGCAGCAGCGTGCGTGGCCTAGCATGGCACTCTATGCCTATTACCATCTCCTGGCGTAGGTAAGGCTTTGCCTTTTGCTCCGGCGCTCGGGCAGTCTCGGGGTCAAGGCCAGTGCCTTCACCACAGGAGAGAAGAGGCGACAGGATCCCTGCACAGTGCCCGAGCACAGGGATGGGGAACGGTGGGGACTGTCTCCACTCTTTCCCCGGCACACCCCCTGCCACCAACAACGCTGCCACATCTTGGTGGAAGATGGCATCTGACTGACCGTTTCTCCATGGGGTTGTTTCTGCAAGTTCCAGGTATGGCACCTGGTGGCAAGCCCAAGTCTGCCCTTGGGACAGGTGGCCAAGGAGATGCTGTCCCCTTGGTAACAGAGGCACAGGACAGGCCTGCCTTCTGCCCACACTCCTTCCTCAGAGTGGAGCACGCGCCCCTGCCCTAGTCGGCCCCTCATGTCTCCTTAGCAGCCAGGCTTCCATCTCTCCGCACAGGGAACGGGTGACACATGTCTGGCCACCGGCCTGCATTTCGTGCCGTGGCAGGCTATCCTGTTCCCGAGTGTTTCCCGACCCCAAGGCTAAGGGCTCCTTCTCTTCCCCGGGGGCGGCGTGCTGTGCCTTCCCCACACTTGCTCCTGGGGAGCGCGGTGACAGACGTGAGCAACCATGCTTCTCTCTCAGGCAGAAAGGATGCTAGGGCAAAGAGGATTTCGCTCCATGCGGGTATCTTCCAACATGCTGCGGAGACTCGCTTAGGCAAGCAGCAGCAGCCTCCCCAAACCCAACTCTGATTTCCCAACAAATGCTGTGCTTTCCTAGGGGAGATGCCCAGGCAAATGGGCTTTCGATGTATGCGGGTTTCTCCCATCGCGAGACTGGGCTCAGGCACGCAGCAGCAGCCCCCAAAACATTTCTCGGGGAATGCTGTGCTTTCGCAGAGGCTTTGATTTGGAGCAAACAGCACTTCGCCACTGCTTCCTCAGCAAGGCTTCTGTCGCGTCAGGGAAGAAGAGCTGCGGGAGAGCTGGTGCCTTGCTTTCCCTGGCACCATGTTCGCGTCCTGGGTTCACCCTGCCAGGCCGAACTAAGCAGACACACTCACAACCGTGCAGTAGCGCGCTTAGCCTAGGATGGCACTCGATGCACACTACCATCTCCCGGTGTAGGCATCGCTTGGCCTTTTACTCTGGCGCTCAGGCCGACTCGCGGACTAGGCCTGCGCTTTCCCCGCAGGAAAGCAGAGGTGACAGGATCCCTGCACACCGCCCGTGCACTGAATAGGGAGCTTTGGGGGACTGTCCCCACTCTTTCCCCTTAAACCCCGTGCCTCCTCCAAGCTTCTACATCCTGGAGGAAGACGGCATCTGATGGCCAGGTCTTTCTGGGAGTTGTTTCTCGAGTTTAGGGTAGGCGCCTGGTGGCAAGCCCATGGCTCCACCACGGTCAGGTGGCCAAGGAGCTGCTGTCTCCTTGGGCCCAAAGGCTCAGGACAGGCATGCTTTCTGCCCAGACACCTTCCTCAGAGTGGAGCCCTTTCCCCTGCCCTAATCTTCCCCTCGTGTCTCCTTAGCAGCCAGGCTTCCTTCGCTCTGCAGTGACAGATGTGTCCCTTTCCTTAAGGCTCTTTCCACAGGCACCACGCGCTTCTCTCTCAGGCAGAGCGGATGCCCAGGCAAAGAGGATTTCCCTCCATGCGGATTTATTCCACCGTGGTGTGGAGACTAGCTCCGGCAAGCGGCAGGCAGCATCCCACAGACCCGACTCTGATTTCCCAAAGAATGCTGTGCTTTCCCAGAGGGGATGCCCCGGCAAAGAAGCTTTCGCTCTATGCGGGTTTCTCCCATCGTGCTGCGAATACTAGGCTAAGGCAAGCAACAAAAGCAGCCCACAGAACCGACTTTGATTTCACAGCGACTGCCATGCTTTCGCAGAGGTTTTCAGCTTGGCGCGAACCGCACTTCGCTCAGCCTGCTGCTTCCTCAGCAAGGCTTTGGTCGTTCGCTCTGTCGCGGCAGGAAAGAAGAGCCGCGGGAGAGCTGGTGCCTCTTGGGCCTTGCTTTCCCGGGCTCCAAGTTCGCGCCCGGGGTTCACCTTGCTCAGCCGAACTAAGCAGACACCGTCACAACCCTGCAGCAGCCTGCGTGGCCTAGCATGGCACTCTATGCCTATTACCATCTCCTGGCGTAGGTAAGGCTTTGCCTTTTGCTCCGGCGCTCGGGCAGTCTCGGGGTCAAGGCCAGTGCCTTCACCACAGGAGAGAAGAGGCGACAGGATCCCTGCACAGTGCCCGAGCACAGGGATGGGGAACGGTGGGGACTGTCTCCACTCTTTCCCCGGCACACCCCCTGCCACCCGCAATGCTGCCACATCTTGGTGGAAGACGGCAATGACTGCACGTTTCTCCATGGGGATGTTTCTGCGAGTTCCGGGTATGGCATCTGGTGGCAAGCCCAAGTCTGCCCTTGGGACAGGTGGCCAAGGAGATGCTGTCCCCTTGGTAACAGAGGCACAGGACAGGCCTGCCTTCTGCCCATACTCCTTCCTCAGAGTGGAGCACTCACCCATGCCCTTGTCGTCCCCTCATGTCTCCTTAGCAGCCAGGCTTCAATCTCTCCGCACAGGGAGCAGAGGACACTTGTCTTCTCATGGCCTGCTGTTCGTGCCTCGGCAGGCTATACTGCTTCCCGAGCGTTTCCAGTCCCCAAGGCCAAGGGATCCTTCTCTTCCCCAGGGACGGCGTGCTGTGCCTTCCCCAAAATTGCTCTGGGGAGCGCGGTGACAGACGTGTGCAACCATGGTTCTCTCTCAGGCAGAAAGGATGCTAGGGCAAAGAGGATTTCGCGCCATGCGGGTATCTTCCACCATGTTGCCGAGACTCGCTCAGGCAAGCAGCAGCAGCATCCCCAAACCCAGCTCTGATTTCCCAACGAATGCTGTGCTTTCGTAAGGGAGAGGCCCAGGCAAAGAGGCTTTCGCTGTATGCGGGTTTCTCCCACCGCGAGACTGGGCTCAGGCAAGCAGCAGCAGCCCGCACAACATTTCTCAGCGAATGCTGTGCTTTCGCAGAGGCTTTGGTTTGGAGCGAACAACACTTCGCCGCTTCTTCCTCAGCAAGGTTTCAGTCGCATCAGGGAAGAAGAGCTGCGGGAGAGCTGGTGCCTCTAGGGCCTCGCTTTCCCGGGCTCCATGTTCGCGTCCTGGGTTCACCCTGCCAGGGAAGAAGAGCTCTGGGAGAGCTAGTGCCTCTTGGGCCTCGCGTTCCCTGGCTCCATGTTCGCGTCCTGGGTTCACCCTGCCAGGCCGAACTAAGCAGACACAGTCACAACCGTGCAGTAGCGCGCTTAGCCTAGGATGGCACTCGATGCACACTACCATCTCCCGGTGTGGGAATCGCTTGGCCTTTTACTCTGGCGCTCAGGCCGACTCGCGGACTAGGCCTGCGCTTTCCCCACAGGAAAGCAGAGGTGACAGGATCCCTGCACACAACCCGTGCACTGAATAGGGAACTTTGGGGGACTGTCCCCACTCTTTCCCCTTAAACCCCGTGCCTCCTCCAAGCTTCTACATCCTGGAGGAAGACGGCATCTGATGGCCAGGTCTTTTGGGAGTTGTTTCTCGAGTTTAGGGTAGGCGCCTGGTGGCAAGCCCATGGCTCCACCACTGTCAGGTGGCCAAGGAGCTGCTGTCTCCTTGGGCCCAAAGGCTCAGGACAGGCATGCTTTCTGCCCAGACTCCTTCCTCAGAGTGGAGCCCTTTCCCCTGCCCTAATCTTCCCCTCGTGTCTCCTTAGCAGCCAGGCTTCCATCTCTCCGCACAGGGAACGGGTGACACATGTCTGGCCACCGGCCTGCATTTCGTGCCGTGGCAGGCTATCCTGTTCCCGAGTGTTTCCCGACCCCAAGGCTAAGGGCTCCTTCTCTTCCCCGGGGGCGGCGTGCTGTGCCTTCCCCACACTTGCTCCTGGGGAGCGCGGTGACAGACCTGAGCAACCATGCTTCTCTCTCAGGCAGAAAGGATGCTAGGGCAAAGAGGATTTCGCTCCATGCGGGTATCTTCCAACATGCTGCGGAGACTCGCTTAGGCAAGCAGCAGCAGCCTCCCCAAACCCAACTCTGATTTCCCAACAAATGCTGTGCTTTCCTAGGGGAGATGCCCAGGCAAAGGGGCTTTCGATGTATGCGGGTTTCTCCCATCGCGAGACTGGTCTCAGGCACGCAGCAGCAGCCCCCAAAACATTTCTCGGGGAATGCTGTGCTTTCGCAGAGGCTTTGATTTGGAGCAAACAGCACTTCGCCACTGCTTCCTCAGCAAGGCTTCTGTCGCGTCAGGGAAGAAGAGCTGCGGGAGAGCTGGTGCCTTGCTTTCCCTGGCACCATGTTCGCGTCCTGGGTTCACCCTGCCAGGCCGAACTAAGCAGACACACTCACAACCGTGCAGTAGCGCGCTTAGCCTAGGATGGCACTCTATGCACACTACCATCTCCCGGTGTAGGCATCGCTTGGCCTTTTACTCTGGCGCTCAGGCCGACTCGCGGACTAGGCCTGCGCTTTCCCCGCAGGAAAGCAGAGGTGACAGGATCCCTGCACACCGCCCGTGCACTGAATAGGGAGCTTTGGGGGACTGTCCCCACTCTTTCCCCTTAAACCCCGTGCCTCCTCCAAGCTTCTACATCCTGGAGGAAGACGGCATCTGATGGCCAGGTCTTTCTGGGAGTTGTTTCTCGAGTTTAGGGTAGGCGCCTGGTGGCAAGCCCATGGCTCCACCACGGTCAGGTGGCCAAGGAGCTGCTGTCTCCTTGGGCCCAAAGGCTCAGGACAGGCATGCTTTCTGCCCAGACACCTTCCTCAGAGTGGAGCCCTTTCCCCTGCCCTAATCTTCCCCTCGTGTCTCCTTAGCAGCCAGGCTTCCTTCGCTCTGCAGTGACAGATGTGTCCCTTTCCTTAAGGCTCTTTCCACAGGCACCACGCGCTTCTCTCTCAGGCAGAGCGGATGCCCAGGCAAAGAGGATTTCCCTCCATGCGGATTTATTCCACCGTGGTGTGGAGACTAGCTCCGGCAAGCGGCAGGCAGCATCCCACAGACCCGACTCTGATTTCCCAAAGAATGCTGTGCTTTCCTAGAGGGGATGCCCCGGAATAGAAGCTTTCTCTCTATGCGGGTTTCTCCCATCGTGCTGTGAATACTAGGCTAAGGCAAGCAACAAAAGCAGCCCACAGAACCGACTTTGATTTCCCAGCGACTGCCATGCTTTCGCAGAGGTTTTCAGCTTGGCGCGAACCGCACTTCGCTCAGCCTGCTGCTTCCTCAGCAAGGCTTTGGTCGTTCGCTCTGTCGCGGCAGGAAAGAAGAGCCGCGGGAGTTCTGGTGCCTCTTGGGCCTTGCTTTCCCGGGCTCCAAGTTCGCGCCCGGGGTTCACCTTGCTCAGCCGAACTAAGCAGACACCGTCACAACCCTGCAGCAGCCTGCGTGGCCTAGCATGGCACTCTATGCCTATTACCATCTCCTGGCGTAGGTAAGGCTTTGCCTTTTGCTCCGGCGCTCGGGCAGTCTCGGGGTCAAGGCCAGTGCCTTCACCACAGGAGAGAAGAGGCGACAGGATCCCTGCACAGTGCCCGAGCACAGGGATGGGGAACGGTGGGGACTGTCTCCACTCTTTCCCCGGCACACCCCCTGCCACCCGCAATGCTGCCACATCTTGGTGGAAGACGGCAATGACTGCACGTTTCTCCATGGGGATGTTTCTGCGAGTTCCGGGTATGGCATCTGGTGGCAAGCCCAAGTCTGCCCTTGGGACAGGTGGCCAAGGAGATGCTGTCCCCTTGGTAACAGAGGCACAGGACAGGCCTGCCTTCTGCCCATACTCCTTCCTCAGAGTGGAGCACTCACCCATGCCCTTGTCGTCCCCTCATGTCTCCTTAGCAGCCAGGCTTCAATCTCTCCGCACAGGGAGCAGAGGACACTTGTCTTCTCATGGCCTGCTGTTCGTGCCTCGGCAGGCTATACTGCTTCCCGAGCGTTTCCAGTCCCCAAGGCCAAGGGATCCTTCTCTTCCCCAGGGACGGCGTGCTGTGCCTTCCCCAAAATTGCTCTGGGGAGCGCGGTGACAGACGTGTGCAACCATGGTTCTCTCTCAGGCAGAAAGGATGCTAGGGCAAAGAGGATTTCGCTCCATGCGGGTATCTTCCAACATGCTGCGGAGACTCGCTTAGGCAAGCAGCAGCAGCCTCCCCAAACCCAACTCTGATTTCCCAACAAATGCTGTGCTTTCCTAGGGGAGATGCCCAGGCAAAGGGGCTTTCGATGTATGCGGGTTTCTCCCATCGCGAGACCGGGCTCAGGCACGCAGCAGGAGCCCCCAAAACATTTCTCGGGGAATGCTGTGCTTTCGAAGAGGCTTTGATTTGGGGCAAACAGCACTTCGCCACTGCTTCCTCAGCAAGGCTTCTGTCGCGTCAGGGAAGAAGAGCTGCGGGAGAGCTGGTGCCTTGCTTTCCCTGGCACCATGTTCACGTCCTGGGTTCACCCTGCCAGGACGAACTAAGCAGACACACTCACAACCGTGCAGTAGCGCGCTTAGCCTAGGATGGCACTCTATGCACACTACCATCTCCCGGTGTAGGCATCGCTTGGCCTTTTACTCTGGCGCTCAGGCCGACTCGCGGACTAGGCCTGCGCTTTCCCCGTAGGAACGGAGAGGTGACAGGATCCCTGCACACCGCACGTGCACTGAATAGGGAGCTTTGGGGGACTGTCCCCACTCTTTCCCCTTAAACCCCGTGCCTCCTCCAAGCTTCTACATCCTGGAGGAAGACGGCATCTGATGGCCAGGTCTTTCTGGGAGTTGTTTCTCGAGTTTAGGGTAGGCGCCTGGTGGCAAGCCCATGGCTCCACCACGGTCAGGTGGCCAAGGAGCTGCTGTCTCCTTGGGCCCAAAGGCTCAGGACAGGCATGCTTTCTGCCCAGACACCTTCCTCAGAGTGGAGCCCTTTCCCCTGCCCTAATCTTCCCCTCGTGTCTCCTTAGCAGCCAGGCTTCCTTCGCTCTGCAGTGACAGATGTGTCCCTTTCCTTAAGGCTCTTTCCACAGGCACCACGCGCTTCTCTCTCAGGCAGAGCGGATGCCCAGGCAAAGAGGATTTCCCTCCATGCGGATTTATTCCACCGTGGTGTGGAGACTAGCTCCGGCAAGCGGCAGGCAGCATCCCACAGACCCGACTCTGATTTCCCAAAGAATGCTGTGCTTTCCCAGAGGGGATGCCCCGGCAAAGAAGCTTTCGCTCTATGCGGGTTTCTCCCATCGTGCTGCGAATACTAGGCTAAGGCAAGCAACAAAAGCAGCCCACAGAACCGACTCTGATTTCCCAGCGACTGCCATGCTTTCTCAGAGGTTTTCAGCTTGGCGCGAACCGCACTTCGCTCAGCCTGCTGCTTCCTCAGCAAGGCTTTGGTCGTTCGCTCTGTCGCGGCAGGAAAGAAGAGCCGCGGGAGAGCTGGTGCCTCTTGGGCCTTGCTTTCCCGGGCTCCAAGTTCGCGCCCGGGGTTCACCTTGCTCAGCCGAACTAAGCAGACACCGTCACAACCCTGCAGCAGCGTGCGTGGCCTAGCATGGCACTCTATGCCTATTACCATCTCCTGGCGTAGGTAAGGCTTTGCCTTTTGCTCCGGCGCTCGGGCAGTCTCGGGGTCAAGGCCAGTGCCTTCACCACAGGAGAGAAGAGGCGACAGGATCCCTGCACAGTGCCCGAGCACAGGGATGGGGAACGGTGGGGACTGTCTCCACTCTTTCCCCGGCACACCCCCTGCCACCCGCAATGCTGCCACATCTTGGTGGAAGACGGCAATGACTGCACGTTTCTCCATGGGGATGTTTCTGCGAGTTCCGGGTATGGCATCTGGTGGCAAGCCCAAGTCTGCCCTTGGGACAGGTGGCCAGGGAGATGCTGTCCCCTTGGTAACAGAGGCACAGGACAGGCCTGCCTTCTGCCCATACTCCTTCCTCAGAGTGGAGCACTCACCCATGCCCTTGTCGTCCCCTCATGTCTCCTTAGCAGCCAGGCTTCAATCTCTCCGCACAGGGAGCAGAGGACACTTGTCTTCTCATGGCCTGCTGTTCGTGCCTCGGCAGGCTATACTGCTTCCCGAGCGTTTCCAGTCCCCAAGGCCAAGGGATCCTTCTCTTCCCCAGGGACGGCGTGCTGTGCCTTCCCCAAAATTGCTCTGGGGAGCGCGGTGACAGACGTGTGCAACCATGGTTCTCTCTCAGGCAGAAAGGATGCTAGGGCAAAGAGGATTTCGCGCCATGCGGGTATCTTCCACCATGTTGCCGAGACTCGCTCAGGCAAGCAGCAGCAGCATCCCCAAACCCAACTCTGATTTCCCAACGAATGCTGTGCTTTCGTAAGGGAGAGGCCCAGGCAAAGAGGCTTTCGCTGTATGCGGGTTTCTCCCACCGCGAGACTGGGCTCAGGCAAGCAGCAGCAGCCCGCACAACATTTCTCAGCGAATGCTGTGCTTTCGCAGAGGCTTTGGTTTGGAGCGAACAACACTTCGCCGCTTCTTCCTCAGCAAGGTTTCAGTCGCATCAGGGAAGAAGAGCTGCGGGAGAGCTGGTGCCTCTAGGGCCTCGCTTTCCCGGGCTCCATGTTCGCGTCCTGGGTTCACCCTGCCAGGGAAGAAGAGCTCTGGGAGAGCTAGTGCCTCTTGGGCCTCGCGTTCCCTGGCTCCATGTTCGCGTCCTGGGTTCACCCTGCCAGGCCGAACTAAGCAGACACAGTCACAACCGTGCAGTAGCGCGCTTAGCCTAGGATGGCACTCGATGCACACTACCATCTCCCGGTGTGGGAATCGCTTGGCCTTTTACTCTGGCGCTCAGGCCGACTCGCGGACTAGGCCTGCGCTTTCCCCACAGGAAAGCAGAGGTGACAGGATCCCTGCACACCGCCCGTGCACTGAATAGGGAGCTTTGGGGGACTGTCCCCACTCTTTCCCCTTAAACCCCGTGCCTCCTCCAAGCTTCTACATCCTGGAGGAAGACGGCATCTGATGGCCAGGTCTTTTGGGAGTTGTTTCTCGAGTTTAGGGTAGGCGCCTGGTGGCAAGCCCATGGCTCCACCACGGTCAGGTGGCCAAGGAGCTGCTGTCTCCTTGGGCCCAAAGGCTCAGGACAGGCATGCTTTCTGCCCAGACTCCTTCCTCAGAGTGGAGCCCTTTCCCCTGCCCTAATCTTCCCCTCGTGTCTCCTTAGCAGCCAGGCTTCCTTCGCTCTGCAGTGACAGATGTGTCCCTTTCCTTAAGGCTCTTTCCACAGGCACCACCGCGCTTCTCTCTCAGGCAGAGCGGATGCCCAGGCAAAGAGGATTTCGCTCCATGCGGGTTTATTCCACCGTGGTGTGGAGACTAGCTCCGGCAAGCAGCAGGCAGCATCCCACAGACCCGACTCTGATTTCCCAAAGAATGCTGTGCTTTCCCAGAGGGGATGCCCCGGCAAAGAGGCTTTCGCTCTATGAGGGTTTCTCCCATCGTGCTGCGAATACTAGGCTAAGGCAAGCAACAAAAGCAGCCCACAGAACCGACTCTGATTTCCCAGCGACTGCCATGCTTTCGCAGAGGTTTTCAGCTTGGCGCGAACCGCACTTCGCTCAGCCTGCTGCTTCCTCAGCAAGGCTTTGGTCGTTCGCTCTGTCGCGGCAGGAAAGAAGAGCCGCGGGAGAGCTGGTGCCTCTTGGGCCTTGCTTTCCCGGGCTCCAAGTTCGCGCCCGGGGTTCACCTTGCTCAGCCGAACTAAGCAGACACCGTCACAACCCTGCAGCAGCGTGCGTGGCCTAGCATGGCACTCTATGCCTATTACCATCTCCTGGCGTAGGTAAGGCTTTGCCTTTTGCTCCGGCGCTCGGGCAGTCTCGGGGTCAAGGCCAGTGCCTTCACCACAGGAGAGAAGAGGCGACAGGATCCCTGCACAGTGCCCGAGCACAGGGATGGGGAACGGTGGGGACTGTCTCCACTCTTTCCCCGGCACACCCCCTGCCACCCGCAATGCTGCCACATCTTGGTGGAAGACGGCAATGACTGCACGTTTCTCCATGGGGATGTTTCTGCGAGTTCCGGGTATGGCATCTGGTGGCAAGCCCAAGTCTGCCCTTGGGACAGGTGGCCAAGGAGATGCTGTCCCCTTGGTAACAGAGGCACAGGACAGGCCTGCCTTCTGCCCATACTCCTTCCTCAGAGTGGAGCACTCACCCATGCCCTTGTCGTCCCCTCATGTCTCCTTAGCAGCCAGGCTTCAATCTCTCCGCACAGGGAGCAGAGGACACTTGTCTTCTCATGGCCTGCTGTTCGTGCCTCGGCAGGCTATACTGCTTCCCGAGCGTTTCCAGTCCCCAAGGCCAAGGGATCCTTCTCTTCCCCAGGGACGGCGTGCTGTGCCTTCCCCAAAATTGCTCTGGGGAGCGCGGTGACAGACGTGTGCAACCATGGTTCTCTCTCAGGCAGAAAGGATGCTAGGGCAAAGAGGATTTCGCGCCATGCGGGTATCTTCCACCATGTTGCCGAGACTCGCTCAGGCAAGCAGCAGCAGCATCCCCAAACCCAACTCTGATTTCCCAACGAATGCTGTGCTTTCGTAAGGGAGAGGCCCAGGCAAAGAGGCTTTCGCTGTATGCGGGTTTCTCCCACCGCGAGACTGGGCTCAGGCAAGCAGCAGCAGCCCGCACAACATTTCTCAGCAAATGCTGTGCTTTCGCAGAGGCTTTGGTTTGGAGCGAACAACACTTCGCCGCTTCTTCCTCAGCAAGGTTTCAGTCGCATCAGGGAAGAAGAGCTGCGGGAGAGCTGGTGCCTCTAGGGCCTCGCTTTCCCGGGCTCCATGTTCGCGTCCTGGGTTCACCCTGCCAGGGAAGAAGAGCTCTGGGAGAGCTAGTGCCTCTTGGGCCTCGCGTTCCCTGGCTCCATGTTCGCGTCCTGGGTTCACCCTGCCAGGCCGAACTAAGCAGACACAGTCACAACCGTGCAGTAGCGCGCTTAGCCTAGGATGGAACTCGATGCACACTACCATCTCCCGGTGTGGGAATCGCTTGGCCTTTTACTCTGGCGCTCAGGCCGACTCGCGGACTAGGCCTGCGCTTTCCCCACAGGAAAGCAGAGGTGACAGGATCCCTGCACACCGCCCGTGCACTGAATAGGGAGCTTTGGGGGACTGTCCCCACTCTTTCCCCTTAAACCCCGTGCCTCCTCCAAGCTTCTACATCCTGGAGGAAGACGGCATCTGATGGCCAGGTCTTTTGGGAGTTGTTTCTCGAGTTTAGGGTAGGCGCCTGGTGGCAAGCCCATGGCTCCACCACGGTCAGGTGGCCAAGGAGCTGCTGTCTCCTTGGGCCCAAAGGCTCAGGACAGGCATGCTTTCTGCCCAGACTCCTTCCTCAGAGTGGAGCCCTTTCCCCTGCCCTAATCTTCCCCTCGTGTCTCCTTAGCAGCCAGGCTTCCTTCGCTCTGCAGTGACAGATGTGTCCCTTTCCTTAAGGCTCTTTCCACAGGCACCACCGCGCTTCTCTCTCAGGCAGAGCGGATGCCCAGGCAAAGAGGATTTCGCTCCATGCGGGTTTATTCCACCGTGGTGTGGAGACTAGCTCCGGCAAGCAGCAGGCAGCATCCCACAGACCCGACTCTGATTTCCCAAAGAATGCTGTGCTTTCCCAGAGGGGATGCCCCGGCAAAGAGGCTTTCGCTCTATGCGGGTTTCTCCCATCGTGCTGCGAATACTAGGCTAAGGCAAGCAACAAAAGCAGCCCACAGAACCGACTCTGATTTCCCAGCGACTGCCATGATTTCGCAGAGGTTTTCAGCTTGGCGCGAACCGCACTTCGCTGCTGCTTCCTCAGCAAGGCTTTGGTCGTTCGCTCTGTCGCGGCAGGAAAGAAGAGCCGCGGGAGAGCTGGTGCCTCTTGGGCCTTGCTTTCCCGGGCTCCAAGTTCACGCCCGGGGTTCACCTTGCTAACCCGAACTAAGCAGACACAGTCACAACCCTGCAGCAGCGTGCGTGGCCTAGCATGGCACTCTATGCCTATTACCATCTCCTGGCGTAGGTAAGGCTTTGCCTTTTGCCTCGGCGCTCGGGCAGACTCGGGGTCAAGGCCAGTGCCTTCACCACGGGAGAGAAGAGGCGACAGGATCCCTGCACAGTGCCCGAGCACAGGGATGGGGAACGGTGGGGACTGTCTCCACTCTTTCCCCGGCACACCCCCTGCCACCCGCAATGCTGCCACATCTTGGTGGAAGACGGCAATGACTGCACGTTTCTCCATGGGGATGTTTCTGCGAGTTCCGGGTATGGCATCTGGTGGCAAGCCCAAGTCTGCCCTTGGGACAGGTGGCCAAGGAGATGCTGTCCCCTTGGTAACAGAGGCACAGGACAGGCCTGCCTTCTGCCCATACTCCTTCCTCAGAGTGGAGCACTCACCCATGCCCTTGTCGTCCCCTCATGTCTCCTTAGCAGCCAGGCTTCAATCTCTCCGCACAGGGAGCAGAGGACACTTGTCTTCTCATGGCCTGCTGTTCGTGCCTCGGCAGGCTATACTGCTTCCCGAGCGTTTCCAGTCCCCAAGGCCAAGGGATCCTTCTCTTCCCCAGGGACGGCGTGCTGTGCCTTCCCCAAAATTGCTCTGGGGAGCGCGGTGACAGACGTGTGCAACCATGGTTCTCTCTCAGGCAGAAAGGATGCTAGGGCAAAGAGGATTTCGCGCCATGCGGGTATCTTCCACCATGTTGCCGAGACTCGCTCAGGCAAGCAGCAGCAGCATCCCCAAACCCAACTCTGATTTCCCAACGAATGCTGTGCTTTCGTAAGGGAGAGGCCCAGGCAAAGAGGCTTTCGCTGTATGCGGGTTTCTCCCACCGCGAGACTGGGCTCAGGCAAGCAACAGCAGCCCGCACAACATTTCTCAGCGAATGCTGTGCTTTCGCAGAGGCTTTGGTTTGGAGCGAACAACACTTCGCCGCTTCTTCCTCAGCAAGGTTTCAGTCGCATCAGGGAAGAAGAGCTGCGGGAGAGCTGGTGCCTCTAGGGCCTCGCTTTCCCGGGCTCCATGTTCGCGTCCTGGGTTCACCCTGCCAGGGAAGAAGAGCTCTGGGAGAGCTAGTGCCTCTTGGGCCTCGCGTTCCCTGGCTCCATGTTCGCGTCCTGGGTTCACCCTGCCAGGCCGAACTAAGCAGACACAGTCACAACCGTGCAGTAGCGCGCTTAGCCTAGGATGGCACTCGATGCACACTACCATCTCCCGGTGTAGGAATCGCTTGGCCTTTTACTCTGGCGCTCAGGCCGACTCGCGGACTAGGCCTGCGCTTTCCCCACAGGAAAGCAGAGGTGACAGGATCCCTGCACACCGCCCGTGCACTGAATAGGGAGCTTTGGGGGACTGTCCCCACTCTTTCCCCTTAAACCCCGTGCCTCCTCCAAGCTTCTACATCCTGGAGGAAGACGGCATCTGATGGCCAGGTCTTTTGGGAGTTGTTTCTCGAGTTTAGGGTAGGCGCCTGGTGGCAAGCCCATGGCTCCACCACGGTCAGGTGGCCAAGGAGCTGCTGTCTCCTTGGGCCCAAAGGCTCAGGACAGGCATGCTTTCTGCCCAGACTCCTTCCTCAGAGTGGAGCCCTTTCCCCTGCCCTAATCTTCCCCTCGTGTCTCCTTAGCAGCCAGGCTTCCTTCGCTCTGCAGTGACAGATGTGTCCCTTTCCTTAAAGCTCTTTCCACAGGCACCACCGCGCTTCTCTCTCAGGCAGAGCGGATGCCCAGGCAAAGAGGATTTCGCTCCATGCGGGTTTATTCCACCGTGGTGTGGAGACTAGCTCCGGCAAGCAGCAGGCAGCATCCCACAGACCCGACTCTGATTTCCCAAAGAATGCTGTGCTTTCCCAGAGGGGATGCCCCGGCAAAGAGGCTTTCGCTCTATGCGGGTTTCTCCCATCGTGCTGCGAATACTAGGCTAAGGCAAGCAACAAAAGCAGCCCACAGAACCGACTCTGATTTCCCAGCGACTGCCATGCTTTCGCAGAGGTTTTCAGCTTGGCGCGAACCGCACTTCGCTCAGCCTGCTGCTTCCTCAGCAAGGCTTTGGTCGTTCGCTCTGTCGCAGCAGGAAAGAAGAGCCGCGGGAGAGCTGGTGCCTCTTGGGCCTTGCTTTCCCGGGCTCCAAGTTCGCGCCCGGGGTTCACCTTGCTCAGCCGAACTAAGCAGACACCGTCACAACCCTGCAGCAGCGTGCGTGGCCTAGCATGGCACTCTATGCCTATTACCATCTCCTGGCGTAGGTAAGGCTTTGCCTTTTGCTCCGGCGCTCGGGCAGTCTCGGGGTCAAGGCCAGTGCCTTCACCACGGGAGAGAAGAGGCGACAGGATCCCTGCACAGTGCCCGAGCACAGGGATGGGGAACGGTGGGGACTGTCTCCACTCTTTCCCCGGCACACCCCCTGCCACCCGCAATGCTGCCACATCTTGGTGGAAGACGGCAATGACTGCACGTTTCTCCATGGGGTTGTTTCTGCAAGTTCCAGGTATGGCACCTGGTGGCAAGCCCAAGTCTGCCCTTGGGACAGGTGGCCAAGGAGATGCTGTCCCCTTGGTAACAGAGGCACAGGACAGGCCTGCCTTCTGCCCATACTCCTTCCTCAGAGTGGAGCACTCACCCATGCCCTTGTCGTCCCCTCATGTCTCCTTAGCAGCCAGGCTTCAATCTCTCCGCACAGGGAGCAGAGGACACTTGTCTTCTCATGGCCTGCTGTTCGTGCCTCGGCAGGCTATACTGCTTCCCGAGCGTTTCCAGTCCCCAAGGCCAAGGGATCCTTCTCTTCCCCAGGGACGGCGTGCTGTGCCTTCCCCAAAATTGCTCTGGGGAGCGCGGTGACAGACGTGTGCAACCATGGTTCTCTCTCAGGCAGAAAGGATGCTAGGGCAAAGAGGATTTCGCGCCATGCGGGTATCTTCCACCATGTTGCCGAGACTCGCTCAGGCAAGCAGCAGCAGCATCCCCAAACCCAGCTCTGATTTCCCAACGAATGCTGTGCTTTCGTAAGGGAGAGGCCCAGGCAAAGAGGCTTTCGCTGTATGCGGGTTTCTCCCACCGCGAGACTGGGCTCAGGCAAGCAGCAGCAGCCCGCACAACATTTCTCAGCGAATGCTGTGCTTTCGCAGAGGCTTTGGTTTGGAGCGAACAACACTTCGCCGCTTCTTCCTCAGCAAGGTTTCAGTCGCATCAGGGAAGAAGAGCTGCGGGAGAGCTGGTGCCTCTAGGGCCTCGCTTTCCCGGGCTCCATGTTCGCGTCCTGGGTTCACCCTGCCAGGGAAGAAGAGCTCTGGGAGAGCTAGTGCCTCTTGGGCCTCGCGTTCCCTGGCTCCATGTTCGCGTCCTGGGTTCACCCTGCCAGGCCGAACTAAGCAGACACAGTCACAACCGTGCAGTAGCGCGCTTAGCCTAGGATGGCACTCGATGCACACTACCATCTCCCGGTGTGGGAATCGCTTGGCCTTTTACTCTGGCGCTCAGGCCGACTCGCGGACTAGGCCTGCGCTTTCCCCGCAGGAAAGCAGAGGTGACAGGATCCCTGCACACCGCCCGTGCACTGAATAGGGAGCTTTGGGGGACTGTCCCCACTCTTTCCCCTTAAACCCCGTGCCTCCTCCAAGCTTCTACATCCTGGAGGAAGACGGCATCTGATGTCCAGGTCTTTTGGGAGTTGTTTCTCGAGTTTAGGGTAGGCGCCTGGTGGCAAGCCCATGGCTCCACCACGGTCAGGTGGCCAAGGAGCTGCTGTCTCCTTGGGCCCAAAGGCTCAGGACAGGCATGCTTTCTGCCCAGACTCCTTCCTCAGAGTGGAGCCCTTTCCCCTGCCCTAATCTTCCCCTCGTGTCTCCTTAGCAGCCAGGCTTCCTTCGCTCTGCAGTGACAGATGTGTCCCTTTCCTTAAGGCTCTTTCCACAGGCACCACCGCGCTTCTCTCTCAGGCAGAGCGGATGCCCAGGCAAAGAGGATTTCGCTCCATGCGGGTTTATTCCACCGTGGTGTGGAGACTAGCTCCGGCAAGCAGCAGGCAGCATCCCACAGACCCGACTCTGATTTCCCAAAGAATGCTGTGCTTTCCCAGAGGGGATGCCCCGGCAAAGAGGCTTTCGCTCTATGCGGGTTTCTCCCATCGTGCTGCGAATACTAGGCTAAGGCAAGCAACAAAAGCAGCCCACAGAACCGACTCTGATTTCCCAGCGACTGCCATGATTTCGCAGAGGTTTTCAGCTTGGCGCGAACCGCACTTCGCTGCTGCTTCCTCAGCAAGGCTTTGGTCGTTCGCTCTGTCGCGGCAGGAAAGAAGAGCCGCGGGAGAGCTGGTGCCTCTTGGGCCTTGCTTTCCCGGGCTCCAAGTTCACGCCCGGGGTTCACCTTGCTAACCCGAACTAAGCAGACACAGTCACAACCCTGCAGCAGCGTGCGTGGCCTAGCATGGCACTCTATGCCTATTACCATCTCCTGGCGTAGGTAAGGCTTTGCCTTTTGCCTCGGCGCTCGGGCAGACTCGGGGTCAAGGCCAGTGCCTTCACCACAGGAGAGAAGAGGCGACAGGATCCCTGCACAGTGCCCGAGCACAGGGATGGGGAACGGTGGGGACTGTCTCCACTCTTTCCCCGGCACACCCCCTGCCACCCGCAATGCTGCCACATCTTGGTGGAAGACGGCAATGACTGCACGTTTCTCCATGGGGATGTTTCTGCGAGTTCCGGGTATGGCATCTGGTGGCAAGCCCAAGTCTGCCCTTGGGACAGGTGGCCAGGGAGATGCTGTCCCCTTGGTAACAGAGGCACAGGACAGGCCTGCCTTCTGCCCATACTCCTTCCTCAGAGTGGAGCACTCACCCATGCCCTTGTCGTCCCCTCATGTCTCCTTAGCAGCCAGGCTTCAATCTCTCCGCACAGGGAGCAGAGGACACTTGTCTTCTCATGGCCTGCTGTTCGTGCCTCGGCAGGCTATACTGCTTCCCGAGCGTTTCCAGTCCCCAAGGCCAAGGGATCCTTCTCTTCCCCAGGGACGGCGTGCTGTGCCTTCCCCAAAATTGCTCTGGGGAGCGCGGTGACAGACATGTGCAACCATGGTTCTCTCTCAGGCAGAAAGGATGCTAGGGCAAAGAGGATTTCGCGCCATGCGGGTATCTTCCACCATGTTGCCGAGACTCGCTCAGGCAAGCAGCAGCAGCATCCCCAAACCCAACTCTGATTTCCCAACGAATGCTGTGCTTTCGTAAGGGAGAGGCCCAGGCAAAGAGGCTTTCGCTGTATGCGGGTTTCTCCCACCGCGAGACTGGGCTCAGGCAAGCAGCAGCAGCCCGCACAACATTTCTCAGCGAATGCTGTGCTTTCGCAGAGGCTTTGGTTTGGAGCGAACAACACTTCGCCGCTTCTTCCTCAGCAAGGTTTCAGTCGCATCAGGGAAGAAGAGCTGCGGGAGAGCTGGTGCCTCTAGGGCCTCGCTTTCCCGGGCTCCATGTTCGCGTCCTGGGTTCACCCTGCCAGGGAAGAAGAGCTCTGGGAGGGCTAGTGCCTCTTGGGCCTCGCGTTCCCTGGCTCCATGTTCGCGTCCTGGGTTCACCCTGCCAGGCCGAACTAAGCAGACACAGTCACAACCATGCAGTAGCGCGCTTAGCCTAGGATGGCACTCGATGCACACTACCATCTCCCGGTGTAGGAATCGCTTGGCCTTTTACTCTGGCGCTCAGGCCGACTCGCGGACTAGGCCTGCGCTTTCCCCACAGGAAAGCAGAGGTGACAGGATCCCTGCACACCGCCCGTGCACTGAATAGGGAGCTTTGGGGGACTGTCCCCACTCTTTCCCCTTAAACCCCGTGCCTCCTCCAAGCTTCTACATCCTGGAGGAAGACGGCATCTGATGTCCAGGTCTTTTGGGAGTTGTTTCTCGAGTTTAGGGTAGGCGCCTGGTGGCAAGCCCATGGCTCCACCACGGTCAGGTGGCCAAGGAGCTGCTGTCTCCTTGGGCCCAAAGGCTCAGGACAGGCATGCTTTCTGCCCAGACTCCTTCCTCAGAGTGGAGCCCTTTCCCCTGCCCTAATCTTCCCCTCGTGTCTCCTTAGCAGCCAGGCTTCCTTCGCTCTGCAGTGACAGATGTGTCCCTTTCCTTAAGGCTCTTTCCACAGGCACCACCGCGCTTCTCTCTCAGGCAGAGCGGATGCCCAGGCAAAGAGGATTTCGCTCCATGCGGGTTTATTCCACCGTGGTGTGGAGACTAGCTCCGGCAAGCAGCAGGCAGCATCCCACAGACCCGACTCTGATTTCCCAAAGAATGCTGTGCTTTCCCAGAGGGGATGCCCCGGCAAAGAGGCTTTCGCTCTATGCGGGTTTCTCCCATCGTGCTGTGAATACTAGGCTAAGGCAAGCAACAAAAGCAGCCCACAGAACCGACTCTGATTTCCCAGCGACTGCCATGATTTCGCAGAGGTTTTCAGCTTGGCGCGAACCGCACTTCGCTGCTGCTTCCTCAGCAAGGCTTTGGTCGTTCGCTCTGTCGCGGCAGGAAAGAAGAGCCGCGGGAGAGCTGGTGCCTCTTGGGCCTTGCTTTCCCGGGCTCCAAGTTCACGCCCGGGGTTCACCTTGCTAACCCGAACTAAGCAGACACAGTCACAACCCTGCAGCAGCGTGCGTGGCCTAGCATGGCACTCTATGCCTATTACCATCTCCTGGCGTAGGTAAGGCTTTGCCTTTTGCTCCGGCGCTCGGGCAGACTCGGGGTCAAGGCCAGTGCCTTCACCACGGGAGAGAAGAGGCGACAGGATCCCTGCACAGTGCCCGAGCACAGGGATGGGGAACGGTGGGGATTGTCTCCACTCTTTCCCCGGCACACCCCCTGCCACCAACAACGCTGCCACATCTTGGTGGAAGATGGCATCTGACTGACCGTTTCTCCATGGGGTTGTTTCTGCAAGTTCCAGGTATGGCACCTGGTGGCAAGCCCAAGTCTGCCCTTGGGACAGGTGGCCAAGGAGATGCTGTCCCCTTGGTAACAGAGGCACAGGACAGGCCTGCCTTCTGCCCACACTCCTTCCTCAGAGTGGAGCACGCGCCCCTGCCCTAGTCGGCCCCTCATGTCTCCTTAGCAGCCAGGCTTCCATCTCTCCGCACAGGGAACGGGTGACACATGTCTGGCCACCGGCCTGCATTTCGTGCCGTGGCAGGCTATCCTGTTCCCGAGTGTTTCCCGACCCCAAGGCTAAGGGCTCCTTCTCTTCCCCGGGGGCGGCGTGCTGTGCCTTCCCCACACTTGCTCCTGGGGAGCGCGGTGACAGACCTGAGCAACCATGCTTCTCTCTCAGGCAGAAAGGATGCTAGGGCAAAGAGGATTTCGCTCCATGCGGGTATCTTCCAACATGCTGCGGAGACTCGCTTAGGCAAGCAGCAGCAGCCTCCCCAAACCCAACTCTGATTTCCCAACAAATGCTGTGCTTTCCTAGGGGAGATGCCCAGGCAAAGGGGCTTTCGATGTATGCGGGTTTCTCCCATCGCGAGACTGGGCTCAGGCACGCAGCAGCAGCCCCCAAAACATTTCTCGGGGAATGCTGTGCTTTCGCAGATGCTTTGATTTGGAGCAAACAGCACTTCGCCACTGCTTATTCAGCAAGGCTTCTGTCGCGTCAGGGAAGAAGAGCTGCGGGAGAGCTGGTGCCTTGCTTTCCCTGGCACCATGTTCGCGTCCTGGGTTCACCCTGCCAGGCCGAACTAAGCAGACACACTCACAACCGTGCAGTAGCACGCTTAGCCTAGGATGGCACTCTATGCACACTACCATCTCCCGGTGTAGGAATCGCTTGGCCTTTTACTCTGGCGCTCAGGCCGACTCGCGGACTAGGCCTGCGCTTTCCCCACAGGAAAGCAGAGGTGACAGGATCCCTGCACACCGCCCGTGCACTGAATAGGGAGCTTTGGGGGACTGTCCCCACTCTTTCCCCTTAAACCCCGTGCCTCCTCCAAGCTTCTACATCCTGGAGGAAGACGGCATCTGATGGCCAGGTCTTTCTGGGAGTTGTTTCTCGAGTTTAGGGTAGGCGCCTGGTGGCAAGCCCATGGCTCCACCACGGTCAGGTGGCCAAGGAGCTGCTGTCTCCTTGGGCCCAAAGGCTCAGGACAGGCATGCTTTCTGCCCAGACACCTTCCTCAGAGTGGAGCCCTTTCCCCTGCCCTAATCTTCCCCTCGTGTCTCCTTAGCAGCCAGGCTTCCTTCGCTCTGCAGTGACAGATGTGTCCCTTTCCTTAAGGCTCTTTCCACAGGCACCACGCGCTTCTCTCTCAGGCAGAGCGGATGCCCAGGCAAAGAGGATTTCCCTCCATGCGGATTTATTCCACCGTGGTGTGGAGACTAGCTCCGGCAAGCGGCAGGCAGCATCCCACAGACCCGACTCTGATTTCCCAAAGAATGCTGTGCTTTCCCAGAGGGGATGCCCCGGCAAAGAAGCTTTCGCTCTATGCGGGTTTCTCCCATCGTGCTGCGAATACTAGGCTCAGGCAAGCAACAAAAGCAGCCCACAGAACCGACTTTGATTTCCCAGCGACTGCCATGCTTTCGCAGATGTTTTCAGCTTGGCGCGAACCGCACTTCGCTCAGCTTGCTGCTTCCTCAGCAAGGCTTTGGTCGTTCGCTCTGTCGCGGCAGGAAAGAAGAGCCGCGGGAGAGCTGGTGCCTCTTGGGCCTTGCTTTCCCGGGCTCCAAGTTCGCGCCCGGGGTTCACCTTGCTCAGCCGAACTAAGCAGACACCGTCACAACCCTGCAGCAGCGTGCGTGGCCTAGCATGGCACTCTATGCCTATTACCATCTCCTGGCGTAGGTAAGGCTTTGCCTTTTGCTCCGGCGCTCGGGCAGTCTCGGGGTCAAGGCCAGTGCCTTCACCACAGGAGAGAAGAGGCGACAGGATCCCTGCACAGTGCCCGAGCACAGGGATGGGGAACGGTGGGGACTGTCTCCACTCTTTCCCCGGCACACCCCCTGCCACCCGCAATGCTGCCACATCTTGGTGGAAGACGGCAATGACTGCACGTTTCTCCATGGGGATGTTTCTGCGAGTTCCGGGTATGGCATCTGGTGGCAAGCCCAAGTCTGCCCTTGGGACAGGTGGCCAAGGAGATGCTGTCCCCTTGGTAACAGAGGCACAGGACAGGCCTGCCTTCTGCCCATACTCCTTCCTCAGAGTGGAGCACTCACCCATGCCCTTGTCGTCCCCTCATGTCTCCTTAGCAGCCAGGCTTCAATCTCTCCGCACAGGGAGCAGAGGACACTTGTCTTCTCATGGCCTGCTGTTCGTGCCTCGGCAGGCTATACTGCTTCCCGAGCGTTTCCAGTCCCCAAGGCCAAGGGATCCTTCTCTTCCCCAGGGACGGCGTGCTCTGCCTTCCCCAAAATTGCTCTGGGGAGCGCGGTGACAGACGTGTGCAACCATGGTTCTCTCTCAGGCAGAAAGGATGCTAGGGCAAAGAG
The DNA here is from genome assembly GCF_964662115.1 of Mustela nivalis. Taxonomy (NCBI): domain Eukaryota; kingdom Metazoa; phylum Chordata; class Mammalia; order Carnivora; family Mustelidae; genus Mustela; species Mustela nivalis. The sequence continues at coordinate 77,693,672 of NC_139040.1, forward strand.
GATTTCGCGCCATGCGGGTATCTTCCACCATGTTGCCGAGACTCGCTCAGGCAAGCAGCAGCAGCATCCCCAAACCCAGCTCTGATTTCCCAACGAATGCTGTGCTTTCGTAAGGGAGAGGCCCAGGCAAAGAGGCTTTCGCTGTATGCGGGTTTCTCCCACCGCGAGACTGGGCTCAGGCAAGCAGCAGCAGCCCGCACAACATTTCTCAGCGAATGCTGTGCTTTCGCAGAGGCTTTGGTTTGGAGCGAACAACACTTCGCCGCTTCTTCCTCAGCAAGGTTTCAGTCGCATCAGGGAAGAAGAGCTGCGGGAGAGCTGGTGCCTCTAGGGCCTCGCTTTCCCGGGCTCCATGTTCGCGTCCTGGGTTCACCCTGCCAGGGAAGAAGAGCTCTGGGAGAGCTAGTGCCTCTTGGGCCTCGCGTTCCCTGGCTCCATGTTCGCGTCCTGGGTTCACCCTGCCAGGCCGAACTAAGCAGACACAGTCACAACCGTGCAGTAGCGCGCTTAGCCTAGGATGGCACTCGATGCACACTACCATCTCCCGGTGTAGGAATCGCTTGGCCTTTTACTCTGGCGCTCAGGCCGACTCGCGGACTAGGCCTGCGCTTTCCCCACAGGAAAGCAGAGGTGACAGGATCCCTGCACACCGCCCGTGCACTGAATAGGGAGCTTTGGGGGACTGTCCCCACTCTTTCCCCTTAAACCCCGTGCCTCCTCCAAGCTTCTACATCCTGGAGGAAGACGGCATCTGATGGCCAGGTCTTTTGGGAGTTGTTTCTCGAGTTTAGGGTAGGCGCCTGGTGGCAAGCCCATGGCTCCACCACGGTCAGGTGGCCAAGGAGCTGCTGTCTCCTTGGGCCCAAAGGCTCAGGACAGGCATGCTTTCTGCCCATACTCCTTACTCAGAGTGGAGCCCTTTCCCCTGCCCTAATCAACCCCTCGTGTCTCCTTAGCAGCCAGGCTTCCTTCGCTCTGCAGTGACAGATGTGTCCCTTTCCTTAAGGCTCTTTCCACAGGCACCACCGCGCTTCTCTCTCAGGCAGAGCGGATGCCCAGGCAAAGAGGATTTCGCTCCATGCGGGTTTATTCCACCGTGGTGTGGAGACTAGCTCCGGGAAGCAGCAGGCAGCATCCCACAGACCCGACTCTGATTTCCCAAAGAATGCTGTGCTTTCCCAGAGGGGATGCCCCGGCAAAGAGGCTTTCGCTCTATGCGGGTTTCTCTCATCGTGCTGCGAATACTAGGCTAAGGCAAGCAACAAAAGCAGCCCACAGAACCGACTCTGATTTCCCAGCGACTGCCATGATTTCGCAGAGGTTTTCAGCTTGGCGCGAACCGCACTTCGCTGCTGCTTCCTCAGCAAGGCTTTGGTCGTTCGCTCTGTCGCGGCAGGAAAGAAGAGCCGCGGGAGAGCTGGTGCCTCTTGGGCCTTGCTTTCCCGGGCTCCAAGTTCACGCCCGGGGTTCACCTTGCTAACCCGAACTAAGCAGACACAGTCACAACCCTGCAGCAGCGTGCGTGGCCTAGCATGGCACTCTATGCCTATTACCATCTCCTGGCGTAGGTAAGGCTTTGCCTTTTGCCTCGGCGCTCGGGCAGACTCGGGGTCAAGGCCAGTGCCTTCACCACAGGAGAGAAGAGGCGACAGGATCCCTGCACAGTGCCCGAGCACAGGGATGGGGAACGGTGGGGACTGTCTCCACTCTTTCCCGGCACACCCCCTGCCACCCGCAATGCTGCCACATCTTGGTGGAAGACGGCAATGACTGCAAGTTTCTCCATGGGGATGTTTCTGCGAGTTCCGGGTATGGCATCTGGTGGCAAGCCCAAGTCTGCCCTTGGGACAGGTGGCCAGGGAGATGCTGTCCCCTTGGTAACAGAGGCACAGGACAGGCCTGCCTTCTGCCCATACTCCTTCCTCAGAGTGGAGCACTCACCCATGCCCTTGTCGTCCCCTCATGTCTCCAGAGCAGCCAGGCTTCAATCTCTCCGCACAGGGAGCAGAGGACACTTGTCTTCTCATGGCCTGCTGTTCGTGCCTCGGCAGGCTATACTGCTTCCCGAGCGTTTCCAGTCCCCAAGGCCAAGGGATCCTTCTCTTCCCCAGGGACGGCGTGCTGTGCCTTCCCCAAAATTGCTCTGGGGAGCGCGGTGACAGACATGTGCAACCATGGTTCTCTCTCAGGCAGAAAGGATGCTAGGGCAAAGAGGATTTCGCGCCATGCGGGTATCTTCCACCATGTTGCCGAGACTCGCTCAGGCAAGCAGCAGCAGCATCCCCAAACCCAACTCTGATTTCCCAACGAATGCTGTGCTTTCGTAAGGGAGAGGCCCAGGCAAAGAGGCTTTCGCTGTATGCGGGTTTCTCCCACCGCGAGACTGGGCTCAGGCAAGCAGCAGCAGCCCGCACAACATTTCTCAGCGAATGCTGTGCTTTCGCAGAGGCTTTGGTTTGGAGCGAACAACACTTCGCCGCTTCTTCCTCAGCAAGGTTTCAGTCGCATCAGGGAAGAAGAGCTGCGGGAGAGCTGGTGCCTCTAGGGCCTCGCTTTCCCGGGCTCCATGTTCGCGTCCTGGGTTCACCCTGCCAGGGAAGAAGAGCTCTGGGAGGGCTAGTGCCTCTTGGGCCTCGCGTTCCCTGGCTCCATGTTCGCGTCCTGGGTTCACCCTGCCAGGCCGAACTAAGCAGACACAGTCACAACCGTGCAGTAGCGCGCTTAGCCTAGGATGGCACTCGATGCACACTACCATCTCCCGGTGTAGGAATCGCTTGGCCTTTTACTCTGGCGCTCAGGTCGACTCGCGGACTAGGCCTGCGCTTTCCCCACAGGAAAGCAGAGGTGACAGGATCCCTGCACACCGCCCGTGCACTGAATAGGGAGCTTTGGGGGACTGTCCCCACTCTTTCCCCTTAAACCCCGTGCCTCCTCCAAGCTTCTACATCCTGGAGGAAGACGGCATCTGATGGCCAGGTCTTTCTGGGAGTTGTTTCTCGAGTTTAGGGTAGGCGCCTGGTGGCAAGCCCATGGCTCCACCACGGTCAGGTGGCCAAGGAGCTGCTGTCTCCTTGGGCCCAAAGGCTCAGGACAGGCATGCTTTCTGCCCAGACTCCTTCCTCAGAGTGGAGCCCTTTCCCCTGCCCTAATCTTCCCCTCGTGTCTCCTTAGCAGCCAGGCTTCCTTCGCTCTGCAGTGACAGATGTGTCCCTTTCCTTAAGGCTCTTTCCACAGGCACCACCGCGCTTCTCTCTCAGGCAGAGCGGATGCCCAGGCAAAGAGGATTTCGCTCCATGCGGGTTTATTCCACCGTGGTGTGGAGACTAGCTCCCGCAAGCAGCAGGCAGCATCCCACAGACCCGACTCTGATTTCCCAAAGAATGCTGTGCTTTCCCAGAGGGGATGCCCCGGCAAAGAGGCTTTCGCTCTATGCGGGTTTCTCCCATCGTGCTGCGAATACTAGGCTAAGGCAAGCAACAAAAGCAGCCCACAGAACCGACTCTGATTTCCCAGCGACTGCCATGATTTCGCAGAGGTTTTCAGCTTGGCACGAACCGCACTTCGCTGCTGCTTCCTCAGCAAGGCTTTGGTCGTTCGCTCTGTCGCGGCAGGAAAGAAGAGCCGCGGGAGAGCTGGTGCCTCTTGGGCCTTGCTTTCCCGGGCTCCAAGTTCACGCCCGGGGTTCACCTTGCTAACCCGAACTAAGCAGACACAGTCACAACCCTGCAGCAGCGTGCGTGGCCTAGCATGGCACTCTATGCCTATTACCATCTCCTGGCGTAGGTAAGGCTTTGCCTTTTGCTCCGGCGCTCGGGCAGACTCGGGGTCAAGGCCAGTGCCTTCACCACGGGAGAGAAGAGGCGACAGGATCCCTGCACAGTGCCCGAGCACAGGGATGGGGAACGGTGGGGACTGTCTCCACTCTTTCCCCGGCACACCCCCTGCCACCAACAACGCTGCCACATCTTGGTGGAAGATGGCATCTGACTGACCGTTTCTCCATGGGGTTGTTTCTGCAAGTTCCAGGTATGGCACCTGGTGGCAAGCCCAAGTCTGCCCTTGGGACAGGTGGGCAAGGAGATGCTGTCCCCTTGGTAACAGAGGCACAGGACAGGCCTGCCTTCTGCCCACACTCCTTCCTCAGAGTGGAGCACGCGCCCCTGCCCTAGTCGGCCCCTCATGTCTCCTTAGCAGCCAGGCTTCCATCTCTCCGCACAGGGAACGGGTGACACATGTCTGGCCACCGGCCTGCATTTCGTGCCGTGGCAGGCTATCCTATTCCCGAGTGTTTCCCGACCCCAAGGCTAAGGGCTCCTTCTCTTCGCCGGGGGCGGCGTGCTGTGCCTTCCCCACACTTGCTCCTGGGGAGCGCGGTGACAGACCTGAGCAACCATGCTTCTCTCTCAGGCAGAAAGGATGCTAGGGCAAAGAGGATTTCGCTCCATGCGGGTATCTTCCAACATGCTGCGGAGACTCGCTTAGGCAAGCAGCAGCAGCCTCCCCAAACCCAACTCTGATTTCCCAACAAATGCTGTGCTTTCCTAGGGGAGATGCCCAGGCAAAGGGGCTTTCGATGTATGCGGGTTTCTCCCATTGCGAGACTGGGCACAGGCACGCAGCAGCAGCCCCCAAAACATTTCTCGGGGAATGCTGTGCTTTCGCAGAGGCTTTGATTTGGGGCAAACAGCACTTCGCCACTGCTTCCTCAGCAAGGCTTCTGTCGCGTCAGGGAAGAAGAGCTGCGGGAGAGCTGGTGCCTTGCTTTCCCTGGCACCATGTTCGCGTCCTGGGTTCACCCTGCCAGGACGAACTAAGCAGACACACTCACAACCGTGCAGTAGCGCGCTTAGCCTAGGATGGCACTCTATGCACACTACCATCTCCCGGTGTAGGCATCGCTTGGCCTTTTACTCTTGCGCTCAGGCCGACTCGTGGACTAGGCCTGCGCTTTCCCCGCAGGAACGGAGAGGTGACAGGATCCCTGCACACCGCACGTGCACTGAATAGGGAGCTTTGGGGGACTGTCCCCACTCTTTCCCCTTAAACCCCGTGCCTCCTCCAAGCTTCTACATCCTGGAGGAAGACGGCATCTGATGGCCAGGTCTTTCTGGGAGTTGTTTCTCGAGTTTAGGGTAGGCGCCTGGTGGCAAGCCCATGGCTCCACCACGGTCAGGTGGCCAAGGAGCTGCTGTCTCCTTGGGCCCAAAGGCTCAGGACAGGCATGCTTTCTGCCCAGACACCTTCCTCAGAGTGGAGCCCTTTCCCCTGCCCTAATCTTCCCCTCGTGTCTCCTTAGCAGCCAGGCTTCCTTCGCTCTGCAGTGACAGATGTGTCCCTTTCCTTAAGGCTCTTTCCACAGGCACCACGCGCTTCTCTCTCAGGCAGAGCGGATGCCCAGGCAAAGAGGATTTCCCTCCATGCGGATTTATTCCACCGTGGTGTGGAGACTTGCTCCGGCAAGCGGCAGGCAGCATCCCACAGACCCGACTCTGATTTCCCAAAGAATGCTGTGCTTTCCCAGAGGGGATGCCCCGGCAAAGAAGCTTTCGCTCTATGCGGGTTTCTCCCATCGTGCTGCGAATACTAGGCTAAGGCAAGCAACAAAAGCAGCCCACAGAACCGACTTTGATTTCCCAGCGACTGCCATGCTTTCGCAGATGTTTTCAGCTTGGCGCGAACCGCACTTCGCTCAGCCTGCTGCTTCCTCAGCAAGGCTTTGGTCGTTCGCTCTGTCGCGGCAGGAAAGAAGAGCCGCGGGAGAGCTGGTGCCTCTTGGGCCTTGCTTTCCCGGGCTCCAAGTTCGCGCCCGGGGTTCACCTTGCTCAGCCGAACTAAGCAGACACCGTCACAACCCTGCAGCAGCGTGCGTGGCCTAGCATGGCACTCTATGCCTATTACCATCTCCTGGCGTAGGTAAGGCTTTGCCTTTTGCTCCGGCGCTCGGGCAGTCTCGGGGTCAAGGCCAGTGCCTTCACCACAGGAGAGAAGAGGCGACAGGATCCCTGCACAGTGCCCGAGCACAGGGATGGGGAACGGTGGGGACTGTCTCCACTCTTTCCCCGGCACACCCCCTGCCACCCGCAATGCTGCCACATCTTGGTGGAAGACGGCAATGACTGCACGTTTCTCCATGGGGATGTTTCTGCGAGTTCCGGGTATGGCATCTGGTGGCAAGCCCAAGTCTGCCCTTGGGACAGGTGGCCAGGGAGATGCTGTCCCCTTGGTAACAGAGGCACAGGACAGGCCTGCCTTCTGCCCATACTCCTTCCTCAGAGTGGAGCACTCACCCATGCCCTTGTCGTCCCCTCATGTCTCCTTAGCAGCCAGGCTTCAATCTCTCCGCACAGGGAGCAGAGGACACTTGTCTTCTCATGGCCTGCTGTTCGTGCCTCGGCAGGCTATACTGCTTCCCGAGCGTTTCCAGTCCCCAAGGCCAAGGGATCCTTCTCTTCCCCAGGGACGGCGTGCTGTGCCTTCCCCAAAATTGCTCTGGGGAGCGCGGTGACAGACGTGTGCAACCATGGTTCTCTCTCAGGCAGAAAGAATGCTAGGGCAAAGAGGATTTCGCAGCATGCGGGTATCTTCCACCATGTTGCCGAGACTCGCTCAGGCAAGCAGCAGCAGCATCCCCAAACCCAACTCTGATTTCCCAACGAATGCTGTGCTTTCGTAAGGGAGAGGCCCAGGCAAAGAGGCTTTCGCTGTATGTGGGTTTCTCCCACCGCGAGACTGGGCTCAGGCAAGCAGCAGCAGCCCGCACAACATTTCTCAGCGAATGCTGTGCTTTCGCAGAGGCTTTGGTTTGGAGCGAACAACACTTCGCCGCTTCTTCCTCAGCAAGGTTTCAGTCGCATCAGGGAAGAAGAGCTGCGGGAGAGCTGGTGCCTCTAGGGCCTCGCTTTCCCGTGCTCCATGTTCGCGTCCTGGGTTCACCCTGCCAGGGAAGAAGAGCTCTGGGAGAGCTAGTGCCTCTTGGGCCTCGCGTTCCCTGGCTCCATGTTCGCATCCTGGGTTCACCCTGCCAGGCCGAACTAAGCAGACACAGTCACAACCGTGCAGTAGCGCGCTTAGCCTAGGATGGCACTCGATGCACACTACCATCTCCCGGTGTAGGAATCGCTTGGCCTTTTACTCTGGCGCTCAGGCCGACTCGCGGACTAGGCCTGCGCTTTCCCCACAGGAAAGCAGAGGTGACAGGATCCCTGCACACCGCCCGTGCACTGAATAGGGAGCTTTGGGGGACTGTCCCCACTCTTTCCCCTTAAACCCCGTGCCTCCTCCAAGCTTCTACATCCTGGAGGAAGACGGCATCTGATGGCCAGGTCTTTTGGGAGTTGTTTCTCGAGTTAGGGTAGGCGCCTGGTGGCAAGCCCATGGCTCCACCACGGTCAGGTGGCCAAGGAGCTGCTGTCTCCTTGGGCCCAAAGGCTCAGGACAGGCATGCTTTCTGCCCAGACTCCTTCCTCAGAGTGGAGCCCTTTCCCCTGCCCTAATCTTCCCCTCGTGTCTCCTTAGCAGCCAGGCTTCCTTCGCTCTGCAGTGACAGATGTGTCCCTTTCTTTAAGGCTCTTTCCAGGCACCACCGCGCTTCTCTCTAGGCAGAGCCGATGCCCAGGCAAAGAGGATTTCGCTCCATGCGGGTTTATTCCACCGTGGTGTGGAGACTAGCTCCGGCAAGCAGCAGGCAGCATCCCACAGACCCGACTCTGATTTCCCAAAGAATGCTGTGCTTTCCCAGAGGGGATGCCCCGGCAAAGAAGCTTTCGCTCTATGCGGGTTTCTCCCATCGTGCTGCGAATACTAGGCTAAGGCAAGCAACAAAAGCAGCCCACAGAACCGACTTTGATTTCCCAGCGACTGCCATGCTTTCGCAGAGGTTTTCAGCTTGGCGCGAACCGCACTTCGCTCAGCCTGCTGCTTCCTCAGCAAGGCTTTGGTCGTTCGCTCTGTCGCGGCAGGAAAGAAGAGCCGCGGGAGAGCTGGTGCCTCTTGGGCCTTGCTTTCCCGGGCTCCAAGTTCGCGCCCGGGGTTCACCTTGCTCAGCCGAACTAAGCAGACACCGTCACAACCCTGCAGCAGCGTGCGTGGCCTAGCATGGCACTCTATGCCTATTACCATCTCCTGGCGTAGGTAAGGCTTTGCCTTTTGCTCCGGCGCTCGGGCAGTCTCGGGGTCAAGGCCAGTGCCTTCACCACAGGAGAGAAGAGGCGACAGGATCCCTGCACAGTGCCCGAGCACAGGGATGGGGAACGGTGGGGACTGTCTCCACTCTTTCCCCGGCACACCCCCTGCCACCCGCAATGCTGCCACATCTTGGTGGAAGACGGCAATGACTGCACGTTTCTCCATGGGGATGTTTCTGCGAGTTCCGGGTATGGCATCTGGTGGCAAGCCCAAGTCTGCCCTTGGGACAGGTGGCCAGGGAGATGCTGTCCCCTTGGTAACAGAGGCACAGGACAGGCCTGCCTTCTGCCCATACTCCTTCCTCAGAGTGGAGCACTCACCCATGCCCTTGTCGTCCCCTCATGTCTCCTTAGCAGCCAGGCTTCAATCTCTCCGCACAGGGAGCAGAGGACACTTGTCTTCTCATGGCCTGCTGTTCGTGCCTCGGCAGGCTATACTGCTTCCCGAGCGTTTCCAGTCCCCAAGGCCAAGGGATCCTTCTCTTCCCCAGGGACGGCGTGCTGTGCCTTCCCCAAAATTGCTCTGGGGAGCGCGGTGACAGACGTGTGCAACCATGGTTCTCTCTCAGGCAGAAAGAATGCTAGGGCAAAGAGGATTTCGCAGCATGCGGGTATCTTCCACCATGTTGCCGAGACTCGCTCAGGCAAGCAGCAGCAGCATCCCCAAACCCAGCTCTGATTTCCCAACGAATGCTGTGCTTTCGTAAGGGAGAGGCCCAGGCAAAGAGGCTTTCGCTGTATGTGGGTTTCTCCCACCGCGAGACTGGGCTCAGGCAAGCAGCAGCAGCCCGCACAACATTTCTCAGCGAATGCTGTGCTTTCGCAGAGGCTTTGGTTTGGAGCGAACAACACTTCGCCGCTTCTTCCTCAGCAAGGTTTCAGTCGCATCAGGGAAGAAGAGCTGCGGGAGAGCTGGTGCCTCTAGGGCCTCGCTTTCCCGTGCTCCATGTTCGCGTCCTGGGTTCACCCTGCCAGGGAAGAAGAGCTCTGGGAGAGCTAGTGCCTCTTGGGCCTCGCGTTCCCTGGCTCCATGTTCGCATCCTGGGTTCACCCTGCCAGGCCGAACTAAGCAGACACAGTCACAACCGTGCAGTAGCGCGCTTAGCCTAGGATGGCACTCGATGCACACTACCATCTCCCGGTGTAGGAATCGCTTGGCCTTTTACTCTGGCGCTCAGGCCGACTCGCGGACTAGGCCTGCGCTTTCCCCACAGGAAAGCAGAGGTGACAGGATCCCTGCACACCGCCCGTGCACTGAATAGGGAGCTTTGGGGGACTGTCCCCACTCTTTCCCCTTAAACCCCGTGCCTCCTCCAAGCTTCTACATCCTGGAGGAAGACGGCATCTGATGGCCAGGTCTTTTGGGAGTTGTTTCTCGAGTTAGGGTAGGCGCCTGGTGGCAAGCCCATGGCTCCACCACGGTCAGGTGGCCAAGGAGCTGCTGTCTCCTTGGGCCCAAAGGCTCAGGACAGGCATGCTTTCTGCCCAGACTCCTTCCTCAGAGTGGAGCCCTTTCCCCTGCCCTAATCTTCCCCTCGTGTCTCCTTAGCAGCCAGGCTTCCTTCGCTCTGCAGTGACAGATGTGTCCCTTTCCTTAAGGCTCTTTCCAGGCACCACCGCGCTTCTCTCTAGGCAGAGCCGATGCCCAGGCAAAGAGGATTTCGCTCCATGCGGGTTTATTCCACCGTGGTGTGGAGACTAGCTCCGGCAAGCAGCAGGCAGCATCCCACAGACCCGACTCTGATTTCCCAAAGAATGCTGTGCTTTCCCAGAGGGGATGCCCCGGCAAAGAGGCTTTCGCTCTATGCGGGTTTCTCCCATCGTGCTGCGAATACTAGGCTAAGGCAAGCAACAAAAGCAGCCCACAGAACCGACTCTGATTTCCCAGCGACTGCCATGATTTCGCAGAGGTTTTCAGCTTGGCGCGAACCGCACTTCGCTGCTGCTTCCTCAGCAAGGCTTTGGTCGTTCGCTCTGTCGCGGCAGGAAAGAAGAGCCGCGGGAGAGCTGGTGCCTCTTGGGCCTTGCTTTCCCGGGCTCCAAGTTCACGCCCGGGGTTCACCTTGCTAACCCGAACTAAGCAGACACAGTCACAACCCTGCAGCAGCGTGCGTGGCCTAGCATGGCACTCTATGCCTATTACCATCTCCTGGCGTAGGTAAGGCTTTGCCTTTTGCTCCGGCGCTCGGGCAGTCTCGGGGTCAAGGCCAGTGCCTTCACCACAGGAGAGAAGAGGCGACAGGATCCCTGCACAGTGCCCGAGCACAGGGATGGGGAACGGTGGGGACTGTCTCCACTCTTTCCCCGGCACACCCCCTGCCACCAACAACGCTGCCACATCTTGGTGGAAGAAGGCATCTGACTGACCGTTTCTCCATGGGGTTGTTTCTGCAAGTTCCAGGTATGGCACCTGGTGGCAAGCCCAAGTCTGCCCTTGGGACAGGTGGCCAAGGAGATGCTGTCCCCTTGGTAACAGAGGCACAGGACAGGCCTGCCTTCTGCCCACACTCCTTCCTCAGAGTGGAGCACGCGCCCCTGCCCTAGTCGGCCCCTCATGTCTCCTTAGCAGCCAGGCTTCCATCTCTCCGCACAGGGAACGGGTGACACATGTCTGGCCACCGGCCTGCATTTCGTGCCGTGGCAGGCTATCCTGTTCCCGAGTGTTTCCCGACCCCAAGGCTAAGGGCTCCTTCTCTTCCCCGGGGGCGGCGTGCTGTGCCTTCCCCACACTTGCTCCTGGGGAGCGCGGTGACAGACCTGAGCTACCATGCTTCTCTCTCAGGCAGAAAGGATGCTAGGGCAAAGAGGATTTCGCTCCATGCGGGTATCTTCCAACATGCTGCGGAGACTCGCTTAGGCAAGCAGCAGCAGCCTCCCCAAACCCAACTCTGATTTCCCAACAAATGCTGTGCTTTCCTAGGGGAGATGCCCAGGCAAAGGGGCTTTCGATGTATGCGGGTTTCTCCCATCGCGAGACTGGGCTCAGGCACGCAGCAGCAGCCCCCAAAACATTTCTCGGGGAATGCTGTGCTTTCGCAGATGCTTTGATTTGGAGCAAACAGCACTTCGCCACTGCTTATTCAGCAAGGCTTCTGTCACGTCAGGGAAGAAGAGCTGCGGGAGAGCTGGTGCCTTGCTTTCCCTGGCACCATGTTCGCGTCCTGGGTTCACCCTGCCAGGCCGAACTAAGCAGACACACTCACAACCGTGCAGTAGCGCGCTTAGCCTAGGATGGCAGTCTATGCACACTACCATCTCCCGGTGTAGGCATCGCTTGGCCTTTTACTCTGGCGCTCAGGCCGACTCGCGGACTAGGCCTGCGCTTTCCCCGCAGGAAAGCAGAGGTGACAGGATCCCTGCACACCGCACGTGCACTGAATAGGGAGCTTTGGGGGACTGTCCCCACTCTTTCCCCTTAAACCCCGTGCCTCCTCCAAGCTTCTACATCCTGTAGGAAGACGGCATCTGATGGCCAGGTCTTTCTGGGAGTTGTTTCTCGAGTTTAGCGTAGGCGCCTGGTGGCAAGCCCATGGCTCCACCACGGTCAGGTGGCCAAGGAGCTGCTGTCTCCTTGGGCCCAAAGGCTCAGGACAGGCATGCTTTCTGCCCAGACACCTTCCTCAGAGTGGAGCCCTTTCCCCTGCCCTAATCTTCCCCTCGTGTCTCCTTAGCAGCCAGGCTTCCTTCACTCTGCAGTGACAGATGTGTCCCTTTCCTTAAGGCTCTTTCCACAGGCACCACGCGCTTCTCTCTCAGGCAGAGCGGATGCCCAGGCAAAGAGGATTTCACTCCATGCGGATTTATTCCACCGTGGTGTGGAGACTAGCTCCGGCAAGCGGCAGGCAGCATCCCACAGACCCGACTCTGATTTCCCAAAGAATGCTGTGCTTTCCCAGAGGGGATGCCCCGGCAAAGAAGCTTTCGCTCTATGCGGGTTTCTCCCATCGTGCTGCGAATACTAGGCTAAGGCAAGCAACAAAAGCAGCCCACAGAACCGACTTTGATTTCCCAGCGACTGCCATGCTTTCGCAGAGGTTTTCAGCTTGGCGCGAACCGCACTTCGCTCAGCCTGCTGCTTCCTCAGCAAGGCTTTGGTCGTTCGCTCTGTCGCGGCAGAAATGAAGAGCAGCGGGAGAGCTGGTGCCTCTTGGGCCTTGCTTTCCCGGGCTCCAAGTTCGCGCCCGGGGTTCACCTTGCTCAGCCGAACTAAGCAGACACCGTCACAACCCTGCAGCAGCCTGCGTGGCCTAGCATGGCACTCTATGCCTATTACCATCTCCTGGCGTAGGTAAGGCTTTGCCTTTTGCTCCGGCGCTCGGGCAGTCTCGGGGTCAAGGCCAGTGCCTTCACCACAGGAGAGAAGAGGCGACAGGATCCCTGCACAGTGCCCGAGCACAGGGATGGGGAACGGTGGGGACTGTCTCCACTCTTTCCCCGGCACACCCCCTGCCACCCGCAATGCTGCCACATCTTGGTGGAAGACGGCAATGACTGCACGTTTCTCCATGGGGATGTTTCTGCGAGTTCCGGGTATGGCATCTGGTGGCAAGCCCAAGTCTGCCCTTGGGACAGGTGGCCAGGGAGATGCTGTCCCCTTGGTAACAGAGGCACAGGACAGGCCTGCCTTCTGCCCATACTCCTTCCTCAGAGTGGAGCACTCACCCATGCCCTTGTCGTCCCCTCATGTCTCCTTAGCAGCCAGGCTTCAATCTCTACGCACAGGGAGCAGAGGACACTTGTCTTCTCATGGCCTGCTGTTCGTGCCTCGGCAGGCTATACTGCTTCCCGAGCGTTTCCAGTCCCCAAGGCCAAGGGATCCTTCTCTTCCCCAGGGACGGCGTGCTCTGCCTTCCCCAAAATTGCTCTGGGGAGCGCGGTGACAGACGTGTGCAACCATGGTTCTCTCTCAGGCAGAAAGGATGCTAGGGCAAAGAGGATTTCGCGCCATGCGGGTATCTTCCACCATGTTGCCGAGACTCGCTCAGGCAAGCAGCAGCAGCATCCCCAAACCCAGCTCTGATTTCCCAACGAATGCTGTGCTTTCGTAAGGGAGAGGCCCAGGCAAAGAGGCTTTCGCTGTATGCGGGTTTCTCCCACCGCGAGACTGGGCTCAGGCAAGCAGCAGCAGCCCGCACAACATTTCTCAGCGAATGCTGTGCTTTCGCAGAGGCTTTGGTTTGGAGCGAACAACACTTCGCCGCTTCTTCCTCAGCAAGGTTTCAGTCGCATCAGGGAAGAAGAGCTGCGGGAGAGCTGGTGCCTCTAGGGCCTCGCTTTCCCGGGCTCCATGTTCGCGTCCTGGGTTCACCCTGCCAGGGAAGAAGAGCTCTGGGAGAGCTAGTGCCTCTTGGGCCTCGCGTTCCCTGGCTCCATGTTCGCATCCTGGGTTCACCCTGCCAGGCCGAACTAAGCAGACACAGTCACAACCGTGCAGTAGCGCGCTTAGCCTAGGATGGCACTCGATGCACACTACCATCTCCCGGTGTAGGAATCGCTTGGCCTTTTACTCTGGCGCTCAGGCCGACTCGCGGACTAGGCCTGCGCTTTCCCCACAGGAAAGCAGAGGTGACAGGATCCCTGCACACCGCCCGTGCACTGAATAGGGAGCTTTGGGGGACTGTCCCCACTCTTTCCCCTTAAACCCCGTGCCTCCTCCAAGCTTCTACATCCTGGAGGAAGACGGCATCTGATGGCCAGGTGTTTTGGGAGTTGTTTCTCGAGTTTAGGGTAGGCGCCTGGTGGCAAGCCCATGGCTCCACCACGGTCAGGTGGCCAAGGAGCTGCTGTCTCCTTGGGCCCAAAGGCTCAGGACAGGCATGCTTTCTGCCCAGACTCCTTCCTCAGAGTGGAGCCCTTTCCCCTGCCCTAATCTTCCCCTCGTGTCTCCTTAGCAGCCAGGCGTCCTTCGCTCTGCAGTGACAGATGTGTCCCTTTCCTTAAGGCTCTTTCCAGGCACCACCGCGCTTCTCTCTCAGGCAGAGCGGATGCCCAGGCAAAGAGGATTTCGCTCCATGCGGGTTTATTCCACCGTGGTGTGGAGACTAGCTCCGGCAAGCAGCAGGCAGCATCCCACAGACCCGATTCTGATTTCCCAAAGAATGCTGTGCTTTCCCAGAGGGGATGCCCCGGCAAAGAGGCTTTCGCTCTATGCGGGTTTCTCCCATCGTGCTGCGAATACTAGGCTAAGGCAAGCAACAAAAGCAGCCCACAGAACCGACTCTGATTTCCCAGCGACTGCCATGATTTCGCAGAGGTTTTCAGGTTGGCGCGAATTGCACTTCGCTGCTGCTTCCTCATCAAGGCTTTGGTCGTTCGCTCTGTCGCGGCAGGAAAGAAGAGCCGCGGGAGAGCTGGTGCCTCTTGGGCCTTGCTTTCCCGGGCTCCAAGTTCGCGCCCGGGGTTCACCTTGCTCAGCCGAACTAAGCAGACACCGTCACAACCCTGCAGCAGCGTGCGTGGCCTAGCATGGCACTCTATGCCTATTACCATCTCCTGGCGTAGGTAAGGCTTTGCCTTTTGCTCCGGCGCTCGGGCAGTCTCGGGGTCAAGGCCAGTGCCTTCACCACAGGAGAGAAGAGGCGACAGGATCCCTGCACAGTGCCCGAGCACAGGGATGGGGAACGGTGGGGACTGTCTCCACTCTTTCCCCGGCACACCCCCTGCCACCAACAACGCTGCCACATATTGGTGGAAGATGGCATCTGACTGACCGTTTCTCCATGGGGTTGTTTCTGCAAGTTCCAGGTATGGCACCTGGTGGCAAGCCCAAGTCTGCCCTTGGGACAGGTGGCCAAGGAGATGCTGTCCCCTTGGTAACAGAGGCACAGGACAGGCCTGCCTTCTGCCCACACTCCTTCCTCAGAGTGGAGCACGCGCCCCTGCCCTAGTCGTCCCCTCATGTCTCCTTAGCAGCCAGGCTTCCATCTCTCCGCACAGGGAACGGGTGACACATGTCTGGCCACCGGCCTGCATTTCGTGCCGTGGCAGGCTATCCTGTTCCCGAGTGTTTCCCGACCCCAAGGCTAAGGGCTCCTTCTCTTCCCCGGGGGCGGCGTGCTGTGCCTTCCCCACACTTGCTCCTGGGGAGCGCGGTGACAGACGTGAGCAACCATGCTTCTCTCTCAGGCAGAAAGGATGCTAGGGCAAAGAGGATTTCGCTCCATGCGGGTATCTTCCAACATGCTGCGGAGACTCGCTTAGGCAAGCAGCAGCAGCCTCCCCAAACCCAACTCTGATTTCCGAACAAATGCTGTGCTTTCCTAGGGGAGATGCCCAGGCAAAGGGGCTTTCGATGTATGCGGGTTTCTCCCATCGCGAGACTGGGCTCAGGCACGCAGCAGCAGCCCCCAAAACATTTCTCGGGGAATGCTGTGCTTTCGCAGAGGCTTTGATTTGGAGCAAACAGCACTTCGCCACTGCTTCCTCAGCAAGGCTTCTGTCGCGTCAGGGAAGAAGAGCTGCGGGAGAGCTGGTGCCTTGCTTTCCCTGGCACCATGTTCGCGTCCTGGGTTCACCCTGCCAGGCCGAACTAAGCAGACACACTCACAACCGTGCAGTAGCGCGCTTAGCCTAGGATGGCACTCTATGCACACTACCATCTCCCGGTGTAGGCATCGCTTGGCCTTTTACTCTGGCGCTCAGGCCGACTCGCGGACTAGGCCTGCGCTTTCCCCGCAGGAAAGCAGAGGTGACAGGATCCCTGCACACCGCCCGTGCACTGAATAGGGAGCTTTGGGGGACTGTCCCCACTCTTTCCCCTTAAACCCCGTGCCTCCTCCAAGCTTCTACATCCTGGAGGAAGACGGCATCTGATGGCCAGGTCTTTCTGGGAGTTGTTTCTCGAGTTTAGGGTAGGCGCCTGGTGGCAAGCCCATGGCTCCACCACGGTCAGGTGGCCAAGGAGCTGCTGTCTCCTTGGGCCCAAAGGCTCAGGACAGGCATGCTTTCTGCCCAGACACCTTCCTCAGAGTGGAGCCCTTTCCCCTGCCCTAATCTTCCCCTCGTGTCTCCTTAGCAGCCAGGCTTCCTTCGCTCTGCAGTGACAGATGTGTCCCTTTCCTTAAGGCTCTTTCCACAGGCACCACGCGCTTCTCTCTCAGGCAGAGCGGATGCCCAGGCAAAGAGGATTTCCCTCCATGCGGATTTATTCCACCGTGGTGTGGAGACTAGCTCCGGCAAGCGGCAGGCAGCATCCCACAGACCCGACTCTGATTTCCCAAAGAATGCTGTGCTTTCCCAGAGGGGATGCCCCGGCAAAGAAGCTTTCGCTCTATGCGGGTTTCTCCCATCGTGCTGCGAATACTAGGCTAAGGCAAGCAACAAAAGCAGCTCACAGAACCGACTTTGATTTCCCAGCGACTGCCATGCTTTCGCAGAGGTTTTCAGCTTGGCGCGAACCGCACTTCGCTCAGCCTGCTGCTTCCTCAGCAAGGCTTTGGTCGTTCGCTCTGTCGCGGCAGGAAAGAAGAGCCGCGGGAGAGCTGGTGCCTCTTGGGCCTTGCTTTCCCGGGCTCCAAGTTCGCGCCCGGGGTTCACCTTGCTCAGCCGAACTAAGCAGACACCGTCACAACCCTGCAGCAGCCTGCGTGGCCTAGCATGGCACTCTATGCCTATTACCATCTCCTGGCGTAGGTAAGGCTTTGCCTTTTGCTCCGGCGCTCGGGCAGTCTCGGGGTCAAGGCCAGTGCCTTCACCACAGGAGAGAAGAGGCGACAGGATCCCTGCACAGTGCCCGAGCACAGGGATGGGGAACGGTGGGGACTGTCTCCACTCTTTCCCCGGCACACCCCCTGCCACCAGCAATGCTGCCACATCTTGGTGGAAGACGGCAATGACTGCACGTTTCTCCATGGGGATGTTTCTGCGAGTTCCGGGTATGGCATCTGGTGGCAAGCCCAAGTCTGCCCTTGGGACAGGTGGCCAAGGAGATGCTGTCCCCTTGGTAACAGAGGCACAGGACAGGCCTGCCTTCTGCCCATACTCCTTCCTCAGAGTGGAGCACTCACCCATGCCCTTGTCGTCCCCTCATGTCTCCTTAGCAGCCAGGCTTCAATCTCTCCGCACAGGGAGCAGAGGACACTTGTCTTCTCATGGCCTGCTGTTCGTGCCTCGGCAGGCTATACTGCTTCCCGAGCGTTTCCAGTCCCCAAGGCCAAGGGATCCTTCTCTTCCCCAGGGACGGCGTGCTGTGCCTTCCCCAAAATTGCTCTGGGGAGCGCGGTGACAGACGTGTGCAACCATGGTTCTCTCTCAGGCAGAAAGGATGCTAGGGCAAAGAGGATTTCGCGCCATGCGGGTATCTTCCACCATGTTGCCGAGACTCGCTCAGGCAAGCAGCAGCAGCATCCCCAAACCCAGCTCTGATTTCCCAACGAATGCTGTGCTTTCGTAAGGGAGAGGCCCAGGCAAAGAGGCTTTCGCTGTATGCGGGTTTCTCCCACCGCGAGACTGGGCTCAGGCAAGCAGCAGCAGCCCGCACAACATTTCTCAGCGAATGCTGTGCTTTCGCAGAGGCTTTGGTTTGGAGCGAACAACACTTCGCCGCTTCTTCCTCAGCAAGGTTTCAGTCGCATCAGGGAAGAAGAGCTGCGGGAGAGCTGGTGCCTCTAGGGCCTCGCTTTCCCGGGCTCCATGTTCGCGTCCTGGGTTCACCCTGCCAGGGAAGAAGAGCTCTGGGAGAGCTAGTGCCTCTTGGGCCTCGCGTTCCCTGGCTCCATGTTCGCGTCCTGGGTTCACCCTGCCAGGCCGAACTAAGCAGACACAGTCACAACCGTGCAGTAGCGCGCTTAGCCTAGGATGGCACTCGATGCACACTACCATCTCCCGGTGTGGGAATCGCTTGGCCTTTTACTCTGGCGCTCAGGCCGACTCGCGGACTAGGCCTGCGCTTTCCCCACAGGAAAGCAGAGGTGACAGGATCCCTGCACACCGCCCGTGCACTGAATAGGGAGCTTTGGGGGACTGTCCCCACTCTTTCCCCTTAAACCCCGTGCCTCCTCCAAGCTTCTACATCCTGGAGGAAGACGGCATCTGATGGCCAGGTCTTTTGGGAGTTGTTTCTCGAGTTTAGGGTAGGCGCCTGGTGGCAAGCCTTTGGCTCCACCACTGTCAGGTGGCCAAGGAGCTGCTGTCTCCTTGGGCCCAAAGGCTCAGGACAGGCATGCTTTCTGCCCAGACTCCTTCCTCAGAGTGGAGCCCTTTCCCCTGCCCTAATCTTCCCCTCGTGTCTCCTTAGCAGCCAGGCTTCCATCTCTCCGCACAGGGAACGGGTGACACATGTCTGGCCACCGGCCTGCATTTCGTGCCGTGGCAGGCTATCCTGTTCCCGAGTGTTTCCCGACCCCAAGGCTAAGGGCTCCTTCTCTTCCCCGGGGGCGGCGTGCTGTGCCTTCCCCACACTTGCTCCTGGGGAGCGCGGTGACAGACCTGAGCAACCATGCTTCTCTCTCAGGCAGAAAGGATGCTAGGGCAAAGAGGATTTCGCTCCATGCGGGTATCTTCCAACATGCTGCGGAGACTCGCTTAGGCAAGCAGCAGCAGCCTCCCCAAACCCAACTCTGATTTCCCAACAAATGCTGTGCTTTCCTAGGGGAGATGCCCAGGCAAAGGGGCTTTCGATGTATGCGGGTTTCTCCCATCGCGAGACTGGGCTCAGGCACGCAGCAGCAGCCCCCAAAACATTTCTCGGGGAATGCTGTGCTTTCGCAGAGGCTTTGATTTGGAGCAAACAGCACTTCGCCACTGCTTCCTCAGCAAGGCTTCTGTCGCGTCAGGGAAGAAGAGCTGCGGGAGAGCTGGTGCCTTGCTTTCCCTGGCACCATGTTCGCGTCCTGGGTTCACCCTGCCAGGCCGAACTAAGCAGACACACTCACAACCGTGCAGTAGCGCGCTTAGCCTAGGATGGCACTCTATGCACACTACCATCTCCCGGTGTAGGCATCGCTTGGCCTTTTACTCTGGCGCTCAGGCCGACTCGCGGACTAGGCCTGCGCTTTCCCCGCAGGAAAGGAGAGGTGACAGGATCCCTGCACACCGCCCGTGCACTGAATAGGGAGCTTTGGGGGACTGTCCCCACTCTTTCCCCTTAAACCCCGTGCCTCCTCCAAGCTTCTACATCCTGGAGGAAGACGGCATCTGATGGCCAGGTCTTTTGGGAGTTGTTTCTCGAGTTTAGGGTAGGCGCCTGGTGGCAAGCCCATGGCTCCACCACGGTCAGGTGGCCAAGGAGCTGCTGTCTCCTTGGGCCCAAAGGCTCAGGACAGGCATGCTTTCTGCCCAGACACCTTCCTCAGAGTGGAGCCCTTTCCCCTGCCCTAATCTTCCCCTCGTGTCTCCTTAGCAGCCAGGCTTCCTTCGCTCTGCAGTGACAGATGTGTCCCTTTCCTTAAGGCTCTTTCCACAGGCACCACGCGCTTCTCTCTCAGGCAGAGCGGATGCCCAGGCAAAGAGGATTTCCCTCCATGCGGATTTATTCCACCGTGGTGTGGAGACTAGCTCCGGCAAGCGGCAGGCAGCATCCCACAGACCCGACTCTGATTTCCCAAAGAATGCTGTGCTTTCCTAGAGGGGATGCCCCGGAATAGAAGCTTTCTCTCTATGCGGGTTTCTCCCATCGTGCTGCGAATACTAGGCTAAGGCAAGCAACAAAAGCAGCCCACAGAACCGACTTTGATTTCCCAGCGACTGCCATGCTTTCGCAGAGGTTTTCAGCTTGGCGCGAACCGCACTTCGCTCAGCCTGCTGCTTCCTCAGCAAGGCTTTGGTCGTTCGCTCTGTCGCGGCAGGAAAGAAGAGCCGCGGGAGAGCTGGTGCCTCTTGGGCCTTGCTTTCCCGGGCTCCAAGTTCGCGCCCGGGGTTCACCTTGCTCAGCCGAACTAAGCAGACACCGTCACAACCCTGCAGCAGCCTGCGTGGCCTAGCATGGCACTCTATGCCTATTACCATCTCCTGGCGTAGGTAAGGCTTTGCCTTTTGCTCCGGCGCTCGGGCAGTCTCGGGGTCAAGGCCAGTGCCTTCACCACAGGAGAGAAGAGGCGACAGGATCCCTGCACAGTGCCCGAGCACAGGGATGGGGAACGGTGGGGACTGTCTCCACTCTTTCCCCGGCACACCCCCTGCCACCCGCAATGCTGCCACATCTTGGTGGAAGACGGCAATGACTGCACGTTTCTCCATGGGGATGTTTCTGCGAGTTCCGGGTATGGCATCTGGTGGCAAGCCCAAGTCTGCCCTTGGGACAGGTGGCCAAGGAGATGCTGTCCCCTTGGTAACAGAGGCACAGGACAGGCCTGCCTTCTGCCCATACTCCTTCCTCAGAGTGGAGCACTCACCCATGCCCTTGTCGTCCCCTCATGTCTCCTTAGCAGCCAGGCTTCAATCTCTCCGCACAGGGAGCAGAGGACACTTGTCTTCTCATGGCCTGCTGTTCGTGCCTCGGCAGGCTATACTGCTTCCCGAGCGTTTCCAGTCCCCAAGGCCAAGGGATCCTTCTCTTCCCCAGGGACGGCGTGCTGTGCCTTCCCCAAAATTGCTCTGGGGAGCACGGTGACAGACGTGTGCAACCATGGTTCTCTCTCAGGCAGAAAGGATGCTAGGGCAAAGAGGATTTCGCGCCATGCGGGTATCTTCCACCATGTTGCCGAGACTCGCTCAGGCAAGCAGCAGCAGCATCCCCAAACCCAACTCTGATTTCCCAATGAATGCTGTGCTTTCGTAAGGGAGAGGCCCAGGCAAAGAGGCTTTCGCTGTATGCGGGTTTCTCCCACCGCGAGACTGGGCTCAGGCAAGCAGCAGCAGCCCGCACAACATTTCTCAGTGAATGCTGTGCTTTCGCAGAGGCTTTGGTTTGGAGCGAACAACACTTCGCCGCTTCTTCCTCAGCAAGGTTTCAGTCGCATCAGGAAAGAAGAGCTGCGGGAGAGCTGGTGCCTCTAGGGCCTCGCTTTCCCGGGCTCCATGTTCGCGTCCTGGGTTCACCCTGCCAGGGAAGAAGAGCTCTGGGAGAGCTAGTGCCTCTTGGGCCTCGCGTTCCCTGGCTCCATGTTCGCGTCCTGGGTTCACCCTGCCAGGCCGAACTAAGCAGACACAGTCACAACCGTGCAGTAGCGCGCTTAGCCTAGGATGGCACTCGATGCACACTACCATCTCCCGGTGTGGGAATCGCTTGGCCTTTTACTCTGGCGCTCAGGCCGACTCGCGGACTAGGCCTGCGCTTTCCCCACAGGAAAGCAGAGGTGACAGGATCCCTGCACACCGCCCGTGCACTGAATAGGGAGCTTTGGGGGACTGTCCCCACTCTTTCCCCTTAAACCCCGTGCCTCCTCCAAGCTTCTACATCCTGGAGGAAGACGGCATCTGATGGCCAGGTCTTTTGGGAGTTGTTTCTCGAGTTTAGGGTAGGCGCCTGGTGGCAAGCCCATGGCTCCACCACGGTCAGGTGGCCAAGGAGCTGCTGTCTCCTTGTGCCCAAAGGCTCAGGACAGGCATGCTTTCTGCCCAGACTCCTTCCTCAGAGTGGAGCCCTTTCCCCTGCCCTAATCTTCCCCTCGTGTCTCCTTAGCAGCCAGGCTTCCTTCGCTCTGCAGTGACAGATGTGTCCCTTTCCTTAAGGCTCTTTCCACAGGCACCACCGCGCTTCTCTCTCAGGCAGAGCGGATGCCCAGGCAAAGAGGATTTCGCTCCATGCGGGTTTATTCCACCGTGGTGTGGAGACTAGCTCCGGCAAGCAGCAGGCAGCATCCCACAGACCCGACTCTGATTTCCCAATGAATGCTGTGCTTTCCCAGAGGGGATGCCCCGGCAAAGAGGCTTTCGCTCTATGCGGGTTTCTCCCATCGTGCTGCGAATACTAGGCTAAGGCAAGCAACAAAAGCAGCCCACAGAACCGACTCTGATTTCCCAGCGACTGCCATGATTTCGCAGAGGTTTTCAGCTTGGCGCGAACCGCACTTCGCTGCTGCTTCCTCAGCAAGGCTTTGGTCGTTCGCTCTGTCGCGGCAGGAAAGAAGAGCCGCGGGAGAGCTGGTGCCTCTTGGGCCTTGCTTTCCCGGGCTCCAAGTTCACGCCCGGGGTTCACCTTGCTAACCCGAACTAAGCACGCAGCAGCGTGCGTGGCCTAGCATGGCACTCTATGCCTATTACCATCTCCTGGCGTAGGTAAGGCTTTGCCTTTTGCTCCGGCGCTCGGGCAGACTCGGGGTCAAGGCCAGTGCCTTCACCACAGGAGAGAAGAGGCGACAGGATCCCTGCACAGTGCCTGAGCACAGGGATGGGGAACGGTGGGGACTGTCACCACTCTTTCCCCGGCACACCCCCTGCCACCAACAACGCTGCCACATCTTGGTGGAAGATGGCATCTGACTGACCGTTTCTCCATGGGGTTGTTTCTGCAAGTTCCAGGTATGGCATCTGGTGGCAAGCCCAAGTCTGCCCTTGGGACAGGTGGCCAAGGAGATGCTGTCCCCTTGGTAACAGAGGCACAGGACAGGCCTGCCTTCTGCCCACACTCCTTCCTCAGAGTGGAGCACGCGCCCCTGCCCTAGTCGTCCCCTCATGTCTCCTTAGCAGCCAGGCTTCCATCTCTCCGCACAGGGAACGGGTGACACATGTCTGGCCACCGGCCTGCATTTCGTGCCGTGGCAGGCTATCCTGTTCCTGAGTGTTTCCCGACCCCAAGGCTAAGGGCTCCTTCTCTTCCCCGGGGGCGGCGTGCTGTGCCTTCCCCACACTTGCTCCTGGGGAGCGCGGTGACAGACCTGAGCAACCATGCTTCTCTCTCAGGCAGAAAGGATGCTAGGGCAAAGAGGATTTCGCTCCATGCGGGTATCTTCCAACATGCTGCGGAGACTCGCTTAGGCAAGCAGCAGCAGCCTCCCCAAACCCAACTCTGATTTCCCAACAAATGCTGTGCTTTCCTAGGGGAGATGCCCAGGCAAAGGGGCTTTCGATGTATGCGGGTTTCTCCCATCGCGAGACTGGGCTCAGGCACGCAGCAGCAGCCCCCAAAACATTTCTCGGGGAATGCTGTGCTTTCGCAGAGGCTTTGATTTGGAGCAAACAGCACTTCGCCACTGCTTCCTCAGCAAGGCTTCTGTCGCGTCAGGGAAGAAGAGCTGCGGGAGAGCTGGTGCCTTGCTTTCCCTGGCACCATGTTCGCGTCCTGGGTTCACCCTGCCAGGCCGAACTAAGCAGACACACTCACAACCGTGCAGTAGCGCGCTTAGCCTAGGATGGCACTCTATGCACACTACCATCTCCCGGTGTAGGCATCGCTTGGCCTTTTACTCTGGCGCTCAGGCCGACTCGCGGACTAGGCCTGCGCTTTCCCCGCAGGAAAGGAGAGGTGACAGGATCCCTGCACACCGCCCGTGCACTGAATAGGGAGCTTTGGGGGACTGTCCCCACTCTTTCCCCTTAAACCCCGTGCCTCCTCCAAGCTTCTACATCCTGGAGGAAGACGGCATCTGATGGCCAGGTCTTTCTGGTAGTTGTTTCTCGAGTTTAGGGTAGGCGCCTGGTGGCAAGCCCATGGCTCCACCACGGTCAGGTGGCCAAGGAGCTGCTGTCTCCTTGGGCCCAAAGGCTCAGGACAGACATGCTTTCTGCCCAGACACCTTCCTCAGAGTGGAGCCCTTTCCCCTGCCCTAATCTTCCCCTCGTGTCTCCTTAGCAGCCAGGCTTCCTTCGCTCTGCAGTGACAGATGTGTCCCTTTCCTTAAGGCTCTTTCCACAGGCACCACGCGCTTCTCTCTCAGGCAGAGCGGATGCCCAGGCAAAGAGGATTTCCCTCCATGCGGATTTATTCCACCGTGGTGTGGAGACTAGCTCCGGCAAGCGGCAGGCAGCATCCCACAGACCCGACTCTGATTTCCCAAAGAATGCTGTGCTTTCCTAGAGGGGATGCCCCGGAATAGAAGCTTTCTCTCTATGCGGGTTTCTCCCATCGTGCTGCGAATACTAGGCTAAGGCAAGCAACAAAAGCAGCCCACAGAACCGACTTTGATTTCCCAGCGACTGCCATGCTTTCGCAGAGGTTTTCAGCTTGGCGCGAACCGCACTTCGCTCAGCCTGCTGCTTCCTCAGCAAGGCTTTGGTCGTTCGCTCTGTCGCGGCAGGAAAGAAGAGCCGCGGGAGAGCTGGTGCCTCTTGGGCCTTGCTTTCCCGGGCTCCAAGTTCGCGCCCGGGGTTCACCTTGCTCAGCCGAACTAAGCAGACACCGTCACAACCCTGCAGCAGCGTGCGTGGCCTAGCATGGCACTCTATGCCTATTACCATCTCCTGGCGTAGGTAAGGCTTTGCCTTTTGCTCCGGCGCTCGGGCAGTCTCGGGGTCAAGGCCAGTGCCTTCACCACAGGAGAGAAGAGGCGACAGGATCCCTGCACAGTGCCCGAGCACAGGGATGGGGAACGGTGGGGACTGTCTCCACTCTTTCCCCGGCACACCCCCTGCCACCCGCAATGCTGCCACATCTTGGTGGAAGACGGCAATGACTGCACGTTTCTCCATGGGGATGTTTCTGCGAGTTCCGGGTATGGCATCTGGTGGCAAGCCCAAGTCTGCCCTTGGGACAGGTGGCCAAGGAGATGCTGTCCCCTTGGTAACAGAGGCACAGGACAGGCCTGCCTTCTGCCCATACTCCTTCCTCAGAGTGGAGCACTCACCCATGCCCTTGTCGTCCCCTCATGTCTCCTTAGCAGCCAGGCTTCAATCTCTCCGCACAGGGAGCAGAGGACACTTGTCTTCTCATGGCCTGCTGTTCGTGCCTCGGCAGGCTATACTGCTTCCCGAGCGTTTCCAGTCCCCAAGGCCAAGGGATCCTTCTCTTCCCCAGGGACGGCGTGCTGTGCCTTCCCCAAAATTGCTCTGGGGAGCGCGGTGACAGACGTGTGCAACCATGGTTCTCTCTCAGGCAGAAAGGATGCTAGGGCAAAGAGGATTTCGCGCCATGCGGGTATCTTCCACCATGTTGCCGAGACTCGCTCAGGCAAGCAGCAGCAGCATCCCCAAACCCAACTCTGATTTCCCAATGAATGCTGTGCTTTCGTAAGGGAGAGGCCCAGGCAAAGAGGCTTTCGCTGTATGCGGGTTTCTCCCACCGCGAGACTGGGCTCAGGCAAGCAGCAGCAGCCCGCACAACATTTCTCAGTGAATGCTGTGCTTTCGCAGAGGCTTTGGTTTGGAGCGAACAACACTTCGCCGCTTCTTCCTCAGCAAGGTTTCAGTCGCATCAGGAAAGAAGAGCTGCGGGAGAGCTGGTGCCTCTAGGGCCTCGCTTTCCCGGGCTCCATGTTCGCGTCCTGGGTTCACCCTGCCAGGGAAGAAGAGCTCTGGGAGAGCTAGTGCCTCTTGGGCCTCGCGTTCCCTGGCTCCATGTTCGCGTCCTGGGTTCACCCTGCCAGGCCGAACTAAGCAGACACAGTCACAACCGTGCAGTAGCGCGCTTAGCCTAGGATGGCACTCGATGCACACTACCATCTCCCGGTGTGGGAATCGCTTGGCCTTTTACTCTGGCGCTCAGGCCGACTCGCGGACTAGGCCTGCGCTTTCCCCACAGGAAAGCAGAGGTGACAGGATCCCTGCACACCGCCCGTGCACTGAATAGGGAGCTTTGGGGGACTGTCCCCACTCTTTCCCCTTAAACCCCGTGCCTCCTCCAAGCTTCTACATCCTGGAGGAAGACGGCATCTGATGGCCAGGTCTTTTGGGAGTTGTTTCTCGAGTTCAGGGTAGGCGCCTGGTGGCAAGCCCATGGCTCCACCACGGTCAGGTGGCCAAGGAGCTGCTGTCTCCTTGGGCCCAAAGGCTCAGGACAGGCATGCTTTCTGCCCAGACTCCTTCCTCAGAGTGGAGCCCTTTCCCCTGCCCTAATCTTCCCCTCGTGTCTCCTTAGCAGCCAGGCTTCCTTCGCTCTGCAGTGACAGATGTGTCCCTTTCCTTAAGGCTCTTTCCACAGGCACCACCGCGCTTCTCTCTCAGGCAGAGCGGATGCCCAGGCAAAGAGGATTTCGCTCCATGCGGGTTTATTCCACCGTGGTGTGGAGACTAGCTCCGGCAAGCAGCAGGCAGCATCCCACAGACCCGACTCTGATTTCCCAATGAATGCTGTGCTTTCCCAGAGGGGATGCCCCGGCAAAGAGGCTTTCGCTCTATGCGGGTTTCTCCCATCGTGCTGCGAATACTAGGCTAAGGCAAGCAACAAAAGCAGCCCACAGAACCGACTCTGATTTCCCAGCGACTGCCATGATTTCGCAGAGGTTTTCAGCTTGGCGCGAACCGCACTTCGCTGCTGCTTCCTCAGCAAGGCTTTGGTCGTTCGCTCTGTCGCGGCAGGAAAGAAGAGCCGCGGGAGAGCTGGTGCCTCTTGGGCCTTGCTTTCCCGGGCTCCAAGTTCACGCCCGGGGTTCACCTTGCTAACCCGAACTAAGCACGCAGCAGCGTGCGTGGCCTAGCATGGCACTCTATGCCTATTACCATCTCCTGGCGTAGGTAAGGCTTTGCCTTTTGCTCCGGCGCTCGGGCAGACTCGGGGTCAAGGCCAGTGCCTTCACCACAGGAGAGAAGAGGCGACAGGATCCCTGCACAGTGCCTGAGCACAGGGATGGGGAACGGTGGGGACTGTCACCACTCTTTCCCCGGCACACCCCCTGCCACCAACAACGCTGCCACATCTTGGTGGAAGATGGCATCTGACTGACCGTTTCTCCATGGGGTTGTTTCTGCAAGTTCCAGGTATGGCACCTGGTGGCAAGCCCAAGTCTGCCCTTGGGACAGGTGGCCAAGGAGATGCTGTCCCCTTGGTAACAGAGGCACAGGACAGGCCTGCCTTCTGCCCACACTCCTTCCTCAGAGTGGAGCACGCGCCCCTGCCCTAGTCGTCCCCTCATGTCTCCTTAGCAGCCAGGCTTCCATCTCTCCGCACAGGGAACGGGTGACACATGTCTGGCCACCGGCCTGCATTTCGTGCCGTGGCAGGCTATCCTGTTCCTGAGTGTTTCCCGACCCCAAGGCTAAGGGCTCCTTCTCTTCCCCGGGGGCGGCGTGCTGTGCCTTCCCCACACTTGCTCCTGGGGAGCGCGGTGACAGACCTGAGCAACCATGCTTCTCTCTCAGGCAGAAAGGATGCTAGGGCATAGAGGATTTCGCTCCATGCGGGTATCTTCCAACATGCTGCGGAGACTCGCTTAGGCAAGCAGCAGCAGCCTCCCCAAACCCAACTCTGATTTCCCAACAAATGCTGTGCTTTCCTAGGGGAGATGCCCAGGCAAAGGGGCTTTCGATGTATGCGGGTTTCTCCCATCGCGAGACTGGGCTCAGGCACGCAGCAGCAGCCCCCAAAACATTTCTCGGGGAATGCTGTGCTTTCGCAGAGGCTTTGATTTGGAGCAAACAGCACTTCGCCACTGCTTCCTCAGCAAGGCTTCTGTCGCGTCAGGGAAGAAGAGCTGCGGGAGAGCTGGTGCCTTGCTTTCCCTGGCACCATGTTCGCGTCCTGGGTTCACCCTGCCAGGCCGAACTAAGCAGACACACTCACAACCGTGCAGTAGCGCGCTTAGCCTAGGATGGCACTCTATGCACACTACCATCTCCCGGTGTAGGCATCGCTTGGCCTTTTACTCTGGCGCTCAGGCCGACTCGCGGACTAGGCCTGCGCTTTCCCCACAGGAAAGCAGAGGTGACAGGATCCCTGCACACCGCCCGTGCACTGAATAGGGAGCTTTGGGGGACTGTCCCCACTCTTTCCCCTTAAACCCCGTGCCTCCTCCAAGCTTCTACATCCTGGAGGAAGACGGCATCTGATGGCCAGGTCTTTCTGGGAGTTGTTTCTCGAGTTTAGGGTAGGCGCCTGGTGGCAAGCCCATGGCTCCACCACGGTCAGGTGGCCAAGGAGCTGCTGTCTCCTTGGGCCCAAAGGCTCAGGACAGGCATGCTTTCTGCCCAGACACCTTCCTCAGAGTGGAGCCCTTTCCCCTGCCCTAATCTTCCCCTCGTGTCTCCTTAGCAGCCAGGCTTCCTTCGCTCTGCAGTGACAGATGTGTCCCTTTCCTTAAGGCTCTTTCCACAGGCACCACGCGCTTCTCTCTCAGGCAGAGCGGATGCCCAGGCAAAGAGGATTTCCCTCCATGCGGATTTATTCCACCGTGGTGTGGAGACTAGCTCCGGCAAGCGGCAGGCAGCATCCCACAGACCCGACTCTGATTTCCCAAAGAATGCTGTGCTTTCCTAGAGGGGATGCCCCGGAAAAGAAGCTTTCGCTCTATGCGGGTTTCTCCCATCGTGCTGCGAATACTAGGCTAAGGCAAGCAACAAAAGCAGCCCACAGAACCGACTTTGATTTCCCAGCGACTGCCATGCTTTCGCAGAGGTTTTCAGCTTGGCGCGAACCGCACTTCGCTCAGCCTGCTGCTTCCTCAGCAAGGCTTTGGTCGTTCGCTCTGTCGCGGCAGGAAAGAAGAGCCGCGGGAGAGCTGGTGCCTCTTGGGCCTTGCTTTCCCGGGCTCCAAGTTCGCGCCCGGGGTTCACCTTGCTCAGCCGAACTAAGCAGACACCGTCACAACCCTGCAGCAGCCTGCGTGGCCTAGCATGGCACTCTATGCCTATTACCATCTCCTGGCGTAGGTAAGGCTTTGCCTTTTGCTCCGGCGCTCGGGCAGTCTCGGGGTCAAGGCCAGTGCCTTCACCACAGGAGAGAAGAGGCGACAGGATCCCTGCACAGTGCCCGAGCACAGGGATGGGGAACGGTGGGGACTGTCTCCACTCTTTCCCCGGCACACCCCCTGCCACCCGCAATGCTGCCACATCTTGGTGGAAGACGGCAATGACTGCACGTTTCTCCATGGGGATGTTTCTGCGAGTTCCGGGTATGGCATCTGGTGGCAAGCCCAAGTCTGCCCTTGGGACAGGTGGCCAAGGAGATGCTGTCCCCTTGGTAACAGAGGCACAGGACAGGCCTGCCTTCTGCCCATACTCCTTCCTCAGAGTGGAGCACTCACCCATGCCCTTGTCGTCCCCTCATGTCTCCTTAGCAGCCAGGCTTCAATCTCTCCGCACAGGGAGCAGAGGACACTTGTCTTCTCATGGCCTGCTGTTCGTGCCTCGGCAGGCTATACTGCTTCCCGAGCGTTTCCAGTCCCCAAGGCCAAGGGATCCTTCTCTTCCCCAGGGACGGCGTGCTCTGCCTTCCCCAAAATTGCTCTGGGGAGCGCGGTGACAGACGTGTGCAACCATGGTTCTCTCTCAGGCAGAAAGGATGCTAGGGCAAAGAGGATTTCGCGCCATGCGGGTATCTTCCACCATGTTGCCGAGACTCGCTCAGGCAAGCAGCAGCAGCATCCCCAAACCCAACTCTGATTTCCCAACGAATGCTGTGCTTTCGTAAGGGAGAGGCCCAGGCAAAGAGGCTTTCGCTGTATGCGGGTTTCTCCCACCGCGAGACTGGGCTCAGGCAAGCAGCAGCAGCCCGCACAACATTTCTCAGCGAATGCTGTGCTTTCGCAGAGGCTTTGGTTTGGAGCGAACAACACTTCGCCGCTTCTTCCTCAGCAAGGTTTCAGTCGCATCAGGGAAGAAGAGCTGCGGGAGAGCTGGTGCCTCTAGGGCCTCGCTTTCCCGGGCTCCATGTTCGCGTCCTGGGTTCACCCTGCCAGGGAAGAAGAGCTCTGGGAGAGCTAGTGCCTCTTGGGCCTCGCGTTCCCTGGCTCCATGTTCGCGTCCTGGGTTCACCCTGCCAGGCCGAACTAAGCAGACACAGTCACAACCGTGCAGTAGCGCGCTTAGCCTAGGATGGCACTCGATGCACACTACCATCTCCCGGTGTGGGAATCGCTTGGCCTTTTACTCTGGCGCTCAGGCCGACTCGCGGACTAGGCCTGCGCTTTCCCCACAGGAAAGCAGAGGTGACAGGATCCCTGCACACCGCCCGTGCACTGAATAGGGAGCTTTGGGGGACTGTCCCCACTCTTTCCCCTTAAACCCCGTGCCTCCTCCAAGCTTCTACATCCTGGAGGAAGATGGCATCTGATGGCCAGGTCTTTTGGGAGTTGTTTCTCGAGTTTAGGGTAGGCGCCTGGTGGCAAGCCCATGGCTCCACCACGGTCAGGTGGCCAAGGAGCTGCTGTCTCCTTGGGCCCAAAGGCTCAGGACAGGCATGCTTTCTGCCCAGACTCCTTCCTCAGAGTGGAGCCCTTTCCCCTGCCCTAATCTTCCCCTCGTGTCTCCTTAGCAGCCAGGCTTCCTTCGCTCTGCAGTGACAGATGTGT
Source organism: Mustela nivalis (assembly GCF_964662115.1). Taxonomy (NCBI): domain Eukaryota; kingdom Metazoa; phylum Chordata; class Mammalia; order Carnivora; family Mustelidae; genus Mustela; species Mustela nivalis. The sequence continues at coordinate 77,724,108 of NC_139040.1, forward strand.
CCCTTTCCTTAAGGCTCTTTCCACAGGCACCACCGCGCTTCTCTCTCAGGCAGAGCGGATGCCCAGGCAAAGAGGATTTCGCTCCATGCGGGTTTATTCCACCGTGGTGTGGAGACTAGCTCCGGCAAGCGGCAGGCAGCATCCCACAGACCCGACTCTGATTTCCCAAAGAATGCTGTGCTTTCCCAGAGGGGATGCCCCGGCAAAGAGGCTTTCGCTCTATGCGGGTTTCTCCCATCGTGCTGCGAATACTAGGCTAAGGCAAGCAACAAAAGCAGCCCACAGAACCGACTCTGATTTCCAAGCGACTGCCATGATTTCGCAGAGGTTTTCAGCTTGGCGCGAACCGCACTTCGCTGCTGCTTCCTCAGCAAGGCTTTGGTCGTTCGCTCTGTCGCGGCAGGAAAGAAGAGCCGCGGGAGAGCTGGTGCCTCTTGGGCCTTGCTTTCCCGGGCTCCAAGTTCGCGCCCGGGGTTCACCTTGCTCAGCCGAACTAAGCAGACACCGTCACAACCCTGCAGCAGCGTGCGTGGCCTAGCATGGCACTCTATGCCTATTACCATCTCCTGGCGTAGGTAAGGCTTTGCCTTTTGCTCCGGCGCTCGGGCAGTCTCGGGGTCAAGGCCAGTGCCTTCACCACGGGAGAGAAGAGGCGACAGGATCCCTGCACAGTGCCCGAGCACAGGGATGGGGAACGGTGGGGACTGTCTCCACTCTTTCCCCGGCACACCCCCTGCCACCCGCAATGCTGCCACATCTTGGTGGAAGACGGCAATGACTGCACGTTTCTCCATGGGGATGTTTCTGCGAGTTCCGGGTATGGCATCTGGTGGCAAGCCCAAGTCTGCCCTTGGGACAGGTGGCCAAGGAGATGCTGTCCCCTTGGTAACAGAGGCACAGGACAGGCCTGCCTTCTGCCCATACTCCTTCCTCAGAGTGGAGCACTCACCCATGCCCTTGTCGTCCCCTCATGTCTCCTTAGCAGCCAGGCTTCAATCTCTCCGCACAGGGAGCAGAGGACACTTGTCTTCTCATGGCCTGCTGTTCGTGCCTCGGCAGGCTATACTGCTTCCCGAGCGTTTCCAGTCCCCAAGGCCAAGGGATCCTTCTCTTCCCCAGGGACGGCGTGCTCTGCCTTCCCCAAAATTGCTCTGGGGAGCGCGGTGACAGACGTGTGCAACCATGGTTCTCTCTCAGGCAGAAAGGATGCTAGGGCAAAGAGGATTTCGCGCCATGCGGGTATCTTCCACCATGTTGCCGAGACTCGCTCAGGCAAGCAGCAGCAGCATCCCCAAACCCAACTCTGATTTCCCAACGAATGCTGCGCTTTCGTAAGGGAGAGGCCCAGGCAAAGAGGCTTTCGCTGTATGCGGGTTTCTCCCACCGCGAGACTGGGCTCAGGCAAGCAGCAGCAGCCCGCACAACATTTCTCAGTGAATGCTGTGCTTTCGCAGAGGCTTTGGTTTGGAGCGAACAACACTTCGCCGCTTCTTCCTCAGCAAGGTTTCAGTCGCATCAGGAAAGAAGAGCTGCGGGAGAGCTGGTGCCTCTAGGGCCTCGCTTTCCCGGGCTCCATGTTCGCGTCCTGGGTTCACCCTGCCAGGGAAGAAGAGCTCTGGGAGAGCTAGTGCCTCTTGGGCCTCGCGTTCCCTGGCTCCATGTTCGCGTCCTGGGTTCACCCTGCCAGGCCGAACTAAGCAGACACAGTCACAACCGTGCAGTAGCGCGCTTAGCCTAGGATGGCACTCGATGCACACTACCATCTCCCGGTGTAGTAATCGCTTGGCCTTTTACTCTGGCGCTCAGGCCGACTCGCGGACTAGGCCTGCGCTTTCCCCACAGGAAAGCAGAGGTGACAGGATCCCTGCACACCGCCCGTGCACTGAATAGGGAGCTTTGGGGGACTGTCCCCACTCTTTCCCCTTAAACCCCGTGCCTCCTCCAAGCTTCTACATCCTGGAGGAAGACGGCATCTGATGGCCAGGTCTTTTGGGAGTTGTTTCTCGAGTTTAGGGTAGGCGCCTGGTGGCAAGCCCATGGCTCCACCACGGTCAGGTGGCCAAGGAGCTGCTGTCTCCTTGGGCCCAAAGGCTCAGGACAGGCATGCATTCTGCCCAGACTCCTTCCTCAGAGTGGAGCCCTTTCCCCTGCCCTAATCTTCCCCTCGTGTCTCCTTAGCAGCCAGGCTTCCTTCGCTCTGCAGTGACAGATGTGTCCCTTTCCTTAAGGCTCTTTCCAGAGGCACCACCGCGCTTCTCTCTCAGGCAGAGCGGATGCCCAGGCAAAGAGGATTTCGCTCCATGCGGGTTTATTCCACCGTGGTGTGGAGACTAGCTCCGGCAAGCAGCAGGCAGCATCCCACAGACCCGACTCTGATTTCCCAAAGAATGCTGTGCTTTCCCAGAGGGGATGCCCCGGCAAAGAGGCTTTCGCTCTATGCGGGTTTCTCCCATCGTGCTGCGAATACTAGGCTAAGGCAAGCAACAAAAGCAGCCCACAGAACCGACTCTGATTTCCCAGCGACTGCCATGATTTCGCAGAGGTTTTCAGCTTGGCGCGAACCGCACTTCGCTGCTGCTTCCTCAGCAAGGCTTTGGTCGTTCGCTCTGTCGCGGCAGGAAAGAAGAGCCGCGGGAGAGCTGGTGCCTCTTGGGCCTTGCTTTCCCGGGCTCCAAGTTCACGCCCGGGGTTCACCTTGCTAACCCGAACTAAGCAGACACAGTCACAACCCTGCAGCAGCGTGCGTGGCCTAGCATGGCACTCTATGCCTATTACCATCTCCTGGCGTAGGTAAGGCTTTGCCTTTTGCTCCGGCGCTCGGGCAGTCTCGGGGTCAAGGCCAGTGCCTTCACCACAGGAGAGAAGAGGCGACAGGATCCCTGCACAGTGCCCGAGCACAGGGATGGGGAACGGTGGGGACTGTCTCCACTCTTTCCCCGGCACACACCCTGCCACTAACAACGCTGCCACATCTTGGTGGAAGATGGCATCTGACTGACCGTTTCTCCATGGGGTTGTTTCTGCAAGTTCCAGGTATGGCACCTGGTGGCAAGCCCAAGTCTGCCCTTGGGACAGGTGGCCAAGGAGATGCTGTCCCCTTGGTAACAGAGGCACAGGACAGGCCTGCCTTCTGCCCACACTCCTTCCTCAGAGTGGAGCACGCGCCCCTGCCCTAGTCGTCCCCTCATGTCTCCTTAGCAGCCAGGCTTCCATCTCTCCGCACAGGGAACGTGTGACACATGTCTGGCCACCGGCCTGCATTTCGTGCCGTGGCAGGCTATCCTGTTCCCGAGTTTTTTCCGATCCCAAGGCTAAGGGCTCCTTTTCTTCCCCGTGGGCGGCGTGCTGTGCCTTCCCCACACTTGCTCCTGGGGAGCGCGGTGACAGACCTGAGCAACCATGCTTCTCTCTCAGGCAGAAAGGATGCTAGGGCAAAGAGGATTTCGCTCCATGCGGGTATCTTCCAACATGCTGCGGAGACTCGCTTAGGCAAGCAGCAGCAGCCTCCCCAAACCCAACTCTGATTTCCCAACAAATGCTGTGCTTTCCTAGGGGAGATGCCCAGGCAAAGGGGCTTTCGATGTATGTGGGTTTCTCCCATCGCGAGACTGGGCTCAGGCACGCAGCAGCAGCCCCCAAAACATTTCTCGGGGAATGCTGTGCTCTCGCAGAGGCTTTGATTTGGAGCAAACAGCACTTCGCCACTGCTTCCTCAGCAAGGCTTCTGTCGCGTCAGGGAAGAAGAGCTGCGGGAGAGCTGGTGCCTTGCTTTCCCTGGCACCATGTTCGCGTCCTGGGTTCACCCTGCCAGGCCGAACTAAGCAGACACACTCACAACCGTGCAGTATTGCGCTTAGCCTAGGATGGCACTCTATGCACACTACCATCTCCCGGTGTAGGCATCGCTTGGCCTTTTACTCTGGCGCTCAGGCCGACTCATGGACTAGGCCTGCGCTTTCCCCGCAGGAAAGGAGAGGTGACAGGATCCCTGCACACCGCACGTGCACTGAATAGGGAGCTTTGGGGGACTGTCCCCACTCTTTCCCCTTAAACCCCGTGCCTCCTCCAAGCTTCTACATCCTGGAGGAAGACGGCATCTGATGGCCAGGTCTTTTGGGAGTTGTTTCTCGAGTTTAGGGTAGGCGCCTGGTGGCAAGCCCATGGCTCCACCACGGTCAGGTGGCCAAGGAGCTGCTGTCTCCTTGGGCCCAAAGGCTCAGGACAGGCATGCTTTCTGCCCAGACTCCTTCCTCAGAGTGGAGCCCTTTCCCCTGCCCTAATCTTCCCCTCGTGTCTCCTTAGCAGCCAGGCTTCCTTCGCTCTGCAGTGACAGATGTGTCCCTTTCCTTAAGGCTCTTTCCACAGGCACCACCGCGCTTCTCTCTCAGGCAGAGCGGATGCCCAGGCAAAGAGGATTTCGCTCCATGCGGGTTTATTCCACCGTGGTGTGGAGACTAGCTCCGGCAAGCAGCAGGAAGCATCCCACAGACCCGACTCTGATTTCCCAAAGAATGCTGTGCTTTCCCAGAGGGGATGCCCCGGCAAAGAGGCTTTCGCTCTATGCGGGTTTCTCCCATCGTGCTGCGAATACTAGGCTAAGGCAAGCAACAAAAGCAGCCCACAGAACCGACTCTGATTTCCCAGCGACTGCCATGATTTCGCAGAGGTTTTCAGCTTGGCGCGAACCGCACTTCGCTGCTGCTTCCTCAGCAAGGCTTTGGTCGTTCGCTCTGTCGCGGCAGGAAAGAAGAGCCGCGGGAGAGCTGGTGCCTCTTGGGCCTTGCTTTCCCGGGCTCCAAGTTCACGCCCGGGGTTCACCTTGCTAACCCGAACTAAGCAGACACAGTCACAACCCTGCAGCAGCGTGCGTGGCCTAGCATGGCACTCTATGCCTATTACCATCTCCTGGCGTAGGTAAGGCTTTGCCTTTTGCCTCGGCGCTCGGGCAGACTCGGGGTCAAGGCCAGTGCCTTCACCACGGGAGAGAAGAGGCGACAGGATCCCTGCACAGTGCCCGAGCACAGGGATGGGGAACGGTGGGGACTGTCTCCACTCTTTCCCCGGCACACGCCCTGCCACCCGCAATGCTGCCACATCTTGGTGGAAGACGGCAATGACTGCACGTTTCTCCATGGGGATGTTTCTGCGAGTTCCGGGTATGGCATCTGGTGGCAAGCCCAAGTCTGCCCTTGGGACAGGTGGCCAAGGAGATGCTGTCCCCTTGGTAACAGAGGCACAGGACAGGCCTGCCTTCTGCCCATACTCCTTCCTCAGAGTGGAGCACTCACCCATGCCCTTGTCGTCCCCTCATGTCTCCTTAGCAGCCAGGCTTCAATCTCTCCGCACAGGGAGCAGAGGACACTTGTCTTCTCATGGCCTGCTGTTCGTGCCTCGGCAGGCTATACTGCTTCCCGAGCGTTTCCAGTCCCCAAGGCCAAGGGATCCTTCTCTTCCCCAGGGACGGCGTGCTGTGCCTTCCCCAAAATTGCTTTGGGGAGCGCGGTGACAGACGTGTGCAACCATGGTTCTCTCTCAGGCAGAAAGGATGCTAGGGCAAAGAGGATTTCTCGCCATGCGGGTATCTTCCACCATGTTGCCGAGACTCGCTCAGGCAAGCAGCAGCAGCATCCCCAAACCCAACTCTGATTTCCCAACGAATGCTGTGCTTTCGTAAGGGAGAGGCCCAGGCAAAGAGGCTTTCGCTGTATGCGGGTTTCTCCCACCGCGAGACTGGGCTCAGGCAAGCAGCAGCAGCCCGCACAACATTTCTCAGCGAATGCTGTGCTTTCGCAGAGGCTTTGGTTTGGAGCGAACAACACTTCGCCGCTTCTTCCTCAGCAAGGTTTCAGTCGCATCAGGGAAGAAGAGCTGCGGGAGAGCTGGTGCCTCTAGGGCCTCGCTTTCCCGGGCTCCATGTTCGCGTCCTGGGTTCACCCTGCCAGGGAAGAAGAGCTCTGGGAGATGTAGTGCCTCTTGGGCCTCGCGTTCCCTGGCTCCATGTTCGCGTCCTGGGTTCACCCTGCCAGGCCGAACTAAGCAGACACAGTCACAACCGTGCAGTAGCGCGCTTAGCCTAGGATGGCACTCGATGCACACTACCATCTCCCGGTGTGGGAATCGCTTGGCCTTTTACTCTGGCGCTCAGGCCGACTCGCGGACTAGGCCTGCGCTTTCCCCACAGGAAAGCAGAGGTGACAGGATCCCTGCACACCGCCCGTGCACTGAATAGGGAGCTTTGGGGGACTGTCCCCACTCTTTCCCCTTAAACCCCGTGCCTCCTCCAAGCTTCTACATCCTGGAGGAAGACGGCATCTGATGGCCAGGTCTTTTGGGAGTTGTTTCTCGAGTTTAGGGTAGGCGCCTGGTGGCAAGCCCATGGCTCCACCACGGTCAGGTGGCCAAGGAGCTGCTGTCTCCTTGGGCCCAAAGGCTCAGGACAGGCATGCTTTCTGCCCAGACTCCTTCCTCAGAGTGGAGCCCTTTCCCCTGCCCTAATCTTCCCCTCGTGTCTCCTTAGCAGCCAGGCTTCCTTCGCTCTGCAGTGACAGATGTGTCCCTTTCCTTAAGGCTCTTTCCACAGGCACCACCGCGCTTCTCTCTCAGGCAGAGCGGATGCCCAGGCAAAGAGGATTTCGCTCCATGCGGGTTTATTCCACCGTAGTGTGGAGACTAGCTCCGGCAAGCAGCAGGCAGCATCCCACAGACCCGACTCTGATTTCCCAAAGAATGCTGTGCTTTCCCAGAGGGGATGCCCCGGCAAAGAGGCTTTCGCTCTATGCGGGTTTCTCCCATCGTGCTGCGAATACTAGGCTAAGGCAAGCAACAAAAGCAGCCCACAGAACCGACTCTGATTTCCCAGCGACTGCCATGATTTCGCAGAGGTTTTCAGCTTGGCGCGAACCGCACTTCGCTGCTGCTTCCTCAGCAAGGCTTTGGTCGTTCGCTCTGTCGCGGCAGGAAAGAAGAGCCGCGGGAGAGCTGGTGCCTCTTGGGCCTTGCTTTCCCGGGCTCCAAGTTCACGCCCGGGGTTCACCTTGCTAACCCGAACTAAGCAGACACAGTCACAACCCTGCAGCAGCGTGCGTGGCCTAGCATGGCACTCTATGCCTATTACCATCTCCTGGCGTAGGTAAGGCTTTGCCTTTCGCTCCGGCGCTCGGGCAGTCTCGGGGTCAAGGCCAGTGCCTTCACCACAGGAGAGAAGAGGCGACAGGATCCCTGCACAGTGCCCGAACACAGGGATGGGGAACGGTGGGGACTGTCTCCACTCTTTCCCCGGCCACCCCCTGCCACCAACAACGCTGCCACATCTTGGTGGAAGATGGCATCTGACTGACCGTTTCTCCATGGGGTTGTTTCTGCAAGTTCCAGGTATGGCACCTGGTGGCAAGCCCAAGTCTGCCCTTGGGACAGGTGGCCAAGGAGATGCTGTCCCCTTGGTAACAGAGGCACAGGACAGGCCTGCCTTCTGCCCACACTCCTTCCTCAGAGTGGAGCACGCGCCCCTGCCCTAGTCGGCCCCTCATGTCTCCTTAGCAGCCAGGCTTCCATCTCTCCGCACAGGGAACGGGTGACACATGTCTGGCCACCGGCCTGCATTTCGTGCCGTGGCAGGCTATCCTATTCCCGAGTGTTTCCCGACCCCAAGGCTAAGGGCTCCTTCTCTTCGCCGGGGGCGGCGTGCTGTGCCTTCCCCACACTTGCTCCTGGGGAGCGCGGTGACAGACCTGAGCAACCATGCTTCTCTCTCAGGCAGAAAGGATGCTAGGGCAAAGAGGATTTCGCTCCATGCGGGTATCTTCCAACATGCTGCGGAGACTCGCTTAGGCAAGCAGCAGCAGCCTCCCCAAACCCAACTCTGATTTCCCAACAAATGCTGTGCTTTCCTAGGGGAGATGCCCAGGCAAAGGGGCTTTCGATGTATGCGGGTTTCTCCCATCGCGAGACTGGGCTCAGGCACGCAGCAGGAGCCCCCAAAACATTTCTCGGGGAATGCTGTGCTTTCGCAGAGGCTTTGATTTGGGGCAAACAGCACTTCGCCACTGCTTCCTCAGCAAGGCTTCTGTCGCGTCAGGGAAGAAGAGCTGCGGGAGAGCTGGTGCCTTGCTTTCCCTGGCACCATGTTCGCGTCCTGGGTTCACCCTGCCAGGACGAACTAAGCAGACACACTCACAACCGTGCAGTAGCGCGCTTAGCCTAGGATGGCACTCTATGCACACTACCATCTCCCGGTGTAGGCATCGCTTGGCCTTTTACTCTGGCGCTCAGGCCGACTCGCGGACTAGGCCTGCGCTTTCCCCGCAGGAACGGAGAGGTGACAGGATCCCTGCACACCGCACGTGCACTGAATAGGGAGCTTTGGGGGACTGTCCCCACTCTTTCCCCTTAAACCCCGTGCCTCCTCCAAGCTTCTACATCCTGGAGGAAGACGGCATCTGATGGCCAGGTCTTTCTGGGAGTTGTTTCTCGAGTTTAGGGTAGGCGCCTGGTGGCAAGCCCATGGCTCCACCACGGTCAGGTGGCCAAGGAGCTGCTGTCTCCTTGGGCCCAAAGGCTCAGGACAGGCATGCTTTCTGCCCAGACACCTTCCTCAGAGTGGAGCCCTTTCCCCTGCCCTAATCTTCCCCTCGTGTCTCCTTAGCAGCCAGGCTTCCTTCGCTCTGCAGTGACAGATGTGTCCCTTTCCTTAAGGCTCTTTCCACAGGCACCACCGCGCTTCTCTCTCAGGCAGAGCGGATGCCCAGGCAAAGAGGATTTCGCTCCATGCGGGTTTATTCCACCGTAGTGTGGAGACTAGCTCCGGCAAGCAGCAGGCAGCATCCCACAGACCCGACTCTGATTTCCCAAAGAATGCTGTGCTTTCCCAGAGGGGATGCCCCGGCAAAGAGGCTTTCGCTCTATGCGGGTTTCTCCCATCGTGCTGCGAATACTAGGCTAAGGCAAGCAACAAAAGCAGCCCACAGAACCGACTCTGATTTCCCAGCGACTGCCATGATTTCGCAGAGGTTTTCAGCTTGGCGCGAACCGCACTTCGCTGCTGCTTCCTCAGCAAGGCTTTGGTCGTTCGCTCTGTCGCGGCAGGAAAGAAGAGCCGCGGGAGAGCTGGTGCCTCTTGGGCCTTGCTTTCCCGGGCTCCAAGTTCACGCCCGGGGTTCACCTTGCTAACCCGAACTAAGCAGACACAGTCACAACCCTGCAGCAGCGTGCGTGGCCTAGCATGGCACTCTATGCCTATTACCATCTCCTGGCGTAGGTAAGGCTTTGCCTTTCGCTCCGGCGCTCGGGCAGTCTCGGGGTCAAGGCCAGTGCCTTCACCACAGGAGAGAAGAGGCGACAGGATCCCTGCACAGTGCCCGAACACAGGGATGGGGAACGGTGGGGACTGTCTCCACTCTTTCCCCGGCCACCCCCTGCCACCAACAACGCTGCCACATCTTGGTGGAAGATGGCATCTGACTGACCGTTTCTCCATGGGGTTGTTTCTGCAAGTTCCAGGTATGGCACCTGGTGGCAAGCCCAAGTCTGCCCTTGGGACAGGTGGCCAAGGAGATGCTGTCCCCTTGGTAACAGAGGCACAGGACAGGCCTGCCTTCTGCCCACACTCCTTCCTCAGAGTGGAGCACGCGCCCCTGCCCTAGTCGGCCCCTCATGTCTCCTTAGCAGCCAGGCTTCCATCTCTCCGCACAGGGAACGGGTGACACATGTCTGGCCACCGGCCTGCATTTCGTGCCGTGGCAGGCTATCCTATTCCCGAGTGTTTCCCGACCCCAAGGCTAAGGGCTCCTTCTCTTCGCCGGGGGCGGCGTGCTGTGCCTTCCCCACACTTGCTCCTGGGGAGCGCGGTGACAGACCTGAGCAACCATGCTTCTCTCTCAGGCAGAAAGGATGCTAGGGCAAAGAGGATTTCGCTCCATGCGGGTATCTTCCAACATGCTGCGGAGACTCGCTTAGGCAAGCAGCAGCAGCCTCCCCAAACCCAACTCTGATTTCCCAACAAATGCTGTGCTTTCCTAGGGGAGATGCCCAGGCAAAGGGGCTTTCGATGTATGCGGGTTTCTCCCATCGCGAGACTGGGCTCAGGCACGCAGCAGCAGCCCCCAAAACATTTCTCGGGGAATGCTGTGCTTTCGCAGAGGCTTTGATTTGGGGCAAACAGCACTTCGCCACTGCTTCCTCAGCAAGGCTTCTGTCGCGTCAGGGAAGAAGAGCTGCGGGAGAGCTGGTGCCTTGCTTTCCCTGGCACCATGTTCGCGTCCTGGGTTCACCCTGCCAGGACGAACTAAGCAGACACACTCACAACCGTGCAGTAGCGCGCTTAGCCTAGGATGGCACTCTATGCACACTACCATCTCCCGGTGTAGGCATCGCTTGGCCTTTTACTCTGGCGCTCAGGCCGACTCGCGGACTAGGCCTGCGCTTTCCCCGCAGGAACGGAGAGGTGACAGGATCCCTGCACACCGCACGTGCACTGAATAGGGAGCTTTGGGGGACTGTCCCCACTCTTTCCCCTTAAACCCCGTGCCTCCTCCAAGCTTCTACATCCTGGAGGAAGACGGCATCTGATGGCCAGGTCTTTCTGGGAGTTGTTTCTCGAGTTTAGGGTAGGCGCCTGGTGGCAAGCCCATGGCTCCACCACGGTCAGGTGGCCAAGGAGCTGCTGTCTCCTTGGGCCCAAAGGCTCAGGACAGGCATGCTTTCTGCCCAGACACCTTCCTCAGAGTGGAGCCCTTTCCCCTGCCCTAATCTTCCCCTCGTGTCTCCTTAGCAGCCAGGCTTCCTTCGCTCTGCAGTGACAGATGTGTCCCTTTCCTTAAGGCTCTTTCCACAGGCACCACGCGCTTCTCTCTCAGGCAGAGCGGATGCCCAGGCAAAGAGGATTTCCCTCCATGCGGATTTATTCCACCGTGGTGTGGAGACTAGCTCCGGCAAGCGGCAGGCAGCATCCCACAGACCCGACTCTGATTTCCCAAAGAATGCTGTGCTTTCCCAGAGGGGATGCCCCGGCAAAGAAGCTTTCGCTCTATGCGGGTTTCTCCCATCGTGCTGCGAATACTAGGCTAAGGCAAGCAACAAAAGCAGCCCACAGAACCGACTTTGATTTCCCAGCGACTGCCATGCTTTCGCAGAGGTTTTCAGCTTGGCGCGAACCGCACTTCGCTCAGCCTGCTGCTTCCTCAGCAAGGCTTTGGTCGTTCGCTCTGTCGCGGCAGGAAAGAAGAGCCGCGGGAGAGCTGGTGCCTCTTGGGCCTTGCTTTCCCGGGCTCCAAGTTCGCGCCCGGGGTTCACCTTGCTCAGCCGAACTAAGCAGACACCGTCACAACCCTGCAGCAGCGTGCGTGGCCTAGCATGGCACTCTATGCCTATTACCATCTCCTGGCGTAGGTAAGGCTTTGCCTTTTGCTCCGGCGCTCGGGCAGTCTCGGGGTCAAGGCCAGTGCCTTCACCACAGGAGAGAAGAGGCGACAGGATCCCTGCACAGTGCCCGAGCACAGGGATGGGGAACGGTGGGGACTGTCTCCACTCTTTCCCCGGCACACCCCCTGCCACCCGCAATGCTGCCACATCTTGGTGGAAGACGGCAATGACTGCACGTTTCTCCATGGGGATGTTTCTGCGAGTTCCGGGTATGGCATCTGGTGGCAAGCCCAAGTCTGCCCTTGGGACAGGTGGCCAGGGAGATGCTGTCCCCTTGGTAACAGAGGCACAGGACAGGCCTGCCTTCTGCCCATACTCCTTCCTCAGAGTGGAGCACTCACCCATGCCCTTGTCGTCCCCTCATGTCTCCTTAGCAGCCAGGCTTCAATCTCTCCGCACAGGGAGCAGAGGACACTTGTCTTCTCATGGCCTGCTGTTCGTGCCTCGGCAGGCTATACTGCTTCCCGAGCGTTTCCAGTCCCCAAGGCCAAGGGATCCTTCTCTTCCCCAGGGACGGCGTGCTGTGCCTTCCCCAAAATTGCTCTGGGGAGCGCGGTGACAGACGTGTGCAACCATGGTTCTCTCTCAGGCAGAAAGGATGCTAGGGCAAAGAGGATTTCTCGCCATGCGGGTATCTTCCACCATGTTGCCGAGACTCGCTCAGGCAAGCAGCAGCAGCATCCCCAAACCCAACTCTGATTTCCCAACGAATGCTGTGCTTTCGTAAGGGAGAGGCCCAGGCAAAGAGGCTTTCGCTGTATGCGGGTTTCTCCCACCGCGAGACTGGGCTCAGGCAAGCAGCAGCAGCCCGCACAACATTTCTCAGCGAATGCTGTGCTTTCGCAGAGGCTTTGGTTTGGAGCGAACAACACTTCGCCGCTTCTTCCTCAGCAAGGTTTCAGTCGCATCAGGGAAGAAGAGCTGCGGGAGAGCTGGTGCCTCTAGGGCCTCGCTTTCCCGGGCTCCATGTTCGCGTCCTGGGTTCACCCTGCCAGGGAAGAAGAGCTCTGGGAGAGCTAGTGCCTCTTGGGCCTCGCGTTCCCTGGCTCCATGTTCGCGTCCTGGGTTCACCCTGCCAGGCCGAACTAAGCAGACACAGTCACAACCGTGCAGTAGCGCGCTTAGCCTAGGATGGCACTCGATGCACACTACCATCTCCCGGTGTGGGAATCGCTTGGCCTTTTACTCTGGCGCTCAGGCCGACTCGCGGACTAGGCCTGCGCTTTCCCCACAGGAAAGCAGAGGTGACAGGATCCCTGCACACCGCCCGTGCACTGAATAGGGAGCTTTGGGGGACTGTCCCCACTCTTTCCCCTTAAACCCCGTGCCTCCTCCAAGCTTCTACATCCTGGAGGAAGACGGCATCTGATGGCCAGGTCTTTTGGGAGTTGTTTCTCGAGTTTAGGGTAGGCGCCTGGTGGCAAGCCCATGGCTCCACCACGGTCAGGTGGCCAAGGAGCTGCTGTCTCCTTGGGCCCAAAGGCTCAGGACAGGCATGCTTTCTGCCCAGACTCCTTCCTCAGAGTGGAGCCCTTTCCCCTGCCCTAATCTTCCCCTCGTGTCTCCTTAGCAGCCAGGCTTCCTTCGCTCTGCAGTGACAGATGTGTCCCTTTCCTTAAGGCTCTTTCCACAGGCACCACCGCGCTTCTCTCTCAGGCAGAGCGGATGCCCAGGCAAAGAGGATTTCGCTCCATGCGGGTTTATTCCACCGTGGTGTGGAGACTAGCTCCGGCAAGCAGCAGGCAGCATCCCACAGACCCGACTCTGATTTCCCAAAGAATGCTGTGCTTTCCCAGAGGGGATGCCCCGGCAAAGAGGCTTTCGCTCTATGCGGGTTTCTCCCATCGTGCTGCGAATACTAGGCTAAGGCAAGCAACAAAAGCAGCCCACAGAACCGACTCTGATTTCCCAGCGACTGCCATGCTTTCGCAGAGGATTTCAGCTTGGCGCGAACCGCACTTCGCTCAGCCTGCTGCTTCCTCAGCAAGGCTTTGGTCGTTCGCTCTGTCGCGGCAGGAAAGAAGAGCCGCGGGAGAGCTGGTGCCTCTTGGGCCTTGCTTTCCCGGGCTCCAAGTTCGCGCCCGGGGTTCACCTTGCTCAGCCGAACTAAGCAGACACCGTCACAACCCTGCAGCAGCGTGCGTGGCCTAGCATGGCACTCTATGCCTATTACCATCTCCTGGCGTAGGTAAGGCTTTGCCTTTTGCTCCGGCGCTCGGGCAGTCTCGGGGTCAAGGCCAGTGCCTTCACCACAGGAGAGAAGAGGCGACAGGATCCCTGCACAGTGCCCGAGCACAGGGATGGGGAACGGTGGGGACTGTCTCCACTCTTTCCCCGGCACACCCCCTGCCACCCGCAATGCTGCCACATCTTGGTGGAAGACGGCAATGACTGCACGTTTCTCCATGGGGATGTTTCTGCGAGTTCCGGGTATGGCATCTGGTGGCAAGCCCAAGTCTGCCCTTGGGACAGGTGGCCAAGGAGATGCTGTCCCCTTGGTAACAGAGGCACAGGACAGGCCTGCCTTCTGCCCATACTCCTTCCTCAGAGTGGAGCACTCACCCATGCCCTTGTCGTCCCCTCATGTCTCCTTAGCAGCCAGGCTTCAATCTCTCCGCACAGGGAGCAGAGGACACTTGTCTTCTCATGGCCTGCTGTTCGTGCCTCGGCAGGCTATACTGCTTCCCGAGCGTTTCCAGTCCCCAAGGCCAAGGGATCCTTCTCTTCCCCAGGGACGGCGTGCTGTGCCTTCCCCAAAATTGCTCTGGGGAGCGCGGTGACAGACGTGTGCAACCATGGTTCTCTCTCAGGCAGAAAGGATGCTAGGGCAAAGAGGATTTCGCGCCATGCGGGTATCTTCCACCATGTTGCCGAGACTCGCTCAGGCAAGCAGCAGCAGCATCCCCAAACCCAACTCTGATTTCCCAACGAATGCTGTGCTTTCGTAAGGGAGAGGCCCAGGCAAAGAGGCTTTCGCTGTATGCGGGTTTCTCCCACCGCGAGACTGGGCTCAGGCAAGCAGCAGCAGCCCGCACAACATTTCTCAGCGAATGCTGTGCTTTCGCAGAGGCTTTGGTTTGGAGCGAACAACACTTCGCCGCTTCTTCCTCAGCAAGGTTTCAGTCGCATCAGGGAAGAAGAGCTGCGGGAGAGCTGGTGCCTCTAGGGCCTCGCTTTCCCGGGCTCCATGTTCGCGTCCTGGGTTCACCCTGCCAGGGAAGAAGAGCTCTGGGAGAGCTAGTGCCTCTTGGGCCTCGCGTTCCCTGGCTCCATGTTCGCGTCCTGGGTTCACCCTGCCAGGCCGAACTAAGCAGACACAGTCACAACCGTGCAGTAGCGCGCTTAGCCTAGGATGGCACTCGATGCACACTACCATCTCCCGGTGTGGGAATCGCTTGGCCTTTTACTCTGGCGCTCAGGTCGACTCGCGGACTAGGCCTGCGCTTTCCCCACAGGAAAGCAGAGGTGACAGGATCCCTGCACACCGCCCGTGCACTGAATAGGGAGCTTTGGGGGACTGTCCCCACTCTTTCCCCTTAAACCCCGTGCCTCCTCCAAGCTTCTACATCCTGGAGGAAGACGGCATCTGATGGCCAGGTCTTTTGGGAGTTGTTTCTCGAGTTTAGGGTAGGCGCCTGGTGGCAAGCCCATGGCTCCACCACGGTCAGGTGGCCAAGGAGCTGCTGTCTCCTTGGGCCCAAAGGCTCAGGACAGGCATGCTTTCTGCCCAGACTCCTTCCTCAGAGTGGAGCCCTTTCCCCTGCCCTAATCTTCCCCTCGTGTCTCCTTAGCAGCCAGGCTTCCTTCGCTCTGCAGTGACAGATGTGTCCCTTTCCTTAAAGCTCTTTCCACAGGCACCACCGCGCTTCTCTCTCAGGCAGAGCGGATGCCCAGGCAAAGAGGATTTCGCTCCATGCGGGTTTATTCCACCGTGGTGTGGAGACTAGCTCCGGCAAGCAGCAGGCAGCATCCCACAGACCCGACTCTGATTTCCCAAAGAATGCTGTGCTTTCCCAGAGGGGATGCCCCGGCAAAGAGGCTTTCGCTCTATGCGGGTTTCTCCCATCGTGCTGCGAATACTAGGCTAAGGCAAGCAACAAAAGCAGCCCACAGAACCGACTCTGATTTCCCAGCGACTGCCATGATTTCGCAGAGGTTTTCAGCTTGGCGCGAACCGCAATTCGCTGCTGCTTCCTCAGCAAGGCTTTGGTCGTTCGCTCTGTCGCGGCAGGAAAGAAGAGCCGCGGGAGAGCTGGTGCCTCTTGGGCCTTGCTTTCCCGGGCTCCAAGTTCACGCCCGGGGTTCACCTTGCTAACCCGAACTAAGCAGACACAGTCACAACCCTGCAGCAGCGTGCGTGGCCTAGCATGGCACTCTATGCCTATTACCATCTCCTGGCGTAGGTAAGGCTTTGCCTTTTGCTCCGGCGCTCGGGCAGTCTCGGGGTCAAGGCCAGTGCCTTCACCACAGGAGAGAAGAGGCGACAGGATCCCTGCACAGTGCCCGAGCACAGGGATGGGGAATGGTGGGGACTGTCTCCACTCTTTCCCCGGCACACCCCCTGCCACCAACAACGCTGCCACATCTTGGTGGAAGATGGCATCTGACTGACCGTTTCTCCATGGGGTTGTTTCTGCAAGTTCCAGGTATGGCACCTGGTGGCAAGCCCAAGTCTGCCCTTGGGACAGGTGGCAAGGAGATGCTGTCCCCTTGGTAACAGAGGCACAGGACAGGCCTGCCTTCTGCCCACACTTCTTCCTCAGAGTGGAGTACGCGCCCCTGCCCTTGTCGGCCTCTCATGTCTCCTTAGCAGCCAGGCTTCCATCTCTCCGCACAGGGAACGGGTGACACATGTCTGGCCACCGGCCTGCATTTCGTGCCGTGGCAGGCTATCCTGTTCCCGAGTGTTTCCCGACCCCAAGGCTAAGGGCTCCTTCTCTTCCCCGGGGGCGGCGTGCTGTGCCTTCCCCACACTTGCTCCTGGGGAGCGCGGTGACAGACCTGAGCAACCATGCTTCTCTCTCAGGCAGAAAGGATGCTAGGGCAAAGAGGATTTCGCTCCATGCGGGTATCTTCCAACATGCTGCGGAGACTCGCTTAGGCAAGCAGCAGCAGCCTCCCCAAACCCAACTCTGATTTCCCAACAAATGCTGTGCTTTCCTAGGGGAGATGCCCAGGCAAAGGGGCTTTCGATGTATGCGGGTTTCTCCCATCGCGAGACTGGGCTCAGGCACGCAGCAGCAGCCCCCAAAACATTTTTCGGGGAATGCTGTGCTTTCGCAGAGGCTTTGATTTGGAGCAAACAGCACTTCGCCACTGCTTATTCAGCAAGGCTTCTGTCGCGTCAGGGAAGAAGAGCTGCGGGAGAGCTGGTGCCTTGCTTTCCCTGGCACCATGTTCGCGTCCTGGGTTCACCCTGCCAGGCCGAACTAAGCAGACACACTCACAACCGTGCAGTAGCGCGCTTAGCCTAGGATGGCACTCTATGCACACTACCATCTCCCGGTGTAGGCATCGCTTGGCCTTTTACTCTGGCGCTCAGGCCGACTCGCGGACTAGGCCTGCGCTTTCCCCGCAGGAAAGCAGAGGTGACAGGATCCCTGCACACCGCCCGTGCACTGAATAGGGAGCTTTGGGGGACTGTCCCCACTCTTTCCCCTTAAACCCCGTGCCTCCTCCAAGCTTCTACATCCTGGAGGAAGACGGCATCTGATGGCCAGGTCTTTCTGGGAGTTGTTTCTCGAGTTTAGGGTAGGCGCCTGGTGGCAAGCCCATGGCTCCACCACGGTCAGGTGGCCAAGGAGCTGCTGTCTCCTTGGGCCCAAAGGCTCAGGACAGGCATGCTTTCTGCCCAGACACCTTCCTCAGAGTGGAGCCCTTTCCCCTGCCCTAATCTTCCCCTCGTGTCTCCTTAGCAGCCAGGCTTCCTTCGCTCTGCAGTGACAGATGTGTCCCTTTCCTTAAGGCTCTTTCCACAGGCACCACGCGCTTCTCTCTCAGGCAGAGCGGATGCCCAGGCAAAGAGGATTTCCCTCCATGCGGATTTATTCCACCGTGGTGTGGAGACTTGCTCCGGCAAGCGGCAGGCAGCATCCCACAGACCCGACTCTGATTTCCCAAAGAATGCTGTGCTTTCCCAGAGGGGATGCCCCGGCAAAGAAGCTTTCGCTCTATGCGGGTTTCTCCCATCGTGCTGCGAATACTAGGCTAAGGCAAGCAACAAAAGCAGCCCACAGAACCGACTTTGATTTCCCAGCGACTGCCATGCTTTCGCAGAGGTTTTCAGCTTGGCGCGAACCGCACTTCGCTCAGCCTGCTGCTTCCTCAGCAAGGCTTTGGTCGTTCGCTCTGTCGCGGCAGGAAAGAAGAGCCGCGGGAGAGCTGGTGCCTCTTGGGCCTTGCTTTCCCGGGCTCCAAGTTCGCGCCCGGGGTTCACCTTGCTCAGCCGAACTAAGCAGACACCGTCACAACCCTGCAGCAGCGTGCGTGGCCTAGCATGGCACTCTATGCCTATTACCATCTCCTGGCGTAGGTAAGGCTTTGCCTTTTGCTCCGGCGCTCGGGCAGTCTCGGGGTCAAGGCCAGTGCCTTCACCACAGGAGAGAAGAGGCGACAGGATCCCTGCACAGTGCCCGAGCACAGGGATGGGGAACGGTGGGGACTGTCTCCACTCTTTCCCCGGCACACCCCCTGCCACCCGCAATGCTGCCACATCTTGGTGGAAGACGGCAATGACTGCACGTTTCTCCATGGGGATGTTTCTGCGAGTTCCGGGTATGGCATCTGGTGGCAAGCCCAAGTCTGCCCTTGGGACAGGTGGCCAAGGAGATGCTGTCCCCTTGGTAACAGAGGCACAGGACAGGCCTGCCTTCTGCCCATACTCCTTCCTCAGAGTGGAGCACTCACCCATGCCCTTGTCGTCCCCTCATGTCTCCTTAGCAGCCAGGCTTCAATCTCTCCGCACAGGGAGCAGAGGACACTTGTCTTCTCATGGCCTGCTGTTCGTGCCTCGGCAGGCTATACTGCTTCCTGAGCGTTTCCAGTCCCCAAGGCCAAGGGATCCTTCTCTTCCCCAGGGACGGCGTGCTGTGCCTTCCCCAAAATTGCTCTGGGGAGCGCGGTGACAGACGTGTGCAACCATGGTTCTCTCTCAGGCAGAAAGGATGCTAGGGCAAAGAGGATTTCGCGCCATGCGGGTATCTTCCACCATGTTGCCGAGACTCGCTCAGGCAAGCAGCAGCAGCATCCCCAAACCCAACTCTGATTTCCCAACGAATGCTGTGCTTTCGTAAGGGAGAGGCCCAGGCAAAGAGGCTTTCGCTGTATGCGGGTTTCTCCCACCGCGAGACTGGGCTCAGGCAAGCAGCAGCAGCCCGCACAACATTTCTCAGCGAATGCTGTGCTTTCGCAGAGGCTTTGGTTTGGAGCGAACAACACTTCGCCACTTCTTCCTCAGCAAGGTTTCAGTCGCATCAGGGAAGAAGAGCTGCGGGAGAGCTGGTGCCTCTAGGGCCTCGCTTTCCCGGGCTCCATGTTCGCGTCCTGGGTTCACCCTGCCAGGGAAGAAGAGCTCTGGGAGAGCTAGTGCCTCTTGGGCCTCGCGTTCCCTGGCTCCATGTTCGCGTCCTGGGTTCACCCTGCCAGGCCGAACTAAGCAGACACAGTCACAACCGTGCAGTAGCGCGCTTAGCCTAGGATGGCACTCGATGCACACTACCATCTCCCGGTGTAGGAATCGCTTGGCCTTTTACTCTGGCGCTCAGGCCGACTCGCGGACTAGGCCTGCGCTTTCCCCACAGGAAAGCAGAGGTGACAGGATCCCTGCACACCGCCCGTGCACTGAATAGGGAGCTTTGGGGGACTGTCCCCACTCTTTCCCCTTAAACCCCGTGCCTCCTCCAAGCTTCTACATCCTGGAGGAAGACGGCATCTGATGGCCAGGTCTTTTGGGAGTTGTTTCTCGAGTTTAGGGTAGGCGCCTGGTGGCAAGCCCATGGCTCCACCACGGTCAGGTGGCCAAGGAGCTGCTGTCTCCTTGGGCCCAAAGGCTCAGGACAGGCATGCTTTCTGCCCAGACTCCTTCCTCAGAGTGGAGCCCTTTCCCCTGCCCTAATCTTCCCCTCGTGTCTCCTTAGCAGCCAGGCTTCCTTCGCTCTGCAGTGACAGATGTGTCCCTTTCCTTAAAGCTCTTTCACAGGCACCACCGCGCTTCTCTCTCAGGCAGAGCGAATGCCCAGGCAAAGAGGATTTCGCTCCATGCGGGTTTATTCCACCGTGGTGTGGAGACTAGCTCCGGCAAGCAGCAGGCAGCATCCCACAGACCCGACTCTGATTTCCCAAAGAATGCTGTGCTTTCCCAGAGGGGATGCCCCGGCAAAGAGGCTTTCGCTCTATGCGGGTTTCTCCCATCGTGCTGCGAATACTAGGCTAAGGCAAGCAACAAAAGCAGCCCACAGAACCGACTCTGATTTCCCAGCGACTGCCATGATTTCGCAGAGGTTTTCAGCTTGGCGCGAACCGCACTTCGCTGCTGCTTCCTCAGCAAGGCTTTGGTCGTTCGCTCTGTCGCGGCAGGAAAGAAGAGCCGCGGGAGAGCTGGTGCCTCTTGGGCCTTGCTTTCCCGGGCTCCAAGTTCACGCCCGGGGTTCACCTTGCTAACCCGAACTAAGCAGACACAGTCACAACCCTGAAGCAGCGTGCGTGGCCTAGCATGGCACTCTATGCCTATTACCATCTCCTGGCGTAGGTAAGGCTTTGCCTTTTGCTCCGGCGCTCGGGCAGTCTCGGGGTCAAGGCCAGTGCCTTCACCACAGGAGAGAAGAGGCGACAGGATCCCTGCACAGTGCCCGAGCACAGGGATGGGGAACGGTGGGGACTGTCTCCACTCTTTCCCCGGCACACCCCCTGCCACCAACAACGCTGCCACATCTTGGTGGAAGATGGCATCTGACTGACCGTTTCTCCATGGGGTTGTTTCTGCAAGTTCCAGGTATGGCACCTGGTGGCAAGCCCAAGTCTGCCCTTGGGACAGGTGGCCAAGGAGATGCTGTCCCCTTGGTAACAGAGGCACAGGACAGGCCTGCCTTCTGCCCACACTCCTTCCTCAGAGTGGAGTACGCGCCCCTGCCCTAGTCGGCCTCTCATGTCTCCTTAGCAGCCAGGCTTCCATCTCTCCACACAGGGAACGGGTGACACATGTCTGGTCACCGGCCTGCATTTCGTGCCGTGGCAGGCTATCCTGTTCCCGAGTGTTTCCCGACCCCAAGGCTAAGGGCTCCTTCTCTTCCCCGGGGGCGGCGTGCTGTGCCTTCCCCACACTTGCTCCTGGGGAGCGCGGTGACAGACCTGAGCAACCATGCTTCTCTCTCAGGCAGAAAGGATGCTAGGGCAAAGAGGATTTCGCTCCATGCGGGTATCTTCCAACATGCTGCGGAGACTCGCTTAGGCAAGCAGCAGCAGCCTCCCCAAACCCAACTCTGATTTCCCAACAAATGCTGTGCTTTCCTAGGGGAGATGCCCAGGCAAAGGGGCTTTCGATGTATGCGGGTTTCTCCCATCGCGAGACTGGGCTCAGGCACGCAGCAGCAGCCCCCAAAACATTTCTCGGGGAATGCTGTGCTTTCGCAGATGCTTTGATTTGGAGCAAACAGCACTTCGCCACTGCTTATTCAGCAAGGCTTCTGTCGCGTCAGGGAAGAAGAGCTGCGGGAGAGCTGGTGCCTTGCTTTCCCTGGCACCATGTTCGCGTCCTGGGTTCACCCTGCCAGGCCGAACTAAGCAGACACACTCACAACCGTGCAGTAGCGCGCTTAGCCTAGGATGGCACTCTATGCACACTACCATCTCCCGGTGTAGGCATCGCTTGGCCTTTTACTCTGGCGCTCAGGCCGACTCGCGGACTAGGCCTGCGCTTTCCCCGCAGGAAAGCAGAGGTGACAGGATCCCTGCACACCGCCCGTGCACTGAATAGGGAGCTTTGGGGGACTGTCCCCACTCTTTCCCCTTAAACCCCGTGCCTCCTCCAAGCTTCTACATCCTGGAGGAAGACGGCATCTGATGGCCAGGTCTTTCTGGGAGTTGTTTCTCGAGTTTAGGGTAGGCGCCTGGTGGCAAGCCCATGGCTCCACCACGGTCAGGTGGCCAAGGAGCTGCTGTCTCCTTGGGCCCAAAGGCTCAGGACAGGCATGCTTTCTGCCCAGACACCTTCCTCAGAGTGGAGCCCTTTCCCCTGCCCTAATCTTCCCCTCGTGTCTCCTTAGCAGCCAGGCTTCCTTCGCTCTGCAGTGACAGATGTGTCCCTTTCCTTAAGGCTCTTTCCACAGGCACCACGCGCTTCTCTCTCAGGCAGAGCGGATGCCCAGGCAAAGAGGATTTCCCTCCATGCGGATTTATTCCACCGTGGTGTGGAGACTTGCTCCGGCAAGCGGCAGGCAGCATCCCACAGACCCGACTCTGATTTCCCAAAGAATGCTGTGCTTTCCCAGAGGGGATGCCCCGGCAAAGAAGCTTTCGCTCTATGCGGGTTTCTCCCATCGTGCTGCGAATACTAGGCTAAGGCAAGCAACAAAAGCAGCCCACAGAACCGACTTTGATTTCCCAGCGACTGCCATGCTTTCGCAGAGGTTTTCAGCTTGGCGCGAACCGCACTTCGCTCAGCCTGCTGCTTCCTCAGCAAGGCTTTGGTCGTTCGCTCTGTCGCGGCAGGAAAGAAGAGCCGCGGGAGAGCTGGTGCCTCTTGGGCCTTGCTTTCCCGGGCTCCAAGTTCGCGCCCGGGGTTCACCTTGCTCAGCCGAACTAAGCAGACACCGTCACAACCCTGCAGCAGCGTGCGTGGCCTAGCATGGCACTCTATGCCTATTACCATCTCCTGGCGTAGGTAAGGCTTTGCCTTTTGCTCCGGCGCTCGGGCAGTCTCGGGGTCAAGGCCAGTGCCTTCACCACAGGAGAGAAGAGGCGACAGGATCCCTGCACAGTGCCCGAGCACAGGGATGGGGAACGGTGGGGACTGTCTCCACTCTTTCCCCGGCACACCCCCTGCCACCCGCAATGCTGCCACATCTTGGTGGAAGACGGCAATGACTGCACGTTTCTCCATGGGGATGTTTCTGCGAGTTCCGGGTATGGCATCTGGTGGCAAGCCCAAGTCTGCCCTTGGGACAGGTGGCCAAGGAGATGCTGTCCCCTTGGTAACAGAGGCACAGGACAGGCCTGCCTTCTGCCCATACTCCTTCCTCAGAGTGGAGCACTCACCCATGCCCTTGTCGTCCCCTCATGTCTCCTTAGCAGCCAGGCTTCAATCTCTCCGCACAGGGAGCAGAGGACACTTGTCTTCTCATGGCCTGCTGTTCGTGCCTCGGCAGGCTATACTGCTTCCCGAGCGTTTCCAGTCCCCAAGGCCAAGGGATCCTTCTCTTCCCCAGGGACGGCGTGCTGTGCCTTCCCCAAAATTGCTCTGGGGAGCGCGGTGACAGACGTGTGCAACCATGGTTCTCTCTCAGGCAGAAAGGATGCTAGGGCAAAGAGGATTTCGCGCCATGCGGGTATCTTCCACCATGTTGCCGAGACTCGCTCAGGCAAGCAGCAGCAGCATCCCCAAACCCAACTCTGATTTCCCAACGAATGCTGTGCTTTCGTAAGGGAGAGGCCCAGGCAAAGAGGCTTTCGCTGTATGCGGGTTTCTCCCACCGCGAGACTGGGCTCAGGCAAGCAGCAGCAGCCCGCACAACATTTCTCAGCGAATGCTGTGCTTTCGCAGAGGCTTTGGTTTGGAGCGAACAACACTTCGCCGCTTCTTCCTCAGCAAGGTTTCAGTCGCATCAGGGAAGAAGAGCTGCGGGAGAGCTGGTGCCTCTAGGGCCTCGCTTTCCCGGGCTCCATGTTCGCGTCCTGGGTTCACCCTGCCAGGGAAGAAGAGCTCTGGGAGAGCTAGTGCCTCTTGGGCCTCGCGTTCCCTGGCTCCATGTTCGCGTCCTGGGTTCACCCTGCCAGGCCGAACTAAGCAGACACAGTCACAACCGTGCAGTAGCGCGCTTAGCCTAGGATGGCACTCGATGCACACTACCATCTCCCGGTGTGGGAATCGCTTGGCCTTTTACTCTGGCGCTCAGGCCGACTCGCGGACTAGGCCTGCGCTTTCCCCGCAGGAAAGCAGAGGTGACAGGATCCCTGCACACCGCCCGTGCACTGAATAGGGAGCTTTGGGGGACTGTCCCCACTCTTTCCCCTTAAACCCCGTGCCTCCTCCAAGCTTCTACATCCTGGAGGAAGACGGCATCTGATGGCCAGGTCTTTTGGGAGTTGTTTCTCGAGTTTAGGGTAGGCGCCTGGTGGCAAGCCCATGGCTCCACCACGGTCAGGTGGCCAAGGAGCTGCTGTCTCCTTGGGCCCAAAGGCTCAGGACAGGCATGCTTTCTGCCCAGACTCCTTCCTCAGAGTGGAGCCCTTTCCCCTGCCCTAATCTTCCCCTCGTGTCTCCTTAGCAGCCAGGCTTCCTTCGCTCTGCAGTGACAGATGTGTCCCTTTCCTTAAGGCTCTTTCCACAGGCACCACCGCGCTTCTCTCTCAGGCAGAGCGGATGCCCAGGCAAAGAGGATTTCGCTCCATGCGGGTTTATTCCACCGTGGTGTGGAGACTAGCTCCGGCAAGCAGCAGGCAGCATCCCACAGACCCGACTCTGATTTCCCAAAGAATGCTGTGCTTTCCCAGAGGGGATGCCCCGGCAAAGAGGCTTTCGCTCTATGCGGGTTTCTCCCATCGTGCTGCGAATACTAGGCTAAGGCAAGCAACAAAAGCAGCCCACAGAACCGACTCTGATTTCCCAGCGACTGCCATGATTTCGCAGAGGTTTTCAGCTTGGCGCGAACCGCACTTCGCTGCTGCTTCCTCAGCAAGGCTTTGGTCGTTCGCTCTGTCGCGGCAGGAAAGAAGAGCCGCGGGAGAGCTGGTGCCTCTTGGGCCTTGCTTTCCCGGGCTCCAAGTTCACGCCCGGGGTTCACCTTGCTAACCCGAACTAAGCAGACACAGTCACAACCCTGCAGCAGCGTGCGTGGCCTAGCATGGCACTCTATGCCTATTACCATCTCCTGGCGTAGGTAAGGCTTTGCCTTTTGCCTCGGCGCTCGGGCAGACTCGGGGTCAAGGCCAGTGCCTTCACCACGGGAGAGAAGAGGCGACAGGATCCCTGCACAGTGCCCGAGCACAGGGATGGGGAACGGTGGGGACTGTCTCCACTCTTTCCCCGGCACACCCCCTGCCACCAACAACGCTGCCACATCTTGGTGGAAGATGGCATCTGACTGACCGTTTCTCCATGGGGTTGTTTCTGCAAGTTCCAGGTATGGCACCTGGTGGCAAGCCCAAGTCTGCCCTTGGGACAGGTGGCCAAGGAGATGCTGTCCCCTTGGTAACAGAGGCACAGGACAGGCCTGCCTTCTGCCCACACTCCTTCCTCAGAGTGGAGCACGCGCCCCTGCCCTAGTCTGCCCCTCATGTCTCCTTAGCAGCCAGGCTTCCATCTCTCCGCACAGGGAACGGGTGACACATGTCTGGCCACCGGCCTGCATTTCGTGCCGTGGCAGGCTATCCTGTTCCCGAGTGTTTCCCGACCCCAAGGCTAAGGGCTCCTTCTCTTCCCCGGGGGCGGCGTGCTGTGCCTTCCCCACACTTGCTCCTGGGGAGCGCGGTGACAGACCTGAGCAACCATGCTTCTCTCTCAGGCAGAAAGGATGCTAGGGCAAAGAGGATTTCGCTCCATGCGGGTATCTTCCAACATGCTGCGGAGACTCGCTTAGGCAAGCAGCAGCAGCCTCCCCAAACCCAACTCTGATTTCCCAACAAATGCTGTGCTTTCCTAGGGGAGATGCCCAGGCAAAGGGGCTTTCGATGTATGCGGGTTTCTCCCATCGCGAGACTGGGCTCAGGCACGCAGCAGCAGCCCCCAAAACATTTCTCGGGGAATGCTGTGCTTTCGCAGATGCTTTGATTTGGAGCAAACAGCACTTCACCACTGCTTATTCAGCAAGGCTTCTGTCGCGTCAGGGAAGAAGAGCTGCGGGAGAGCTGGTGCCTTGCTTTCCCTGGCACCATGTTCGCGTCCTGGGTTCACCCTGCCAGGCCGAACTAAGCAGACACACTCACAACCGTGCAGTAGCGCGCTTAGCCTAGGATTGCACTCTATGCACACTACCATCTCCCGGTGTAGGAATCGCTTGGCCTTTTACTCTGGCGCTCAGGCCGACTCGCGGACTAGGCCTGCGCTTTCCCCACAGGAAAGCAGAGGTGACAGGATCCCTGCACACCGCCCGTGCACTGAATAGGGAGCTTTGGGGGACTGTCCCCACTCTTTCCCCTTAAACCCCGTGCCTCCTCCAAGCTTCTACATCCTGGAGGAAGACGGCATCTGATGGCCAGGTCTTTCTGGGAGTTGTTTCTCGAGTTTAGGGTAGGCGCCTGGTGGCAAGCCCATGGCTCCACCACGGTCAGGTGGCCAAGGAGCTGCTGTCTCCTTGGGCCCAAAGGCTCAGGACAGGCATGCTTTCTGCCCAGACACCTTCCTCAGAGTGGAGCCCTTTCCCCTGCCCTAATCTTCCCCTCGTGTCTCCTTAGCAGCCAGGCTTCCTTCGCTCTGCAGTGACAGATGTGTCCCTTTCCTTAAGGCTCTTTCCACAGGCACCACGCGCTTCTCTCTCAGGCAGAGCGGATGCCCAGGCAAAGAGGATTTCCCTCCATGCGGATTTATTCCACCGTGGTGTGGAGACTTGCTCCGGCAAGCGGCAGGCAGCATCCCACAGACCCGACTCTGATTTCCCAAAGAATGCTGTGCTTTCCCAGAGGGGATGCCCCGGCAAAGAAGCTTTCGCTCTATGCGGGTTTCTCCCATCGTGCTGCGAATACTAGGCTAAGGCAAGCAACAAAAGCAGCCCACAGAACCGACTTTGATTTCCCAGCGACTGCCATGCTTTCGCAGAGGTTTTCAGCTTGGCGCGAACCGCACTTCGCTCAGCCTGCTGCTTCCTCAGCAAGGCTTTGGTCGTTCGCTCTGTCGCGGCAGGAAAGAAGAGCCGCGGGAGAGCTGGTGCCTCTTGGGCCTTGCTTTCCCGGGCTCCAAGTTCGCGCCCGGGGTTCACCTTGCTCAGCCGAACTAAGCAGACACCGTCACAACCCTGCAGCAGCGTGCGTGGCCTAGCATGGCACTCTATGCCTATTACCATCTCCTGGCGTAGGTAAGGCTTTGCCTTTTGCTCCGGCGCTCGGGCAGTCTCGGGGTCAAGGCCAGTGCCTTCACCACAGGAGAGAAGAGGCGACAGGATCCCTGCACAGTGCCCGAGCACAGGGATGGGGAACGGTGGGGACTGTCTCCACTCTTTCCCCGGCACACCCCCTGCCACCCGCAATGCTGCCACATCTTGGTGGAAGACGGCAATGACTGCACGTTTCTCCATGGGGATGTTTCTGCGAGTTCCGGGTATGGCATCTGGTGGCAAGCCCAAGTCTGCCCTTGGGACAGGTGGCCAAGGAGATGCTGTCCCCTTGGTAACAGAGGCACAGGACAGGCCTGCCTTCTGCCCATACTCCTTCCTCAGAGTGGAGCACTCACCCATGCCCTTGTCGTCCCCTCATGTCTCCTTAGCAGCCAGGCTTCAATCTCTCCGCACAGGGAGCAGAGGACACTTGTCTTCTCATGGCCTGCTGTTCGTGCCTCGGCAGGCTATACTGCTTCCCGAGCGTTTCCAGTCCCCAAGGCCAAGGGATCCTTCTCTTCCCCAGGGACGGCGTGCTGTGCCTTCCCCAAAATTTCTCTGGGGAGCGCGGTGACAGACGTGTGCAACCATGGTTCTCTCTCAGGCAGAAAGGATGCTAGGGCAAAGAGGATTTCGCGCCATGCGGGTATCTTCCACCATGTTGCCGAGACTCGCTCAGGCAAGCAGCAGCAGCATCCCCAAACCCAGCTCTGATTTCCCAACGAATGCTGTGCTTTCGTAAGGGAGAGGCCCAGGCAAAGAGGCTTTCGCTGTATGCGGGTTTCTCCCACCGCGAGACTGGGCTCAGGCAAGCAGCAGCAGCCCGCACAACATTTCTCAGCGAATGCTGTGCTTTCGCAGAGGCTTTGGTTTGGAGCGAACAACACTTCGCCGCTTCTTCCTCAGCAAGGTTTCAGTCGCATCAGGGAAGAAGAGCTGCGGGAGAGCTGGTGCCTCTAGGGCCTCGCTTTCCCGGGCTCCATGTTCGCGTCCTGGGTTCACCCTGCCAGGGAAGAAGAGCTCTGGGAGAGCTAGTGCCTCTTGGGCCTCGCGTTCCCTGGCTCCATGTTCGCGTCCTGGGTTCACCCTGCCAGGCCGAACTAAGCAGACACAGTCACAACCGTGCAGTAGCGCGCTTAGCCTAGGATGGCACTCGATGCACACTACCATCTCCCGGTGTGGGAATCGCTTGGCCTTTTACTCTGGCGCTCAGGCCGACTCGCGGACTAGGCCTGCGCTTTCCCCGCAGGAAAGCAGAGGTGACAGGATCCCTGCACACCGCCCGTGCACTGAATAGGGAGCTTTGGGGGACTGTCCCCACTCTTTCCCCTTAAACCCCGTGCCTCCTCCAAGCTTCTACATCCTGGAGGAAGACGGCATCTGATGGCCAGGTCTTTTGGGAGTTGTTTCTCGAGTTTAGGGTAGGCGCCTGGTGGCAAGCCCATGGCTCCACCACGGTCAGGTGGCCAAGGAGCTGCTGTCTCCTTGGGCCCAAAGGCTCAGGACAGGCATGCTTTCTGCCCAGACTCCTTCCTCAGAGTGGAGCCCTTTCCCCTGCCCTAATCTTCCCCTCGTGTCTCCTTAGCAGCCAGGCTTCCTTCGCTCTGCAGTGACAGATGTGTCCCTTTCCTTAAGGCTCTTTCCACAGGCACCACCGCGCTTCTCTCTCAGGCAGAGCGGATGCCCAGGCAAAGAGGATTTCGCTCCATGCGGGTTTATTCCACCGTGGTGTGGAGACTAGCTCCGGCAAGCAGCAGGCAGCATCCCACAGACCCGACTCTGATTTCCCAAAGAATGCTGTGCTTTCCCAGAGGGGATGCCCCGGCAAAGAGGCTTTCGCTCTATGCGGGTTTCTCCCATCGTGCTGCGAATACTAGGCTAAGGCAAGCAACAAAAGCAGCCCACAGAACCGACTCTGATTTCCCAGCGACTGCCATGATTTCGCAGAGGTTTTCAGCTTGGCGCGAACCGCACTTCGCTGCTGCTTCCTCAGCAAGGCTTTGGTCGTTCGCTCTGTCGCGGCAGGAAAGAAGAGCCGCGGGAGAGCTGGTGCCTCTTGGGCCTTGCTTTCCCGGGCTCCAAGTTCACGCCCGGGGTTCACCTTGCTAACCCGAACTAAGCAGACACAGTCACAACCCTGCAGCAGCGTGCGTGGCCTAGCATGGCACTCTATGCCTATTACCATCTCCTGGCGTAGGTAAGGCTTTGCCTTTTGCTCCGGCGCTCGGGCAGACTCGGGGTCAAGGCCAGTGCCTTCACCACGGGAGAGAAGAGGCGACAGGATCCCTGCACAGTGCCCGAGCACAGGGATGGGGAACGGTGGGGACTGTCTCCACTCTTTCCCCGGCACACCCCCTGCCACCAACAACGCTGCCACATCTTGGTGGAAGATGGCATCTGACTGACCGTTTCTCCATGGGGTTGTTTCTGCAAGTTCCAGGTATGGCACCTGGTGGCAAGCCCAAGTCTGCCCTTGGGACAGGTGGCCAAGGAGATGCTGTCCCCTTGGTAACAGAGGCACAGGACAGGCCTGCCTTCTGCCCACACTCCTTCCTCAGAGTGGAGCACGCGCCCCTGCCCTAGTCTGCCCCTCATGTCTCCTTAGCAGCCAGGCTTCCATCTCTCCGCACAGGGAACGGGTGACACATGTCTGGCCACCGGCCTGCATTTCGTGCCGTGGCAGGCTATCCTATTCCCGAGTGTTTCCCGACCCCAAGGCTAAGGGCTCCTTCTCTTCGCCGGGGGCGGCGTGCTGTGCCTTCCCCACACTTGCTCCTGGGGAGCGCGGTGACAGACCTGAGCAACCATGCTTCTCTCTCAGGCAGAAAGGATGCTAGGGCAAAGAGGATTTCGCTCCATGCGGGTATCTTCCAACATGCTGCGGAGACTCGCTTAGGCAAGCAGCAGCAGCCTCCCCAAACCCAACTCTGATTTCCCAACAAATGCTGTGCTTTCCTAGGGGAGATGCCCAGGCAAAGGGGCTTTCGATGTATGCGGGTTTCTCCCATTGCGAGACTGGGCTCAGGCACGCAGCAGCAGCCCCCAAAACATTTCTCGGGGAATGCTGTGCTTTCGCAGAGGCTTTGATTTGGGGCAAACAGCACTTCGCCACTGCTTCCTCAGCAAGGCTTCTGTCGCGTCAGGGAAGAAGAGCTGCGGGAGAGCTGGTGCCTTGCTTTCCCTGGCACCATGTTCGCGTCCTGGGTTCACCCTGCCAGGACGAACTAAGCAGACACACTCACAACCGTGCAGTAGCGCGCTTAGCCTAGGATGGCACTCGATGCACACTACCATCTCCCGGTGTGGGAATCGCTTGGCCTTTTACTCTGGCGCTCAGGCCGACTCGCGGACTAGGCCTGCGCTTTCCCCGCAGGAAAGCAGAGGTGACAGGATCCCTGCACACCGCCCGTGCACTGAATAGGGAGCTTTGGGGGACTGTCCCCACTCTTTCCCCTTAAACCCCGTGCCTCCTCCAAGCTTCTACATCCTGGAGGAAGACGGCATCTGATGGCCAGGTCTTTTGGGAGTTGTTTCTCGAGTTTAGGGTAGGCGCCTGGTGGCAAGCCCATGGCTCCACCACGGTCAGGTGGCCAAGGAGCTGCTGTCTCCTTGGGCCCAAAGGCTCAGGACAGGCATGCTTTCTGCCCAGACTCCTTCCTCAGAGTGGAGCCCTTTCCCCTGCCCTAATCTTCCCCTCGTGTCTCCTTAGCAGCCAGGCTTCCTTCGCTCTGCAGTGACAGATGTGTCCCTTTCCTTAAGGCTCTTTCCACAGGCACCACCGCGCTTCTCTCTCAGGCAGAGCGGATGCCCAGGCAAAGAGGATTTCGCTCCATGCGGGTTTATTCCACCGTGGTGTGGAGACTAGCTCCGGCAAGCAGCAGGCAGCATCCCACAGACCCGACTCTGATTTCCCAAAGAATGCTGTGCTTTCCCAGAGGGGATGCCCCGGCAAAGAGGCTTTCGCTCTATGCGGGTTTCTCCCATCGTGCTGCGAATACTAGGCTAAGGCAAGCAACAAAAGCAGCCCACAGAACCGACTCTGATTTCCCAGCGACTGCCATGATTTCGCAGAGGTTTTCAGCTTGGCGCGAACCGCACTTCGCTGCTGCTTCCTCAGCAAGGCTTTGGTCGTTCGCTCTGTCGCGGCAGGAAAGAAGAGCCGCGGGAGAGCTGGTGCCTCTTGGGCCTTGCTTTCCCGGGCTCCAAGTTCACGCCCGGGGTTCACCTTGCTAACCCGAACTAAGCAGACACAGTCACAACCCTGCAGCAGCGTGCGTGGCCTAGCATGGCACTCTATGCCTATTACCATCTCCTGGCGTAGGTAAGGCTTTGCCTTTTGCCTCGGCGCTCGGGCAGACTCGGGGTCAAGGCCAGTGCCTTCACCACGGGAGAGAAGAGGCGACAGGATCCCTGCACAGTGCCCGAGCACAGGGATGGGGAACGGTGGGGACTGTCTCCACTCTTTCCCCGGCACACCCCCTGCCACCAACAACGCTGCCACATCTTGGTGGAAGATGGCATCTGACTGACCGTTTCTCCATGGGGTTGTTTCTGCAAGTTCCAGGTATGGCACCTGGTGGCAAGCCCAAGTCTGCCCTTGGGACAGGTGGCCAAGGAGATGCTGTCCCCTTGGTAACAGAGGCACAGGACAGGCCTGCCTTCTGCCCACACTCCTTCCTCAGAGTGGAGCACGCGCCCCTGCCCTAGTCGGCCCCTCATGTCTCCTTAGCAGCCAGGCTTCCATCTCTCCGCACAGGGAACGGGTGACACATGTCTGGCCACCGGCCTGCATTTCGTGCCGTGGCAGGCTATCCTGTTCCCGAGTGTTTCCCGACCCCAAGGCTAAGGGCTCCTTCTCTTCCCCGGGGGCGGCGTGCTGTGCCTTCCCCACACTTGCTCCTGGGGAGCGCGGTGACAGACCTGAGCAACCATGCTTCTCTCTCAGGCAGAAAGGATGCTAGGGCAAAGAGGATTTCGCTCCATGCGGGTATCTTCCAACATGCTGCGGAGACTCGCTTAGGCAAGCAGCAGCAGCCTCCCCAAACCCAACTCTGATTTCCCAACAAATGCTGTGCTTTCCTAGGGGAGATGCCCAGGCAAAGGGGCTTTCGATGTATGCGGGTTTCTCCCATCGCGAGACTGGGCTCAGGCACGCAGCAGCAGCCCCCAAAACATTTCTCGGGGAATGCTGTGCTTTCGCAGATGCTTTGATTTGGAGCAAACAGCACTTCACCACTGCTTATTCAGCAAGGCTTCTGTCGCGTCAGGGAAGAAGAGCTGCGGGAGAGCTGGTGCCTTGCTTTCCCTGGCACCATGTTCGCGTCCTGGGTTCACCCTGCCAGGCCGAACTAAGCAGACACACTCACAACCGTGCAGTAGCGCGCTTAGCCTAGGATGGCACTCTATGCACACTACCATCTCCCGGTGTAGGAATCGCTTGGCCTTTTACTCTGGCGCTCAGGCCGACTCGCGGACTAGGCCTGCGCTTTCCCCACAGGAAAGCAGAGGTGACAGGATCCCTGCACACCGCCCGTGCACTGAATAGGGAGCTTTGGGGGACTGTCCCCACTCTTTCCCCTTAAACCCCGTGCCTCCTCCAAGCTTCTACATCCTGGAGGAAGACGGCATCTGATGGCCAGGTCTTTCTGGGAGTTGTTTCTCGAGTTTAGGGTAGGCGCCTGGTGGCAAGCCCATGGCTCCACCACGGTCAGGTGGCCAAGGAGCTGCTGTCTCCTTGGGCCCAAAGGCTCAGGACAGGCATGCTTTCTGCCCAGACACCTTCCTCAGAGTGGAGCCCTTTCCCCTGCCCTAATCTTCCCCTCGTGTCTCCTTAGCAGCCAGGCTTCCTTCGCTCTGCAGTGACAGATGTGTCCCTTTCCTTAAGGCTCTTTCCACAGGCACCACGCGCTTCTCTCTCAGGCAGAGCGGATGCCCAGGCAAAGAGGATTTCCCTCCATGCGGATTTATTCCACCGTGGTGTGGAGACTTGCTCCGGCAAGCGGCAGGCAGCATCCCACAGACCCGACTCTGATTTCCCAAAGAATGCTGTGCTTTCCCAGAGGGGATGCCCCGGCAAAGAAGCTTTCGCTCTATGCGGGTTTCTCCCATCGTGCTGCGAATACTAGGCTAAGGCAAGCAACAAAAGCAGCCCACAGAACCGACTTTGATTTCCCAGCGACTGCCATGCTTTCGCAGAGGTTTTCAGCTTGGCGCGAACCGCACTTCGCTCAGCCTGCTGCTTCCTCAGCAAGGCTTTGGTCGTTCGCTCTGTCGCGGCAGGAAAGAAGAGCCGCGGGAGAGCTGGTGCCTCTTGGGCCTTGCTTTCCCGGGCTCCAAGTTCGCGCCCGGGGTTCACCTTGCTCAGCCGAACTAAGCAGACACCGTCACAACCCTGCAGCAGCGTGCGTGGCCTAGCATGGCACTCTATGCCTATTACCATCTCCTGGCGTAGGTAAGGCTTTGCCTTTTGCTCCGGCGCTCGGGCAGTCTCGGGGTCAAGGCCAGTGCCTTCACCACAGGAGAGAAGAGGCGACAGGATCCCTGCACAGTGCCCGAGCACAGGGATGGGGAACGGTGGGGACTGTCTCCACTCTTTCCCCGGCACACCCCCTGCCACCCGCAATGCTGCCACATCTTGGTGGAAGACGGCAATGACTGCACGTTTCTCCATGGGGATGTTTCTGCGAGTTCCGGGTATGGCATCTGGTGGCAAGCCCAAGTCTGCCCTTGGGACAGGTGGCCAAGGAGATGCTGTCCCCTTGGTAACAGAGGCACAGGACAGGCCTGCCTTCTGCCCATACTCCTTCCTCAGAGTGGAGCACTCACCCATGCCCTTGTCGTCCCCTCATGTCTCCTTAGCAGCCAGGCTTCAATCTCTCCGCACAGGGAGCAGAGGACACTTGTCTTCTCATGGCCTGCTGTTCGTGCCTCGGCAGGCTATACTGCTTCCCGAGCGTTTCCAGTCCCCAAGGCCAAGGGATCCTTCTCTTCCCCAGGGACGGCGTGCTGTGCCTTCCCCAAAATTGCTCTGGGGAGCGCGGTGACAGACGTGTGCAACCATGGTTCTCTCTCAGGCAGAAAGGATGCTAGGGCAAAGAGGATTTCGCGCCATGCGGGTATCTTCCACCATGTTGCCGAGACTCGCTCAGGCAAGCAGCAGCAGCATCCCCAAACCCAGCTCTGATTTCCCAACGAATGCTGTGCTTTCGTAAGGGAGAGGCCCAGGCAAAGAGGCTTTCGCTGTATGCGGGTTTCTCCCACCGCGAGACTGGGCTCAGGCAAGCAGCAGCAGCCCGCACAACATTTCTCAGCGAATGCTGTGCTTTCGCAGAGGCTTTGGTTTGGAGCGAACAACACTTCGCCGCTTCTTCCTCAGCAAGGTTTCAGTCGCATCAGGGAAGAAGAGCTGCGGGAGAGCTGGTGCCTCTAGGGCCTCGCTTTCCCGGGCTCCATGTTCGCGTCCTGGGTTCACCCTGCCAGGGAAGAAGAGCTCTGGGAGAGCTAGTGCCTCTTGGGCCTCGCGTTCCCTGGCTCCATGTTCGCGTCCTGGGTTCACCCTGCCAGGCCGAACTAAGCAGACACAGTCACAACCGTGCAGTAGCGCGCTTAGCCTAGGATGGCACTCGATGCACACTACCATCTCCCGGTGTGGGAATCGCTTGGCCTTTTACTCTGGCGCTCAGGCCGACTCGCGGACTAGGCCTGCGCTTTCCCCGCAGGAAAGCAGAGGTGACAGGATCCCTGCACACCGCCCGTGCACTGAATAGGGAGCTTTGGGGGACTGTCCCCACTCTTTCCCCTTAAACCCCGTGCCTCCTCCAAGCTTCTACATCCTGGAGGAAGACGGCATCTGATGGCCAGGTCTTTTGGGAGTTGTTTCTCGAGTTTAGGGTAGGCGCCTGGTGGCAAGCCCATGGCTCCACCACGGTCAGGTGGCCAAGGAGCTGCTGTCTCCTTGGGCCCAAAGGCTCAGGACAGGCATGCTTTCTGCCCAGACTCCTTCCTCAGAGTGGAGCCCTTTCCCCTGCCCTAATCTTCCCCTCGTGTCTCCTTAGCAGCCAGGCTTCCTTCGCTCTGCAGTGACAGATGTGTCCCTTTCCTTAAGGCTCTTTCCACAGGCACCACCGCGCTTCTCTCTCAGGCAGAGCGGATGCCCAGGCAAAGAGGATTTCGCTCCATGCGGGTTTATTCCACCGTGGTGTGGAGACTAGCTCCGGCAAGCAGCAGGCAGCATCCCACAGACCCGACTCTGATTTCCCAAAGAATGCTGTGCTTTCCCAGAGGGGATGCCCCGGCAAAGAGGCTTTCGCTCTATGCGGGTTTCTCCCATCGTGCTGCGAATACTAGGCTAAGGCAAGCAACAAAAGCAGCCCACAGAACCGACTCTGATTTCCCAGCGACTGCCATGATTTCGCAGAGGTTTTCAGCTTGGCGTGAACCGCACTTCGCTGCTGCTTCCTCAGCAAGGCTTTGGTCGTTCGCTCTGTCGCGGCAGGAAAGAAGAGCCGCGGGAGAGCTGGTGCCTCTTGGGCCTTGCTTTCCCGGGCTCCAAGTTCACGCCCGGGGTTCACCTTGCTAACCCGAACTAAGCAGACACAGTCACAACCCTGCAGCAGCGTGCGTGGCCTAGCATGGCACTCTATGCCTATTACCATCTCCTGGCGTAGGTAAGGCTTTGCCTTTTGCCTCGGCGCTCGGGCAGACTCGGGGTCAAGGCCAGTGCCTTCACCACGGGAGAGAAGAGGCGACAGGATCCCTGAACAGTGCCCGAGCACAGGGATGGGGAACGGTGGGGACTGTCTCCACTCTTTCCCCGGCACACCCCCTGCCACCAACAACGCTGCCACATCTTGGTGGAAGATGGCATCTGACTGACCGTTTCTCCATGGGGTTGTTTCTGCAAGTTCCAGGTATGGCACCTGGTGGCAAGCCCAAGTCTGCCCTTGGGACAGGTGGCCAAGGAGATGCTGTCCCCTTGGTAACAGAGGCACAGGACAGGCCTGCCTTCTGCCCACACTCCTTCCTCAGAGTGGAGCACGCGCCCCTGCCCTAGTCGGCCCCTCATGTCTCCTTAGCAGCCAGGCTTCCATCTCTCCGCACAGGGAACGGGTGACACATGTCTGGCCACCGGCCTGCATTTCGTGCCGTGGCAGGCTATCCTGTTCCCGAGTGTTTCCCGACCCCAAGGCTAAGGGCTCCTTCTCTTCCCCGGGGGCGGCGTGCTGTGCCTTCCCCACACTTGCTCCTGGGGAGCGCGGTGACAGACCTGAGCAACCATGCTTCTCTCTCAGGCAGAAAGGATGCTAGGGCAAAGAGGATTTCGCTCCATGCGGGTATCTTCCAACATGCTGCGGAGACTCGCTTAGGCAAGCAGCAGCAGCCTCCCCAAACCCAACTCTGATTTCCCAACAAATGCTGTGCTTTCCTAGGGGAGATGCCCAGGCAAAGGGGCTTTCGATGTATGCGGGTTTCTCCCATCGCGAGACTGGGCTCAGGCACGCAGCAGCAGCCCCCAAAACATTTCTCGGGGAATGCTGTGCTTTCGCAGATGCTTTGATTTGGAGCAAACAGCACTTCACCACTGCTTATTCAGCAAGGCTTCTGTCGCGTCAGGGAAGAAGAGCTGCGGGAGAGCTGGTGCCTTGCTTTCCCTGGCACCATGTTCGCGTCCTGGGTTCACCCTGCCAGGCCGAACTAAGCAGACACACTCACAACCGTGCAGTAGCGCGCTTAGCCTAGGATGGCACTCTATGCACACTACCATCTCCCGGTGTAGGAATCGCTTGGCCTTTTACTCTGGCGCTCAGGCCGACTCGCGGACTAGGCCTGCGCTTTCCCCACAGGAAAGCAGAGGTGACAGGATCCCTGCACACCGCCCGTGCACTGAATAGGGAGCTTTGGGGGACTGTCCCCACTCTTTCCCCTTAAACCCCGTGCCTCCTCCAAGCTTCTACATCCTGGAGGAAGACGGCATCTGATGGCCAGGTCTTTCTGGGAGTTGTTTCTCGAGTTTAGGGTAGGCGCCTGGTGGCAAGCCCATGGCTCCACCACAGTCAGGTGGCCAAGGAGCTGCTGTCTCCTTGGGCCCAAAGGCTCAGGACAGGCATGCTTTCTGCCCAGACACCTTCCTCAGAGTGGAGCCCTTTCCCCTGCCCTAATCTTCCCCTCGTGTCTCCTTAGCAGCCAGGCTTCCTTCGCTCTGCAGTGACAGATGTGTCCCTTTCCTTAAGGCTCTTTCCACAGGCACCACGCGCTTCTCTCTCAGGCAGAGCGGATGCCCAGGCAAAGAGGATTTCCCTCCATGCGGATTTATTCCACCGTGGTGTGGAGACTTGCTCCGGCAAGCGGCAGGCAGCATCCCACAGACCCGACTCTGATTTCCCAAAGAATGCTGTGCTTTCCCAGAGGGGATGCCCCGGCAAAGAAGCTTTCGCTCTATGCGGGTTTCTCCCATCGTGCTGCGAATACTAGGCTAAGGCAAGCAACAAAAGCAGCCCACAGAACCGACTTTGATTTCCCAGCGACTGCCATGCTTTCGCAGAGGTTTTCAGCTTGGCGCGAACCGCACTTCGCTCAGCCTGCTGCTTCCTCAGCAAGGCTTTGGTCGTTCGCTCTGTCGCGGCAGGAAAGAAGAGCCGCGGGAGAGCTGGTGCCTCTTGGGCCTTGCTTTCCCGGGCTCCAAGTTCGCGCCCGGGGTTCACCTTGCTCAGCCGAACTAAGCAGACACCGTCACAACCCTGCAGCAGCGTGCGTGGCCTAGCATGGCACTCTATGCCTATTACCATCTCCTGGCGTAGGTAAGGCTTTGCCTTTTGCTCCGGCGCTCGGGCAGTCTCGGGGTCAAGGCCAGTGCCTTCACCACAGGAGAGAAGAGGCGACAGGATCCCTGCACAGTGCCCGAGCACAGGGATGGGGAACGGTGGGGACTGTCTCCACTCTTTCCCCGGCACACCCCCTGCCACCCGCAATGCTGCCACATCTTGGTGGAAGACGGCAATGACTGCACGTTTCTCCATGGGGATGTTTCTGCGAGTTCCGGGTATGGCATCTGGTGGCAAGCCCAAGTCTGCCCTTGGGACAGGTGGCCAAGGAGATGCTGTCCCCTTGGTAACAGAGGCACAGGACAGGCCTGCCTTCTGCCCATACTCCTTCCTCAGAGTGGAGCACTCACCCATGCCCTTGTCGTCCCCTCATGTCTCCTTAGCAGCCAGGCTTCAATCTCTCCGCACAGGGAGCAGAGGACACTTGTCTTCTCATGGCCTGCTGTTCGTGCCTCGGCAGGCTATACTGCTTCCCGAGCGTTTCCAGTCCCCAAGGCCAAGGGATCCTTCTCTTCCCCAGGGACGGCGTGCTGTGCCTTCCCCAAAATTGCTCTGGGGAGCGCGGTGACAGACGTGTGCAACCATGGTTCTCTCTCAGGCAGAAAGGATGCTAGGGCAAAGAGGATTTCGCGCCATGCGGGTATCTTCCACCATGTTGCCGAGACTCGCTCAGGCAAGCAGCAGCAGCATCCCCAAACCCAACTCTGATTTCCCAACGAATGCTGTGCTTTCGTAAGGGAGAGGCCCAGGCAAAGAGGCTTTCGCTGTATGCGGGTTTCTCCCACCGCGAGACTGGGCTCAGGCAAGCAGCAGCAGCCCGCACAACATTTCTCAGCGAATGCTGTGCTTTCGCAGAGGCTTTGGTTTGGAGCGAACAACACTTCGCCGCTTCTTCCTCAGCAAGGTTTCAGTCGCATCAGGGAAGAAGAGCTGCGGGAGAGCTGGTGCCTCTAGGGCCTCGCTTTCCCGGGCTCCATGTTCGCGTCCTGGGTTCACCCTGCCAGGGAAGAAGAGCTCTGGGAGAGCTAGTGCCTCTTGGGCCTCGCGTTCCCTGGCTCCATGTTCGCGTCCTGGGTTCACCCTGCCAGGCCGAACTAAGCAGACACAGTCACAACCGTGCAGTAGCGCGCTTAGCCTAGGATGGCACTCGATGCACACTACCATCTCCCGGTGTGGGAATCGCTTGGCCTTTTACTCTGGCGCTCAGGCCGACTCGCGGACTAGGCCTGCGCTTTCCCCGCAGGAAAGCAGAGGTGACAGGATCCCTGCACACCGCCCGTGCACTGAATAGGGAGCTTTGGGGGACTGTCCCCACTCTTTCCCCTTAAACCCCGTGCCTCCTCCAAGCTTCTACATCCTGGAGGAAGACGGCATCTGATGGCCAGGTCTTTTGGGAGTTGTTTCTCGAGTTTAGGGTAGGCGCCTGGTGGCAAGCCCATGGCTCCACCACGGTCAGGTGGCCAAGGAGCTGCTGTCTCCTTGGGCCCAAAGGCTCAGGACAGGCATGCTTTCTGCCCAGACTCCTTCCTCAGAGTGGAGCCCTTTCCCCTGCCCTAATCTTCCCCTCGTGTCTCCTTAGCAGCCAGGCTTCCTTCGCTCTGCAGTGACAGATGTGTCCCTTTCCTTAAGGCTCTTTCCACAGGCACCACCGCGCTTCTCTCTCAGGCAGAGCGGATGCCCAGGCAAAGAGGATTTCGCTCCATGCGGGTTTATTCCACCGTGGTGTGGAGACTAGCTCCGGCAAGCAGCAGGCAGCATCCCACAGACCCGACTCTGATTTCCCAAAGAATGCTGTGCTTTCCCAGAGGGGATGCCCCGGCAAAGAGGCTTTCGCTCTATGCGGGTTTCTCCCATCGTGCTGCGAATACTAGGCTAAGGCAAGCAACAAAAGCAGCCCACAGAACCGACTCTGATTTCCCAGCGACTGCCATGATTTCGCAGAGGTTTTCAGCTTGGCGCGAACCGCACTTCGCTGCTGCTTCCTCAGCAAGGCTTTGGTCGTTCGCTCTGTCGCGGCAGGAAAGAAGAGCCGCGGGAGAGCTGGTGCCTCTTGGGCCTTGCTTTCCCGGGCTCCAAGTTCACGCCCGGGGTTCACCTTGCTAACCCGAACTAAGCAGACACAGTCACAACCCTGCAGCAGCGTGCGTGGCCTAGCATGGCACTCTATGCCTATTACCATCTCCTGGCGTAGGTAAGGCTTTGCCTTTTGCTCCGGCGCTCGGGCAGACTCGGGGTCAAGGCCAGTGCCTTCACCACAGGAGAGAAGAGGCGACAGGATCCCTGCACAGTGCCCGAGCACAGGGATGGGGAACGGTGGGGACTGTCTCCACTCTTTCCCCGGCACACCCCCTGCCACCAACAACGCTGCCACATCTTGGTGGAAGATGGCATCTGACTGACCGTTTCTCCATGGGGTTGTTTCTGCAAGTTCCAGGTATGGCACCTGGTGGCAAGCCCAAGTCTGCCCTTGGGACAGGTGGCCAAGGAGATGCTGTCCCCTTGGTAACAGAGGCACAGGACAGGCCTGCCTTCTGCCCACACTCCTTCCTCAGAGTGGAGCACGCGTCCCTGCCCTAGTCTGCCCCTCATGTCTCCTTAGCAGCCAGGCTTCCATCTCTCCGCACAGGGAACGGGTGACACATGTCTGGCCACCGGCCTGCATTTCGTGCCGTGGCAGGCTATCCTATTCCCGAGTGTTTCCCGACCCCAAGGCTAAGGGCTCCTTCTCTTCGCCGGGGGCGGCGTGCTGTGCCTTCCCCACACTTGCTCCTGGGGAGCGCGGTGACAGACCTGAGCAACCATGCTTCTCTCTCAGGCAGAAAGGATGCTAGGGCAAAGAGGATTTCGCTCCATGCGGGTATCTTCCAACATGCTGCGGAGACTCGCTTAGGCAAGCAGCAGCAGCCTCCCCAAACCCAACTCTGATTTCCCAACAAATGCTGTGCTTTCCTAGGGGAGATGCCCAGGCAAAGGGGCTTTCGATGTATGCGGGTTTCTCCCATTGCGAGACTGGGCTCAGGCACGCAGCAGCAGCCCCCAAAACATTTCTCGGGGAATGCAGTGCTTTCGCAGAGGCTTTGATTTGGGGCAAACAGCACTTCGCCACTGCTTCCTCAGCAAGGCTTCTGTCGCGTCAGGGAAGAAGAGCTTTGGGAGAGCTGGTGCCTTGCTTTCCCTGGCACCATGTTCGCGTCCTGGGTTCACCCTGCCAGGACGAACTAAGCAGACACACTCACAACCGTGCAGTAGTGCGCTTAGCCTAGGATGGCACTCTATGCACACTACCATCTCCCGGTGTAGGCATCGCTTGGCCTTTTACTCTGGCGCTCAGGCCGACTCGTGGACTAGGCCTGCGCTTTCCCCGCAGGAACGGAGAGGTGACAGGATCCCTGCACACCGCACGTGCACTGAATAGGGAGCTTTGGGGGACTGTCCCCACTCTTTCCCCTTAAACCCCGTGCCTCCTCCAAGCTTCTACATCCTGGAGGAAGACGGCATCTGATGGCCAGGTCTTTCTGGGAGTTGTTTCTCGAGTTTAGGGTAGGCGCCTGGTGGCAAGCCCATGGCTCCACCACGGTCAGGTGGCCAAGGAGCTGCTGTCTCCTTGGGCCCAAAGGCTCAGGACAGGCATGCTTTCTGCCCAGACACCTTCCTCAGAGTGGAGCCCTTTCCCCTGCCCTAATCTTCCCCTCGTGTCTCCTTAGCAGCCAGGCTTCCTTCGCTCTGCAGTGACAGATGTGTCCCTTTCCTTAAGGCTCTTTCCACAGGCACCACGCGCTTCTCTCTCAGGCAGAGCGGATGCCCAGGCAAAGAGGATTTCCCTCCATGCGGATTTATTCCACCGTGGTGTGGAGACTAGCTCCGGCAAGCGGCAGGCAGCATCCCACAGACCCGACTCTGATTTCCCAAAGAATGCTGTGCTTTCCCAGAGGGGATGCCCCGGCAAAGAAGCTTTCGCTCTATGCGGGTTTCTCCCATCGTGCTGCGAATACTAGGCTAAGGCAAGCAACAAAAGCAGCCCACAGAACCGACTTTGATTTCCCAGCGACTGCCATGCTTTCGCAGAGGTTTTCAGCTTGGCGCGAACCGCACTTCGCTCAGCCTGCTGCTTCCTCAGCAAGGCTTTGGTCGTTCGCTCTGTCGCGCCAGGAAAGAAGAGCCGCGGGAGAGCTGGTGCCTCTTGGGCCTTGCTTTCCCGGGCTCCAAGTTCGCGCCCGGGGTTCACCTTGCTCAGCCGAACTAAGCAGACACCGTCACAACCCTGCAGCAGCGTGCGTGGCCTAGCATGGCACTCTATGCCTATTACCATCTCCTGGCGTAGGTAAGGCTTTGCCTTTTGCTCCGGCGCTCGGGCAGTCTCGGGGTCAAGGCCAGTGCCTTCACCACAGGAGAGAAGAGGCGACAGGATCCCTGCACAGTGCCCGAGCACAGGGATGGGGAATGGTAGGGACTGTCTCCACTCTTTCCCCGGCACACCCCCTGCCACCCGCAATGCTGCCACATCTTGGTGGAAGACGGCAATGACTGCACGTTTCTCCATGGGGATGTTTCTGCGAGTTCCGGGTATGGCATCTGGTGGCAAGCCCAAGTCTGCCCTTGGGACAGGTGGCCAGGGAGATGCTGTCCCCTTGGTAACAGAGGCACAGGACAGGCCTGCCTTCTGCCCATACTCCTTCCTCAGAGTGGAGCACTCACCCATGCCCTTGTCGTCCCCTCATGTCTCCTTAGCAGCCAGGCTTCAATCTCTACGCACAGGGAGCAGAGGGCACTTGTCTTCTCATGGCCTGCTGTTCGTGCCTCGGCAGGCTATACTGCTTCCCGAGCGTTTCCAGTCCCCAAGGCCAAGGGATCCTTCTCTTCCCCAGGGACGGCGTGCTGTGCCTTCCCCAAAATTGCTCTGGGGAGCGCGGTGACAGACGTGTGCAACCATGGTTCTCTCTCAGGCAGAAAGAATGCTAGGGCAAAGAGGATTTCGCGCCATGCGGGTATCTTCCACCATGTTGCCGAGACTCGCTCAGGCAAGCAGCAGCAGCATCCCCAAACCCAACTCTGATTTCCCAACGAATGCTGTGCTTTCGTAAGGGAGAGGCCCAGGCAAAGAGGCTTTCGCTGTATGTGGGTTTCTCCCACCGCGAGACTGGGCTCAGGCAAGCAGCAGCAGCCCGCACAACATTTCTCAGCGAATGCTGTGCTTTCGCAGAGGCTTTGGTTTGGAGCGAACAACACTTCGCCGCTTCTTCCTCAGCAAGGTTTCAGTCGCATCAGGGAAGAAGAGCTGCGGGAGAGCTGGTGCCTCTAGGGCCTCGCTTTCCCGTGCTCCATGTTCGCGTCCTGGGTTCACCCTGCCAGGGAAGAAGAGCTCTGGGAGAGCTAGTGCCTCTTGGGCCTCGCGTTCCCTGGCTCCATGTTCGCGTCCTGGGTTCACCCTGCCAGGCCGAACTAAGCAGACACAGTCACAACCGTGCAGTAGCGCGCTTAGCCTAGGATG
This sequence comes from Mustela nivalis, assembly GCF_964662115.1. Taxonomy (NCBI): domain Eukaryota; kingdom Metazoa; phylum Chordata; class Mammalia; order Carnivora; family Mustelidae; genus Mustela; species Mustela nivalis. The sequence goes on from NC_139040.1 coordinate 77,767,070, forward strand.
GCACTCGATGCACACTACCATCTCCCGGTGTAGGAATCGCTTGGCCTTTTACTCTGGCGCTCAGGCCGACTCGCGGACTAGGCCTGCGCTTTCCCCACAGGAAAGCAGAGGTGACAGGATCCCTGCACACCGCCCGTGTACTGAATAGGGAGCTTTGGGGGACTGTCCCCACTCTTTCCCCTTAAACCCCGTGCCTCCTCCAAGCTTCTACATCCTGGAGGAAGACGGCATCTGATGGCCAGGTCTTTTGGGAGTTGTTTCTCGAGTTTAGGGTAGGCGCCTGGTGGCAAGCCCATGGCTCCACCACGGTCAGGTGGCCAAGGAGCTGCTGTCTCCTTGGGCCCAAAGGCTCAGGACAGGCATGCTTTCTGCCCAGACTCCTTCCTCAGAGTGGAGCCCTTTCCCCTGCCCTAATCTTCCCCTCGTGTCTCCTTAGCAGCCAGGCTTCCTTCGCTCTGCAGTGACAGATGTGTCCCTTTCCTTAAGGCTCTTTCCAGGCACCACCGCGCTTCTCTCTAGGCAGAGCCGATGCCCAGGTAAAGAGGATTTCGCTCCATGCGGGTTTATTCCACCGTGGTGTGGAGACTAGCTCCGGCAAGCAGCAGGCAGCATCCCACAGACCCGACTCTGATTTCCCAAAGAATGCTGTGCTTTCCCAGAGGGGATGCCCCGGCAAAGAGGCTTTCGCTCTATGCGGGTTTCTCCCATCGTGCTGCGAATACTAGGCTAAGGCAAGCAACAAAAGCAGCCCACAGAACCGACTCTGATTTCCCAGCGACTGCCATGATTTCGCAGAGGTTTTCAGCTTGGCGCGAACCGCACTTCGCTGCTGCTTCCTCAGCAAGGCTTTGGTCGTTCGCTCTGTCGCGGCAGGAAAGAAGAGCCGCGGGAGAGCTGGTGCCTCTTGGGCCTTGCTTTCCCGGGCTCCAAGTTCACGCCCGGGGTTCACCTTGCTAACCCGAACTAAGCAGACACAGTCACAACCCTGCAGCAGCGTGCGTGGCCTAGCATGGCACTCTATGCCTATTACCATCTCCTGGCGTAGGTAAGGCTTTGCCTTTTGCTCCGGCGCTCGGGCAGTCTCGGGGTCAAGGCCAGTGCCTTCACCACAGGAGAGAAGAGGCGACAGGATCCCTGCACAGTGCCCGAGCACAGGGATGGGGAACGGTGGGGACTGTCTCCACTCTTTCCCCGGCACACCCCCTGCCACCAACAACGCTGCCACATCTTGGTGGAAGAAGGCATCTGACTGACCGTTTCTCCATGGGGTTGTTTCTGCAAGTTCCAGGTATGGCACCTGGTGGCAAGCCCAAGTCTGCCCTTGGGACAGGTGGCCAAGGAGATGCTGTCCCCTTGGTAACAGAGGCACAGGACAGGCCTGCCTTCTGCCCACACTCCTTCCTCAGAGTGGAGCACGCGCCCCTGCCCTAGTCGGCCCCTCATGTCTCCTTAGCAGCCAGGCTTCCATCTCTCCGCACAGGGAACGGGTGACACATGTCTGGCCACCGGCCTGCATTTCGTGCCGTGGCAGGCTATCCTGTTCCCGAGTGTTTCCCGACCCCAAGGCTAAGGGCTCCTTCTCTTCCCCGGGGGCGGCGTGCTGTGCCTTCCCCACACTTGCTCCTGGGGAGCGCGGTGACAGACCTGAGCTACCATGCTTCTCTCTCAGGCAGAAAGGATGCTAGGGCAAAGAGGATTTCGCTCCTTGCGGGTATCTTCCAACATGCTGCGGAGACTCGCTTAGGCAAGCAGCAGCAGCCTCCCCAAACCCAACTCTGATTTCCCAACAAATGCTGTGCTTTCCTAGGGGAGATGCCCAGGCAAAGGGGCTTTCGATGTATGCGGGTTTCTCCCATCGCGAGACTGGGCTCAGGCACGCAGCAGCAGCCCCCAAAACATTTCTCGGGGAATGCTGTGCTTTCGCAGAGGCTTTGATTTGGGGCAAACAGCACTTCGCCACTGCTTCCTCAGCAAGGCTTCTGTCGCGTCAGGGAAGAAGAGCTGCGGGAGAGCTGGTGCCTTGCTTTCCCTGGCACCATGTTCGCGTCCTGGGTTCACCCTGCCAGGCCGAACTAAGCAGACACACTCACAACCGTGCAGTAGCGCGCTTAGCCTAGGATGGCACTCTATGCACACTACCATCTCCCGGTGTAGGCATCGCTTGGCCTTTTACTCTGGCGCTCAGGCCGACTCGCGGACTAGGCCTGCGCTTTCCCCGCAGGAACGGAGAGGTGACAGGATCCCTGCACACCGCACGTGCACTGAATAGGGAGCTTTGGGGGACTGTCCCCACTCTTTCCCCTTAAACCCCGTGCCTCCTCCAAGCTTCTACATCCTGTAGGAAGACGGCATCTGATGGCCAGGTCTTTCTGGGAGTTGTTTCTCGAGTTTAGCGTAGGCGCCTGGTGGCAAGCCCATGGCTCCACCACGGTCAGGTGGCCAAGGAGCTGCTGTCTCCTTGGGCCCAAAGGCTCAGGACAGGCATGCTTTCTGCCCAGACACCTTCCTCAGAGTGGAGCCCTTTCCCCTGCCCTAATCTTCCCCTCGTGTCTCCTTAGCAGCCAGGCTTCCTTCACTCTGCAGTGACAGATGTGTCCCTTTCCTTAAGGCTCTTTCCACAGGCACCACGCGCTTCTCTCTCAGGCAGAGCGGATGCCCAGGCAAAGAGGATTTCCCTCCATGCGGATTTATTCCACCGTGGTGTGGAGACTAGCTCCGGCAAGCGGCAGGCAGCATCCCACAGACCCGACTCTGATTTCCCAAAGAATGCTGTGCTTTCCCAGAGGGGATGCCCCGGCAAAGAAGCTTTCGCTCTATGCGGGTTTCTCCCATCGTGCTGCGAATACTAGGCTAAGGCAAGCAACAAAAGCAGCCCACAGAACCGACTTTGATTTCCCAGCGACTGCCATGCTTTCGCAGAGGTTTTCAGCTTGGCGCGAACCGCACTTCGCTCAGCCTGCTGCTTCCTCAGCAAGGCTTTGGTCGTTCGCTCTGTCGCGGCAGGAAAGAAGAGCCGCGGGAGAGCTGGTGCCTCTTGGGCCTTGCTTTCCCGGGCTCCAAGTTCGCGCCCGGGGTTCACCTTGCTCAGCCGAACTAAGCAGACACCGTCACAACCCTGCAGCAGCGTGCGTGGCCTAGCATGGCACTCTATGCCTATTACCATCTCCTGGCGTAGGTAAGGCTTTGCCTTTTGCTCCGGCGCTCGGGCAGTCTCGGGGTCAAGGCCAGTGCCTTCACCACAGGAGAGAAGAGGCGACAGGATCCCTGCACAGTGCCCGAGCACAGGGATGGGGAACGGTGGGGACTGTCTCCACTCTTTCCCCGGCACACCCCCTGCCACCCGCAATGCTGCCACATCTTGGTGGAAGACGGCAATGACTGCACGTTTCTCCATGGGGATGTTTCTGCGAGTTCCGGGTATGGCATCTGGTGGCAAGCCCAAGTCTGCCCTTGGGACAGGTGGCCAGGGAGATGCTGTCCCCTTGGTACAGAGGCACAGGACAGGCCTGCCTTCTGCCCATACTCCTTCCTCAGAGTGGAGCACTCACCCATGCCCTTGTCGTCCCCTCATGTCTCCTTAGCAGCCAGGCTTCAATCTCTACGCACAGGGAGCAGAGGACACTTGTCTTCTCATGGCCTGCTGTTCGTGCCTCGGCAGGCTATACTGCTTCCCGAGCGTTTCCAGTCCCCAAGGCCAAGGGATCCTTCTCTTCCCCAGGGACGGCGTGCTGTGCCTTCCCCAAAATTGCTCTGGGGAGCGCGGTGACAGACGTGTGCAACCATGGTTCTCTCTCAGGCAGAAAGGATGCTAGGGCAAAGAGGATTTCGCGCCATGCGGGTATCTTCCACCATGTTGCCGAGACTCGCTCAGGCAAGCAGCAGCAGCATCCCCAAACCCAACTCTGATTTCCCAACGAATGCTGTGCTTTCGTAAGGGAGAGGCCCAGGCAAAGAGGCTTTCGCTGTATGCGGGTTTCTCCCACCGCGAGACTGGGCTCAGGCAAGCAGCAGCAGCCCGCACAACATTTCTCAGCGAATGCTGTGCTTTCGCAGAGGCTTTGGTTTGGAGCGAACAACACTTCGCCGCTTCTTCCTCAGCAAGGTTTCAGTCGCATCAGGGAAGAAGAGCTGCGGGAGAGCTGGTGCCTCTAGGGCCTCGCTTTCCCGGGCTCCATGTTCGCGTCCTGGGTTCACCCTGCCAGGGAAGAAGAGCTCTGGGAGAGCTAGTGCCTCTTGGGCCTCGCGTTCCCTGGCTCCATGTTCGCATCCTGGGTTCACCCTGCCAGGCCGAACTAAGCAGACACAGTCACAACCGTGCAGTAGCGCGCTTAGCCTAGGATGGCACTCGATGCACACTACCATCTCCCGGTGTAGGAATCGCTTGGCCTTTTACTCTGGCGCTCAGGCCGACTCGCGGACTAGGCCTGCGCTTTCCCCACAGGAAAGCAGAGGTGACAGGATCCCTGCACACCGCCCGTGCACTGAATAGGGAGCTTTGGGGGACTGTCCCCACTCTTTCCCCTTAAACCCCGTGCCTCCTCCAAGCTTCTACATCCTGGAGGAAGACGGCATCTGATGGCCAGGTCTTTCTGGGAGTTGTTTCTCGAGTTTAGGGTAGGCGCCTGGTGGCAAGCCCATGGCTCCACCACGGTCAGGTGGCCAAGGAGCTGCTGTCTCCTTGGGCCCAAAGGCTCAGGACAGGCATGCTTTCTGCCCAGACTCCTTCCTCAGAGTGGAGCCCTTTCCCCTGCCCTAATCTTCCCCTCGTGTCTCCTTAGCAGCCAGGCTTCCTTCGCTCTGCAGTGACAGATGTGTCCCTTTCCTTAAGGCTCTTTCCAGGCACCACCGCGCTTCTCTCTCAGGCAGAGCGGATGCCCAGGCAAAGAGGATTTCGCTCCATGCGGGTTTATTCCACCGTGGTGTGGAGACTAGCTCCGGCAAGCAGCAGGCAGCATCCCACAGACCCGACTCTGATTTCCCAAAGAATGCTGTGCTTTCCCAGAGGGGATGCCCCGGCAAAGAGGCTTTCGCTCTATGCGGGTTTCTCCCATCGTGCTGCGAATACTAGGCTAAGGCAAGCAACAAAAGCAGCCCACAGAACCGCCTCGATTTCCCAGCGACTGCCATGATTTCGCAGAGGTTTTCAGCTTGGCGCGAACCGCACTTCGCTGCTGCTTCCTCAGCAAGGCTTTGGTCGTTCGCTCTGTCGCGGCAGGAAAGAAGAGCCGCGGGAGAGCTGGTGCCTCTTGGGCCTTGCTTTCCCGGGCTCCAAGTTCACGCCCGGGGTTCACCTTGCTAACCCGAACTAAGCAGACACAGTCACAACCCTGCAGCAGCGTGCGTGGCCTAGCATGTCACTCTATGCCTATTACCATCTCCTGGCGTAGGTAAGGCTTTGCCTTTTGCTCCGGCGCTCGGGCAGTCTCGGGGTCAAGGCCAGTGCCTTCACCACAGGAGAGAAGAGGCGACAGGATCCCTGCACAGTGCCCGAGCACAGGGATGGGGAACGGTGGGGACTGTCTCCACTCTTTCCCCGGCACACCCCCTGCCACCAACAACGCTGCCACATCTTGGTGGAAGAAGGCATCTGACTGACCGTTTCTCCATGGGGTTGTTTCTGCAAGTTCCAGGTATGGCACCTGGTGGCAAGCCCAAGTCTGCCCTTGGGACAGGTGGCCAAGGAGATGCTGTCCCCTTGGTAACAGAGGCACAGGACAGGCCTGCCTTCTGCCCACACTCCTTCCTCAGAGTGGAGCACGCGCCCCTGCCCTAGTCGGCCCCTCATGTCTCCTTAGCAGCCAGGCTTCCATCTCTCCGCACAGGGAACGGGTGACACATGTCTGGCCACCGGCCTGCATTTCGTGCCGTGGCAGGCTATCCTGTTCCCGAGTGTTTCCCGACCCCAAGGCTAAGGGCTCCTTCTCTTCCCCGGGGGCGGCGTGCTGTGCCTTCCCCACACTTGCTCCTGGGGAGCGCGGTGACAGACCTGAGCTACCATGCTTCTCTCTCAGGCAGAAAGGATGCTAGGGCAAAGAGGATTTCGCTCCATGCGGGTATCTTCCAACATGCTGCGGAGACTCGCTTAGGCAAGCAGCAGCAGCCTCCCCAAACCCAACTCTGATTTCCCAACAAATGCTGTGCTTTCCTAGGGGAGATGCCCAGGCAAAGGGGCTTTCGATGTATGCGGGTTTCTCCCATCGCGAGACTGGGCTCAGGCACGCAGCAGCAGCCCCCAAAACATTTCTCGGGGAATGCTGTGCTTTCGCAGAGGCTTTGATTTGGGGCAAACAGCACTTCGCCACTGCTTCCTCAGCAAGGCTTCTGTCGCGTCAGGGATGAAGAGCTGCGGGAGAGCTGGTGCCTTGCTTTCCCTGGCACCATGTTCGCGTCCTGGGTTCACCCTGCCAGGCCGAACTAAGCAGACACACTCACAACCGTGCAGTAGCGCGCTTAGCCTAGGATGGCACTCTATGCACACTACCATCTCCCGGTGTAGGCATCGCTTGGCCTTTTACTCTGGCGCTCAGGCCGACTCGCGGACTATGCCTGCGCTTTCCCCGCAGGAACGGAGAGGTGACAGGATCCCTGCACACCGCACGTGCACTGAATAGGGAGCTTTGGGGGACTGTCCCCACTCTTTCCCCTTAAACCCCGTGCCTCCTCCAAGCTTCTACATCCTGTAGGAAGACGGCATCTGATGGCCAGGTCTTTCTGGGAGTTGTTTCTCGAGTTTAGGGTAGGCGCCTGGTGGCAAGCCCATGGCTCCACCACGGTCAGGTGGCCAAGGAGCTGCTGTCTCCTTGGGCCCAAAGGCTCAGGACAGGCATGCTTTCTGCCCAGACACCTTCCTCAGAGTGGAGCCCTTTCCCCTGCCCTAATCTTCCCCTCGTGTCTCCTTAGCAGCCAGGCTTCCTTCACTCTGCAGTGACAGATGTGTCCCTTTCCTTAAGGCTCTTTCCACAGGCACCACGTGCTTCTCTCTCAGGCAGAGCGGATGCCCAGGCAAAGAGGATTTCCCTCCATGCGGATTTATTCCACCGTGGTGTGGAGACTAGCTCCGGCAAGCGGCAGGCAGCATCCCACAGACCCGACTCTGATTTCCCAAAGAATGCTGTGCTTTCCCAGAGGGGATGCCCCGGCAAAGAAGCTTTCGCTCTATGCGGGTTTCTCCCATCGTGCTGCGAATACTAGGCTAAGGCAAGCAACAAAAGCAGCCCACAGAACCGACTTTGATTTCCCAGCGACTGCCATGCTTTCGCAGAGGTTTTCAGCTTGGCGCGAACCGCACTTCGCTCAGCCTGCTGCTTCCTCAGCAAGGCTTTGGTCGTTCGCTCTGTCGCGGCAGGAAAGAAGAGCCGCGGGAGAGCTGGTGCCTCTTGGGCCTTGCTTTCCCGGGCTCCAAGTTCGCGCCCGGGGTTCACCTTGCTCAGCCGAACTAAGCAGACACCGTCACAACCCTGCAGCAGCGTGCGTGGCCTAGCATGGCACTCTATGCCTATTACCATCTCCTGGCGTAGGTAAGGCTTTGCCTTTTGCTCCGGCGCTCGGGCAGTCTCGGGGTCAAGGCCAGTGCCTTCACCACAGGAGAGAAGAGGCGACAGGATCCCTGCACAGTGCCCGAGCACAGGGATGGGGAACGGTGGGGACTGTCTCCACTCTTTCCCCGGCACACCCCCTGCCACCCGCAATGCTGCCACATCTTGGTGGAAGACGGCAATGACTGCACGTTTCTCCATGGCGATGTTTCTGCGAGTTCCGGGTATGGCATCTGGTGGCAAGCCCAAGTCTGCCCTTGGGACAGGTGGCCAGGGAGATGCTGTCCCCTTGGTAACAGAGGCACAGGACAGGCCTGCCTTCTGCCCATACTCCTTCCTCAGAGTGGAGCACTCACCCATGCCCTTGTCGTCCCCTCATGTCTCCTTAGCAGCCAGGCTTCAATCTCTACGCACAGGGAGCAGAGGACACTTGTCTTCTCATGGCCTGCTGTTCGTGCCTCGGCAGGCTATACTGCTTCCCGAGCGTTTCCAGTCCCCAAGGACAAGGGATCCTTCTCTTCCCCAGGGACGGCGTGCTCTGCCTTCCCCAAAATTGCTCTGGGGAGCGCGGTGACAGACGTGTGCAACCATGGTTCTCTCTCAGGCAGAAAGGATGCTAGGGCAAAGAGGATTTCGCGCCATGCGGGTATCTTCCACCATGTTGCCGAGACTCGCTCAGGCAAGCAGCAGCAGCATCCCCAAACCCAACTCTGATTTCCCAACGAATGCTGTGCTTTCGTAAGGGAGAGGCCCAGGCAAAGAGGCTTTCGCTGTATGCGGGTTTCTCCCACCGCGAGACTGGGCTCAGGCAAGCAGCAGCAGCCCGCACAACATTTCTCAGCGAATGCTGTGCTTTCGCAGAGGCTTTGGTTTGGAGCGAACAACACTTCGCCGCTTCTTCCTCAGCAAGGTTTCAGTCGCATCAGGGAAGAAGAGCTGCGGGAGAGCTGGTGCCTCTAGGGCCTCGCTTTCCCGGGCTCCATGTTCGCGTCCTGGGTTCACCCTGCCAGGGAAGAAGAGCTCTGGGAGAGCTAGTGCCTCTTGGGCCTCGCGTTCCCTGGCTCCATGTTCGCATCCTGGGTTCACCCTGCCAGGCCGAACTAAGCAGACACAGTCACAACCGTGCAGTAGCGTGCTTAGCCTAGGATGGCACTCGATGCACACTACCATCTCCCGGTGTAGGAATCGCTTGGCCTTTTACTCTGGCGCTCAGGCCGACTCGCGGACTAGGCCTGCGCTTTCCCCACAGGAAAGCAGAGGTGACAGGAACCCTGCACACCGCCCGTGCACTGAATAGGGAGCTTTGGGGGACTGTCCCCACTCTTTCCCCTTAAACCCCGTGCCTCCTCCAAGCTTCTACATCCTGGAGGAAGACGGCATCTGATGGCCAGGTCTTTCTGGGAGTTGTTTCTCGAGTTTAGGGTAGGCGCCTGGTGGCAAGCCCATGGCTCCACCACGGTCAGGTGGCCAAGGAGCTGCTGTCTCCTTGGGCCCAAAGGCTCAGGACAGGCATGCTTTCTGCCCAGACTCCTTCCACAGAGTGGAGCCCTTTCCCCTGCCCTAATCTTCCCCTCGTGTCTCCTTAGCAGCCAGGCTTCCTTCGCTCTGCAGTGACAGATGTGTCCCTTTCCTTAAGGCTCTTTCCAGGCACCACCGCGCTTCTCTCTCAGGCAGAGCGGATGCCCAGGCAAAGAGGATTTCGCTCCATGCGGGTTTATTCCACCGTGGTGTGGAGACTAGCTCCGGCAAGCAGCAGGCAGCATCCCACAGACCCGACTCTGATTTCCCAAAGAATGCTGTGCTTTCCCAGAGGGGATGCCCCGGCAAAGAGGCTTTCGCTCTATGCGGGTTTCTCCCATCGTGCTGCGAATACTAGGCTAAGGCAAGCAACAAAAGCAGCCCACAGAACCGACTCTGATTTCCCAGCGACTGCCATGATTTCGCAGAGGTTTTCAGCTTGGCGCGAACCGCACTTCGCTGCTGCTTCCTCAGCAAGGCTTTGGTCGTTCGCTCTGTCGCGGCAGGAAAGAAGAGCCGCGGGAGAGCTGGTGCCTCTTGGGCCTTGCTTTCCCGGGCTCCAAGTTCACGCCCGGGGTTCACCTTGCTAACCCGAACTAAGCAGACACAGTCACAACCCTGCAGCAGCGTGCGTGGCCTAGCATGGCACTCTATGCCTATTACCATCTCCTGGCGTAGGTAAGGCTTTGCCTTTTGCTCCGGCGCTCGGGCAGTCTCGGGGTCAAGGCCAGTGCCTTCACCACAGGAGAGAAGAGGCGACAGGATCCCTGCACAGTGCCCGAGCACAGGGATGGGGAACGGTGGGGACTGTCTCCACTCTTTCCCCGGCACACCCCCTGCCACCAACAACGCTGCCACATCTTGGTGGAAGATGGCATCTGACTGACCGTTTCTCCATGGGGTTGTTTCTGCAAGTTCCAGGTATGGCACCTGGTGGCAAGCCCAAGTCTGCCCTTGGGACAGGTGGCCAAGGAGATGCTGTCCCCTTGGTAACAGAGGCACAGGACAGGCCTGCCTTCTGCCCACACTCCTTCCTCAGAGTGGAGCACGCGCCCCTGCCCTAGTCGCCCCCTCATGTCTCCTTAGCAGCCAGGCTTCCATCTCTCCGCACAGGGAACGGGTGACACAAGTCTGGCCACCGGCCTGCATTTCGTGCCGTGGCAGGCTATCCTGTTCCCGAGTGTTTCCCGACCCCAAGGCTAAGGGCTCCTTCTCTTCCCCGGGGGCGGCGTGCTGTGCCTTCCCCACACTTGCTCCTGGGGAGCGCGGTGACAGACCTGAGCTACCATGCTTCTCTCTCAGGCAGAAAGGATGCTAGGGCAAAGAGGATTTCGCTCCATGCGGGTATCTTCCAACATGCTGCGGAGACTCGCTTAGGCAAGCAGCAGCAGCCTCCCCAAACCCAACTCTGATTTCCCAACAAATGCTGTGCTTTCCTAGGGGAGATGCCCAGGCAAAGGGGCTTTCGATGTATGTGGGTTTCTCCCATCGCGAGACTGGGCTCAGGCACGCAGCAGCAGCCCCCAAAACATTTCTCGGGGAATGCTGTGCTTTCGCAGAGGCTTTGATTTGGGGCAAACAGCACTTCGCCACTGCTTCCTCAGCAAGGCTTCTGTCGCGTCAGGGATGAAGAGCTGCGGGAGAGCTGGTGCCTTGCTTTCCCTGGCACCATGTTCGCGTCCTGGGTTCACCCTGCCAGGTCGAACTAAGCAGACACACTCACAACCGTGCAGTAGCGCGCTTAGCCTAGGATGGCACTCTATGCACACTACCATCTCCCGGTGTAGGCATCGCTTGGCCTTTTACTCTGGCGCTCAGGCCGACTCGCGGACTAGGCCTGCGCTTTCCCCGCAGGAACGGAGAGGTGACAGGATCCCTGCACACCGCACGTGCACTGAATAGGGAGCTTTGGGGGACTGTCCCCACTCTTTCCCCTTAAACCCCGTGCCTCCTCCAAGCTTCTACATCCTGTAGGAAGACGGCATCTGATGGCCAGGTCTTTCTGGGAGTTGTTTCTCGAGTTTAGGGTAGGCGCCTGGTGGCAAGCCCATGGCTCCACCACGGTCAGGTGGCCAAGGAGCTGCTGTCTCCTTGGGCCCAAAGGCTCAGGACAGGCATGCTTTCTGCCCAGACACCTTCCTCAGAGTGGAGCCCTTTCCCCTGCCCTAATCTTCCCCTCGTGTCTCCTTAGCAGCCAGGCTTCCTTCACTCTGCAGTGACAGATGTGTCCCTTTCCTTAAGGCTCTTTCCACAGGCACCACGCGCTTCTCTCTCAGGCAGAGCGGATGCCCAGGCAAAGAGGATTTCCCTCCATGCGGATTTATTCCACCGTGGTGTGGAGACTAGCTCCGGCAAGCGGCAGGCAGCATCCCACAGACCCGACTCTGATTTCCCAAAGAATGCTGTGCTTTCCCAGAGGGGATGCCCCGGCAAAGAAGCTTTCGCTCTATGCGGGTTTCTCCCATCGTGCTGCGAATACTAGGCTAAGGCAAGCAACAAAAGCAGCCCACAGAACCGACTTTGATTTCCCAGCGACTGCCATGCTTTCGCAGAGGTTTTCAGCTTGGCGCGAACCGCACTTCGCTCAGCCTGCTGCTTCCTCAGCAAGGCTTTGGTCGTTCGCTCTGTCGCGGCAGGAAAGAAGAGCCGCGGGAGAGCTGGTGCCTCTTGGGCCTTGCTTTCCCGGGCTCCAAGTTCGCGCCCGGGGTTCACCTTGCTCAGCCGAACTAAGCAGACACCGTCACAACCCTGCAGCAGCGTGCGTGGCCTAGCATGGCACTCTATGCCTATTACCATCTCCTGGCGTAGGTAAGGCTTTGCCTTTTGCTCCGGCGCTCGGGCAGTCTCGGGGTCAAGGCCAGTGCCTTCACCACAGGAGAGAAGAGGCGACAGGATCCCTGCACAGTGCCCGAGCACAGGGATGGGGAACGGTGGGGACTGTCTCCACTCTTTCCCCGGCACACCCCCTGCCACCCGCAATGCTGCCACATCTTGGTGGAAGACGGCAATGACTGCACGTTTCTCCATGGGGATGTTTCTGCGAGTTCCGGGTATGGCATCTGGTGGCAAGCCCAAGTCTGCCCTTGGGACAGGTGGCCAGGGAGATGCTGTCCCCTTGGTAACAGAGGCACAGGACAGGCCTGCCTTCTGCCCATACTCCTTCCTCAGAGTGGAGCACTCACCCATGCCCTTGTCGTCCCCTCATGTCTCCTTAGCAGCCAGGCTTCAATCTCTACGCACAGGGAGCAGAGGACACTTGTCTTCTCATGGCCTGCTGTTCGTGCCTCGGCAGGCTATACTGCTTCCCGAGCGTTTCCAGTCCCCAAGGCCAAGGGATCCTTCTCTTCCCCAGGGACGGCGTGCTCTGCCTTCCCCAAAATTGCTCTGGGGAGCGCGGTGACAGACGTGTGCAACCATGGTTCTCTCTCAGGCAGAAAGGATGCTAGGGCAAAGAGGATTTCGCGCCATGCGGGTATCTTCCACCATGTTGCCGAGACTCGCTCAGGCAAGCAGCAGCAGCATCCCCAAACCCAACTCTGATTTCCCAACGAATGCTGTGCTTTCGTAAGGGAGAGGCCCAGGCAAAGAGGCTTTCGCTGTATGCGGGTTTCTCCCACCGCGAGACTGGGCTCAGGCAAGCAGCAGCAGCCCGCACAACATTTCTCAGCGAATGCTGTGCTTTCGCAGAGGCTTTGGTTTGGAGCGAACAACACTTCGCCGCTTCTTCCTCAGCAAGGTTTCAGTCGCATCAGGGAAGAAGAGCTGCGGGAGAGCTGGTGCCTCTAGGGCCTCGCTTTCCCGGGCTCCATGTTCGCGTCCTGGGTTCACCCTGCCAGGGAAGAAGAGCTCTGGGAGAGCTAGTGCCTCTTGGGCCTCGCGTTCCCTGGCTCCATGTTCGCATCCTGGGTTCACCCTGCCAGGCCTAACTAAGCAGACACAGTCACAACCGTGCAGTAGCGCGCTTAGCCTAGGATGGCACTCGATGCACACTACCATCTCCCGGTGTAGGAATCGCTTGGCCTTTTACTCTGGCGCTCAGGCCGACTCGCGGACTAGGCCTGCGCTTTCCCCACAGGAAAGCAGAGGTGACAGGATCCCTGCACACCGCCCGTGCACTGAATAGGGAGCTTTGGGGGACTGTCCCCACTCTTTCCCCTTAAACCCCGTGCCTCCTCCAAGCTTCTACATCCTGGAGGAAGACGGCATCTGATGGCCAGGTCTTTTGGGAGTTGTTTCTCGAGTTTAGGGTAGGCGCCTGGTGGCAAGCCCATGGCTCCACCACGGTCAGGTGGCCAAGGAGCTGCTGTCTCCTTGGGCCCAAAGGCTCAGGACAGGCATGCTTTCTGCCCAGACTCCTTCCTCAGAGTGGAGCCCTTTCCCCTGCCCTAATCTTCCCCTCGTGTCTCCTTAGCAGCCAGGCGTCCTTCGCTCTGCAGTGACAGATGTGTCCCTTTCCTTAAGGCTCTTTCCAGGCACCACCGCGCTTCTCTCTCAGGCAGAGCGGATGCCCAGGCAAAGAGGATTTCGCTCCATGCGGGTTTATTCCACCGTGGTGTGGAGACTAGCTCCGGCAAGCAGCAGGCAGCATCCCACAGACCCGATTCTGATTTCCCAAAGAATGCTGTGCTTTCCCAGAGGGGATGCCCTGGCAAAGAGGCTTTCGCTCTATGCGGGTTTCTCCCATCGTGCTGCGAATACTAGGCTAAGGCAAGCAACAAAAGCAGCCCACAGAACCGACTCTGATTTCCCAGCGACTGCCATGATTTCGCAGAGGTTTTCAGCTTGGCGCGAATTGCACTTCGCTGCTGCTTCCTCAGCAAGGCTTTGGTCGTTCGCTCTGTCGCGGCAGGAAAGAAGAGCCGCGGGAGAGCTGGTGCCTCTTGGGCCTTGCTTTCCCGGGCTCCAAGTTCGCGCCCGGGGTTCACCTTGCTCAGCCGAACTAAGCAGACACCGTCACAACCCTGCAGCAGCGTGCGTGGCCTAGCATGGCACGCTATGCCTATTACCATCTCCTGGCGTAGGTAAGGCTTTGCCTTTTGCTCCGGCGCTCGGGCAGTCTCGGGGTCAAGGCCAGTGCCTTCACCACAGGAGAGAAGAGGCGACAGGATCCCTGCACAGTGCCCGAGCACAGGGATGGGGAACGGTGGGGACTGTCTCCACTCTTTCCCCGGCACACCCCCTGCCACCAACAACGCTGCCACATCTTGGTGGAAGATGGCATCTGACTGACCGTTTCTCCATGGGGTTGTTTCTGCAAGTTCCAGGTATGGCACCTGGTGGCAAGCCCAAGTCTGCCCTTGGGACAGGTGGCCAAGGAGATGCTGTCCCCTTGGTAACAGAGGCACAGGACAGGCCTGCCTTCTGCCCACACTCCTTCCTCAGAGTGGAGCACGCGCCCCTGCCCTAGTCGTCCCCTCATGTCTCCTTAGCAGCCAGGCTTCCATCTCTCCGCACAGGGAACGGGTGACACATGTCTGGCCACCGGCCTGCATTTCGTGCCGTGGCAGGCTATCCTGTTCCCGAGTGTTTCCCGACCCCAAGGCTAAGGGCTCCTTCTCTTCCCCGGGGGCGGCGTGCTGTGCCTTCCCCACACTTGCTCCTGGGGAGCGCGGTGACAGACGTGAGCAACCATGCTTCTCTCTCAGGCAGAAAGGATGCTAGGGCAAAGAGGATTTCGCTCCATGCGGGTATCTTCCAACATGCTGCGGAGACTCGCTTAGGCAAGCAGCAGCAGCCTCCCCAAACCCAACTCTGATTTCCCAACAAATGCTGTGCTTTCCTAGGGGAGATGCCCAGGCAAAGGGGCTTTCGATGTATGCGGGTTTCTCCCATCGCGAGACTGGGCTCAGGCACGCAGCAGCAGCCCCCAAAACATTTCTCGGGGAATGCTGTGCTTTCGCAGAGGCTTTGATTTGGAGCAAACAGCACTTCGCCACTGCTTCCTCAGCAAGGCTTCTGTCGCGTCAGGGAAGAAGAGCTGCGGGAGAGCTGGTGCCTTGCTTTCCCTGGCACCATGTTCGCGTCCTGGGTTCACCCTGCCAGGCCGAACTAAGCAGACACACTCACAACCGTGCAGTAGCGCGCTTAGCCTAGGATGGCACTCGATGCAAACTACCATCTCCCGGTGTAGGCATCGCTTGGCCTTTTACTCTGGCGCTCAGGCCGACTCGCGGACTAGGCCTGCACTTTCCCCGCAGGAAAGCAGAGGTGACAGGATCCCTG
Organism: Mustela nivalis; assembly: GCF_964662115.1. NCBI lineage: Eukaryota > Metazoa > Chordata > Mammalia > Carnivora > Mustelidae > Mustela > Mustela nivalis. Next base: position 77,782,345 of record NC_139040.1, read on the forward strand.
CACACCGCCCGTGCACTGAATAGGGAGCTTTGGGGGACTGTCCCCACTCTTTCCCCTTAAACCCCGTGCCTCCTCCAAGCTTCTACATCCTGGAGGAAGACGGCATCTGATGGCCAGGTCTTTCTGGGAGTTGTTTCTCGAGTTTAGGGTAGGCGCCTGGTGGCAAGCCCATGGCTCCACCACGGTCAGGTGGCCAAGGAGCTGCTGTCTCCTTGGGCCCAAAGGCTCAGGACAGGCATGCTTTCTGCCCAGACACCTTCCTCAGAGTGGAGCCCTTTCCCCTGCCCTAATCTTCCCCTCGTGTCTCCTTAGCAGCCAGGCTTCCTTCGCTCTGCAGTGACAGATGTGTCCCTTTCCTTAAGGCTCTTTCCACAGGCACCACGCGCTTCTCTCTCAGGCAGAGCGGATGCCCAGGCAAAGAGGATTTCCCTCCATGCGGATTTATTCCACCGTGGTGTGGAGACTAGCTCCGGCAAGCGGCAGGCAGCATCCCACAGACCCGACTCTGATTTCCCAAAGAATGCTGTGCTTTCCCAGAGGGGATGCCCCGGCAAAGAAGCTTTCGCTCTATGCGGGTTTCTCCCATCGTGCTGCGAATACTAGGCTAAGGCAAGCAACAAAAGCAGCCCACAGAACCGACTTTGATTTCCCAGCGACTGCCATGCTTTCGCAGAGGTTTTCAGCTTGGCGCGAACCGCACTTCGCTCAGCCTGCTGCTTCCTCAGCAAGGCTTTGGTCGTTCGCTCTGTCGCGGCAGGAAAGAAGAGCCGCGGGAGAGCTGGTGCCTCTTGGGCCTTGCTTTCCCGGGCTCCAAGTTCGCGCCCGGGGTTCACCTTGCTCAGCCGAACTAAGCAGACACCGTCACAACCCTGCAGCAGCCTGCGTGGCCTAGCATGGCACTCTATGCCTATTACCATCTCCTGGCGTAGGTAAGGCTTTGCCTTTTGCTCCGGCGCTCGGGCAGTCTCGGGGTCAAGGCCAGTGCCTTCACCACAGGAGAGAAGAGGCGACAGGATCCCTGCACAGTGCCCGAGCACAGGGATGGGGAACGGTGGGGACTGTCTCCACTCTTTCCCCGGCACACCCCCTGCCACCAGCAATGCTGCCACATCTTGGTGGAAGACGGCAATGACTGCACGTTTCTCCATGGGGATGTTTCTGCGAGTTCCGGGTATGGCATCTGGTGGCAAGCCCAAGTCTGCCCTTGGGACAGGTGGCCAAGGAGATGCTGTCCCCTTGGTAACAGAGGCACAGGACAGGCCTGCCTTCTGCCCATACTCCTTCCTCAGAGTGGAGCACTCACCCATGCCCTTGTCGTCCCCTCATGTCTCCTTAGCAGCCAGGCTTCAATCTCTCCGCACAGGGAGCAGAGGACACTTGTCTTCTCATGGCCTGCTGTTCGTGCCTCGGCAGGCTATACTGCTTCCCGAGCGTTTCCAGTCCCCAAGGCCAAGGGATCCTTCTCTTCCCCAGGGACGGCGTGCTGTGCCTTCCCCAAAATTGCTCTGGGGAGCGCGGTGACAGACGTGTGCAACCATGGTTCTCTCTCAGGCAGAAAGGATGCTAGGGCAAAGAGGATTTCGCGCCATGCGGGTATCTTCCACCATGTTGCCGAGACTCGCTCAGGCAAGCAGCAGCAGCATCCCCAAACCCAGCTCTGATTTCCCAACGAATGCTGTGCTTTCGTAAGGGAGAGGCCCAGGCAAAGAGGCTTTCGCTGTATGCGGGTTTCTCCCACCGCGAGACTGGGCTCAGGCAAGCAGCAGCAGCCCGCACAACATTTCTCAGCGAATGCTGTGCTTTCGCAGAGGCTTTGGTTTGGAGCGAACAACACTTCGCCGCTTCTTCCTCAGCAAGGTTTCAGTCGCATCAGGGAAGAAGAGCTGCGGGAGAGCTGGTGCCTCTAGGGCCTCGCTTTCCCGGGCTCCATGTTCGCGTCCTGGGTTCACCCTGCCAGGGAAGAAGAGCTCTGGGAGAGCTAGTGCCTCTTGGGCCTCGCGTTCCCTGGCTCCATGTTCGCGTCCTGGGTTCACCCTGCCAGGCCGAACTAAGCAGACACAGTCACAACCGTGCAGTAGCGCGCTTAGCCTAGGATGGCACTCGATGCACACTACCATCTCCCGGTGTGGGAATCGCTTGGCCTTTTACTCTGGCGCTCAGGCCGACTCGCGGACTAGGCCTGCGCTTTCCCCACAGGAAAGCAGAGGTGACAGGATCCCTGCACACAACCCGTGCACTGAATAGGGAGCTTTGGGGGACTGTCCCCACTCTTTCCCCTTAAACCCCGTGCCTCCTCCAAGCTTCTACATCCTGGAGGAAGACGGCATCTGATGGCCAGGTCTTTTGGGAGTTGTTTCTCGAGTTTAGGGTAGGCGCCTGGTGGCAAGCCCATGGCTCCACCACTGTCAGGTGGCCAAGGAGCTGCTGTCTCCTTGGGCCCAAAGGCTCAGGACAAGCATGCTTTCTGCCCAGACTCCTTCCTCAGAGTGGAGCCCTTTCCCCTGCCCTAATCTTCCCCTCGTGTCTCCTTAGCAGCCAGGCTTCCATCTCTCCGCACAGGGAACGGGTGACACATGTCTGGCCACCGGCCTGCATTTCGTGCCGTGGCAGGCTATCCTGTTCCCGAGTGTTTCCCGACCCCAAGGCTAAGGGCTCCTTCTCTTCCCCGGGGGCGGCGTGCTGTGCCTTCCCCACACTTGCTCCTGGGGAGCGCGGTGACAGACCTGAGCAACCATGCTTCTCTCTCAGGCAGAAAGGATGCTAGGGCAAAGAGGATTTCGCTCCATGCGGGTATCTTCCAACATGCTGCGGAGACTCGCTTAGGCAAGCAGCAGCAGCCTCCCCAAACCCAACTCTGATTTCCCAACAAATGCTGTGCTTTCCTAGGGGAGATGCCCAGGCAAAGGGGCTTTCGATGTATGCGGGTTTCTCCCATCGCGAGACTGGGCTCAGGCACGCAGCAGCAGCCCCCAAAACATTTCTCGGGGAATGCTGTGCTTTCGCAGAGGCTTTGATTTGGAGCAAACAGCACTTCGCCACTGCTTCCTCAGCAAGGCTTCTGTCGCGTCAGGGAAGAAGAGCTGCGGGAGTGCTGGTGCCTTGCTTTCCCTGGCACCATGTTCGCGTCCTGGGTTCACCCTGCCAGGCCGAACTAAGCAGACACACTCACAACCGTGCAGTAGCGCGCTTAGCCTAGGATGGCACTCTATGCACACTACCATCTCCCGGTGTGGGCATCGCTTGGCCTTTTACTCTGGCGCTCAGGCCGACTCGCGGACTAGGCCTGCGCTTTCCCCGCAGGAAAGGAGAGGTGACAGGATCCCTGCACACCGCCCGTGCACTGAATAGGGAGCTTTGGGGGACTGTCCCCACTCTTTCCCCTTAAACCCCGTGCCTCCTCCAAGCTTCTACATCCTGGAGGAAGACGGCATCTGATGGCCAGGTCTTTCTGGGAGTTGTTTCTCGAGTTTAGGGTAGGCGCCTGGTGGCAAGCCCATGGCTCCACCACGGTCAGGTGGCCAAGGAGCTGCTGTCTCCTTGGGCCCAAAGGCTCAGGACAGGCATGCTTTCTGCCCAGACACCTTCCTCAGAGTGGAGCCCTTTCCCCTGCCCTAATCTTCCCCTCGTGTCTCCTTAGCAGCCAGGCTTCCTTCGCTCTGCAGTGACAGATGTGTCCCTTTCCTTAAGGCTCTTTCCACAGGCACCACGCGCTTCTCTCTCAGGCAGAGCGGATGCCCAGGCAAAGAGGATTTCCCTCCATGCGGATTTATTCCACCGTGGTGTGGAGACTAGCTCCGGCAAGCGGCAGGCAGCATCCCACAGACCCGACTCTGATTTCCCAAAGAATGCTGTGCTTTCCTAGAGGGGATGCCCCGGAATAGAAGCTTTCTCTCTATGCGGGTTTCTCCCATCGTGCTGCGAATACTAGGCTAAGGCAAGCAACAAAAGCAGCCCACAGAACCGACTTTGATTTCCCAGCGACTGCCATGCTTTCGCAGAGGTTTTCAGCTTGGCGCGAACCGCACTTCGCTCAGCCTGCTGCTTCCTCAGCAAGGCTTTGGTCGTTCGCTCTGTCGCGGCAGGAAAGAAGAGCCGCGGGAGAGCTGGTGCCTCTTGGGCCTTGCTTTCCCGGGCTCCAAGTTCGCGCCCGGGGTTCACCTTGCTCAGCCGAACTAAGCAGACACCGTCACAACCCTGCAGCAGCCTGCGTGGCCTAGCATGGCACTCTATGCCTATTACCATCTCCTGGCGTAGGTAAGGCTTTGCCTTTTGCTCCGGCGCTCGGGCAGTCTCGGGGTCAAGGCCAGTGCCTTCACCACAGGAGAGAAGAGGCGACAGGATCCCTGCACAGTGCCCGAGCACAGGGATGGGGAACGGTGGGGACTGTCTCCACTCTTTCCCCGGCACACCCCCTGCCACCCGCAATGCTGCCACATCTTGGTGGAAGACGGCAATGACTGCACGTTTCTCCATGGGGATGTTTCTGCGAGTTCCGGGTATGGCATCTGGTGGCAAGCCCAAGTCTGCCCTTGGGACAGGTGGCCAAGGAGATGCTGTCCCCTTGGTAACAGAGGCACAGGACAGGCCTGCCTTCTGCCCATACTCCTTCCTCAGAGTGGAGCACTCACCCATGCCCTTGTCGTCCCCTCATGTCTCCTTAGCAGCCAGGCTTCAATCTCTCCGCACAGGGAGCAGAGGACACTTGTCTTCTCATGGCCTGCTGTTCGTGCCTAGGCAGGCTATACTGCTTCCCGAGCGTTTCCAGTCCCCAAGGCCAAGGGATCCTTCTCTTCCCCAGGGACGGCGTGCTGTGCCTTCCCCAAAATTGCTCTGGGGAGCGCGGTGACAGACGTGTGCAACCATGGTTCTCTCTCAGGCAGAAAGGATGCTAGGGCAAAGAGGATTTCGCGCCATGCGGGTATCTTCCACCATGTTGCCGAGACTCGCTCAGGCAAGCAGCAGCAGCATCCCCAAACCCAACTCTGATTTCCCAATGAATGCTGTGCTTTCGTAAGGGAGAGGCCCAGGCAAAGAGGCTTTCGCTGTATGCGGGTTTCTCCCACCGCGAGACTGGGCTCAGGCAAGCAGCAGCAGCCCGCACAACATTTCTCAGTGAATGCTGTGCTTTCGCAGAGGCTTTGGTTTGGAGCGAACAACACTTCGCCGCTTCTTCCTCAGCAAGGTTTCAGTCGCATCAGGAAAGAAGAGCTGCGGGAGAGCTGGTGCCTCTAGGGCCTCGCTTTCCCGGGCTCCATGTTCGCGTCCTGGGTTCACCCTGCCAGGGAAGAAGAGCTCTGGGAGAGCTAGTGCCTCTTGGGCCTCGCGTTCCCTGGCTCCATGTTCGCGTCCTGGGTTCACCCTGCCAGGCCGAACTAAGCAGACACAGTCACAACCGTGCAGTAGCGCGCTTAGCCTAGGATGGCACTCGATGCACACTACCATCTCCCGGTGTGGGAATCGCTTGGCCTTTTACTCTGGCGCTCAGGCCGACTCGCGGACTAGGCCTGCGCTTTCCCCACAGGAAAGCAGAGGTGACAGGATCCCTGCACACCGCCCGTGCACTGAATAGGGAGCTTTGGGGGACTGTCCCCACTCTTTCCCCTTAAACCCCGTGCCTCCTCCAAGCTTCTACATCCTGGAGGAAGACGGCATCTGATGGCCAGGTCTTTTGGGAGTTGTTTCTCGAGTTTAGGGTAGGCGCCTGGTGGCAAGCCCATGGCTCCACCACGGTCAGGTGGCCAAGGAGCTGCTGTCTCCTTGGGCCCAAAGGCTCAGGACAGGCATGCTTTCTGCCCAGACTCCTTCCTCAGAGTGGAGCCCTTTCCCCTGCCCTAATCTTCCCCTCGTGTCTCCTTAGCAGCCAGGCTTCCTTCGCTCTGCAGTGACAGATGTGTCCCTTTCCTTAAGGCTCTTTCCACAGGCACCACCGCGCTTCTCTCTCAGGCAGAGCGGATGCCCAGGCAAAGAGGATTTCGCTCCATGCGGGTTTATTCCACCGTGGTGTGGAGACTAGCTCCGGCAAGCAGCAGGCAGCATCCCACAGACCCGACTCTGATTTCCCAATGAATGCTGTGCTTTCCCAGAGGGGATGCCCCGGCAAAGAGGCTTTCGCTCTATGCGGGTTTCTCCCATCGTGCTGCGAATACTAGGCTAAGGCAAGCAACAAAAGCAGCCCACAGAACCGACTCTGATTTCCCAGCGACTGCCATGATTTCGCAGAGGTTTTCAGCTTGGCGCGAACCGCACTTCGCTGCTGCTTCCTCAGCAAGGCTTTGGTCGTTCGCTCTGTCGCGGCAGGAAAGAAGAGCCGCGGGAGAGCTGGTGCCTCTTGGGCCTTGCTTTCCCGGGCTCCAAGTTCACGCCCGGGGTTCACCTTGCTAACCCGAACTAAGTACGCAGCAGCGTGCGTGGCCTAGCATGGCACTCTATGCCTATTACCATCTCCTGGCGTAGGTAAGGCTTTGCCTTTTGCTCCGGCGCTCGGGCAGACTCGGGGTCAAAGCCAGTGCCTTCACCACAGGAGAGAAGAGGCGACAGGATCCCTGCACAGTGCCTGAGCACAGGGATGGGGAACGGTGGGGACTGTCACCACTCTTTCCCCGGCACACCCCCTGCCACCAACAACGCTGCCACATCTTGGTGGAAGATGGCATCTGACTGACCGTTTCTCCATGGGGTTGTTTCTGCAAGTTCCAGGTATGGCACCTGGTGGCAAGCCCAAGTCTGCCCTTGGGACAGGTGGCCAAGGAGATGCTGTCCCCTTGGTAACAGAGGCACAGGACAGGCCTGCCTTCTGCCCATACTCCTTCCTCAGAGTGGAGCACGCGCCCCTGCCCTAGTCGTCCCCTCATGTCTCCTTAGCAGCCAGGCTTCCATCTCTCCGCACAGGGAACGGGTGACACATGTCTGGCCACCGGCCTGCATTTCGTGCCGTGGCAGGCTATCCTGTTCCTGAGTGTTTCCCGACCACAAGGCTAAGGGCTCCTTCTCTTCCCCGGGGGCGGCGTGCTGTGCCTTCCCCACACTTGCTCCTGGGGAGCGCGGTGACAGACGTGAGCAACCATGCTTCTCTCTCAGGCAGAAAGGATGCGAGGGCAAAGAGGATTTCGCTCCATGCGGGTATCTTCCAACATGCTGCGGAGACTCGCTTAGGCAAGCAGCAGCAGCCTCCCCAAACCCAACTCTGATTTCCCAACAAATGCTGTGCTTTCCTAGGGGAGATGCCCAGGCAAAGGGGCTTTCGATGTATGCGGGTTTCTCCCATCGCGAGACTGGGCTCAGGCACGCAGCAGCAGCCCCCAAAACATTTCTCGGGGAATGCTGTGCTTTCGCAGAGGCTTTGATTTGGAGCAAACAGCACTTCGCCACTGCTTCCTCAGCAAGGCTTCTGTCGCGTCAGGGAAGAAGAGCTGCGGGAGAGCTGGTGCCTTGCTTTCCCTGGCACCATGTTCGCGTCCTGGGTTCACCCTGCCAGGCCGAACTAAGCAGACACACTCACAACCGTGCAGTAGCGCGCTTAGCCTAGGATGGCACTCTATGCACACTACCATCTCCCGGTGTAGGCATCGCTTGGCCTTTTACTCTGGCGCTCAGGCCGACTCGCGGACTAGGCCTGCGCTTTCCCCACAGGAAAGCAGAGGTGACAGGATCCCTGCACACCGCCCGTGCACTGAATAGGGAGCTTTGGGGGACTGTCCCCACTCTTTCCCCTTAAACCCCGTGCCTCCTCCAAGCTTCTACATCCTGGAGGAAGACGGCATCTGATGGCCAGGTCTTTCTGGGAGTTGTTTCTCGAGTTTAGGGTAGGCGCCTGGTGGCAAGCCCATGGCTCCACCACGGTCAGGTGGCCAAGGAGCTGCTGTCTCCTTGGGCCCAAAGGCTCAGGACAGGCATGCTTTCTGCCCAGACACCTTCCTCAGAGTGGAGCCCTTTCCCCTGCCCTAATCTTCCCCTCGTGTCTCCTTAGCAGCCAGGCTTCCTTCGCTCTGCAGTGACAGATGTGTCCCTTTCCTTAAGGCTCTTTCCACAGGCACCACGCGCTTCTCTCTCAGGCAGAGCGGATGCCCAGGAAAAGAGGATTTCCCTCCATGCGGATTTATTCCACTGTGGTGTGGAGACTAGCTCCGGCAAGCGGCAGGCAGCATCCCACAGACCCGACTCTGATTTCCCAAAGAATGCTGTGCTTTCCTAGAGGGGATGCCCCGGAAAAGTAGCTTTCGCTCTATGCGGGTTTCTCCCATCGTGCTGCGAATACTAGGCTAAGGCAAGCAACAAAAGCAGCCCACAGAACCGACTTTGATTTCCCAGCGACTGCCATGCTTTCGCAGAGGTTTTCAGCTTGGCGCGAACCGCACTTCGCTCAGCCTGCTGCTTCCTCAGCAAGGCTTTGGTCGTTCGCTCTGTCGCGGCAGGAAAGAAGAGCCGCGGGAGAGCTGGTGCCTCTTGGGCCTTGCTTTCCCGGGCTCCAAGTTCGCGCCCGGGGTTCACCTTGCTCAGCCGAACTAAGCAGACACCGTCACAACCCTGCAGCAGCCTGCGTGGCCTAGCATGGCACTCTATGCCTATTACCATCTCCTGGCGTAGGTAAGGCTTTGCCTTTTGCTCCGGCGCTCGGGCAGTCTCGGGGTCAAGGCCAGTGCCTTCACCACAGGAGAGAAGAGGCGACAGGATCCCTGCACAGTGCCCGAGCACAGGGATGGGGAACGGTGGGGACTGTCTCCACTCTTTCCCCGGCACACCCCCTGCCACCCGCAATGCTGCCACATCTTGGTGGAAGACGGCAATGACTGCACGTTTCTCCATGGGGATGTTTCTGCGAGTTCCGGGTATGGCATCTGGTGGCAAGCCCAAGTCTGCCCTTGGGACAGGTGGCCAAGGAGATGCTGTCCCCTTGGTAACAGAGGCACAGGACAGGCCTGCCTTCTGCCCATACTCCTTCCTCAGAGTGGAGCACTCACCCATGCCCTTGTCGTCCCCTCATGTCTCCTTAGCAGCCAGGCTTCAATCTCTCCGCACAGGGAGCAGAGGACACTTGTCTTCTCATGGCCTGCTGTTCGTGCCTCGGCAGGCTATACTGCTTCCCGAGCGTTTCCAGTCCCCAAGGCCAAGGGATCCTTCTCTTCCCCAGGGACGGCGTGCTCTGCCTTCCCCAAAATTGCTCTGGGGAGCGCGGTGACAGACGTGTGCAACCATGGTTCTCTCTCAGGCAGAAAGGATGCTAGGGCAAAGAGGATTTCGCGCCATGCGGGTATCTTCCACCATGTTGCCGAGACTCGCTCAGGCAAGCAGCAGCAGCATCCCCAAACCCAACTCTGATTTCCCAACGAATGCTGTGCTTTCGTAAGGGAGAGGCCCAGGCAAAGAGGCTTTCGCTGTATGCGGGTTTCTCCCACCGCGAGACTGGGCTCAGGCAAGCAGCAGCAGCCCGCACAACATTTCTCAGCGAATGCTGTGCTTTCGCAGAGGCTTTGGTTTGGAGCGAACAACACTTCGCCGCTTCTTCCTCAGCAAGGTTTCAGTCGCATCAGGGAAGAAGAGCTGCGGGAGAGCTGGTGCCTCTAGGGCCTCGCTTTCCCGGGCTCCATGTTCGCGTCCTGGGTTCACCCTGCCAGGGAAGAAGAGCTCTGGGAGAGCTAGTGCCTCTTGGGCCTCGCGTTCCCTGGCTTCATGTTCGCGTCCTGGGTTCACCCTGCCAGGCCGAACTAAGCAGACACACTCACAACCGTGCAGTAGCGCGCTTAGCCTAGGATGGCACTCGATGCACACTACCATCTCCCGGTGTGGGAATCGCTTGGCCTTTTACTCTGGCGCTCAGGCCGACTCGCGGACTAGGCCTGCGCTTTCCCCACAGGAAAGCAGAGGTGACAGGATCCCTGCACACCGCCCGTGCACTGAATAGGGAGCTTTGGGGGACTGTCCCCACTCTTTCCCCTTAAACCCCGTGCCTCCTCCAAGCTTCTACATCCTGGAGGAAGACGGCATCTGATGGCCAGGTCTTTCTGGGAGTTGTTTCTCGAGTTTAGGGTAGGCGCCTGGTGGCAAGCCCATGGCTCCACCACGGTCAGGTGGCCAAGGAGCTGCTGTCTCCTTGGGCCCAAAGGCTCAGGACAGGCATGCTTTCTGCCCAGACACCTTCCTCAGAGTGGAGCCCTTTCCCCTGCCCTAATCTTCCCCTCGTGTCTCCTTAGCAGCCAGGCTTCCTTCGCTCTGCAGTGACAGATGTGTCCCTTTCCTTAAGGCTCTTTCCACAGGCACCACGCGCTTCTCTCTCAGGCAGAGCGGATGCCCAGGAAAAGAGGATTTCCCTCCATGCGGATTTATTCCACTGTGGTGTGGAGACTAGCTCCGGCAAGCGGCAGGCAGCATCCCACAGACCCGACTCTGATTTCCCAAAGAATGCTGTGCTTTCCTAGAGGGGATGCCCCGGAAAAGAAGCTTTCGCTCTATGCGGGTTTCTCCCATCGTGCTGCGAATACTAGGCTAAGGCAAGCAACAAAAGCAGCCCACAGAACCGACTTTGATTTCCCAGCGACTGCCATGCTTTCGCAGAGGTTTTCAGCTTGGCGCGAACCGCACTTCGCTCAGCCTGCTGCTTCCTCAGCAAGGCTTTGGTCGTTCGCTCTGTCGCGGCAGGAAAGAAGAGCCGCGGGAGAGCTGGTGCCTCTTGGGCCTTGCTTTCCCGGGCTCCAAGTTCGCGCCCGGGGTTCACCTTGCTCAGCCGAACTAAGCAGACACCGTCACAACCCTGCAGCAGCCTGCGTGGCCTAGCATGGCACTCTATGCCTATTACCATCTCCTGGCGTAGGTAAGGCTTTGCCTTTTGCTCCGGCGCTCGGGCAGTCTCGGGGTCAAGGCCAGTGCCTTCACCACAGGAGAGAAGAGGCGACAGGATCCCTGCACAGTGCCCGAGCACAGGGATGGGGAACGGTGGGGACTGTCTCCACTCTTTCCCCGGCACACCCCCTGCCACCCGCAATGCTGCCACATCTTGGTGGAAGACGGCAATGACTGCACGTTTCTCCATGGGGATGTTTCTGCGAGTTCCGGGTATGGCATCTGGTGGCAAGCCCAAGTCTGCCCTTGGGACAGGTGGCCAAGGAGATGCTGTCCCCTTGGTAACAGAGGCACAGGACAGGCCTGCCTTCTGCCCATACTCCTTCCTCAGAGTGGAGCACTCACCCATGCCCTTGTCGTCCCCTCATGTCTCCTTAGCAGCCAGGCTTCAATCTCTCCGCACAGGGAGCAGAGGACACTTGTCTTCTCATGGCCTGCTGTTCGTGCCTCGGCAGGCTATACTGCTTCCCGAGCGTTTCCAGTCCCCAAGGCCAAGGGATCCTTCTCTTCCCCAGGGACGGCGTGCTCTGCCTTCCCCAAAATTGCTCTGGGGAGCGCGGTGACAGACGTGTGCAACCATGGTTCTCTCTCAGGCAGAAAGGATGCTAGGGCAAAGAGGATTTCGCGCCATGCGGGTATCTTCCACCATGTTGCCGAGACTCGCTCAGGCAAGCAGCAGCAGCATCCCCAAACCCAACTCTGATTTCCCAACGAATGCTGTGCTTTCGTAAGGGAGAGGCCCAGGCAAAGAGGCTTTCGCTGTATGCGGGTTTCTCCCACCGCGAGACTGGGCTCAGGCAAGCAGCAGCAGCCCGCACAACATTTCTCAGCGAATGCTGTGCTTTCGCAGAGGCTTTGGTTTGGAGCGAACAACACTTCGCCGCTTCTTCCTCAGCAAGGTTTCAGTCGCATCAGGGAAGAAGAGCTGCGGGAGAGCTGGTGCCTCTAGGGCCTCGCTTTCCCGGGCTCCATGTTCGCGTCCTGGGTTCACCCTGCCAGGGAAGAAGAGCTCTGGGAGAGCTAGTGCCTCTTGGGCCTCGCGTTCCCTGGCTTCATGTTCGCGTCCTGGGTTCACCCTGCCAGGCCGAACTAAGCAGACACACTCACAACCGTGCAGTAGCGCGCTTAGCCTAGGATGGCACTCGATGCACACTACCATCTCCCGGTGTGGGAATCGCTTGGCCTTTTACTCTGGCGCTCAGGCCGACTCGCGGACTAGGCCTGCGCTTTCCCCACAGGAAAGCAGAGGTGACAGGATCCCTGCACACCGCCCGTGCACTGAATAGGGAGCTTTGGGGGACTGTCCCCACTCTTTCCCCTTAAACCCCGTGCCTCCTCCAAGCTTCTACATCCTGGAGGAAGACGGCATCTGATGGCCAGGTCTTTCTGGGAGTTGTTTCTCGAGTTTAGGGTAGGCGCCTGGTGGCAAGCCCATGGCTCCACCACGGTCAGGTGGCCAAGGAGCTGCTGTCTCCTTGGGCCCAAAGGCTCAGGACAGGCATGCTTTCTGCCCAGACACCTTCCTCAGAGTGGAGCCCTTTCCCCTGCCCTAATCTTCCCCTCGTGTCTCCTTAGCAGCCAGGCTTCCTTCGCTCTGCAGTGACAGATGTGTCCCTTTCCTTAAGGCTCTTTCCACAGGCACCACGCGCTTCTCTCTCAGGCAGAGCGGATGCCCAGGAAAAGAGGATTTCCCTCCATGCGGATTTATTCCACTGTGGTGTGGAGACTAGCTCCGGCAAGCGGCAGGCAGCATCCCACAGACCCGACTCTGATTTCCCAAAGAATGCTGTGCTTTCCTAGAGGGGATGCCCCGGAAAAGAAGCTTTCGCTCTATGCGGGTTTCTCCCATCGTGCTGCGAATACTAGGCTAAGGCAAGCAACAAAAGCAGCCCACAGAACCGACTTTGATTTCCCAGCGACTGCCATGCTTTCGCAGAGGTTTTCAGCTTGGCGCGAACCGCACTTCGCTCAGCCTGCTGCTTCCTCAGCAAGGCTTTGGTCGTTCGCTCTGTCGCGGCAGGAAAGAAGAGCCGCGGGAGAGCTGGTGCCTCTTGGGCCTTGCTTTCCCGGGCTCCAAGTTCGCGCCCGGGGTTCACCTTGCTCAGCCGAACTAAGCAGACACCGTCACAACCCTGCAGCAGCCTGCGTGGCCTAGCATGGCACTCTATGCCTATTACCATCTCCTGGCGTAGGTAAGGCTTTGCCTTTTGCTCCGGCGCTCGGGCAGTCTCGGGGTCAAGGCCAGTGCCTTCACCACAGGAGAGAAGAGGCGACAGGATCCCTGCACAGTGCCCGAGCACAGGGATGGGGAACGGTGGGGACTGTCTCCACTCTTTCCCCGGCACACCCCCTGCCACCCGCAATGCTGCCACATCTTGGTGGAAGACGGCAATGACTGCACGTTTCTCCATGGGGATGTTTCTGCGAGTTCCGGGTATGGCATCTGGTGGCAAGCCCAAGTCTGCCCTTGGGACAGGTGGCCAAGGAGATGCTGTCCCCTTGGTAACAGAGGCACAGGACAGGCCTGCCTTCTGCCCATACTCCTTCCTCAGAGTGGAGCACTCACCCATGCCCTTGTCGTCCCCTCATGTCTCCTTAGCAGCCAGGCTTCAATCTCTCCGCACAGGGAGCAGAGGACACTTGTCTTCTCATGGCCTGCTGTTCGTGCCTCGGCAGGCTATACTGCTTCCCGAGCGTTTCCAGTCCCCAAGGCCAAGGGATCCTTCTCTTCCCCAGGGACGGCGTGCTCTGCCTTCCCCAAAATTGCTCTGGGGAGCGCGGTGACAGACGTGTGCAACCATGGTTCTCTCTCAGGCAGAAAGGATGCTAGGGCAAAGAGGATTTCGCGCCATGCGGGTATCTTCCACCATGTTGCCGAGACTCGCTCAGGCAAGCAGCAGCAGCATCCCCAAACCCAACTCTGATTTCCCAACGAATGCTGTGCTTTCGTAAGGGAGAGGCCCAGGCAAAGAGGCTTTCGCTGTATGCGGGTTTCTCCCACCGCGAGACTGGGCTCAGGCAAGCAGCAGCAGCCCGCACAACATTTCTCAGCGAATGCTGTGCTTTCGCAGAGGCTTTGGTTTGGAGCGAACAACACTTCGCCGCTTCTTCCTCAGCAAGGTTTCAGTCGCATCAGGGAAGAAGAGCTGCGGGAGAGCTGGTGCCTCTAGGGCCTCGCTTTCCCGGGCTCCATGTTCGCGTCCTGGGTTCACCCTGCCAGGGAAGAAGAGCTCTGGGAGAGCTAGTGCCTCTTGGGCCTCGCGTTCCCTGGCTCCATGTTCGCGTCCTGGGTTCACCCTGCCAGGCCGAACTAAGCAGACACAGTCACAACCGTGCAGTAGCGCGCTTAGCCTAGGATGGCACTCGATGCACACTACCATCTCCCGGTGTGGGAATCGCTTGGCCTTTTACTCTGGCGCTCAGGCCGACTCGCGGACTAGGCCTGCGCTTTCCCCACAGGAAAGCAGAGGTGACAGGATCCCTGCACACCGCCCGTGCACTGAATAGGGAGCTTTGGGGGACTGTCCCCACTCTTTCCCCTTAAACCCCGTGCCTCCTCCAAGCTTCTACATCCTGGAGGAAGACGGCATCTGATGGCCAGGTCTTTTGGGAGTTGTTTCTCGAGTTTAGGGTAGGCGCCTGGTGGCAAGCCCATGGCTCCACCACGGTCAGGTGGCCAAGGAGCTGCTGTCTCCTTGGGCCCAAAGGCTCAGGACAGGCATGCTTTCTGCCCAGACTCCTTCCTCAGAGTGGAGCCCTTTCCCCTGCCCTAATCTTCCCCTCGTGTCTCCTTAGCAGCCAGGCTTCCTTCGCTCTGCAGTGACAGATGTGTCCCTTTCCTTAAGGCTCTTTCCACAGGCACCACCGCGCTTCTCTCTCAGGCAGAGCGGATGCCCAGGCAAAGAGGATTTCGCTCCATGCGGGTTTATTCCACCGTGGTGTGGAGACTAGCTCTGGCAAGCGGCAGGCAGCATCCCACAGACCCGACTCTGATTTCCCAAAGAATGCTGTGCTTTCCCAGAGGGGATGCCCCGGCAAAGAGGCTTTCGCTCTATGCGGGTTTCTCCCATCGTGCTGCGAATACTAGGCTAAGGCAAGCAACAAAAGCAGCCCACAGAACCGACTCTGATTTCCAAGCGACTGCCATGATTTCGCAGAGGTTTTCAGCTTGGCGCGAACCGCACTTCGCTGCTGCTTCCTCAGCAAGGCTTTGGTCGTTCGCTCTGTCGCGGCAGGAAAGAAGAGCCGCGGGAGAGCTGGTGCCTCTTGGGCCTTGCTTTCCCGGGCTCCAAGTTCGCGCCCGGGGTTCACCTTGCTCAGCCGAACTAAGCAGACACCGTCACAACCCTGCAGCAGCGTGCGTGGCCTAGCATGGCACTCTATGCCTATTACCATCTCCTGGCGTAGGTAAGGCTTTGCCTTTTGCTCCGGCGCTCGGGCAGTCTCGGGGTCAAGGCCAGTGCCTTCACCACGGGAGAGAAGAGGCGACAGGATCCCTGCACAGTGCCCGAGCACAGGGATGGGGAACGGTGGGGACTGTCTCCACTCTTTCCCCGGCACACCCCCTGCCACCCGCAATGCTGCCACATCTTGGTGGAAGACGGCAATGACTGCACGTTTCTCCATGGGGATGTTTCTGCGAGTTCCGGGTATGGCATCTGGTGGCAAGCCCAAGTCTGCCCTTGGGACAGGTGGCCAAGGAGATGCTGTCCCCTTGGTAACAGAGGCACAGGACAGGCCTGCCTTCTGCCCATACTCCTTCCTCAGAGTGGAGCACTCACCCATGCCCTTGTCGTCCCCTCATGTCTCCTTAGCAGCCAGGCTTCAATCTCTCCGCACAGGGAGCAGAGGACACTTGTCTTCTCATGGCCTGCTGTTCGTGCCTCGGCAGGCTATACTGCTTCCCGAGCGTTTCCAGTCCCCAAGGCCAAGGGATCCTTCTCTTCCCCAGGGACGGCGTGCTGTGCCTTCCCCAAAATTGCTCTGGGGAGCGCGGTGACAGACGTGTGCAACCATGGTTCTCTCTCAGGCAGAAAGGATGCTAGGGCAAAGAGGATTTCGCGCCATGCGGGTATCTTCCACCATGTTGCCGAGACTCGCTCAGGCAAGCAGCAGCAGCATCCCCAAACCCAACTCTGATTTCCCAACGAATGCTGTGCTTTCGTAAGGGAGAGGCCCAGGCAAAGAGGCTTTCGCTGTATGCGGGTTTCTCCCACCGCGAGACTGGGCTCAGGCAAGCAGCAGCAGCCCGCACAACATTTCTCAGCGAATGCTGTGCTTTCGCAGAGGCTTTGGTTTGGAGCGAACAACACTTCGCCGCTTCTTCCTCAGCAAGGTTTCAGTCGCATCAGGGAAGAAGAGCTGCGGGAGAGCTGGTGCCTCTAGGGCCTCGCTTTCCCGGGCTCCATGTTCGCGTCCTGGGTTCACCCTGCCAGGGAAGAAGAGCTCTGGGAGGGCTAGTGCCTCTTGGGCCTCGCGTTCCCAGGCTCCATGTTCGCGTCCTGGGTTCACCCTGCCAGGCCGAACTAAGCAGACACAGTCACAACCGTGCAGTAGCGCGCTTAGCCTAGGATGGCACTCGATGCACACTACCATCTCCCGGTGTAGGAATCGCTTGGCCTTTTACTCTGGCGCTCAGGCCGACTCGCGGACTAGGCCTGCGCTTTCCCCACAGGAAAGCAGAGGTGACAGGATCCCTGCACACCGCCCGTGCACTGAATAGGGAGCTTTGGGGGACTGTCCCCACTCTTTCCCCTTAAACCCCGTGCCTCCTCCAAGCTTCTACATCCTGGAGGAAGACGGCATCTGATGGCCAGGTCTTTTGGGAGTTGTTTCTCGAGTTTAGGGTAGGCGCCTGGTGGCAAGCCCATGGCTCCACCACGGTCAGGTGGCCAAGGAGCTGCTGTCTCCTTGGGCCCAAAGGCTCAGGACAGGCATGCTTTCTGCCCAGACTCCTTCCTCAGAGTGGAGCCCTTTCCCCTGCCCTAATCTTCCCCTCGTGTCTCCTTAGCAGCCAGGCTTCCTTCGCTCTGCAGTGACAGATGTGTCCCTTTCCTTAAGGCTCTTTCCACAGGCACCACCGCGCTTCTCTCTCAGGCAGAGCGGATGCCCAGGCAAAGAGGATTTCGCTCCATGCGGGTTTATTCCACCGTGGTGTGGAGACTAGCTCCGGCAAGCAGCAGGCAGCATCCCACAGACCCGACTCTGATTTCCCAAAGAATGCTGTGCTTTCCCAGAGGGGATGCCCCGGCAAAGAGGCTTTCGCTCTATGCGGGTTTCTCCCATCGTGCTGCGAATACTAGGCTAAGGCAAGCAACAAAAGCAGCCCACAGAACCGACTCTGATTTCCCAGCGACTGCCATGCTTTCGCAGAGGTTTTCAGCTTGGCGCGAACCGCACTTCGCTCAGCCTGCTGCTTCCTCAGCAAGGCTTTGGTCGTTCGCTCTGTCGCAGCAGGAAAGAAGAGCCGCGGGAGAGCTGGTGCCTCTTGGGCCTTGCTTTCCCGGGCTCCAAGTTCGCGCCCGGGGTTCACCTTGCTCAGCCGAACTAAGCAGACACCGTCACAACCCTGCAGCAGCGTGCGTGGCCTAGCATGGCACTCTATGCCTATTACCATCTCCTGGCATAGGTAAGGCTTTGACTTTTGCTCCGGCGCTCGGGCAGTCTCGGGGTCAAGGCCAGTGCCTTCACCACGGGAGAGAAGAGGCGACAGGACCCCTGCACAGTGCCCGAGCACAGGGATGGGGAACGGTGGGGACTGTCTCCACTCTTTCCCCGGCACACCCCCTGCCACCCGCAATGCTGCCACATCTTGGTGGAAGACGGCAATGACTGCACGTTTCTCCATGGGGTTGTTTCTGCAAGTTCCAGGTATGGCACCTGGTGGCAAGCCCAAGTCTGCCCTTGGGACAGGTGGCCAAGGAGATGCTGTCCCCTTGGTAACAGAGGCACAGGACAGGCCTGCCTTCTGCCCATACTCCTTCCTCAGAGTGGAGCACTCACCCATGCCCTTGTCGTCCCCTCATGTCTCCTTAGCAGCCAGGCTTCAATCTCTCCGCACAGGGAGCAGAGGACACTTGTCTTCTCATGGCCTGCTGTTCGTGCCTCGGCAGGCTATACTGCTTCCCGAGCGTTTCCAGTCCCCAAGGCCAAGGGATCCTTCTCTTCCCCAGGGACGGCGTGCTGTGCCTTCCCCAAAATTGCTCT
This sequence comes from Mustela nivalis, assembly GCF_964662115.1. NCBI lineage: Eukaryota > Metazoa > Chordata > Mammalia > Carnivora > Mustelidae > Mustela > Mustela nivalis. The sequence goes on from NC_139040.1 coordinate 77,800,384, forward strand.
GGGGAGCGCGGTGACAGACATGTGCAACCATGGTTCTCTCTCAGGCAGAAAGGATGCTAGGGCAAAGAGGATTTCGCGCCATGCGGGTATCTTCCACCATGTTGCCGAGACTCGCTCAGGCAAGCAGCAGCAGCATCCCCAAACCCAACTCTGATTTCCCAACGAATGCTGTGCTTTCGTAAGGGAGAGGCCCAGGCAAAGAGGCTTTCGCTGTATGCGGGTTTCTCCCACCGCGAGACTGGGCTCAGGCAAGCAGCAGCAGCCCGCACAACATTTCTCAGCGAATGCTGTGCTTTCGCAGAGGCTTTGGTTTGGAGCGAACAACACTTCGCCGCTTCTTCCTCAGCAAGGTTTCAGTCGCATCAGGGAAGAAGAGCTGCGGGAGAGCTGGTGCCTCTAGGGCCTCGCTTTCCCGGGCTCCATGTTCGCGTCCTGGGTTCACCCTGCCAGGGAAGAAGAGCTCTGGGAGAGCTAGTGCCTCTTGGGCCTCGCGTTCCCTGGCTCCATGTTCGCGTCCTGGGTTCACCCTGCCAGGCCGAACTAAGCAGACACAGTCACAACCGTGCAGTAGCGCGCTTAGCCTAGGATGGCACTCGATGCACACTACCATCTCCCGGTGTGGGAATCGCTTGGCCTTTTACTCTGGCGCTCAGGCCGACTCGCGGACTAGGCCTGCGCTTTCCCCGCAGGAAAGCAGAGGTGACAGGATCCCTGCACACCGCCCGTGCACTGAATAGGGAGCTTTGGGGGACTGTCCCCACTCTTTCCCCTTAAACCCCGTGCCTCCTCCAAGCTTCTACATCCTGGAGGAAGACGGCATCTGATGGCCAGGTCTTTTGGGAGTTGTTTCTCGAGTTTAGGGTAGGCGCCTGGTGGCAAGCCCATGGCTCCACCACGGTCAGGTGGCCAAGGAGCTGCTGTCTCCTTGGGCCCAAAGGCTCAGGACAGGCATGCTTTCTGCCCAGACTCCTTCCTCAGAGTGGAGCCCTTTCCCCTGCCCTAATCTTCCCCTCGTGTCTCCTTAGCAGCCAGGCTTCCTTCGCTCTGCAGTGACAGATGTGTCCCTTTCCTTAAGGCTCTTTCCACAGGCACCACCGCGCTTCTCTCTCAGGCAGAGCGGATGCCCAGGCAAAGAGGATTTCGCTCCATGCGGGTTTATTCCACCGTGGTGTGGAGACTAGCTCCGGCAAGCAGCAGGCAGCATCCCACAGACCCGACTCTGATTTCCCAAAGAATGCTGTGCTTTCCCAGAGGGGATGCCCCGGCAAAGAGGCTTTCGCTCTATGCGGGTTTCTCCCATCGTGCTGCGAATACTAGGCTAAGGCAAGCAACAAAAGCAGCCCACAGAACCGACTCTGATTTCCCAGCGACTGCCATGCTTTCGCAGAGGTTTTCAGCTTGGCGCGAACCGCACTTCGCTCAGCCTGCTGCTTCCTCAGCAAGGCTTTGGTCGTTCGCTCTGTCGCAGCAGGAAAGAAGAGCCGCGGGAGAGCTGGTGCCTCTTGGGCCTTGCTTTCCCGGGCTCCAAGTTCGCGCCCGGGGTTCACCTTGCTCAGCCGAACTAAGCAGACACCGTCACAACCCTGCAGCAGCGTGCGTGGCCTAGCATGGCACTCTATGCCTATTACCATCTCCTGGCGTAGGTAAGGCTTTGCCTTTTGCTCCGGCGCTCGGGCAGTCTCGGGGTCAAGGCCAGTGCCTTCACCATGGGAGAGAAGAGGCGACAGGATCCCTGCACAGTGCCCGAGCACAGGGATGGGGAACGGTGGGGACTGTCTCCACTCTTTCCCCGGCACACCCCCTGCCACCCGCAATGCTGCCACATCTTGGTGGAAGACGGCAATGACTGCACGTTTCTCCATGGGGTTGTTTCTGCAAGTTCCAGGTATGGCACCTGGTGGCAAGCCCAAGTCTGCCCTTGGGACAGGTGGCCAAGGAGATGCTGTCCCCTTGGTAACAGAGGCACAGGACAGGCCTGCCTTCTGCCCATACTCCTTCCTCAGAGTGGAGCACTCACCCATGCCCTTGTCGTCCCCTCATGTCTCCTTAGCAGCCAGGCTTCAATCTCTCCGCACAGGGAGCAGAGGACACTTGTCTTCTCATGGCCTGCTGTTCGTGCCTCGGCAGGCTATACTGCTTCCCGAGCGTTTCCAGTCCCCAAGGCCAAGGGATCCTTCTCTTCCCCAGGGACGGCGTGCTGTGCCTTCCCCAAAATTGCTCTGGGGAGCGCGGTGACAGACGTGTGCAACCATGGTTCTCTCTCAGGCAGAAAGGATGCTAGGGCAAAGAGGATTTCGCGCCATGCGGGTATCTTCCACCATGTTGCCGAGACTCGCTCAGGCAAGCAGCAGCAGCATCCCCAAACCCAGCTCTGATTTCCCAACGAATGCTGTGCTTTCGTAAGGGAGAGGCCCAGGCAAAGAGGCTTTCGCTGTATGCGGGTTTCTCCCACCGCGAGACTGGGCTCAGGCAAGCAGCAGCAGCCCGCACAACATTTCTCAGCGAATGCTGTGCTTTCGCAGAGGCTTTGGTTTGGAGCGAACAACACTTCGCCGCTTCTTCCTCAGCAAGGTTTCAGTCGCATCAGGGAAGAAGAGCTGCGGGAGAGCTGGTGCCTCTAGGGCCTCGCTTTCCCGGGCTCCATGTTCGCGTCCTGGGTTCACCCTGCCAGGGAAGAAGAGCTCTGGGAGAGCTAGTGCCTCTTGGGCCTCGCGTTCCCTGGCTCCATGTTCGCGTCCTGGGTTCACCCTGCCAGGCCGAACTAAGCAGACACAGTCACAACCGTGCAGTAGCGCGCTTAGCCTAGGATGGCACTCGATGCACACTACCATCTCCCGGTGTGGGAATCGCTTGGCCTTTTACTCTGGCGCTCAGGCCGACTCGCGGACTAGGCCTGCGCTTTCCCCGCAGGAAAGGAGAGGTGACAGGATCCCTGCACACCGCCCGTGCACTGAATAGGGAGCTTTGGGGGACTGTCCCCACTCTTTCCCCTTAAACCCCGTGCCTCCTCCAAGCTTCTACATCCTGGAGGAAGACGGCATCTGATGGCCAGGTCTTTTGGGAGTTGTTTCTCGAGTTTAGGGTAGGCGCCTGGTGGCAAGCCCATGGCTCCACCACGGTCAGGTGGCCAAGGAGCTGCTGTCTCCTTGGGCCCAAAGGCTCAGGACAGGCATGCTTTCTGCCCAGACTCCTTCCTCAGAGTGGAGCCCTTTCCCCTGCCCTAATCTTCCCCTCGTGTCTCCTTAGCAGCCAGGCTTCCTTCGCTCTGCAGTGACAGATGTGTCCCTTTCCTTAAGGCTCTTTCCACAGGCACCACCGCGCTTCTCTCTCAGGCAGAGCGGATGCCCAGGCAAAGAGGATTTCGCTCCATGCGGGTTTATTCCACCGTGGTGTGGAGACTAGCTCCGGCAAGCAGCAGGCAGCATCCCACAGACCCGACTCTGATTTCCCAAAGAATGCTGTGCTTTCCCAGAGGGGATGCCCCGGCAAAGAGGCTTTCGCTCTATGCGGGTTTCTCCCATCGTGCTGCGAATACTAGGCTAAGGCAAGCAACAAAAGCAGCCCACAGAACCGACTCTGATTTCCCAGCGACTGCCATGATTTCGCAGAGGTTTTCAGCTTGGCGCGAACCGCACTTCGCTGCTGCTTCCTCAGCAAGGCTTTGGTCGTTCGCTCTGTCGCGGCAGGAAAGAAGAGCCGCGGGAGAGCTGGTGCCTCTTGGGCCTTGCTTTCCCGGGCTCCAAGTTCACGCCCGGGGTTCACCTTGCTAACCCGAACTAAGCAGACACAGTCACAACCCTGCAGCAGCGTGCGTGGCCTAGCATGGCACTCTATGCCTATTACCATCTCCTGGCGTAGGTAAGGCTTTGCCTTTTGCCTCGGCGCTCGGGCAGACTCGGGGTCAAGGCCAGTGCCTTCACCACGGGAGAGAAGAGGCGACAGGATCCCTGCACAGTGCCCGAGCACAGGGATGGGGAACGGTGGGGACTGTCTCCACTCTTTCCCCGGCACACGCCCTGCCACCCGCAATGCTGCCACATCTTGGTGGAAGACGGCAATGACTGCACGTTTCTCCATGGGGATGTTTCTGCGAGTTCCGGGTATGGCATCTGGTGGCAAGCCCAAGTCTGCCCTTGGGACAGGTGGCCAAGGAGATGCTGTCCCCTTGGTAACAGAGGCACAGGACAGGCCTGCCTTCTGCCCATACTCCTTCCTCAGAGTGGAGCACTCACCCATGCCCTTGTCGTCCCCTCATGTCTCCTTAGCAGCCAGGCTTCAATCTCTCCGCACAGGGAGCAGAGGACACTTGTCTTCTCATGGCCTGCTGTTCGTGCCTCGGCAGGCTATACTGCTTCCCGAGCGTTTCCAGTCCCCAAGGCCAAGGGATCCTTCTCTTCCCCAGGGACGGCGTGCTGTGCCTTCCCCAAAATTGCTCTGGGGAGCGCGGTGACAGACATGTGCAACCATGGTTCTCTCTCAGGCAGAAAGGATGCTAGGGCAAAGAGGATTTCGCGCCATGCGGGTATCTTCCACCATGTTGCCGAGACTCGCTCAGGCAAGCAGCAGCAGCATCCCCAAACCCAACTCTGATTTCCCAACGAATGCTGTGCTTTCGTAAGGGAGAGGCCCAGGCAAAGAGGCTTTCGCTGTATGCGGGTTTCTCCCACCGCGAGACTGGGCTCAGGCAAGCAGCAGCAGCCCGCACAACATTTCTCAGCGAATGCTGTGCTTTCGCAGAGGCTTTGGTTTGGAGCGAACAACACTTCGCCGCTTCTTCCTCAGCAAGGTTTCAGTCGCATCAGGGAAGAAGAGCTGCGGGAGAGCTGGTGCCTCTAGGGCCTCGCTTTCCCGGGCTCCATGTTCGCGTCCTGGGTTCACCCTGCCAGGGAAGAAGAGCTCTGGGAGAGGTAGTGCCTCTTGGGCCTCGCGTTCCCTGGCTCCATGTTCGCGTCCTGGGTTCACCCTGCCAGGCCGAACTAAGCAGACACAGTCACAACCGTGCAGTAGCGCGCTTAGCCTAGGATGGCACTCGATGCACACTACCATCTCCCGGTGTAGGAATCGCTTGGCCTTTTACTCTGGCGCTCAGGCCGACTCGCGGACTAGGCCTGCGCTTTCCCCACAGGAAAGCAGAGGTGACAGGATCCCTGCACACCGCCCGTGCACTGAATAGGGAGCTTTGGGGGACTGTCCCCACTCTTTCCCCTTAAACCCCGTGCCTCCTCCAAGCTTCTACATCCTGGAGGAAGACGGCATCTGATGGCCAGGTCTTTTGGGAGTTGTTTCTCGAGTTTAGGGTAGGCGCCTGGTGGCAAGCCCATGGCTCCACCACGGTCAGGTGGCCAAGGAGCTGCTGTCTCCTTGGGCCCAAAGGCTCAGGACAGGCATGCTTTCTGCCCAGACTCCTTCCTCAGAGTGGAGCCCTTTCCCCTGCCCTAATCTTCCCCTCGTGTCTCCTTAGCAGCCAGGCTTCCTTCGCTCTGCAGTGACAGATGTGTCCCTTTCCTTAAGGCTCTTTCCACAGGCACCACCGCGCTTCTCTCTCAGGCAGAGCGGATGCCCAGGCAAAGAGGATTTCGCTCCATGCGGGTTTATTCCACCGTGGTGTGGAGACTAGCTCCGGCAAGCAGCAGGCAGCATCCCACAGACCCGACTCTGATTTCCCAAAGAATGCTGTGCTTTCCCAGAGGGGATGCCCCGGCAAAGAGGCTTTCGCTCTATGCGGGTTTCTCCCATCGTGCTGCGAATACTAGGCTAAGGCAAGCAACAAAAGCAGCCCACAGAACCGACTCTGATTTCCCAGCGACTGCCATGATTTCGCAGAGGTTTTCAGCTTGGCGCAAACCGCACTTCGCTGCTGCTTCCTCAGCAAGGCTTTGGTCGTTCGCTCTGTCGCGGCAGGAAAGAAGAGCCGCGGGAGAGCTGGTGCCTCTTGGGCCTTGCTTTCCCGGGCTCCAAGTTCACGCCCGGGGTTCACCTTGCTAACCCGAACTAAGCAGACACAGTCACAACCCTGCAGCAGCGTGCGTGGCCTAGCATGGCACTCTATGCCTATTACCATCTCCTGGCGTAGGTAAGGCTTTGCCTTTTGCTCCGGCGCTCGGGCAGTCTCGGGGTCAAGGCCAGTGCCTTCACCACAGGAGAGAAGAGGCGACAGGATCCCTGCACAGTGCCCGAGCACAGGGATGGGGAACGGTGGGGACTGTCTCCACTCTTTCCCCGGCACACCCCCTGCCACCAACAACGCTGCCACATCTTGGTGGAAGATGGCATCTGACTGACCGTTTCTCCATGGGGTTGTTTCTGCAAGTTCCAGGTATGGCACCTGGTGGCAAGCCCAAGTCTGCCCTTGGGACAGGTGGCCAAGGAGATGCTGTCCCCTTGGTAACAGAGGCACAGGACAGGCCTGCCTTCTGCCCACACTCCTTCCTCAGAGTGGAGCACGCGCCCCTGCCCTAGTCTTCCCCTCATGTCTCCTTAGCAGCCAGGCTTCCATCTCTCCGCACAGGGAACGGGTGACACATGTCTGGCCACCGGCCTGCATTTCGTGCCGTGGCAGGCTATCCTGTTCCCGAGTTTTTTCCGATCCCAAGGCTAAGGGCTCCTTTTCTTCCCCGGGGGCGGCGTGCTGTGCCTTCCCCACACTTGCTCCTGGGGAGCGCGGTGACAGACCTGAGCAACCATGCTTCTCTCTCAGGCAGAAAGGATGCTAGGGCAAAGAGGATTTCGCTCCATGCGGGTATCTTCCAACATGCTGCGGAGACTCGCTTAGGCAAGCAGCAGCAGCCTCCCCAAACCCAACTCTGATTTCCCAACAAATGCTGTGCTTTCCTAGGGGAGATGCCCAGGCAAAGGGGCTTTCGATGTATGCGGGTTTCTCCCATCGCGAGACTGGGCTCAGGCACGCAGCAGGAGCCCCCAAAACATTTCTCGGGGAATGCTGTGCTTTCGCAGAGGCTTTGATTTGGGGCAAACAGCACTTCGCCACTGCTTCCTCAGCAAGGCTTCTGTCGCGTCAGGGAAGAAGAGCTGCGGGAGAGCTGGTGCCTTGCTTTCCCTGGCACCATGTTCACGTCCTGGGTTCACCCTGCCAGGACGAACTAAGCAGACACACTCACAACCGTGCAGTAGCGCGCTTAGCCTAGGAAGGCACTCTATGCACACTACCATCTCCCGGTGTAGGCATCGCTTGGCCTTTTACTCTGGCGCTCAGGCCGACTCGCGGACTAGGCCTGCGCTTTCCCCGCAGGAACGGAGAGGTGACAGGATCCCTGCACACCGCACGTGCACTGAATAGGGAGCTTTGGGGGACTGTCCCCACTCTTTCCCCTTAAACCCCGTGCCTCCTCCAAGCTTCTACATCCTGGAGGAAGACGGCATCTGATGGCCAGGTCTTTCTGGGAGTTGTTTCTCGAGTTTAGGGTAGGCGCCTGGTGGCAAGCCCATGGCTCCACCACGGTCAGGTGGCCAAGGAGCTGCTGTCTCCTTGGGCCCAAAGGCTCAGGACAGGCATGCTTTCTGCCCAGACACCTTCCTCAGAGTGGAGCCCTTTCCCCTGCCCTAATCTTCCCCTCGTGTCTCCTTAGCAGCCAGGCTTCCTTCGCTCTGCAGTGACAGATGTGTCCCTTTCCTTAAGGCTCTTTCCACAGGCACCACGCGCTTCTCTCTCAGGCAGAGCGGATGCCCAGGCAAAGAGGATTTCCCTCCATGCGGATTTATTCCACCGTGGTGTGGAGACTAGCTCCGGCAAGCGGCAGGCAGCATCCCACAGACCCGACTCTGATTTCCCAAAGAATGCTGTGCTTTCCCAGAGGGGATGCCCCGGCAAAGAAGCTTTCGCTCTATGCGGGTTTCTCCCATCGTGCTGCGAATACTAGGCTAAGGCAAGCAACAAAAGCAGCCCACAGAACCGACTTTGATTTCCCAGCGACTGCCATGCTTTCGCAGAGGTTTTCAGCTTGGCGCGAACCGCACTTCGCTCAGCCTGCTGCTTCCTCAGCAAGGCTTTGGTCGTTCGCTCTGTCGCGGCAGGAAAGAAGAGCCGCGGGAGAGCTGGTGCCTCTTGGGCCTTGCTTTCCCGGGCTCCAAGTTCGCGCCCGGGGTTCACCTTGCTCAGCCGAACTAAGCAGACACCGTCACAACCCTGCAGCAGCGTGCGTGGCCTAGCATGGCACTCTATGCCTATTACCATCTCCTGGCGTAGTTAAGGCTTTGCCTTTTGCTCCGGCGCTCGGGCAGTCTCGGGGTCAAGGCCAGTGCCTTCACCACAGGAGAGAAGAGGCGACAGGATCCCTGCACAGTGCCCGAGCACAGGGATGGGGAACGGTGGGGACTGTCTCCACTCTTTCCCCGGCACACCCCCTGCCACCCGCAATGCTGCCACATCTTGGTGGAAGACGGCAATGACTGCACGTTTCTCCATGGGGATGTTTCTGCGAGTTCCGGGTATGGCATCTGGTGGCAAGCCCAAGTCTGCCCTTGGGACAGGTGGCCAGGGAGATGCTGTCCCCTTGGTAACAGAGGCACAGGACAGGCCTGCCTTCTGCCCATACTCCTTCCTCAGAGTGGAGCACTCACCCATGCCCTTGTCGTCCCCTCATGTCTCCTTAGCAGCCAGGCTTCAATCTCTCCGCACAGGGAGCAGAGGACACTTGTCTTCTCATGGCCTGCTGTTCGTGCCTCGGCAGGCTATACTGCTTCCCGAGCGTTTCCAGTCCCCAAGGCCAAGGGATCCTTCTCTTCCCCAGGGACGGCGTGCTGTGCCTTCCCCAAAATTGCTCTGGGGAGCGCGGTGACAGACGTGTGCAACCATGGTTCTCTCTCAGGCAGAAAGTATGCTAGGGCAAAGAGGATTTCGCGCCATGCGGGTATCTTCCACCATGTTGCTGAGACTCGCTCAGGCAAGCAGCAGCAGCATCCCCAAACCCAACTCTGATTTCCCAACGAATGCTGTGCTTTCGTAAGGGAGAGGCCCAGGCAAAGAGGCTTTCGCTGTATGCGGGTTTCTCCCACCGCGAGACTGGGCTCAGGCAAGCAGCAGCAGCCCGCACAACATTTCTCAGCGAATGCTGTGCTTTCGCAGAGGCTTTGGTTTGGAGCGAACAACACTTCGCCGCTTCTTCCTCAGCAAGGTTTCAGTCGCATCAGGGAAGAAGAGCTGCGGGAGAGCTGGTGCCTCTAGGGCCTCGCTTTCCCGGGCTCCATGTTCGCGTCCTGGGTTCACCCTGCCAGGGAAGAAGAGCTCTGGGAGAGCTAGTGCCTCTTGGGCCTCGCGTTCCCTGGCTCCATGTTCGCGTCCTGGGTTCACCCTGCCAGGCCGAACTAAGCAGACACAGTCACAACCGTGCAGTAGCGCGCTTAGCCTAGGATGGCACTCGATGCACACTACCATCTCCCGGTGTGGGAATCGCTTGGCCTTTTACTCTGGCGCTCAGGCCGACTCGCGGACTAGGCCTGCGCTTTCCCCACAGGAAAGCAGAGGTGACAGGATCCCTGCACACCGCCCGTGCACTGAATAGGGAGCTTTGGGGGACTGTCCCCACTCTTTCCCCTTAAACCCCGTGCCTCCTCCAAGCTTCTACATCCTGGAGGAAGACGGCATCTGATGGCCAGGTCTTTTGGGAGTTGTTTCTCGAGTTTAGGGTAGGCGCCTGGTGGCAAGCCCATGGCTCCACCACGGTCAGGTGGCCAAGGAGCTGCTGTCTCCTTGGGCCCAAAGGCTCAGGACAGGCATGCTTTCTGCCCAGACTCCTTCCTCAGAGTGGAGCCCTTTCCCCTGCCCTAATCTTCCCCTCGTGTCTCCTTAGCAGCCAGGCTTCCTTCGCTCTGCAGTGACAGATGTGTCCCTTTCCTTAAGGCTCTTTCCACAGGCACCACCGCGCTTCTCTCTCAGGCAGAGCGGATGCCCAGGCAAAGAGGATTTCGCTCCATGCGGGTTTATTCCACCGTGGTGTGGAGACTAGCTCCGGCAAGCAGCAGGCAGCATCCCACAGACCCGACTCTGATTTCCCAAAGAATGCTGTGCTTTCCCAGAGGGGATGCCCCGGCAAAGAGGCTTTCGCTCTATGCGGGTTTCTCCCATCGTGCTGCGAATACTAGGCTAAGGCAAGCAACAAAAGCAGCCCACAGAACCGACTCTGATTTCCCAGCGACTGCCATGCTTTCGCAGAGGTTTTCAGCTTGGCGCGAACCGCACTTCGCTCAGCCTGCTGCTTCCTCAGCAAGGCTTTGGTCGTTCGCTCTGTCGCGGCAGGAAAGAAGAGCCGCGGGAGAGCTGGTGCCTCTTGGGCCTTGCTTTCCCGGGCTCCAAGTTCGCGCCCGGGGTTCACCTTGCTCAGCCGAACTAAGCAGACACCGTCACAACCCTGCAGCAGCGTGCGTGGCCTAGCATGGCACTCTATGCCTATTACCATCTCCTGGCGTAGGTAAGGCTTTGCCTTTTGCTCCGGCGCTCGGGCAGTCTCGGGGTCAAGGCCAGTGCCTTCACCACAGGAGAGAAGAGGCGACAGGATCCCTGCACAGTGCCCGAGCACAGGGATGGGGAACGGTGGGGACTGTCTCCACTCTTTCCCCGGCACACCCCCTGCCACCCGCAATGCTGCCACATCTTGGTGGAAGACGGCAATGACTGCACGTTTCTCCATGGGGATGTTTCTGCGAGTTCCGGGTATGGCATCTGGTGGCAAGCCCAAGTCTGCCCTTGGGACAGGTGGCCAAGGAGATGCTGTCCCCTTGGTAACAGAGGCACAGGACAGGCCTGCCTTCTGCCCATACTCCTTCCTCAGAGTGGAGCACTCACCCATGCCCTTGTCGTCCCCTCATGTCTCCTTAGCAGCCAGGCTTCAATCTCTCCGCACAGGGAGCAGAGGACACTTGTCTTCTCATGGCCTGCTGTTCGTGCCTCGGCAGGCTATACTGCTTCCCGAGCGTTTCCAGTCCCCAAGGCCAAGGGATCCTTCTCTTCCCCAGGGACGGCGTGCTGTGCCTTCCCCAAAATTGCTCTGGGGAGCGCGGTGACAGACGTGTGCAACCATGGTTCTCTCTCAGGCAGAAAGGATGCTAGGGCAAAGAGGATTTCGCGCCATGCGGGTATCTTCCACCATGTTGCTGAGACTCGCTCAGGCAAGCAGCAGCAGCATCCCCAAACCCAACTCTGATTTCCCAACGAATGCTGTGCTTTCGTAAGGGAGAGGCCCAGGCAAAGAGGCTTTCGCTGTATGCGGGTTTCTCCCACCGCGAGACTGGGCTCAGGCAAGCAGCAGCAGCCCGCACAACATTTCTCAGCGAATGCTGTGCTTTCGCAGAGGCTTTGGTTTGGAGCGAACAACACTTCGCCGCTTCTTCCTCAGTAAGGTTTCAGTCGCATCAGGGAAGAAGAGCTGCGGGAGAGCTGGTGCCTCTAGGGCCTCGCTTTCCCGGGCTCCATGTTCGCGTCCTGGGTTCACCCTGCCAGGGAAGAAGAGCTCTGGGAGAGCTAGTGCCTCTTGGGCCTCGCGTTCCCTGGCTCCATGTTCGCGTCCTGGGTTCACCCTGCCAGGCCGAACTAAGCAGACACAGTCACAACCGTGCAGTAGCGCGCTTAGCCTAGGATGGCACTCGATGCACACTACCATCTCCCGGTGTGGGAATCGCTTGGCCTTTTACTCTGGCGCTCAGGTCGACTCGCGGACTAGGCCTGCGCTTTCCCCACAGGAAAGCAGAGGTGACAGGATCCCTGCACACCGCCCGTGCACTGAATAGGGAGCTTTGGGGGACTGTCCCCACTCTTTCCCCTTAAACCCCGTGCCTCCTCCAAGCTTCTACATCCTGGAGGAAGACGGCATCTGATGGCCAGGTCTTTCTGGGAGTTGTTTCTCGAGTTTAGGGTAGGCGCCTGGTGGCAAGCCCATGGCTCCACCACGGTCAGGTGGCCAAGGAGCTGCTGTCTCCTTGGGCCCAAAGGCTCAGGACAGGCATGCTTTCTGCCCAGACTCCTTCCTCAGAGTGGAGCCCTTTCCCCTGCCCTAATCTTCCCCTCGTGTCTCCTTAGCAGCCAGGCTTCCTTCGCTCTGCAGTGACAGATGTGTCCCTTTCCTTAAAGCTCTTTCCACAGGCACCACCGCGCTTCTCTCTCAGGCAGAGCGGATGCCCAGGCAAAGAGGATTTCGCTCCATGCGGGTTTATTCCACCGTGGTGTGGAGACTAGCTCCGGCAAGCAGCAGGCAGCATCCCACAGACCCGACTCTGATTTCCCAAAGAATGCTGTGCTTTCCCAGAGGGGATGCCCCGGCAAAGAGGCTTTCGCTCTATGCGGGTTTCTCCCATCGTGCTGCGAATACTAGGCTAAGGCAAGCAACAAAAGCAGCCCACAGAACCGACTCTGATTTCCCAGCGACTGCCATGCTTTCGCAGAGGTTTTCAGCTTGGCGCGAACCGCACTTCGCTCAGCCTGCTGCTTCCTCAGCAAGGCTTTGGTCGTTCGCTCTGTCGCGGCAGGAAAGAAGAGCCGCGGGAGAGCTGGTGCCTCTTGGGCCTTGCTTTCCCGGGCTCCAAGTTCGCGCCCGAGGTTCACCTTGCTCAGCCGAACTAAGCAGACACCGTCACAACCCTGCAGCAGCGTGCGTGGCCTAGCATGGCACTCTATGCCTATTACCATCTCCTGGCGTAGGTAAGGCTTTGCCTTTTGCTCCGGCGCTCGGGCAGTCTCGGGGTCAAGGCCAGTGCCTTCACCACAGGAGAGAAGAGGCGACAGGATCCCTGCACAGTGCCCGAGCACAGGGATGGGGAACGGTGGGGACTGTCTCCACTCTTTCCCCGGCACACCCCCTGCCACCCGCAATGCTGCCACATCTTGGTGGAAGACGGCAATGACTGCACGTTTCTCCATGGGGATGTTTCTGCGAGTTCCGGGTATGGCATCTGGTGGCAAGCCCAAGTCTGCCCTTGGGACAGGTGGCCAAGGAGATGCTGTCCCCTTGGTAACAGAGGCACAGGACAGGCCTGCCTTCTGCCCATACTCCTTCCTCAGAGTGGAGCACTCACCCATGCCCTTGTCGTCCCCTCATGTCTCCTTAGCAGCCAGGCTTCAATCTCTCCGCACAGGGAGCAGAGGACACTTGTCTTCTCATGGCCTGCTGTTCGTGCCTCGGCAGGCTATACTGCTTCCCGAGCGTTTCCAGTCCCCAAGGCCAAGGGATCCTTCTCTTCCCCAGGGACGGCGTGCTGTGCCTTCCCCAAAATTGCTCTGGGGAGCGCGGTGACAGACGTGTGCAACCATGGTTCTCTCTCAGGCAGAAAGGATGCTAGGGCAAAGAGGATTTCGCGCCATGCGGGTATCTTCCACCATGTTGCCGAGACTCGCTCAGGCAAGCAGCAGCAGCATCCCCAAACCCAACTCTGATTTCCCAACGAATGCTGTGCTTTCGTAAGGGAGACGCCCAGGCAAAGAGGCTATCGCTGTATGCGGGTTTCTCCCACCGCGAGACTGGGCTCAGGCAAGCAGCAGCAGCCCGCACAACATTTCTCAGCAAATGCTGTGCTTTCGCAGAGGCTTTGGTTTGGAGCGAACAACACTTCGCCGCTTCTTCCTCAGCAAGGTTTCAGTCGCATCAGGGAAGAAGAGCTGCGGGAGAGCTGGTGCCTCTAGGGCCTCGCTTTCCCGGGCTCCATGTTCGCGTCCTGGGTTCACCCTGCCAGGGAAGAAGAGCTCTGGGAGAGGTAGTGCCTCTTGGGCCTCGCGTTCCCTGGCTCCATGTTCGCGTCCTGGGTTCACCCTGCCAGGCCGAACTAAGCAGACACAGTCACAACCGTGCAGTAGCGCGCTTAGCCTAGGATGGCACTCGATGCACACTACCATCTCCCGGTGTGGGAATCGCTTGGCCTTTTACTCTGGCGCTCAGGCCGACTCGCGGACTAGGCCTGCGCTTTCCCCACAGGAAAGCAGAGGTGACAGGATCCCTGCACACCGCCCGTGCACTGAATAGGGAGCTTTGGGGGACTGTCCCCACTCTTTCCCCTTAAACCCCGTGCCTCCTCCAAGCTTCTACATCCTGGAGGAAGACGGCATCTGATGGCCAGGTCTTTTGGGAGTTGTTTCTCGAGTTTAGGGTAGGCGCCTGGTGGCAAGCCCATGGCTCCACCACGGTCAGGTGGCCAAGGAGCTGCTGTCTCCTTGGGCCCAAAGGCTCAGGACAGGCATGCTTTCTGCCCAGACTCCTTCCTCAGAGTGGAGCCCTTTCCCCTGCCCTAATCTTCCCCTCGTGTCTCCTTAGCAGCCAGGCTTCCTTCGCTCTGCAGTGACAGATGTGTCCCTTTCCTTAAGGCTCTTTCCACAGGCACCACCGCGCTTCTCTCTCAGGCAGAGCGGATGCCCAGGCAAAGAGGATTTCGCTCCATGCGGGTTTATTCCACCGTGGTGTGGAGACTAGCTCCGGCAAGCAGCAGGCAGCATCCCACAGACCCGACTCTGATTTCCCAAAGAATGCTGTGCTTTCCCAGAGGGGATGCCCCGGCAAAGAGGCTTTCGCTCTATGCGGGTTTCTCCCATCGTGCTGCGAATACTAGGCTAAGGCAAGCAACAAAAGCAGCCCACAGAACCGACTCTGATTTCCCAGCGACTGCCATGATTTCGCAGAGGTTTTCAGCTTGGCGCGAACCGCACTTCGCTGCTGCTTCCTCAGCAAGGCTTTGGTCGTTCGCTCTGTCGCGGCAGGAAAGAAGAGCCGCGGGAGAGCTGGTGCCTCTTGGGCCTTGCTTTCCCGGGCTCCAAGTTCACGCCCGGGGTTCACCTTGCTAACCCGAACTAAGCAGACACAGTCACAACCCTGCAGCAGCGTGCGTGGCCTAGCATGGCACTCTATGCCTATTACCATCTCCTGGCGTAGGTAAGGCTTTGCCTTTTGCCTCGGCGCTCGGGCAGACTCGGGGTCCAGGCCAGTGCCTTCACCACGGGAGAGAAGAGGCGACAGGATCCCTGCACAGTGCCCGAGCACAGGGATGGGGAACGGTGGGGACTGTCTCCACTCTTTCCCCGGCACACCCCCTGCCACCCGCAATGCTGCCACATCTTGGTGGAAGACGGCAATGACTGCACGTTTCTCCATGGGGATGTTTCTGCGAGTTCCGGGTATGGCATCTGGTGGCAAGCCCAAGTCTGCCCTTGGGACAGGTGGCCAAGGAGATGCTGTCCCCTTGGTAACAGAGGCACAGGACAGGCCTGCCTTCTGCCCATACTCCTTCCTCAGAGTGGAGCACTCACCCATGCCCTTGTCGTCCCCTCATGTCTCCTTAGCAGCCAGGCTTCAATCTCTCCGCACAGGGAGCAGAGGACACTTGTCTTCTCATGGCCTGCTGTTCGTGCCTCGGCAGGCTATACTGCTTCCCGAGCGTTTCCAGTCCCCAAGGCCAAGGGATCCTTCTCTTCCCCAGGGACGGCGTGCTGTGCCTTCCCCAAAATTGCTCTGGGGAGCGCGGTGACAGACGTGTGCAACCATGGTTCTCTCTCAGGCAGAAAGGATGCTAGGGCAAAGAGGATTTCGCGCCATGCGGGTATCTTCCACCATGTTGCCGAGACTCGCTCAGGCAAGCAGCAGCAGCATCCCCAAACCCAACTCTGATTTCCCAACGAATGCTGTGCTTTCGTAAGGGAGAGGCCCAGGCAAAGAGGCTTTCGCTGTATGCGGGTTTCTCCCACCGCGAGACTGGGCTCAGGCAAGCAGCAGCAGCCCGCACAACATTTCTCAGCGAATGCTGTGCTTTCGCAGAGGCTTTGGTTTGGAGTGAACAACACTTCGCCGCTTCTTCCTCAGCAAGGTTTCAGTCGCATCAGGGAAGAAGAGCTGCGGGAGAGCTGGTGCCTCTAGGGCCTCGCTTTCCCGGGCTCCATGTTCGCGTCCTGGGTTCACCCTGCCAGGGAAGAAGAGCTCTGGGAGAGCTAGTGCCTCTTGGGCCTCGCGTTCCCTGGCTCCATGTTCGCGTCCTGGGTTCACCCTGCCAGGCCGAACTAAGCAGACACAGTCACAACCGTGCAGTAGCGCGCTTAGCCTAGGATGGCACTCGATGCACACTACCATCTCCCGGTGTAGGAATCGCTTGGCCTTTTACTCTGGCGCTCAGGCCGACTCGCGGACTAGGCCTGCGCTTTCCCCACAGGAAAGCAGAGGTGACAGGATCCCTGCACACCGCCCGTGCACTGAATAGGGAGCTTTGGGGGACTGTCCCCACTCTTTCCCCTTAAACCCCGTGCCTCCTCCAAGCTTCTACATCCTGGAGGAAGACGGCATCTGATGGCCAGGTCTTTTGGGAGTTGTTTCTCGAGTTTAGGGTAGGCGCCTGGTGGCAAGCCCATGGCTCCACCACGGTCAGGTGGCCAAGGAGCTGCTGTCTCCTTGGGCCCAAAGGCTCAGGACAGGCATGCTTTCTGCCCAGACTCCTTCCTCAGAGTGGAGCCCTTTCCCCTGCCCTAATCTTCCCCTCGTGTCTCCTTAGCAGCCAGGCTTCCTTCGCTCTGCAGTGACAGATGTGTCCCTTTCCTTAAAGCTCTTTCCACAGGCACCACCGCGCTTCTCTCTCAGGCAGAGCGGATGCCCAGGCAAAGAGGATTTCGCTCCATGCGGGTTTATTCCACCGTGGTGTGGAGACTAGCTCCGGCAATCAGCAGGCAGCATCCCACAGACCCGACTCTGATTTCCCAAAGAATGCTGTGCTTTCCCAGAGGGGATGCCCCGGCAAAGAGGCTTTCGCTCTATGCGGGTTTCTCCCATCGTGCTGCGAATACTAGGCTAAGGCAAGCAACAAAAGCAGCCCACAGAACCGACTCTGATTTCCCAGCGACTGCCATGATTTCGCAGAGGTTTTCAGCTTGGCGCGAACCGCACTTCGCTGCTGCTTCCTCAGCAAGGCTTTGGTCGTTCGCTCTGTCGCGGCAGGAAAGAAGAGCCGCGGGAGAGCTGGTGCCTCTTGGGCCTTGCTTTCCCGGGCTCCAAGTTCACGCCCGGGGTTCACCTTGCTAACCCGAACTAAGCAGACACAGTCACAACCCTGCAGCAGCGTGCGTGGCCTAGCATGGCACTCTATGCCTATTACCATCTCCTGGCGTAGGTAAGGCTTTGCCTTTTGCTCCGGCGCTCGGGCAGTCTCGGGGTCAAGGCCAGTGCCTTCACCACAGGAGAGAAGAGGCGACAGGATCCCTGCACAGTGCCCGAGCACAGGGATGGGGAACGGTGGGGACTGTCTCCACTCTTTCCCCGGCACACCCCCTGCCACCCGCAATGCTGCCACATCTTGGTGGAAGATGGCATCTGACTGACCGTTTCTCCATGGGGTTGTTTCTGCAAGTTCCAGGTATGGCACCTGGTGGCAAGCCCAAGTCTGCCCTTGGGACAGGTGGCCAAGGAGATGCTGTCCCCTTGGTAACAGAGGCACAGGACAGGCCTGCCTTCTGCCCACACTCCTTCCTCAGAGTGGAGTACGCGCCCCTGCCCTAGTCGGCCTCTCATGTCTCCTTAGCAGCCAGGCTTCCATCTCTCCACACAGGGAACGGGTGACACATGTCTGGCCACCGGCCTGCATTTCGTGCCGTGGCAGGCTATCCTGTTCCCGAGTGTTTCCCGACCCCAAGGCTAAGGGCTCCTTCTCTTCCCCGGGGGCGGCGTGCTGTGCCTTCCCCACACTTGCTCCTGGGGAGCGCGGTGACAGACCTGAGCAACCATGCTTCTCTCTCAGGCAGAAAGGATGCTAGGGCAAAGAGGATTTCGCTCCATGCGGGTATCTTCCAACATGCTGCGGAGACTCGCTTAGGCAAGCAGCAGCAGCCTCCCCAAACCCAACTCTGATTTCCCAACAAATGCTGTGCTTTCCTAGGGGAGATGCCCAGGCAAAGGGGCTTTCGATGTATGCGGGTTTCTCCCATCGCGAGACTGGGCTCAGGCACGCAGCAGCAGCCCCCAAAACATTTCTCGGGGAATGCTGTGCTTTCGCAGATGCTTTGATTTGGAGCAAACAGCACTTCGCCACTGCTTATTCAGCAAGGCTTCTGTCGCGTCAGGGAAGAAGAGCTGCGGGAGAGCTGGTGCCTTGCTTTCCCTGGCACCATGTTCGCGTCCTGGGTTCACCCTGCCAGGCCGAACTAAGCAGACACACTCACAACCGTGCAGTAGCGCGCTTAGCCTAGGATGGCACTCTATGCACACTACCATCTCCCGGTGTAGGCATCGCTTGGCCTTTTACTCTGGCGCTCAGGCCGACTCGCGGACTAGGCCTGCGCTTTCCCCGCAGGAAAGCAGAGGTGACAGGATCCCTGCACACCGCCCGTGCACTGAATAGGGAGCTTTGGGGGACTGTCCCCACTCTTTCCCCTTAAACCCCGTGCCTCCTCCAAGCTTCTACATCCTGGAGGAAGACGGCATCTGATGGCCAGGTCTTTCTGGGAGTTGTTTCTCGAGTTTAGGGTAGGCGCCTGGTGGCAAGCCCATGGCTCCACCACGGTCAGGTGGCCAAGGAGCTGCTGTCTCCTTGGGCCCAAAGGCTCAGGACAGGCATGCTTTCTGCCCAGACACCTTCCTCAGAGTGGAGCCCTTTCCCCTGCCCTAATCTTCCCCTTGTGTCTCCTTAGCAGCCAGGCTTCCTTCGCTCTGCAGTGACAGATGTGTCCCTTTCCTTAAGGCTCTTTCCACAGGCACCACGCGCTTCTCTCTCAGGCAGAGCGGATGCCCAGGCAAAGAGGATTTCCCTCCATGCGGATTTATTACACCGTGGTGTGGAGACTTGCTCCGGCAAGCGGCAGGCAGCATCCCACAGACCCGACTCTGATTTCCCAAAGAATGCTGTGCTTTCCCAGAGGGGATGCCCCGGCAAAGAAGCTTTCGCTCTATGCGGGTTTCTCCCATCGTGCTGCGAATACTAGGCTAAGGCAAGCAACAAAAGCAGCCCACAGAACCGACTTTGATTTCCCAGCGACTGCCATGCTTTCGCAGAGGTTTTCAGCTTGGCGCGAACCGCACTTCGCTCAGCCTGCTGCTTCCTCAGCAAGGCTTTGGTCGTTCGCTCTGTCGCGGCAGGAAAGAAGAGCCGCGGGAGAGCTGGTGCCTCTTGGGCCTTGCTTTCCCGGGCTCCAAGTTCGCGCCCGGGGTTCACCTTGCTCAGCCGAACTAAGCAGACACCGTCACAACCCTGCAGCAGCGTGCGTGGCCTAGCATGGCACTCTATGCCTATTACCATCTCCTGGCGTAGGTAAGGCTTTGCCTTTTGCTCCGGCGCTCGGGCAGTCTCGGGGTCAAGGCCAGTGCCTTCACCACAGGAGAGAAGAGGCGACAGGATCCCTGCACAGTGCCCGAGCACAGGGATGGGGAACGGTGGGGACTGTCTCCACTCTTTCCCCGGCACACCCCCTGCCACCCGCAATGCTGCCACATCTTGGTGGAAGACGGCAATGACTGCACGTTTCTCCATGGGGATGTTTCTGCGAGTTCCGGGTATGGCATCTGGTGGCAAGCCCAAGTCTGCCCTTGGGACAGGTGGCCAAGGAGATGCTGTCCCCTTGGTAACAGAGGCACAGGACAGGCCTGCCTTCTGCCCATACTCCTTCCTCAGAGTGGAGCACTCACCCATGCCCTTGTCGTCCCCTCATGTCTCCTTAGCAGCCAGGCTTCAATCTCTCCGCACAGGGAGCAGAGGACACTTGTCTTCTCATGGCCTGCTGTTCGTGCCTCGGCAGGCTATACTGCTTCCCGAGCGTTTCCAGTCCCCAAGGCCAAGGGATCCTTCTCTTCCCCAGGGACGGCGTGCTGTGCCTTCCCCAAAATTGCTCTGGGGAGCGCGGTGACAGACGTGTGCAACCATGGTTCTCTCTCAGGCAGAAAGGATGCTAGGGCAAAGAGGATTTCGCGCCATGCGGGTATCTTCCACCATGTTGCCGAGACTCGCTCAGGCAAGCAGCAGCAGCATCCCCAAACCCAGCTCTGATTTCCCAACGAATGCTGTGCTTTCGTAAGGGAGAGGCCCAGGCAAAGAGGCTTTCGCTGTATGCGGGTTTCTCCCACCGCGAGACTGGGCTCAGGCAAGCAGCAGCAGCCCGCACAACATTTCTCAGCGAATGCTGTGCTTTCGCAGAGGCTTTGGTTTGGAGCGAACAACACTTCGCCGCTTCTTCCTCAGCAAGGTTTCAGTCGCATCAGGGAAGAAGAGCTGCGGGAGAGCTGGTGCCTCTAGGGCCTCGCTTTCCCGGGCTCCATGTTCGCGTCCTGGGTTCACCCTGCCAGGGAAGAAGAGCTCTGGGAGAGCTAGTGCCTCTTGGGCCTCGCGTTCCCTGGCTCCATGTTCGCGTCCTGGGTTCACCCTGCCAGGCCGAACTAAGCAGACACAGTCACAACCGTGCAGTAGCGCGCTTAGCCTAGGATGGCACTCGATGCACACTACCATCTCCCGGTGTGGGAATCGCTTGGCCTTTTACTCTGGCGCTCAGGCCGACTCGCGGACTAGGCCTGCGCTTTCCCCGCAGGAAAGCAGAGGTGACAGGATCCCTGCACACCGCCCGTGCACTGAATAGGGAGCTTTGGGGGACTGTCCCCACTCTTTCCCCTTAAACCCCGTGCCTCCTCCAAGCTTCTACATCCTGGAGGAAGACGGCATCTGATGGCCAGGTCTTTTGGGAGTTGTTTCTCGAGTTTAGGGTAGGCGCCTGGTGGCAAGCCCATGGCTCCACCACGGTCAGGTGGCCAAGGAGCTGCTGTCTCCTTGGGCCCAAAGGCTCAGGACAGGCATGCTTTCTGCCCAGACTCCTTCCTCAGAGTGGAGCCCTTTCCCCTGCCCTAATCTTCCCCTCGTGTCTCCTTAGCAGCCAGGCTTCCTTCGCTCTGCAGTGACAGATGTGTCCCTTTCCTTAAGGCTCTTTCCACAGGCACCACCGCGCTTCTCTCTCAGGCAGAGCGGATGCCCAGGCAAAGAGGATTTCGCTCCATGCGGGTTTATTCCACCGTGGTGTGGAGACTAGCTCCGGCAAGCAGCAGGCAGCATCCCACAGACCCGACTCTGATTTCCCAAAGAATGCTGTGCTTTCCCAGAGGGGATGCCCCGGCAAAGAGGCTTTCGCTCTATGCGGGTTTCTCCCATCGTGCTGCGAATACTAGGCTAAGGCAAGCAACAAAAGCAGCCCACAGAACCGTCTCTGATTTCCCAGCGACTGCCATGATTTCGCAGAGGTTTTCAGCTTGGCACGAACCGCACTTCGCTGCTGCTTCCTCAGCAAGGCTTTGGTCGTTCGCTCTGTCGCGGCAGGAAAGAAGAGCCGCGGGAGAGCTGGTGCCTCTTGGGCCTTGCTTTCCCGGGCTCCAAGTTCACGCCCGGGGTTCACCTTGCTAACCCGAACTAAGCAGACACAGTCACAACCCTGCAGCAGCGTGCGTGGCCTAGCATGGCACTCTATGCCTATTACCATCTCCTGGCGTAGGTAAGGCTTTGCCTTTTGCCTCGGCGCTCGGGCAGACTCGGGGTCAAGGCCAGTGCCTTCACCACAGGAGAGAAGAGGCGACAGGATCCCTGCACAGTGCCCGAGCACAGGGATGGGGAACGGTGGGGACTGTCTCCACTCTTTCCCTGGCACACCCCCTGCCACCCGCAATGCTGCCACATCTTGGTGGAAGACGGCAATGACTGCACGTTTCTCCATGGGGATGTTTCTGCGAGTTCCGGGTATGGCATCTGGTGGCAAGCCCAAGTCTGCCCTTGGGACAGGTGGCCAGGGAAATGCTGTCCCCTTGGTAACAGAGGCACAGGACAGGCCTGCCTTCTGCCCATACTCCTTCCTCAGAGTGGAGCACTCACCCATGCCCTTGTCGTCCCCTCATGTCTCCTTAGCAGCCAGGCTTCAATCTCTCCGCACAGGGAGCAGAGGACACTTGTCTTCTCATGGCCTGCTGTTCGTGCCTCGGCAGGCTATACTGCTTCCCGAGCGTTTCCAGTCCCCAAGGCCAAGGGATCCTTCTCTTCCCCAGGGACGGCGTGCTGTGCCTTCCCCAAAATTGCTCTGGGGAGCGCGGTGACAGACATGTGCAACCATGGTTCTCTCTCAGGCAGAAAGGATGCTAGGGCAAAGAGGATTTCGCGCCATGCGGGTATCTTCCACCATGTTGCCGAGACTCGCTCAGGCAAGCAGCAGCAGCATCCCCAAACCCAACTCTGATTTCCCAATGAATGCTGTGCTTTCGTAAGGGAGAGGCCCAGGCAAAGAGGCTTTCGCTGTATGCGGGTTTCTCCCACCGCGAGACTGGGCTCAGGCAAGCAGCAGCAGCCCGCACAACATTTCTCAGCGAATGCTGTGCTTTCGCAGAGGCTTTGGTTTGGAGCGAACAACACTTCGCCGCTTCTTCCTCAGCAAGGTTTCAGTCGCATCAGGGAAGAAGAGCTGCGGGAGAGCTGGTGCCTCTAGGGCCTCGCTTTCCCGGGCTCCATGTTCGCGTCCTGGGTTCACCCTGCCAGGGAAGAAGAGCTCTGGGAGGGCTAGTGCCTCTTGGGCCTCGCGTTCCCTGGCTCCATGTTCGCGTCCTGGGTTCACCCTGCCAGGCCGAACTAAGCAGACACAGTCACAACCGTGCAGTAGCGCGCTTAGCCTAGGATGGCACTCGATGCACACTACCATCTCCCGGTGTAGGAATCGCTTGGCCTTTTACTCTGGCGCTCAGGCCGACTCGCGGACTAGGCCTGCGCTTTCCCCACAGGAAAGCAGAGGTGACAGGATCCCTGCACACCGCCCGTGCACTGAATAGGGAGCTTTGGGGGACTGTCCCCACTCTTTCCCCTTAAACCCCGTGCCTCCTCCAAGCTTCTACATCCTGGAGGAAGACGGCATCTGATGGCCAGGTCTTTTGGGAGTTGTTTCTCGAGTTTAGGGTAGGCGCCTGGTGGCAAGCCCATGGCTCCACCACGGTCAGGTGGCCAAGGAGCTGCTGTCTCCTTGGGCCCAAAGGCTCAGGACAGGCATGCTTTCTGCCCAGACTCCTTCCTCAGAGTGGAGCCCTTTCCCCTGCCCTAATCTTCCCCTCGTGTCTCCTTAGCAGCCAGGCTTCCTTCGCTCTGCAGTGACAGATGTGTCCCTTTCCTTAAGGCTCTTTCCACAGGCACCACCGCGCTTCTCTCTCAGGCAGAGCGGATGCCCAGGCAAAGAGGATTTCGCTCCATGCGGGTTTATTCCACCGTGGTGTGGAGACTAGCTCCGGCAAGCAGCAGGCAGCATCCCACAGACCCGACTCTGATTTCCCAAAGAATGCTGTGCTTTCCCAGAGGGGATGCCCCGGCAAAGAGGCTTTCGCTCTATGCGGGTTTCTCCCATCGTGCTGCGAATACTAGGCTAAGGCAAGCAACAAAAGCAGCCCACAGAACCGACTCTGATTTCCCAGCGACTGCCATGATTTCGCAGAGGTTTTCAGCTTGGCGCGAACCGCACTTCGCTGCTGCTTCCTCAGCAAGGCTTTGGTCGTTCGCTCTGTCGCGGCAGGAAAGAAGAGCCGCGGGAGAGCTGGTGCCTCTTGGGCCTTGCTTTCCCGGGCTCCAAGTTCACGCCCGGGGTTCACCTTGCTAACCCGAACTAAGCAGACACAGTCACAACCCTGCAGCAGCGTGCGTGGCCTAGCATGGCACTCTATGCCTATTACCATCTCCTGGCGTAGGTAAGGCTTTGCCTTTTGCTCCGGCGCTCGGGCAGACTCGGGGTCAAGGCCAGTGCCTTCACCACGGGAGAGAAGAGGCGACAGGATCCCTGCACAGTGCCCGAGCACAGGGATGGGGAACGGTGGGGACTGTCTCCACTCTTTCC
This sequence comes from Mustela nivalis, assembly GCF_964662115.1. Taxonomy (NCBI): domain Eukaryota; kingdom Metazoa; phylum Chordata; class Mammalia; order Carnivora; family Mustelidae; genus Mustela; species Mustela nivalis. The sequence continues at coordinate 77,824,166 of NC_139040.1, forward strand.
CCGGCACACCCCCTGCCACCAACAACGCTGCCACATCTTGGTGGAAGATGGCATCTGACTGACCGTTTCTCCATGGGGTTGTTTCTGCAAGTTCCAGGTATGGCACCTGGTGGCAAGCCCAAGTCTGCCCTTGGGACAGGTGGCCAAGGAGATGCTGTCCCCTTGGTAACAGAGGCACAGGACAGGCCTGCCTTCTGCCCACACTCCTTCCTCAGAGTGGAGCACGCGCCCCTGCCCTAGTCGGCCCCTCATGTCTCCTTAGCAGCCAGGCTTCCATCTCTCCGCACAGGGAACGGGTGACACATGTCTGGCCACCGGCCTGCATTTCGTGCCGTGGCAGGCTATCCTGTTCCCGAGTGTTTCCCGAACCCAAGGCTAAGGGCTCCTTCTCTTCCCCGGGGGCGGCGTGCTGTGCCTTCCCCACACTTGCTCCTGGGGAGCGCGGTGACAGACCTGAGCAACCATGCTTCTCTCTCAGGCAGAAAGGATGCTAGGGCAAAGAGGATTTCGCTCCATGCGGGTATCTTCCAACATGCTGCGGAGACTCGCTTAGGCAAGCAGCAGCAGCCTCCCCAAACCCAACTCTGATTTCCCAACAAATGCTGTGCTTTCCTAGGGGAGATGCCCAGGCAAAGGGGCTTTCGATGTATGCGGGTTTCTCCCATCGCGAGACTGGGCTCAGGCACGCAGCAGCAGCCCCCAAAACATTTCTCGGGGAATGCTGTGCTTTCGCAGATGCTTTGATTTGGAGCAAACAGCACTTCGCCACTGCTTATTCAGCAAGGCTTCTGTCGCGTCAGGGAAGAAGAGCTGCGGGAGAGCTGGTGCCTTGCTTTCCCTGGCACCATGTTCGCGTCCTGGGTTCACCCTGCCAGGCCGAACTAAGCAGACACACTCACAACCGTGCAGTAGCGCGCTTAGCCTAGGATGGCACTCTATGCACACTACCATCTCCCGGTGTAGGAATCGCTTGGCCTTTTACTCTGGCGCTCAGGCCGACTCGCGGACTAGGCCTGCGCTTTCCCCGCAGGAAAGCAGAGGTGACAGGATCCCTGCACACCGCCCGTGCACTGAATAGGGAGCTTTGGGGGACTGTCCCCACTCTTTCCCCTTAAACCCCGTGCCTCCTCCAAGCTTCTACATCCTGGAGGAAGACGGCATCTGATGGCCAGGTCTTTCTGGGAGTTGTTTCTCGAGTTTAGGGTAGGCGCCTGGTGGCAAGCCCATGGCTCCACCACGGTCAGGTGGCCAAGGAGCTGCTGTCTCCTTGGGCCCAAAGGCTCAGGACAGGCATGCTTTCTGCCCAGACACCTTCCTCAGAGTGGAGCCCTTTCCCCTGCCCTAATCTTCCCCTCGTGTCTCCTTAGCAGCCAGGCTTCCTTCGCTCTGCAGTGACAGATGTGTCCCTTTCCTTAAGGCTCTTTCCACAGGCACCACGCGCTTCTCTCTCAGGCAGAGCGGATGCCCAGGCAAAGAGGATTTCCCTCCATGCGGATTTATTACACCGTGGTGTGGAGACTTGCTCCGGCAAGCGGCAGGCAGCATCCCACAGACCCGACTCTGATTTCCCAAAGAATGCTGTGCTTTCCCAGAGGGGATGCCCCGGCAAAGAAGCTTTCGCTCTATGCGGGTTTCTCCCATCGTGCTGCGAATACTAGGATAAGGCAAGCAACAAAAGCAGCCCACAGAACCGACTTTGATTTCCCAGCGACTGCCATGCTTTCGCAGAGGTTTTCAGCTTGGCGCGAACCGCACTTCGCTCAGCCTGCTGCTTCCTCAGCAAGGCTTTGGTCGTTTCCTCTGTCGCGGCAGGAAAGAAGAGCCGCGGGAGAGCTGGTGCCTCTTGGGCCTTGCTTTCCCGGGCTCCAAGTTCGCGCCCGGGGTTCACCTTGCTCAGCCGAACTAAGCAGACACCGTCACAACCCTGCAGCAGCGTGCGTGGCCTAGCATGGCACTCTATGCCTATTACCATCTCCTGGCGTAGGTAAGGCTTTGCCTTTTGCTCCGGCGCTCGGGCAGTCTCGGGGTCAAGGCCAGTGCCTTCACCACAGGAGAGAAGAGGCGACAGGATCCCTGCACAGTGCCCGAGCACAGGGATGGGGAACGGTGGGGACTGTCTCCACTCTTTCCCCGGCACACCCCCTGCCACCCGCAATGCTGCCACATCTTGGTGGAAGACGGCAATGACTGCACGTTTCTCCATGGGGATGTTTCTGCGAGTTCCGGGTATGGCATCTGGTGGCAAGCCCAAGTCTGCCCTTGGGACAGGTGGCCAAGGAGATGCTGTCCCCTTGGTAACAGAGGCACAGGACAGGCCTGCCTTCTGCCCATACTCCTTCCTCAGAGTGGAGCACTCACCCATGCCCTTGTCGTCCCCTCATGTCTCCTTAGCAGCCAGGCTTCAATCTCTCCGCACAGGGAGCAGAGGACACTTGTCTTCTCATGGCCTGCTGTTCGTGCCTCGGCAGGCTATACTGCTTCCCGAGCGTTTCCAGTCCCCAAGGCCAAGGGATCCTTCTCTTCCCCAGGGACGGCGTGCTGTGCCTTCCCCAAAATTGCTCTGGGGAGCGCGGTGACAGACGTGTGCAACCATGGTTCTCTCTCAGGCAGAAAGGATGCTAGGGCAAAGAGGATTTCGCGCCATGCGGGTATCTTCCACCATGTTGCCGAGACTCGCTCAGGCAAGCAGCAGCAGCATCCCCAAACCCAGCTCTGATTTCCCAACGAATGCTGTGCTTTCGTAAGGGAGAGGCCCAGGCAAAGAGGCTTTCGCTGTATGCGGGTTTCTCCCACCGCGAGACTGGGCTCAGGCAAGCAGCAGCAGCCCGCACAACATTTCTCAGCGAATGCTGTGCTTTCGCAGAGGCTTTGGTTTGGAGCGAACAACACTTCGCCGCTTCTTCCTCAGCAAGGTTTCAGTCGCATCAGGGAAGAAGAGCTGCGGGAGAGCTGGTGCCTCTAGGGCCTCGCTTTCCCGGGCTCCATGTTCGCGTCCTGGGTTCACCCTGCCAGGGAAGAAGAGCTCTGGGAGAGCTAGTGCCTCTTGGGCCTCGCGTTCCCTGGCTCCATGTTCGCGTCCTGGGTTCACCCTGCCAGGCCGAACTAAGCAGACACAGTCACAACCGTGCAGTAGCGCGCTTAGCCTAGGATGGCACTCGATGCACACTACCATCTCCCGGTGTGGGAATCGCTTGGCCTTTTACTCTGGCGCTCAGGCCGACTCGCGGACTAGGCCTGCGCTTTCCCCGCAGGAAAGCAGAGGTGACAGGATCCCTGCACACCGCCCGTGCACTGAATAGGGAGCTTTGGGGGACTGTCCCCACTCTTTCCCCTTAAACCCCGTGCCTCCTCCAAGCTTCTACATCCTGGAGGAAGACGGCATCTGATGGCCAGGTCTTTTGGGAGTTGTTTCACGAGTTTAGGGTAGGCGCCTGGTGGCAAGCCCATGGCTCCACCACGGTCAGGTGGCCAAGGAGCTGCTGTCTCCTTGGGCCCAAAGGCTCAGGACAGGCATGCTTTCTGCCCAGACTCCTTCCTCAGAGTGGAGCCCTTTCCCCTGCCCTAATCTTCCCCTCGTGTCTCCTTAGCAGCCAGGCTTCCTTCGCTCTGCAGTGACAGATGTGTCCCTTTCCTTAAGGCTCTTTCCACAGGCACCACCGCGCTTCTCTCTCAGGCAGAGCGGATGCCCAGGCAAAGAGGATTTCGCTCCATGCGGGTTTATTCCACCGTGGTGTGGAGACTAGCTCCGGCAAGCAGCAGGCAGCATCCCACAGACCCGACTCTGATTTCCCAAAGAATGCTGTGCTTTCCCAGAGGGGATGCCCCGGCAAAGAGGCTTTCGCTCTATGCGGGTTTCTCCCATCGTGCTGCGAATACTAGGCTAAGGCAAGCAACAAAAGCAGCCCACAGAACCGACTCTGATTTCCCAGCGACTGCCATGATTTCGCAGAGGTTTTCAGCTTGGCGCGAACCGCACTTCGCTGCTGCTTCCTCAGCAAGGCTTTGGTCGTTCGCTCTGTCGCGGCAGGAAAGAAGAGCCGCGGGAGAGCTGGTGCCTCTTGGGCCTTGCTTTCCCGGGCTCCAAGTTCACGCCCGGGGTTCACCTTGCTAACCCGAACTAAGCAGACACAGTCACAACCCTGCAGCAGCGTGCGTGGCCTAGCATGGCACTCTATGCCTATTACCATCTCCTGGCGTAGGTAAGGCTTTGCCTTTTGCCTCGGCGCTCGGGCAGACTCGGGGTCAAGGCCAGTGCCTTCACCACAGGAGAGAAGAGGCGACAGGATCCCTGCACAGTGCCCGAGCACAGGGATGGGGAACGGTGGGGACTGTCTCCACTCTTTCCCGGCACACCCCCTGCCACCCGCAATGCTGCCACATCTTGGTGGAAGACGGCAATGACTGCACGTTTCTCCATGGGGATGTTTCTGCGAGTTCCGGGTATGGCATCTGGTGGCAAGCCCAAGTCTGCCCTTGGGACAGGTGGCCAGGGAGATGCTGTCCCCTTGGTAACAGAGGCACAGGACAGGCCTGCCTTCTGCCCATACTCCTTCCTCAGAGTGGAGCACTCACCCATGCCCTTGTCGTCCCCTCATGTCTCCTTAGCAGCCAGGCTTCAATCTCTCCGCACAGGGAGCAGAGGACACTTGTCTTCTCATGGCCTGCTGTTCGTGCCTCGGCAGGCTATACTGCTTCCCGAGCGTTTCCAGTCCCCAAGGCCAAGGGATCCTTCTCTTCCCCAGGGACGGCGTGCTGTGCCTTCCCCAAAATTGCTCTGGGGAGCGCGGTGACAGACATGTGCAACCATGGTTCTCTCTCAGGCAGAAAGGATGCTAGGGCAAAGAGGATTTCGCGCCATGCGGGTATCTTCCACCATGTTGCCGAGACTCGCTCAGGCAAGCAGCAGCAGCATCCCCAAACCCAACTCTGATTTCCCAATGAATGCTGTGCTTTCGTAAGGGAGAGGCCCAGGCAAAGAGGCTTTCGCTGTATGCGGGTTTCTCCCACCGCGAGACTGGGCTCAGGCAAGCAGCAGCAGCCCGCACAACATTTCTCAGCGAATGCTGTGCTTTCGCAGAGGCTTTGGTTTGGAGCGAACAACACTTCGCCGCTTCTTCCTCAGCAAGGTTTCAGTCGCATCAGGGAAGAAGAGCTGCGGGAGAGCTGGTGCCTCTAGGGCCTCGCTTTCCCGGGCTCCATGTTCGCGTCCTGGGTTCACCCTGCCAGGGAAGAAGAGCTCTGGGAGGGCTAGTGCCTCTTGGGCCTCGCGTTCCCTGGCTCCATGTTCGCGTCCTGGGTTCACCCTGCCAGGCCGAACTAAGCAGACACAGTCACAACCGTGCAGTAGCGCGCTTAGCCTAGGATGGCACTCGATGCACACTACCATCTCCCGGTGTAGGAATCGCTTGGCCTTTTACTCTGGCGCTCAGGCCGACTCGCGGACTAGGCCTGCGCTTTCCCCACAGGAAAGCAGAGGTGACAGGATCCCTGCACACTGCCCGTGCACTGAATAGGGAGCTTTGGGGGACTGTCCCCACTCTTTCCCCTTAAACCCCGTGCCTCCTCCAAGCTTCTACATCCTGGAGGAAGACGGCATCTGATGGCCAGGTCTTTCTGGGAGTTGTTTCTCGAGTTTAGGGTAGGCGCCTGGTGGCAAGCCCATGGCTCCACCACGGTCAGGTGGCCAAGGAGCTGCTGTCTCCTTGGGCCCAAAGGCTCAGGACAGGCATGCTTTCTGCCCAGACTCCTTCCTCAGAGTGGAGCCCTTTCCCCTGCCCTAATCTTCCCCTCGTGTCTCCTTAGCAGCCAGGCTTCCTTCGCTCTGCAGTGACAGATGTGTCCCTTTCCTTAAGGCTCTTTCCAGGCACCACCGCGCTTCTCTCTCAGGCAGAGCGGATGCCCAGGCAAAGAGGATTTCGCTCCATGCGGGTTTATTCCACCGTGGTGTGGAGACTAGCTCCGGCAAGCAGCAGGCAGCATCCCACAGACCCGACTCTGATTTCCCAAAGAATGCTGTGCTTTCCCAGAGGGGATGCCCCGGCAAAGAGGCTTTCGCTCTATGCGGGTTTCTCCCATCGTGCTGCGAATACTAGGCTAAGGCAAGCAACAAAAGCAGCCCACAGAACCGACTCTGATTTCCCAGCGACTGCCATGATTTCGCAGAGGTTTTCAGCTTGGCGCGAACCGCACTTCGCTGCTGCTTCCTCAGCAAGGCTTTGGTCGTTCGCTCTGTCGCGGCAGGAAAGAAGAGCCGCGGGAGAGCTGGTGCCTCTTGGGCCTTGCTTTCCCGGGCTCCAAGTTCACGCCCGGGGTTCACCTTGCTAACCCGAACTAAGCAGACACAGTCACAACCCTGCAGCAGCGTGCGTGGCCTAGCATGGCACTCTATGCCTATTACCATCTCCTGGCGTAGGTAAGGCTTTGCCTTTTGCTCCGGCGCTCGGGCAGTCTCGGGGTCAAGGCCAGTGCCTTCACCACAGGAGAGAAGAGGCGACAGGATCCCTGCACAGTGCCCGAGCACAGGGATGGGGAACGGTGGGGACTGTCTCCACTCTTTCCCCGGCACACCCCCTGCCACCAACAACGCTGCCACATCTTGGTGGAAGATGGCATCTGACTGACCGTTTCTCCATGGGGTTGTTTCTGCAAGTTCCAGGTATGGCACCTGGTGGCAAGCCCAAGTCTGCCCTTGGGACAGGTGGCCAAGGAGATGCTGTCCCCTTGGTAACAGAGGCACAGGACAGGCCTGCCTTCTGCCCACACTCCTTCCTCAGAGTGGAGCACGCGCCCCTGCCCTAGTCGGCCCCTCATGTCTCCTTAGCAGCCAGGCTTCCATCTCTCCGCACAGGGAACGGGTGACACATGTCTGGCCACCGGCCTGCATTTCGTGCCGTGGCAGGCTATCCTGTTCCCGAGTGTTTCCCGACCCCAAGGCTAAGGGCTCCTTCTCTTCCCCGGGGGCGGCGTGCTGTGCCTTCCCCACACTTGCTCCTGGGGAGCGCGGTGACAGACCTGAGCTACCATGCTTCTCTCTCAGGCAGAAAGGATGCTAGGGCAAAGAGGATTTTCGCTCCATGCGGGTATCTTCCAACATGCTGCGGAGACTCGCTTAGGCAAGCAGCAGCAGCCTCCCCAAACCCAACTCTGATTTCCCAACAAATGCTGTGCTTTCCTAGGGGAGATGCCCAGGCAAAGGGGCTTTCGATGTATGTGGGTTTCTCCCATCGCGAGACTGGGCTCAGGCACGCAGCAGCAGCCCCCAAAACATTTCTCGGGGAATGCTGTGCTTTCGCAGAGGCTTTGATTTGGGGCAAACAGCACTTCGCCACTGCTTCCTCAGCAAGGCTTCTGTCGCGTCAGGGATGAAGAGCTGCGGGAGAGCTGGTGCCTTGCTTTCCCTGGCACCATGTTCGCGTCCTGGGTTCACCCTGCCAGGCCGAACTAAGCAGACACACTCACAACCGTGCAGTAGCGCGCTTAGCCTAGGATGGCACTCTATGCACACTACCATCTCCCGGTGTAGGCATCGCTTGGCCTTTTACTCTGGCGCTCAGGCCGACTCGCGGACTAGGCCTGCGCTTTCCCCGCAGGAACGGAGAGGTGACAGGATCCCTGCACACCGCACGTGCACTGAATAGGGAGCTTTGGGGGACTGTCCCCACTCTTTCCCCTTAAACCCCGTGCCTCCTCCAAGCTTCTACATCCTGTAGGAAGACGGCATCTGATGGCCAGGTCTTTCTGGGAGTTGTTTCTCGAGTTTAGGGTAGGCGCCTGGTGGCAAGCCCATGGCTCCACCACGGTCAGGTGGCCAAGGAGCTGCTGTCTCCTTGGGCCCAAAGGCTCAGGACAGGCATGCTTTCTGCCCAGACACCTTCCTCAGAGTGGAGCCCTTTCCCCTGCCCTAATCTTCCCCTCGTGTCTCCTTAGCAGCCAGGCTTCCTTCGCTCTGCAGTGACAGATGTGTCCCTTTCCTTAAGGCTCTTTCCACAGGCACCACGCGCTTCTCTCTCAGGCAGAGCGGATGCCCAGGCAAAGAGGATTTCCCTCCATGCGGATTTATTCCACCGTGGTGTGGAGACTAGCTCCGGCAAGCGGCAGGCAGCATCCCACAGACCCGACTCTGATTTCCCAAAGAATGCTGTGCTTTCCCAGAGGGGATGCCCCGGCAAAGAAGCTTTCGCTCTATGCGGGTTTCTCCCATCGTGCTGCGAATACTAGGCTAAGGCAAGCAACAAAAGCAGCCCACAGAACCGACTTTGATTTCCCAGCGACTGCCATGCTTTCGCAGAGGTTTTCAGCTTGGCGCGAACCGCACTTCGCTCAGCCTGCTGCTTCCTCAGCAAGGCTTTGGTCGTTCGCTCTGTCGCGGCAGGAAAGAAGAGCCGCGGGAGAGCTGGTGCCTCTTGGGCCTTGCTTTCCCGGGCTCCAAGTTCGCGCCCGGGGTTCACCTTGCTCAGCCGAACTAAGCAGACACCGTCACAACCCTGCAGCAGCGTGCGTGGCCTAGCATGGCACTCTATGCCTATTACCATCTCCTGGCGTAGGTAAGGCTTTGCCTTTTGCTCCGGCGCTCGGGCAGTCTCGGGGTCAAGGCCAGTGCCTTCACCACAGGAGAGAAGAGGCGACAGGATCCCTGCACAGTGCCCGAGCACAGGGATGGGGAACGGTGGGGACTGTCTCCACTCTTTCCCCGGCACACCCCCTGCCACCCGCAATGCTGCCACATCTTGGTGGAAGACGGCAATGACTGCACGTTTCTCCATGGGGATGTTTCTGCGAGTTCCGGGTATGGCATCTGGTGGCAAGCCCAAGTCTGCCCTTGGGACAGGTGGCCAGGGAGATGCTGTCCCCTTGGTAACAGAGGCACAGGACAGGCCTGCCTTCTGCCCATACTCCTTCCTCAGAGTGGAGCACTCACCCATGCCCTTGTCGTCCCCTCATGTCTCCTTAGCAGCCAGGCTTCAATCTCTACGCACAGGGAGCAGAGGACACTTGTCTTCTCATGGCCTGCTGTTCGTGCCTCGGCAGGCTATACTGCTTCCCGAGCGTTTCCAGTCCCCAAGGCCAAGGGATCCTTCTCTTCCCCAGGGACGGCGTGCTGTGCCTTCCCCAAAATTGCTCTGGGGAGCGCGGTGACAGACGTGTGCAACCATGGTTCTCTCTCAGGCAGAAAGGATGCTAGGGCAAAGAGGATTTCGCGCCATGCGGGTATCTTCCACCATGTTGCCGAGACTCGCTCAGGCAAGCAGCAGCAGCATCCCCAAACCCAACTCTGATTTCCCAACGAATGCTGTGCTTTCGTAAGGGAGAGGCCCAGGCAAAGAGGCTTTCGCTGTATGCGGGTTTCTCCCACCGCGAGACTGGGCTCAGGCAAGCAGCAGCAGCCCGCACAACATTTCTCAGCGAATGCTGTGCTTTCGCAGAGGCTTTGGTTTGGAGCGAACAACACTTCGCCGCTTCTTCCTCAGCAAGGTTTCAGTCGCATCAGGGAAGAAGAGCTGCGGGAGAGCTGGTGCCTCTAGGGCCTCGCTTTCCCGGGCTCCATGTTCGCGTCCTGGGTTCACCCTGCCAGGGAAGAAGAGCTCTGGGAGAGCTAGTGCCTCTTGGGCCTCGCGTTCCCTGGCTCCATGTTCGCATCCTGGGTTCACCCTGCCAGGCCGAACTAAGCAGACACAGTCACAACCGTGCAGTAGCGCGCTTAGCCTAGGATGGCACTCGATGCACACTACCATCTCCCGGTGTAGGAATCGCTTGGCCTTTTACTCTGGCGCTCAGGCCGACTCGCGGACTAGGCCTGCGCTTTCCCCACAGGAAAGCAGAGGTGACAGGATCCCTGCACACTGCCCGTGCACTGAATAGGGAGCTTTGGGGGACTGTCCCCACTCTTTCCCCTTAAACCCCGTGCCTCCTCCAAGCTTCTACATCCTGGAGGAAGACGGCATCTGATGGCCAGGTCTTTCTGGGAGTTGTTTCTCGAGTTTAGGGTAGGCGCCTGGTGGCAAGCCCATGGCTCCACCACGGTCAGGTGGCCAAGGAGCTGCTGTCTCCTTGGGCCCAAAGGCTCAGGACAGGCATGCTTTCTGCCCAGACTCCTTCCTCAGAGTGGAGCCCTTTCCCCTGCCCTAATCTTCCCCTCGTGTCTCCTTAGCAGCCAGGCTTCCTTCGCTCTGCAGTGACAGATGTGTCCCTTTCCTTAAGGCTCTTTCCAGGCACCACCGCGCTTCTCTCTCAGGCAGAGCGGATGCCCAGGCAAAGAGGATTTCGCTCCATGCGGGTTTATTCCACCGTGGTGTGGAGACTAGCTCCGGCAAGCAGCAGGCAGCATCCCACAGACCCGACTCTGATTTCCCAAAGAATGCTGTGCTTTCCCAGAGGGGATGCCCCGGCAAAGAGGCTTTCGCTCTATGCGGGTTTCTCCCATCGTGCTGCGAATACTAGGCTAAGGCAAGCAACAAAAGCAGCCCACAGAACCGACTCTGATTTCCCAGCGACTGCCATGATTTCGCAGAGGTTTTCAGCTTGGCGCGAACCGCACTTCGCTGCTGCTTCCTCAGCAAGGCTTTGGTCGTTCGCTCTGTCGCGGCAGGAAAGAAGAGCCGCGGGAGAGCTGGTGCCTCTTGGGCCTTGCTTTCCCGGGCTCCAAGTTCACGCCCGGGGTTCACCTTGCTAACCCGAACTAAGCAGACACAGTCACAACCCTGCAGCAGCGTGCGTGGCCTAGCATGGCACTCTATGCCTATTACCATCTCCTGGCGTAGGTAAGGCTTTGCCTTTTGCTCCGGCGCTCGGGCAGTCTCGGGGTCAAGGCCAGTGCCTTCACCACAGGAGAGAAGAGGCGACAGGATCCCTGCACAGTGCCCGAGCACAGGGATGGGGAACGGTGGGGACTGTCTCCACTCTTTCCCCGGCACACCCCCTGCCACCAACAACGCTGCCACATCTTGGTGGAAGATGGCATCTGACTGACCGTTTCTCCATGGGGTTGTTTCTGCAAGTTCCAGGTATGGCACCTGGTGGCAAGCCCAAGTCTGCCCTTGGGACAGGTGGCCAAGGAGATGCTGTCCCCTTGGTAACAGAGGCACAGGACAGGCCTGCCTTCTGCCCACACTCCTTCCTCAGAGTGGAGCACGCGCCCCTGCCCTAGTCGGCCCCTCATGTCTCCTTAGCAGCCAGGCTTCCATCTCTCCGCACAGGGAACGGGTGACACATGTCTGGCCACCGGCCTGCATTTCGTGCCGTGGCAGGCTATCCTGTTCCCGAGTGTTTCCCGACCCCAAGGCTAAGGGCTCCTTCTCTTCCCCGGGGGCGGCGTGCTGTGCCTTCCCCACACTTGCTCCTGGGGAGCGCGGTGACAGACCTGAGCTACCATGCTTCTCTCTCAGGCAGAAAGGATGCTAGGGCAAAGAGGATTTTCGCTCCATGCGGGTATCTTCCAACATGCTGCGGAGACTCGCTTAGGCAAGCAGCAGCAGCCTCCCCAAACCCAACTCTGATTTCCCAACAAATGCTGTGCTTTCCTAGGGGAGATGCCCAGGCAAAGGGGCTTTCGATGTATGTGGGTTTCTCCCATCGCGAGACTGGGCTCAGGCACGCAGCAGCAGCCCCCAAAACATTTCTCGGGGAATGCTGTGCTTTCGCAGAGGCTTTGATTTGGGGCAAACAGCACTTCGCCACTGCTTCCTCAGCAAGGCTTCTGTCGCGTCAGGGATGAAGAGCTGCGGGAGAGCTGGTGCCTTGCTTTCCCTGGCACCATGTTCGCGTCCTGGGTTCACCCTGCCAGGCCGAACTAAGCAGACACACTCACAACCGTGCAGTAGCGCGCTTAGCCTAGGATGGCACTCTATGCACACTACCATCTCCCGGTGTAGGCATCGCTTGGCCTTTTACTCTGGCGCTCAGGCCGACTCGCGGACTAGGCCTGCGCTTTCCCCGCAGGAACGGAGAGGTGACAGGATCCCTGCACACCGCACGTGCACTGAATAGGGAGCTTTGGGGGACTGTCCCCACTCTTTCCCCTTAAACCCCGTGCCTCCTCCAAGCTTCTACATCCTGTAGGAAGACGGCATCTGATGGCCAGGTCTTTCTGGGAGTTGTTTCTCGAGTTTAGGGTAGGCGCCTGGTGGCAAGCCCATGGCTCCACCACGGTCAGGTGGCCAAGGAGCTGCTGTCTCCTTGGGCCCAAAGGCTCAGGACAGGCATGCTTTCTGCCCAGACACCTTCCTCAGAGTGGAGCCCTTTCCCCTGCCCTAATCTTCCCCTCGTGTCTCCTTAGCAGCCAGGCTTCCTTCACTCTGCAGTGACAGATGTGTCCCTTTCCTTAAGGCTCTTTCCACAGGCACCACGCGCTTCTCTCTCAGGCAGAGCGGATGCCCAGGCAAAGAGGATTTCCCTCCATGCGGATTTATTCCACCGTGGTGTGGAGACTAGCTCCGGCAAGCGGCAGGCAGCATCCCACAGACCCGACTCTGATTTCCCAAAGAATGCTGTGCTTTCCCAGAGGGGATGCCCCGGCAAAGAAGCTTTCGCTCTATGCGGGTTTCTCCCATCGTGCTGCGAATACTAGGCTAAGGCAAGCAACAAAAGCAGCCCACAGAACCGACTTTGATTTCCCAGCGACTGCCATGCTTTCGCAGAGGTTTTCAGCTTGGCGCGAACCGCACTTCGCTCAGCCTGCTGCTTCCTCAGCAAGGCTTTGGTCGTTCGCTCTGTCGCGGCAGGAAAGAAGAGCCGCGGGAGAGCTGGTGCCTCTTGGGCCTTGCTTTCCCGGGCTCCAAGTTCGCGCCCGGGGTTCACCTTGCTCAGCCGAACTAAGCAGACACCGTCACAACCCTGCAGCAGCGTGCGTGGCCTAGCATGGCACTCTATGCCTATTACCATCTCCTGGCGTAGGTAAGGCTTTGCCTTTTGCTCCGGCGCTCGGGCAGTCTCGGGGTCAAGGCCAGTGCCTTCACCACAGGAGAGAAGAGGCGACAGGATCCCTGCACAGTGCCCGAGCACAGGGATGGGGAACGGTGGGGACTGTCTCCACTCTTTCCCCGGCACACCCCCTGCCACCCGCAATGCTGCCACATCTTGGTGGAAGACGGCAATGACTGCACGTTTCTCCATGGGGATGTTTCTGCGAGTTCCGGGTATGGCATCTGGTGGCAAGCCCAAGTCTGCCCTTGGGACAGGTGGCCAGGGAGATGCTGTCCCCTTGGTAACAGAGGCACAGGACAGGCCTGCCTTCTGCCCATACTCCTTCCTCAGAGTGGAGCACTCACCCATGCCCTTGTCGTCCCCTCATGTCTCCTTAGCAGCCAGGCTTCAATCTCTACGCACAGGGAGCAGAGGACACTTGTCTTCTCATGGCCTGCTGTTCGTGCCTCGGCAGGCTATACTGCTTCCCGAGCGTTTCCAGTCCCCAAGGCCAAGGGATCCTTCTCTTCCCCAGGGACGGCGTGCTCTGCCTTCCCCAAAATTGCTCTGGGGAGCGCGGTGACAGACGTGTGCAACCATGGTTCTCTCTCAGGCAGAAAGGATGCTAGGGCAAAGAGGATTTCGCGCCATGCGGGTATCTTCCACCATGTTGCCGAGACTCGCTCAGGCAAGCAGCAGCAGCATCCCCAAACCCAACTCTGATTTCCCAACGAATGCTGTGCTTTCGTAAGGGAGAGGCCCAGGCAAAGAGGCTTTCGCTGTATGCGGGTTTCTCCCACCGCGAGACTGGGCTCAGGCAAGCAGCAGCAGCCCGCACAACATTTCTCAGCGAATGCTGTGCTTTCGCAGAGGCTTTGGTTTGGAGCGAACAACACTTCGCCGCTTCTTCCTCAGCAAGGTTTCAGTCGCATCAGGGAAGAAGAGCTGCGGGAGAGCTGGTGCCTCTAGGGCCTCGCTTTCCCGGGCTCCATGTTCGCGTCCTGGGTTCACCCTGCCAGGGAAGAAGAGCTCTGGGAGAGCTAGTGCCTCTTGGGCCTCGCGTTCCCTGGCTCCATGTTCGCATCCTGGGTTCACCCTGCCAGGCCGAACTAAGCAGACACAGTCACAACCGTGCAGTAGCGCGCTTAGCCTAGGATGGCACTCGATGCACACTACCATCTCCCGGTGTAGGAATCGCTTGGCCTTTTACTCTGGCGCTCAGGCCGACTCGCGGACTAGGCCTGCGCTTTCCCCACAGGAAAGCAGAGGTGACAGGATCCCTGCACACCGCCCGTGCACTGAATAGGGAGCTTTGGGGGACTGTCCCCACTCTTTCCCCTTAAACCCCGTGCCTCCTCCAAGCTTCTACATCCTGGAGGAAGACGGCATCTGATGGCCAGGTCTTTTGGGAGTTGTTTCTCGAGTTTAGGGTAGGCGCCTGGTGGCAAGCCCATGGCTCCACCACGGTCAGGTGGCCAAGGAGCTGCTGTCTCCTTGGGCCCAAAGGCTCAGGACAGGCATGCTTTCTGCCCAGACTCCTTCCTCAGAGTGGAGCCCTTTCCCCTGCCCTAATCTTCCCCTCGTGTCTCCTTAGCAGCCAGGCGTCCTTCGCTCTGCAGTGACAGATGTGTCCCTTTCCTTAAGGCTCTTTCCAGGCACCACCGCGCTTCTCTCTCAGGCAGAGCGGATGCCCAGGCAAAGAGGATTTCGCTCCATGCGGGTTTATTCCACCGTGGTGTGGAGACTAGCTCCGGCAAGCAGCAGGCAGCATCCCACAGACCCGATTCTGATTTCCCAAAGAATGCTGTGCTTTCCCAGAGGGGATGCCCCGGCAAAGAGGCTTTCGCTCTATGCGGGTTTCTCCCATCGTGCTGCGAATACTAGGCTAAGGCAAGCAACAAAAGCAGCCCACAGAACCGACTCTGATTTCCCAGCGACTGCCATGATTTCGCAGAGGTTTTCAGCTTGGCGCGAATTGCACTTCGCTGCTGCTTCCTCAGCAAGGCTTTGGTCGTTCGCTCTGTCGCGGCAGGAAAGAAGAGCCGCGGGAGAGCTGGTGCCTCTTGGGCCTTGCTTTCCCGGGCTCCAAGTTCACGCCCGGGGTTCACCTTGCTAACCCGAACTAAGCAGACACAGTCACAACCCTGCAGCAGCGTGCGTGGCCTAGCATGGCACTCTATGCCTATTACCATCTCCTGGCGTAGGTAAGGCTTTGCCTTTTGCTCCGGCGCTCGGGCAGTCTCGGGGTCAAGGCCAGTGCCTTCACCACAGGAGAGAAGAGGCGACAGGATCCCTGCACAGTGCCCGAGCACAGGGATGGGGAACGGTGGGGACTGTCTCCACTCTTTCCCCGGCACACCCCCTGCCACCAACAACGCTGCCACATCTTGGTGGAAGATGGCATCTGACTGACCGTTTCTCCATGGGGTTGTTTCTGCAAGTTCCAGGTATGGCACCTGGTGGCAAGCCCAAGTCTGCCCTTGGGACAGGTGGCCAAGGAGATGCTGTCCCCTTGGTAACAGAGGCACAGGACAGGCCTGCCTTCTGCCCACACTCCTTCCTCAGAGTGGAGCACGCGCCCCTGCCCTAGTCGGCCCCTCATGTCTCCTTAGCAGCCAGGCTTCCATCTCTCCGCACAGGGAACGGGTGACACATGTCTGGCCACCGGCCTGCATTTCGTGCCGTGGCAGGCTATCCTGTTCCCGAGTGTTTCCCGACCCCAAGGCTAAGGGCTCCTTCTCTTCCCCGGGGGCGGCGTGCTGTGCCTTCCCCACACTTGCTCCTGGGGAGCGCGGTGACAGACCTGAGCTACCATGCTTCTCTCTCAGGCAGAAAGGATGCTAGGGCAAAGAGGATTTCGCTCCATGCGGGTATCTTCCAACATGCTGCGGAGACTCGCTTAGGCAAGCAGCAGCAGCCTCCCCAAACCCAACTCTGATTTCCCAACAAATGCTGTGCTTTCCTAGGGGAGATGCCCAGGCAAAGGGGCTTTCGATGTATGTGGGTTTCTCCCATCGCGAGACTGGGCTCAGGCACGCAGCAGCAGCCCCCAAAACATTTCTCGGGGAATGCTGTGCTTTCGCAGAGGCTTTGATTTGGGGCAAACAGCACTTCGCCACTGCTTCCTCAGCAAGGCTTCTGTCGCGTCAGGGATGAAGAGCTGCGGGAGAGCTGGTGCCTTGCTTTCCCTGGCACCATGTTCGCGTCCTGGGTTCACCCTGCCAGGCCGAACTAAGCAGACACACTCACAACCGTGCAGTAGCGCGCTTAGCCTAGGATGGCACTCTATGCACACTACCATCTCCCGGTGTAGGCATCGCTTGGCCTTTTACTCTGGCGCTCAGGCCGACTCGCGGACTAGGCCTGCGCTTTCCCCGCAGGAACGGAGAGGTGACAGGATCCCTGCACACCGCACGTGCACTGAATAGGGAGCTTTGGGGGACTGTCCCCACTCTTTCCCCTTAAACCCCGTGCCTCCTCCAAGCTTCTACATCCTGTAGGAAGACGGCATCTGATGGCCAGGTCTTTCTGGGAGTTGTTTCTCGAGTTTAGGGTAGGCGCCTGGTGGCAAGCCCATGGCTCCACCACGGTCAGGTGGCCAAGGAGCTGCTGTCTCCTTGGGCCCAAAGGCTCAGGACAGGCATGCTTTCTGCCCAGACACCTTCCTCAGAGTGGAGCCCTTTCCCCTGCCCTAATCTTCCCCTCGTGTCTCCTTAGCAGCCAGGCTTCCTTCACTCTGCAGTGACAGATGTGTCCCTTTCCTTAAGGCTCTTTCCACAGGCACCACGCGCTTCTCTCTCAGGCAGAGCGGATGCCCAGGCAAAGAGGATTTCCCTCCATGCGGATTTATTCCACCGTGGTGTGGAGACTAGCTCCGGCAAGCGGCAGGCAGCATCCCACAGACCCGACTCTGATTTCCCAAAGAATGCTGTGCTTTCCCAGAGGGGATGCCCCGGCAAAGAAGCTTTCGCTCTATGCGGGTTTCTCCCATCGTGCTGCGAATACTAGGCTAAGGCAAGCAACAAAAGCAGCCCACAGAACCGACTTTGATTTCCCAGCGACTGCCATGCTTTCGCAGAGGTTTTCAGCTTGGCGCGAACCGCACTTCGCTCAGCCTGCTGCTTCCTCAGCAAGGCTTTGGTCGTTCGCTCTGTCGCGGCAGGAAAGAAGAGCCGCGGGAGAGCTGGTGCCTCTTGGGCCTTGCTTTCCCGGGCTCCAAGTTCGCGCCCGGGGTTCACCTTGCTCAGCCGAACTAAGCAGACACCGTCACAACCCTGCAGCAGCGTGCGTGGCCTAGCATGGCACTCTATGCCTATTACCATCTCCTGGCGTAGGTAAGGCTTTGCCTTTTGCTCCGGCGCTCGGGCAGTCTCGGGGTCAAGGCCAGTGCCTTCACCACAGGAGAGAAGAGGCGACAGGATCCCTGCACAGTGCCCGAGCACAGGGATGGGGAACGGTGGGGACTGTCTCCACTCTTTCCCCGGCACACCCCCTGCCACCCGCAATGCTGCCACATCTTGGTGGAAGACGGCAATGACTGCACGTTTCTCCATGGGGATGTTTCTGCGAGTTCCGGGTATGGCATCTGGTGGCAAGCCCAAGTCTGCCCTTGGGACAGGTGGCCAGGGAGATGCTGTCCCCTTGGTAACAGAGGCACAGGACAGGCCTGCCTTCTGCCCATACTCCTTCCTCAGAGTGGAGCACTCACCCATGCCCTTGTCGTCCCCTCATGTCTCCTTAGCAGCCAGGCTTCAATCTCTACGCACAGGGAGCAGAGGACACTTGTCTTCTCATGGCCTGCTGTTCGTGCCTCGGCAGGCTATACTGCTTCCCGAGCGTTTCCAGTCCCCAAGGCCAAGGGATCCTTCTCTTCCCCAGGGACGGCGTGCTCTGCCTTCCCCAAAATTGCTCTGGGGAGCGCGGTGACAGACGTGTGCAACCATGGTTCTCTCTCAGGCAGAAAGGATGCTAGGGCAAAGAGGATTTCGCGCCATGCGGGTATCTTCCACCATGTTGCCGAGACTCGCTCAGGCAAGCAGCAGCAGCATCCCCAAACCCAACTCTGATTTCCCAACGAATGCTGTGCTTTCGTAAGGGAGAGGCCCAGGCAAAGAGGCTTTCGCTGTATGCGGGTTTCTCCCACCGCGAGACTGGGCTCAGGCAAGCAGCAGCAGCCCGCACAACATTTCTCAGCGAATGCTGTGCTTTCGCAGAGGCTTTGGTTTGGAGCGAACAACACTTCGCCGCTTCTTCCTCAGCAAGGTTTCAGTCGCATCAGGGAAGAAGAGCTGCGGGAGAGCTGGTGCCTCTAGGGCCTCGCTTTCCCGGGCTCCATGTTCGCGTCCTGGGTTCACCCTGCCAGGGAAGAAGAGCTCTGGGAGAGCTAGTGCCTCTTGGGCCTCGCGTTCCCTGGCTCCATGTTCGCATCCTGGGTTCACCCTGCCAGGCCGAACTAAGCAGACACAGTCACAACCGTGCAGTAGCGCGCTTAGCCTAGGATGGCACTCGATGCACACTACCATCTCCCGGTGTAGGAATCGCTTGGCCTTTTACTCTGGCGCTCAGGCCGACTCGCGGACTAGGCCTGCGCTTTCCCCACAGGAAAGCAGAGGTGACAGGATCCCTGCACACCGCCCGTGCACTGAATAGGGAGCTTTGGGGGACTGTCCCCACTCTTTCCCCTTAAACCCCGTGCCTCCTCCAAGCTTCTACATCCTGGAGGAAGACGGCATCTGATGGCCAGGTCTTTTGGGAGTTGTTTCTCGAGTTTAGGGTAGGCGCCTGGTGGCAAGCCCATGGCTCCACCACGGTCAGGTGGCCAAGGAGCTGCTGTCTCCTTGGGCCCAAAGGCTCAGGACAGGCATGCTTTCTGCCCAGACTCCTTCCTCAGAGTGGAGCCCTTTCCCCTGCCCTAATCTTCCCCTCGTGTCTCCTTAGCAGCCAGGCGTCCTTCGCTCTGCAGTGACAGATGTGTCCCTTTCCTTAAGGCTCTTTCCAGGCACCACCGCGCTTCTCTCTCAGGCAGAGCGGATGCCCAGGCAAAGAGGATTTCGCTCCATGCGGGTTTATTCCACCGTGGTGTGGAGACTAGCTCCGGCAAGCAGCAGGCAGCATCCCACAGACCCGATTCTGATTTCCCAAAGAATGCTGTGCTTTCCCAGAGGGGATGCCCCGGCAAAGAGGCTTTCGCTCTATGCGGGTTTCTCCCATCGTGCTGCGAATACTAGGCTAAGGCAAGCAACAAAAGCAGCCCACAGAACCGACTCTGATTTCCCAGCGACTGCCATGATTTCGCAGAGGTTTTCAGCTTGGCGCGAATTGCACTTCGCTGCTGCTTCCTCAGCAAGGCTTTGGTCGTTCGCTCTGTCGCGGCAGGAAAGAAGAGCCGCGGGAGAGCTGGTGCCTCTTGGGCCTTGCTTTCCCGGGCTCCAAGTTCACGCCCGGGGTTCACCTTGCTAACCCGAACTAAGCAGACACAGTCACAACCCTGCAGCAGCGTGCGTGGCCTAGCATGGCACTCTATGCCTATTACCATCTCCTGGCGTAGGTAAGGCTTTGCCTTTTGCTCCGGCGCTCGGGCAGTCTCGGGGTCAAGGCCAGTGCCTTCACCACAGGAGAGAAGAGGCGACAGGATCCCTGCACAGTGCCCGAGCACAGGGATGGGGAACGGTGGGGACTGTCTCCACTCTTTCCCCGGCACACCCCCTGCCACCAACAACGCTGCCACATCTTGGTGGAAGATGGCATCTGACTGACCGTTTCTCCATGGGGTTGTTTCTGCAAGTTCCAGGTATGGCACCTGGTGGCAAGCCCAAGTCTGCCCTTGGGACAGGTGGCCAAGGAGATGCTGTCCCCTTGGTAACAGAGGCACAGGACAGGCCTGCCTTCTGCCCACACTCCTTCCTCAGAGTGGAGCACGCGCCCCTGCCCTAGTCGGCCCCTCATGTCTCCTTAGCAGCCAGGCTTCCATCTCTCCGCACAGGGAACGGGTGACACATGTCTGGCCACCGGCCTGCATTTCGTGCCGTGGCAGGCTATCCTGTTCCCGAGTGTTTCCCGACCCCAAGGCTAAGGGCTCCTTCTCTTCCCCGGGGGCGGCGTGCTGTGCCTTCCCCACACTTGCTCCTGGGGAGCGCGGTGACAGACCTGAGCTACCATGCTTCTCTCTCAGGCAGAAAGGATGCTAGGGCAAAGAGGATTTTCGCTCCATGCGGGTATCTTCCAACATGCTGCGGAGACTCGCTTAGGCAAGCAGCAGCAGCCTCCCCAAACCCAACTCTGATTTCCCAACAAATGCTGTGCTTTCCTAGGGGAGATGCCCAGGCAAAGGGGCTTTCGATGTATGCCGTTTTCTCCCATCGCGAGACTGGGCTCAGGCA
The DNA here is from genome assembly GCF_964662115.1 of Mustela nivalis. Lineage (NCBI taxonomy): Eukaryota > Metazoa > Chordata > Mammalia > Carnivora > Mustelidae > Mustela > Mustela nivalis. Next base: position 77,844,442 of record NC_139040.1, read on the forward strand.
CGCAGCAGCAGCCCCCAAAACATTTCTCGGGGAATGCTGTGCTTTCGCAGAGGCTTTGATTTGGAGCAAACAGCACTTCGCCACTGCTTCCTCAGCAAGGCTTCTGTCGCGTCAGGGAAGAAGAGCTGCGGGAGAGCTGGTGCCTTGCTTTCCCTGGCACCATGTTCGCGTCCTGGGTTCACCCTGCCAGGCCGAACTAAGCAGACACACTCACAACCGTGCAGTAGCGCGCTTAGCCTAGGATGGCACTCTATGCACACTACCATCTCCCGGTGTAGGCATCGCTTGGCCTTTTACTCTGGCGCTCAGGCCGACTCGCGGACTAGGCCTGCGCTTTCCCCACAGGAAAGGAGAGGTGACAGGATCCCTGCACACCGCCCGTGCACTGAATAGGGAGCTTTGGGGGACTGTCCCCACTCTTTCCCCTTAAACCCCGTGCCTCCTCCAAGCTTCTACATCCTGGAGGAAGACGGCATCTGATGGCCAGGTCTTTCTGCGAGTTGTTTCTCGAGTTTAGGGTGGGCGCCTGGTGGCAAGCCCATGGCTCCACCACGGTCAGGTGGCCAAGGAGCTGCTGTCTCCTTGGGCCCAAAGGCTCAGGACAGGCATGCTTTCTGCCCAGACACCTTCCTCAGAGTGGAGCCCTTTCCCCTGCCCTAATCTTCCCCTCGTGTCTCCTTAGCAGCCAGGCTTCCTTCACTCTGCAGTGACAGATGTGTCCTTTCCTTAAGGCTCTTTCCACAGGCACCACGCGCTTCTCTCTCAGGCAGAGCGGATGCCCAGGCAAAGAGGATTTCGCTCCATGCGGATTTATTCCACCGTGGTGTGGAGACTAGCTCCGGCAAGTGGCAGGCAGCATCCCACAGACCCGACTCTGATTTCCCAAAGAATGCTGTGCTTTCCCAGAGGGGATGCCCCGGCAAAGAAGCTTTCGCTCTATGCGGGTTTCTCCCATCGTGCTGCGAATACTAGGCTAAGGCAAGCAACAAAAGCAGCCCACAGAACCGACTTTGATTTCCCAGCGACTGCCATGCTTTCGCAGAGGTTTTCAGCTTGGCGCGAACCGCACTTCGCTCAGCCTGCTGCTTCCTCAGCAAGGCTTTGGTCGTTCGCTCTGTCTCGGCAGGAAAGAAGAGCCGCGGGAGAGCTGGTGCCTCTTGGGCCTTGCTTTCCCGGGCTCCAAGTTCGCGCCCGGGGTTCAACTTGCTCAGCCGAACTAAGCAGACACCGTCACAACCCTGCAGCAGCGTGCGTGGCCTAGCATGGCACTCTATGCCTATTACCATCTCCTGGCGTAGGTAAGGCTTTGCCTTTTGCTCCGGCGCTCGGGCAGTCTCGGGGTCAAGGCCAGTGCCTTCACCACAGGAGAGAAGAGGCGACAGGATCCCTGCACAGTGCCCGAGCACAGGGATGGGGAACGGTGGGGACTGTCTCCACTCTTTCCCCGGCACACCCCCTGCCACCCGCAATGCTGCCACATCTTGGTGGAAGACGGCAATGACTGCACGTTTCTCCATGGGGATGTTTCTGCGAGTTCCGGGTATGGCATCTGGTGGCAAGCCCAAGTCTGCCCTTGGGACAGGTGGCCAAGGAGATGCTGTCCCCTTGGTAACAGAGGCACAGGACAGGCCTGACTTCTGCCCATACTCCTTCCTCAGAGTGGAGCACTCACCCATGCCCTTGTCGTCCCCTCATGTCTCCTTAGCAGCCAGGCTTCAATCTCTACGCACAGGGAGCAGAGGACACTTGTCTTCTCATGGCCTGCTGTTCGTGCCTCGGCAGGCTATACTTCTTCCCGAGCGTTTCCAGTCCCCAAGGCCAAGGGATCCTTCTCTTCCCCAGGGACGGCGTGCTGTGCCTTCCCCAAAATTGCTCTGGGGAGCGCGGTGACAGACGTGTGCAACCATGGTTCTCTCTCAGGCAGAAAGGATGCTAGGGCAAAGAGGATTTCGCGCCATGCGGGTATCTTCCACCATGTTGCCGAGACTCGCTCAGGCAAGCAGCAGCAGCATCCCCAAACCCAACTCTGATTTCCCAACGAATGCTGTGCTTTCGTAAGGGAGAGGCCCAGGCAAAGAGGCTTTCGCTGTATGCGGGTTTCTCCCACCGCGAGACTGGGCTCAGGCAAGCAGCAGCAGCCCGCACAACATTTCTCAGCGAATGCTGTGCTTTCGCAGAGGCTTTGGTTTGGAGCGAACAACACTTCGCCGCTTCTTCCTCAGCAAGGTTTCAGTCGCATCAGGAAAGAAGAGCTGCGGGAGAGCTGGTGCCTCTAGGGCCTCGCTTTCCCGGGCTCCATGTTCGCGTCCTGGGTTCACCCTGCCAGGGAAGAAGAGCTCTGGGAGAGCTAGTGCCTCTTGGGCCTCGCGTTCCCTGGCTCCATGTTCGCGTCCTGGGTTCACCCTGCCAGGCCGAACTAAGCAGACACAGTCACAACCGTGCAGTAGCGCGCTTAGCCTAGGATGGCACTCGATGCACACTACCATCTCCCGGTGTAGGCATCGCTTGGCCTTTTACTCTGGCGCTCAGGCCGACTCGCGGACTAGGCCTGCGCTTTCCCCACAGGAAAGCAGAGGTGACAGGATCCCTGCACACCGCCCGTGCACTGAATAGGGAGCTTTGGGGGACTGTCCCCACTCTTTCCCCTTAAACCCCGTGCCTCCTCCAAGCTTCTACATCCTGGAGGAAGACGGCATCTGATGGCCAGGTCTTTCTGGGAGTTGTTTCTCGAGTTTAGGGTAGGCGCCTGGTGGCAAGCCCATGGCTCCACCACGGTCAGGTGGCCAAGGAGCTGCTGTCTCCTTGGGCCCAAAGGCTCAGGACAGGCATGCTTTCTGCCCAGACTCCTTCCTCAGAGTGGAGCCCTTTCCCCTGCCCTAATCTTCCCCTCGTGTCTCCTTAGCAGCCAGGCTTCCTTCGCTCTGCAGTGACAGATGTGTCCCTTTCCTTAAGGCTCTTTCCAGGCACCACCGCGCTTCTCTCTCAGGCAGAGCGGATGCCCAGGCAAAGAGAATTTCGCTCCATGCGGGTTTATTCCACCGTGGTGTGGAGACTAGCTCCGGCAAGCAGCAGGCAGCATCCCACAGACCCGACTCTGATTTCCCAAAGAATGCTGTGCTTTCCCAGAGGGGATGCCCCGGCAAAGCGGCTTTCGCTCTATGCGGGTTTCTCCCATCGTGCTGCGAATACTAGGCTAAGGCAAGCAACAAAAGCAGCCCACAGAACCGACTTTGATTTCCCAGCGACTGCCATGCTTTCGCAGAGGTTTTCACCTTGGCGCGAACCGCACTTCGCTGCTGCTTCCTCAGCAAGGCTTTGGTCGTTCGCTCTGTCGCGGCAGGAAAGAAGAGCCGCGGGAGAGCTGGTGCCTCTTGGGCCTTGCTTACCCGGGCTCCAAGTTCACGCCCGGGGTTCACCTTGCTAACCCGAACTAAGCAGACACAGTCACAACCCTGCAGTAGCGTGCGTGGCCTAGCATGGCACTCTATGCCTATTACCATCTCCTGGCGTAGGTAAGGCTTTGCCTTTTGCTCCGGCGCTCGGGCAGACTCGGGGTCAAGGCCAGTGCCTTCACCACAGGAGAGAAGAGGCGACAGGATCCCTGCACAGTGCCCGAGCACAGGGATGGGGAACGGTGGGGACTGTCTCCACTCTTTCCCCGGCACACCCCCTGCCACCAACAACGCTGCCACATCTTGGTGGAAGATGGCATCTGACTGACCGTTTCTCCATTGGCTTGTTTCTGCAAGTTCCAGGTATGGCACCTGGTGGCAAGCCCAAGTCGGCCCTTGGGACAGGTGGCCAAGGAGATGCTGTCCCCTTGGTAACAGAGGCACAGGACAGGCCTGCCTTCTGCCCACACTCCTTCCTCAGAGTGGAGCACGCGCCCCTGCCCTAGTCGTCCCCTCATGTCTCCTTAGCAGCCAGGCTTCCATCTCTCCGCACAGGGAACGGGTGACACATGTCTGGCCACCGGCCTGCATTTCGTGCCGTGGCAGGCTATCCTGTTCCCGAGTGTTTCCCGACCCCAAGGCTAAGGGCTCCTTCTCTTCCCCGGGGGCGGCGTGCTGTGCCTTCCCCACACTTGCTCCTGGGGAGCGCGGTGACAGACCTGAGCAACCATGCTTCTCTCTCAGGCAGAAAGGATGCTAGGGCAAAGAGGATTTCGCTCCATGCGGGTATCTTCCAACATGCTGCGGAGACTCGCTTAGGCAAGCAGCAGCAGCCTCCCCAAACCCAACTCTGATTTCCCAACAAATGCTGTGCTTTCCTAGGGGAGATGCCCAGGCAAAGGGGCTTTCGATGTATGCGGGTTTCTCCCATCGCGAGACTGGGCTCAGGCACGCAGCAGCAGCCCCCAAAACATTTCTCGGGGAATGCTGTGCGTTCGCAGAGGCTTTGATTTGGAGCAAACAGCACTTCGCCACTGCTTCCTCAGCAAGGCTTCTGTCCCGTCAGGGAAGAAGAGCTGCGGGAGAGCTGGTGCCTTGCTTTCCCTGGCACCATGTTCGCGTCCTGGGTTCACCCTGCCAGGCCGAACTAAGCAGACACACTCACAACCGTGCAGTAGCGCGCTTAGCCTAGGATGGCACTCTATGCACACTACCATCTCCCGGTGTAGGCATCGCTTGGCCTTTTACTCTGGCGCTCAGGCCGACTCGCGGACTAGGCCTGCGCTTTCCCCACAGGAAAGGAGAGGTGACAGGATCCCTGCACACCGCCCGTGCACTGAATAGGGAGCTTTGGGGGACTGTCCCCACTCTTTCCCCTTAAACCCCGTGCCTCCTCCAAGCTTCTACATCCTGGAGGAAGACGGCATCTGATGGCCAGGTCTTTCTGGGAGTTGTTTCTCGAGTTTAGGGTAGGCGCCTGGTGGCAAGCCCATGGCTCCACCACGGTCAGGTGGCCAAGGAGCTGCTGTCTCCTTGGGCCCAAAGGCTCAGGACAGGCATGCTTTCTGCCCAGACACCTTCCTCAGAGTGGAGCCCTTTCCCCTGCCCTAATCTTCCCCTCGTGTCTCCTTAGCAGCCAGGCTTCCTTCACTCTGCAGTGACAGATGTGTCCTTTCCTTAAGGCTCTTTCCACAGGCACCACGCGCTTCTCTCTCAGGCAGAGCGGATGCCCAGGCAAAGAGGATTTCGCTCCATGCGGATTTATTCCACCGTGGTGTGGAGACTAGCTCCGGCAAGTGGCAGGCAGCATCTCACAGACCCGACTCTGATTTCCCAAAGAATGCTGTGCTTTCCCAGAGGGGATGCCCCGGCAAAGAAGCTTTCGCTCTATGCGGGTTTCTCCCATCGTGCTGCGAATACTAGGCTAAGGCAAGCAACAAAAGCAGCCCACAGAACCGACTTTGATTTCCCAGCGACTGCCATGCTTTCGCAGAGGTTTTCAGCTTGGCGCGAACCGCACTTCGCTCAGCCTGCTGCTTCCTCAGCAAGGCTTTGGTCGTTCGCTCTGTCGCGGCAGGAAAGAAGAGCCGCGGGAGAGCTGGTGCCTCTTGGGCCTTGCTTTCCCGGGCTCCAAGTTCGCGCCCGGGGTTCAACTTGCTCAGCCGAACTAAGCAGACACCGTCACAACCCTGCAGCAGCGTGCGTGGCCTAGCATGGCACTCTATGCCTATTACCATCTCCTGGCGTAGGTAAGGCTTTGCCTTTTGCTCCGGCGCTCGGGCAGTCTCGGGGTCAAGGCCAGTGCCTTCACCACAGGAGAGAAGAGGCGACAGGATCCCTGCACAGTGCCCGAGCACAGGGATGGGGAACGGTGGGGACTGTCTCCACTCTTTCCCCGGCACACCCCCTGCCACCCGCAATGCTGCCACATCTTGGTGGAAGACGGCAATGACTGCACGTTTCTCCATGGGGATGTTTCTGCGAGTTCCGGGTATGGCATCTGGTGGCAAGCCCAAGTCTGCCCTTTGGACAGGTGGCCAAGGAGATGCTGTCCCCTTGGTAACAGAGGCACAGGACAGGCCTGCCTTCTGCCCATACTCCTTCCTCAGAGTGGAGCACTCACCCATGCCCTTGTCGTCCCCTCATGTCTCCTTAGCAGCCAGGCTTCAATCTCTACGCACAGGGAGCAGAGGACACTTGTCTTCTCATGGCCTGCTGTTCGTGCCTCGGCAGGCTATACTGCTTCCCGAGCGTTTCCAGTCCCCAAGGCCAAGGGATCCTTCTCTTCCCCAGGGACGGCGTGCTGTGCCTTCCCCAAAATTGCTCTGGGGAGCGCGGTGACAGACGTGTGCAACCATGGTTCTCTCTCAGGCAGAAAGGATGCTAGGGCAAAGAGGATTTCGCGCCATGCGGGTATCTTCCACCATGTTGCCGAGACTCGCTCAGGCAAGCAGCAGCAGCATCCCCAAACCCAACTCTGATTTCCCAACGAATGCTGTGCTTTCGTAAGGGAGAGGCCCAGGCAAAGAGGCTTTCGCTGTATGCGGGTTTCTCCCACCGCGAGACTGGGCTCAGGCAAGCAGCAGCAGCCCGCACAACATTTCTCAGCGAATGCTGTGCTTTCACAGAGGCTTTGGTTTGGAGCGAACAACACTTCGCCGCTTCTTCCTCAGCAAGGTTTCAGTCGCATCAGGGAAGAAGAGCTGCGGGAGAGCTGGTGCCTCTAGGGCCTCGCTTTCCCGGGCTCCATGTTCGCGTCCTGGGTTCACCCTGCCAGGGAAGAAGAGCTCTGGGAGAGCTAGTGCCTCTTGGGCCTCGCGTTCCCTGGCTCCATGTTCGCGTCCTGGGTTCACCCTGCCAGGCCGAACTAAGCAGACACAGTCACAACCGTGCAGTAGCGCGCTTAGCCTAGGATGGCACTCGATGCACACTACCATCTCCCGGTGTAGGCATCGCTTGGCCTTTTACTCTGGCGCTCAGGCCGACTCGCGGACTAGGCCTGCGCTTTCCCCACAGGAAAGCAGAGGTGACAGGATCCCTGCACACCGCCCGTGCACTGAATAGGGAGCTTTGGGGGACTGTCCCCACTCTTTCCCCTTAAACCCCGTGCCTCCTCCAAGCTTCTACATCCTGGAGGAAGACGGCATCTGATGGCCAGGTCTTTCTGGGAGTTGTTTCTCGAGTTTAGGGTAGGCGCCTGGTGGCAAGCCCATGGCTCCACCACGGTCAGGTGGCCAAGGAGCTGCTGTCTCCTTGGGCCCAAAGGCTCAGGACAGGCATGCTTTCTGCCCAGACACCTTCCTCAGAGTGGAGCCCTTTCCCCTGCCCTAATCTTCCCCTCGTGTCTCCTTAGCAGCCAGGCTTCCTTCGCTCTGCAGTGACAGATGTGTCCCTTTCCTTAAGGCTCTTTCCACAGGCACCACGCGCTTCTCTCTCAGGCAGAGCGGATGCCCAGGCAAAGAGGATTTCGCTCCATGCGGGTTTATTCCACCGTGGTGTGGAGACTAGCTCCGGCAAGCGGCAGGCAGCATCCCACAGACCCGACTCTGATTTCCCAAAGAATGCTGTGCTTTCCCAGAGGGGATGCCCCGGCAAAGAAGCTTTCGCTCTATGCGTGTTTCTCCCATCGTGCTGCGAATACTAGGCTAAGGCAAGCAACAAAAGCAGCCCACAGAACCGACTTTGATTTCCCAGCGACTGCCATGCTTTCGCAGAGGTTTTCAGCTTGGCGCGAACCGCACTTCGCTCAGCCTGCTGCTTCCTCAGCAAGGCTTTGGTCGTTCGCTCTGTCGCGGCAGGAAGAAGAGCCGCGGGAGAGCTGGTGCCTCTTGGGCCTTGCTTTCCCGGGCTCCAAGTTCGCGCCCAGGGTTCACCTTGCTCAGCCGAACTAAGCAGACACCGTCACAACCCTGCAGCAGCGTGCGTGGCCTAGCATGGCACTCTATGCCTATTACCATCTCCTGGCGTAGGTAAGGCTTTGCCTTTTGCTCCGGCGCTCGGGCAGTCTCGGGGTCAAGGCCAGTGCCTTCACCACAGGAGAGAAGAGGCGACAGGATCCCTGCACAGTGCCCGAGCACAGGGATGGGGAACGGTGGGGACTGTCTCCACTCTTTCCCCGGCACACCCCCTGCCACCCGCAATGCTGCCACATCTTGGTGGAAGACGGCAATGACTGCACGTTTCTCCATGGGGATGTTTCTGCGAGTTCCGGGTATGGCATCTGGTGGCAAGCCCAAGTCTGCCCTTGGGACAGGTGGCCAAGGAGATGCTGTCCCCTTGGTAACAGAGGCACAGGACAGGCCTGCCTTCTGCCCATACTCCTTCCTCAGAGTGGAGCACTCACCCATGCCCTTGTCGTCCCCTCATGTCTCCTTAGCAGCCAGGCTTCAATCTCTACGCACAGGGAGCAGAGGACACTTGTCTCCTCATGGCCTGCTGTTCGTGCCTCGGCAGGCTATACTGCTTCCCGAGCGTTTCCAGTCCCCAAGGCCAAGGGATCCTTCTCTTCCCCAGGGACGGCGTGCTGTGCCTTCCCCAAAATTGCTCTGGGGAGCGCGGTGACAGACGTGTGCAACCATGGTTCTCTCTCAGGCAGAAAGGATGCTAGGGCAAAGAGGATTTCGCGCCATGCGGGTATCTTCCACCATGTTGCCGAGACTCGCTCAGGCAAGCAGCAGCAGCATCCCCAAACCCAACTCTGATTTCCCAACGAATGCTGTGCTTTCGTAAGGGAGAGGCCCAGGCAAAGAGGCTTTCGCTGTATGCGGGTTTCTCCCACCGCGAGACTGGGCTCAGGCAAGCAGCAGCAGCCCGCACAACATTTCTCAGCGAATGCTGTGCTTTCGCAGAGGCTTTGGTTTGGAGCGAACAACACTTCGCCGCTTCTTCCTCAGCAAGGTTTCAGTCGCATCAGGGAAGAAGAGCTGCGGGAGAGCTGGTGCCTCTAGGGCCTCGCTTTCCCGGGCTCCATGTTCGCGTCCTGGGTTCACCCTGCCAGGGAAGAAGAGCTCTGGGAGAGCTAGTGCCTCTTGGGCCTCGCGTTCCCTGGCTCCATGTTCGCGTCCTGGGTTCACCCTGCCAGGCCGAACTAAGCAGACACAGTCACAACCGTGCAGTAGCGCGCTTAGCCTAGGATGGCACTCGATGCACACTACCATCTCCCGGTGTAGGCATCGCTTGGCCTTTTACTCTGGCGCTCAGGCCGACTCGCGGACTAGGCCTGCGCTTTCCCCACAGGAAAGCAGAGGTGACAGGATCCCTGCACACCGCCCGTGCACTGAATAGGGAGCTTTGGGGGACTGTCCCCACTCTTTCCCCTTAAACCCCGTGCCTCCTCCAAGCTTCTACATCCTGGAGGAAGACGGCATCTGATGGCCAGGTCTTTCTGGGAGTTGTTTCTCGAGTTTAGGGTAGGCGCCTGGTGGCAAGCCCATGGCTCCACCACGGTCAGGTGGCCAAGGAGCTGCTGTCTCCTTGGGCCCAAAGGCTCAGGACAGGCATGCTTTCTGCCCAGACACCTTCCTCAGAGTGGAGCCCTTTCCCCTGCCCTAATCTTCCCCTCGTGTCTCCTTAGCAGCCAGGCTTCCTTCGCTCTGCAGTGACAGATGTGTCCCTTTCCTTAAGGCTCTTTCCACAGGCACCACGCGCTTCTCTCTCAGGCAGAGCGGATGCCCAGGCAAAGAGGATTTCCCTCCATGCGGATTTATTCCACCGTGGTGTGGAGACTAGCTCCGGCAAGCGGCAGGCAGCATCCCACAGACCCGACTCTGATTTCCCAAAGAATGCTGTGCTTTCCCAGAGGGGATGCCCCGGCAAAGAAGCTTTCGCTCTATGCGGGTTTCTCCCATCGTGCTGCGAATACTAGGCTAAGGCAAGCAACAAAAGCAGCCCACAGAACCGACTTTGATTTCCCAGCGACTGCCATGCTTTCGCAGAGGTTTTCAGCTTGGCGCGAACCGCACTTCGCTCAGCCTGCTGCTTCCTCAGCAAGGCTTTGGTCGTTCGCTCTGTCGCGGCAGGAAAGAAGAGCCGCGGGAGAGCTGGTGCCTCTTGGGCCTTGCTTTCCCGGGCTCCAAGTTCGCGCCCGGGGTTCACCTTGCTCAGCCGAACTAAGCAGACACCGTCACAACCCTGCAGCAGCGTGCGTGGCCTAGCATGGCACTCTATGCCTATTACCATCTCCTGGCGTAGGTAAGGCTTTGCCTTTTGCTCCGGCGCTCGGGCAGTCTCGGGGTCAAGGCCAGTGCCTTCACCACAGGAGAGAAGAGGCGACAGGATCCCTGCACAGTGCCCGAGCACAGGGATGGGGAACGGTGGGGACTGTCTCCACTCTTTCCCCGGCACACCCCCTGCCACCCGCAATGCTGCCACATCTTGGTGGAAGACGGCAATGACTGCACGTTTCTCCATGGGGATGTTTCTGCGAGTTCCGGGTATGGCATCTGGTGGCAAGCCCAAGTCTGCCCTTGGGACAGGTGGCCAAGGAGATGCTGTCCCCTTGGTAACAGAGGCACAGGACAGGCCTGCCTTCTGCCCATACTCCTTCCTCAGAGTGGAGCACTCACCCATGCCCTTGTCGTCCCCTCATGTCTCCTTAGCAGCCAGGCTTCAATCTCTCCGCACAGGGAGCAGAGGACACTTGTCTTCTCATGGCCTGCTGTTCGTGCCTCGGCAGGCTATACTGCTTCCCGAGCGTTTCCAGTCCCCAAGGCCAAGGGATCCTTCTCTTCCCCAGGGACGGCGTGCTGTGCCTTCCCCAAAATTGCTCTGGGGAGCGCGGTGACAGACGTGTGCAACCATGGTTCTCTCTCAGGCAGAAAGGATGCTAGGGCAAAGAGGATTTCGCGCCATGCGGGTATCTTCCACCATGTTGCCGAGACTCGCTCAGGCAAGCAGCAGCAGCATCCCCAAACCCAACTCTGATTTCCCAACGAATGCTGTGCTTTCGTAAGGGAGAGGCCCAGGCAAAGAGGCTTTCGCTGTATGCGGGTTTCTCCCACCGCGAGACTGGGCTCAGGCAAGCAGCAGCAGCCCGCACAACATTTCTCAGCGAATGCTGTGCTTTCGCAGAGGCTTTGGTTTGGAGCGAACAACACTTCGCCGCTTCTTCCTCAGCAAGGTTTCAGTCGCATCAGGGAAGAAGAGCTGCGGGAGTGCTGGTGCCTCTAGGGCCTCGCTTTCCCGGGCTCCATGTTCGCGTCCTGGGTTCACCCTGCCAGGGAAGAAGAGCTCTGGGAGAGCTAGTGCCTCTTGGGCCTTGCGTTCCCTGGCTCCATGTTCGCGTCCTGGGTTCACCCTGCCAGGCCGAACTAAGCAGACACAGTCACAACCGTGCAGTAGCGCGCTTAACCTAGGATGGCACTCGATGCACACTACCATCTCCCGGTGTAGGCATCGCTTGGCCTTTTACTCTGGCGCTCAGGCCGACTCGCGGACTAGGCCTGCGCTTTCCCCACAGGAAAGCAGAGGTGACAGGATCCCTGCACACCGCCCGTGCACTGAATAGGGAGCTTTGGGGGACTGTCCCCACTCTTTCCCCTTAAACCCCGTGCCTCCTCCAAGCTTCTACATCCTGGAGGAAGACGGCATCTGATGGCCAGGTCTTTCTGGGAGTTGTTTCTCGAGTTTAGGGTAGGCGCCTGGTGGCAAGCCCATGGCTCCACCACGGTCAGGTGGCCAAGGAGCTGCTGTCTCCTTGGGCCCAAAGGCTCAGGACAGGCATGCTTTCTGCCCAGACACCTTCCTCAGAGTGGAGCCCTTTCCCCTGCCCTAATCTTCCCCTCGTGTCTCCTTAGCAGCCAGGCTTCCTTCGCTCTGCAGTGACAGATGTGTCCCTTTCCTTAAGGCTCTTTCCACAGGCACCACGCGCTTCTCTCTCAGGCAGAGCGGATGCCCAGGCAAAGAGGATTTCCCTCCATGCGGATTTATTCCACCGTGGTGTGGAGACTAGCTCCGGCAAGCGGCAGGCAGCATCCCACAGACCCGACTCTGATTTCCCAAAGAATGCTGTGCTTTCCCAGAGGGGATGCCCCGGCAAAGAAGCTTTCGCTCTATGCGGGTTTCTCCCATCGTGCTGCGAATACTAGGCTAAGGCAAGCAACAAAAGCAGCCCACAGAACCGACTTTGATTTCCCAGCGACTGCCATGCTTTCGCAGAGGTTTTCAGCTTGGCGCGAACCGCACTTCGCTCAGCCTGCTGCTTCCTCAGCAAGGCTTTGGTCGTTCGCTCTGTCGCGGCAGGAAAGAAGAGCCGCGGGAGAGCTGGTGCCTCTTGGGCCTTGCTTTCCCGGGCTCCAAGTTCGCGCCCGGGGTTCACCTTGCTCAGCCGAACTAAGCAGACACCGTCACAACCCTGCAGCAGCGTGCGTGGCCTAGCATGGCACTCTATGCCTATTACCATCTCCTGGCGTAGGTAAGGCTTTGCCTTTTGCTCCGGCGCTCGGGCAGTCTCGGGGTCAAGGCCAGTGCCTTCACCACAGGAGAGAAGAGGCGACAGGATCCCTGCACAGTGCCCGAGCACAGGGATGGGGAACGGTGGGGACTGTCTCCACTCTTTCCCCGGCACACCCCCTGCCACCCGCAATGCTGCCACATCTTGGTGGAAGACGGCAATGACTGCACGTTTCTCCATGGGGATGTTTCTGCGAGTTCCGGGTATGGCATCTGGTGGCAAGCCCAAGTCTGCCCTTGGGACAGGTGGCCAAGGAGATGCTGTCCCCTTGGTAACAGAGGCACAGGACAGGCCTGCCTTCTGCCCATACTCCTTCCTCAGAGTGGAGCACTCACCCATGCCCTTGTCGTCCCCTCATGTCTCCTTAGCAGCCAGGCTTCAATCTCTACGCACAGGGAGCAGAGGACACTTGTCTCCTCATGGCCTGCTGTTCGTGCCTCGGCAGGCTATACTGCTTCCCGAGCGTTTCCAGTCCCCAAGGCCAAGGGATCCTTCTCTTCCCCAGGGACGGCTTGCTGTGCCTTCCCCAAAATTGCTCTGGGGAGCGCGGTGACAGACGTGTGCAACCATGGTTCTCTCTCAGGCAGAAAGGATGCTAGGGCAAAGAGGATTTCGCGCCATGCGGGTATCTTCCACCATGTTGCCGAGACTCGCTCAGGCAAGCAGCAGCAGCATCCCCAAACCCAACTCTGATTTCCCAACGAATGCTGTGCTTTCGTAAGGGAGAGGCCCAGGCAAAGAGGCTTTCGCTGTATGCGGGTTTCTCCCACCGCGAGACTGGGCTCAGGCAAGCAGCAGCAGCCCGCACAACATTTCTCAGCGAATGCTGTGCTTTCGCAGAGGCTTTGGTTTGGAGCGAACAACACTTCGCCGCTTCTTCCTCAGCAAGGTTTCAGTCGCATCAGGGAAGAAGAGCTGCGGGAGAGCTGGTGCCTCTAGGGCCTCGCTTTCCCGGGCTCCATGTTCGCGTCCTGGGTTCACCCTGCCAGGGAAGAAGAGCTCTGGGAGAGCTAGTGCCTCTTGGGCCTCGTGTTCCCTGGCTCCATGTTCGCGTCCTGGGTTCACCCTGCCAGGCCGAACTAAGCAGACACAGTCACAACCGTGCAGTAGCGCGCTTAGCCTAGGATGGCACTCGATGCACACTACCATCTCCCGGTGTAGGCATCGCTTGGCCTTTTACTCTGGCGCTCAGGCCGACTCGCGGACTAGGCCTGCGCTTTCCCCACAGGAAAGCAGAGGTGACAGGATCCCTGCACACCGCCCGTGCACTGAATAGGGAGCTTTGGGGGACTGTCCCCACTCTTTCCCCTTAAACCCCGTGCCTCCTCCAAGCTTCTACATCCTGGAGGAAGACGGCATCTGATGGCCAGGTCTTTCTGGGAGTTGTTTCCCGAGTTTAGGGTAGGCGCCTGGTGGCAAGCCCATGGCTCCACCACGGTCAGGTGGCCAAGGAGCTGCTGTCTCCTTGGGCCCAAAGGCTCAGGACAGGCATGCTTTCTGCCCAGACACCTTCCTCAGAGTGGAGCCCTTTCCCCTGCCCTAATCTTCCCCTCGTGTCTCCTTAGCAGCCAGGCTTCCTTCACTCTGCAGTGACAGATGTGTCCTTTCCTTAAGGCTCTTTCCACAGGCACCACCCGCTTCTCTCTCAGGCAGAGCGGATGCCCAGGCAAAGAGGATTTCGCTCCATGCGGATTTATTCCACCGTGGTGTGGAGACTAGCTCCGGCAAGTGGCAGGCAGCATCCCACAGACCCGACTCTGATTTCCCAAAGAATGCTGTGCTTTCCCAGAGGGGATGCCCCGGCAAAGAAGCTTTCGCTCTATGCGGGTTTCTCCCATCGTGCTGCGAATACTAGGCTAAGGCAAGCAACAAAAGCAGCCCACAGAACCGACTTTGATTTCCCAGCGACTGCCATGCTTTCGCAGAGGTTTTCAGCTTGGCGCGAACCGCACTTCGCTCAGCCTGCTGCTTCCTCAGCAAGGCTTTGGTCGTTCGCTCTGTCTTGGCAGGAAAGAAGAGCCACGGGAGAGCTGGTGCCTCTTGGGCCTTGCTTTCCCGGGCTCCAAGTTCGCGCCCGGGGTTCACCTTGCTCAGCCGAACTAAGCAGACACCGTCACAACCCTGCAGCAGCGTGCGTGGCCTAGCATGGCACTCTATACCTATTACCATCTCCTGGCGTAGGTAAGGCTTTGCCTTTTGCTCCGGCGCTCGGGCAGTCTCGGGGTCAAGGCCAGTGCCTTCACCACAGGAGAGAAGAGGCGACAGGATCCCTGCACAGTGCCCGAGCACAGGGATGGGGAACGGTGGGGACTGTCTCCACTCTTTCCCCGGCACACCCCCTGCCACCCGCAATGCTGCCACATCTTGGTGGAAGACGGCAATGACTGCACGTTTCTCCATGGGGATGTTTCTGCGAGTTCCGGGTATGGCATCTGGTGGCAAGCCCAAGTCTGCCCTTGGGACAGGTGGCCAGGGAGATGCTGTCCCCTTGGTAACAGAGGCACAGGACAGGCCTGCCTTCTGCCCATACTCCTTCCTCAGAGTGGAGCACTCACCCATGCCCTTGTCGTCCCCTCATGTCTCCTTAGCAGCCAGGCTTCAATCTCTACGCACAGGGAGCAGAGGACACTTGTCTCCTCATGGCCTGCTGTTCGTGCCTCGGCAGGCTATACTGCTTCCCGAGCGTTTCCAGTCCCCAAGGCCAAGGGATCCTTCTCTTCCCCAGGGACGGCGTGCTGTGCCTTCCCCAAAATTGCTCTGGGGAGCGCGGTGACAGACGTGTGCAACCATGGTTCTCTCTCAGGCAGAAAGGATGCTAGGGCAAAGAGGATTTCGCGCCATGCGGGTATCTTCCACCATGTTGCCGAGACTCGCTCAGGCAAGCAGCAGCAGCATCCCCAAACCCAACTCTGATTTCCCAACGAATGCTGTGCTTTCGTAAGGGAGAGGCCCAGGCAAAGAGGCTTTCGCTGTATGCGGGTTTCTCCCACCGCGAGACTGGGCTCAGGCAAGCAGCAGCAGCCCGCACAACATTTCTCAGCGAATGCTGTGCTTTCGCAGAGGCTTTGGTTTGGAGCGAACAACACTTCGCCGCTTCTTCCTCAGCAAGGTTTCAGTCGCATCAGGGAAGAAGAGCTGCGGGAGAGCTGGTGCCTCTAGGGCCTCGCTTTCCCGGGCTCCATGTTCGCGTCCTGGGTTCACCCTGCCAGGGAAGAAGAGCTCTGGGAGAGCTAGTGCCTCTTGGGCCTCGCGTTCCCTGGCTCCATGTTCGCGTCCTGGGTTCACCCTGCCAGGCCGAACTAAGCAGACACAGTCACAACCGTGCAGTAGCGCGCTTAGCCTAGGATGGCACTCGATGCACACTACCATCTCCCGGTGTGGGAATCGCTTGGCCTTTTACTCTGGCGCTCAGGCCGACTCGCGGACTAGGCCTGCGCTTTCCCCACAGGAAAGCAGAGGTGACAGGATCCCTGCACACCGCCCGTGCACTGAATAGGGAGCTTTGGGGGACTGTCCCCACTCTTTCCCCTTAAACCCCGTGCCTCCTCCAAGCTTCTACATCCTGGAGGAAGACGGCATCTGATGGCCAGGTCTTTCTGGGAGTTGTTTCTCGAGTTTAGGGTAGGCGCCTGGTGGCAAGCCCATGGCTCCACCACGGTCAGGTGGCCAAGGAGCTGCTGTCTCCTTGGGCCCAAAGGCTCAGGACAGGCATGCTTTCTGCCCAGACACCTTCCTCAGAGTGGAGCCCTTTCCCCTGCCCTAATCTTCCCCTCGTGTCTCCTTAGCAGCCAGGCTTCCTTCGCTCTGCAGTGACAGATGTGTCCCTTTCCTTAAGGCTCTTTCCACAGGCACCACGCGCTTCTCTCTCAGGCAGAGCGGATGCCCAGGCAAAGAGGATTTCCCTCCATGCGGATTTATTCCACCGTGGTGTGGAGACTAGCTCCGGCAAGCGGCAGGCAGCATCCCACAGACCCGACTCTGATTTCCCAAAGAATGCTGTGCTTTCCCAGAGGGGATGCCCCGGCAAAGAAGCTTTCGCTCTATGCGGGTTTCTCCCATTGTGCTGCGAATACTAGGCTAAGGCAAGCAACAAAAGCAGCCCACAGAACCGACTTTGATTTCCCAGCGACTGCCATGCTTTCGCAGAGGTTTTCAGCTTGGCGCGAACCGCACTTCGCTCAGCCTGCTGCTTCCTCAGCAAGGCTTTGGTCGTTCGCTCTGTCGCGGCAGGAAAGAAGAGCCGCGGGAGAGCTGGTGCCTCTTGGGCCTTGCTTTCCCGGGCTCCAAGTTCGCGCCCGGGGTTCACCTTGCTCAGCCGAACTAAGCAGACACCGTCAAAACCCTGCAGCAGCGTGCGTGGCCTAGCATGGCACTCTATGCCTATTACCATCTCCTGGCGTAGGTAAGGCTTTGCCTTTTGCTCCGGCGCTCGGGCAGTCTCGGGGTCAAGGCCAGTGCCTTCACCACAGGAGAGAAGAGGCGACAGGATCCCTGCACAGTGCCCGAGCACAGGGATGGGGAACGGTGGGGACTGTCTCCACTCTTTCCCCGGCACACCCCCTGCCACCCGCAATGCTGCCACATCTTGGTGGAAGACGGCAATGACTGCACGTTTCTCCATGGGGATGTTTCTGCGAGTTCCGGGTATGGCATCTGGTGGCAAGCCCAAGTCTGCCCTTGGGACAGGTGGCCAAGGAGATGCTGTCCCCTTGGTAACAGAGGCACAGGACAGGCCTGCCTTCTGCCCATACTCCTTCCTCAGAGTGGAGCACTCACCCATGCCCTTGTCGTCCCCTCATGTCTCCTTAGCAGCCAGGCTTCAATCTCTACGCACAGGGAGCAGAGGACACTTGTCTTCTCATGGCCTGCTGTTCGTGCCTCGGCAGGCTATACTGCTTCCCGAGCGTTTCCAGTCCCCAAGGCCAAGGGATCCTTCTCTTCCCCAGGGACGGCGTGCTGTGCCTTCCCCAAAATTGCTCTGGGGAGCGCGGTGACAGACGTGTGCAACCATGGTTCTCTCTCAGGCAGAAAGGATGCTAGGGCAAAGAGGATTTCGCGCCATGCGGGTATCTTCCACCATGTTGCCGAGACTCGCTCAGGCAAGCAGCAGCAGCATCCCCAAACCCAACTCTGATTTCCCAACGAATGCTGTGCTTTCGTAAGGGAGAGGCCCAGGCAAAGAGGCTTTCGCTGTATGCGGGTTTCTCCCACCGCGAGACTGGGCTCAGGCAAGCAGCAGCAGCCCGCACAACATTTCTCAGCGAATGCTGTGCTTTCGCAGAGGCTTTGGTTTGGAGCGAACAACACTTCGCCGCTTCTTCCTCTGCAAGGTTTCAGTCGCATCAGGGAAGAAGAGCTGCGGGAGAGCTGGTGCCTCTAGGGCCTCGCTTTCCCGGGCTCCATGTTCGCGTCCTGGGTTCACCCTGCCAGGGAAGAAGAGCTCTGGGAGAGCTAGTGCCTCTTGGGCCTCGCGTTCCCTGGCTCCATGTTCGCGTCCTGGGTTCACCCTGCCAGGCCGAACTAAGCAGACACAGTCACAACCGTGCAGTAGCGCGCTTAGCCTAGGATGGCACTCGATGCACACTACCATCTCCCGGTGTAGGCATCGCTTGGCCTTTTACTCTGGCGCTCAGGCCGACTCGCGGACTAGGCCTGCGCTTTCCCCACAGGAAAGCAGAGGTGACAGGATCCCTGCACACCACCCGTGCACTGAATAGGGAGCTTTGGGGGACTGTCCCCACTCTTTCCCCTTAAACCCCGTGCCTCCTCCAAGCTTCTACATCCTGGAGGAAGACGGCATCTGATTGCCAGGTTTTTGGGAGTTGTTTCTCGTTTTTAGGGTAGGCGTTGGTGGCAAGCCCATGGCTCCACCACGGTCAGGTGGCCAAGGAGCTGCTGTCTCCTTGGGCCCAAAGGCTCAGGACAGGCATGCTTTCTGCCCAGACACCTTCCTCAGAGTGGAGCCCTTTCCCCTGCCCTAATCTTCCCCTCATGTCTCCTTAGCAGCCAGGCTTCCGTCGCTCTGCAGTGACAGATGTGTCCCTTTCCTTATGGCTCTTTCCACAGGCACCACCGCGCTTCTCTCTCAGGCAGAGCGGATGCCCAGGCAAAGAGGATTTCGCTCCATGCGGGTTTATTCCACCGTGGTGTGGAGACTAGCTCCGGCAAGCAGCAGGCACCATCCCACAGACCCGACTCTGATTTCCCAAAGAATGCTGTGCTTTCCCAGAGGGGATGCCCCGGCAAAGAGGCTTTTGCTCTATGCGGGTTTCTCCCATCGTGCTGCGAATACTAGGCTAAGGCAAGCAACAAAAGCAGCCCACAGAACCGACTCTGATTTCCCAGCGACTGCCATGATTTCGCAGAGGTTTTCAGCTTGGCGCGAACCGCACTTCGCTGCTGCTTCCTCAGCAAGGCTTTGGTCGTTCGCTCTGTCGCGGCAGGAAAGAAGAGCCGCGGGAGAGCTGGTGCCTCTTGGGCCTTGCTTTCCCGGGCTCCAAGTTCACGCCCGGGGTTCACCTTGCTAACCCGAACTAAGCAGACACAGTCACAACCCTGCAGCAGCGTGCGTGGCCTAGCATGGCACTCTATGCCTATTACCATCTCCTGGCGTAGGTAAGGCTTTGCCTTTTGCTCCGGCGCTCGGGCAGACTCGGGGTCAAGGCCAGTGCCTTCACCACAGGAGAGAAGAGGCGACAGGATCCCTGCACAGTGCCCGAGCACAGGGATGGGGAACGGTGGGGACTGTCTCCACTCTTTCCCCGGCACACCTCCTGCCACCAACAACGCTGCCACATCTTGGTGGAAGATGGCATCTGACTGACCGTTTCTCCATGGGGTTGTTTCTGCAAGTTCCAGGTATGGCACCTGGTGGCAAGCCCAAGTCTGCCCTTGGGACAGGTGGCCAAGGAGATGCTGTCCCCTTGGTAACAGAGGCACAGGACAGGCCTGCCTTCTGCCCACACTCCTTCCTCAGAGTGGAGCACGCGCCCCTGCCCTAGTCGGCCCCTCATGTCTCCTTAGCAGCCAGGCTTCCATCTCTCCGCACAGGGAACGGGTGACACATGTCTGGCCACCGGCCTGCATTTCGTGCCGTGGCAGGCTATCCTGTTCCCGAGTGTTTCCCGACCCCAAGGCTAAGGGCTCCTTCTCTTCCCCGGGGGCGGCGTGCTGTGCCTTCCCCACATTTGCTCCTGGGGAGCGCGGTGACAGACGTGAGCAACCATGGTTCTCTCTCAGGCAGAAAGGATGCTAGGGCAAAGAGGATTTCGCGCCATGCGGGTATCTTCCACCATGTTGCGGAGACTCGCTCAGGCAAGGAGCAGCAGCATCCCCAAACCCAACTCTGGTTTCCCAACGAATGCTGTGCTTTCGTAAGGGAGAGGCCCAGGCAAAGAGGCTTTCGCTGTATGCGGGTTTCTCCCACCACGAGACTGGGCTCAGGCAAGCAGCAGCAGCCCGGACAACATTTCTCAGCGAATGCTGTGCTTTCGCAGAGGTTTTGGTTTGGAGCGCACAGCACTTCGCCGCTGCTTCCTCAGCAAGGTTTCAGTCGCATCAGTGAAGAAGAGCTGCGGGAGAGCTGGTGCCTCTTGGGCCTCGCTTTCCCGGGCTCCATGTTCGCGTCCTGGGTTCACCCTGCCAGGCCGAACTAAGCAGACACACTCACAACCGTGCAGTAGCGCGCTTAGCCTAGGATGGCACTCTATGCACACTAACATCTCCAGGTGTAGGAATCGCTTGGCCTTTTACTCTTGCGCTCAGGCCGACTCTCGGACTAGGCTTGTGCTTCTCCCA
This sequence comes from Mustela nivalis, assembly GCF_964662115.1. Classification (NCBI taxonomy): domain Eukaryota; kingdom Metazoa; phylum Chordata; class Mammalia; order Carnivora; family Mustelidae; genus Mustela; species Mustela nivalis. The sequence goes on from NC_139040.1 coordinate 77,864,581, forward strand.
CAGGAAAGCAGAGGTGACAGGATCCCTGCACACCGCCCGTGCACTGAATAGGGAGCTTTGGGGGACTGTCCCCACTCCTTCCCCTTAAACCCCGTGCCTCTGCCAAGCTTCTATATCCTGGAGGAAGACGGTATCTGATGGCCAGGTCTTTCTGGGAGTTGTTTCTCGAGTTTAGGGTAGGCGCTTGGTGGCAAGCCCATGGCTCCATCACGGTCAGGTGGCCAAGGAGCTGCTGTCTCCTTGGGCCCAAAGGCTCAGGACAGGCATGCTTTCTGCCCAGACACCTTCCTCAGAGTGGAGCCCTTTCCCCTGCCCTAATCTTCCCCTCGTGTCTCTTTAGCAGCCAGGCTTCCTTCGCTCTACAGTGACAGATGTGTCCCTTTCCTTAAGGCTCTTTCCACAGGCACCACCGCGCTTCTCTCTCAGGCAGAGCGGATGCCCAGGCAAAGAGGATTTCGCTCCATGCGGGTTTATTCCACCGTGGTGTGGAGACTAGCTCCGGCAAGCGGCAGGCAGCATCCCACAGACTCGATTCTGATTTCCCAAAGAATGCTGTGCTTTCCCAGAGGGGATGCCCCGGAAAGAGGCTTTCGCTCTATGCGGGTTTCTCCCATCGTGCTGCGAATACTAGGCTAAGGCAAGCAACAAAAGCAGCCCACAGAACCGACTCTGATTACCCAGCGACTGCCATGCTTTCGCAGAGGTTTTCAGCTTGGCGCGAACCGCACTTCGCTGCTGCTTCCTCAGCAAGGCTTTGGTCATTCGCTCTTTCGCAGCAGGGAAGAAGAGCCGTGGGAGAGCTGGTGCCTCTTGGGCCTTGCGTTCACGGGCTCCAAGTTTGCGCCCGGGGTTCACCTTGCTAAGCCGAACTAGGCAGACACAGCCACAACCCTGCAGCAGCGTGCGTGGCCTAGCATGGCACGCTATGCCTAATTCCATCTCCTGGCCTTGGTAAGGCTTTGCCTTTTGCTCCGGCGCTCGGGCAGACTCGGGTTCCTGGTCAGTGCCTTCAGCACAGGAGAGAGGAGGCAACAGGATCCCTGCACACGGCCCGGGCACTGGGATGGGGAACAGTGGAAGACTGTCTCCACTCCTTCCCCGCCGCACCCCCCTGTCACCCACAATGCTGCCACTTCTTGGTGGAAGATGGCATCTGACTGACCGTTTCTCCATGGGGTTGTTTCTGCAAGTTCCAGGTATGGCACCTGGTGGCAAGCCCAAGTCTGCCCTTGGGACAGGTGGCCAAGGAGATGCTGTCCCCTTGGTAACAGAGGCACAGGACAGGCCTGCCTTCTGCCCACACTCCTTCCTCAGAGTGGAGCACGCGCCCCTGCCCTAGTCGTCCCCTCATGTCTCCTTAGCAGCCAGGCTTCCATCTCTCCGCACAGGGAACGGGTGACACATGTCTGGCCACCGGCCTGCATTTCGTGCCGCGGGAGGCTATCCTTTTCCCGAGCGTTTCCCGACCCCAAGGCTAAGGGCTCCTTCTCTTCCCCGGGTGCGGCGTGCTGTGCCTTCCCCACACTTGCTCCTGGGGAGCGCGGTGACAGACGTGAGCAACCATGCTTCTCTCTCAGGCAGAAAGGATGCTAGGGCAAAGAGGATTTCGCTCCATGCGGGTATCTTCCAACATGCTGCGGAGACTCGCTTAGGCAAGCAGCAGCAGCCTCCCCAAACCCAACTCTGATTTCCCAACGAATGCTGTGCTTTCCTAGGGGAGATGCCCAGGCAAAGGGGCTTTCGCTGTATGCGGGTTTCTCCCACCGCGAGACTGGGCTCAGGCACGCAGCAGCAGCCCCCAAAACATTTCTCGGGGAATGCTGTGCTTTCGCAGAGGCTTTGGTTTGGAGCAAACAGCACTTCGCCACTGCTTCCTCAGCAAGGCTTCTGTCCCGTCAGGGAAGAAGAGCTGCGGGAGAGCTGGTGCCTCTTGGGCCTCGCGTTCCCTGGGTCCATGTTCACGTCCTGGGTTCACCCTACCAGGCCGAACTAAGCAGACACAGTCACAACCGTGCAGTAGCGCGCTTAGCCTAGGATGGCACTCTATGCACACTACCATCTCCCGGTGTAGGAATCGCTTGGCCTTTTACTCTGGCGCTCAGGCCAACTCTCGGACTAGGCCTGCGCTTTCCACACAGGAAATGAGAGGTGACAGGATCCCTGCACACCGCCCATGCACTGAATAGGGAGCTTTGGGGGACTGTCCCCACTCTTTCTCCTTAAACCCCGTGCCTCCTCCAAGCTTCTACATCCTGGAGGAAGACGGCATCTGATGGCCAGGTCTTTCTGGGATTTGTTTCTCGAGTTTAGGATAGGCGCCTGGTGGCAAGCCCATGGCTCCACCACGGTCAGGTGGCCAAGGAGCTGCTGTCTCCTTGGGCCCAAAGGCTCAGGACAGGCATGCTTTCTGCCCAGACTCCTTCCTCAGAGTGGAGCCCTTTCCCCTGCCCTAATCTTCCCCTCGTGTCTCCTTAGCAGCCAGGCTTCCTTCATCCGCAGTGACAGATGTGTCCCTTTCCTTAAGGCTCTTTCCACAGGCACCACTGCGCTTCTCTCTCAGGCAGAGCGGATGCCCAGGCAAAGAGGATTTCGCTCCATGTCGGTTTATTCCACCGTGCTGTGGAGACTAGCTCCGGCAAGCGGCAGGCAGCATCCCACAGTCCCGAATCTGATTTCCCAAAGAATGCTGTGCTTTCTTAGAGGGGATGCCCCGGCAAAGAGGCTTTCGCTCTATGCGGTTTTCTCCCATCGTGCTGCGAATACTAGGCTAAGGCAAGCAACAAAAGCAGCCCACAGAACCGACTCTGATTTCCCAGAGACTGCCATGCATTCGCAGAGGTTTTCAGCTTGGCGCGAACCGCACTTCGCTGCTGCTTCCTCAGCAAGGCTTTGGTCGTTCGCTCTGTAGCGGCAGGAAAGAAGAGCCGCGGGAGAGCTGGTGCCTCTTGGGCCTGCTTTCCCGGGCTCCAAGTTCGCGCCCGGGGTTCACCTTGCTAAGCCGAATTAAGCAGACACAGTCACAACCCTGCAGCAGCGTGCGTGGCCTAGCATGGCACTCTATGCCTAATACCATCTCCTGGCGTAGGTAAGGCTTTGCCTTTTGCTCCGGCGCTCGGGCAGACTCGGGGTCAAGGCCAGTGCCTTCACCACAGGAGAGAAGAGGCGACAGGATCCCTGCACAGTGCCCGAGCACTGGGATGGGGAACGGTGGGGACTGTCTCCACTCTTTCCCCGGCACACCCCCTGCCACCCACAATGCTGCCACATCTTGGTGGAAGACGGCATCTGACTGACCGTTTCTCCATGGGGTTGTTTCTGCGAGTTCCGGGTATGGCACCTGGTGGCAAGCCCAAGTGTGCCCTTGGGACAGGTGGCCAAGGAGATGCTTTCCCTTTGGTACCAGAGGCACAGGACAGGCCTGCCTTCTGCCCAGACTCATTCATCAGAGTGGAGCACGCGCCCCTGCTCTAGTCATCCCCTAATATCTCCTTAGAAGCCAGGCTTCCATCTCCCCGCACAGGGAGCATGAGAACGTGTCTTCTCAGCGCCCTGCTGTTCGTGCCTCGGCAGGCTATTCTGCTTCCCGAGCTTTTCCCGACCCCAAGGCGAAGGGATCCTTCTCTTCCCCGGGGGCGGCGTGCTGTGCCTTCCCCAAAATTGCTCCTGGGGATCGCGGTGACAGACGTGTGCAACCATGCTTCTCTCTCAGGCAGAGGGGATGCTAGGGCAAAGAGGATTTCGCTCCATGCGGGTATCTTCCACCATATTGCCGAGACTCGCTCAGGCAAGCAGCAGCAGCATCCCCAAACCCAACTCTGATTTCCCAACGAAAGCTGTGCTTTCCTAAGGGAGATGCCCAGGCAAAGAGGCTTTCGCTACAGCGGGTTTCTCCCATCGCGAGACTGGGCTCAGGCACGCATCAGCAGCCCACAAAACATTTCTCAACGAATGCTGTGCTTTTGCAGAGGCTTTGGTTTGGAGCGAACAGCACTTCGCCGCTGCTTCCTCAGCAAGGCTTCATTCGCGTCAGGGAAGAAGAGCTGCGGGAGAGCTGGTGCCTCTTGGGCCTCGCTTTCCAGGGCTCCATGTTCGCATCCTGGGTTCACCCTGCCGGGCTGAACTAAGCAGACACAGCCACAATCCTGCAGCAGTGTGTGTGGCCTAGGATGGCACTCAATGCACATTACCATCTCCCGGTGTAGGCAACTCTTGGCCTTTGGCGCTGGGCCTCATGCGGACTCGCAGACAAGGCCAGTGCCTTCCCCACAGGAGAGGAGAGGCGACGGGATCCCTGAACACCTCCCGTTCACTGGAATGGGGAGCTTTGGGGGATTGTCCCCACTCCTTCCTCGGCAAACTCCCTGCCACCGAAAACGCTGTCACATCTTGGAGGAAGATGGCATCTGACTGCCCGTTTCTCGAGGGAGCTGTTTCTTCGAGTTCCGGGTATGGCGCTTGGTAGCAAGCCCAAGTCTGCCCTACGGACAGGCGCTGTCCCCTTGGGACCAGAGGCACAGGACAGGCCTGCCTTTTGCCCAGACTTTTTCCTCAGAGTGGAGCACGCGTCCCTTCCCTTGTCATTCCCTCATGTCTCCTTAGCAGCCAGGCTTCGTCTCTCCGCACAGGGAGCGGGTGACACTTGTCTTGCCACCGGCCTGATGTTCCTGCCACGGGAGGCTATCCTGCTTCCCGACCTTTTCCCGACCACAAGGCCAACGGATCCTTCTCTTCTCTGGGGGCGGCGTGCTACGCCATCCCCAGACTTGCTCCTGGGGAGCGCAGTGACAGACGTGTGCAACCACGCTTCTCTCTCAGATCTCAAATACACAGCATAACCCTACACCTAAAGGAGTTGCAGAAAGAACAACAAGGAAAGCCTAAACCCAGCAGGAGAAGAGGAATATTAAAGATCAAAGCAGAAATCAGTGAAATAGAAACAAAGAAACAAAAACCACAAAAAACCAACAACAACAACCAATAAACAATAGAACAAATCAACGATAGTAGGAGCTGGTTCTTTGAAAGAATTTATAAGATTGATAAACCCCTTTCCAGACTTATCAAAAATAAATGAGAAAGAACCCAAATAAATAAAATCATGAATGAAAGAGGAGAGATCACAACCAACACCAAAGAAATACAAACAATTATAAGAACATACTATGAACATCTCTATGCCAACAAACTCAACAATCTGGAAGAAATGGATACATTCCTAGAGAATTATAAACTACCACAACTGAACGAGGAAGAAATAGAAAACCTGAACAGACCCATAACCAGTACGGAGATTGAAACAGTCATCAAAAATCTCCAAACAAACAAAAGCCCCGGGCCAGATGGCTTCCCAGGGGAATTCTACCAAACATTTAAAGAAGAATTAATTCCTATTCTCATGATACTGTTCCAAAAAAAATAGAAATGGAAGGAAAACTTCCAAACTCTTTTTTACTGAGGCCAGCATCACCTTGATCCCCAAACCAGACAAGGATCCCATCAAAAAAGAGAACTACAGACCAATATCCTTGATGAACACAGATGCGAAAATTCTCACCAAAATACTAGCCAATAGTATTCAACAGTACATTAAAAGGATTATTCACCACGACCAAGTGGGATTTATTCCAGGGCTGCAAGGTTGGTTCAACATCTGCAAATCAATCAATGTGATACAACACATCAATAAAAGAAAGAACAAGAACCATATGATACTCTCCATAGATGCTGAAAAAGCATTTGACAAAGTGCAGTATCCCTTCCTGATTAAAACTCTTCAAAGTGTAGGGATAGAGGGCACATATTATCAATATTATCAAAGCCATCTATGAAAAACCCACTGCAAATATCATTCTCAATGGAGAAAAACTGAATACTTTTCCGCTGAGGTCAGGAACACGGCAGGGATGTCTGTTATCACCACTGCTATTCAACATCATACTAGAAGTCCTAGCCTCAGCAATCAGACAACAAAAAGAAATTAAAGGCATCCAAATTTTGCCAAATTGGCAAAAGAGAAGTCAAACTATCCCTGTTTTCAGATGATATGATACTGTATGTGGAAAACTTAAAGGACTCCACTCCAAATCTGCTATAACTTGTATAGGAATTCTGTAAAGTGTCAGGATAAAAAACCAATGCACAGAAATTGGTTGCATTTTTTTAAACCAACAAGACTGAAGAAATAGAAATTAAGGAGTGAATCCCATTTACAATTGCACCCCAAACCCTAAGATACCTAGGAATAACCCTAACCAAAGAGACAAAGAATCTATACTCAGAAAACTCTACAGTACTCATGAAAGAAATTGAAGAAGACACAAAGAAATGGAAAAATGTTCCATGCTCCTGTATTGGAAGAACAAATATTGTGAAAATGTCTATGCTACCTAAAGCAATCTACACATTTAATGAAAGCCCTATCAAAATCCCATCCATTTTTTTCAAAGAAATGGGACAAATAATCCTAAAATATGTATGGAACCAGAAAATACCTCGAATAGCCAGAGGAATATTGAAAAAGAGAGCCAAAGTTATTGGCATCACAATTCCAGACCTCAAGCTCTATTACAAAGTTGTCATCATCAAGATAGTAGGGAACTGTCCCCAAAACAGACATAGATCAATGGAACAGAATAGAGAGCCCAGAAATACACCCTCAACTCTATGGTCAACTAATCGTCAACAAAGCAGGAAGGAATGTCCAATGGAAAAAAGACAGCCTCTTCAACAAATGGTGTTGGGAAAATTGAACAGCCACATGCAGAAAAATAAAATTGGACCATTTCCTTACACCATACATGAAAATAGACTGGAAATGGATGAAGAAGCATAATGTGAGAAAAGAATCCATCAAAATCCTTGTGGAGAGAACAGGTAGCAAACTCTTTGACCTCAGCAGCAGCAACTTCTTCCTAGGAACATCGCCAAAGGCAAGGAAACAAGGGCAAGAATGAACTATTGGGATTTCATCAGATCAAAAAGCTTTTGCACTGCATAGGAAACAGTTAACAAAGCCAAAAGATGACTGTCAGAAGTTATCTGGGAGAAGATATTTGCAAATGACATACCAGATAAAGGGCCAGTATCCAAAATCTATAAAAAGCTTATCAAACTCAACACCCTAAAAACAAAAAATCCAAGGAAGGAATGGGCAGAGGACATGATCAGACATTTCTGCAAAGAATACATCCAAATGGCCAACAGACACATGAAAAAATGCTCCACATAACTCGGCATCAGGGAAATACAAATCAAAACCAGAATGAGATACCACCTCACACCATTCAGAATGGCTAAAATGAACAAGTCAGTCAATAACAGATGCTGGCGAGGATGTGGAGAAAGGGCAACCCTCCTACACTGTATGTGGGAATGCAAGCTGGTGCAACCACTCTGGAAAACAGCGTGGACGTGCCTCAAAAAGCTGAAAATAGAACTACCCTATGACCCAGTGCTTGTAGTACTGGGTATATACCCTACAGATACAAACGTGGCATTCTGAAGGGGCACATGCACCCAAATGTTTATAGCAGCAATGTCCACAATAGTTAAACTATGGAAAGAAACTAAATGTCCTTCAACAGATGAATCAATAAATAAGATGTGGTATATATGTACAATGGAATACTATGTAGCCATCAAAAGAAATGAAATCCTGCTATTTGTGATGACATGGATGGAACTAGAGGGTATTATGCTTGGCGAAATAATCAATATGAGAAAGACAACTATCATATGGTCTCCCTGATATGATGAAGTGTAGATGCAACATAGGCGGTTTCGGGCGTACGAAAAGAAAAATAAAAGAAGATGGGATTGGGAGGGAGACAAACCATAAAAGACTGAATCTCACAAAACAGACTGAGGGTTGCTGGGGGGAGGTGTGTTGGGAGAGGATGGTGGGGGTATGGACATTGGGGAGGGCAGGTGCTATGGTGAGTGATGGTGAGTTTTGTGAAATGTGTAAACCTGGTGATTCACAGACCTGTACCCCTAGGGATAAAAACACATTATATATTTATAAAAAATTTTTAAAAATAATTTTAAAAATCCATTAAAGAAAAAACACATATTGCAAGCCCAGAGCTAATCTCATATTCAATCAAAAACGTTTGAAAGTTTTCCCCTTAAAGATCAGAAGAAAAACAAGTGTGTCCACTTTCACTACTCTCATTTGACATAGTACTGGATGTCCTAGCCAGAGAAACAAGGAACACAAAGAAATAAGAGACTCCAAAAAAAAAAAAAAAAGGAAGAAGTAAAATTTTCTTTGGATAACATGAACTTACATGTTAAAAAATCCTAAAAACATCACAAAAAAATTTGAATAAACAAATTTAGTAAAGCTGCCAAACACAAGATCAATATATAAAAGACAAGAATTTTGTTTTGTTTCATTTTTTTTAATATTGACTGCTTCCCAGTTTGTCATGTCATCCTTGTTCAGTGATCACACTAATCTTCTCTGCATCATTCCAATTTTAGTATATGTGCTGCCAAAGTAAGCACAAGACAGGAGCATTTTAACACTCTAATGATGAACTATCTGAAAAAATAAAGAAAACAATCTAATTCACAATAGCATCAAAAATAATAAAATACTTAGGAATAGATTTAACTAAGAAGATGAAAGATCTGTACTCCATAAACTATGACATTGATAAAGAAATTGAAGGAGACAGAAATGGAAAGATAGCTCATATTTATGAATGGTAAGAATTAACATTGTTAAAATGTCCATACTACTGAAAACCATCTGTAAATCCAATTCCTATCAAAAATCCAATGTTAGGGGCACCTGCTGGCTCAGTGGGTTAAGCCACTGCTTTCGGCTCAGGTCATGATCCCAGGGTCCTGGGATCGAGCCCCGCATCAGGCTCTCTGCTCAGCAGGAAGCCTGCTTCCTCTTCTCTCTCTGCCTGCCTCTTTGCCAGCTTGTCATCTCTCTCTGTCAAATAAAAAATTAAAAATCTTAAAAAAAATCCAATATTGTTTTTTTACAGAAGTAAGTAAAGAATCCTAAAGTTTATATGAGACCATAAAAGACAACAAATAATCAAAGCAGTTATGAGAAAGAATGAAGAAGGGAGATTACACTTCTTGATTTGCAACTATACTACAAAGCCCTCATGCTCAAAACAATAAAGTATACTGGCATAAAAACAGACCAATAAACAAGTAGAACAGAATTGAGAGTCCAGAAATAAATCCTTTCATACAGTCACCTAATATTTGACAGGGGCCAACATATGTAATGGGGAAAGATAGTCTGTTCAATAAATGATATTTAAAACTGAATAGTCACATAAACAGTATGAAACTGGAACCTTATATCACTCATAAGTCTGAACTTGAAATAGATTAAAGACTTAAAGGTGATGCATGAAACTAAATTTCCTAAAGGAAAACATAGGAAAGGTTCTCCTTGACATTGGTCTTGCCAATAGTTTTTTGGATACCAGACCAAAAACACAAGCAAAAAAAGCCAAAATAAATAAATGGTATTACATCAAACTAACGTTTCTGCATTGCCAAAAAAAAGGGAGAGAGAATGAAAACACAATCCACAGAATGTAAGAAAATACTTACAAATCTTCTATCCTAAAAGAGGTTAATAACCAACAGATACAAATAGAAAAAAATATATAATCAAAAAAATAGCAAAAGGATCTCAATAGACTTTTTTTTTCAAAAAAGTTATATAAATGACCAACAGGAGCATTAAAAAGTGCTCAACGTAAAAAACTCAGGGCAAAGTCCTTATGTTGTTGTTGTTGTTGTTGTTTATCTCTGAAAAACACAGCAAGATATTAGAATATATACTACCAAAAAATTGAAACTAACCAATTTTGGTAAATATTGGGGAAAATGGGGAACTTATGCACTGTGATAGGGATATAAGTTTGTATGGAAAACAGTATGGAGATTATTCATATTATTAAAAGTAAAATTTCCATATGATTCAGTAATCCCACTTCTAGGTATCTATCTAAAGGAAACGAAGTCACTGTTCAAAGACATATCTGCACTCTTATGTTTATTATAAAATTATTAACTCTAAGCAAGAGATGGAAATAACTTCAGTATCCATTAATGGATGAATGAATAAAATAAGTATGTAAATATATACTATGGAATACTACTTAACCATGAAAAATTAAGAAATACTGCCATTTACAACAGCATGGATGGATCTTGAAGGTATTATTCTAAGTGAAATATTTCAAAGATTTTATATATTTTTTTAATTTATGTATTATGATATCCCTTACATACAGAATCTGAGGAAAAGGAAAACTAATGGAAACTTAGAGTTGAGTTGACAAGGGGTGAACCTGGGGTGGAGTAAGGTGGTCCAAGGGTGCAAACTTGCAACTATAATATGAAAAAGTTCTGGGGATCTAATGTACAGCATGATGATCATAGTTAATAAGATATACATACTTTTTTTTATTGTGCTTCCCTTTATTAAACTTTGCATATATCACATTCTTACAAGTTGAAAGTTTATAGCAATCTTGTATAAAAGAGGTCTGCTGCCACCATTTTTCTAACAACATTTGTTCATTTTGTGTCTGTCACATGTTGGTAATTCTTGCAATATTTCAAGTTTTTTCATTATTATTGTATTTGTTATGGTGAACTGTGATCAGTAATTATGACCCACTGAAAACTAAGAACTAGTGTACTTAAGGTATATACATTGTTTTTCTTTAAAAACATAATGCTTTTGAACAGTGCAGTATAGTGTTTATTTTTTATATGCACTGGGAAACATAATTTTTTATATGCACTGGGAAACCAAAAAATATAATAATTTGACTTAGTTTATTGAGATAATCACTTTATTGAGGCAGTCTGGAACAAAACCCACAAGACCTCTGAAGTTTATCTCTACTATACTATATACATAAAAGTTGGTAAGAGAGTAGATCTTAAAATTCCTTACGATACATGCATAAAAAACAGTGGCAACTATACGAGATAGTAGATGTATTAACATTTTTATGTAGATTATATTGCAATAAAGATGTATACCAATTTATCAAATTGTACAAAATTTACACAATGTTAAAAGTTTGCAATGTTATAAGAAATCACTTCTTAAATTTATAAATATGTCGATTTCTTTCAATAAAGCTGGAAAAAACTTTTTGTAGAATTAATCTATTTTTCAAAAAAGGAATTAAGGCAGTAGAAACTGCAACTAACTCTGAAATAATAGAATATAAAATCCATTTTCGTTATATACACTGTGACAAAAAGTATTACTTGGTTTACAATGAAGGAGTACTTATGAAGCATGAAGGATGGTCTATAAATAAGGCTGAAAGAGCTCAGTTTTAAGATTTAAATTTAAAATCTTCTTTTGAAATACTAAACTGACCACCCAGTTTTCCAAACATCAATGTCTTAACTGCATGAATTTATTTCATACAACTCTATAATCTAGTTTCATAAGAAAGCAGCATGCAAATTTTGAATAAGACAGACTTGCTTAAGTTTCTTTATGTTCAACAGTAAAGGATACCTCCCTAAAAATAAATAGAAGAAAATCAGCATATTTATTATGATAATTATTATTCATAAGGAGATTCATATTGAATTAGGGAATATATATCCTCAGAGGGGGTAAAGTAAAATGAAATTTATTTTGGTAAATGTGTCTAATAATAGTCAATACAATGCCTCAATATAAATGAATATTACCATTTTGAACAATTTAATTACCATTACTAGAATTATTATAAGTATAAAAATAGCTATCATTTTAGCATGGAATATGAGACTCTCATGCTCCATGCTTCATCACATCCACACAACAACGCTGCATAATAAGTATTATCATCACCATTTCATGGGTGAAAAAACTGAGGCTAACACATTTACATAACTGGTTTATGATTACATGGGTAGCAAAAATGCATCACACTAATTTAGGCTTTATGATTTCAGAATTGTACTCTTTCCACTGCACATTCTATTACTCTGTAAATAATTGGCCTGTTTTCATTTGGTTCTTTAATTTTATTCATGTGGTGATGGCTTAAAGCTTCATTTAAAGGAAGCTTAAAAATTTCATTTAACCAAAAGCTCCCAAGAAATAAAAATGCCATGGATCTAATGTAGACATGGATATCATTAGTTAATGGGTAACTATATATTTTCCACTCTAGTGAGATAACAATCAGAGTATTTTTCTAAGTTTTAGTCTCTCAGTGTTAAAAAGGACTTTGTTAAAATAGAAATATTTAGACAAAGGTGATCAAAAGTCTGGATCAGGTCACCTTAAGGTAAATATTAGGAAACTGAATTTGGGGGGACCTGGTCTTCCCTACATAGTAGATAATTTGGGTATTAGGTCACCCATCTCTCAAATGGAGATTTGAACACTGAGCTATGATATAATGAATGGTTTCAAGTATTTAGTAGAGTATAGAAAAGCCCTTTAAAGCCTGGTCTTAGCCTAGCATTGCAGCTTCTGGGATATCTGTCTATCTATCATCTATCTATCTAGATATAAATTTGAAAGCTTTTTTAACTTAAAGATTTTGAGAAATAGAACATAATCAGCACCATAGAAGATCTGTTTATGATAACAACCTAGCCCCTCCGCCCAGTTTGTTAATATTTAATGTAACATTGTGCAAATAGACCACTACTGATCTGCCGTTATGAATGAAATAGCTATAATTATCTGTTTGCATATCCTGGTGAAAATATTCATTTAGTTCCATGTTGTATTTCTAGGAATAAACCAAATTTTTATTTTTATTTTTAAGTTTTCTAAATATTGTCCAACTTACCTCAAATGTTTTTATTATGGGCACTTTCATTCTTTCACATTCTTGCAAGGCAATTTTACTGTTGCCCAATATGGTAAGTGTGTAATAGTATGTCATTTTAGGTTTTAATTTATTTTTAATTTAATTTAATTTAATTCCAGATTCATAATAAAGATAAACAGTTTTTATATATGAGTGGCCATTTGGATTACACTTTCTGTAAAGTGCATGCTCAAATCTTTTGATATCTTAACATTGTGTCATACTGACTTCTTTAATAGTAGATTTTCTGAATGACCTTTAAGCTGTGTAGGTCTTCTCTATTTTATTTTGAACTTGTTTTCATTTCAAAATCTTTATATTTATTTTCATAATCTGCTTTTATTTTCCTTTGTCTATTATCTATCTATCTATCTATTTATTTGCAAGCAAGAGAGAGCGAGCAAGTGAGAGCGCAGGGAAGGATAGAAAAAGAAGGGAAAAGAATCTTAAGCAGGCTCCAGGCTCAGCACAGAGCCCAACTCTGGGCTCTATTTCACAACCCTGACATCATGACCTGAGCCAAATTGAAAGAGATAAAATAAAATTAAGGTGTTAAAAAAAAGGAAAAAGAATTGGAGGTTTAATTAAGTGAGCCACCCAGGCACCCCTGTGGTACCTTAAATTAGCTGTCATATTTTTAAAGTTCTAGAGTATCCATTTGTTCATTTATAAAACCTTTCTCAATATCATTTTTAGTGTCAGTTTTTTGTTCAATTTGCTTCCCCTCTCATTTCTTTGAGCAGAGTAATCAAGCCATTTTACAATCTTTATTGATCATTTTAACATCATACTTAATCCCATTTTGTCTATCAAATCTTGTTAATGGTTTTTCTTTGTGTGCTTTGTTACATTTTGCTATGTTCAAGACATTATATTTGAAACTCTTATTGAGTAGGGATAATTAAGAGCTATAATAATGGTATGGTCCTCCTTGGCAGGATTTTCTCTTATATCTGAGACTCTACAAGACAATCATACTCCAAATTCAGTGATTGACTTTCTCAGTTTACACAGAAGGCAAGGTAGGCTATAGTCTTATTTCTGCTTCTCCTTGTGCTTTGGGGATCTCAACTTAAATTTGGGTTGTACCAAAGTCCTCAAATTTGATTGCTGCTGGATTTTGAATTTTGTTTCTCTAGTATCAAGAGTCTATGAACAACACATCTCAGTGTGTTTTAGCAGTTTCAAATGCTCTCATAGCTAAAATGGCTTAAGGGCATATATCTCTAGGCTCTCATTGTATTTCGTATTTTGGCCCAGTAATCCCTCACTTATTTTTATAATCATTCTGATATTTTTAACTTTAAAAGCTATTTTGTCTGGATTTTTAGTTGTCTTAAGTAGAAGTTTTTAGATCACTATTACTATAAGCAACAACAAATATACATGAAAATATCTGCAGTAGTTTATCACATCTTTATGGCTTTGAACTTCCATAAGCTGAGGCATCCTTCTCTAATCACTTAGGCAAACTCCAATTTACCCTTTAAAACAACACAAGAATTGCTTCATTTAAGAACATGTTCAGGGATGACTCTTCCCCACTGTTCTTACCAACATTGCCACACACTCTTTGCTACCCACACCTTGTTTATGAACTTTCGTTAGGTATATCAGCGTGACCAGAATTTTGCTCTATTGTATTTTTGTCCTTTAGAGCTTTAATTAAATATGAATTCCATAGAAAGTCTGTTCCTTTTCTTTCAAACCTGGGTTAGTTATTTCTTCTCATTCTTTGTCAGAAGTTACTTTATTAGAGAAACTTATAGCTCTATTGTGACTTTGGAGCCTTTACAGTTTTTCGACTGGAAAAATCACCCATCCCTGAGATTTTTACGCAGCTTCCTAGCTGATAATATTCAGAAATCTGTTCAAAACAGACTTTTTCAGGGAGGCCCTTTTGGACCACTCAGTTTAAAAACCTCTTCTCAATCACTGCTCTTTTTAAAATGTGCTTATTTCGTTCAAATATGCATCTCTATTAAAGAAAAATCAGTACTTTTTTTTTTTTTAAAGTTGGCTTACCTATTATCTATCTCTCCCATTAAAATGATTCCTCTGGGCTGGGGTTTTGTTGTGCTCATCTTAGGCCAGGCACTCAATAAATTGTCTCTGAATGATTGAATTGTTTGACTCCCTTGCTAGATTCTCAACTTCATGAGGCCAAGGATTGTTCTATTCAGTCCTTCTTTATCCTCAATGTCTGTTATATTGCAGTCACTTACGTGACTAATGGGAAAAATCACAGAAAGAAAGAGTTAAAACTACAGAAAAACCCTGTAGGTTCAATAACACAAAGCTTTCTAAAATTATTTAGCCCAGGAATTGAATACTGGCTGCACTTTTGATTTTTTTTAAATGGTATTGAATTTAATTTAAATGGAAATACTGGAATGGTAGAATAATAAAAAAATTATAAAAGCAACTTGCTCCTTAAAGTAAGAATTATATAGGGCATCTCTTCTAGAAGCAAAATTTTCAAATGTCAAACATCTGAAAGCATAGAAGGAGAAGTAAGAGTGTGGATTGTACTTCAATGCTCTTTTCTTTATATTCAGCAAACAGCTTCATTCACACACCTTTCCAATTTTTTCAACTCTTTTGACAAAGCCTTCAGAGGAGTTACTGCTGATGACAACCATCACAGCCTAACAGAAGAAATTTTATAAAGAAAAATAATAGCATGTTTTTCCCAAATTGTTAAGGATATGGTGAAGCTCTGTCGGATTCAAAGGAGGAATGTGCAATTCCATGCTATATATAATAATAACTTATTTTAATAGTGGCTTTGCAATTTTTCAGATATATCCATTTACTGAAACCACTATCAAATAAACAAAAACAAACAAATGAACAGGGGTTCGAGACAGAAATTATCTAATCTAAAAATAGCACATGTTCACAGAATACACAACACATATCCCAAGTACTACTATAGGTTTCAAGTAATAGTCAAAACAATAGTAAAAATGATTCAGACCCTACCAGTCAAATCATAAATGGGACCTTAACTGTAAATCCTTATCTTTAGATCAAAGCGGGTAATTGGGGGCTGAAGATACATTATAGAACTAATATGTTATAGAACTCCTCTGAAATGAGTCATTTATTCCATCACTTTTCCTGCACAGCTGCTGACCCATGTTTTGGTTCCTGGAAATAGCTGCTACCCTGTCATACTTCTTAAAAGCACATATATTGATAACTCTACTCATTCCTCCATTCCTCTGTGACTGTCACTGTGTTAAAATGTGGAGTCAGCTGACTCACTTGTGATGGTAATAAAGTAGATGAGTTTGCAAAGTATTTTGTTATTTCTAAAAATGCAAAAACCAAATTACATTGAAATCATAAGGGGTGTTTCAGGGAGAGTTGTAGGATGTGGTTTCTTGTGTAATCCACAGAGATTAGCTCCAACACATATTTAAACTCTCCTCTAGGAGCAACCTTAGTGGTAAAGCAAGAAGATAAACAGATGTATACACACCCTGGCACAAAATTATCACTTATGTTTGGCTTCCTAGTCTCCTCGTGTTACTTATTTATCTTAACTTCTCTCTGAAAGCAGGGAACACAGAATCTCAATCAGTTGACATTTTTCTACTGAATTACCCAATAGTCCGATCATACCCCTAATACTTTTTAAAATTATTTCACTCATAATCCCAAATCTGCTTTGCTTCCTCATCTTAGTACACTGTAATTTGATTTCAAAATGAGGACAGTTGTCAGTAATGCCACATTCATTCATCTATTTTACAATTCCATGTGCTTATAACTATGAAGATATGTTAATAACATCCATTCCAATAAGCCACCCTAAATTTATTATCATGGAACAAGACCTCAAGAAAGAGAATTCAAAATCATCCATGTATTTGCAACTTATTGCAATAAAGCCTTTATCAATAGACTTCCCTGTGCACATGGTGGTCAAATTGCTGGTGAAAACCAGCCAGATCTATTACAAGCTTTCTCATGGCTTCTAGGTAACCCAAGTGAGCCTTTATTGATACTGGGAAGGGATAAAGCAGGGAAGGGATAAACAGTGCTGTAAGAATTGGCTAGACAAAAGTAAGGACTCTCATTACAAAGTGAGTATTTTAAAGCAAAAGAGCCTGTTGGGAATATTGTTTTATAAAATAGTGGTTTTTTTTATTAACTTTTTAAAATTCAATTAGGTAACATATAGTGTACCATTAGTTTCAAATGTAGATTTCAGTTATTCATCCATAGCATATAATAGCTAATGCTCAGTACTTACTGTTAGAGCTTCTTGAAAGCAGAATTTTAACCCACTGAGCCACCCAGGCGCCCTTGAAAGCAGAATTTTAGATCACATTTTCTGATTACTTCCATGTCGTACAACACTTTCCTGCTAGCAACCTTCAAAACATACTGTTTGTTAGAGGAATTTCTTTAATAATAAATAAATAGGAATTCATTTAAATTTATAAATATATAAAATAAATAGGAATTTATTTAAATTTATTTAAATATTACACACTGTTTCATTGTTCATAAATAAGGTGATGATATTATAGCCATTAGTTGGTAGCACTGATATATCACTATCTTTTTACTTCTCAGTGCATTCTCTTTACACAAATAGATATATATTTTAAAAAATGTGAATCTGTGGCAAACTTGTAAAAAACCCTATACAGTAAAGTTTATCATTTTAAGTAATCTCAATTATCTTCCTCAATTGTGATAGTATATCCTTCTATCTAGGCCAGATATTGTATGAGGGATTTGAAGAGACATACTTTTCTAAATTTCACTTTTCTCATCTGCAAAATGCTTATCATGATCCTACAAAAAAATACACTTATAATTTTTTGATGAAAATTTATTTATTTATTTTAAGATTTTATTTCTTTATCAGAGAGAGTGGGCGAGAGAGCAAGCACAGGCAGACAGAATGGCAGGCAGAGGTAGAGGGAGAAGCAGGCTCCGGCCGAGCAAGGAGCCAGATGCGGGACTCGATCCCAGGATGCTGGGATCATGACCTGAGCCAAAGGCAGCTGCTTAACCAACTGAGCCACCCAGGCGTCCCTTTTGATGAAAATTTAATCTGTATAAACAATATATTTGCTGTAATGCGTGGTTCATGGAAAACATCTTTTTTAATTATAAGCAGTATTAGAAATTAAGTAAATGTGTCTATAATATTTAAAGTTTTAACACATAATTCCACTGCTTTGCCTTATTTCCTCAAATCCCTTTACCACTTTCACTGACAGAGTCAAATGTACTTTTTCTACTAGTAGCCAGCTCTTTGTCTTTTGTCAGAAAGATGCCCTTGTGAATTATTTATAATAGAGATATTAGCAATAATAATAATAATAATAATAATAAATAGCAATGAAAATGTTAAAAAAAAGTTTTCTTAACTAATTAGGGTTCTTAGACATCAATTAGAGGAACCACCTCGGGCAAGCAAATTAATCTGCAAGACATTCCGAGAATTAACAAGTCAGTCAGATACAGGGTTGTCTGTAGACTGAAAAGGACTAGGTTTGGAAAATAGGTAAGGACAGTGAAAAAAGTGATCAAATTTTTGGGCAAAATAAATTCTTAGGTGTCCTTTCAATGGAGTCCTGTTCATTATGTAGCAGAAACTCTGGAGATTATCTCAATCCATTGGAGTCACCCCGTTTATTAGCTTGCTATTGACAAAGTTATTTACAAACTGTAGAGCAAGAGGTTATAATGTAGAAAACTGATGGTAATGCACAGGATTCTTGTTAACAATAATGTAAGTTAGTGATTTTTCATTAGAAAACATAAATTCTATAACGCAAATTATGGGCCCAGAGCACTTCTGCTGCACAACTCTGCTTATATCCCAAATAACCATGTGAACTAGTTTTAATATCTGCTTCTCTTATTAATTTTTGAATAAAAATTCTTGACACAAGTATTTTATAATTGTGTGATAATCATGAATTTAATTTTTGGAGAACAAAACACACTTTAGCATAACTAGGTTCGTTCACAGAACCAGCCTTGATAACACACTTCTATATGTTAGAAATGATGTAATAAATGTAGAATATTGGGCACTTGTTTGGTATTCTTTGCCATGTTTTGCACTATCTAAAAAGAGATCAGTGAACTTGGACTGGAGTTAGTAGACATGGAAGAAAATAAAATATTACAGAGAAGAATACTCTGTGGTCCACAACCTAAACGGGCTGGGATTCCCATCATTTGGATCCCTGTAGCTTTACAGAAGTCAATTAAATTTTTGTATCTCTGATTAAAGTTGATAACCCAGTACTTTTTCAAACATCTCTTGTAAAGTATTGTTTCCCAGAAAAAAAGGGATTTTGCACATGTATCTGCCTTTGTCTCTGGTCATGATCTCAGTCAGGATCCTGGGATCGAGCCCCATATCGGGCTTCCTGCTCATTAGGGAGTATACTTCTCAGTCTCTCTCTGCAGCTACATCCCCCTGCCCCACTCATGCACTCTCTCTCTCAAATAAATAAATACAATCTTTAATTTTTTAATTAAAAATAAGATAAATAAATTAAAATAAAAAGTCTGGGCTTACTGCCCCATTTAGATCCTTTTTTTTTTGAGTTGTATTTAAAGCAGCATGAGAGAACATGAGGCTCTCAAACTTAAAAAAAAAAAGGAAAAAATTGAGTTTTGTTAGGATTTAAGATCTTGTCTGCTAGACAAAAATGTTGGCTTTGTTAACATGTGAAAATTAACAAAAGGGAGTAAGATAGAATTCTAATAATTTTTGCAGAAATTAAAAATTTTCTCCAACCCAATTACATACAGACCCATTAAGTAAATTCATTCCAATGTCCCAAACCAACCTTTTCTAATAGTAATGCATCTGTGTAAACAGGGTCAACCCAAAGAATAAATAAATATTATTTTTTTCCTGTCTCTTCCACAGTCACATCTGGGTATATTGGTAGCAAGCCAATTATCTATCTTATAAGACATGATATCATAAGGAAGGGTATTCTGTC
Source organism: Mustela nivalis (assembly GCF_964662115.1). Lineage (NCBI taxonomy): Eukaryota > Metazoa > Chordata > Mammalia > Carnivora > Mustelidae > Mustela > Mustela nivalis. Next base: position 77,884,403 of record NC_139040.1, read on the forward strand.
CATTTGGAACAACTGAAAATCATTGTAATTTTATCTTGGTGCAGTAACTTGAGATGGCACAGTGTGGGTTATGAATATATTTATTTTTTTTTTACTGGGAAGAAGAGATTATAGAGATATTGGTTATCCAAGAGAGACTGACAGGTGTTGATAGTTGCCAGGTCAATATCCATCTACTCTTTCCTTTAGTATCAGAAAGCACTGAGGGATTGACAACAAGGAAACTTAAAGCAACATCAAATATTTTATTGTCTCTTTTCTAGTTACATTGTAACCTTATGACAAAGTATCAGTCGTACAAGATATCATTCTCTTTTACCTCTATCTTTCTGCCAGAAATGTGGGCTTAATAGTGAGAACTCCAACAGCAATTTTTGCAACTGTGAATAAAAAGCCATGAAAACCTCTAAGATAGTTCACTTGACTTTCTTAAGACTCTGAACCAACACCAGAAAACACTCTCTGTAGTCTTCTTGTTAAATGAAAAATATGGTTAAACCACTTTTGACAGTCTACTACCTACAGCAAAATGTAAATCTTAATTGAAATATGTCGTCTCAGCTGTGCTTAAGCAACTGAGTCTTGAGCTTTTCAGGTTTTCAGTCTGAAAGAGTACACCTCGGGTGCTCTGAAAGGGAAGAGAAACGACACCCTGTTCTCCATATAAATTAAAGAAGAGAAATCTGTGCATTTAAGTGGGCCATATAAAATTTATCAAGCAATTATCTCCTAACTCCTTCCTATCCAAATTACCTGATATGCTCTCCCTACTCCTTTATTCCACGTTACTGCCTTTTCACAACATGTCTTCTGTTATTTCCTTCTTGCAAGCTAGTTTTGTTTTCTGCATCTAAAAAAATCAACAATCATTGTGTATTTCAATTCCCATTTTCCTCAAATGCATTGATTCTTCTTATCTATTACTCTTTTCTCATACTCAGTGTCTTTGTCTTTATGGGGTTTGTACTTTGCTTTTCCCCATCCTTTACTGCCATTATATAATCAATCTAATAACTTCTTAGAGAAAGTTAAAAATTCCTGCATAGCCACACGTGAACACAAAGTCACTGATTTTTAGCAAACCTATAAGATAGTCAGACATCCATTCAATTTCTTTTTTTTAAGATTTTATTTATTTATTTGACAGAGAGAGATGACAAGCAGGCAGAGAGGCAGGCAGAGAGAGAGGAGGAAGCAGTCTCCCTGCTGAGCAGAGAGCCTGATTTGGGGCTCGGTCCCAGGACCCTGGGATCATGACCTGAGCCGAAGGCAGCGGCTTAACCCACTGAGCCACCCAGGCGTCCCTCCATTCAATTTCTTATCTGAGTCCCAAATGCATCCTGACTTCTAACCTAAACCTAAGCTCTACTTCTTACACCTTGTTATATGACCAAATTCTTTCAGTTCAGTATTTTGTAACATTTAAATATTAATCAATTGATGCTTTGTTTGTGTATTTCTATGAAAATAATTTGAATACTGTAGATTTATTGTTATATTTATAGGTTTATAATCAAAGTTTCATCAGTTGAAGTTTTTGGAAATTTCAGATATAATGATTAACCTAAAATGATACTGCCTCAAATCCCTCTGATATCAAGGCCCAACACCTGATTATAGCCAAACCTGTGGTGGATAGTTCCATGGGAAATTGCAGTTACTTAACACTGATAGCATCTCATGTTCTCTCTCTCATTTTAGAATGTCTCCAACACAACCTGAAAGTGTAGGAGAGTTAATGTCCTCTGAGGACAGCTCTCAGTGAAGTGGAAATAAGAACCATAGGTAAAATTGTCAGTTTTCAGGTCTTCATGAGGACAACTTAAAGAAGTTTCTCAGGACCTTTCAGTAAAAGCAAGCCTTCATTTTCTATCCACAACAATTATATCAACAATGTACCTCTTTGACAAAGTTGCTTCTTCACTGTATCACTTTCCCATTCTTTTCTACCTTGGATAATCTCCCAGATAAACTAACAGTACTCAAATCCTTTGTCCTACTCTTTGCTCTCAGGATAAATGGAGCCAAAAGACTTAGATTAATATCAAGTTCTGAATGGGATCTTAGAGCTATTTCTGTCCAGATTTTCATAAACATAGGGACCTTTGAATTATCAGGCTATAAATAAGTTCTAAATGGAGGGGGCAAAAGCAAAAAGTAGAAATTTTTATGTTTGATTTTTAATCATGATTAATTGACTTTATTGATTATTAAAAATACTAACATTATAAAAGTGTGGATCTTTGTAAAACAATGTCATATTGTAAGAAAGAAGTTGCATAGTCCTTTTGAGAATATGAAACCAAGTGTTCAGGTGCCATCTAATTTCTTGTTTAATCCAGAACTTTGGTGTGCATCATCTTGAGGAATAGGATTTTGAAGTCCAGACAGACTAAGAGAAAACGGATCCAAATGTGTGTGTTTATATTTCTGCTTTTGTTGTAAAAATCAAAGTGTGATTGCTGGTTTAAAATGGTAAAACTAATAATGTTCATGGACTCGATTATAAATTTTCTAATTGTATGGGAAGAATCCAATAAACATAGAATTAATTGATTTGCAAATCCTCAAAGAGCTACAGGATCAGGTAGTGGTATGTTCTGATTCAACAGCATCATAATGCAGCATTTTATATGTGTGGCTAATGGATATTTTCATGAATGTTTGCTAGCTAGTCAGCCAATACAGAGAAATATTAGGTAGCGTAATTACTCACAGTTGTGTTTAATAAAATGAGAGAAAATTATCAAATGACACTAATAATAATAATCCTATAGCAGGCTAAATATTCAATGATAATTACAAGTATTAATCTAGCTTTCTTCCCTGATTATGACTCTTCTCTCCTTTATCATAATGGGAGTAGCAGATTGTCTGCAATGAATTGTGAAAACCCAGCAGTGACTTTGGCAGTGAAGGCCTCCTATCAATTTTGATAGGTAAAAGGATTCTGGTTGGTCTTGAGCAAATGTGTCAATTTTTTTATTCTGTGTGTGTCATAAAAGAAAGAAGCAATAGTAAATTCTTGCTGTTATTCCATAGAGCCAATAAAATCATACTGCCAACAAGAGGCTGTTGACACCATAGGTGTAGTTAACTGTCTTGAAATACTACGCCTGGAAATAAAATCCTAATATTTCACATAACCTCTTTTTTTAAAAGAAACAAAACAAAACAAAACAAAACAACTATACTGCTTACATTTAGGGCCCTGCTGTTGTGTAACTATTTTTGAACATGTCTACTGTAAGTGTATATATATATATACATATTTTTCTGTGCAATAAATTCATTTAGAGATAAATTTGGATTGCAAATTATTTTGGGGGAAGCGTGGTATTTGTGGCTAGTCTTACAAGTAAAAAGGACTAAAAGAAAAAAGAAAAACATTTTTTATTACAGCATATTTACATCTGTCCAAAGTACTTATCTACTATAATACTGACTAATGTATAATACTGTACACAAAGAAAGAAGTTAAATGAGTTATAATTCAGTCAATGTATAGCTGGCCATTTTAAAACTTACCACTGAATCTTTCTGGTATGAAATGTGATATCTGGCAATCTGGTCCAGTTCATTACATCAGGTCATTTGTATGTTCTTATTACCATTTTGATAGCATAGCACATTTTATAACCCAGACATTTTACAATGGAACTATGATGCATGTATTTTCAAAAGTATAGACATACATAAAGCTATGAGGTCAAAACAGATGAATGTCCGTAGTACCATATAGACTCAACAAATAAAAGTGTCCAAGGGTCTGAGTGTGACTTATGAATATTGTATAAGATTAGGCCAACATGTGGTTTTGATATAAATAATCTGTTCTTAAATTAGAATTACAATCGTTGAGTACAGTGTTGAAAATGGCAGATAGATTTTAGCTATCTTTGCTCACTAGGGAAAATGGAAAAATGTTTAGTTTGGTCAGATTTTCACTTAACTTCTGAAAAATCTTACGTTTGAGAGAACCCTTCTGAAATAAGAATCCTTAAAGACATAACCCCTTTGGCACAAGTTTTCAAGAAACTTGTTTGATGTTGTAGACAATTCTATGGCACACGTACTGTTCTAGATGTTTCATGCCAATAATATGTAAGCCATACCAAGGCTACATATACATATAGAGATGTTCCTCAGCTTACAAGGGGGCTATGTCAGAGAAACACATAAAAAATTGAAAATGCATTTAATACCCTAAACTATCAAATATCATAGCTTACCTTAAGCTTATTTAAACATACTCAGAACACTTACATTTGCCTGCATTTGGGCAAAATCATCTTAAGCAAAAGCCTATTTTATAACAAAGTATCAAATATCACATGCAATTTATTAAATATTACACTAAAAAATGAAGAATATATATATTCTATATATATATTCTATATATAGAATGCTTGTAAGAATATCAGGTGTTCACCCCTGTAATCTTCTAGCTGACTGGAAGCTGTGGCTCACTGCCGCTGCCCAGAATCACAAGATGGCACCATATAGAACAAGAGTTTCAGGTGGTAGGTGTTGTAAGTTTTACCCAAACTGACATTGGTCAAACTCATTTTTGTCATCATATATGTCAAGTAGTTTTCTCAGGTTTATTTTTAGAATATCCTTGTATAATGAATATTTACACTGATATCTAGTATAAAAATCTTGCAATTTATTTTAGAAACATTAAGATATTGAAAATCAATCTATTTCTTTAATTCATTGAAGACATTTTTGGCTTGTTTCCAGTACTTTCTTACTGGTTAAAAAGTGAATTTGAAGTAGTCTGGATTTCATTATTATATGGCACTTTCCCTTTGATGAATACAAAGACGATATTCTATATTAGCTATCTGAGAAAAATTTATTTTTTTAATTTTATTTATTTGTAAGAGAGAGAGCACAAGCAGGGGGAGCAGCAGGATGAGGGAGAAGCAAACTCCCGGCTAAGCAGGGAATCTGTTGCAGAACTGAGTCCCAGGACCCTAAGATCATGACCCGAGCTAAAGGCTCAGGCGTTTAACTGACTGAGCCACCCAGGTGTCCCAATCTGAGAAGAGTTCTGTATGCTATTCCTATTAATATGCAGTTTAAAGTCTAGGTAATTAACTTAATATTTTAGTGGCTATTGCATAGATAGCACTATGTTCCAGGCAGAGAGTAAGAAAGAAATATTAAATCAACCATAGTCTATGCATTCTAAATGAAAATAATTAATCAATCATAAAAATCCTTCTATTTATGGAATATCAACTTATAAGCTTTCCTCCATATGAACAATGCCAAATACCAGAATAAAGGGTCATCTAATACAAATAAAGGATAGAATTAAAGAATTCTGGTAAGCCATTTAATTTTGAAAATTGGTGCTATATTGTTGCTGAGTTGTGGTTTTCAGTTACATAATATCTGATAAGTGTAGAAGTAACGTGAGTGTTACGTGAGATGAGAAATGGTATATAATTAAGATATTTTTAAAAGTACAGATAAATACAAATTTGTAAACATAGCATTATGGAGGAATAAAAATAACTGATAGCTACACACTCTAAATTGAATAAATCTTGGAAAGTTAATAGAGAAGTAAAACAAGGACAGTGCAAAAAGTATGGTACATTTTTATGAAGTTCAAACAAATTCTGTGAAACCATAGATGGACTTAAAGATACTATTATGTATCAAATATTGTAAAAATTAAGCAAGGAAATAGCAAACATAAAACAACCAAAGCATACAAACTTGGGTAGATACAAGAGGTGTGATCATGTTCTACTTCATAAAGAGATGAGTTAATAGATAAATATAAGTAACTAGACTTTTTAGAAGTTAATAAAACGTTGCCTGTTATTTCTTAGTAATATAAAATATATGGTTTTCTAACAAAAACGTTTATCTTAAAAATATTTAAAAATAAATTTCAGGCTACTCCTAAGGTTATATTTACTTTTCCACTGTAGGAAAAGCTGGTTGTTGTAGTTGTATTTGTTTGTTTGTTTTAGTCTCCTCCTGGTTTTTATTATTATAATGTGGAATGAGGAATGTTAGATTGAAAAGTGAATTATTTTATAGACAAAAATCATTACTTGTTTCACCTCCTGGTACAGCAGATGGAACTCCTGAAAATATGCCCTTTTGCCTTATGGAAGAGTAACAGTTATGCTTACTACTGAAACATACTTGGTGGAGTCCCTAAATAGTGACACCATAGTAAACATTTTGAATATTTGCAATTAATTTTTATAGTCATAGGGCTCCAAAAGCCACTGCAGGTATCTTAGCAGGTATTTCAATAAGGCTAAAATTTGCCTGACTGTTTAAAAATATTAGCAAGGCACAAAACATGGCAGAAGTATTGTCCTCAGATATTATTTTTTTCCATATGCTCCTGATTCCAGACATGAGAAGTTATTTTTCAAATATTTATTATAAAAGTTTTTATTTATTTATTTGACAGAGATCACAATTAGGCAGAGTCAGACAGAGAGAGAGAGGAGGAAGCAGGCTCCCTGCTGAGCTGAGAGCCCGATGTGGGCCTCGATCCAAGGATCCTGGAATCATGACCTGAGCCGAAGGCAGATGCTTTAACCTACTGAGCCACCCAGGCTCCCCCATGACAAGTTATTTTGATAGATGTATATACAGTGTATTTTCCAGTTATAAGAAAAATGGTTCTGCTATTTTTAACTTTTTTTAAAAATTAAATAATTTTTTTCATTGAAATTTTATTTTTTAATGTTTTACTTTTCTTTTCTTTTTTTTTTAAAGATTTTATTTATTTATTTGAGAGACAGAGATCACAAGTAGGCAGAGAGGCAGGCAGTGAGAGAGAGAGAGAGAGGGGGAAGCAGGCTCCCTGCAGAGCAGAGAGCCCGATGCGGGGCTCAATCCAAGGACCCTGAGATCATGACCCGAGCTGAAGGCAGCAGCCCAACCCACTGCGCCACCCAGGCGCCCCAATGTTTTACTTTTCAATATACTACTTAGAATATAAAACCTATTCCATTTTGTAAGATGTTTACCATTTAAAAAATGGTAATTTTCTCATTGTGTCTTCCCCTCACATTGCTTTATTTTGAATAAAAAATTTCACAATAAACATAACTGATGCTTTCCTTCTGATGGTCCCTCTGTTGGTCATATTGTATATGAGCCATGACATTTAGTTTTACAAAATTAATTGATGTTTGTTGATATGTTTTATCATAACTAATTTTCCCTCCCTTATCTAGATTCCCCAGCTTTCAGACAGGTGGACACTTCAATAAACCATACCCAAGGGATGTATCAAGTACTTCTTAGACATTCTCTCAGATCCTTGAGGTCTCATTTTGCCTAGGGATTTGCAATAGGTTCTGCCAGAGGCACCACTGTGACAACTGATGTCCATGGTCTATCTCCTGCTAAGCTCAAGAGGTCACTGGTTTCCAAGTTTATCTATACAATTAATGCATTCCAGCAAGTTCTTTTTTTTAATATTAACAAACTTATTTTAAAGTTTATATGGAGAGGCAAAGACTCACAATAGTCAACATAGTGTTGAAGGAGAACAAAGACTGAGGACTGACTTCAAAGTTTACCATAACGATGGGGCGCCTGGGTGGCTCGGTGGGTTAAGCCTCTGCCTTCGGCTCAGGTCATGATCCCAGGGGCCAGGGATCGAGTCCCACATTGGGTTCTCTGCTCAGCAGGGAGCCTGCTTCTCCTCATCTCTCTCTCTGGCTGTCTCTCTGCCCATTTGTGATCTCTCTCTCTGTCAAATAAATAAATAAAATCTTAAAAAAAGTTTACCATAACGATAATTGTAAGCATGATATTGTAATACCACAGAAAGACTAGATTAAAGCAACAGAATATATATTATCAATTATATTTTATATTTAATAGAAAAGCAAAAGCAATAAAAGAGAGCAAAATACAATCTTTTAAACAAATGGTTCTGTAGCAATGGTGAAGCTAAATCTAAAAATATAAAATAAAATAAATCCAGGCAGATATCCTACACTCTTCACAAAAATTAACTCAGATTGGATTATAAACCTAAACATGAAACATGTAGAAGGTAATATAGAAGAAAATTTAAATGACCTTGGTTTTCGCAATAACTTTAGCTACAAAAGCACAAGCACTGAATTTAAAAATGTCTACTCTGTGAAACACAATGCCAAGAGAATGAAAAGGCAAAGCACAGACTATGAGAAAAAATTTGCAAAATACACATCTGGCAAAGGACTGTTAATCAAAAATACACAAAGACCCCTTAAAACTCAACAATGGGGGAAAAACCTGATTAAAAATGAGCCAAAGACCTTAGCAGATACCTCACCAAAGAAAATATTACAGATGGCAAATAAGCATATAAAAAGATGCTTCACATCATATGTCATCAGGAAAATGCAAATTAAAACAAAAAAGAGACACCAGTACATACCCAGAATCCAGAGCACTGACAACAGAACACGAAATGTTGGTGAGGATGTGGAGCAACAGGAATGTTCTTCCATGTCTATTGAGAATAAAGAATGGAAAACAACTTGGCAGTTTCTTACAAAACTAAACATATTCTTGCCAGATGATTCAGCAGTAGCAGCTCTTGGTATTTATCCAAAGAAGATGAAATCTATACCCACAAAGATGTCTATAATAGTTTTATTCATAACTGACAAAAGCTTGGAAGCAACCAAGATATCCTTCCATAAGTGAAAGGTCAAAGAAAGTGTAGTACATGCAAACAATGGAATATTATTTAATGCTAGAGAAATGAATTACCAAGCTATGAAAAGATATGGATATAAATATTTAATAAATATTTGATTTTAGGCTTCTACCAGTCTATCAATAGTATTAGTATATTTTAACAGTGAATGCTCAGCATTCATGAATTTACCTAATAAAACATTTGGGGTTCAATATTTTAAATACTTCAACCTCTATGATTATTTTTGAATTGGGGTAAATAAACCTTAATTTTTTGTAACTTGTTTCTTATTGCAAGAGAGCTCAATGAAATTTTAGAAAATAAAAATTTACAAAAAAAAGTTTAGTTTACTATTGCCAAATAATTTAAAACTTTATCTTATATTCAAATACATATATTTTTCTAAATTGATTTATATGCTACTAAAACCAAAAACTTTTAGTTATACTAGATTTCATATCATGCAATCAATGCCAGAAATGCATCTGGCAATGATTTGTCTTAAATAGAGTTAAGATGGGTGTTATTACAATGAAAGATGGAAACAAAGATAGTATAACAATTGGTGTTACATAACTTTTCCGTTTTGATCAAGTTACTAATCTACAAAAGGCTTTTATCAGTGACAGACTTGGGAATTTACAAGACTTTTAAACTAGCATGTGCGACTCATTCCTAGAAAACAACACAATCAATAACACTTTATTTAGATTAAATCATGACTATTTCTCCATTTGAATAAAAAAGGTAGCAACCCCAATAAGTTTATTGAACATGAAAAGTTGAAATGCTATAATTGCTCCTAAGGAATTAAATGATCCAGTCAAGAATTACAAAAAAAGGATATAAATTACCAAAGTGTTTGTATAATTGTAATGTACAACTGCCCATTATCGTTCCATAGTGTAGGCTTGTACAAGAACTCTATAAAAGAACTCCACTTCTAAACTGTGGAAAATATGTTCCCTTTCCCCCTTTTTACAACTATTAAGCCATTCATTTAGCTTTTAAAATATCCACTTAATACAGGCTTTTTACACATTTGAACAGGCAGCAGGGCTCTATTCTTATCGCTTACATCTGAAGGATAGACTTCTAGCGTAAGAGGTAAAGCCCATAAAGGAGCCCAATAATAACAACAAAATACAGTTTAGTGAGCCCTTACAATCTGCCAGCTACCTTTCTGAGAATACTTCAGTTAATAAAACATATAAAATACCTGACCACAAAGAGCTCACATTCTTTTGAAATATAATAGTGAAATAAACCAATAATAGAGGGGCACCTGGGTGGCTCAGTCCATTGAGTGACTGCCTTTGGCTTGGGTCATGATCTCAGAGTCCTGGGATGTAACTCCCCAGCAGGCTTTCTAGGCAGTGGGGTGTTTTCTTCTTCCTCTGTGCACCCTCACAATTCTCTCTCTCTCTGTCTCAAATAAGAAAATAAACCAGTAATAGAATAATAATTGATGGTTGATGGTGATAAGTGATACAAAGAAATACCAGAAAGGTAAAAGCCATTGGGGAATGCTGGGATGAAAGTTAATTTTATTTTGTTTTGGGTGGTTATATCTCATTTATGAGATGTTATTTGCACAAAGACCCAGGAAGTGAAGGAGAGTGTTATACAAATATTAAAGGAAAAGATTGCTCTAGGCAGAGCAAGTAAGTATATAGACTTTGTGTGAACAACTTGTCTGTTACTTTTGAGGAAAAGCAAGGAGGCCAATGAGGAGTTCATAGTGGTGGAGAGAGGAAGAACGTATTGATGTATGACCTTCTAGTACATTGAAACGCCTTCAGTTTTTATTTAATATGAAAGCGGAAGATACCAAAAGTCTTTCAACAGCAGAATAAAATCATCTGACTTGATTTTTAGGTTAAATTGCTGTACCAAAATAAATTTGCAGGGAGAAAGGAGTGCAGTATGTGTGGAAGTGGGGTTATCAATCAAGTCAATAATTCAGGAACATATGATGGTGTTTTTAGCATGCTGGGTGGTAATAGAAGTGGTGAGGTATGGTTTTCATTGTGTATATATTTTGATGGTGAATATTCTGGTGAACAGGATGGGGTATGTGCAGGACAGACATCAACATTTATTTTACCTGCACAAACAGAAGGGTGGAGTCTTCATTCCCTGATATGGAGAGAACTCTGAGTTCAAATGTTCTTTCTCATTAAATGGCATAGTGATGATGAGGATTTAGTCAGACAGTGAAAGAGAGCAGTAAGCATAGTGTTAGGCGGTAAGACATTATAATACATTTGAACATCAAAAAACGTTGTGTTGGATCATCTGTTTATGTGAGTAAATAAATAAATAAAGCTTCCTGGGGTTCTGATAGAGGTAAAGAAGACTGCTATATGATCCAAAGGGGCATGTGCACCAAATGTTTATAGCAGTAATATCCACAATAGCCAAACTATGGAAAGAACCAGGATGTCCATCAACAAATGAATGATATTTGTGTATATCTATATCTATATAGATATACACAATGGAATACTATTCAGCCATCAAAAGAAATGAAATCTTGCCATTTGCGTTGACATGGATGGAACTGGAGGGTATTATGCTTAGCAAAATAAGTCAACCAGAGAAAGGCACTATCATATGATCTCCCTGATATGAGGAAATGGAGGTGCAATGTGGGGGGTTTGGGGAACAGGAAAAGAGTAAATGAAACAAGATGGGATCGGGAGGGAGACAAACCATAAGAGACTCTTAATCTCACAAAACAAACTGAGAGTTGCCGGGGGGGTGGGGAGGTTAGGGAGAGGGTGGTGGGGTTATGAACATTGGGGAGGGTATGTGCTGTGGTGAGTGCTGTGAAGTGTGTAAACCTGGTGATTCACAGACCTGTCCCCCTGGGGCTAATAATACATTATATGTTAATTAAGAAGAAGAAGAAGAAGAAGACTACTATAAATCAAATGCTATGGTTTTCAGCATAGAGTGTGTAATCAGGCATATTTTATTAAAGTAACCAAGTAAAATGATGGTCGAAAATTGGAATAACAGAAAACATAAAAATCAGAGATTTTAAAAAGAGATATGGGACAGTGTAGAGAATATAGTCAATGATATTATAATAGTGTTATATGGTGACAGATGGTGGCTATATTTGTAGTGATCATAGAATAATGTATGGAGATATTGAAAACCTGAAACCAATGTAACACTGAATATCAACTACACTCAAATAAAAAAATAGTAAAAAGAAAACATTTTAATTTAAAAAGATAAAAAGAGGGACAAGAATTTGAAAAGTGAATTTCAACAAGAGTAAAGATGAGGCTAAGATATACTCTGAACCTTGAGGAAAACACCATTTTGAAAATTCTTCCCATTTTGAGAAAACTCAAATGAATCAATACCATAAAAGAACCCATTTTAACTGAGAGATGTAATGAATGCTCAAGAAATAACTTTATGACAGGATAATTCTTCCCTATGAAACAGCATACAGAAACCCGGGGAAACACCTGGAAGCCAAATAAACTATACTGAAAATAAGAATTAGGAAAAAGATGAATGATGAAAGATAAGAAAATTAGACCTGCGACAGAGACCTAGTGAAGAGAATTTTTAGCTTGTGGTTTAATGTTTTTGAGGATAATCTAGAGTTCATAACTGCCTTGAGGCAGGCTGGTTGTAGGCAGTTTAGGCATACCCCTAAGAGAGGCCTACTTTGGGCAGGTGGTGTTGGAGGAGGCCATTGGGCTGGACAAAGACAAATCCAACCATTTGACTAAAGTGTCTGTGAAGATGTTGAAGTCAGATGCAGCAGAGAAAGACCTGTCAAACCTAATCTCAGAAATGGAGATGATGAAGATGATTGGACAGCACAAGGACACCATCAACCTGCTGGGTCCTGCACACAGGATGGTCCTTCGTACACTATCATGGAATATGCCTCCAAAGACAACATACAGGAGTACCTGCAGGCCCAGAGGCCTCCTGACCTGGAGTACTGTTACAATATCAGCCACAATGCAGCAGAGCAACTCTCCTCCAAGCACCCGGTATCCTGTGCCTACCAGGTAGCCTGAGGCATGGAGTACCTTGCCTCCAAGAAGTGCATACACCAAGACCTGGCCACCAGGGAAGTGCTGGTGACAAAGGACAACATGAGAAGATCTCAGACTTCAGCCTTGCCAAAGATATCACCACATCAGTTACTATAAAATGAGAACCAATAGTGGACTGCCTGTGAAGTGGATGGTCTCTAAGGCCATGTTTGACCAGATCTACATCCACCAGAGTGACTTCTGGTCTTTTGGGGTGATCCTGTGCAAAATTTTCATTCTGGAAGCCTCCCATATCCTGGAGTGCCTGTGGAGGTGGTTTTTAAGCTGCTGAAGGAGTCATTTGATGGATAAGCCAATAAGTGCACCAGAGAGTTAGACACAATAATGAGGGGTGGCTGGCATGTGGTACCTTCAAGCTGCTGGTAGAAGACCTGGATCATACTGTGGCCTTGACTTCCAACCAGGAGTACCCGGACCTGTCCTTGGCCCTGGAACAATACTGTCTATGCTTTCCCAACACCCAAAGCTCCACCTGCTCCTCAGAGAAGAATTCCACCTTCTCTCATGTGCCGTTGCCCAGGGAGGCCTATCTGCCCTGACACCCAGCCCAGCTTGCCAATGGTGGACTCAAATGACTAGTATCCCTATTAATCCTGTCCAGATTCCATCATAAGCTGTAACCCTTACCCCCCACCCTCCCTGCAAGACTCACTGCCTTCTCCTTTGTCCCTTTCCTACTGGCAGGAGCCAGCTGCCTACCTGAGGCCTTCACCCCTTGAAGTTCACCTCTCTTCCCCTTCCTCTTCCTCCTCCTTACAACCTGCTCATGAAAGAAAGGAACAGAGAGGCAGGTACTTGCTCGTGGCTACTTCCTTCCCTCCCATATGTTGGACCAAGACACCTCCCTGTCATCTGGTACTGCCTGGACGTCGAGGGAGTTGGAGATGAGGCATGCCAGTGAAAGCTGTCGGAGCTTTCCTGTTTTGGTTTTGTCTGCTTAGCATAACATGTAAGACTGTGTTCTGGTGGCAGGGACCTAGTCCTTGGGGCTATAGCACTAGCGAGGGGAGGTCAACTGCTCTGGGCCTTGGCTAAGAGCAAGCCCTGCTCCAGAGATATGGTGCCAAGGCCTTATTAATTTTGATACTAATTTGGTTTGCTGACCAAATACCTGGTATCAAAAGATGGGAAGGCAAAGACTGGAAGCAGTGTTGTGACCATGGGGTCCAGCCCCAAACTATGAAGAAAACACAAAGTGTATAAATCTGAGTAAGTATATATTTACACACCTTTTTAAATAGGTTGTTATCAAAGATTTAATTAATGGGTAATATGCTCCTCGTGGCTGGGAAACATCTGTTGCCATATATTAAAAACAAAGAAAAGAGGTGTCTGGGTGGCTTCCTCCAAGAAGTGTCCCTTCTTTTCAGGTCATGATCCCAGGGTCCTGGGATGGAGCCCCACATCAGGCTCTCTGCTCAGTGGGAAACCTGCTTCTCCTTTTCCCTCTGCCCTGCTTATAGTTCCTCTTCCTGTCTCTCTGTCTGTCAAATAAATAAAATATTAAAAAAAAAAAAAACAAGAAAGAAACAAAATGTTTTTTTAAAGGTCTTTTTTTTTTTAAATTTCCTAGGGGTGCCTGGATGACTTAGTTGTTTAAGCAGATGTTTGCCTTTGGCTGAGGTCATGATTCCAGTGTACAGGGATCCAGCCCTGCATGGGACTACTTGCACCCCAAGGAGCTTGCTTCTTCCTCTCCCTTTGCACATGATTCCCCCTGTTTGTGTGCTTCTTCCCTCTCTCTCTCTCTCTCTCTCTCTCTTGCTGTCAATAAATAAAATAAAATCTTTTACTAAATAAATAAAAAAATAAATAAATTTCTAAACCTACTTTCAGTTTAGGTCCCTTATAAAAAATTGCTACTGCTTCATTAAAAAAAAAAAAAGATAATTTAGAAAGATGCTTCCAGAGTTAAAAAGCTGTTTTGTTTCTTTGTCAGGATTCAATATAGAAGTGCTTTAAAAAGTAAAAGAAAAAATATGCTATATTAACTCTAATCACACTATAACTTTGGTGGTTATATCAAGATAATGAAAAGTGATTTTAAAGCAAATTTCATTATCTAACATAAAGATCAAGTCAAAATTACAGAAGAGTAAAAGGATGAATTCATCAGGGAGTATAATAATTCTTTTTTTTTAAAGATTTTATTTATTTATTTGACAGAGAGAGATCACAAGTAGGCAGAGAGGCAGGCAGAGAGAGAGAGAGGAGGAAGCAGGCTCCAGCTGAGCAGAGAGCACGATGCGGGACTCGATCCCAGGACCCTGAGATTATGACCTGAGCCAAAGGCAGCGGCCTAACCCACTGAGCCACCCAGGTGCCCCGGGAGTATAATAATTCTTGACTTTTAATACGTAACAACAGATTTGGGGATATATAGGGAAAAACTAAGAACAAAAATCATAACTTCTACCTTGGACGACAAATGGAAAATAATTTCAACACCCTTATTTTAAGATTACATAGACAAATGGTCATCACATTGGTAAGATATGTAAGACTTGAACAAAATGATCAACTAACTAGATATGCTTGATATTACATTACAGTAACTGAACTAACTGAGGTCAGTCTTTGGTGAATCACAGAAACAGGTGGAGTTGTCAAACAAAGTAATCTTTGTTTACAACATACAAGGAGTTCACAGGGAATAAGTTTCAAAGCCTTGACTGTTTGAACAGGAGAGAGATTTTTATTTAGTATTTAAGATGAATACTCGGAAGGGAGAGTTTTATTATCCCGTGTATGGTTGGTCATAAGGTTGTGGATGCATGCACATCCACATATGTATTTGTGCAATATGTATTGCATGTTCACCTGAATGAAGCTTGTATTCCACCGAGGGCAGAAACGTCAACGTTAGAATAAAGCAGAGGTAACTGTTGGACAAGGCAAAGGGACTCTGCAGGCTTCAAGAGCAGATATAAACTAGATGGGGTCTTGGGCTCATTTTCTGGGACAAGGAATGCAAGGCCTTGATTGCTTTTGAAATAGCACTAGGGGTTTGCCACTGATTTATTGTCTCAATAGCTTAGGCTATTTCCTGGTCTGGTGGTGACTGTTAGTTTTCCCATTGCCTTGTTCCCTCAAAATCCTTAAGGAGTGAGATTTTTGCATTTCTTTTTAAGAACCTCCCAGGAAGTTTTGGAAGAAGTGTGCTTGGGCAAGTACACAGGTGGGGTATAGATCATTGAAAATAGCTGGGGACAAAAAAATGACTTTTCTTATGTCAGGAAAACTATATCTCTTCTTTAATTTTCTAGGAACCTCTAACTCTTTCTGCTGATGTTACCAGCAGGCATCTGAGATATTACTGATTGTTCTCTTGAACCTAAGGAAAAGGAAATGTAGAAAGCAAAAGACAAAACTTTAAAATCTATCTTCCAACTCATCAATTCACTGCAGCCACCTCTCTGTCTTTCCCTTTCTCTTTTTCTCTCTTTCTCTCTCACTTTCTCTCTCACATACGCACAACACACGCAAATCAACTTAAAACAATTTTTAATTTTCCCTATTCCATTTTAATATACTTGAGGCATGATCATTTTCTTAGTAAATACAAGGAAAAAAAATCTAGGATTCCATCATTCTGTGTGATTAAAGTATTGAGGAATTTACTTCCAATAGCACTTATAAAAACATATTTTATTTAAGGAATATTATATAATCAGGTGCCTGCATTTTTCTTATTCTCCAAATAGTGTTATTTGGCAATTAATATTTTGTCAATCAATATTCCCCTATACCTGAATGTGTGGGCAGTGAGAGATGAGTTAGAGGCAAGGATGGTGAACACTCCCAACAACTGCAGACTACATGTATCTTAAGCCATGATTTTCTTTGCAAAGGTCAACATTGATAATGTTCTAGTCATACCTCCTTGTACCAGGAAAGAAGTAGCATATTTCTTGAAAGACACAGCTATCAAAGCTCCATTGAGAAACCGTAAAGATGGAGAAGGGATTTGCAAATTAAATATCTGATAATGGACATCTACTCTGATTATTTAAAAATGAATAAAAATAAAAAACCTTACTAATAACCAAACAGAGTATCCAATTTTACATGTGAAGGAAATAATGGAAGAGACATGTCACCAAAAGTATATGGATGGCTTATAAGCACATGGCCAATTTCTCAACATTTAAACATTAAAGAAATAAAAATTAAAATCATAATGAGACATGCTTACATATCTATTAGAATGGCTAAAATTATAAAGGCTAATTGTACTTGGTCTGAGCTAGATTGAGAAGCAACAAAAAATCTAAACTGTTGTTGGCATATATCATGATACAACCACTTTGGAAAATAGTTTCAAAATTTTTTTAAATGAAAAATATGTTGCAGTTACACAAATAGCCATTTTATTCTAGGCATTTAACCAAGAAAAACAAACCCTATGTTCATACAAGGACTTGTATATGAATTTCATAGCAGCTTTATTTTTAAGAATTGAAAACAGTGGAAATGTTCATCAATGTCCATCAATAGAGCAAAGACAATTGGAGATTCTCAAAGTAATGATGCTGAGAAAAGAAAATCCAGGCAATGAATTGTATATACTGTGTGATTCCATGACTACAAAAAATCTAGAAAATACAAATTTATATATAGTCACAGTCATCAAATATATGGTGTGATTTTAGTGCCTTCTTCTGTGCTCCCATAGCTTCCTACACTTGGATCTCCGAGCATTTCTTACACCATGTGAAAATATGAACTCTTTCTCTTTATTCTGTCTTACTAGAATAAGAATCCTTGAAATTTTATGGACATTTGAACTCTCAGTTATTAGCAGAAATTCTATCACACAGTAAGTTTCCAAATATAAAAGCCAGAGTTTTACAATGACTTCTAAGCTTTTACATGATCTAGCCACTCATTTAACCTCTGTGACCTCTTTCCCTGCTACTCTTCAGTCACTCACAGTGGCCTCCTTGCTATTCCTCAGATATGCCAGGCATGATCCAACCTTATGGCCTTCAAGATAGCCAATTCCTTTGTCTGGAGTGACCTTATTGCTGATAGTTCTGCGCAAATTCATCACCTTTCCATACCTTTGTTCAATTGTCAGCTTCATTGTAACTACCCTGATCTTTCTATTAAAAATTTTAACTCCCCATCCCCTGCCTAGCAACCTTGATTTTTCTCACCCTGATCGAATTTTTCTTTTTCCCCATTGTACTCTTCCTTTTTGAATGCACTATGCCATTTTTATTAAGGTTTATAGCTTTGAATTGTCTCACCCATTAAAATAAAAGTTCTACAAAGCCAAGTATTTCATTTACCAGTGTAGTCTGAAGTAATATCTGCCATATAAAAGTTCAGTACACAACTGGTAAATTTCAAAATAAATTAATGTTGAGAGTATACTGAATTTCACAAGTCATTTCAATATTTTTTTCCATAAAATAAACTACATAAAACATACCTTAAATTTACTTTCAAAATATTTTATAGCATATAATGGACAATATACATAAGCCTTAAAGAAACAATCCTATAATTAACCATTTCATACCTACTTAAAAACTGCATAATACCACACTCTTAGATCCTCTTTGAATGCTCTAAAATAACCCTTCAAAGGAAATACATTTTTAAAAATCACAGATTTTTTGGCAAATAATTTAATAAAATAAAAGTTTCATTCATCTATGTAGATCAAAAGAAATGTTTTTAATAAGCATGAAATTATAACTCTGAAGTGTGCTAAAATGAAACCACCTGCTAAGGGTGAGAGAACAAAAATAAACATCCTTTTTCCAAATAAGAGGAATTTATTACCTTTGAATCAAAGCATGTGGATTTGTTTTAACTGGCAATAAAGCAATATGGAGACACAAACCATAGAAAGTCATATTTTAGATTTCCAAAAGACTTCGAAGTGAAGAGTATACATTTTTTAATTGCTACATAATGCTACATAATGACAAGATGACAGGTTGTGACAAATAGCATTTTAAAAGCTCTACTCATAATGGAACGGAAGATGTCATTTCCCTATAATTTTATATATGTCTTTAATTTACTATATCTGGATACAACATATTACCAAACAGATGTTCATCAAAGACTAAATCATTTTTAATGGAACATAATAATTTGAACCTACATCTATTAATCATTTTTTTCGATCTAACATTTATAGTCTCGCTAAATATTTTATCAGTTGTTGACAAAATTCAAAATAAATAGGATAAAAAGTCGTGTTTGGGGGCGCCTGGGTGGCTCAGTGGGTTAAGCCGCTGCCTTCGACTCAGGTCATGATCTCAGGGTCCTGGGATCGAGTCCCGCATCGGGCTCTCTGCTCAGCAGGGTGCCTGCTTCTTCCTCTCTCTCTGCCTGCCTCTCTGCCTACTTGTGATCTCTCTCTGTCAAATAAATAAATAAAATCTTTAAAAAAAAAAGTCGTGTTTGGAAAAGTAGATTTCTTTTCAAAATTGCTATTAAATGAAAATATTTGCTGATATTTTTAAAACTTTAAATGTAATTTTATATATATCTGACCTATCAGATGATATAAAATTTTTGGAGAAAATATGACATATTTTTTGATCTTGGTTGAAGGTATTAATAAAGAGCAACTGTTTGTATTATTTGTATTGTGATATCTTAGTTAATAAACATGAATAACTGGTATAAAATATGTTTTTTTAAAAATTTTATTTATTTACTTGACAGAGATCATAGGAAAGCAGAGAGGCAGCCAGAGAGAGAGGAATGGAAGCATGCTCCCAGCTGAGAAGAGAGCCCACTGTGGGACTCAATCCCAGGAACCTGGAATCATGACCTGAGCCGAAGGCAGAGATTTTAACCCACTGAGCCACCCAGGCGCCCTAAAATATGTTTTTTTTTTTTTTAATATAGAAGTATAGTTCTTTCCAAAATGTGGAACTAGCTGGAACTGAATGCCTCCTTCAAAGTCAGCTCTGGAGAAATTATGCCAGTGTAATATGGAACTATTTCAGATATTAACCAAAAAGAAAGAAATGATGATAAATTCCTTAAAAGACTCAAAGTTGCCCTTGACTGGTATGTTTCAAGCTCTATTCCTGGTTTGAAGACTGGTTTTAACAGGCCTGTCACTGTAGAAATCCGCTGGATGTTTAGAGGCTATCAGAACTGTACAAAAACCTTGAAGGGGTAAAGACTTGAAAATTCTTTAGAGAGATTAGATCCCTAAGGCATTATTCCTCCACACATTTTCCTCCAATCAATTAAGACTGATGGATGAGGGGCACCTGAGTGGCTCTCTCATCACGTGGGTGGTGGGTTAAGCTTCTGCCTTCATCTCAAGTCATGTTCTCTGGGTCCTGGGATCCAGCCCCACATCGGGCTCTTCTCAAAAGGAAGCCTGCTTCCCTCCCTGCTTGCCTGCCTCTCTGCTTACTTGTGATCTCTCTCTCTCTCTTTCTCTCTCTCTGTGTCCAATAAATAAATAAAATCTTTTAAAAAAGGCTGATGGATGATAAATTATGAAAACTGCTCCCTCCAAATGATGCTTCTTCATAAGGATTTAAGAATTTAAAATTGTAAGAATTTAAAATTGAAACTTGATCATAGGATTTATCTTATAGAATAACATCAAGTGAAGGCAGTTATTATTAGTTCTGAAGTATTTGTGATTCTGAATTCTTGGCCTCATTAGTAAATTTATTTTTAAATTCTCCCATGGAGTGGTGATTGGCCTTCAGTCTTTCATTGATATACATCATTGGGTCAAATGAGATGTGTGTGCCCAGAACTATATATAATCTTTTTTGTATTTTACTGGAGATGGCATTTCTGAGTTTTGTTCAATTGAATTTGAACAGATGTTTTAATAGTCACTTCTAGAGTTGGCCCTTTAGAATATCTTCCTTTTTTTCTCTTCCCGATTCACTGAAAAACCCTGACTAATTCACATTATCACAGTGATATCATAATTCAAGTTTTTCCAAACACTATAGCTGCAAAATAGAAGGAAGCTACTCAGAATGGAATACTATTGTGAATGATTGAGAAAGAAAACATTATTATAATTAAGCTACCAGGTTTCAATGTATTTTATTGTTGCTTAGAAAATCCTAGCATACCCAGACTTTACAGAGATTTGATGATCCTAAGAAGAGCTGAACTCATGGACCAAAATAACTATGCACATAAAAAGTACAATTACTTACCTAAAAAATATGATGTGGTTAACTTTATATGCCAATCCAAGTGTTATGGGAACAGGAATTAAAAAAATAGCTTAGGGGCGCCTAGGTGGCGCAGTGGATTAAGCCACTGCCTTCAGCTCAGGTCATAATCTCAGGGTCCTGGGATCAAGTCCTGCATCAGGCTCTCTGCTCAGCAGGGAGTCTGCTTCCCTCTCTCTCTCTCTGCCTGCCCTCCGTCTACTTGTGATCTCTCTCTGTCAAATAAATAAATAAATAAAATCTTAAAAAAAAAAGAATGACTGTACTTTTAAAAAATAGCTTAAAAGGAGCGCCTGGGTGGCTCAGTGGGTTAAGCCACTGCCTTCCGTTCAGGTCATGATCTCAGGGTCCTGGGATCAAGCCCCACATCGGGCTTTCTGCTCAGCAGGTAGCCTGCTTCCCTTCCTCTCTCTCTGCCCACCTCTCTGCCTACTTGTGATCTCTCACTCTCAAATAAATAAATAAAATATTTTTAAAAATAGCTTAAAAGTATATGATAAAATAATGATATACATATACAAGGAAAAGAAAGATACTATACTGTGAATATAAATTAAATGAAAATTGTAGAAATAAAGAATACAATAAATGGAGACTAAGATGAATATAGTTGTAAAATAAATAAATGAGTTGGGAAAAACAAACAAACAAATTAATGACTTCTGCCCAAATACAGCAGAAGAGAAAAAAAAATAAAGAAAATATTTAAATAAGTACTGAGATAAATTTTGGAGAATTAAAGAAAGATAAAAGATACCAGACTTAAAATGATGCCAAACATGAGATATCAGAAACAAAACAAAACAAAAACTACACACACTAAAAACCACTCGTATACATTATGGTGAGTTTTAAGAATATCAAAAACAGAGAAGAGCATAAATGATGCCCAAGAGAAGAACAGATCACCTAAAATGTACAAGAATAATACTGACAGCACAATGCTCAATAGTAATAGCATATAAAGAGACAGCTGGGAGTTTTTATAGATGGAAAAGATATTTGAAACTAGGTATTATACATCAATCCAAATTATTGATTAAATTTGAGAGCACAGTAAAAATACAATGAGGCATGTTAGGTCTTAGAACATTTATCACACAGAGACACACATTTTGGAAAACTTCCTCGGAAGACAGCTCAATTTAGATCGAGAAAACAGAATTATGTACTCAAAGGCACATTTTGAAGGAAGGATTGAATATAGTCTGCACTGCAAATATTCTTTAATCGTATGTTCTGAATTTCCTAAATTTAAGAAGTATTTGTTCAAATATTTACCTTTAAATAAATCCTAGGAGACTTTTTCTTGGATTCTGGAAAATCAGTCCATTTGGATACAAATCTTTTTGTCACTGATGGAAATTTTGATAGCCCTTAACTGTGGAATGCCTAATGTATTGTTACAGCAATTGTGATTTGCCAATACATGGGTGATGTGTGTGTGTTGTGTGTGTTTATTTTTATTTTTGATGGTTTTACTCTTCTATGAGATTTTTAAGTAGACATGATTTTAATAAATTATGATTTGTTGAAATTTATCTGAGGTTATATATAATAAAATGAAATTTGTGTGAACTAAAGAAGTGCATCTCCATTTTTTTTATTTTTTTTTTATTTTTTTATTTTATTTTATTTTTTTCTTAATTTAATTTTTTATTTTTTATAAACATATATTTTTATCCCCAGGGGTACAGGTCTGTGAATCACCAGGTTTACACACTTCACAGCACTCACCAAAGCACATACCCTCCCCAATGTCCATAATCCCACCCCCTTCTCCCAAACCCCCTCCCCCCAGCAACCCTCAGTTTGTTTTGTGAGATTAAGAGTCACTTATGGTTTGTCTCCCTCCCAATCCCATCTTGCTTCATTTATTCTTCTCCTACCCACTTAAGCCTCCATGTTGCATCACCACTTCCTCATATCAGGGAGATCATATGATAGTTGTCTTTCTCTGCTTGACTTATTTCGCTAAGCATGATACGCTCTAGTTCCATCCATGTTGTTGCAAATGGCAAGATTTCATTTCTTTTGATGGCTGCATAGTATTCCATTGTGTATATATACCACAACTTCTTGATCCATTCATCTGTTGATGGACATCTAGGTTCTTTCCATAGTTTGGCTATTGTGGACATCGCTGCTATAAACATTCGGGTGCATGTGCCCCTTTGGATCACTACATTTGTATCTTTAGGGTAAATACCCAATAGTGCAATTGCTGGGTCATAGGGCAGTTCTATTTTCAACATTTTGAGGAACCTCCATGCTGTTTTCCAGAGTGGCTGTTGGTGGGAATCCATTTTTTTTTGTTTTAAGAGTAGACTGGTCTTTAAAAATTGTCCAAAGAAGTACATTATATTCATTATTAAATTTGATAATATACAATAAAGTATTTATGGTCATATTGGACCATATCAAATTCTACTATTAATTCATATTAATAATTACCATAAGAGGAAAAAGGGATATTTTTCAAAATAAAAATTAGCGTATTTTTCAGAATATGATATAGTGTTATTCACTGAACTGAGGGAACAAATGTCAAAGACTAACACAGTTTACAGAATGTTTTAACATAAATTGAAATTTAAATCTGACCAAATTTCACAGTTTTAAGTAAAATGATAGCACTTTATATCCTTGAAAAGTGGTAAGTGACCCAAAACATGGCTTAGGAAAACAAATTTAACACTACACTAGTCTGAGATGGTTAAGTTATGGTACAACTTGCCATTGTGTATCATCAAATGGTATATTTTTTTCTTTTGGGCTTGTCATTATATTTTATTTTAGCCATTCTGGTAAGTGTGTAGTGATATCTCAGTGTCATTTTAATTGCATTTCCTTGATGTCTAATTATGTCAAAATATATTACTTTGATGTTTAATGCTCTGAGCTTTCTCAGTTCAAGACCATGAAGCCACTTAGGAAAAATACAGTTGCAGAGGCACTCATAGACCAACTCTTATTTCGAAATAAGAAGAAAAATTACTACCCATTCCAACAAAAAATAGATTTGTTATGCAGGAGGGATTTTATAAATTACCTGACACAACTTATATAGTAAGATGAAATGGGACAGGCGGCTTCTTGCAGCTATATACAACATCATTTTAATTTCAATTTTCAGTATAATTTTTCCAAGGTAATATATACACAAAATATATATTTAATGTAAATTGTGAACATTTTAAACTCTGTATATGGAAATTAGTCAATTTTAAGTTTATAACAATCAAAATTAACGGAAGTTTATTTTAAATTAGTTAGCTTTCTCTGCATTGCAAGACAGAATAATCAAGAATTGGTAAGAAAAAAGTAATCTCTGTAAAATTACCGGGGGTGCATTATAAAGTGTTCGGTAACTGATCAAACTCACAATTTGGATTGAATGGCAAGTGATTTTTAAAATCTGGAACTCATTGTCAATTTTTTTTTCTTCATTGTGTCTTAATAAATTTCTGTGTTCATTTGCATGGAAATGAAGAAAAATGCATGACATTTCATCTCAACACTAACACCTTTAACTGGCAACTCTGAATGTACTTTACAGCAGTGTAACAAAGTAAAGATCAATGATGTTTCATGAAATATCTGTTATAATTCTCAAGGAGATAGGGAGTTTGTGCAAAAATGCAAATCACTTTGCGACTAAACACATTGTTTATTTCAGCTAATTTTAAGAAAATATGCTGAGAATCTCTCAAAAAAGAAAGCAATGATTTAGGTTTGCCTTCAAAATCCTTATCTAATCCTGAACCAACAGCACATAGTTCAAAGAGCAACTAATTTGAGTAGCTCCAATTTACACATTTCCTAACAATGCTTAATTTAGTGGAATTTCTGTCCAATTATGTTAATTTGATGTAATGAAAGGCAAAAATTCAAAAAGATCATCCTTAATTTATATAGATGCCAAACTCTGCATTTTCTGAATGACGCCCAGGAACGTATTTTCAAAAACAAACAAACAATGCCAGAACCACTATTAGGTCATCTCTAGGCAGAAAGTGACTCAGAGCTTACATTACTCTCTCCCTGAAAGTATACTGTAGGCACTGAAACTACTACCCTGAGTCTGTGCTATCAAATTCCTTAAGTTAGAAAGTTTTAAAACCCGTCTGTGTGGGAGTATTTCATTTACAGATAGAGGTTTGGTTGTTTATACATTTTCATACTTGATTTTTAGGGTGTAATAAGTATGTTTTAAAATTCATGGTGGTTTTGAATACTGTTGGAAAATTGAGCTAAAATGGTATATCCATTCCTCCTAGGAAACAGAAATTATAGAAAGGTAGTGCTTTTCAAATCTGACATCTTTGAGTCATTGCAGTTTCATATAAATGCAATAGGAAAAGTGTCATTCATGTTTATGATATTTTCTATAAATAAATTAGAATGTACTGGAGGCCTGATATAAAGTGGGATGCCTAAACTTCAGTAAGATCTTGTTTTCAATTCAAAATAAATTTTATTTTTTATTTTTTTATAATGTCCCTCAATTTCAGATAAGCAACCCCATAAGGTCCACTCCGTTTTTTTTTAAGATTTTATTTATTTTATTTGAGAGATAGAGATCACAAATAGGCAGAGAGGCAGTCAGAGAGAGAGGGAAGAGGAAGCAGGCTCCCTGCTAGGCAGAGAGCCCGATGCGGGGCTCGATCCCAGGACCCTGGGATCATGACCTGAGCCAAAGGCAGAGGCTTTAACCCACTGAGCCACCCAGGCGCCCCCAAAATAAATTTTAAATTGAATTATGCACCTCTAAGTTCAGAGACAATAAACATCAACCAACACAATTAATAAGTTCTATTTCTTGAAATTTCGGGAACATTGATAGTCTCATCTCCTGGAAGAACAACAGCTAAAATTTTTGGTCATGGATTCCTGCTAAAATATCACTTTCCCAAAGAAAATTAATGTTATGAATTTTCATTGATTGTTATTGATCATGAAGAATATAACAACCACGATAAAAAGAGTAGGAAAAACATGATATCTCATCTGTAAGGGCATGTGGAAAGTAGGAAATGCTAATAAAAATAACTACCATTATTTCCTAAGTTAACATAATATAACAGAACAAAAATATTTCAAAACAATGTTTTCTTTTTTTTTAAGATTTTATTTATTTATTTGACAGAGAGAGAT
Source organism: Mustela nivalis (assembly GCF_964662115.1). NCBI lineage: Eukaryota > Metazoa > Chordata > Mammalia > Carnivora > Mustelidae > Mustela > Mustela nivalis. Next base: position 77,910,535 of record NC_139040.1, read on the forward strand.
CACAAGTAGGCAGAGAGGCAGGCAGAGAGAGAGGAAGAAGCAGGCACCCTGCTGAGCAGAGAGCCCAATGTGGGACTCGATCCCAGGACTCTGAGATTATGACCTGAGCCGAAGGCAGCGGCTTAACCCACTGAGCCACCCAGGCGCCCCCATAACAATATTTTCTAGGCTCATTCTGATAACTCTTTTCTAAATTCAAATTTAAAGGTTGAGGCATGTGATATATATTACACAAAAAACATCCCAAGGCATTCGTTAAAAAAAAAAAAAACTCTTAATAAAGAACAAATCCAAAGGAATTTCTTTTCTAATTTAATTAACAAATTATGAATCGACTTACCTATTTCATCACAGTGTATCAGGCACCAATAATATTTTTTAATCGTCACACCTGATGCAATAGTTACCATCTTTCAGACATACTGATCATGAACAAGCAAATAAACAAGAGCACCGTAGCTTAAGATCTACCTGCATAAATATAGGCTACTTCAGACAATCTCTTCACCACAACATAGCAATGAATAGAAATCATACATGCTCTGTATGGACATACAGATGAGATAGAAGGGGATGGATGTTAATATATGCAGAATCTTTATTAATTACATTGTAAACCATAATATGGAAAAACAGAATACAATTTTAGAAATACCCAGGTCACCATCATTGTTTTATTTTTATATGTGTAGATAAGGAGTTTAATAAACAATCCATGACTATTCAACTCCTTATATTTTGAAAATTTTAGCAAAAGTAACAAACCTAGCACCTAGAAAATTGTACCTATCTACAACATACAGCTTTGCCAGCATGGTAGAGGAAAAGCAAAACAAAATAAGTAAGAAAAGTTTAACATTTCACAAGAGATTTGCTTTTATTTTTTTATTTTTTAGTTTTTATTTTTCATTTATTATTTACTTCTATTTTCTACTTTATTTTAATGAAAATGTCATGACCATAACATAAGAGCAGAATTAAACCAACATGAGAAATTATTTTTTCATAAGTTAAAATAAACTAGCTTGGTGATTAATTCAAAATTATATTACAAACTTCAGTGTTCTTGTAGTATGTATCACTGCATAAACAAATGAGTCAGGAGTCATAAACTAATGATGATTCTAAATGTTATTTAGAGAGACATTCTGTTCTTAATATATTTCAAATATTCTACACAAGGCAAAGTGGATCCAAGTAATCTGTAGGCAAAATAAGATTTTAGAGAAGTATATATTTCCAACAGTATTTATAAAATATTACCTTTATGTAAGGCATCATCCTGGACTTTGTGGAAAACACACAAAGGAGTAAGAAGTGGCCCTTCAAGAAACATATACAATATCAAGGTTTAACATGAAGCAGCATGTCTTCTCTAAGTAAAAAAAAACATTGTGCCAACTGACTTTACTGAAACTTTATATTTATTGCTCTCATTTTAGGTCATAGTGTCCTTCTGCATGCAGGCTGCTATAACGGACATGATATAGACTTAATAGCTTATAAAGAACAGGAATTTATTTCTCACAGTTCTAGAACGGAGAAGTTCAAGATTAAGGAATGGGCAGATCCAGGGAGAGCCCACTTCCTCATAGATGGCTATCTTCTCTCTGTAAACATACATAATGAATGAAGCAAGAGAACTCTCTGGGGTCTCCTTTAAAAGGACTGTAATCCCACTTATGACCTAATCACCTCCCAAAGGCCCCTATGTTTTAATACTAGCACTTACAGAGTGAGATTTCATAATATGATTTTGGAAGACATAAACATTCACACCATAGTATATATAAACAAAAAAAGACACAAAAACAACAAACAAAAAAATTATTTTAACTACCTATTATTTTCAACTACATAAACTTTTAATTTGTTTCTATATAATATTAAATAACTCATTTGAGTGATTCACTTATATCCAATGCATCTGAGTGCAATTAAATTTGCTTACCCAGCATATCCAGCAGCATATTTCTTCAGACTATCCCATTCCCCACCTTACAGGATTTACCACAATTAGAAGACAGGGGATAGAGGATAGATAGATAGATGTATACATAAACACACTTGTACATACACATATGCATATTTTTTCCTGTTAATGATACTCATGCAAATAAAATTTAAGCTCAAGGAAACCTGTCTTGTGTGTTACTTAATATCCAGTTTTTAGTCAACATCCAAAAACAAATAATCCAATAAAAACATGGATAGAAGACATGAACAAGTGTTTCCCCAAAGAACACATTCAAATGTTCAGTAGATACATGAAAAGATGGCCATCATCATGTATCATCAGGAAATTGCAAAGCAAACCTAGAAAGAGATACCACCTCACACCTGTCAGAATGGCTAAAATCAACACTACAAGAAACAAAAGGTGTTGGAGAGGATGTGAAAAAGTAACACTTGTGGGGGCTGCCTGGGTGGCTCAGTGGGTTAAGCCTCTGCCTTCAGCTCAGGTCATGATCTCAGGGTCCTGGGATCAAGTCCCACATCGGGCTCTCTGCCAGGCATGGAGCCTGCTCCCTCCTCTCTCTCTCTCTACTTGTGATTTCTCTCTGTCAAATGAATAAATTCTTAAAAAAAAAAAAAGTAACAATTGTGAACTGTTGGTGGTGATGCAAACTGATACAGCCATATTTGAAAACAGTATGGAATTTCCATAAAATTTAAAAATAGAAGTCCTTTGTGATCCAACAAACCTGTTGGTGTGTATTTACCCAATGAATATAAGAAAACTTATTCAAAGGGATGCTAGCACCCCTATGTTTATAGCAGCATTATTTATAAAGCTAAGATATGGAAAGCGCCCAAGTATCCATCAATTGATGAATAAAGAATAAGTGGTATCTATATACAATGGAATATTATTCTGCCATAAAAAAGACTGAAATCTTGCCATTTGCAATAACATGGTTGGAACTAGACAGTATAATGCTAAAAGTGAAATAAGTCATTCAGAGAAAGACAAATACCTTTACTCATATATGGAATAAAAGAAACAAAACAAACAAGCAAAGGGGAAATAATAAGACATAGAAAGAGAAACAAAGCAAGAAACAGACATTTCATTACAGAGAACAAACTGATGGTTACTTGACGGTATCTGAAAGGAGTGATGGATTAAATAAGTGATGGGGGTTAATTAGAGTACTTGTCATGATGAGCACTGAGTGCTATATGTTATATTGTACACATGAAACTAATACAACCATATATGTTAACTAACTGGATTTCAAATGAAAATTTTTTAAAATCCCAGTTTTTAGCTCACATTCTGGCTTACAAAAGGGATTTAGTCAGGAATTTGGAGATTAGTTAATGAACAAATAAGGGGTGAACAGGCAGTTGTTAGATAAAATTACTATCCTTTCTGGCATGATCTTATACCTTTTATCTAGAAGTATTTTTAGCACTTTAGACTCTTCCTATTTTATTTTGAGTCATTAAACAAAAATTTCCTCAAAGGACCTTAGACTCCATCCAATTTGAGCAACAGTGTGAGAGAGGAAATGGTGTCCAGGAGGAAAAAAAAAAAAGATGAAACTACTTTTGTTTACTAGTGAATGCATAGTTCTTCCACAGAAGAAGCTCTAAATGGTCATGGCTCCAGCTTTATATGTGTTCAGTCATATGTTCAGAAGTAGGTAACACTATCAAAAAATATAAAACATCTGAGATTATTTTCCCTTATTTGAAAGCTGGTGTATGAGTCTGCCGTAGTTTATTGGGTGTTGATAGAAGACGCAGACTCATGGTTCAGAAGTAATATAGTTTATTATTCACAGCAATAGAGGTAGCCAGAATATTAACAGTATTTGTCTGTGTGTGTGTGTGTGTGTTTGTGTGTGTGTGTGTGTCTGTGTGTGTGTGTAGGGATGGGAGTTATATATCAGTTCTGAGCCTCAGTTCCCACAAGAAGAATCAAAACAGAGGCAGAAAATATTTGCAAACACAACAAGTTAAGTTAAAAAAAAAAGATACTATTTCTGTCTTCCAAGTCTATTCAATACAACCATCTTCAAAGGATGGCCTAGAACAAATAATAAATGCAGAAATGTAAGCAACCAATTGAAAAGTGTCTCCCAAGAAACACACTTTAAGAGTCTTCATTTGACAAAAATACTATAGGATATTACATGGATCAGGTGCATTGAATACTGGAAGGTTAAAATTACAAGGGACCAAATATTTTTAAACAGTTCTGGCATCCAGTAGAGTTCAAATAGGTTTTATAAGATTGAGGAAAGAAGCCATCAAAACCTGGGCCCAGGGGCACCTGGGTAGCTCAGTGGGTTAAGCCTCTGCCTTCGGCTCAGGCCATGATCTCAGAGCCCTGGGATCGAGCTTTGCATCAGGCTCTCTGTTCAGCAGGGAGCCTGCTTCCCCCCCCCCCCCCGCCCGCTATTTGCCTACTTGTGGTCTCTGTCTGTCAAATAAATAAATAAAATCTTAAAACAAAACAAATACCCTGGGCCCAATTTTCCCAAAAGTATGATGCTGATTCTAGTCTCTATGATGTTATCCCTTGACGACAATGTCTCTAATTGAGTTGAATTGGTTTAATAAAGAGCATACCCCCATTTGTTGTAGGAGATGAACAATATGCAAGAGGCAAAATGCCACATGGAAGCCACCTGGTCTTCAGTGGAACATAGAATCAGTTCCTTTGGGATGAATTTGTTCCACATTTGACTTCCCACTTAAGGGAAAATAAGAGTGCCTTCTAATAGATTTTAAATAGGAAATGACAACGGAAGCTTATACAAGATTATAAAATGGGAAATTTCATTTAGATAAGCAATCATTTCAAAGTCATCTTCTTAATATTACAGACTCTTCACATAATCATAATTTTATTTTGGTATTATATGGTAATTTCAAATATAGTAAATATAAAGAATTTACCTCTGTAATTATAGCGAGTCTGGTCGTAGTTTAATGGCAACAAAACTTCAATTTAGAAGTATGGTCTACCAATTATTAATACATTTGGAAATGGTGTGTCATCTTCACTCCACTTGTCTCACTAAAACAGTGAGCCAAAAAAAGTAGGTCCAAGCTATTTACTATGGTCAAAATGGGTTGCTTTTGCACTTGGTAAAGAAGCAGTCATATTTTGGAAGAAGAAACTGAGGCTATTAATATTTTCAACTTATTTTCAGAAAAGGAAAGAGGGCGCCTGGGTGGCTCAGTGGGTTAAGCCGCTGCCTTCGGCTCAGGTCATGATCTCAGGATCCTGGGATCGAGTCCCATATCGGGCTCTCTGCTCAGCAGTTGGACTGCTTCCCTTCCTCTCTATCTGCCTGCCTCTGTCTACTTGTGTTCTCTGTCTGTCAAATAAATAAATAAAATCTTAAAAAAAAAAAGAAAAAGGAAAGGAAAGAAAGGATAATCTAACCTAAAGCCAAAATCTTACACAAGGTGGCAGGAGAATGATCTTTTCCCAGATAAAGGGTTTTTCAACTTAGCCATGTTAGGAGGAAGAAGAGATGAGACATTGTGGACTTGACTAACGTTTGTACACTGTTCAAAAAGTTTTCAAAATAATGTGTATTATTTTTCTTCTTTTAGTTGAGACAAAAAAAAAAAAAAAACAAACCAAAAAAAAACACTAAATGAGCTTACTCTTAAAAGGAGGTAAACAAGAAACTAGCAAAGATTGAGTGTTAGGTATTGTCCCCCTCCTTTTTTTTTTTTTTAATTATGTTATGTTAGTTACCATACAATACATCATTAGTTTTTGAAGTAGTGTTCCATGATTCATTGTTTGTGTAAAACACCCAGTGCCCCATGCAATATGTGCCCTCCTTAATACCCATCACCAGGCTCACCCATCCCCACATCCTTCTCATCTTTAAAACCCTCAGTTTGTTTCTTGGAGTCCATAGTTTTTCATGTTTCATTTCTGCCACCAATCCCCCCACTTCATTTTTCCTTTCCTTCTCCTAATGTCCTCCATGCTATTCCTTAGGTTCCACAAATAAGTGAAACCATATGATGATTCACTTTCTCTGCTTGACTTATTTCACTTAACATAATCTCTTCCAGTCCCATCCATGTTGATGCAAAAGTTGGGTATTCATCCTTTCTGATGGCTGAGTGATATTCCATTGTATCCTTGGATCACATCTTCTTTATCCGTTTGTCTGTTGTAGGGGATCTTGGCTCTTTCAACAGAATGGCTATAGTGGACATTGCTGCTATGAACACTGGGGTGCATATGGCCCTTCTTTCCAGTAAAATAGAGCTAGCGTATGACCCAGCGATTGCACTACTGAGTATTGACCTCAAAGATACAGATGTAGTGAAAAGAATTAGGTATTGTTAAAGCACAAATGCAGGGGATAGAAGTTATGGTACAGAAGAGGGAAGGGCAACCATATGGCAGAGTAGAATAAAGTAGCTCAGGAAGAAATTAGTCATATCCAGATATTGTAAGGCATGTGGGGTTGGCAGGGAGAGCATGAGAAATCATGAGAGAAGAGAGAGAAAATGGACCAGGCAGGAGAGGTTTATAACATTTTAACATCTAAGGTAAGCATATGCAAAGCAGAATAGGGAAAGAAATAAAAGTTTTTATAAGACTCAATACATGAGGAATAACGTGGAGGACACTGGGAGATGGAGAGAAGTGTGCTAGGGGAAATCGGAGGGAGAGACAAACCATGAGAGACTGTGGACTCTGAGAAACAAACTGAGGGTTTTGAAGAGGAGGGTGGCAGGTGGTTGGGTGAGCCCAGTGGTGGGTATTAAGGAGGGAATTTTTTACATGAAGCACTGGGTGTGGTGCATAAACAAAGAATTTTGGATCCCTGAAAATAAACTGAAAGAAAAAAAAGACTGACTACAGACATGGACCTCAGTGTAACACAGATATGGAACTCACTGTAATACCAGCCACTTCCCACCGACACACACAGACTATGATAATAATAAATAATAATGCAATTAAGAAAATTGCCTGCCAAATAATTTTTCCTCTTTTTTATTTTTATGATTATTATTTTTATTTTATTTTTAAAGTTTTTATTTAAATTGTAGTTAGTTAAAATAAGATTAATATTAGTTTCAGGTGTACAATATAGTGATCAACACTGCCATACAATGGCTTAAATAAAAAAATGAAAAAAAAATTTTTTTAAAGATTTTATTTTTAAATGAAACCTCTACACCCAAGGTGGATTTCAAACGTACAACCCCAAGATAAAGATTTACATATTTTACTGACTGTTCCAGCCAGGCACCCCAACAAATAAAAATTTTATAAAATTTTTGAGTTTGTGGGAGTCTCATTTGCTTAGTCAGTTAAGTGTCTGCCTTTGGCTCAGATCAGGATCTCTAGAGTCCTGGGATCGAGCCCCATATTGCTCATGCTCTCTCTCTCTCTCTCTCTGGCTTTTGCTTTTAAATAAATAAATAAAATATTTTTAAAAAAATTGTTGAGTTTGTTTAACTAGTTTTAAACTAGTAGACAGAGATGAAGATAAAGTATGATGTCATGGCACAGAAAAATACAACTTACACGTTTTTAAAAAAAATGTGCAATGCAAGTTACCTCACTTCTTTTATCACCACACTGGGACTTTCCCTACTGAGTTGTTGTAATGTAAGGACCTATTTTATATTTTTATATTTTAGCAAGAGGCTTTCATTGAGGTTAACCCTTAAACTGTCCTTGTTCCCCTTCCCCCAGGGGATTCACTTAAAAACAAGTCCTGGAAATCAGCTCCAGGTAACAAAGCCCATATACAAGGGTGGGTCAGGCCAGGTGGAGACATCAATCAGCGGGAGGGGGGCGGTGTTTGCATATTGTCTCCCTAGATACTAAGGAGTATGCCCCACTCCTCTGCCCTTTGGGAACCTTTTTGGCACTATCCTAATCAGGGTGTAATAGGCTGGGTCAAATGTCTATACTAGGGTAAATTGAACCTCAATTGGTCATCTAGCCTCACTGTGGAGTTTCCTGTGTGTGTTAAAATCTCATTGGTCACCTGTGCGTGGCCAGGCCTGACTGCATGGCCTTTGCCCTTAAAAGCTAGACTGTGAAACAGCAAAGGGTTGCCTTCTCTCATAAGAGGTGTGGCCCCGAACGTTCGGTTAGATTCTTGATGCTTGGCATGAAATAAAGCTTTTCTTGACCTTTGCTTTACATCAGTCTCGCTTCTTTAATCATAGACCCATTATTGGGGCATAACAGTATTAATCTTAAAGTTATAAGTCCACAATGCATCCATCATCCATTCTACCCCTTAACATTCCCCTTTGGACAGACCCATGATCTAGAACAAGCCTTATTTTATAGTGCCTTGTAGGAGATTTTTGCTGCTGCCTAAATTTCCTACTTTCCTCTCACCATTACCACGGAAATTAGGTCCACTGAAACAAAGGTGTAGTGTAAGAAATTAAGACTTCCATAAATCTCTTTAAATAATAAAGTATAAGATAGTGATACATTTTTTTTCTGCCACATAACCAATTCTTGCAAGAATAAGGTCATATAAGAGAATTTACAACACATGCTAGCATTATCCTACTGGACCCAGACCATTTGTATGTTTCTCTGTCTCTCAGAAATGTAGTTATTTACATGACTGAAACCTAAAAATTGTTTGATATGACCACTAATATCACCTACATTATTTTAAAGCCTGTTTAAGGCTTCTGTAATACATAGGCTTTGTAAACACTTATTAAGCATCTTGTATATATCAAACACTTTAAAAATCTCTGCTTTAAAAAAAAAAACTCTACCTCAATGGAACTTTGAGTCTGAAAAAGATACAGGCAATATACAAGGCAACAGATAGAATAATTACATATTTGATTATATACTCTGAGGATGTCACCTTAAATTGATATGAAAATGATCAGAAGGATCTGGATTTCTTGTCAAAATATTTTGCCTTAAAAAGAAATTGATATTTAGGGAAAGTTGTTACTGAAAGAGGTCCAGTGTCAACCAAAAATGTTAAACCATGATCTCGCTAAATTTTCCAGTTGTGATCATTGCTTTGTTTAGCTGTCTTCTATTAAGACTGAATTTAGTAATTCAGTCTCAGATTTCAGTAAGTCTTTTTTTTTAAAGATTTTATTTATTTATTAGAGAGAGAGAGTGAGGGGCAGAGGGAGAGGAAGAACCAGACTCCTTGCTGAGCAGGCAGCTGATGCAGGACTGGATCCTAGTACCCTGGCATCATGACCTAAGCTGAAGGAAGACACTTAACCAACTGAGCCACCCAGGCACTCTAGACTGTAAACTTCTTAAAGGTAAAAAAGTTTATTCTTCTAGTAGTTCCACAGACATTTCTAACATCCATATGATAAAATAATGATATACATATACAAGGAAAAGAAAGATACTATACTGTGAATATAAATTAAATGAAAATTGTAGAAATAAAGAATACAATAAATGGAGACTAAGATGAATATAGTTGTAAAATAAATAAATGAGTTGGGAAAAACAAACAAACAAATTAATGACTTCTGCCCAAATACAGCAGAAGAGAAAAAAAAATAAAGAAAATATTTAAATAAGTACTGAGATAAATTTTGGAGAATTAAAGAAAGATAAAAGATACCAGACTTAAAATGATGCCAAACATGAGATATCAGAAACAAAACAAAACAAAAACTACACACACTAAAAACCACTCGTATACATTATGGTGAGTTTTAAGAATATCAAAAACAGAGAAGAGCATAAATGATGCCCAAGAGAAGAACAGATCACCTAAAATGTACAAGAATAATACTGACAGCACAATGCTCAATAGTAATAGCATATAAAGAGACAGCTGGGAGTTTTTATAGATGGAAAAGATATTTGAAACTAGGTATTATACATCAATCCAAATTATTGATTAAATTTGAGAGCACAGTAAAAATACAATGAGGCATGTTAGGTCTTAGAACATTTATCACACAGAGACACACATTTTGGAAAACTTCCTCGGAAGACAGCTCAATTTAGATCGAGAAAACAGAATTATGTACTCAAAGGCACATTTTGAAGGAAGGATTGAATATAGTCTGCACTGCAAATATTCTTTAATCGTATGTTCTGAATTTCCTAAATTTAAGAAGTATTTGTTCAAATATTTACCTTTAAATAAATCCTAGGAGACTTTTTCTTGGATTCTGGAAAATCAGTCCATTTGGATACAAATCTTTTTGTCACTGATGGAAATTTTGATAGCCCTTAACTGTGGAATGCCTAATGTATTGTTACAGCAATTGTGATTTGCCAATACATGGGTGATGTGTGTGTGTTGTGTGTGTTTATTTTTATTTTTGATGGTTTTACTCTTCTATGAGATTTTTAAGTAGACATGATTTTAATAAATTATGATTTGTTGAAATTTATCTGAGGTTATATATAATAAAATGAAATTTGTGTGAACTAAAGAAGTGCATCTCCATTTTTTTTATTTTTTTTTTATTTTTTTATTTTATTTTATTTTTTTCTTAATTTAATTTTTTATTTTTTATAAACATATATTTTTATCCCCAGGGGTACAGGTCTGTGAATCACCAGGTTTACACACTTCACAGCACTCACCAAAGCACATACCCTCCCCAATGTCCATAATCCCACCCCCTTCTCCCAAACCCCCTCCCCCCAGCAACCCTCAGTTTGTTTTGTGAGATTAAGTGTCACTTATGGTTTGTCTCCCTCCCAATCCCATCTTGCTTCATTTATTCTTCTCCTACCCACTTAAGCCTCCATGTTGCATCACCACTTCCTCATATCAGGGAGATCATATGATAGTTGTCTTTCTCTGCTTGACTTATTTCGCTAAGCATGATACGCTCTAGTTCCATCCATGTTGTTGCAAATGGCAAGATTTCATTTCTTTTGATGGCTGCATAGTATTCCATTGTGTATATATACCACAACTTCTTGATCCATTCATCTGTTGATGGACATCTAGGTTCTTTCCATAGTTTGGCTATTGTGGACATCGCTGCTATAAACATTCGGGTGCATGTGCCCCTTTGGATCACTACATTTGTATCTTTAGGGTAAATACCCAATAGTGCAATTGCTGGGTCATAGGGCAGTTCTATTTTCAACATTTTGAGGAACCTCCATGCTGTTTTCCAGAGTGGCTGTTGGTGGGAATCCATTTTTTTTTGTTTTAAGAGTAGACTGGTCTTTAAAAATTGTCCAAAGAAGTACATTATATTCATTATTAAATTTGATAATATACAATAAAGTATTTATGGTCATATTGGACCATATCAAATTCTACTATTAATTCATATTAATAATTACCATAAGAGGAAAAAGGGATATTTTTCAAAATAAAAATTAGCGTATTTTTCAGAATATGATATAGTGTTATTCACTGAACTGAGGGAACAAATGTCAAAGACTAACACAGTTTACAGAATGTTTTAACATAAATTGAAATTTAAATCTGACCAAATTTCACAGTTTTAAGTAAAATGATAGCACTTTATATCCTTGAAAAGTGGTAAGTGACCCAAAACATGGCTTAGAAAAACAAATTTAACACTACACTAGTCTGAGATGGTTAAGTTATGGTACAACTTGCCATTGTGTATCATCAAATGGTATATTTTTTTCTTTTGGGCTTGTCATTATATTTTATTTTAGCCATTCTGGTAAGTGTGTAGTGATATCTCAGTGTCATTTTAATTGCATTTCCTTGATGTCTAATTATGTCAAAATATATTACTTTGATGTTTAATGCTCTGAGCTTTCTCAGTTCAAGACCATGAAGCCACTTAGGAAAAATACAGTTGCAGAGGCACTCATAGACCAACTCTTATTTCGAAATAAGAAGAAAAATTACTACCCATTCCAACAAAAAATAGATTTGATATGCAGGAGGGATTTTATAAATTACCTGACACAACTTATATAGTAAGATGAAATGGGACAGGCGGCTTCTTGCAGCTATATACAACATCATTTTAATTTCAATTTTCAGTATAATTTTTCCAAGGTAATATATACACAAAATATATATTTAATGTAAATTGTGAACATTTTAAACTCTGTATATGGAAATTAGTCAATTTTAAGTTTATAACAATCAAAATTAACGGAAGTTTATTTTAAATTAGTTAGCTTTCTCTGCATTGCAAGACAGAATAATCAAGAATTGGTAAGAAAAAAGTAATCTCTGTAAAATTACCGGGGGTGCATTATAAAGTGTTCGGTAACTGATCAAACTCACAATTTGGATTGAATGGCAAGTGATTTTTAAAATCTGGAACTCATTGTCAATTTTTTTTTCTTCATTGTGTCTTAATAAATTTCTGTGTTCATTTGCATGGAAATGAAGAAAAATGCATGACATTTCATCTCAACACTAACACCTTTAACTGGCAACTCTGAATGTACTTTACAGCAGTGTAACAAAGTAAAGATCAATGATGTTTCATGAAATATCTGTTATAATTCTCAAGGAGATAGGGAGTTTGTGCAAAAATGCAAATCACTTTGCGACTAAACACATTGTTTATTTCAGCTAATTTTAAGAAAATATGCTGAGAATCTCTCAAAAAAGAAAGCAATGATTTAGGTTTGCCTTCAAAATCCTTATCTAATCCTGAACCAACAGCACATAGTTCAAAGAGCAACTAATTTGAGTAGCTCCAATTTACACATTTCCTAACAATGCTTAATTTAGTGGAATTTCTGTCCAATTATGTTAATTTGATGTAATGAAAGGCAAAAGTTCAAAAAGATCATCCTTAATTTATATAGATGCCAAACTCTGCATTTTCTGAATGACGCCCAGGAACGTATTTTCAAAAACAAACAAACAATGCCAGAACCACTATTAGGTCATCTCTAGGCAGAAAGTGACTCAGAGCTTACATTACTCTCTCCCTGAAAGTATACTGTAGGCACTGAAACTACTACCCTGAGTCTGTGCTATCAAATTCCTTAAGTTAGAAAGTTTTAAAACCCGTCTGTGTGGGAGTATTTCATTTACAGATAGAGGTTTGGTTGTTTATACATTTTCATACTTGATTTTTAGGGTGTAATAAGTATGTTTTAAAATTCATGGTGGTTTTGAATACTGTTGGAAAATTGAGCTAAAATGGTATATCCATTCCTCCTAGGAAACAGAAATTATAGAAAGGTAGTGCTTTTCAAATCTGACATCTTTGAGTCATTGCAGTTTCATATAAATGCAATAGGAAAAGTGTCATTCATGTTTATGATATTTTCTATAAATAAATTAGAATGTACTGGAGGCCTGATATAAAGTGGGATGCCTAAACTTCAGTAAGATCTTGTTTTCAATTCAAAATAAATTTTATTTTTTATTTTTTTATAATGTCCCTCAATTTCAGATAAGCAACCCCATAAGGTCCACTCCGTTTTTTTTTAAGATTTTATTTATTTTATTTGAGAGATAGAGATCACAAATAGGCAGAGAGGCAGTCAGAGAGAGAGGGAAGAGGAAGCAGGCTCCCTGCTAGGCAGAGAGCCCGATGCGGGGCTCGATCCCAGGACCCTGGGATCATGACCTGAGCCAAAGGCAGAGGCTTTAACCCACTGAGCCACCCAGGCGCCCCCAAAATAAATTTTAAATTGAATTATGCACCTCTAAGTTCAGAGACAATAAACATCAACCAACACAATTAATAAGTTCTATTTCTTGAAATTTCGGGAACATTGATAGTCTCATCTCCTGGAAGAACAACAGCTAAAATTTTTGGTCATGGATTCCTGCTAAAATATCACTTTCCCAAAGAAAATTAATGTTATGAATTTTCATTGATTGTTATTGATCATGAAGAATATAACAACCACGATAAAAAGAGTAGGAAAAACATGATATCTCATCTGTAAGGGCATGTGGAAAGTAGGAAATGCTAATAAAAATAACTACCATTATTTCCTAAGTTAACATAATATAACAGAACAAAAATATTTCAAAACAATGTTTTCTTTTTTTTTAAGATTTTATTTATTTATTTGACAGAGAGAGATCACAAGTAGGCAGAGAGGCAGGCAGAGAGAGAGGAAGAAGCAGGCACCCTGCTGAGCAGAGAGCCCAATGTGGGACTCGATCCCAGGACTCTGAGATTATGACCTGAGCCGAAGGCAGCGGCTTAACCCACTGAGCCACCCAGGCGCCCCCATAACAATATTTTCTAGGCTCATTCTGATAACTCTTTTCTAAATTCAAATTTAAAGGTTGAGGCATGTGATATATATTACACAAAAAACATCCCAAGGCATTCGTTAAAAAAAAAAAAACTCTTAATAAAGAACAAATCCAAAGGAATTTCTTTTCTAATTTAATTAACAAATTATGAATCGACTTACCTATTTCATCACAGTGTATCAGGCACCAATAATATTTTTTAATCGTCACACCTGATGCAATAGTTACCATCTTTCAGACATACTGATCATGAACAAGCAAATAAACAAGAGCACCGTAGCTTAAGATCTACCTGCATAAATATAGGCTACTTCAGACAATCTCTTCACCACAACATAGCAATGAATAGAAATCATACATGCTCTGTATGGACATACAGATGAGATAGAAGGGGATGGATGTTAATATATGCAGAATCTTTATTAATTACATTGTAAACCATAATATGGAAAAACAGAATACAATTTTAGAAATACCCAGGTCACCATCATTGTTTTATTTTTATATGTGTAGATAAGGAGTTTAATAAACAATCCATGACTATTCAACTCCTTATATTTTGAAAATTTTAGCAAAAGTAACAAACCTAGCACCTAGAAAATTGTACCTATCTACAACATACAGCTTTGCCAGCATGGTAGAGGAAAAGCAAAACAAAATAAGTAAGAAAAGTTTAACATTTCACAAGAGATTTGCTTTTATTTTTTTATTTTTTAGTTTTTATTTTTCATTTATTATTTACTTCTATTTTCTACTTTATTTTAATGAAAATGTCATGACCATAACATAAGAGCAGAATTAAACCAACATGAGAAATTATTTTTTCATAAGTTAAAATAAACTAGCTTGGTGATTAATTCAAAATTATATTACAAACTTCAGTGTTCTTGTAGTATGTATCACTGCATAAACAAATGAGTCAGGAGTCATAAACTAATGATGATTCTAAATGTTATTTAGAGAGACATTCTGTTCTTAATATATTTCAAATATTCTACACAAGGCAAAGTGGATCCAAGTAATCTGTAGGCAAAATAAGATTTTAGAGAAGTATATATTTCCAACAGTATTTATAAAATATTACCTTTATGTAAGGCATCATCCTGGACTTTGTGGAAAACACACAAAGGAGTAAGAAGTGGCCCTTCAAGAAACATATACAATATCAAGGTTTAACATGAAGCAGCATGTCTTCTCTAAGTAAAAAAAAACATTGTGCCAACTGACTTTACTGAAACTTTATATTTATTGCTCTCATTTTAGGTCATAGTGTCCTTCTGCATGCAGGCTGCTATAACGGACATGATATAGACTTAATAGCTTATAAAGAACAGGAATTTATTTCTCACAGTTCTAGAACAGAGAAGTTCAAGATTAAGGAATGGGCAGATCCAGGGAGAGCCCACTTCCTCATAGATGGCTATCTTCTCTCTGTAAACATACATAATGAATGAAGCAAGAGAACTCTCTGGGGTCTCCTTTAAAAGGACTGTAATCCCACTTATGACCTAATCACCTCCCAAAGGCCCCTATGTTTTAATACTAGCACTTACAGAGTGAGATTTCATAATATGATTTTGGAAGACATAAACATTCACACCATAGTATATATAAACAAAAAAAGACACAAAAACAACAAACAAAAAAATTATTTTAACTACCTATTATTTTCAACTACATAAACTTTTAATTTGTTTCTATATAATATTAAATAACTCATTTGAGTGATTCACTTATATCCAATGCATCTGAGTGCAATTAAATTTGCTTACCCAGCATATCCAGCAGCATATTTCTTCAGACTATCCCATTCCCCACCTTACAGGATTTACCACAATTAGAAGACAGGGGATAGAGGATAGATAGATAGATGTATACATAAACACACTTGTACATACACATATGCATATTTTTTCCTGTTAATGATACTCATGCAAATAAAATTTAAGCTCAAGGAAACCTGTCTTGTGTGTTACTTAATATCCAGTTTTTAGTCAACATCCAAAAACAAATAATCCAATAAAAACATGGATAGAAGACATGAACAAGTGTTTCCCCAAAGAACACATTCAAATGTTCAGTAGATACATGAAAAGATGGCCATCATCATGTATCATCAGGAAATTGCAAAGCAAACCTAGAAAGAGATACCACCTCACACCTGTCAGAATGGCTAAAATCAACACTACAAGAAACAAAAGGTGTTGGAGAGGATGTGAAAAAGTAACACTTGTGGGGGCTGCCTGGGTGGCTCAGTGGGTTAAGCCTCTGCCTTCAGCTCAGGTCATGATCTCAGGGTCCTGGGATCAAGTCCCACATCGGGCTCTCTGCCAGGCATGGAGCCTGCTCCCTCCTCTCTCTCTCTCTACTTGTGATTTCTCTCTGTCAAATGAATAAATTCTTAAAAAAAAAAAAAGTAACAATTGTGAACTGTTGGTGGTGATGCAAACTGATACAGCCATATTTGAAAACAGTATGGAATTTCCATAAAATTTAAAAATAGAAGTCCTTTGTGATCCAACAAACCTGTTGGTGTGTATTTACCCAATGAATATAAGAAAACTTATTCAAAGGGATGCTAGCACCCCTATGTTTATAGCAGCATTATTTATAAAGCTAAGATATGGAAAGCGCCCAAGTATCCATCAATTGATGAATAAAGAATAAGTGGTATCTATATACAATGGAATATTATTCTGCCATAAAAAAGACTGAAATCTTGCCATTTGCAATAACATGGTTGGAACTAGACAGTATAATGCTAAAAGTGAAATAAGTCATTCAGAGAAAGACAAATACCTTTACTCATATATGGAATAAAAGAAACAAAACAAACAAGCAAAGGGGAAATAATAAGACATAGAAAGAGAAACAAAGCAAGAAACAGACATTTCATTACAGAGAACAAACTGATGGTTACTTGACGGTATCTGAAAGGAGTGATGGATTAAATAAGTGATGGGGGTTAATTAGAGTACTTGTCATGATGAGCACTGAGTGCTATATGTTATATTGTACACATGAAACTAATACAACCATATATGTTAACTAACTGGATTTCAAATGAAAATTTTTTAAAATCCCAGTTTTTAGCTCACATTCTGGCTTACAAAAGGGATTTAGTCAGGAATTTGGAGATTAGTTAATGAACAAATAAGGGGTGAACAGGCAGTTGTTAGATAAAATTACTATCCTTTCTGGCATGATCTTATACCTTTTATCTAGAAGTATTTTTAGCACTTTAGACTCTTCCTATTTTATTTTGAGTCATTAAACAAAAATTTCCTCAAAGGACCTTAGACTCCATCCAATTTGAGCAACAGTGTGAGAGAGGAAATGGTGTCCAGGAGGAAAAAAAAAAAAAGATGAAACTACTTTTGTTTACTAGTGAATGCATAGTTCTTCCACAGAAGAAGCTCTAAATGGTCATGGCTCCAGCTTTATATGTGTTCAGTCATATGTTCAGAAGTAGGTAACACTATCAAAAAATATAAAACATCTGAGATTATTTTCCCTTATTTGAAAGCTGGTGTATGAGTCTGCCGTAGTTTATTGGGTGTTGATAGAAGACGCAGACTCATGGTTCAGAAGTAATATAGTTTATTATTCACAGCAATAGAGGTAGCCAGAATATTAACAGTATTTGTCTGTGTGTGTGTGTGTGTTTGTGTGTGTGTGTGTGTCTGTGTGTGTGTGTGTAGGGATGGGAGTTATATATCAGTTCTGAGCCTCAGTTCCCACAAGAAGAATCAAAACAGAGGCAGAAAATATTTGCAAACACAACAGGTTAAGTTAAAAAAAAAAGATACTATTTCTGTCTTCCAAGTCTATTCAATACAACCATCTTCAAAGGATGGCCTAGAACAAATAATAAATGCAGAAATGTAAGCAACCAATTGAAAAGTGTCTCCCAAGAAACACACTTTAAGAGTCTTCATTTGACAAAAATACTATAGGATATTACATGGATCAGGTGCATTGAATACTGGAAGGTTAAAATTACAAGGGACCAAATATTTTTAAACAGTTCTGGCATCCAGTAGAGTTCAAATAGGTTTTATAAGATTGAGGAAAGAAGCCATCAAAACCTGGGCCCAGGGGCACCTGGGTAGCTCAGTGGGTTAAGCCTCTGCCTTCGGCTCAGGCCATGATCTCAGAGCCCTGGGATCGAGCTTTGCATCAGGCTCTCTGTTCAGCAGGGAGCCTGCTTCCCCCCCCCCCCGCCCGCTATTTGCCTACTTGTGGTCTCTGTCTGTCAAATAAATAAATAAAATCTTAAAACAAAACAAATACCCTGGGCCCAATTTTCCCAAAAGTATGATGCTGATTCTAGTCTCTATGATGTTATCCCTTGACGACAATGTCTCTAATTGAGTTGAATTGGTTTAATAAAGAGCATACCCCCATTTGTTGTAGGAGATGAACAATATGCAAGAGGCAAAATGCCACATGGAAGCCACCTGGTCTTCAGTGGAACATAGAATCAGTTCCTTTCGGATGAATTTGTTCCACATTTGACTTCCCACTTAAGGGAAAATAAGAGTGCCTTCTAATAGATTTTAAATAGGAAATGACAACGGAAGCTTATACAAGATTATAAAATGGGAAATTTCATTTAGATAAGCAATCATTTCAAAGTCATCTTCTTAATATTACAGACTCTTCACATAATCATAATTTTATTTTGGTATTATATGGTAATTTCAAATATAGTAAATATAAAGAATTTACCTCTGTAATTATAGCGAGTCTGGTCGTAGTTTAATGGCAACAAAACTTCAATTTAGAAGTATGGTCTACCAATTATTAATACATTTGGAAATGGTGTGTCATCTTCACTCCACTTGTCTCACTAAAACAGTGAGCCAAAAAAAGTAGGTCCAAGCTATTTACTATGGTCAAAATGGGTTGCTTTTGCACTTGGTAAAGAAGCAGTCATATTTTGGAAGAAGAAACTGAGGCTATTAATATTTTCAACTTATTTTCAGAAAAGGAAAGAGGGCGCCTGGGTGGCTCAGTGGGTTAAGCCGCTGCCTTCGGCTCAGGTCATGATCTCAGGATCCTGGGATCGAGTCCCATATCGGGCTCTCTGCTCAGCAGGTGGACTGCTTCCCTTCCTCTCTATCTGCCTGCCTCTGTCTACTTGTGTTCTCTGTCTGTCAAATAAATAAATAAAATCTTAAAAAAAAAAGAAAAAGGAAAGGAAAGAAAGGATAATCTAACCTAAAGCCAAAATCTTACACAAGGTGGCAGGAGAATGATCTTTTCCCAGATAAAGGGTTTTTCAACTTAGCCATGTTAGGAGGAAGAAGAGATGAGACATTGTGGACTTGACTAACGTTTGTACACTGTTCAAAAAGTTTTCAAAATAATGTGTATTATTTTTCTTCTTTTAGTTGAGACAAAAAAAAAAAAAAAACAAACCAAAAAAAAACACTAAATGAGCTTACTCTTAAAAGGAGGTAAACAAGAAACTAGCAAAGATTGAGTGTTAGGTATTGTCCCCCTCCTTTTTTTTTTTTTTAATTATGTTATGTTAGTTACCATACAATACATCATTAGTTTTTGAAGTAGTGTTCCATGATTCATTGTTTGTGTAAAACACCCAGTGCCCCATGCAATATGTGCCCTCCTTAATACCCATCACCAGGCTCACCCATCCCCACATCCTTCTCATCTTTAAAACCCTCAGTTTGTTTCTTGGAGTCCATAGTTTTTCATGTTTCATTTCTGCCACCAATCCCCCCACTTCATTTTTCCTTTCCTTCTCCTAATGTCCTCCATGCTATTCCTTAGGTTCCACAAATAAGTGAAACCATATGATGATTCACTTTCTCTGCTTGACTTATTTCACTTAACATAATCTCTTCCAGTCCCATCCATGTTGATGCAAAAGTTGGGTATTCATCCTTTCTGATGGCTGAGTGATATTCCATTGTATCCTTGGATCACATCTTCTTTATCCGTTTGTCTGTTGTAGGGGATCTTGGCTCTTTCAACAGAATGGCTATAGTGGACATTGCTGCTATGAACACTGGGGTGCATATGGCCCTTCTTTCCAGTAAAATAGAGCTAGCGTATGACCCAGCGATTGCACTACTGAGTATTGACCTCAAAGATACAGATGTAGTGAAAAGAATTAGGTATTGTTAAAGCACAAATGCAGGGGATAGAAGTTATGGTACAGAAGAGGGAAGGGCAACCATATGGCAGAGTAGAATAAAGTAGCTCAGGAAGAAATTAGTCATATCCAGATATTGTAAGGCATGTGGGGTTGGCAGGGAGAGCATGAGAAATCATGAGAGAAGAGAGAGAAAATGGACCAGGCAGGAGAGGTTTATAACATTTTAACATCTAAGGTAAGCATATGCAAAGCAGAATAGGGAAAGAAATAAAAGTTTTTATAAGACTCAATACATGAGGAATAACGTGGAGGACACTGGGAGATGGAGAGAAGTGTGCTAGGGGAAATCGGAGGGAGAGACAAACCATGAGAGACTGTGGACTCTGAGAAACAAACTGAGGGTTTTGAAGAGGAGGGTGGCAGGTGGTTGGGTGAGCCCAGTGGTGGGTATTAAGGAGGGAATTTTTTACATGAAGCACTGGGTGTGGTGCATAAACAAAGAATTTTGGATCCCTGAAAATAAACTGAAAGAAAAAAAAGACTGACTACAGACATGGACCTCAGTGTAACACAGATATGGAACTCACTGTAATACCAGCCACTTCCCACCGACACACACAGACTATGATAATAATAAATAATAATGCAATTAAGAAAATTGCCTGCCAAATAATTTTTCCTCTTTTTTATTTTTATGATTATTATTTTTATTTTATTTTTAAAGTTTTTATTTAAATTGTAGTTAGTTAAAATAAGATTAATATTAGTTTCAGGTGTACAATATAGTGATCAACACTGCCATACAATGGCTTAAATAAAAAAATGAAAAAAAAAATTTTTTAAAGATTTTATTTTTAAATGAAACCTCTACACCCAAGGTGGATTTCAAACGTACAACCCCAAGATAAAGATTTACATATTTTACTGACTGTTCCAGCCAGGCACCCCAACAAATAAAAATTTTATAAAATTTTTGAGTTTGTGGGAGTCTCATTTGCTTAGTCAGTTAAGTGTCTGCCTTTGGCTCAGATCAGGATCTCTAGAGTCCTGGGATCGAGCCCCATATTGCTCATGCTCTCTCTCTCTCTCTCTCTGGCTTTTGCTTTTAAATAAATAAATAAAATATTTTTTAAAAAATTGTTGAGTTTTTTTAACTAGTTTTAAACTAGTAGACAGAGATGAAGATAAAGTATGATGTCATGGCACAGAAAAATACAACTTACACGTTTTTAAAAAAAATGTGCAATGCAAGTTACCTCACTTCTTTTATCACCACACTGGGACTTTCCCTACTGAGTTGTTGTAATGTAAGGACCTATTTTATATTTTTATATTTTAGCAAGAGGCTTTCATTGAGGTTAACCCTTAAACTGTCCTTGTTCCCCTTCCCCCAGGGGATTCACTTAAAAACAAGTCCTGGAAATCAGCTCCAGGTAACAAAGCCCATATACAAGGGTGGGTCAGGCCAGGTGGAGACATCAATCAGCGGGAGGGGGGCGGTGTTTGCATATTGTCTCCCTAGATACTAAGGAGTATGCCCCACTCCTCTGCCCTTTGGGAACCTTTTTGGCACTATCCTAATCAGGGTGTAATAGGCTGGGTCAAATGTCTATACTAGGGTAAATTGAACCTCAATTGGTCATCTAGCCTCACTGTGGAGTTTCCTGTGTGTGTTAAAATCTCATTGGTCACCTGTGCGTGGCCAGGCCTGACTGCATGGCCTTTGCCCTTAAAAGCTAGACTGTGAAACAGCAAAGGGTTGCCTTCTCTCATAAGAGGTGTGGCCCCGAACGTTCGGTTAGATTCTTGATGCTTGGCATGAAATAAAGCTTTTCTTGACCTTTGCTTTACATCAGTCTCGCTTCTTTAATCATAGACCCATTATTGGGGCATAACAGTATTAATCTTAAAGTTATAAGTCCACAATGCATCCATCATCCATTCTACCCCTTAACATTCCCCTTTGGACAGACCCATGATCTAGAACAAGCCTTATTTTATAGTGCCTTGTAGGAGATTTTTGCTGCTGCCTAAATTTCCTACTTTCCTCTCACCATTACCACGGAAATTAGGTCCACTGAAACAAAGGTGTAGTGTAAGAAATTAAGACTTCCATAAATCTCTTTAAATAATAAAGTATAAGATAGTGATACATTTTTTTTCTGCCACATAACCAATTCTTGCAAGAATAAGGTCATATAAGAGAATTTACAACACATGCTAGCATTATCCTACTGGACCCAGACCATTTGTATGTTTCTCTGTCTCTCAGAAATGTAGTTATTTACATGACTGAAACCTAAAAATTGTTTGATATGACCACTAATATCACCTACATTATTTTAAAGCCTGTTTAAGGCTTCTGTAATACATAGGCTTTGTAAACACTTATTAAGCATCTTGTATATATCAAACACTTTAAAAATCTCTGCTTTAAAAAAAAAAACTCTACCTCAATGGAACTTTGAGTCTGAAAAAGATACAGGCAATATACAAGGCAACAGATAGAATAATTACATATTTGATTATATACTCTGAGGATGTCACCTTAAATTGATATGAAAATGATCAGAAGGATCTGGATTTCTTGTCAAAATATTTTGCCTTAAAAAGAAATTGATATTTAGGGAAAGTTGTTACTGAAAGAGGTCCAGTGTCAACCAAAAATGTTAAACCATGATCTCGCTAAATTTTCCAGTTGTGATCATTGCTTTGTTTAGCTGTCTTCTATTAAGACTGAATTTAGTAATTCAGTCTCAGATTTCAGTAAGTCTTTTTTTTTTAAAGATTTTATTTATTTATTAGAGAGAGAGAGTGAGGGGCAGAGGGAGAGGAAGAACCAGACTCCTTGCTGAGCAGGCAGCTGATGCAGGACTGGATCCTAGTACCCTGGCATCATGACCTAAGCTGAAGGAAGACACTTAACCAACTGAGCCACCCAGGCACTCTAGACTGTAAACTTCTTAAAGGTAAAAAAGTTTATTCTTCTAGTAGTTCCACAGACATTTCTAACATCCATAAGAAAGCATGTACTGATGTAAAATGCCAGCAAATCAAATTATTTAAAAAAGAAAGAAAGAAAGAAAAGATATATCTGGATAAAGAGAAAAACAGAAAATCTAATAATACATTGAATTATTAGAGCAAAGAGTGGAGGAAGAGAAAATAAATATGAAATAGAGATTTCCACTAAAAGAAAAAAATTGAATAAGGCAGGAGATTTAGAAAATTATTATGACAGACTTGAGAAAAAAATAAAATAGGAATTTTTAGAAAATAGCAATGAATGAAAAGGTCAATTGTTCCTACCCCTATAATATTAGCTGTTTGTTGTTGTTGTTGTTGCTAATTTACCTATTTAAGCTAATAAACAAAGAAAGGATTCATTTAGGGATGAGGTTTCTCTCTCTATATATATATATTTTCCATTTAGGGATAAGGTATATATATATATACATAGATATATATGTATATATATATATATATATTTTTTAATTTTAATTGTTAGAAAATGTGTCAAAGAAAGTGTTTAAACTTTAAGATACAGATGCAACATGTAATGAACTGCATTGTTTGAACGTCTAATTTGTAAATGCTGTTAGAGGAAACTTGGTGGAAATGTTCTTATGTGATTGTGTTTCTGGAACTAAGTATATTTATTAATAAGGAATAGTTTAAAATTATGAAATGACCAGGAGTGGACAATTTTCCTAATCCTATCAGCTCTTTGCAGCTCTTTTATTAGCCCCCTTCAGGAA
Source organism: Mustela nivalis (assembly GCF_964662115.1). Taxonomy (NCBI): domain Eukaryota; kingdom Metazoa; phylum Chordata; class Mammalia; order Carnivora; family Mustelidae; genus Mustela; species Mustela nivalis. Next base: position 77,934,582 of record NC_139040.1, read on the forward strand.
TATCAGCTTTTTTATCTAATTAAATTTTATATTAATGTGCTTTTGACTTTTGGCCTTTCTCTTCCTTCTGCTCTTTTTTTCCCCTAAATTACATGTTTCTGTTTAACAGCTACTATCAATTCTTTGATATGAATTCTCAACATCAATTTACTAACTCCAGAGATGAAGGAGCATCAATATTTAGAAGCGAAGAATACAAAGCCTTGGGCATCTGGATGGCTCAGTCACTTAAGCATCTGCCTTCGACTCAGGTGGTGATCCCAAAGTCGTGGGATGGAACCCCAGGTTGAACTTTCTACTCAGCTGGGAGCCTACTTCTCCCTCTCCTTCTGCCTGCAGCTCCCTTTGCTTGCGTTCTCCCTCTCTTTGTCAACTAAATAAAATAAAATAAAATAAAATAATGTAAATAATACATTTATTTATTTATTAAAATGCAATTATTACACAATACATAATGTATTGCATAATTATAATAATGATTAAATAATTTATTAAATATTTATATTAAATATATCGATTTAATTAAATATTTTTAGAATTTAAAATATTTCAAATTTAGATTATTAAATATTAAATCATTAATTTAATAAATAAATATCTAAACATAATTAAATAAATTAATTAATTTATTAAAATGAATAAAATAATGTTGTCATTATCTCAGCATGTATTTTTAAATAGTCTAAAAAAAAATCTAATAAACTCTAAATAAATTGAGTTCACATATTTATACAAGTTAACCCAGACACTCAACCCACAGTTTCAAAACTTTTGTTTTTATCTACTACTCAAAATACGATTTTAATGTATTTATTTGTAACTTTGACATAGCAAGGAAACTTGGAGGAAAAGGAGACATTTGCTTTTAATATTTGAAAATTATTTTGTTGATTTAAAAAAATAAAAACCTTAACACGTGAGCATTTCTTCTTAAATAACACTGTGAAGTTTCTGAGTCGCATTCTATTAAAAGTGCTGATAAAATGGCCTCAGTTACTCATTTAAATTTATCAGCTGAATGGGTTACGAATGAAGTAGAGAGCTTTTTAATTATTTATGAATGTATTGCTTGCGGATGGAGTGCCACATAGAGTTACCTCTCTTTTTGGCTTTGTTTTATGAGCAGCAGTGGAATCTATGAATGAGATTAAACATAAGGACATTCACAGAAATTCTTAATGAACTTCTGGGGAAGGGCAATTAGTGCAAGGAAAAACTGCAGCAAGACTAATTACAAATTTCAAGTGGTCATCGCTTAATTATAGAAGCTTTTAAGTTCAAGTAATATATCTTTTTTATGAGCCTATCATATTGTATTAATTACCACAAACTGCACTCTTGAACACTTATCTTTTCACATATTTCTTATTCTTAGTACTTAAAATTACCCTTATGATTGATAAGTAAATGGAATTTACTGACAATGCATTTATTTACATAAATAAATAATGCTGTTTATATATATAAAAACAATTGAATATGTGTATGTGTTCAATGAATTTTTTTTCAAATTAACATCTTAATTCTACCACATTAGTTACAAATAGATATAGACTTTATAGATTCATCAAATATTTTATTCTCAAATTTATATGTTTTTTGTGAAGTAAATGAAACTGTATATATTAAATATAATCCTATCACATGTAACAGTTACTAGTGCATCCCAGGACATACATAGGTCAGGTCCTACTCAAGGCATCACGGATAACTGGATTTAACTTTCTATCCTAGGAGTCTTCTGTATATTTCTGTGGCTTTTATACTACAATCAGGAGGAAGAATTCTTTTGCTAAAAGCTTCCAAATGACTGTGAGTAGATTATTTGTAGACTAGTGATATAATATTATAGTTTAATATGTGAAGCATGATAAAATAAAATGCTATTGCCATATTTAATTTGTTCAGTAAAGCATTCATTTAGTTATCAAGCATTCATTTTCTTTTTTTAAAGATTTTATTTATTTATTTGACAGACAGAGATCACAAGTAGACACAGAGGCAGGCAGAGAGAAAGGAAGGGAAGCAGAGTCCCTGCTGAGCAGAGAGCCTGATGTGGGGCTCTATCCCAGGACTCTGGGATCATGACCTGAGCAGAAGGCAGAGGCTTTAACACACTGAGCCACCCAAGAGCCCCAAGCATTCATTTTCTTTATACAGAAGAGATAGAACAATATTACATAGTAGAAAATACAGTAAATAATCTAGAAACCTTGATCATTTTGTTTTGGCAATTTTAGAACATAAAATTAGCTAAAGCTCAAGTGCAAGTTATATTTGTATCATAGGAGGAAAAGTTAATTAAAAGTTTGTTTATTACCATAGTTTAACACTTCAACAAAATGATAACGAGTCCAAAATCAATGAATATATGAAGTATACAATAAAAACAATAATCTTGAGTGTATGTGACTCACTGTAGGTATTGATAGGCTAGAAATCAAAGGGAAAGTATCTATAGGGTTTGTTCAGTTCCATGCTCATCAGATTAATAGGCTTTCTCATATTGCTTCCTTCACCACATTAATTTGTCTAATGAAGTTTTCAAGAGTTAAAGACGGTGATAGGTTCATGGCTGGAGAGAAGGTACAGAATCTCAGATAGTTCAGCAGTGCTTATTATTTAAGAGAAAGACAGCATGGGAGGTGAGGGGTATATCATGCATCCTGTTTTCACTCCCTTTGTGGAGCACCTACCCTGGAGGTCATGTAATAATAACCAATGACCAAAAAACAATAAAAAAGCCCAAACATCCATGTGGAAGTGCCATCCCTGCCTGGAGATGAGTAGACTGCTCAAACAGATCCTGGGCAGGCATCTCAGCCCAGGCCTGTGCTGGGGAAGCTGGTTCCTGGCTTTGGGTGCAATCTGGAAGCCAGCAAACTGACGGGAGAGTGCAGCCAGGGTTAACAGGACTGATGATCTTTTTGCAGCCAGGCCGCGGGTGGACACCCGCTCAAGGAGCCAGGCTAGGAGGCTGCCCAGCGCCAGCGCTGGCAAAGCTTGCAGCCCCCGAGGCTTCCCCCGGGCCCCAGCCAGGGCGGGGCCTCAGGAGGGAGGGGGCGGGGGCGGGTCGGGGGCGGCGGGGAGAAGGCGCTTTGCTAATTGCCGAAGCTGGAAGTGAGCTCACAGAGGATGTGGCTGAGAGTCTGGGAGGAGGTGGAGGGGCTGGCGGAGGACAGGCGGGCAGCGCCGCGGTGCTGTGCTGCGGCCCAGTCCGGACTGCAGGACCCACCGGACTCGCTGCCCCGTACGCTCCCGTGTGAGGCTCCGCTGTCCCGCTCCTGCTGCCTGCTGCCCCTCCCCGCCCCAAGGCTTCTCCGGACCACCCTCTGCACACAGGTAAAGTGACACCGCGCCGCGCCCTCACCTGGAGCAGAAAGCGCGGACCAGACCTGGGGGCGGAGAGGGGGGTTGTGGAGGCCCAGCCTCCCGCGAACCCCAGGGCACCGGGACCACCCCGGACGCTGTGCCAAACCCGGGTCCTCATGGGGTCGGGCTGTGGAGAGCGCCTTGCGAGGTGCCCCCCGCCAGCAGGCACGCTAGCCGCCATCTTTCCGCAGCCCCATGCGCCCATGCTGAGGACCCCCTTCCCTCCCCCGACGTGGCCCCACTGCTTTTGTTCTGGACTTGGGATCCCAGGTGGAAACTAGTCCCTCAGACCTCCCTGGCAGCAAGGAGGGCAGGGAGGGATTCTTGGTTTTCTGCCCTGGCTCCTCCTCTCTCCCCATTCACAAGCCTTCTGGTTTCCCTTTCCTCTCCTCATTGTCAGTTTTCTGAAATGGTTTTCTTCTGCATGTTGACCCAAAGAGCTATTTCATGAATGAATATACACGAAACAGAGTTGGAGCCCACCTGTGAGAGCCCACCTGTAGAGGCCTTTCATTAGAATGGTCTCTGGTTCTAGCCTCAGTTCAGAATACTGCATGTACCTGAGGACCAAGTCCAGATGTTTCTTTCATCTCTGACTTGAATTTGAAATCCTCCTCAGACTTCAGCTTCCAGGATTTCTCCAGTCCTTGCTCTCCCACTGTCTTGGTGGGGATCCGCCATGAGTGTTGAACACAGGAATGAATGAATGATATATACCCCAGACTGCTGCGGCTTTGTCTTCTTTTGCTGAGGTTGGTAAGGCTTGGGAGAGACCCCCTGTATGCAGATAGAGAGCTGCATGGAATTGCTTAGATAAACGTGTTCCCCACTTAATTGCTTGGGCATTGAACATTCCGCCCTTAACCTGTGGCTTGAGCAGTTAGGAGGAGACAATCTGGAGGTGAATCAGAAGATGGATGAATCCACATGGTGGTGGTCTGGGTTTGGGAGATTTTCCTGGAGATTCAAAGGAAAGATCTAAATTCTTCCAGTGGGGAGTGGTAAACATTTTATCGATGGGAGATGGAAAATAAATGGTCTGGTTAAACTTTCCCGCCCCCTCAAAACCCATTATTTGAAAACACAAAAAGCGAAGTGAAGGGAGAAATCCTCCCACTCCCATTCCCACTCACCTCCATAGCCATCTCCTCTTCCAAGAACCTAACAGACAAGGTGCCAAGAAGTGTTAGGTACCAGCAGTGGTCTCAGATCTCATTCAAGAATCATGGTGAAAGGCTTTCAAATAGATTGTGGGGGAACAGGGATCCAATTAGGGGGGACAAGTTTAAGGTTTGCCTGGTCCCCTAAAAATTAATGGCACTAGAGAAGATGAGCTTTGGGAACTATAGCTTAATGGATACAATGTGTTAAAAGCTTCAGTGAGTCATGGTGGGAAGAAGCCATGAGGGCAGCAAACACAGTCTTAGATGATGTTATTAATAGCACTACAGGCTCTAGATTTCCTGTGGTGGTGTTCTTGGCAAGACCAGCCCGGCCAAAGTGGATACTCTCAACCTGGAACAGAGGGTCTTGGAGATGCCAGCATGTGAGGTATGATGAGAGGGTAAAATGATAGGAGGTGTCCTTTGGAAGGACTGACTCCTTGACTTTAAAAGGGAGAACCCAAATCTGTAGGTGAAATCTTTTTGGCTACAAAGAGGGCCAAGGCCTCCTAAGGTCAAGGTCTCCTCGTCACTTGCAAAGATGTCGAAGAACATATTCAGACTTTTCAAAGATGTCCTCATATCATTGGTTCCCACTCTGGAATTCTATCAATAAGGTGAGAGTTCCTCTAGTTGAAAAAGAGATCTAAAAAGACTTCCCTTTCTCATGTAATTTCTGTAACCTCCAGGACACACCCACCTCCCCCTTCCAGCTCTGTAATGAAGCCACAGCTGGTGCCAATTTGTGGAATTCCTTAAAGGCTATTCTCCCTTATATACCCCCGGATCAAGTTCCCATGCTCCCTCACCTGATTTCCTGCACTCACCTCCCACCTGGTGTGTTCACACCTGCAAGTGCCTTTTACCAACCCCTTTGCCAAAGGCAGCCAGAGTGACCTTTCAAAGACCTATCAGTTCCTGGCATTTGTCTCCATAGAAATCTGCACTGATCTTCTAACAAATTCTCAGTCCTCCAAAGGCACCCATAATCCTCCCATCAGTCTCTTCATACCCCTCCAACTGACTGATGCCTGTTCTGCCCCATCTCTCTGCCCTTCAACCACACTGCCTTCTTCCTGTGGAGACCTCTCATGGCACCTGCCTCCAATCACAGGTGATTCCCATTGATGGGAAGACCCTCTTCTCTCCCCCATCTCCCCACTCCTGTTACTCCCACTTATTCGTGAGCTCACAAGCCCCATGGTACACACTCTCCATGCAGCCTGCTCTCTCTTTTCTAGCACTGGCCTCCGTTTCTAGCTGTGGTAGTGTCATGGATGTCCCTCCCCAGCCAGCCTCCATGCTCTCCTTCTCTTTAGCTCCAACACCTGACACAGTGCCTGGCACGTAGTAAGCCCTGGCTAGCTTCTAAGAGCCTCACTGAGGGACTGAAAGCATTTTAAAAATGTCACCACGTAGGCTCCAAACTGTAGGCAGAAAAAGCTTTGCCTGGATTGACATTTTAGAGATGTATTCGTCAAGTTGGATGTGTTCACTGACTTTACCTTGTAAAATTAAAAAAAAAAAAAAAGGACCTCTGTATCGCTTCGCATCTAACGAAGGCGCATGTATACTATTAGACCACGTTATGAGCTTAATGGAAGGAGACAAGATGTTTTCGCTAAGAAAATGTATAAGACTGTTGAGGTTAAGTGGGAGGAAACAGTCCATTTGTTGGAGCATTGCTATCTTACTCTATCACAGCCACTCATAAAAATCTGACACGGGGTGAGTCAGAATTGTCTGTCGGAGATGAGTTAGATCTGGCTCATGTTCCTACAGACATGAAAGCCAGAAACGAAAAAGGAGGCTTTAAAAGCGTGGGTTGAGGAGGCGGTGTGGTTCACTGCGATGAGCTAAGTGCCCAGGGCCACCAGCAGACATGCGGGCCTGTGTCCTTCCTTTGTTCTGGGGTCCCTCTTGCACCATGTGTTGAGGCTGGTGGCTGGGAGCTGCTCAGGACAGGACCCGGTGGCATCTTACTTCTCCCACCCTCCTGTGGGCTCCAGTGGGCTCCAGTAGGTCCCAAGGGACAGCCTGACTTCCTTGAAAAGCCCAGTAGCACTGCTACTGCTTCAGGTGTGGGCGCGTCGCGGTGTCACTTTACCTGTGAGCAGAGGGTCCTCCAGAGAAGCCATGGGGCAGGGAGGGGCAGAACGAGAACGGGACACCTCGGCCTCTGGGGCTAAGCTGGAGCGTGGGAGCACAGGGGCAGCGTGTATGGTGGGTCCTGCAGTCCCGAATGGGCTGTAGCACAGCACCCTGGCGCTGTACGCCCCTCCATCCCGCCTGGACAATTAGCAAAGCCACTTCTCCTGGCCGGCCCCGCCCCGCCCCCGCCCCCCTCCCTCCTGAGTCCTCTGAGAGCTCACTTCCAGCTTTGGAAATTAGCAAAGACCCTTCTCTGCGCCGGCCCCGCCCCCTCACTCCTGAGGCCTGAGCCCTGGCTGGGGTGCAGGGCTATGCCCTAGCATGCTGCCCCATTGCCAGCGCCTGCGCTGGGCAGACTCCTAGCCTGGCTCCCTGAGCCGGTGTCCACGGGCAGCCTGGCTGCGAAAAGATCATCAGTCCTAAACGCCAGCTGCACTCTTGGGTCAGTTTGCTGGCTTCCAGATTGCGCCCAAAGCCAGGAACCAGCTTCCCCAGCACAGGCCTGGGCTGAGATGCCTGCCTGGGATCTGTGTGAGCAGTCTCCTGGACTCCAGGCAGGGATGGCACTTCGACCTGGATGTTTGGGTTTTTGGTTTGTTTTTTTGGTCATTGGTTATTACATGACCTCCAGGGTAGGTGCTCCACAAAGGGAGTGAAAACAGGACGCCTGATATATACGCATATGGCCATTCTACAAAAATAGCTTGGGGTTCTCTCGGAAACACGGCATTGGTCCTTGCACTATGGTTTAATAGAAAAGGGATTATGCACCAAGTTACTTAAATGAGCATAGGTTGAAATCGTTTACTGAGAGTAAATAATTTAAATGGTTATATTTTAACTAAATCTATCATCAATCATAAATCTATTACACGAAGGTTACAGGCAATTTAAAAGCAAGAGCACTCTCTTCAGGGTTTTAAATAATCCCTGTCTGTCTTGGCACATGAGAATGCAAAGATAGGAAATGGTTTGTAAAAGATCATATAATAGCTTTTACTAATTCTATTTATTTGACAGACAGAGATCACAAGTAGGCAGAGAGGCAGGCAGAGAGAAAGATGGGGAAGCAGGCTCCCCGCCAAGCAGAGAGCCTGATGAAGGGCTCGATCCCAGGGCCCTGAGATCATGACCTGATCCCAAGGCAGAGGCTTAACACAGGGAGCCACCCAGGCGCCCTCAGATGAAATACATTTCTGACTTAGAAACTTCAGATAGAATTTTTTTGTCCATGATGACAAGTGAAGAAAATGTGTCATCCCTAAACCTAATCTTAACCCCTACCAACGCTGAAACCTAAGCTGACCTTAAAGCCCAAACTAGAACCCTGAATCCCAAACCTGGAATGGAACCCAAAGCCTGTACCTGAGCCCTGGATCCAAGCCCTGAACCACGAACCCAAACCCTAAACCAGACCTCCAAGTCATGAAACCTGAACCCAAATCTCAGCATGAAGTCAAACCCCAAATTTGACCTTGAACTTTATCCCATAAGCCCTGAGTCTTAAAGCCTAAATCATAAACTTAAATCCCTAAACTATAACTCTGATCCCTTGTCCTTCACTCTAAATCCTCACCCTAACACTAAACCCAAAGCCGGATCTAGAACTCTGACTAAAACCTGAACCTGAACCCAAATTCAAACCCTTCACCACACTTTGCTTATGCACTTGCCATTGATGGATATTTGCAGTTTCTACCTCTTGATTCTTGTGAACATTGTTTGGGTTGGGGGCTAGGGTTAGGGTCTTGGATTAGGGTAGGGTCCAGTCTTGAGACCAAGTTGAGGTCAGAGTGTGGGTCTGCATCAGGGCCATGTTCAGTGACACTGTTTGGGTCAAGGACTGTTGTAATTCCACATTGTTTCCAATTCATTGTTCCTTAGCTATTTGGGGGGAAGTTGGGGGGTATTGGGCTCCATGCAGCTTGAATTTCCGGAATGAAATGGCGTCAGCTGGACCCCAGGAGGGAGCAGGACCTTCCACTGAAGGGTGAGCTTCCACAGTCCTGCACTGCCTTCCACCGCCTGCAGAGGGCGCCAGACCCCAGCTCCCGCCCTGAGCCCAGGCTGCACAGCCACAGCTGGGACCTGAGCCCTGCCTTTTCAGAACGCACTGTGGAGACTTCTGGAGAATGTGGGGCGCCTCCCACCCTGACAGGACAAGCTGAGGAGGGTGTGGCTCTGCATCCACACTGACCGGACCCGTTGTGGAGGACGCGACCACACTGCCAGCAGTCCAACCTCCTAAGGACCAGACGCTGGAGGAGGTGAGGAGAAGTCCCTGAGTGGACTGTCAAGGGGTTCGTGGTCTCAGGACCCCACAGAGAAAGGGCGCCCTGTGTAGACACTGGGGCTTCCGTCGTTTTGTGTGAGGAGACGTGGCCTCCTGCTGTGCTGTGCGCGGGGCTGTGGGGTCCCCCCTTTCTGGGCTCGGGTGCTCCTTGGTCCTCGTCTGTGTTTGTGTGCTCGCGGATTCGGTTCCTTGGGCTCCTCAGATGGTCTGCAGTCAGGGAGCGTCTGCCTTCTTAGGTGCTTGTGCTCTCCCCACCTCAGCCCTGCGGGGTTCTTCCCGTGTCCACACCCACTCCAGGCTTGCGCCGAGTCCGGAAATTCTGGAGCCAGAGTGAGGACTCTGTAGCCGGTTTTGGGGAGAGTAGGTATTTTCCCAGTGTGGGTACTTCCCTGAGCACAGTGCCTCCCCATCTCCGTGTGTACCCCTCCCTGTCTGTCGTCATTGTTGCAGGGCTGTCACTTTCTTGGTTCAGGGGCCTCCCGGGTATCTTGCTGTCTTGGATGCAGGTGTAAATGAGATCGTTCTCCGAAGTCTCTTTCTGATGGTTCCTTCTGAGCACCTAGGAGTGCCACTAATTTGTGCATATTGATTTTGTTCCTTGCAAGTTCTTGAATTTATTAGTTCGATTGGCCTTAAACTCAATCTGCCAGTTATTTGACCAGCAGCATGGGTTTAATTGGGAAGAGCAGAGAATGGCAGTCTGGGCTGAGCAAGCTAAGGTCCCATCACAGGCAAGTGCGAGAAACAAAGGAGAGGAACATTATTTCATGGAGGAGGAAGAAGTTGGGAAGGGTGCTTGAAGGAAAGTCCCTTGGAGAAAGGCAGGGTGATGGAGAATTCTCACCAGCTGCGCTGCAAAGCTCCTACAAAAAGTCAGGAGATGAACCTCCAGCTTCCCCTGTGGGGCCTAAAATTGGTGAGTCTCTCCTGTGGGGGATTGCAATGTGGAGTCTGTAATGGGCACTGAGCACCAGGCGCCCCCTTCCAGCCTCCCCTTCTGGCATCCCCAGTCCACTTTACTGGGGCTTCCCTTCCTGCTTTTGCACAGTTCTAACCAGCTTGTGGTGGAACGTTGTGGAAAAACTGAAATTCCAAATCCACTGCTTCTACTGCACCTGAGATACAGGGGCCCATGATTTAATCCTCCCACGAGTCTCTTGCTAGCCCCACCTGTCCGTCACTCATTTTGAGAGTTGATATTACCAAAGTACTGTAATTCTAAAAATTTCTGAATTAGCTGTATTATTTCTTTTTAGGTATGAAGTTAACTTCCAATTATATGAATTTAATATTTTGGTCATTGTTTTCTAATTTTATTGCCTTATTCTTGGAAAATATAGCCTGATATTTAACTCTAGGAATTTATTGGCATATACTTCTGGCCTAAATAATGGCCTGTTTGTGTAAATGTTCAACTTATGCTTATATACTTACTGAAGACTCTTGTTTTGGGGTCAGGATGGCTACATTTATTAATAGATCAGGACTATTAGATTCTCTAAATTTTGATGTCTCTTAATTTAATCTAATTAAATTATCAGTTAATGAAAGAAGTTAAATTTTTTATGTACTACTGCATCTAAACTTATCAAAGTCTTTTGCTATAATTAGACAAGTATGTCATCCTGTTTTTATACCAAGTCTTACAGTAAAAAAATCATACTATCTGAAATATTATTTATTTTCATTATTATTTATTTTTTTTTAAAGATTGTATTTATTGGGGTACCTGAGTTAAGTGTCTACCTATAGCTCAGGTCATAATACCCGGGTCCTGGGATAGAGCCCCGCAGGGGGTTCCCTGCTCAGTGGCGTGCTTCTCCCTCTCCCTCTGTTATTCCCTCTGCTGTGTGCATGTTTTTCTTTTCTCACTCTCTCTCAAATAAATAAGTAAAATTTAAAGATTATCTCTCTCAAATAAATAAGTCAAATTTTTTTTCTCAATGGGAGGGAGAAGCAGACTCTCCACTGAGCAGGGAGCCTGATGCAGGGCTCAATACCAGGACCCTGGGATCATCACCTGAGCTGAAGGCAGACACTTGAACCAACTAAGTCACCCAGGCACTCCAGCTGTTTATTTATTTATTTATTTTTATTATGCATATGTTTTATCTCTCTTTTCTACAAGTCTTTTTTTTGATCTTTTTACTTTTTTCATAAAACTGAATTATTTCAAGATGACTTGGTCATCCTCGTTTCCCCAACCTCAAAGGTCATAGAGTATATTTTAACTGTTAAAATAATATTAGTATTTAAGTGCTGCCTACACAAATTAAGGCAAATTATCTGTGGTCTGTATTCCTGAAAATATTTTTTTTATTATGCCTTCCTATGCCAATGACATTTTATAAGGATCTAAATGTTTCCATTTGCGATTTTTTTCAAGATAATAAAGCTATTACTTCATTCTTTTTTTATATCTGATGTTATTTAAAAAATTTCTGTCAGTCTGATTCTTGTTTCTTTATTAATGAATTATTTTTTTTCTCTCTAACACTTGTGATTTTTTTTGTGTGTCTTTGGTATGTATGCCCTAGTTTGGGATTCATAGAGTCAACTATAGTTATGAATATTTTCTTTCTTTTCTTGTATGTAAGTTTTAATCCAGTGTCTTGACTATTTTATGCTTGAGAAATAGATGTACATTAATATTCAAATATTTCTTTCCTTTTTCTTCTTTCATTTAAAAAAAGTCATTTATTTTATTTTATTTAAAAATATTTATTTATTTATTTGGAGTAGAGAGAGAGGGTCATGAAGAGTGGCTGATTATATACTTTCAATTTGGGAGGAGGTTAGGGATAGCACAAGCCTCCAAGGTATTTTATAAACAAGGTTTCCAGGACCTTGAGGGGGCTAGCTATTGTTAGGGAAAGGTCATTTATTACTATTTAGTAAAAACTCAGGGAAGAGACTCTTCTGATGTATATCAGTGGGTATATGCTTGGGAGATGATTGCCAATGCATATCTTGAGGGCAGGGGTGGGGAGTAGAGATAAAGAAGTTTCCAAAGTAATTTTTACATGTGAAAGTAGATTTTCAGTATCCTGGGGGGTGGACTAAGAATGCTTTTTGCCCTGAGTGGATGTGTCCACATGGAAGCAGCTGAGTCCCCAGAGGAGCTTCAAGGACTTGTCAACAGGCTATGAGTAGTAAGGAAATCTAATTTCTTCTCTAGCTTTTGTTCCACACACATCACCTACATCTTACACCTCTTTTATATTGATAATTGTAATGCTTTGCTGGTATCCAGATGACTATATCCTTAAGTGACTTCTTATCTCTATTGAATCCATTACGTATTCTATCCATTGTATTCTTAATTCAACTAGATTACATATATTTAATCTATTAGTACCACTAGGTTCTTATTCTTGTTTTTATTTCAAAATCTTTCCTTATTTCCTTACATTATTTATTGGGTATATTTTAAATCCCTGAAATACTCACTTATTATATATAAGCTGTCAACTGTATTCTTATTTTGAGGTAGCTATATCTTTTTGGGCTTTAGGACATCATACCAACAATGCCAAATAATTTTCAGACAACAGCAGGATCTCCAAGAATTCAACTAAATTCTGACACTATCTACCTGAACATAGTGTAAGATTTCATCAGTTAATGGATCAATCCTCCAAGACTATCTCCAACCCCACCTCAGATGCCAGTCTCACTGTAGGCCCCAGGTTATTACCTGTGCTTGTGACTGAGCAACTACAGGTTGGAGGTCCCAGTGGCCTACTTCTTACGTTCTTTTAATTTGCTACAGGGACTCACAAAACTCAGAAAAATACTTACTTTATGTTTGCCAGCTTATTAAAAGATATAATAGAAGATTTAAATCAATAGATAGATAAAGAAGTGCACAGGGCAAGGTATGGAGAATGGGCACAGAGCTTCTATTACCTTCTGTAAGACTGCCACTCTTCCTGCCTTTTCATACATTTAACAAACTAAAAGCTTTCTGAACCCAGTCCTTTCAGGTTTTCTGTGGAGGCTTCATGACATAGTCATGACTGACTAAATCATTGTCATTTGCTGATCTAATCTCCAGATCCTCTTCCCTCCCCAGATAATCCTGTATTGGGAGGAAGGGGAGGCACGTTGGGCAAAAAGTTGTGAAGGCTTTCACCAAGTGGTTGGTCCTTCAGGCAAACAGCCCTTGCCTTGAGTGAGGTCTGAAGGTCACTTCATTAACATAACAAAACACACCTCTCTCACCCTTATCACAGGAAATCCCAAGAGTTTTAGGAGCTGTGAGTCAGTAGCCATGGCTGAAAACCAAATATTCAGATGACCAAAATATATTTCTTGTAAACCACTATATTACACTACATGCTTAAGTATTTAATTATGTGATCTTTTAAACTAATATTTTTCTAAGAGTATAAACTGTTCTGGCAGGAATCTGGATTGGGGAGTGATGTATTGCCAAATTTCTGTCGTTTTAGACCAGGAAGTCAAAGAAAAAGAACAGGAGAGCCCCTTAGGGCAGGAAGTTCAAAGTAACAATGTTGACTGCTACTCCCTTTTCTTGATTTTTTTTTAAACAAGCAAATCTTCTCTTCAGAGTCGCAGTTTAAAGCCAAGAACATGCGGAATTGGGAGAAAAAATAGTTAAATTTGGAGACTTGCAGAGGTAGAATCAGAGTAGTGAAAGCCATTACAGCAACTGAACTAACTGAGGTCAGTCTTTGGTGAATCACAGAAACAGGTGGAGTTGTCAAACAAAGGAATCTTTGTTTACAACATACAAGGAGTTCACAGGGAATAAGTTTCAAAGCCTTGACTGTTTGAACAGGAGAGAGATTTTTATTTAGTATTTAAGATGAATACTCAGAAGGGAGAGTTTTATTATCCTGTGTATGGTTGGTCATAAGGTTGTGGATGCATGCACATCCACATATGTATTTGTGCAATATGTATTGCATGTTCACCTGAATGAAGCTTGTATTCCACCGAGGGCAGAAACGTCAACGTTAGAATAAAGCAGAGGTAACTGTTGGACAAGGCAAAGGGACTCTGCAGGCTTCAAGAGTAGACATAAACTAGATGGGGTCTTGGGCTCATTTTCTGGGACAAGGAATGCAAGGCCTTGATTACTTTTGAAATAGCACTAGGAGTTTTACCACTGATTTATTGTCTCAATAGCTTAGGCTATTTCCTGGTCTGGTGGTGACTGTTAGTTTTCCCATTGCCTTGTTCCCTCAAAATCCTTAAGGAGTGAGATTTTTGCATTTCTTTTTAAGAACCTCCCAGGAAGTTTTGGAAGAAGTGTGCTTGGGCAAGTACACAGGTGGGGTATAGATCATTGAAAATAGCTGGGGACAAAAAAATGACTTTTCTTATGTCAGGAAAACTATATCTCTTCTTTAATTTTCTAGGAACCTCTAACTCTTTCTGCTGATGTTACCAGCAGGCATCTGAGATATTACTGATTGTTCTCTTGAACCTAAGGAAAAGGAAATGTAGAAAGCAAAAGACAAAACTTTAAAATCTATCTTCCAACTCATCAATTCACTGCAGCCACCTCTCTGTCTTTCCCTTTCTCTTTTTCTCTCTTTCTCTCTCACTTTCTCTCTCACATACGCACAACACACGCAAATCAACTTAAAACAATTTTTAATTTTCCCTATTCCATTTTAATATACTTGAGGCATGATCATTTTCTTAGTAAATACAAGGAAAAAAAATCTAGGATTCCATCATTCTGTGTGATTAAAGTATTGAGGAATTTACTTCCAATAGCACTTATAAAAACATATTTTATTTAAGGAATATTATATAATCAGGTGCCTGCATTTTTCTTATTCTCCAAATAGTGTTATTTGGCAATTAATATTTTGTCAATCAATATTCCCCTATACCTGAATGTGTGGGCAGTGAGAGATGAGTTAGAGGCAAGGATGGTGAACACTCCCAACAACTGCAGACTACATATATCTTAAGCCATGATTTTCTTTGCAAAGGTCAACATTGATAATGTTCTAGTCATACCTCCTTGTACCAGGAAAGAAGTAGCATATTTCTTGAAAGACACAGCTATCAAAGCTCCATTGAGAAACCGTAAAGATGGAGAAGGGATTTGCAAATTAAATATCTGATAATGGACATCTACTCTGATTATTTAAAAATGAATAAAAATAAAAAACCTTACTAATAACCAAACAGAGTATCCAATTTTACATGTGAAGGAAATAATGGAAGAGACATGTCACCAAAAGTATATGGATGGCTTATAAGCACATGGCCAATTTCTCAACATTTAAACATTAAAGAAATAAAAATTAAAATCATAATGAGACATGCTTACATATCTATTAGAATGGCTAAAATTATAAAGGCTAATTGTACTTGGTCTGAGCTAGATTGAGAAGCAACAAAAAATCTAAACTGTTGTTGGCATATATCATGATACAACCACTTTGGAAAATAGTTTCAAAATTTTTTTAAATGAAAAATATGTTGCAGTTACACAAATAGCCATTTTATTCTAGGCATTTAACCAAGAAAAACAAACCCTATGTTCATACAAGGACTTGTATATGAATTTCATAGCAGCTTTATTTTTAAGAATTGAAAACAGTGGAAATGTTCATCAATGTCCATCAATAGAGCAAAGACAATTGGAGATTCTCAAAGTAATGATGCTGAGAAAAGAAAATCCAGGCAATGAATTGTATATACTGTGTGATTCCATGACTACAAAAAATCTAGAAAATACAAATTTATATATAGTCACAGTCATCAAATATATGGTGTGATTTTAGTGCCTTCTTCTGTGCTCCCATAGCTTCCTACACTTGGATCTCCGAGCATTTCTTACACCATGTGAAAATATGAACTCTTTCTCTTTATTCTGTCTTACTAGAATAAGAATCCTTGAAATTTTATGGACATTTGAACTCTCAGTTATTAGCAGAAATTCTATCACACAGTAAGTTTCCAAATATAAAAGCCAGAGTTTTACAATGACTTCTAAGCTTTTACATGATCTAGCCACTCATTTAACCTCTGTGACCTCTTTCCCTGCTACTCTTCAGTCACTCACAGTGGCCTCCTTGCTATTCCTCAGATATGCCAGGCATGATCCAACCTTATGGCCTTCAAGATAGCCAATTCCTTTGTCTGGAGTGACCTTATTGCTGATAGTTCTGCGCAAATTCATCACCTTTCCATACCTTTGTTCAATTGTCAGCTTCATTGTAACTACCCTGATCTTTCTATTAAAAATTTTAACTCCCCATCCCCTGCCTAGCAACCTTGATTTTTCTCACCCTGATCGAATTTTTCTTTTTCCCCATTGTACTCTTCCTTTTTGAATGCACTATGCCATTTTTATTAAGGTTTATAGCTTTGAATTGTCTCACCCATTAAAATAAAAGTTCTACAAAGCCAAGTATTTCATTTACCAGTGTAGTCTGAAGTAATATCTGCCATATAAAAGTTCAGTACACAACTGGTAAATTTCAAAATAAATTAATGTTGAGAGTATACTGAATTTCATAAGTCATTTCAATATTTTTTTCCATAAAATAAACTACATAAAACATACCTTAAATTTACTTTCAAAATATTTTATAGCATATAATGGACAATATACATAAGCCTTAAAGAAACAATCCTATAATTAACCATTTCATACCTACTTAAAAACTGCATAATACCACACTCTTAGATCCTCTTTGAATGCTCTAAAATAACCCTTCAAAGGAAATACATTTTTAAAAATCACAGATTTTTTGGCAAATAATTTAATAAAATAAAAGTTTCATTCATCTATGTAGATCAAAAGAAATGTTTTTAATAAGCATGAAATTGTAACTCTGAAGTGTGCTAAAATGAAACCACCTGCTAAGGGTGAGAGAACAAAAATAAACATCCTTTTTCCAAATAAGAGGAATTTATTACCTTTGAATCAAAGCATGTGGATTTGTTTTAACTGGCAATAAAGCAATATGGAGACACAAACCATAGAAAGTCATATTTTAGATTTCCAAAAGACTTCGAAGTGAAGAGTATACATTTTTTAATTGCTACATAATGCTACATAATGACAAGATGACAGGTTGTGACAAATAGCATTTTAAAAGCTCTACTCATAATGGAACGGAAGATGTCATTTCCCTATAATTTTATATATGTCTTTAATTTACTATATCTGGATACAACATATTACCAAACAGATGTTCATCAAAGACTAAATCATTTTTAATGGAACATAATAATTTGAACCTACATCTATTAATCATTTTTTTCGATCTAACATTTATAGTCTCGCTAAATATTTTATCAGTTGTTGACAAAATTCAAAATAAATAGGATAAAAAGTCGTGTTTGGGGGCGCCTGGGTGGCTCAGTGGGTTAAGCCGCTGCCTTCGACTCAGGTCATGATCTCAGGGTCCTGGGATCGAGTCCCGCATCGGGCTCTCTGCTCAGCAGGGTGCCTGCTTCTTCCTCTCTCTCTGCCTGCCTCTCTGCCTACTTGTGATCTCTCTCTGTCAAATAAATAAATAAAATCTTTAAAAAAAAAAGTCGTGTTTGGAAAAGTAGATTTCTTTTCAAAATTGCTATTAAATGAAAATATTTGCTGATATTTTTAAAACTTTAAATGTAATTTTATATATATCTGACCTATCAGATGATATAAAATTTTTGGAGAAAATATGACATATTTTTTGATCTTGGTTGAAGGTATTAATAAAGAGCAACTGTTTGTATTATTTGTATTGTGATATCTTAGTTAATAAACATGAATAACTGGTATAAAATATGTTTTTTTAAAAATTTTATTTATTTACTTGACAGAGATCATAGGAAAGCAGAGAGGCAGCCAGAGAGAGAGGAATGGAAGCATGCTCCCAGCTGAGAAGAGAGCCCACTGTGGGACTCAATCCCAGGAACCTGGAATCATGACCTGAGCCGAAGGCAGAGATTTTAACCCACTGAGCCACCCAGGCGCCCTAAAATATGTTTTTTTTTTTTTTAATATAGAAGTATAGTTCTTTCCAAAATGTGGAACTAGCTGGAACTGAATGCCTCCTTCAAAGTCAGCTCTGGAGAAATTATGCCAGTGTAATATGGAACTATTTCAGATATTAACCAAAAAGAAAGAAATGATGATAAATTCCTTAAAAGACTCAAAGTTGCCCTTGACTGGTATGTTTCAAGCTCTATTCCTGGTTTGAAGACTGGTTTTAACAGGCCTGTCACTGTAGAAATCCGCTGGATGTTTAGAGGCTATCGGAACTGTACAAAAACCTTGAAGGGGTAAAGACTTGAAAATTCTTTAGAGAGATTAGCTCCCTAAGGCATTATTCCTCCACACATTTTCCTCCAATCAATTAAGACTGATGGATGAGGGGCACCTGAGTGGCTCTCTCATCACGTGGGTGGTGGGTTAAGCCTCTGCCTTCATCTCAAGTCATGGTCTCTGGGTCCTGGGATCCAGCCCCACATCGGGCTCTGCTCAAAAGGAAGCCTGCTTCCCTCCCTGCTTGCCTGCCTCTCTGCTTACTTGTGATCTCTCTCTCTCTCTTTCTCTCTCTCTGTGTCCAATAAATAAATAAAATCTTTAAAAAAAGGCTGATGGATGATAAATTATGAAAACTGCTCCCTCCAAATGATGCTTCTTCATAACGATTTAAGAATTTAAAATTGTAAGAATTTAAAATTGAAACTTGATCATAGGATTTATCTTATAGAATAACATCAAGTGAAGGCAGTTATTATTAGTTCTGAAGTATTTGTGATTCTGAATTCTTGGCCTCATTAGTAAATTTATTTTTAAATTCTCCCATGGAGTGGTGATTGGCCTTCAGTCTTTCATTGATATACATCATTGGGTCAAATGAGATGTGTGTGCCCAGAACTATATATAATCTTTTTTGTATTTCACTGGAGATGGCATTTCTGAGTTTTGTTCAATTGAATTTGGACAGATGTTTTAATAGTCACTTCTAGAGTTGGCCCTGGAGAATATCTTCCTTTTTTTCTCTTCCCGATTCACTGAAAACATATTTTATTTAAGGAATATTATATAATCAGGTGCCTGCATTTTTCTTATTCTCCAAATAGTGTTATTTGGCAATTAATATTTTGTCAATCAATATTCCCCCATATCTGAATGTGTGGGCAGTGAGAGATGAGTTAGAGGCAAGGATGGTGAACACTCCCAACAACTGCAGACTACATATATCTTAAGCCATGATTTTCTTTGCAAAGGTCAACATTGATAATGTTGTAGTCATACCTCCGTGTACCAGGAAAGAAGTAGCATATTTCTTGAAAGACACAGCTATCAAAGCTCCATTGAGAAACTGTAAAGATGGACAAGCGATTTCCAAATTACATATCTGATAATGGACATCTACTCTGATTATTAAAAAATGAATAAAAATAAAAAACCTTACTAATAACCAAACAGAGTATCCAATTTTACATGTGAAGGAAATAATGGAAGAGCCATGTCACCAAAAGTATATGGATGGCTTAGAGGCACATGACAAATTTCTCAAAATTTAGACATTAAAGAAATACAAATTAAAATCATAATGAGACATGCTTACATATCTATTAGAATGGCTAAAATTATAAAGGCTAATTGTACTTGGTCTGAGCTAGATTGAGAAGCAACAAAAAATCTAAACTGTTGTTGGCATATATCATGATACAACCACTTTGGAAAATAGTTTGAAAATTTTTTTAAATGCAAAATATGTTGCAGTTACACAAATAGCCATTTTACTTCTAGGCATTTAACCAAGAAAAACAAACCCTATGTTCATACAAGGACTTGTATATGAATTTCATAGCAGCTTTATTTTTAAGAATTGAAGACAGTGGAAATGTTCATCAATGTCCATCAATAGAGCAAAGACAATTGGAGATTCTCAAAGTAATGATGCTGAGAAAAAAAAACCCAGGCAATGAATAGTATATACTGTGTGATTCCATGACTACAAAAAATCTAGAAAATACAAATTTATATATAGTCACAGTCATCAAATATATGGTGTGATTTTAGTGCCTTCTTCTGTGCTCCCTTAGCTTCCTACACTTGGATCTCCGAGCATTTGTTACACCATGTGAAAATATGAACTCTTTCTCTTTATTCTGTCTTACTAGAATAAGAATCCTTGAAATTTTATGGACATTTGAACTCTCAGTTATTAGCAGAAATTCTATCACACAATAATTTTCCAAATATAAAAGCCAGAGTTTTACAATGACTTCTAAGCTTTTACATGGTCTAGCCAGTCATTTAACCTCTGTGACCTCTTTTCCTGCTACTCTTCAGTCACTCACAGTGGCCTCCTTGCTATTCCTCAGATAGGCCAGGCATGATCCAACCTTATGGCCTTCAAGATAGCCAATTCCTTTGTCTGGAGTGACCTTATTGCTGATAGTTCTCACAAATTCATCACCTTTCCATACCTTTGTTCAATTGTCAGCTTCATTGTAACTACCCTGATCTTCCTATTTAAAATTTTAACTCCCCATCCCCTGCCTAGCAACCTTGATTTTTCTCACCCTGATCGAATTTTTCTTTTTCCCCATTGTACTCATCCTTTTTGAATGCACTATGCCATTTTTATTAAGGTTTATAGCTTTTAATTGCCTCACCCATTAAAATAAAAGTTCTACAAAGCCAAGTATTTCATTTACCAGTGTAGTCTGAAGTAATATCTGCCATATAATAGTTCAGTAGACAACTGGTAAATTTCAAAATAAATTAATGTTGAGAGTATACTGAATTTCACAAGTCATTTCAATATTTTTTTCCATAAAATAAACTACATAAAACATACCTTAAATTTACTTTCAAAATATTTTATAGCATATAATGGACAATATACATAAGCCTTTAAGAAACAATCCTATAATTAACCATTTCATACCTACTTAAAAACTGCATAATACCACACTCTTAGATCCTCTTTGAATGCTCTAAAATAACCCTTCAAAGGAAATACATTTTTAAAAATCACAGATTTTTTGGCAAATAATTTAATAAAATAAAAGTTTCATTCATCTATGTAGATCAAAAGAAATGTTTTTAATAAGCATGAAATTATAACTCTGAAGTGTACTAAAATGAAACCACCTGCTAAGGGTGAGAGAACAAAAATAAACATCCTTTTTCCAAATAAGAGGAATTTATTACCTTTGAATCAAAGCATGTGGATTTGTTTTAACTGGCAATAAAGCAATATGGAGACACAAACCATAGAAAGTCATATTTTAGATTTCCAAAAGACTTCGAAGTGAAGAGTATACATTTTTAAATTGCTACATAATGCTACATAATGACAAGATGACAGGTTGTGACAAATAGCATTTTAAAAGCTCTACTCATAATGGAACGGAAGGTGTCATTCCCTATAATTTTATATATGTCTTTAATTTACAATATCTGGATACAACATATTACCAAACAGATGTTCATCAAAGACTAAATCATTTTTAATGGAACATAATAATTTGAACCTACATCTATTAATCATTTTTTTCGATCTAACATTTATAGTCTCGCTAAATATTTTATCAGTTGTTGACAAAATTCAAAATAAATAGGATAAAAAGTCGGGTTTGGAAAAGTAGATTTCTTTTCAAATTTGCATTTGAATGAAAATATTTGCTGATATTTATAAAACTTTAAATGTAATTTTATATATATATCTGACCTATCATGATATAAAATTTTTGGAGAAAATATGACATATTTTTTGATCTTGGTTGAAGGTATTAATAAAGAGCAACTGTTTGTATTATTTGTATTGTGATATCTTAGTTAATAAACATGAATAACTGGTATAAAATATGTTTTTTTTTAAATTTTATTTATTTACTTGACAGAGATCATAGGAAGGCAGAGTGGCAGCCAGAGAGAGAGGAATGGAAGCATGCTCCCTGCTGAGAAGAGAGCCCACTGTGGGACTCAATCCCAGGAACCTGGAATCATGACCTGAGCCGAAGGCAGAGATTTTAACCCACTGAGCCACCCAGGCGCCCTAAAATATGTTTTTTTTTTAAATATAGAAGTATAGTTCTTGTCAAAATATGGAACTAGCTGGAACTGAATGCCTCCTTCAAAGTCAGCTCTGGAGAAATTATGCCAGTGTAATATGGAACTATTTCAGATATTAACCAAAAAGAAAGAAATGATGATAAACTCCTTAAAAGACTCAAAGTTGCCCTTGACTGGTATGTTTCAAGCTCTATTCCTGGTTTGAAGACTGGTTTTAACAGGCCTGTCACTGTAGAAATCCGCTGGATGTTTAGAGGCTATCAGAACTATACAAAAACCTTGAAGGGGTAAAGACTTGAAAATTCTTTAGAGAGATTAGCTCCCTAAGGCATTATTCCTTCACACATTTTCCTCCAATCAATTAAGACTGATGGATGAGGGGCACCTGAGTGGCTCTCTCATCACGTGGGTGGTGGGTTAAGCCTCTGCCTTCATCTCAAGTCATGGTCTCTGGGTCCTGGGATCCAGCCCCACATCGGGCACTGCTCAAAAGGAAGCCTGCTTCCCTCCCTGCTTGCCTGCCTCTCTGCTTACTTGTGATCTCTCTCTCTCTCTCTCTCTTTCTCTCTCTCTGTGTCCAATAAATAAATAAAATCTTTTAAAAAAGGCTGATGGATGATAAATTATGAAAACTGTTCCCTCCAAATGATGCTTCTTCATAAGGATTTAAGAATTTAAAATTGAAACTTGATCGTAGGATTTATCTTATAGAATAACATCCAGTGAAGGCAGTTATTATTAGTTCTGAAGTATTTGTGATTCTGAATTCTTGGCCTCATTAGTAAATTTATTTTTAAATTCTCCCATGGAGTGGTGATTGGCCTTCAGTCTTTCATTGATATACATCATTGGGTCAAATGAGATGTGTGTGCCCAGAACTATATATAATCTTCTTTGTATTTCACTGGAGATGGCATTTCTGAGTTTTGTTCAATTGAATTTCGACAGATGTTTTAATAGTCACTTCTAGAGTTGGCCCTGGAGAATATCTTCCTTTTTTTCTCTTCCCGATTCTCTAAAAAACCCTGACCAATTCACATTATCACAGTGATATCACATTTCAAGTTTTTCCAACACTATAGCTGCAAAATAGAAGGAAGCTACTCAGAATGGAATACTATTGTGAATGATTGAGAAAGAAAACATTATTATAATTAAGCTATCAGGTTTCAATGTATTATATTGTTGCTGTGAAAATCCTAGCATACCCAGACTTTACAGAGATTTGATGATCCTAAGAAGAGCTGAACTCATGGACCAAAATAACTATGCACATAAAAAGTACAATTACTTACCTAAAAAATATGATGTGGTTAACTTTATATGCCAATCCAAGTGTTATTGGAACAGGAATTAAAAAAATAGCTTAGGTGCGCCTAGGTGGCACAGTGGATTAAGCCACTGCCTTCAGCTCAGGTCATAATCTCAGGGTCCTGGGATCAAGTCCTGCATCAGGCTCTCTGCTCAGCAGGGAGTCTGCTTCCCTCTCTCTCTCTCTGCCTGCCCTCCGTCTACTTGTGATCTCTCTCTGTCAAATAAATAAATAAAGAAAAACTTAAAAAAAAAAGAATGACTGTACTTCTAAAAAATAGCTTAAAAGGGGCGCCTGGGTGGCTCAGTGG
The DNA here is from genome assembly GCF_964662115.1 of Mustela nivalis. Taxonomy (NCBI): domain Eukaryota; kingdom Metazoa; phylum Chordata; class Mammalia; order Carnivora; family Mustelidae; genus Mustela; species Mustela nivalis. Next base: position 77,958,216 of record NC_139040.1, read on the forward strand.
GTTAAGCCGCTGCCTTCGGGTCAGGTCAAGATCTCAGGGTCCTGGGATCAAGCCCCACATCGGGCTTTCTGCTCAGCAGGTAGCCTGCTTCCCTTCCTCTCTCTCTGCCCGCCTCTCTGCCTACTTGTGATCTCTCACTGTCAAATAAATAAATAAAATATTTTTAAAAATAGCTTAAAAGTATATGATAAAATAATGATATACATATACAAGGAAAAGAAAGATACTATACTGTGAATATAAATTAAGTGAAAATTGTTGAAATAAAGAATACAATAAATGGAGACTAAGATGAATATAGCTGTAAAATAAATAAATGAGTTGGGAAAAACAAACAAACAAATTAATGACTTCTGCCCAAATACAGCAGAAGAGAAAAAAAAATAAAGAAAATATTTAAATAAGTACTGAGATAAATTTTGGAGAATTAAAGAAAGATAAAAGATACCAGACTTAAAATGATGCCAAACATGAGATATCAGAAACAAAACAAAACAAAAACTACACACACTAAAAAGCACTCGTATACATTATGGTGAGTTTTAAGAATATCAAAAACAGAGAAGAGCATAAATGATGCCCAAGAGAAGAACAGATCACCTAAAATGTACAAGAATAATACTGACAGCACAATGCTCAATAGTAATAGCATATAAAGAGACAGCTGGGAGTTTTTATAGATGGAAAAGATATTTGAAACTAGGTATTATACATCAATCCAAATTATTGATTAAATTTGAGAGCACAGTAAAAATACAATGAAGCATGTTAGGTCTTAGAACATTTATCACACAGAGACACACATTTTGGAAAACTTCCTTGGAAGACAGCTCAATTTAGATCGAGAAAACAGAATTATGTACTCAAAGGCACATTTTGAAGGAAGGATTGAATATAGTCTGCACTGCAAATATTCTTTAATCGTATGTTCTGAATTTCCTAAATTTAAGAAGTATTTGTTCAAATATTTACCTTTAAATAAATCCTAGGAGACTTTTTTAGGATTCTGGAAAATCAGTCCATTTGGATACAAATCTTTTTGTCACTGATGGAAATTTTGATAGCCCTTAACTGTGGAATGCCTAATGTATTGTTACAGCAATTGTGATTTGCCAATACATGGGTGATGTGTGTGTGTTGTGTGTGTTTATTTTTATTTTTGATGGTTTAACTCTTCTATGAGATTTTTAAGTAGACATGATTTTAATAAATTATGATTTGTTGAAATTTATCTGAGGTTATATATAATAAAATGAAATTTGTGTGAACTAAAGAAGTGCATCTCCATTTTCTTTGTTTTAAGAGTAGACTGGTCTTTAAAAATTGTCCAAAGAAGTACATTATATTCATTATTAAATTTGATAATATACAATAAAGTATTTATGGTCATATTGGACCATATCAAATTCTACTATTAATTCATATTAATAATTACCATAAGAGGAAAAAGGGATATTTTTCAAAATAAAAATTAGCGTATTTTTCAGAATATGATATAGTGTTATTCACTGAACTGAGGGAACAAATGTCAAAGACTAACACAGTTTACAGAATGTTTTAACATAAATTGAAATTTAAATCTGACCAAATTTCACAGTTTTAAGTAAAATGATAGCACTTTATATCCTTGAAAAGTGGTAAGTGACCCAAAACATGGCTTAGAAAAACAAATTTAACATTACACTAGTCTGAGATGGTTAAGTTATGGTACAATTTGCCATTGTGTATCATCAAATGGTATATTTTTTTCTTTTGGGCTTGTCATTATATTTTATTTTAGCCATTCTGGTAAGTGTGTAGTGATATCTCAGTGTCATTTTAATTGCATTTCCTTGATGTCTAATTATGTCAAAATATATTACTTTGATGTTTAATGCTCTGAGCTTTCTCAGTTCAAGACCATGAAGCCACTTAGGGAAAATACAGTTGCAGAGGCACTCATAGACCAACTCTTATTTCGAAATAAGAAGAAACATTACTACCCATTCCAACAAAAAATAGATTTGTTATGCAGCAGGGATTTTATAAATTACCTGACACAACTTATATAGTAAGATGAAATGGGACAGGCGGCTTCTTGCAGCTATATACAACATCATTTTAATTTCAATTTTCAGTATAATTTTTCCAAGGTATACACAGAATATATATTTAATGTAAATTGTGAACATTTTAAACTCTGTATATGGAAATTAGTCAATTTTAAGTTTATAACAATCAAAATTAACGGAAGTTTATTTTAAATTAGTTAGCTTTCTCTGCATTGCAAGACAGAATAATCAAGAATTGGTAAGAAAAAAGTAATCTCTGTAAAATTACCGGGGGTGCATTATAAAGTGTTCGGTAACCGATCAAACTCACAATTTGGATTGAATGGCAAGTGATTTTTAAAATCTGGAACTCATTGTCAATTTTTTTTTCTTCATTGTGTCTTAATAAATTACTGTGTTCATTTGCATGGAAGTGAAGAAAAATGCATGACATTTCATCTCAACACTAACACCTTTAACTGGCAACTCTGAATGTACTTTACAGCAGTGTAACAAAGTAAAGATCAATGATGTTTCATGAAATATTTGTTATAATTCTCAAGGAGATAGGGAGTTTGTGCAAAAATACAAATCACTTTGCGACTAAACACATTGTTTATTTCAGCTAATTTTAAGAAAATATGCTGAGAATCTCTCAAAAAAGGAAGCAATGATTTAGGTTTGCCTTCAAAATCCTTATCTACTCCTGAACCAACAGCACATAGTTCAAAGGGCAACTAATTTGAGTAGCTCCAATTTACACATTTCCTAACAATGCTTAATTTAGTGGAATTTCTGTCCAATTATGTTAATTTGATGTAATGAAAGACAAAAGTTCAAAAAGATCATCCTTAATTTATATAGATGCCAAACTGCATTTTCTGAATGACGCCCAGGAACGTATTTTCAAAAACAAACAAACAATGCCAGAACCACTATTAGGTCATCTCTAGGCAGAAAGTGACTCAGAGCTTACATTACTCTCTCCCTGAAAGTATACTGTAGGCACTGAAACTACTACCCTGAGTCTGTGCTATCAAATTCCTTAAGTTAGAAAGTTTTAAAACCCGTCTGTGTGGAGTATTTCATTTACAGATAGAGATTTGGTTGTTTATACATTTTCATACTTGATTTTTAGGGTGTAATAACTATGTTTTAAAATTCATGGTGGTTTTGAATACTGTTGGATAATTGTGCTAAAATGGTATATCCATTCCTCCTAGGAAACAGAAATTATAGAAAGGTAGTGCTTTTCAAATCTGACATCTTTGAGTCATTGCAGTTTCATATAAATGCAATAGGAAAAGTGTCATTCATGTTTATGATATTTTCTATAAATAAATTAGAATGTACTGGAGGACTGATATAAAGTGGGATGCCTAAACTTCAGTAAGATCTTGTTTTCAATTCAAAATAAATTTTATTTTTTATTTTTTTATAATGTCCCTCAATTTCAGATAAGCACCCCCATAAGGTCCACTCCGTTTTTTTTAAGATTTTATTTATTTTATTTGACAGATAGAGATCACAAGTAGGCAGAGAGGCAGGCAGAGAGAGAGGGAAGAGGAAGCAGGCTCCCTGCTAGGCAGAGAGCCCGATGCGGGGCTCGATCCCAGGACCCTGGGATCATGACCTGAGCCAAAGGCAGAGGCATTAACCCACTGAGCCACCCAGGCGCCCCCAAAATAAATTTTAAATTGAATTATGCACCTCTAAGTTCAGAGACAATAAACATCAACCAACACAATTAATAAGTTCTATTTCTTGAAATTTCGGGAACATTGATAGTCTCATCTCCTGGAAGAACAACAGCTAAAATTTTTGGTCATGGATTCCTGCTAAAATATCACTTTCCCAAAGAAAATTAATGTTATGAATTTTCATTGATTGTTATTGATCATGAAGAATATAACAACCACGATAAAAAGAGTAGGAAAAACATGATATCTCATCTGTAAGGGCATGTGGAAAGTAGGAAATGCTAATAAAAATAACTACCATTATTTCCTAAGTTAACATAATATAACAGAACAAAAATATTTCAAAACAATGTTTTCTTTTTTTTAAAGATTTTATTTCTTTATTTGACAGAGAGAGATCACAAGTAGGCAGAGAGGCAGGCAGAGAGAGAGGATGAAGCAGGCACCCTGCTGAGCAGAGAGCCCAATGTGGGACTCGATCCCAGGACTCTGAGATTATGACCTGAGCCAAAGGCAGCGGCTTAACCCACTGAGCCACCTAGGCGCCCCCATAACAATATTTTCTAGGCTCATTCTGATAACTCTTTTCTACATTCAAATTTAAAGGTTGAGGCATGTGATATATATTACACAAAAAAACATCCCAAGGCATTCGTTAAAAAAAAAAAAAACTCTTAATAAAGAACAAATCCAAAGGAATTTCTTTTCTAATTTAATTAACAAATTATGAATCGACTTACCTATTTCATCACAGTGTATCAGGCACCAATAATATTTTTTAATCATCACACCTGATGCAATAGTTACCATCTTTCAGACATACTGATCATGAACAAGTAAATAAACAAGAGCACCGTAGCTTAAGATCTACCTGCATAAATATAGGCTACTTCAGACAATCTCTTCACCACAACATAGCAATGAATAGAAATCATACATGCTCTGTGTGGACATACAGATGAGATAGAAGGGGATGGATGTTAATATATGCAGAATCTTTATTAATTACATTGTAAACCATAATATGGAAAAACAGAATACAATTTTAGAAATACCCAGGTCACCATCATTGTTTTATTTTTATATGTGTAGATAAGGAGTTTAATAAACAATCCATGACTATTCAACTCCTTATATTTTAGCAAAATTTTAGCAAAATTTAATCCAATAAAAACAAACCTAGCACCTAGAAAATTGTACCTATCTGCAAAATACGGCTTTGCCAGCATGGTAGAGGAAAAGCAAAACAAAATAAGTAAGAAAAGTGTAACATTTCACAAGAGATTTGCTTTTATTTTTTATTTATTATTTTTTATTTTTCATTTATTATTTACTTCTATTTTCTACTTTATTTTAATGAAAATGTCATGACCATAACATAAGAGCAGAATTAAACCAACATGAGAAATTATTTTTTCATAAGTTAAAATAAACTAGCTTGGTGATTAATTCAAAATTATATTACAAACTTCAGTGTTCTTGCAGTAAGTATCACTGCATAAACAAATGAGTCAGGAGTCATAAACTAATGATGATTCTAAATGTTATTTAGAAGACATTCTGTTCTTAATATATTTTAAATATTCTACACAAGGCAAAGTGGATTCAAGTAATCTGTAGGCAAAATAATATTTTAGAGAAGTATATATTTCCAACAGTATTTATAAAATATTACCTTTATGTAAGGCATCATCCTGGACTTTGTGGAAAACACACAGAGGAGTAAGAAGGGCCCTTCAAGAAACATATACAATATCAAGGTTTAACATGAAGCAGCATGTCTTCTCTAAGTAAAAAAAACATTGTACCAACTGACTTTACTGAAACTTTATATTTATTGCTCTCATTTTAGGTCATAGTGTCCTTCTGCATGCAGGCTGCTATAACGGACATGATATAGACTTAATAGCTTATAAAGAACAGGAATTTATTTCTCACAGTTCTAGAACGGAGAAGTTCAAGATTAAGGAATGGGCAGATCCAGGGAGAGCCCACTTCCTCATAGATGGCTATCTTCTCACTGTAAACGTACATGATGAATGAAGCAAGAGAACTCTCTGGGGTCTTCTTTAAAAGGACTGTAATCCCACTTATGACCTAATCACCTCCCAAAGGCCCCTATGTTTTAATACTAGCACTTCCAGAGTGAGATTTCATAATATGATTTTGGAAGACATAAACATTCACACCATAGTATATATAAACAAAAAAAGACACAAAAACAACAAACAAAAAAATTATTTTAACTACCTATTATTTTCAACTACATAAACTTTTAATTTGTTTCTATATAATATTAAATAACACATTTGAGTGATTCACTTATATCCAATGCATCTGAGTGCAATTAAATTTGCTTACCCAGCATATCCAGCAGCATATTTCTTCAGACTATCCCATTCCCCACCTTACAGGATTTACCACAATTAGAAGACAGGGGATAGAGGATAGATAGATAGATGTATACATAAACACACTTGTACAGACACATATGCATATTTTTTCCTGTTAATGATACTCATGCAAATAAAATTTAAGCTCAAGGAAACCTGTCTTGTGTGTTACTTAATATCCAGTTTTTAGTCAACATCCAAAAACAAATAATCCAATAAAAACATGGATAGAAGACATGAACAAGTGTTTCCCCAAAGAACACATTCAAATGTTCAGTAGATACATGAAAAGATGGCCATCATCATGTATCATCAGGAAATTGCAAAGCAAACCTAGAAAGAGATACCACCTCACACCTGTCAGAATGGCTAAAATCAACACTACAAGAAACAAAAGGTGTTGGAGAGGATGTGAAAAAGTAACACTTGTGGGGGCTGCCTGGGTGGCTCAGTGGGTTAAGCCTCTGCCTTCAGCTCAGGTCATGATCTCAGGGTCCTGGGATCAAGTCCCACATCGGGCTCTCTGCCAGGCATGGAGCCTGCTCCCTCCTCTCTCTCTCTCTACTTGTGATCTCTCTCTGTCAAATGAATAAATTCTTAAAAAAAGAAAAAGTAACAATTGTGAACTGTTGGTGGTGATGCAAACTGATACAGCCATATTTGAAAACAGTATGGAATTTCCATAAAATTTAAAAATAGAAGTCCTTTGTGATCCAACAAACCTGTTGGTGTGTATTTACCCAATGAATATAAGAAAACTTATTCAAAGGGATGCTAGCACCCCTATGTTTATAGCAGCATTATTTATAAAGCTAAGATATGGAAAGCGCCCAAGTATCCATCAATTGATGAATAAAGAATAAGTGGTATCTATATACAATGGAATATTATTCTGCCATAAAAAAGACTGAAATCTTGCCATTTGCAATAACATGGTTGGAACTAGACAGTATAATGCTAAAAGTGAAATAAGTCATTCAGAGAAAGACAAATACCTTTACTCATATATGGAATAAAAGAAACAAAACAAACAAGCAAAGGGGAAATAATAAGACATAGAAAGAGAAACAAAGCAAGAAACAGACATTTCATTACAGAGAACAAACTGATGGTTACTTGACGGTATCTGAAAGGAGTGATGGATTAAATAAGTGATGGGGGTTAATTAGAGCACTTGTCATGATGAGCACTGAGTGCTATATGTTATATTGTACACATGAAACTAATACAACCATATATGTTAACTAACTGGATTTCAAATGAAAATTTTTTAAAATCCCAGTTTTTAGCTCACATTCTGGCTTACAAAAGGGATTTAGTCAGGAATTTGGAGATTAGTTAATGAACAAATAAGGGGTGAACAGGCAGTTGTTAGATAAAATTACTATCCTTTCTGGCATGATCTTATACCTTTTATCTAGAAGTATTTTTAGCACTTTAGACTCTTCCTATTTTATTTTGAGTCATTAAACAAAAATTTCCTCAAAGGACCTTAGACTCCATCCAATTTGAGCAACAGTGTGAGAGAGGAAATGGTGTCCAGGAGGAAAAAAAAAAAAGATGAAACTACTTTTGTTTACTAGTGAATGCATAGTTCTTCCACAGAAGAAGCTCTAAATGGTCATGGCTCCAGCTTTATATGTGTTCAGTCATATGTTCAGAAGTAGGTAACACTATCAAAAAATATAAAGCATCTGAGATTATTTTCCCTTATTTGAAAGCTGGTGTATGAGTCTGCCGTAGTTTATTGGGTGTTGATAGAAGACACAGACTCATGGTTCAGAAGTAATATAGTTTATTATTCACAGCAATAGAGGTAGCCAGAATATTAACAGTATTTGTCTGTGTGTGTGTGTGTGTGTGTGTGTGTGTGTGTGTGTGTCTGTGTGTGTGTGTGTAGGGATGGGAGTAATATATCAGTTCTGAGCCTCAGTTCCCACAAGAAGAATCAAAACAGAGGCAGAAAATATTTGCAAACACAACAGGTTAAGTTAAAAAAAAAAGATACTATTTCTGTCTTCCAAGTCTATTCAATACAACCATCTTCAAAGGATGGCCTAGAACAAATAATAAATGCAGAAATGTAAGCAACCAATTGAAAAGTGTCTCCCAAGAAACACACTTTAAGAGTCTTCATTTGACAAAAATACTATAGGATATTACATGGATCAGGTGCACTGAATACTGGAAGGTTAAAATTACAAGGGACCAAATATTTTTAAGCAGTTCTGGCATCCAGTAGAGTTCAAATAGGTTTTATAAGATTAAGGAAAGAAGCCATCAAAACCTGGGCCCAGGGGCACCTGGGTAGCTCAGTGGGTTAAGCCTCTGCCTTCGGCTCAGGCCATGATCTCAGAGCCCTGGGATCGAGCTTTGCATCAGGCTCTCTGTTCAGCAGGGAGCCTGCTTCCCCCCCCCCCCCCGCTATTTGCCTACTTGTGGTCTCTGTCTGTCAAATAAATAAATAAAATCTTAAAACAAAACAAATACCCTGGGCCCAATTTTCCCAAAAGTATGATGCTGATTCTAGTCTCTATGATGTTATCCCTTGAAGACAATGTCTCTAATTGAGTTGAATTAGTTTAATAAAGAGCATACCCCCATTTGTTGTAGGAGATGAACAATATGCAAGAGGCAAAATGCCACATGGAAGCCACCTGGTCTTCAGTGGAACATAGAATCAGTTCCTTTCGGATGAATTTGTTCCACATTTGACTTCCCACTTAAGGGAAAATAAGAGTGCCTTCTAATAGATTTTAAATAGGAAATGACAACGGAAGCTTATACAAGATTATAAAATGGGAAATTTCATTTAGATAAGCAATCATTTCAAAGTCATCTTCTTAATATTACAGACTCTTCACATAATCATAATTTTATTTTGGTATTATATGGTAATTTCAAATATAGTAAATATAAAGAATTTACCTCTGTAATTATAGCGAGTCTGGTCGTAGTTTAATGGCAACAAAACTTCAATTTAGAAGTATGGTCTACCAATTATTAATACATTTGGAAATGGTGTGTCATCTTCACTCCACTTGTCTCACTAAAACAGTGAGCCAAAAAAAGTAGGTCCAAGCTATTTACTATGGTCAAAATGGGTTGCTTTTGCACTTGGTAAAGAAGCAGTCATATTTTGGAAGAAGAAACTGAGGCTATTAATATTTTCAACTTATTTTCAGAAAAGGAAAGAGGGCGCCTGGGTGGCTCAGTGGGTTAAGCCGCTGCCTTCGGCTCAGGTCATGATCTCAGGATCCTGGGATCGAGTCCCATATCGGGCTCTCTGCTCAGCAGGTGGACTGCTTCCCTTCCTCTCTATCTGCCTGCCTCTGTCTACTTGTGTTCTCTGTCTGTCAAATAAATAAATAAAATCTTAAAAAAAAAAAAGAAAAAGGAAAGGAAAGAAAGGATAATCTAACCTAAAGCCAAAATCTTACACAAGGTGGCAGGAGAATGATCTTTTCCCAGATAAAGGGTTTTTCAACTTAGCCATGTTAGGAGGAAGAAGAGATGAGACATTGTGGACTTGACTAACGTTTGTACACTGTTCAAAAAGTTTTCAAAATAATGTGTATTATTTTTCTTCTTTTAGTTGAGACAAAAAAAAAAAAACAAACAAACCAAAAAAAAAACACTAAATGAGCTTACTCTTAAAAGGAGGTAAACAAGAAACTAGCAAAGATTGAGTGTTAGGTATTGTCCCCCTCCTTTTTTTTTTTAATTATGTTATGTTAGTTACCATACAATACATCATTAGTTTTTGAAGTAGTGTTCCATGATTCATTGTTTGTGTAAAACACCCAGTGCCCCATGCAATATGTGCCCTCCTTAATACCCATCACCAGGCTCACCCATCCCCACATCCTTCTCATCTTTAAAACCCTCAGTTTGTTTCTTGGAGTCCATAGTTTTTCATGTTTCATTTCTGCCACCAATCCCCCCAACTTCATTTTTCCTTTCCTTCTCCTAATGTCCTCCATGCTATTCCTTAGGTTCCACAAATAAGTGAAACCATATGATGATTCACTTTCTCTGCTTGACTTATTTCACTTAACATAATCTCTTCCAGTCCCATCCATGTTGATGCAAAAGTTGGGTATTCATCCTTTCTGATGGCTGAGTGATATTCCATTGTATCCTTGGATCACATCTTCTTTATCCGTTTGTCTGTTGTAGGGGATCTTGGCTCTTTCAACAGAATGGCTATAGTGGACATTGCTGCTATGAACACTGGGGTGCATATGGCCCTTCTTTCCAGTAAAATAGAGCTAGCGTATGACCCAGCGATTGCACTACTGAGTATTGACCTCAAAGATACAGATGTAGTGAAAAGAATTAGGTATTGTTAAAGCACAAATGCAGGGGATAGAAGTTATGGTACAGAAGAGGGAAGGGCAACCATATGGCAGAGTAGAATAAAGTAGCTCAGGAAGAAATTAGTCATATCCAGATATTGTAAGGCATGTGGGGTTGGCAGGGAGAGCATGAGAAATCATGAGAGAAGAGAGAGAAAATGGACCAGGCAGGAGAGGTTTATAACATTTTAACATCTAAGGTAAGCATATGCAAAGCAGAATAGGGAAAGAAATAAAAGTTTTTATAAGACTCAATACATGAGGAATAACGTGGAGGACACTGGGAGATGGAGAGAAGTGTGCTAGGGGAAATCGGAGGGAGAGACAAACCATGAGAGACTGTGGACTCTGAGAAACAAACTGAGGGTTTTGAAGAGGAGGGTGGCAGGTGGTTGGGTGAGCCCAGTGGTGGGTATTAAGGAGGGAATTTTTTACATGAAGCACTGGGTGTGGTGCATAAACAAAGAATTTTGGATCCCTGAAAATAAACTGAAAGAAAAAAAAGACTGACTACAGACATGGACCTCAGTGTAACACAGATATGGAACTCACTGTAATACCAGCCACTTCCCACCGACACACACAGACTATGATAATAATAAATAATAATGCAATTAAGAAAATTGCCTGCCAAATAATTTTTCCTCTTTTTTATTTTTATGATTATTATTTTTATTTTATTTTTAAAGTTTTTATTTAAATTGTAGTTAGTTAAAATAAGATTAATATTAGTTTCAGGTGTACAATATAGTGATCAACACTGCCATACAATGGCTTAAATAAAAAAATGAAAAAAAAATTTTTTTAAAGATTTTATTTTTAAATGAAACCTCTACACCCAAGGTGGATTTCAAACGTACAACCCCAAGATAAAGATTTACATATTTTACTGACTGTTCCAGCCAGGCACCCCAACAAATAAAAATTTTATAAAATTTTTGAGTTTGTGGGAGTCTCATTTGCTTAGTCAGTTAAGTGTCTGCCTTTGGCTCAGATCAGGATCTCTAGAGTCCTGGGATCGAGCCCCATATTGCTCATGCTCTCTCTCTCTCTCTCTCTTGCTTTTGCTTTTAAATAAATAAATAAAATATTTTTAAAAAAATTGTTGAGTTTGTTTAACTAGTTTTAAACTAGTAGACAGAGATGAAGATAAAGTATGATGTCATGGCACAGAAAAATACAACTTACACGTTTTTAAAAAAAATGTGCAATGCAAGTTACCTCACTTCTTTTATCACCACACTGGGACTTTCCCTACTGAGTTGTTGTAATGTAAGGACCTATTTTATATTTTTATATTTTAGCAAGAGGCTTTCATTGAGGTTAACCCTTAAACTGTCCTTGTTCCCCTTCCCCCAGGGGATTCACTTAAAAACAAGTCCTGGAAATCAGCTCCAGGTAACAAAGCCCATATACAAGGGTGGGTCAGGCCAGGTGGAGACATCAATCAGCGGGAGGGGGGCGGTGTTTGCATATTGTCTCCCTAGATACTAAGGAGTATGCCCCACTCCTCCGCCCTGTGGGAAACTTTTTTGCACCAATCCTAATCAAGGTGTAATAGGCTGGGTCAAATGTCTATACTAGGGTAAATTGAACCTCAATTGGTCATCTAGCCTCACTGTGGAGTTTCCTGTGTGTGTTAAAATCTCATTGGTCACCTGTGCGTGGCCAGGCCTGACTGCATGGTCTTTGCCCTTAAAAGCTAGACTGTGAAACAGCAAAGGGTTGCCTTCTCTCATAAGAGGTGTGGCCCCAAACGTTCGGTTAGATTCTTGATGCTTGGCATGAAATAAAGCTTTGCTTGACCTTTGCTTTACATCAGTCTCGCTTCTTTAATCATAGACCCATTATTGGGGCATAACAGTATTAATCTTATAAGTCCACAATGCATCCATCATCCATTCTACCCCTTAACATTCCCCTTTGGACAGACCCATGATCTAGAACAAGCCTTATTTTATAGTGCCTTGTAGGAGATTTTTGCTGCTGCCTAAATTTCCTACTTTCCTCTCACCATTACCACGGAAATTAGGTCCACTGAAACAAAGGGGTAGTGTAAGAAATTAAGACTTCCATAAATCTCTTTAAATAATAAAATATAAGATAGTGATACATTTTTTTCTGCCACATAACCAATTCTTGCAAGAATAAGGTCATATAAGAGAATTTACAACACATGCTAGCATTATCCTACTGGACCCAGACCATTTGTATGTTTCTCTGTCTCTCAGAAATGTAGTTATTTACATGACTGAAACCTAAAAATTGTTTGATATGACCACTAATATCACCTACATTATTTGAAAGCCTGTTTAAGGCTTCTGTAATACATAGGCTTTGTAAACACTTATTAAGCATCTTGTATATATCAAACACTTTAAAAATCTCTGCTTTAAAAAAAAAAAAAACAAACTCTACCTCAATGGAACTTTGAGTCTGAAAAAGATACAGGCAATATACAAGGCAACAGATAGAATAATTACATATTTGATTATATACTCTGAGGATGTCACCTTAAATTGATATGAAAACGATCAGAAGGATCTGGATTTCTTGTCAAAATATTTTGCCTTAAAAAGAAATTGATATTTAGGGAAAGTTGTTACTGAAAGAGGTCCTGTGTCAACCAAAAATGTTAAACCATGATCTCGCTAAATTTTCCAGTTGTGATCATTGCTTTGTTTAGCTGTCTTCTATTAAGACTGAATTTAGTAATTCAGTCTCAGATTTCAGTAAGTCTTTTTTTTAAAGATTTTATTTATTTATTAGAGAGAGAGAGGGAGGGGCAGAGGGAGAGGAAGAACCAGACTCCTTGCTGAGCAGGCAGCTGATGCAGGACTGGATCCTAGTACCCTGGCATCATGACCTAAGCTGAAGGAAGACACTTAACCAACTGAGCCACCCAGGCACTCTAGACTGTAAACTTCTTAAAGGTAAAAAAGTTTATTCTTCTAGTAGTTCCACAGACATTTCTAACATCCATAAGAAAGCATGTACTGATGTAAAATGCCAGCAAATCAAATTATTTAAAAAAGAAAGAAAGAAAGAAAAGATATATCTGGATAAAGAGAAAAACAGAAAATCTAATAATACATTGAATTATTAGAGCAAAGAGTGGAGGAAGAGAAAATATATATGAAATAGAGATTTCCACTAAAAGAAAAAAATTGAATAAGGCAGGAGATTTAGAAAATTATTATGACAGACTTGAGAAAAAAATAAAATAGGAATTTTTAGAATATAGCAATGAATGAAAAGGTCAATTGTTCCTACCTCTATAATATTAGCTGTTTGTTGTTGTTGTTGTTGCTAATTTACCTATTTAAGCTAATAAACAAAGAAAGGATTTATTTAGGGATGAGGTTTCTCTCTCTATATATATATATTTTCCATTTAGGGATAAGGTATATATATATATACATAGATATATATGTATATATATATATTTTTTAATTTTAATTGTTAGAAAATGTGTCACAGAAAGTGTTTAAACTTTAAGATACAGATGCAACATGTAATGAACTGCATTGTTTGAACGTCTAATTTGTAAATGCTGTTAGAGGAAACTTGGTGGAAATGTTCTTATGTGATTGTGTTTCTGGAACTAAGTATATTTATTAATAAGGAATAGTTTAAAATTATGAAATGACCAGGAGTGGACAATTTTCCTAATCCTATCAGCTCTTTGCAGCTCTTTTATTAGCCCCCTTCAGGAATATCAGCTTTTTTATCTAATTAAATTTTATATTAATGTGCTTTTGACTTTTGGCCTTTCTCTTCCTTCTGCTCTTTTTTTCCCCTAAATTACATGTTTCTGTTTAACAGCTACTATCAATTCTTTGATATGAATTCTCAACATCAATTTACTAACTCCAGAGATGAAGGAGCATCAATATTTAGAAGCGAAGAATACAAAGCCTTGGGCATCTGGATGGCTCAGTCACTTAAGCATCTGCCTTCGACTCAGGTTGTGATCCCAAGGTCCTGGGATGGAACCCCAGGTTGAACTTTCTACTCAACTGGGAGCCTACTTCTCCCTCTCCTTCTGCCTGCAGCTCCCTTTGCTTGCGTTCTCCCTCTCTTTGTCAACTAAATAAAATAAAATAAAATAAAATAAAATAAAATAAAATAATGTAAATAATACATTTATTTATTTATTAAAATGCAATTATTACACAATACATAATGTATTGCATAATTATAATAATGATTAAATAATTTATTAAATATTTATATTAAATATATCAATTTAATTAAATAAATATTTTTAGAATTTAAAATATTTCAAATTTAGATTATTAAATATTAAATCATTAATTTAATAAATAAATATCTAAACATAATTAAATAAATTAATTAATTTATTAAAATGAATAAAATAATGTTGTCATTATCTCAGCATGTATTTTTAAATAGTCTAAAAAAAAATCTAATAAACTCTAAATAAATTGAGTTCACATATTTATACAAGTTAACCCAGACACTCAACCCACAGTTTCAAAACTTTTGTTTTTATCTACTACTCAAAATACGATTTTAATGTATTTATTTGTAACTTTGACATAGCAAGGAAACTTGGAGGAAAAGGAGACATTTGCTTTTAACATTTGAAAATTATTTTGTTGATTTAAAAAAAATAAAAACCTTAACACGTGAGCATTTCTTCTTAAATAACACTGTGAAGTTTCTGAGTCGCATTCTATTAAAAGTGCTGATAAAGTGGCCTCAGTTACTCATTTAAATTTATCAGCTGAATGGGTAACAAATGAAGTAGAGAGCTTTTTAATTATTTATGAATGTATTGCTTGCGGATGGAGTGCCACATAGAGTTACCTCTCTTTTTGGCTTTGTTTTATGAGCAGCAGTGGAATCTATGAATGAGATTAAACATAAGGACATTCACAGAAATTCTTAATGAACTTCTGGGGAAGGGCAATAAGTGCAAGGAAAAACTGCAGCAAGACTAATTACAAATTTCAAGTGGTCATCGCTTAATTATAGAAGCTTTTAAGTTCAAGTAATATATCTTTTTTATGAGCCTATCATATTGTATTAATTACCACAAACTGCACTCTTGAACACTTATCTTTTCACATATTTCTTATTCTTAGTACTTAAAATTACCCTTATGATTGATAAGTAAATGGATTTTACTGACAATGCATTTATTTACATAAATAAATAATGCTGTTTATATATATAAAAACAATTGAATATGTGTATGTGTTCAATGAATTTTTTTTTCAAATTAACATCTTAATTCTAACACATTAGTTACAAATAGATATAGACTTTATAGATTCATCAAATATTTTATTCTCAAATTTATATGTCCTTTGTGAAGTAAATGAAACTGTATATATTAAATATAATCCTATCACATGTAACAGTTACTAGTGCATCCCAGGACATACATAGGTCAGGTCCTACTCAAGGCATCACGGATAACTGGATTTAACTTTCTATCCTAGGAGTCTTCTGTATATTTCTGTGGCTTTTATACTACAATCAGGAGGAAGAATTCTTTTGCTAAAAGCTTCCAAATGACTATGCGAGTAGATTATTTGTAGACTAGTGATATAATATTATAGTTTAATATGTGAAGCATGATAAAATAAAATGCTATTGCCATATTTAATTTGTTCAGTAAAGCATTCATTTAGTTATCAAGCATTCATTTTCTTTTTTTAAAGATTTTATTTATTTATTTGACAGACAGAGATCACAAGTAGACAGAGAGGCAGGCAGAGAGAAAGGAAGGGAAGCAGAGTCCCTGCTGAGCAGAGAGCCTGATGTGGGGCTCTATCCCAGGACTCTGGGATCATGACCTGAGCAGAAGGCAGAGGCTTTAACACACTGAGCCACCCAAGAGCCCCAAGCATTCATTTTCTTTATACAGAAGAGATAGAACAATATTACATAGTAGAAAATACAGTAAAAATCTAGAAACCTTGATCATTTTGTTTTGGCAATTTTAGAACATAAAATTAGCTAAAGCTCAAGTGCAAGTTATATTTGTATCATAGGAGGAAAAGTTACTTAAAAGTTTGTTTATTACCATAGTTTAACACTTTGACAAAATGATAACGAGTCCAAAATCAATGAATATATGAAGTATACAATAAAAACAATAATCTTGAGTGTATGTGACTCACTGTAGGTATTGATAGGCTAGAAATCAAAGGGAAAGTATCTATAGGGTTTGTTCAGTTCCATGCTCATCAGATTAATAGGCTTTCTCATATTGCTTCCTTCACCACATTAATTTGTCTAATGAAGTTTTCAAGAGTTAAAGACGGTGATAGGTTCATGGCTGGAGAGAAGGTACAGAATCTAAGATAGTTCAGCAGTGCTTATTATTTAAGAGAAAGACAGCATGGGAGGTGAGGGGTATATCATGCATCCTGTTTTCACTCCCTTTGTGGAGCACCTACCCTGGAGGTCATGTAATAATAACCAATGACCAAAAAACAATAAAAAAGCCCAAACATCCATGTGGAAGTGCCATCCCTGCCTGGAGATGAGTAGACTGCTCAAACAGATCCTGGGCAGGCATCTCAGCCCAGGCCTGTGCTGGGGAAGCTGGTTCCTGGCTTTGGGCGCAATCTGGAAGCTAGCAAACTGACGGGAGAGTGCAGCCAGGGTTAACAGGACTGATGATCTTTTTGCAGCCAGGCCGCGGGTGGACACCCGCTCAAGGAGCCAGGCTAGGAGGCTGCCCAGCGCCAGCGCTGGCAAAGCTTGCAGCCCCCGGGGCTTCCCCCGGGCCCCAGCCAGGGCGGGGCCTCAGG
Source organism: Mustela nivalis (assembly GCF_964662115.1). Lineage (NCBI taxonomy): Eukaryota > Metazoa > Chordata > Mammalia > Carnivora > Mustelidae > Mustela > Mustela nivalis. The sequence continues at coordinate 77,975,488 of NC_139040.1, forward strand.
AGGGAGGGGGCGGGGGCGGGTCGAGGGCGGCGGGGAGAAGGCGCTTTGCTAATTGCCGAAGCTGGAAGTGAGCTCACAGAGGATGTGGCTGAGAGTCTGGGAGGAGGTGGAGGGGCTGGCGGAGGACAGGCGGGCAGCGCCGCGGTGCTGTGCTGCGGCCCAGTCCGGACTGCAGGACCCACCGGACTCGCTGCCCCGTACGCTCCCGTGTGAGGCTCCGCTGTCCCGCTCCTGCTGCCTGCTGCCCCTCCCCGCCCCAAGGCTTCTCCGGACCACCCTCTGCACACAGGTACAGTGACACCGCGCCGCGCCCTCACCTGGAGCAGAAAGCGCGGACCAGACCTGGGGGCGGAGAGGGGGGTTGTGGAGGCCCAGCCTCCCGCGAACCCCAGGGCACCGGGACCACCCCGGACGCTGTGCCAAACCCGGGTCCTCATGGGGTCGGGCTGTGGAGAGCGCCTTGCGAGGTGCCCCCCGCCAGCAGGCACGCTAGCCGGCATCTTTCTGCAGCCCCATGCGCCCATGCTGAGGACCCCCTTCCCTCCCCCGACGTGGCCCCGCTGCTTTTGTTCTGGACTTGGGATCCCAGGTGGAAACTAGTCCCTCAGACCTCCCTGGCAGCAAGGAGGGCAGGGAGGGATTCTTGGTTTTCTGCCCTGGCTCCTCCTCTCTCCCCATTCACAAGCCTTCTGGCTTCCCTTTCCTCTCCTCATTGTCAGTTTTCTGAAATGGTTTTCTTCTGCATGTTGACCCAAAGAGCTATTTCATGAATGAATATACACGAAACTGAGTTGGAGCCCACCTGTGAGAGCCCACCTGTAGAGGCCTTTCATTAGAATGGTCTCTGGTTCTAGCCTCAGTTCAGAATACTGCATGTACCTGAGGACCAAGTCCAGATGTTTCTTTCATCTCTGACTTGAATTTGAAATCCTCCTCAGACTTCAGCTTCCAGGATTTCTCCAGTCCTTGCTCTCCCACTGTCTTGGTGGGGATCCGCCATGAGTGTTGAACACAGGAATGAATGAATGATATATACCCCAGACTGCTGCGGCTTTGTCTTCTTTTGCTGAGGTTGGTAAGGCTTGGGAGAGACCCCCTGTATGCAGATAGAGAGCTGCATGGAATTGCTTAGATAAACGTGTTCCCCACTTAATTGCTTGGGCATTGAACATTCCGCCCTTAACCTGTGGCTTGAGCAGTTAGGAGGAGACAATCTGGAGGTGAATCAGAAGATGGATGAATCCACATGGTGGTGGTCTGGGTTTGGGAGATTTTCCTGGAGATTCAAAGGAAAGATCTAAATTCTTCCAGTGGGGAGTGGTAAACATTTTATCGATGGGAGATGGAAAATAAATGGTCTGGTTAAACTTTCCCGCCCCCTCAAAACCCATTATTTGAAAACACAAAAAGCGAAGTGAAGGGAGAAATCCTCCCACTCCCATTCCCACTCACCTCCATAGCCATCTCCTCTTCCAAGAACCTAACAGACAAGGTGCCAAGAAGTGTTAGGTACCAGCAGTGGTCTCAGATCTCATTCAAGAATCATGGTGAAAGGCTTTCAAATAGATTGTGGGGGAACAGGGATCCAATTAGGGGGGACAAGTTTAAGGTTTGCCTGGTCCCCTAAAAATTAATGGCACTAGAGAAGATGAGCTTTGGGAACTATAGCTTAATGGATACAATGTGTTAAAAGCTTCAGTGAGTCATGGTGGGAAGAAGCCATGAGGGCAGCAAACACAGTCTTAGATGATGTTATTAATAGCACTACAGGCTCTAGATTTCCTGTGGTGGTGTTCTTGGCAAGACCAGCCCGGCCAAAGTGGATACTCTCAACCTGGAACAGAGGGTCTTGGAGATGCCAGCATGTGAGGTATGATGAGAGGGTAAAATGATAGGAGGTGTCCTTTGGAAGGACTGACTCCTTGACTTTAAAAGGGAAAACCCAAATCTGTAGGTGAAATCTTTTTGGCTACAAAGAGGGCCAAGGCCTCCTAAGGTCAAGGTCTCCTCGTCACTTGCAAAGATGTCGAAGAACATATTCAGACTTTTCAAAGATGTCCTCATATCATTGGTTCCCACTCTGGAATTCTATCAATAAGGTGAGAGTTCCTCTAGTTGAAAAAGAGATCTAAAAAGACTTCCCTTTATCATGTAATTTCTGAAACCTCCAGGACACACCCACCTCCCCCTTCCAGCTCTGTAATGAAGCCACAGCTGGTGCCAATTTGTGGAATTCCTTAAAGGCTATTCTCCCTTATATACCCCCGGACCAAGTTCCCATGCTCCCTCACCTGATTTCCTGCACTCACCTCCCACCTGGTGTGTTCACACCTGCAAGTGCCTTTTACCAACCCCTTTGCCAAAAGGCAGCCAGAGTGACCTTTCAAAGACCTATCAGTTCCTGGCATTTGTCTCCATAGAAATCTGCACTGATCTTCTAACAAATTCTCAGTCCTCCAAAGGCACCCATAATCCTCCCATCAGTCTCTTCATACCCCTCCAACTGACTGATGCCTGTTCTGCCCCATCTCTCTGCCCTTCAACCACACTGCCTTCTTCCTGTGGAGACCTCTCATGGCACCTGCCTCCAATCACAGGTGATTCCCATTGATGGGAAGACCCTCTTCTCTCCCCCATCTCCCCACTCCTGTTACTCCCACTTATTCGTGAGCTCACAAGCCCCATGGTACACACTCTCCATGCAGCCTGCTCTCTCTTTTCTAGCACTGGCCTCCGTTTCTAGCTGTGGTAGTGTCATGGATGTCCCTCCCCAGCCAGCCTCCATGCTCTCCTTCTCTTTAGCTCCAACACCTGACACAGTGCTGGCACGTAGTAAGCCCTGGCTAGCTTCTAAGAGCCTCAGTGAGGGACTGAAAGCATTTTAAAAATGTCACCACGTAGGCTCCAAACTGTAGGCAGAAAAAGCTTTGCCTGGATTGACATTTTAGAGACGTATTCGTCAAGTTGGATGTGTTCACTGACTTTACCTTGTAAAATTTAAAAAAAAAAAAAAAAGGACCTCTGTATCGCTTCGCATCTAACGAAGGCGCATGTATACTATTAGACCACGTTATGAGCTTAATGGAAGGAGACAAGATGTTTTCGCTAAGAAAATGTATAAGACTGTTGAGGTTAAGTGGGAGGAAACAGTCCATTTGTTGGAGCATTGCTATCTTACTCTATCACAGCCACTCATAAAAATCTGACACGGGGTGAGTCAGAATTGTCTGTCGGAGATGAGTTAGATCTGGCTCATGTTCCTACAGACATGAAAGCCAGAAACGAAGAAGGAGGCTTTAAAAGCGTGGGTTGAGGAGGCGGTGTGGTTCACTGCGATGAGCTAAGTGCCCAGGGCCACCAGCAGACATGCGGGCCTGTGTCCTTCCTTTGTTCTGGGGTCCCTCTTGCACCATGTGGTGAGGCTGGTGGCTGGGAGCAGCTCAGGACAGGACCCGGTGGCATCTTACTTCTCCCACCCTCCTGTGGGCTCCAGTGGGCTCCAGTAGGTCCCAAGGGACAGCCTGACTTCCTTGAAAAGCCCAGTAGCACTGCTACTGCTTCAGGTGTGGGCGCGTCGCGGTGTCACTTTACCTGTGAGCAGAGGGTCCTCCAGAGAAGCCATGGGGCAGGGAGGGGCAGAACGAGAACGGGACACCTCGGCCTCTGGGGCTAAGCTGGAGCGTGGGAGCACAGGGGCAGCGAGTATGGTGGGTCCTGCAGTCCCGAATGGGCTGTAGCACAGCACCCTGGCGCTGTGCGCCCCTCCTTCCCGCCTGGACAATTAGCAAAGCCACTTCTCCTGGCCGCCCCCGCCCCGCCCCCGCCCCCCTCCCTCCTGAGTCCTCTGAGAGCTCACTTCCAGCTTTGGAAATTAGCAAAGACCCTTCTCTGCGCCGGCCCCTCCCAGTCACTCCTGAGGCCTGAGCCCTGGCTGGGGTGCAGGGCTATGCCCTAGCATGCTGCCCCATTGCCAGCGCCTGCGCTGGGCAGACTCCTAGCCTGCTCCCTGAGCGGGTGTCCACGGGCAGCCTGGCTGCGAAAAGATCATCAGTCCTTAACGCCAGCTGCACTCTTGGGTCAGTTTGCTGGCTTCCAGATTGCGCCCAAAGCAGGAACCAGCTTCCCCAGCACAGGCCTGGGCTGAGATGCCTGCCTGGGATCTGTGTGAGCAGTCTCCTGGACTCCAGGAAGGGATGGCACTTCGACCTGGATGTTTGGGTTTTTGGTTTGTTTTTTTGGTCATTGGTTATTACATGACCTCCAGGGTAGGTGCTCCACAAAGGGAGTGAAAACAGGACGCCTGATATATACGCATATGGCCATTCTAGAAAAATAGCTTGGGGTTCTCTCGGAAACGCGGCATTGGTCCTTGCACTATGGTTTAATAGAAAAGGGATTATGCACCAAGTTACTTAAATGAGCATAGGTTGAAATCGTTTACTGCGAGTAAATATTTTAAATAGTTATATTTTAACTAAATCTATCATCAATCATAAATCTATTACTTGAAGGTTACAGGCAATTTAAAAGCAAGAGCACTCTCTTCAGGGTTTTAAATAATCCCTGTCTGCCTTGGCACATGAGAATGCAAAGATAGGAACTGGTTTGTAAAAGATCATATAATAGCTTTTACTAATTCTATTTATTTGACAGACAGAGATCACAAGTAGGCAGAGAGGCAGGCAGAGAGAAAGATGGGGAAGCAGGCTCCCCGCCAAGCACAGAGCCTGATGAAGGGCTCGATCCCAGGACCCTGAGATCATGACCTGATCCCAAGGCAGAGGCTTAACACACGGAGCCACCCAGGCGCCCCCAGATGAAATACATTTCTGACTTAGAAACTTCAGATAGAATTTTTTTGTCCATGATGACAACTGAAGAAAATGTGTCATCCCTAAACCTAATCTTAACCCCTACCAACGCTGAAACCTAAGCTGACCTTAAAGCCCAAACTAGAACCCTGAATCCCAAACCTGGAATGGAACCCAAAGCCTGTACCTGAGCCCTGGATCCAAGCCCTGAACCACGAACCCAAACCCTAAACCAGACCTCCAAGTCATGAAACCTGAACCCAAATCTCAGCATGAAGTCAAACCCCAAATTTGACCTTGAACTTTATCCCATAAGCCCTGAGTCTTAAAGCCTAAATCATAAACTTAAAGCCCTAAACTATAACTCTGTTCCCTTGTCCTTCACTCTAAATCCTCACCCTAACACTAAACCCAAAGCCTGATCTAGAACTCTGACTAAAACCTGAACCTGAACCCAAATTCAAACCCTTCACCACACTTTGCTTATGCACTTGCCATTGATGGATATTTGCAGTTTCTACCTCTTGATTCTTGTGAACATTGTTTGGGTTGGGGGCTAGGGTTAGGGTCTTGGATTAGGGTAGGGTCCAGTCTTGAGACCAAGTTGAGGTCAGAGTGTGGGTCTGCATCAGGGCCAAGTTCAGTGACACTGTTTGGGTCAAGGACTGTTGTAATTCCACATTGTTTCCAATTAATTGTTACTTAGCTATTTGGGGGGAAGTTGGGGGGTATTGGGCTCCATGCAGCTTGAATTTCCGGAATGAAATGGCGTCAGCTGGACCCCAGGAGGGAGCAGGACCTTCCACTGAAGGGTGAGCTTCCACAGTCCTGCACTGCCTGCAGAGGGCGCCAGACCCCAGCTCCTGCCCTGAGCCCAGGCTGCACAGCCACAGCTGGGACCTGAGCCCTGCCTTTTCAGAACGCACTGTGGAGACTTCTGGAGAATGTGGGGCGCCTCCCACCCTGACAGGACAAGCTGAGGAGGGTGTGGCTCTGCATCCACACTGACCGGACCCGTTGTGGAGGACGCGACCACACTGCCAGCAGTCCAACCTCCTAAGGACCAGACGCTGGAGGAGGTGAGGAGAAGTCCCTTAGTGGACTGTCAAGGGGTTCGTGGTCTCAGGACCCCACAGAGAAAGGGCGCCCTGTGTAGACACTGGGGCTTCCGTCGTTTTGTGTGAGGAGACGTGGCCTCCTGCTGTGCTGTGCGCGGGGCTGTGGGGTCCCCCCTTTCTGGGCTCGGGTGCTCCTCGGTCCTCGTCTGTGTTTGTGTGCTCGCGGATTCCGTTCCTGGGGCTCCTCAGATGGTCTGCAGTCAGGGAGCGTCCGCCTGCTTCGGTGCTTGTGCTCTCCCCACCTCAGCCCTGCGGGGTTCTTCCCGTGTCCACACCCACTCCAGGCTTGCGCCGAGTCCGGAAATTCGGGAGCCAGAGTGAGGACTCTGTAGCCGGTTTTGGGGAGAGTAGGTATTTTCCCAGTGTGGGTACTTCCCTGAGCACAGTGCCTCCCCATCTCCGTGTGTACCCCTCCCTGTCTGTCGTCATTGTTGCAGGGCTGTCACTTTCTTGGTTCAGGGGCCTCCCGGGTATCTTGCTGTCTTGGATGCAGGTGTAAATGAGATCGTTCTCCGAAGTCTCTTTCTGATGGTTCCTTCTGAGCACCTAGGAGTGCCACTAATTTGTGCATATTGATTTTGTTCCTTGCAAGTTCTTGAATTTATTAGTTCGATTGGCCTTAAACTCAATCTGCCAGTTATTTGACCAGCAGCATGGGTTTAATTGGGAAGAGCAGAGAATGGCAGTCTGGGCTGAGCAAGCTAAGGTCCCATCACAGGCAAGTGCGAGAAACAAAGGAGAGGAACATTATTTCATGGAGGAGGAAGAAGTTGGGAAGGGTGCTTGAAGGAAAGTCCCTTGGAGAAAGGCAGGGTGATGGAGAATTCTCACCAGCTGCGCTGCAAAGCTCCTACAAAAAGTCAGGAGATGAACCTCCAGCTTCCCCTGTGGGGCCTAAAATTGGTGAGTCTCTCCTGTGGGGGATTGCAATGTGGAGTCTGTAATGGGCACTGAGCACCAGGCGCCCCCTTCCAGCCTCCCCTTCTGGCATCCCCAGTCCACTTTACTGGGGCTTCCCTTCCTGCTTTTGCACAGTTCTAACCAGCTTGTGGTGGAACGTTGTGGAAAAACTGAAATTCCAAATCCACTGCTTCTACTGCACCTGAGATACAGGGGCCCATGATTTAATCCTCCCACGAGTCTCTTGCTAGCCCCACCTGTCCGTCACTCATTTTGAGAGTTGATATTACCAAAGTACTGTAATTCTAAAAATTTCTGAATCAGCTGTATTATTTCTTTTTAGGTATGAAGTTAACTTCCAATTATATGAATTTAATATTTTGGTCATTGTTTTCTAATTTTATTGCCTTATTCTTGGAAAATATAGCCTGATATTTAACTCTAGGAATTTATTGGCATATAGTTCTGGCCTAAATAATGGCCTGTTTGTGTAAATGTTCAACTTATGCTTATATACTTACTGAAGACTCTTGTTTTGGGGTCAGGATGGCTACATTTATTAATAGATCAGGACTATTAGATTCTCTAAATTTTGATGTCTCTTAATTTAATCTAATTAAATTATCAGTTAATGAAAGAAGTTAAATTTTTTATGTACTACTGCATCTAAACTTATCAAAGTCTTTTGCTATAATTAGACAAGTATGTCATCCTGTTTTTATACCAAGTCTTACAGTAAAAAAATCATACTACCTGAAATATTATTTATTTTTATTATTATTTATTTTTTTTAAAGATTGTATTTATTGGGGTACCTGAGTTAAGTGTCTACCTATAGCTCAGGTCATAATACCCGGGTCCTGGGATAGAGCCCCGCAGGGGGTTCCCTGCTCAGTGGCGTGCTTCTCCCTCTCCCTCTGTTATTCCCTCTGCTGTGTGCATGTTTTTCTTTTCTCACTCTCTCTCAAATAAATAAGTAAAATTTAAAGATTATCTCTCTCAAATAAATAAGTCAAATTTTTTTTCTCAATGGGAGGGAGAAGCAGACTCTCCACTGAGCAGGGAGCCTGATGCAGGGCTCAATACCAGGACCCTGGGATCATCACCTGAGCTGAAGGCAGACACTTGAACCAACTAAGTCACCCAGGCACTCCAGCTGTTTATTTATTTATTTATTTTTATTATGCATATGTTTTATCTCTCTTTTCTACAAGTCTTTTTTTTGATCTTTTTACTTTTTTCATAAAACTGAATTATTTCAAGATGACTTGGTCATCCTCGTTTCCCCAACCTCAAAGGTCATAGAGTATATTTTAACTGTTAAAATAATATTAGTATTTAAGTGCTGCCTACACAAATTAAGGCAAATTATCTGTGGTCTGTATTCCTGAAAATATTTTTTTTATTATGCCTTCCTATGCCAATGACATTTTATAAGGATCTAAATGTTTCCATTTGCGATTTTTTTTCAAGATAATAAAGCTATTACTTCATTCTTTTTTTATATCTGATGTTATTTAAAAAATTTCTGTCAGTCTGATTCTTGTTTCTTTATTAATGAATTATTTTTTTTCTCTCTAACACTTGTGATTTTTTTGTGTGTCTTTGGTATGTATGCCCTAGTTTGGGATTCATAGAGTCAACTATAGTTATGAATATTTTCTTTCTTTTCTTGTATGTAAGTTTTAATCCAGTGTCTTGACTATTTTATGCTTGAGAAATAGATGTACATTAATATTCAAATATTTCTTTCCTTTTTCTTCTTTCATTTAAAAAAAGTCATTTATTTTATTTTATTTAAAAATATTTATTTATTTATTTGGAGTAGAGAGAGAGGGTCATGAAGAGTGGCTGATTATATACTTTCAATTTGGGAGGAGGTTAGGGATAGCACAAGCCTCCAAGGTATTTTATAAACAAGGTTTCCAGGACCTTGAGGGGGCTAGCTATTGTTAGGGAAAGGTCATTTATTACTATTTAGTAAAAACTCAGGGAAGAGACTCTTCTGATGTATATCAGTGGGTATATGCTTGGGAGATGATTGCCAATGCATATCTTGAGGGCAGGGGTGGGGAGTAGAGATAAAGAAGTTTCCAAAGTAATTTTTACATGTGAAAGTAGATTTTCAGTATCCTGGGGGGTGGACTAAGAATGCTTTTTGCCCTGAGTGGATGTGTCCACATGGAAGCAGCTGAGTCCCCAGAGGAGCTTCAAGGACTTGTCAACAGGCTATGAGTAGTAAGGAAATCTAATTTCTTCTCTAGCTTTTGTTCCACACACATCACCTACATCTTACACCTCTTTTATATTGATAATTGTAATGCTTTGCTGGTATCCAGATGACTATATCCTTAAGTGACTTCTTATCTCTATTGAATCCATTACGTATTCTATCCATTGTATTCTTAATTCAACTAGATTACATATATTTAATCTATTAGTACCACTAGGTTCTTATTCTTGTTTTTATTTCAAAATCTTTCCTTATTTCCTTACATTATTTATTGGGTATATTTTAAATCCCTGAAATACTCACTTATTATATATAAGCTGTCAACCGTATTCTTATTTTGAGGTAGCTATATCTTTTTGGGCTTTAGGACATCATACCAACAATGCCAAATAATTTTCAGACAACAGCAGGATCTCCAAGAATTCAACTAAATTCTGACACTATCTACCTGAACATAGTGTAAGATTTCATCAGTTAATGGATCAGTCCTCCAAGACTATCTCCAACCCCACCTCAGATGCCAGTCTCACTGTAGGCCCCAGGTTATTACCTGTGCTTGTGACTGAGCAACTACAGGTTGGAGGTCCCAGTGGCCTACTTCTTACGTTCTTTTAATTTGCTACAGGGACTCACAAAACTCAGAAAAATACTTACTTTATGTTTGCCAGCTTATTAAAAGATATAATAGAAGATTTAAATCAATAGATAGATAAAGAAGTGCACAGGGCAAGGTATGGAGAATGGGCACAGAGCTTCTATTACCTTCTGTAAGACTGCCACTCTTCCTGCCTTTTCATACATTTAACAAACTAAAAGCTTTCTGAACCCAGTCCTTTCAGGTTTTCTGTGGAGGCTTCATGACATAGTCATGACTGACTAAATCATTGTCATTTGCTGATCTAATCTCCAGATCCTCTTCCCTCCCCAGATAATCCTGTATTGGGAGGAAGGGGAGGCACGTTGGGCAAAAAGTTGTGAAGGCTTTCACCAAGTGGTTGGTCCTTCAGGCAAACAGCCCTTGCCTTGAGTGAGGTCTGAAGGTCACTTCATTAACATAACAAAACACACCTCTCTCACACTTATCACAGGAAATCCCAAGAGTTTTAGGAGCTGTGAGTCAGTAGCCATGGCTGAAAACCAAATATTCAGATGACCAAAATATATTTCTTGTAAACCACTATATTACACTACATGCTTAAGTATTTAATTATGTGATCTTTTAAACTAATATTTTTCTAAGAGTATAAACTGTTCTGGCAGGAATCTGGATTGGGGAGTGATGTATTGCCAAATTTCTGTCGTTTTAGTCCAGGAAGTCAAAGAGGAAGAACAGGAGAGCCCCTTAGGGCAGGAAGTTCAAAGTAACAATGTTGACTACTACTCCCTTTTCTTGATTTTTTTTTAAACAAGCAAATCTTCTCTTCAGAGTCGCAGTTTAAAGCCAAGAACATGTGGAATTGGGAGAAAAAATAGTTAAATTTGGAGACTTGCAGAGGTAGAATCAGAGTAGTGAAAGCCATTACAGCAACTGAACTAACTGAGGTCAGTCTTTGGTGAATCACAGAAACAGGTGGAGTTGTCAAACAAAGGAATCTTTGTTTACAACATACAAGGAGTTCACAGGGAATAAGTTCCAAAGCCTTGACTGTTTGAACAGGAGAGAAATTTTTATTTAGTATTTAAGATGATTACTCAGAAGGGAGAGTTTTATTATCGCGTGTATGGTTGGTCATAAGGTTGTGGATGCATGCACATCCACATATGTATTTGTGCAATATGTATTGCATGTTCACCTGAATGAAGCTTGTATTCCACCAAGGGCAGAAACGTCAACGTTAGAATAAAGCAGAGGTAACTGTTGGACAAGGGAAAGGGACTCTGCAGGCTTCAAGAGCAGATATAAACTAGATGGGGTCTTGGGCTCATTTTCTGGGACAAGGAATGCAAGGCCTTGATTGCTTTTGAAATAGCACTAGGAGTTTTACCACTGATTTATTGTCTCAATAGCTTAGGCTATTTCCTGGTCTGGTGGTGACTGTTAGTTTTCCCATTGCCTTGTTCCCTCAAAATCCTTAAGGAGTGAAGTTTTTGCATTTCTTTTTAAGAACCTCCCAGGAAGTTTTGGAAGAAGTGTGCTTGGGAGAGTACACAGGTGGGGTATAGATCATTGAAAATAGCTGGGGACAAAAAATGATTTTCTTATGTCAGGAAAACTATATGTCATCTTAAATTTTCTGGGAACCTCTAATTCTTTCTGCTGATGTTACCAGCAGGCTTCTGAGATATTACTGATTGTTCTCTTGAACCTAAGGAAAAAGAAATATAGAAAGCAAAAGACAAAATTTTAAAATCTATCCTCCAACTCATCAATTCACTGCAGCCACCTCTCTGTCTTTCCCTTTCTCTTTCTCTTTATCTTTCACTCTCATTTTCTCTCTCATATACGCACAACACACGGAAATCATCTTAAAACAATTTTTAATTTTCCCTATTCCATTTTAATATACTTGAGGCATGATCATTTTCTTACTAAATACAAGAAAAAAAATCTAGGATTCCATCATTCTGTGTGATTCAAGTATTGAGGAATTTACTTCTAATAGCACTAATAAAAACATATTTCATTTATGTAATATTATATAATCAGGTGCCTGCATTTTTCTTATTCTCCAACTAGTGTTATTTGGCAATTAATATTTTGTCAATCAATATTCCCCCATATCTGAATGTGTGGGCAGTGAGAGATGAGTTAGAGGCAAGGATGGTGAACACTCCCAACAACTGCAGACTACATATATCCTAAGCCATGATTTTCTTTGCAAAGGTCAACATTGATAATGTTGTAGTCATACCTCCGTGTACCAGGAAAGAAGTAGCATATTTCTTGAAAGACACAGCTATCAAAGCTCCATTGAGAAACTGTAAAGATGGACAAGCGATTTCCAAATTACATATCTGATAATGGATATCTACTCTGATTATTAAAAAATGAATAAAAATAAAAAACCTTACTAATAACCAAACAGAGTATCCAATTTTACATGTGAAGGAAATAATGGAAGAGCCATGTCACCAAAAGTATATGGATGGCTTAGAGGCACATGACAAATTTCTCAAAATTTAGACATTAAAGAAATACAAATTAAAATCATAATGAGACATGCTTACATATCTATTAGAATGGCTAAAATTATAAAGGCTAATTGTACTTGGTCTGAGCTAGATTGAGAAGCAACAAAAAATCTAAACTGTTGTTGGCATATATCATGATACAACCACTTTGGAAAATAGTTTGAAAATTTTTTTAAATGCAAAATATGTTGCAGTTACACAAATAGCCATTTTACTTCTAGGCATTTAACTTTATCAGTGCACTTTGCATCCACCACCAATTGGCTGTTTTGTCACAAACTGATTAAAGCAGAACTGTCAGGTGAGGAACTTCAAAGCCAAAGCATTAAGTGCTTTGAAAAACCAGCACCTGGGAGGATTTGTCTCAGCATCTGTGATTAGAAGGCAGGAAAAAGAGACTTTGGGGACACAGTTCACCCCTTCATGAAGCAGCCATTCAGAACTTTCTCCGAAGGGCTAATGCCTAATCTTCCAAAGACCAGCAAGAACAAGCTTATGGTCTGTTAAAATCATATTTTTAAAAGATTTTTATTTATTTATTTGAGAGAGAGAGAGAGAGTGAGAGAGAGAGCATGAGAGGGGAGAAGGTCAGAGGGAGAAGCGGACTCCCCATGAAGCTGGGAGCCTGATGCAGTCCTTGATTCTGGGACTCCAGAATCAAAATCAGTTTGATTGACTCAATACAGTCAGGGAGGACAGTCCTCAGGAGTCACAGAATGCTGGTTGCCATGAGGGAGGAGTCTTTTACAAAGTCTGGGATCTCACAGAAGAAGTCTGAAGCATGTGTATGGAAAGCAGAGGTCAGTTCTGGATTAGAAGCTCTTTCTGAGGGGAAATGAGTAGAAGCAGGCATTAACCAGGACTTGGGCTCTGCTTTATTCAGTTCAAGTTGCTGCAACACATGATGACAGACTGGGTGGCTGAAACAGCAAAACATGTACTATTCCTTGCAGTTCTAGAGACTGAGAAGTCCAAAAGCAAGATCCTGGGAGATCTGATATCTAGCAAGAGACTGCTTCATTATCTATAAATGCCCATATTTCTGTTGTAGACTTGCATGGATGACAGCTGGCAGAACAATCTCTCAGGTCGTTTCTCAGAAGTGCTTTTATCTCATTCACAAGTGTTCCAATCTCATGACCTCACCACCTCTCAAAGCCCATACCTCCTGATGGCACTCCTTGAGGGTCAGGGCTTCAACATCTGAATTGGGACAAGACACAAACATTCAGTCCTTTAGTAAGTGTTGTCATGAGGACAGCATAGCTTATCAACTGGGTATCCCCAGGAATCCATGGGACTAGCAAAGCAGAATCTGGGGGTGTCACTGGTAGGAAAGCAGGAGGTCCCCAAGAGACAGTCCTCATAGCATTTTACAGAGACAGCAGGACCCTTGAGAAACAATAGTTTCCGTGACCCATACACCAGCCTTTATCTATGCCTGTCCTCCCTGCTGGATTCACAGCAAGCCTACTTCTTTCTTTTCCAGTACAAATGGATTTCCACTCTCTGAATCCTGATGAATTTTTGCTCTTTTGCAGTTAGTAGGTTGTCCCTCAGGATTCTGCATGTCTGGATTTGCAATCGTGGAAACTGCCAAAGGTCTAGAGACCTGCATGGCAGAACCCGGCCTCTACCACTATTGCCCAAGGTAGGGACTCTGGTCCCTTGAGCGTCCTGTGCTGCTGTCAAAGGTCTGTGTGCATTGGCTTATTCTTTTTATTTTTTTAAAAGTAATTGCTTATACGTGTGTTTCATCATGCTCAAGTGGCCTTTCTGTGAAAAAGTGGCCAAGCTACACCTAGAAGTCACTGAATAAAGTTCTAAGAACTCCTGGTTAGTATGAGGCTAGAGAGAGAGAGAAAGAGAGAAAAGAAATCTGCCTCTCTGCATTTTGCAAGTCCCTGGGCAAAATCTGTTGGCTGCGCACTCCTCACACGGAGATTCCAGGCAGGGAGACCCTCCTGAGCCTCATCTCCCTGAGTTCCTCTTCCAGGAGCAATCCCTAGTTTGTGACCAGGGTTAGCGATAAAAGAGCAGCAAAGCAGGGTCCAGAAGGAAGGACTGCCACAGACCATGGAGCACCAGGGGGACAGGCTGGTACCTTCTCACGGTTGAGGTACAAATGGGCTCAGCTCAGCAGGTACAGGGGTGCCCTTGGCCCCTCTGGTGGGCTTTGCAGTGCCCCAATCTCAGGAAGAAAAAAGGCTGGCTCAGGTGACTTATTTTAGACTGGGAAGAAGCTGACAGCAATGGAAATAAACAAGTAGGGAATGATGTTGGAAAGTTGGAGGGTTTGTCCTTTATATCTCAGCTTTCTCTCCTATCTTCCCTTGCTCTGTAGTGTGTTATCAAAGAAGGTTTTGGCATGATATTCCTGTTCACTGATTAACTCCTGAGCTGTGTCTTTTCTGCTGTTCAGCTCATCTGGTGAATTCTTTTACTGTAAAAAGTATCTTGCCCTTCCAAGGGCAATGGCAAGACCTGAGAAATCCCAGAGATTTCAGCTTGCCACCCAGAAGGAAACCAGGCTATTTGGAATGCTGGAAAGGGTTCAGAGTAGGGGAAATCGTCTTGGACATCTGAGACCACCCCCACATTCAGCGGTCCACGGGACACAAACCCAGACCTTGATACTGATCCTGAACCATGCTCTCAACTCAGACCCCTGTGATCCTCACCACAGTGCTTTCAGATCAGTGCAGCCATGCCCATAGGCACAAACTCTTAAGCCTAGATTCTGTCCTGTGAGGTCTGTCCCCGACGGCCTGGCTCCAAAGCCTCAGAGATTGGGGACAGTGAGGAACACCATAGGACTCACCCTGCCACCCTGAAAGGAACCATGCCATTTGTAGCTCCAGAAAGGATTCAGAGGAACTGAAATCTGCATTCCTACCTCTGGACACCCCCATATTCAGCAGGCCACTGGATGCAAACCTGGAGCTTGACACTCACCCTGAACAAATCCCTCGACTGCCCCCTCCCCCAGAAAGATGGACAGAGTGCTGGCAGATCGGGCCTGCCATGTGGTGGGCCCTAACCATAACCTTTGGTTTAGTTCTCAGGATTCTGACCCCAAAGGCCTTGCAGTAGGTGCCCTACAATTTGGGGACACATGGGCAATCCCAGAGGTCTCAGCCTGCCGCCCAGAAGGAAACTGTGTCATTTGGATCTCCGGAAAGGATTCAGAGGAGCAGAAATCTGCATGCCTAGCTGAGGACACACCCACACAGAGCTGACTCCTAGACACAAAGCCAGAGCAAGACACTCACCCTCACCTCCACTGTCAACTCAGCCACCGAGACAGCTCTCCATGGGGTCTTCAGATCAGTCCTGCCATGTCCCTGGTTCCTAACACTAACCCTTGGATGGGTTCTGTAATGATGTCCTCATTTCAGGTTATGTGGTGGTTCTGCAGGACATTGTCCTGGTGTGGGATCAAACACACTGAAGCATCCCGTGTGAAGTGGCAAACATGGTAAAGAAATGACGGCTGGGGAATCTTAGTGTGGAGACAGCACGTATTTGTGCTGCTATAACAAGCTGACTGCACTTTGAAATCACCGCAGAGGAAATGACTCCTACAAACATCCATGTTAGCACGACAACACGGAAGCAGAGAGAACATCAGACTTTGGGATGGAGGCCAAGCGCTCCCAAATCCAGGTCACCCAACATGGAGAGAACACATGTTAGCAAGAGACTTGTGGGAGGATTAAATCATGGGCCCCTGTATCTCAGGTGCAGTAGAAGCAGTGGATTTGAAATTTCAGTTTTTCCACAACGTTCCACCACAAGCTGGTTAGAACTGTCCAAAGCAGGAAGGGAAGCCCCAGTAAAGTGGACTGGGGAAGCCAGAAGCGGAGGCTGGAAGGGGGCGCCTGGTGCTCAGTGCCCATTACAGACCCCACATTGCTATCCCCCACAGGAGAGACTCACCAATTCCAGGCCCCACAGGGGAAGCTGGAGGTTCATCCCCTGACTTTTTGTAGGAGCTTTGCAGCGCAGCTGGTGAGAATTCTCCATCACCCTGCCTTTCTCCAAGGGACTTTCCTTCAAGCACCCTTCCCAACTTCTTCCTCCTCCATGAAATAATGTTCCTCTCCTTTGTTTCTCGCACTTGCCTGTGATGGGACCTTAGCTTGCTCAGCCCAGACTGCCATTCTCTGCTCTTCCCAATTAAACCCATGCTGCTGGTCAAATAACTGGCAGATTGAGTTTAAGGCCAATCGAACTAATAAATTCAAGAACTTGCAAGGTGTCGGAGGCAGGCCCCTGGCCAGGGCGGCCTCCGCCATTAAAAGATGGCGCCTGGCTAGTTGCCAGCTTAGGATTGCCTCGTGAGACTAAGCGGAACGCCCAAAGAGGAAGTAAACAGCATTGGTTGCTAGCGAAGTTGTTCGTTTAGGTGCGCAGCTTGATTCGCTCCCTCCTGTACCCTGTTCGCTGATTGGTCATGTAAGCGTATATAAGTGTGTAGACTGGCAGAGAGAGAAGAGAGAAGATGCATCTGAACCAGGGTTCTTGTCGTCCGTGCGGGGAGAGAGATTTTAAATGGTGCCGAAAGCCGGGAACTAAATAAAGGAATCTTGTAAGGTAATCCGCAGGAAAGCGGGGAGTAAAGGTCCGCAGGTAAGCAGGGACATTAGCCACCTTCAAAAGTGGGAATTCCGCGGTAAAGCGGGGAGTAAAAATAGGAAAACCTTGCAAGGGAGAAGTCCGCAGGTAAGCGGGATAAAACCACGACAAAGGTGGTGGGATTTAAACTTGTACAAGTCCGCAATAAGAAGCGGGGCGGCCTTGAGCCGGGATTTAAACTTGTACAAGTCCGCAATAAGAAGCGGGGCGGCCTTGAGCCGGGATTAAACTTGTACAAGTCCGCAATAAGAAGCGGGGCGGCCTTGAGCCGGGATTAAACTTGTACAAGTCCGCAATAAGAAGCGGGGCGGCCTTGAGCCGGGATTAAACTTGTACAAGTCCGCAATAAGAAGCGGGGCGGCCTTGAGCCGGGATTAAACTTGTACAAGTCCGCAATAAGAAGCGGGGCGGCCTTGAGCCGGGATTTAAACTTGTACAAGTCCGCAATAAGAAGCGGGGCGGCCTTGAGCCGGGGTTTAACTTGTACAAGTCCGCAATAAGAAGCGGGGCGGCCTTAGAGCCGGGATTTAGCGAGTCCGCAATAAGAAGCGGGGCGGCCTTAGAGTCGGAATTTAGCGGTGAGTCTTTAATGTCTGCGTCTGTTGTCTGTGTGTTCATAATGGGGAATTGCACTAAGAATTGCTACCTTTCCCAGTGCTGGAATGTTTGGGCCTTCAAGCTGGCTGTGATTATGCGTATCCCTACCCATGTTCCTATCCTAGTTTCCATTCCAGAGAACAAGTTACCGGTGGTGCTATCCAGAAAGAAGAGAGATTTTGATATCACAGCTGCGGTTGTGACAGCATTGGCTATATCTACAGCAGCTGCCACGGCAGCAGCAGTCTCGCTTGCTGCAACTATACCCACTGCGGAAGCTGTGAACACCCTTGCAGAAGGAACGGCGGGGGCCCTTCAAACACAGACTCAGGTCAATGCACATCTGCAAGCAGAAATCCGGATAGTCAACCAGAGAGTGGATTTGGTTCAAGAACAAGTGGACATATGGGGGGCCCTATTGGGACTGGGATGTATAGTACCCTTCCTGGCAATTTGTGTAACTCCCATAGCCTATACTAATATGAGTAACTTACAGAATATCTCCCGACAGCTCTCCCAATACTTGCGGGGGAATTAGTCCGCAGAATTCCAAAACTATACTTAGCACCTGGTACTAGGAATAACAAGGATAAATACTTAGCACCTGGTACTAGGAATAACAAGGATAAATAACTAGCACCTGGTGCTAGGAATAACAAGGATAAATAACTAGCACCTGGTACTAGGAATAACAAGGATAAATAACACCAGAGTTGAGCTTGCAACCCTCCCAGAGATAATCAAAACATTGCAAGATGTGTTAACCTTTACGAAACAATGGGCTAGCATAATTGGTCTGATGATAATCCTCGTAGTGGGCTTGATTCTGCTAGTAAGGAAACTGCAAATTTGGAGGCGACAGCAACCTAGGCAACAGCAAGCCATGGTGCAGGCCTTGTTAGCCATCGAGGCTGGAACATCCCCCCAGGTGTGGCTAAGTATGCTGGATCGGTAGTCAACGACGGGTAAGATTGGTGGGGGAAATATACCAACCTAAGACAGGACGCAGATCATTGATATCTGCCGTCTGATGACGGGTAAGGATATTCCCCGCCACTGACAACCTAAGACAGGCACGATCCCTGCCATAAAAGAAAAAAGGGGGAGATGTCGGAGGCAGGCCCCTGGCCAGGGCGGCCTCCGCCATTAAAAGATGGCGCCTGGCTAGTTGCCAGCTTAGGATTGCCTCGTGAGACTAAGCGGAACGCCCAAAGAGGAAGTAAACAGCATTGGTTGCTAGCGAAGTTGTTCGTTTAGGTGCGCAGCTTGATTCGCTCCCTCCTGTACCCTGTTCGCTGATTGGTCATGTAAGCGTATATAAGTGTGTAGACTGGCAGAGAGAGAAGAGAGAAGATGCATCCGAACCAGGGCGTCTTGTCGTCCTTGCGGGCCAAGGGCGATAGCAAGGAACATAATCAATATGCAGAAATTAGTGGCACTCCTACGTGCTCAGAAGGAACCATCAGAAAGAGACTATGGAGAAAGATCTCATTTACACCTGCATAAAAGACAGCAAGATACCCGTGAGGCCCCTGAACCAAGAAGGTGACAGACCTGTCCTCTCACAGCCCTGCAACAATGATGACAGACAGGGAGGGGTACACACGGAGATGGGGAGGCACTGTATCAGGGAAGAACCCACACTGGGAAAATACCTACTCTCCCCAAAACCGTCTACAGAGTCCTCACTCTGGCTCCAGAATTTCCGGACTCAGCACAAGCCTGGAGTGGGTGTGGACACAGGAAGGACCCCGCAGGGCTGAGTTGGGGAGAGCTCAAGCACCGAAGTAGGCGGACGCTCCCTGACTGCAGACCATCTGAGGAGCCCCAGGAACCGAATCTGCGAGCATACAAACACAGACGAGGACCAAGGAGCACCCGAGCCCAGAAAGGGGGGACCCCACAGCCCCGCGCACAGCACAGCAGGAGGCCACGTCTCCTCACACAAAACGACGGAAGCCCCAGTGTCTACACAGGGCGCCCTTTCTCTGTGGGGTCCTGAGACCACGAACCCCTTGACAGTCCACTCAGGTGGCTTCTCCTCATCTCCTCCAGCATCTGGTCCTTAGGAGGTTGGACTGCTGCCAGTGTGGGCGCGTCCTCCACAACGGGTCCGGTCAGTGTGGATGCAGAGCCACACCCTCTTCAGCTTGTCCTGTCAGGGTGGGAGGCGCCCCACATTCTCCAGAAGTCTCCACAGTGGGTCCTGAAGAGGCGGGGCTCTGGTCTGAGCTGTGGCTTTGCAGCCTGGGCTCAGGGCAGAGCTGGGGTCTGGCGCCCTCTGCAGGCGGTGGAAGGCAGTGCAGGACTGTGGGAGCTCACCCTTCAGTGGAAGGTCCTGCTCCCTCCCAGGGTCCAGCTGACGCCATTTCATTCCGGAAATTCAAGCTGCATGGAGCCCAATACCCCCCAACTTCCCCCCAAATAGCTAAGGAACAATGAATTGG
Organism: Mustela nivalis; assembly: GCF_964662115.1. NCBI lineage: Eukaryota > Metazoa > Chordata > Mammalia > Carnivora > Mustelidae > Mustela > Mustela nivalis. Next base: position 77,995,364 of record NC_139040.1, read on the forward strand.
AAACAATGTGGAATTACAACAGTCCTTGACCGAAACAGTGTCACTGAACATGGCCCTGATGCAGACCCACACTCTGACCTCAACTTGGTCTCAAGACTGGACCCTACCCTAATCCAAGACCCTAACACTAGCCCCCGACCCAAACAATGTTCACAAGAATCAAAAGGTAGAAACTGCAAATATCCATCAATGGCAAGTGCATAAGCAAAGTGTGGTGAAGGGTTTGAATTTGGGTTCAGGTTCAGGTTTTAGTCAGAGTTCTAGATCCGGCTTTGGGTTTAGTGTTAGGGTGAGGATTTAGAGTGAAGGACAAGGGAACAGAGTTATAGTTTAGGGCTTTAAGTTTATGATTTAGGCTTTAAGACTCAGGGCTTATGGGATAAAGTTCAAGGTCAAATTTGGGGTTTGACTTCATGCTGAGATTTGGGTTCAGGTTTCATGACTTGGAAGTCTGGTTTAGGGTTTGGGTTCGTGGTTCAGGGCTTGGATCCAGGGCTCAGGTACAGGCTTTGGGTTCCATTCCAGGTTTGGGATTCAGGGTTCTAGTTTGGGCTTTAAGGTCAGCTTAGGTTTCAGCGTTGGTAGGGGTTAAGGTTAGGTTTAGGGATGACACATTTTCTTCCCTTGTCATCATGGACAAAAAAATTCTATCTGAAGTTTCTAAGTCAGAAATGTATTTCATCTGGGGGCGCCTGGGTGGCTCCGTGTGTTAAGCTTCTGCCTTGGGCTCAGGTCATGATCTCAGGGTCCTGGCATCAAGCCATTCATCAGGCTCTCTGCTTGGCGGGGAGCCTGCTTCCCCATCTTTCTCTCTGCCTGCCTCTCTGCCTACTTGTGATCTCTGTCTGTCAAATAAATAGAATTAGTAAAAGCTATTATATGATCTTTTACAAACCATTTCCTATCTTTGCATTCTCATGTGCCAAGACAGACAGGGATTATTTAAAACCCTGAAGAGAGGGCTCTTGCTTTTAAATTGCCTGTAATCTTCGTGTAATAGATTTATGATTGATGATAGATTTATTTAAAATATAACTATTTAAAATATTTACTCTCAGTAAACGATTTCAACCTATGCTCATTTAAGTAACTTGGTGCATAATCCCTTTTCTATTAAACCATAGTGCAAGGACCAATGCCGCGTTTCCGAGAGAACCCCAAGCTATTTTTCTAGAATGGCTGTATGCTTATATATGGCATCCTGTTTTCACTCCCTTTGTGGAGCACCTACCCTGGAGGTCATGTAATAACCAATGACCAAAAAAACAAACAAAAAACCCAAACATCCAGGTCGAAGTGCCATCCCTGCCTGGAGTCCAGGAGACTGCTCAGACAGATCCCAGGCAGGCATCTCAGCCCAGGCCTGTGCTGGGGAAGCTGGTTCCTGTCTTTGGGCACAAACTGGAAGCCAGCAAACTGACCCAAGAGTGCAGCCGGCGTTTAGGACTGATGATCTTTTCGCAGCCAGGCTGCCCGTGGACACCCGCTCAGAGAGCCAGGCTAGGAGGCTGCCCAGCGCTGGCGCTGGCAATGTGGCAGCTTGCCAGGGCTTCGCCCCGCACCCCAGACTGGGCTCTGGCCTCAGGAGTGAGGGGGCGGTGCCGACGCAGTGAAGGGTCCTTGCTAATTTCCAAAGCTGGAAGTGAGCTCTCAGAGGACTCAGGAGGGAGGGGGGCGGGGTCGGGTCTGGGCGGCCGGGAGAAGGGGCTCTGCTAATTACCCAGGTGGGAAGGAGGGGCGCACAGAGCCAGGCTGCTGTGCTACAGCCCATTCGAGACTGCAGGACCCACCATACTCGCTGCCCCTGCGCTCCCACGCTGCAGCCTAGCCCCTGAGGCCGCGGTGTCCCGTTCCGGATCCCGCTGCCTGCTGCCCCTCCCCACCCCATGGCTTCTCTGGAGGACCCTCTGCTCACAGGTAAAGTGACACCGTGACGCGCCCTCACCTGAAGCAGAAAACGCGGTCCAGGAGCGGGGCGTGGGGTGGTTGGGGCCCAGCCTCCCGCCAACCCCAGGGCACCAGGACCACCCTGGACGCTGCGCCACAGCCCTTCCGCAGGGGGTCAGGCCAGGACAGCGCCACAGGTGGTAACCCCGCCCCCCCCCCCCCCCCCCCGCCAGCGGGCAGGCTAGCCCCCATAGTTTGGCATGCCCAAGCGCTTTTCAGAGCCTCCTGCCATTCCCAGGGCACCCAGAACCCAGAGAGTGAGGCCTTGGGTGCTTTCTAGTGACAGATTCAAGGCAATTTTTCGACTTTGGGACTCAGAGTTAACATAGTTTTCATTTGTGATTATTATTTTTGTGTGGGGGCCATAGCTTTTCTTTTGACCTATGGTTGTTTTCACTCCCGGTTCTGAAGAAGCCCCTAAATCCTAACCCTGTTGAGGACTCAGAAAGCTCTCAGAGCAGCAGTGCTGGGGGACAGTGTGGACACATGTTTTGGTTTCTCCTCTGGCCTGCTTCTGTGGCAGCCCCGCTCTGTCCTCCTCAGACTTCAGAGCAATATCTGAACAAGTGGAGAAGCGAACAGGGGGTCAGGAAGGTGGCCACCGAAGAGTGACTTCTATGGAGGGTGGCTGAGCTAGCAAGTGAGCATGTTAGTCCAGCTCTGCCTGCATTCAGTACGGAGCTGAACAGGGGCCAGGGAAGGGGAGGAGGAGCAGAGATCAGGGACAAAGGGACCAAAGAGGAGATTCAGATGAAGGGAAGTAATGGCGAGGAAAGAGAAGAAACTCTAGAAGACAGGTATGTAGAAAGGAAAAGGGATGAAGTGGGCATTGGGAAAGGGCACCACCAGGGAAGGAGAGAGGGGAAGGAAAGAGGGAGGAAGAGAGGAAAGGGGAAATGGAGAAGGGAGGAGTCAGCATGCCAGGGCTCCCCCTCCATCTGAAGAAGAGGTGGCTGGTCCAGCTTCTCAAACAGGGTGCTCACTCTTTGGTCCCAGTTTCTGCTCCCAGTGCTACTGGGCTTTGCAAGGAAGGCAGGCTGTCCCTTGGGACCTACCGGAGCCCAATGGAGCCCACAGGAGGGTGGGAGAGGTAAGATGCCACCGGGTCCTGTCCTGAGCTGCTCCCAGCCACCAGCCTCACCACATGGTGCAAGAGGGACCCCAGAACAAAGGAAGGACACAGGCCCGCATGTCTGCTGGTGGCCCTGGGCACTTAGCTCATCGCAGTGAACCACACCGCCTCCTCAACCCACGCTTTCAAAGCCTCCTTCTTCGTTTCTGGTTTTCATGTCTGTAGGAACATGAGCCAGATCTAACTCATCTCCGACAGACAATTCTGACTCACCCCGTGTCAGATTTTTAAGAGTGGCTGTGATAGAGTAAGATAGCAATGCTCCAACAAACGGACTGTTTCCTCCCACTTGACCTCAACAGTCTTAAACATTTGCTTAGCGAAAACATCTTGTCTCCTTCCATTAAGCTCATAACGTGGTCTAGTTGTATACATGCGCCTTCGTTAGATGCGAAGCGATACAGAGGTCCTTTTTTTTTTTTTTTTAAATTTTACAAGGTAAAGTCAGTGAACACATCCAACTTGACGAATACGTCTCTAAAATGTCAATCCAGGCAAAGCTTTTTCTGCCTACAGTTTGGAGCCTACGTGGTGACATTTTTAAAATGCTTTCAGTCCCTCAGTGAGGCTCTTAGAAGCTAGCCAGGGCTTACTACGTGCCAGGCACTGTGTCAGGTGTTGGAGCTAAAGAGAAGGAGAGCTTGGAGGCTGGCTGGGGAGGGACATCCATGACACAACCACAGCTAGAAACGGAGGCCAGTGCTAGAAAAGAGAGAGCAGGCTGCATGGAGAGTGTGTACCATGGGGCTTGTGAGCTCACGAATAAGTGGGAGTAACAGGAGTGGGGAGATGGGGGAGAGAAGAGGGTCTTCCCATCAATGGGAATCACCTGTGCTTGGAGGCAGGTGCCATGAGAGGTCTCCACAGGAAGGAGGCGGCAGTGTGGTTGAAGGGCAGAGAGATGGGGCAGAACAGGCATCAGTCAGTTGGAGGGGTATGAAGAGATTGATGGGAGGATTATGGGTGCCTTTGGAGGACTGAGAATTTGTTAGAAGATCAGTGCAGATTTCTATGGAGACAAATGCCAGGAACTGATAGGTCTTTGAAAGGTCACTCTGGCTGCCTTTTGGCAAAGGTGTTGGTAAAAGGCACTTGCAGGTGTGAACACACCAGGTGGGAGGTGAGTGCAAGAAATCAGGTGAGGGAGCATGGGAACTTGATCGGGGGTATATAAGGGAGAATAGCCTTTAAGGAGTTCCACAAATTGGCACCAGCTGTGGCTTCATTACAGAGCTGGAAGGGGGAGGTGGGTGTGTCCTGGAGGTTACAGAAATTACATGAGAAAGGGAAGTCTTTTTAGATCTCTTTTTCAACTAGAGGAACTCTCACCATATTGAAAGAATTCCAGAGTGGGAACCTATGATATGAGGACATCTTTGAAAAGTCTGAATATGTTCTTCGACATCTTTGCAAGTGACGAGGAGACCTTGGTCTTAGGAGGCCTTGGCCCTCTTTGTAGCCAGAAAGATTTCACCTACAGATTTCGGTTCTCCCTTTTAAAGTCAAGGAGTCAGTCCTTTCAAATTACACCTCCTATCATTTTACCCTCTCATCACACCTCACGTGCTGGCATCTCCAAGACCCTCTGTTCCAGGTTGAGAGTATCCACTTTGGCCGGGCTGGTCTTGCCAAGAACACCACCACAGGAAATCTACAGCCTATAGTGCTATTAATAACATCATCTAAGACTGTGTTTGCTGCCCTCATGGCCTCTTCCCACCATGACTCACTGAAGCTTTTAACACATTGTATCCCTTAAGCTATAGTTCCCAAAGCTCATCTTCTCTAGTGCCATTAGTTTTTAAGGGACCAGGCAAACCTTAAACTTGTCCCCCTTAATTGGATCCCTGTGCCCCCACAATCTCTTTGAATGCCTTTCACCATGATCCTTGAATGAGATCTGAGACCACTGCTGGTACCTAACACTTCTTGGCACCTTGTCTGCTAGGTTCTTGGAAGAGGAGGTGGCTATGGAGGTGAGTGGGAATGGGAGTGGGAGGATTTCTCCCTTCACTTCCCTTTTTGTGTTTTCAAATAATGGGTTTTGAGGGGGAGGGAAAGGTTAACCAGACCATTTATTTTCCATCTCCCATCGATAAAATGTTTACCACTCCCCACTGGAAGAATTTAGATCTTTCGTTTGAATCTCCAGGAAAATCTCCCAAACTCAGACCACCACCATGTGGATTCAGCCATCTTCTGATTCACCTCCAGATTGTCTCCTCCTAACTGCTCAAGCCACAGGTTAAGGGCGAAATGTTCAATGCCCAAGCAATATAGTGGGGAACACGTTTATCTAAGCAATTATATGCAGCTCTGTATCTGCATACAGGGGGTCTCTCCCAAGACTTTCCAACCTCAGCAAAACAAGACAAAGCCCCAGCCATCTGGGCTATATATCATTCATTCATTCCTGTGTTCAACACTCATGGCGGATCCCCACCAAGACAGTGGGAGAGCAAGGACTGGAGAAATCCTGGAAGCTGAAGTCTGAGGAGGATTTCAAATTCAAGTCAGAGATGAAAGAAACATCTGGACTCGGTCCTCAGGTACATGCAGTATTCTGAACTGAAGCTAGAACCAGAGACCATTCTAATGAAAGGCCTCTACAGGTGGGCTCTCACAGGTGGGCTCCAACTCAGTTTCGTGTATATTCATTCATGAAATAGCTCTTTGGGTCAACATGCAGAAGAAAACCATTTAAGAAAACTGACAATGAGGAGTGGAAAGGGAAGCCAGAAGGCATGTGAATGGGGAGAGAGGAGGAGCCAGGGCAGAAAACCAAGAATCCCTCCCTGCCCTCCTTGCTGCCAGGGAGGTCTGAGGGACTAGTTTCCACCTGGGATCCCAAGGCCAGAACAAAAGCAGCGGGGCCACGTCGGGTGAGGGAAGGGGGTCCTCAGCCCGGGCACATGGGGCTGCGGAAAGATGGGGGCTAGCGCGCCCGCTGCTGGGGGGGCACCTCGCAAGGCGCTCTCCCCAGCCGACCCCATGCGGACCGGGTTTTGCGCAGCGTCCGGGGTGGTCCCGGTGCCCTGGGGTTCGCGGGAGGCAGGGCCTCCACAAGCCCCCTCTCCGCCCCCAGGTCGGTCTGTGCTTTCTGCTCAAGGTGAGGGCGCGGCGGGGTGTCACTTCACCTGTGCGCAAAGGGTGGTCCGGAGAAGCCTTGGGGCGAAGAGGGGCAGCAGGCAGCAGGAGCGGGACAGCGGAGCCTCACACGAGAGCGCACGGGCGGCGAGTCCGGTGGGTCCTGCAGTCCCGACTGGGCCGCAGCACAGCACCGCGGCGCTGCCCACCCCTCCTCAGCCAGCCCCTCCACCTCCTCCCAGACTCTCAGCCACATCCTCTGTGAGCTCATTTCCAGCTTCGGCAATTAGCAAAGCGACCCCGCCCTCCTCCCTCCTGAGTCCTCCGCCAGCTCACTTTTTGCTTTGGCAATTAGCAAAGCCCTTATCTGCCCCGCCCCGCCCCCCTTTCTCCTGTGGCCCCGCCCTGGCTGGGGCGCGGGGGAAGCCCCGGGGGCTGCAAGCTTTGCCAGCGCTGGCGCTGGGCAGCCTCCTAGCCTGGCTCCTTGAGCGGGTGTCCACCCGCGGCCTGGCTGCAAAAAGATCATCAGTCCTGTTAACCCTGGCTGCACTCTCCCGTCAGTTTGCTGGCTTCCTGATTGAGCCCAAAGCCAGGAACCAGCTTCCCCAGCACAGGCCTGGGCTGAGATGCCTGCCCAGGATCTGTTTGAGCAGTCTACTCATCTCCAGGCAGGGATGGCACTTCCACATGGATGTTTGGGTTTTTTTATTGTTTTTTGGTTATTGGTTATTATACATGACCTCCAGGGTAGGTGCTCCACAAAGGGAGTGAAAACAGGATGCATGATATACCCCTCACCTCCCATGCTGTCTTTCTCTTAAATAATAAGCACTGCTGAACTATCTTAGATTCTGTACCTTCTCTCCAGCCATGAACCTATCACTGTCTTTAACTCTTGAAAACTTCATTAGACAAATTAATGTGGTGAAGGAAGCAATATGAGAAAGCCTATTAATCTGATGAGCATGGAACTGAACAAACCCTATAGATACTTTCCCTTTGATTTCTAGCCTATCAATACCTACAGTGAGTCACATACACTCAAGATTATTGTTTTTATTGTATACTTCATATATTCATTGATTTTGGACTCGTTATCATTTTGTTGAAGTGTTAAACTATGGTAATAAACAAACTTTTAATTAACTTTTCCTCCTATGATACAAATATAACTTGCACTTGAGCTTTAGCTAATGTTATGTTCTAAAATTGCCAAAACAACATGATCAAGGTTTCTAGATTATTTACTGTATTTTCTACTATGTAATATTGTTCTATCTCTTCTGTATAAAGAAAATGAATGCTTGGGGCTCTTGGGTGGCTCAGTGTGTTAAAGCCTCTGCCTTCTGCTCAGGTCATGATCCCAGAGTCCTGGGATAGAGCCCCACATCAGGCTCTCTGCTCAGCAGGGACCCTGCTTCCCTTCCTTTCTCTCTGCCAGCCTCTGTGTCTACTTGTGATCTCTGTCTGTCAAATAAATAAATAAAATCTTTAAAAAAAGAAAATGAATGCTTGATAACTAAATGAATGCTTTACTGAACAAATTAAATATGGCAATAGCATTTTATTTTATCATGCTTCACATGTTAAACTATAATATTATATCACTAGTCTACAAATAATCTACTGACATAGTCATTTGGAAGCTTTTAGCAAAAGAATTCTTCCTCCTGATTGTAGTATAAAAGCCACAGAAATATACAGAAGACTCCTAGGATAGAAAGTTAAATCCAGTTATCCGTGATGCCTTGAGTAGGACCTGACTTATGTATGTCCTTGGATGCACTAGTAACTGTTACATGTGATAGGATTATATTTAGTATATACAGTTTCATTTACTTCACAAAGGACATATAAATTTGAGAATAAAATATTTGATGAATCTATAAAGTCTATATCTATTTGTAACTAATGTGGTAGAATTAAGATGTGAATTTGAAAAAAAATCATTGAACACATACACATATTCAATTGTTTTTATATATATAAACAGCATTATTTATTTATGTAAATAAATGCATTGTCTGTAAAATCCATTTACTTATCAATCATAAGGGTAATTTTAAGTACTAAGAATAAGAAATATGTGAAAAGATAAGTGTTCAAGAGTGCAGTTTGTGGTAATTAATACAATATGATAGGCTCATGAAAAGGATATATTACTTGAACTTAAAAGCTTCTATAATTAAGCGATGACCACTTGAAATTTGTAATTAGTCTTGCTGCAGTTTTTCCTTGCACTTATTGCCCTTCCCCAGAAGTTCATTAAGAATTTCTGTGAATGTCCTTGTGTTTAATCTCATTCATAGATTCCACTGCTGCTCACAAAACAAAGCCAAAATAAGAGGTAACTCTATGTGGCACTCCATCCACAAGCAATTCATTCATAAATAATTAAAAAGCTCTCTACTTCATTTGTTACTCATTCAGCTGATAATTTAAATGAGTAACTGAGGGATTTTATCAGCACTTTTAATAGAATGCGACTCAGAAACTTCACAGTGTTATTTAAGAAGAAATGCTCACGTGTTAAGGTTTTTATTTTTTTTAAATCAACAAAATAATTTTCAAATATTAAAAGCAAATGTCTCCTTTTCCTCCAAGTTTCCTTGCTATGTCAAAGTTACAAATAAATACATTACAATCGTATTTTGAGTAGTAGATAAAAACAAATGTTTTGAAACTGTCTGTGGGTTGAGTGTCTGGATTAACTTGTATAAATATCTGAACTCAATGTATTTAGACTTTATTAGATGGTTTTTTTTAGACTATTTAAAAATACATGCTCAGATAATGACAACATTATTTTATTCATTTTAATAAATAAATTAATTTATTTTTTTAAAATTACTTTATTTAATTATGTTTAGATATTATTAAATTAATGATTTAATATTTAATAATCTAAATTTGAAATATTTTAAATTTTAAAAATATTTACTTAAATTGATATATTTAATATAAATATTTAATAAATTATTTAATCATTATTATAATTATGGTATACATTATGTATTGTGTAATAATTGCATTTTAATAAATAAATAAATGTATTATTCACATTATTTTATTATATTTTATTTAGTTGACAAAGAGAGGGAGAACGCAAGCAAAGGGAGCTGCAGGCAGAAGGAGAGGGAGAAGTAGGCTCCCAGCTGAGCAGAAAGTTCAACCTGGGGTTCCATCCCACGACCCTGGGATCACCACCTGAGTTGAAGGCAGCTGCTTAACTGACTGAGCCATCCAGATGCCCAAGGCTTTGTATTCTTCGCTTCTAAATATTGATGCTCCTTCATCTCTTGAGTTAGTAAATTGATGTTGAGAATTCATATCAAAGAATTGATAGTAGCTGTTAAACAGAAACATGTAATTTAGGGAAAAAAAAAGAACAGAAGGAAGAGAAAGGCCAAAAGTCAAAAGCACATTAATATAAAATTTAATTTGATAAATAAAGCTGATATTCCTGAAGGGGGCTAGTAAAAGAGCTGCAAAGATCTGATAGGATTAGGAAAATTGTCCACTCCTGGTCATTTCATAATTTTAGACTATTCCTTATTAATAAATATACTTAGTTCCAGAAACACAAGCACATAAGAACATTTCCACCAAGTTTCCTCTTACAGCATTTACAAATTAGACGTTCAAACAATGCAGTTCGTTACATGTTGCATCTGTATCTTAAAGTTTAAACACTTTCTGTGACACATTTTCTAACAATTAAAATTAAAAAATATATATATACATATATATATATATACCGTATCCCTAAATGGGAAAAAATATATATATATACATAGAAACCTTATTCCTAAATGAAACCTTTCTTTGTTTATTAGCTTAAATAGGTAAATTAGCAACAACAACAACAACAAACAGCTAATATTATAGAGGTAGGAACAATTGACCTTTTCATTCATTGCTATTTTCTAAAAATTCCTATTTTATTTTTTTCTCAAGTCTGTCATAATAATTTTCTAAATCTCCTGCCTTATTCAATTTTTTTCTTTTAGTGGAAATCTCTATTTCATATTTATTTTCTCTTCCTCCACTCTTTGCTCTAATAATTCAATGTATTATTAGATTTTCTGTTTTTCTCTTTATCCAGATATATCTTTTCTTTCTTTCTTTCTTTTTTAAATAATTTGATTTGCTGGCATTTTACATCAGTACATGCTTTCTTATGGATGTTAGAAATGTCTGTGGAACTACTAGAAGAATAAACTTTTTTACCTTTAAGAAGTTTACAGTCTAGAGTGCCTGGGTGGCTCAGTTGGTTAAGTGTCTTCCTTCAGCTTAGGTCATGATGCCAGGGTACTAGGATCCAGTCCTGCATCAGCTGCCTGCTCAGCAAGGAGTCTGGTTCTTCCTCTCCCTCTGCCCCTCCCTCTCTCTCTCTAATAAATAAATAAAATCTTTAAAAAAAAGACTTACTGAAATCTGAGACTGAATTACTAAATTCAGTCTTAATAGAAGACAGCTAAACAAAGCAATGATCACAACTGGAAAATTTAGCGAGATCATGGTTTAACATTTTTGGTTGACACAGGACCTCTTTCAGTAACAACTTTCCCTAAATATCAATTTCTTTTTAAGGCAAAAAATTTTGACAAGAAATCCAGATCCTTCTGATCATTTTCATATCAATTTAAGGTGACATCCTCAGAGTATATAATCAAATATGTAATTATTCTATCTGTTGCCTTGTATATTGCCTGTATCTTTTTCAGACTCAAAGTTCCATTGAGGTAGAGTTTGTTTTTTTTTAAAGCAGAGATTTTTAAAGTGTTTGATATATACAAGATGCTTAATAAGTGTTTACAAAGCCTATGTATTACAGAAGCCTTAAACAGGCTTTAAAATAATGTAGGTGATATTAGTAGTCATATCAAACAATTTTTAGGTTTCAGTCATGTAAATAACTACATTTCTCAGAGACAGAGAAACATACAAATGGTCTGGGTCCAGTAGGATAATGCTAGCATGTGTTGTAAATTCTCTTATATGACCTTATTCTTGCAAGAATTGGTTATGTGGCAGAAAAAAAGGTATCACTATCTTATACTTTATTATTTAAAGAGATTTATGGAAGTCTTAATTTCTTACACTACCCCTTTGTTTCAGTGGACCCAATTTCCGTGGTAATGGTGAGAGGAAAGTAGGCAATATAGGTATCAGCAAAAATCTCCTACAAGGCACTATAAAATAAGGCTTGTTCTAGATCATGGTTCTGTCCAAAGGGGAATGTTAAGGGGTAGAATGGATGATGGATGCATTGTAGACTTATAACTTTAAGATTAATACTGTTATGCACCAATAATGGGTCTATGATTAAAGGGGCGAGACTGATGTAAAGCAAAGGTCAAGCAAAGCTTTATTTCATGCCAAGCATCAAGAATCTAACCGAACGTTCGAATGTTCGGGGCCACACCTCTTATGAGAGAAGGCAACCCTTTGCTGTTTCACAGTCTAGCTTTTAAGGGCAAAGGCCATGCAGTCAGGCCTAGCCACGCACAGGTGACCAATGAGATTTTAACACACACAGGAAACTCCACAGTGAGGCTAGGTGACCAATTGAGGTTCAATTTACCCTAGTATAGACATTTGACCCAGCCGATTACATCTTGATTAGGATTAGTGCCAAAAAGGTTCCCAAAGGGCAGAGGAGTGGGACATACTCCTTAGTATCTAGGGAGACAATATGCAAACACCGCCCCCCTCCCGCTGATTGATGTCTCCACCTGGCCTGACCCACCCTTGTATATGGGCTTTGTTACCTGGAGCTGATTTCCAGGACTTGTTTTTAAGTGAATCCTCTGGGGGAAGGGGAGCAAGGACAGTTTAAGGGTTAACCTCAATGAAAGCCTCTTGCTAAAATATAAAAATATAAAATAGGTCCTTACATTACAACAACTCAGTAGGGAAAGTCCCAGTGTGGCGATAAAAGAAGTGAGGTAACTTGCATTGCACATTTTATTTAAAACGTGTAAGTTGTATTTTTCCGTGCCATGACATCATACTTTATCTTCATCTCTGTCTACAAGTTTAAAACTAGTTAAACATACTCAACAATTTTTTAAAAAATATTTTATTTATTTATTTAAGAGCCAAAGCCAGAGAGAGAGAGAGAGAGCATGAGCAATATGGGGCTGGATCCCAGGACTCTTGAGATCATGATCTGAGCTAAAGGCAGACACTTAACTGACTAAGCAAATGAGACTCCCACAAACTCAACAATTTTATAAAATTTTTATTTGTTGGGGTGCCTGGCTGGAACAGTCAGTAAAATATGTAAATCTTGATCTTGGGGTTGTATGTTTGAAATCCACCTTGGGTGTAGAGGTTTTATTTAAAAATAAAATCTTTAAAAAAATTTTTTTTCATTTTTTTATTTAAGCCATTGTATGGCAGTGTTGATCACTATATTGTACACCTGAAACTAATATTAACCTTATTTTAACTAACTACAATTTAAATAAAAACTTTAAAAATAAAATAAAAATAATAATCATAAAAATAAAAAAGAGGAAAAATTATTTGGCAGGCAATTTTCTTAATTGCATTATTATTTATTATTATCATAGTCTGCGTGTGTCGGTGGGAAGTGGCTGGTATTACAGTGAGTTCCATATCTGTGTTACACTGTGGTCCATGTCTGTAGTCAGTCTTTTTTTTCTTTTAGTTTATTTACAGGGATCCAAAATTCATTGTTTATGCACCACACCCAGTGCTTCATGTAAAAAATTCCCTCCTTAATACCCACCACTGGGCTCACCCAACCACCTGCCACCCTCCTCTTCAAAACCCTCAGTTTGTTTCTCAGAGTCCACAGTCTCTCATGGTTTGTCTCTCCCTCCGATTTCCCCCAGCACACTTCTCTCCATCTCCCAGTGTCCTCCACGTTATTCCTTATGTATTGAGTCTTATAAAAACTTTTATTTCTTTCCCTATTCTGCTTTGCATATGCTTACCTTAGATGTTAAAATGTTACAAACCTCTCCTGCCTGGTCCATTTTCTCTCTCTTCTCTCATGATTTCTCATGCTCTCCCTGCCAACCCCACATGCCTTACAATATCTGGATATGACTAATTTCTTCCTGAGCTACTTTATTCTACTCTGCCATATGGTTGCCCTTCCCTCTTCTGTACCATATCTTCTATCCCCTGCATTTGTGCTTTAACAATACCTAATTCTTTTCACTGCATCTGTATCTTTGAGGTCAATACTCAGTAGTGCAATTGCTGGGTCATAGGCTATCTCTATTTTACTGGAAAGAAGGGCCATATGCACCCCAGTGTTCATAGCAGCAATGTCCACTATAGCCATTCTGTTGAAAGAGCCAAGATCCCCTTCAACAGACAAAAGGATCAAGAAGATGTGATCTATGGATACAATGGAATATCACTCAGCCATCAGAAAGGATGAATACCCAACTTTTGCATCAACATGGATGGGACTGGAGGAGATTATGTTAAGTGAAATAAGTCAAGCAGTGAAAGTCAATCATCATATGGTTTCACTTATTTGTGGAACCTAAGGAATAGCATGGAGGACATTAGGAGAAGGAAAGGAAAAATGAAGTGGGGGGATTGGAGGGGGAAATAAAACATGAAAATCTATGGACTCCAAGAAACAAACTGAGGGTTTTAAAGATGAGAAGGATGTGGGGATGGGTGAGCCTGGTGATGGGTATTAAGGAGGGCACATATTGCATGGGGCACTGGGTGTTTTACACAAACAATGAATCATGGAACACTACTTCAAAAACTAATGATGTATTGTATGGTAACTAACATAACATAATTAAAAAAAAAAAAAAAGGAGGGGGACAATACCTAACACTCAATCTTTGCTAGTTTCTTGTTTACCTCCTTTTAAGAGTAAGCTCATTAGTGTTTTTTTTTGTTTGTTTGTTTGTTTTTGTCTCAACTAAAAGAAGAAAAATAATACACATTATTTTGAAAACTTTTTGAACAGTGTACAAAAGTTAGTCAAGTCCACAATGTCTCATCTCTTCTTCCTCCTAACATGGTTAAGTTGAAAAACCCTTTATCTGGGAAAAGATCTTTCTCCTGCCACCTTGTGTAAGATTTTGGCTTTAGCTTAAATTATCCTTTCTTTCCTTTTCTGAAAATAATTTGAAAATATTAATAGCCTCAGTTTCTTCTTCCAAAATATGACTGCTTCTTTACCAAGTGCAAAAGCAACCCATTTTGACCATAGTAAACAGCTTGGACCTACTTTTTTTTGGCTCACTGTTTTAGTGAGACAAGTGGAGTGAAGATGACACACCATTTCCAAATGTATTAATAATTGGTAGACCATACTTCTAAATTGAAGTTTTGTTGCCATTAAACTACGACCAGACTCGCTATAATTACAGAGGTAAATTCTTTATATTTACTATATTTGAAATTACCATATAATACCAAAATAAAATTATGATTATGTGAAGAGTCTGTAATATTAAGAAGATGACTTTGAAATGATTGCTTATCTAAATGAAATTTCCCATTTTATAATCTTGTATAAGCTTCCATTGTCATTTCCTATTTAAAATCTATTAGGAGGCACTCTTATTTTCCCTTAAGTGGGAAGTCAAATGTGGAACAAATTCATCCCAAAGGAACTGATTCTATATTCCACTGAAGACCAGGTGGCTTCCATGTGGCATTTTGCCTCTTGCATATTGTTCATCTCCTACAACAAATGGGGGTATGCTCTTTAGTAAACTAATTCAACTCAATTAGAGACATTGTCTTCAAGGGATAACATCATAGAGACTAGAATCAGAATCATACTTTTGGAAAAATTGGGGCCAGGATTTTTGTTTTGTTTTGTTTTAAGATTTTATTTATTTATTTGACAGACAGAGACCACAAGTAGGCAAAGAGGCAGAGAGAGGGGGTGGGGAAGCAGGCTCCCTGCTGAACAGAGAGCCTGATGCAGAGTTCGATCCCAGGACCCTGAGATCATGGCCTGAGCCGAAGGCAGAGGCTTAACCCACTGAGCTACCCAGGTGCCCCTGGGCCCAGGTTTTGATGGCTTCTTTCCTCAATCTTATAAAACCTATTTGAACTCTACTGGATGCCAGAACTGCTTAAAAATATTTGGTCCCTTGTAATTTTAACCTTCCAGTATTCAATGCACCTGATCCATGTAATATCCTATAGTATTTTTGTCAAATGAAGACTCTCAAAGTGTGTTTCTTGGGAGACACTTTTCAATTGGTTGCTTACATTTCTGCATTTATTATTTGTTCTAGGCCATCCTTTGAAGATGGTTGTATTGAATAGACTTGGAAGACAGAAATAGTATCTTTTTTTTTAACTTAACCTGTTGTGTTTGCAAATATTTTCTGCCTCTGTTTTGATTCTTCTTGTGGGAACTGAGGCTCAGAACTGATATATAACTCCCACCCCTACACACACACACACACACACACACACACATACTGTTAATATTCTGGCTACCTCTATTGCTGTGAATAATAAACTATATTATTTCTGAACCATGAGTCTGCGTCTTCTATCAACACCCAATAAACTACGGCAGACTCATACACCAGCTTTCAAATAAGGGAAAATAATCTCAGATGCTTTATATTTTTTGATAGTGTTACCTACTTCTGAACATATGACTGAACACATATAAAGCTGGAGCCATGACCATTTAGAGCTTCTTCTGTGGAAGAACTATGCATTCACTAGTAAACAAAAGTAGTTTCATCTTTTTTTTTTTTCCTCCTGGACATCATTTCCTCTCTCACACTGTTGCTCAAATTGGATGGAGTCTAAGGTCCTTTGAGGAAATTTTTGTTTAATGACTCAAAATAAAATAGGAAGAGTCTAAAGTGCTAAAAATACTTCTAGATAAAAGGTATAAGATCATGCCAGAAAGGATAGTAATTTTATCTAACAACTGCCTGTTCACCCCTTTTTTGTTCATTAACTAATCTCCAAATTCCTGACTAAATCCCTTTTGTAAGCCAGAATGTGAGCTAAAAACTGGGATTTTAAAAAATTTTCATTTGAAATCCAGTTAGTTAACATACATGGTTGTATTAGTTTCATGTGTACAATATAACATATAGCACTCAGTGCTCATCATGACAAGTGCTCTAATTAACCCCCATCACTTATTTAATCCATCACTCCTTTCAGATCCCCTCAAGTAACCATCAGTTTGTTCTCCGTAGTGAAATGTCTGTTTCTTGCTTTGTTTCTCTTTCTATGTCTTATTATTTCCCCTTTGCTTGTTTGTTTTGTTTCTTTTATTCCATATATGAGTAAAGGTATTTGTCTTTCTCTGACTGACTTATTTCACTTTTAGCATTATACTGTCTAGTTCCAACCATGTTATTGCAAATGGCAAGATTTTAGTCTTTTTTATGGCAGAATAATATTCCATTGTATATACATACCACTTATTCTTTATTTATTCATCAATTGATGGATACTTGGGCGCTTTCCATATCTTAGCTTTATAAATAATGCTGCTATAAACATAGGGGTGCTAGCATCCCTTTGAATAAGTTTTCTTATATTCATTGGGTAAATACACACCAACAGGATTTTTGGATCACAAAGGACTTCTATTTTTAAATTTTATGGAAATTCCATACTGTTTTCAAATATGGCTGTATCAGTTTGCATCACCACCAACAGTTCACAATTGTTACTTTTTCTTTTTTTTTAAAGATTTTATTCATTTGACAGAGAGAGATCACAAGTAGAGAGAGAGAGAGGAGGGAGCAGGCTCCATGCCTGGCAGAGAGCCCGATGTGGGACTTGATCCCAGGACCCTGAGATCATGACCTGAGCTGAAGGCAGAGGCTTAACCCACTGAGCCACCCAGGCAGCCCGCACAAGTGTTACTTTTTCACATCCTCTCCAACACCTTTTGTTTCTTGTAGTGTTGATTTTAGCCATTCTGACAGGTGTGAGGTGGTATCTCTTTCTAGTTTTGCTTTGCAATTTCCTGATGATACATGATGATGGCCATCTTTTCATGTATCTACTGAACATTTGAAAGTGTTCTTTGGGGAAACACTTGTTCATGACTTCTATCCATGTTTTTATTGGATTATTTGTTTTTGGATGTTGACTAAAAACTGGATATTAAGTAACACACAAGACAGGTTTCCTTGAGCTTAAATTTTATTTGCATGAGTATCATTAACAGGAAAAAATATGCATATGTGTATGTACAAGTGTGTTTATGTATACATCTATCTATCTATCCTCTATCCCCGGTCTTCTAATTGTGGTAAATCCTGTAAGGTGGGGAATGGGATAGTCTGAAGAAATATGCTTCTGGATATGCTGGGTAAGCAAATTTAATTGCACTCAGATGCATTGGATATAAGTGAATCACTCAAATGAGTTATTTAATATTATATAGAAACAAATTAAAAGTTTATGTAGTTGAAAATAATAGGTAGTTAAAATAATTTTTTTGTTTGTTGTTTTTGTGTCTTTTTTTGTTTATATATACTATGGTGTGAATGTTTATGTCTCCCAAAATCATATTATGGAATCTAACTCTGGAAGTGATAGTATTAAAACATAGGGGCCTTTGGGAGGTGATTAGGTCATAAGTGGGATTACAGTCCTTTTAAAGGAGACCCCAGTGAGTTCTCTTGATTCATTCATCATGTACGTTTACAGTGAGAAGATAGCCATCTATGAGGAAGTGGGCTCTCCCTGGATCTGCCCATTCCTTAATCTTGAACTTCTCCGTTCTAGAACTGTGAGAAATAAATTCCTGTTCTTTATAAGCTATTAAGTCTATATCATGTCCGTTATAGCAGCCTGCATGCAGAAGGACACTATGACCTAAAATGAGAGCAATAAATATAAAGTTTCAGTAAAGTCAGTTGGTACAATGTTTTTTTTTTACTTAGAGAAGACATGCTGCTTCATGTTAAACCTTGATATTGTATATGTTTCTTGAAGGGCCACTTCTTACTCCTTTGTGTGTTTTCCACAAAGTCCAGGATGATGCCTTACATAAAGGTAATATTTTATAAATACTGTTGGAAATATATACTTCTCTAAAATCTTATTTTGCCTACAGATTACTTGGATCCACTTTGTCTTGTGTAGAATATTTGAAATATATTAAGAACAGAATGTCTCTCTAAATAACATTTAGAATCATTAGTTTATGACTCCTGACTCATTTGTTTATGCAGTGATACTTACTGCAAGGACACTGATGTTTGTAATATAATTTTGAATTAATCACCAAGCTAGTTTATTTTAACTTATGAAAAAATAATTTCTCATGTTGGTTTAATTCTACTCTTATGTTATGGTCATGACATTTTCATTAAAATAAAGTAGAAAATAGAAGTAAATAATTAATGAACAATAAAAAATAATAAATAAAAAATAAAAGTAAAACTCTTGTGAAATGTTAAACTTTTCTTACTTATTTTGTTTTGCTTTTCCTCTACCATGCTGGCAAAGCTGTATGTTGCAGATAAGTATAATTTTCTAGGTGCTAGGTTTGTTACTTTTGCTAAAATTTTCAAAATATAAGGAGTTGAATACTCATGGATTGTTTATTAAACTCCTTATCTACACATATAAAAATAAAACAATGATGGTGACCTGGGTATTTCTAAAATTGTATTCTGTTTTTCCATATTATGGTTTACAATGTAATTAATAAAGATTCTGCATATATTAACATCCATCCCCTTCTATCTCATCTGTATGTCCATACAGAGCATGTATGATTTCTATTCATTTCTATGTTGCGGTGAAGAGATTGTCTGAAGTAGCCTATATTTATGCAAGTAGATCTTAAGCTATGGTGCTCTTGTTTATTTGCTTATTCGTGATCAGTATGTCTGAAAGATGGTAAATATTGCATCAGGTGTGATGATTAAAAAATATTATTGGTGCCTGATACGCTGTGATGAAATAGGTAAGTCGATTCATAATTTGTTAATTAAATTAGAAAAGAAATTCCTTTGGATTTGTTCTTTATTAAGAGTTTTTTTTTAACGAATTCCTTGGGATGTTTTTTGTGTAATATATATCACATGCCTCAACCTTTAAATTTGAATTTAGAAAAGAGTTATCAGAATGAGCCTAGAAAATATTGTTATGGGGTCGCCTGGGTGGCTCAGTGGGTTAAGCCACTGCCTTCGGCTCAGGTCATAATCTCAGAGTCCTGGGATCGAGTCCCACATTGGGCTCTCTGCTCAGCAGGGTGCCTGCTTCCTCCTCTCTCTCTGCCTGCCTCTCTGCCTACTTGTGATCTCTCTCTGTCAAATAAATAAATAAAATCTTAAAAAAAAAAAGAAAACATTGTTTTGAAATATTTTTGTTCTGTTATATTATGTTAACTTAGGAAATAATGGTAGTTATTTTTATTAGCATTTCCTACTTTCCACATGCTCTTACAGATGAGATATCATGTTTTTCCTACTCTTTTTATCCTTGTTGTTATATTCTTCATGATCAATAACAATCAATAAAAATTTATAACATTAATTTCCTTTGGGAAAGTGATATTTTAGCAAGAATCCATGACCAAAAATTTTAGCTGTTGTTCTTCCAGGAGATGAGACTATCAATGTTCCCGAAATTTTAAGAAATAGAACTTATTAATTGTGTTGGTTGATGTTTATTGTCTCTGAACTTAGAGGTGCATAATTCAATTTAAAATTTATTTTTGGGGCGCCTGGGTGGCTCAGTGGGTTAAAGTCTCTGCCTTTGGCTCAGGTCATGATCCCAGGGTCCTGGGATCGAGCCCCGCATCAGGCTCTCTGCCTAGCAGGGAACCTGCTTCCTCTTCCCTCTCTCTCTGCCTGCCTCTCTGCCTACTTGTGATCTCTATCTGTCAAATAAAATAAATAAATTCATAAAAAAAAACAGAGTGGACCTTATGGGGTTGCTTATCTGAAATTGAGGGACATTATAAAAAAATAAAAAATAAAATTTATTTTGAATTGAAAACAAGATCTTACTGAAGTTTAGGCATCCCACTTTATATCAGGCCTCCAGTACATTCTAATTTATTTATAGAAAATATCATAAACATGAATGACACTTTTCCTATTGCATTTATATGAAACTGCAATGACTCAAAGATGTCAGATTTGAAAAGCACTACCTTTCTATATTTTCTGTTTCCTAGGAGGAATGGATATACCATTTTAGCACAATTATCCAACAGTATTCAAAACCACCATGAATTTTAAAACATAGTTATTACATCCTAAAAATCAAGTATGAAAATGTATAAACAACCAAATCTCTATCTGTAAATGAAATACTCCCACACAGACAGGTTTTAAAACTTTATTACTTAAGGAATTTGATAGCACAGACTCAGGGTAGTAGTTTCAGTGCCTACAGTATACTTTCAGGGAGAGAGTAATGTAAGCTCTGAGTCACTTTCTGCCTAGAGATGACCTAATAGTGGTTCTGGCATTGTTTGTTTGTTTTTGAAAATATGTTCCTGGGCGTCATTCAGAAAATGCAGAGTTTGGCATCTATATAAATTAAGGATGATCTTTTTGAACTTTTGTCTTTCATTACATCAAATTACCATAATTGGACAGAAATTTCACTAAATTAAGCATTGTTAGGAAATGTGTAAATTGGAGCTACTCAAATTAGTTGCTCTTTGAACTATGTGCTGTTGGTTCAGGATTAGATAAGGATTTTGAAGGCAAACCTAAATCATTGCTTCCTTTTTTGAGAGATTCTCAGCATATTTTCTTAAAATTAGCTGAAATAAACAATGTGTTTAGTCGCAAAGTGATTTGCATTTTTGCACAAACTCCCTATCTCCTTGAGAATTATAACAAATATTTCATGAAACATCAGTGATCTTTACTTTGTTACACTGCTGTAAAGTACATTCAGAGTTGCCAGTTAAAGGTGTTAGTGTTGAGATGAAATGTCATGCATTTTTCTTCACTTCCATGCAAATGAACATAGTAATTTATTAAGACACAATGAAGAAAAAAAATTGACAATGAGTCCAGATTTTAAAAATCACTTGCCATTCAATCCAAATTGTGAGTTTGATCGGTTACTGAACACTTTATAATGCACCCCCGGTAATTTTACAGAGATTACTTTTTTCTTACCAATTCTTGATTATTCTGTCTTGCAATGCAGAGAAAGCTAACTAATTTAAAATAAACTTCCGTTAATTTTGATTGTTATAAACTTAAAATTGACTAATTTCCATATACAGAGTTTAAAATGTTCACAATTTACATTAAATATATATTCTGTGTATACCTTGGAAAAATTATACTGAAAATTGAAATTAAAATGATGTTGTATATAGCTGCAAGAAGCCGCCTGTCCCATTTCATCTTACTATATAAGTTGTGTCAGGTAATTTATAAAATCCCTCCTGCATAACAAATCTATTTTTTGTTGGAATGGGTAGTAATGTTTCTTCTTATTTCGAAATAAGAGTTGGTCTATGAGTGCCTCTGCAACTGTATTTTTCCTAAGTGGCTTCATGGTCTTGAACTGAGAAAGCTCAGAGCATTAAACATCAAAGTAATATATTTTGACATAATTAGACATCAAGGAAATGCAATTAAAATGACACTGAGATATCACTACACACTTACCAGAATGGCTAAAATAAAATATAATGACAAGCCCAAAAGAAAAAAATATACCATTTGATGATACACAATGGCAAGTTGTACCATAACTTAACCATCTCAGACTAGTGTAGTGTTAAATTTGTTTTTCTAAGCCATGTTTTGGGTCACTTACCACTTTTCAAGGATATAAAGTGCTATCATTTTACTTAAAACTGTGAAATTTGGTCAGATTTAAATTTCAATTTATGTTAAAACATTCTGTAAACTGTGTTAAACTTTGACATTTGTTCCCTCTGTTCAGTGAATAACACCATATCATATTCTGAAAAATATGCTAATTTTCATCTTGAAAAATATCTCTTTTTCCTCTTATGGTAATTATTAATATGAATTAATAGTATAATTTGATATGGTTCCGTATGACCATAAATACTTTATTGTATATTATCAAATTTAATAATGAATATAATGTACTTCTTTGGACAATTTTTAAAGACCAGTCTACTCTTAAAACAAAAAAATGGAGACGCATTTCTTTAGTTCACACAAATTTCATTTTATTATATATAACCTCAGATAAATTTCAACAAATCATAATTTATTAAAATCATGTCTACTTAAAAATCTCATAGAAGAGTAAAACCATCAAAAATAAAAATAAACACACACAACACACACACATCACCCATGTGTTGGCAAATCACAATTGCTGTAACAATACATTAGGCATTCCACAGTTAAGGGCTATCAAAATTTCCATCAGTGACAAAAAGATTTGTATCCAAATGGACTGATTTTCCAGAATCCAAGAAAAAGTCTCCTAGGATTTATTTAAAGGTAAATATTTGAACAAATACTTCTTAAATTTAGGAAATTCAGAACATACGATTAAAGAATATTTGCAGTGCAGACTATATTCAATCCTTCCTTCAAAATGTGCCTTTGAGTACATAATTCTGTTTTCTCGATCTAAATTGAGCTGTCTTCCAAGGAAGTTTTCCAAAATGTGTGTCTCTGTGTGATAAATGTTCTAAGACCTAACATGCTTCATTGTATTTTTACTGTGTTCTCAAATTTAATCAATAATTTGGCTTGATGTATAATACCTAGTTTCAAATATCTTTTCCATCTATACAAACACCCAGCTGTCTCTTTATATGCTATTACTATTGAGAATTGTGCTGTCGGTATTATTCTTGTACATTTTAGGTGATCTGTTCTTCTCTTGGGCATCATTTATGCTCTTCTCTGTTTTTGATATTCTTAAAACTCACAATAATGTATACGAGTGGTTTTTAGTGTGTGTAGTTTTTGTTTTGTTTTGTTTCTGATATCTCATGTTTGGCATCATTTTAAGTCTGGTATCTTTTATCTTTCTTTAATTCTCCAAAATTTATCTCAGTACTTATTTAAATATTTTCTTTATTTTTTTTTTCTCTTCTGCTGTATTTGGGCAGAAGTCATTAATTTGTTTGTTTGTTTTTCCCAACTCATTTATTCATTTTACAGCTATATTCATCTTAGTCTCCATTTATTGTATTCTTTATTTCAACAATTTTCACTTAATTTATATTCACAGTATAGTATCTTTCTTTTCCTTGTATATGTATATCATTGTTTTATCATATACTTTTAAGCTATTTTTAAAAATATTTTATTTATTTATTTGACAGTGAGAGATCACAAGTAGGCAGAGAGGCGGGCAGAGAGAGAGGAAGGGAAGCAGGCTACCTGCTGAGCAGAAAGCCCGATGTGGGGCTTGATCCCAGGACCCTGAGATCTTGACCTGACCCGAAGGCAGTGGCTTAACCCACTGAGCCACCCAGGCGACCTTTTTAAGCTATTTTTTAGAAGTACAGTCATTCTTTTTTTTTTTAAGTTTTTCTTTATTTATTTATTTGACAGAGAGAGATCACAAGTAGACGGAGGGCAGGCAGAGAGAGAGAGAGAGAGAGAGAGAGAGGGAAGCAGACTCCCTGCTGAGCAGAGAGCCTGATGCAGGACTTGATCACAGGACCCTGAGATCATGACCTGAGCTGAAGGCAGTGGCTTAATCCACTGTGCCACCTAGGCGCACCTAAGCTATTTTATTAATTCCTGTTCCAATAACACTTGGATTGGCATATAAAGTTAACCACATCATATTTTTTAGGTAAGTAATTGTACTTTTTATGTGCATAGTTATTTTGGTCCATGAGTTCAGCTCTTCTTAGGATCATCAAATCTCTGTAAAGTCTGGGTATGCTAGGATTTTCTAAGCAACAATAAAATACATTGAAACCTGGTAGCTTAATTATAATAATGTTTTCTTTCTCAATCATTCACAATAGTATTCCATTCTGAGTAGCTTCCTTCTATTTTGCAGCTATAGTGTTTGGAAAAACTTGAAATGTGATATCACTGTGATAATGTGAATTGGTCAGGGTTTTTTAGAGAATCGGGAAGAGAAAAAAAGGAAGATATTCTCCAGGGCCAACTCTAGAAGTGACTATTAAAACATCTGTCGAAATTCAAGTGAACAAAACTCAGAAATGCCATCTCCAGTGAAATACAAAAAAGATTATATATAGTTCTGGGCACACACATCTCATTTGACCCAATGATGTACATCAATGAAAGACTGAGGCCAATCACCACTCCATGGGAGAATTTAAAAATAAATTTACTAATGAGGCCAAGAATTCAGAATCACAAATACTTCAGAACTAATAATAACTGCCTTCACTTGCTGTTATTCTATAAGATAAACCCTACGATCAAGTTTCAATTTTAAATTCTTAAATCCTTATGAAGAAGCATCATTTGGAGGGAGCAGTTTTCATAATTTATCATCCATCAGCCTTTTTTAAAAGATTTTATTTATTTATTGGACACAGAGAGAGAGAGAGAGATTACAAGTAAGCAGAGAGGCAGGCAAGCAGGGAGGGAAGCAGGCTTCCTTTTGAGCAGTGCCCGATGTGGGGCTGGATCCCAGGACCCAGAGACCATGACTTGAGATGAAGGCAGAGGCTTAACCCACCACCCATGTGATGAGAGAGCCACTCAGGTGCCCCTCATCCATCAGTCTTAATTGATTGGAGGAAAATGTGTGGAGGAATAATGCCTTAGGGAGCTAATCTCTCTAAAGAATTTTCAAGTCTTTACCCCTTCAAGGTTTTTGTATAGTTCTGATAGCCTCTAAACATCCAGCGGATTTCTACAGTGACAGGCCTGTTAAAACCAGTCTTCAAACCAGGAATAGAGCTTGAAACATACCAGTCAAGGGCAACTTTGAGTCTTTTAAGGAGTTTATCATCATTTCTTTCTTTTTGGTTAATATCTGAAATAGTTCCATATTCCATAATTTCTCCAGAGCTGACTTTGAAGGAGGCATTCAGTTCCAGCTAGTTCCATATTTTGACAAGAACTATACTTCTATATTTAAAAAAAAAAACATATTTTAGGGCGCCTGGGTGGCTCAGTGGTTTAAAATCTCTGCCTTCGGCTCAGGTCATGATTCCAGGTTCCTGGGATTGAGTCCCACAGTGGGCTCTCTTCTCAGCAGGGAGCATGCTTCCTTTCCTCTCTCTCTGGCTGCCACTCTGCATTCCTATGATCTCTGTCAAGTAAATAAATAAAATTTTTCAAAAAACATATTTTATACCAGTTATTCATGTTTATTAACTAAGATATCACAATACAAATAATACAAACAGTTGCTCTTTATTAATACCTTCAACCAAGATCAAAAAATATGTCATATTTTCTTCAAAAAATTTATATCATCTGATAGGTCAGATATATAGATAAAATTACATTTAAAGTTTTAAAAATATCAGCAAATAGTTTCATTCAAATGCAAATTTGAAAAGAAATCTACTTTTCCAAACCCGACTTTTTATCCTATTTATTTTGAATTTTGTCAACAACTGATAAAATATTTAGCGAGACTATAAATGTTAGATCGAAAAAAATGATTAATAGATGTAGGTTCAAATTATTATGTTCCATTAAAAATGATTTAGTCTTTGATGAACATCTGTTTGGTAATATGTTGTATCCAGATATAGTAAATTAAAGACATATATAAAATTATAGGGAAATGACACCTTCCGTTCCATTATGAGTAGAGCTTTTAAAATGCTATTTGTCACAACCTGTCATCTTGTCATTATGTAGCATTATGTAGCAATTTAAAAATGTATACTCTTTACTTCGAAGTCTTTTGGAAATCTAAAATATGACTTTCTATGATTTGTGTCTCCATATTGCTTTATTGCCAGTTAAAACATATCCACATGCTTTGATTCAAAGGTAATAAATTCCTCTTATTTGGAAAAAGGATGTTTATTTTTGTTCTCTCACCCTTAGCAGGTGGTTTCATTTTAGCACACTTCAGAGTTATAATTTCATGCTTATTAAAAACATTTATTTTGATCTACATAGATGAATGAAACTTTTATTTTATTAAATTATTTGCCAAAAAATCTGTGATTTTTAAAAATGTATTTCCTTTGAAGGGTTATTTTAGAGCATTCAAAGAGGATCTAAGAGTGTGGTATTATGCAGTTTTTAAGTAGGTATGAAATGGTTAATTATAGGATTGTTTCTTTAAGGCTTATGTATATTGTCCACTATATGCTATAAAATATTTTGAAAGTAAATTTAAGGTATGTTTTACATAGTTTATTTTTTGGAAAAAACTATTGAAATGACTTATGAAATTCAGTATACTCTCAACATTAATTTATTTTGAAATTTACCAGTTGTCTACTGAACTATTATATGGCAGATATTACTTCAGACTACACTGGTAAATGAAATACTTGGCTTTGTAGAACTTTTATTTTAATGGGTGAGGCAATTAAAAGCTATAAACCTTAATAAAAATGGCATAGTGCATTCAAAAAGGATGAGTACAATGGGGAAAAAGAAAAATTCGATCAGGGTGAGAAAAATCAAGGTTGCTAGGCAGGGGATGGGGAGTTAAAATTTTAAATAGGAAGATCAGGGTAGTTACAATGAAGCTGACAATTGAACAAAGGTATGGAAAGGTGATGAATTTGCCCAGAACTATCAGCAATAAGGTCACTCCAGACAAAGGAATTGGCTATCTTGAAGGCCATAAGGTTGGATCATGCCTGGCATATCTGAGGAATAGCAAGGAGGCCACTGTGAGTGACTGAAGAGTAGCAGGAAAAGAGGTCACAGAGGTTAAATGACTGGCTAGATCATGTAAAAGCTTAGAAGTCATTGTAAAACTCTGGCTTTTATATTTGGAAAATTACTGTGTGATAGAATTTCTGCTAATAACTGAGAGTTCAAATGTCCATAAAATTTCAAGGATTCTTATTCTAGTAAGACAGAATAAAGAGAAAGAGTTCATATTTTCACATGGTGTAACAAATGCTCAGAGATCCAAGTGTAGGAAGCTAAGGGAGCACAGAAGAAGGCACTAAAATCACACCATATATTAGATGACTGTGACTATATATAAATTTGTATTTTCTAGATTTTTTGTAGTCATGGAATCACACAGTATATACTATTCATTGCCTGGGTTTTCTTTTCTCAGCATCATTACTTTGAGAATCTCCAATTGTCTTTGCTCTATTGATGGACATTGATGAACATTTCCACTGTTTTCAATTCTTAAAAATAAAGCTGCTATGAAATTCATATACAAGTCCCTGTATGAACATAGGGTTTGTTTCTCTTGGTTAAATGCCTAGAAGTAAAATGGCTATTTGTGTAACTGCAACATATTTTGCATTTAAAAAAATTTTCAAACTATTTTCCAAAGTGGTTGTATCATGATATATGCCAACAACAGTTTAGATTTTTTGTTGCTTCTCAATCTAGCTCAGACCAAGTACAATTAGCCTTTATAATTTTAGCCATTCTAATAGATACGTAAGCATGTCTCATTATGATTTTAATTTGTATTTCTTTAATGTCTAAATTTTGAGAAATTTGTCATGTGCCTCTAAGCCATCCATATACTTTTGGTGACATGGCTCTTCCATTATTTCCTTCACATGTAAAATTGGATACTCTGTTTGGTTATTAGTAAGGTTTTTTATTTTTATTCATTTTTTAATAATCAGAGTAGATGTCCATTATCAGATATGTAATTTGGAAATCGCTTGTCCATCTTTACAGTTTCTCAATGGAGCTTTGATAGCTGTGTCTTTCAAGAAATATGCTACTTCTTTCCTGGTACACGGAGGTATGACTACAACATTATCAATGTTGACCTTTGCAAAGAAAATCATGGCTTAAGATATATGTAGTCTGCAGTTGTTGGGAGTGTTCACCATCCTTGCCTCTAACTCATCTCTCACTGCCCACACATTCAGGTATAGGGGAATATTGATTGACAAAATATTAATTGCCAAATAACACTAGTTGGAGAATAAGAAAAATGCAGGCACCTGATTATATAATATTACATAAATAAAATATGTTTTTATAAGTGCTATTAGAAGTAAATTCTTCAATACTTGAATCACACAGAATGATGGAATCCTAGATTTTTTTTTTCTTGTATTTACTAAGAAAATGATCATGCCTCAAGTATATTAAAATGGAATAGGGAAAATTAAAAATTGTTTTAAGATGATTTGCATGTGTTGTGCGTATGTGAGAGAGAAAGTGAGAGAGAAAGATAAAGAAAAAGAGAAAGGGAAAGACAGAGAGGTGGCTGCAGTGAATTGAGAGTTGGAGGATAGATTTTAAAGTTTTGTCTTTTGCTTTCTACATTTCCTTTTCCTTAGGTTCAAGAGAACAATCAGTAATATCTCAGATGCCTGCTGGTAACATCAGCAGAAAGAGTTAGAGGTTCCTAGAAAATTAAAGATGAGATATAGTTTTCCTGACATAAGAAAAGTCATTTTTTGTCCCCAGCTATTTTCAATGATCTATACCCCACCTGTGTACTTGCCCAAGCACACTTCTTCCAAAACTTCCTGGGAGGTTCTTACAAAGAAATGCAAAAACCTCACTCCTTAAGGATTTTGAGGGAACAAGGCAATGGGAAAACTAACAGTCACCACCAGACCAGGAAATAGCCTAAGCTATTGAGACAATAAATCAGTGGTAAAACTCCTAGTGCTATTTCAAAAGTAATCAAGGCCTTGCATTCCTTGTCCCAGAAAATGAGCCCAAGACCCCATCTAGTTTATATCTGCTCTTGAAGCCTGCAGAGTCCCTTTCCCTTGTCCAACAGTTACCTCTGCTTTATTCTAACGTTGACGTTTCTGCCCTCGGTGGAATACAAGCTTCATTCAGGTGAACATGCAATACATATTGCACAAATACATATGTGGATGTGCATGCATCCACAACCTTATGACCAACCATACACGGGATAATAAAACTCTCCCTTCTGAGTATTCATCTTAAATACTAAATAAAAATCTCTCTCCTGTTCAAACAGTCAAGGCTTTGGAACTTATTCCCTGTGAACTCCTTGTATGTTGTAAACAAAGATTCCTTTGTTTGACAACTCCACCTGTTTCTCTGATTCACCAAAGACTGACCTCAGTTAGTTCAGTTGCTGTAATGGCTTTCACTACTCTGATTCTACCTCTGCAAGTCTCCAAATTTAACTATTTTTTCTCCCAATTTCGCATGTTCTTGGCTTTAAACTGCAACTCTGAAGAGAAGATTTGCTTGTTTAAAAAAAAAATCAAGAAAAGGGAGTAGTAGTCAACATTGTTACTTTGAACTTCCTGCCCTAAGGGGCTCTCCTGTTCTTTTTCTTTGACTTCCTGGTCTAAAACGACAGAAATTTGGCAATACATCACTCCCCAATCCAGATTACTGCCAGAACAGTTTATACTCTTAGAAAAATATTAGTTTAAAAGAGCACATAATTAAATACTTAAGCATGTAGTGTAATATAGTGGTTTACAAGAAATATATTTTGGTCATCTGAATATTTGGTTTTCAGCCATGGCTACTGACTCACAGCTCCTAAAACTCTTGGGATTTCCTGCGATAAGGGTGAGAGAGGTGTGTTTTGTTATGTTAATGAAGTGACCTTCAGACCTCACTGAAGGCAAGGGCTATTTGCCTGAAGGACCAACCACTTGGTGAAAGCCTTCACAACTTTTTGCCTCCCCTTCCTACCAATACAGGATTATCTGGGGAGGGAAGAGGACCTGGAGATTAGATCAGCAAATGACAATGATTTAGTCAGTCATTGACTATGCCATGAAGCCTCCACAGAAAACCTGAAAGGACTGGTTTCCGAAAGCTTTTAGTTTGTTAAATGTATGAAAAGGCAGGAAGAGTGGCAGTCTTACAGAAGGTAATAGAAGCTCTGTGCCCATTCTCCATACCTTGCCCTGTGCACTTCTTTATCTATCTATTGATTTAAATCTTCTATTATATCTTTTAATAAGCTGGCAAACATAAAGTAAGTATTTTTCTGAGTTTTGTGAGTCCCTGTAGCAAATTAAAAGAACGTAAGAAGTAGGCCACTGGGACCTCCAACCTGTAGTTGCTCAGTCACAAGCACAGGTAATAACCTGGGGCCTACAGTGAGACTGGCATCTGAGGTGGGGTTGGAGATAGTCTTGGAGGACTGATCCCTTAACTGATGAAATCTTACACTATGTTCAGGTAGATAGTGTCAGAATTTAGTTGAATTCTTGGAGATCCTGCTGTTGTCTGAAAATTATTTGGCATTGTTGGTATGATGTCCTAAAGCCCAAAAAGATATAGCTACCTCAAAATAAGAATACGGTTGACAGCTTATATATAATAAGTGAGTATTTCAGGGATTTAAAATATACCCAATAAATAATGTAAGGAAATAAGGAAAGATTTTGAAATAAAAACAAGAATAAGAACCTAGTGGTACTAATAGATTAAATATATGTAATCTAGTTGAATTAAGAATACAATGGATAGAATACCTAATGGATTCAATAGAGATAAGAAGTCACTTAAGGATATAGTCATCTGGATACCAGCAAAGCATTACAATTATCAATATAAAAGAGGTGTAAGATGTAGGTGATGTGTGTGGAACAAAAGCTAGAGAAGAAATTAGATTTCCTTACTACTCATAGCCTGTTGACAAGTCCTTGAAGCTCCTCTGGGGACTCAGCTGCTTCCATGTGGACACATCCACTCAGGGCAAAAAGCATTCTTAGTCCACCCCCCAGGATACTGAAAATCTACTTTCACATGTAAAAATTACTTTGGAAACTTCTTTATCTCTACTCCCCACCCCTGCCCTCAAGATATACATTGGCAATCATCTCCCAAGCAGATACCCACTGATATACATCAGAAGAGTCTCTTCCCTGAGTTTTTACTAAATAGTAAGAAATGACCTTTCCCTAACAATAGCTAGCCCCCTCAAGGTCCTGGACACCTTGTTTATAAAATACCTTGGAGGCTTGTGCTATCCCTAACCTCCTCCCAAATTGAAAGTATATAATCAGCCACTCTTCATGACCCTCTCTCTCTACTCCAAATAAATAAATAAATATTTTTAAATAAAATAAAATAAATGACTTTTTTTAAATGAAAGAAGAAAAAGGAAAGAAATATTTGAATATTAATGTACATCTATTTCTCAAGCATAAAATAGTCAAGACACTGGATTAAAACTTACATACAAGAAAAGAAAGAAAATATTCATAACTATAGTTGACTCTATGAATCCCAAACTAGGGCATACATACCAAAGACACACAAAAAAAATCACAAGTGTTAGAGAGAAAAAAAATAATTCATTAATAAAGAAACAAGAATCAGACTGACAGAAAATTTTTAAATAACATCAGATATAAAAAAGAATGAAGTAATAGCTTTATTATCTTGAAAAAAAATCGCAAATGGAAACATTTAGATCCTTATAAAATGTCATTGGCATAGGAAGGCATAATAAAAAAAATATTTTCAGGAATACAGACCACAGATAATTTGCCTTAATTTGTGTAGGCAGCACTTAAATACTAATATTATTTTAACAGTTAAAATATACTCTATGACCTTTGAGGTTGGGGAAACGAGGATGACCAAGTCATCTTGAAATAATTCAGTTTTATGAAAAAAGTAAAAAG
Source organism: Mustela nivalis (assembly GCF_964662115.1). Taxonomy (NCBI): domain Eukaryota; kingdom Metazoa; phylum Chordata; class Mammalia; order Carnivora; family Mustelidae; genus Mustela; species Mustela nivalis. The sequence goes on from NC_139040.1 coordinate 78,027,184, forward strand.
ATCAAAAAAAAGACTTGTAGAAAAGAGAGATAAAACATATGCATAATAAAAATAAATAAATAAATAAACAGCTGGAGTGCCTGGGTGACTTAGTCGGTTCAAGTGTCTGCCTTCAGCTCAGGTGATGATCCCAGGGTCCTGGTATTGAGCCCTGCATCAGGCTCCCTGCTCAGTGGAGAGTCTGCTTCTCCCTCCCATTGAGAAAAAAAATTTGACTTATTTATTTGAGAGAGATAATCTTTAAATTTTACTTATTTATTTGAGAGAGAGTGAGAAAAGAAAAACATGCACACAGCAGAGGGAATAACAGAGGGAGAGGGAGAAGCACGCCACTGAGCAGGGAACCCCCTGCGGGGCTCTATCCCAGGACCCGGGTATTATGACCTGAGCTATAGGTAGACACTTAACTCAGGTACCCCAATAAATACAATCTTTTAAAAACATAAATAATAATAAAAATAAATAATATTTCAGGTAGTATGATTTTTTTACTGTAAGACTTGGTATAAAAACAGGATGACATACTTGTCTAATTATAGCAAAAGACTTTGATAAGTTTAGATGCAGTAGTACATAAAAAATTTAACTTCTTTCATTAACTGATAATTTAATTAGATTAAATTAAGAGACATCAAAATTTAGAGAATCTAATAGTCCTGATCTATTAATAAATGTAGCCATCCTGACCCCAAAACAAGAGTCTTCAGTAAGTATATAAGCATAAGTTGAACATTTACACAAACAGGCCATTATTTAGGCCAGAAGTATATGCCAATAAATTCCTAGAGTTAAATATCAGGCTATATTTTCCAAGAATAAGGCAATAAAATTAGAAAACAATGACCAAAATATTAAATTCATATAATTGGAAGTTAACTTCATCCCTAAAAAGCTAATTCAGAAATTTTTAGAATTACAGTACTTTGGTAATATCAACTCTCAAAATGAGTGACGGACAGGTGGGGCTAGCAAGAGACTCGTGGGAGGATTAAATCATGGGCCCCTGTATCTCAGGTGCAGTAGAAGCAGTGGATTTGGAATTTCAGTTTTTCCACAACGTTCCACCACAAGCTGGTTAGAACTGTGCAAAAGCAGGAAGGGAAGCCCCAGTAAAGTGGACTGGGGATGCCAGAAGGGGAGGCTGGAAGGGGGCGCCTGGTGCTCAGTGCCCATTACAGACCCCACATTGCAATCCCCCACAGGAGAGACTCACCAATTTTAGGCCCCACAGGGGAAGCTGGAGGTTCATCTCCTGACTTGTTGTAGGAGCTTTGCAGCTCAGCTGGTGAGAATTCTCCATCACCCTGCCTTTCTCCAAGGGACTTTCCTTCAAGCACCCTTCCCAACTTCTTCCTCCTCCATGAAATAATGTTCCTCTCCTTTGTTTCTCGCACTTGCCTGTGATGGGACCTTAGCTTGCTCAGCCCAGACTGCCATTCTCTGCTCTTCCCAATTAAACCCATGCTGCTGGTCAAATAACTGGCAGATTGAGTTTAAGGCCAATCGAACTAATAAATTCAAGAACTTGCAAGGAACAAAATCAATATGCACAAATTAGTGGCACTCCTAGGTGCTCGGAAGGAACCATCAGAAAGAGACTGCTGAGAACGATCTCATTTACACCTGCATCCAAGATAGCAAGATACCCGGGAGGCCCCTGAACCAAGAAAGTGACAGCCCTGCAACAATGACGACAGAGAGGGAGGGGTACACACGGAGATGGGGAGGCACTGTGCTCAGGGAAGTACCCACACTGGGAAAATACCTACTCTCCCCAAAACCGGCTACAGAGTCCTCACTCTGGCTCCCGAATTTCCGGACTCCGCACAAGCCTGGAGTGGGTGTGGACACGGGAAGGACCCCGCAGGGCTGAGGTGGGGAGAGCACAAGCACCTAAGAAGGCAGACGCTCCCTGACTGCAAACCATCTGAGGAGCCCAAGGAACCGAATCCGCGAGCACACAAACACAGACAAGGACCAAGGATCACCCGAGCCCAGAAAGTGGGGACCCCCCAGCCCCAGCACAGCACAGCAGGAGGCCACGTCTCCTCTCACAAAACGACGGAAGCCCCAGTGTCTACACAGGGCGCCCTTTCTCTGTGGGGTCCTGAGACCACGAACCCCTTGACAGTCCACTAAGGGACTTCTCCTCACCTCCTCCAGCGTCTGGTCCTTAGGAGGTTGGACTGCTGGCAGTGTGGGCGCGTCCTCCACAACGGGTCCGGTCAGTGTGGATGCAGAGCCACACCCTCCTCAGCTTGTCCTGTCAGGGTGGGAGGCGCCCCACATTCTCCAGAAGTCTCCACAGTGGGTCCTGAAAAGGCAGGGCTCAGGTCCCAGCTGTGGCTGTGCAGCCTGGGCTCAGGGCAGGAGCTGGGGTCTGGCGCCCTCTGCAGGCAGTGCAGGACTGTGGAAGCTCACCCTTCAGTGGAAGGTCCTGCTCCCTCCTGGGGTCCAGCTGACGCCATTTCATTCCGGAAATTCAAGCTGCATGGAGCCCAATGACCCCCAACTTACCCCCAAATAGCTAAGGAACAATGAATTGGAAACAATGTGGAATTACAACAGTCCTTGACCCAAACAGTGTCACTGAACATGGCCCTGATGCAGACCCACACTCTGACCTCAACTTGGTCTCAAGCCTGGACCCTACCCTAATCCAAGACCCTAACCCTAGCCCCCAACCGAAACAATGTTCACAAGAATCAAAAGGTAGAAACTGCAAATATCCATCAATGGCAAGTGCATAAGCAAAGTGTGGTGAAGCGTTTGAATTTGGGTTCAGGTTCAGGTTTTAGTCAGAGTTCTAGATCAGGCTTTGGGTTTAGTGTTACGGTGAGGATTTAGAGTGAAGGACAAGGGAACAGAGTTGTAGTTTAGGGCTTTAAGTTTATGATTTAGGCTTTAAGACTCAGGGCTTATGGGATAAAGTTCAAGGTCAAATTTGGGGTTTGACTTCATGCTGAGATTTGGGTTCAGGTTTCATGACTTGGAGGTCTGGTTTAGGGTTTGGGTTCGTGGTTCAGGGCTTGGATCCAGGGCTCAGGTACAGGCTTTGGGTTCCATTCCAGGTTTGGGATTCAGGGTTCTAGTTTGGGCTTTAAGGTCAGCTTAGGTTTCAGCATTGGTAGGCTTTAAGGTTAGGTTTAGGGATGACACATTTTCTTCAGTTGTCATCATGGACAAAATAATTCTATCTGAAGTTTCTAAGTCAGAAATGTATTTCATCAGGGGGCGCCTGGGTGGCTCAGTTTGTTAAGCCTCTGCCTTGGGATCAGGTCATGATCTCACGGTCCTGAGATCGAGCCCTTCATCAGGCTCTCTGCTTGGCAGGGAGCCTGCTTCCCCATCTTTCTCTCTGCCTGCCTCTCTGCCTACTTGTGATCTCTGTCTGTCAAATAAATAGAATTAGTAAAAGCTATTATATGATCTTTTACAAACCAGTTCCTATCTTTGCATTCTCATGTGCCAAGACAGACAGGGATTATTTAAAACCCTGAAGAGAGTGCTCTTGCTTTTAAATTGCCTGTAACCTTCATGTAATAGATTTATGATTGATGATAGATTTAGTTAAAATATAACTATTTAAAATATTTACTCTCAGTAAACGATTTCAACCTATGCTCATTTAAGTAACTTGGTGCATAATCCCTTTTCTATTAAACCATAGTTCAAGGACCAATGCCGCATTTCGGAGAGAACCCCAAGCTATTTTTCTGGAATGGCCATATGCATATATATCAGGCGTCCTGTTTTCACTCCCTTTGTGGAGCACCTACCCTGGAGGTCATGTAATAACCAATGACCAAAAAAACAAACCAAAAACCCAAACATCCAGGTCGAAGTGCCATCCCTGCCTGGAGTCCAGGAGACTGCTCAGACAGATCCCAGGCAGGCATCTCAGCCCAGGCCTGTGCTGGGGAAGCTGGTTCCTGGCTTTGGGCGCAATCTGGAAGCCAGCAAACTGACCCAAGAGTGCAGCTGGCTTTTAGGACTGATGATCTTTTCGCAGCCAGGCTGCCCGTGGACACCCGCTCAGGGAGCCAGGCTAGGAGTCTGCCCAGCGCAGGCGCTGGCAATGGGGCAGCATGCTAGGGCATAGCCCTGCACCCCAGCCAGGGCTCAGGCCCCTGGAGTGAGGGGGCAGGGCCGGCGCAGAGAAGGGTCTTTGCTAATTTCCAAAGCTGGAAGTGAGCTCTCAGAGGACTCAGGAGGGAGGGGGGTGGGGGCGGGGCGGGGGAGGCCTGGAGAAGGGGCTTTGCTAATTGCCCAGGCGGGAAAGAGGGGCGCACAGCGCCAGGATGCTGTGCTACAGCCCATTCGGGACTGCAGGACCCACCATACTCGCTGCCCCTGCGCTCCCACGCTCCAGCTTAGCCCCAGAGCCGCGGTGTCCCGTTCTCATTCCTGCCGCCTGCTGCCCCTCCCTGCCCCATGGCTTCTCTGGAGGACCCTCTGCTCACAGGTAAAGTGACACCTCAACACGCCCTCACCTGAAGCAGAAACGCAGGACAGGAGTGGGGGGGGGTGGAGTGGTCGGGGCCCAGGCTCCCGCCAACCCCAGGGCACCAGGACCACCCCGGACACCGCGCCACACCCCCTGCGCAGGGCGTCTGGCCAGGACAGCGCCACAGGAGGTACTCCCCCCCCCAGCGGGCAGGCTAGCCCACATAGCTAAGCACCCCCATGCGCCTGTCAGAGCCTCCTGCCATTCCCAGGGCACCCAGATCCCAGAGAGTGAGGCCTTGGGTGCTTTCTAGTGACAGATTCAAGGCAATTCTTCGACTTTGGAACTTCAGAGTTAACATAGTTTTCATTTGTGATTATTATTTTTGTGTGGACCATAGCTTTTCTTTTGACCTATGGTTGTTTTCACTCCCGGTTCTGAAGAAGCCCCTAAATCCTAACCCTGTTGAGGACTCAGAAAGATCTCAGAGCAGCAGTGCTGGGGGACAGTGTGGACACATGGTTTGGTTTCTCCTCTGGCCTGCTTCTGTGGCAGCCCCGCTCTGTCCTCCTCAGACTTCAGAGCAATATCTGAACAAGTGGAGAAGCGACCAGGGGGTCAGGAAGGTGGCCACCGAAGAGTGACTTCTCTGGAGGGTGGCTGAGCTAGCAAGTGAGCATGTTAGTCCAGCTCTGCCTGCATTCAGTATGGAGCTGAACAGGGGCCAGGGAAGGGGAGGATTAGTAGAGAGCAGGGACTAAGGGACCAAAGAGGAGATTCAGATGAAGGGAAGTAATGGGGAGGAAAGAGAAGAAACTCTAGAAGACAGGCATGTAGAAAGGAAAAGGGATGAAGTGGGCATTGGGAAAGGGCACCACCAGGGAAGGAGAGAGGGGAAGGAAAGAGGGAGGAAAGAGGAAAGGGGAAAGGGAGAAGGGAGGAGTCAGCATGCCAGGGCTCCCCCTGCATCTGAAGAAGAGGTGGCTGGTCCAGCTTGTCAAACAGGGTGCTCACTCTTTGGCCCCAGTTTCTGCTCCCAGTGCTACTGGGCTTTTCAAGGAAGGTAGGCTGTCCCTTGGGACCTACTGGAGCCCACTGGAGCCCACAGGAGGGTGGGAGAAATAAGATAACACCGGGTCCTGTCCTGAGCTGCTCCCAGCCACCAGCCTCACCACATGGTGCAAGAGGGACCCCAGAACAAAGGAAGGATACAGGCCAGCATGTCTGCTGGTGGCAGACACTTAGCTTATTGCAGTAAACCACACCGCCTCCTCAAACCACGCTTTCAAAGCCTCCTTCTTCGTTTCTGGTTTTCATGTCTGTAGGAACAAGAGCCAGATCTAACTCATCTCCGACAGACAATTCTGACTCACCCCGTGTCAGATTTTTATGAGTGGCTGTAATACAGTAAGATAGCAATGCTCCAACAAACGGACTGTTTCCTCCCACTTGACCTAAACAGTCTTATACATTTTCTTAGCGAAAACATCTTGTCTCCTTCCATTAAGCTCATAACGTGGTCTAATAGTATACACGCGCCTTTGTTAGATGCGAAGCGATACAGAGGTCCTTTTTTTTTTTTTAAATTTTACAAGGTAAAGTCAGTGAACACATCCAACTTGACGAATACGTCTCTAAAATGTCAATCCAGGCAAAGCTTTTTCTGCCTACAGTTTGGAGCCTACGTGGTGACATTTTTAAAATGCTTTCAGTCCCTCAGTGAGGCTCTTAGAAGCTAGCCAGGGCTTACTACGTGCCAGGCACTGTGTCAGGTGTTGGAGCTAAAGGGAAGGAGAGCTTGGAGGCTGGCTGGGGAGGGACATCCATGACACAACGACAGCTAGAAACGGAGGCCAGTGCTAGAAAAGAGAGAGCAGGCTGCATGGAGAGTGTGTACCATGGGGCTTGTGAGCTCACGAATAAGTGGGAGTAACTGGAGTGGGGAGATGGGGGAGAGAAGAGGGTCTATCCATCAATGGGAATCACCTGTGCTTGGAGGCAGGTGCCATGAGAGGTCTCCACAGGAAGAAGGAGGCAGTGTGTTTGAAGGGCAGAGAGATGGGGCAGAACAGGCATCAGTCAGTTGGAGGCGTATGAAGAGACTGATGGGAGGATTATGGGGGCCTTTGGAGGACTGAGAATTTGTTAGAAGATCAGTGCAGATTTCTATGGAGACAAATGCCAGGAACTGATAGGTCTTTGAAAGGTCACTCTGGCTGCCTTTTGACAAAGGGTTTGGTAAAAGGCACTTGCAGGTGTGAACACACCATGTGGGAGGTGAGTGCAGGAAATCAGGTGAGGGAGCATGGGAACTTGGTCCGGGGGTATATAAGGGAGAATAGCCTTTAAGGAGTTCCACAAATTGGCACCAGCTGTGGCTTCATTACAGAGCTGGAAGGGGGAGGTGGGTGTGTCCTGGAGGTTACAGAAATTACATGAGAAAGGGAAGTCTTTTTAGATCTCTTTTTCAACTAGAGGAACTCTCACCTTATTGATAGAATTCCAGAGTGGGAACCAATGATATGAGGACATCTTTGAAAAGTCTGAATATGTTCTTCGACATCTTTGCAAGTGACGAGGAGACCTTGACCTTAGGAGGCCTTGGCCCTCTTTGTAGCCAGAAAGAGAGCCAGATTTCACCTACAGATTTGGGTTCTCCCTTTTAAAGTCAAGGAGTCAGTCCTTCCAAAGGACACCTCCTATCATTTTACCCTCTCATCATACCTCACGTGCTGGCATCTCCAAGACCCTCTGTTCCAGGTTGAGAGTATCCACTTTGGCCGGGCTGGTCTTGCCAAGACCACCACCACAGGAAATCTAGAGCCTGTAGTGCTATTAATAACATCATCTAAGACTGTGTTTGCTGCCCTCATGGCTTCTTCCCACCATGACTCACTGAAGCTTTTAACACATTGTATCCATTAAGCTATAGTTCCCAAAGCTCATCTTCTCTAGTGCCATTAATTTTTAGGGGACCAGGCAAACCTTAAACTTGTCCCCCCTAATTGGATCCCTGTTCCCCCACAATCTATTTGAAAGCCTTTCACCATGATTCTTGAATGAGATCTGAGACCACTGCTGGTACCTAACACTTCTTGGCACCTTGTCTGTTAGGTTCTTGGAAGAGGAGATGGCTATGGAGGTGAGTGGGGATGGGAGTGGGAGGATTTCTCCCTTCACTTTGCTTTTTCTTTTTTCAAATAATGGGTTTTGAGGGGGCGGGAAAGTTTAACCAGACCATTTATTTTCCATCTCCCATCGATAAAATGTTTACCACTCCCCACTGGAAGAATTTAGATCTTTCCTTTGAATCTCCAGGAAAATCTCCCAAACCTAGACCACCACCATGTGGATTCAGCCATCTTCTGATTCACCTCCAGATTGTCTCCTCCTAACTGCTCAAGCCACAGGTTAAGGGCGAAATGTTCAATGCCCAAGCAATTAAGTGGGGAACACATTTATCTAAGCAATTGCATGCAGCTCTCTATCTGCATACAGGGGGTCTCTCCCAAGCCTTTCCAACCTCAGCAAAAGAAGACAAAGCTGCAGCAGTCTGGGGTATATATCATTCATTCATTCCTGTGTTCAACACTCATGGCGGATCCCCACCAAGACAGTGGGAGAGCAAGGACTGGAGAAATCCTGGAAGCTGAAGTCTGAGGAGGATTTCAAATTCAAGTCAGCGATGAAAGAAACATCTGGACTTGGTCCTCAGGTACATGCAGTATTCTGAACTGAAGCTAGAAGCAGAGACCATTCTGATGAAAGGCCTCTACAGGTGGGCTCTCACAGGTGGGCTCCAACTCAGTTTCGTGTATATTCATTCATGAAATAGCTCTTTGGGTCAACATGCAGAAGAAAACCATTTCAGAAAACTGACAATGAGGAGAGGAAAGGGAAGCCAGAAGGCTTGTGAATGGGGAGAGAGGAGGAGCCAGGGCAGAAAGCCAAGAATCCCTCCCTGCCCTCCTTGCTGCCAGGGAGGTCTGATGGACTAGTTTCCACCTGGGATCCCAAGTCCAGAACAAAAGCAGCGGGGCCACGGTGGGGGAGGGAAGGGGGTCCTCAGCACGGGCGCATGGGGCTGCGGAAAGATGGGGGCTAGCATGCCTGCTGGCGGGGGGCACCTCGCAAGGCGCTGTCCCCAGCCCGACCACATGAGGACCCGGGTTTGGCGCAGCGCCCGGGGTGGTCCCGGTGCCCTGGGGTTCCCGGGAGGCTGGGCCTCCACAACCCCCCTCTCCGCCCCCAGGTCGGGTCCGCGCTTTCTGCTCCAGGTGAGGACGCGGCGCAGTGTCACTTTACCCCTGTGTAGAGGGTGGTCCGGGGAAGCCTTGGGGCGGGGAGGGGCAGCAGGCAGCAGGAGCGGGACAGCGGAGCCTCACAGGGGAGCATATGGGCGGCGAGTCCGGTGGGTCCTGCAGTCCCGACTGGGCCGCAGCACAGCACCGAGGCGCTGCCCGCCCCTCCTCCGCCAGCCCCTCCACCTACTCCCAGACTCTCAGCCACATCCTCTGTGAGCTCACTTCCAGCTTAGGCAATTAGCAAAGCCCCTTCTCTGCCCCGCCCCCGCCCCCTCCTTCCTGATCCCCCGCCCTGGCTGGGGCGCGGGGGAAGCCCCGGGGGCTGCAAGCTTTGCCAGCGCTGGCGCTGGGCAGCCTCCTAGCCTGGCTCCTTGAGCGGGTGTCCACCCGCGGCCTGGCTGCAAAAAGATCATCAGTCCTGTTAACCCTGGCTGCACTCTCCCGTCAGTTTGCTGGCTTCCAGATTGCGCCCAAAGCCATGAACCAGCTTCCCCAGCACAGGCCTGGGCTGAGATGCCTGCCCAGGATCTGTTTGAGCAGTCTACTCATCTCCAGGCAGGGATGGCACTTCCACATGGATGTTTGGGCTTTTTTATTGTTTTTTGGTCATTGGTTATTATTACATGACCTCCAGGGTAGGTGCTCCACAAAGGGAGTGAAAACAGGATGCATGATATACCCCTCACCTCCCATGCTGTCTTTCTCTTAAATAATAAGCACTGCTGAACTATCTTAGATTCTGTACCTTCTCTCCAGCCATGAACCTATCACTGTCTTTAACTCTTGAAAACTTCATTAGACAAATTAATGTGGTGAAGGAAGCAATATGAGAAAGCCTATTAATCTGATGAGCATGGAACTGAACAAACCCTATAGATACTTTCCCTTTGATTTCTAGCCTATCAATACCTACAGTGAGTCACATACACTCAAGATTATTGTTTTTATTGTATACTTCATATATTCATTGATTTTGGACTCGTTATCATTTTGTTGAAGTGTTAAACTATGGTAATAAACAAACTTTTAATTAACTTTTCCTCCTATGATACAAATATAACTTGCACTTGAGCTTTAGCTAATTTTATGTTCTAAAATTGCCAAAACAACATGATCAAGGTTTCTAGATTATTTACTGTATTTTCTACTATGTAATATTGTTCTATCTCTTCTGTATAAAGAAAATGAATGCTTGGGGCTCTTGGGTGGCCTAGTGTGTTAAAGCCTCTGCCTTCTGCTCAGGTCATGATCCCAGAGTCCTGGGATAGAGCCCCACATCAGGCTCTCTGCTCAGCAGGGACCCTTCTCCCCTTCCTTTCTCTCTGCCTGCCTCTCTGTCTACTCGTGATCTCTGTCTGTCAAATAAATAAATAAAATCTTTAAAAAAAGAAAATGAATGCTTGATAACTAAATGAATGCTTTACTGAACAAATTAAATATGGCAATAGCATTTTATTTTATCATGCTTCACATATTAAACAATAATATTATATCACTAGTCTACAAATAATCTACTCGCATAGTCATTTGGAAGCTTTTAGCAAAAGAATTCTTCCTCCTGATTGTAGTATAAAAGCCACAGAAATATACAGAAGACTCCTAGGATAGAAAGTTAAATCCAGTTATCCGTGATGCCTTGAGTAGGACCTGACCTATGTATGTCCTGGGATGCACTAGTAACTGTTACATGTGATAGGATTATATTTAATATATACAGTTTCATTTACTTCACAAAGGACATATAAATTTGAGAATAAAATATTTGATGAATCTATAAAGTCTATATCTATTTGTAACTAATGTGGTAGAATTAAGATGTTAATTTGAAAAAAAATTCATTGAAAACATACACATATTCAATTGTTTTTATATATATAAACAACATTATTTATTTATTTAAATAGATGCATTGTCAGTAAAATCCATTTACTTATCAATCATAAGGGTAATTTTAAGTACTAAGAATAAGAAATATGTGAAAAGATAAGTGTTCAAGAGTGCAGTTTGTGGTAATTAATACAATATGATAGGCTCATAAAAAAGATATATTACTTGAACTTAAAAGCTTCTATAATTAAGCGATGACCACTTGAAATTTGTAATTAGTCTTGCTGCAGTTTTTCCTTGCACTTATTGCCCTTCCCCAGAAGTTCATTAAGAATTTCTGTGAATGTCCTTATGTTTAATCTCATTCATAGATTCCACTGCTGCTCACAAAACGAAGCCAAAAAGAGAGGTAACTCTATGTGGCACTCCATCCACAAGCAATACATTCATAAATAATTAAAAAGCTCTCTACTTCATTTGTTACCCATTCAGCTGATAATTTAAATGAGTAACTGAGGCCATTTTATCAGCACTTTTAATAGAATGCGACTCAGAAACTTCACAGTGTTATTTAAGAAGAAATGCTCACGTGTTAAGGTTTTTATTTTTTTAAATCAACAAAATAATTTTCAAATATTAAAAGCAAATGTCTCCTTTTCCTCCAAGTTTCCTTGCTATGTCAAAGTTACAAATAAATACATTAAAAACGTATTTTGAGTAGTAGATAAAAACAAAAGTTTTGAAATTGTGGGTTGAGTGTCTGGGTTAACTTGTATAAATATGTGAACTCAATGTATTTAGACTTTATTAGATTTTTTTTTAGACTATTTAAAATTACATGCTCAGATAATGACAACATTATTTTATTCATTTTAATAAATAAATTATTTTATTTAATTATGTTTAGATATTTATATATTAAATTAATGATTTAATATTTAATAATCTAAATTTGAAATATTTTAAATTCTAAAAATATTTATTTAATTAAATTGATATATTTAATATAAATATTTAATAAATTATTTAATCATTATTATAATTATGCAATACATTATGTATTGTTTAATAATTGCATTTTAATAAATAAATAAATGTATTATTTACATTATATTATTTTATTTTATTTAGTTGACAAAGAGAGGGAGAACGCAAGCAAAGGGAGCTGCAGGCAGAAGGAGAGGGAGAAGTAGGCTCCCAGTTGAATAGAAAGTTCAACCCGGGGTTCCATCCCAGGACCTTGGGATCACCACCTGAGTCGAAGGCAGATGCTTAAGTGACTGAGCCATCCAGATGCCCAAGGCTTTGTATTCTTCGCTTCTAAATATTGATGCTCCTTCATCTCTGAAGTTAGTAAATTGATGTTGAGTATTCATATCAAAGAATTGATAGTAGCTGTTAAACAGAAACATGTAATTTAGGGGAAAAAAAGAGCAGAAGGAAGAGAAAGGCCAAAAGTCAAAAGCACATTAATATAAAATTTAATTAGATAAAAAAGCTGATATTCCTGAAGGGGGCTAATAAAAGAGCTGCAAAGAGCTGATAGGATTAGGAAAATTGTCCACTCCTGGTCATTTCATAATTTTAAACTATTCCTTATTAATAAATATACTTAGTTCCAGAAACACAATCACAAAAGAACATTTCCACCAGGTTTCCTCTAACAGCATTTACAAATTAGACGTTCAAACAATGCAGTTCATTACATGTTGCATCTGTATCTTAAAGTTTAAACACTTTCTGTGACACATTTTCTAACAATTAAAATTAAAAAAATATATATATATACACATATATATCTATGTATATATATATATATACCTTATCCCTAAATGGAAAAAATATATATATAGAGAGAGAAACCTTATCCCTAAATGAAACCTTTCTTTGTTTATTAGCTTAAATAGGTAAATTAACAACAACAACAACAACAAACAGCTAATATTATAGAGGTAGGAACAATTGACCTTTTCATTCATTGCTATTTTCTAAAAATTCCTATTTTATTTTTTTCTCAAGTCTGTCATAATAATTTTCTAAATCTCCTGCCTTATTCAATTTTTTTCTTTTAGTGGAAATCTCTATTTCATATTTATTTTCTCTTCCTCCACTCTTTGCTCTAATAATTCAATGTATTATTAGATTTTCTGTTTTTCTCTTTATCCAGATATATCTTTTCTTTCTTTCTTTCTTTTTTTAAATAATTTGATTAGCTGGCATTTTACATCAGTACATGCTTTCTTATGGATGTTAGAAATTTCTGTGGAACTACTAGAAGAATAAACTTTTTTACCTTTAAGAAGTTTACAGTCTAGAGTGCCTGGGTGGCTCAGTTGGTTAAGTGTCTTCCTTCAGCTTAGGTCATGATGCCAGGGTACTAGGATCCAGTCCTGCATCAGCTGCCTGCTCAGCAAGGAGTCTGGTTCTTCCTCTCCCTCTGCCCCTCCCTCTCTCTCTCTAATAAATAAATAAAATCTTTAAAAAAAAAGACTTACTGAAATCTGAGACTGAATTACTAAATTCAGTCTTAATAGAAGACAGCTAAACAAAGCAATGATCACAACTGGAAAATTTAGCGAGATCATGGTTTAACATTTTTGGTTGACACAGGACCTCTTTCAGTAACAACTTTCCCTAAATATCAATTTCTTTTTAAGGCAAAAAATTTTGACAAGAAATCCAGATCCTTCTGATCATTTTCATATCAATTTAAGGTGACATCCTCAGAGTATATAATCAAATATGTAATTATTCTATCTGTTGCCTTGTATATTGCCTGTATCTTTTTCAGACTCAAAGTTCCATTGAGGTAGAGTTTGTTTTTTTTTTTAAAGCAGAGATTTTTAAAGTGTTTGATATATACAAGATGCTTAATAAGTGTTTACAAAGCCTATGTATTACAGAAGCCTTAAACAGGCTTTAAAATAATGTAGGTGATATTAGTAGTCATATCAAACAATTTTTAGGTTTCAGTCATGTAAATAACTACATTTCTCAGAGACAGAGAAATATACAAATGGTCTGGGTCCAGTAGGATAATGCTAGCATGTGTTGTAAATTCTCTTATATGACCTTATTCTTGCAAGAATTGGTTATGTGGCAGAAAAAAAGGTATCACTATCTTATACTTTATTATTTAAAGAGATTTATGGAAGTCTTAATTTCTTACACTACCCCTTTGTTTCAGTGGACCCAATTTCCGTGGTAATGGTGAGAGGAAAGTAGGCAATATAGGTAGCAGCAAAAATCTCCTACAAGGCACTATAAAATAAGGCTTGTTCTAGATCATGGGTCTGTCCAAAGGGGAATGTTAAGGGGTAGAATGGATGATGGAAGCATTGTAGACTTATAACTTTAAGATTAATACTGTTATGCCCCAATAATGGGTCTATGATTAAAGGAGCGAGACTGCTGTAAAGCAAAGGTCAAGCAAAGCTTTATTTCATGCCAAGCATCAAGAATCTAACCGAACGTTCGGGGCCACACCTCTTATGAGAGAAGGCAACCCTTTGCTGTTTCACAGTCTAGCTTTTAAGGGCAAAGGCCATGCAGTCAGGCCTGGCCACGCACAGGTGACCAATGAGATTTTAACACACACAGGAAACTCCACAGTGAGGCTAGATGACCAATTGAGGTTCAATTTACCCTAGTATAGACATTTGACCCAGCCTATTACACCTTGATTAGGATTGGTGCAAAAAAGTTTCCCACAGGGCTGAGGAGTGGGGCATACTCCTTAGTATCTAGGGAGACAATATGCAAACACCGCCCCCCTCCCGCTGATTGATGTCTCCACCTGGCCTGACCCACCCTTGTATATGGGCTTTGTTACCTGGAGCTGATTTCCAGGACTTGTTTTTAAGTGAATCCCCTGGGGGAAGGGGAACAAGGACAGTTTAAGGGTTAACCTCAATGAAAGCCTCTTGCTAAAATATAAAAATATAAAATAGGTCCTTACATTAACAACTCAGTAGGGAAAGTCCCAGTGTGGTGATAAAAAAGTGAGGTAACTTGCATTGCACATTTTTTTTTAAAACGTGTAAGTTGTATTTTTCCGTGCCATGACATCATACTTTATCTTCATCTCTGTCTACTAGTTTAAAACTAGTTAAACAAATTCAACAATTTTTAAAAAAATATTTTATTTATTTATTTAAGAGCAAAAGCCAGAGAGAGAGAGAGAGCATGAGCAATATGGGGATCTATCCCAGGACTTTTGAGATCCTGATCTGAGACAAAGGCAGACACTTAACTGACTAAGCAAATGAGACTCCCACAAACTCAACAATTTTTTTTTTAACATTTTATTTATTTGTCAGAGAGAGCGAGCGAGAGCGAGCACAGGCAGACAGAGTGGAAGGCAGAGTCAGGCGGCGAAGCAGGCTCCCTGCGGAGCAAGGAGCCCGATATGGGACTCGATCCCAGGATGCTGGGATCATGACCTGAGCCGAAGGCAGCTGCTTAACCAACTGAGCCACCCAGGCGTCCCTAACTCAACAATTTTATAAAATTTTTATTTGTTGGGGTGCCTGGCTGGAACAGTCAGTAAAATATGTAAATCTTGATCTTGGGGTTGTACGTTTGAAATCCACCTTGGGTGTAGAGGTTTTATTTAAAAATAAAATCTTTAAAAAAATTTTTTTTCATTTTTTTATTTAAGCCATTGTATGGCAGTGTTGATCACTATATTGTACACCTGAAACTAATATTAACCTTATTTTAACTAACTACAATTTAAATAAAAACTTTAAAAATAAAATAAAAATAATAATCATAAAAATAAAAAAGAGGAAAAATTATTTGGCAGGCAATTTTCTTAATTGCATTATTATTTATTATTATCATAGTCTGCGTGTGTCGGTGGGAAGTGGCTGGTATTACAGTGAGTTCCATATCTGTGTTACACTGTGGTCCATGTCTGTAGTCAGTCTTTTTTATGTTTTAGTTTATTTTCAGGGATCCAAAATTCATTGTTTATGCACCACACCCAGTGCTTCATGTAAAAAATTCCCTCCTTAATACCCACCACTGGGCTCACCCAACCACCTGCCACCCTCCTCTTCAAAACCCTCAGTTTGTTTCTCAGAGTCCACAGTCTCTCATGGTTTGTCTCTCCCTCCGATTTCCCCCAGCACACTTCTCTCCATCTCCCAGTGTCCTCCACGTTATTCCTCATGTATTGAGTCTTATAAAAACTTTTATTTCTTTCCCTATTCTGCTTTGCATATGCTTACCTTAGATGTTAAAATGTTATAAACCTCTTCTGCCTGGTCCATTTTCTCTCTCTTCTCTCATGATTTCTCATGCTCTCCCTGCCAACCCCACATGCCTTACAATATCTGGATATGACTAATTTCTTCCTGAGCTACTTTATTCTACTCTGCCATATGGTTGACCTTCCCTCTTCTGTACCATACCTTCTATCCCCTGCATTTGTGCTTTAACAATACCTAATTCTTTTCACTACATCTGTATCTTTGAGGTCAATACTCAGTAGTGCAATCGCTGGGTCATAGGCTAGCTCTATTTTACTGGAAAGAAGGGCCATATGCACCCCAGTGTTCATAGCAGCAATGTCCACTATAGCCATTCTGTTGAAAGAGCCAAGATCCCCTACAACAGACAAACGGATAAAGAAGATGTGATCCAAGGATACAATGGAATATCACTCAGCCATCAGAAAGGATGAATACCCAACTTTTGCATCAACATGGATGAGACTGGAGGAGATTATGTTAAGTGAAATAAGTCAAGCAGTGAAAGTGAATCATCATATGGTTTCACTTATTTGTGGAACCTAAGGAATAGCATGGAGGACATTAGGAGAAGGAAAGGAAAAATGAAGTGGGGGGATTGGAGGGGGAAATGAAACATGAAAAACTATGGACTCCAAGAAACAAACTGAGGGTTTTAAAGATGAGAAGGATGTGGGGATGGGTGAGCCTGGTGATGGGTATTAAGGAGGGCACATATTGCATGGGGCACTGGGTGTTTTACACAAACAATGAATCATGGAACACTACTTCAAAAACTAATGATGTATTGTATGGTAACTAACATAACATAATTAAAAAAAAAAAGGAGGGGGACAATACCTAACACTCAATCTTTGCTAGTTTCTTGTTTACCTCCTTTTAAGAGTAAGCTCATTAGTGGTTTTTTTTTTTTTGGTTTGTTTGTTTTTCTTTTTTTTTGTCTCAACTAAAAGAAGAAAAATAATACACATTATTTTGAAAACTTTTTGAACAGTGTACAAACGTTAGTCAAGTCCACAATGTCTCATCTCTTCTTCCTCCTAACATGGCTAAGTTGAAAAACCCTTTATCTGGGAAAAGATCATTCTCCAGCCACCTTGTGTAAGATTTTGGCTTTAGGTTAGATTATCCTTTCTTTCCTTTTCTGAAAATAAGTTGAAAATATTAATAGCCTCAGTTTCTTCTTCCAAAATATGACTGCTTCTTTACCAAGTGCAAAAGCAACCCATTTTGACCATATAAACAGCTTGGACCTACTTTTTTTGGCTCACTGTTTTAGTGAGACAAGTGGAGTGAAGATGACACACCATTTTCAAATGTATTAATAATTGGTAGACCATACTTCTAAATTGAAGATTTGTTGCCATTAAACTATGACCAGACTCGCTATAATTACAGAGGTAAATTCTTTATATTTACTATATTTGAAATTACCATATAATACCAAAATAAAATTATGATTATGTGAAGATTCTGTAATATTAAGAAGATGACTTTGAAATGATTGCTTATCTAAATGAAATTTCCCATTTTATAATCTTGTATAAGCTTCCGTTGTCATTTCCTATTTAAAATCTATTAGAAGGCACTCTTATTTTCCCTTAAGTGGGAAGTCAAATGTGGAACAAATTCATCCCAAAGGAACTGATTCTATGTTCCACTGAAGACCAGGTGGCTTCCATGTGGCATTTTGCTTCTTGCATATTGTTCATCTCCTACAACAAATGGGGGTATGCTCTTTATTAAACTAATTCAACTCAATTAGAGACATTGTCTTCAAGGGATAGAGACTAGAATCAGCATCATACTTTTGGAAAAATTGGGCCCAGGATTTTTGTTTTGTTTTGTTTTAAGATTTTATTTATTTATTTGACAGACAGAGACCACAAGTAGGCAAATAACGGGGGGGGGGGAAGCAGGCTCCCTGCTGAACAGAGAGCCTGATGCAGAGCTCGATCCCAGGACTCTGAGATCATGGCCTGAGCCGAAGGCAGAGGCTTAACCCACTGAGCTACCCAGGTGCCCCTGGGCCCAGGTTTTGATGGCTTCTTTCCTCAATCTTATAAAACCTATTTGAACTCTACTGGATGCCAGAACTGCTTAAAAATATTTGGTCCCTTGTAATTTTAACCTTCCAGTATTCAATGCACCTGATCCATGTAATATCCTATAGTATTTTTGTCAAATGAAGACTCTCAAAGTGTGTTTCTTGGGAGACACTTTTCAATTGGTTGCTTACATTTCTGCATTTATTATTTGTTCTAGGCCATCCTTTGAAGATGGTTGTATTGAATAGACTTGGAAGACAGAAATAGTATCTTTTTTTTTTTAACTTAACCTGTTGTGTTTGCAAATATTATCTGCCTCTGTTTTGATTCTTCTTGTGGGAACTGAGGCTCAGAACTGATATATAACTCCCATCCCTACACACACACAAACACACACACAAACACACACACACACACACACACACACACAAATACTGTTAATATTCTGGCTACCTCTATTGCTGTGAATAATAAACTATATTATTTCTGAACCATGAGTCTGCGTCTTCTATCAACACCCAAGAAACTACGGCAGACTCATACACCAGCTTTCAAATAAGGGAAAATAATCTCAGATGCTTTATATTTTTTGATAGTGTTACCTACTTCTGAACATATGACTGAACACATATAAAGCTGGAGCCCTGACCATTTAGAGCTTCTTCTGTGGAAGAACTATGCATTCACTAGTAAATAATAGTAGTTTCATCTTTTTTTTTTTTTTCCTCCTGGACATTATTTCCTCTCTTACACTGTTGCTCAAATTGGATGGAGTCTAAGGTCCTTTGAGGAAGGTTTTTTTAATGATTCAAAATAAAATAGGAAGAGTCTAAAGTGCTAAAAATACTTCTAGATAAAAGGTATAAGATAATGCCAGAAAGGATAGTAATTTTATCTAACAACTAACTGTTCACCCCTTTTTTGTTCATTAACTAATCTCCAAATTCCTGACTAAATCCCTTTTGTAAGCCAGAATGTGAGCTAAAAACTGGGATTTTAAAAAATTTTCATTTGAAATCCAGTTAGTTAACATATATGGTTGTATTAGTTTCATGTGTACAATATAACATATAGCACTCAGTGCTCATCATGACAAGTGCTCTAATTAACCCCCATCACTTATTTAATCCATCACTCCTTTCAGATACCGTCAAGTAACCATCAGTTTGTTCTCTGTAATGAAATGTCTGTTTCTTGCTTTGTTTCTCTTTCTATGTCTTATTATTTCCCCTTTGCTTGTTTGTTTTGTTTCTTTTATTCCATATATGAGTAAAGGTATTTGTCTTTCTCTGACTGACTTATTTCACTTTTAGCATTATACTGTCTAGTTCCAACCATGTTATTGCAAATGGCAAGATTTCAGTCTTTTTTATGGCAGAATAATATTCCATTGTATATAGATACCATTTATTCTTTATTCATCAATTGATGGATACTTGGGCGCTTTCCATATCTTAGCTTTATAAATAATGCTGCTATATACATAGGGGTGCTAACATCCCTTTGAAAAAGTTTTCTTATATTCATTGGGTAAATACACACCAACAGGTTTGTTGGATCACAAAGGACTTCTATTTTTAAATTTTATGGAAATTCCATACTGTTTTCAAATATGGCTGTATCAGTTTGCATCACCACCAACAGTTCACAATTGTTACTTTTTCTTTTTTTTTTAAGAATTTATTCATTTGACAGAGAGAGATCACAAGTAGAGAGAGAGAGAGGAGGGAGCAGGCTCCATGCCTGGCAGAGAGCCCGATGTGGGACTTGATCCCAGGACCCTGAGATCATGACCTGAGCTGAAGGCAGAGGCTTAACCCACTGAGCCACCCAGGCAGCCCCCACAAGTGTTACTTTTTCACATCCTCTCCAACACCTTTTGTTTCTTGTAGTGTTGATTTTAGCCATTCTGACAGGTGTGAGGTGGTATCTCTTTCTAGGTTTGCTTTGCAATTTCCTGATGATACATGATGATGGCCATCTTTTCATGTATCTACTGAACATTTGAATGTGTTCTTTGGGGAAACACTTGTTCATGTCTTCTATCCATGTTTTTATTGGATTATTTGTTTTTGGATGTTGACTAAAAACTGGATATTAAGTAACACACAAGACAGGTTTCCTTGAGCTTAAATTTTATTTGCATGAGTATCATTAACAGGAAAAAATATGCATATGTGTATGTACAAGTGTGTTTATGTATACATCTATCTATCTATCCTCTATCCCCTGTCTTCTAATTGTGGTAAATCCTGTAAGGTGGGGAATGGGATAGTCTGAAGAAATATGCTGCTGGATATGCTGGGTAAGCAAATTTAATTGCACTCAGATGCATTGGATATAAGTGAATCACTCAAATGAGTTATTTAATATTATATAGAAACAAATTAAAAGTTTATGTAGTTGAAAATAATAGGTAGTTAAAATAATTTTTTTGTTTGTTGTTTTTGTGTCTTTTTTTGTTTATATATACTATGGTGTGAATGTTTATGTCTTCCAAAATCATATTATGAAATCTCACTCTGGAAGTGCTAGTATTAAAACATAGGGGCCTTTGGGAGGTGATTAGGTCATAAGTGGGATTACAGTCCTTTTAAAGAAGACCCCAGAGAGTTCTCTTGCTTCATTCATCATGTACGTTACAGTGAGAAGATAGCCATCTATGAGGAAGTGGGCTCTCCCTGGATCTGCCCATTCCTTAATCTTGAACTTCTCTGTTCTAGAACTGTGAGAAATAAATTCCTGTTCTTTATAAGCTATTAAGTCTATATCATGTCCGTTATAGCAGCCTGCATGCAGAAGGACACTATGACCTAAAATGAGAGCAATAAATATAAAGTTTCAGTAAAGTCAGTTGGTACAATGTTTTTTTTACTTAGAGAAGACATGCTGCTTCATGTTAAACCTTGATATTGTATATGTTTCTTGAAGGGCCACTTCTTACTCCTCTGTGTGTTTTCCACAAAGTCCAGGATGATGCCTTACATAAAGGTAATATTTTATAAATACTGTTGGAAATATATACTTCTCTAAAATCTTATTTTGCCTACAGATTACTTGGATCCACTTTGCCTTGTGTAGAATATTTGAAATATATTAAGAACAGAATGTCTTCTAAATAACATTTAGAATCATCATTAGTTTATGACTCCTGACTCATTTGTTTATGCAGTGATACTTACTGCAAGGACACTGAAGTTTGTAATATAATTTTGAATTAATCACCAAGCTAGTTTATTTTAACTTATGAAAAAATAATTTCTCATGTTGGTTTAATTCTGCTCTTATGTTATGGTCATGACATTTACATTAAAATAAAGTAGAAAATAGAAGTAAATAATAAATGAAAAATAAAAATTAAAAAATAAAAAATAAAAGCAAATCTCTTGTGAAATGTTACACTTTTCTTACTTATTTTGTTTTGCTTTTCCTCTACCATGCTGGCAAAGCCGCATTTTGCAGATAGGTACAATTTTCTAGGTGCTAGGTTTGTTTTTATTGGATTAAATTTTGCTAAAATTTTGCTAAAATATGAGGAGTTGAATAGTCATGGATTTTTTATTAAACTCCTTATCTACACATATAAAAATAAAACAATAATGGTGACCTGGGTATTTCTAAAATTGTATTCTGTTTTTCCATATTATGGTTTACAATGTAATTAATAAAGATTCTGCAAATATTAACATCCATCCCCTTCTATCTCATCTGTATGTCCATACAGAGCATGTATGATTTCTATTCATTGCTATGTTGAGGTGAAGAGATTGTCTGAAGTAGCCTATATTTATGCTGGTAGATCTTAAGCTACGGTGCTCTTGTTTATTTACTTGTTCATGATCAGTATGTCTGAAAGATGGTAACTATTGCATCAGGTGTGATGATTAAAAAATATTATTGGTGCCTGATACACTGTGATGAAATAGGTAAGTCGATTCATAATTTGTTAATTAAATTAGAAAAGAAATACCTTTGGATTTGTTCTTTATTAAGAGTTTTTTTTTTTAACGAATGCCTTGGGATGTTTTTTGTGTAATATATATCACATGCCTCAACCTTTAAATTTGAATGTAGAAAAGAGTTATCAGAATGAGCCTAGAAAATATTGTTATGGGGGCGCCTGGGTGGCTCAGTGGGTTAAGCCGCTGCCTTCGGCTCAGGTCATAATCTCAGAGTCCTGGGATCGAGTCCCACATTGGGCTCTCTGCTCAGCAGGTTGCCTGCTTCTTCCTCTCTCTCTGCCTGCCTCTCTGCCTACTTGTGATCTCTCTCTGTCAAATAAATAAATAAAATCTTTAAAAAAAAGAAAACATTGTTTTGAAATATTTTTGTTCTGTTATATTATGTTAACTTAGGAAATAATGGTAGTTATTTTTATTAGCATTTCCTACTTTCCACATGCTCTTACAGATGAGATATCATGTTTTTCCTACTCTTTTTATCGTGGTTGTTATATTCTTCATGATCAATAACAATCAATGAAAATTCATAACATTAATTTTCTTTGGGAAAGTGATATTTTAGCAGGAATCCATGACCAAAAATTTTAGCTGTTGTTCTTCCAGGAGATGAGACTATCAATGTTCCCGAAATTTCAAGAAATAGAACTTATTAATTGTGTTGGTTGATGTTTATTGTCTCTGAACTTAGAGGTGCATAATTCAATTTAAAATTTATTTTGGGGGCGCCTGGGTGGCTCAGTGGGTTAAAGCCTCTGCCTTTGGCTCAGGTCATGATCCCAGGGTCCTGGGATCGAGCCCCGCATTGGGCTCTCTGCCTAGCAGGGAGCCTGCTTCCTCTTCCCTCTCTCTATGCCTGCCTCTCTGCCTACTTGTGATCTCTATCTGTCAAATAAAATAAATAAAATCTTAAAAAAAACGGAGTCGACCTTATGGGGGTGCTTATCTGAAATTGAGGGACATTATAAAAAAATAAAAAATAAAATTTATTTTGAATTGAAAACAAGATCTTACTGAAGTTTAGGCATCCCACTTTATATCAGGCCTCCAGTACATTCTAATTTATTTATAGAAAATATCATAAACATGAATGACACTTTTCCTATTGCATTTATATGAAACTGCAATGACTCAAAGATGTCAGATTTGAAAAGCACTACCTTTCTATAATTTCTGTTTCCTAGGAGGAATGGATATACCATTTTAGCACAATTATCCAACAGTATTCAAAACCACCATGAATTTTAAAACATACTTATTACACCCTAAAAATCAAGTATGAAAATGTATAAACAACCAAATCTCTATCTGTAAATGAAATACTCCACACAGACGGGTTTTAAAACTTTCTATCTTAAGGAATTTGATAGCACAGACTCAGGGTAGTAGTTTCAGTGCCTACAGTATACTTTCAGGGAGAGAGTAATGTAAGCTCTGAGTCACTTTCTGCCTAGAGATGACCTAATAGTGGTTCTGGCATTGTTTGTTTGTTTTTGAAAATACGTTCCTGGGCGTCATTCAGAAAATGCAGTTTGGCATCTATATAAATTAAGGATGATCTTTTTGAACTTTTGTCTTTCATTACATCAAATTAACATAATTGTACAGAAATTCCACTAAATTAAGCATTGTTAGGAAATGTGTAAATTGGAGCTACTCAAATTAGTTGCTCTTTGAACTATTTGCTGTTGGTTCAGGAGTAGATAAGGATTTTGAAGGCAAACCTAAATCATTGCTTCCTTTTTTGAGAGATTCTCAGCATATTTTCTTAAAATTAGCTGAAATAAACAATGTGTTTAGTCGCAAAGTGATTTGCATTTTTGCACAAACTCCCTATCTCCTTGAGAATTATAACAAATATTTCATGAAACATCATTTATCTTTACTTTGTTACACTGCTGTAAAGTACATTCAGAGTTGCCAGTTAAAGGTGTTAGTGTTGAGATGAAATGTCATGCATTTTTCTTCACTTCCATGCAAATGAACACAGTAATTTATTAAGACACAATGAAGAAAAGAAAATTGACAATGAGTTCCAGATTTTAAAAATCACTTGCCATTCAATCCAAATTGTGAGTTTGATCGGTTACCGAACACTTTATAATGCACCCCCGGTAATTTTACAGAGATTACTTTTTTCTTACCAATTCTTGATTATTCTGTCTTGCAATGCAGAGAAAGCTAACTAATTTAAAATAAACTTCCGTTAATTTTGATTGTTATAAACTTAAAATTGACTAATTTCCATATACAGAGTTTAAAATGTTCACAATTTACATTAAATATATATTCTGTGTATACCTTGGAAAAATTATACTGAAAATTGAAATTAAAATGATGTTGTATATAGCTGCAAGAAGCCGCCTGTCCCATTTCATCTTACTATATAAGTTGTGTCAGGTAATTTATAAAATCCCTCCTGCATAACAAATCTATTTTTTGTTGGAATGGGTAGTAATGTTTCTTCTTATTTCGAAATAAGAGTTGGTCTATGAGTGCCTCTGCAACTGTATTTTTCCTAAGTGGCTTCATGGTCTTGAACTGAGAAAGCTCAGAGCATTAAACATCAAAGTAATATATTTTGACATAATTAGACATCAAGGAAATGCAATTAAAATGACACTGAGATATCACTACACACTTACCAGAATGGCTAAAATAAAATATAATGACAAGCCCAAAAGAAAAAAATATACCATTTGATGATACAAGTTGTACCATAACTTAACCATCTCAGACTAGTGTAATGTTAAATTTGTTTTTCTAAGCCATGTTTTGGGTCACTTACCACTTTTCAAGGATATAAAGTGCTATCATTTTACTTAAAACTGTGAAATTTGGTCAGATTTAAATTTCAATTTATGTTAAAACATTCTGTAAACTGTGTTAGTCTTTGACATTTGTTCCCTCAGTTCAGTGAATAACACTATATCATATTCTGAAAAATACGCTAATTTTTATTTTGAAAAATATCCCTTTTTCCTCTTATGGTAATTATTAATATGAATTAATAGTAGAATTTGATATGGTCCAATATGACCATAAATACTTTATTGTATATTATCAAATTTAATAATGAATATAATGTACTTCTTTGGACAATTTTTAAAGACCAGTCTACTCTTAAAACAAAGAAAATGGAGATGCACTTCTTTAGTTCACACAAATTTCATTTTATTATATATAACCTCAGATAAATTTCAACAAATCATAATTTATTAAAATCATGTCTACTTGAGGGTCTTTCGCAAGATGGCGGAGAAGTAGCAAGCTGAGACTGCTTCAGCTAGCGGGAGATCAGCTAGATAGCTTATCTAAAGATTGCAAACACCTGAAAATCCATCGGCAGACCGAAGAGAAGAAGAACAGCAATTCTGGAAACAGAAAAACAACCGCTTTCTGAAAGGTAGGACCGGCGGAGAAATGAATCCAAAGCGACGGGAAGATAGACCCCGGGGGGAGGGGCCGGCTCCCGGCAAGCGGCGGAGCAACGGTGCACAAAATCGGGACTTTTAAAAGTCTGTTCCGCTGAGGGAGATCGCTCCAGAGGCTAAACTGGGGCGAAGCCCACACGGGGTCAGCGTGGCCTCAGGTCCCGCAGGGTCACAGAAGGATCGGGGGTGTCTGAGTGTCGCAGAGCTTGCGGGTATTGGAACGGGAAAGCCGGCTACAGAAACAGAGCCGACAGTAAGCTCACAGCTCGGTGTTACCTTGAACCGATTGAAGGCTCGGTGAGCTCGGAGCGCGGCCGGAGGTCAGGCAGACGGGAATAACTGGGCGCTGTTCTCTGTGGGCGCACTGAGGAGTGGGGCCCTGGGCTCTCGGCTACTCCGGGCCGGAGACCAGGAGGCCGCCATTTGTGTTCCCGTCCTCCGGAACTCTACGGAAAGCGCTCAGGGAACAAAAGCTCCTGAAAGCAAACCCGAGCGGATTACTCACCCCGGCCCCGGGTAAGGGAGGTGTAATTCCGCCTGGGGCAAAGACACTTGAGAATCACTACAACAGGCCCCTCCCCCAGAAGATCAACAAGAAATCCAGCCGAGACCAAGTTCACCTACCAAGGAGTGCAGTTTCAATACCAAGGAGAGCAGCAGAATTCCAGAGGAGGAGAAAGCCAAGCACGGAACTCATGGCTTTTTTCCTGTGATTTTTTTTTTTAGTCTTGCAGTTAATTTAATTTTTTCTTTTTCATTTTTTTTTTCTTTTTCTTCTCGCCTTCGGGTAAATTTTTTTTTTTTAACTGTTACCTTTTTCTTTCTTAACGATTTTTTACTAGTTTATCTAATATATATATTTTTTCTTTTTCACATTTTTCTCAGGTGTTTTCTTTTTTTAAAAAAATTTTTTTTTCTTTTCTTTTTTTTTCTTTCTTTCTTTTTGAACCTCTTTTTATCCCCTTTCTCCCCACTCACGATTTTGGATCTCTTCTAATTTAGTTAAAGCATATTTTTCTGGGGTTGTTGCCACCCTTTTAGTATTTTACTTGCCCCTTCATTTACTCTTATCTGGCCAAAATGACAAGACGTAAAAATTCAACGCAAAAAAAAGAACAAGAGGCAGTACCGAAGGCTAGGGACCTAATCAATACAGACATCGGTAATATGTCAGATCTAGAGTTCAGAATGACAATTCTCAAGGTTCTAGCCGGGCTCGAAAAAGGCATGGAAGATATTAGAGAAACCCTCTCGAGAGATATAAAAGCCCTTTCTGGAGAAATAAAAGAACTAAAATCTAACCAAGTTGAAATCAAAAAAGCTATTAATGAGGTGCAATCAAAAATGGAGGCTCTAACTGCTAGGATAAATGAGGCAGAAGAAAGAATTAGTGATATAGAAGACCAAATGACAGAGAATAAAGAAGCTGAGCAAAAGAGGGACAAACAGCTACTGGACCACGAGGGGAGAATTCGAGAATTAAGTGACACCATAAGACGAAACAACATTAGAATAATTGGGATTCCAGAAGAAGAAGAAAGAGAGAGGGGAGCAGAAGGTATACTGGAGAGAATTATTGGGGAGAATTTCCCCAATATGGCAAAGGGAACGAGCATCAAAATTCAGGAGGTTCAGAGAACGCCCCTCAAAATCAATAAGAATAGGCCCACACCCCGTCACCTAATAGTAAAATTTACAAGTCTCAGTGACAAAGAGAAAATCCTGAAAGCAGCCCGGGAAAAGAAGTCTGTAACATACAATGGTAAAAATATTAGATTGGCAGCTGACTTATCCACAGAGACCTGGCAGGCCAGAAAGAGCTGGCATGATATTTTTAGAGCACTAAACGAGAAAAACATGCAGCCCAGAATACTATATCCAGCTAGGCTATCATTGAAAATAGAAGGAGAGATTAAAAGCTTCCAGGACAAACAACAACTGAAAGAATTTGCAAATACCAAACCAGCTCTACAGGAAATATTGAAAGGGGTCCTCTAAGCAAAGAGAGAGCCCACAAGTGGTAGATCAGAAAGGAAAAGAGACCATATACAATAACAGTCACCTTACAGGCAATGCAATGGCACTAAATTCATATCTCTCAATAGTTACCCTGAATGTTAATGGGCTAAATGCCCCTGTCAAAAGACACAGGGTATCAGAATGGATAAAAAAACAAAACCCATCTATATGTTGCCTCCAAGAAACTCATTTTAAGCCCGAAGACACCTCCAGATTTAAAGTGAGGGGGTGGAAAAGAATTTACCATGCTAATGGACATCAGAAGAAAGCAGGAGTGGCAATCCTTATATCAGATCAATTAGATTTTAAGCCAAAGACTATAATAAGAGATGAGGAAGGACACTATATCATACTCAAAGGGTCTGTCCAACAAGAAGATTTAACAATTTTAAATATCTATGCCCCCAACGTGGGAGCAGCCAACTATATAAACCAATTAATAACAAAATCAAAGAAACACATCAACAACGATACAATAATAGTAGGGGACTTTAACACTCCCCTCACTGAAATGGACAGGTCATCCAAGCAAAAGATTAGCAAGGAAATAAAGGCCTTAAACGACACACTGGACCAGATGGACATCACAGATATATTCAGAACATTTCATCCCAAAGCAACAGAATACACATTCTTCTCTAGTGCACATGGAACATTCTCCAGAATAGATCACATCCTCGGTCCTAAATCAGGACTCAACCGGTATCAAAAGATTGGGATCATTCCCTGCATATTTTCAGACCACAATGCTCTAAAGCTAGAACTCAACAACAAAAGGAAGTTTGGAAAGAACCCAAATACATGGAGATTAAACAGTATCCTTCGAAAAAATGAATGGGTCAACCGGGAAATTAAAGAAGAATTGAAAAAAATCATGGAAACAAATGATAATGAAAATACAACGGTTCAAAATCTGTGGGACACAACAAAGGCAGTCTTGAGAGGAAAATATATAGCGGTACAAGCCTTTCTCAAGAAACAAGAAAGGTCTCAGGTACACAACCTAACCCTACACCTAAAGGAGCTGGAGAAAGAACAAGAAAGAAACCCTAAGCCCAGCAGGAGAAGAGAAATCATAAAGATCAGAGCAGAAATCAATGAAATAGAAACCAAAAAAACAATAGAAAAAATCAACGAAAGTAGGAGCTGGTTCTTTGAAAGAATTAATAAAATTGATAAACCCCTGGCCCAACTTATCAAAAAGAAAAGAGAAAGGACCCAAATAAATAAAATCATGAATGAAAGAGGAGAGATCACAACTAACACCAAAGAAATACAAACTATTATAAGAACATACTATGAGCAACTCTACGGCAATAAATTTGACAATCTGGAAGAAATGGATGCATTCCTAGAAACATATAAACTACCACAACTGAACCAGGAAGAAATAGAAAGCCTGAACAGACCCATAACCAGTAAGGAGATTGAAACAGTCATTAAAAATCTCCAAACAAACAAAAGCCCAGGGCCAGATGGCTTCCCGGGGGAATTCTACCAAACATTTAAAGAAGAACTAATTCCTATTCTCCTGAAACTGTTCCAAAAAATAGAAATGGAAGGAAAACTTCCAAACTCATTTTATGAGGGCAGCATCACCTTGATCCCCAAACCAGACAAGGATCCCACCAAAAAAGAGAGCTATAGACCGATATCCTTGATGAACACAGATGCGAAAATACTCAACAAAATACTAGCCAATAGGATTCAACAGTACATTAAAAAGATTATTCACCACGACCAAGTGGGATTTATTCCAGGGCTGCAAGGTTGGTTCAACATCCGCAAATCAGTCAATGTGATACAACACATCAATAAAAGAAAGAACAAGAACCATATGATACTCTCAATAGATGCTGAAAAAGCATTTGACAAAGTACAGCATCCCTTCCTGATCAAAACTCTTCAAAGTGTAGGGATAGAGGGCACATACCTCAATATCATCAAAGCCATCTATGAAAAACCCACCGCAAATATCATTCTCAATGGAGAAAAACTGAAAGCTTTTCCACTAAGGTCAGGAACACGGCAGGGATGTCCATTATCACCACTGCTATTCAACATAGTACTAGAGGTCCTAGCCTCAGCAATCAGACAACAAAAGGAAATTAAAGGCATCCAAATCGGCAAAGAAGAAGTCAAATTATCACTCTTCGCAGATGATATGATACTATATGTGGAAAACCCAAAAGACTCCACTCCAAAACTGCTAGAACTTATACAGGAATTCAGTAAAGTGTCAGGATATAAAATCAATGCACAGAAATCAGTTGCATTTCTCTACACCAACAGCAAGACAGAAGAAAGAGATATTAAGGAGTCAATCCCATTTACAATTGCATCCAAAACCATAAGATACCTAGGAATAAACCTAACCAAAGAGACACAGAATCTATACTCAGAAAACTATAAAGTACTCATGAAAGAAATTGAGGAAGACACAAAGAAATGGAAAAATGTTCCATGCTCCTGGATTGGAAGAATAAATATTGTGAAAATGTCTATGCTACCTAAAGCAATCTACACATTTAATGCAATTCCTATCAAAGTACCATCCATCTTTTTCAAAGAAATGGAACAAATAATGCTAAAATTTATATGGAACCAGAAAAGACCTCG
The DNA here is from genome assembly GCF_964662115.1 of Mustela nivalis. Lineage (NCBI taxonomy): Eukaryota > Metazoa > Chordata > Mammalia > Carnivora > Mustelidae > Mustela > Mustela nivalis. Next base: position 78,057,096 of record NC_139040.1, read on the forward strand.
AATAGCCAAAGGGATATTGAAAAAGAAAGCCAACGTTGGTGGCATCACAATTCCGGACTTCAAGCTCTATTACAAAGCTGTCATCATCAAGACAGCATGGTACTGGCACAAAAACAGACCCATAGATCAATGGAACAGAATAGAGAGCCCAGAAATAGACCCTCAAATCTATGGTCAACTCATCTTCGACAAAGCAGGAGAGAATGTCCAATGGAAAAAAGACAGCCTCTTCAATAAATGGTGCTGGGAAAATTGGACAGCCACATGTAGAAAAATGAAATTGGACCATTTCCTTACACCACACACAAAAATAGACTCAAAATGGATGAAGGACCTCAATGTGCGAAAGGAATCCATCAAAATCCTTGAGGAGAACACAGGCAGCAACCTCTTCGACCTCTGCCGCAGCAACATCTTCCTAGGAACAACGCCAAAGGCAAGGGAAGCAAGGGAAAAAATGAACTATTGGGATTTCATCAAGATCAAAAGCTTTTGCACAGCAAAGGAAACAGTTAATAAAATCAAAAGACAACTGACAGAATGGGAGAAGATATTTGCAAACGACATATCAGATAAAGGACTAGTGTCCAGAATCTATAAAGAACTTAGCAAACTCAACACCCAAAGAACAAATAATCCAATCAAGAAATGGGCAGAGGACATGAACAGACATTTCTGCAAATAAGACATCCAGATGGCCAACAGACACATGAAAAAGTGCTCCATATCACTCGGCATCAGGGAAATACAAATCAAAACCACAATGAGATATCACCTCACACCAGTCAGAATGGCTAAAATCAACAAGTCAGGAAATGACAGATGCTGGCGAGGATGTGGAGAAAGGGGAACCCTCCTACACTGTTGGTGGGAATGCAAGCTGGTGCAGCCACTCTGGAAAACAGCATGGAGGTTCCTCAGAATGTTGAAAATAGAACTGCCCTATGACCCAGCAATTGCACTATTGGGTATTTACCCTAAAGATACAAATGTAGTGATCCAAAGGGGCACATGCACCCGAATGTTTATAGCAGCAATGTCCACAATAGCCAAACTATGGAAAGAACCTAGATGTCCATCCACAGATGAATGGATCAAGAAGATGTGGTATATATACACAATGGAATACTATGCAGCCATCAAAAGAAATGAAATCTTGCCATTTGCGACAACATGGATGGAACTAGAGCGTATCATGCTTAGCGAAATAAGTCAAGCAGAGAAAGACAACTATCATATGATCTCCCTGATATGAGGAAGTGGTGATGCAACATGGAGGCTTAAGTGGGTAGGAGAAGAATAAATGAAACAAGATGGGATTGGGAGGGAGACAAACCATAAGTGACTCTTAATCTCACAAAACAAACTGAGGGTTGCTGGGGGGAGGGGGTTTGGGAGAAGGGGGTGGGATTATGGACATTGGGGAGGGTATGTGCTTTGGTGAGTGCTGTGAAGTGTGTAAACCTGGTGATTCACAGACCTGTACCCCTGGGGATAAAAATATATGTTTATAAAAAATAAAAAGTTAAAAAAAAATCATGTCTACTTAAAAATCTCATAGAAGAGTTAAACCATCAAAAATAAAAATAAACACACACAACACACACACATCACCCATGTATTGGCAAATCACAATTGCTGTAACAATACATTAGGCATTCCACAGTTAAGGGCTATCAAAATTTCCATCAGTGACAAAAAGATTTGTATCCAAATGGACTGATTTTTCAGAATCCAAGAAAAAGTCTCCTAGGATTTATTTAAAGGTAAATATTTGAACAAATACTTCTTAAATTTAGGAAATTCAGAACATACGATTAAAGAATATTTGCAGTGCAGACTATATTCAATCCTTCCTTCAAAATGTGCCTTTGAGTACATAATTCTGTTTTCTCGATCTAAATTGAGCTGTCTTCCAAGGAAGTTTTCCAAAATGTGTGTCTCTGTGTGATAAATGTTCTAAGACCTAACATGCTTCATTGTATTTTTACTGTGCTCTCAAATTTAATCAATAATTTGGATTGATGTATAATACCTAGTTTCAAATATCTTTTCCATCTATAAAAACTCCCAGCTGTCTCTTTATATGCTATTACTATTGAGCATTGTGCTGTCAGTATTATTCTTGTACATTTTAGGTGATCTGTTCTTCTCTTGGGCATCATTTATGCTCTTCTCTGTTTTTGATATTCTTAAAACTCACAATAATGTATACGAGTGGTTTTAAGTGTGTGTAGTTTTTGTTTTGTTTTGTTTCTGATATCTCATGTTTGGCATCATTTTAAGTCTGGTATCTTTTATCTTTCTTTAATTCTCCAAAATTTATCTCAGTACTTATTTAAATATTTTCTTTATTTTTTTTTCTCTTCTGCTGTATTTGGGCAGAAGTCATTAATTTGTTTGTTTGTTTTTCCCAACTCATTTATTTATTTTACAGCTATATTCATCTTAGTCTCCATTTATTGTATTCTTTATTTCAACAATTTTCACTTAATTTATATTCACAGTATAGTATCTTTCTTTCCCTTGTATATGTATATCATTATTTTATCATATACTTTTAAGCTATTTTTAAAAATATTTTATTTATTTATTTGACAGTGAGAGATCACAAGTAGGCAGAGAGGCGGGCAGAGAGAGAGGAAGGGAAGCAGGCTACCTGCTGAGCAGAAAGCCCGATGTGGGGCTTGATCCCAGGACCCTGAGATCTTGACCTGACCCGAAGGCAGCGGCTTAACCCACTGAGCCACCCAGGCGCCCCTTTTAAGCTATTTTTTAGAAGTACAGTCATTCTTTTTTTTTTTTTTAAGTTTTTCTTTATTTATTTATTTGACAGAGAGAGATCACAAGTAGACGGAGGGGAGGCAGAGAGAGAGAGAGAGAGAGAGAGGGAAGCAGACTCCCTGCTGAGCAGAGAGCCTGATGCAGGACTTGATCACAGGACCCTGAGATCATGACCTGAGCTGAAGGCAGTGGCTTAATCCACTGTGCCACCTAGGCGCACCTAAGCTATTTTTTTAATTCCTGTTCCAATAACACTTGGATTGGCATATAAAGTTAACCACATCATATTTTTTAGGTAAGTAATTGTACTTTTTATGTGCATAGTTATTTTGGTCCATGAGTTCAGCTCTTCTTAGGATCATCAAATCTCTGTAAAGTCTGGGTATGCTAGGATTTTCAAAGCAACAATAAAATATATTGAAGCCTGGTAGCTTAATTATAATAATGTTTTCTTTCTCAATCATTCACAATAGTATTCCATTCTGAGTAGCTTCCTTCTATTTTGCAGCTATAGTGTTTGGAAAAACTTGAAATGTGATATCACTGTGATAATGTGAATTGGTCAGGGTTTTTTAGAGAATCGGGAAGAGAAAAAAAGGAAGATATTCTCCAGGGCCAACTCTAGAAGTGACTATTAAAACATCTGTCGAAATTCAATTGAACAAAACTCAGAAATGCCATCTCCAGTGAAATACAAAGAAGATTATATATAGTTCTGGGCACACACATCTCATTTGACCCAATGATGTACATCAATGAAAGACTGAAGGCCAATCACCACTCCATGGGAGAATTTAAAAATAAATTTACTAATGAGGCCAAGAATTCAGAATCACAAATACTTCAGAACTAATAATAACTGCCTTCACTGGATGTTATTCTATAAGATAAATCCTACGATCAAGTTTCAATTTTAAATTCTTAAATCCTTATGAAGAAGCATCATTTGGAGGGAGCAGTTTTCATAATTTATCATCCATCAGCCTTTTTAAAAAGATTTTATTTATTTATTGGACACAGAGAGAGAGAGAGAGATCACAAGTAAGCAGAGAGGCAGGCAAGCAGGGAGGGAAGCAGGCTTCCTTTTGAGCAGTGCCCAATGTGGGGCTGGATCCCAGGACCCAGAGACCATGACTTGAGATGAAGGCAGAGGCTTAACCCACCACCCACGTGATGAGAGAGCCACTCAGGTGCCCCTCATCCATCAGTCTTAATTGATTGGAGGAAAATGTGAGAAGGAATAATGCCTTAGGGAGCTAATCTCTCTAAAGAATTTTCAAGTCTTTACCCCTTCAAGGTTTTTGTATAGTTCTGATAGCCTCTAAACATCCAGCGGATTTCTACAGTGACAGGCCTGTTAAAACCAGTCTTCAAACCAGGAATAGAGCTTGAAACATACCAGTCAAGGGCAACTTTGAGTCTTTTAAGAAATTTATCATCATTTCTTTGTTTTTGGTAAATATCTGAAATAGTTCCATATTACACTTGCATAATTTCTCCAGAGCTGACTTTGAAGGAGGCATTCAGTTCCAGCTAGTTCCATATTTTGACAAGAACTATACTTCTATATTTAAAAAAAAAAACATATTTTAGGGCGCCTGGGTGGCTCAGTGGGTTAAAATCTCTGCCTTCGGCTCAGGTCATGATTCCAGGTTCCTGGGATTGAGTCCCACAGTGGGCTCTCTTCTCAGCAGGGAGCATGCTTACATTCCACTCTCTCTGGCTGCCACTCTGCCTTCCTATGATCTCTGTCAAGTAAATAAATAAAATTTTTAAAAAAACATATTTTATACCAGTTATTCATGTTTATTAACTAAGATATCACAATACAAATAATACAAACAGTTGCTCTTTATTAATACCTTCAACCAAGATAAAAAAATATGTCATATTTTCTCCAAAAATTTTATATCATCTGATAGGTCAGATATATATATAAAATTACATTTAAAGTTTTAAAAATATCAGCAAATAGTTTCATTCAAATGCAAATTTGAAAAGAAATCTACTGTTCCAAACCCGACTTTTTATCCTATTTATTTTGAATTTTGTCAACAACTGATAAAATATTTAGCGAGACTATAAATGTTAGATCGAAAAAAATGATTAATAGATGTAGGTTCAAATTATTATGTTCCATTAAAAATGATTTAGTCTTTGATGAACATCTGTTTGGTAATATGTTGTATCCAGATATAGTAAATTAAAGACATATATAAAATTATAGGGAAATGACACCTTCCGTTCCATTATGAGTAGAGCTTTTAAAATGCTATTTGTCACAACCTGTCATCTTGTCATTATGTAGCATTATGTAGCAATTTAAAAATGTATACTCTTCACTTCGAAGTCTTTTGGAAATCTAAAATATGACTTTCTATGGTTTGTGTCTCCATATTGCTTTATTGCCAGTTAAAACAAATCCACATGCTTTGATTCAAAGGTAATAAATTCCTCTTATTTGGAAAAAGGATGTTTATTTTTGTTCTCTCACCCTTAGCAGGTGGTTTCATTTTAGCACACTTCAGAGTTATAATTTCATGCTTATTAAAAACATTTATTTTGATCTACATAGATGAATGAAACTTTTATTTTATTAAATTATTTGCCAAAAGGGGCGCCTGGGTGGCTCAGTGGGTTAAGCCACTGCCTTCGGCTCAGGTCATATCTCAGGGTCCTGGGATCGAGTCCCGCGTCGGGCTCTCTGCTCGGCGGGGAGCCTGCTTCCTTCTCTCTCTCTCTCTCTCTGCCTGCCTCTCAGTGTACTTGTAATTTCTCTCTGTCAAATAAATGAATAAAATCTTTAAAAAAAAAAATTATTTGCCAAAAAATCTGTGATTTTTAAAAATGTATTTCCTTTGAAGGGTTATTTTAGAGCATTCAAAGAGGATCTAAGAGTGTGGTATTATGCAGTTTTTAAGTAGGTATGAAATGGTTAATTATAGGATTGTTTCTTTAAGGCTTATGTATATTGTCCACTATATGCTATAAAATATTTTGAAAGTAAATTTAAGGTATGTTTTACATAGTTTATTTTTTGGAAAAAACTATTGAAATGACTTATGAAATTCAGTATACTCTCAACATTAATTTATTTTGAAATTTACCAGTTGTCTACTGAACTATTATATGGCAGATATTACTTCAGACTACACTGGTAAATGAAATACTTGGCTTTGTAGAACTTTTACTTTAATGGGTGAGGCAATTAAAAGCTATAAACCTTAATAAAAATGGCATAGTGCATTCAAAAAGGATGAGTACAATGGGGAAAAAGAAAAATTCGATCAGGGTGAGAAAAATCAAGGTTGCTAGGCAGGGGATGGGGAGTTAAAATTTTAAATAGGAAGATCAGGGTAGTTACAATGAAGCTGACAATTGAACAAAGGTATGGAAAGGTGATGAATTTGCCCAGAACTATCAACAATAAGGTCACTCCAGACAAAGGAATTGGCTATCTTGAAGGCCATAAGGTTGGATCATGCCTGGCCTATCTGAGGAATAGCAAGGAGGCCACTGTGAGTGATTGAAGAGTAGCAGGAAAAGAGGTCACAGAGGTTAAATGACTGGCTAGATCATGTAAAAGCTTAGAAGTCATTGTAAAACTCTGGCTTTTATATTTGGAAAATTACTGTGTGATAGAATTTCTGCTAATAACTGAGAGTTCAAATGTCCATAAAATTTCAAGGATTCTTATTCTAGTAAGACAGAATAAAGAGAAAGAGTTCATATTTTCACATGGTGTAACAAATGCTCGGAGATCCAAGTGTAGGAAGCTAAGGGAGCACAGAAGAAGGCACTAAAATCACACCATATATTTGATGACTGTGACTATATATAAATTTGTATTTTCTAGATTTTTTGTAGTCATGGAATCACACAGTATATACTATTCATTGCCTGGGTTTTTTTTTCTCAGCATCATTACTTTGAGAATCTCCAATTGTCTTTGCTCTATTGATGGACATTGATGAACATTTCCACTGTTTTCAATTCTTAAAAATAAAGCTGCTATGAAATTCATATACAAGTCCCTGTATGAACATAGGGTTTGTTTCTCTTGGTTAAATGCCTAGAAGTAAAATGGCTATTTGTGTAACTGCAACATATTTTGCATTTAAAAAAATTTTGAAACTATTTTCCAAAGTGGTTGTATCATGATATATGCCAACAACAGTTTAGATTTTTTGTTGCTTCTCAATCTAGCTCAGACCAAGTACAATTAGCCTTTATAATTTTAGCCATTCTAATAGATATGTAAGCATGTCTCATTATGATTTTAATTTGTATTTCTTTAATGTCTAAATTTTGAGAAATTTGTCATGTGCCTCTAAGCCATCCATATACTTTTGGTGACATGGCTCTTCCATTATTTCCTTCACATGTAAAATTGGATACTCTGTTTGGTTATTAGTAAGGTTTTTTATTTTTATTCATTTTTTAATAATCAGAGTAGATGTCCATTATCAGATATGTAATTTGGAAATCGCTTGTCCATCTTTACAGTTTCTCAATGGAGCTTTGATAGCTGTGTCTTTCAAGAAATATGCTACTTCTTTCCTGGTACACGGAGGTATGACTACAACATTATCAATGTTGACCTTTGCAAAGAAAATCATGGCTTAAGATATATGTTGTCTGCAGTTGTTGGGAGTGTTCACCATCCTTGCCTCTAACTCATCTCTCACTGCCCACACATTCAGGTATAGGGGAATATTGATTGACAAAATATTTATTGCCAAATAACACTATTTGGAGAATAAGAAAAATGCAGGCACCTGATTATATAATATTCCATAAATAAAATATGTTTTTGTAAGTGCTATTAGAAGTAAATTCTTCAATACTTGAATCACACAGAATGATGGAATCCTAGATTTTTTTTTCTTGTATTTACTAAGAAAATGATCATGCCTCAAGTATATTAAAATGGAATAGGGAAAATTAAAAATTGTTTTAAGATGATTTGCATGTGTTGTGCGTATGTGAGAGAGAAAGTGAGAGAGAAAGATAAAGAAAAAGAGAAAGGGAAAGACAGAGAGGTGGCTGCAGTGAATTGATGAGTTGGAGGATAGATTTTAAAGTTTTGTCTTTTGCTTTCTACATTTCCTTTTCCTTAGGTTCAAGAGAACAATCAGTAATATCTCAGATGCCTGCTGGTAACATCAGCAGAAAGAGTTAGAGGTTCCTAGAAAATTAAAGATGAGATATAGTTTTCCTGACATAAGAAAAGTCATTTTTTGTCCCCAGCTATTTTCAATGATCTATACCCCACCTGTGTACTCTCCCAAGCACACTTCTTCCAAAACTTCCTGGGAGGTTCTTACAAAGAAATGCAAAAACCTCACTCCTTAAGGATTTTGAGGGAACAAGGCAATGGGAAAACTAACAGTCACCACCAGACCAGGAAATAGCCTAAGCTATTGAGACAATAAATCAGTGGTAAAACTCCTAGTGCTATTTCAAAAGTAATCAAGGCCTTGCATTCCTTGTCCCAGAAAATGAGCCCAAGACCCCATCTAGTTTATATCTGCTCTTGAAGCCTGCAGAGTCCCTTTCCCTTGTCCAACAGTTACCTCTGCTTTATTCTAACGTTGACGTTTCTGCCCTCGGTGGAATACAAGCTTCATTCAGGTGAACATGCAATACATATTGCACAAATACATATGTGGATGTGCATGCATCCACAACCTTATGACCAACCATACACGGGATAATAAAACTCTCCCTTCTGAGTATTCATCTTAAATACTAAATAAAAATCTCTCTCCTGTTCAAACAGTCAAGGCTTTGGAACTTATTCCCTGTGATCTCCTTGTATGTTGTAAACAAAGATTCCTTTGTTTGACAACTCCACCTGTTTCTGTGATTCACCAAAGACTGACCTCAATTAGTTCAGTTACTGTAATGTAATATCAAGCATATCTAGTTAGTTGATCATTTTGTTCAAGTCTTACATATCTTACCAATGTGATGACCATTTGTCTATGTAATCTTAAAATAAGGGTGTTGAAATTATTTTCCATTTGTCGTCCAAGGTAGAAGTTATGATTTTTGTTCTTAGTTTTTCCCTATATATCCCCAAATCTGTTGTTACGTATTAAAAGTCAAGAATTATTATACTCCCGGGGCACCTGGGTGGCTCAGTGGGTTAGGCCGCTGCCTTTGGCTCAGGTCATAATCTCAAAGTCCTGGGATCAAGTCCCGCATCGGGCTCTCTGCTCAGCAGGGAGCCTGCTTCCTCCTCTCTCTCTCTCTGCCTGCCTCTCTGCCTACTTGTGATCTCTCTCTGTCAAATAAATAAATAAAATCTTTAAAAAAAAAAAAGAATTATTATACTCCCTGATGAATTCATCCTTTTACTCTTCTGTAATTTTGACTTGATCTTTATGTCTGATAATGAAATTTGCTTTAAAATCACTTTTCATTATCTTGATATAACCACCAAAGTTATAGTGTGATTAGAGTTAATATAGCATATTTTTTCTTTTACTTTTTAAAGCACTTCTATATTGAATCCTGACAAAGAAACAAAACAGATTTTTAACTCTGGAAGCAACTTTCTAAATTATATATATATATTTTTTAATGAAGCAGTAGCAATTTTTGTTAAGGGACAAACTGAATGTAGGTTTAGAAATTTATTTATTTTTTTATTTATTTAGTAAAAGATTTTATTTTATTTATTGACAGCAAGAGAGAGAGAGAGAGAAGAAGCACACAAACAGGGGGAATCATGTGCAAAGGGAGAGGAAGAAGCAAGCTCCTTGGGGTGCAAGTAGTCCCATGCAGGGCTGGATCCCTGTACACTGGAATCATGACCTCAGCCAAAGGCAAACATCTGCTTAAACAACTAAGTCATCCAGGCACCCCTAGAAAATTAAAAAAAAAAAAAAAGACCTTTTAAAAACATTTTGTTTCTTTCTTGTTTTTTTTTTTTTTAAATACTTTATTTATTTGACAGACAGCTCCAGGTAACAAAGCCCATATACAAGGGTGGGTCAGGCCAGGTGGAGACATGAATCAGCGGGAGGGGGGGCGGTGTTTGCATATTGTCTCCCTAGATACTAAGGAGTATGTCCCACTCCTCTGCCCTTTGGGAACCTTTTTGGCACTAATCCTAATCAAGGTGTAATAGGCTGGGTCAAATGTCTATACTAGGGTAAATTGAACCTCAATTGGTCACCTAGCCTCACTGTGGAGTTTCCTGTGTGTGTTAAAATCTCATTGGTCACCTGTGCGTAGCCAGGCCTGACTGCATGGCCTTTGCCCTTAAAAGCTAGACTGTGAAACAGCAAAGGGTTGCCTTCTCTCATAAGAGGTGTGGCCCCGAACCTTCGAACGTTCGGTTAGATTCTTGATGCTTGGCATGAAATAAAGCTTTGCTTGACCTTTGCTTTACATCAGTCTCGCTCCTTTAATCATAGACCATTATTGGCGCATAACAGTATTAATCTTAAAGTTATAAGTCCACAATGCATCCATCATCCATTCTACCCCTTAACATTCCCCTTTGGACAGACCCATGATATAGAACAAGCCTTATTTTATAGTGCCTTGTAGGAGATTTTTGCTGCTACCTATATTGCCTACTTTCCTCTCACCATTACCACGGAAATTGGGTCCACTGAAACAAAGGGGTAGTGTAAGAAATTAAGACTTCCATAAATCTCTTTAAATAATAAAGTATAAGATAGTGATACCTTTTTTTCTGCCACATAACCAATTCTTGCAAGAATAAGGTCATATAAGAGAATTTACAACACATGCTAGCATTATCCTACTGGACCCAGACCATTTGTATGTTTCTCTGTCTCTGAGAAATGTAGTTATTTACATGACTGAAACCTAAAAATTGTTTGATATGACTACTAATATCACCTACATTATTTTAAAGCCTGTTTAAGGCTTCTGTAATACATAGGCTTTGTAAACACTTATTAAGCATCTTGTATATATCAAACACTTTAAAAATCTCTGCTTTAAAAAAAAAAACAAACTCTACCTCAATGGAACTTTGAGTCTGAAAAAGATACAGGCAATATACAAGGCAACAGATAGAATAATTACATATTTGATTATATACTCTGAGGATGTCACCTTAAATTGATATGAAAATGATCAGAAGGATCTGGATTTCTTGTCAAAATTTTTTGCCTTAAAAAGAAATTGATATTTAGGGAAAGTTGTTACTGAAAGAGGTCCTGTGTCAACCAAAAATGTTAAACCATGATCTCGCTAAATTTTCCAGTTGTGATCATTGCTTTGTTTAGCTGTCTTCTATTAAGACTGAATTTAGTAATTCAGTCTCAGATTTCAGTAAGTCTTTTTTTTAAAGATTTTATTTATTTATTAGAGAGAGAGAGGGAGGGGCAGAGGGAGAGGAAGAACCAGACTCCTTGCTGAGCAGGCAGCTGATGCAGGACTGGATCCTAGTACCCTGGCATCATGACCTAAGCTGAAGGAAGACACTTAACCAACTGAGCCACCCAGGCACTCTAGACTGTAAACTTCTTAAAGGTAAAAAAGTTTATTCTTCTAGTAGTTCCACAGACATTTCTAACATCCATAAGAAAGCATGTACTGATGTAAAATGCCAGCAAATCAAATTATTTAAAAAAGAAAGAAAGAAAGAAAAGATATATCTGGATAAAGAGAAAAACAGAAAATCTAATAATACATTGAATTATTAGAGCAAAGAGTGGAGGAAGAGAAAATAAATATGAAATAGAGATTTCCACTAAAAGAAAAAAATTGAAAAAGGCAGGAGATTTAGAAAATTATTATGACAGACTTGAGAAAAAAATAAAATAGGAATTTTTAGAAAATAGCAATGAATGAAAAGATCAATTGTTCCTACCTCTATAATATTAGCTGTTTGTTGTTGTTGTTGTTGCTAATTTACCTATTTAAGCTAATAAACAAAGAAAGGTTTCATTTAGGAATAAGGTTTCTATGTATATATATATATATATTTTTCCCATTTAGGGATAAGGTATATATATATATGTATATATATATTTTTTTTAATTTTAATTGTTAGAAAATGTGTCACAGAAAGTGTTTAAACTTTAACATACAGATGCAACATGTAACGAACTGCATTGTTTGAACGTCTAATTTGTAAATGCTGTTAGAGGAAACTTGGTGGAAATGTTCTTATGTGATTGTGTTTCTGGAACTAAGTATATTTATTAATAAGGAATAGTCTAAAATTATGAAATGACCAGGAGTGGACAATTTTCCTAATCCTATCAACTCTTTGCAGCTCTTTTATTAGCCCCCTTCAGGAATATCAGCTTTATTTATCTAATTAAATTTTATATTAATGTGCTTTTGACTTTTGGCCTTTCTCTTCCTTCTGTTCTTTTTTTTCCCCTAAATTACATGTTTCTGTTTAACAGCTACTAACAATTCTTTGATATGAATTCTCAACATCAATTTACTAACTCCAGAGATGAAGGAGCATCAATATTTAGAAGCGAAGAATACAAAGCCTTGGGCATCTGGATGGCTCAGTCAGTTAAGCGGCTGCCTTCAACTCAGGTGGTGATCCCAGGGTCATGGGATGGAACCCCAGGTTGAACTTTCTGCTCAGCTGGGAGCCTACTTCTCCCTCTCCTTCTGCCTGCAGCTCCCTTTGCTTGCGTTCTCCCTCTCTTTGTCAACTAAATAAAATAAAATAAAATAATGTAAATAATACATTTATTTATTTATTAAAATGCAATTATTACACAATACATAATGTATTGCATAATTATAATAATGATTAAATAATTTATTAAATATTTATATTAAATATATCAATTTAAGTAAATAAATATTTTTAAAATTTAAAATATTTCAAATTTAGATTATTAAATATTAAATCATTAATTTAATAATATCTAAACATAATTAAATAAATTAATTTATTTATTAAAATGAACAAAATAATGTTGTCATTATCTGAGCATGTATTTTTACATAGTCTAAAAAAAACCATCTAATAAAGTCTAAATACATTGAGTTCAGATATTTATACAAGTTAATCCAGACACTCAACCCACAGACAGTTTCAAAACTTTTGTTTTTATCTACTACTCAAAATACGATTGTAATGTATTTATTTGTAACTTTGACATAGCAAGGAAACTTGGAGGAAAAGGAGACATTTGCTTTTAATATTTGAAAATTATTTTGTTGATTTAAAAAAAATAAAAACCTTAACACGTGAGCATTTCTTCTTAAATAACACTGTGAAGTTTCTGAGTCGCATTCTATTAAAAGTGCTGATAAAATCCCACAGTTACTCATTTAAATTATCAGCTGAATGAGTAACAAATGAAGTAGAGAGCTTTTTAATTATTTATGAATGTAATGCTTGTGGATGGAGTGCTACATAGAGTTACCTCTCTTTTTGGCTTTGTTTTGTGAGCAGCAGTGGAATCTATGAATGAGATTAAACATAAGGACATTCACAGAAATTCTTAATGAACTTCTGGGGAAGGGCAATAAGTGCAAGGAAAAACTGCAGCAAGACTAATTACAAATTTCAAGTGGTCATCGCTTAATTATAGAAGCTTTTAAGTTCAAGTAATATATCTTTTTCATGAGCCTATCATATTGTATTAATTACCACAAACTGCACTCTTGAACACTTATCTTTTCACATATTTCTTATTCTTAGTACTTAAAATTACCCTTATGATTGATAAGTAAATGGATTTTACTGACAATGCATTTATTTACATAAATAAATAATGCTGTTTATATATATGTAAAAACAATTGAATATGTGTATGTGTTCAATGATTTTTTTTTTCAAATTAACATCTTAATTCTACCACATTAGTTACAAATAGATATAGACTTTATAGATTCATCAAATATTTTATTCTCAAATTTATATGTCCTTTGTGAAGTAAATGAAACTGTATATATTAAATATAATCCTATCACATGTAACAGTTACTAGTGCATCCAAGGACATACATAAGTCAGGTCCTACTCAAGGCATCACGGATAACTGGATTTAACTTTCTATCCTAGGAGTCTTCTGTATATTTCTGTGGCTTTTATACTACAATCAGGAGGAAGAATTCTTTTGCTAAAAGCTTCCAAATGACTATGTCAGTAGATTATTTGTAGACTAGTGATATAATATTATAGTTTAATATGTGAAGCATGATAAAATAAAATGCTATTGCCATATTTAATTTGTTCAGTAAAGCATTCATTTAGTTATCAAGCATTCACTTTCTTTTTTTAAAGATTTTATTTATTTATTTGACAGACAGATCACGAGTAGACAGAGAGGCAGGCAGAGAGAAAGGAAGGGAAGCAGGGTCCCTGCTGAGCAGAGAGCCTGATGTGGGGCTCTATCCCAGGACTCTGGGATCATGACCTGAGCAGAAGGCAGAGGCTTTAACACACTGAGCCACCCAAGAGCCCCAAGCATTCATTTTCTTTATACAGAAGAGATAGAACAATATTATATAGTAGAAAATACAGTAAATAATCTAGAAACCTTGATCATTTTGTTTTGGCAATTTTAGAACATAACATTAGCTAAAGCTCAAGTGCAAGTTATATTTGTATCATAGGAGGAAAAGTTAATTAAAAGTTTGTTTATTACCATAGTTTAACACTTCAACAAAATGATAACGAGTCCAAAATCAATGAATATATGAAGTATACAATAAAAACAATAATCTTGAGTGTATGTGACTCACTGTAGGTATTGATAGGCTAGAAATCAAAGGGAAAGTATCTATAGGGTTTGTTCAGTTCCATGCTCATCAGATTAATAGGCTTTCTCATATTGCTTCCTTCACCACATTAATTTGTCTAATGAAGTTTTCAAGAGTTAAAGACAGTGATAGGTTCATGGCTGGAGAGAAGGTACAGAATCTCAGATAGTTCAGCAGTGCTTATTATTTAAGAGAAAGACAGCATGGGAGGTGAGGGGTATATCATGCATCCTGTTTTCACTCCCTTTGTGGAGCACCTACCCTGGAGGTCATGTAATAATAACCGATGACCAAAAAACAATAAAAAACCCCAAACATCCATGTGGAAGTGCCATCCCTGCCTGGAGATGAGTAGACTGCTCAAACAGATCCTGGGCAGGCATCTCAGCCCAGGCCGGTGCTGGGGAACCTGGTTCCTGGCTTTGGGTGCAATCAGGAAGCCAGCAAACTGACAGGAGAGTGCAGCCAGGGTTAACAGGACTGATGATCTTTTTGCAGCCAGGAGGCGGGTGGACACCCGCTCAGGAAGCCAGGCTAGGAGGCTGCCCAGCGCCAGCGCTGGCAAAGCTTGCAGCCCCCGGGGCTTCCCCCGCGCCCCAGCCAGGGCGGGGCCTCAGGAGGGAGGGGGGCGGGGCGGCGCAGAGATGGGGCTTTGCTAATTGCCAAAGCAAAAAGTGAGCTGGCGGACGACTCAGGAGGGAGGGGGGCGGGGGGGGGGTCGAGGGCGGCGGGGAGAAGGCGCTTTGCTAATTGCCGAAGCTGGAAGTGAGCTCACAGAGGATGTGGCTGAGAGTCTGGGAGGAGGTGGAGGGGCTGGCGGAGGAGGGGCGGGCAGCGCCCAGTGCTGTGCTGCGGCCCAGTCGGGACTGCAGGACCCACCGGACTCACCGCCCTTGCGCTCCCGTGTGAGGCTCCGCTGTCCCCCTCCTGCTGCCTGCTGCCCCTCCCCGCCCCAAGGCTTCTCCGGACCACCCTCTGCGCACATTTAAAGTGACACCCTGCCGCGCCCTCACCTGGAGCAGAAAGCGCAGATCAACCTGGGGGCGGAGAATGGGTTGTGGAGGCCCAGCCTCCCGCGAAACCCAGGGCACCGGGACCACCCCGGATGCTGCGCCAAACCCGGTCCGCATGGGGTCGGGCTGGGGACAGCGCCTTGCGAGGTGCCCCCCGCCAGCGGGCGTGCTAGCCCCCATCTTTCCGCAGCCCCATGCGCCCGTGCTGAGGACCCCCTTCCCTCCCCCACCGTGGCCCCGCTGCTTTTGTTCTGGCCTTGGGATCCCAGGTGGAAACTAGTCCCTCAGACCTCCCTGGTAGCAAGGAGGGCAGGGAAGGATTCTTGGTTTTCTGCCCTGGCTCCTCCTCTCTCCCCATTCACATGCCTTCTGGCTTCCCTTTCCACTCCTCATTGTCAGTTTTCTGAAATGGTTTTCTTCTGCATGTTGACCCAAAGAGCTATTTCATGAATGAATATACACGAAACTGAGTTGGAGCCCACCTGTGAGAGCCCACCTGTAGAGGCCTTTCATTAGAATGGTCTCTGGTTCTAGCTTCAGTTCAGAATACTGCATGTACCTGAGGACCAAGTCCAGATGTTTCTTTCATCTCTGACTTGAATTTGAAATCCTCCTCAGACTTCAGCTTCCAGGATTTCTCCAGTCCTTGCTCTCCCACTGTCTTGGTGGGGATCCGCCATGAGTGTTGAACACAGGAATGAATGAATGATATATAGCCCAGATGGCTGGGGCTTTGTCTTGTTTTGCTGAGGTTGGAAAGTCTTGGGAGAGACCCCCTGTATGCAGATACAGAGCTGCATATAATTGCTTAGATAAACGTGTTCCCCACTATATTCCTTGGGCATTGAACATTTCGCCCTTAACCTGTGGCTTGAGCAGTTAGGAGGAGACAATCTGGAAGTGAATCAGAAGATGGCTGAATCCACATGGTGGTGGTCTGAGTTTGGGAGATTTTCCTGGAGATTCAAACAAAAGATCTAAATTCTTCAGGTGGGGAGTGGTAAACATTTTATCGATGGGAGATGGAAAATAAATGGTCTGGTTAACCTTTCCCTCCCCCTCAAAACCCATTATTTGAAAACACAAAAAGGGAAGTGAAGGGAGAAATCCTCCCACTCCCATCCCCACTCACCTCCAAAGCCACCTCCTCTTCCAAGAACCTAGCAGACATGGTGCCAAGAAGTGTTAGGTACCAGCAGTGGTCTCAGAACTCATTCAAGGGTCATGGTGAAAGGCATTCAAAGAGATTGTGGGGGCACAGGGATCCAATTAAGGGGGACAAGTTTAAGGTTTGCCTGGTCCCCTAAAAACTAATGGCACTAGAGAAGATGAGCTTTGGGAACTATAGCTTAATGGATACAATGTGTAAAAAGCTTCAGTGAGTCATGGTGGGAAGAGGCCATGAGGGCAGCAAACACAGTCTTAGATGATGTTATTAATAGCACTACAGGCTCTAGATTTCCTGTGGTGGTGTTCTTGGCAAGACCAGCCCGGCCAAAGTGGATACTCTCAACCTGGAACAGAGGGTCTTGGAGATGCCAGCACGTGAGGTATGATGAGAGGGTAAAATGATAGGAGGTGTCCTTTGGAAGGACTGACTCCTTGACTTTAAAAGGGAGAACCCAAATCTGTAGGTGAAATCTTTTTGGCTACAAAGAGGGCCAAGGCCTCCTAAGGTCAAGGTCTCCTCGTCACTTGCAAAGATGTCGAAGAACATATTCAGACTTTTCAAAGATGTCCTCATATCATTGGTTCCCACTCTGGAATTCTATCAATGAGGTGAGAGTTCCTCTAGTTGAAAAAGAGATCTAAAAAGACTTCCCTTTCTCATGTAATTTCTGTAACCTCCAGGACACACCCACCTCCCCCTTCCAGCTCTGTAATGAAGCCACAGCTGGTGCCAATTTGTGGAACTCCTTAAAGACTATTCTCTCTTATATACCCCCGGATCAAGTTCCCATACTCCCTCACTTGATTTCCTGCACTCAACTCCCACCTGGTGTGTTCACACCTGCAAGTGCCTTTTACCAACCCCTTTGACAAAAGGCAGCCAGAGTGACCTTTCAAAGACCTATCAGTTCCTGGCATTTGTCTCCATAGAAATCTGCACTGATTTTCTAACATATTCTCAGTCCTCCAAAGGCACCCATAATCCTCCCATCAGTCTCTTCATACCCCTCAAACTGACTGATGCCTGTTCTGCCCCATCTCTCTGCCCTTCAACCACACTGCCTCCTTCTTCCTGTGGAGACCTCTCATGGCACCTGCCTCCAAGCACAGGTGATTTCCATTGATGGATAGACCCTCTTCTCTCCCCCATCTCCCCACTCCAGTTACTCCCAATTATTCGTGAGCTCACAAGACCCATGGTACACACTCTCCATGCAGCCTGCTCTCTCTTTTCTAGCACTGGCCTCCGTTTCTAGCTGTGGTTGTGTCATGGATGTCCCTCCCCAGCCAGCCTCCAAGCTCTCCTTCCCTTTAGATCCAACACCTGACACAGTGCCTGGCACGTAGTAAGCCCTGGCTAGCTTCTAAGAGCCTCACTGAGGGACTGAAAGCATTTTAAAAATGTCACCACGTAGGCTCCAAACTGTAGGCAGAAAAAGCTTTGCCTGGATTGACATTTTAGAGACGTATTCGTCAAGTTGGATATGTTCACTGACTTTACCTTGTAAAATTAAAAAAAAAAAAAGGACCTCTGTATCGCTTCGCATCTAACGAAGGCGCATGTATACTACTAGACCACGTTATGAGCTTAATGGAAGGAGACAAGATGTTTTCGCTAAGAAAATGTATAAGACTGTTGAGGTCAAGTGGGAGGAAACAGTCCGTTTGTTGGAGCATTGCTATCTTACTCTATCACAGCCACTCTTAAAAATCTGACACGGGGTGAGTCAGAATTGTCTGTCGGAGATGATTTAGATCTGGCTCATGTTCCTACAGACATGAAAACCAGAAACGAAGAAGGAGGCTTTGAAAGCGTGGGTTGAGGAGGCGGTGTGTTTCACTGGGATGAGCTAAGTGCCCAGGGCCACCAGCAGACATGCGGGCCTGTGTCCTTCCTTTGTTCTGGGGTCCCTCTTGCACCATGTGGTGAGGCTGGTGGCTAGGAGCAGCTCAGGACAGGACCCGGTGGCATCTTACCTCTCCCACCCTCCTGTGGGCTCCATTGGGCTTCAGTAGGTCCCAAGGGACAGCCTGCCTTCCTTGCAAAGCCCAGTAGCACTGGGAGCAGAAACTGGGACCAAAGAGTGAGCACCCTGTTTGACAAGCTGGACCAGCCAACTCTTCTTCAGATGGAGGGGGAGCCCTGGCATGCTGACTCCTCCCTTCTCCCTTTCCCCTTTCCTCTCTTCCTCCCTCTTTCCTTCCCCTCTCTCCTTCTCTGGTGGTGCCCTTTCCCAATGCCCACTTCATCCCTTTTCCTTTCTACATACCTGTCTTCTAGAGTTTCTTCTCTTTCCTCCCCATTACTTCCCTTCATCTGAATCTCCTCTTTGGTCCCTTTGTCCCTGTTCTCTGCTCCTCCTCCCCTTCCCTGGCCCCTGTTCAGCTCCATACTGAATGCAGGCAGAGCTGGACTAACATGCTCACTTGCTAGCTCAGCCACCCTCCATAGAAGTCACTCTTCGTTGGCCACCTTCCTGACCCCCTGGTCGCTTCTCCACTTGTTCAGATATTGCTCTGAAGTCTGAGGAGGACAGAGTGGGGCTACCACAGAAGCAGGCCAGAGCAGAAACCAAACCATGTGTCCACACTGTCCCCCAGCACTGCTGCTCTGAGAGCTTTTGGAGTCCTCAACAGGGTTAGGATTTAGGGGCTTCTTCAGAACCGGGAGTGAAAACAACCATAGGTCAAAAGAAAAGCTATGGCCCCCACACAAAAATAATAATCACAAATGAAAACTATGTTAACTCTGAGTCCCAAAGTTGAAAAATTGCCTTGAATCTGTCACTAGAAAGCACCCAAGGCCTCACTCTCTGGGTTCTGGGTGCCCTGGGAATGGCAGGAGGCTCTGAAAAGCGCTTGGGGGTGCCAAACTATGGGGGCTAGCCTGCCCGCTGGCGGGGGGGGGGGGGGCGGGGTTACCACCTGTGGCGCTGTCCTGGCCTGACCCCCTGCGGAAGGGGTGTGGCGCAGCGTCCAGGGTGGTCTTGGTGCCCTGGGGTTGGCAGGAGGCTGGGCCCCTACCACCCCACGCCCCGCCCCTGGACCGGGTTTTCAGCTTCAGGTGAGGGCGCATCAGGGTGTTACTTTACCTGTGAGCAGAGGGTCCTCCAGAGAAGCCATGGGGTGGGGAGGGGCAGCAGGCAGCTGGATCCGGAACGGGACACCGCGGCCTCAGGGGCTAGGCTGCAGCGTGGGAGCGCAGGGGCAGCGAGTATGGTGGGTCCTGCAGTCTTGAATGGGCTGCAGCACAGCAGCCTGGCTCTGCGAGCCCCTCCTTCCCGCCTGGGTAATTAGCAAAGCCCCTTCTCCCGGCCGCCCAGACCCGACCCCGCCCCCCTCCCTCCTGAGTCCTCTGAGAGCTCACTTCCAGCTTTGGAAATTAGCAAGGACCCTTCACTGCGCCGTCCCCGCCCCCTCACTCCTGAGGCCAGAGCCCAGTCTGGGGTGCGGGGCAAAGCCCTGGCATGCTGCCACATTGCCAGCGCCAGCGCTGGGCAGCCTCCTAGCCTGGCTCCCTGAGCGTGTGTCCACGGGCAGCCTGGCTGCGAAAAGATCATCAGTCCTAAACGCCGGATGCACTCTTGGGTCAGTTTGCTGGCTTCCAGATTGTGCCCAAAGACAGGAACCAGCTTCCCCAGCACAGGCCTGGGCTGAGATGCCTGCCTGGGATCTGTCTGAGCAGTCTCCTGGACTCCAGGCAGGGATGGCACTTCGACCTGGATGTTTGGGTTTTTGGTTTGTTTTTTTTGGTCATTGGTTATTACATGACCTCCAGGGTAGGTGCTCCACAAAGGGAGTGAAAACAGGACGCCTGATATATATGCATACGGCCATTGTAGAAAAATGGCTTGGGGTTCTCTCGGAAACGCGGCATTGGTCCTTGCACTATGGTTTAATAGAAAAGGGATTATGCACCAAGTTACTTAAATGAGCATAGGTTGAAATAGTTTACTGAGAGTAAATATTTTAAATAGTTATATTTTAACTAAATCTATCATCAATCATAAATCTATTACACGAAGGTTACAGGCAATTTAAAAGCAAGAGCA
The DNA here is from genome assembly GCF_964662115.1 of Mustela nivalis. Lineage (NCBI taxonomy): Eukaryota > Metazoa > Chordata > Mammalia > Carnivora > Mustelidae > Mustela > Mustela nivalis. The sequence goes on from NC_139040.1 coordinate 78,077,847, forward strand.
CTCTCTTCAGGGTTTTAAATAATCCCTGTCTGTCTTGGCACATGAGAATGCAAAGATAGGAAATGGTTTGTAAAAGATCATATAATAGCTTTTACTAATTCTATTTATTTGACAGACAGAGATCACAAGTAGGCAGAGAGGCAGGCAGAGAGAAAGATGGGGAAGCAGGCTCCCCGCCAAGCAGAGAGCCTGATGAATGGCTTGATCCCAGGACCCTGAGATCAAGACCTGAGCCCAAGGCAGAGGCTTAACACACGGAGCCACCCAGGCGCCCCCAGATGAAATACATTTCTGACTTAGAAACTTCAGATAGAATTTTTTTGTCCATGATGACAAGGGAAGAAAATGTGTCATCCCTAAACCTAACCTTAACCCCTACCAACGCTGAAACCTAAGCTGACCTTAAAGCCCAAACTAGAACCCTGAATCCCAAACCTGGAATGGAACCCAAAGCCTGTACCTGAGCCCTGGATCCAAGCCCTGAACCACGAACCCAAACCCTAAACCAGACTTCCAAGTCATGAAACCTGAACCCAAATCTCAGCATGAAGTCAAACCCCAAATTTGACCTTGAACTTTATCCCATAAGCCCTGAGTCTTAAAGCGTAAATCATAAACTTAAATCCCTAAACTATAACTCTGATCCCTTGTCCTTCACTCTAAATCCTCACCCTAACACTAAACCCAAAGCCTGATCTAGAACTCTGACTAAAACCTGAACCTGAACCCAAATTCAAACCCTTCACCACACTTTGCTTATGCACTTGCCATTGATGGATATTTGCAGTTTCTACCTTTTGATTCTTGTGAACATTGTTTGGGTCGGGGGCTAGGGTTAGGGTCTTGGATTAGGGTAGAGTCCAAGCTTGAGACCAAGTTGAGGTCAGAGTGTGGGTCTGCATCAGGGCCATGTTCAGTGACACTGTTTGGGTCAAGGACTATTGTAATTCCACATTGTTTCCAATTCATTGTTCCTTAGCTATTTGGGGGGAAGTTGGGGGGTATTGGGCTCCATGCAGCTTGAAGTTCCGGAATGAAATGGCGTCAGCTGGACCCTGGGAGGGAGCAGGACCTTCCACTGAAGGGTGAGCTCCCACAGTCCTGCACTGCCTTGCACCGCCTGCAGAGGGCGCCAGACCCCAGCTCCCGCTCTGAGCCCAGGCTTCACAGCCACAGCTGGGACCAGGGCCCCGCCTCTTCAGGACCCACTGTGGAGACTTCTGGAGAATGTGGGGCGCCTCCCACCCTGGCAGGATAAGCTGAGGAGGGTGTGGCTCTGAATCCACACTGACCGGACACGTTGTGGAGGACACGACCACACTGGCAGCAGTCCAACCTCCTAAGGACCAGACACTGGAGGAGATGAGGAGAAGCCACCTGAGTGGACTGTCAAGGGGTTCGTGGTCTCAGGACCCCACAGAGAAAGGGCGCCCTGTGTAGACACTGGGGCTTCCGTCGTTTTGTGTGAGGAGACGTGGCCTCCTGCTGTGCTGTGCGCGGGGCTGTGGGGTTCCCCCTTTCTGGGCTCGGGTGCTCCTTGGTCCTTGTCTGTGTTTGTGTGCTTGCGCATTCAGTTCCTTGTTCTCCTCAGATGGTCTGCAGTCAGGGAGCGTCTGCCTTCTTCGGTGCTTGTGCTCTCCCCACCTCAGCCCTGCGGGGACCTTCCTGTGTCCACACCCACTCCAGGCTTGTGCCGAGTCCGGAAATTCTGGAGCCAGAGTGAGGACTCTGTAGCCGGTTTTGGGGAGAGTAGGTATTTTCCCAGTGTGGGTCTTCCCTGATACAGTGCCTCCCCATCTCCGTGTGTACCCCTCCCTGTCTGTCGTCATTGTTGCAGGGATGTCAAAGGACAGGTCTGTCACCTTCTTGGTTCAGGGGCCTCCCCGGTATCTTGCTGTCTTTTATGCAGGTGTAAATGAGATCGTTCTCCATAGTCTCTTTCTGATGGTTCCTTCGGAGCACGTAGGAGTGCCACTAATTTGTGCATATTGATTTTGTTCCTTGCAAGTTCTTGAATTTATTAGTTCGATTGGCCTTAAACTCAATCTGCCAGTTATTTGACCAGCAGCATGGGTTTAATTGGGAAGAGCAGAGAATGGCAGTCTGGGCTGAGCAAGCTAAGGTCCCATCACAGGCAAGTGCGAGAAACAAAGGAGAGGAACATTATTTCATGGAGGAGGAAGAAGTTGGGAAGGGTGCTTGAAGGAAAGTCCCTTGGAGAAAGGCAGGGTGATGGAGAATTCTCACCAGCTGAGCTGCAAAGCTCCTACAAAAAGTCAGGAGATGAACCTCCAGCTTCCCCTGTGGGGCCTGAAATTTTTGAGTCTCTCCTGTGGGGGATAGCAATGTGGTGTGGGTAATGGGCACTGAGCACCAGGCGCCCCATTCCAGCCTCCCCTTCTGGCTTCCCCAGTCCACTTTACTGGGGCTTCACTTCCTGCTTTGGACAGTTCTAACCAGCTTGTGGTGGAACGTTGTGGAAAAACTGAAATTCCAAAACCACTGCTTCTACTGCACCTGAGATACAGGGGCCCATGATTTAATCCTCCCACGAGTCTCTTGCTAACATGTGTTCTCTCCATGTTGGGTGACCTGGATTTGGGAGGGCTTGGCCTCCATCCCAAAGTCTGATGTTCTCTCTGCTTCCGTGTCGTCGTGCTAACATGGATGTTTGGAGGAGTCATTTCCTCTGCGGTGATTTCAAAGTGCAGTCAGCTTGTTATAGCAGCACAAATACGTGCTGTCTCCACACTCAGATTCCCCAGCCGTCATTTCTTTACCATGTTTGCCACTTCACACGGGATGCTTCAGTGTGTTTGATCCCACACCAGGACAATGTCCTGCAGAACCACCACATAACCTGAAATGAGGACATCATTACAGAACCCATCCAAGGGTTAGTGTTAGGAACCAGGGACATGGCAGGACTGATCTGAAGACCCCATGGAGAGCTGTCTCGGTGGCTGAGTTGACAGTGGAGGTGAGGGTGAGTGTCTGGCTGTGGCTTTGTGTCCAGGAGTCAGCTCTGTGTGGGTGTGTTCTCAGCTAGGCATGCAGATTTCTGCTCCTCTGAATCCTTTCCGGAGTTCCAAATGGCACAGTTTCCTTCTGGGCAGCAGGCTGAGACCTCTGGGATTGCCCATGTGTCCCCAAATTGTAGGGCACCTACTGCAAGGCCTTTGGGGTCAGAATCCTGAGAACTAAACCAAAGGTTATGGTTAGGGCCCACCACATGGCAGGCCCGATCTGCCAGCACTCTGTCCATCTTTCTGGGGGAGGGGGCAGTCGAGGGATTTGTTCAGGGTGAGTGTCAAGCTCCAGGTTTGCATCCAGTGGCCTGCTGAATATGGGGGTGTCCAGAGGTAGGAATGCAGATTTTAGTTCCTCTGAATCCTTTCTGGAGCTACAAATGGCATGGTTCCTTTCAGGGTGGCAGGGTGAGTCCTATGGTGTTCCTCACTGTCCCCAATCTCTGAGGCTTTGGAGCCAGGCCGTCGGGGACAGACCTCTCAGGACAGAATCTAGGCTTAAGAGTTTGTGCCTATGGGCATGGCTGCACTGATCTGAAAGCACTGTGGCGAGGATCACAGGGGTCTGAGTTGAAAGCATGGTTCAGGATCAGTATCAAGGTCTGGGTTTGTGTCCAGGGGACCGCTGAATGTGGGGGTGGTCTCAGATGTCCAAGACGATTTCCCCTACTCTGAATTCTTTCCAGCATTCCAAATAGCCTGGTTTCCTTCTGGGTGGCAAGCTGAAATCTCTGAGATTTCTCAGGTCTTGCCCTTGCCCTTGCAAGGGCAAGATACTTTTTACAGTAAAAGAATTCACCAGATGAGCTGAACAGCAGAAAAGACACAGCTCAGGAGTTAATCAGTGAACAGGAATATCATGCCAAAACCTTCTTTGATAACACACTACAGAGCAAGGGAAGATAGGAGAGAAAGCTGAGATATAAAGGACAAACCCTCCAAGTTTCCAACATCATTCCCTACTTGTTTATTTCCATTGCTGTCAGCTTCTTCCCAGTCAAAAATAAGTCACCTGAGCCAGCCTTTTTTCTTCCTGAGATTGGGGCACTGCAAAGCCCACCAGAGGGGCCAAGGGCACCCCTGTACCTGCTGAGCTGAGCCCATTTGTACCTCAACCGTGAGAAGGTACCAGCCTGTCCCCCTGGTGCTCCATGGTCTGTGGCAGTCCTTCCTTCTGGACCCTGCTTTGCTGCTCTTTTTTTGCTAACCCTGGTCTCAAACTAGGGATTGCTCCTGGAAGAGGAACTCAGGGAGATGAGGCTCAGGAGGTTCTCCCTGCCTGGAATCTCCGTGTGAGGAGTGCGCAGCCAACAGATTTTGCCCAGGGACTTGCAAAATGCAGAGAGGCAGATTTCTTTTCTCTCTTTCTCTCTCTCTCTAGCCTCATACTAACCAGGAGTTCTTAGAACTTTCTTCAGTGACTTCTAGGTGTAGCTTGGCCACTTTTTCACAGAAAGGCCACTTGAGCATGATGAAACACACGTATAAGCAATTACTTTTAAAAAAATAAAAAGAATAAGCCAATGCACACAGACCTTTGACAGCAGCACAGGACGCTCAAGGGACCAGAGTCCCTACCTTGGGCAATAGTGGTAGAGGCCGGGTTCTGCCATGCAGGTCTCTAGACCTTTGGCAGTTTCCACGATTGCAAATCCAGACATGCAGAATCCTGAGGGACAACCTACTAACTGCAAAAGAGCAAAAATTCATCAGGATTCAGAGAGTGGAAATCCATTTGTACTGGAAAAGAAAGAAGTAGGCTTGCTGTGAATCCAGCAGGGAGGACAGGCATAGATAAAGGCTGGTGTATGGGTCACGGAAACTATTGTTTCTCAAGGGTCCTGCTGTCTCTGTAAAATGCTATGAGGACTGTCTCTTGGGGACCTCCTGCTTTCCTACCAGTGACACCCCCAGATTCTGCTTTGCTAGTCCCATGGATTCCTGGGGATACCCAGTTGATAAGCTACGCTGTCCTCATGACAACACTTGCTAATGGACTGAATGTTTGTGTCTTGTCCCAATTCAGATGTTGAAGCCCTGACCCTCAAGGAGTGCCATCAGGAGGTATGGGCTTTGAGAGGTGGTGAGGTCATGAGATTGGAACACTTGTGAATGAGATAAAAGCACTTCTGAGAAACGACCTGAGAGATTGTTCTGCCAGCTGTCATCCATGCAAGTCTACAACAGAAATATGGGCATTTATAGATAATGAAGCAGTCTCTTGCTAGATATCAGATCTCCCAGGATCTTGCTTTTGGACTTCTCAGTCTCTAGAACTGCAAGGAATAGTACATGTTTTGCTGTTTCAGCCACCCAGTCTGTCATCATGTGTTGCAGCAACTTGAACTGAATAAAGCAGAGCCCAAGTCCTGGTTAATCCCTGCTTCTACTCATTTCCCCTCAGAAAGAGCTTCTAATCCAGAACTGACCTCTGCTTTCCATACACGTGCTTCAGACTCCTTCTGTGAGAGCCCAGACTTTGTAAAAGACTCCTCCCTCATGGCAACCAGCATTCTGTGACTCCTGAGGACTGTCCTCCCTGACTGTATTGAGTCAATCAAACTGATTTTGATTCTGGAGTCCCAGGATCAAGGACTGCATCAGGCTCCCAGCTTCATGGGGAGTCCGCTTCTCCCTCTGACCTTCTCCCCTCTCATGCTCTCTCTCTCTCACTCTCTCTCTCTCTCTCAAATAAATAAATAAAAATCTTTTAAAAATCTGATTTTAACAGACCATAAGCTTGTTCTTGCTGGTCTTTGGAAGATTAGGCATTAGCCCTTCGGAGAAAGTTCTGAATGGCTGCTTCATGAAGGGGTGAACTGTGTCCCCAAAGTCTCTTTTTGCTGCCTTCTAATCACAGATGCTGAGACAAATCCTCCCAGGTGCTGGTTTTTCAAAGCACTTAATGCTTTGGCTTTGAAGTTACTCACTTGACAGTTCTGCTTTAATCAGTTTGTGACAAAACAGCCAATTGGTGGTGGATGCAAAGTGCACTGATAAAGTTAAATGCCTAGAAGTAAAATGGCTATTTGTGTAACTGCAACATATTTTGCATTTAAAAAAATTTTCAAACTATTTTCCAAAGTGGTTGTATCATGATATATGCCAACAACAGTTTAGATTTTTTGTTGCTTCTCAATCTAGCTCAGACCAAGTACAATTAGCCTTTATAATTTTAGCCATTCTAATAGATACGTAAGCATGTCTCATTATGATTTTAATTTGTATTTCTTTAATGTCTAAATTTTGAGAAATTTGTCATGTGCCTCTAAGCCATCCATATACTTTTGGTGACATGTCTCTTCCATTATTTCCTTCACATGTAAAATTGGATACTCTGTTTGGTTATTAGTAAGGTTTTTTATTTTTATTCATTTTTTAATAATCAGAGTAGATGTCCATTATCAGATATGTAATTTGGAAATCGCTTGTCCATCTTTACAGTTTCTCAATGGAGCTTTGATAGCTGTGTCTTTCAAGAAATATGCTACTTCTTTCCTGGTACACGGAGGTATGACTACAACATTATCAATGTTGACCTTTGCAAAGAAAATCATGGCTTAAGATATATGTAGTCTGCAGTTGTTGGGAGTGTTCACCATCCTTGCCTCTAACTCATCTCTCACTGCCCACACATTCAGATATGGGGGAATATTGATTGACAAAATATTAATTGCCAAATAACACTAGTTGGAGAATAAGAAAAATGCAGGCACCTGATTATATAATATTACATAAATAAAATATGTTTTTATAAGTGCTATTAGAAGTAAATTCCTCAATACTTGAATCACACAGAATGATGGAATCCTAGATTTTTTTTTCTTGTATTTACTAAGAAAATGATCATGCCTCAAGTATATTAAAATGGAATAGGGAAAATTAAAAATTGTTTTAAGATGATTTGCATGTGTTGTGCGTATGTGAGAGAGAAAGTGAGAGAGAAAGATAAAGAAAAAGAGAAAGGGAAAGACAGAGAGGTGGCTGCAGTGAATTGATTAGTTGGAGGATAGATTTTAAAGTTTTGTCTTTTGCTTTCTACATTTCTTTTTCCTTAGTTCAAGAGAACAATCAGTAATATCTCAGAAGCCTGCTGGTAACATCAGCAGAAAGAATTAGAGGTTCCCAGAAAATTAAGATGACATATAGTTTTCCTGACATAAGAAAATCATTTTTTGTCCCCAGCTATTTTCAATGATCTATACCCCACCTGTGTACTTGCCCAAGCACACTTCTTCCAAAACTTCCTGGGAGGTTCTTACAAAGAAATGCAAAAACCTCACTCCTTAAGGATTTTGAGGGAACAAGGCAATGGGAAAACTAACAGTCACCACCAGACCAGGAAATAGCCTAAGCTATTGAGACAATAAATCAGTGGTAAAACTCCTAGTGCTATTTCAAAAGCAATCAAGGCCTTGCATTCCTTGTCCCAGAAAATGATCCCAAGACCCCATCTAGTTTATATCTGCTCTTGAAGCCTGCAGAGTCCCTTTCCCTTGTCCAACAGTTACCTCTGCTTTATTCTAACGTTGACGTTTCTGCCCTCGGTGGAATACAAGCTTCATTCAGGTGAACATGCAATACATATTGCACAAATACATATGTGGATGTGCATGCATCCACAACCTTATGACCAACCATACACGGGATAATAAAACTCTCCCTTCTGAGTATTCATCTTAAATACTAAATAAAAATCTCTCTCCTGTTCAAACAGTCAAGGCTTTGGAACTTATTCCCTGTGATCTCCTTGTATGTTGTAAACAAAGATTCCTTTGTTTGACAACTCCACCTGTTTCTGTGATTCACCAAAGACTGACCTCAGTTAGTTCAGTTGCTGTAATGGCTTTCACTACTCTGATTCTACCTCTGCAAGTCTCCAAATTTAACTATTTTTTCTCCCAATTTCGCATGTTCTTGGCTTTAAACTGCAACTCTGAAGAGAAGATTTGCTTGTTTAAAAAAAAAAATCAAGAAAAGGGAGTAGTAGTCAACATTGTTACTTTGAACTTCCTGCCCTAAGGGGCTCTCCTGTTCTTTCTCTTTGACTTCCTGGACTAAAACGACAGAAATTTGGCAATACATCACTCCCCAATCCAGATTACTGCCAGAACAGTTTATACTCTTAGAAAAATATTAGTTTAAAAGATCACATAATTAAATACTTAAGCATGTAGTGTAATATAGTGGTTTACAAGAAATATATTTTGGTCATCTGAATATTTGGTTTTCAGCCATGGCTACTGACTCACAGCTCCTAAAACTCTTGGGATTTCCTGTGATAAGGGTGAGAGAGGTGTGTTTTGTTATGTTAATGAAGTGACCTTCAGACCTCACTCAAGGCAAGGGCTGTTTGCCTGAAGGACCAACCACTTGGTGAAAGCCTTCACAACTTTTTGCCTCCCCTTCCTCCCAATACAGGATTATCTGGGGAGGGAAGAGGATCTGGAGATTAGATCAGCAAATGACAATGATTTAGTCAGTTATGACTATGTCATGAAGCCTCCACAGAAAACCTGAAAGGACTGGGTTCAGAAAGCTTTTAGTTTGTTAAATGTATGAAAAGGCAGGAAGAGTGGCAGTCTTACAGAAGGTAATAGAAGCTCTGTGCCCATTCTCCATACCTTGCCCTGTGCACTTCTTTATCTATCTATTGATTTAAATCTTCTATTATATCTTTTAATAAGCTGGCAAACATAAAGTAAGCATTTTTCTGAGTTTTGTGAGTCCCTGTAGCAAATTAAAAGAACGTAAGAAGTAGGCCACTGGGACCTCCAACCTGTAGTTACTCAGTCACAAGCACAGGTAATAACCTGGGGCCTACAGTGAGACTGGCATCTGAGGTGGGGTTGGAGATAGTCTTGGAGGACTGATCCCTTAACTGATGAAATCTTACACTATGTTCAGGTAGATAGTGTCAGAATTTAGTTGAATTCTTGGAGATCCTGCTGTTGTCTGAAAATCATTTGGCATTGTTGATATGATGTCCTAAAGCCCAAAAAGATATAGCTAACTCAAAATAAGAATACGGTTGACAGCTTATATATAATAAGTGAGTATTTCAGGGATTTAAAATATACCCAATAAATAATGTAAGGAAATATGGAAAGATTTTGAAATAAAAACAAGAATAAGAACCTAGTGGTACTAATAGATTAAATATATGTAATCTAGTTGAATTAAGAATACAATGGATAGAATACGTAATGGATTCAATAGAGATAAGAAGTCACTTAAGGATATAGTCATCTGGATACCAGCAAAGCATTAAAATTATCAATATAAAAGAGGTGTAAGATGTAGGTGATGTGTGTGGAACAAAAGCTAGAGAAGAAATTAGATTTCCTTACTACTCATAGCCTGTTGACAAGTCCTTGAAGCTCCTCTGGGGACTCAGCTGCTTCCATGTGGACACATCCACTCAGGGCAAAAAGCATTCTTAGTCCACCCCCCAGGATACTGAAAATCTACTTTCACATGTAAAAATTACTTTGGAAACTTCTTTATCTCTACTCCCCACCCCTGACCTCAAGATATACATTGGCAATCATCTCCCAAGCATATACCCACTGATATACATCAGAAGAGTCTCTTCCCTGAGTTTTTACTAAATAGTAAGAAATGACCTTTCCCTAACAATAGCTAGCCCCCTCAAGGTCCTGGAAACCTTGTTTATAAAATACCTTGGAGGCTTGTGCTATCCCTAACCTCCTCCCAAATTGAAAGTATATAATCAGCCACTCTTCATGACCCTCTCTCTCTACTCCAAATAAATAAATAAATATTTTTAAATAAAATAAAATAAATGACTTTTTTTAAATGAAAGAAGAAAAAGGAAAGAAATATTTGAATATTAATGTACATCTATTTCTCAAGCATAAAATAGTCAAGACACTGGATTAAAACTTACATACAAGAAAAGAAAGAAAATATTCATAACTATAGTTGACTCTATGAATCCCAAACTAGGGCATACATACCAAAGACACACAAAAAAAATCACAAGTGTTAGAGAGAAAAAAAATAATTCATTAATAAAGAAACAAGAATCAGACTGACAGAAATTTTTTAAATAACATCAGATATAAAAAAGAATGAAGTAATAGCTTTATTATCTTGAAAAAAAAATCGCAAATGGAAACATTTAGATCCTTATAAAATGTCATTGGCATAGGAAGGCATAATAAAAAAAATATTTTCAGGAATACAGACCACAGATAATTTGCCTTAATTTGTGTAGGCAGCACTTAAATACTAATATTATTTTAACAGTTAAAATATACTCTATGACCTTTGAGGTTGGGGTAAAGAGGATGTCCAAGTCATCTTGAAATAATTCAGTTTTATGAAAAAAGTAAAAAGATCAAAAAAAAAGACTTGTAGAAAAGAGAGATAAAACATATGCATAATAAAAATAAATAAATAAATAAACAGCTGGAGTGCCTGGGTGACTTAGTCGGTTCAAGTGTCTGCCTTCAGCTCAGGTGATGATCCCAGGGTCCTGGTATTGAGCCCTGCATCAGGCTCCCTGCTCAGTGGAGAGTCTGCTTCTCCCTCCCATTGAGAAAAAAAATTTGACTTATTTATTTGAGAGAGATAATCTTTAAATTTTACTTATTTATTTGAGAGAGAGTGAGAAAAGAAAAACATGCACACAGCAGAGGGAATAACAGAGGGAGAGGGAGAAGCACGCCACTGAGCAGGGAACCCCCTGCGGGGCTCTATCCCAGGACCCGGGTATTATGACCTGAGCTATAGGTAGACACTTAACTCAGGTACCCCAATAAATACAATCTTTAAAAAAAAATAAATAATAATAAAAATAAATAATATTTCAGATAGTATGATTTTTTTACTGTAAGACTTGGTATAAAAACAGGATGACATACTTGTCTAATTATAGCAAAAGACTTTGATAAGTTTAGATGCAGTAGTACATAAAAAATTTAACTTCTTTCATTAACTGATAATTTAATTAGATTAAATTAAGAGACATCAAAATTTAGAGAATCTAATAGTCCTGATCTATTAATAAATGTAGCCATCCTGACCCCAAAACAAGAGTCTTCAGTAAGTATATAAGCATAAGTTGAACATTTACACAAACAGGCCATTATTTAGGCCAGAAGTATATGCCAATAAATTCCTAGAGTTAAATATCAGGCTATATTTTCCAAGAATAAGGCAATAAAATTAGAAAACAATGACCAAAATATTAAATTCATATAATTGGAAGTTAACTTCATACCTAAAAAGAAATAATACAGCTAATTCAGAAATTTTTAGAATTACAGTACTTTGGTAATATCAACTCTCAAAATGAGTGACGGACAGGTGGGGCTAGCAAGAGACTCGTGGGAGGATTAAATCATGGGCCCCTGTATCTCAGGTGCAGTAGAAGCAGTGGATTTGGAATTTCAGTTTTTCCACAACGTTCCACCACAAGCTGGTTAGAACTGTGCAAAAGCAGGAAGGGAAGCCCCAGTAAAGTGGACTGGGGATGCCAGAAGGGGAGGCTGGAAGGGGGCGCCTGGTGCTCAGTGCCCATTACAGACCCCACATTGCAATCCCCCACAGGAGAGACTCACCAATTTTAGGCCCCACAGGGGAAGCTGGAGGTTCATCTCCTGACTTTTTGTAGGAGCTTTGCAGCTCAGCTGGTGAGAATTCTCCATCACCCTGCCTTTCTCCAAGGGACTTTCCTTCAAGCACGCTTCCCAACTTCTTCCTCCTCCATGAAATAATGTTCCTCTCCTTTGTTTCTCGCACTTGCCTGTGATGGGACCTTAGCTTGCTCAGCCCAGACTGCCATTCTCTGCTCTTCCCAATTAAACCCATGCTGCTGGTCAAATAACTGGCAGATTGAGTTTAAGGCCAATCGAACTAATAAATTCAAGAACTTGCAAGGAACATAATCAATATGCAGAAATTAGTGGCACTCCTACGTGCTCAGAAGGAACCATCAGAAAGAGACTATGGAGAAAGATCTCATTTACACCTGCATAAAAGACAGCAAGATACCCGTGAGGCCCCTGAACCAAGAAAGTGACAGCCCTGCAACAATGACGACAGACAGGGAGGGGTACACACGGAGATGGGGAGGCACTGTGCTCAGGGAAGTACCCACACTGGGAAAATACCTACTCTCCCCAAAACCGGCTACAGAGTCCTCACTCTGGCTCCAGAATTTCCGGACTCGGTGCAAGCCTGGAGTGGGTGTGGACACGGGAAGGACCCCGCAGGGCTGAGGTGGGGAGAGCACAAGCACCGAAGAAGGCAGACGCTCCCTGACTGCAGACCATCTGAGGAGCCCAAGGAACCGAATCCGCGAGCACACAAACACAGACGAGGACCAAGGAGCACCCGAGCCCAGAAAGGGGGGACCCCACAGCCCCGCGCACAGCACAGCAGGAGGCCACGTCTCCTCACACAAAACGACGGAAGCCCCAGTGTCTACACAGGGCGCCCTTTCTCTGTGGGGTCCTGAGACCACGAACCCCTTGACAGTCCACTCAGGGACTTCTCACCTCCTCCAGCGTCTGGTCCTTAGGAGGTTGGACTGCTGGCAGTGTGGTCGCGTCCTCCACAACGGGTCCGGTCAGTGTGGATGCAGAGCCACACCCTCCTCAGCTTGTCCTGTCAGGGTGGGAGGCGCCCCACATTCTCCAGAAGTCTCCACAGTGCGTTCTGAAAAGGCAGGGCTCAGGTCCCAGCTGTGGCTGTGCAGCCTGGGCTCAGGGCGGGAGCTGGGGTCTGGCGCCCTCTGCAGGCGGTGGAAGGCAGTGCAGGACTGTGGAAGCTCACCCTTCAGTGGAAGGTCCTGCTCCCTCCTGGGGTCCAGCTGACGCCATTTCATTCCGGAAATTCAAGCTGCATGGAGCCCAATACCCCCCAACTTCCCCCCAAATAGCTAAGGAACAATGAATTGGAAACAATGTGGAATTACAACAGTCCTTGACCCAAACAGTGTCACTGAACATGGCCCTGATGCAGACCCACACTCTGACCTCAACTTGGTCTCAAGACTGGACCCTACCCTAATCCAAGACCCTAACCCTAGCCCCCAACCCAAACAATGTTCACAAGAATCAAGAGGTAGAAACTGCAAATATCCATCAATGGCAAGTGCATAAGCAAAGTGTGGTGAAGGGTTTGAATTTGGGTTCAGGTTCAGGTTTTAGTCAGAGTTCTAATCAGGCTTTGGGTTTAGTGTTACGGTGAGGATTTAGAGTGAAGGACAAGGGAACAGAGTTATAGTTTAGGGATTTAAGTTTATGATTTAGGCTTTAAGACTCAGGGCTTATGGGATAAAGTTCAAGGTCAAATTTGGGGTTTGACTTCATGCTGAGGTTTGGGTTCAGGTTTCATGACTTGGAGGTCTGGTTTAGGGTTTGGGTTCGTGGTTCAGGGCTTGGATCCAGGGCTCAGGTACAGGCTTTGGGTTCCATTCCAGGTTTGGGATTCAGGGTTCTAGTTTGGGCTTTAAGGTCAGCTTAGGTTTCAGCGTTGGTAGGGGTTAAGATTAGGTTTAGGGATGACACATTTTCTTCACTTGTCATCATGGACAAAAAAATTCTATCTGAAGTTTCTAAGTCAGAAATGTATTTCATCTGAGGGCGCCTGGGTGGCTCCGTGTGTTAAGCCTCTGCCTTGGGATCAGGTCATGATCTCAGGGCCCTGGGATCGAGCCCTTCATCAGGCTCTCTGCTTGGCGGGGAGCCTGCTTCCCCATCTTTCTCTCTGCCTGCCCCTCTGCCTACTTGTGATCTCTGTCTGTCAAATAAATAGAATTAGTAAAAGCTATTATATGATCTTTTACAAACCATTTCCTATCTTTGCATTCTCATGTGCCAAGACAGACAGGGATTATTTAAAACCCTGAAGAGAGTGCTCTTGCTTTTAAATTGCCTGTAACCTTCGTGTAATAGATTTATGATTGATGATAGATTTAGTTAAAATATAACCATTTAAAATATTTACTCTCAGTAAACGATTTCAACCTATGCTCATTTAAGTAACTTGGTGCATAATCCCTTTTCTATTAAACCATAGTGCAAGGACCAATGCCGCGTTTCCGAGAGAACCCCAAGCTATTTTTCTAGAATGGCCATATGCGTATATATCAGGCGTCCTGTTTTCACTCCCTTTGTGGAGCACCTACCCTGGAGGTCATGTAATAACCAATGACCAAAAAAACAAACCAAAAACCCAAACATCCAGGTCGAAGTGCCATCCCTGCCTGGAGTCCAGGAGACTGCTCACACAGATCCCAGGCAGGCATCTCAGCCCAGGCCTGTGCTGGGGAAGCTGGTTCCTGGCTTTGGGCGCAATCTGGAAGCCAGCAAACTGACCCAAGAGTGCAGCTGGCGTTTAGGACTGAGGATCTTTTCGCAGCCAGGCTGCCCGTGGACACCCGCTCAGGGAGCCAGGCTAGGAGTCTGCCCAGCGCAGGCGCTGGCAATGGGGCAGCATGCTAGGGCATAGCCCTGCACCCCAGCCAGGGCTCAGGCCTCAGGAGTGAGGGGGCGGGGCCGGCGCAGAGAAGGGTCTTTGCTAATTTCCAAAGCTGGAAGTGAGCTCTCAGAGGACTCAGGAGGGAGGGGGGCGGGGGCGGGGCAGGGGGCGGCCAGGAGAAGGGGCTTTGCTAATTGTCCAGGCAGAAAGGAGGGGCGCACAGCGCCAGGGTGCTGTGCTACAGCCCATTCGGGACTGCAGGACCCACCATACTCGCTGCCCCTGTGCTCCCACGCTCCAGCTTAGCCCCAGAGGCCGTGGTGTCCCGTTCTCGTTCTCGCTGCCTGCTGCCCCTCCCTGCCCCATGGCTTCTCTGGAGGACCCTCTGCTCACAGGTAAAGTGACACCGCGACGCGCCCACACCTGAAGCAGTAGCAGTGCTACTGGGCTTTTCAAGGAAGTCAGGCTGTCCCTTGGGACCTACTGGAGCCCACTGGAGCCCACAGGAGGGTGGGAGAAGTAAGATGCCACCGGGTCCTGTCCTGAGCTGCTCCCAGCCACCAGCCTCACCACATGGTGCAAGAGGGACCCCAGAACAAAGGAAGGACACAGGCCCGCATGTCTGCTGGTGGCCCTGGGCACTTAGCTCATCCCAGTGAACCACACCGCCTCCTCAACCCACGCTTTTAAAGCCTCCTTTTTCGTTTCTGGCTTTCATGTCTGTAGGAACATGAGCCAGATCTAATTCATCTCCGACAGACAATTCTGACTCACCCCGTGTCAGATTTTTATGAGAGGCTGTGATAGAGTAAGATAGCAATGCTCCAACAAACGGACAGTTTCCTCCCACTTGACCTCAACAGTCTTATACATTTTCTTAGCGAAAACATCTTGTCTCCTTCCATTAAGCTCATAACGTGGTCTAATAGCATACATGCGCCTTCCTTAGATGCGAAGCGATACAGAGGTCCTTTTTTTTTTTTTTAATTTTACAAGGTAAAGTCAGTGAACACATCCACTTGTCGAATACGTCTCTAAAATGTCAATCCAGGCAAAGCTTTTTCTGCCTACAGTTTGGAGCCTACGTGGTGAAATTTTTAAAATGCTTTCAGTCCCTCAGTGAGGCTCTTAGAAGCTAGCCAGGGCTTACTACGTGCCAGGCACTGTGTCAGGTGTTGGAGCTAAAGGGAAGGAGAGCATGGAGGCTGGCTGGGGAGGGACATCCATGACACAACCACAGCTAGAAACGGAGGCCAGTGCTAGAAAAGAGAGAGCAGGCTGCATGGAGAGTGTGTACCATGGGGCTTGTGAGCTCACGAATAAGTGGGAGTAACAGGAGTGGGGAGATGGGGGAGAGAAGAGGGTCTTCCCATCAATGGGAATCACCTGTGCTTGGAGGCAGGTGCCATGAGAGGTCTCCACAGGAAGAAGTAGGCAGTGTGGTTGAAGGGCAGAGAGATGGGGCAGAACAAGCATCTGTCAGTTGGAGGGGTATGAAGAGACTGATGGGAGGATTATGGGTGCCTTTGGAGGACTGAGAATTTATTAGAAGATCAGTGCAGATTTCTATGGAGACAAATGCCAGGAACTGATAGGTCTTTGAAAGGTCACTCTGGCTGCCTTTTGGCAAAGGGGTTGGTAAAAGGCACTTGCAGGTGTGAACACACCAGGTGGGAGGTGAGTGCAGGAAATCAGGTGAGGGAGCATGGGAACTTGATCCGGGGGTATATAAGGGAGAATAGCCTTTAAGGAGTTCCACAAATTGGCACCAGCTGTGGCTTCATTACAGAGCTGGAAGGGGGAGGTGGGTGTGTCCTGGAGGTTACAGAAATTACATGAGAAAGGGAAGTCTTTTTAGATCTCTTTTTCAACTAGAGGAACTCTCACCTTATTGATAGAATTCCAGAGTGGGAACCAATGATATGAGGACATCTTTGAAAAGTCTGAATATGTTCTTCGACATCTTTGCAAGTGACGAGGAGACCTTGACCTTAGGAGGCCTTGGCCCTCTTTGTAGCCAAAAAGATTTCACCTACAGATTTGGGTTCTCCCTTTTAAAGTCAAGGAGTCAGTCCTTCCAAAGGACACCTCCTATCATTTTACCCTCTCATCATACCTCACATGCTGGCATCTCCAAGACCCTCTGTTCCAGGTTGAGAGTATCCACTTTGGCCGGGCTGGTCTTGCCAAGAACACCACCACAGGAAATCTAGAGCCTGTAGTGCTATTAATAACATCATCTAAGACTGTGTTTGCTGCCCTCATGGCTTCTTCCCACCATGACTCACTGAAGCTTTTAACACATTGTATCCATTAAGCTATAGTTCCCAAAGCTCATCTTCTCTAGTGCCATTAATTTTTAGGGGACCAGGCAAACCTTAAACTTGTCCCCCCTAATTGGATCCCTGTTCCCCCACAATCTATTTGAAAGCCTTTCACCATGATTCTTGAATGAGATCTGAGACCACTGCTGGTACCTAACACTTCTTGGCACCTTGTCTGTTAGGTTCTTGGAAGAGGAGATGGCTATGGAAGTGAGTGGGGATGGGAGTGGGAGGATTTCTCCCTTCACTTCGCTTTTTGTGTTTTCAGATAATGGGTTTTGAGGGGGCGGGAAAGTTTAACCAGACCATTTATTTTCCATCTCCCATCGATAAAATGTTTACCACTCCCCACTGGAAGAATTTAGATCTTTCCTTTGAATCTCCAGGAAAATCTCCCAAACCCAGACCACCACCATGTGGATTCAGCCATCTTCTGATTCACCTCCAGATTGTCTCCTCCTAACTGCTCAAGCCACAGGTCAAGGGCGAAATGTTCAATGCCCAAGCAATTAAGTGGGGAACACGTTCATCTAAGCAATTGCATGCAGCTCTCTATCTGCATACAGGGGGTCTCTCCCAAGCCTTTCCAACCTCAGCAAAAGAAGACAAAGCCGCAGCAGTCTGGGGTATATATCATTCATTCATTCCTGTGTTCAACACTCATGGCGGATCCCCACCAAGACAGTGGGAGAGCAAGGACTGGAGAAATCCTGGAAGCTGAAGTCTGAGGAGGATTTCAAATTCAAGTCAGCGATGAAAGAAACATCTGGACTTGGTCCTCAGGTACATGCAGTATTCTGAACTGAGGCTAGAACCAGTGACCATTCTAATGAAAGGCCTCTACAGGTGGGCTCTCACAGGTGGGCTCCAACTCAGTTTTGTGTATATTCATTCATGAAATAGCTCTTTGGGTCAACATGCAGAAGAAAACCATTTCAGAAAACTGACAATGAGGAGAGGAAAGGGAAGCCAGAAGGCATGTGAATGGGGAGAGAGGAGGAGCCAGGGCAGAAAACCAAGAATCCCTCCCTGCCCTCCTTGCTGCCAGGGAGGTCTGAGGGACTAGTTTCCACCTGGGATCCCAAGTCCAGAACAAAAGCAGCGGGGCCACGGCGGGGGAGGGAAGGGGGTCCTCAGCACGGGCGCATGGGGCTGCGGAAAGATGGGGGCTAGCGTGCCTACTGGCGGGGGGGCACCTAGCAAGGCGCTGTCCCCAGCCCGACCCCATGAGGACCCGGGTTTGGCGCAGCGTCCGGGGTGGTCCCGGTGCCCTGGGGTTCGCGGGAGGCTGGGCCTCCACAACCCCCCTCTCTGCCCCCAGGTCGGGTCCGCGCTTTCTGCTCCAGGTGAGGGCGTGGCGTGGTGTCACTTTACCTGTGTGCAGAGGGTGGTCCGGAGAAGCCTTGGGGAGGGGAGGGGCAGCAGGCAGCAGGAGCGGGACAGCGAGGCCTCACACTGGAGCGCAGGGGCGCGAGTCCGGTGGGTCCTGCAGTCCGGACTGGGCCGCAGCACAGCACCTCGGCGCTGCCCGCCCGTCCTCCGCCAGCCCCTCCACCTCCTCCCAGACTCTCAGCCACATCCTCTGTGAGCTCACTTCCAGCTTAGGCAATTAGCAAAGCGCCTTCTCCCCGCCGCCCTCGACCCGCCCCCGCCCCCCTCCCTCCTGAGTCCTCCGCCAGCTCACTTTTTGCTTTGGCAATTAGCAAAGCCCCTTCTCTGCCCCGCCCACGCCCCCCTCCCTCCTGAGGCCCCGCCCTGGCTGGGGCGCGGGGGAAGCCCTGGGGGCTGCAAGCATTGCCACCGCTGGCGCTGGGCAGCCTCCTAGCCTGGCTCCTTGAGCGGGTGTCCACCCGCGGCCTGGCTGCAAAAAGATCATCAGTCCTGTTAACCCTGGCTGCACTCTCCCGTCAGTTTGCTGGCTTCCAGATTGCGCCCAAAGCCAGGAACCAGCTTCCCCAGCACAGGCCTGGGCTGAGATGCCTGCCCGGGATCTGTTTGAGCAGTCTACTCATCTCCAGGCAGGGATGGCACTTCCACATGGATGTTTGGGGTTTTTTATTGTTTTTTGGTCATCGGTTATTATTACATGACCTCCAGGGTAGGTGCTCCACAAAGGGAGTGAAAACAGGATGCATGATATACCCCTCACCTCCCATGCTGTCTTTCTCTTAAATAATAAGCACTGCTGAACTATCTGAGATTCTGTACCTTCTCTCCAGCCATGAACCTATCACTGTCTTTAACTCTTGAAAACTTCATTAGACAAATTAATGTGGTGAAGGAAGCAATATGAGAAAGCCTATTAATCTGATGAGCATGGAACTGAACAAACCCTATAGATACTTTCCCTTTGATTTCTAGCCTATCAATACCTACAGTGAGTCACATACACTCAAGATTATTGTTTTTATTGTATACTTCATATATTCATTGATTTTGGACTCGTTATCATTTTGTTGAAGTGTTAAACTATGGTAATAAACAAACTTTTAATTAACTTTTCCTCCTATGATACAAATATAACTTGCACTTGAGCTTTAGCTAATGTTATGTTCTAAAATTGCCAAAACAAAATGATCAAGGTTTCTAGATTATTTACTGTATTTTCTACTATATAATATTGTTCTATCTCTTCTGTATAAAGAAAATGAATGCTTGGGGCTCTTGGGTGGCTCAGTGTGTTAAAGCCTCTGCCTTCTGCTCAGGTCATGATCCCAGAGTCCTGGGATAGAGCCCCACATCAGGCTCTCTGCTCAGCAGGGACCCTGCTTCCCTTCCTTTCTCTCTGCCTGCCTCTCTGTCTACTCGTGATCTGTCTGTCAAATAAATAAATAAAATCTTTAAAAAAAGAAAGTGAATGCTTGATAACTAAATGAATGCTTTACTGAACAAATTAAATATGGCAATAGCATTTTATTTTATCATGCTTCACATATTAAACTATAATATTATATCACTAGTCTACAAATAATCTACTGACATAGTCATTTGGAAGCTTTTAGTAAAAGAATTCTTCCTCCTGATCGTAGTATAAAGCCACAGAAATATACAGAAGACTCCTAGGATAGAAAGTTAAATCCAGTTATCCGTGATCCCTTGAGTAGGACCTGACCTATGTATGTCCTGGGATGCACTAGTAACTGTTACATGTGATAGCATTATATTTAATATATACAGTTTCATTTACTTCACAAAGGACATATAAATTTGAGAATAAAATATTTGATGAATCTATAAAGTCTATATCTATTTGTAACTAATGTGGTAGAATTAAGATGTTAATTTGAAAAAAAATTCATTGAACACATACACATATTTAATTGTTTTTATATATATAAACAGCATTATTTATTTAAATAAATGCATTGTCAGTAAAATCCATTTACTTATCAATCATAAGGGTAATTTTAAGTACTAAGAATAAGAAATATGTGAAAAGATAAGTGTTCAAGAGTGCAGTTTGTGGTAATTAATACAATATGATAGGCTCATAAAAAAGATATATTACTTGAACTTAAAAGCTTGTATAATTAAGCGATGACCACTTGAAATTTGTAATTAGTCTTGCTGCAGTTTTTCCTTGCACTTATTGCCCTTCCCCAGAAGTTCATTAAGAATTTCTGTGAATGTCCTTATGTTTAATCTCATTCATAGATTCCACTACTGCTCACAAAACAAAGCCAAAAAGAGAGGTAACTCTATGTGGCACTCCATCCACAAGCAATACATTCATAAATAATTAAAAAGCTCTCTACTTCATTTGTTACCCATTCAGCTGATAATTTAAATGAGTAACTGAGGCCATTTTATCAGCACTTTTAATAGAATGCGACTCAGAAACTTCACAGTGTTATTTAAGAAGAAATGCTCACGTGTTAAGGTTTTTATTTTTTTTTAAATCAACAAAATAATTTTCAAATATTAAAAGCAAATGTCTCCTTTTCCTCCAAGTTTCCTTGCTATGTCAAAGTTACAAATAAATACATTACAATCGTATTTTGAGTAGTAGATAAAAACAAAAGTTTTGAAACTGTGGGTTGAGAGTCTAGGTTAACTTCTATAAATATCTGAACTCAATGTATTTAGACTTTATTAGATGGTTTTTTTTAGACTATTTAAAAATACATGCTCAGATAATGACAACATTATTTTATTCATTTTAATAAATAAATTAATTTATTTAATTATGTTTAGATATTTATTTATTAAATTAATGATTTAATATTTAATAATCTAAATTTGAAATATTTTAAATTCTAAAAATATTTATTTAATTAAATTGATATATTTAATATAAATATTTAATAAATTATTTAATCATTATTATAATTATGCAATACATTATGTATTGTGTAATAATTGCATTTTAATAAATAAATGTATTATTTACATTATTTTATTTTATTTTTTTTTAAAGATTTTATTTATTTATTTGTCAGAGAGAGAGCGAGCGAGAGCGAGCATATGCAGACAGAGTGGAAGGCAGAGTCAGAGAGAGAAGCAGGCTCCCTGCGGAGCAAGGAGCCCGATGTGGGACTCGATCCCAGGACGCTGGGATCATGACCTGAGCCGAAGGCAGCTGCTTAACCAACTGAGCCACCCAGGCGTCCCTACATTATTTTATTTTATTTTATTTTATTTTATTTTATTTTATTTTATTTTATTTAGTTGACAAAGAGAGGGAGAACGCAAGCAAAGGGAGCTGCAGGCAGAAGGAGAGGGAGAAGTAGGCTCCCAGCTGAGTAGAAAGTTCAACCTGGGGTTCCATCCCACGTCCTTGGGATCACCACCTGAGTCGAAGGCAGATGCTTAAGTGACTGAGCCATTCAGATGCCCAAGGCTTTGTATTCTTCGCTTCTAAATATTGATGCTCCTTCATCTCTGGAGTTAGTAAATTGATGTTGAGAATTCATATCAAAGAATTGATAGTAGCTGTTAAACAGAAACATGTAATTTAGGGGAAAAAAAGAGCAGAAGGAAGAGAAAGGCCAAAAGTCAAAAGCACATTAATATAAAATTTAATTAGATAAAAAAGCTGATATTCCTGAAGGGGGCTAATAAAAGAGCTGCAAAGAGCTGATAGGATTAGGAAAATTGTCCACTCCTGGTCATTTCATAATTTTAAACTATTCCTTATTAATAAATATACTTAGTTCCAGAAACACAATCACATAAGAACATTTCCACCAAGTTTCCTCTAACAGCACTTACAAATTAGACGTTCAAACAATGCAGTTCATTACATGTTGCATCTGTATCTTAAAGTTTAAACACTTTCTGTGACACATTTTGTAACAATTAAAATTAAAATATATATATATATATATACATATACATATGTATATATATATATACCTTATCCCTAAATGGAAAAAATATATATATAGAGAGAGAAACCTTATCCCTAAATGAAACCTTTCTTTGTTTATTAGCTTAAATAGGTAAATTAGCAACAACAACAACAACAAACAGCTAATATTATAGGGGTAGGAACAATTGACCTTTTCATTCATTGCTATTTTCTAAAAATTCCTATTTTATTTTTTTCTCAAGTCTGTCATAATAATTTTCTAAATCTCCTGCCTTATTCATTTTTTTTCTTTTAGTGGAAATCTCTATTTCATATTTATTTTCTCTTCCTCCACTCTTTGCTCTAATAATTCAATGTATTATTAGATTTTCTGTTTTTCTCTTTATCCAGATATATCTTTTCTTTCTTTCTTTCTTTTTTAAATAATTTGATTTGCTGGCATTTTACATCAGTACATGCTTTCTTATGGATGTTAGAAATGTCTGTGGAACTACTAGAAGAATAAACTTTTTTACCTTTAAGAAGTTTACAGTCTAGAGTGCCTGGGTGGCTCAGTTGGTTAAGTGTCTTCCTTCAGCTTAGGTCATGATGCCAGGGTACTAGGATCCAGTCCTGCATCAGCTGCCTGCTCAGCAAGGAGTCTGGTTCTTCCTCTCCCTCTGCCCCTCCCTCTCTCTCTCTCTAATAAATAAATAAAATCTTTAAAAAAAAGACTTACTGATATCTGAGACTGAATTACTAAATTCAGTCTTAATAGAAGACAGCTAAACAAAGCAATGATCACAACTGGAAAATTTAGCAAGATCATGGTTTAACATTTTTGGTTGACACAGGACCTCTTTCAGAAACAACTTTCCCTAAATATCAATTTCTTTTTAAGGCAAAAAATTTTGACAAGAAATCCAGATCCTTCTGATCATTTTCATATCAATTTAAGGTGACATCCTCAGAGTATATAATCAAATATGTAATCATTCTATCTGTTGCCTTGTATATTGCCTGTATCTTTTTCAGACTCAAAGTTCCATTGAGGTAGAGTTTGTTTTTTTTTTTAAAGCAGAGATTTTAAAGTGTTTGATATATACAAGATGCTTAATAAGTGTTTACAAAGCCTATGTATTACAGAAGCCTTAAAAAGGCTTTAAAATAATGTAGGTGATATTAGTAGTCATATCAAACAATTTTTAGGTTTCAGTCATGTAAATAACTACATTTCTCAGAGACAGAGAAACATACAAATGGTCTGGGTCCAGTAGGATAATGCTAGCATGTGTTGTAAATTCTCTTATATGACCCACTTTACCTGTGAGCAGAGGGTCCTCCAGAGAAGCCATGGGGCGGGGAGGGGCAGCAGGCAGCCAGAACTGGAACGGGACACCGCGGCGTCCAGGGCTAGGCTGCAGCATGGGAGCGCAGGGGCAGCGAGTATGGTGTGTCCTGCAGTCCCGAATGGGCTGCAGCACAGCACCCTGGCGCTGTGCGCCCCTCCTTCCCGCCTGGGCAATTAGCAAAGCCCCTACTCCAGGCCGCCCCCGACCCGCCCCCGCCCCCCTCCCTCCTGAGTCCTCTGAGAGCTCACTTCCAGCTTTGGAAATTAGCAAAGACCCTTCTCTGCTCCGGCCCCGCCCCCTCATTCCTGAAACCTGAGCCCTGGCTGGGGTGCGGGGCTAAGGCAATGCTACTGCATTGCCAGGGCCGGCGCTGGCAGTCTCCTAGCCTGGCTCCCTGAGCGGGTGTCCACGTGCAGCCTGGCTGCGAATAGATCATCAGTCTTAAACGCCGGCTGCACTCTTGGGTCAGTTTGCTGGCTTCCAGATTGCGCCCAAAGCCAGGAACCAGCTTCCCCAGCACAGACCTGGGCTGAGATGCCTGCCTGGGATCTGTCTGAGCAGTCTCCTCCACTCCAGGCAGGGATGGCACTTCGACCTGGATGTTTGGGTTTTTTGTTTATTTTTTTTTGGTCATTGGTTATTACATGACCTCCAGGGTAGGTGCTCCACAAAGGGAGTGAAAACAGGACGCCATATATAAGCATACAGCCATTCTAGAAAAATAGCTTGGGGTTCTCCTGGAAAGGCTGCATTGGTCCTTGCACTATGGTTTAATAGAAAAGGGATTATGCACCAAGTTACTTAAATGAGCATAGGTTGAAATAGTTTACTGAGAGTAAATATTTTAAATAGTTATATTTTAACTAAATCTATCATCAATCATAAATCTATTACACTAAGGTTACAGGCAATTTAAAAGCAAGAGCACTCTCTTCAGGGTTTTAAATAATCCCTGTCTGTCTTGGCACATGAGAATGCAAAGATAGGAAATGGTTTGTAAAAGATCATATAATAGCTTTTACTAATTCTATTTATTTGACAGACAGAGATCACAAGTAGGCAGAGAGGCAGGCAGAGAGAAAGATGGGGAAGCAGGCTCCCCGTCAAGCAGAGAGTCTGATGAAGGGCTTGATCCCAGGACCCTGAGATCATGACCTGATCCCAAGGCAGAGGCTTAACACACTGAGCCACCAAGACGCCCCCAGATGAAATACATTTCTGACTTAGAAACTTCAGATAGAATTATTTTGTCCATGATGACAACTGAAGAAAATGTGTCATCCCTAAACCTAACCTTAAACCCTACCAACGCTGAAACCTAAGCTGACCTTAGAACCCTGAATCCCAAACCTGGAATGGAACCCAAAGCCTGTACCTGAGCCCTGGATCCAAGCCCTGAACCACGAACCGAAACCCTAAACCTGACCTCCAAGTCATGAAACCTGAACCCAAATCTCAGCATGAAGTCAAACCCCAAATTTGACCTTGAACTTTATCCCATAAGCCCTGAGTCTTTTTTTTTTAAAGATTTTATTTATTTATTTGACAGAGAGAAATCACAAGTAGGCAGAGAGGCAGGCAGAGAGAAAGATGGGGAAGCAGGCTCCCCGTCAAGCAGAGAGTCTGATGAAGGGCTTGATCCCAGGACCCTGAGATCATGACCTGATCCCAAGGCAGAGGCTTAACACACTGAGCCACCCAGACGCCCCCAGATGAAATACATTTCTGACTTAGAAACTTCAGATAGAATTATTTTGTCCATGATGACAACTGAAGAAAATGTGTCATCCCTAAACCTAACCTTAAACCCTACCAACGCTGAAACCTAAGCTGACCTTAGAACCCTGAATCCCAAACCTGGAATGGAACCCAAAGCCTGTACCTGAGCCCTGGATCCAAGCCCTGAACCACGAACCGAAACCCTAAACCTGACCTCCAAGTCATGAAACCTGAACCCAAATCTCAGCATGAAGTCAAACCCCAAATTTGACCTTGAACTTTATCCCATAAGCCCTGAGTCTTTTTTTTTTTAAAGATTTTATTTATTTATTTGACAGAGAGAAATCACAAGTAGATGGAGAGGCAGGCAGAGAGAGAGAGAGGGAAGCAGGCTCCCTGCTGAGCAGAGAGCCCGATGTGGGACTCGATCCCAGCACCCTGAGATCATGACCTGAGCCGAAGGCAGCGGCATAACCCACTGAGCCACCCAGGCGCCCAGCCCTGAGTCTTAAAGCCTAAATCATAAACTTAAATCCCTAAACTATAACTCTGTTCCCTTGTCCTTCACTCCAAATCCTCACCGTAACACTAAACCCAAAGCCTGATCTAGAACTCTGACTAAAACCTGAACCTGAACCCAAATTCAAACCCTTCACCACACTTTGCTTATGCACTTGCCATTGATGGATATTTGCAGTTTCTACCTTTTGATTCTTGTGAACATTGTTTGGGTTGAGGGCTAGGGTTAGGGACTTGGATTAGGGTAGGGTCCAGTCTTGAGACCAAGTTGAGGTCAGAGTGTGGGTCTGCATCAGGGCCATGTTCAGTGACACTGTTTGGGTCAAGGACTGTTGTAATTCCACATTGTTTCCAATTCATTGTTCCTTAGCTATTTGGGGGGAAGTTGGGGGGTATTGGGCTCCATGCAGCTTGAATTTCCGGAATGAAATGGCATCAGCTGGACCCCAGGAGGGAGCAGGACCTTCCACTGAAGGGTGAGCTCCCACAGTCCTGCACTGCCTTCCACTGCATGCAGAGGGCGCCAGAACCCAGCTCCTGCCCTGAGCCCAGGCTGCCTGCACAGCCACAGCTGGGATTGGAGCCCCACCTCTTCAGGACCCACTGTGGAGACTTCTGGAGAATGTGGGGCGCCTCCCACCCTGACAGGACAAGCTGAGGAGGGTGTGGCTCTGCATCCACACTGACTGGACCCGTTGTGGAGGACGCGCCCACACTGGCAGCGGTCCAACCTCCTAAGGACCAGATGCTGGAGGAGCTGAGGAGAAGCCGGCTGAGTGGACTGTCAAGGGGTTCGTGGTCTCAGGACCCCACAGAGGAAGGGCGCCCTGTGTAGACACTGGGGCTACCGTCGTTTTGTGTGAGGAGACGTGGCCTCCTGCTGTGCTGTGCCCGGGGCTGTGGGGTCCCCCCTTTTTGGGCTCAGGTGCTCCTCGGTCCTCGTCTGTGTTTGTGTACTCGCAAATTCGGTTCCTGGGGCTCCTCAGATGGTCTGCAGTCAGGGAGTGTCTGCCTTCTTCGGTGCTTCTGCTCTCCCCACCTCAGCCCTGCGGGGTCCTTCCCGTGTCCACACCCACTCCAGGCTTGCGCCGAGTCCGGAAATTCGGGAGCCAGAGTGAGGACTCTGTAGCCGGTTTTGGGGAGAGTAGGTATTTTCCCAGTGTGGGTTCTACCCTGGGCACAGTGCCTCCCCATCTCTGTGTGTACCCATCCCTGTCTGTCGTCATTGTTGCAGGGCTGTCAGATGACAGGTCTGTCACCTTCTTGGTTCAGGGGCCTCCCGGGTATCTTGCTGTCTTGGATGCAGGTGTAAATGAGATCGTTCTCCGCAGTCTCTTTTTGATGGTTTTTTCCGAGCACCTAGGAGTGCCACTAATTTGTGCATATTGATTTTGTTCCTTGCAAGTTCTTGAATTTATTAGTTCGATTGGCCTTAAACTCAATCTGCCAGTTATTTGACAAGCAGCATGGATTTAATTGGGAAGAGCAGAGAATGGCAGTCTGGGCTGAGCAAGCTAAGGTCCCATCACAGGCAAGTGCGAGAAACAAAGGAGAGGAACATTATTTCATGGAGGAGGAAGAAGTTGGGAAGGGTGCTTGAAGGAAAGTCCCTTGGAGAAAGGCAGGGTGATGGAGAATTCTCACCAGCTGAGCTGCAAAGCTCCTACAAAAAGTCAGGAGATGAACCTCCAGCTTCCCGTGTGGGGCCTGGAATTGGTGAGTCTCTCCTGTGGGGGATTGCAATGTGGAGTCTGTAATGGGCACTGAGCAGCAGGCGCCCCCTTCCAGCCTCCCCTTCTGGCATCCCCAGTCCACTTTACTGGGGCTTCCCTTCCTGCTTTTGCACAGTTCTAACCAGCTTGTGGTGGAACGTTGTGGAAAAACTGAAATTCCAAATCCACTGCTTCTACTGCACCTGAGATACAGGGGCCCATGATTTAATTCTCCCACGAGTCTCTTGCTAACATGTGTCCTCTCCATGTTGGGTGACCTGGATCTGGGAGGGCTTGGACTCCATCCCAAAGTCTGATGTTCTCTCTGCTTCCGTGTCGTCGTGCTAACATGGATGTTTGGAAGATTCATTTCCTCTGTGGTGATTTCAAAGTGCAGTCAGCTTGTTATAGCAGCACAAATACGTGCTGTCTCCACACTCAGATTCCCCAGCCGTCATTTCTTTACCACGTTTGCCACTTCACACGGGATGCTTCAGTGTGTTTGATCCCACACCAGGACAATGTCCTGCAGAACCACCACATAACCTGAAATGAGGACATCATTACAGAACCCATCCAAGGGTTAGTGTTAGGAACCAGGGACATGGCAGGACTGATCTGAAGACCCCATGGAGAGCTGTCTGGGTGGCTGAGTTGACAGTGGAGGTGAGGGTGAGTGTCTGGCTCTGGCTTTGTGTCCAGGAGTCAGCTCTGTGTGGGTGTGTCCTCAGCTAGGCAGGCAGATTTCTGCTCCTCTGAATCCTTTCCGGAGTTCCAAATGGCACAGTTTCCTTCTGGGCAGCAGGCTGAGTCCTCTGGGATTGCCCATGTGTCCCCAAATTGTAGGGCACCTACTGCAAGGCCTTTGGGGTCAGAATCCTGAGCACCGAACCAAACCAAAGGTTATGGTTAGGGCCCACCACATGGCAGGCCCGATCTGCCAGCACTCTGTCCATCTTTCTGGGGGAAGGGGCAGTCGAGGGATTTGTTCAGGGTGAGTGTCAAGCTCCAGGTTTGCATCCAATGGCCTGCTGAATATGGGGGTGTCCAGAGGTAGGAATGCAGATTTCAGTTCCTCTGAATCCTTTCTGGAGTTCCAAATGGCATGGTTCCTTTCAGGGTGGCAGGGTGAGTCCTATGGTGTTCCTCGCTGTCCCCAATCTCTGAGGCTTTGGAGCCAGGCCGTCGGGGACAGACCTCTCAGGACAGAATCTAGGCTTAAGAGTTTGTGCCTATGGGCATGGCTGCACTGATCTGAAAGCACTGTGGTGAGGATCACAGGGGTCTGAGTTGAGAGCATGGTTCAGGATCAGCATCAAGGTCTGGGTTTGTGTCCAGTGGACCGCTGAATGTGGGGGTGGTCTCAGATGTCCAAGACGATTTCCCCTACTCTGAACCCTTTCCAGCATTCCAAATAGCCTGGTTTCCTTCTGGGTGGCAAGCTGAAATCTCTGGGATTTCTCAGGTCTTGCCATTGCCCTTGCAAGGGCAAGATACTTTTTACAGTAAAAGAATTCACCAGATGAGCTGAACAGCAGAAAAGACACAGCTCAAGAGTTAATCAGTGAACAGGAATATCATGCCAAAAACTTCTTTGATAACACACTACAGAGCAAGGGAAGATAGGAGAGAAAGCTGAGATATAAAGGACAAACCCTCCAACTTTCCAACATCATTCCCTACTTGTTTATTTCCATTGCTGTCAGCTCCTTCCCAGTCAAAAATAAGTCACCTGAGCCAGCCTTTTTTCTTCCTGAGATTGGGGCACTGCAAAGCCCACCAGAGGGGCCAAGGGCACCCCTATACCTGCTGAGCTGAGCCCATTTGTACCCCAACCGTGAGGAGGTACCAGCCTGTCCCCCTGGTGCTCCATGGTCTGTGGCAGTCCTTCCTTCTGGACCCTGCTTTGCTGCTCTATTTTCGCTAACCCTGGTCTCAAACTAGGGATTGCTCCTGGAAGAGGAACTCAGGGAGATGAGGCTCAGGAGGTTCTCCCTGCCTGGAATCTTCGTGTGAGGAGTGCACAGCCAACAGATTTTGCCCAGGGACTTGCAAAATGCAGAGAGGCAGATTTCTTTTCTCTCTTTCTCTCTCTCTCTAGCCTCATACTAACCAGGAGTTCTTAGAACTTTCTTCAGTGACTTCGAGGTGTAGCTTGGCCACTTTTTCACAGAAAGGCCACTTGAGCATGATGAAACACACGTATAAGCAATTACATTAAAAAAAAAAAAAACAGGGGCGCCTGGGTGGCTCAGTGGTTGGGCCGCTGCCTTCGGCTCGGGTCGTGATCCCGGGGTCCTGGGATCGAGTCCCACGTCGGGCTCTCTGCTCAGCGGGGAGCCTGCTTCCTCCTCTCTCTCTCTCTGCCTGCCTCTCTGCCTGCTTGTGGTTTCTCTCTGTCAAGTAAATAAATAAAATCTTTAAAAAAAAACAAAACAAACAAACAAAAAAAAACAATAAGCCAGTGCACACAAACCTTTGACAGCAGCACAGGACGCTCAAGGGACCAGAGTCCCTACCTTGGGCAATAGTGGTAGAGGCCGGGTTCTGCCATGCAGGTCCCTAGACCTTTGGCAGTTTCCACGATTGCAAATCCAGACATGCAGAATCCTGAGGGACAACCTACTAACTGCAAAAGAGCAAAAATTCATCAGGATTCAGAGAGTGGAAATCCATTTGTACTGGAAAAGAAAGAAGTAGGCTTGCTGTGAATCCAGCAGGGAGGACAGGCATAGATAAAGGCTGGTGTATGGGTCACGGAAACTATTGTTTCTCAAGGGTCCTGCTGTCTCTGTAAAATGCTATGAGGACTGTCTCTTGGGGACCTCCTGCTTTCCTACCAGTGACACCCCCAGATTCTGCTTTGCTAGTCCCATGGATTCCTGGGGATACCCAGTTGATAAGCTACGCTGTCCTCATGACAACACTTGCTAATGGACTGAATGTTTGTGTCTTGTCCCAATTCAGATGTTGAAGCCCTGACCCTCAAGGAGTGCCATCAGGAGGTATGGGCTTTGAGAGGTGGTGAGGTCATGAGATTGGAACACTTGTGAATGAGATAAAAGCACTTCTGAGAAACGACCTGAGAGATTGTTCTGCCAGCTGTCATCCATGCAAGTCTACAACAGAAATATGGGCATTTATAGATAATGAAGCAGTCTCTTGCTAGATATCAGATCTCCCAGGATCTTGCTTTTGGACTTCTCAGTCTCTAGAACTGCAAGGAATAGTACATGTTTTGCTGTTTCAGCCATCCAGTCTGTCATCATTTGTTGCAGCAACTTGAACTGAATAAAGCAGAGCCCAAGTCCTGGTTAATCCCTGCTTCTACTCATTTCCCCTCAGAAAGAGCTTCTAATCCAGAACTGACCTCTGCTTTCCATACACGTGCTTCAGACTCCTTCTGTGAGAGCCCAGACTTTGTAAAAGACTCCTCCCTCATGGCAACCAGCATTCTGTGACTCCTGAGGACTGTCCTCCCTGACTGTATTGAGTCAATCAAACTGATTTTGATTCTGGAGTCCCAGGATCAAGGACTGCATCAGGCTCCCAGCTTCATGGGGAGTCCGCTTCTCCCTCTGACCTTCTCCCCTCTCATGCTCTCTCTCTCACTCTCTCTCTCTCTCTCAAATAAATAAATAAAAATCTTTTAAAAATCTGATTTTAACAGACCATAAGCTTGTTCTTGCTGGTCTTTGGAAGATTAGGCATTAGCCCTTCGGAGAAAGTTCTGAATGGCTGCTTCATGAAGGGGTGAACTGTGTCCCCAAAGTCTCTTTTTGCTGCCTTCTAATCACAGATGCTGAGACAAATCCTCCCAGGTGCTGGTTTTTCAAAGCACTTAATGCTTTGGCTTTGAAGTTCCTCACCTGACAGTTCTGCTTTAATCAGTTTGTGACAAAACAGCCAATTGGTGGTGGATGCAAAGTGCACTGATAAAGTTAAATGCCTAGAAGTAAAATGGCTATTTGTGTAACTGCAACATATTTTGCATTTAAAAAAATTTTCAAACTATTTTCCAAAGTGGTTGTATCATGATATATGCCAACAACAGTTTAGATTTTTTGTTGCTTCTCAATCTAGCTCAGACCAAGTACAATTAGCCTTTATAATTTTAGCCATTCTAATAGATACGTAAGCATGTCTCATTATGATTTTAATTTGTATTTCTTTAATGTCTAAATTTTGAGAAATTTGTCATGTGCCTCTAAGCCATCCATATACTTTTGGTGACATGTCTCTTCCATTATTTCCTTCACATGTAAAATTGGATACTCTGTTTGGTTATTAGTAAGGTTTTTTATTTTTATTCATTTTTTAATAATCAGAGTAGATATCCATTATCAGATATGTAATTTGGAAATCGCTTGTCCATCTTTACAGTTTCTCAATGGAGCTTTGATAGCTGTGTCTTTCAAGAAATATGCTACTTCTTTCCTGGTACACGGAGGTATGACTACAACATTATCAATGTTGACCTTTGCAAAGAAAATCATGGCTTAAGATCTATGTAGTCTGCAGTTGTTGGGAGTGTTCACCATCCTTGCCTCTAACTCATCTCTCACTGCCCACACATTCAGATATGGGGGAATATTGATTGACAAAATATTAATTGCCAAATAACACTAGTTGGAGAATAAGAAAAATGCAGGCACCTGATTATATAATATTACATAAATAAAATATGTTTTTATAAGTGCTATTAGAAGTAAATTCCTCAATACTTGAATCACACAGAATGATGGAATCCTAGATTTTTTTTTCTTATATTTAGTAAGAAAATGATCATGCCTCAAGTATATTAAAATGGAATAGGGAAAATTAAAAATTGTTTTAAGATGATTTGCGTGTGTTGTGCGTATATGAGAGAGAAAATGAGAGAGAAAGATAAAGAGAAAGAGAAAGGGAAAGACAGAGAGGTGGCTGCAGTGAATTGATGAGTTGGAGGAGAGATTTTAAAGTTTTGTCTTTTGCTTTCTATATTTCTTTTTCCTTAGGTTCAAGAGAACAATCAGTAATATCTCAGAAGCCTGCTGGTAACATCAGCAGAAAGAATTAGAGGTTCCCAGAAAATTTAAGATGACATATAGTTTTCCTGACATAAGAAAATCATTTTTTGTCCCCAGCTATTTTCAATGATCTATACCCCACCTGTGTACTCTCCCAAGCACACTTCTTCCAAAACTTCCTGGGAGGTTCTTACAAAGAAATGCAAAAACCTCACTCCTTAAGGATTTTGAGGGAACAAGGCAATGGGAAAACTAACAGTCACCACCAGACCAGGAAATAGCCTAAGCTATTGAGACAATAAATCAGTGGTAAAACTCCTAGTGCTATTTCAAAAGCAATCAAGGCCTTGCATTCCTTGTCCCAGAAAATGATCCCAAGACCCCATCTAGTTTATATCTGCTCTTGAAGCCTGCAGAGTCCCTTTCCCTTGTCCAACAGTTACCTCTGCTTTATTCTAACGTTGACGTTTCTGCCCTCGGTGGAATACAAGCTTCATTCAGGTGAACATGCAATACATATTGCACAAATACATATGTGGATGTGCATGCATCCACAACCTTATGACCAACCATACACGGGATAATAAAACTCTCCCTTCTGAGTATTCATCTTAAATACTAAATAAAAATCTCTCTCCTGTTCAAACAGTCAAGGCTTTGGAACTTATTCCCTGTGATCTCATTGTATGTTGTAAACAAAGATTCCTTTGTTTGACAACTCCACCTGTTTCTGTGATTCACCAAAGACTGACCTCAGTTAGTTCAGTTGCTGTAATGGCTTTCACTACTCTGATTCTACCTCTGCAAGTCTCCAAATTTAACTATTTTTTCTCCCAATTCCGCATGTTCTTGGCTTTAAACTGCAACTCTGAAGAGAAGATTTGCTTGTTTAAAAAAAAATCAAGAAAAGGGAGTAGTAGTCAACATTCTTACTTTGAACTTCCTGCCCTAAGGGGCTCTCCTGTTCTTTCTCTTTGACTTCCTGGACTAAAACGACAGAAATTTGGCAATACATCACTCCCCAATCCAGATTACTGCCAGAACAGTTTATACTCTTAGAAAAATATTAGTTTAAAAGATCACATAATTAAATACTTAAGCATGTAGTGTAATATAGTGGTTTACAAGAAATATATTTTGGTCATCTGAATATTTGGTTTTCAGCCATGGCTACTGACTCACAGCTCCTAAAACTCTTGGGATTTCCTGTGATAAGGGTGAGAGAGGTGTGTTTTGTTATGTTAATGAAGTGACCTTCAGACTTCACTCAAGGCAAGGGCTGTTTGCCTGAAGGACCAACCACTTGGTGAAAGCCTTCACAACTTTTTGCCCAACGTGCCTCCCCTTCCTCCCAATACAGGATTATCTGGGGAGGGAAGAGGATCTGGAGATTAGATCAGCAAATGACAATGATTTAGTCAGTCATGACTATGTCATGAAGCCTCCACAGAAAACCTGAAAGGACTGGGTTCAGAAAGCTTTTAGTTTGTTAAATGTATGAAAAGGCAGGAAGAGTGGCAGTCTTACAGAAGGTAATAGAAGCTCTGTGCCCATTCTCCATACCTTGCCCTGTGCACTTCTTTATCTATCTATTGATTTAAATCTTCTATTATATCTTTTAATAAGCTGGCAAACATAAAGTAAGTATTTTTCTGAGTTTTGTGAGTCCCTGTAGCAAATTAAAAGAACGTAAGAAGTAGGCCACTGGGACCTCCAACCTGTAGTTGCTCAGTCACAAGCACAGGTAATAACCTGGGGCCTACAGTGAGACTGGCATCTGAGGTGGGGTTGGAGATAGTCTTGGAGGACTGATCCCTTAACTGATGAAATCTTACACTATGTTCAGGTAGATAGTGTCAGAATTTAGTTGAATTCTTGGAGATCCTGCTGTTGTCTGAAAATTATTTGGCATTGTTGGTATGATGTCCTAAAGCCCAAAAAGATATAGCTACCTCAAAATAAGAATACGGTTGACAGCTTATATATAATAAGTGAGTATTTCAGGGATTTAAAATATACCCAATAAATAATGTAAGGAAATAAGGAAAGATTTTGAAATAAAAACAAGAATAAGAACCTAGTGGTACTAATAGATTAAATATATGTAATCTAGTTGAATTAAGAATACAATGGATAGAATACCTAATGGATTCAATAGAGATAAGAAGTCACTTAAGGATATAGTCATCTGGATACCAGCAAAGCATTACAATTATCAATATAAAAGAGGTGTAAGATGTAGGTGATGTGTGTGGAACAAAAGCTAGAGAAGAAATTAGATTTCCTTACTACTCATAGCCTGTTGACAAGTCCTTGAAGCTCCTCTGGGGACTCAGCTGCTTCCATGTGGACACATCCACTCAGGGCAAAAAGCATTCTTAGTCCACCCCCCAGGATACTGAAAATCTACTTTCACATGTAAAAATTACTTTGGAAACTTCTTTATCTCTACTCCCCACCCCTGACCTCAAGATATACATTGGCAATCATCTCCCAAGCATATACCCACTGATACACGTCAGAAGAGTCTCTTCCCTGAGTTTTTACTAAATAGTAATAAATGACCTTTCCCTAACAATAGCTAGCCCCCTCAAGGTCCTGGAAACCTTGTTTATAAAATACCTTGGAGGCTTGTGCTATCCCTAACCTCCTCCCAAATTGAAAGTATATAATCAGCCACTCTTCATGACCCTCTCTCTCTACTCCAAATAAATAAATAAATATTTTTAAATAAAATAAAATAAATGACTTTTTTTAAATGAAAGAAGAAAAAGGAAAGAAATATTTGAATATTAATGTACATCTATTTCTCAAGCATAAAATAGTCAAGACACTGGATTAAAACTTACATACAAGAAAAGAAAGAAAATATTCATAACTATAGTTGACTCTATGAATCCCAAACTAGGGCATACATACCAAAGACACACAAAAAAAATCACAAGTGTTAGAGAGAAAAAAAATAATTCATTAATAAAGAAACAAGAATCAGACTGACAGAAATTTTTTAAATAACATCAGATATAAAAAAGAATGAAGTAATAGCT
This sequence comes from Mustela nivalis, assembly GCF_964662115.1. Lineage (NCBI taxonomy): Eukaryota > Metazoa > Chordata > Mammalia > Carnivora > Mustelidae > Mustela > Mustela nivalis. The sequence continues at coordinate 78,113,302 of NC_139040.1, forward strand.
TTATTATCTTGAAAAAAAATCGCAAATGGAAACATTTAGATCCTTATAAAATGTCATTGGCATAGGAAGGCATAATAAAAAAAATATTTTCAGGAATACAGACCACAGATAATTTGCCTTAATTTGTGTAGGCAGCACTTAAATACTAATATTATTTTAACAGTTAAAATATACTCTATGACCTTTGAGGTTGGGGAAAAGAGGATGACCAAGTCATCTTGAAATAATTCAGTTTTATGAAAAAAGTAAAAAGATCAAAAAAAAAGACTTGTAGAAAAGAGAGATAAAACATATGCATAATAAAAATAAATAAATAAATAAACAGCTGGAGTGCCTGGGTGACTTAGTCGGTTCAAGTGTCTGCCTTCAGCTCAGGTGATGATCCCAGGGTCCTGGTATTGAGCCCTGCATCAGGCTCCCTGCTCAGTGGAGAGTCTGCTTCTCCCTCCCATTGAGAAAAAAAATTTGACTTATTTATTTGAGAGAGATAATCTTTAAATTTTACTTATTTATTTGAGAGATAGTGAGAAAAGAAAAACATGCACACAGCAGAGGGAATAACAGAGGGAGAGGGAGAAGCACGCCACTGAGCAGGGAACCCCCTGCGGGGCTCTATCCCAGGACCCGGGTATTATGACCTGAGCTATAGGTAGACACTTAACTCAGGTACCCCAATAAATACAATCTTTTAAAAAAAATAAATAATAATAAAAATAAATAATATTTCAGGTAGTATGATTTTTTTACTGTAAGACTTGGTATAAAAACAGGATGACATACTTGTCTAATTATAGCAAAAGACTTTGATAAGTTTAGATGCAGTAGTACATAAAAAATTTAACTTCTTTCATTAACTGATAATTTAATTAGATTAAATTAAGAGACATCAAAATTTAGAGAATCTAATAGTCCTGATCTATTAATAAATGTAGCCATCCTGACCCCAAAACAAGAGTCTTCAGTAAGTATATAAGCATAAGTTGAACATTTACACAAACAGGTCATTATTTAGGCCAGAAGTATATGCCAATAAATTCCTAGAGTTAAATATCAGGCTATATTTTCCAAGAATAAGGCAATAAAATTAGAAAACAATGACCAAAATATTAAATTCATATAATTGGAAGTTAACTTCATACCTAAAAAGAAATAATACAGCTAATTCAGAAATTTTTAGAATTACAGTACTTTGGTAATATCAACTCTCAAAATGAGTGACGGACAGGTGGGGCTAGCAAGAGACTCGTGGGAGGATTAAATCATGGGCCCCTGTATCTCAGGTGCAGTAGAAGCAGTGGATTTGGAATTTCAGTTTTTCCACAACGTTCCACCACAAGCTGGTTAGAACTGTGCAAAAGCAGGAAGGGAAGCCCCAGTAAAGTGGACTGGGGATGCCAGAAGGGGAGGCTGGAAGGGGGCGCCTGCTGCTCAGTGCCCATTACAGACCCCACATTGCAATCCCCCACAGGAGAGACTCACCAATTTTAGGCCCCACAGGGGAAGCTGGAGGTTCATCTCCTGACTTTTTGTAGGAGCTTTGCAGCTCAGCTGGTGAGAATTCTCCATCACCCTGCCTTTCTCCAAGGGACTTTCCTTCAAGCACGCTTCCCAACTTCTTCCTCCTCCATGAAATAATGTTCCTCTCCTTTGTTTCTCGCACTTGCCTGTGATGGGACCTTAGCTTGCTCAGCCCAGACTGCCATTCTCTGCTCTTCCCAATTAAACCCATGCTGCTTGTCAAATAACTGGCAGATTGAGTTTAAGGCCAATCGAACTAATAAATTCAAGAACTTGCAAGGAACAAAATCAATATGCACAAATTAGTGGCACTCCTACGTGCTCAGAAGGAACCATCAGAAAGAGACTTCGGAGAACGATCTCATTTACACCTGCATCCAAGACAGCAAGATACCCGGGAGGCCCCTGAACCAAGAAAGTGACAGCCCTGCAACAATGACGACAGACAGGGAGGGGTACACACGGAGATGGGGAGGCACTGTGCTCAGGGAAGTACCCACACTGGGAAAATACCTACTCTCCCCAAAACCGGCTACAGAGTCCTCACTCTGGCTCCAGAATTTCCGGACTCGGCGCAAGCCTGGAGTGGGTGTGGACACGGGAAGGACCCCGCAGGGCTGAGGTGGGGAGAGCACAAGCACCGAAGAAGGCAGACGCTCCCTGACTGCAGACCATCTGAGGAGCCCAAGGAACCGAATCCGCGAGCACACAAACACAGACGAGGACCAAGGAGCACCCGAGCCCAGAAAGGAGGGACCCCACAGCCCCGCGCACAGCACAGCAGGAGGCCACGTCTCCTCACACAAAACGACGGAAGCCCCAGTGTCTACACAGGGCGCCCTTTCTCTGTGGGGTCCTGAGACCACGAACCCCTTGACAGTCCACTCAGGGACTTCTCCTCACCTCCTCCAGCGTCTGGTGCTTAGAAGGTTGGACTGCTGGCAGTGTGGTCACGTCCTCCACAACGGGTCCGGTCAGAGTGGATGCAGAGCCACACCCTCCTCAGCTTGTCCTGTCAGGGTGGGAGGCGCCCCACATTCTCCAGAAGTCTCCACAGTGCCTTCTGAAAAGGCAGGGCTCAGGTCCCAGCTGTGGCTGTGCAGCCTGGGCTCAGGGCGGGAGCTGGGGTCTGGCGCCCTCTGCAGGCAGTGGAAGGCAGTGCAGGACTGTGGGAGCTCACCCTTCAGTGGAAGGTCCTGCTCCCTCCTGGGGTCCAGCTGACGCCATTTCATTCCGGAAATTCAAGCTGCATGGAGCCCAATACCCCCCAACTTTCCCCCAAATAGCTAAGGAACAATGAATTGGAAACAATGTGGAATTACAACAGTCCTTGACCCAAACAGTGTCACTGAACATGGCCCTGATGCAGACCCACACTCTGACCTCAACTTGGTCTCAAGACTGGACCCTACCCTAATCCAAGACCCTAACCCTAGCGCCCAACCCAAACAATGTTCACAAGAATCAAGAGGTAGAAACTGCAAATATCCATCAATGGCAAGTGCATAAGCAAAGTGTGGTGAAGGGTTTGAATTTGGGTTCAGGTTCAGGTTTGAGTCAGAGTTCTAGATCAGGCTTTGGGTTTAGTGTTAGGGTGAGGATTTAGAGTGAAGGACAAGGGAACAGAGTTATAGTTTAGGGATTTAAGTTTATGATTTAGGCTTTAAGACTCAGGGCTTATGGGATAAAGTTCAAGGTCAAATTTGGGGTTTGACTTCATGCTGAGATTTGGGTTCAGGTTTCATGACTTGGAGGTCTGGTTTAGGGTTTGGGTTCGTGGTTCAGGGCTTGGATCCAGGGCTCAGGTACAGGCTTTGGGTTCCATTCCAGGTTTGGGATTCAGGGTTCTAGTTTGGGCTTTAAGGTCAGCTTAGGTTTCAGCGTTGGTAGGGGTTAAGATTAGGTTTAGGGATGACACATTTTCTTCACTTGTCATCATGGACAAAAAAATTCTATCTGAAGTTTCTAAGTCAGAAATGTATTTCATCTGGGGGCACCTGGGTGGCTCCGTGTGTTAAGCCTCTGCCTTGGGATCAGGTCATGATCTCAGGGTCCTGGGATCGAGCCCTTCATCAGGCTCTCTGCTTGGCGGGGAGCCTGCTTCCCCATCTTTCTCTCTGCCTGCCTCTCTGCCTACTTGTGATCTCTGTCTGTCAAATAAATAGAATTAGTAAAAGCTATTATATGATCTTTTACAAACCATTTCCTATCTTTGCATTCTCATGTGCCAAGACAGACAGGGATTATTTAAAACCCTGAAGAGAGTGCTCTTGCTTTTAAATTGCCTTTAACCTTCATGTAATAGATTTATGATTGATGATAGATTTAGTTAAAATATAACCATTTAAAATATTTACTCTCAGTAAACGATTTCAACCTATGCTCATTTAAGTAACTTGGTGCATAATCCCTTTTCTATTAAACCATAGTGCAAGGACCAATGTCGTGTTTCCGAGAGAACCCCAAGCTATTTTTCTAGAATGGCCATATGCGTATATATCAGGCGTCCTGTTTTCACTCCCTTTGTGGAGCACCTACCCTGGAGGTCATGTAATAACCAATGACCAAAAAAACAAACCAAAAACCCAAACATCCAGGTCGAAGTGCCATCTCTGCCTGGAGTCCAGGAGACTGCTCACACAGATCCCAGGCAGGCATCTCAGCCCAGGCCTGTGCTGGGGAAGCTGGTTCCTGGCTTTGGGCGCAATCTGGAAGCCAGCAAACTGACCCAAGAGTGCAGCTGGCGTTTAGGACTGATGATCTTTTCGCAGCCAGGCTGCCCGTGGACACCCGCTCAGGGAGCCAGGCTAGGAGTCTGCCCAGCGCAGGCGCTGGCAATGGGGCAGCATGCTAGGGCATAGCCCTGCACCCCAGCCAGGGCTCAGGCCTCAGGAGTGAGGGGGCGGGGCCGGCGCAGAGAAGGGTCTTTGCTAATTTCCAAAGCTGGAAGTGAGCTCTCAGAGGACTCAGGAGGGAGGGGGGCGGGGGCGGGGCGGGGGCGGCCAGGAGAAGGGGCTTTGCTAATTGTCCAGGCGGAAAGGAGGGGCGCACAGCGCCAGGGTGCTGTGCTACAGCCCATTCGGGACTGCAGGACCCACCATACTCGCTGCCCCTGTGCTCCCACGCTCCAGCTTAGCCCCAGAGGCCGTGGTGTCCCGTTCTCGTTCTCGCCGCCTGCTGCCCCTCCCTGCCCCATGGCTTCTCTGGAGGACCCTCTGCTCACAGGTAAAGTGACACCGCGACGCGCCCACACCTGAAGCAGTAGCAGTGCTACTGGGCTTTTCAAGGAAGTCAGGCTGTCCCTTGGGACCTACTGGAGCCCACTGGAGCCCACAGGAGGGTGGGAGAAGTAAGATGCCACCGGGTCCTGTCCTGAGCTGCTCCCAGCCACCAGCCTCACCACATGGTGCAAGAGGGACCCCAGAACAAAGGAAGGATACAGGCCAGCATGTCTGCTGGTGGCCCTGGGCACTTAGCTCATCGCAGTGAACCACACCGCCTCCTCAACCCACGCTTTTAAAGCCTCATTTTTCGTTTCTGGCTTTCATGTCTGTAGGAACATGAGCCAGATCTAACTCATCTCCGACAGACAATTCTGACTCACCCCGTGTCAGATTTTTATGAGTGGCTGTGATAGAGTAAGATAGCAATGCTCCAACAAACGGACAGTTTCCTCCCACTTGACCTCAACAGTCTTATACATTTTCTTAGCGAAAACATCTTGTCTCCTTCCATTAAGCTCATAACGTGGTCTAATAGTATACATGCGCCTTCCTTAGATGCGAAGCGATACAGAGGTCCTTTTTTTTTTTTTTAATTTTACAAGGTAAAGTCAGTGAACACATCCACTTGTCGAATACGTCTCTAAAATGTCAATCAAGGCAAAGCTTTTTCTGCCTACAGTTTGGAGCCTACGTGGTGACATTTTTAAAATGCTTTCAGTCCCTCAGTGAGGCTCTTAGAAGCTAGCCAGTGCTTACTACGTGCCAGGCACTGTGTCAGGTGTTGGAGCTAAAGAGAAGGAGAGCATGGAGGCTGGCTGGGGAGGGACATCCATGACACAACCACAGCTAGAAACGGAGGCCAGTGCTAGAAAAGAGAGAGCAGGCTGCATGGAGAGTGTGTACCATGGGGCTTGTGAGCTCACGAATAAGTGGGAGTAACAGGAGTGGGGAGATGGGGGAGAGAAGAGGGTCTTCCCATCAATGGGAATCACCTGTGCTTGGAGGCAGGTGCCATGAGAGGTCTCCACAGGAAGGAGGCAGTGTGGATGAAGGGCAGAGAGATGGGGCAGAACAGGCATCAGTCAGTGGGAGGGGTATGAAGAGACTGATGGGAGGATTATGGGTGCCTTTGGAGGACTGAGAATTTGTTAGAAGATCAGTGCAGATTTCTATGGAGACAAATGCCAGGAACTGATAGGTCTTTGAAAGGTCACTCTGGCTGCCTTTTGGCAAAGGGGTTGGTAAAAGGCACTTGCAGGTGTGAACACACCAGGTGGGAGGTGAGTGCAGGAAATCAGGTGAGGGAGCATGGGAACTTGATCCGGGGGTATATAAGGGAGAATAGCCTTTAAGGAGTTCCACAAATTGGCACCAGCTGTGGCTTCATTACAGAGCTGGAAGGGGGAGGTGGGTGTGTCCTGGAGGTTACAGAAATTACATGAGAAAGGGAAGTCTTTTTAGATCTCTTTTTCAACTAGAGGAACTCTCACCTTATTGATAGAATTCCAGAGTGGGAACCAATGATATGAGGACATCTTTGAAAAGTCTGAATATGTTCTTCGACATCTTTGCAAGTGACGAGGAGACCTTGACCTTAGGAGGCCTTGGCCCTCTTTGTAGCCAAAAAGATTTCACCTACAGATTTGGGTTCTCCCTTTTAAAGTCAAGGAGTCAGTCCTTCCAAAGGACACCTCCTATCATTTTACCCTCTCATCATACCTCACATGCTGGCATCTCCAAGACCCTCTGTTCCAGGTTGAGAGTATCCACTTTGGCCGGGCTGGTCTTGCCAAGAACACCACCACAGGAAATCTAGAGCCTGTAGTGCTATTAATAACATCATCTAAGACTGTGTTTGCTGCCCTCATGGCTTCTTCCCACCATGACTCACTGAAGCTTTTAACACATTGTATCCATTAAGCTATAGTTCCCAAAGCTCATCTTCTCTAGTGCCATTAATTTTTAGGGGACCAGGCAAACCTTAAACTTGTCCCCCCTAATTGGATCCCTGTTCCCCCACAATCTATTTGAAAGCCTTTCACCATGATTCTTGAATGAGATCTGAGACCACTGCTGGTACCTAACACTTCTTGGCACCTTGTCTGTTAGGTTCTTGGAAGAGGAGATGGCTATGGAGGTGAGTGGGAATGGGAGTGGGAGGATTTCTCCCTTCACTTCGCTTTTTGTGTTTTCAAATAATGGGTTTTGAGGGGGCGGGAAAGTTTAACCAGACCATTTATTTTCCATCTCCCATCGATAAAATGTTTACCACTCCCCACTGGAAGAATTTAGATCTTTCCTTTGAATCTCCAGGAAAATCTCCCAAACCCAGACCACCACCATGTGGATTCAGCCATCTTCTGATTCACCTCCAGATTGTCTCCTCCTAACTGCTCAAGCCACAGGTTAAGGGCGAAATGTTCAATGCCCAAGCAATTAAGTGGGGAACACGTTTATCTAAGCAATTGCATGCAGCTCTCTATCTGCATACAGGGGGTCTCTCCCAAGCCTTTCCAACCTCAGCAAAAGAAGACAAAGCCGCAGCAGTCTGGGGTATATATCATTCATTCATTCCTGTGTTCAACACTCATGGCGGATCCCCACCAAGACAGTGGGAGAGCAAGGACTGGAGAAATCCTGGAAGCTGAAGTCTGAGGAGGATTTCAAATTCAAGTCAGAGATGAAAGAAACATCTGGACTTGGTCCTCAGGTACATGCAGTATTCTGAACTGAGGCTAGAACCAGAGACCATTCTAATGAAGGCCTCTACAGGTGGGCTCTCACAGGTGGGCTCCAACTCAGTTTCGTGTATATTCATTCATGAAATAGCTCTTTGGGTCAACATGCAGAAGAAAACCATTTCAGAAAACTGACAATGAGGAGAGGAAAGGGAAGCCAGAAGGCTTGTGAATGGGGAGAGAGGAGGAGCCAGGGCAGAAAACCAAGAATCCCTCCCTGCCCTCCTTGCTGCCAGGGAGGTCTGAGGGACTAGTTTCCACCTGGGATCCCAAGGCCAGAACAAAAGCAGCGGGGCCACGTCGGGGGGAGGGAAGGGGGTCCTCAGCTTGGGCGCATGGGGCTGCGGAAAGATGGCGGCTAGCATGCCAGCTGGCGGGGGGCACCTCGCAAGGCGCTGTCCCCAGCCCGACCCCATGAGGACCCGGGTTTGGCGCAGCGTCCGGGGTGGTCCCGGTGCCCTGGGATTCGCGGGAGGCTGGGCCTCCACAACCCCCCTCTCCGCCCCCAATCGGGTCCGCGCTTTCTGCTCTAGGTGAGGGCGCGGCGCGGTGTCACTTTACCCCTGTGCAGAGGGTGGTCCAGAGAAGCCTTGGGGCGGGGAGGGGCAGCAGGCAGCAGGAGCGGGACAGCGGAGCCTCACAAGGGAGCGGACGGGGCGGCGAGTCCAGTGGGTCCTGCAGTCCGGACTGGGCCGCAGCACAGCACCGCGGCGCTGCCCGCCTGTCCTCCGCCAGCCCCTCCACCTCCTCCCAGACTCTCAGCCACATCCTCTGTGAGCTCACTTCCAGCTTTGGCAATTAGCAAAGCCCCTTCTCTGCCCCGCCCCCGCCCCCTCCCTCCTGAGGCCCCGCCCTGGCTGGGGCCCAGGGGAAGCCCCGGGGGCTGCAAGCTTTGCCAGCGCTGGCGCTGGGCAGCTTCCTAGCCTGGCTCCTTGAGCGGGTGTCCACCCGCTGCCTGGCTGCAAAAAGATCATCAGTCCTGTTAACCCTGGCTGCACTCTCCCGTCAGTTTGCTGGCTTCCAGATTGCGCCCAAAGCCAGGAACCAGCTTCCCCAGCACAGGCCTGGGCTGAGATGCCTGCCCAGGATCTGTTTGAGCAGTCTGCTCATCTCCAGGCAGGGATGGCACTTCCACATGGATGTTTGGGTTTTTTTATTGTTTTTTGGTCATTGGTTATTATTACATGACCTCCAGGGTAGGTGCTCCACAAAGGGAGTGAAAACAGGATGCATGATATACCCCTCACCTCCCATGCTGTCTTTCTCTTAAATAATAAGCACTGGTGAACTATCTTAGATTCTGTACCTTCTCTCCAGCCATGAACCTATCACTGTCTTTAACTCTTGAAAACTTCATTAAACAAATTAATGTGGTGAAGGAAGCAATATGAGAAAGCCTATTAATCTGATGAGCATGGAACTGAACAAACCCTATAGATACTTTCCCTTTGATTTCTAGCCTATCAATACCTACAGTGAGTCACATACACTCAAGATTATTGTTTTTATTGTATACTTCATATATTCATTGATTTTGGACTCGTTATCATTTTGTTGAAGTGTTAAACTATGGTAATAAACAAACTTTTAATTAACTTTTCCTCCTATGATACAAATATAACTTGCACTTGAGCTTTAGCTAATGTTATGTTCTAAAATTGCCAAAACAAAATGATCAAGGTTTCTAGATTATTTACTGTATTTTCTACTATATAATATTGTTCTATCTCTTCTGTATAAAGAAAATGAATGCTTGGGGCTCTTGGGTGGCTCAGTGTGTTAAAGCCTCTGCCTTCTGCTCAGGTCATGATCCCAGAGTCCTGGGATAGAGCCCCACATCAGGCTCTCTGCTCAGCAGGGACTCTGCTTCCCTTCCTTTCTCTCTGCCTGCCTCTCTGTCTACTTGTGATCTCTGTCTGTCAAATAAATAAATAAAATCTTTAAAAAAAGAAAATGAATGCTTGATAACTAAATGAATGCTTTACTGAACAAATTAAATATGGCAATAGCATTTTATTTTATCATGCTTCACATATTAAACTATAATATTATATCACTAGTCTACAAATAATCTACTCGCATAGTCATTTGGAAGCTTTTAGCAAAAGAATTCTTCCTCCTGATTGTAGTATAAAAGCCACAGAAATATACAGAAGACTCCTAGGATAGAAAGTTAAATCCAGTTATCCGTGATCCCTTGAGTAGGACCTGACCTATGTATGTCCTGGGATGCACTAGTAACTGTTACATGTGATAGCATTATATTTAATATATACAGTTTCATTTACTTCACAAAGGACATATACATTTGAGAATAAAATATTTGATGAATCTATAAAGTCTATATCTATTTGTAACTAATGTGGTAGAATTAAGATGTTAATTTGAAAAAAAATTCATTGAACACATACACATATTTAATTGTTTTTATATATATAAACATCATTATTTATTTAAATAAATGCATTGTCAGTAAAATCCATTTACTTATCAATCATAAGGGTAATTTTAAGTACTAAGAATAAGAAATATGTGAAAAGATAAGTGTTCAAGAGTGCAGTTTGTGGTAATTAATACAATATGATAGGCTCATAAAAAAGATATATTACTTGAACTTAAAAGCTTGTATAATTAAGCGATGACCACTTGAAATTTGTAATTAGTCTTGCTGCAGTTTTTCCTTGCACTTATTGCCCTTCCCTAGAAGTTCATTAAGAATTTCTGTGAATGTCCTTATGTTTAATCTCATTCATAGATTCCACTACTGCTCACAAAACAAAGCCAAAAAGAGAGGTAACTCTATGTGGCACTCCACCCACAAGCAATACATTCATAAATAATTAAAAAGCTCTCTACTTCATTTGTTACCCATTCAGCTGATAATTTAAATGAGTAACTGAGGCCATTTTATCAGCACTTTTAATAGAATGCGACTCAGAAACTTCACAGTGTTATTTAAGAAGAAATGCTCACGTGTTAAGGTTTTTATTTTTTTTAAATCAACAAAATAATTTTCAAATATTAAAAGCAAATGTCTCCTTTTCCTCCAAGTTTCCTTGCTATGTCAAAGTTACAAATAAATACATTACAATCGTATTTTGAGTAGTAGATAAAAACAAAAGTTTTGAAACTGTGGGTTGAGAGTCTAGGTTAACTTCTATAAATATCTGAACTCAATGTATTTAGACTTTATTAGATGGTTTTTTTTAGACTATTTAAAAATACATGCTCAGATAATGACAACATTATTTTATTCATTTTAATAAATAAATTAATTTATTTAATTATGTTTAGATATTTATTTATTAAATTAATGATTTAATATTTAATAATCTAAATTTGAAATATTTTAAATTCTAAAAATATTTATTTAATTAAATTGATATATTTAATATAAATATTTAATAAATTATTTAATCATTATTATAATTATGCAATACATTATGTATTGTGTAATAATTGCATTTTAATAAATAAATGTATTATTTACATTATTTTATTTTATTTTATTTTATTTTATTTAGTTGACAAAGAGAGGGAGAACGCAAGCAAAGGGAGCTGCAGGCAGAAGGAGAGGGAGAAGTAGGCTCCCAGCTGAGCAGAAAGTTCAACCTGGGGTTCCATCCCACGTCCTTGGGATCACCACCTGAGTCGAAGGCAGATGCTTAAGTGACTGAGCCATCCAGATGCCCAAGGCTTTGTATTCTTCGCTTCTAAATATTGATGCTCCTTCATCTCTGGAGTTAGTAAATTGATGTTGAGAATTCATATCAAAGTATTGATAGTAGCTGTTAAACAGAAACATGTAATTTAGGGGAAAAAAAGAGCAGAAGGAAGAGAAAGGCCAAAAGTCAAAAGCACATTAATATAAAATTTAATTAGATAAAAAAGCTGATATTCCTGAAGGGGGCTAATAAAAGAGCTGCAAAGAGCTGATAGGATTAGGAAAATTGTCCACTCCTGGTCATTTCATAATTTTAAACTATTCCTTATTAATAAATATACTTAGTTCCAGAAACACAATCACATAAGAACATTTCCACCAAGTTTCCTCTAACAGCACTTACAAATTAGACGTTCAAACAATGCAGTTCATTACATGTTGAATCTGTATCTTAAAGTTTAAACACTTTCTGTGACACATTTTGTAACAATTAAAATTAAAATATATATATATATATATATACATATATATATGTATATATATATATACCTTATCCCTAAATGGAAAAAATATATATATAGAGAGAGAAACCTTATCCCTAAATGAAACCTTTCTTTGTTTATTAGCTTAAATAGGTAAATTAGCAACAACAACAACAACAAACAGCTAATATTATAGGGGTAGGAACAATTGACCTTTTCATTCATTGCTATTTTCTAAAAATTCCTATTTTATTTTTTTCTCAAGTCTGTCATAATAATTTTCTAAATCTCCTGCCTTATTCAATTTTTTTCTTTTAGTGGAAATCTCTATTTCATATATATTTTCTCTTCCTCCACTCTTTGCTCTAATAATTCAATGTATTATTAGATTTTCTGTTTTTCTCTTTATCCAGATATATCTTTTCTTTCTTTCTTTCTTTTTTAAATAATTTGATTTGCTGGCATTTTACATCAGTACATGCTTTCTTATGGATGTTAGAAATGTCTGTGGAACTACTAGAAGAATAAACTTTTTTACCTTTAAGAAGTTTACAGTCTAGAGTGCCTGGGTGGCTCAGTTGGTTAAGTGTCTTCCTTCAGCTTAGGTCATGATGCCAGGGTACTAGGATCCAGTCCTGCATCAGCTGCCTGCTCAGCAAGGAGTCTGGTTCTTCCTCTCCCTCTGCCCCTCCCTCTCTCTCTCTCTAATAAATAAATAAAATCTTTAAAAAAAAGACTTACTGATATCTGAGACTGAATTACTAAATTCAGTCTTAATAGAAGACAGCTAAACAAAGCAATGATCACAACTGGAAAATTTAGCGAGATCATGGTTTACATTTTGGTTGACACAGGACCTCTTTCAGAAACAACTTTCCCTAAATATCAATTTCTTTTTAAGGCAAAAAATTTTGACAAGAAATCCAGATCCTTCTGATCATTTTCATATCAATTTAAGGTGACATCCTCAGAGTATATAATCAAATATGTAATCATTCTATCTGTTGCCTTGTATATTGCCTGTATCTTTTTCAGACTCAAAGTTCCATTGAGGTAGAGTTTTTTTTTTTTAAAGCAGAGATTTTAAAGTGTTTGATATATACAAGATGCTTAATAAGTGTTTACAAAGCCTATGTATTACAGAAGCCTTAAACAGGCTTTAAAATAATGTAGGTGATATTAGTAGTCATATCAAACAATTTTTAGGTTTCAGTCATGTAAATAACTACATTTCTGAGAGACAGAGAAACATACAAATGGTCTGGGTCCAGTAGGATAATGCTAGCATGTGTTGTAAATTCTTTTATATGACCTTATTCTTGCAAGAATTGGTTATGTGGCAGAAAAAAATGTATCACTATCTTATACTTTATTATTTAAAGAGATTTATGGAAGTCTTAATTTCTTACACTACCCCTTTGTTTCAGTGGACCCAATTTCCGTGGTAATGGTGAGAGGAAAGTAGGCAATTTAGGCAGCAGCAAAAATCTCCTACAAGGCACTATAAAATAAGGCTTGTTCTAGATCATGGGTCTGTCCAAAGGGGAATGTTAAGGGGTAGAATGGGTGATGGATGCATTGTGGACTTATAACTTTAAGATTAATACTGTTATGCGCCAATAATGGGTCTATGATTAAAGGAGCGAGACTGATGTAAAGCAAAGGTCAAGCAAAGCTTTATTTCATGCCAAGCATCAAGAATCTAACCGAACGTTCGGGGCCACACCTCTTATGAGAGAAGGCAACCCTTTGCTGTTTCACAGTCTAGCTTTTAAGGGCAAAGGCCATGCAGTCAGGCCTGGCCACGCACAGGTGACCAATGAGATTTTAACACACACAGGAAACTCCACAGTGAGGCTAGATGACCAATTGCGGTTCAATTTACCCTAGTATAGACATTTGACCCAGCCTATTACACCTTGATTAGGATTGGTGCAAAAAAGTTTCCCAAAGGGCGGAGGAGTGGGGCATACTCCTTAGTATCTAGGGAGACAATATGCAAACACCGCCCCCCTCCCGCTGATTGATGTCTCCACCTGGCCTGACCCACCCTTGTATATGGGCTTTGTTACCTGGAGCTGATTTCCAGGACTTGTTTTTAAGTGAATCCCCTGGGGGAAGGGGAACAAGGACAGTTTAAGGGTTAACCTCAATGAAAGCCTCTTGCTAAAATATAAAAATATAAAATAGGTCCTTACATTACAACAACTCAGTAGGGAAAGTCCCAGTGTGGTGATAAAAGAAGTGAGGTAACTTGCATTGCACATTTTTTTTAAAAACGTGTAAGTTGTATTTTTCCGTGCCATGACATCATACTTTATCTTCATCTCTGTCTACTAGATTAAAACTAGTTAAACAAACTCAACAATTTTTTAAAAAATATTTTATTTATTTATTTAAAAGCAAAAGCCAGAGAGAGAGAGAGAGAGCATGAGCAATATGGGGCTCGATCCCAGGACTCTAGAGATCCTGATCTGAGCCAAAGGCAGACACTTAACTGACTAAGCAGATGAGACTCCCACAAACTCAACAATTTTATAAAATTTTTATTTGTTGGGGTGCCTGGCTGGAACAGTCAGTAAATGTAAATCTTTATCTTGGGGTTGTACGTTTGAAATCCACCTTGGGTGTAGAGGTTTCATTTAAAAATAAAATCTTTAAAAAAATTTTTTTTCATTTTTTTATTTAAGCCATTGTATGGAAGTGTTGATCACTATATTGTACACCTGAAACTAATATTAACCTTATTTTAACTAACTACAATTTAAATAAAAACTTTAAAAATAAAATAAAAATAATAATCATAAAAATAAAAAAGAGGAAAAATTATTTGGCAGGAAATTTTCTTAATTGCATTATTATTTATTATTATCATAGTCTGTGTGTGTCGGTGGGAAGTGGCTGGTATTACAGTGAGTTCCATATCTGTGTTACACTGAGGTCCATGTCTGTAGTCAGTCTTTTTTTTCTTTCAGTTTATTTTCAGGGATCCAAAATTCATTGTTTATGCACCACACCCAGTGCTTCATGTAAAAAATTCCCTCCTTAATACCCACCACTGGGCTCACCCAACCACCTGCCACCCTCCTCTTCAAAACCCTCAGTTTGTTTCTCAGAGTCCACTGTCTCTCATGGTTTGTCTCTCCCTCCGATTTCCCCCAGCACACTTCTCTCCATCTCCCAGTGTCCTCCACGTTATTCCTCATGTATTGAGTCTTATAAAAACTTTTATTTCTTTCCCTATTCTGCTTTGCATATGCTTACCTTAGATGTTAAAATGTTATAAACCTCTCCTGCCTGGTCCATTTTCTCTCTCTTCTCTCATGATTTCTCATGCTCTCCCTGCCAACCCCACATGCCTTACAATATCTGGATATGACTAATTTCTTCCTGAGCTACTTTATTCTACTCTGCCATATGGTTGCCCTTCCCTCTTCTGTACCATAACTTCTATCCCCTGCATTTGTGCTTTAACAATATCTAATTCTTTTCACTACATCTGTATCTTTGAGGTCAATACTCAGTAGTGCAATCGCTGGGTCATAGGCTAGCTCTATTTTACTGGAAAGAAGGGCCATATGCACCCCAGTGTTCATAGCAGCGATGTCCACTATAGCCATTCTGTTGAAAGAGCCAAGATCCCCTACAACAGACAAACGGATAAAGAAGATGTGATCCAAGGATACAATGGAATATCACTCAGCCATCAGAAAGGATGAATACTGAAATTTTGCATCAACATGGATGGGACTGGAAGAGATTATGTTAAGTGAAATAAGTCAAGCAGAGAAAGTCAATCATCATATGGTTTCACTTATTTGTGGAACCTAAGGAATAGCATGGAGGACATTAGGAGAAGGAAAGGAAAAATGAAGTGGGGGGATTGGTGGGGGAAATGAAACATGAAAAACTATGGACTCCAAGAAACAAACTGAGGGTTTTAAAGATGAGAAGGATGTGGGGATGGGTGAGCCTGGTGATGGGTATTAAGGAGGGCACATATTGCATGGGGCACTGGGTGTTTTACACAAACAATGAATCATGGAACACTACTTCAAAAACTAATGATGTATTGAATGGTAACTAACATACCATAAAAAAAAAAAAGGAGGGGGACAATACCTAACACTCAATATTTGCTAGTTTCTTGTTTACCTCCTTTTAAGAGTAAGCTCATTTAGTGTTTTTTTTTTTGGTTTGTTTTTTTTTTTTTTGTCTCAACTAAAAGAAGAAAAATAATACACATTATTTTGAAAAATTTTGAACAGTGTACAAATGTTAGTCAAGTCCACAATGTCTCATCTCTTCTTCCTCCTAACATGGCTAAGTTGAAAAACCCTTTATCTGGGAAAAGATCATTCTCCTGCCACCTTGTGTAAAATTTAGGCTTTAGGTTAGATTATCCTTTCTTTCCTTTTCTTTTTTTTTTTTAAATTTTATTTATTTATTTGACTGACAGAGAACACAAGTAGACAGAGGCAGGCAGATAGAGAGGAAGGGAAGCAGGCCCCCTGCTGAGCAGAGAGCCCGATATGGGACTCGATCCCAGGATCCTGAGATCATGACCTGAGCCGAAGGCAGCGGCTTAACCCACTGAGCCACCCAGGCGCCCTCTTTCCTTTTCTGAAAATAAGTTGAAAATATTAATAGCCTCAGTTTCTTCTTCCAAAATATGACTGCTTCTTTACCAAGTGCAAAAGCAACCCATTTTGACCATAGTAAATAGCTTGGACCTACTTTTTTTGGCTCACTGTTTTAGTGAGACAAGTGGAGTGAAGATGACACACCATTTCCAAATGTATTAATAATTGGTAGACCATACTTCTAAATTGAAGTTTTGTTGCCATTAAACTACGACCAGACTCGCTATAATTACAGAGGTAAATTCTTTATATTTACTATATTTGAAATTACCATATAATACCAAAATAAAATTATGATTATGTGAAGAGTCTGTAATATTAAGAAGATGACTTTGAAATGATTGCTTATCTAAATGAAATTTCCCATTTTATAATCTTGTATAAGCTTCCGTTGTCATTTCCTATTTAAAATCTATTAGAAGGCACTCTTATTTTCCCTTAAGTGGGAAGTCAAATGTGGAACAAATTCATCCCAAAGGAACTGATTCTATGTTCCACTGAAGACCAGGTGGCTTCCATGTGGCATTTTGCCTCTTGCATATTGTTCATCTCCTACAACAAATGGGGGTATGCTCTTTAGTAAACTAATTCAACTCAATTAGAGACATTGTCTTCAAGGGATAACATCATAGAGACTAGAATCAGCATCATACTTTTGGGAAAATTGGGCCCAGGGTATTTGTTTTGTTTTGTTTTGTTTTAAGATTTTATTTATTTATTTGACAGACAGAGACCACAAGTAGGCAAATAGCGGGGGGGGGGGAAGCAGGCTTCCTGCTGAACAGAGAGCCTGATGCAGAGCTCGATCCCAGGGCTCTGAGATCATGGCCTGAGCCGAAGGCAGAGGCTTAACCCACTGAGCTACCCAGGTGCCCCTGGGCCCAGGTTTTGATGGCTTCTTTCCTCAATCTTATAAAACCTATTTGAACTCTACGGGATGCCATAACTGTTTAAAAATATTTGGTCCCTTGTAATTTTAACCTTCCAGTATTCAATGCACCTGATCCATTTAATATCCTATAGTATTTTTGTCAAATGAAGACTCTTAAAGTGTGTTTCTTGGGAGACACTTTTCAATTGGTTGCTTACATTTCTGCATTTATTATTTGTTCTAGGCCATCCTTTGAAGATGGTTGTATTGAATAGACTTGGAAGACAGAAATAGAATCTTTTTTTTTAACTTAACCTGTTGTGTTTGCAAATATTTTCTGCCTCTGTTTTGATTCTTCTTGTGGGAACTGAGGCTCAGAACTGATATATAACTCCCATCCCTACACACACACACACACACACACACACACACACACACACACACACACACACACAAATACTGTTAATATTCTGGCTACCTCTATTGCTGTGAATAATAAACTATATTACTTCTGAACCATGAGTCTGCGTCTTCTATCAACACCCAATAAACTACGGCAGACTCATACACCAGCTTTTAAATAAGGGAAAATAATCTCAGATGTTTTATATTTTTTGATAGTGTTACCTACTTCTGAACATATGACTGAACACATATAAAGCTGGAGCCATGACCATTTAGAGCTTCTTCTGTGGAAGAACTATGCATTCACTAGTAAGCAAAAGTAGTTTCATCTTTTTTTTTTCCTCCTGGACACCATTTCCTCTCTCACACTGTTGCTCAAATTTGATGGAGTCTAAGGTCCTTTGAGGAAATTTTTGTTTAATAACTCAAAATAAAATAGGAAGAGTCTAAAGTGCTAAAAATAATTCTAGATAAAAGGTATAAGATCATGCCAGAAAGGATAGTAATTTTATCTAACAACTGCCTGTTCACCCCTTATTTGTTCATTAACTAATCTCCAAATTCCTGACTAAATCCCTTTTGTAAGCCAGAATGTGAGCTAAAAACTGGGATTTTAAAAAATTTTCATTTGAAATCCAGTTAGTTAACATATATGGTTGTATTAGTTTCATGTGTACAATATAACATATAGCACTCAGTGCTCATCATGACAAGTGCTCTAATTAACCCCCATCACTTATTTAATCCATCACTCCTTTCAGATACCGTCAAGTAACCATCAGTTTGTTCTCTGTAATGAAATGTCTGTTTCTTGCTTTGTTTCTCTTTCTATGTCTTATTATTTCCCCTTTGCTTGTTTGTTTTGTTTCTTTTATTCCATATATGAGTAAAGGTATTTGTCTTTCTCTGACTGACTTATTTCACTTTTAGCATTATACTGTCTAGTTCCAACCATGTTATTGCAAATGGCAAGATTTCAGTCTTTTTTATGGCAGAATAATATTCCATTGTATATAGATACCACTTATTCTTTATTCATCAATTGATGGATACTTGGGCGCTTTCCATATCTTAGCTTTATAAATAATGCTGCTATAAACATAGGGGTGCTAGCATCCCTATGAATAAGTTTTCTTATATTCATTGGGTAAATACACACCAACAGGTTTGTTGGATCACAAAGGACTTCTATTTTTAAATTTTATGGAAATTCCATACTGTTTTCAAATATGGCTGTATCAGTTTGCATCACCACCAACAGTTCACAATTGTTACTTTTTCTTTTTTTTTTAAGAATTTATTCATTTGACAGAGAGAGATCACAAGTAGAGAGAGAGAGAGGAGGGAGCAGGCTCCATGCCTGGCAGAGAGCCCGATGTGGGACTTGATCCCAGGACCCTGAGATCATGACCTGAGCTGAAGGCAGAGGCTTAACCCACTGAGCCACCCAGGCAGCCCCCACAAGTGTTACTTTTTCACATCCTCTCCAACACCTTTTGTTTCTTGTAGTGTTGATTTTAGCCATTCTGACAGGTGTGAGGTGGTATCTCTTTCTAGGCTTGCTTTGCAATTTCCTGATGATACATGATGATGGCCATCTTTTCATGTATCTACTGAACATTTGAATGTGTTCTTTGGGGAAACACTTGTTCATGTCTTCTATCCATGTTTTTATTGGATTATTTGTTTTTGGATGTTGACTAAAAACTGGATATTAAGTAACACACAAGACAGGTTTCCTTGAGCTTAAATTTTATTTGCATGAGTATCATTAACAGGAAAAAATATGCATATGTGTATGTACAAGTGTGTTTATGTATACATCTATCTATCTATCCTCTATCCCCTGTCTTCTAATTGTGGTAAATCCTGTAAGGTGGGGAATGGGATAGTCTGAAGAAATATGCTTCTGGATATGCTGGGTAAGCAAATTTAATTGCACTCAGATGCATTGGATATAAGTGAATCACTCAAATGTGTTATTTAATATTATATAGAAACAAATTAAAAGTTTATGTAGTTTAAAATAATAGGTAGTTAAAATAATTTTTTGTTTGTTGTTTTTGTGTCTTTTTTTGTTTATATATACTATGGTGTGAATGTTTATGTCTTCCAAAATCATATTATGAAATCTAACTCTGTAAGTGCTAGTATTAAAACATAGGGGCCTTTGGGAGGTGATTAGGTCATAAGTGGGATTACAGTCCTTTTAAAGGAGACCCCAGAGAGTTCTCTTGCTTCATTCATCATGTACGTTTACAGTGAGAAGATAGCCATCTATGAGGAAGTGGGCTCTCCCTGGATCTGCCCATTCCTTAATCTTGAACTTCTCCGTTCTAGAACTGTGAGAAATAAATTCCTGTTCTTTATAAGCTATTAAGTCTATATCATGTCCGTTATAGCAGCCTGCATGCAGAAGGACACTATGACCTAAAATGAGAGCAATAAATATAAAGTTTCAGTAAAGTCAGTTGGTACAATGTTTTTTTTACTTAGAGAAGACATGCTGCTTCATGTTAAACCTTGATATTGTATATGTTTCTTGAAGGGCCACTTCTTACTCCTTTGTGTGTTTTCCACAAAGTCCAGGATGATGCCTTACATAAAGGTAATATTTTATAAATACTGTTGGAAATATATACTTCTCTAAAATCTTATTTTGCCTACAGATTACTTGGATCCACTTTGCCTTGTGTAGAATATTTGAAATATATTAAGAACAGAATGTCTCTCTAAATAACATTTAGAATCATCATTAGTTTATGACTCCTGACTCATTTGTTTATGCAGTGATACATACTACAAGAACACTGAAGTTTGTAATATAATTTTGAATTAATCACCAAGCTAGTTTATTTTAACTTATGAAAAAATAATTTCTCATGTTGGTTTAATTCTGCTCTTATGTTATGGTCATGACATTTTCATTAAAATAAAGTAGAAAATAGAAGTAAATAATAAATGAAAAATAAAAATTAAAAAATTAAAAAATAAAAGCAAATCTCTTGTGAAATGTTACACTTTTCTTACTTATTTTGTTTTGCTTTTCCTCTATCATGCTGGCAAAGCCGTATTTTGCAGATAGGTACAATTTTCTAGGTGCTAGGTTTGTTACTTTTGCTAAAATTTTCAAAATATAAGGAGTTGAATAGTCATGGATTGTTTATTAAACTCCTTATCTACACATATAAAAATAAAACAATGATGGTGACCTGGGTATTTCTAAAATTGTATTCTGTTTTTCCATATTATGGTTTACAATGTAATTAATAAAGATCTGCATATATTAACATCCATCCCCTTCTATCTCATCTGTATGTCCATACAGAGCATTTATGATTTCTATTCATTGCTATGTTGTGGTGAAGAGATTGTCTGAAGTAGCCTATATTTATGCAGGTAGATCTTAAGCTACGGTGCTCTTGTTTATTTGCTTGTTCATGATCAGTATGTCTGAAAGATGGTAACTATTGCATCAGGTGTGACGCTTAAAAAATATTATTGGTGCCTGATACGCTGTGATGAAATAGGTAAGTCGATTCATAATTTGTTAATTAAATTAGAAAAGAAATTCCTTTGGATTTGTTCTTTATTAAGAGTTTTTTTTTTTAACGAATGCCTTGGGATGTTTTTTGTGTAATATATATCACATGCCTCAACCTTTAAATTTGAATTTAGAAAAGAGTTATCAGAATGAGCCTAGAAAATATTGTTATGGGGGCGCCTGGGTGGCTCAGTGGGTTAAGCCGCTGCCTTCGGCTCAGGTCATAATCTCAGAGTCCTGGGATCGAGTCCCACATTGGGCTCTCTGCTCAGCAGGTTGCCTGCTTCTTCCTCTCTCTCTGCCTGCCTCTCTGCCTACTTGTGATCTCTCTCTGTCAAATAAAGAAATAAAATCTTAAAAAAAAAGAAAACATTGTTTTGAAATATTTTTGTTCTGTTATATTATGTTAACTTAGGAAATAATGGTAGTTATTTTTATTAGCATTTCCTACTTTCCACATGCTCTTACAGATGAGATATCATGTTTTTCCTACTCTTTTTATCATGGTTGTTATATTCTTCATGATCAATAACAATCAATGAAAATTCATAACATTAATTTTCTTTGGGAAAGTGATATTTTAGCAGGAATCCATGACCAAAAATTTTAGCTGTTGTTCTTCCAGGAGATGAGACTATCAATGTTCCCGAAATTTCAAGAAATAGAACTTATTAATTGTGTTGGTTGATGTTTATTGTCTCTGAACTTAGAGGTGCATAATTCAATTTAAAATTTATTTTGGGGGCGCCTGGGTGGCTCAGTGGGTTAAAGCCTCTGCCTTTGGCTCAGGTCATGATCCCAGGGTCCTGGGATCGAGCCCCGCATCGAGCTCTCTGCCTAGCAGGGAGCCTGCTTCCTCTTCCCTCTCTCTCTGCCTGCCTCTCTGCCTATTTGTGATCTCTATCTGTCAAATAAAATAAATAAAATCTTTAAAAAAAACGGAGTGGACCTTATGGGGATGCTTATCTGAAATTGAGGGACATTATAAAAAAATAAAAAATAAAATTTATTTTGAATTGAAAACAAGATCTTACTGAAGTTTAGGCATCCCACTTTATATCAGGCCTCCAGTACATTCTAATTTATTTATAGAAAATATCATAAACATGAATGACACTTTTCCTATTGCATTTATATGAAACTGCAATGACTCAAAGATGTCAGATTTGAAAAGCACTACCTTTCTATAATTTCTGTTTCCTAGGAGGAATGGATATACCATTTTAGCTCAATTATCCAACAGTATTCAAAACCACCATGAATTTTAAAACATAGTTATTACACCCTAAAAATCAAGTATGAAAATGTATAAGCAACCAAATCTCTATCTGTAAATGAAATACTCCCACACAGACAGGTTTTAAAACTTTCTAACTTAAGGAATTTGGTAGCACAGACTCAGGGTAGTAGTTTCAGTGCCTACAGTATACTTTCAGGGAGAGAGTAATGTAAGCTCTGAGTCACTTTCTGCCTAGAGATGACCTAATAGTGGTTCTGGCATTGTTTGTTTGTTTTTGAAAATACGTTCCTGGGCGTCATTCAGAAAATGCAGAGTTTGGCATCTATATAAATTAAGGATGATCTTTTTGAACTTTTGTCTTTCATTACATCAAATTACCATAATTGGACAGAAATTCCACTAAATTAAGCATTGTTAGGAAATGTGTAAATTGGAGCTACTCAAATTAGTTGCTCTTTGAACTATGTGCTGTTGGTTCAGGATTAGATAAGGATTTTGAAGGCAAACCTAAGTCATTGCTTCCTTTTTTGAGAGATTCTCAGCATATTTTCTTAAAATTAGCTGAAATAAACAATGTGTTTAGTCGCAAAGTGATTTGCATTTTTGCACAAACTCCCTATCTCCTTGAGAATTATAACAGATATTTCATGAAACATCATTGATCTTTACTTTGTTACACTGCTGTAAAGTACATTCAGAGTTGCCAGTTAAAGGTGTTAGTGTTGAGATAAAATGTCATGCATTTTTCTTCATTTCCATGCAAATGAACACAGTAATTTATTAAGACACAATGAAGAAAAAAAAATTGACAATGAGTTCCAGATTTTAAAAATCACTTGCCATTCAATCCAAATTGTGAGTTTGATCAGTTACCAAACACTTTATAATGCACCCCCGGTAATTTTACAGAGATTACTTTTTTCTTACCAATTCTTGATTATTCTGTCTTGCAATGCAGAGAAAGCTAACTAATTTAAAATAAACTTCTGTTAATTTTGATTGTTATAAACTTAAAATTGACTAATTTCCATATACAGAGTTTAAAATGTTCACAATTTACATTAAATATATATTCTGTGTATAACTTGGAAAAATTATACTGAAAATTGAAATTAAAATGATGTTGTATATAGCTGCAAGAAGCCGCCTGTCCCATTTCATCTTACTATATAAGTTGTGTCAGGTAATTTATAAAATCCCTGCTGCATAACAAATCTATTTTTTGTTGGAATGGGTAGTAATGTTTCTTCTTATTTCGAAATAAGAGTTGGTCTATGAGTGCCTCTGCAACTGTATTTTTCCTAAGTGGCTTTATGGTCTTGAACTGAGAAAGCTCAGAGCATTAAACATCAAAGTAATATATTTTGACATAATTAGACATCAAGGAAATGCAATTAAAATGACACTGAGATATCACTACACACTTACCAGAATGGCTAAAATAAAATATAATGACAAGCCCAAAAGAAAAAAATATACCATTTGATGATACACAATGGCAAGTTGTACCATAACTTAACCATCTCAGACTAGTGTAGTGTTAAATTTGTTTTTCTAAGCCATGTTTTGGGTCACTTACCACTTTTCAAGGATATAAAGTGCTATCATTTTACTTAAAACTGTGAAATTTGGTCAGATTTAAATTTCAATTTATGTTAAAACATTCGTAAACTGTGTTAGTCTTTGACATTTGTTCCCTCAGTTCAGTGAATAACACTATATCATATTCTGAAAAATACGCTAATTTTTATTTTGAAAAATATCCCTTTTTCCTCTTATGGTAATTATTAATATGAATTAATAGTAGAATTTGATATGGTCCAATATGACCATAAATACTTTATTGTATATTATCAAATTTAATAATGAATATAATGTACTTCTTTGGACAATTTTTAAAGACCAGTCTACTCTTAAAACAAAAAAAATGGATTCCCACCAACAGCCACTCTGGAAAACAGCATGGATGTTCCTCAAAATGTTGAAAATAGAACTGCCCTATGACCCAGCAATTGCACTATTGGGTATTTACCCTAAAGATACAAATGTAGTGATCCAAAGGGGCACATGCACCCGAATGTTTATAGCAGCGATGTCCACAATAGCCAAACTATGGAAAGAACCTAGATGTCCATCAACAGATGAATGGATCAAGAAGATGTGGTATATATACACAATGGAATACTATGCAGCCATCAAAAGAAATGAAATCTTGCCATTTGCAACAACATGGATGGAACTAGAGCGTATCATGCTTAGCGAAATAAGTCAAGCAGAGAAAGACAACTATCATATGATCTCCCTGATATGAGGAAGTGGTGATGCAACATGGAGGCTTAAGTGGGTAGGAGAAGAATAAATGAAGCAAGATGGGATTGGGAGGGAGACAAACCATAAGTGACTCTTAATCTCACAAAACAAACTGAGGGTTGCTGGGGGGAGGGGGTTTGGGAGAAGGGGGTGGGATTATGGACATTGGGGAGGGTATGTGCTTTGGTGAGTGCTGTGAAGTGTGTAAACCTGGTGATTCACAGACCTGTACCCCTGGGGATAAAAATATATGTTTATAAAAAATAAAAAATTAAATTAAAAAAAAATAAAATAAAATAAAATAAATGGAGATGCACTTCTTTAGTTCACACAAATTTCATTTTATTATATATAACCTCAGATAAATTTCAACAAATCATAATTTATTAAACTCATGTCTACTTAAAAATCTCATAGAAGAGTTAAACCATCAAAATTAAAAATAAACACACACAACACACACACATCACCCATGTATTGGCAAATCACAATTGCTGTAACAATACATTAGGCATTCCACAGTTAAGGGCTATCAAAATTTCCATCAGTGACAAAAAGATTTGTATCCAAATGGACTGATTTTCCAGAATCCAAGAAAAAGTCTCCTAGGATTTATTTAAAGGTAAATATTTGAACAAATACTTCTTAAATTTAGGAAATTCAGAACATACGATTAAAGAATATTTGCAGTGCAGACTATATTCAATCCTTCCTTCAAAATGTGCCTTTGAGTACATAATTCTGTTTTCTCGATCTAAATTGAGCTGTCTTCCAAGGAAGTTTTCCAAAATGTGTGTCTCTGTGTGATAAATGTTCTAAGACCTAACATGCTTCATTGTATTTTACTGTGCTCTCAAATTTAATCAATAATTTGGATTGATGTATAATACCTAGTTTCAAATATCTTTTCCATCTATAAAAACACCCAGCTGTCTCTTTATATGCTATTACTATTGAGAATTGTGCTGTCGGTATTATTCTTGTACATTTTAGGTGATCTATTCTTCTCTTGGGCATCATTTATGCTCTTCTCTGTTTTTGATATTCTTAAAACCCACCATAATGTATATGAGTGGTTTTTAGTGTGTGTAGTTTTTGTTTTGTTTTGTTTCTGATATCTCATGTTTGGCATCATTTTAAGTCTGGTATCTTTTATCTTTCTTTAATTCTCCAAAATTTATCTCAGTACTTATTTAAATATTTTCTTTATTTTTTTTTCTCTTCTGCTGTATTTGGGCAGAAGTCATTAATTTGTTTGTTTGTTTTTCCCAACTCATTTATTTATTTTACAGCTATATTCATCTTAGTCTCCATTTATTGTATTCTTTATTTCAACAATTTTCACTTAATTTATATTCACAGTATAGTATCTTTCTTTTCCTTGTATATGTATATCATTATTTTATCATATACTTTTAAGCTATTTTTAAAAATATTTTATTTATTTATTTGACAGTGAGAGATCACAAGTAGGCAGAGAGGTGGGCAGAGAGAGAGGAAGGGAAGCAGGCTACCTGCTGAGCAGAAAGCCCGATGTGGGGCTTGATCCCAGGACCCTGAGATCATGACCTGAACGGAAGGCAGTGGCTTAACCCACTGAACCACCCAGGCGCTCCTTTTAAGCTATTTTTTAAAAGAACAGTCATTCTTTTTTTTTTTAAGATTTTTTTGATTTATTTATTTGACAGAGAGAGATCACAAGTAGACGGAGGGCAGGCAGAGAGAGAGAGAGGGAAGCAGACTCCCTGCTGAGCAGAGAGCCTGATGCAGGACTTGATCCCAGGACCCTGAGATTATGACCTGATCTGAAGGCAGTGGCTTAATCCACTGCGCCACCTAGGCGCCCCTAAGCTATTTTTTTAATTCCTGTTCCAATAACACTTGGATTGCCATATAAAGTTAACCACATCATATT
This sequence comes from Mustela nivalis, assembly GCF_964662115.1. Taxonomy (NCBI): domain Eukaryota; kingdom Metazoa; phylum Chordata; class Mammalia; order Carnivora; family Mustelidae; genus Mustela; species Mustela nivalis. The sequence goes on from NC_139040.1 coordinate 78,139,856, forward strand.
TTTTAGGTAAGTAATGTACTTTTTATGTGCATAGTTATTTTGGTCCATGAGTTCAGCTCTTCTTAGGATCATCAAATCTCTGTAAAGTCTGGGTATGCTAGGATTTTCTAAGCAACAATAAAATACATTGAAACCTGGTAGCTTAATTATAATAATGTTTTCTTTCTCAATCATTCACAATAGTATTCCATTCTGAGTAGCTTCCTTCTATTTTGCAGCTATAGTGTTTGGAAAAACTTGAATTATGATATCACTGTGATAATGTGAAATAGTCAGGGTTTTTCAGTGAATCGGGAAGAGAAAAAAAGGAAGATATTCTCCAGGGCCAACTCTAGAAGTGACTATTAAAACATCTGTTCAAATTCAATTGAACAAAACTCAGAAATGCCATCTCCAGTGAAATACAAAAAAGATTATATATAGTTCTGGGCACACACATCTCATTTGACCCAATGATGTATATCAATGAAAGACTGAAGGCCAATCACCACTCCATGGGAGAATTTAAAAATAAATTTACTAATGAGGCCAAGAATTCAGAATCACAAATACTTCAGAACTAATAATAACTGCCTTCACTTGATGTTATTCTATAAGATAAATCCTATGATCAAGTTTCAATTTTAAATTCTTACAATTTTAAATTCTTAAATCGTTATGAAGAAGCATCATTTGGAGTGAGCAGTTTTCGTAATTTATCATCCATCAGCCTTTTTTTAAAGATTTTATTTATTTATTGGACACAGAGAGAGAGAAAGAGAGAGAGAGAGAGAGAGATCACAAGTAAGCAGAGAGGCAGGCAAGCAGGGAGGGAAGCAGGCTTCCTTTTGAGCAGAGCCCGATGTGGGGCTGGATCCCAGGACCCAGAGACCATGAATTGAGATGAAGGCAGAGGCTTAACCCACCACCCACGTGATGAGAGAGCCACTCAGGTGCCCCTCATCCATCAGTCTTAATTGATTGGAGGAAAATGTGTGGAGGAATAATGCCTTAGGGAGCTAATCTCTCTAAAGAATTTTCAAGTCTTTACCCCTTCAAGGTTTTTGTACAGTTCTGATAGCCTCTAAACATCCAGCGGATTTCTACAGTGACAGGCCTGTTAAAACCTGTCTTCAAACCAGGAATAGAGCTTGAAACATACCAGTCAAGGGCAACTTTGAGTCTTTTAAGGAATTTATCATCATTTCTTTCTTTTTGGTTAATATCTGAAATAGTTCCATATTACACTGGCATAATTTCTCCAGAGCTGACTTTGAAGGAGGCATTCAGTTCCAGCTAGTTCCACATTTTGGCAAGAACTATACTTCTATATTAAAAAAAAAAAAACATATTTTAGGGCGCCTGGGTGGCTCAGTGGGTTAAAATCTCTGCCTTCGGCTCAGGTCATGATTCCAGGTTCCTGGGATTGAGTCCCACAGTGGGCTCTCTTCTCAGCTGGGAGCATGCTTCCATTCCTCTCTCTCTGGCTGCCTCTCTGCTTTCCTATGATCTCTGTCAAGTAAATAAATAAAATTTTTAAAAAAACATATTTTATACCAGTTATTCATGTTTATTAACTAAGATATCACAATACAAATAATACAAACAGTTGCTCTTTATTAATACCTTCAACCAAGATAAAAAAATATGTCATATTTTCTCCAAAAATTTTAATCATCTGATAGGTCAGATATATATAAAATTACATTTAAAGTTTTAAAAATATCAGCAAATATTTTCATTTAATAGCAATTTTGAAAAGAAATCTACTTTTCCAAACACGACTTTTTTTTTAAAGATTTTATTTATTTATTTGACAGAGAGAGATCACAAGTAGGCACAGAGGCAGGCAGAGAGAGAGGAGGAAGCAGGCTCCCTGCTGAGCAGAGAGCCCGATGCGGGACTCGATCCCAGGATACTGAGATCATGACCTGAGTCGAAGGCAGCGGCTTAACCCACTGAGCCACCCAGGCGCCCCCAAACACGACTTTTTATCCTATTTATTTTGAATTTTGTCAACAACTGATAAAATATTTAGCGAGACTATAAATGTTAGATCGAAAAAAATGATTAATAGATGTAGGTTCAAATTATTATGTTCCATTAAAAATGATTTAGTCTTTGATGAACATCTGTTTGGTAATATGTTGTATCCAGATATAGTAAATTAAAGACATATATAAAATTATAGGGAAATGACATCTTCTGTTCCATTATGAGTAGAGCTTTTAAAATGCTATTTGTCACAACCTGTCATCTTGTCATTATGTAGCATTATGTAGAAATTAAAAAATGTATACTCTTCACTTCGAAGTCTTTTGGAAATCTAAAATATGACTTTCTATGGTTTGTGTCTCCATATTGCTTTATTGCCAGTTAAAACAAATCCACATGCTTTGATTCAAAGGTAATAAATTCCTCTTATTTGGAAAAAGGATGTTTATTTTTGTTCTCTCACCCTTAGCAGGTGGTTTCATTTTAGCACACTTCAGAGTTATAATTTCATGCTTATTAAAAACATTTATTTTGATCTACATAGATGAATGAAACTTTTATTTTATTAAATTATTTGCCAAAAAATCTGTGATTTTTAAAAATGTATTTCCTTTGAAGGGTTATTTTAGAGCATTCAAAGAGGATCTAAGAGTGTGGTATTATGCAGTTTTTAAGTAGGTATGAAATGGTTAATTATAGGATTGTTTCTTTAAGGCTTACGTATATTGTCCATTATATGCTATAAAATATTTTGAAAGTAAATTTAAGGTATGTTTTACGTAGTTTATTTTATGGAAAAAAATATTGAAATGACTTATGAAATTCAGTATACTCTCAACATTAATTTATTTTGAAATTTACCAGTTGTGTACTGAACTTTTATATGGCAGATATTACTTCAGACTACACTGGTAAATGAAATACTTGGCTTTGTAGAACTTTTATTTTAATGGGTGAGACAATTCAAAGCTATAAACCTTAATAAAAATGGCATAGTGCATTCAAAAAGGAAGAGTACAATGGGGAAAAAGAAAAATTCGATCAGGGTGAGAAAAATCAAGGTTGCTAGGCAGGGGATGGGGAGTTAAAATTTTTAATAGAAAGATCAGGGTAGTTACAATGAAGCTGACAATTGAACAAAGGTATGGAAAGGTGATGAATTTGCGCAGAACTATCAGCAATAAGGTCACTCCAGACAAAGGAATTGGCTATCTTGAAGGCCATAAGGTTGGATCATGCCTGGCATATCTGAGGAATAGCAAGGAGGCCACTGTGAGTGACTGAAGAGTAGCAGGAAAAGAGGTCACAGAGGTTAAATGAGTGGCTAGATCATGTAAAAGCTTAGAAGTCATTGTAAAACTCTGGCTTTTATATTTGGAAACTTACTGTGTGATAGAATTTCTGCTAATAACTGAGAGTTCAAATGTCCATAAAATTTCAAGGATTCTTATTCTAGTAAGACAGAATAAAGAGAAAGAGTTCATATTTTCACATGGTGTAAGAAATGCTCGGAGATCCAAGTGTAGGAAGCTATGGGAGCACAGAAGAAGGCACTAAAATCACACCATATATTTGATGACTGTGACTATATATAAATTTGTATTTTCTAGATTTTTTGTAGTCATGGAATCACACAGTATATACAATTCATTGCCTGGATTTTCTTTTCTCAGCATCATTACTTTGAGAATCTCCAATTGTCTTTGCTCTATTGATGGACATTGATGAACATTTCCACTGTTTTCAATTTTTAAAAATAAAGCTGCTATGAAATTCATATACAAGTCCTTGTATGAACATAGGGTTTGTTTTTCTTGGTTAAATGCCTAGAATAAAATGGCTATTTGTGTAACTGCAACATATTTTTCATTTAAAAAAATTTTGAAACTATTTTCCAAAGTGGTTGTATCATGATATATGCCAACAACAGTTTAGATTTTTTGTTGCTTCTCAATCTAGCTCAAACCAAGTACAATTAGCCTTTATAATTTTAGCCATTCTAATAGATATGTAAGCATGGCTCATAATGATTTTAATTTTTATTTCTTTAATGTTTAAATGTTGAGAAATTGGCCATGTTTTTATAAGCCATCCATATACTTTTGGTGACATGTCTCTTCCATTATTTCCTTCACATGTAAAATTGGATACTCTGTTTGGTTATTAGTAAGGTTTTTTATTTTTATTCATTTTTAAATAATCAGAGTAGATGTCCATTCTCAGATATTTAATTTGCAAATCCCTTCTCCATCTTTACGGTTTCTCAATGGAGCTTTGATAGCTGTGTCTTTCAAGAAATATGCTACTTCTTTCCTGGTACACGGAGGTATGACTACAACATTATCAATGTTGACCTTTGCAAAGAAAATCATGGCTTAAGATATATGTAGTCTGCAGTTGTTGGGAGTGTTCACCATCCTTGCCTCTAACTCATCTCTCACTGCCCACACATTCAGGTATAGGGGAATATTGATTGACAAAATATTAATTGCCAAATAACACTATTTGGAGAATAAGAAAAATGTAGGCACCTGATTATATAATATTCCTTAAATAAAATATGTTTTTATAAGTGCTATTGGAAGTAAATTCCTCAATACTTTAATCACACAGAATGATGGAACCCTAGATTTTTTTTCTTGTATTTAGTAAGAAAATGATCATGCCTCAAGTATATTAAAATGGAATAGGGAAAATTAAAAATTGTTTTAAGTTGATTTGCGTGTGTTGTGCGTATGTGAGAGAGAAAGTGAGAGAGAAAGAGAAAGAGAGAAAAAGAGAAAGGGAAAGACAGAGAGGTGGCTGCAGTGAATTGATGAGTTGGAAGATAGATTTTAAAGTTTTGTCTTTTGCTTTCTACATTTCCTTTACCTTAGGTTCAAGAGAACAATCAGTAATATCTCAGATGCCTGCTGGTAACATCAGCAGAAAGAGTTAGAGGTTCCTAGAAAATTAAAGAAGAGATATAGTTTTCCTGACATAAGAAAAGTCATTTTTTGTCCCCAGCTATTTTCAATGATCTATACCCCACCTGTGTACTTGCCCAAGCACACTTCTTCCAAAACTTCCTGGGAGGTTCTTACAAAGAAATGCAAAAACCTCACTCCTTAAGGATTTTGAGGGAACAAGGCAATGGGAAAACTAACAGTCACCACAAGACCAGGAAATAGCCTAAGCTATTGAGACAATAAATCAGTGGTAAAACTCCTAGTGCTATTTCAAAAGTAATCAAGGCCTTGCATTCCTTGTCCCAGAAAATGAGCCCAAGACCCCATCTAGTTTATATCTGCTCTTGAAGACTGCAGAGTTCCTTTCCCTTGTCTAACAGTTACCTCTGCTTTATTCTAACGTTGACGTTTCTGCCCTCGGTGGAATACAAGCTTCATTCAGGTGAACATGCAATACATATTGCACAAATACATATGTGGATGTGCATGCATCCACAACCTTATGACCAACCATACACGGGATAATAAAACTCTCCCTTCTGAGTATTCATCTTAAATACTAAATAAAAATCTCTCTCCTGTTCAAACAGTCAAGGCTTTGGAACTTATTCCCTGTGAACTCCTTGTATGTTGTAAACAAAGATTCCTTTGTTTGACAACTCCACCTGTTTCTGTGATTCACCAAAGACTGACCTCAGTTAGTTCAGTTACTGTAATGTAATATCAAGCATATCTAGTTAGTTGATCATTTTGTTCAAGTCTTACATATCTTACCAATGTGATGACCATTTGTCTATGTAATCTTAAAATAAGGGTGTTGAAATTATTTTCCATTTGTCGTCCAAGGTAGAAGTTATGATTTTTGTTCTTAGTTTTTCCCTATATATCCCCAAATCTGTTGTTACGTATTAAAAGTCAAGAATTATTATACTCCCGGGGCACCTGGGTGGCTCAGTGGGTTAGGCCGCTGCCTTTGGCTCAGGTCATAATCTCAGGGTCCTGGGATCGAGTCCCGCATCGTGCTCTCTGCTCAGCTGGAGCCTGCTTCCTCCTCTCTCTCTCTCTGCCTGCCTCTCTGCCTACTTGTGATCTCTCTCTGTCAAATAAATAAATAAAATCTTTAAAAAAAAAGAATTATTATACTCCCTGATGAATTCATCCTTTTACTCTTCTGTAATTTTGACTTGATCTTTATGTTAGATAATGAAATTTGCTTTAAAATCACTTTTCATTATCTTGATATAACCACCAAAGTTATAGTGTGATTAGAGTTAATATAGCATATTTTTTCTTTTACTTTTTAAAGCACTTCTATATTGAATCCTGACAAAGAAACAAAACAGCTTTTTAACTCTGGAAGCATCTTTCTAAATTATCTTTTTTTTTTTTTAATGAAGCAGTAGCAATTTTTGTTAAGGGACCTAAACTGAAAGTAGGTTTAGAAATTTATTTATTTTTTTATTTATTTAGTAAAAGATTTTATTTTATTTATTGACAGCAAGAGAGAGAGAGAGAGAGAGAAGAAGCACACAAACAGGGGGAATCATGTGCAAAGGGAGAGGAAGAAGCATGCTCCTTGGGGTGCAAGTAGTCCCATGCAGGGCTGGATCCCTGTACACTGGAATCATGACCTCAGCCAAAGGCAAACATCTGCTTAAACAACTAAGTCATCCAGGCACCCCTAGAAAATTAAAAAAAAAAAAAGACCTTTTAAAAACATTTTGTTTCTTTCTTGTTTTTTTTTTTAAATATTTTATTTATTTGACAGACAGAGAGACAGGAAGAGGAACTATAAACAGGGCAGAGGGAAAGGAGAAGCAGGTTTCCCACTGAGCAGAGAGCCTGATGTGGGGCTCCATCCCAGGACCCTGGGATCATGACCTGAAAAGAAGGGACACTTCTTGGAGGAAGCCACCCAGACACCTCTTTTCTTTGTTTTTAATATATGGCAACTGATGCTTCCCAGCCACGAGGAGCATATTACCCATTGATTAAATCTTTGATAACAACCTATTTAAAAAGGTGTGTAAATATATACTTACTCAGATTTATACACTTTGTGTTTTCTTCATAGTTTGGGGCTGGACCCCATGGTCACAACACTGCTTCCAGTCTTTGCCTTCCCATCTTTTGATACCAGGTATTTGGTCAGCAAAGCAAATTAGTATCAAAATTAATAAGCCCTTGGCACCATATCTCTGGAGCAGGGCTTGCTCTTAGCCAAGGCCCAGAGCAGTTGACCTCCCCTCGCTAGTGCTATAGCCCCAAGGACTAGGTCCCTGCCACCAGAACTCAGTCTTACATGTTATGCTAAGCAGACAAAACCAAAACAGGAAAGCTCCGACAGCTTTCACTGGCATGCCTCATCTCCAACTCCCTCGACGTCCAGGCAGTACCAGATGACAGGGAGGGGTCTTGGTCCAACATATGGGAGGGAAGGAAGTAGCCACGAGCAAGTACCTGCCTCTCTGTTCCTTTCTTTCATGAGCAGGTTGTAAGGAGGAGGAAGAGGAAGGGGAAGAGAGGTGAACTTCAAGGGGTGAAGGCCTCAGGTAGGCAGCTGGCTCCTGCCAGTAGGAAAGGGACAAAGGAGAAGGCAGTGAGTCTTGCAGGGAGGGTGGGGGGTAAGGGTTACAGCTTATGACGGAATCTGGACAGGAGTAATAGGGATACTAGTTATTTGAGTCCACCATTGGCAAGCTGGGCTGGGTGTCAGGGCAGATAGGCCTCCCTGGGCAACGGCACATAAGAGAAGGTGGAATTCTTCTCTGAGGAGCAGGTGGAGCTTTGGGTGTTGGGAAAGCATAGACAGTATTGTTCCAGGGCCAAGGACAGGTCCGGGTACTCCTGGTTGGAGGTCAAGGCCACAGTATGATCCAGGTCTTCTACCAGCAGCTTGAAGGTACCACATGCCAGCCACCCCTCATTATTGTGTCTAACTCTCTGGTGCACTTATTGGCTTATCCATCAAATGACTCCTTCAGCAGCTTAAAAACCACCTCCACAGGCACTCCAGGATATGGGAGGCTTCCAGAGTGAAAATTTTGCACAGGATCACCCCAAAAGACCAGAAGTCACTCTGGTGGATGTAGATCTGGTCAAACATGGCCTTAGAGACCATCCACTTCACAGGCAGTCCACTATTGGTTCTCATTTTATAGTAACTGATGTGGTGATATCTCTGGCAAGGCTGAAGTCTGAGATCTTCATCATGTTGTCCTTTGTCACCAGCACTTCCCTGGTGGCCAGGTCTTGGTGTGTGCACTTCTTGGAGGCAAGGTACTCCATGCCTCAGGCTACCTGGTAGGCACAGGATACCGGGTGCTTGGAGGAGAGTTGCTCTGCTGCATTGTGGCTGATATTGTAACAGTACTCCAGGTCAGGAGGCCTCTGGGCCTGCAGGTACTCCTGTATGTTGTCTTTGGAGGCATATTCCATGATAGTGTACGAAGGACCATCCTGTGTGCAGGACCCAGCAGGTTGATGGTGTCCTTGTGCTGTCCAATCATCTTCATCATCTCCATTTCTGAGATTAGGTTTGACAGGTCTTTCTCTGCTGCATCTGACTTCAACATCTTCACAGACACTTTAGTCAAATGGTTGGATTTGTCTTTGTCCAGCCCAATGGCCTCCTCCAACACCACCTGCCCAAAGTAGGCCTCTCTTAGGGGTATGCCTAAACTGCCTACAACCAGCCTGCCTCAAGGCAGTTATGAACTCTAGATTATCCTCAAAAACATTAAACCACAAGCTAAAAATTCTCTTCACTAGGTCTCTGTCGCAGGTCTAATTTTCTTATCTTTCATCATTTATCTTTTTCCTAATTCTTATTTTCAGTATAGTTTATTTGGCTTCCAGGTGTTTCCCCGGGTTTCTGTATGCTGTTTCATAGGGAAGAATTATCCTGTCATAAAATTATTTCTTGAGCATTCATTACATCTCTCAGTTAAAATGGGTTCTTTTATGGTATTGATTCATTTGAGTTTTCTCAAAATGGGAAGAATTTTCAAAATGGTGTTTTCCTCAAGGTTCAGAGTATGTCTTAGCCTCATCTTTACTCTTTTTGAAATTCACTTTTCAAATTCTTGTCCCTCTTTTTATCTTTTTAAATTAAAATGTTTTCTTTTTACTATTTTTTTTATTTGAGTGTAGTTGATAGTCAGTGTTACATTGGTTTCAGGTTTTCAATATCTCCATACATTATTCTATGATCACTACAAATATAGCCACCATCTGTCACCATATAACACTATTATAATATCATTGACTATATTCTCTACACTGTCCCATATCTCTTTTTAAAATCTCTGATTTTTATGTTTTCTGTTATTCCAATTTTCGACCATCATTTTACTTGGTTACTTTAATAAAATATGCCTGATTACACACTCTATGCTGAAAACCATAGCATTTGATTTATAGTAGTCTCCTTCTTCTTCTTCTTCTTCTTCTTCTTCTTCTTCTTCTTCTTCTTCTTCTTCTTCTTCTTCTTCTTAATTAACATATAATGTATTATTAGCCCCAGGGGGACAGGTCTGTGAATCACCAGGTTTACACACTTCACAGCACTCACCACAGCACATACCCTCCCCAATGTTCATAACCCCACCACCCTCTCCCTAACCTCCCCACCCCCCCGGCAACTCTCAGTTTGTTTTGTGAGATTAAGAGTCTCTTATGGTTTGTCTCCCTCCCGATCCCATCTTGTTTCATTTACTCTTTTCCTGTTCCCCACACCCCCCACATTGCACCTCCATTTCCTCATATCAGGGAGATCATATGATAGTGCCTTTCTCTGGTTGACTTATTTTGCTAAGCATAATACCCTCCAGTTCCATCCATGTCAACGCAAATGGCAAGATTTCATTTCTTTTGATGGCTGAATAGTATTCCATTGTATATATATATGTATATATACATATATATATACAAATATCATTCATTTGTTGATGGACATCCTGGTTCTTTCCATAGTTTGGCTATTGTGGATATTACTGCTATAAACATTTGGTGCACGTGCCCCTTTGGATCATATACAGTCTTCTTTACCTCCATCAGAACCCAAGGAAGCTTTATTTATTTATTTACTCACATAAACAGATGATCCAACACAACGTTTTTTGATGTTCAAATGTATTATAATGTCTTACCGCTTAACACTATGCTTACTGCTCTCTTTCACTGTCTGACTAAATCCTCATCATCACTATGCCATTTAATGAGAAAGAACATTTGAACTCAGAGTTCTCTCCATATCAGGGAATGAAGACTCCACCCTTCTGTTTGTGCAGGTAAAATAAATGTTGATGTCTGTCCTGCACATACCCCATCCTGTTCACCAGAATATTCACCATCAAAATATATACACAATGAAAACCATACCTCACCACTTCTATTACCACCCAGCATGCTAAAAACACCATCATATGTTCCTGAATTATTGACTTGATTGACAACCCCACTTCCACACATACTGCACTCCTTTCTCCATGCAAATTTATTTTGGTACAGCAATTTAACCTAAAAATCAAGTCATATGATTTTATTCTGCTGTTGAAAGACTTTTGGTATCTTCCCCTTTCATATTAAATAAAAACTGAAGGCGTTTCAATGTACTAGAAGGTCATACATCGATACGTTCTTCCTCTCTCCACCACTATGAACTCCTCATTGGCCTCCTTGCTTTTCCTCAAAAGTAACAGACAAGTTGTTCACACAAAGTCTATATACTTACTTGCTCTGCCTAGAGCAATCTTTTCCTTTAATATTTGTATAACACTCTCCTTCACTTCCTGGGTCTTTGTGCAAATAATATCTCATAAATGAGATATAACCACCCAACACAAAATAAAATTAACTTTCATCCCAGCATTCCCCAATGGCTTTTACCTTTCTTGTATTTCTTTGTATCACTTATCACCATCAACCATCAATTATTATTTTATTACTGGTTTATTTTCTTATTTGAGACAGAGAGAGAGAGAATTGGGAGGGTGCGCATAGGAAGAAGAAAACACCCCACTGCCTAGAAAGCCTGCTGGGGAGTTACATCCCAGGACTCTGAGATCATGACCCAAGCCAAAGGCAGTCACTCAATGAACTGAGCCACCCAGGTGCCCCTCTATTATTGGTTTATTTCACTATTATATTTCAAAAGAATGTGAGCTCTTTGTGGTCAGGTATTTTATATGTTTTATTAACTGAAGTATTCTCAGAAAGGTAGCTGGCAGATTGTAAGGGCTCACTAAACTGTATTTTGTTGTTATTATTGGGCTCCTTTATGGGCTTTACCTCTTACGCTAGAAGTCTATCCTTCAGATGTAAGCGATAAGAATAGAGCCCTGCTGCCTGTTCAAATGTGTAAAAAGCCTGTATTAAGTGGATATTTTAAAAGCTAAATGAATGGCTTAATAGTTGTATATAGGGGGAAAGGGAACATATTTTCCACAGTTTAGAAGTGGAGTTCTTTTATAGAGTTCTTGTACAAGCCTACACTATGGAACGATAATGGGCAGTTGTACATTACAATTATACAAACACTTTGGTAATTTATATCCTTTTTTTGTAATTCTTGACTGGATCATTTAATTCCTTAGGAGCATTATAGCATTTCAACTTTTCATGTTCAATAAACTTATTGGGGTTGCTACCTTTTTTATTCAAATGGAGAAATAGTCATGATTTAATCTAAATAAAGTGTTATTGATTGTGTTGTTTTCTAGGAATGAGTCGCACATGCTAGTTTAAAAGTTTTGTAAATTCCCAAGTCTGTCACTGATAAAAGCCTTTTCTAGATTAGTAACTTGTTCAAAACGGAAAAGTTATGTAACACCAATTGTTATACTATCTTTGTTTCCATCTTGCATTGTAATAACACCCATCTTAACTCTATTTAAGACAAATCATTGCCAGATGGATTTCTGGCATTGATTGCATGATATGAAATCTAGTATAACTAAAAGTTTTTGGTTTTAGTAGCATATAAATCAATTTAGAAAAATATATGTATTTGAATATAAGATAAAGTTTTAAATTATTTGGCAATAGTAAACTAAACTTTTTTTTTGTAAATTTTTATTTTCTAAAATTTCATTGAGCTCTCTTGAAATAAGAAACAAGTTACAAAAAATTAAGGTTTATTTACCCCAATTCAAAATTATTAGGAATATAATCATAGAGGTTGAAGTATTTAAAATATTGAACCCAAAATGTTTTATTAGGTAAATTCATGAATGCTGAGCATTCACTGTTAAAATATACTAATACTATTGATAGACTGGTAGAAGCCTAAAATCAAATATTTATTAAATAGTTATATCCATATCTTTTCATAGCTTGGTAATTCATTTCTCTAGCATTAAATAATATTCCATTGTTTGCATGTACTACACTTTATTGGACCTTTCACCTATGGAAGGATATCTTGGTTGCTTCCAAGCTTTTGTCAGTTATGAATAAAACTACTATAGACATCTTTGTGGGTATAGATTTCATCTTCTTTGGATAAATACCAAGAGCTGCTACTGCTGAATCATCTGGCAAGAATATGTTTAGTTTTGTAAGAAACTGCCAAGTTGTTTTCCATTCTTTATTCTCAATAGACATGGAAGAACATTCCTGTTGCTCCACATCCTCACCAACATTTCGTGTTCTGTTGTCAGTGCTCTGGATTCTGGGTATGTACTGGTGTCTCTTTTTTGTTTTAATTTGCATTTTCCTGATGACATATGATGTGAAGCATCTTTTTATATGCTTATTTGCCATCTGTAATATTTTCTTTGGTGAGGTATCTGCTAAGGTCTTTGGCTCATTTTTAATCAGGTTTTTCCCCCATTGTTGAGTTTTAAGGGGTCTTTGTGTATTTTTGATTAACAGTCCTTTGCCAGATGTGTATTTTGCAAATTTTTTCTCATAGTCTGTGCTTTGCCTTTTCATTCTCTTGGCATTGTGTTTCACAGAGTAGACATTTTTAAATTCAGTGCTTGTGCTTTTGTAGCTAAAGTTATTGCGAAAACCAATGTCATTTAAATTTTCTTCTATATTACCTTCTACATGTTTCATGTTTAGGTTTATAATCCAATCTGAGTTAATTTTTGTGAAGAGTGTAGGATATCTGCCTGGATTTATTTTATTTTATATTTTTAGATTTAGCTTCACCATTGCTACAGAACCATTTGTTTAAAAGATTGTATTTTGCTCTCTTGTATTGCTTTTGCTTTTCTATTAAATATAAAATATAATTGATAATATATATTCTGTTGCTTTAATCTAGTCTTTCTGTGGTATTACAATATCATGCTTACAATTATTGTTATGGTAAACTTTTTTTAAGATTTTATTTATTTATTTGACAGAGAGAGAGATCACAAATGGGCAGAGAGACAGCCAGAGAGAGAGATGAGGAGAAGCAGGCTCCCTGCTGAGCAGAGAACCCAATGTGGGACTCGATCCCTGGCCCCTGGAATCATGACCTGAGCCGAAGGCAGAGGCTTAACCCACTGAGCCACCCAGGCGCCCCATCGTTATGGTAAACTTTGAAGTCAGTCCTCAGTCTTTGTTCTCCTTCAACACTATGTTGACTATTGTGAGTCTTTGCCTCTCCATATAAACTTTAAAATAAGTTTGTTAATATTAAAAAAAAGAACTTGCTGGAATGCATTAATTGTATAGATATACTTGGAAACCAGTGACCTCTTGAGCTTAGCAGGAGATAGACCATGGACATCAGTTGTCACAGTGGTGCCTCTGGCAGAACCTATTGCAAATCCCTAGGCAAAATGAGACCTCAAGGATCTGAGAGAATGTCTAAGAAGTACTTGAAACATCCCTTGGGTATGGTTTATTGAAGTGTCCACCTGTCTGAAAGCTGGGGAATCTAGATAAGGGAGGGAAAATTAGTTATGATAAAACATATCAACAAACATCAATAAATTTTGTAAAACTAAATGTCATGGCTCATATACAATATGACCAACAGAGGGACCATCAGAAGGAAAGCATCAGTATTGTTTATTGTGAAATTTTTTATTCAAAATAAAGCAATGTGAGGGGAAGACACAATGAGAAAATTACCATTTTTTAAATGGTAAACATCTTACAAAATGGAATAGGTTTTATATTCTAAGTAGTATATTGAAAAGTAAAACATTGGGGCGCCTGGGTGGCGCAGTGGGTTGGGCTGCTGCCTTCAGCTCGGGTCATGATCTCAGGGTCCTTGGATTGAGCCCCGCATTGGGCTCTCTGCTCTGCAGGGAGCCTGCTTCCCCCACCCTCTCTCTCTCTCACTGCCTGCCTCTCTGCCTACTTGTGATCTCTGTCTCTCAAATAAATAAATACAATCTTTAAAAAAAAAGAAAAGAAAAGTAAAACATTAAAAAATAAAATTTCAATGAAAAAAATTATTTAATTTTTAAAAAAGGTTAAAAATAGCAGAACCATTTTTCTTATAACTGGAAAATACACTGTATATACATCTATCAAAATAACTTGTCATGGGGGAGCCTGGGTGGCTCAGTAGGTTAAAGCCTCTGCCTTCGGCTCAGGTCATGATCCCAGGATCCTTGGATCGAGGCCCACATCGGGCTCTCAGCTCAGCAGGGAGCCTGCTTCCTCCTCTCTCTCTCTGTCTGACTCTGCCTAATTGTGATCTCTGTCAAATAAATAAATAAAAACTTTTATAATAAATATTTGAAAAATAACTTCTCATGTCTGGAATCAGGAGCATATGGAAAAAAATAATATCTGAGGACAATACTTTTGCCATGTTTTGTGCCTTGCTAAATTTTTTAAACAGTCAGGCAAATTTTAGCCTTATTGAAATACCTGCTAAGATACCTGCAGTGGCTTTTGGAGCCCTATGACTATAAAAATTAATTGCAAATATTCAAAATGTTTACTATGGTGTCACTATTTAGGGACTCCACCAAGTATGTTTCAGAAATAAGCATAACTGTTACTCTTCCATAAGGCAAAAGGGCATATTTTCAGGAGTTTCATCTGCTGTACCAGGAGGTGAATCAAGTAATGATTTTTGTCTATAAAATAATTCACTTTTCAATCTAACATTCCTCATTCCACATTATAATAATAAAAACCAGGAGGAGACTAAAACAAACAAACAACTACAACTACAACAACCAGCTTTTCCTACAGTGGAAAAGTAAATATAACCTTAGGAGTAGCCTGAAATTTATTTTTAAATATTTTTAAGATAAACGTTTTTGTTAGAAAACCATATATTTTATATTACTAAGAAATAACAGGCAACGTTTTATTAACTTCTAAAAAGTCTAGTTACTTATATTTATCTATTAACTCATCTCTTTATGAAGTAGAACATGATCACACCTCTTGTATCTACCCAAGTTTGTATGCTTTGGTTGTTTTATGTTTGCTATTTCCTTGCTTAATTTTTACAATATTTGATACATAATAGTATCTTTAAGTCCATCTATGGTTTCACAGAATTTGTTTGAACTTCATAAAAATGTACCATACTTTTTGCACTGTCCTTGTTTTACTTCTCTATTAGCTTTCCAAGTTTTATTCACTTTAGAGTGTGTAGCTATCATTTATTTTTACTCCTCCATAATGCTATGTTTACAAATTTGTATTTATCTGTACTTTTAAAAATATCTTAATTATATACCATTTCTCATCTCACGTAACACTCATGTATGTTACTTCTACACTTATCAGATATTATGTAACTGAAAACCACAACTCAGCAACAATAGAACACCATTTTTCAAAATTAAATGGCTTACCAGAATTCTTTAATTCTATCCTTTATTTGTATTAGATGACCCTTTATTCTGGTATTTGGCATTGTTCATATGGAGGAAAGCTTATAAGTTGATATTCCATAAATAGAAGGATTTTTATGATTGATTAATTATTTTCATTTAGAATGCATAGACTATGGTTGATTTAATATTTCTTTCTTACTCTCTGCCTGGAACATAGTGCTATCTATGCAATAGCCACTAAAATATTAAGTTAATTACCTAGACTTTAAACTGCATATTAATAGGAATAGCATACAGAACTCTTCTCAGATTGGGACACCTGGGTGGCTCAGTCAGTTAAACGCCTGAGCCTTTAGCTCGGGTCATGATCTTAGGGTCCTGGGACTCAGTTCTGCAACAGATTCCCTGCTTAGCCGGGAGTTTGCTTCTCCCTCATCCTGCTGCTCCCCCTGCTTGTGCTCTCTCTCTTACAAATAAATAAAATTAAAAAAATAAATTTTTCTCAGATAGCTAATATAGAATATCGTCTTTGTATTCATCAAAGGGAAAGTGCCATATAATAATGAAATCCAGACTACTTCAAATTCACTTTTTAACCAGTAAGAAAGTACTGGAAACAAGCCAAAAATGTCTTCAATGAATTAAAGAAATAGATTGATTTTCAATATCTTAATGTTTCTAAAATAAATTGCAAGATTTTTATACTAGATATCAGTGTAAATATTCATTATACAAGGATATTCTAAAAATAAACCTGAGAAAACTACTTGACATATATGATGACAAAAACGAGTTTGACCAATGTCAGTTTGGGTAAAACTTACAACACCTACCACCTGAAACTCTTGTTCTATATGGTGCCATCTTGTGATTCTGGGCAGCGGCAGTGAGCCACAGCTTCCAGTCAGCTAGAAGATTACAGGGGTGAACACCTGATATTCTTACAAGCATTCTATATATAGAATATATATATAGAATATATATATTCTTCATTTTTTAGTGTAATATTTAATAAATTGCATGTGATATTTGATACTTTGTTATAAAATAGGCTTTGGCTTAAGATGATTTTGCCCAAATGCAGGCAAATGTAAGTGTTCTGAGTATGTTTAAATAAGCTTAAGGTAAGCTATGATATTTGATAGTTTAGGGTATTAAATGCATTTTCAATTTTTTATGTGTTTCTCTGACATAGCCCCCTTGTAAGCTGAGGAACATCTCTATATGTATATGTAGCCTTGGTATGGCTTACATATTATTAGCATGAAACATCTAGAACAGTACGTGTGCCATAGAATTGTCTACAACATCAAACAAGTTTCTTGAAAACTTGTGCCAAAGGGGTTATGTCTTTAAGGATTCTTATTTCAGAAGGGTTCTCTCAAACGTAAGATTTTTCAGAAGTTAAGTGAAAATCTGAACAAACTAAACATTTTTCCATTTTCCCTAGTGAGCAAAGATAGCTAAAATCTATCTGCCATTTTCAACACTGTACTCAACGATTGTAATTCTAATTTAAGAACAGATTATTTATATCAAAACCACATGTTGGCCTAATCTTATACAATATTCATAAGTCACACTCAGACCCTTGGACACTTTTATTTGTTGAGTCTATATGGTACTACGGACATTCATCTTTTTTGACCTCATAGCTTCATGTATGTCTATACTTTTGAAAATACATGCATCATAGTTCCATTGTAAAATGTCTGGGTTATAAAATGTGCTATGCTATCAAAATGGTAATAAGAACATACAAATGACCTGATGTAATGAACTGGACCAGATTGCCAGATATCACATTTCATACCAGAAAGATTCAGTGGTAAGTTTTAAAATGGCCAGCTATACATTGACTGAATTATAACTCATTTAACTTCTTTCTTTGTGTACAGTATTATACATTAGTCAGTATTATAGTAGATAAGTACTTTGGACAGATGTAAATATGCTGTAATAAAAAATGTTTTTCTTTTTTCTTTTAGTCCTTTTTACTTGTAAGACTAGCCACAAATACCACGCTTCCCCCAAAATAATTTGCAATCCAAATTTATCTCTAAATGAATTTATTGCACAGAAAAATATGTATATATATATATATATACACTTACAGTAGACATGTTCAAAAATAGTTACACAACAGCAGGGCCCTAAATGTAAGCAGTATAGTTGTTTTGTTTTGTTTTGTTTTGTTTCTTTTAAAAAAAGAGGTTATGTGAAATATTAGGATTTTATTTCCAGGCGTAGTATTTCAAGACAGTTAACTACACCTATGGTGTCAACAGCCTCTTGTTGGCAGTATGATTTTATTGGCTCTATGGAATAACAGCAAGAATTTACTATTGCTTCTTTCTTTTATGACACACACAGAATAAAAAAATTGACACATTTGCTCAAGACCAACCAGAATCCTTTTACCTATCAAAATTGATAGAAGGCCTTCACTGCCAAAGTCACTGCTGGGTTTTCACAATTCATTGCAGACAATCTGCTACTCCCATTATGATAAAGGAGAGAAGAGTCATAATCAGGGAAGAAAGCTAGATTAATACTTGTAATTATCATTGATATTTAGCCTGCTATAGGATTATTATTATTAGTGTCATTTGATAATTTTCTCTCATTTTATTAAACACAACTGTGAGTAATTACGCTACCTAATATTTCTCTGTATTGGCTGACTAGCTAGCAAACATTCATGAAAATATCCATTAGCCACACATATAAAATGCTGCATTATGATGCTGTTGAATCAGAACATACCACTACCTGATCCTGTAGCTCTTTGAGGATTTGCAAATCAATTAATTCTATGTTTATTGGATTCTTCCCATACAATTAGAAAATTTATAATCGAGTCCATGAACATTATTAGTTTTACCATTTTAAACCAGCAATCACACTTTGATTTTTACAACAAAAGCAGAAATATAAACACACACATTTGGATCCGTTTTCTCTTAGTCTGTCTGGACTTCAAAATCCTATTCCTCAAGATGATGCACACCAAAGTTCTGGATTAAACAAGAAATTAGATGGCACCTGAACACTTGGTTTCATATTCTCAAAAGGACTATGCAACTTCTTTCTTACAATATGACATTGTTTTACAAAGATCCACACTTTTATAATGTTAGTATTTTTAATAATCAATAAAGTCAATTAATCATGATTAAAAATCAAACATAAAAATTTATACTTTTTGCTTTTGCCCCCTCCATTTAGAACTTATTTATAGCCTGATAATTCAAAGGTCCCTATGTTTATGAAAATCTGGACAGAAATAGCTCTAAGATCCCATTCAGAACTTGATATTAATCTAAGTCTTTTGGCTTCATTTATCCTGAGAGCAAAGAGTAGGACAAAGGATTTGAGTACTGTTAGTTTATCTGGGAGATTATCCAAGGTAGAAAAGAATGGGAAAGTGATACAGTGAAGAAGCAACTTTGTCAAAGAGGTACATTGTTGATAATTGTTGTGGATAGAAAATGAAGGCTTGCTTTTACTGAAAGGTCCTGAGAAACTTCTTTAAGTTGTCCTCATGAAGACCTGAAAACTGACAATTTTACCTATGGTTCTTATTTCCACTTCACTGAGAGCTGTCCTCAGAGGACATTAACTCTCCTACACTTTCAGGTTGTGTTGGAGACATTCTAAAATGAGAGAGAGAGAACATGAGATGCTATCAGTGTTAAGTAACTGCAATTTCCCATGGAACTATCCACCACAGGTTTGGCTATAATCAGGTGTTGGGCCTTGATATCAGAGGGATTTGAGGCAGTATCATTTTAGGTTAATCATTATATCTGAAATTTCCAAAAACTTCAACTGATGAAACTTTGATTATAAACCTATAAATATAACAATAAATCTACAGTATTCAAATTATTTTCATAGAAATACACAAACAAAGCATCAATTGATTAATATTTAAATGTTACAAAATACTGAAATGAAAGAATTTGGTCATATAACAAGGTGTAAGAAGTAGAGCTTAGGTTTAGGTTAGAAGTCAGGATGCATTTGGGACTCAGTTAAGAAATTGAATGGAGGGACGCCTGGGTGGCTCAGTGGGTTAAGCCACTGCCTTCGGCTCAGGTCATGATCCCAGGGTCCTGGGACCGAGCCCCAAATCAGGCTCTCTGCTCAGCAGGGAGACTGCTTCCTCCTCTCTCTCTGCCTGCCTCTCTGCCTGCTTGTCATCTCTCTCTGTCAAATAAATAAAATCTTAAAAAAAAGAAATTGAATGGATGTCTGACTATCTTATAGGTTTGCTAAAAATCTAAATGGGGCAGTAAGCCCAGACTTTTTATTTTAATTTATTTATCTTATTTTTAATTAAAAAATTAAAGATTGTATTTATTTATTTGAGAGAGAGAGCGCATGAGTGGGGCAGGGGGATGTAGCTGCAGAGAGAGACTGAGAAGTATACTCCCTAATGAGCAGGAAGCCCGATATGGGGCTCGATCCCAGGATCCTGACTGAGATCATGACCAGAGACAAAGGCAGATACATGTGCAAAATCCCTTTTTTTCTGGGAAACAATACTTTACAAGAGATGTTTGAAAAAGTACTGGGGAATCAACTTTAATCAGAGATACAAAAATTTAATTGACTTCTGTAAAGCTACAGGGATCCAAATGATGGGAATCCCAGCCCGTTTAGGTTGTGGACCACAGAGTATTCTTCTCTGTAATATTTTATTTTCTTCCATGTCTACTAACTCCAGTCCAAGTTCACTGATCTCTTTTTAGATAGTGCAAAACATGGCAAAGAATACCAAACAAGTGCCCAATATTCTACATTTATTACATCATTTCTAACATATAGAAGTGTGTTATCAAGGCTGGTTCTGTGAACGAACCTAGTTATGCTAAAGTGTGTTTTGTTCTCCAAAAATTAAATTCATGATTATCACACAATTATAAAATACTTGTGTCAAGAATTTTTATTCAAAAATTAATAAGAGAAGCAGATATTAAAACTAGTTCACATGGTTATTTGGGATATAAGCAGAGTTGTGCAGCAGAAGTGCTCTGGGCCCATAATTTGCATTATAGAATTTATGTTTTCTAATGAAAAATCACTAACTTGCATTATTGTTAACAAGAATCCTGTGCATTACCATCAGTTTTCTACATTATAACCTCTTGCTCTACAGTTTGTAAATAACTTTGTCAATAGCAAGCTAATAAACGGGGTGACTCCAATGGATTGAGATAATCTCCAGAGTTTCTGCTACATAATGAACAGGACTCCATTGAAAGGACACCTAAGAATTTATTTTGCCCAAAAATTTGATCACTTTTTTCACTGTCCTTACCTATTTTCCAAACCTAGTCCTTTTCAGTCTACAGACAACCCTGTATCTGACTGACTTGTTAATTCTGGGAATGTCTTGCAGATTAATTTGCTTGCCCGAGGTGGTTCCTCTAATTGATATCTAAGAACCCTAATTAGTTAAGAAAACTTTTTTTTTAACATTTTCATTGCTATTTATTATTATTATTATTATTATTGCTAATATCTCTATTATAAATAATTCACAAGGGCATCTTTCTGACAAAAGACAAAGAGCTGGCTACTAGTAGAAAAAGTACATTTGACTCTGTCAGTGAAAGTGGTAAAGGGATTTGAGAAAATAAGGCAAAGCAGTGGAATTATGTGTTAAAACTTTAAATATTATAGACACATTTACTTAATTTCTAATACTGCTTATAATTAAAAAAGATGTTTTCCATGAACCACGCATTACAGCAAATATATTGTTTATACAGATTAAATTTTCATCAAAAGGGACGCCTGGGTGGCTCAGTTGGTTAAGCAGCTGCCTTTGGCTCAGGTCATGATCCCAGCATCCTGGGATCGAGTCCCGCATCTGGCTCCTTGCTCGGCCGGAGCCTGCTTCTCCCTCTACCTCTGCCTGCCATTCTGTCTGCCTGTGCTTGCTCTCTCGCCCACTCTCTCTGATAAAGAAATAAAATCTTAAAATAAATAAATAAATTTTCATCAAAAAATTATAAGTGTATTTTTTTGTAGGATCATGATAAGCATTTTGCAGATGAGAAAAGTGAAATTTAGAAAAGTATGTCTCTTCAAATCCCTCATACAATATCTGGCCTAGATAGAAGGATATACTATCACAATTGAGGAAGATAATTGAGATTACTTAAAATGATAAACTTTACTGTATAGGGTTTTTTACAAGTTTGCCACAGATTCACATTTTTTAAAAAATATATCTATTTGTGTAAAGAGAATGCACTGAGAAGTAAAAAGATAGTGATATATCAGTGCTACCAACTAATGGCTATAATATCATCACCTTATTTATGAACAATGAAACAGAGTGTAATATTTAAATAAATTTAAATAAATTCCTATTTATTTTATATATTTATAAATTTAAATGAATTCCTATTTATTTATTATTAAAGAAATTCCTCTAACAAACAGTATGTTTTGAAGGTTGCTAGCAGGAAAGTGTTGTACGACATGGAAGTAATCAGAAAATGTGATCTAAAATTCTGCTTTCAAGGGCGCCTGGGTGGCTCAGTGGGTTAAAATTCTGCTTTCAAGAAGCTCTAACAGTAAGTACTGAGCATTAGCTATTATATGCTATGGATGAATAACTGAAATCTACATTTGAAACTAATGGTACACTATATGTTACCTAATTGAATTTTAAAAAGTTAATAAAAAAAACCACTATTTTATAAAACAATATTCCCAACAGGCTCTTTTGCTTTAAAATACTCACTTTGTAATGAGAGTCCTTACTTTTGTCTAGCCAATTCTTACAGCACTGTTTATCCCTTCCCTGCTTTATCCCTTCCCAGTATCAATAAAGGCTCACTTGGGTTACCTAGAAGCCATGAGAAAGCTTGTAATAGATCTGGCTGGTTTTCACCAGCAATTTCACCACCATGTGCACAGGGAAGTCTATTGATAAAGGCTTTATTGCAATAAGTTGCAAATACATGGATGATTTTGAATTCTCTTTCTTGAGGTCTTGTTCCATGATAATAAATTTAGGGTGGCTTATTGGAATGGATGTTATTAACATATCTTCATAGTTATAAGCACATGGAATTGTAAAATAGATGAATGAATGTGGCATTACTGACAACTGTCCTCATTTTGAAATCAAATTACAGTGTACTAAGATGAGGAAGCAAAGCAGATTTGGGATTATGAGTGAAATAATTTTAAAAAGTATTAGGGGTATGATCGGACTATTGGGTAATTCAGTAGAAAAATGTCAACTGATTGAGATTCTGTGTTCCCTGCTTTCAGAGAGAAGTTAAGATAAATAAGTAACACGAGGAGACTAGGAAGCCAAACATAAGTGATAATTTTGTGCCAGGGTGTGTATACATCTGTTTATCTTCTTGCTTTACCACTAAGGTTGCTCCTAGAGGAGAGTTTAAATATGTGTTGGAGCTAATCTCTGTGGATTACACAAGAAACCACATCCTACAGCTCTCCCTGAAACACCCCTTATGATTTCAATGTAATTTGGTTTTTGCATTTTTAGAAATAACAAAATACTTTGCAAACTCATCTACTTTATTACCATCACAAGTGAGTCAGCTGACTCCACATTTTAACACAGTGACAGTCACAGAGGAATGGAGGAATGAGTAGAGTTATCAATATATGTGCATTTAAGAAGTATGACAGGGTAGCAGCTATTTCCAGGAACCAAAACATGGGTCAGCAGCTGTGCAGGAAAAGTGATGGAATAAATGACTCATTTCAGAGGAGTTCTATAACATATTAGTTCTATAATGTATCTTCAGCCCCCAATTACCCGCTTTGATCTAAAGATAAGGATTTACAGTTAAGGTCCCATTTATGATTTGACTGGTAGGGTCTGAATCATTTTTACTATTGTTTTGACTATTACTTGAAACCTATAGTAGTACTTGGGATATGTGTTGTGTATTCTGTGAACATGTGCTATTTTTAGATTAGATAATTTCTGTCTCGAACCCCTGTTCATTTGTTTGTTTTTGTTTATTTGATAGTGGTTTCAGTAAATGGATAGATCTGAAAAATTGCAAAGCCACTATTAAAATAAGTTATTATTA
Source organism: Mustela nivalis (assembly GCF_964662115.1). Classification (NCBI taxonomy): domain Eukaryota; kingdom Metazoa; phylum Chordata; class Mammalia; order Carnivora; family Mustelidae; genus Mustela; species Mustela nivalis. The sequence continues at coordinate 78,163,622 of NC_139040.1, forward strand.
TATATAGCATGGAATTGCACATTCCTCCTTTGAATCCGACAGAGCTTCACCATATCCTTAACAATTTGGGAAAAACATGCTATTATTTTTCTTTATAAAATTTCTTCTGTTAGGCTGTGATGGTTGTCATCAGCAGTAACTCCTCTGAAGGCTTTGTCAAAAGAGTTGAAAAAATTGGAAAGGTGTGTGAATGAAGCTGTTTGCTGAATATAAAGAAAAGAGCATTGAAGTACAATCCACACTCTTACTTCTCCTTCTATGCTTTCAGATGTTTGACATTTGAAAATTTTGCTTCTAGAAGAGATGCCCTATATAATTCTTACTTTAAGGAGCAAGTTGCTTTTATAATTTTTTTATTATTCTAACATTCCAGTATTTCCATTTAAATTAAATTCAATACCATTTAAAAAAATCAAAAGTGCAGCCAGTATTCAATTCCTGGGCTAAATAATTTTAGAAAGCTTTGTGTTATTGAACCTACAGGGTTTATCTGTAGTTTTAACTCTTTCTTTCTGTGATTTTTCCCATTAGTCACGTAAATGACTGCAATATAACAGACATTGAGGATAAAGAAGGACTGAATAGAACAATCCTTGGCCTCATGAAGTTGAGAATCTAGCAAGGGAGTCAAACAATTCAATCATTCAGAGACAATTTATTGAGTGCCTGGCCTAAGATGAGCACAACAAAACCCCAGCCCAGAGGAATCATTTTAATGGGAGAGATAGATAATAGGTAAGCCAACTTTAAAAAAAAAAAAAGTACTGATTTTTCTTTAATAGAGATGCATATTTGAACGAAATAAGCACATTTTAAAAAGAGCAGTGATTGAGAAGAGGTTTTTAAACTGAGTGGTCCAAAAGGGCCTCCCTGAAAAAGTCTGTTTTGAACAGATTTCTGAATATTATCAGCTAGGAAGCTGCGTAAAAATCTCAGGGATGGGTGATTTTTCCAGTCGAAAAACTGTAAAGGCTCCAAAGTCACAATAGAGCTATAAGTTTTTCTAATAAAGTAACTTCTGACAAAGAATGAGAAGAAATAACTAACCCAGTTTTGAAAGAAAAGGAACAGACTTTCTATGGAATTCATATTTAATTAAAGCTCTAAAGGACAAAAATACAATAGAGCAAAATTCTGGTCACGCTGATATACCTAACGAAAGTTCATAAACAAGGTGTGGGTAGCAAAGAGTGTGTGGCAATGTTGGTAAGAACAGTGGGGAAGAGTCATCCCTGAACATGTTTTTAAATGAAGCAATTCTTGTGTTGTTTTAAAGGGTAAATTGGAGTTTGCCTAAGTGATTAGAGAAGGATGCCTCAGCTTATGGAAGTTCAAAGCCATAAAGATGTGATAAACTACTGCAGATATTTTCATGTATATTTTTTGTTGCTTCTAGTAATAGTGATCTAAAAACTTCTACTTAAGACAACTAAAAATCCAGACAAAATAGCTTTTAAAGTTAAAAATATCAGAATGATTATAAAAATAAGTGAGGGATTACTGGGCCAAAATACGAAATACAATGAGAGCCTAGAGATATATGCCCTGAAGCCATTTTAGCTATGAGAGCATTTGAAACTGCTAAAACACACTGAGCTGTGTTGTTAATAGACACTTGATACTAGAGAAACAAAATTCAAAATCCAGCAGCAATCAAATTTGAGGACTTTGGTACAACCCAAATTTAACTTGAGATCCCCAAAGCACAAGGAGAAGCAGAAATAAGACTATAGCCTACCTTGCCTTCTGTGTAAACTGAGAAAGTCAATCACTGAATTTGGAGTATGATTGTCTTATAGAGTCTCAGATATAAGAGAAAATCCTGCCAAGGAGGACCATACCATTATTATAGCTCTTAATTATCCCTACTCAATAAGAGTTTCAAATATAATGTCTTGAACATAGCAAAATGTAACAAAGCACACAAAGAAAAACCATTAACAAGATTTGATAGACAAAATGGGATTAAGTATGATGTTAAAATGATCAATAAAGATTGTAAAATGGCTTGATTACTCTGCTCAAAGAAATGAGAGGGGAAGCAAATTGAACAAAAAACTGACACTAAAAATGATATTGAGAAAGGTTTTATAAATGAACAAATGGATACTCTAGAACTTTAAAAATATGACAGCTAATTTAAGGTACCACAGGGGTGCCTGGGTGGCTCACTTAATTAAACCTCCAATTCTTTTTCCTTTTTTTTAACACCTTAATTTTATTTTATCTCTTTCAATTTGGCTCAGGTCATGATGTCAGGGTTGTGAAATAGAGCCCAGAGTTGGGCTCTGTGCTGAGCCTGGAGCCTGCTTAAGATTCTTTTCCCTTCTTTTTCTATCCTTCCCTGCGCTCTCACTTGCTCGCTCTCTCTTGCTTGCAAATAAATAGATAGATAGATAGATAGATAGATAATAGACAAAGGAAAATAAAAGCAGATTATGAAAATAAATATAAAGATTTTGAAATGAAAACAAGTTCAAAATAAAATAGAGAAGACCTACACATCTTAAAGGTCATTCAGAAAATCTACTATTAAAGAAGTCAGTATGACACAATGTTAAGATATCAAAAGATTTGAGCATGCACTTTACAGAAAGTGTAATCCAAATGGCCACTCATATATAAAAACTGTTTATCTTTATTATGAATCTGGAATTAAATTAAATTAAATTAAAAATAAATTAAAACCTAAAATGACATACTATTACACACTTACCATATTGGGCAACAGTAAAATTGCCTTGCAAGAATGTGAAAGAATGAAAGTGCCCATAATAAAAACATTTGAGGTAAGTTGGACTATATTTAGAAAACTTAAAAATAAAAATAAAAATTTGGTTTATTCCTAGAAATACAACATGGAACTAAATGAATATTTTCACCAGGATATGCAAACAGATAATTATAGCTATTTCATTCATAACGGCAGATCAGTAGTGGTCTATTTGCACAATGTTACATTAAATATTAACAAACTGGGCGGAGGGGCTAGGTTGTTATCATAAACAGATCTTCTATGGTGCTGATTATGTTCTATTTCTCAAAATCTTTAAGTTAAAAAAGCTTTCAAATTTATATCTAGATAGATAGATGATAGATAGACAGATATCCCAGAAGCTGCAATGCTAGGCTAAGACCAGGCTTTAAAGGGCTTTTCTATACTCTACTAAATACTTGAAACCATTCATTATATCATAGCTCAGTGTTCAAATCTCCATTTGAGAGATGGGTGACCTAATACACAAATTATCTACTATGTAGGGAAGACCAGGTCCCCCCAAATTCAGTTTCCTAATATTTACCTTAAGGTGACCTGATCCAGACTTTTGATCACCTTTGTCTAAATATTTCTATTTTAACAAAGTCCTTTTTAACACTGAGAGACTAAAACTTAGAAAAATACTCTGATTGTTATCTCACTAGAGTGGAAAATATATAGTTACCCATTAACTAATGATATCCATGTCTACATTAGATCCATGGCATTTTTATTTCTTGGGAGCTTTTGGTTAAATGAAATTTTTAAGCTTCCTTTAAATGAAGCTTTAAGCCATCACCACATGAATAAAATTAAAGAACCAAATGAAAACAGGCCAATTATTTACAGAGTAATAGAATGTGCAGTGGAAAGAGTACAATTCTGAAATCATAAAGCCTAAATTAGTGTGATGCATTTTTGCTACCCATGTAATCATAAACCAGTTATGTAAATGTGTTAGCCTCAGTTTTTTCACCCATGAAATGGTGATGATAATACTTATTATGCAGCGTTGTTGTGTGGATGTGATGAAGCATGGAGCATGAGAGTCTCATATTCCATGCTAAAATGATAGCTATTTTTATACTTATAATAATTCTAGTAATGGTAATTAAATTGTTCAAAATGGTAATATTCATTTATATTGAGGCATTGTATTGACTATTATTAGACACATTTACCAAAATAAATTTCATTTTACTTTACCCCCTCTGAGGATATATATTCCCTAATTCAATATGAATCTCCTTATGAATAATAATTATCATAATAAATATGCTGATTTTCTTCTATTTATTTTTAGGGAGGTATCCTTTACTGTTGAACATAAAGAAATTTAAGCAAGTCTGTCTTATTCAAAATTTGCATGCTGCTTTCTTATGAAACTAGATTATAGAGTTGTATGAAATAAATTCATGCAGTTAAGACATTGATGTTTGGAAAACTGGGTGGTCAGTTTAGTATTTCAAAAGAAGATTTTAAATTTAAATCTTAAAACTGAGCTCTTTCAGCCTTATTTATAGACCATCCTTCATGCTTCATAAGTACTCCTTCATTGTAAACTAAGTAATACTTTTTGTCACAGTGTATATAACGAAAATGGATTTTATATTCTATTATTTCAGAGTTAGTTGCAGTTTCTACTGCCTTAATTCCTTTTTTGAAAAATAGATTAATTCTACAAAAAGTTTTTTCCAGCTTTATTGAAAGAAATCGACATATTTATAAATTTAAGAAGTGATTTCTTATAACATTGCAAACTTTTAACATTGTGTAAATTTTGTACAATTTGATAAATTGGTATACATCTTTATTGCAATATAATCTACATAAAAATGTTAATACATCTACTATCTCGTATAGTTGCCACTGTTTTTTATGCATGTATCGTAAGGAATTTTAAGATCTACTCTCTTACCAACTTTTATGTATATAGTATAGTAGAGATAAACTTCAGAGGTCTTGTGGGTTTTGTTCCAGACTGCCTCAATAAAGTGATTATCTCAATAAACTAAGTCAAATTATTATATTTTTTGGTTTCCCAGTGCATATAAAAAATTATGTTTCCCAGTGCATATAAAAAATAAAAACTATACTGCACTGTTCAAAAGCATTATGTTTTTAAAGAAAAACAATGTATATACCTTAAGTACACTAGTTCTTAGTTTTCAGTGGGTCATAATTACTGATCACAGATCAACATAACAAATACAATAATAATGAAAAAACTTGAAATATTGCAAGAATTACCAACATGTGACAGAGAGACACAAAATGAACAAATGTTGTTAGAAAAATGGTGGCAGCAGACCTCTTTTATACAAGATTGCTATAAACTTTCAACTTGTAAGAATGTGATATATGCAAGTTTAATAAAGGGAAGCACAATAAAAAAAAGTTTGTATATCTTATTAACTATGATCATCATGCTGTACATTAGATCCCCAGAACTTTTTCATATTATAGTTGCAAGTTTGCACCCTTGGACCACCTTACTCCACCCCAGGTTCACCCCTTGTCAACTCAACTCTAAGTTTCCATTAGTTTTCCTTTTCCTCAGATTCTGTATGTAAGGGATATCATAATACATAAATTAAAAAAAATATGGGGCGCCTGGGTGGCTCAGTGGGTTAAGCCGCTGCCTTCGGCTCAGGTCATGATCTCAGGGTCCTGGGATCAAGTCCCACATCGGGCTCTCTGCTCAACAGGGAGCCTGCTTCCTCCTCTCTCTCTATGCCTGCCTCTCTGCCTACTTGTGATCTCTCTGTCAAATAAATAAATAAAATCTTTAAAAAAAAAAAATTAAAAAAATATATAAAATCTTTGAAATATTTCACTTAGAATAATACCTTCAAGATCCATCCATGCTGTTGTAAATGGCAGTATTTCTTAATTTTTCATGGTTAAGTAGTATTCCATAGTATATATTTACATACTTATTTTATTCATTCATCCATTAATGGATACTGAAGTTATTTCCATCTCTTGCTCAGAGTTAATAATTTTATAATAAACATAAGAGTGAAGATATGTCTTTGAACAGTGACTTCGTTTCCTTTAGATAGATACCTAGAAGTGGGATTACTGAATCATATGGAAATTTTACTTTTAATAATATGAATAATCTCCATACTGTTTTCCATACAAACTTATATCCCTATCACAGTGCATTAGTTCCCCATTTTCCACAATATTTACCAAAATTGGTTAGTTTCAATTTTTTGGTAGTATATATTCTAATATCTTGCTGTGTTTTTCAGAGGTAAACAACAACAACAACAACAACATAAGGACTTTGCCCTGAGTTTTTTACGTTGAGCACTTTTTAATGCTCCTGTTGGTCATTTATATAACTTTTTTGAAAAAAAAAGTCTATTGAGATCCTTTTGCTATTTTTTTAATTATATATTTTTTTCTATTTGTATCTGTTGGTTATTAACCTCTTTTAGGATAGAAGATGTGTAAGTATTTTCTTACATTCTGTGGATTGTGTTTTCATTCTCTCTCCCTTTTTTTTGGCAATGCAGAAACGTTAGTTTGATGTAATACCATTTATTTATTTTGGCTTTTTTTGCTTGTGTTTTTGGTCTGGTATCCAAAAAACTATTGGCAAGACCAATGTCAAGGAGAACCTTTCCTATGTTTTCCTTTAGGAAATTTAGTTTCATGCATCACCTTTAAGTCTTTAATCTATTTCAAGTTCAGACTTATGAGTGATATAAAGTTCCAGTTTCATACTGTTTATGTGACTATTCAGTTTTAAATATCATTTATTGAACAGACTATCTTTCCCCATTACATATGTTGGCCCCTGTCAAATATTAGGTGACTGTATGAAAGGATTTATTTCTGGACTCTCAATTCTGTTCTACTTGTTTATTGGTCTGTTTTTATGCCAGTATACTTTATTGTTTTGAGCATGAGGGCTTTGTAGTATAGTTTCAAATCAAGAAGTGTAATCTCCCTTCTTCATTCTTTCTCATAACTGCTTTGATTATTTGTTGTCTTTTATGGTCTCATATAAACTTTAGGATTCTTTACTTACTTCTGTAAAAAAACAATATTGGATTTTTTTTTAAGATTTTTAATTTTTTATTTGACAGAGAGAGATGACAAGCCGGCAGAGAGGTAGGCAGAGAGAGAAGAGGAAGCAGGCTTCCTGCTGAGCAGAGAGCCTGATGCGGGGCTCGATCCCAGGACCCTGGGATCATGACCTGAGCCAAAAGCAGTGGCTTAACCCACTGAGTCAGCAGGTGCCCCTAACATTGGATTTTTAATAGGAATTGGATTTACAGATGGTTGTCAGTAGTATGGACATTTTAACAATGTTAATTCTTACCATTCATAAATATGAGCTATCTTTCCATTTCTGTCTCCTTCAATTTCTTTATCAATGTCATAGTTTATGGAGTACAGATCTTTCATCTTCTTAGTTAAATCTATTCCTAAGTATTTTATTATTTTTGATGCTATTGTGAATTAGATTTTTTTCTTTATTTTTTCAGGTAGTTCATCATTAGAGTGTTAAAATGCTCCTGTCTTGTGCTTACTTTGGCAGCACATATACTAAAATTGGAATGATGCAGAGAAGATTAGTGTGATCACTGAACAAGGATGACATGACAAACTGGGAAGCAGTCAATATTAAAAAAAATGAAACAAAACAAAATTCTTGTCTTTTATATATTGATCTTGTGTTTGGCAGCTTTACTAAATTTGTTTATTCAAATTTTTTTGTGATGTTTTTAGGATTTTTTAACATGTAAGTTCATGTTATCCAAAGAAAATTTTACTTCTTCCTTTTTTTTTTTTTTTTGGAGTCTCTTATTTCTTTGTGTTCCTTGTTTCTCTGGCTACGACATCCAGTACTATGTCAAATGAGAGTAGTGAAAGTGGACACACTTGTTTTTCTTCTGATCTTTAAGGGGAAAACTTTCAAACGTTTTTGATTGAATATGAGATTAGCTCTGGGCTTGCAATATGTGTTTTTTCTTTAATGGATTTTTTATATTATATTTTAAAATTTTTTATAAATATATAATGTGTTTTTATCCCTAGGGGTACAGGTCTGTGAATCACCAGGTTTACACATTTCACAAAACTCACCATCACTCACCATAGCACCTGCCCTCCCCAATGTCCATACCCCCACCATCCTCTCCCAACACACCTCCCCCCAGCAACCCTCAGTCTGTTTTGTGAGATTCAGTCTTTTATGGTTTGTCTCCCTCCCAATCCCATCTTCTTTTATTTTTCTTTTCGTACGCCCGAAACCGCCTATGTTGCATCTACACTTCATCATATCAGGGAGACCATATGATAGTTGTCTTTCTCATATTGATTATTTCGCCAAGCATAATACCCTCTAGTTCCATCCATGTCATCACAAATAGCAGGATTTCATTTCTTTTGATGGCTACATAGTATTCCATTGTACATATATACCACATCTTATTTATTGATTCATCTGTTGAAGGACATTTAGTTTCTTTCCATAGTTTAACTATTGTGGACATTGCTGCTATAAACATTTGGGTGCATGTGCCCCTTCAGAATGCCACGTTTGTATCTGTAGGGTATATACCCAGTACTACAAGCACTGGTTCATAGGGTAGTTCTATTTTCAGCTTTTTGAGGCACGTCCACGCTGTTTTCCAGAGTGGTTGCACCAGCTTGCATTCCCACATACAGTGTAGGAGGGTTGCCCTTTCTCCACATCCTCGCCAGCATCTGTTATTGACTGACGGACTTGTTCATTTTAGCCATTCTGAACGGTGTGAGGTGGTATCTCATTCTGGTTTTGATTTGTATTTCCCTGATGCCGAGTTATGTGGAGCATTTTTTCATGTGTCTGTTGGCCATTTGGATGTATTCTTTGCAGAAATGTCTGATCATGTCCTCTGCCCATTTCTTCCTTAGATTTTTTGTTTTTAGGGTGTTGAGTTTGATAAGCTTTTTATAGATTTTGGATACTGGCCCTTTATCTGGTATGTCATTTGCAAATATCTTCTCCCAGATAACTTCTGACAGTCATCTTTTGGCTTTGTTAACTGTTTCCTTTCTTGTGCAAAAGCTTTTTGATCTGATGAAATCCCAATAGTTCATTCTTGCCCTTGTTTCCTTGCCTTTGGCGATGTTCCTAGGAAGAAGTTGCTGCTGCTGAGGTCAAAGAGTTTGCTACCTGTTCTCTCCACAAGGATTTTGATGGATTCTTTTCTCACATTATGCTTCTTCATCCATTTCCAGTCTATTTTCATGTATGGTGTAAGGAAATGGTCCAATTTCATTTTTCTGCATGTGGCTGTTCAATTTTCCCAACACCATTTGTTGAAGAGGCTGTCTTTTTTCCATTGGACATTCCTTCCTGCTTTGTTGACGATTAGTTGACCATAGAGTTGAGGGTGTATTTCTGGGCTCTCTATTCTGTTCCATTGATCTATGTCTGTTTTGGGGACAGTTCCCTACTATCTTGATGATGACAACTTTGTAATAGAGCTTGAGGTCTGGAATTGTGATGCCAATAACTTTGGCTCTCTTTTTCAATATTCCTCTGGCTATTCGAGGTATTTTCTGGTTCCATATATATTTTAGGATTATTTGTCCCATTTCTTTGAAAAAAATGGATGGGATTTTGATAGGGCTTGCATTAAATGTGTAGATTGCTTTAGGTAGCATAGACATTTTCACAATATTTGTTCTTCCAATACAGGAGCATGGAACATTTTTCCATTTCTTTGTGTCTTCTTCAATTTCTTTCATGAGTACTGTAGAGTTTTCTGAGTATAGATTCTTTGTCTCTTTGGTTAGGGTTATTCCTAGGTATCTTAGGGTTTGGGGTGCAATTGTAAATGGGATTCACTCCTTAATTTCTATTTCTTCAGTCTTGTTGGTTTAAAAAAATGCAACCAATTTCTGTGCATTGGTTTTTTATCCTGACACTTTACAGAATTCCTATACAAGTTATAGCAGATTTGGAGTGGAGTCCTTTAAGTTTTCCACATACAGTATCATATCATCTGAAAACAGGGATAGTTTGACTTCTCTTTTGCCAATTTGGCAAAATTTGGATGCCTTTAATTTCTTTTTGTTGTCTGATTGCTGAGGCTAGGACTTCTAGTATGATGTTGAATAGCAGTGTTGATAACAGACATCCCTGCCGTGTTCCTGACCTCAGCGGAAAAGTATTCAGTTTTTCTCCATTGAGAATGATATTTGCAGTGGGTTTTTCATAGATGGCTTTGATAATATTGATAATATGTGCCCTCTATCCCTACACTTTGAAGAGTTTTAATCAGGAAGGGATACTGCACTTTGTCAAATGCTTTTTCAGCATCTATGGAGAGTATCATATGGTTCTTGTTCTTTCTTTTATTGATGTGTTGTATCACATTGATTGATTTGCAGATGTTGAACCAACCTTGCAGCCCTGGAATAAATCCCACTTGGTCGTGGTGAATAATCCTTTTAATGTACTGTTGAATACTATTGGCTAGTATTTTGGTGAGAATTTTCGCATCTGTGTTCATCAAGGATATTGGTCTGTAGTTCTCTTTTTTGATGGGATCCTTGTCTGGTTTGGGGATCAAGGTGATGCTGGCCTCAGTAAAAAAGAGTTTGGAAGTTTTCCTTCCATTTCTATTTTTTTTTTGGAACAGTATCATGAGAATAGGAATTAATTCTTCTTTAAATGTTTGGTAGAATTCCCCTGGGAAGCCATCTGGCCCGGGGCTTTTGTTTGTTTGGAGATTTTTGATGACTGTTTCAATCTCCGTACTGGTTATGGGTCTGTTCAGGTTTTCTATTTCTTCCTCGTTCAGTTGTGGTAGTTTATAATTCTCTAGGAATGTATCCATTTCTTCCAGATTGTTGAGTTTGTTGGCGTAGAGATGTTCATAGTATGTTCTTATAATTGTTTGTATTTCTTTGGTGTTGGTTGTGATCTCTTCTCTTTCATTCATGATTTTATTTATTTGGGTTCTTTCTCATTTATTTTTGATAAGTCTGGAAAGGGGTTTATCAATCTTATAAATTCTTTCAAAGAACCAGCTCCTACTATCGTTGATTTGTTCTATTGTTTATTGGTTGTTGTTGTTGGTTTTTTGTGGTTTTTGTTTCTTTGTTTCTATTTCACTGATTTCTGCTTTGATCTTTAATATTCCTCTTCTCCTGCTGGGTTTAGGCTTTCCTTGTTGTTCTTTCTGCAACTCCTTTAGGTGTAGGGTTATGCTGTGTATTTGAGATCTGAGAGAGAAGCGTGGTTGCACACGTCTGTCACTGCGCTCCCCAGGAGCAAGTCTGGGGATGGCGTAGCACGCGGCCCCCAGAGAAGAGAAGGATCCGTTGGCCTTGTGGTCGGGAAAAGGTCGGGAAGCAGGATAGCCTACCGTGGCAGGAACATCAGGCCGGTGGCAAGACAAGTGTCACCCGCTCCCTGTGCGGAGAGACGAAGCCTGGCTGCTAAGGAGACATGAGGGAATGACAAGGGAAGGGACGCGTGCTCCACTCTGAGGAAGGAGTCTGGGCAAAAGGCAGGCCTGTCCTGTGCCTCTGGTCCCAAGGGGACAGCGCCTGTCCGTAGGGCAGACTTGGGCTTCCTACCAAGCGCCATACCCGGAACTCGAAGAAACAGCTCCCTCGAGAAACGGGCAGTCAGATGCCATCTTCCTCCAAGATGTGACAGCATTTTCGGTGGCAGGGAGTTTGCCGAGGAAGGAGTGGGGACAATCCCCCAAAGCTCCCCATTCCAGTGAACGGGCGGTGTTCAGGGATCCCGTCGCCTCTCCTCTCCTGTGGGGAAGGCACTGGCCTTGTCCGCGAGTCCGCATGAGGCCCAGCGCCAAAGGCCAAGAGTTGCCTACACCGGGAGATGGTAATGTGCATTGAGTGCCATCCTAGGCCACGCACGCTGCTGCAGGATTGTGGCTGTGTCTGCTTAGTTCGGCCCGGCAGGGTGAACCCAGGATGCGAACATGGAGCCCTGGAAAGCGAGGCCCAAGAGGCACCAGCTCTCCCGCAGCTCTTCTTCCCTGACGCGAATGAAGCCTTACTGAGGAAGCAGCGGCGAAGTGCTGTTCGCTCCAAACCAAAGCCTCTGCAAAAGCACAGCATTCGTTGAGAAATGTTTTGTGGGCTGCTGATGCGTGCCTGAGCCCAGTCTCGCGGTGGGAGAAACCCGCTGTAGCGAAAGCCTCTTTGCTGGGCATCTCCCTTAGGAAAGCACAGCTTTCGTTGGGAAATCAGAGTTGGGTTTGGGGATGCTGCTGCTGCTTGCCTGAGCGAGTCTCGGCAACATGGTGGAAGATACCCGCATGGAGCGAAATCCTCTTTGCCCTAGCATCCCCTCTGCCTGAGAGAGAAGCATGGTTGCACACGTCTGTCACCGCGCTCCCCAGGAGCAATTTTGGGGAAGGCACAGCACGCTGCCCCCGGGGAAGAGAAGGATCCCTTTGCCTTGGGGTGGGGAAAAGCTCGGGAAGCAGAATAGCTTGCCGAGGCACGAACAGCAGGGCGGTGAGAAGACAAGTGTCTCATGCTCCCTGTGCGGGGAGAAGGAAGCCTGGCTTCCAAGGAGATATTAGGGGATGACTAGAGCAGGGGCGCGTGCTCCACTCTGAGGAAGGAGTCTGGGAAGAAGGCAGGCCTGTCCTGTACCTCTGTTACCAAGGGGACAGCATCTCCTTGGCCACCTGTCCCAAGGGCAGACTTGGGCTTGCCACCAGGTGCCATACCTGGAACTTGCAGAAACAACCCCATGGAGAAACGGTCAGTCAGATGCCATCTTCTACCAAGATGTGGCAGCATTGTTGGTGGCAGGGGGTGTGCCGGGGAAAGAGTGGAGACAGTCCCCACCGTTCCCCATCCCTGTGCTCGGGCACTGTGCAGGGATCCTATCGCCTCTTCTCTCCTGTGGTGAAGGCACTGGCCTTGACCCCGAGTCTGCCTGAGCGCCGGAGCAAAAGGCAAAGCCTTAACTACGCCAGGAGATGGTAATAGGCATAGAGTGCCATGCTAGGCCACGCACGCTGCTGCAGGGTTGTGACTGTGTCTGCTTAGTTCGGCTTAGCAAGGTGAACCCCGGGCGCGAACTTGGAGCCAGGGAAAGCAAGGCCCAAGAGGCACCAGCTCTCCCGCGGCTCTTCTTTCCTGCCGCGACAGAGCGAACGACCAAAGCCTTGCTGAGGAAGCAGCAGCGAAGTGCGGTTCGCGCCAAGCTGAAAACCTCTGCGAAAGCATGGCAGTCTCTGGGAAATCAGAGTCGGTTCTGTGGGCTGCTTTTGTTGCTTGCCTTAGCCTAGTATTCGCAACACGATGGGAGAAAACCGCATAGAGCGAAAGCCTCTTTGCCGGGGCATCCCCTCTGGGAAAGCACAGCATTCTTTGGGAAATCAGAGTCGGGTCTGTGGGATGCTGCCTGCTGCTTGCCGGAGCTAGTATCCATACCACGGTGGAATAAACCCGCATGGAGCGAAATCCTCTTTGCCTGGGCATCCGCTCTGCCTAAGAGAGAAGCGCGGTGGTGCCTGTGGAAAGAGCCTTAAGGAAAGGGACACATCTGTCACTGCGGATGAAGAAAGCCTGGCTGCTAAGGAGACACGAGGGGAAGATTAGGGCAGGGGAAAGAGCTCCACTCTGAGGAAGGAGTCTGGGCAGAAAGCATGCCTGCCCTGAGCCTTTGGGCCCAAGGAGACAGCAGCTCCTTGCCCACCTGACCATGGTGGAGCCGTGGGCTTGCCACCAGGCGCCTACCCTAAACTCGAGAAACAACTCCCAGAAAGACCTGGCCATCAGATGCCGTCTTCCTCCAGGATGTAGAAGCTTGGAGGAGGCACGGGGTTTAAGGGGAAGGAATGGGGACAGTCCCCCAAAGCTCCCTATTCAGTGCACGGGCGGTGTGCAGGGATCCAGTCACCTCTCCTTTCCTGTGGGGAAAGCACAGGCCTAGTCCGCGAGTCGGCCTGAGCGCCAGAGTAAAAGGCCAAGCGATGCCTACACCGGGAGATGATAGTGTGCATAGAGTGCCATCCTAGGCTAAGCGCGCTACTGCACGGTTGTGACTGTGTCTGCTTAGTTCGGCCTGGCAGGGTGAACCCAGGACGTGACCATGGAGCCCGGGAAAGCAAGGCCCAAGAGGCACCAGCTCTCCCGCAGCTCTTCTTCCCTGACGCGACAGAAGCCTTGCTGAGGAAGCAGTGGCGAAGTGCTGTTTGCTCCAAACCAAAGCCTCTGCGAAAGCACAGCATTCGCTGAGAAATGTGCGGGCTGCTGCTGCTTGCCTGAGCCCAGTCTCGCGGTGGGAGAAACCCGCATACAGCGAAAGCCCCTTTGCCTGGGCCTCTCCCTTACGAAAGCACAGCATTCGTTGGGAAATCAGAGTTGGGTTTGGGGATGCTGCTGCTGCTTGCCTGAGCGAGTCTCGGCAACATGGTGGAAGATACCCGCATGGCGCGAAATCCTCTTTGCCCTAGCATCCTTTCTGCCTGAGAGAGAACCATGGTTGCACACGTCTGTCACCGCGCTCCCCAGAGCAATTTTGGGTAAGGCACAGCACGCCGTCCCCGGGGAAGAGAAGGATCCCTTGGCCTTGGGGTCTGGAAACGCTCGGGAAGCAGTATAGCCTGCCGAGGCACGAACAACAGGCCATGAGAAGACAAGTGTCCTCTGCTCCCTGTGCGAAGAGATTGAAGCCTGGCTGCTAAGGAGACATGAGGGAACGACAAGGGCATGGGTGAGTGCTCCACTCTGAGGAAGGAGTGTGGGCAGAAGGCAGGCCTATCCTGTGCCTCTGTTACCAAGGGGACAGCATCTCCTTGGCCACATGTCCCAAGGGCAGACTTGGGCTTGCCACCAGATGCCATACCCGGAACTCGCAGAAACAACCCCATGGAGAAACGGTCAGTCATTGCCGTCTTCCACCAAGATGTGGCAGCATTGTGGGTGGCAGGGGGTGTGCCGGGGAAAGAGTGGAGACAGTCCCCACCGTTCCCCATCCCTGTGTTCGGGCACTGTGCAGGGATCCAGTCGCCTCTTCTCTCCTGTGGTGAAGGCACTGGCCTTGACCCCGAGTCTTCCCGAGCGCCGGAGCAAAAGGCAAAGCCTTACCTACGCCAGGAGATGGTAATTGGCATAGAGTGCCATGCTAGGCCACGCACGCTGCTGCAGGGTTGTGACTGTGTCTGCTTAGTTCGGCTTAACAAGGTGAAACCCGGGCGCGAACTTGGAGCCCGGTAAAGCAAGGCCCAAGAGGCACCAGCTCTCCCGCGGCGCTTCTTTCCTGCCGCGACAGAGCAAACGACCAAAGCCTTGCTGAGGAAGCAGCAGGCTGAGCGAAGTGCGGTTCGCGCCAAGCTGAAGACCTCTTGGAAAGCATGGTAGTCGCTGGGAAATCAGAGTCGGTTCTGTGGGCTGCTTTTGTTGCTTGCCTTAGCCTAGTATTCGCAGCACGATGGGAGAAACCCGCATAGAGCGAAAGCCTCTTTGCCGGGGCATCCCCTCTAAGAAAGCACAGCATTCTTTGGGAAATCAGAGTCGGGTCTGTGGGATGCTGCCTGCCGCTTGCCGGAGCTAGTCTCCACACCACGGTGGAATAAACCCGCATAGAGCGAAATTCTCTTTGCCTGGGCATCCGCTCTCCCTGAGAGAGAAGCGCGGTGGTGCCTGTGGAAAGAGCCTTAAGGAAAGGGACACATCCGTCACTGCAGAGCGAAGGAAGCCTGGCTGCTAAGGAGACACGAGGGGAAGATTAGGGTAGGGGAAAGGGCTGGGCAGAAAGCATGCCTGTCCTGAGCCTTTGGGCCCAAAGAGAAAGCAGCTCCTTGGCCACCTGACCGTGGTGGAGCCATGGGCTTGCCACCAGGCGCCTACCCTAAACTCGAGAAACAACTCCCAGAAAGACCTGGCCATCAGATGCCGTCTTCCTCCAGGATGTAGAAGCTTGGAGGATGCACGGGGTTTAAGGGGAAGGAGTGGGGACAGTCCCCCAAAGCTCCCTATTCAGTGCACGGGCGGTGTGCAGGGATCCTGTCACCTCTCCTTTCCTGTGGGGAAGGCACAGGCCTAGTCCGCGAGTCGGCCTGAGCGCCAGAGTAAAAGGCCAAGCGATGCCTACACCGGGAGATGGTAGTGTGCATAGAGTGCCATCCTAGGCTAAGCGCGCTACTGCACGGTTGTGATTTTGTCTGCTTAGTTCGGCCTGGAAGGGTGAACCCAGGACGCGAACATGGAGCCAGGGAAACAAAGGCAATAGCTCTCCCGCAGGTCTTCTTCCCTGACGCGACAGAAGCCTTGCTGAGGAAGCAGTGGCGAAGTGCTGTTTGCTCCAAATCAAAGCCTCTGTGAAAGCACAGCATTCCCCGAGAAATGTTTTGGGTGCTGCTGCTGCGTGCCTGAGCCCAGTCTCGCGATGGGAGAAACCCGCATACAGCGAAAGACCCTTTGCCTGGGCATCTCCCCTAGGAAAGCACAGCATTCGTTGGGAAATCAGAGTTGGGTTTGGGGAGGTTGCTGCTGCTTGCCTAAGCGAGTCTCCGCAGCATGTTGGAAGATACCCGCATGGAGCGAAATCCTCTTTGCCCTAGCATCCTTTCTGCCTGAGAGAGAAGCATGGTTGCTCACGTCTGTCACCGCACTCCCCAGGAGCAAGTGTGGGGAAGGCACAGCACGCCGCCCCCGGGGAAGAGAAAGAGCTCTTAGCCTTGGGGTCGAGAAATGCTCGGGAACAGGATAGCCTGCCACGGCACGAAATGCAGGCCGGTGGCCAGACATGTGTCACCCGTTCCCTGTGCGGAGAGATGGAAGCCTTGCTGCTAAGGAGACATGAGGGGACGACTAGGGCAGGGGCGCGTGCTCCACTCTGAGGAAGGAATGTGGGCAGAAGGCAGGCCTGTCCTGTGCCTCTGTTACCAAGGGGACAGCATCTCCTTGGCCACCTGTCCCAAGGGCAGACTTGGGCTTGCCACCAGGTGCCATACCTGGAACTTGCAGAAACAACCCCATGGAGAAACGGTCAGTCAGATGCCATCTTCCACCAAGATGTCGCTGCATTGTTGGTGGCAGGTGGTGTGCCGGGGAAAGAGTGGAGACAGTCCCCACCGTTCCCCATCCCAGTGCTCGGGCACTGTGCAGGGATCCTGTCGCCTCTTCTCTCCTGTGGTGAAGGCACTGGCCTTGACCCCGAGTCTGCCTGAGCGCCGGAGCAAAAGGCAAAGCCTTAACTACGCCAGGAGATGGTAATAGGCATAGAGTGCCATGCTAGGCCACGCACGCTGCTGCAGGGTTGTGACTGTGTCTGCTTAGTTCGGCTTAGCAAGGTGAACCCTGGGCGCGAACTTGGAGCCCGGGAAAGCAAGGCCCAAGAGGCACCAGCTCTCCCGCGGCTCTTCTTTCCTGCCGCGACAGAGCAAACGACCAAAGCCTTGCTGAGGAAGCAGCAGGCTGAGCGAAGTGCGGTTCGCGCCAAGCTGAAAACCTCTGCGAAAGCATGGCAGTCTCTGGGAAATCAGAGTCGGTTCTGTGGGCTGCTTTTGTTGCTTGCCTTAGCCTAGTATTCGCAGCACGATGGGAGAAAACCGCATAGAGCGAAAGCCTCTTTGCCGGGGCATCCCCTCTGGGAAAGCACAGCATTCTTTGGGAAATCAGAGTCGTTTCTGTGGGATGCGGCCTGCTGCTTGCCGGAGCTAGTCTCCACACCACGGTGGAATAAACCCGCATGGAGCGAAATCCTCTTTGCCTGGGCATCCGCTCTGCCTAAGAGAGAAGCGCGGTGGTGCCTGTGGAAAGAGCCTTAAGGAAAGGGACACATCTGTCACTGCAGAGCGAAGGAAGCCTGGCTGCTAAGGAGACACGAGGGGAAGATTAGGGCAGGGGAAAGGGCTCCACTCTGAGGAAGGAGTCTGGGCAGAAAGCATGCCTGTCCTGAGCCTTTGGGCCCAAGGAGACAGCAGCGCCTTGGCCACCTGACCGTGGTGGAGCCATGGGTTTGCCACCAGGCGCCTATCCTAAACTCGAGAAACAACTCCCAGAAAGACCTGGCCATCAGATGCCGTCTTCCTCCAGGATGTAGAAGCTTGGAGGAGGCACGGGGTTTAAGGGGAAAGAGTGGGGACAGTCCCCCAAAGCTCCCTATTCAGTGCACGGGCGGTGTGCAGGGATCCTGTCACCTCTCCTTTCCTGTGGGGAAAGCGCAGGCCTAGTCCGCGAGTCGGCCTGAGCGACAGAGTAAAAGGCCAAGCGATGCCTACACCGGGAGATGGTAGTGTGCATAGAGTGCCATCCTAGGCTAAGCGCGCTACTGCACGGTTGTGACTGTGTCTGCTTAGTTCGGCCTGGCAGGGTGAACCCAGGACGCGACCATGGAGCCCAGGAAAGCAAGGCCCAAGAGGCACCAGCTCTCCCGCAGCTCTTCTTCCCTGACGCGACAGAAGCCTTGCTGAGGAAGCAGTGGCGAAGTGCTGTTTGCTCCAAATCAAAGCCTCTGCGAAAGCACAGCATTCCCCGAGAAATGTTTTGGGGGCTGCTGCTGCGTGCCTGAGCCCAGTCTCGCGGTGGGAGAAACCCGCATACAGCGAAATACCCTTTGCCTGGGCATCTGCCCTAGGAAAGCACAGCATTTGTTGGGAAATCAGAGTTGGGTTTGGGGACGCTGCTGCTGCTTGCCTAAGCGAGTCCCCGCAGCATGTTGGAAGATACCCGCATGGAGCGAAATCCTCTTTGCCCTAGCATCCTTTCTGCCTGAGAGAGAAGCATGGTTGCTCACGTCTGTCACCGCACTCCCCAGGAGCAAGTGTGGGGAAGGCACAGCACGCCGCCCCCGGGGAAGAGAAGGAGCCCTTAGCCTTGGGGTCGGGAAATGCTCGGGAACAGGATAGCCTGCCACGGCACGAAATGCAGGCCGGTGGCCAGACATGTGTCACCCGTTCCCTGTGCGGAGAGATGGAAGCCTTGCTGCTAAGGAGACATGAGGGGACGACTAGGGCAGGGGCGCGTGCTCCACTCTGAGGAAGGAGTGTGGGCAGAAGGCAGGCCTGTCCTGTGCCTCTGTTACCAAGGGGACAGCATCTCCTTGGCCACCTGTCCCAAGGGCAGACTTGGGCTTGCCACCAGGTGCCATACCTGGAACTTGCAGAAACAACCCCATGGAGAAACGGTCAGTCAGATGCCATCTTCCACCAAGATGTGGCAGCATTGTTGGTGGCAGGGGGTGTGCCGGGGAAAGAGTGGAGACAGTCCCCACCGTTCCCCATCCCAGTGCTCGGGCACTGTGCTGGGATCCTGTCGCCTCTTCTCTCCTGTGGTGAAGGCACTGGCCTTGACCCTGAGTCTGCCTGAGCGCCGGAGCAAAAGGCAAAGCCTTAACTACGCCAGGAGATGGTAATAGGCATAGAGTGCCATGCTAGGCCACGCACGCTGCTGCAGGGTTGTGACTGTGTCTGCTTAGTTCGGCTTAGCAAGGTGAACCCTGGGCGCGAACTTGGAGCCCGGGAAAGCAAGGCCCAAGAGGCACCAGCTCTACCTCGGCTCTTCTTTCCTGCCGCGACAGAGCAAACGACCAAAGCCTTGCAGAGGAAGCAGC
Organism: Mustela nivalis; assembly: GCF_964662115.1. NCBI lineage: Eukaryota > Metazoa > Chordata > Mammalia > Carnivora > Mustelidae > Mustela > Mustela nivalis. The sequence continues at coordinate 78,182,947 of NC_139040.1, forward strand.
AGGCTGAGCGAAGTGCGGTTTGCGCCAAGCTGAAAACCTCTGCGAAAGCATGGCAGTCTCTGGGAAATCAGAGTCGATTCTGTGGGTTGCTTTTGTTGCTTGCCTTAGCCTAGTATTCGCAGCAGAGCGAAAGCCTCTTTGCCGGGGCATCCCCTCTGGGAAAGCACAGCATTCTTTGGGAAATCAGAGTCGGGTCTGTGGGATACTGCCTGCTGCTTGCCGGAGCTAGTCTCCACACCACGGTGGAATAAACCCGCATGGAGCGAAATCCTCTTTGCCTGGGCACCCGCTCTGCCTAAGAGAGAAGGGGGGGGTGCCTGTGGAAAGAGCCTTAAGGAAAGGGACACATCTGTCACTGCGGATGAGGAAAGCCTGGCTGCTAAGGAGACACGAGGGGAAGATTAGGGCAGGGGAAAGGGCTCCACTCTGAGGAAGGAGTCTGGGCAGAAAGCATGCCTGTCCTGAGCCTTTGGGCCCAAGGAGACAGCAGCGCCTTGGCCACCTGACCGTGGTGGAGCCATGGGTTTGCCACCAGGCGCCTATCCTAAACTCGAGAAACAACTCCCAGAAAGACCTGGCCATCAGATGCCGTCTTCCTCCAGGATGTAGAAGCTTGGAGGAGGCACGGGGTTTAAGGGGAAAGAGTGGAGACAGTCCCCCAAAGCTCCCTATTCAGTGCACGGGCGGTGTGCAGGGATCCTGTCACCTCTCCTTTCCTGTGGGGAAAGCGCAGGCCTAGTCCGCGAGTCGGCCTGAGCGCCAGAGTAAAAGGCCAAGCGATTCCTACACCGTGAGATGGTAGTGTGCATAGAGTGCCATCCTAGGCTAAGCGCGCTACTGCACGGTTGTGACTGTGTCTGCTTAGTTCGGCCTGGCAGGGTGAACCCAGGACGCGAACATGGAGCCAGGGAACGCGAGGCCCAAGAGGCACCAACTCTCCCGCAGCTCTTCTTCCCTGACGCCTTGCTGAGGAAGCAGTGGCGAAGTGCTGTTTGCTCCAAACCAAAGCCTCTGCGAAAGCACAGCATTCCCCGAGAAATGTTTTGGGGGCTGCTGCTGCGTGCCTGAGCCCAGTCTCGCGGTGGGAGAAACCCGCATACAGCGAAAGCCCCTTTGCCTGGGCATCTCACCTAGGAAAGCACAGCATTCGTTGGGAAATCAGAGTTGGGTTTGGGGAGGCTGCTGCTGCTTGCCTAAGCGAGTCTCCGCAGCATGTTGGAAGATACCCGCATGGAGCGAAATCCTCTTTGCCCTAGCATCCTTTCTGCCTGAGAGAGAAGCATGGTTGCTCACGTCTGTCACCGCGCTCCCCAGGAGCAAGTGTGGGGAAGGCACAGCACGCCGCCCCCGGGGAAGAGAAGGAGCCTTTGGCCTTGGAGTCGGGAAAATCTCGGGAACAGGATAGCCTGCCGCAGCACGAAATGCAGGCCGGTGGCCAGACATGTGTCACCCGTTCCCTGTGCGGAGAGATGGAAGCCTGGCTGCTAAGGAGACATGAGGGGACGACTAGGGCAGGGGCGCGTGCTCCACTCTGAGGAAGGAGTGTGGGCAGAAGGCAGGCCTGTCCTGTGCCTCTGTTACCAAGGGGACAGCATCTCCTTGGCCACCTGTCCCAAGGGCAGACTTGGGCTTGCCACCAGGTGCCATACCTGGAACCTGCAGAAACAACCCCATGGAGAAACGGTCAGTCAGATGCCATCTTCCACCAAGATGTGGCAGCATTGTGGGTGACAGGGGGGTGCGGCGGGGAAGGAGTGGAGACAGTCCCCCACAGTTCCCCATCCCTGTGCCCGGGCCGTGTGCAGGGATCCTGTTGCCTCCTCTCTCCTGTGGTGAAGGCACTGACCTAGACCCCGAGTCTGCCCGAGCGCCGGAGCAAAAGGCAAAGCCTTACCTAGGCCAGGAGATGGAATTAGGCATAGCGTGCCATGCTAGGCCACGCACGCTGCTGCAGGGTTGTGGCTGTGTCTGCCTATTTCGGCTTAGCAAGGTGAACCCCGGGCGCAAACTTGGAGCCCGTGAACGCAAGGCCCAAGAGGCACAAGCGCTCCCGCGGCTCTTCTTCCCTGCTGCGAAAGAGCGAATGACCAAAGCCTTGCTGAGGAAGCAGCAGCGAAGTGCGGTTCGCGCCAAGCTGAAAACCTCTGCGAAAGCATGGCAGTCGCTGGGAAATCAGAGTCGGTTCTGTGGGCCGCTTTTGTTGCTTGCCTTAGCCTAGTATTCGCAGCACGATTGGAGAAACCCGCATAGAACGAAAGCCTCTTTGCCGGGGCATCCCTTCTGGGAAAGCACAGCATTCTTTGGGAAATCAGAGTCGGGTCTGTGGGATGCTGCTGGCCACTTGCCGGAGCTAGTCTCCACACCACGGTGGAATAAACCCGCATGGAGCGAAATCCTCTTTGCCTGGGCATCATCTCTGCCTGAGAGAGAACCGCGGTGGTGCCTGTGGAAAGAGCCTTAAGGAAAGGGACACATCTGTCACTGTAGAGCGAAGGAAGCCTGGATGCTAAGGAGACACGAGGGGAATATTAGGGCAGGGGAAAGGGCTCCACTCTGAGGAAGGTGTCTGGGCAGAAAGCATGCCTGTCCTGAGCCTTTGGGCCCAAGGAGACAGCAGCTCCTTGGCCACCTGACCGTGGTGGAGCCATGGGGTTGCCACCAGGCGCCTACCCTAAACTCGAGAAACAACTCCCAGAAAGACCTGGCCATCAGATGCCGTCTTCCTCCAGGATGTAGAAGCTTGGAGGAGGCACGGGGTTTAAGGGGAAGGAGTGGGGACAGTCCCCCAAAGCTCCCTATTCAGTGCACGGGCGGTGTGCAGGGATCCTGTCACCTCTCCTTTCCTGTGGGAGAAGCACAAGCCTAGTCCGCGAGTCGGCCTGAGCGCCAGAGTAAAAGGCCAAGCGATTCCTACACCGGGAGATGGTAGTGTGCATAGAGTGCCATCCTAGGCTAAGCGCGCTACTGCACGGTTGTGACTGTGTCTGCTTAGTTCGGCCTGGCAGGGTGAACCCAGGACGCGAACATGGAGCCCGGGAAAGCGAGGCCCAAGAGGCACCAGCTCTCCCCAGCTCTTCTTCCCTGATGCGACTGAAACCTTGCTGAGGAAGCAGCGGCGAAGTGCTGTTCGCTCCAAACCAAAGCCTCTGCGAAAGCACAGCATTTGCTGAGAAATGTGCGGGCTGCTGCTGCTTGCCTGAGCCAAGTCTCGCGGTGGGAGAAACCCGCATACAGCGAAAGCCCCTTTGCCTGGGCCTCTCCCTTACGAAAGCACAGCATTCGTTGGGAAATCAGAGTTCGGTTTGGGGATGCTGCTGCTGCTTGCCTGAGCGAGTCTCGGCAACATGGTGGAAGATACCCGCATGGCGCGAAATCCTCTTTGCCCTAGCATCCTTTCTGCCTGAGAGAGAACCATGGTTGCACACGTCTTTCACCGCGCTCCCCAGAGCAATTTTGGGTAAGGCACAGCACGCCGTCCCCGGGGAAGAGAAGGATCCCTTGGCCTTGGGGTCGGGAAACGCTCGGGAAGCAGTATAGCCTGCCGAGGCACGAACAGCAGGCCATGAGAAGACAAGTGTTCTCTGCTCCCTGTGCGGAGAGATTGAAGCCTGGCTGCTAAGGAGACATGAGGGGACGACAAGGGCATGGGTGACTGCTCCACTCTGAGGAAGGAGTGTGGGCAGAAGGCAGGCCTGTCCTGTGCCTCTGTTACCAAGGGGACAGCATCTCCTTGGCCACCTGTCCCAAGGGCAGACTTGGGCTTGCCACCAGATGCCATACCCGGAACTCGCAGAAACAACCCCATGGAGAAACGGTCAGTCATTGCCGTCTTCCACCAAGATGTGGCAGCATTGTGGGTGGCAGGGGGTGTGCCGGGGAAAGAGTGGAGACAGTCCCCACCGTTCCCCATCCCTGTGCTCGGGCACTGTGCAGGGATCCTGTCGCCTTTTCTCTCCTGTGGTGAAGGCACTGGCCTTGACCCCGAGACTGCCCGAGCGCCGGAGCAAAAGGCAAAGCCTTACCTACGCCAGGAGATGGTAATAGGCATAGAGTGCCATGCTAGGCCACGCACGCTGCTGCAGGGTTGTGACTGTGTCTGCTTAGTTCGGCTTAGCAAGGTGAACCCCGGGCGCGAACTTGGAGCCAGGGAAAGCAAGGCCCAAGAGGCACCAGCTCTCCCGCGGCTCTTCTTTCCTGCCGCGACAGAGCGAACGACCAAAGCCTTGCTGAGGAAGCAGCAGCGAAGTGCGGTTCGCGCCAAGCTGAAAACCTCTGCGAAAGCATGGCAGTCGCTGGGAAATCAGAGTCGGTTCTGTGGGCTGCTTTTGTTGCTTGCCTTAGCCTAGTATTCGCAACACGATGGGAGAAAACCGCATAGAGCGAAAGCCTCTTTGCCGGGGCATCCCCTCTGAGATAGCACTGCATTCTTTGGGAAATCACAGTCGGGTCTGTGGGATGCTTCCTGCTGCTTGCCGGAGCAAGTCTCCATACCACGGTGGAATAAACCCGCATGGAGCGAAATCCTCTTTGCCTGGGCATCCGCTCTGCCTAAGAGAGAAGCGCGGTGGTGCCTGTGGAAAGAGCCTTAAGGAAAGGGACACATCTGTCACTGCGGATGAAGAAAGCCTGGCTGCTAAGGAGACACGAGGGGAAGATTAGGGCAGGGGAAAGAGCTCCACTCTGAGGAAAGAGTCTGGGCAGAAAGCATGCCTGCCCTGAGCCTTTGGGCCCAAGGAGACAGCAGCTCCTTGGCCACCTGACCATGGTGGAGCCGTGGGCTTGCCACCAGGCGCCTACCCTAAACTCGAGAAACAACTCCCAGAAAGACCTGGCCATCAGATGCCGTCTTCCTCCAGGATGTAGAAGCTTGGAGGAGGCACGGGGTTTAAGGGGAAGGAATGGGGACAGTCCCCCAAAGCTCCCTATTCAGTGCACGGGCGGTGTGCAGGGATCCTGTCACCTCTCCTTTCCTGTGGGGAAAGCACAGGCCTAGTCCGCGAGTCGGCCTGAGCGCCAGAGTAAAAGGCCAAGCGATTCCTACACCGGGAGATGGTAGTGTGCATAGAGTGCCATCCTAGGCTAAGCGCGCTACTGCACGGTTGTGACTGTGTCTGCTTAGTTCGGCCTGGCAGGGTGAACCCAGGGCGCGACCATGGAGCCTGGGAAAGCAAGGCCCAAGAGGCACCAGCTCTCCCGCAGCTCTTCTTCCCTGACGCGACAGAAGCCTTGCTGAGGAAGCAGTGGCGAAGTGCTGTTTGCTCGAAACCAAAGCCTCTGCGAAAGCACAGCATTCCCCGAGAAATGTTTTGGGGGCTGCTGCTGCGTGCCTGAGCCCAGTCTAGCGGTGGGAGAAACCCGCATACAGCGAAAGCGCCTTTGCCTGGGCCTTCCCCCCTAGGAAAGCAGACCATTCGTTGGGAAATCAGAGTTGGGTTTGGGGAGGCTGCTGCTGCTTGCCTAAGCGAGTCTCCCCAGCTTACCTAAGCGAGTCTCCCCAGCATGTTGGAAGATACCCGCATGGAGCGAAATCCTCTTTGCCCTAGCATCCTTTCTGCCTGAGAGAGAAGCATAGTTGCTCACGTCTGTCACCGCGCTCCCCAGAAGCAAGTGTGGGGAAGGCACAGCACGCCGCCCCCGGGGAAGAGAAAGAGCTCTTAGCCTTGGGGTCGGGAAACGCTCGGGAACAGGATAGACTGCCACGGCACGAAATGCAGGCCGGTGGCCAGACATGTGTCACCCGTTCCCTGTGCGGAGAGATGGAAGCCTGGATGCAAAGAAGACATGAGGGGACGACTAGGGCAGGGGCGCGTGCTCCACTCTGAGGAAGGAGTGTGGGCAGAAGGCAGGCCTGTCCTGTGCGTCTGTTAACAAGGGGACAGCATCTCCTTGGCCACCTGTCCCAAGGGCAGACTTGGGCTTGCCACCAGATGCCATACCCGGAACTCGCAGAAACAACCCCATGGAGAAACGGTCAGTCATTGCCGTCTTCCACCAAGATGTGGCAGCATTGTGGGTGGCAGGGGGTGTGCCGGGGAAAGAGTGGAGACAGTCCCCACCGTTCCCCATCCCTGTGCTCGGGCACTGTGCAGGGATCCTATCGCCACTTCTCTCCTGTGGTGAAGGCACTGGCCTTGACCCCTAGTCTGCCCGAGCGCCGGAGCAAAAGGCAAAGCCTTAACTACGCCAGGAGTTGGTAATAGGCATAGAGTGCCATGTTAGGCCACGCACGCTGCTGCAGGGTTGTGACTGTGTCTGCTTAGTTCGGCTTAGCAAGGTGAAACCCGGGCGCGAACTTGGAGCCCGGGAAAACAAGGCCCAAGAGGCACCAGCTCTCCCGCGGCTCTTCTTTCCTGCCGCGACAGAGCGAACGACCAAAGCCTTGCTGAGGAAGCAGCAGGCTGAGCGAAGTGCGGTTCGCGCCAAGCTGAAGACCTCTGCGAAAGCATGGTAGTCGCTGGGAAATCAGAGTCGGTTCTGTGGGCTGCTTTTGTTGCTTGCCTTAGCCTAGTATTCGCAGCACGATGGGAGAAACCCGCATAGAGCGAAAGCCTCTTTGCCGGGGCATCCCCTCTAAGAAAGCACAGCATTCTTTGGGAAATCAGAGTCGGGTCTGTGGGATGCTGCCTGCCGCTTGCCGGAGCTAGTCTCCACACCACGGTGGAATAATCCCGCATAGAGCGAAATTCTCTTTGCCTGGGCATCCGCTCTCCCTGAGAGAGAAGCGCGGTGGTGCCTGTGGAAAGAGCCTTAAGGAAAGGGACACATCTGTCACTGCAGAGCGAAGGAAGCCTGGCTGCTAAGGAGACACGAGGGGAAGATTAGGGCAGGGGTAAGGGCTCCACTCTGAGGAAGGTGTCTGGGCAGAAAGCATGCCTGTCCTGAGCCTTTGGGCCCAAAGAGAAAGCAGCTCCTTGGCCACCTGACCGTGGTGGAGCCATGGGCTTGCCACCAGGCGCCTACCCTAAACTCGAGAAACAACTCCCAGAAAGAACTGGCCATCAGATGCCGTCTTCCTCCAGGATGTAGAAGCTTGGAGGAGGCACGGGGTTTAAGGGGAAGGAGTGCGGACAGTCCCCCAAAGCTCCCTATTCAGTGCACGGGCGGTGTGCAGGGATCCTGTCACCTCTGCTTTCCTGCGGGGAAAGCGCAGGCCTAGTCCGCGAGTCGGCCTGAGCGCCAGAGTAAAAGGCCAAGCGATGCCTACACCGGGAGATGGTAGTGTGCATAGAGTGCCATCCTAGGCAAAGCGCGCTATTGCACGGTTGTGACTGTGTCTGCTTAGTTCGGCCTGGCAGGGTGAACCCAGGACGCGAACATGGAGCCAGGGAAACAAAGGCAATAGCTCTCCCGCAGCTCTTCTTCCCTGACGCGACAGAAGCCTTGCTGAGGAAGCAGTGGCGAAGTGCTGTTTGCTCCAAATCAAAGCCTCTGCGAAAGCACAGCATTCCCCGAGAAATGTTTTCGGGGCTGCTGCTGCGTGCCTGAGCCCAGTCTCGCGATGGGAGAAACCCGCATACAGCGAAAGACACTTTGCCTGGGCATCTCCCCTAGGAAAGCACAGCATTTGTTGGGAAATCAGAGTTGGGTTTGGGGAGGCTGCTGCTGCTTGCCTAAGCGAGTCTCCGCAGCATGTTGGAAGATACCCGCATGGAGCGAAATCCTCTTTGCCCTAGCATCCTTTCTGCCTGAGAGAGAAGCATGGTTGCTCACGTCTGTCACCGTACTCCCCAGGAGCAAGTGTGGGGAAGGCACAGCACGCCGCCCCCGGGGAAGAGAAGGAGCCCTTAGCCTTGGGGTCGGGAAACGCTCGGGAACAGGATAGCCTGCCACGGCACGTAATGCAGGCCGGTGGCCAGACATGTGTCACCCGTTCCCTGTGCGGAGAGATGGAAGCCTGGCTGCTAAGGAGACATGAGGGGACGACTAGGGCAGGGGCGCGTGCTCCACTCTGAGGAAGGAGTGTGGGCAGAAGGCAGGCCTGTCCTGTGCCTCTGTTACCAAGGGGACAGCATCTCCTTGGCCACCTGTCCCAAGGGCAGACTTGGGCTTGCCACCAGGTGCCATACCTGGAACTTGCAGAAACAACCCCATGGAGAAACGGTCAGTCAGATGCCATCTTCTACCAAGATGTGGCAGCATTGTTGGTGGCAGGGGGTGTGCCGGGGAAAGAGTGGAGACAGTCCCCACCGTTCCCCATCCCTGTGCTCGGGCACTGTGCAGGGATCCTATCGCCTCTTCTCTCCTGTGGTGAAGGCACTGGCCTTGACCCCGAGTCTGCCTGAGCGCCGGAGCAAAAGGCAAAGCCTTAACTACGCCAGGAGATGGTAATAGGCATAGAGTGCCATGCTAGGCCACGCACGCTGCTGCAGGGTTGTGACTGTGTCTGCTTAGTTCGGCTTAGCAAGGTGAACCCTGGGCGCGAACTTGGAGCCCGGGAAAGCAAGGCCCAAGAGGCACCAGCTCTCCCGCGGCTCTTCTTTCCTGCCGCGACAGAGCGAACGACCAAAGCCTTGCTGAGGAAGCAGCAGGCTGAGCGAAGTGCGGTTTGCGCCAAGCTGAAAACCTCTGCGAAAGCATGGCAGTCTCTGGGAAATCAGAGTCGGTTCTGTGGGTTGCTTTTGTTGCTTGCCTTAGCCTAGTATTCGCAGCACGATGGGAGAAAACCGCATAGAGCGAAAGCCTCTTTGCCGGGGCATCCCCTCTGGGAAAGCACAGCATTCTTTGGGAAATCAGAGTCGGGTCTGTGGGATACTGCCTGCTGCTTGCCGGAGCTAGTCTCCACACCACGGTGGAATAAACCCGCATGGAGCGAAATCCTCTTTGCCTGGGCATCCGCTCTGCCTAAGAGAGAAGCGCGGTGGTGCCTGTGGAAAGAGCCTTAAGGAAAGGGACACATCTGTCACTGCAGAGCGAAGGAAGCCTGGCTGCTAAGGAGACACGAGGGGAAGATTAGGGCAGGGGAAAGGGCTCCACTCTGAGGAAGGAGTCTGGGCAGAAAGCATGCCTGTCCTGAGCCTTTGGGCCCAAGGAGACAGCAGCGCCTTGGCCACCTGACCGTGGTGGAGCCATGGGTTTGCCACCAGGCGCCTATCCTAAACTCGAGAAACAACTCCTAGAAAGACCTGGCCATCAGATGCCGTCTTCCTCCAGGATGTAGAAGCTTGGAGGAGGCACGGGGTTTAAGGGGAAAGAGTGGGGACAGTCCCCCAAAGCTCCCTATTCAGTGCACGGGCGGTGTGCAGGGATCCTGTCACCTCTCCGTTCCTGCGGGGAAAGCGCAGGCCTAGTCCGCGAGTCGGCCTGAGCGCCAGAGTAAAAGGCCAAGCGATGCCTACACCGGGAGATGGTAGTGTGCATAGAGTGCCATCCTAGGCTAAGCGCGCTACTGCACGGTTGTGACTGTGTCTGCTTAGTTCGGCCTGGCAGGGTGAACCCAGGACGCGACCATGGAGCCCGGGAAAGCAAGGCCCAAGAGGCACCAGCTCTCCCGCAGCTCTTCTTCCCTGACGCGACAGAAGCCTTGCTGAGGAAGCAGTGGCGAAGTGCTCTTTGCTCCAAATCAAAGCCTCTGCGAAAGCACAGTATTCTCCGAGAAATGTTTTCGGGGCTGCTGCTGCGTGCCTGAGCCCAGTCTCGCGATGGGAGAAACCCGCATACAGCGAAAGACCCTTTGCCTGGGCATCTGCCCAAGGAAAGCACAGCATTTCTTGGGAAATCAGAGTTGGGTTTGGGGAGGCTGCTGCTGCTTGCCTAAGCGAGTCTCCCCAGCATGTTGGAAGATACCCGCATGGAGCGAAATCCTCTTTGCCGTAGCATCCTTTCTGCCTGAGAGAGAAGCATGGTTGCTCACGTCTGTCACCGCACTCCCCAGGAGCAAGTGTGGGGAAGGCACAGCACGCCGCCCCCGGGGAAGAGAAGGAGCCCTTAGCCTTGGGGTCGGGAAATGCTCGGGAACAGGATAGCCTGCCACGGCACGAAATGCAGGCCGGTGGCCAGACATGTGTCACCCGTTCCCTGTGCGGAGAGATGGAAGCCTTGCTGCTAAGGAGACATGAGGGGACGACTAGGGCAGGGGCGCGTGCTCCACTCTGAGGAAGGAGTGTGGGCAGAAGGCAGGCCTGTCCTGTGCCTCTGTTACCAAGGGGACAGCATCTCCTTGGCCACCTGTCCCAAGGGCAGACTTGGGCTTGCCACCAGATGCCATACCCGGAACTCGCAGAAACAACCCCATGGAGAAACGGTCAGTCATTGCCGTCTTCCACCAAGATGTGGCAGCATTGTGGGTGGCAGGGGGTGTGCCGGGGAAAGAGTGGAGACAGTCCCCACCGTTCCCCATCCCTGTGCTCGGGCACTGTGCAGGGATCCTGTCGCCACTTCTCTCCTGTGGTGAAGGCACTGGCCTTGACCCCGAGACTGCCCGAGCGCCGGAGCAAAAGGCAAAGCCTTACCTACGCCAGGAGATGGTAATAGGCATAGAGTGCCATGCTAGGCCACGCACGCTGCTGCAGGGTTGTGACTGTGTCTGCTTAGTTCGGCTTAGCAAGGTGAACCCCGGGCGCGAACTTGGAGCCAGGGAAAGCAAGGCCCAAGAGGCACCAGCTCTCCCGCGGCTCTTCTTTCCTGCCGCGACAGAGCGAACGACCAAAGCCTTGCTGAGGAAGCAGCAGCGAAGTGCGGTTCGCGCCAAGCTGAAAACCTCTGCGAAAGCATGGCAGTCGCTGGGAAATCAGAGTCGGTTCTGTGGGCTGCTTTTGTTGCTTGCCTTAGCCTAGTATTCGCAACACGATGGGAGAAAACCGCATAGAGCGAAAGCCTCTTTGCCGGGGCATCCCCTCTGAGATAGCACTGCATTCTTTGGGAAATCACAGTCGGGTCTGTGGGATGCTTCCTGCTGCTTGCCGGAGCAAGTCTCCATACCACGGTGGAATAAACCCGCATGGAGCGAAATCCTCTTTGCCTGGGCATCCGCTCTGCCTAAGAGAGAAGCGCGGTGGTGCCTGTGGAAAGAGCCTTAAGGAAAGGGACACATCTGTCACTGCGGATGAAGAAAGCCTGGCTGCTAAGGAGACACGAGGGGAAGATTAGGGCAGGGGAAAGAGCTCCACTCTGAGGAAAGAGTCTGGGCAGAAAGCATGCCTGCCCTGAGCCTTTGGGCCCAAGGAGACAGCAGCTCCTTGGCCACCTGACCATGGTGGAGCCGTGGGCTTGCCACCAGGCGCCTACCCTAAACTCGAGAAACAACTCCCAGAAAGACCTGGCCATCAGATGCCGTCTTCCTCCAGGATGTAGAAGCTTGGAGGAGGCACGGGGTTTAAGGGGAAGGAATGGGGACAGTCCCCCAAAGCTCCCTATTCAGTGCACGGGCGGTGTGCAGGGATCCTGTCACCTCTCCTTTCCTGTGGGGAAAGCACAGGCCTAGTCCGCGAGTCGGCCTGAGCGCCAGAGTTAAAGGCCAAGCGATGCCTACACCGGGTGATGGTAGTGTGCATAGAGTGCCATCCTAGGCTAAGCGCGCTACTGCACGGTTGTGACTTTGTCTGCTTAGTTCGGCCTGGCAGGGTGAACCCAGGACGCGACCATGGAGCCCGGGAAAGCAAGGCCCAAGAGTCACCAGCTCTCCCGCAGCTCTTCTTCCCTGACGCGACAGAAGCCTTGCTGAGGAAGCAGTGGCGAAGTGCTGTTTGCTCCAAACCAAAGCCTCTGCGAAAGCACAGCATTCCCCGAGAAATGTTTTGGGGGCTGCTGCTGCGTGCCTGAGCCCAGTCTAGCGGTGGGAGAAACCCGCATACAGCGAAAGCGCCTTTGCCTGGGCCTTCCCCCCTAGGAAAGCAGACCATTCGTTGGGAAATCAGAGTTGGGTTTGGGGAGGCTGCTGCTGCTTGCCTAAGCGAGTCTCCCCAGCTTACCTAAGCGAGTCTCCCCAGCATGTTGGAAGATACCCGCATGGAGCGAAATCCTCTTTGCCCTAGCATCCTTTCTGCCTGAGAGAGAAGCATAGTTGCTCACGTCTGTCACCGCGCTCCCCAGAAGCAAGTGTGGGGAAGGCACAGCACGCCGCCCCCGGGGAAGAGAAAGAGCTCTTAGCCTTGGGGTCGGGAAACGCTCGGGAACAGGATAGACTGCCACGGCACGAAATGCAGGCCGGTGGCCAGACATGTGTCACCCGTTCCCTGTGCGGAGAGATGGAAGCCTGGATGCAAAGAAGACATGAGGGGACGACTAGGGCAGGGGCGCGTGCTCCACTCTGAGGAAGGAGTGTGGGCAGAAGGCAGGCCTGTCCTGTGCGTCTGTTAACAAGGGGACAGCATCTCCTTGGCCACCTGTCCCAAGGGCAGACTTGGGCTTGCCACCAGATGCCATACCCGGAACTCGCAGAAACAACCCCATGGAGAAACGGTCAGTCATTGCCGTCTTCCACCAAGATGTGGCAGCATTGTGGGTGGCAGGGGGTGTGCCGGGGAAAGAGTGGAGACAGTCCCCACCGTTCCCCATCCCTGTGCTCGGGCACTGTGCAGGGATCCTATCGCCACTTCTCTCCTGTGGTGAAGGCACTGGCCTTGACCCCTAGTCTGCCCGAGCGCCGGAGCAAAAGGCAAAGCCTTAACTACGCCAGGAGTTGGTAATAGGCATAGAGTGCCATGTTAGGCCACGCACGCTGCTGCAGGGTTGTGACTGTGTCTGCTTAGTTCGGCTTAGCAAGGTGAAACCCGGGCGCGAACTTGGAGCCCGGGAAAACAAGGCCCAAGAGGCACCAGCTCTCCCGCGGCTCTTCTTTCCTGCCGCGACAGAGCGAACGACCAAAGCCTTGCTGAGGAAGCAGCAGGCTGAGCGAAGTGCGGTTCGCGCCAAGCTGAAGACCTCTGCGAAAGCATGGTAGTCGCTGGGAAATCAGAGTCGGTTCTGTGGGCTGCTTTTGTTGCTTGCCTTAGCCTAGTATTCGCAGCACGATGGGAGAAACCCGCATAGAGCGAAAGCCTCTTTGCCGGGGCATCCCCTCTAAGAAAGCACAGCATTCTTTGGGAAATCAGAGTCGGGTCTGTGGGATGCTGCCTGCCGCTTGCCGGAGCTAGTCTCCACACCACGGTGGAATAAACCCGCATAGAGCGAAATTCTCTTTGCCTGGGCATCCGCTCTCCCAGAGAGAGAAGCGCGGTGGTGCCTGTGGAAAGAGCCTTAAGGAAAGGGACACATCTGTCACTGCAGAGCGAAGGAAGCCTGGCTGCTAAGGAGACACGAGGGGAAGATTAGGGCAGGGGTAAGGGCTCCACTCTGAGGAAGGTGTCTGGGCAGAAAGCATGCCTGTCCTGAGCCTTTGGGCCCAAAGAGAAAGCAGCTCCTTGGCCACCTGACCGTGGTGGAGCCATGGGCTTGCCACCAGGCGCCTACCCTAAACTCGAGAAACAACTCCCAGAAAGACCTGGCCATCAGATGCCGTCTTCCTCCAGGATGTAGAAGCTTGGAGGAGGCACGGGGTTTAAGGGGAAGGAGTGCGGACAGTCCCCCAAAGCTCCCTATTCAGTGCACGGGCGGTGTGCAGGGATCCTGTCACCTCTGCTTTCCTGCGGGGAAAGCGCAGGCCTAGTCCGCGAGTCGGCCTGAGCGCCAGAGTAAAAGGCCAAGCGATGCCTACACCGGGAGATGGTAGTGTGCATAGAGTGCCATCCTAGGCAAAGCGCGCTACTGCACGGTTGTGACTGTGTCTGCTTAGTTCGGCCTGGCAGGGTGAACCCAGGACGCGAACATGGAGCCAGGGAAACAAAGGCAATAGCTCTCCCGCAGCTCTTCTTCCCTGACGCGACAGAAGCCTTGCTAAGGAAGCAGTGGCGAAGTGCTGTTTGCTCCAAATCAAAGCCTCTGCGAAAGCACAGCATTCCCCGAGAAATGTTTTCGGGGCTGCTGCTGCGTGCCTGAGCCCAGTCTCGCGATGGGAGAAACCCGCATACAGCGAAAGACACTTTGCCTGGGCATCTCCCCTAGGAAAGCACAGCATTTGTTGGGAAATCAGAGTTGGGTTTGGGGAGGCTGCTGCTGCTTGCCTAAGCGAGTCTCCGCAGCATGTTGGAAGATACCCGCATGGAGCGAAATCCTCTTTGCCCTAGCATCCTTTCTGCCTGAGAGAGAAGCATGGTTGCTCACGTCTGTCACCGTACTCCCCAGGAGCAAGTGTGGGGAAGGCACAGCACGCCGCCCCCGGGGAAGAGAAGGAGCCCTTAGCCTTGGGGTCGGGAAACGCTCGGGAACAGGATAGCCTGCCACGGCACGTAATGCAGGCCGGTGGCCAGACATTTGTCACCCGTTCCCTGTGCGGAGAGATGGAAGCCTGGCTGCTAAGGAGACATGAGGGGACGACTAGGGCAGGGGCGCGTGCTCCACTCTGAGGAAGGAGTGTGGGCAGAAGGCAGGCCTGTCCTGTGCCTCTGTTACCAAGGGGACAGCATCTCCTTGGCCACCTGTCCCAAGGGCAGACTTGGGCTTGCCACCAGGTGCCATACCTGGAACTTGCAGAAACAACCCCATGGAGAAACGGTCAGTCAGATGCCATCTTCTACCAAGATGTGGCAGCATTGTTGGTGGCAGGGGGTGTGCCGGGGAAAGAGTGGAGACAGTCCCCACCGTTCCCCATCCCTGTGCTCGGGCACTGTGCAGGGATCCTATCGCCTCTTCTCTCCTGTGGTGAAGGCACTGGCCTTGACCCCGAGTCTGCCTGAGCGCCGGAGCAAAAGGCAAAGCCTTAACTACGCCAGGAGATGGTAATAGGCATAGAGTGCCATGCTAGGCCACGCACGCTGCTGCAGGGTTGTGACTGTGTCTGCTTAGTTCGGCTTAGCAAGGTGAACCCTGGGCGCGAACTTGGAGCCCGGGAAAGCAAGGCCCAAGAGGCACCAGCTCTCCCGCGGCTCTTCTTTCCTGCCGCGACAGAGCGAACGACCAAAGCCTTGCTGAGGAAGCAGCAGGCTGAGCGAAGTGCGGTTTGCGCCAAGCTGAAAACCTCTGCGAAAGCATGGCAGTCTCTGGGAAATCAGAGTCGGTTCTGTGGGTTGCTTTTGTTGCTTGCCTTAGCCTAGTATTCGCAGCACGATGGGAGAAAACCGCATAGAGCGAAAGCCTCTTTGCCGGGGCATCCCCTCTGGGAAAGCACAGCATTCTTTGGGAAATCAGAGTCGGGTCTGTGGGATACTGCCTGCTGCTTGCCGGAGCTAGTCTCCACACCACGGTGGAATAAACCCGCATGGAGCGAAATCCTCTTTGCCTGGGCATCCGCTCTGCCTAAGAGAGAAGCGCGGTTGTGCCTGTGGAAAGAGCCTTAAGGAAAGGGAAACATCTGTCACTGCAGAGCGAAGGAAGCCTGGCTGCTAAGGAGACACGAGGGGAAGATTAGGGCAGGGGAAAGGGCTCCACTCTGAGGAAGGAGTCTGGGCAGAAAGCATGCCTGTCCTGAGCCTTTGGGCCCAAGGAGACAGCAGCGCCTTGGCCACCTGACCGTGGTGGAGCCATGGGTTTGCCACCAGGCGCCTATCCTAAACTCGAGAAACAACTCCCAGAAAGACCTGGCCATCAGATGCCGTCTTCCTCCAGGATGTAGAAGCTTGGAGGAGGCACGGGGTTTAAGGGGAAAGAGTGGGGACAGTCCCCCAAAGCTCCCTATTCAGTGCACGGGCGGTGTGCAGGGATCCTGTCACCTCTCCTTTCCTGTGGGGAAAGCGCAGGCCTAGTCCGCGAGTCGGCCTGAGCGCCAGAGTAAAAGGCCAAGCGATGCCTACACCGGGAGATGGTAGTGTGCATAGAGTGCCATCCTAGGCTAAGCGCGCTACTGCACGGTTGTGACTGTGTCTGCTTAGTTCGGCCTGGCAGGGTGAACCCAGGACGCGACCATGGAGCCCGGGAAAGCAAGGCCCAAGAGGCACCAGCTCTCCCGAAGCTCTTCTTCCCTGACGCGACAGAAGCCTTGCTGAGGAAGCAGTGGCGAAGTGCTGTTTGCTCCAAATCAAAGCCTCTGCGAAAGCACAGTATTCTCCGAGAAATGTTTTCGGGGCTGCTGCTGCGTGCCTGAGCCCAGTCTCGCGATGGGAGAAACCCGCATACAGCGAAAGACCCTTTGCCTGGGCATCTGCCCAAGGAAAGCACAGCATTTGTTGGGAAATCAGAGTTGGGTTTGGGGACGCTGCTGCTGCTTGCCTAAGCGAGTCTCCGCAGCATGTTGGAAGATACCCGCATGGAGCGAAATCCTCTTTGCCGTAGCATCCTTTCTGCCTGAGAGAGAAGCATGGTTGCTCACGTCTGTCACCGCACTCCCCAGGAGCAAGTGTGGGGAAGGCACAGCACGCCACCCCCGGGGAAGAGAAGGAGCCCTTAGCCTTGGGGTCGGGAAATGCTCGGGAACAGGATAGCCTGCCACGGCACGAAATGCAGGCCGGTGGCCAGACATGTGTCACCCGTTCCCTGTGCGGAGAGATGGAAGCCTTGCTGCTAAGGAGACATGAGGGGACGACTAGGGCAGGGGCGCGTGCTCCACTCTGAGGAAGGAGTGTGGGCAGAAGGCAGGCCTGTCCTGTGCCTCTGTTACCAAGGGGACAGCATCTACTGGGCCACCTGTCCCAAGGGCAGACTTGGGCTTGCCACCAGATGCCATACCCGGAACTCGCAGAAACAACCCCATGGAGAAACGGTCAGTCAGATGCCATCTTCTACCAAGATGTGGCAGCATTGTTGGTGGCAGGGGGTGTGCCGGGGAAAGAGTGGAGACAGTCCCCACCGTTCCCCATCCCTGTGCTCGGGCACTGTGCAGGGATCCTATCGCCTCTTCTCTCCTGTGGTGAAGGCACTGGCCTTGACCCCGAGTCTGCCTGAGCGCCGGAGCAAAAGGCAAAGCCTTAACTACGCCAGGAGATGGTAATAGGCATAGAGTGCCATGCTAGGCCACGCACGCTGCTGCAGGGTTGTGACTGTGTCTGCTTAGTTCGGCTTAGCAAGGTGAACCCTGGGCGCGAACTTGGAGCCCGGGAAAGCAAGGCCCAAGAGGCACCAGCTCTCCCGCGGCTCTTCTTTCCTGCCGCGACAGAGCGAACGACCAAAGCCTTGCTGAGGAAGCAGCAGGCTGAGCGAAGTGCGGTTTGCGCCAAGCTGAAAACCTCTGCGAAAGCATGGCAGTCTCTGGGAAATCAGAGTCGGTTCTGTGGGTTGCTTTTGTTGCTTGCCTTAGCCTAGTATTCGCAGCACGATGGGAGAAAACCGCATAGAGCGAAAGCCTCTTTGCCGGGGCATCCCCTCTGGGAAAGCACAGCATTCTTTGGGAAATCAGAGTCGGGTCTGTGGGATACTGCCTGCTGCTTGCCGGAGCTAGTCTCCACACCACGGTGGAATAAACCCGCATGGAGCGAAATCCTCTTTGCCTGGGCATCCGCTCTGCCTAAGAGAGAAGCGCGGTTGTGCCTGTGGAAAGAGCCTTAAGGAAAGGGACACATCTGTCACTGCAGAGCGAAGGAAGCCTGGCTGCTAAGGAGACACGAGGGGAAGATTAGGGCAGGGGAAAGGGCTCCACTCTGAGGAAGGAGTCTGGGCAGAAAGCATGCCTGTCCTGAGCCTTTGGGCCCAAGGAGACAGCAGCGCCTTGGCCACCTGACCGTGGTGGAGCCATGGGTTTGCCACCAGGCGCCTATCCTAAACTCGAGAAACAACTCCCAGAAAGACCTGGCCATCAGATGCCGTCTTCCTCCAGGATGTAGAAGCTTGGAGGAGGCACGGGGTTTAAGGGGAAAGAGTGGGGACAGTCCCCCAAAGCTCCCTATTCAGTGCACGGGCGGTGTGCAGGGATCCTGTCACCTCTCCTTTCCTGTGGGGAAAGCGCAGGCCTAGTCCGCGAGTCGGCCTGAGCGCCAGAGTAAAAGGCCAAGCGATGCCTACACCGGGAGATGGTAGTGTGCATAGAGTGCCATCCTAGGCTAAGCGCGCTACTGCACGGTTGTGACTGTGTCTGCTTAGTTCGGCCTGGCAGGGTGAACCCAGGACGCGACCATGGAGCCCGGGAAAGCAAGGCCCAAGAGGCACCAGCTCTCCCGAAGCTCTTCTTCCCTGACGCGACAGAAGCCTTGCTGAGGAAGCAGTGGCGAAGTGCTGTTTGCTCCAAATCAAAGCCTCTGCGAAAGCACAGTATTCTCCGAGAAATGTTTTCGGGGCTGCTGCTGCGTGCCTGAGCCCAGTCTCGCGATGGGAGAAACCCGCATACAGCGAAAGACCCTTTGCCTGGGCATCTGCCCAAGGAAAGCACAGCATTTGTTGGGAAATCAGAGTTGGGTTTGGGGACGCTGCTGCTGCTTGCCTAAGCGAGTCTCCGCAGCATGTTGGAAGATACCCGCATGGAGCGAAATCCTCTTTGCCGTAGCATCCTTTCTGCCTGAGAGAGAAGCATGGTTGCTCACGTCTGTCACCGCACTCCCCAGGAGCAAGTGTGGGGAAGGCACAGCACGCCACCCCCGGGGAAGAGAAGGAGCCCTTAGCCTTGGGGTCGGGAAATGCTCGGGAACAGGATAGCCTGCCACGGCACGAAATGCAGGCCGGTGGCCAGACATGTGTCACCCGTTCCCTGTGCGGAGAGATGGAAGCCTTGCTGCTAAGGAGACATGAGGGGACGACTAGGGCAGGGGCGCGTGCTCCACTCTGAGGAAGGAGTGTGGGCAGAAGGCAGGCCTGTCCTGTGCCTCTGTTACCAAGGGGACAGCATCTACTGGGCCACCTGTCCCAAGGGCAGACTTGGGCTTGCCACCAGATGCCATACCCGGAACTCGCAGAAACAACCCCATGGAGAAACGGTCAGTCATTGCCGTCTTCCACCAAGATGTGGCAGCATTGTGGGTGGCAGGGGGTGTGCCGGGGAAAGAGTGGAGACAGTCCCCACCGTTCCCCATCCCTGTGCTCGGGCACTGTGCAGGGATCCTGTCGCCTCTTCTCTCCTGTGGTGAAGGCACTGGCCTTGACCCCGAGACTGCCCGAGCGCCGGAGCAAAAGGCAAAGCCTTACCTACGCCAGGAGATGGTAATAGGCATAGAGTGCCATGCTAGGCCACGCACGCTGCTGCAGGGTTGTGACTGTGTCTGCTTAGTTCGGCTTAGCAAGGTGAACCCCGGGCGCGAACTTGGAGCCAGGGAAAGCAAGGCCCAAGAGGCACCAGCTCTCCCGCGGCTCTTCTTTCCTGCCGCGACAGAGCGAACGACCAAAGCCTTGCTGAGGAAGCAGCAGCGAAGTGCGGTTCGCGCCAAGCTGAAAACCTCTGCGAAAGCATGGCAGTCGCTGGGAAATCAGAGTCGGTTCTGTGGGCTGCTTTTGTTGCTTGCCTTAGCCTAGTATTCGCAACACGATGGGAGAAAACCGCATAGAGCGAAAGCCTCTTTGCCGGGGCATCCCCTCTGAGATAGCACTGCATTCTTTGGGAAATCACAGTCGGGTCTGTGGGATGCTTCCTGCTGCTTGCCGGAGCAAGTCTCCATACCACGGTGGAATAAACCCGCATGGAGCGAAATCCTCTTTGCCTGGGCATCCGCTCTGCCTAAGAGAGAAGCGCGGTGGTGCCTGTGGAAAGAGCCTTAAGGAAAGGGACACATCTGTCACTGCGGATGAAGAAAGCCTGGCTGCTAAGGAGACACGAGGGGAAGATTAGGGCAGGGGAAAGAGCTCCACTCTGAGGAAAGAGTCTGGGCAGAAAGCATGCCTGCCCTGAGCCTTTGGGCCCAAGGAGACAGCAGCTCCTTGGCCACCTGACCATGGTGGAGCCGTGGGCTTGCCACCAGGCGCCTACCCTAAACTCGAGAAACAACTCCCAGAAAGACCTGGCCATCAGATGCCGTCTTCCTCCAGGATGTAGAAGCTTGGAGGAGGCACGGGGTTTAAGGGGAAGGAATGGGGACAGTCCCCCAAAGCTCCCTATTCAGTGCACGGGCGGTGTGCAGGGATCCTGTCACCTCTCCTTTCCTGTGGGGAAAGCACAGGCCTAGTCCGCGAGTCGGCCTGAGCGCCAGAGTTAAAGGCCAAGCGATGCCTACACCGGGTGATGGTAGTGTGCATAGAGTGCCATCCTAGGCTAAGCGCGCTACTGCACGGTTGTGACTTTGTCTGCTTAGTTCGGCCTGGCAGGGTGAACCCAGGACGCGACCATGGAGCCCGGGAAAGCAAGGCCCAAGAGTCACCAGCTCTCCCGCAGCTCTTCTTCCCTGACGCGACAGAAGCCTTGCTGAGGAAGCAGTGGCGAAGTGCTGTTTGCTCCAAACCAAAGCCTCTGCGAAAGCACAGCATTCCCCGAGAAATGTTTTGGGGGCTGCTGCTGCGTGCCTGAGCCCAGTCTAGCGGTGGGAGAAACCCGCATACAGCGAAAGCGCCTTTGCCTGGGCCTTCCCCCCTAGGAAAGCAGACCATTCGTTGGGAAATCAGAGTTGGGTTTGGGGAGGCTGCTGCTGCTTGCCTAAGCGAGTCTCCCCAGCTTACCTAAGCGAGTCTCCCCAGCATGTTGGAAGATACCCGCATGGAGCGAAATCCTCTTTGCCCTAGCATCCTTTCTGCCTGAGAGAGAAGCATAGTTGCTCACGTCTGTCACCGCGCTCCCCAGAAGCAAGTGTGGGGAAGGCACAGCACGCCGCCCCCGGGGAAGAGAAAGAGCTCTTAGCCTTGGGGTCGGGAAACGCTCGGGAACAGGATAGCCTGCCACGGCACGAAATGCAGGCCGGTGGCCAGACATGTGTCACCCGTTCCCTGTGCGGAGAGATGGAAGCCTGGATGCAAAGAAGACATGAGGGGACGACTAGGGCAGGGGCGCGTGCTCCAATCTGAGGAAGGAGTGTGGGCAGAAGGCAGGCCTGTCCTGTGCGTCTGTTAACAAGGGGACAGCATCTCCTTGGCCACCTGTCCCAAGGGCAGACTTGGGCTTGCCACCAGATGCCATACCCGGAACTCGCAGAAACAACCCCATGGAGAAACGGTCAGTCATTGCCGTCTTCCACCAAGATGTGGCAGCATTGTGGGTGGCAGGGGGTGTGCCGGGGAAAGAGTGGAGACAGTCCCCACCGTTCCCCATCCCTGTGCTCGGGCACTGTGCAGGGATCCTATCGCCACTTCTCTCCTGTGGTGAAGGCACTGGCCTTGACCCCTAGTCTGCCCGAGCGCCGGAGCAAAAGGCAAAGCCTTAACTACTCCAGGAGTTGGTAATAGGCATAGAGTGCCATGTTAGGCCACGCACGCTGCTGCAGGGTTGTGACTGTGTCTGCTTAGTTCGGCTTAGCAAGGTGAAACCCGGGCGCGAACTTGGAGCCCGGGAAAACAAGGCCCAAGAGGCACCAGCTCTCCCGCGGCTCTTCTTTCCTGCCGCGACAGAGCGAACGACCAAAGCCTTGCTGAGGAAGCAGCAGGCTGAGCGAAGTGCGGTTCGCGCCAAGCTGAAGACCTCTGCGAAAGCATGGTAGTCGCTGGGAAATCAGAGTCGGTTCTGTGGGCTGCTTTTGTTGCTTGCCTTAGCCTAGTATTCGCAGCACGATGGGAGAAACCCGCATAGAGCGAAAGCCTCTTTGCCGGGGCATCCCCTCTAAGAAAGCACAGCATTCTTTGGGAAATCAGAGTCGGGTCTGTGGGATGCTGCCTGCTGCTTGCCGGAGCTAGTCTCCACACCACGGTGGAATAAACCCGCATAGAGCGAAATTCTCTTTGCCTGGGCATCCGCTCTCCCTGAGAGAGAAGCGCGGTGGTGCCTGTGGAAAGAGCCTTAAGGAAAGGGACACATCTGTCACTGCAGAGCGAAGGAAGCCTGGCTGCTAAGGAGACACGAGGGGAAGATTAGGGCAGGGGTAAGGGCTCCACTCTGAGGAAGGTGTCTGGGCAGAAAGCATGCCTGTCCTGAGCCTTTGGGCCCAAAGAGAAAGCAGCTCCTTGGCCACCTGACCGTGGTGGAGCCATGGGCTTGCCACCAGGCGCCTACCCTAAACTCGAGAAACAACTCCCAGAAAGACCTGGCCATCAGATGCCGTCTTCCTCCAGGATGTAGAAGCTTGGAGGAGGCATGGGGTTTAAGGGGAAGGAGTGCGGACAGTCCCCCAAAGCTCCCTATTCAGTGCACGGGCGGTGTGCAGGGATCCTGTCACCTCTGCTTTCCTGCGGGGAAAGCGCAGGCCTAGTCCGCGAGTCGGCCTGAGCGCCAGAGTAAAAGGCCAAGCGATGCCTACACCGGGAGATGTTAGTGAGCATAGAGTGCCATCCTAGGCTAAGCGCGCTACTGCACGGTTGTGACTGTGTCTGCTTAGTTCGGCCTGGCAGGGTGAACCCAGGACGCGAACATGGAGCCAGGGAAACAAAGGCAATAGCTCTCCCGCAGCTCTTCTTCCCTGACGCGACAGAAGCCTTGCTGAGGAAGCAGTGGCGAAGTGCTGTTTGCTCCAAATCAAAGCCTCTGCGAAAGCACAGCATTCCCCGAGAAATGTTTTCGGGGCTGCTGCTGCGTGCCTGAGCCCAGTCTCGCGATGGGAGAAACCCGCATACAGCGAAAGACACTTTGCCTGGGCATCTCCCCTAGGAAAGCACAGCATTTGTTGGGAAATCAGAGTTGGGTTTGGGGAGGCTGCTGCTGCTTGCCTAAGCGAGTCTCCGCAGCATGTTGGAAGATACCCGCATGGAGCGAAATCCTCTTTGCCCTAGCATCCTTTCTGCCTGAGAGAGAAGCATGGTTGCTCACGTCTGTCACCGTACTCCCCAGGAGCAAGTGTGGGGAAGGCACAGCACGCCGCCCCCGGGGAAGAGAAGGAGCCCTTAGCCTTGGGGTCGGGAAACGCTCGGGAACAGGATAGCCTGCCACGGCACGTAATGCAGGCCGGTGGCCAGACATGTGTCACCCGTTCCCTGTGCGGAGAGATGGAAGCCTTGCTGCTAAGGAGACATGAGGGGACGACTAGGGCAGGGGCGCGTGCTCCACTCTGAGGAAGGAGTGTGGGCAGAAGGCAGGCCTGTCCTGTGCCTCTGTTACCAAGGGGACAGCATCTCCTTGGCCACCTGTCCCAAGGGCAGACTTGGGCTTGCCACCAGGTGCCATACCTGGAACTTGCAGAAACAACCCCATGGAGAAACGGTCAGTCAGATGCCATCTTCTACCAAGATGTGGCAGCATTGTTGGTGGCAGGGGGTGTGCCGGGGAAAGAGTGGAGACAGTCCCCACCGTTCCCCATCCCTGTGCTCGGGCACTGTGCAGGGATCCTATCGCCTCTTCTCTCCTGTGGTGAAGGCACTGGCCTTGACCCCGAGTCTGCCTGAGCGCCGGAGCAAAAGGCAAAGCCTTAACTACGCCAGGAGATGGTAATAGGCATAGAGTGCCATGCTAGGCCACGCACGCTGCTGCAGGGTTGTGACTGTGTCTGCTTAGTTCGGCTTAGCAAGGTGAACCCTGGGCGCGAACTTGGAGCCCGGGAAAGCAAGGCCCAAGAGGCACCAGCTCTCCCGCGGCTCTTCTTTCCTGCCGCGACAGAGCGAACGACCAAAGCCTTGCTGAGGAAGCAGCAGGCTGAGCGAAGTGCGGTTTGCGCCAAGCTGAAAACCTCTGCGAAAGCATGGCAGTCTCTGGGAAATCAGAGTCGGTTCTGTGGGTTGCTTTTGTTGCTTGCCTTAGCCTAGTATTCGCAGCACGATGGGAGAAAACCGCATAGAGCGAAAGCCTCTTTGCCGGGGCATCCCCTCTGGGAAAGCACAGCATTCTTTGGGAAATCAGAGTCGGGTCTATGGGATGCTGCCTGCTGCTTGCCGGAGCTAGTCTCCACACCACGGTGGAATAAACCCGCATGGAGCGAAATCCTCTTTGCCTGGGCATCCGCTCTGCCTAAGAGAGAAGCGCGGTGGTGCCTGTGGAAAGAGCCTTAAGGAAAGGGACACATCTGTCACTGCAGAGCGAAGGAAGCCTGGCTGCTAAGGAGACACGAGGGGAAGATTAGGGCAGGGGAAAGGGCTCCACTCTGAGGAAGGAGTCTGGGCAGAAAGCATGCCTGTCCTGAGCCTTTGGGCCCAAGGAGACAGCAGCGCCTTGGCCACCTGACCGTGGTGGAGCCATGGGTTTGCCACCAGGCGCCTATCCTAAACTCGAGAAACAACTCCCAGAAAGACCTGGCCATCAGATGCCGTCTTCCTCCAGGATGTAGAAGCTTGGAGGAGGCACGGGGTTTAAGGGGAAAGAGTGGGGACAGTCCCCCAAAGCTCCCTATTCAGTGCACGGGTGGTGTGCAGGGATCCTGTCACCTCTCCTTTCCTGTGGGGAAAGCACAGGCCTAGTCCGCGAGTCGGCTTGAGCGCCAGAGTAAAAGGCCAAGCGATGCCTACACCGGGAGATGGTAGTGTGCATAGAGTGCCATCCTAGGCTAAGTGCGCTACTGCACGGTTGTGACTGTGTCTGCTTAGTTCGGCCTGGCAGGGTGAACCCAGGACGCGACCATGGAGCCCGGGAAAGCAAGGCCCAAGAGGCACCAGCTCTCCCGAAGCTCTTCTTCCCTGACGCGACAGAAGCCTTGCTGAGGAAGCAGTGGCGAAGTGCTGTTTGCTCCAAATCAAAGCCTCTGCGAAAGCACAGCATTCCCCGAGAAATGTTTTGGGGGCTGCTGCTGCGTGCCTGAGCCCAGTCTAGCGGTGGGAGAAACCCGCATACAGCGAAAGACCCTTTGCCTGGGCATCTGCCCTAGGAAAGCACAGCATTTATTTGGGAAATCAGAGTTGGGTTAAGGGACGCTGCTGCTGCTTGCCTAAGCGAGTCTCCGCAGCATGTTGGAAGATACCCGCATGGAGCGAAATCCTCTTTGCCGTAGCATCCTTTCTGCCTGAGAGAGAAGCATGGTTGCTCACGTCTGTCACCGCACTCCCCAGGAGCAAGTGTGGGGAAGGCACAGCACGCCGCCCCCGGGGAAGAGAAGGAGCCCTTAGCCTTGGGGTCGGGAAATGCTCGGGAACAGGATAGCCTGCCACGGCACGAAATGCAGGCCGGTGGCCAGACATGTGTCACCCGTTCCCTGTGCGGAGAGATGGAAGCCTTGCTGCTAAGGAGACATGAGGGGACGACTAGGGCAGGGGCGCGTGCTCCACTCTGAGGAAGGAGTGTGGGCAGAAGGCAGGCCTGTCCTGTGCCTCTGTTACCAAGGGGACAGCATCTCCTGGGCCACCTGTCCCAAGGGCAGACTTGGGCTTGCCACCAGATGCCATACCCGGAACTCGCAGAAACAACCCCATGGAGAAACGGTCAGTCATTGCCGTCTTCCACCAAGATGTGGCAGCATTGTGGGTGGCAGGGGGTGTGCCGGGGAAAGAGTGGAGACAGTCCCCACCGTTCCCCATCCCTGTGCTCGGGCACTGTGCAGGGATCCTGTCGCCTCTTCTCTCCTGTGGTGAAGGCACTGGCCTTGACCCCGAGACTGCCCGAGCGCCGGAGCAAAAGGCAAAGCCTTACCTACGCCAGGAGATGGTAATAGGCATAGAGTGCCATGCTAGGCCACGCACGCTGCTGCAGGGTTGTGACTGTGTCTGCTTAGTTCGGCTTAGCAAGGTGAACCCCGGGCGCGAACTTGGAGCCAGGGAAAGCAAGGCCCAAGAGGCACCAGCTCTCCCGCGGCTCTTCTTTCCTGCCGCGACAGAGCGAACGACCAAAGCCTTGCTGAGGAAGCAGCAGCGAAGTGCGGTTCGCGCCAAGCTGAAAACCTCTGCGAAAGCATGGCAGTCGCTGGGAAATCAGAGTCGGTTCTGTGGGCTGCTTTTGTTGCTTGCCTTAGCCTAGTATTCGCAACACGATGGGAGAAAACCGCATAGAGCGAAAGCCTCTTTGCCGGGGCATCCCCTCTGAGATAGCACTGCATTCTTTGGGAAATCACAGTCGGGTCTGTGGGATGCTTCCTGCTGCTTGCCGGAGCAAGTCTCCATACCACGGTGGAATAAACCCGCATGGAGCGAAATCCTCTTTGCCTGGGCATCCGCTCTGCCTAAGAGAGAAGCGCGGTGGTGCCTGTGGAAAGAGCCTTAAGGAAAGGGACACATCTGTCACTGCGGATGAAGAAAGCCTGGCTGCTAAGGAGACACGAGGGGAAGATTAGGGCAGGGGAAAGAGCTCCACTCTGAGGAAAGAGTCTGGGCAGAAAGCATGCCTGCCCTGAGCCTTTGGGCCCAAGGAGACAGCAGCTCCTTGGCCACCTGACCATGGTGGAGCCGTGGGCTTGCCACCAGGCGCCTACCCTAAACTCGAGAAACAACTCCCAGAAAGACCTGGCCATCAGATGCCGTCTTCCTCCAGGATGTAGAAGCTTGGAGGAGGCACGGGGTTTAAGGGGAAGGAATGGGGACAGTCCCCCAAAGCTCCCTATTCAGTGCACGGGCGGTGTGCAGGGATCCTGTCACCTCTCCTTTCCTGTGGGGAAAGCACAGGCCTAGTCCGCGAGTCGGCCTGAGCGCCAGAGTAAAAGGCCAAGCGATTCCTACACCGGGAGATGGTAGTGTGCATAGAGTGCCATCCTAGGCTAAGCGCGCTACTGCACGGTTGTGACTGTGTCTGCTTAGTTCGGCCTGGCAGGGTGAACCCAGGACGCGACCATGGAGCCCGGGAAAGCAAGGCCCAAGAGGCACCAGCTCTCCCGCAGCTCTTCTTCCCTGACGCGACAGAAGCCTTGCTGAGGAAGCAGTGGCGAAGTGCTGTTTGCTCCAAACCAAAGCCTCTGCGAAAGCACAGCATTCCCCGAGAAATGTTTTGGGGGCTGCTGCTGCGTGCCTGAGCCCAGTCTAGCGGTGGGAGAAACCCGCATACAGCGAAAGCGCCTTTGCCTGGGCCTTCCCCCCTAGGAAAGCAGACCATTCGTTGGGAAATCAGAGTTGGGTTTGGGGAGGCTGCTGCTGCTTGCCTAAGCGAGTCTCCCCAGCTTACCTAAGCGAGTCTCCCCAGCATGTTGGAAGATACCCGCATGGAGCGAAATCCTCTTTGCCCTAGCATCCTTTCTGCCTGAGAGAGAAGCATAGTTGCTCACGTCTGTCACCGCGCTCCCCAGAAGCAAGTGTGGGGAAGGCACAGCACGCCGCCCCCGGGGAAGAGAAAGAGCTCTTAGCCTTGGGGTCGGGAAACGCTCGGGAACAGGATAGCCTGCCACGGCACGAAATGCAGGCCGGTGGCCAGACATGTGTCACCCGTTCCCTGTGCGGAGAGATGGAAGCCTGGATGCAAAGAAGACATGAGGGGACGACTAGGGCAGGGGCGCGTGCTCCACTCTGAGGAAGGAGTGTGGGCAGAAGGCAGGCCTGTCCTGTGCGTCTGTTAACAAGGGGACAGCATCTCCTTGGCCACCTGTCCCAAGGGCAGACTTGGGCTTGCCACCAGATGCCATACCCGGAACTCGCAGAAACAACCCCATGGAGAAACGGTCAGTCATTGCCGTCTTCCACCAAGATGTGGCAGCATTGTGGGTGGCAGGGGGTGTGCCGGGGAAAGAGTGGAGACAGTCCCCACCGTTCCCCATCCCTGTGCTCGGGCACTGTGCAGGGATCCTATCGCCACTTCTCTCCTGTGGTGAAGGCACTGGCCTTGACCCCTAGTCTGCCCGAGCGCCGGAGCAAAAGGCAAAGCCTTAACTACGCCAGGAGTTGGTAATAGGCATAGAGTGCCATGTTAGGCCACGCACGCTGCTGCAGGGTTGTGACTGTGTCTGCTTAGTTCGGCTTAGCAAGGTGAAACCCGGGCGCGAACTTGGAGCCCGGGAAAACAAGGCCCAAGAGGCACCAGCTCTCCCGCGGCTCTTCTTTCCTGCCGCGACAGAGCGAACGACCAAAGCCTTGCTGAGGAAGCAGCAGGCTGAGCGAAGTGCGGTTCGCGCCAAGCTGAAGACCTCTGCGAAAGCATGGTAGTCGCTGGGAAATCAGAGTCGGTTCTGTGGGCTGCTTTTGTTGCTTGCCTTAGCCTAGTATTCGCAGCACGATGGGAGAAACCCGCATAGAGCGAAAGCCTCTTTGCCGGGGCATCCCCTCTAAGAAAGCACAGCATTCTTTGGGAAATCAGAGTCGGGTCTGTGGGATGCTGCCTGCCGCTTGCCGGAGCTAGTCTCCACACCACGGTGGAATAAACCCGCATAGAGCGAAATTCTCTTTGCCTGGGCATCCGCTCTCCCTGAGAGAGAAGCGCGGTGGTGCCTGTGGAAAGAGCCTTAAGGAAAGGGACACATCTGTCACTGCAGAGCGAAGGAAGCCTGGCTGCTAAGGAGACACGAGGGGAAGATTAGGGCAGGGGTAAGGGCTCCACTCTGAGGAAGGTGTCTGGGCAGAAAGCATGCCTGTCCTGAGCCTTTGGGCCCAAAGAGAAAGCAGCTCCTTGGCCACCTGACCGTGGTGGAGCCATGGGCTTGCCACCAGGCGCCTACCCTAAACTCGAGAAACAACTCCCAGAAAGACCTGGCCATCAGATGCCGTCTTCCTCCAGGATGTAGAAGCTTGGAGGAGGCACGGGGTTTAAGGGGAAGGAGTGCGGACAGTCCCCCAAAGCTCCCTATTCAGTGCACGGGCGGTGTGCAGGGATCCTGTCACCTCTGCTTTCCTGCGGGGAAAGCGCAGGCCTAGTCCGCGAGTCGGCCTGAGCGCCAGAGTAAAAGGCCAAGCGATGCCTACACCGGGAGATGGTAGTGTGCATAGAGTGCCATCCTAGGCAAAGCGCGCTACTGCACGGTTGTGACTGTGTCTGCTTAGTTCGGCCTGGCAGGGTGAACCCAGGACGCGAACATGGAGCCAGGGAAACAAAGGCAATAGCTCTCCCGCAGCTCTTCTTCCCTGACGCGACAGAAGCCTTGCTGAGGAAGCAGTGGCGAAGTGCTGTTTGCTCCAAATCAAAGCCTCTGCGAAAGCACAGCATTCCCCGAGAAATGTTTTCGGGGCTGCTGCTGCGTGCCTGAGCCCAGTCTCGCGATGGGAGAAACCCGCATACAGCGAAAGACACTTTGCCTGGGCATCTCCCCTAGGAAAGCACAGCATTTGTTGGGAAATCAGAGTTGGGTTTGGGGAGGCTGCTGCTGCTTGCCTAAGCGAGTCTCCGCAGCATGTTGGAAGATACCCGCATGGAGCGAAATCCTCTTTGCCCTAGCATCCTTTCTGCCTGAGAGAGAAGCATGGTTGCTCACGTCTGTCACCGTACTCCCCAGGAGCAAGTGTGGGGAAGGCACAGCACGCCGCCCCCGGGGAAGAGGAGCCCTTAGCCTTGGGGTCGGGAAACGCTCGGGAACAGGATAGCCTGCCACGGCACGTAATGCAGGCCGGTGGCCAGACATGTGTCACCCGTTCCCTGTGCGGAGAGATGGAAGCCTGGCTGCTAAGGAGACATGAGGGGACGACTAGGGCAGGGGCGCGTGCTCCACTCTGAGGAAGGAGTGTGGGCAGAAGGCAGGCCTGTCCTGTGCCTCTGTTACCAAGGGGACAGCATCTCCTTGGCCACCTGTCCCAAGGGCAGACTTGGGCTTGCCACCAGGTGCCATACCTGGAACTTGCAGAAACAACCCCATGGAGAAACGGTCAGTCAGATGCCATCTTCTACCAAGATGTGGCAGCATTGTTGGTGGCAGGGGGTGTGCCGGGGAAAGAGTGGAGACAGTCCCCACCGTTCCCCATCCCTGTGCTCGGGCACTGTGCAGGGATCCTATCGCCTCTTCTCTCCTGTGGTGAAGGCACTGGCCTTGACCCCGAGTCTGCCTGAGCGCCGGAGCAAAAGGCAAAGCCTTAACTACGCCAGGAGATGGTAATAGGCATAGAGTGCCATGCTAGGCCACGCACGCTGATGCAGGGTTGTGACTGTGTCTGCTTAGTTCGGCTTAGCAAGGTGAACCCTGGGCGCGAACTTGGAGCCCGGAAAAGCAAGGCCCAAGAGGCACCAGCTCTCCCGCGGCTCTTCTTTCCTGCCGCGACAGAGCGAACGACCAAAGCCTTGCTGAGGAAGCAGCAGGCTGAGCGAAGTGCGGTTTGCGCCAAGCTGAAAACCTCTGCGAAAGCATGGCAGTCTCTGGGAAATCAGAGTCGGTTCTGTGGGTTGCTTTTGTTGCTTGCCTTAGCCTAGTATTCGCAGCACGATGGGAGAAAACCGCATAGAGCGAAAGCCTCTTTGCCGGGGCATCCCCTCTGGGAAAGCACAGCATTCTTTGGTAAATCAGAGTCGGGTCTGTGGGATACTGCCTGCTGCTTGCCGGAGCTAGTCTCCACACCACGGTGGAATAAACCCGCATGGAGCGAAATCCTCTTTGCCTGGGCATCCGCTCTGCCTAAGAGAGAAGCGCGGTGGTGCCTGTGGAAAGAGCCTTAAGGAAAGGGACACATCTGTCACTGCAGAGCGAAGGAAGCCTGGCTGCTAAGGAGACACGAGGGGAAGATTAGGGCAGGGGAAAGGGCTCCACTCTGAGGAAGGAGTCTGGGCAGAAAGCATGCCTGTCCTGAGCCTTTGGGCCCAAGGAGACAGCAGCGCCTTGGCCACCTGACCGTGGTGGAGCCATGGGTTTGCCACCAGGCGCCTATCCTAAACTCGAGAAACAACTCCCAGAAAGACCTGGCCATCAGATGCCGTCTTCCTCCAGGATGTAGAAGCTTGGAGGAGGCACGGGGTTTAAGGGGAAAGAGTGGGGACAGTCCCCCAAAGCTCCCTATTCAGTGCACGGGCGGTGTGCAGGGATCCTGTCACCTCTCCTTTCCTGTGGGGAAAGCGCAGGCCTAGTCCGCGAGTCGGCCTGAGCGCCAGAGTAAAAGGCCAAGCGATGCCTACACCGGGAGATGGTAGTGTGCATAGAGTGCCATCCTAGGCTAAGCGCGCTACTGCACGGTTGTGACTGTGTCTGCTTAGTTCGGCCTGGCAGGGTGAACCCAGGACGCGACCATGGAGCCCGGGAAAGCAAGGCCCAAGAGGCACCAGCTCTCCCGCAGCTCTTCTTCCCTGACGCGACAGAAGCCTTGCTGAGGAAGCAGTGGCGAAGTGCTGTTTGCTCCAAATCAAAGCCTCTGCGAAAGCACAGTATTCTCCGAGAAATGTTTTCGGGGCTGCTGCTGCGTGCCTGAGCCCAGTCTCGCGATGGGAGAAACCCGCATACAGCGAAAGACCCTTTGCCTGGGCATCTGCCCAAGGAAAGCACAGCATTTGTTGGGAAATCAGAGTTGGGTTTGGGGACGCTGCTGCTGCTTGCCTAAGCGAGTCTCCGCAGCATGTTGGAAGATACCCGCATGGAGCGAAATCCTCTTTGCCGTAGCATCCTTTCTGCCTGAGAGAGAAGCATGGTTGCTCACGTCTGTCACCGCACTCCCCAGGAGCAAGTGTGGGGAAGGCACAGCACGCCGCCCCCGGGGAAGAGAAGGAGCCCTTAGCCTTGGGGTCGGGAAATGCTCGGGAACAGGATAGCCTGCCACGGCACGAAATGCAGGCCGGTGGCCAGACATGTGTCACCCGTTCCCTGTGCGGAGAGATGGAAGCCTTGCTGCTAAGGAGACATGAGGGGACGACTAGGGCAGGGGCGCGTGCTCCACTCTGAGGAAGGAGTGTGGGCAGAAGGCAGGCCTGTCCTGTGCCTCTGTTACCAAGGGGACAGCATCTCCTTGGCCACCTGTCCCAAGGGCAGACTTGGGCTTGCCACCAGATGCCATACCCGGAACTCGCAGAAACAACCCCATGGAGAAACGGTCAGTCATTGCCGTCTTCCACCAAGATGTGGCAGCATTGTGGGTGGCAGGGGGTGTGCCGGGGAAAGAGTGGAGACAGTCCCCACCGTTCCCCATCCCTGTGCTCGGGCACTGTGCAGGGATCCTGTCGCCTCTTCTCTCCTGTGGTGAAGGCACTGGCCTTGACCCCGAGACTGCCCGAGCGCCGGAGCAAAAGGCAAAGCCTTACCTACGCCAGGAGATGGTAATAGGCATAGAGTTCCATGCTAGGCCACGCACGCTGCTGCAGGGTTGTGACTGTGTCTGCTTAGTTCGGCTTAGCAAGGTGAACCCCGGGCGCGAACTTGGAGCCAGGGAAAGCAAGGCCCAAGAGGCACCAGCTCTCCCGCGGCTCTTCTTTCCTGCCGCGACAGAGCGAACGACCAAAGCCTTGCTGAGGAAGCAGCAGCGAAGTGCGGTTCGCGCCAAGCTGAAAACCTCTGCGAAAGCATGGCAGTCGCTGGGAAATCAGAGTCGGTTCTGTGGGCTGCTTTTGTTGCTTGCCTTAGCCTAGTATTCGCAACACGATGGGAGAAAACCGCATAGAGCGAAAGCCTCTTTGCCGGGGCATCCCCTCTGAGATAGCACTGCATTCTTTGGGAAATCACAGTCGGGTCTGTGGGATGCTTCCTGCTGCTTGCCGGAGCAAGTCTCCATACCACGGTGGAATAAACCCGCATGGAGCGAAATCCTCTTTGCCTGGGCATCCGCTCTGCCTAAGAGAGAAGCGCGGTGGTGCCTGTGGAAAGAGCCTTAAGGAAAGGGACACATCTGTCACTGCGGATGAAGAAAGCCTGGCTGCTAAGGAGACACGAGGGGAAGATTAGGGCAGGGGAAAGAGCTCCACTCTGAGGAAAGAGTCTGGGCAGAAAGCATGCCTGCCCTGAGCCTTTGGGCCCAAGGAGACAGCAGCTCCTTGGCCACCTGACCATGGTGGAGCCGTGGGCTTGCCACCAGGCGCCTACCCTAAACTCGAGAAACAACTCCCAGAAAGACCTGGCCATCAGATGCCGTCTTCCTCCAGGATGTAGAAGCTTGGAGGAGGCACGGGGTTTAAGGGGAAGGAATGGGGACAGTCCCCCAAAGCTCCCTATTCAGTGCACGGGCGGTGTGCAGGGATCCTGTCACCTCTCCTTTCCTGTGGGGAAAGCACAGGCCTAGTCCGCGAGTCGGCCTGAGCGCCAGAGTTAAAGGCCAAGCGATGCCTACACCGGGTGATGGTAGTGTGCATAGAGTGCCATCCTAGGCTAAGCGCGCTACTGCACGGTTGTGACTTTGTCTGCTTAGTTCGGCCTGGCAGGGTGAACCCAGGACGCGACCATGGAGCCCGGGAAAGCAAGGCCCAAGAGTCACCAGCTCTCCCGCAGCTCTTCTTCCCTGACGCGACAGAAGCCTTGCTGAGGAAGCAGTGGCGAAGTGCTGTTTGCTCCAAACCAAAGCCTCTGCGAAAGCACAGCATTCCCCGAGAAATGTTTTGGGGGCTGCTGCTGCGTGCCTGAGCCCAGTCTCGCGGTGGGAGAAACCCGCATACAGCGAAAGCGCCTTTGCCTGGGCCTTCCCCCCTAGGAAAGCAGACCATTCGTTGGGAAATCAGAGTTGGGTTTGGGGAGGCTGCTGCTGCTTGCCTAAGCGAGTCTCCCCAGCTTACCTAAGCGAGTCTCCCCAGCATGTTGGAAGATACCCGCATGGAGCGAAATCCTCTTTGCCCTAGCATCCTTTCTGCCTGAGAGAGAAGCATAGTTGCTCACGTCTGTCACCGCGCTCCCCAGAAGCAAGTGTGGGGAAGGCACAGCACGCCGCCCCCGGGGAAGAGAAAGAGCTCTTAGCCTTGGGGTCGGGAAACGCTCGGGAACAGGATAGCCTGCCACGGCACGAAATGCAGGCCGGTGGCCAGACATGTGTCACCCGTTCCCTGTGCGGAGAGATGGAAGCCTGGATGCAAAGAAGACATGAGGGGACGACTAGGGCAGGGGCGCGTGCTCCACTCTGAGGAAGGAGTGTGGGCAGAAGGCAGGCCTGTCCTGTGCGTCTGTTAACAAGGGGACAGCATCTCCTTGGCCACCTGTCCCAAGGGCAGACTTGGGCTTGCCACCAGATGCCATACCCGGAACTCGCAGAAACAACCCCATGGAGAAACGGTCAGTCATTGCCGTCTTCCACCAAGATGTGGCAGCATTGTGGGTGGCAGGGGGTGTGCCGGGGAAAGAGTGGAGACAGTCCCCACCGTTCCCCATCCCTGTGCTCGGGCACTGTGCAGGGATCCTATCGCCACTTCTCTCCTGTGGTGAAGGCACTGGCCTTGACCCCTAGTCTGCCCGAGCGCCGGAGCAAAAGGCAAAGCCTTAACTACGCCAGGAGTTGGTAATAGGCATAGAGTGCCATGTTAGGCCACGCACGCTGCTGCAGGGTTGTGACTGCAAGGTGAAACCCGGGCGCGAACTTGGAGCCCGGGAAAACAAGGCCCAAGAGGCACCAGCTCTCCCGCGGCTCTTCTTTCCTGCCGCGACAGAGCGAACGACCAAAGCCTTGCTGAGGAAGCAGCAGGCTGAGCGAAGTGCGGTTCGCGCCAAGCTGAAGACCTCTGCGAAAGCATGGTAGTCGCTGGGAAATCAGAGTCGGTTCTGTGGCCTGCTTTTGTTGCTTGCCTTAGCCTAGTATTCGCAGCACGATGGGAGAAACCCGCATAGAGCGAAAGCCTCTTTGCCGGGGCATCCCCTCTAAGAAAGCACAGCATTCTTTGGGAAATCAGAGTCGGGTCTGTGGGATGCTGCCTGCCGCTTGCCGGAGCTAGTCTCCACACCACGGTGGAATAAACCCGCATAGAGCGAAATTCTCTTTGCCTGGGCATCCGCTCTCCCTGAGAGAGAAGCGCGGTGGTGCCTGTGGAAAGAGCCTTAAGGAAAGGGACACATCTGTCACTGCAGAGCGAAGGAAGCCTGGCTGCTAAGGAGACACGAGGGGAAGATTAGGGCAGGGGTAAGGGCTCCACTCTGAGGAAGGTGTCTGGGCAGAAAGCATGCCTGTCCTGAGCCTTTGGGCCCAAAGAGAAAGCAGCTCCTTGGCCACCTGACCGTGGTGGAGCCATGGGCTTGCCACCAGGCGCCTACCCTAAACTCGAGAAACAACTCCCAGAAAGAACTGGCCATCAGATGCCGTCTTCCTCCAGGATGTAGAAGCTTGGAGGAGGCACGGGGTTTAAGGGGAAGGAGTGCGGACAGTCCCCCAAAGCTCCCTATTCAGTGCACGGGCGGTGTGCAGGGATCCTGTCACCTCTGCTTTCCTGCGGGGAAAGCGCAGGCCTAGTCCGCGAGTCGGCCTGAGCGCCAGAGTAAAAGGCCAAGCGATGCCTACACCGGGAGATGTTAGTGAGCATAGAGTGCCATCCTAGGCTAAGCGCGCTACTGCACGGTTGTGACTGTGTCTGCTTAGTTCGGCCTGGCAGGGTGAACCCAGGACGCGAACATGGAGCCAGGGAAACAAAGGCAATAGCTCTCCCGCAGCTCTTCTTCCCTGACGCGACAGAAGCCTTGCTGAGGAAGCAGTGGCGAAGTGCTGTTTGCTCCAAATCAAAGCCTCTGCGAAAGCACAGCATTCCCCGAGAAATGTTTTCGGGGCTGCTGCTGCGTGCCTGAGCCCAGTCTCGCGATGGGAGAAACCCGCATACAGCGAAAGACACTTTGCCTGGGCATCTCCCCTAGGAAAGCACAGCATTTGTTGGGAAATCAGAGTTGGGTTTGGGGAGGCTGCTGCTGCTTGCCTAAGCGAGTCTCCGCAGCATGTTGGAAGATACCCGCATGGAGCGAAATCCTCTTTGCCCTAGCATCCTTTCTGCCTGAGAGAGAAGCATGGTTGCTCACGTCTGTCACCGTACTCCCCAGGAGCAAGTGTGGGGAAGGCACAGCACGCCGCCCCCGGGGAAGAGAAGGAGCCCTTAGCCTTGGGGTCGGGAAACGCTCGGGAACAGGATAGCCTGCCACGGCACGTAATGCAGGCCGGTGGCCAGACATGTGTCACCCGTTCCCTGTGCGGAGAGATGGAAGCCTTGCTGCTAAGGAGACATGAGGGGACGACTAGGGCAGGGGCGCGTGCTCCACTCTGAGGAAGGAGTGTGGGCAGAAGGCAGGCCTGTCCTGTGCCTCTGTTACCAAGGGGACAGCATCTCCTTGGCCACCTGTCCCAAGGGCAGACTTGGGCTTGCCACCAGGTGCCATACCTGGAACTTGCAGAAACAACCCCATGGAGAAACGGTCAGTCAGATGCCATCTTCTACCAAGATGTGGCAGCATTGTTGGTGGCAGGGGGTGTGCCGGGGAAAGAGTGGAGACAGTCCCCACCGTTCCCCATCCCTGTGCTCGGGCACTGTGCAGGGATCCTATCGCCTCTTCTCTCCTGTGGTGAAGGCACTGGCCTTGACCCCGAGTCTGCCTGAGCGCCGGAGCAAAAGGCAAAGCCTTAACTACGCCAGGAGATGGTAATAGGCATAGAGTGCCATGCTAGGCCACGCACGCTGATGCAGGGTTGTGACTGTGTCTGCTTAGTTCGGCTTAGCAAGGTGAACCCTGGGCGCGAACTTGGAGCCCGGAAAAGCAAGGCCCAAGAGGCACCAGCTCTCCCGCGGCTCTTCTTTCCTGCCGCGACAGAGCGAACGACCAAAGCCTTGCTGAGGAAGCAGCAGGCTGAGCGAAGTGCGGTTTGCGCCAAGCTGAAAACCTCTGCGAAAGCATGGCAGTCTCTGGGAAATCAGAGTCGGTTCTGTGGGTTGCTTTTGTTGCTTGCCTTAGCCTAGTATTCGCAGCACGATGGGAGAAAACCGCATAGAGCGAAAGCCTCTTTGCCGGGGCATCCCCTCTGGGAAAGCACAGCATTCTTTGGGAAATCAGAGTCGGGTCTATGGGATGCTGCCTGCTGCTTGCCGGAGCTAGTCTCCACACCACGGTGGAATAAACCCGCATGGAGCGAAATCCTCTTTGCCTGGGCATCCGCTCTGCCTAAGAGAGAAGCGCGGTGGTGCCTGTGGAAAGAGCCTTAAGGAAAGGGACACATCTGTCACTGCAGAGCGAAGGAAGCCTGGCTGCTAAGGAGACACGAGGGGAAGATTAGGGCAGGGGAAAGGGCTCCACTCTGAGGAAGGAGTCTGGGCAGAAAGCATGCCTGTCCTGAGCCTTTGGGCCCAAGGAGACAGCAGCGCCTTGGCCACCTGACCGTGGTGGAGCCATGGGTTTGCCACCAGGCGCCTATCCTAAACTCGAGAAACAACTCCCAGAAAGACCTGGCCATCAGATGCCGTCTTCCTCCAGGATGTAGAAGCTTGGAGGAGGCACGGGGTTTAAGGGGAAAGAGTGGGGACAGTCCCCCAAAGCTCCCTATTCAGTGCACGGGTGGTGTGCAGGGATCCTGTCACCTCTCCTTTCCTGTGGGGAAAGCACAGGCCTAGTCCGCGAGTCGGCTTGAGCGCCAGAGTAAAAGGCCAAGCGATGCCTACACCGGGAGATGGTAGTGTGCATAGAGTGCCATCCTAGGCTAAGTGCGCTACTGCACGGTTGTGACTGTGTCTGCTTAGTTCGGCCTGGCAGGGTGAACCCAGGACGCGACCATGGAGCCCGGGAAAGCAAGGCCCAAGAGGCACCAGCTCTCCCGAAGCTCTTCTTCCCTGACGCGACAGAAGCCTTGCTGAGGAAGCAGTGGCGAAGTGCTGTTTGCTCCAAATCAAAGCCTCTGCGAAAGCACAGCATTCCCCGAGAAATGTTTTGGGGGCTGCTGCTGCGTGCCTGAGCCCAGTCTAGCGGTGGGAGAAACCCGCATACAGCGAAAGACCCTTTGCCTGGGCATCTGCCCTAGGAAAGCACAGCATTTGTTGGGAAATCAGAGTTGGGTTAAGGGACGCTGCTGCTGCTTGCCTAAGCGAGTCTCCGCAGCATGTTGGAAGATACCCGCATGGAGCGAAATCCTCTTTGCCGTAGCATCCTTTCTGCCTGAGAGAGAAGCATGGTTGCTCACGTCTGTCACCGCACTCCCCAGGAGCAAGTGTGGGGAAGGCACAGCACGCCGCCCCCGGGGAAGAGAAGGAGCCCTTAGCCTTGGGGTCGGGAAATGCTCGGGAACAGGATAGCCTGCCACGGCACGAAATGCAGGCCGGTGGCCAGACATGTGTCACCCGTTCCCTGTGCGGAGAGATGGAAGCCTTGCTGCTAAGGAGACATGAGGGGACGACTAGGGCAGGGGCGCGTGCTCCACTCTGAGGAAGGAGTGTGGGCAGAAGGCAGGCCTGTCCTGTGCCTCTGTTACCAAGGGGACAGCATCTCCTGGGCCACCTGTCCCAAGGGCAGACTTGGGCTTGCCACCAGATGCCATACCCGGAACTCGCAGAAACAACCCCATGGAGAAACGGTCAGTCATTGCCGTCTTCCACCAAGATGTGGCAGCATTGTGGGTGGCAGGGGGTGTGCCGGGGAAAGAGTGGAGACAGTCCCCACCGTTCCCCATCCCTGTGCTCGGGCACTGTGCAGGGATCCTGTCGCCTCTTCTCTCCTGTGGTGAAGGCACTGGCCTTGACCCCGAGACTGCCCGAGCGCCGGAGCAAAAGGCAAAGCCTTACCTACGCCAGGAGATGGTAATAGGCATAGAGTGCCATGCTAGGCCACGCACGCTGCTGCAGGGTTGTGACTGTGTCTGCTTAGTTCGGCTTAGCAAGGTGAACCCCGGGCGCGAACTTGGAGCCAGGGAAAGCAAGGCCCAAGAGGCACCAGCTCTCCCGCGGCTCTTCTTTCCTGCCGCGACAGAGCGAACGACCAAAGCCTTGCTGAGGAAGCAGCAGCGAAGTGCGGTTCGCGCCAAGCTGAAAACCTCTGCGAAAGCATGGCAGTCGCTGGGAAATCAGAGTCGGTTCTGTGGGCTGCTTTTGTTGCTTGCCTTAGCCTAGTATTCGCAACACGATGGGAGAAAACCGCATAGAGCGAAAGCCTCTTTGCCGGGGCATCCCCTCTGAGATAGCACTGCATTCTTTGGGAAATCACAGTCGGGTCTGTGGGATGCTTCCTGCTGCTTGCCGGAGCAAGTCTCCATACCACGGTGGAATAAACCCGCATGGAGCGAAATCCTCTTTGCCTGGGCATCCGCTCTGCCTAAGAGAGAAGCGCGGTGGTGCCTGTGGAAAGAGCCTTAAGGAAAGGGACACATCTGTCACTGCGGATGAAGAAAGCCTGGCTGCTAAGGAGACACGAGGGGAAGATTAGGGCAGGGGAAAGAGCTCCACTCTGAGGAAAGAGTCTGGGCAGAAAGCATGCCTGCCCTGAGCCTTTGGGCCCAAGGAGACAGCAGCTCCTTGGCCACCTGACCATGGTGGAGCCGTGGGCTTGCCACCAGGCGCCTACCCTAAACTCGAGAAACAACTCCCAGAAAGACCTGGCCATCAGATGCCGTCTTCCTCCAGGATGTAGAAGCTTGGAGGAGGCACGGGGTTTAAGGGGAAGGAATGGGGACAGTCCCCCAAAGCTCCCTATTCAGTGCACGGGCGGTGTGCAGGGATCCTGTCACCTCTCCTTTCCTGTGGGGAAAGCACAGGCCTAGTCCGCGAGTCGGCCTGAGCGCCAGAGTAAAAGGCCAAGCGATTCCTACACCGGGAGATGGTAGTGTGCATAGAGTGCCATCCTAGGCTAAGCGCGCTACTGCACGGTTGTGACTGTGTCTGCTTAGTTCGGCCTGGCAGGGTGAACCCAGGACGCGACCATGGAGCCCGGGAAAGCAAGGCCCAAGAGGCACCAGCTCTCCCGCAGCTCTTCTTCCCTGACGCGACAGAAGCCTTGCTGAGGAAGCAGTGGCGAAGTGCTGTTTGCTCCAAACCAAAGCCTCTGCGAAAGCACAGCATTCCCCGAGAAATGTTTTGGGGGCTGCTGCTGCGTGCCTGAGCCCAGTCTAGCGGTGGGAGAAACCCGCATACAGCGAAAGCGCCTTTGCCTGGGCCTTCCCCCCTAGGAAAGCAGACCATTCGTTGGGAAATCAGAGTTGGGTTTGGGGAGGCTGCTGCTGCTTGCCTAAGCGAGTCTCCCCAGCTTACCTAAGCGAGTCTCCCCAGCATGTTGGAAGATACCCGCATGGAGCGAAATCCTCTTTGCCCTAGCATCCTTTCTGCCTGAGAGAGAAGCATAGTTGCTCACGTCTGTCACCGCGCTCCCCAGAAGCAAGTGTGGGGAAGGCACAGCACGCCGCCCCCGGGGAAGAGAAAGAGCTCTTAGCCTTGGGGTCGGGAAACGCTCGGGAACAGGATAGCCTGCCACGGCACGAAATGCAGGCCGGTGGCCAGACATGTGTCACCCGTTCCCTGTGCGGAGAGATGGAAGCCTGGATGCAAAGAAGACATGAGGGGACGACTAGGGCAGGGGCGCGTGCTCCACTCTGAGGAAGGAGTGTGGGCAGAAGGCAGGCCTGTCCTGTGCGTCTGTTAACAAGGGGACAGCATCTCCTTGGCCACCTGTCCCAAGGGCAGACTTGGGCTTGCCACCAGATGCCATACCCGGAACTCGCAGAAACAACCCCATGGAGAAACGGTCAGTCATTGCCGTCTTCCACCAAGATGTGGCAGCATTGTGGGTGGCAGGGGGTGTGCCGGGGAAAGAGTGGAGACAGTCCCCACCGTTCCCCATCCCTGTGCTCGGGCACTGTGCAGGGATCCTATCGCCACTTCTCTCCTGTGGTGAAGGCACTGGCCTTGACCCCTAGTCTGCCCGAGCGCCGGAGCAAAAGGCAAAGCCTTAACTACGCCAGGAGTTGGTAATAGGCATAGAGTGCCATGTTAGGCCACGCACGCTGCTGCAGGGTTGTGACTGTGTCTGCTTAGTTCGGCTTAGCAAGGTGAAACCCGGGCGCGAACTTGGAGCCCGGGAAAACAAGGCCCAAGAGGCACCAGCTCTCCCGCGGCTCTTCTTTCCTGCCGCGACAGAGCGAACGACCAAAGCCTTGCTGAGGAAGCAGCAGGCTGAGCGAAGTGCGGTTCGCGCCAAGCTGAAGACCTCTGCGAAAGCATGGTAGTCGCTGGGAAATCAGAGTCGGTTCTGTGGGCTGCTTTTGTTGCTTGCCTTAGCCTAGTATTCGCAGCACGATGGGAGAAACCCGCATAGAGCGAAAGCCTCTTTGCCGGGGCATCCCCTCTAAGAAAGCACAGCATTCTTTGGGAAATCAGAGTCGGGTCTGTGGGATGCTGCCTGCCGCTTGCCGGAGCTAGTCTCCACACCACGGTGGAATAAACCCGCATAGAGCGAAATTCTCTTTGCCTGGGCATCCGCTCTCCCTGAGAGAGAAGCGCGGTGGTGCCTGTGGAAAGAGCCTTAAGGAAAGGGACACATCTGTCACTGCAGAGCGAAGGAAGCCTGGCTGCTAAGGAGACACGAGGGGAAGATTAGGGCAGGGGTAAGGGCTCCACTCTGAGGAAGGTGTCTGGGCAGAAAGCATGCCTGTCCTGAGCCTTTGGGCCCAAAGAGAAAGCAGCTCCTTGGCCACCTGACCGTGGTGGAGCCATGGGCTTGCCACCAGGCGCCTACCCTAAACTCGAGAAACAACTCCCAGAAAGACCTGGCCATCAGATGCCGTCTTCCTCCAGGATGTAGAAGCTTGGAGGAGGCACGGGGTTTAAGGGGAAGGAGTGCGGACAGTCCCCCAAAGCTCCCTATTCAGTGCACGGGCGGTGTGCAGGGATCCTGTCACCTCTGCTTTCCTGCGGGGAAAGCGCAGGCCTAGTCCGCGAGTCGGCCTGAGCGCCAGAGTAAAAGGCCAAGCGATGCCTACACCGGGAGATGGTAGTGTGCATAGAGTGCCATCCTAGGCAAAGCGCGCTACTGCACGGTTGTGACTGTGTCTGCTTAGTTCGGCCTGGCAGGGTGAACCCAGGACGCGAACATGGAGCCAGGGAAACAAAGGCAATAGCTCTCCCGCAGCTC
The DNA here is from genome assembly GCF_964662115.1 of Mustela nivalis. Lineage (NCBI taxonomy): Eukaryota > Metazoa > Chordata > Mammalia > Carnivora > Mustelidae > Mustela > Mustela nivalis. The sequence continues at coordinate 78,224,550 of NC_139040.1, forward strand.
TTCTTCCCTGACGCGACAGAAGCCTTGCTGAGGAAGCAGTGGCGAAGTGCTGTTTGCTCCAAATCAAAGCCTCTGCGAAAGCACAGCATTCCCCGAGAAATGTTTTCGGGGCTGCTGCTGCGTGCCTGAGCCCAGTCTCGCGATGGGAGAAACCCGCATACAGCGAAAGACACTTTGCCTGGGCATCTCCCCTAGGAAAGCACAGCATTTGTTGGGAAATCAGAGTTGGGTTTGGGGAGGCTGCTGCTGCTTGCCTAAGCGAGTCTCCGCAGCATGTTGGAAGATACCCGCATGGAGCGAAATCCTCTTTGCCCTAGCATCCTTTCTGCCTGAGAGAGAAGCATGGTTGCTCACGTCTGTCACCGTACTCCCCAGGAGCAAGTGTGGGGAAGGCACAGCACGCCGCCCCCGGGGAAGAGAAGGAGCCCTTAGCCTTGGGGTCGGGAAACGCTCGGGAACAGGATAGCCTGCCACGGCACGTAATGCAGGCCGGTGGCCAGACATGTGTCACCCGTTCCCTGTGCGGAGAGATGGAAGCCTGGCTGCTAAGGAGACATGAGGGGACGACTAGGGCAGGGGCGCGTGCTCCACTCTGAGGAAGGAGTGTGGGCAGAAGGCAGGCCTGTCCTGTGCCTCTGTTACCAAGGGGACAGCATCTCCTTGGCCACCTGTCCCAAGGGCAGACTTGGGCTTGCCACCAGGTGCCATACCTGGAACTTGCAGAAACAACCCCATGGAGAAACGGTCAGTCAGATGCCATCTTCTACCAAGATGTGGCAGCATTGTTGGTGGCAGGGGGTGTGCCGGGGAAAGAGTGGAGACAGTCCCCACCGTTCCCCATCCCTGTGCTCGGGCACTGTGCAGGGATCCTATCGCCTCTTCTCTCCTGTGGTGAAGGCACTGGCCTTGACCCCGAGTCTGCCTGAGCGCCGGAGCAAAAGGCAAAGCCTTAACTACGCCAGGAGATGGTAATAGGCATAGAGTGCCATGCTAGGCCACGCACGCTGATGCAGGGTTGTGACTGTGTCTGCTTAGTTCGGCTTAGGAAGGTGAACCCTGGGCGCGAACTTGGAGCCCGGAAAAGCAAGGCCCAAGAGGCACCAGCTCTCCCGCGGCTCTTCTTTCCTGCCGCGACAGAGCGAACGACCAAAGCCTTGCTGAGGAAGCAGCAGGCTGAGCGAAGTGCGGTTTGCGCCAAGCTGAAAACCTCTGCGAAAGCATGGCAGTCTCTGGGAAATCAGAGTCGGTTCTGTGGGTTGCTTTTGTTGCTTGCCTTAGCCTAGTATTCGCAGCACGATGGGAGAAAACCGCATAGAGCGAAAGCCTCTTTGCCGGGGCATCCCCTCTGGGAAAGCACAGCATTCTTTGGGAAATCAGAGTCGGGTCTGTGGGATACTGCCTGCTGCTTGCCGGAGCTAGTCTCCACACCACGGTGGAATAAACCCGCATGGAGCGAAATCCTCTTTGCCTGGGCATCCGCTCTGCCTAAGAGAGAAGCGCGGTGGTGCCTGTGGAAAGAGCCTTAAGGAAAGGGACACATCTGTCACTGCAGAGCGAAGGAAGCCTGGCTGCTAAGGAGACACGAGGGGAAGATTAGGGCAGGGGAAAGGGCTCCACTCTGAGGAAGGAGTCTGGGCAGAAAGCATGCCTGTCCTGAGCCTTTGGGCCCAAGGAGACAGCAGCGCCTTGGCCACCTGACCGTGGTGGAGCCATGGGTTTGCCACCAGGCGCCTATCCTAAACTCGAGAAACAACTCCCAGAAAGACCTGGCCATCAGATGCCGTCTTCCTCCAGGATGTAGAAGCTTGGAGGAGGCACGGGGTTTAAGGGGAAAGAGTGGGGACAGTCCCCCAAAGCTCCCTATTCAGTGCACGGGCGGTGTGCAGGGATCCTGTCACCTCTCCTTTCCTGTGGGGAAAGCGCAGGCCTAGTCCGCGAGTCGGCCTGAGCGCCAGAGTAAAAGGCCAAGCGATGCCTACACCGGGAGATGGTAGTGTGCATAGAGTGCCATCCTAGGCTAAGCGCGCTACTGCACGGTTGTGACTGTGTCTGCTTAGTTCGGCCTGGCAGGGTGAACCCAGGACGCGACCATGGAGCCCGGGAAAGCAAGGCCCAAGAGGCACCAGCTCTCCCGCAGCTCTTCTTCCCTGACGCGACAGAAGCCTTGCTGAGGAAGCAGTGGCGAAGTGCTGTTTGCTCCAAATCAAAGCCTCTGCGAAAGCACAGTATTCTCCGAGAAATGTTTTCGGGGCTGCTGCTGCGTGCCTGAGCCCAGTCTCGCGATGGGAGAAACCCGCATACAGCGAAAGACCCTTTGCCTGGGCATCTGCCCAAGGAAAGCACAGCATTTGTTGGGAAATCAGAGTTGGGTTTGGGGACGCTGCTGCTGCTTGCCTAAGCGAGTCTCCGCAGCATGTTGGAAGATACCCGCATGGAGCGAAATCCTCTTTGCCGTAGCATCCTTTCTGCCTGAGAGAGAAGCATGGTTGCTCACGTCTGTCACCGCACTCCCCAGGAGCAAGTGTGGGGAAGGCACAGCACGCCGCCCCCGGGGAAGAGAAGGAGCCCTTAGCCTTGGGGTCGGGAAATGCTCGGGAACAGGATAGCCTGCCACGGCACGAAATGCAGGCCGGTGGCCAGACATGTGTCACCCGTTCCCTGTGCGGAGAGATGGAAGCCTTGCTGCTAAGGAGACATGAGGGGACGACTAGGGCAGGGGCGCGTGCTCCACTCTGAGGAAGGAGTGTGGGCAGAAGGCAGGCCTGTCCTGTGCCTCTGTTACCAAGGGGACAGCATCTCCTTGGCCACCTGTCCCAAGGGCAGACTTGGGCTTGCCACCAGATGCCATACCCGGAACTCGCAGAAACAACCCCATGGAGAAACGGTCAGTCATTGCCGTCTTCCACCAAGATGTGGCAGCATTGTGGGTGGCAGGGGGTGTGCCGGGGAAAGAGTGGAGACAGTCCCCACCGTTCCCCATCCCTGTGCTCGGGCACTGTGCAGGGATCCTGTCGCCTCTTCTCTCCTGTGGTGAAGGCACTGGCCTTGACCCCGAGACTGCCCGAGCGCCGGAGCAAAAGGCAAAGCCTTACCTACGCCAGGAGATGGTAATAGGCATAGAGTTCCATGCTAGGCCACGCACGCTGCTGCAGGGTTGTGACTGTGTCTGCTTAGTTCGGCTTAGCAAGGTGAACCCCGGGCGCGAACTTGGAGCCAGGGAAAGCAAGGCCCAAGAGGCACCAGCTCTCCCGCGGCTCTTCTTTCCTGCCGCGACAGAGCGAACGACCAAAGCCTTGCTGAGGAAGCAGCAGCGAAGTGCGGTTCGCGCCAAGCTGAAAACCTCTGCGAAAGCATGGCAGTCGCTGGGAAATCAGAGTCGGTTCTGTGGGCTGCTTTTGTTGCTTGCCTTAGCCTAGTATTCGCAACACGATGGGAGAAAACCGCATAGAGCGAAAGCCTCTTTGCCGGGGCATCCCCTCTGAGATAGCACTGCATTCTTTGGGAAATCACAGTCGGGTCTGTGGGATGCTTCCTGCTGCTTGCCGGAGCAAGTCTCCATACCACGGTGGAATAAACCCGCATGGAGCGAAATCCTCTTTGCCTGGGCATCCGCTCTGCCTAAGAGAGAAGCGCGGTGGTGCCTGTGGAAAGAGCCTTAAGGAAAGGGACACATCTGTCACTGCGGATGAAGAAAGCCTGGCTGCTAAGGAGACACGAGGGGAAGATTAGGGCAGGGGAAAGAGCTCCACTCTGAGGAAAGAGTCTGGGCAGAAAGCATGCCTGCCCTGAGCCTTTGGGCCCAAGGAGACAGCAGCTCCTTGGCCACCTGACCATGGTGGAGCCGTGGGCTTGCCACCAGGCGCCTACCCTAAACTCGAGAAACAACTCCCAGAAAGACCTGGCCATCAGATGCCGTCTTCCTCCAGGATGTAGAAGCTTGGAGGAGGCACGGGGTTTAAGGGGAAGGAATGGGGACAGTCCCCCAAAGCTCCCTATTCAGTGCACGGGCGGTGTGCAGGGATCCTGTCACCTCTCCTTTCCTGTGGGGAAAGCACAGGCCTAGTCCGCGAGTCGGCCTGAGCGCCAGAGTTAAAGGCCAAGCGATGCCTACACCGGGTGATGGTAGTGTGCATAGAGTGCCATCCTAGGCTAAGCGCGCTACTGCACGGTTGTGACTTTGTCTGCTTAGTTCGGCCTGGCAGGGTGAACCCAGGACGCGACCATGGAGCCCGGGAAAGCAAGGCCCAAGAGTCACCAGCTCTCCCGCAGCTCTTCTTCCCTGACGCGACAGAAGCCTTGCTGAGGAAGCAGTGGCGAAGTGCTGTTTGCTCCAAACCAAAGCCTCTGCGAAAGCACAGCATTCCCCGAGAAATGTTTTGGGGGCTGCTGCTGCGTGCCTGAGCCCAGTCTCGCGGTGGGAGAAACCCGCATACAGCGAAAGCGCCTTTGCCTGGGCCTTCCCCCCTAGGAAAGCAGACCATTCGTTGGGAAATCAGAGTTGGGTTTGGGGAGGCTGCTGCTGCTTGCCTAAGCGAGTCTCCCCAGCTTACCTAAGCGAGTCTCCCCAGCATGTTGGAAGATACCCGCATGGAGCGAAATCCTCTTTGCCCTAGCATCCTTTCTGCCTGAGAGAGAAGCATAGTTGCTCACGTCTGTCACCGCGCTCCCCAGAAGCAAGTGTGGGGAAGGCACAGCACGCCGCCCCCGGGGAAGAGAAAGAGCTCTTAGCCTTGGGGTCGGGAAACGCTCGGGAACAGGATAGCCTGCCACGGCACGAAATGCAGGCCGGTGGCCAGACATGTGTCACCCGTTCCCTGTGCGGAGAGATGGAAGCCTGGATGCAAAGAAGACATGAGGGGACGACTAGGGCAGGGGCGCGTGCTCCACTCTGAGGAAGGAGTGTGGGCAGAAGGCAGGCCTGTCCTGTGCGTCTGTTAACAAGGGGACAGCATCTCCTTGGCCACCTGTCCCAAGGGCAGACTTGGGCTTGCCACCAGATGCCATACCCGGAACTCGCAGAAACAACCCCATGGAGAAACGGTCAGTCATTGCCGTCTTCCACCAAGATGTGGCAGCATTGTGGGTGGCAGGGGGTGTGCCGGGGAAAGAGTGGAGACAGTCCCCACCGTTCCCCATCCCTGTGCTCGGGCACTGTGCAGGGATCCTATCGCCACTTCTCTCCTGTGGTGAAGGCACTGGCCTTGACCCCTAGTCTGCCCGAGCGCCGGAGCAAAAGGCAAAGCCTTAACTACGCCAGGAGTTGGTAATAGGCATAGAGTGCCATGTTAGGCCACGCACGCTGCTGCAGGGTTGTGACTGCAAGGTGAAACCCGGGCGCGAACTTGGAGCCCGGGAAAACAAGGCCCAAGAGGCACCAGCTCTCCCGCGGCTCTTCTTTCCTGCCGCGACAGAGCGAACGACCAAAGCCTTGCTGAGGAAGCAGCAGGCTGAGCGAAGTGCGGTTCGCGCCAAGCTGAAGACCTCTGCGAAAGCATGGTAGTCGCTGGGAAATCAGAGTCGGTTCTGTGGGCTGCTTTTGTTGCTTGCCTTAGCCTAGTATTCGCAGCACGATGGGAGAAACCCGCATAGAGCGAAAGCCTCTTTGCCGGGGCATCCCCTCTAAGAAAGCACAGCATTCTTTGGGAAATCAGAGTCGGGTCTGTGGGATGCTGCCTGCCGCTTGCCGGAGCTAGTCTCCACACCACGGTGGAATAAACCCGCATAGAGCGAAATTCTCTTTGCCTGGGCATCCGCTCTCCCTGAGAGAGAAGCGCGGTGGTGCCTGTGGAAAGAGCCTTAAGGAAAGGGACACATCTGTCACTGCAGAGCGAAGGAAGCCTGGCTGCTAAGGAGACACGAGGGGAAGATTAGGGCAGGGGTAAGGGCTCCACTCTGAGGAAGGTGTCTGGGCAGAAAGCATGCCTGTCCTGAGCCTTTGGGCCCAAAGAGAAAGCAGCTCCTTGGCCACCTGACCGTGGTGGAGCCATGGGCTTGCCACCAGGCGCCTACCCTAAACTCGAGAAACAACTCCCAGAAAGAACTGGCCATCAGATGCCGTCTTCCTCCAGGATGTAGAAGCTTGGAGGAGGCACGGGGTTTAAGGGGAAGGAGTGCGGACAGTCCCCCAAAGCTCCCTATTCAGTGCACGGGCGGTGTGCAGGGATCCTGTCACCTCTGCTTTCCTGCGGGGAAAGCGCAGGCCTAGTCCGCGAGTCGGCCTGAGCGCCAGAGTAAAAGGCCAAGCGATGCCTACACCGGGAGATGTTAGTGAGCATAGAGTGCCATCCTAGGCTAAGCGCGCTACTGCACGGTTGTGACTGTGTCTGCTTAGTTCGGCCTGGCAGGGTGAACCCAGGACGCGAACATGGAGCCAGGGAAACAAAGGCAATAGCTCTCCCGCAGCTCTTCTTCCCTGACGCGACAGAAGCCTTGCTGAGGAAGCAGTGGCGAAGTGCTGTTTGCTCCAAATCAAAGCCTCTGCGAAAGCACAGCATTCCCCGAGAAATGTTTTCGGGGCTGCTGCTGCGTGCCTGAGCCCAGTCTCGCGATGGGAGAAACCCGCATACAGCGAAAGACACTTTGCCTGGGCATCTCCCCTAGGAAAGCACAGCATTTGTTGGGAAATCAGAGTTGGGTTTGGGGAGGCTGCTGCTGCTTGCCTAAGCGAGTCTCCGCAGCATGTTGGAAGATACCCGCATGGAGCGAAATCCTCTTTGCCCTAGCATCCTTTCTGCCTGAGAGAGAAGCATGGTTGCTCACGTCTGTCACCGTACTCCCCAGGAGCAAGTGTGGGGAAGGCACAGCACGCCGCCCCCGGGGAAGAGAAGGAGCCCTTAGCCTTGGGGTCGGGAAACGCTCGGGAACAGGATAGCCTGCCACGGCACGTAATGCAGGCCGGTGGCCAGACATGTGTCACCCGTTCCCTGTGCGGAGAGATGGAAGCCTTGCTGCTAAGGAGACATGAGGGGACGACTAGGGCAGGGGCGCGTGCTCCACTCTGAGGAAGGAGTGTGGGCAGAAGGCAGGCCTGTCCTGTGCCTCTGTTACCAAGGGGACAGCATCTCCTTGGCCACCTGTCCCAAGGGCAGACTTGGGCTTGCCACCAGGTGCCATACCTGGAACTTGCAGAAACAACCCCATGGAGAAACGGTCAGTCAGATGCCATCTTCTACCAAGATGTGGCAGCATTGTTGGTGGCAGGGGGTGTGCCGGGGAAAGAGTGGAGACAGTCCCCACCGTTCCCCATCCCTGTGCTCGGGCACTGTGCAGGGATCCTATCGCCTCTTCTCTCCTGTGGTGAAGGCACTGGCCTTGACCCCGAGTCTGCCTGAGCGCCGGAGCAAAAGGCAAAGCCTTAACTACGCCAGGAGATGGTAATAGGCATAGAGTGCCATGCTAGGCCACGCACGCTGATGCAGGGTTGTGACTGTGTCTGCTTAGTTCGGCTTAGCAAGGTGAACCCTGGGCGCGAACTTGGAGCCCGGAAAAGCAAGGCCCAAGAGGCACCAGCTCTCCCGCGGCTCTTCTTTCCTGCCGCGACAGAGCGAACGACCAAAGCCTTGCTGAGGAAGCAGCAGGCTGAGCGAAGTGCGGTTTGCGCCAAGCTGAAAACCTCTGCGAAAGCATGGCAGTCTCTGGGAAATCAGAGTCGGTTCTGTGGGTTGCTTTTGTTGCTTGCCTTAGCCTAGTATTCGCAGCACGATGGGAGAAAACCGCATAGAGCGAAAGCCTCTTTGCCGGGGCATCCCCTCTGGGAAAGCACAGCATTCTTTGGGAAATCAGAGTCGGGTCTATGGGATGCTGCCTGCTGCTTGCCGGAGCTAGTCTCCACACCACGGTGGAATAAACCCGCATGGAGCGAAATCCTCTTTGCCTGGGCATCCGCTCTGCCTAAGAGAGAAGCGCGGTGGTGCCTGTGGAAAGAGCCTTAAGGAAAGGGACACATCTGTCACTGCAGAGCGAAGGAAGCCTGGCTGCTAAGGAGACACGAGGGGAAGATTAGGGCAGGGGAAAGGGCTCCACTCTGAGGAAGGAGTCTGGGCAGAAAGCATGCCTGTCCTGAGCCTTTGGGCCCAAGGAGACAGCAGCGCCTTGGCCACCTGACCGTGGTGGAGCCATGGGTTTGCCACCAGGCGCCTATCCTAAACTCGAGAAACAACTCCCAGAAAGACCTGGCCATCAGATGCCGTCTTCCTCCAGGATGTAGAAGCTTGGAGGAGGCACGGGGTTTAAGGGGAAAGAGTGGGGACAGTCCCCCAAAGCTCCCTATTCAGTGCACGGGTGGTGTGCAGGGATCCTGTCACCTCTCCTTTCCTGTGGGGAAAGCACAGGCCTAGTCCGCGAGTCGGCTTGAGCGCCAGAGTAAAAGGCCAAGCGATGCCTACACCGGGAGATGGTAGTGTGCATAGAGTGCCATCCTAGGCTAAGTGCGCTACTGCACGGTTGTGACTGTGTCTGCTTAGTTCGGCCTGGCAGGGTGAACCCAGGACGCGACCATGGAGCCCGGGAAAGCAAGGCCCAAGAGGCACCAGCTCTCCCGAAGCTCTTCTTCCCTGACGCGACAGAAGCCTTGCTGAGGAAGCAGTGGCGAAGTGCTGTTTGCTCCAAATCAAAGCCTCTGCGAAAGCACAGCATTCCCCGAGAAATGTTTTGGGGGCTGCTGCTGCGTGCCTGAGCCCAGTCTAGCGGTGGGAGAAACCCGCATACAGCGAAAGACCCTTTGCCTGGGCATCTGCCCTAGGAAAGCACAGCATTTGTTGGGAAATCAGAGTTGGGTTAAGGGACGCTGCTGCTGCTTGCCTAAGCGAGTCTCCGCAGCATGTTGGAAGATACCCGCATGGAGCGAAATCCTCTTTGCCGTAGCATCCTTTCTGCCTGAGAGAGAAGCATGGTTGCTCACGTCTGTCACCGCACTCCCCAGGAGCAAGTGTGGGGAAGGCACAGCACGCCGCCCCCGGGGAAGAGAAGGAGCCCTTAGCCTTGGGGTCGGGAAATGCTCGGGAACAGGATAGCCTGCCACGGCACGAAATGCAGGCCGGTGGCCAGACATGTGTCACCCGTTCCCTGTGCGGAGAGATGGAAGCCTTGCTGCTAAGGAGACATGAGGGGACGACTAGGGCAGGGGCGCGTGCTCCACTCTGAGGAAGGAGTGTGGGCAGAAGGCAGGCCTGTCCTGTGCCTCTGTTACCAAGGGGACAGCATCTCCTGGGCCACCTGTCCCAAGGGCAGACTTGGGCTTGCCACCAGATGCCATACCCGGAACTCGCAGAAACAACCCCATGGAGAAACGGTCAGTCATTGCCGTCTTCCACCAAGATGTGGCAGCATTGTGGGTGGCAGGGGGTGTGCCGGGGAAAGAGTGGAGACAGTCCCCACCGTTCCCCATCCCTGTGCTCGGGCACTGTGCAGGGATCCTGTCGCCTCTTCTCTCCTGTGGTGAAGGCACTGGCCTTGACCCCGAGACTGCCCGAGCGCCGGAGCAAAAGGCAAAGCCTTACCTACGCCAGGAGATGGTAATAGGCATAGAGTGCCATGCTAGGCCACGCACGCTGCTGCAGGGTTGTGACTGTGTCTGCTTAGTTCGGCTTAGCAAGGTGAACCCCGGGCGCGAACTTGGAGCCAGGGAAAGCAAGGCCCAAGAGGCACCAGCTCTCCCGCGGCTCTTCTTTCCTGCCGCGACAGAGCGAACGACCAAAGCCTTGCTGAGGAAGCAGCAGCGAAGTGCGGTTCGCGCCAAGCTGAAAACCTCTGCGAAAGCATGGCAGTCGCTGGGAAATCAGAGTCGGTTCTGTGGGCTGCTTTTGTTGCTTGCCTTAGCCTAGTATTCGCAACACGATGGGAGAAAACCGCATAGAGCGAAAGCCTCTTTGCCGGGGCATCCCCTCTGAGATAGCACTGCATTCTTTGGGAAATCACAGTCGGGTCTGTGGGATGCTTCCTGCTGCTTGCCGGAGCAAGTCTCCATACCACGGTGGAATAAACCCGCATGGAGCGAAATCCTCTTTGCCTGGGCATCCGCTCTGCCTAAGAGAGAAGCGCGGTGGTGCCTGTGGAAAGAGCCTTAAGGAAAGGGACACATCTGTCACTGCGGATGAAGAAAGCCTGGCTGCTAAGGAGACACGAGGGGAAGATTAGGGCAGGGGAAAGAGCTCCACTCTGAGGAAAGAGTCTGGGCAGAAAGCATGCCTGCCCTGAGCCTTTGGGCCCAAGGAGACAGCAGCTCCTTGGCCACCTGACCATGGTGGAGCCGTGGGCTTGCCACCAGGCGCCTACCCTAAACTCGAGAAACAACTCCCAGAAAGACCTGGCCATCAGATGCCGTCTTCCTCCAGGATGTAGAAGCTTGGAGGAGGCACGGGGTTTAAGGGGAAGGAATGGGGACAGTCCCCCAAAGCTCCCTATTCAGTGCACGGGCGGTGTGCAGGGATCCTGTCACCTCTCCTTTCCTGTGGGGAAAGCACAGGCCTAGTCCGCGAGTCGGCCTGAGCGCCAGAGTAAAAGGCCAAGCGATTCCTACACCGGGAGATGGTAGTGTGCATAGAGTGCCATCCTAGGCTAAGCGCGCTACTGCACGGTTGTGACTGTGTCTGCTTAGTTCGGCCTGGCAGGGTGAACCCAGGACGCGACCATGGAGCCCGGGAAAGCAAGGCCCAAGAGGCACCAGCTCTCCCGCAGCTCTTCTTCCCTGACGCGACAGAAGCCTTGCTGAGGAAGCAGTGGCGAAGTGCTGTTTGCTCCAAACCAAAGCCTCTGCGAAAGCACAGCATTCCCCGAGAAATGTTTTGGGGGCTGCTGCTGCGTGCCTGAGCCCAGTCTAGCGGTGGGAGAAACCCGCATACAGCGAAAGCGCCTTTGCCTGGGCCTTCCCCCCTAGGAAAGCAGACCATTCGTTGGGAAATCAGAGTTGGGTTTGGGGAGGCTGCTGCTGCTTGCCTAAGCGAGTCTCCCCAGCTTACCTAAGCGAGTCTCCCCAGCATGTTGGAAGATACCCGCATGGAGCGAAATCCTCTTTGCCCTAGCATCCTTTCTGCCTGAGAGAGAAGCATAGTTGCTCACGTCTGTCACCGCGCTCCCCAGAAGCAAGTGTGGGGAAGGCACAGCACGCCGCCCCCGGGGAAGAGAAAGAGCTCTTAGCCTTGGGGTCGGGAAACGCTCGGGAACAGGATAGCCTGCCACGGCACGAAATGCAGGCCGGTGGCCAGACATGTGTCACCCGTTCCCTGTGCGGAGAGATGGAAGCCTGGATGCAAAGAAGACATGAGGGGACGACTAGGGCAGGGGCGCGTGCTCCACTCTGAGGAAGGAGTGTGGGCAGAAGGCAGGCCTGTCCTGTGCGTCTGTTAACAAGGGGACAGCATCTCCTTGGCCACCTGTCCCAAGGGCAGACTTGGGCTTGCCACCAGATGCCATACCCGGAACTCGCAGAAACAACCCCATGGAGAAACGGTCAGTCATTGCCGTCTTCCACCAAGATGTGGCAGCATTGTGGGTGGCAGGGGGTGTGCCGGGGAAAGAGTGGAGACAGTCCCCACCGTTCCCCATCCCTGTGCTCGGGCACTGTGCAGGGATCCTATCGCCACTTCTCTCCTGTGGTGAAGGCACTGGCCTTGACCCCTAGTCTGCCCGAGCGCCGGAGCAAAAGGCAAAGCCTTAACTACGCCAGGAGTTGGTAATAGGCATAGAGTGCCATGTTAGGCCACGCACGCTGCTGCAGGGTTGTGACTGTGTCTGCTTAGTTCGGCTTAGCAAGGTGAAACCCGGGCGCGAACTTGGAGCCCGGGAAAACAAGGCCCAAGAGGCACCAGCTCTCCCGCGGCTCTTCTTTCCTGCCGCGACAGAGCGAACGACCAAAGCCTTGCTGAGGAAGCAGCAGGCTGAGCGAAGTGCGGTTCGCGCCAAGCTGAAGACCTCTGCGAAAGCATGGTAGTCGCTGGGAAATCAGAGTCGGTTCTGTGGGCTGCTTTTGTTGCTTGCCTTAGCCTAGTATTCGCAGCACGATGGGAGAAACCCGCATAGAGCGAAAGCCTCTTTGCCGGGGCATCCCCTCTAAGAAAGCACAGCATTCTTTGGGAAATCAGAGTCGGGTCTGTGGGATGCTGCCTGCCGCTTGCCGGAGCTAGTCTCCACACCACGGTGGAATAAACCCGCATAGAGCGAAATTCTCTTTGCCTGGGCATCCGCTCTCCCTGAGAGAGAAGCGCGGTGGTGCCTGTGGAAAGAGCCTTAAGGAAAGGGACACATCTGTCACTGCAGAGCGAAGGAAGCCTGGCTGCTAAGGAGACACGAGGGGAAGATTAGGGCAGGGGTAAGGGCTCCACTCTGAGGAAGGTGTCTGGGCAGAAAGCATGCCTGTCCTGAGCCTTTGGGCCCAAAGAGAAAGCAGCTCCTTGGCCACCTGACCGTGGTGGAGCCATGGGCTTGCCACCAGGCGCCTACCCTAAACTCGAGAAACAACTCCCAGAAAGACCTGGCCATCAGATGCCGTCTTCCTCCAGGATGTAGAAGCTTGGAGGAGGCACGGGGTTTAAGGGGAAGGAGTGCGGACAGTCCCCCAAAGCTCCCTATTCAGTGCACGGGCGGTGTGCAGGGATCCTGTCACCTCTGCTTTCCTGCGGGGAAAGCGCAGGCCTAGTCCGCGAGTCGGCCTGAGCGCCAGAGTAAAAGGCCAAGCGATGCCTACACCGGGAGATGTTAGTGAGCATAGAGTGCCATCCTAGGCTAAGCGCGCTACTGCACGGTTGTGACTGTGTCTGCTTAGTTCGGCCTGGCAGGGTGAACCCAGGACGCGAACATGGAGCCAGGGAAACAAAGGCAATAGCTCTCCCGCAGCTCTTCTTCCCTGACGCGACAGAAGCCTTGCTGAGGAAGCAGTGGCGAAGTGCTGTTTGCTCCAAATCAAAGCCTCTGCGAAAGCACAGCATTCCCCGAGAAATGTTTTCGGGGCTGCTGCTGCGTGCCTGAGCCCAGTCTCGCGATGGGAGAAACCCGCATACAGCGAAAGACACTTTGCCTGGGCATCTCCCCTAGGAAAGCACAGCATTTGTTGGGAAATCAGAGTTGGGTTTGGGGAGGCTGCTGCTGCTTGCCTAAGCGAGTCTCCGCAGCATGTTGGAAGATACCCGCATGGAGCGAAATCCTCTTTGCCCTAGCATCCTTTCTGCCTGAGAGAGAAGCATGGTTGCTCACGTCTGTCACCGTACTCCCCAGGAGCAAGTGTGGGGAAGGCACAGCACGCCGCCCCCGGGGAAGAGAAGGAGCCCTTAGCCTTGGGGTCGGGAAACGCTCGGGAACAGGATAGCCTGCCACAGCACGTAATGCAGGCCGGTGGCCAGACATGTGTCACCCGTTCCCTGTGCGGAGAGATGGAAGCCTGGCTGCTAAGGAGACATGAGGGGACGACTAGGGCAGGGGCGCGTGCTCCACTCTGAGGAAGGAGTGTGGGCAGAAGGCAGGCCTGTCCTGTGCCTCTGTTACCAAGGGGACAGCATCTCCTTGGCCACCTGTCCCAAGGGCAGACTTGGGCTTGCCACCAGGTGCCATACCTGGAACTTGCAGAAACAACCCCATGGAGAAACGGTCAGTCAGATGCCATCTTCTACCAAGATGTGGCAGCATTGTTGGTGGCAGGGGGTGTGCCGGGGAAAGAGTGGAGACAGTCCCCACCGTTCCCCATCCCTGTGCTCGGGCACTGTGCAGGGATCCTATCGCCTCTTCTCTCCTGTGGTGAAGGCACTGGCCTTGACCCCGAGTCTGCCTGAGCGCCGGAGCAAAAGGCAAAGCCTTAACTACGCCAGGAGATGGTAATAGGCATAGAGTGCCATGCTAGGCCACGCACGCTGCTGCAGGGTTGTGACTGTGTCTGCTTAGTTCGGCTTAGCAAGGTGAACCCTGGGCGCGAACTTGGAGCCCGGGAAAGCAAGGCCCAAGAGGCACCAGCTCTCCCGCGGCTCTTCTTTCCTGCCGCGACAGAGCGAACGACCAAAGCCTTGCTGAGGAAGCAGCAGGCTGAGCGAAGTGCGGTTTGCGCCAAGCTGAAAACCTCTGCGAAAGCATGGCAGTCTCTGGGAAATCAGAGTCGGATCTGTGGGTTGCTTTTGTTGCTTGCCTTAGCCTACTATTCGCAGCACGATGGGAGAAAACCGCATAGAGCGAAAGCCTCTTTGCCGGGGCATCCCCTCTGGGAAAGCACAGCATTCTTTGGGAAATCAGAGTCGGGTCTGTGGGATACTGCCTGCTGCTTGCCGGAGCTAGTCTCCACACCACGGTGGAATAAACCCGCATGGAGCGAAATCCTCTTTGCCTGGGCATCCGCTCTGCCTAAGAGAGAAGCGCGGTGGTGCCTGTGGAAAGAGCCTTAAGGAAAGGGACACATCTGTCACTGCAGAGCGAAGGAAGCCTGGCTGCTAAGGAGACACGAGGGGAAGATTAGGGCAGGGGAAAGGGCTCCACTCTGAGGAAGGAGTCTGGGCAGAAAGCATGCCTGTCCTGAGCCTTTGGGCCCAAGGAGACAGCAGCGCCTTGGCCACCTGACCGTGGTGGAGCCATGGGTTTGCCACCAGGCGCCTATCCTAAACTCGAGAAACAACTCCCAGAAAGACCTGGCCATCAGATGCCGTCTTCCTCCAGGATGTAGAAGCTTGGAGGAGGCACGGGGTTTAAGGGGAAAGAGTGGGGACAGTCCCCCAAAGCTCCCTATTCAGTGCACGGGCGGTGTGCAGGGATCCTGTCACCTCTCCTTTCCTGTGGGGAAAGCGCAGGCCTAGTCCGCGAGTCGGCCTGAGCGCCAGAGTAAAAGGCCAAGCGATGCCTACACCGGGAGATGGTAGTGTGCATAGAGTGCCATCCTAGGCTAAGCGCGCTACTGCACGGTTGTGACTGTGTCTGCTTAGTTCGGCCTGGCAGGGTGAACCCAGGACGCGACCATGGAGCCCGGGAAAGCAAGGCCCAAGAGGCACCAGCTCTCCCGCAGCTCTTCTTCCCTGACGCGACAGAAGCCTTGCTGAGGAAGCAGTGGCGAAGTGCTGTTTGCTCCAAATCAAAGCCTCTGCGAAAGCACAGTATTCTCCGAGAAATGTTTTCGGGGCTGCTGCTGCGTGCCTGAGCCCAGTCTCGCGATGGGAGAAACCCGCATACAGCGAAAGACCCTTTGCCTGGGCATCTGCCCAAGGAAAGCACAGCATTTGTTGGGAAATCAGAGTTGGGTTTGGGGACGCTGCTGCTGCTTGCCTAAGCGAGTCTCCGCAGCATGTTGGAAGATACCCGCATGGAGCGAAATCCTCTTTGCCGTAGCATCCTTTCTGCCTGAGAGAGAAGCATGGTTGCTCACGTCTGTCACCGCACTCCCCAGGAGCAAGTGTGGGGAAGGCACAGCACGCCGCCCCCGGGGAAGAGAAGGAGCCCTTAGCCTTGGGGTCGGGAAATGCTCGGGAACAGGATAGCCTGCCACGGCACGAAATGCAGGCCGGTGGCCAGACATGTGTCACCCGTTCCCTGTGCGGAGAGATGGAAGCCTTGCTGCTAAGGAGACATGAGGGGACGACTAGGGCAGGGGCGCGTGCTCCACTCTGAGGAAGGAGTGTGGGCAGAAGGCAGGCCTGTCCTGTGCCTCTGTTACCAAGGGGACAGCATCTCCTTGGCCACCTGTCCCAAGGGCAGACTTGGGCTTGCCACCAGATGCCATACCAGGAACTCGCAGAAACAACCCCATGGAGAAACGGTCAGTCATTGCCGTCTTCCACCAAGATGTGGCAGCATTGTGGGTGGCAGGGGGTGTGCCGGGGAAAGAGTGGAGACAGTCCCCACCGTTCCCCATCCCTGTGCTCGGGCACTGTGCAGGGATCCTGTCGCCTCTTCTCTCCTGTGGTGAAGGCACTGGCCTTGACCCCGAGACTGCCCGAGCGCCGGAGCAAAAGGCAAAGCCTTACCTACGCCAGGAGATGGTAATAGGCATAGAGTTCCATGCTAGGCCACGCACGCTGCTGCAGGGTTGTGACTGTGTCTGCTTAGTTCGGCTTAGCAAGGTGAACCCCGGGCGCGAACTTGGAGCCAGGGAAAGCAAGGCCCAAGAGGCACCAGCTCTCCCGCGGCTCTTCTTTCCTGCCGCGACAGAGCGAACGACCAAAGCCTTGCTGAGGAAGCAGCAGCGAAGTGCGGTTCGCGCCAAGCTGAAAACCTCTGCGAAAGCATGGCAGTCGCTGGGAAATCAGAGTCGGTTCTGTGGGCTGCTTTTGTTGCTTGCCTTAGCCTAGTATTCGCAACACGATGGGAGAAAACCGCATAGAGCGAAAGCCTCTTTGCCGGGGCATCCCCTCTGAGATAGCACTGCATTCTTTGGGAAATCACAGTCGGGTCTGTGGGATGCTTCCTGCTGCTTGCCGGAGCAAGTCTCCATACCACGGTGGAATAAACCCGCATGGAGCGAAATCCTCTTTGCCTGGGCATCCGCTCTGCCTAAGAGAGAAGCGCGGTGGTGCCTGTGGAAAGAGCCTTAAGGAAAGGGACACATCTGTCACTGCGGATGAAGAAAGCCTGGCTGCTAAGGAGACACGAGGGGAAGATTAGGGCAGGGGAAAGAGCTCCACTCTGAGGAAAGAGTCTGGGCAGAAAGCATGCCTGCCCTGAGCCTTTGGGCCCAAGGAGACAGCAGCTCCTTGGCCACCTGACCATGGTGGAGCCGTGGGCTTGCCACCAGGCGCCTACCCTAAACTCGAGAAACAACTCCCAGAAAGACCTGGCCATCAGATGCCGTCTTCCTCCAGGATGTAGAAGCTTGGAGGAGGCACGGGGTTTAAGGGGAAGGAATGGGGACAGTCCCCCAAAGCTCCCTATTCAGTGCACGGGCGGTGTGCAGGGATCCTGTCACCTCTCCTTTCCTGTGGGGAAAGCACAGGCCTAGTCCGCGAGTCGGCCTGAGCGCCAGAGTTAAAGGCCAAGCGATGCCTACACCGGGTGATGGTAGTGTGCATAGAGTGCCATCCTAGGCTAAGCGCGCTACTGCACGGTTGTGACTTTGTCTGCTTAGTTCGGCCTGGCAGGGTGAACCCAGGACGCGACCATGGAGCCCGGGAAAGCAAGGCCCAAGAGTCACCAGCTCTCCCGCAGCTCTTCTTCCCTGACGCGACAGAAGCCTTGCTGAGGAAGCAGTGGCGAAGTGCTGTTTGCTCCAAACCAAAGCCTCTGCGAAAGCACAGCATTCCCCGAGAAATGTTTTGGGGGCTGCTGCTGCGTGCCTGAGCCCAGTCTCGCGGTGGGAGAAACCCGCATACAGCGAAAGCGCCTTTGCCTGGGCCTTCCCCCCTAGGAAAGCAGACCATTCGTTGGGAAATCAGAGTTGGGTTTGGGGAGGCTGCTGCTGCTTGCCTAAGCGAGTCTCCCCAGCTTACCTAAGCGAGTCTCCCCAGCATGTTGGAAGATACCCGCATGGAGCGAAATCCTCTTTGCCCTAGCATCCTTTCTGCCTGAGAGAGAAGCATAGTTGCTCACGTCTGTCACCGCGCTCCCCAGAAGCAAGTGTGGGGAAGGCACAGCACGCCGCCCCCGGGGAAGAGAAAGAGCTCTTAGCCTTGGGGTCGGGAAACGCTCGGGAACAGGATAGCCTGCCACGGCACGAAATGCAGGCCGGTGGCCAGACATGTGTCACCCGTTCCCTGTGCGGAGAGATGGAAGCCTGGATGCAAAGAAGACATGAGGGGACGACTAGGGCAGGGGCGCGTGCTCCACTCTGAGGAAGGAGTGTGGGCAGAAGGCAGGCCTGTCCTGTGCGTCTGTTAACAAGGGGACAGCATCTCCTTGGCCACCTGTCCCAAGGGCAGACTTGGGCTTGCCACCAGATGCCATACCCGGAACTCGCAGAAACAACCCCATGGAGAAACGGTCAGTCATTGCCGTCTTCCACCAAGATGTGGCAGCATTGTGGGTGGCAGGGGGTGTGCCGGGGAAAGAGTGGAGACAGTCCCCACCGTTCCCCATCCCTGTGCTCGGGCACTGTGCAGGGATCCTATCGCCACTTCTCTCCTGTGGTGAAGGCACTGGCCTTGACCCCTAGTCTGCCCGAGCGCCGGAGCAAAAGGCAAAGCCTTAACTACGCCAGGAGTTGGTAATAGGCATAGAGTGCCATGTTAGGCCACGCACGCTGCTGCAGGGTTGTGACTGTGTCTGCTTAGTTCGGCTTAGCAAGGTGAAACCCGGGCGCGAACTTGGAGCCCGGGAAAACAAGGCCCAAGAGGCACCAGCTCTCCCGCGGCTCTTCTTTCCTGCCGCGACAGAGCGAACGACCAAAGCCTTGCTGAGGAAGCAGCAGGCTGAGCGAAGTGCGGTTCGCGCCAAGCTGAAGACCTCTGCGAAAGCATGGTAGTCGCTGGGAAATCAGAGTCGGTTCTGTGGGCTGCTTTTGTTGCTTGCCTTAGCCTAGTATTCGCAGCACGATGGGAGAAACCCGCATAGAGCGAAAGCCTCTTTGCCGGGGCATCCCCTCTAAGAAAGCACAGCATTCTTTGGGAAATCAGAGTCGGGTCTGTGGGATGCTGCCTGCCGCTTGCCGGAGCTAGTCTCCACACCACGGTGGAATAAACCCGCATAGAGCGAAATTCTCTTTGCCTGGGCATCCGCTCTCCCTGAGAGAGAAGCGCGGTGGTGCCTGTGGAAAGAGCCTTAAGGAAAGGGACACATCTGTCACTGCAGAGCGAAGGAAGCCTGGCTGCTAAGGAGACACGAGGGGAAGATTAGGGCAGGGGTAAGGGCTCCACTCTGAGGAAGGTGTCTGGGCAGAAAGCATGCCTGTCCTGAGCCTTTGGGCCCAAAGAGAAAGCAGCTCCTTGGCCACCTGACCGTGGTGGAGCCATGGGCTTGCCACCAGGCGCCTACCCTAAACTCGAGAAACAACTCCCAGAAAGACCTGGCCATCAGATGCCGTCTTCCTCCAGGATGTAGAAGCTTGGAGGAGGCACGGGGTTTAAGGGGAAGGAGTGCGGACAGTCCCCCAAAGCTCCCTATTCAGTGCACGGGCGGTGTGCAGGGATCCTGTCACCTCTGCTTTCCTGCGGGGAAAGCGCAGGCCTAGTCCGCGAGTCGGCCTGAGCGCCAGAGTAAAAGGCCAAGCGATGCCTACACCGGGAGATGTTAGTGAGCATAGAGTGCCATCCTAGGCTAAGCGCGCTACTGCACGGTTGTGACTGTGTCTGCTTAGTTCGGCCTGGCAGGGTGAACCCAGGACGCGAACATGGAGCCAGGGAAACAAAGGCAATAGCTCTCCCGCAGCTCTTCTTCCCTGACGCGACAGAAGCCTTGCTGAGGAAGCAGTGGCGAAGTGCTGTTTGCTCCAAATCAAAGCCTCTGCGAAAGCACAGCATTCCCCGAGAAATGTTTTCGGGGCTGCTGCTGCGTGCCTGAGCCCAGTCTCGCGATGGGAGAAACCCGCATACAGCGAAAGACACTTTGCCTGGGCATCTCCCCTAGGAAAGCACAGCATTTGTTGGGAAATCAGAGTTGGGTTTGGGGAGGCTGCTGCTGCTTGCCTAAGCGAGTCTCCGCAGCATGTTGGAAGATACCCGCATGGAGCGAAATCCTCTTTGCCCTAGCATCCTTTCTGCCTGAGAGAGAAGCATGGTTGCTCACGTCTGTCACCGTACTCCCCAGGAGCAAGTGTGGGGAAGGCACAGCACGCCGCCCCCGGGGAAGAGAAGGAGCCCTTAGCCTTGGGGTCGGGAAACGCTCGGGAACAGGATAGCCTGCCACGGCACGTAATGCAGGCCGGTGGCCAGACATGTGTCACCCGTTCCCTGTGCGGAGAGATGGAAGCCTGGCTGCTAAGGAGACATGAGGGGACGACTAGGGCAGGGGCGCGTGCTCCACTCTGAGGAAGGAGTGTGGGCAGAAGGCAGGCCTGTCCTGTGCCTCTGTTACCAAGGGGACAGCATCTCCTTGGCCACCTGTCCCAAGGGCAGACTTGGGCTTGCCACCAGGTGCCATACCTGGAACTTGCAGAAACAACCCCATGGAGAAACGGTCAGTCAGATGCCATCTTCTACCAAGATGTGGCAGCATTGTTGGTGACAGGGGGTGTGCCGGGGAAAGAGTGGAGACAGTCCCCACCGTTCCCCATCCCTGTGCTCGGGCACTGTGCAGGGATCCTATCGCCTCTTCTCTCCTGTGGTGAAGGCACTGGCCTTGACCCCGAGTCTGCCTGAGCGCCGGAGCAAAAGGCAAAGCCTTAACTACGCCAGGAGATGGTAATAGGCATAGAGTGCCATGCTAGGCCACGCACGCTGCTGCAGGGTTGTGACTGTGTCTGCTTAGTTCGGCTTAGCAAGGTGAACCCTGGGCGCGAACTTGGAGCCCGGAAAAGCAAGGCCCAAGAGGCACCAGCTCTCCCGCGGCTCTTCTTTCCTGCCGCGACAGAGCGAACGACCAAAGCCTTGCTGAGGAAGCAGCAGGCTGAGCGAAGTGCGGTTTGCGCCAAGCTGAAAACCTCTGCGAAAGCATGGCAGTCTCTGGGAAATCAGAGTCGGTTCTGTGGGTTGCTTTTGTTGCTTGCCTTAGCCTAGTATTCGCAGCACGATGGGAGAAAACCGCATAGAGCGAAAGCCTCTTTGCCGGGGCATCCCCTCTGGGAAAGCACAGCATTCTTTGGGAAATCAGAGTCGGGTCTATGGGATGCTGCCTGCTGCTTGCCGGAGCTAGTCTCCACACCACGGTGGAATAAACCCGCATGGAGCGAAATCCTCTTTGCCTGGGCATCCGCTCTGCCTAAGAGAGAAGCGCGGTGGTGCCTGTGGAAAGAGCCTTAAGGAAAGGGACACATCTGTCACTGCAGAGCGAAGGAAGCCTGGCTGCTAAGGAGACACGAGGGGAAGATTAGGGCAGGGGAAAGGGCTCCACTCTGAGGAAGGAGTCTGGGCAGAAAGCATGCCTGTCCTGAGCCTTTGGGCCCAAGGAGACAGCAGCGCCTTGGCCACCTGACCGTGGTGGAGCCATGGGTTTGCCACCAGGCGCCTATCCTAAACTCGAGAAACAACTCCCAGAAAGACCTGGCCATCAGATGCCGTCTTCCTCCAGGATGTAGAAGCTTGGAGGAGGCACGGGGTTTAAGGGGAAAGAGTGGGGACAGTCCCCCAAAGCTCCCTATTCAGAGCACGGGTGGTGTGCAGGGATCCTGTCACCTCTCCTTTCCTGTGGGGAAAGCGCAGGCCTAGTCCGCGAGTCGGCTTGAGCGCCAGAGTAAAAGGCCAAGCGATGCCTACACCGGGAGATGGTAGTGTGCATAGAGTGCCATCCTAGGCTAAGTGCGCTACTGCACGGTTGTGACTGTGTCTGCTTAGTTCGGCCTGGCAGGGTGAACCCAGGACGCGACCATGGAGCCCGGGAAAGCAAGGCCCAAGAGGCACCAGCTCTCCCGAAGCTCTTCTTCCCTGACGCGACAGAAGCCTTGCTGAGGAAGCAGTGGCGAAGTGCTGTTTGCTCCAAATCAAAGCCTCTGCGAAAGCACAGCATTCCCCGAGAAATGTTTTGGGGGCTGCTGCTGCGTGCCTGAGCCCAGTCTCGCGGTGGGAGAAACCCGCATACAGCGAAAGACCCTTTGCCTGGGCATCTGCCCTAGGAAAGCACAGCATTTGTTGGGAAATCAGAGTTGGGTTTGGGGACGCTGCTGCTGCTTGCCTAAGCGAGTCTCCGCAGCATGTTGGAAGATACCCGCATGGAGCGAAATCCTCTTTGCCGTAGCATCCTTTCTGCCTGAGAGAGAAGCATGGTTGCTCACGTCTGTCACCGCACTCCCCAGGAGCAAGTGTGGGGAAGGCACAGCACGCCGCCCCCGGGGAAGAGAAGGAGCCCTTAGCCTTGGGGTCGGGAAATGCTCGGGAACAGGATAGCCTGCCACGGCACGAAATGCAGGCCGGTGGCCAGACATGTGTCACCCGTTCCCTGTGCGGAGAGATGGAAGCCTTGCTGCTAAGGAGACATGAGGGGACGACTAGGGCAGGGGCGCGTGCTCCACTCTGAGGAAGGAGTGTGGGCAGAAGGCAGGCCTGTCCTGTGCCTCTGTTACCAAGGGGACAGCATCTCCTGGGCCACCTGTCCCAAGGGCAGACTTGGGCTTGCCACCAGATGCCATACCCGGAACTCGCAGAAACAACCCCATGGAGAAACGGTCAGTCATTGCCGTCTTCCACCAAGATGTGGCAGCATTGTGGGTGGCAGGGGGTGTGCCGGGGAAAGAGTGGAGACAGTCCCCACCGTTCCCCATCCCTGTGCTCGGGCACTGTGCAGGGATCCTGTCGCCTCTTCTCTCCTGTGGTGAAGGCACTGGCCTTGACCCCTAGTCTGCCCGAGCGCCGGAGCAAAAGGCAAAGCCTTACCTACGCCAGGAGATGGTAATAGGCATAGAGTGCCATGCTAGGCCACGCACGCTGCTGCAGGGTTGTGACTGTGTCTGCTTAGTTCGGCTTAGCAAGGTGAACCCCGGGCGCGAACTTGGAGCCAGTGAAAGCAAGGCCCAAGAGGCACCAGCTCTCCCGCGGCTCTTCTTTCCTGCTGCGACAGAGCGAACGACCAAAGCCTTGCTGAGGAAGCAGCAGCGAAGTGCGGTTCGCGCCAAGCTGAAAACCTCTGCGAAAGCATGGCAGTCGCTGGAAAATCAGAGTCGGTTCTGTGGGCTGCTTTTGTTGCTTGCCTTAGCCTAGTATTCGCAACACGATGGGAGAAAACCGCATAGAGCGAAAGCCTCTTTGCCGGGGCATCCCTTCTGAGATAGCACTGCATTCTTTGGGAAATCACAGTCGGGTCTGTGGGATGCTTCCTGCTGCTTGCCGGAGCAAGTCTCCATACCACGGTGGAATAAACCCGCATGGAGCGAAATCCTCTTTGCCTGGGCATCCGCTCTGCCTAAGAGAGAAGCGCGGTGGTGCCTGTGGAAAGAGCCTTAAGGAAAGGGACACATCTGTCACTGCGGATGAAGAAAGCCTGGCTGCTAAGGAGACACGAGGGGAAGATTAGGGCAGGGGAAAGAGCTCCACTCTGAGGAAAGAGTCTGGGCAGAAAGCATGCCTGCCCTGAGCCTTTGGGCCCAAGGAGACAGCAGCTCCTTGGCCACCTGACCATGGTGGAGCCGTGGGCTTGCCACCAGGCGCCTACCCTAAACTCGAGAAACAACTCCCAGAAAGACCTGGCCATCAGATGCCGTCTTCCTCCAGGATGTAGAAGCTTGGAGGAGGCTCGGGGTTTAAGGGGAAGGAATGGGGACAGTCCCCCAAAGCTCCCTATTCAGTGCACGGGCGGTGTGCAGGGATCCTGTCACCTCTCCTTTCCTGTGGGGAAAGCACAGGCCTAGACCGCGAGTCGGCCTGAGCGCCAGAGTAAAAGGCCAAGCGATTCCTACACCGGGAGATGGTAGTGTGCATAGAGTGCCATCCTAGGCTAAGCGCGCTACTGCACGGTTGTGACTGTGTCTGCTTAGTTCGGCCTGGCAGGGTGAACCCAGGACGCGACCATGGAGCCCGGGAAAGCAAGGCCCAAGAGGCACCAGCTCTCCCGCAGCTCTTCTTCCCTGAGGAAGCAGTGGCGAAGTGCTGTTTGCTCCAAACCAAAGCCTCTGCGAAAGCACAGCATTCCCCGAGAAATGTTTTGGGGGCTGCTGCTTCGTGCCTGAGCCCAGTCTAGCGGTGGGAGAAACCCGCATACAGCGAAAGCGCCTTTGCCTGGGCCTTCCCCCCTAGGAAAGCAGACCATTCGTTGGGAAATCAGAGTTGGGTTTGGGGAGGCTGCTGCTGCTTGCCTAAGCGAGTCTCCCCAGCTTACCTAAGCGAGTCTCCCCAGCATGTTGGAAGATACCCGCATGGAGCGAAATCCTCTTTGCCCTAGCATCCTTTCTGCCTGAGAGAGAAGCATAGTTGCTCACGTCTGTCACCGCGCTCCCCAGAAGCAAGTGTGGGGAAGGCACAGCACGCCGCCCCCGGGGAAGAGAAAGAGCTCTTAGCCTTGGGGTCGGGAAACGCTCGGGAACAGGATAGCCTGCCACGGCACGAAATGCAGGCCGGTGGCCAGACATGTGTCACCCGTTCCCTGTGCGGAGAGATGGAAGCCTGGATGCAAAGAAGACATGAGGGGACGACTAGGGCAGGGGCGCGTGCTCCACTCTGAGGAAGGAGTGTGGGCAGAAGGCAGGCCTGTCCTGTGCGTCTGTTAACAAGGGGACAGCATCTCCTTGGCCACCTGTCCCAAGGGCAGACTTGGGCTTGCCACCAGATGCCATACCCGGAACTCGCAGAAACAACCCCATGGAGAAACGGTCAGTCATTGCCGTCTTCCACCAAGATGTGGCAGCATTGTGGGTGGCAGGGGGTGTGCCGGGGAAAGAGTGGAGACAGTCCCCACCGTTCCCCATCCCTGTGCTCGGGCACTGTGCAGGGATCCTATCGCCACTTCTCTCCTGTGGTGAAGGCACTGGCCTTGACCCCTAGTCTGCCCGAGCGCCGGAGCAAAAGGCAAAGCCTTAACTACGCCAGGAGTTGGTAATAGGCATAGAGTGCCATGTTAGGCCACGCACGCTGCTGCAGGGTTGTGACTGTGTCTGCTTAGTTCGGCTTAGCAAGGTGAAACCCGGGCGCGAACTTGGAGCCCGGGAAAACAAGGCCCAAGAGGCACCAGCTCTCCCGCGGCTCTTCTTTCCTGCCGCGACAGAGCGAACGACCAAAGCTTTGCTGAGGAAGCAGCAGGCTGAGCGAAGTGCGGTTCGCGCCAAGCTGAAGACCTCTGCGAAAGCATGGTAGTCGCTGGGAAATCAGAGTCGGTTCTGTGGGCTGCTTTTGTTGCTTGCCTTAGCCTAGTATTCGCAGCACGATGGGAGAAACCCGCATAGAGCGAAAGCCTCTTTGCCGGGGCATCCCCTCTAAGAAAGCACAGCATTCTTTGGGAAATCAGAGTCGGGTCTGTGGGATGCTGCCTGCCGCTTGCCGGAGCTAGTCTCCACACCACGGTGGAATAAACCCACATAGAGCGAAATTCTCTTTGCCTGGGCATCCGCTCTCCCTGAGAGAGAAGCGCGGTGGTGCCTGTGGAAAGAGCCTTAAGGAAAGGGACACATCTGTCACTGCAGAGCGAAGGAAGCCTGGCTGCTAAGGAGACACGAGGGGAAGATTAGGGCAGGGGTAAGGGCTCCACTCTGAGGAAGGTGTCTGGGCAGAAAGCATGCCTGTCCTGAGCCTTTGGGCCCAAAGAGAAAGCAGCTCCTTGGCCACCTGACCGTGGTGGAGCCATGGGCTTGCCACCAGGCGCCTACCCTAAACTCGAGAAACAACTCCCAGAAAGACCTGGCCATCAGATGCCGTCTTCCTCCAGGATGTAGAAGCTTGGAGGAGGCACGGGGTTTAAGGGGAAGGAGTGCGGACAGTCCCCCAAAGCTCCCTATTCAGTGCACGGGCGGTGTGCAGGGATCCTGTCACCTCTGCTTTCCTGCGGGGAAAGCGCAGGCCTAGTCCGCGAGTCGGCCTGAGCGCCAGAGTAAAAGGCCAAGCGATGCCTACACCGGGAGGTGGTAGTGTGCATAGAGTGCCATCCTAGGCAAAGCGCGCTACTGCACGGTTGTGACTGTGTCTGCTTAGTTCGGCCTGGCAGGGTGAACCCAGGACGCGAACATGGAGCCAGGGAAACAAAGGCAATAGCTCTCCCGCAGCTCTTCTTCCCTGACGCGACAGAAGCCTTGCTGAGGAAGCAGTGGCGAAGTGCTGTTTGCTCCAAATCAAAGCCTCTGCGAAAGCACAGCATTCCCCGAGAAATGTTTTGGGGGCTGCTGCTGCGTGCCTGAGCCCAGTCTCGCGATCGGAGAAACCCGCATACAGCGAAAGACACTTTGCCTGGGCATCTCCCCTAGGAAAGCACAGCATTTGTTGGGAAATCAGAGTTGGGTTTGGGGAGGCTGCTGCTGCTTGCCTAAGCGAGTCTCCGCAGCATGTTGGAAGATACCCGCATGGAGCGAAATCCTCTTTGCCCTAGCATCCTTTCTGCCTGAGAGAGAAGCATGGTTGCTCACGTCTGTCACCGTACTCCCCAGGAGCAAGTGTGGGGAAGGCACAGCACGCCGCCCCCGGGGAAGAGAAGGAGCCCTTAGCCTTGGGGTCGGGAAACGCTCGGGAACAGGATAGCCTGCCACGGCACGTAATGCAGGCCGGTGGCCAGACATGTGTCACCCGTTCCCTGTGCGGAGAGATGGAAGCCTGGCTGCTAAGGAGACATGAGGGGACGACTAGGGCAGGGGCGCGTGCTCCACTCTGAGGAAGGAGTGTGGGCAGAAGGCAGGCCTGTCCTGTGCCTCTGTTACCAAGGGGACAGCATCTCCTTGGCCACCTGTCCCAAGGGCAGACTTGGGCTTGCCACCAGGTGCCATACCTGGAACTTGCAGAAACAACCCCATGGAGAAACGGTCAGTCAGATGCCATCTTCTACCAAGATGTGGCAGCATTGTTGGTGGCAGGGGGTGTGCCGGGGAAAGAGTGGAGACAGTCCCCACCGTTCCCCATCCCTGTGCTCGGGCACTGTGCAGGGATCCTATCGCCTCTTCTCTCCTGTGGTGAAGGCACTGGCCTTGACCCCGAGTCTGCCTGAGCGCCGGAGCAAAAGGCAAAGCCTTAACTACGCCAGGAGATGGTAATAGGCATAGAGTGCCATGCTAGGCCACGCACGCTGCTGCAGGGTTGTGACTGTGTCTGCTTAGTTCGGCTTAGCAAGGTGAACCCTGGGCGCGAACTTGGAGCCCGGGAAAGCAAGGCCCAAGAGGCACCAGCTCTCCCGCGGCTCTTCTTTCCTGCCGCGACAGAGCGAACGACCAAAGCCTTGCTGAGGAAGCAGCAGGCTGAGCGAAGTGCGGTTTGCGCCAAGCTGAAAACCTCTGCGAAAGCATGGCAGTCTCTGGGAAATCAGAGTCGGTTCTGTGGGTTGCTTTTGTTGCTTGCCTTAGCCTAGTATTCGCAGCACGATGGGAGAAAACCGCATAGAGCGAAAGCCTCTTTGCCGGGGCATCCCCTCTGGGAAAGCACAGCATTCTTTGGGAAATCAGAGTCGGGTCTATGGGATACTGCCTGCTGCTTGCCGGAGCTAGTCTCCACACCACGGTGGAATAAACCCGCATGGAGCGAAATCCTCTTTGCCTGGGCATCCGCTCTGCCTAAGAGAGAAGCGCGGTGGTGCCTGTGGAAAGAGCCTTAAGGAAAGGGACACATCTGTCACTGCAGAGCGAAGGAAGCCTGGCTGCTAAGGAGACACGAGGGGAAGATTAGGGCAGGGGAAAGGGCTCCACTCTGAGGAAGGAGTCTGGGCAGAAAGCATGCCTGTCCTGAGCCTTTGGGCCCAAGGAGACAGCAGCGCCTTGGCCACCTGACCGTGGTGGAGCCATGGGTTTGCCACCAGGCGCCTATCCTAAACTCGAGAAACAACTCCCAGAAAGACCTGGCCATCAGATGCCGTCTTCCTCCAGGATGTAGAAGCTTGGAGGAGGCACGGGGTTTAAGGGGAAAGAGTGGGGACAGTCCCCCAAAGCTCCCTATTCAGTGCACGGGCGGTGTGCAGGGATCCTGTCACCTCTCCTTTCCTGTGGGGAAAGCGCAGGCCTAGTCCGCGAGTCGGCCTGAGCGCCAGAGTAAAAGGCCAAGCGATGCCTACACCGGGAGATGGTAGTGTGCATAGAGTGCCATCCTAGGCTAAGCGCGCTACTGCACGGTTGTGACTGTGTCTGCTTAGTTCGGCCTGGCAGGGTGAACCCAGGACGCGACCATGGAGCCCGGGAAAGCAAGGCCCAAGAGGCACCAGCTCTCCCGCAGCTCTTCTTCCCTGACGCGACAGAAGCCTTGCTGAGGAAGCAGTGGCGAAGTGCTGTTTGCTCCAAATCAAAGCCTCTGCGAAAGCACAGTATTCTCCGAAAATGTTTTCGGGGCTGCTGCTGCGTGCCTGAGCCCAGTCTCGCGATCGGAGAAACCCGCATACAGCGAAAGACCCTTTGCCTGGGCATCTGCCCAAGGAAAGCACAGCATTTGTTGGGAAATCAGAGTTGGGTTTGGGGACGCTGCTGCTGCTTGCCTAAGCGAGTCTCCGCAGCATGTTGGAAGATACCCGCATGGAGCGAAATCCTCTTTGCCGTAGCATCCTTTCTGCCTGAGAGAGAAGCATGGTTGCTCACGTCTGTCACCGCACTCCCCAGGAGCAAGTGTGGGGAAGGCACAGCACGCCGCCCCCGGGGAAGAGAAGGAGCCCTTAGCCTTGGGGTCGGGAAATGCTCGGGAACAGGATAGCCTGCCACGGCACGAAATGCAGGCCGGTGGCCAGACATGTGTCACCCGTTCCCTGTGCGGAGAGATGGAAGCCTGGATGCAAAGAAGACATGAGGGGACGACTAGGGCAGGGGCGCGTGCTCCACTCTGAGGAAGGAGTGTGGGCAGAAGGCAGGCCTGTCCTGTGCGTCTGTTAACAAGGGGACAGCATCTCCTTGGCCACCTGTCCCAAGGGCAGACTTGGGCTTGCCACCAGATGCCATACCCGGAACTCGCAGAAACAACCCCATGGAGAAACGGTCAGTCATTGCCGTCTTCCACCAAGATGTGGCAGCATTGTGGGTGGCAGGGGGTGTGCCGGGGAAAGAGTGGAGACAGTCCCCACCGTTCCCCATCCCTGTGCTCGGGCACTGTGCAGGGATCCTGTCGCCTCTTCTCTCCTGTGGTGAAGGCACTGGCCTTGACCCCGAGACTGCCCGAGCGCCGGAGCAAAAGGCAAAGCCTTACCTACGCCAGGAGATGGTAATAGGCATAGAGTGCCATGCTAGGCCACGCACGCTGCTGCAGGGTTGTGACTGTGTCTGCTTAGTTCGGCTTAGCAAGGTGAACCCCGGGCGCGAACTTGGAGCCAGGGAAAGCAAGGCCCAAGAGGCACCAGCTCTCCCGCGGCTCTTCTTTCCTGCCGCGACAGAGCGAACGACCAAAGCCTTGCTGAGGAAGCAGCAGCGAAGTGCGGTTCGCGCCAAGCTGAAAACCTCTGCGAAAGCATGGCAGTCGCTGGGAAATCAGAGTCGGTTCTGTGGGCTGCTTTTGTTGCTTGCCTTAGCCTAGTATTCGCAACACGATGGGAGAAAACCGCATAGAGCGAAAGCCTCTTTGCCGGGGCATCCCTTCTGAGATAGCACTGCATTCTTTGGGAAATCACAGTCGGGTCTGTGGGATGCTTCCTGCTGCTTGCCGGAGCAAGTCTCCATACCACGGTGGAATAAACCCGCATGGAGCGAAATCCTCTTTGCCTGGGCATCCGCTCTGCCTAAGAGAGAAGCGCGGTGGTGCCTGTGGAAAGAGCCTTAAGGAAAGGGACACATCTGTCACTGCGGATGAAGAAAGCCTGGCTGCTAAGGAGACACGAGGGGAAGATTAGGGCAGGGGAAAGAGCTCCACTCTGAGGAAAGAGTCTGGGCAGAAAGCATGCCTGCCCTGAGCCTTTGGGCCCAAGGAGACAGCAGCTCCTTGGCCACCTGACCATGGTGGAGCCGTGGGCTTGCCACCAGGCTCCTACCCTAAACTCGAGAAACAACTCCCAGAAAGACCTGGCCATCAGATGCCGTCTTCCTCCAGGATGTAGAAGCTTGGAGGAGGCACGGGGTTTAAGGGGAAGGAATGGGGACAGTCCCCCAAAGCTCCCTATTCAGTGCACGGGCGGTGTGCAGGGATCCTGTCACCTCTCCTTTCCTGTGGGGAAAGCACAGGCCTAGTCCGCGAGTCGGCCTGAGAGCCAGAGTTAAAGGCCAAGCGATGCCTACACCGGGTGATGGTAGTGTGCATAGAGTGCCATCCTAGGCTAAGCGCGCTACTGCACGGTTGTGACTTTGTCTGCTTAGTTCGGCCTGGCAGGGTGAACCCAGGACGCGACCATGGAGCCCGGGAAAGCAAGGCCCAAGAGTCACCAGCTCTCCCGCAGCTCTTCTTCCCTGACGCGACAGAAGCCTTGCTGAGGAAGCAGTGGCGAAGTGCTGTTTGCTCCAAACCAAAGCCTCTGCGAAAGCACAGCATTCCCCGAGAAATGTTTTGGGGGCTGCTGCTGCGTGCCTGAGCCCAGTCTAGCGGTGGGAGATACCCGCATACAGCGAAAGCGCCTTTGCCTGGGCCTTCCCCCCTAGGAAAGCAGACCATTCGTTGGGAAATCAGAGTTGGGTTTGGGGAGGCTGCTGCTGCTTGCCTAAGCGAGTCTCCCCAGCTTACCTAAGCGAGTCTCCCCAGCATGTTGGAAGATACCCGCATGGAGCGAAATCCTCTTTGCCCTAGCATCCTTTCTGCCTGAGAGAGAAGCATAGTTGCTCACGTCTGTCACCGCGCTCCCCAGAAGCAAGTGTGGGGAAGGCACAGCACGCCGCCCCCGGGGAAGAGAAAGAGCTCTTAGCCTTGGGGTCGGGAAACGCTCGGGAACAGGATAGCCTGCCACGGCACGAAATGCAGGCCGGGGCCAGACATGTGTCACCCGTTCCCTGTGCGGAGAGATGGAAGCCTGGATGCAAAGAAGACATGAGGGGACGATTAGGGCAGGGGCGCGTGCTCCACTCTGAGGAAGGAGTGTGGGCAGAAGGCAGGCCTGTCCTGTGCGTCTGTTAACAAGGGGACAGCATCTCCTTGGCCACCTGTCCCAAGGGCAGACTTGGGCTTGCCACCAGATGCCATACCCGGAACTCGCAGAAACAACCCCATGGAGAAACGGTCAGTCATTGCCGTCTTCCACCAAGATGTGGCAGCATTGTGGGTGGCAGGGGGTGTGCCGGGGAAAGAGTGGAGACAGTCCCCACCGTTCCCCATCCCTGTGCTCGGGCACTGTGCAGGGATCCTATCGCCACTTCTCTCCTGTGGTGAAGGCACTGGCCTTGACCCCGAGTCTGCCCGAGCGCCGGAGCAAAAGGCAAAGCCTTAACTACGCCAGGAGTTGGTAATAGGCATAGAGTGCCATGTTAGGCCACGCACGCTGCTGCAGGGTTGTGACTGTGTCTGCTTAGTTCGGCTTAGCAAGGTGAAACCCGGGCGCGAACTTGGAGCCCGGGAAAACAAGGCCCAAGAGGCACCAGCTCTCCCGCGGCTCTTCTTTCCTGCCGCTACAGAGCGAACGACCAAAGCCTTGCTGAGGAAGCAGCAGGCTGAGCGAAGTGCGGTTCGCGCCAAGCTGAAGACCTCTGCGAAAGCATGGTAGTCGCTGGGAAATCAGAGTCGGTTCTGTGGGCTGCTTTTGTTGCTTGCCTTAGCCTAGTATTCGCAGCACGATGGGAGAAACCCGCATAGAGCGAAAGCCTCTTTGCCGGGGCATCCCCTCTAAGAAAGCACAGCATTCTTTGGGAAATCAGAGTCGGGTCTGTGGGATGCTGCCTGCCGCTTGCCGGAGCTAGTCTCCACACCACGGTGGAATAAACCCGCATAGAGCGAAATTCTCTTTGCCTGGGCATCCGCTCTCCCTGAGAGAGAAGCGCGGTGGTGCCTGTGGAAAGAGCCTTAAGGAAAGGGACACATCTGTCACTGCAGAGCGAAGGAAGCCTGGCTGCTAAGGAGACACGAGGGGAAGATTAGGGCAGGGGTAAGGGCTCCACTCTGAGGAAGGTGTCTGGGCAGAAAGCATGCCTGTCCTGAGCCTTTGGGCCCAAAGAGAAAGCAGCTCCTTGGCCACCTGACCGTGGTGGAGCCATGGGCTTGCCACCAGGCGCCTACCCTAAACTCGAGGAACAACTCCCAGAAAGACCTGGCCATCAGATGCCGTCTTCCTCCAGGATGTAGAAGCTTGGAGGAGGCACGGGGTTTAAGGGGAAGGAGTGCGGACAGTCCCCCAAAGCTCCCTATTCAGTGCACGGGCGGTGTGCAGGGATCCTGTCACCTCTGCTTTCCTGCGGGGAAAGCGCAGGCCTAGTCCGCGAGTCGGCCTGAGCGCCAGAGTAAAAGGCCAAGCGATGCCTACACCGGGAGATGTTAGTGAGCATAGAGTGCCATCCTAGGCTAAGCGCGCTACTGCACGGTTGTGACTGTGTCTGCTTAGTTCGGCCTGGCAGGGTGAACCCAGGACGCGAACATGGAGCCAGGGAAACAAAGGCAATAGCTCTCCCGCAGCTCTTCTTCCCTGACGCGACAGAAGCCTTGCTGAGGAAGCAGTGGCGAAGTGCTGTTTGCTCCAAATCAAAGCCTCTGCGAAAGCACAGCATTCCCCGAGAAATGTTTTCGGGGCTGCTGCTGCGTGCCTGAGCCCAGTCTCGCGATGGGAGAAACCCGCATACAGCGAAAGACACTTTGCCTGGGCATCTCCCCTAGGAAAGCACAGCATTTGTTGGGAAATCAGAGTTGGGTTTGGGGAGGCTGCTGCTGCTTGCCTAAGCGAGTCTCCGCAGCATGTTGGAAGATACCCGCATGGAGCGAAATCCTCTTTGCCCTAGCATCCTTTCTGCCTGAGAGAGAAGCATGGTTGCTCACGTCTGTCACCGTACTCCCCAGGAGCAAGTGTGGGGAAGGCACAGCACGCCGCCCCCGGGGAAGAGAAGGAGCCCTTAGCCTTGGGGTCGGGAAACGCTCGGGAACAGGATAGCCTGCCACGGCACGTAATGCAGGCCGGTGGCCAGACATGTGTCACCCGTTCCCTGTGCGGAGAGATGGAAGCCTGGCTGCTAAGGAGACATGAGGGGACGACTAGGGCAGGGGCGCGTGCTCCACTCTGAGGAAGGAGTGTGGGCAGAAGGCAGGCCTGTCCTGTGCCTCTGTTACCAAGGGGACAGCATCTCCTTGGCCACCTGTCCCAAGGGCAGACTTGGGCTTGCCACCAGGTGCCATACCTGGAACTTGCAGAAACAACCCCATGGAGAAACGGTCAGTCAGATGCCATCTTCTACCAAGATGTGGCAGCATTGTTGGTGGCAGGGGGTGTGCCGGGGAAAGAGTGGAGACAGTCCCCACCGTTCCCCATCCCTGTGCTCGGGCACTGTGCAGGGATCCTATCGCCTCTTCTCTCCTGTGGTGAAGGCACTGGCCTTGACCCCGAGTCTGCCTGAGCGCCGGAGCAAAAGGCAAAGCCTTAACTACGCCAGGAGATGGTAATAGGCATAGAGTGCCATGCTAGGCCACGCACGCTGCTGCAGGGTTGTGACTGTGTCTGCTTAGTTCGGCTTAGCAAGGTGAACCCCGGGCGCGAACTTGGAGCCCGGAAAAACAAGGCCCAAGAGGCACCAGCTCTCCCGCGGCTCTTCTTTCCTGCCGCGACAGAGCGAACGACCAAAGCCTTGCTGAGGAAGCAGCAGGCTGAGCGAAGTGCGGTTTGCGCCAAGCTGAAAACCTCTGCGAAAGCATGGCAGTCTCTGGGAAATCAGAGTCGGTTCTGTGGGTTGCTTTTGTTGCTTGCCATAGCCTAGTATTCGCAGCACGATGGGAGAAAACCGCATAGAGCGAAAGCCTCTTTGCCGGGGCATCCCCTCTGGGAAAGCACAGCATTCTTTGGGAAATCAGAGTCGGGTCTATGGGATGCTGCCTGCTGCTTGCCGGAGCTAGTCTCCACACCACGGTGGAATAAACCCGCATGGAGCGAAATCCTCTTTGCCTGGGCATCCGCTCTGCCTAAGAGAGAAGCGCGGTGGTGCCTGTGGAAAGAGCCTTAAGGAAAGGGACACATCTGTCACTGCAGAGCGAAGGAAGCCTGGCTGCTAAGGAGACACGAGGGGAAGATTAGGGCAGGGGAAAGGGCTCCACTCTGAGGAAGGAGTCTGGGCAGAAAGCATGCCTGTCCTGAGCCTTTGGGCCCAAGGAGACAGCAGCGCCTTGGCCACCTGACCGTGGTGGAGCCATGGGTTTGCCACCAGGCGCCTATCCTAAACTCGAGAAACAACTCCCAGAAAGACCTGGCCATCAGATGCCGTCTTCCTCCAGGATGTAGAAGCTTGGAGGAGGCACGGGGTTTAAGGGGAAAGAGTGGGGACAGTCCCCCAAAGCTCCCTATTCAGTGCACGGGTGGTGTGCAGGGATCCTGTCACCTCTCCTTTCCTGTGGGGAAAGCGCAGGCCTAGTCCGCGAGTCGGCTTGAGCGCCAGAGTAAAAGGCCAAGCGATGCCTACACCGGGAGATGGTAGTGTGCATAGAGTGCCATCCTAGGCTAAGTGCGCTACTGCACGGTTGTGACTGTGTCTGCTTAGTTCGGCCTGGCAGGGTGAACCCAGGACGCGACCATGGAGCCCGGGAAAGCAAGGCCCAAGAGGCACCAGCTCTCCCGAAGCTCTTCTTCCCTGACGCGACAGAAGCCTTGCTGAGGAAGCAGTGGCGAAGTGCTGTTTGCTCCAAACCAAAGCCTCTGCGAAAGCACAGCATTCCCCGAGAAATGTTTTGGGGGCTGCTGCTGCGTGCCTGAGCCCAGTCTCGCGGTGGGAGAAACCCGCATACAGCGAAAGACCCTTTGCCTGGGCATCTGCCCTAGGAAAGCACAGCATTTGTTGGGAAATCAGAGTTGGGTTAAGGGACGCTGCTGCTGCTTGCCTAAGCGAGTCTCCGCAGCATGTTGGAAGATACCCGCATGGAGCGAAATCCTCTTTGCCGTAGCATCCTTTCTGCCTGAGAGAGAAGCATGGTTGCTCACGTCTGTCACCGCACTCCCCAGGAGCAAGTGTGGGGAAGGCACAGCACGCCGCCCCCGGGGAAGAGAAGGAGCCCTTAGCCTTGGGGTCGGGAAATGCTCGGGAACAGGATAGCCTGCCACGGCACGAAATGCAGGCCTTGGCCAGACATGTGTCACCCGTTCCCTGTGCGGAGAGATGGAAGCCTTGCTGCTAAGGAGACATGAGGGGACGACTAGGGCAGGGGCGCGTGCTCCACTCTGAGGAAGGAGTGTGGGCAGAAGGCAGGCCTGTCCTGTGCCTCTGTTACCAAGGGGACAGCATCTCCTGGGCCACCTGTCCCAAGGGCAGACTTGGGCTTGCCACCAGATGCCATACCCGGAACTCGCAGAAACAACCCCATGGAGAAACGGTCAGTCATTGCCGTCTTCCACCAAGATGTGGCAGCATTGTGGGTGGCAGGGGGTGTGCCGGGGAAAGAGTGGAGACAGTCCCCACCGTTCCCCATCCCTGTGCTCGGGCACTGTGCAGGGATCCTGTCGCCTCTTCTCTCCTGTGGTGAAGGCACTGGCCTTGACCCCGAGACTGCCCGAGCGCCGGAGCAAAAGGCAAAGCCTTACCTACGCCAGGAGATGGTAATAGGCATAGAGTGCCATGCTAGGCCACGCACGCTGCTGCAGGGTTGTGACTGTGTCTGCTTAGTTCGGCTTAGCAAGGTGAACCCCGGGCGCGAACTTGGAGCCAGGGAAAGCAAGGCCCAAGAGGCACCAGCTCTCCCGCGGCTCTTCTTTCCTGCCGCGACAGAGCGAACGACCAAAGCCTTGCTGAGGAAGCAGCAGCGAAGTGCGGTTCGCGCCAAGCTGAAAACCTCTGCGAAAGCATGGCAGTCGCTGGGAAATCAGAGTCGGTTCTGTGGGCTGCTTTTGTTGCTTGCCTTAGCCTAGTATTCGCAACACGATGGGAGAAAACCGCATAGAGCGAAAGCCTCTTTGCCGGGGCATCCCCTCTGAGATAGCACTGCATTCTTTGGGAAATCACAGTCGGGTCTGTGGGATGCTTCCTGCTGCTTGCTGGAGCAAGTCTCCATACCACGGTGGAATAAACCCGCATGGAGCGAAATCCTCTTTGCCTGGGCATCCGCTCTGCCTAAGAGAGAAGCGCGGTGGTGCCTGTGGAAAGAGCCTTAAGGAAAGGGACACATCTGTCACTGCGGATGAAGAAAGCCTGGCTGCTAAGGAGACACAAGGGGAAGATTAGGGCAGGGGAAAGAGCTCCACTCTGAGGAAAGAGTCTGGGCAGAAAGCATGCCTGACCTGAGCCTTTGGGCCCAAGGAGACAGCAGCTCCTTGGCCACCTGACCATGGTGGAGCCGTGGGCTTGCCACCAGGCGCCTACCCTAAACTCGAGAAACAACTCCCAGAAAGACCTGGCCATCAGATGCCGTCTTCCTCCAGGATGTAGAAGCTTGGAGGAGGCACGGGGTTTAAGGGGAAGGAATGGGGACAGTCCCCCAAAGCTCCCTATTCAGTGCACGGGCGGTGTGCAGGGATCCTGTCACCTCTCCTTTCCTGTGGGGAAAGCACAGGCCTAGTCCGCGAGTCGGCCTGAGCGCCAGAGTAAAAGGCCAAGCGATGCCTAACACCGGGAGATGGTAGTGTGCATAGAGTGCCATCCTAGGCTAAGCGCGCTACTGCACGGTTGTGACTGTGTCTGCTTAGTTCGGCCTGGCAGGGTGAACCCAGGACGCGACCATGGAGCCCGGGAAAGCAAGGCCCAAGAAGCACCAGCTCTCCCGCAGCTCTTCTTCCTGACGCGACAGAAGCCTTGCTGAGGAAGCAGTGGCGAAGTGCTGTTTGCTCCAAACCAAAGCCTCTGCGAAAGCACAGCATTCCCCGAGAAATGTTTTGGGGGCTGCTGCTGCGTGCCTGAGCCCAGTCTAGCGGTGGGAGATACCCGCATACAGCGAAAGCGCCTTTGCCTGGGCCTTCCCCCCTAGGAAAGCAGACCATTCGTTGGGAAATCAGAGTTGGGTTTGGGGAGGCTGCTGCTGCTTGCCTAAGCGAGTCTCCCCAGCTTACCTAAGCGAGTCTCCCCAGCATGTTGGAAGATACCCGCATGGAGCGAAATCCTCTTTGCCCTAGCATCCTTTCTGCCTGAGAGAGAAGCATAGTTGCTCACGTCTGTCACCGCGCTCCCCAGAAGCAAGTGTGGGGAAGGCACAGCACGCCGCCCCGGGGAAGAGAAAGAGCTCTTAGCCTTGGGGTCGGGAAACGCTCGGGAACAGGATAGCCTGCCACGGCACGAAATGCAGGCCGGTGGCCAGACATGTGTCACCCGTTCCCTGTGCGGAGAGATGGAAGCCTTGCTGCTAAGGAGACATGAGGGGACGACTAGGGCAGGGGCGCGTGCTCCACTCTGAGGAAGGAGTGTGGGCAGAAGGCAGGCCTGTCCTGTGCGTCTGTTAACAAGGGGACAGCATCTCCTTGGCCACCTGTCCCAAGGGCAGACTTGGGCTTGCCACCAGATGCCATACCCAGAACTCGCAGAAACAACCCCATGGAGAAACGGTCAGTCATTGCCGTCTTCCACCAAGATGTGGCAGCATTGTGGGTGGCAGGGGGTGTGCCGGGGAAAGAGTGGAGACAGTCCCCACCGTTCCCCATCCCTGTGCTCGGGCACTGTGCAGGGATCCTATCGCCACTTCTCTCCTGTGGTGAAGGCACTGGCCTTGACCCCGAGTCTGCCCGAGCGCCGGAGCAAAAGGCAAAGCCTTAACTACGCCAGTAGTTGGTAATAGGCATAGAGTGCCATGTTAGGCCACGCACGCTGCTGCAGGGTTGTGACTGTGTCTGCTTAGTTCGGCTTAGCAAGGTGAAACCCGGGCGCGAACTTGGAGCCCGGGAAAACAAGGCCCAAGAGGCACCAGCTCTCCCGCGGCTCTTCTTTCCTGCCGCGACAGAGCGAACGACCAAAGCCTTGCTGAGGAAGCAGCAGGCTGAGCGAAGTGCGGTTCGCGCCAAGCTGAAGACCTCTGCGAAAGCATGGTAGTCGCTGGGAAATCAGAGTCGGTTCTGTGGGCTGCTTTTGTTGCTTGCCTTAGCCTAGTATTCGCAGCACGATGGGAGAAACCCGCATAGAGCGAAAGCCTCTTTGCCGGGGCATCCCCTCTAAGAAAGCACAGCATTCTTTGGGAAATCAGAGTCGGGTCTGTGGGATGCTGCCTGCCGCTTGCCGGAGCTAGTCTCCACTCCACGGTGGAATAAACCCGCATAGAGCGAAATTCTCTTTGCCTGGGCATCCGCTCTCCCTGAGAGAGAAGCGCGGTGGTGCCTGTGGAAAGAGCCTTAAGGAAAGGGACACATCTGTCACTGCAGAGCGAAGGAAGCCTGGCTGCTAAGGAGACACGAGGGGAAGATTAGGGCAGGGGTAAGGGCTCCACTCTGAGGAAGGTGTCTGGGCAGAAAGCATGCCTGTCCTGAGCCTTTGGGCCCAAAGAGAAAGCAGCTCCTTGGCCACCTGACCGTGGTGGAGCCATGGGCTTGCCACCAGGCGCCTACCCTAAACTCGAGAAACAACTCCCAGAAAGACCTGGCCATCAGATGCCGTCTTCCTCCAGGATGTAGAAGCTTGGAGGAGGCACGGGGTTTAAGGGGAAGGAGTGCGGACAGTCCCCCAAAGCTCCCTATTCAGTGCACGGGCGGTGTGCAGGGATCCTGTCACCTCTGCTTTCCTGCGGGGAAAGCGCAGGCCTAGTCCGCGAGTCGGCCTGAGCGCCAGAGTAAAAGGCCAAGCGATGCCTACACCGGGAGATGTTAGTGTGCATAGAGTGCCATCCTAGGCTAAGCGCGCTACTGCACGGTTGTGACTGTGTCTGCTTAGTTCGGCCTGGCAGGGTGAACCCAGGACGCGAACATGGAGCCAGGGAAACAAAGGCAATAGCTCTCCCGCAGCTCTTCTTCCCTGACGCGACAGAAGCCTTGCTGAGGAAGCAGTGGCGAAGTGCTGTTTGCTCCAAATCAAAGCCTCTGCGAAAGCACAGCATTCCCCGAGAAATGTTTTGGGGGCTGCTGCTGCGTGCCTGAGCCCAGTCTCGCGATCGGAGAAACCCGCATACAGCGAAAGACACTTTCCCTGGGCATCTCCCCTAGGAAAGCACAGCATTTGTTGGGAAATCAGAGTTGGGTTTGGGGAGGCTGCTGCTGCTTGCCTAAGCGAGTCTCCGCAGCATGTTGGAAGATACCCGCATGGAGCGAAATCCTCTTTGCCCTAGCATCCTTTCTGCCTGAGAGAGAAGCATGGTTGCTCACGTCTGTCACCGTACTCCCCAGGAGCAAGTGTGGGGAAGGCACAGCACGCCGCCCCCGGGGAAGAGAAGGAGCCCTTAGCCTTGGGGTCGGGAAACGCTCGGGAACAGGATAGCCTGCCACGGCACGTAATGCAGGCCGGTGGCCAGACATGTGTCACCCGTTCCCTGTGCGGAGAGATGGAAGCCTGGCTGCTAAGGAGACATGAGGGGACGACTAGGGCAGGGGCGCGTGCTCCACTCTGAGGAGGGAGTGTGGGCAGAAGGCAGGCCTGTCCTGTGCCTCTGTTACCAAGGGGACAGCATCTCCTTGGCCACCTGTCCCAAGGGCAGACTTGGGCTTGCCACCAGGTGCCTTACCTGGAACTTGCAGAAACAACCCCATGGAGAAACGGTCAGTCAGATGCCATCTTCTACCAAGATGTGGCAGCATTGTTGGTGGCAGGGGGTGTGCCGGGGAAAGAGTGGAGACAGTCCCCACCGTTCCCCATCCCTGTGCTCGGGCACTGTGCAGGGATCCTATCGCCTCTTCTCTCCTGTGGTGAAGGCACTGGCCTTGACCCCGAGTCTGCCTGAGCGCCGGAGCAAAAGGCAAAGCCTTAACTACGCCAGGAGATGGTAATAGGCATAGAGTGCCATGCTAGGCCACGCACGCTGCTGCAGGGTTGTGACTGTGTCTGCTTAGTTCGGCTTAGCAAGGTGATCCCTGGGCGCGAACTTGGAGCCCGGGAAAGCAAGGCCCAAGAGGCACCAGCTCTCCCGCGGCTCTTCTTTCCTGCCGCGACAGAGCGAACGACCAAAGCCTTGCTGAGGAAGCAGCAGGCTGAGCGAAGTGCGGTTTGCGCCAAGCTGAAAACCTCTGCGAAAGCATGGCAGTCTCTGGGAAATCAGAGTCGGTTCTGTGGGTTGCTTTTGTTGCTTGCCTTAGCCTAGTATTCGCAGCACGATGGGAGAAAACCGCATAGAGCGAAAGCCTCTTTGCCGGGGCATCCCCTCTGGGAAAGCACAGCATTCTTTGGGAAATCAGATTCGGGTCTATGGGATGCTGCCTGCTGCTTGCCGGAGCTAGTCTCCACACCACGGTGGAATAAACCCGCATGGAGCGAAATCCTCTTTGCCTGGGCATCCGCTCTGCCTA
This sequence comes from Mustela nivalis, assembly GCF_964662115.1. NCBI lineage: Eukaryota > Metazoa > Chordata > Mammalia > Carnivora > Mustelidae > Mustela > Mustela nivalis. Next base: position 78,264,549 of record NC_139040.1, read on the forward strand.
AGAGAGAAGCGCGGTTGTGCCTGTGGAAAGAGCCTTAAGGAAAGGGACACATCTGTCACTGCAGAGCGAAGGAAGCCTGGCTGCTAAGGAGACACGAGGGGAAGATTAGGGCAGGGGAAAGGGCTCCATTCTGAGGAAGGAGTCTGGGCAGAAAGCATGCCTGTCCTGAGCCTTTGGGCCCAAGGAGACAGCAGCGCCTTGGCCACCTGACCGTGGTGGAGCCATGGGTTTGCCACCAGGCGCCTATCCTAAACTCGAGAAACAACTCCCAGAAAGACCTGGCCATCAGATGCCGTCTTCCTCCAGGATGTAGAAGCTTGGAGGAGGCACGGGGTTTAAGGGGAAAGAGTGGGGACAGTCCCCCAAAGCTCCCTATTCAGTGCACGGGCAGTGTGCAGGGATCCTGTCACCTCTCCTTTCCTGTGGGGAAAGCGCAGGCCTAGTCCGCGAGTCGGCTTGAGCGCCAGAGTAAAAGGCCAAGCGATGCCTACACCGGGAGATGGTAGTGTGCATAGAGTGCCATCCTAGGCTAAGTGCGCTACTGCACGGTTGTGACTGTGTCTGCTTAGTTCGGCCTGGCAGGGTGAACCCAGGACGCGAACATGGAGCCCGGGAAAGCAAGGCCCAAGAGGCACCAGCTCTCCCGCAGCTCTTCTTCCCTGACGCGACAGAAGTCTTGCTGAGGAAGCAGTGGCGAAGTGCTGTTTGCTCCAAACCAAAGCCTCTGCGAAACACAGCATATCCCGAGAAATGTTTTGGGGGCTGCTGCTGCGTGCCTGAGCCCAGTCTAGCGGTGGGAGAAACCCGCATACAGCGAAAGCGCCTTTGCCTGGGCCTTCCCCCCTAGGAAAGCAGACCATTCGTTGGGAAATCAGAGTTGGGTTTGGGGAGGCTGCTGCTTCTTGCCTAAGCGAGTCTCCCCAGCTTACCTAAGCGAGTCTCCCCAGCATGTTGGAAGATACCCGCATGGAGCGAAATCCTCTTTGCCCTAGCATCCTTTCTGCCTGAGAGAGAAGCATGGTTGCTCACGTCTGTCACCGTACTCCCCAGGAGCAAGTGTGGGGAAGGCACAGCACGCCGCCCCCGGGGAAGAGAAGGAGCCCTTAGCCTTGGGGTCGGGAAACGCTCGGGAACAGGATAGCCTGCCACGGCACGTAATGCAGGCCGGTGGCCAGACATGTGTCACCCGTTCCCTGTGCGGAGAGATGGAAGCCTGGCTGCTAAGGAGACATGAGGGGACGACTAGGGCAGGGGCGCGTGCTCCACTCTGAGGAAGGAGTGTGGGCAGAAGGCAGGCCTGTCCTGTGCCTCTGTTACCAAGGGGACAGCATCTCCTTGGCCACCTGTCCCAAGGGCAGACTTGGGCTTGCCACCAGGTGCCATACCTGGAACTTGCAGAAACAACCCCATGGAGAAACGGTCAGTCAGATGCCATCTTCTACCAAGATGTGGCAGCATTGTTGGTGGCAGGGGGTGTGCCGGGGAAAGAGTGGAGACAGTCCCCACCGTTCCCCATCCCTGTGCTCGGGCACTGTGCAGGGATCCTATCGCCTCTTCTCTCCTGTGGTGAAGGCACTGGCCTTGACCCCGAGTCTGCCTGAGCGCCGGAGCAAAAGGCAAAGCCTTAACTACGCCAGGAGATGGTAATAGGCATAGAGTGCCATGCTAGGCCACGCACGCTGCTGCAGGGTTGTGACTGTGTCTGCTTAGTTCGGCTTAGCAAGGTGAACCCCGGGCGCGAACTTGGAGCCCGGAAAAACAAGGCCCAAGAGGCACCAGCTCTCCCGCGGCTCTTCTTTCCTGCCGCGACAGAGCGAACGACCAAAGCCTTGCTGAGGAAGCAGCAGGCTGAGCGAAGTGCGGTTTGCGCCAAGCTGAAAACCTCTGCGAAAGCATGGCAGTCTCTGGGAAATCAGAGTCGGTTCTGTGGGTTGCTTTTGTTGCTTGCCATAGCCTAGTATTCGCAGCACGATGGGAGAAAACCGCATAGAGCGAAAGCCTCTTTGCCGGGGCATCCCCTCTGGGAAAGCACAGCATTCTTTGGGAAATCAGAGTCGGGTCTATGGGATGCTGCCTGCTGCTTGCCGGAGCTAGTCTCCACACCACGGTGGAATAAACCCGCATGGAGCGAAATCCTCTTTGCCTGGGCATCCGCTCTGCCTAAGAGAGAAGCGCGGTGGTGCCTGTGGAAAGAGCCTTAAGGAAAGGGACACATCTGTCACTGCAGAGCGAAGGAAGCCTGGCTGCTAAGGAGACACGAGGGGAAGATTAGGGCAGGGGAAAGGGCTCCACTCTGAGGAAGGAGTCTGGGCAGAAAGCATGCCTGTCCTGAGCCTTTGGGCCCAAGGAGACAGCAGCGCCTTGGCCACCTGACCGTGGTGGAGCCATGGGTTTGCCACCAGGCGCCTATCCTAAACTCGAGAAACAACTCCCAGAAAGACCTGGCCATCAGATGCCGTCTTCCTCCAGGATGTAGAAGCTTGGAGGAGGCACGGGGTTTAAGGGGAAAGAGTGGGGACAGTCCCCCAAAGCTCCCTATTCAGTGCACGGGTGGTGTGCAGGGATCCTGTCACCTCTCCTTTCCTGTGGGGAAAGCGCAGGCCTAGTCCGCGAGTCGGCTTGAGCGCCAGAGTAAAAGGCCAAGCGATGCCTACACCGGGAGATGGTAGTGTGCATAGAGTGCCATCCTAGGCTAAGTGCGCTACTGCACGGTTGTGACTGTGTCTGCTTAGTTCGGCCTGGCAGGGTGAACCCAGGACGCGACCATGGAGCCCGGGAAAGCAAGGCCCAAGAGGCACCAGCTCTCCCGAAGCTCTTCTTCCCTGACGCGACAGAAGCCTTGCTGAGGAAGCAGTGGCGAAGTGCTGTTTGCTCCAAACCAAAGCCTCTGCGAAAGCACAGCATTCCCCGAGAAATGTTTTGGGGGCTGCTGCTGCGTGCCTGAGCCCAGTCTCGCGGTGGGAGAAACCCGCATACAGCGAAAGACCCTTTGCCTGGGCATCTGCCCTAGGAAAGCACAGCATTTGTTGGGAAATCAGAGTTGGGTTAAGGGACGCTGCTGCTGCTTGCCTAAGCGAGTCTCCGCAGCATGTTGGAAGATACCCGCATGGAGCGAAATCCTCTTTGCCGTAGCATCCTTTCTGCCTGAGAGAGAAGCATGGTTGCTCACGTCTGTCACCGCACTCCCCAGGAGCAAGTGTGGGGAAGGCACAGCACGCCGCCCCCGGGGAAGAGAAGGAGCCCTTAGCCTTGGGGTCGGGAAATGCTCGGGAACAGGATAGCCTGCCACGGCACGAAATGCAGGCCTTGGCCAGACATGTGTCACCCGTTCCCTGTGCGGAGAGATGGAAGCCTTGCTGCTAAGGAGACATGAGGGGACGACTAGGGCAGGGGCGCGTGCTCCACTCTGAGGAAGGAGTGTGGGCAGAAGGCAGGCCTGTCCTGTGCCTCTGTTACCAAGGGGACAGCATCTCCTGGGCCACCTGTCCCAAGGGCAGACTTGGGCTTGCCACCAGATGCCATACCCGGAACTCGCAGAAACAACCCCATGGAGAAACGGTCAGTCATTGCCGTCTTCCACCAAGATGTGGCAGCATTGTGGGTGGCAGGGGGTGTGCCGGGGAAAGAGTGGAGACAGTCCCCACCGTTCCCCATCCCTGTGCTCGGGCACTGTGCAGGGATCCTGTCGCCTCTTCTCTCCTGTGGTGAAGGCACTGGCCTTGACCCCGAGACTGCCCGAGCGCCGGAGCAAAAGGCAAAGCCTTACCTACGCCAGGAGATGGTAATAGGCATAGAGTGCCATGCTAGGCCACGCACGCTGCTGCAGGGTTGTGACTGTGTCTGCTTAGTTCGGCTTAGCAAGGTGAACCCCGGGCGCGAACTTGGAGCCAGGGAAAGCAAGGCCCAAGAGGCACCAGCTCTCCCGCGGCTCTTCTTTCCTGCCGCGACAGAGCGAACGACCAAAGCCTTGCTGAGGAAGCAGCAGCGAAGTGCGGTTCGCGCCAAGCTGAAAACCTCTGCGAAAGCATGGCAGTCGCTGGGAAATCAGAGTCGGTTCTGTGGGCTGCTTTTGTTGCTTGCCTTAGCCTAGTATTCGCAACACGATGGGAGAAAACCGCATAGAGCGAAAGCCTCTTTGCCGGGGCATCCCCTCTGAGATAGCACTGCATTCTTTGGGAAATCACAGTCGGGTCTGTGGGATGCTTCCTGCTGCTTGCTGGAGCAAGTCTCCATACCACGGTGGAATAAACCCGCATGGAGCGAAATCCTCTTTGCCTGGGCATCCGCTCTGCCTAAGAGAGAAGCGCGGTGGTGCCTGTGGAAAGAGCCTTAAGGAAAGGGACACATCTGTCACTGCGGATGAAGAAAGCCTGGCTGCTAAGGAGACACAAGGGGAAGATTAGGGCAGGGGAAAGAGCTCCACTCTGAGGAAAGAGTCTGGGCAGAAAGCATGCCTGACCTGAGCCTTTGGGCCCAAGGAGACAGCAGCTCCTTGGCCACCTGACCATGGTGGAGCCGTGGGCTTGCCACCAGGCGCCTACCCTAAACTCGAGAAACAACTCCCAGAAAGACCTGGCCATCAGATGCCGTCTTCCTCCAGGATGTAGAAGCTTGGAGGAGGCACGGGGTTTAAGGGGAAGGAATGGGGACAGTCCCCCAAAGCTCCCTATTCAGTGCACGGGCGGTGTGCAGGGATCCTGTCACCTCTCCTTTCCTGTGGGGAAAGCACAGGCCTAGTCCGCGAGTCGGCCTGAGCGCCAGAGTAAAAGGCCAAGCGATGCCTACACCGGGAGATGGTAGTGTGCATAGAGTGCCATCCTAGGCTAAGCGCGCTACTGCACGGTTGTGACTGTGTCTGCTTAGTTCGGCCTGGCAGGGTGAACCCAGGACGCGACCATGGAGCCCGGGAAAGCAAGGCCCAAGAAGCACCAGCTCTCCCGCAGCTCTTCTTCCCTGACGCGACAGAAGCCTTGCTGAGGAAGCAGTGGCGAAGTGCTGTTTGCTCCAAACCAAAGCCTCTGCGAAAGCACAGCATTCCCCGAGAAATGTTTTGGGGGCTGCTGCTGCGTGCCTGAGCCCAGTCTAGCGGTGGGAGATACCCGCATACAGCGAAAGCGCCTTTGCCTGGGCCTTCCCCCCTAGGAAAGCAGACCATTCGTTGGGAAATCAGAGTTGGGTTTGGGGAGGCTGCTGCTGCTTGCCTAAGCGAGTCTCCCCAGCTTACCTAAGCGAGTCTCCCCAGCATGTTGGAAGATACCCGCATGGAGCGAAATCCTCTTTGCCCTAGCATCCTTTCTGCCTGAGAGAGAAGCATAGTTGCTCACGTCTGTCACCGCGCTCCCCAGAAGCAAGTGTGGGGAAGGCACAGCACGCCGCCCCCGGGGAAGAGAAAGAGCTCTTAGCCTTGGGGTCGGGAAACGCTCGGGAACAGGATAGCCTGCCACGGCACGAAATGCAGGCCGGTGGCCAGACATGTGTCACCCGTTCCCTGTGCGGAGAGATGGAAGCCTTGCTGCTAAGGAGACATGAGGGGACGACTAGGGCAGGGGCGCGTGCTCCACTCTGAGGAAGGAGTGTGGGCAGAAGGCAGGCCTGTCCTGTGCGTCTGTTAACAAGGGGACAGCATCTCCTTGGCCACCTGTCCCAAGGGCAGACTTGGGCTTGCCACCAGATGCCATACCCGGAACTCGCAGAAACAACCCCATGGAGAAACGGTCAGTCATTGCCGTCTTCCACCAAGATGTGGCAGCATTGTGGGTGGCAGGGGGTGTGCCGGGGAAAGAGTGGAGACAGTCCCCACCGTTCCCCATCCCTGTGCTCGGGCACTGTGCAGGGATCCTATCGCCACTTCTCTCCTGTGGTGAAGGCACTGGCCTTGACCCCGAGTCTGCCCGAGCGCCGGAGCAAAAGGCAAAGCCTTAACTACGCCAGTAGTTGGTAATAGGCATAGAGTGCCATGTTAGGCCACGCACGCTGCTGCAGGGTTGTGACTGTGTCTGCTTAGTTCGGCTTAGCAAGGTGAAACCCGGGCGCGAACTTGGAGCCCGGGAAAACAAGGCCCAAGAGGCACCAGCTCTCCCGCGGCTCTTCTTTCCTGCCGCGACAGAGCGAACGACCAAAGCCTTGCTGAGGAAGCAGCAGGCTGAGCGAAGTGCGGTTCGCGCCAAGCTGAAGACCTCTGCGAAAGCATGGTAGTCGCTGGGAAATCAGAGTCGGTTCTGTGGGCTGCTTTTGTTGCTTGCCTTAGCCTAGTATTCGCAGCACGATGGGAGAAACCCGCATAGAGCGAAAGCCTCTTTGCCGGGGCATCCCCTCTAAGAAAGCACAGCATTCTTTGGGAAATCAGAGTCGGGTCTGTGGGATGCTGCCTGCCGCTTGCCGGAGCTAGTCTCCACTCCACGGTGGAATAAACCCGCATAGAGCGAAATTCTCTTTGCCTGGGCATCCGCTCTCCCTGAGAGAGAAGCGCGGTGGTGCCTGTGGAAAGAGCCTTAAGGAAAGGGACACATCTGTCACTGCAGAGCGAAGGAAGCCTGGCTGCTAAGGAGACACGAGGGGAAGATTAGGGCAGGGGTAAGGGCTCCACTCTGAGGAAGGTGTCTGGGCAGAAAGCATGCCTGTCCTGAGCCTTTGGGCCCAAAGAGAAAGCAGCTCCTTGGCCACCTGACCGTGGTGGAGCCATGGGCTTGCCACCAGGCGCCTACCCTAAACTCGAGAAACAACTCCCAGAAAGACCTGGCCATCAGATGCCGTCTTCCTCCAGGATGTAGAAGCTTGGAGGAGGCACGGGGTTTAAGGGGAAGGAGTGCGGACAGTCCCCCAAAGCTCCCTATTCAGTGCACGGGCGGTGTGCAGGGATCCTGTCACCTCTGCTTTCCTGCGGGGAAAGCGCAGGCCTAGTCCGCGAGTCGGCCTGAGCGCCAGAGTAAAAGGCCAAGCGATGCCTACACCGGGAGATGTTAGTGTGCATAGAGTGCCATCCTAGGCTAAGCGCGCTACTGCACGGTTGTGACTGTGTCTGCTTAGTTCGGCCTGGCAGGGTGAACCCAGGACGCGAACATGGAGCCAGGGAAACAAAGGCAATAGCTCTCCCGCAGCTCTTCTTCCCTGACGCGACAGAAGCCTTGCTGAGGAAGCAGTGGCGAAGTGCTGTTTGCTCCAAATCAAAGCCTCTGCGAAAGCACAGCATTCCCCGAGAAATGTTTTGGGGGCTGCTGCTGCGTGCCTGAGCCCAGTCTCGCGATCGGAGAAACCCGCATACAGCGAAAGACACTTTCCCTGGGCATCTCCCCTAGGAAAGCACAGCATTTGTTGGGAAATCAGAGTTGGGTTTGGGGAGGCTGCTGCTGCTTGCCTAAGCGAGTCTCCGCAGCATGTTGGAAGATACCCGCATGGAGCGAAATCCTCTTTGCCCTAGCATCCTTTCTGCCTGAGAGAGAAGCATGGTTGCTCACGTCTGTCACCGTACTCCCCAGGAGCAAGTGTGGGGAAGGCACAGCACGCCGCCCCCGGGGAAGAGAAGGAGCCCTTAGCCTTGGGGTCGGGAAACGCTCGGGAACAGGATAGCCTGCCACGGCACGTAATGCAGGCCGGTGGCCAGACATGTGTCACCCGTTCCCTGTGCGGAGAGATGGAAGCCTGGCTGCTAAGGAGACATGAGGGGACGACTAGGGCAGGGGCGCGTGCTCCACTCTGAGGAGGGAGTGTGGGCAGAAGGCAGGCCTGTCCTGTGCCTCTGTTACCAAGGGGACAGCATCTCCTTGGCCACCTGTCCCAAGGGCAGACTTGGGCTTGCCACCAGGTGCCTTACCTGGAACTTGCAGAAACAACCCCATGGAGAAACGGTCAGTCAGATGCCATCTTCTACCAAGATGTGGCAGCATTGTTGGTGGCAGGGGGTGTGCCGGGGAAAGAGTGGAGACAGTCCCCACCGTTCCCCATCCCTGTGCTCGGGCACTGTGCAGGGATCCTATCGCCTCTTCTCTCCTGTGGTGAAGGCACTGGCCTTGACCCCGAGTCTGCCTGAGCGCCGGAGCAAAAGGCAAAGCCTTAACTACGCCAGGAGATGGTAATAGGCATAGAGTGCCATGCTAGGCCACGCACGCTGCTGCAGGGTTGTGACTGTGTCTGCTTAGTTCGGCTTAGCAAGGTGATCCCTGGGCGCGAACTTGGAGCCCGGGAAAGCAAGGCCCAAGAGGCACCAGCTCTCCCGCGGCTCTTCTTTCCTGCCGCGACAGAGCGAACGACCAAAGCCTTGCTGAGGAAGCAGCAGGCTGAGCGAAGTGCGGTTTGCGCCAAGCTGAAAACCTCTGCGAAAGCATGGCAGTCTCTGGGAAATCAGAGTCGGTTCTGTGGGTTGCTTTTGTTGCTTGCCTTAGCCTAGTATTCGCAGCACGATGGGAGAAAACCGCATAGAGCGAAAGCCTCTTTGCCGGGGATCCCCTCTGGGAAAGCACAGCATTCTTTGGGAAATCAGAGTCGGGTCTATGGGATGCTGCCTGCTGCTTGCCGGAGCTAGTCTCCACACCACGGTGGAATAAACCCGCATGGAGCGAAATCCTCTTTGCCTGGGCATCCGCTCTGCCTAAGAGAGAAGCGCGGTTGTGCCTGTGGAAAGAGCCTTAAGGAAAGGGACACATCTGTCACTGCAGAGCGAAGGAAGCCTGGCTGCTAAGGAGACACGAGGGGAAGATTAGGGCAGGGGAAAGGGCTCCATTCTGAGGAAGGAGTCTGGGCAGAAAGCATGCCTGTCCTGAGCCTTTGGGCCCAAGGAGACAGCAGCGCCTTGGCCACCTGACCGTGGTGGAGCCATGGGTTTGCCACCAGGCGCCTATCCTAAACTCGAGAAACAACTCCCAGAAAGACCTGGCCATCAGATGCCGTCTTCCTCCAGGATGTAGAAGCTTGGAGGAGGCACGGGGTTTAAGGGGAAAGAGTGGGGACAGTCCCCCAAAGCTCCCTATTCAGTGCACGGGCGGTGTGCAGGGATCCTGTCACCTCTCCTTTCCTGTGGGGAAAGCGCAGGCCTAGTCCGCGAGTCGGCTTGAGCGCCAGAGTAAAAGGCCAAGCGATGCCTACACCGGGAGATGGTAGTGTGCATAGAGTGCCATCCTAGGCTAAGTGCGCTACTGCACGGTTGTGACTGTGTCTGCTTAGTTCGGCCTGGCAGGGTGAACCCAGGACGCGAACATGGAGCCCGGGAAAGCAAGGCCCAAGAGGCACCAGCTCTCCCGAAGCTCTTCTTCCCTGACGCGACAGAAGCCTTGCTGAGGAAGCAGTGGCGAAGTGCTGTTTGCTCCAAATCAAAGCCTCTGCGAAAGCACAGCATTCCCCGAGAAATGTTTTGGGGGCTGCTGCTGCGTGCCTGAGCCCAGTCTCGCGGTGGGAGAAACCCGCATACAGCGAAAGACCCTTTTCCTGGGCATCTGCCCTAGGAAAGCACAGCATTTGTTGGGAAATCAGAGTTGGGTTAAGGGACGCTGCTGCTGCTTGCCTAAGCGAGTCTCCGCAGCATGTTGGAAAATACCCGCATGGAGCGAAATCCTCTTTGCCGTAGCATCCTTTCTGCCTGAGAGAGAAGCATGGTTGCTCACGTCTGTCACCGCACTCCCCAGGAGCAAGTGTGGGGAAGGCACAGCACGCCGCCCCCTGGGAAGAGAAGGAGCCCTTAGCCTTGGGGTCGGGAAATGCTCGGGAACAGGATAGCCTGCCACGGCACGAAATGCAGGCCGGTGGCCAGACATGTGTCACCCGTTCCCTGTGCGGAGAGATGGAAGCCTTGCTGCTAAGGAGACATGAGGGGACGACTAGGGCAGGGGCGCGTGCTCCACTCTGAGGAAGGAGTGTGGGCAGAAGGCAGGCCTGTCCTGTGCCTCTGTTACCAAGGGGACAGCATCTCCTTGGCCACCTTTCCCAAGGGCAGACTTGGGCTTGCCACCAGATGCCATACCCGGAACTCGCAGAAACAACCCCATGGAGAAACGGTCAGTCATTGCCGTCTTCCACCAAGATGTGGCAGCATTGTGGGTGGCAGGGGGTGTGCCGGGGAAAGAGTGGAGACAGTCCCCACCGTTCCCCATCCCTGTGCTCGGGCACTGTGCAGGGATCCTGTCGCCTCTTCTCTCCTGTGGTGAAGGCACTGGCCTTGACCCCGAGACTGCCCGAGCGCCGGAGCAAAAGGCAAAGCCTTACCTACGCCAGGAGATGGTAATAGGCATAGAGTGCCATGCTAGGCCACGCACGCTGCTGCAGGGTTGTGACTGTGTCTGCTTAGTTCGGCTTAGCAAGGTGAACCCCGGGCGCGAACTTGGAGCCAGGGAAAGCAAGGCCCAAGAGGCACCAGCTCTCCCGCGGCTCTTCTTTCCTGCCGCGACAGAGCGAACGACCAAAGCCTTGCTGAGGAAGCAGCAGCGACGTGCGGTTCGCGCCAAGCTGAAAACCTCTGCGAAAGCATGGCAGTCGCTGGGAAATCAGAGTCGGTTCTGTGGGCTGCTTTTGTTGCTTGCCTTAGCCTAGTATTCGCAACACGATGGGAGAAAACCGCATAGAGCGAAAGCCTCTTTGCCGGGGCATCCCCTCTGAGATAGCACTGCATTCTTTGGGAAATCACAGTCGGGTCTGTGGGATGCTTCCTGCTGCTTGCCGGAGCAAGTCTCCATACCACGGTGGAATAAACCCGCATGGAGCGAAATCCTCTTTGCCTGGGCATCCGCTCTGCCTAAGAGAGAAGCGCGGTGGTGCCTGTGGAAAGAGCCTTAAGGAAAGGGACACATCTGTCACTGCGGATGAAGAAAGCCTGGCTGCTAAGGAGACACGAGGGGAAGATTAGGGCAGGGGAAAGAGCTCCACTCTGAGGAAAGAGTCTGGGCAGAAAGCATGCCTGCCCTGAGCCTTTGGGCCCAAGGAGACAGCAGCTCCTTGGCCACCTGACCATGGTGGAGCCGTGGGCTTGCCACCAGGCGCCTACCCTAAACTCGAGAAACAACTCCCAGAAAGACCTGGCCATCAGATGCCGTCTTCCTCCAGGATGTAGAAGCTTGGAGGAGGCACGGGGTTTAAGGGGAAGGAATGGGGACAGTCCCCCAAAGCTCCCTATTCAGTGCACGGGCGGTGTGCAGGGATCCTGTCACCTCTCCTTTCCTGTGGGGAAAGCACAGGCCTAGTCCACGAGTCGGCCTGAGCGCCAGAGTTAAAGGCCAAGCGATGCCTACACCGGGAGATGGTAGTGTGCATAGAGTGCCATCCTAGGCTAAGCGCGCTACTGCACGGTTGTGACTGTGTCTGCTTAGTTCGGCCTGGCAGGGTGAACCCAGGACGCGACCATGGAGCCCGGGAAAGCAAGGCCCAAGAGGCACCAGCTCTCCCGCAGCTCTTCTTCCCTGACGCGACAGAAGCCTTGCTGAGGAAGCAGTGGCGAAGTGCTGTTTGCTCCAAACCAAAGCCTCTGCGAAACACAGCATATCCCGAGAAATGTTTTGGGGGCTGCTGCTGCGTGCCTGAGCCCAGTCTAGCGGTGGGAGAAACCCGCATACAGCGAAAGCGCCTTTGCCTGGGCCTTCCCCCCTAGGAAAGCAGACCATTCGTTGGGAAATCAGAGTTGGGTTTGGGGAGGCTGCTGCTTCTTGCCTAAGCGAGTCTCCCCAGCTTACCTAAGCGAGTCTCCCCAGCATGTTGGAAGATACCCGCATGGAGCGAAATCCTCTTTGCCCTAGCATCCTTTCTGCCTGAGAGAGAAGCATAGTTGCTCACGTCTGTCACCGCGCTCCCCAGAAGCAAGTGTGGGGAAGGCACAGCACGCCGCCCCCGGGGAAGAGAAAGAGCTCTTAGCCTTGGGGTCGGGAAACGCTCGGGAACAGGATAGCCTGCCACGGCACGAAATGCAGGCCGGTGGCCAGACATGTGTCACCTGTTCCCTGTGCGGAGAGATGGAAGCCTGGATGCAAAGAAGACATGAGGGGACGACTAGGGCAGGGGCGCGTGCTCCACTCTGAGGAAGGAGTGTGGGCAGAAGGCAGGCCTGTCCTGTGCGTCTGTTAACAAGGGGACAGCATCTCCTTGGCCACCTGTCCCAAGGGCAGACTTGGGCTTGCCACCAGATGCCATACCCGGAACTCGCAGAAACAACCCCATGGAGAAACGGTCAGTCATTGCCGTCTTCCACCAAGATGTGGCAGCATTGTGGGTGGCAGGGGGTGTGCCGGGGAAAGAGTGGAGACAGTCCCCACCGTTCCCCATCCCTGTGCTCGGGCACTGTGCAGGGATCCTATCGCCACTTCTCTCCTGTGGTGAAGGCACTGGCCTTGACCCCGAGTCTGCCCGAGCGCCGGAGCAAAAGGCAAAGCCTTAACTACGCCAGGAGTTGGTAATAGGCATAGAGTGCCATGTTAGGCCACGCACGCTGCTGCAGGGTTGTGACTGTGTCTGCTTAGTTCGGCTTAGCAAGGTGAAACCCGGGCGCGAACTTGGAGCCCGGGAAAACAAGGCCCAAGAGGCACCAGCTCTCCCGCGGCTCTTCTTTCCTGCCGCGACAGAGCGAACGACCAAAGCCTTGCTGAGGAAGCAGCAGGCTGAGCGAAGTGCGGTTCGCGCCAAGCTGAAGACCTCTGCGAAAGCATGGTAGTCGCTGGGAAATCAGAGTCGGTTCTGTGGGCTGCTTTTGTTGCTTGCCTTAGCCTAGTATTCGCAGCACGATGGGAGAAACCCGCATAGAGCGAAAGCCTCTTTGCCGGGGCATCCCCTCTAAGAAAGCACAGCATTCTTTGGGAAATCAGAGTCGGGTCTGTGGGATGCTGCCTGCCGCTTGCCGGAGCTAGTCTCCACACCACGGTGGAATAAACCCGCATAGAGCGAAATTCTCTTTGCCTGGGCATCCGCTCTCCCTGAGAGAGAAGCGCGGTGGTGCCTGTGGAAAGAGCCTTAAGGAAAGGGACACATCTGTCACTGCAGAGCGAAGGAAGCCTGGCTGCTAAGGAGACACGAGGGGAAGATTAGGGCAGGGGTAAGGGCTCCACTCTGAGGAAGGTGTCTGGGCAGAAAGCATGCCTGTCCTGAGCCTTTGGGCCCAAAGAGAAAGCAGCTCCTTGGCCACCTGACCGTGGTGGAGCCATGGGCTTGCCACCAGGCGCCTACCCTAAACTCGAGAAACAACTCCCAGAAAGACCTGGCCATCAGATGCCGTCTTCCTCCAGGATGTAGAAGCTTGGAGGAGGCACGGGGTTTAAGGGGAAGGAGTGCGGACAGTCCCCCAAAGCTCCCTATTCAGTGCACGGGCGGTGTGCAGGGATCCTGTCACCTCTGCTTTCCTGCGGGGAAAGCGCAGGCCTAGTCCGCGAGTCGGCCTGAGCGCCAGAGTAAAAGGCCAAGCGATGCCTACACCGGGAGATGTTAGTGTGCATAGAGTGCCATCCTAGGCTAAGCGCGCTACTGCACGGTTGTGACTGTGTCTGCTTAGTTCGGCCTGGCAGGGTGAACCCAGGACGCGAACATGGAGCCAGGGAAACAAAGGCAATAGCTCTCCCGCAGCTCTTCTTCCCTGACGCGACAGAAGCCTTGCTGAGGAAGCAGTGGCGAAGTGCTGTTTGCTCCAAATCAAAGTCTCTGCGAAAGCACAGCATTCCCCGAGAAATGTTTTGGGGGCTGCTGCTGCGTGCCTGAGCCCAGTCTCGCGATGGGAGAAACCCGCATACAGCGAAAGACACTTTGCCTGGGCATCTCCCCTAGGAAAGCACAGCATTTGTTGGGAAATCAGAGTTGGGTTTGGGGAGGCTGCTGCTGCTTGCCTAAGCGAGTCTCCGCAGCATGTTGGAAGATACCCGCATGGAGCGAAATCCTCTTTGCCCTAGCATCCTTTCTGCCTGAGAGAGAAGCATGGTTGCTCACGTCTGTCACCGTACTCCCCAGTTGCAAGTGTGGGGAAGGCACAGCACGCCGCCCCCGGGGAAGAGAAGGAGCCCTTAGCCTTGGGGTCGGGAAACGCTCGGGAACAGGATAGCCTGCCACGGCACGTAATGCAGGCCGGTGGCCAGACATGTGTCACCCGTTCCCTGTGCGGAGAGATGGAAGCCTGGCTGCTAAGGAGACATGAGGGGACGACTAGGGCAGGGGCGCGTGCTCCACTCTGAGGAAGGAGTGTGGGCAGAAGGCAGGCCTGTCCTGTGCCTCTGTTACCAAGGGGACAGCATCTCCTTGGCCACCTGTCCCAAGGGCAGACTTGGGCTTGCCACCAGGTGCCATACCTGGAACTTGCAGAAACAACCCCATGGAGAAACGGTCAGTCAGATGCCATCTTCTACCAAGATGTGGCAGCATTGTTGGTGGCAGGGGGTGTGCCGGGGAAAGAGTGGAAACAGTCCCCACCGTTCCCCATCCCTGTGCTCGGGCACTGTGCAGGGATCCTATCGCCTCTTCTCTCCTGTGGTGAAGGCACTGGCCTTGACCCCGAGTCTGCCTGAGCGCCGGAGCAAAAGGCAAAGCCTTAACTACGCCAGGAGATGGTAATAGGCATAGAGTGCCATGCTAGGCCACGCACGCTGCTGCAGGGTTGTGACTGTGTCTGCTTAGTTCGGCTTAGCAAGGTGAACCCTGGGCGCGAACTTGGAGCCCGGGAAAGCAAGGCCCAAGAGGCACCAGCTCTCCCGAAGCTCTTCTTCCCTGACGCGACAGAAGCCTTGCTGAGGAAGCAGTGGCGAAGTGCTGTTTGCTCCAAATCAAAGCCTCTGCGAAAGCACAGCATTCCCCGAGAAATGTTTTGGGGGCTGCTGCTGCGTGCCTGAGCCCAGTCTCGCGGTGGGAGTAACCCGCATACAGCGAAAGACCCTTTGCCTGGGCATCTGCCCTAGGAAAGCACAGCATTTGTTGGGAAATCAGAGTTGGGTTAAGGGACGCTGCTGCTGCTTGCCTAAGCGAGTCTCCGCAGCATGTTGGAAGATACCCGCATGGAGCGAAATCCTCTTTGCCGTAGCATCCTTTCTGCCTGAGAGAGAAGCATGGTTGCTCACGTCTGTCACCGCACTCCCCAGGAGCAAGTGTGGGGAAGGCACAGCACGCCGCCCCCGGGGAAGAGAAGGAGCCCTTAGCCTTGGGGTCGGGAAATGCTCGGGAACAGGATAGCCTGCCACGGCACGAAATGCAGGCCGGTGGCCAGACATGTGTCACCCGTTCCCTGTGCGGAGAGATGGAAGCCTGGATGCAAAGAAGACATGAGGGGACGACTAGGGCAGGGGCGCGTGCTCCACTCTGAGGAAGGAGTGTGGGCAGAAGGCAGGCCTGTCCTGTGCCTCTGTTACCAAGGGGACAGCATCTCCTTGGCCACCTTTCCCAAGGGCAGACTTGGGCTTGCCACCAGATGCCATACCCGGAACTCGCAGAAACAACCCCATGGAGAAACGGTCAGTCATTGCCGTCTTCCACCAAGATGTGGCAGCATTGTGGGTGGCAGGGGGTGTGCCGGGGAAAGAGTGGAGACAGTCCCCACCGTTCCCCATCCCTGTGCTCGGGCACTGTGCAGGGATCCTGTCGCCTCTTCTCTCCTGTGGTGAAGGCACTGGCCTTGACCCCGAGACTGCCCGAGCGCCGGAGCAAAAGGCAAAGCCTTACCTACGCCAGGAGATGGTAATAGGCATAGAGTGCCATGCTAGGCCACGCACGCTGCTGCAGGGTTGTGACTGTGTCTGCTTAGTTCGGCTTAGCAAGGTGAACCCCGGGCGCGAACTTGGAGCCAGGGAAAGCAAGGCCCAAGAGGCACCAGCTCTCCCGCGGCTCTTCTTTCCTGCCGCGACAGAGCGAACGACCAAAGCCTTGCTGAGGAAGCAGCAGCGAAGTGCGGTTCGCGCCAAGCTGAAAACCTCTGCGAAAGCATGGCAGTCGCTGGGAAATCAGAGTCGGTTCTGTGGGCTGCTTTTGTTGCTTGCCTTAGCCTAGTATTCGCAACACGATGGGAGAAAACCGCATAGAGCGAAAGCCTCTTTGCCGGGGCATCCCCTCTGAGATAGCACTGCATTCTTTGGGAAATCACAGTCGGGTCTGTGGGATGCTTCCTGCTGCTTGCCGGAGCAAGTCTCCATACCACGGTGGAATAAACCCGCATGGAGCGAAATCCTCTTTGCCTGGGCATCCGCTCTGCCTAAGAGAGAAGCGCGGTGGTGCCTGTGGAAAGAGCCTTAAGGAAAGGGACACATCTGTCACTGCGGATGAAGAAAGCCTGGCTGCTAAGGAGACACGAGGGGAAGATTAGGGCAGGGGAAAGAGCTCCACTCTGAGGAAAGAGTCTGGGCAGAAAGCATGCCTGTCCTGAGCCTTTGGGCCCAAGGAGACAGCAGCTCCTTGGCCACCTGACCATGGTGGAGCCGTGGGCTTGCCACCAGGCGCCTACCCTAAACTCGAGAAACAACTCCCAGAAAGACCTGGCCATCAGATGCCGTCTTCCTCCAGGATGTAGAAGCTTGGAGGAGGCACGGGGTTTAAGGGGAAGGAATGGGGACAGTCCCCCAAAGCTCCCTATTCAGTGCACGGGCGGTGTGCAGGGATCCTGTCACCTCTCCTTTCCTGTGGGGAAAGCACAGGCCTAGTCCGCGAGTCGGCCTGAGCGCCAGAGTTAAAGGCCAAGCGATGCCTACACCGGGAGATGGTAGTGTGCATAGAGTGCCATCCTAGGCTAAGCGCGCTACTGCACGGTTGTGACTGTGTCTGCTTAGTTCGGCCTGGCAGGGTGAACCCAGGACGCGACCATGGAGCCCGGGAAAGCAAGGCCCAAGAGGCACCAGCTCTCCCGCAGCTCTTCTTCCCTGACGCGACAGAAGCCTTGCTGAGGAAGCAGTGGCGAAGTGCTGTTTGCTCCAAACCAAAGCCTCTGCGAAAGCACAGCATTCCCCGAGAAATGTTTTGGGGGCTGCTGCTGCGTGCCTGAGCCCAGTCTAGCGGTGGGAGAAACCCGCATACAGCGAAAGCGCCTTTGCCTGGGCCTTCCCCCCTAGGAAAGCAGACCATTCGTTGGGAAATCAGAGTTGGGTTTGGGGAGGCTGCTGCTGCTTGCCTAAGCGAGTCTTCCCAGCTTACCTAAGCGAGTCTCCCCAGCATATTGGAAGATACCCGCATGGAGCGAAATCCTCTTTGCCCTAGCATCCTTTCTGCCTGAGAGAGAAGCATAGTTGCTCACGTCTGTCACCGCGCTCCCCAGAAGCAAGTGTGGGGAAGGCACAGCACGCCGCCCCCGGGGAAGAGAAAGAGCTCTTAGCCTCGGGGTCGGGAAACGCTCGGGAACAGGATAGCCTGCCACGGCACGAAATGCAGGCCGGTGGCCAGACATGTGTCACCCGTTCCCTGTGCGGAGAGATGGAAGCCTGGATGCAAAGAAGACATGAGGGGACGACTAGGGCAGGGGCGCGTGCTCCACTCTGAGGAAGGAGTGTGGGCAGAAGGCAGGCCTGTCCTGTGCGTCTGTTAACAAGGGGACAGCATCTCCTTGGCCACCTGTCCCAAGGGCAGACTTGGGCTTGCCACCAGATGCCATACCCGGAACTCGCAGAAACAACCCCATGGAGAAACGGTCAGTCATTGCCGTCTTCCACCAAGATGTGGCAGCATTGTGGGTGGCAGGGGGTGTGCCGGGGAAAGAGTGGAGACAGTCCCCACCGTTCCCCATCCCTGTGCTCGGGCACTGTGCAAGGATCCTATCGCCTCTTCTCTCCTGTGGTGAAGGCACTGGCCTTGACCCCGAGTCTGCCCGAGCGCCGGAGTAAAAGGCAAAGCCTTAACTACGCCAGGAGTTGGTAATAGGCATAGAGTGCCATGCTAGGCCACGCACGCTGCTGCAGGGTTGTGACTGTGTCTGCTTATTCGGCTTAGCAAGGTGAAACCCGGGCGCGAACTTGGAGCCCGGGAAAACAAGGCCCAAGAGGCACCAGCTCTCCCGCGGCTCTTCTTTCCTGCCGCGACAGAGCGAACGACCAAAGCCTTGCTGAGGAAGCAGCAGGCTGAGCGAAGTGAAGTTCGCGCCAAGCTGAAGACCTCTGCGAAAGCATGGTAGTCGCTGGGAAATCAGAGTCGGTTCTGTGGGCTGCTTTTGTAGCTTGCCTTAGCCTAGTATTCGCAGCACGATAGGAGAAACCCGCATAGAGCGAAAGCCTCTTTGCCGGGGCATCCCCTCTAAGAAAGCAAGGCATTCTTTGGGAAATCAGAGTCGGGTCTGTGGGATGCTGCCTGCCGCTTGCCGGAGCTAGTCTCCACACCACGGTGGAATAAACCCGCATAGAGCGAAATTCTCTTTGCCTGGGCATCCGCTCTCCCTGAGAGAGAAGCGCGGTGGTGCCTGTGGAAAGAGCCTTAAGGAAAGGGACACATCTGTCACTGCAGAGCGAAGGAAGCCTGGCTGCTAAGGAGACACGAGGGGAAGATTAGGGCAGTGGTAAGGGCTCCACTCTGAGGAAGGTGTCTGGGCAGAAAGCATGCCTGTCCTGAGCCTTTGGGCCCAAAGAGAAAGCAGCTCCTTGGCCACCTGACCGTGGTGGAGCCATGGGCTTGCCACCAGGCGCCTACCCTAAACTCGAGAAACAACTCCCAGAAAGACCTGGCCATCAGATGCCGTCTTCCTCCAGGATGTAGAAGCTTGGAGGAGGCACGGGGTTTAAGGGGAAGGAGTGGGGACAGTCCCCCAAAGCTCCCTATTCAGTGCACGGGCGGTGTGCAGGGATCCTGTCACCTCTGCTTTCCTGCGGGGAAAGCGCAGGCCTAGTCCGCGAGTCGGCCTGAGCGCCAGAGTAAAAGGCCAAGCGATGCCTACACCGGGAGATGGTAGTGTGCATAGAGTGCCATCCTAGGCTAAGCGCGCTACTGCACGGTTGTGATTTTGTCTGCTTAGTTCGGCCTGGCAGGGTGAACCCAGGACGCGAACATGGAGCCAGGGAAACAAAGGCAATAGCTCTCCCGCAGCTCTTCTTCCCTGACGCGACAGAAGCCTTGCTGAGGAAGCAGTGGCGAAGTGCTGTTTGCTCCAAACCAAAGCCTCTGCGAAAGCACAGCATTCCCCGAGAAATGTTTTCGGGGCTGCTGCTGCGTGCCTGAGCCCAGTCTCGCGATGGGAGAAACCCGCATACAGCGAAAGACACTTTGCCTGGGCATCTCCCCTAGGAAAGCACAGCATTTGTTGGGAAATCAGAGTTGGGTTTGGGGAGGCTGCTGCTGCTTGCCTAAGCGAGTCTCCGCAGCATGTTGGAAGATACCCGCATGGAGCGAAATCCTCTTTGCCCTAGCATCCTTTCTGCCTGAGAGAGAAGCATGGTTGCTCACGTCTGTCACCGTACTCCCCAGGAGCAAGTGTGGGGAAGGCACAGCACGCCGCCCCCGGGGAAGAGAAGGAGCCCTTAGCCTTGGGGTCGGGAAACGCTCGTGAACAGGATAGCCTGCCACGGCACAAAATGCAGGCCAGTGGCCAGACATGTGTCACCCGTTCCCTGTGCGGAGAGATGGAAGCCTGGCTGCTAAGGAGACATGAGGGGACGACTAGGGCAGGGGCGCGTGCTCCACTCTGAGGAAGGAGTGTGGGCAGAAGGCAGGCCTGTCCTGTGCGTCTGTTAACAAGGGGACAGCATCTCCTTGGCCACCTGTCCCAAGGGCAGACTTGGGCTTGCCACCAGGTGCCATACCTGGAACTTGCAGAAACAACCCCATGGAGAAACGGTCAGTCAGATGCCATCTTCCACCATGATGTGGCAGCATTGTGGGTGACAGGGGGGTGTGCCGGGGAAAGAGTGGAGACAGTCCCCACCGTTCCCCATCCCTGTGCTCGGGCACTGTGCAGGGATCCTATCGCCTCTTCTCTCCTGTGGTGAAGGCACTGGCCTTGACCCCGAGTCTGCCTGAGCGCCGGAGCAAAAGGCAAAGCCTTAACTACGCCAGGAGATGGTAATAGGCATAGAGTGCCATGCTAGGCCACGCACGCTGCTGCATGGTTGTGACTGTGTCTGCTTAGTTCGGCTTTGCAAGGTGAACCCTGGGCGCGAACTTGGAGCCCGGGAAAGCAAGGCCCAAGAGGCACCAGCTCTCCCGCGGCTCTTCTTTCCTGCCGCGACAGAGCAAACGAGCAAAGCCTTGCTGAGGAAGCAGCAGGCTGAGCGAAGTGCGGTTCGCGCCAAGCTGAAAACCTCTGCGAAAGCATGGCAGTCTCTGGGAAATCAGAGTCGGTTCTGTGGGCTGCTTTTGTTGCTTGCCTTAGCCTAGTATTCGCAGCACGATGGGAGAAACGCGCATAGAGCGAAAGCCTCTTTGCCGGGGCATCCCCTCTGGGAAAGCACAGCATTCTTTGGGAAATCAGAGTCGGGTCTGTGGGATGCTGCCTGCTGCTTGCCGGAGCTAGTCTCCACACCACGGTGGAATAAACCCGCATGGAGCGAAATCCTCTTTGCCTGGGCATCCGCTCTGCCTAAGAGAGAAGCGCGGTGGTGCCTGTGGAAAGAGCCTTAAGGAAAGGGACACATCTGTCACTGCAGAGCGAAGGAAGCCTGGCTGCTAAGGAGACACGAGGGGAAGATTAGGGCAGGGGAAAGGGCTCCACTCTGAGGAAGGAGTCTGGGCAGAAAGCATGCCTGTCCTTAGCCTTTGGGCCCAAGGAGACAGCAGCGCCTTGGCCACCTGACCGTGGTGGAGCCATGGGCTTGCCACCAGGCGCCTATCCTAAACTCGAGAAACAACTCCCAGAAAAACCTGGCCATCAGATTCCGTCTTCCTCCAGGATGTAGAAGCTTGGAGGAGGCACGGGGTTTAAGGGGAAGGAATGGGGACAGTCCCCCAAAGCTCCCTATTCAGTGCACGGGCGGTGTGCAGGGATCCTGTCACCTCTCCTTTCCTGTGGGGAAAGCGCAGGCCTAGTCCGCGAGTCGGCCTGAGCGCCAGAGTAAAAGGCCAAGCGATGCCTACACCGGGAGATGGTAGTGTGCATAGAGTGCCATCCTAGGCTAAGTGCGCTACTGCACGGTTGTGACTGTGTCTGCTTAGTTCGGCCTGGCAGGGTGAACCCAGGACGCGAACATGGAGCCAGGGAACGCGAGGCCCAAGAGGCACCAGCTCTCCCGCAGCTCTTCTTCCCTGACGCCTTGCTGAGGAAGCAGTGGCGAAGTGCTGTTTGCTCCAAACCAAAGCCTCTGCGAAAGCACAGCATTCCCCAAGAAATGATTTTGGGGCTGCTGCTGCGTGCCTGAGCCCAGTCTCGCGGTGGGAGAAACCCGCATACAGCGAAAGCCCCTTTGCCTGGGCATCTCCCCTAGGAAAGCACAGCATTCGTTGGGAAATCAGAGTTGGGTTTAGGGAGGCTGCTGCTACTTGCCTAAGCGAGTCTCCGCAGCATGTTGGAAGATACCCGCATGGAGCGAAATCCTCTTTGCCCTAGCATCCTTTCTGCCTGAGAGAGAAGCATGGTTGCTCACGTCTGTCACCGCGCTCCCCAGGAGCAAGTGTGGGGAAGGCACAGCACGCCGCCACCGGGGAAGGGAAGGAGCCTTTGGCCTTGGAGTCGGGAAAATCTCGGGAACAGGATAGCCTGCCGCGGCACGAAATGCAGGCCGGTGGCCAGACATGTGTCACCCGTTCCCTGTGCGGAGAGATGGAAGCCTGGCTGCTAAGGAGACACGAGGGGAAGATTAGGGCAGGGGAAAGGGCTCCACTCTGAGGAAGGTGTCTGGGCAGAAAGCATGCCTGTCCTGAGCCTTTGGGGCCCAAGGAGACAGCAGCTCCTTGGCCACCAGACCGTGGTGGAGCCATGGGCTTGCCACCAGGCGCCTACCCTAAACTCGAGAAACAACTCCCAGAAAGACCTGGCCATCAGATGCCGTCTTCCTCCAGGATGTAGAAGCTTGGAGGAGGCACGGGGTTTAAGGGGAAAGAGTGGGGACAGTCCCCCAAAGCTCCCTATTCAGTGCACGGGCGGTGTGCAGGGATCCTGTCACCTCTCCTTTCCTGTGGGGAAAGCGCAGGCCTAGTCCACGAGTGGGCCTGAGCGCCAGAGTAAAAGGCCAAGCGATGCCTACACCGGGAGATGGTAGTGTGCATAGAGTGCCATCCTAGGCTAAGCGCGCTACTGCACGGTTGTGACTGTGTCTGCTTAGTTCGGCCTGGCAGGGTGAACCCAGGACGCGAACATGGTGCCAGGGAAAGCAAGGCACCAGCTCTCCCGCAGCTCTTCTTCCCTGACGCGACAGAAGCCTTGCTGAGGAAGCAGTGGCCAAGTGCTGTTTGCTCCAAATCAAAGCCTCTGCGAAAGCACAGCATTCCCCGAGAAATGTTTTGGGGGCTGCTGCTGCGTGCCTGAGCCCAGTCTCGCAATGGGAGAAACCCGCATACAACGAAAGCCCCTTTGCCTGGGCATCTCCTCTAGGAAAGCACAGCATTCGTTGGGAAATCAGAGTTGGGTTTGGGGAGCTGCCTAAGCGAGTCTCCGCAGCATGTTGGAAGATACCCGCATGGAGCGAAATCCTCTTTGCCCTAGCATCCTTTCTGCCTGAGAGAGAAGCATGGTTGCTCACGTCTGTCACCGCGCTCCCCAGGAGAAAGTGTGGGGCGGGCACAGCACGCCGCCCCCGGGGAAGAGAAGGAGCCCTTAGCCTTGGGGTCGGGAAACGCTCGGGAACAGGATAGCCTGCCACGGCACGAAATGCAGGCCGGTGGCCAGACATGTGTCACCCGTTCCCTGTGCGGAGAGATGGAAGCCTGGTTGCTAAGGAGACATGAGGGGACGACTAGGGCAGGGGCGCGTGCTCCACTCTGAGGAAGGAGTGTGGGCAGAAGGCAGGCCTGTCCTGTGCCTCTGTTACCAAGGGGACAGCATCTCCTTGGCCACCTGTCCCAAGGGCAGACTTGGGCTTGCCACCAGATGCCATACCCGGAAATCGCAGAAACATCCCCATGGAGAAACGGTCATTGCCGTCTTCCACCAAGATGTGGCAGCATTGTGGGTGGCAGGGGGTGTGCCGGGGAAAGAGTGGAGACAGTCCCCACCGTTCCCCATCCCTGTGCTCGGGCACTGTGCAGGGATCCTGTCGCCTCTTCTCTCCTGTGGTGAGGCACTGGCCTTGACCCCGAATCTGCCCGAGCGCCGGAGCAAAAGGCAAAGCCTTACCTTCGCCAGGAGATGGTAATAGGCATAGAGTGCCATGCTAGGCCACGCACGCTGCTGCAGGGTTGTGACTGTGTCTGCTTAGTTCGGCTTAGCAAGGTGAACCCCGGGCGCGAACTTGGAGCCCGGGAAAGCAAGGCCCAAGAGGCACCAGCTCTCCCGCGGCTCTTCTTTCCTGCCGCGACAGAGCGAACGACCAAAGCCTTGCTGAGAAAGCAGCAGGCTGAGCGAAGTGCGGTTCGCGCCAAGCTGAAAACCTCTGCGAAAGCATGGCAGTCGCTGGGAAATCAGAGTCGGTTCTGTGGGCTGCTTTTGTTGCTTGCCTTAGCCTAGTATTCGCAGCACGATGGGAGAAAACCGCATAGAGCGAAAGCCTCTTTGCCGGGGCATCCCCTCTGGGAAAGCACAGCATTCTTTGGGAAATCAGAGTCGGGTCTGTGGGATGCTGCCTGCTGCTTGCCGGAGCTAGTCTCCGCACCACGGTGGAATAAACCCGCATGGAGCGAAATCCTCTTTGCCTGGGCATCCGCTCTGCCTGAGTGAGAAGCGCGGTTTTGCCTGTGGAAAGAGCCTTAAGAAAAGGGACACATCTGTCACTGCAGAGCGAAGGAAGCCTGGCTGCTAAGGAGACACGAGGGGAAGATTAGGGCAGGGGAAAGGGCTCCACTCTGAGGAAGGTGTCTGGGCAGAAAGCATGCCTGTCCTGAGCCTTTGGGGCCCAAGGAGGCAGCAGCTCCTTGGCCACCTGACCGTGGTGGAGCCATGGGCTTGCCACCAGGCGCCTACCCTAAACTCGAGAAACAACTCCCAGAAAGACCTAGCCATCAGATGTCGTCTTCCTCCAGGATGTAGAAGCTTGGAGGAGGCACGGCGTTTAAGGGGAATGAGTGGGGACAGTCCCCCAAAGCTCCCTATTCAGTGCACGGGTGGTGTGCAGGGATACTGTCACCTCTCATTTCCTGTGGGGAAAGCACAGGCCTAGTCCGCGAGTCGGCCTGAGCGCCAGAGTAAAAGGCCAAGCGATGCCTACACCGGGAGATGGTAGTGTGCATAGAGTGCCATCCTAGGCTAAGCGCGCTACTGCACGGTTGTGACTGTGTCTGCTTAGTTCGGCCTGGCAGGGTGAACCCAGGTCGCGAACTTGGAGCCCGGGAAAGCAAGGCCCAAGAGGCACCAGCTCTCCCGCGGCTCTTCTTTCCTGCCGCGACAGAGCGAACGACCAAAGCCTTGCTAAGGAAGCAGCAGCGAAGTGCGGTTCGTGCCAAGCTGAAAACCTCTCCGAAAGCATGGCAGTCGCTGGGAAATCAGAGTCGGTTCTGTGGGCTGCTTTTGTTGCTTGCCTTAGCCTAGTATTCGCAGCACGATGGGAGAAACCCGCATAGAGCGAAAGCCTCTTTGCCGGGCCATCCCCTCTGGGAAAGCACAGCATTCTTTGGGAAATCAGAGTCGGGTCTGTGGGATGCTGCCTGCTGCTTGCCGGAGCTAGTCTCCACAGCACGGTGTAATAAACCCGCATGGAGCGAAATTCTCTTTGCCTGGGCATCCTCTTTGCCTGAGAGAGATGCATGGTTGCACACGTCTGTCACTGCTCTCCCCAGGAGCAAGTGTGGGAAAGGCACAGCACGCTGTCCCCGGGGAAGAGAAGGAGCCATTGGCCTTGGGGTCTGGAAAATTGAGCAGCCACATGCAGAAAATGAAATTGGACCATCCTAACACCATACATTATAATAGAATGGAAATGGATGAAGAAGCATAATGTGAGAAAGGAATCCATCATAGTCCTTGAGGAGAGAACAGGTAGCAACTTCTTTGACCTCAGCAGCAGCAACTTCTTCCTAGGAACTTCGCGAAAGGCAAGGGAAGCAAGGGCAAGAATGAACTATTGGGATTTCATCAGATCCAAAAGCTTTTGCACTGCATAGGAAACAGTTAACAAAGCCAAAAGATGACTGTCAGAAGTTATCTGGGAGAAGATATTTGCAAATAACATACCAGATAAAGGGCCAGTATCCAAAATCTATAAAGAGCTTATCAAACTCAA
Organism: Mustela nivalis; assembly: GCF_964662115.1. Lineage (NCBI taxonomy): Eukaryota > Metazoa > Chordata > Mammalia > Carnivora > Mustelidae > Mustela > Mustela nivalis. Next base: position 78,289,688 of record NC_139040.1, read on the forward strand.
CACCCTAAAAACAAATAATCCAATGAAGAAATGGGCAGAGGACATGAACAGACATTTCTGCAAAGAATACATCCAAATGGCCAACAGACACATGAAAAAATGCTCCACATCACTCGGCATCAGGGAAATACAAATCAAAACCAGAATGAGATACCACCTCACACCGTTCAGAATGGCTAAAATGAACAAGTCCGTCAATAACAGATGCTGGCGAGGATGTGGAGAAAGGGCAGCCCTCCTACACTGTACGTGGGAATGCAAGCTGGTGCATCCACCCTGGAAAACAGCGTGGACGTGCCTCAAAAAGCTGAAAATAGAACTACCCTATGAACCAGTGCTTGTAGTACTGGGTATATACCCTACAGATACAAACGTGGCATTCTGAAGGGGCACATGCACCCAAATGTTTATAGCAGCAATGTCCACAATAGTTAAACTATGGAAAGAAACTAAATGTCCTTCAACAGATGAATCAATAAATAAGATGTGGTATATATGTTCGATGGAATACTATGCAGCCATCAAAAGAAATGAAATCCTGCTATTTGTGATGACGTGGAATGGTACTAGAGGGTATTATGCTTGGCGAAATAAATCAATCTGAGAAAGACAACTATCATATGATCTCCCTGATATGATGAAGTGGAGATGCAACATAGGCAGTTTCGGGCGTACGAAAAGAAAAATATAAAAAGATGGTATTAGGAGGGAGACAAACCATAAAAGACTGAATCTCACAAAACAGACTGAGGGTTGCTGGGGGGAGGTGTGTTGGGAGAGGATGGTGGGGGTATGGACATTGCAGAGGGCAGGTGCTATGATGAGTGATGGTGAGTGCTGTGAAATGTGTAAACCTGGTGATTCACAGACCTGTACCCCTAGGGATAAAAACACATTATATGTTTATAAAAAATTTTAAAAAATAATTTAAAAAACCCATTAAAGAAAAAACACAGATTGCAAGCCCAGAGCTAATCTCATATTCAATCAAAAACTTTTGAAAGTTTTCCCCTTAAAGATCAGAAGAAAGACAAGTGTGTCCATTTTCACTACTCTCATTTGACACAGTAGTGGATGTCCTAGCCAGAGAAACAAGGAACACAAAGAAATAAGAGACTCCAAAAAAAAAAAAAAAGGAAGAAGTAAAATTTTCTTTTTTTGGATAACATGAACTTACATGTTAAAAAATCCTTAAAAATTCACAAAAAATTTGAATAAACAAATTTAGTAAAATTACCAAATACAAGATCAATATATAAAAGAAAAGAATTTTGTTTTGTTTCCTTTTTTTTAAGGACTGCTTCCCAGTTTGTCATGTCATCCTTGTTCAGTGATCACGCTAATCTTCTCTGCATCATTCCAATTTTAGTATATGTGCTGCCAAAGTAAGCACAAGACAGGAGCATTTTAACACTCTAATGATGAACTATCTGAAAAAATAAAGAAAACAATCTAATTCACAATAGCATCAAAAATAATAAAATACTTAGGAATAGATTTAACTAAGAAGATGAAAGATCTGTACTCCATAAACTATGACATTGATAAAGAAATTGAAGGTGACAGAAATGGAAAGATAGCTCATATTTATGAATGGTAAGAATTAACATTGTTAAAATGTCCATACTACCGTAAACCATCTGTAAATCCAATTCCTATCAAAAATCCAATGTTAGGGGTGCCTGGGTGGCTCAGTGGGTTAAGCCGCTGCCTTCGGCTCTGGTCATGATCCCAGGGTCCTGGGATCGAGCCCCCATCAGGCTCTGTGCTCAGCAGGAAGCCTGCTTCCTCTTCTCTCTCTGCCTGCCTCTCTGCCTGCTTGTCATCTCTCTCTGTCAAATAAATAAATTAAAAACCTTTAAAAAAAATCCAATATTATTTTTTTACAGAAGTAAGTAAAGAATCCTAAAGTTTATATGAGACCATAAAAGACAACAAATAATCAAAGCAGTTATGAGAAAGAATGAAGAAGGGAGATTACACTTCTTGATTTGAAACTATACTACAAAGCCCTCATGCTCAAAACAATAAAGTATACTGGCATAAAAACAGACCAATAAACAAGTAGAACAGAATTGAGAGTCCAGAAATAAATCCTTTCATACAGTCACCTAATATTTGACAGGGGCCAACATATGTAATGGGTAAAGATAGTCTGTTCAATAAATGATATTTAAAACTGAATAGTCACATAAACAGTTGAAAATGGAACCTTATATCACTCATAAGTCTGAACTTGAAATAGATTAAAGACTTAAAGGTGATGCATGAAACTAAATTTCCTAAAGGAAAACATAGGAAAGGTTCTCCTTGACATTGGTCTTGCCAATAGTTTTTTGGATACCAGACCAAAAACACAAGCAAAAAAAGCCAAAATAAATAAATGATATTACATCAAACTAACGTTTCTGCATTGCCAAAAAAAGGGAGAGAGTATGAAAACACAATCCACAGAATGTAAGAAAATACTTACGAATCTTCTATCCTAAAAGAGGTTAATAACCAACAGATACAAATAGAAAAAAATATATAATTAAAAAAATAGCAAAAGGATCTCAATAGACTTTTTTTTTCAAAAAAGTTATATAAATGACCAACAGGAGCATTAAAAAGTGCTCAACGTAAAAATCTCAGGGCAAAGTCCTTATGTTGTTGTTGTTGTTGTTTACCTCTGAAAAACACAGCAAGATATTAGAATATATACTACCAAAAAATTGAAACTAACCAATTTTGGTAAATATTGGGGAAAACGGGGAACTTATGCACTGTGATAGGGATATAAATTTGTATGGAAAACAGTATGGAGATTATTCATATTATTAAAAGTAAAATTACCATATGATTCAGTATCCCACTTCTAGGTATCTATCTAAAGAAAACGAAGTCACTGTTCAAAGACATATCTGCACTCTTATGTTTATTATAAAATTATTAACTCTAAGCAAGAGATGGAAATAACTTCAGTATCCATTAATGGATAAATGAGTAAAATAAGTATGGTAAATATATACTACGGAATACTACTTAACCATGAAAAATTAAGAAATACTGCCATTTACAACAGCATGGATGGATCTTGAAGGTATTATTCTAAGTGAAATATTTCAAAGATTTTTTTTTTTTTTTTTTTTTTTTATTTCAAAGATTTTATATATTTTTTTAATTTATGTATTATGATATCCCTTACATACAGAATCTGAGGAAAAGGAAAACTAATGGAAACTTAGAGTTGAGTTGACAAGGGGTGAACCTGGGGTGGAGTAAGGTGGTCCAAGGGTGCAAACTTGCAACTATAATATGAAAAAGTTCTGGGGATCTAATGTACAGCATGATGATCATAGTTAATAAGATATACATACTTTTTTAATTGTGCTTTCCTTTATTAAACTTTGCATATATCACATTCTTACAAGTTGAAAGTTTATAGCAATCTTGTATAAAAGAGGTCTGCTGCCACCATTTTTCTAACAACATTTGTTCATTTTGTGTCTCTCTGTCACATGTTGGTAATTCTTGCAATATTTCAAGTTTTTTCATTATTATTGTATTTGTTATGGTGATCTGTGATCAGTAATTATGACCCACTGAAAACTAAGAACTAGTGTACTTAAGGTATATACATTGTTTTTCTTTAAAAACATAATGCTTTTGAACAGTGCAGTATAGTTTTTATTTTTTATATGCACTGGGAAACATAATGTTTTATATGCACTGGGAAACCAAAAAATATAATAATTTGACTTAGTTTATTGAGATAATCACTTTATTGAGGCAGTCTGGAACAAAACCCACAAGACCTCTGAAGTTTATCTCTACTATACTATATACATAAAAGTTGGTAAGAGAGTAGATCTTAAAATTCCTTACGATACATGCATAAAAAACAGTGGCAACTATACGAGATAGTAGATGTATTAACATTTTTATGTAGATTATATTGCAATAAAGATGTATACCAATTTATCAAATTGTACAAAATTTACACAATGTTAAAAGTTTGCAATGTTATAAGAAATCATTTCTTAAATTTACAAATATGTGGAATTTTTTTCAATAAAGCTGGAAAAAACTTTTTGTAGAATTAATCTATTTTTCAAAAAAGGAATTAAGGCAGTAGAAACTGCAACTAACTCTGAAATAATAGAATATAAAATCCATTTTCATTATATACACTGTGACAAAAAGTATTACTTAGTTTACAATGGAGGAGTACTTATGAAACATGAAGGATGGTCTATAAATAAGGCTGAAAGAGCTCAGTTTTAAGGTTTAAATTTAAAATCTTCTTTTGAAATACTAAACTGACCACCCAGTGTTCCAAACATCAATGTCTTAACTGCATGAATTTATTTCATACAACTCTATAATCTAGTTTCATAAGAAAACAGCATGCAAATTTTGAATAAGACAGACTTGCTTAAGTTTCTTTATGTTCAACAGTAAAGGATACCTCCCTAAAAACAAATAGAAGACAAATCAGCATATTTATTATGATAATTATTATTCATAAAGAGATTCATATTGAATTAGGGAATATATATACTCAGAGGCGGTAAAGTAAAATGAAATTTATTTTGGTAAATGTGTCTATGAATAGTCAATACAATGCCTCAATATAAATGAATATTACCATTTTGAACAATTTAATTACTATTACTAGAATCATTATAAGTATAAAAATAGCTATCATTTTAGCATGGAATATGAGATTCTCATGCTCCATGATTCATCACATACACACAACAACGCAGCATAATAAGTATTATCATCACCATTTCATGGGTGAAAAAACTGAGGCTAACACTTTTAGATAACTGGTTTATGATTACATGGGTAGCAAAAATGCATCACACTAATTTAGGCTTTATGATTTCAGAATTGTACTCTTTCCACTGCACATTCAATTACTCTGTAAATACTTGGCCTGTTTTCATTTGGTTCTTTAATTTTATTCATGTGGTGATGGCTTAAAGCTTCATTTAAAGGAAGCTTAAAAATTTCATTTAACCAAAAGCTCCCAAGAATTAAAAATGTCATTGATCTAATGTAGACATGGATATCATTAGTTAATGGGTAACTATATATTTTCCACTCTAGTGAGATAAAAGAGTATTTTTCTAAGTTTTAGTCTATCAGTGTTAAAAAGGACTTTGTTAAAATAGAAATATTTAGACAAAGGTGATCAAAAGTCTGGATCAGGTCACCTTAAGGTAAATATTAGGAAACTGAGGAAACAAATGGAGATTTGAACACTGAGCTATGATATAATGAATGGTTTCAAGTATTTAGTAGAGTATAGAAAAGCCCTTTAAAGCCTGGTCTTAGCCTAGCATTGCAGCTTCTGGGATATCTATCAATCATCTATCTATCTAGATATAATGTGAAAACTTTTTTAACTTAAAGATTTTGAGAAATAGAACATAATCAGCACCATAGAAGATCTGTTTATGATAACAACCTAGCCCCTCCTCCCAGTTTGTTAATATTCTCTCTTATTTAATGTAACATTGTGCAAATAGACCACTACTGATCTGCCGTTATGAATGAAGTAGCTATAATCATCTGTTTGCATATCCTGGTGAAAATATTCATTTAGTTCCATGTTGTATTTCTAGGAATGGACCAAATTTTTATTTTTATTTTTAAGTTTTCTAAATATTGTCCAACTTACCTCAAATGTTTTTATTATGGGCACTTTCATTCTTTCACATTCTTGCAAGGCAATTTTACTGTTGCCCAATATGGTAAGTGTGCAATAGTATGTCATTTTAGGTTTTAATTTATTTTTAATTTAATTTAATTTAATTCCAGATTCATAATAAAGATAAACAGTTTTTATATATGAGTGGCCATTTGGATTACCCTTTCTGTAAAGTGCATGCTCAAATCTTTTGATATCTTAACATTGTGTCATACTGTCTTCTTTAATAGTAGATTTTCTGAATGAACTTTTAGCTGTGTAGGTCTTCTCTATTTTATTTTGAACTTGTTTTCATTTCAAAATCTTTATATTTATTTTCATAATCTGCTTTTATATTTCTTTGTCTATTATCTATCTATCTATCTGTTTATTTGCAAGCAAGAGAGAGCGAGCAAGTGAGAGTGCAGGGAGGGATAGAAAAAGAAGGGAAAAGAATCTTAAGCAGACTCCAGGCTCAGCACAGAGCCCAACTCTGGGCTCTATTTCACAACCCTGACATCATGACCTGAGCCAAATTGAAAGAGATAAAATAAAATTAAGGTGTTAAAAAAAAAGGGAAAAAGAATTGGAGGTTTAATTAAGTGAGCCACCCAGGCACCCCTGTGGTACCTTAAATTAGCTGTCATATTTTTAAAGTTCTAGAGTATCCATTTGTTCATTTATAAAACCTTTCTCAATATCATTTTTAGTGTCAGTTTTTTGTTCAATTTGCTTCCCCTCTCATTTCTTTGAGCAGAGTAATCAAGCCATTTTACAATATTTATTGATCATTTTAACATCATACTTAATCCCATTTTGTCTATCAAATCTTGTTAATGGTTTTTCTTTGTGTGCTTTGTTACATTTTGCTATGTTCAAGACATTATATTTGAAACTCTTATTGAGTAGGGATAATTAAGAGCTATAATAATGGTATGGTCCTCCTTGGCAGGATTTTCTCTTATATCTGAGACTCTATAAGACAATCATACTCCAAATTCAGTGATTGACTTTCTCAGTTTACACAGAAGGCAAGGTAGGCTATAGTCTTATTTCTGCTTCTCCTTGTGCTTTGGGGATCTCAAGTTAAATTTGGGTTCTACCAAAGTACTCAAATTTGATTGCTGCTGGATTTTGAATTTTGTTTCTCTAGTATCAAGAGTCTATGAACAACACAGCTCAGTGTGTTTTAGCAGTTTCAAATGCTCTCATAGCTAAAATGGCTTCAGGGCATATATCTCTAGGCTCTCATTGTATTTCGTATTTTGGCCCAGTAATCCCTCACTTATTTTTATAATCATTCTGATATTTTTAACTTTAAAAGCTATTTTGTCTGGATTTTTAGTTGTCTTAAGTAGGAGTTTTTAGATCACCATTACTAGAAGCAACAACAAATATACATGAAAATATCTGCAGTAGTTTACCACACCTTTATGGCTTTGAACTTCCATAAGCTGAGGCATCCTTCTCTAATCACTTAGGCAAACTCCAATTTACCCTTTAAAACAACACAAGAATTGCTTCATTTAAGAACATGTTCAGGGATGACTCTTCCCCACTGTTCTTACCAACATTGCCACACACTCTTTGCTACCCACACCTTGTTTATGAACTTTCGTTAGGTATATCAGCGTGACCAGAATTTTGCTCTATTGTATTTTTGTCCTTTAGAGCTTTAATTAAATATGAATTCCATAGAAAGTCTGTCCCTTTTCTTTCAAACCTGGGTTAGTTATTTCTTCTCATTCTTTGTCAGAAGTTACTTTATTAGAAAAACTTATAGCTCTATTGTGACTTTGGAGCCTTTACAGTTTTTCGACTGGAAAAATCACCCATCCCTGAGATTTTTACGCAGCTTCCTAGCTGATAATATTCAGAAATCTGTTCAAAACAGACTTTTTCAGGGAGGCCCTTTTGGACCACTCAGTTTAAAAACCTCTTCTCAATCACTGCTCTTTTTAAAATGTGCTTATTTAGTTCAAATATGCATCTCTATTAAAGAAAAATCAGTACTTTTTTTTTTTTAAAGTTGGCTTACCTATTATCTATCTCTCCCATTAAAATGATTCCTCTGGGCTGGGGTTTTGTTGTGCTCATCTTAGGCCAGGCACTCAATAAATTGTCTCTGAATGATTGAATTGTTTGACTCCCTTGCTAGATTCTCAACTTCATGAGGCCAAGGATTGTTCTATTCAGTCCTTCTTTATCCTCAATGTCTGTTATATTGCAGTCACTTACGTGACTAATGGGAAAAATCACAGAAAGAAAGAGTTAAAACTACAGATAAACCCTGTAGGTTCAATAACACAAAGCTTTCTAAAATTATTTAGCCCAGGAATTGAATACTGGCTGCACTTTTGATTTTTTTTAAATGGTATTGAATTTAATTTAAATGGAAATACTGGAATGGTAGAATAATAAAAAAAATTATAAAAGCAACTTGCTCCTTAAAGTAAGAATTATATAGGGCATCTCTTCTAGAAGCAAAATTTTCAAATGTCAAACATCTGAAAGCATAGAAGGAGAAGTAAGAGTGTGAATTGTACTTCAATGCTCTTTTCTTTATATTCAGCAAACAGCTTCATTCACACACCTTTCCAATTTTTTCAACTCTTTTGACAAAGCCTTCAGAGGAGTTACTGCTGATGACAACCATCACAGCCTAACAGAAGAAATTTTATAAAGAAAAATAATAGCATGTTTTTCCCAAATTGTTAAGGATATGGTGAAGCTCTGTCGGATTCAAAGGAGGAATGTGCAATTCCATGCTATATATAATAATAACTTATTTTAATAGTGGCTTTGCAATTTTTCAGATCTATCCATTTACTGAAACCACTATCAAATAAACAAAAACAAACAAATGAACAGGGGTTCGAGACAGAAATTATCTAATCTAAAAATAGCACATGTTCACAGAATACACAACACATATCCCAAGTACTACTATAGGTTTCAAGTAATAGTCAAAACAATAGTAAAAATGATTCAGACCCTACCAGTCAAATCATAAATGGGACCTTAACTGTAAATCCTTATCTTTAGATCAAAGCGGGTAATTGGGGGCTGAAGATACATTATAGAACTAATATGTTATAGAACTCCTCTGAAATGAGTCATTTATTCCATCACTTTTCCTGCACAGCTGCTGACCCATGTTTTGGTTCCTGGAAATAGCTGCTACCCTGTCATACTTCTTAAAAGCACATATATTGATAACTCTACTCATTCCTCCATTCCTCTGTGACGGTCACTGTGTTAAAATGTGGAGTCAGCTGACTCACTTGTGATGGTAATAAAGTAGATGAGTTTGCAAAGTATTTTGTTATTTCTAAAAATGCAAAAACCAAATTACATTGAAATCATAAGGGGTGTTTCAGGGAGAGCTGTAGGATGTGGTTTCTTGTGTAATCCACAGAGATTAGCTCCAACACATATTTAAACTCTCCTCTAGGAGCAACCTTAGTGGTAAAGCAAGAAGATAAACAGATGTATACACACCCTGGCACAAAATTATCACTTATGTTTGGCTTCCTAGTCTCCTCGTGTTACTTATTTATCTTAACTTCTCTCTGAAAGCAGGGAACACAGAATCTCAATCAGTTGACATTTTTCTACTGAATTACCCAATAGTCCGATCATACCCCTAATACTTTTTAAAATTATTTCACTCATAATCCCAAATCTGCTTTGCTTCCTCATCTTAGTACACTGTAATTTGATTTCAAAATGAGGACAGTTGTCAGTAATGCCACATTCATTCATCTATTTTACAATTCCATGTGCTTATAACTATGAAGATATGTTAATAACATCCATTCCAATAAGCCACCCTAAATTTATTATCATGAAACAAGACCTCAAGAAAGAGAATTCAAAATCATCCATGTATTTGCAACTTATTGCAATAAAGCCTTTATCAATAGACTTCCCTGTGCACATGGTGGTCAAATTGCTGGTGAAAACCAGCCAGATCTATTACAAGCTTTCTCATGGCTTCTAGGTAACCCAAGTGAGCCTTTATTGATACTGGGAAGGGATAAAGCAGGGAAGGGATAAACAGTGCTGTAAGAATTGGCTAGACAAAAGTAAGGACTCTCATTACAAAGTGAGTATTTTAAAGCAAAAGAGCCTGTTGGGAATATTGTTTTATAAAATAGTGGTTTTTTTATTAACTTTTTAAAATTCAATTAGGTAACATATAATGTACCATTAGTTTCAAATGTAGATTTCAGTTATTCATCCATAGCATATAATAGCTAATGCTCAGTACTTACTGTTAGAGCTTCTTGAAAGCAGAATTTTAACCCACTGAGCCACCCAGGCGCCCTTAAAGCAGAATTTTAGATCACATTTTCTGATTACTTCCATGTCGTACAACACTTTCCTGCTATCAACCTTCAAAACATACTGTTTGTTAGAGGAATTTCTTTAATAATAAATAAATAGGAATTCATTTAAATTTATAAATATATAAAATAAATAGGAATTTATTTAAATTTATTTAAATATTACACACTGTTTCATTGTTCATAAATAAGGTGATGATATTATAGCCATTAGTTGGTAGCACTGATATATCACTATCTTTTTACTTCTCAGTGCATACTCTGGTTTCTCTTCAGATCGCATAAATCTTTCGCCTTTTTACTTCTCAGTGCATTCTCTTTACACAAATAGATATATATATTTTAAAAAATGTGAATCTGTGTCAAACTTGTAAAAAACCCTATACAGTAAAGTTTATCATTTTAAGTAATCTCAATTATCTTCCTCAATTGTGATAGTATATCCTTCTATCTAGGCCAGATATTGTATGAGGGATTTGAAGAGACATACTTTTCTAAATTTCACTTTTCTCATCTGCAAAATGCTTATCATGATCCTACAAAAAAATGCACTTATAATTTTTTGATGAAAATTTATTTATTTATTTTAAGATTTTATTTCTTTATCAGAGAGAGTGGGCGAGAGAGCAAGCACAGGCAGACAGAATGGCAGGCAGAGGTAGAGGGAGAAGCAGGCTCCGGCCGAGCAAGGAGCCAGATGCGGGACTCGATCCCAGGATGCTGGGATCATGACCTGAGCCAAAGGCAGCTGCTTAACCAACTGAGCCACCCAGGCGTCCCTTTTGATGAAAATTTAATCTGTATAAACAATATATTTGCTGTAATGCGTGGTTCATGGAAAACATCTTTTTTAATTATAAGCAGTATTAGAAATTAAGTAAATGTGTCTATAATATTTAAAGTTTTAACACATAATTCCACTGCTTTGCCTTATTTCCTCAAATCCCTTTACCACTTTCACTGACAGAGTCAAATGTACTTTTTCTACTAGTAGCCAGCTCTTTGTCTTTTGTCAGAAAGATGCCCTTGTGAATTATTTATAATAGAGATATTAGCAATAATAATAATAATAATAATAAATAGCAATGAAAATGTTAAAAAAAAGTTTTCTTAACTAATTAGGGTTCTTAGACATCAATTAGAGGAACCACCTCGGGCAAGCAAATTAATCTGCAAGACATTCCCAGAATTAACAAGTCAGTCAGATACAGGGTTGTCTATAGACTGAAAAGGACTAGGTTTGGAAAATAGGTAAGGACAGTGAAAAAAGTGATCAAATTTTTGGGCAAAATAAATTCTTAGGTGTCCTTTCAATGGAGTCCTGTTCATTATGTAGCAGAAACTCTGGAGATTATCTCAATCCATTGGAGTCACCCCATTTATTAGCTTGCTATTGACAAAGTTATTTACAAACTGTAGAGCAAGAGGTTATAATGTAGAAAACTGATGGTAATGCACAGGATTCTTGTTAACAATAATGCAAGTTAGTGATTTTTCATTAGAAAACATAAATTCTATAACGCAAATTATGGGCCCAGAGCACTTCTGCTGCACAACTCTGCTTATATCCCAAATAACCATGTGAACTAGTTTTAATATCTGCTTCTCTTATTAATTTTTGAATAAAAATTCTTGACACAAGTATTTTATAATTGTGTGATAATCATGCATTTAATTTTTGGAGAACAAAACACACTTTAGCATAACTAGGTTTGTTCACAGAACCAGCCTTGATAACACACTTCTATATGTTAGAAATGATGTAATAAATGTAGAATATTGGGCACTTGTTTGGTATTCTTTGCCATGTTTTGCACTATCTAAAAAGAGATCAGTGAACTTGGACTGGAGTTAGTAGACATGGAAGAAAATAAAATATTACAGAGAAGAATACTCTGTGGTCCACAACCTAAACGGGCTGGGATTCCCATCATTTGGATCCCTGTAGCTTTACAGAAGTCAATTAAATTTTTGTATCTCTGATTAAAGTTGATTCCCCAGTACTTTTTCAAACATCTCTTGTAAAGTATTGTTTCCCAGAAAAAAAGGGATTTTGCACATGTATCTGCCTCTGTCTCTGGTCATGATCTCAGTCAGGATCCTGGGATCGAGCCCCATATCGGGCTTCCTGCTCATTAGGGAGTATACTTCTCAGTCTCTCTCTGCAGCTACATCCCCCTGCCCCACTCATGCTCTCTCTCTCTCAAATAAATAAATACAATCTTTAATTTTTTAATTAAAAATAAGATAAATAAATTAAAATAAAAAGTTTGGGCTTACTGCCCCATTTAGCTCCTTTTTTTTTGAGTTGTATTTAAAGCAGCATGAGAGAACATGAGGCTCTCAAACTTAAAAAAAAAAAGGAAAAAATTGAGTTTTGTTAGGATTTAAGATCTTGTCTGCTAGACAAAAATGTTGGTTTTGTTAACATGTGAAAATTAACAAAAGGGAGTAAGATAGAATTCTAATAATTTTTGCAGAAATTAAAAATTTTGTCCAACCCAATTACATACAGACCCATTAAGTAAATTCATTCCAATGTCCCAAACCAACCTTTTCTAATAGTAATGCATCTGTGTAAACAGGGTCAACCCAAGGAATAAATAAATATTATTATTTTTTTCCTGTCTCTTCCACAGTCTCATCTGGGTATATTGGTAGCAAGCCAATTATCTATCTTATAAGACATGATATCATAAGGAAGGGTATTCTGTCCATTTGGAACAACTGAAAATCATTGTAATTTTATCTTTGTGCAGTAACTTGAGATGGCACAGTGTGGGTTATGAATATATTTTATTTTTTTTTTTTACTGGGAAGAAGAGATTATAGAGATATTGGTTATCCAAGAGAGACTGACAGGTGTTGATAGTTTCCAGGTCAATATCCATCTACTTTTTCCTTTAGTATCAGAAAGCACTGAGGGATTGACAACAAGGAAACTTAAAACAACATCAAATATTTTATTGTCTCTTTTCTAGTTACATTGTAACCTTATGACAAAGTATCAGTCGTACAAGATATCATTCTCTTTTACCTCTATCTTTCTGCCAGAAATGTGGGCTTAATAGTGAGAACTCCAACAGCAATTTTTGCAACTGTGAATAAAAAGCCATGGAAACCTCTAAGATAGTTCACTTGACTTTCTTAAACCTCTGAACCAACACCAGAAAACACTCTCTGTAGTCTTCTTGTTAAATGAAAAATATGGTTAAACCACTTTTGACAGTCTACTACCTACAGCAAAATGTAAATCTTAATTGAAATATGTCCTCTCAGCTGTGCTTAAGCAACTGAGTCCTGAGCTTTTCAGGTTTTCAGTCTGAAAGAGTGCACCTTAGGTGCTCTGAAAGGGAAGAGAAACGACACCCTGTTCTCCATATAAATTAAAGAAGAGAAATCTGTGCATTTAAGTGGGCCATATAAAATTTATCAAGCAATTATCTCCTAACTCCTTCCTATCCAAATTACCTGATATGCTCTCCCTACTCCTTTATTCCACGTTACTGCCTTTTCACAACATGTCTTCTGTTATTTCCTTCTTGCAAGCTAGTTTTGTTTTCTGCATCTAAAAAAATCAACAATCATTGTGTATTTCAATTCCCATTTTCCTCAAATGCATTGATTCTTCTTATCTATTACTCTTTTCTCATACTCAGTGTCTTTGTCTTTATGGGGTTTGTACTTTGCTTTACCCCATCCTTTACTGCCATTATATAATCAATCTAATAACTTCTTAGAGAAAGTTAAAAATTCCTGCATAGCCACACGTGAACACAAAGTCACTGATTTTTAGCAAACCTATGATAGTCAGACATCCATTCAATTTCTTTTTTATATGATTTTATTTATTTGACAGAGAGAGATGACAAGCAGGCAGAGAGGCAGGCAGAGTGAGAGGAGGAAGCAGTCTCCCTGCTGAGCAGAGAGCCTGATTTGGGGCTCGGTCCCAGGACCCTGGGATCATGACCTGAGCCAAAGGCAGCGGCTTAACCCACTGAGCCACCCAGGCGTCCCTCCACTCAATTTCTTAACTGAGTCCCAAATGCATCCTGACTTCTAACCTAAACCTAAGCTCTACTTCTTACACGTTGTTATATGACCAAATTCTTTCAGTTCAGTATTTTGTAACATTTAAATATTAATCAATTGATGCTTTGTTTGTGTATTTCTATGAAAATAATTTGAATACTGTAGATTTATTGTTATATTTATAGGTTTATAATCAAAGTTTCATCAGTTGAAGTTTTTGGAAATTTCAGATATAATGATTAACCTAAAATGATACTGCCTCAAATCCCTCTGATATCAAGGCCCAACACCTGATTATAGCCAAACCTGTGGTGGATAGTTCCATGGGAAATTGCAGTTACTTAACACTGATAGCATCTCATGTTCTCTCTCTCTCATTTTAGAATGTCTCCAACACAACCTGAAAGTGTAGGAGAGTTAATGTCCTCTGAGGACAGCTCTCAGTGAAGTGGAAATAAGAACCATAGGTAAAATTGTCAGTTTTCAGGTCTTCATGAGGACAACTTAAAGAAGTTTCTCAGGACCTTTCAGTAAAAGCAAGCCTTCATTTTCTATCCACAACAATTATCAACAATGTACCTCTTTGACAAAGTTGCTTCTTCACTGTATCACTTTCCCATTCTTTTCTACCTTGGATAATCTCCCAGATAAACTAACAGTACTCAAATCCTTTGTCCTACTCTTTGCTCTCAGGATAAATGAAGCCAAAAGACTTAGATTAATATCAAGTTCTGAATGGGATATTAGAGCTATTTCTGTCCAGATTTTCATAAACATAGGGACCTTTGAATTATCAGGCTATAAATAAGTTCTAAATGGAGGGGGCAAAAGCAAAAAGTAGAAATTTTTATGTTTGATTTTTAATCATGATTAATTGACTTTATTGATTATTAAAAATACTAACATTATAAAAGTGTGGATCTTTGTAAAACAATGTCATATTGTAAGAAAGAAGTTGCATAGTCCTTTTGAGAATATGAAACCATATTCTCAGGTGCCATCTAATTTCTTGTTTAATCCAGAACTTTGGTGTGCATCATCTTGAGGAATAGGATTTTGAAGTCCAGACAGACTAAGAGAAAACGGATCCAAATGTGTGTGTTTATATTTCTGCTTTTGTTGTAAAAATCAAAGTGTGATTGCTGGTTTAAAATGGTAAAACTAATAATGTTCATGGACTCGATTATAAATTTTCTAATTGTATGGGAAGAATGCAATAAACATAGAATTAATTGATTTGCAAATCCTCAAAGAGCTACAGGATCAGGTAGTGGTATGTTCTGATTCAACAGCATCATAATGCAGCATTTTATATGTGTGGCTAATGGATATTTTCATGAATGTTTGCTAGCTAGTCAGCCAATACAGAGAAATATTAGGTAGCGTAATTACTCACAGTTGTGTTTAATAAAATGAGA
Source organism: Mustela nivalis (assembly GCF_964662115.1). NCBI lineage: Eukaryota > Metazoa > Chordata > Mammalia > Carnivora > Mustelidae > Mustela > Mustela nivalis. The sequence goes on from NC_139040.1 coordinate 78,305,167, forward strand.
GAAAATTATCAAATGACACTAATAATAATAATCCTATAGCAGGCTAAATAGTCAATGATAATTACAAGTATTAATCTAGCTTTCTTCCCTGATTATGACTCTTCTCTCCTTTATCATAATGGGAGTAGCAGATTGTCTGCAATGAATTGTGAAAACCCAGCAGTGACTTTGGCAGTGAAGGCCTCCTATCAATTTTGATAGGTAAAAGGATTCTGGTTGGTCTTGAGCAAATGTGTCAATTTTTTTATTCTGTGTGTGTCATAAAAGAAAGAAGCAATAGTAAATTCTTGCTGTTATTCCATAGAGCCAATAAAATCATACTGCCAACAAGAGGCTGTTGACACCATAGGTGTAGTTAACTGTCTTGAAATACTACGCCTGGAAATAAAATCCTAATATTTCACATAACCTCTTTTTTTAAAAGAAACAAAACAAAACAAAACAACTATACTGCTTACATTTAGGGCCCTGCTGTTGTGTAACTATTTTTGAACATGTCTTCTGTAAGTGTATATATATATATATACATATTTTTCTGTGCAATAAATTCATTTAGAGATAAATTTGGATTGCAAATTATTTTGGGGGAAGCGTGGTATTTGTGGCTAGTCTTACAAGTAAAAAGGACTAAAAGAAAAAAGAAAAACATTTTTTATTACAGCATATTTACATCTGTCCAAAGTACTTATCTACTATAATACTGACTAATGTATAATACTGTACACAAAGAAAGAAGTTAAATGAGTTATAATTCAGTCAATGTATAGCTGGCCATTTTAAAACTTACCACTGAATCTTTCTGGTATGAAATGTGATATCTGGCAATCTGGTCCAGTTCATTACATCAGGTCATTTGTATGTTCTTATTACCATTTTGATAGCATAGCACATTTTATAACCCAGACATTTTACAATGGAACTATGATGCATGTATTTTCAAAAGTATAGACATACATGAAGCTATGAGGTCAAAAAAGATGAATGTCCGTAGTACCATATAGACTCAACAAATAAAAGTGTCCAAGGGTCTGAGTGTGACTTATGAATATTGTATAAGATTAGGCCAACATGTGGTTTTGATATAAATAATCTGTTCTTAAATTAGAATTACAATCGTTGAGTACAGTGTTGAAAATGGCAGATAGATTTTAGCTATCTTTGCTCACTAGGGAAAATGGAAAAATGTTTAGTTTGGTCAGATTTTCACTTAACTTCTGAAAAATCTTACGTTTGAGAGAACCCTTCTGAAATAAGAATCCTTAAAGACATAACCCCTTTGGCACAAGTTTTCAAGAAACTTGTTTGATGTTGTAGACAATTCTATGGCACACGTACTGTTCTAGATGTTTCATGCCAATAATATGTAAGCCATACCAAGGCTACATATACATATAGAGATGTTCCTCAGCTTACAAGGGGGCTATGTCAGAGAAACACATAAAAAATTGAAAATGCATTTAATACCCTAAACTATCAAATATCATAGCTTACCTTAAGCTTATTTAAACATACTCAGAACACTTACATTTGCCTGCATTTGGGCAAAATCATCTTAAGCAAAAGCCTATTTTATAACAAAGTATCAAATATCACATGCAATTTATTAAATATTACACTAAAAATGAAGAATATATATATTCTATATATAGAATGCTTGTAAGAATATCAGGTGTTCACCCCTGTAATCTTCTAGCTGACTGGAAGCTGTGGCTCACTGCCGCTGCCCAGAATCACAAGATGGCACCATATAGAACAAGAGTTTCAGGTGGTAGGTGTTGTAAGTTTTACCCAAACTGACATTGGTCAAACTCGTTTTTGTCATCATATATGTCAAGTAGTTTTCTCAGGTTTATTTTTAGAATATCCTTGTATAATGAATATTTACACTGATATCTAGTATAAAAATCTTGCAATTTATTTTAGAAAGATTAAGATATTGAAAATCAATCTATTTCTTTAATTCATTGAAGACATTTTTGGCTTGTTTCCAGTACTTTCTTACTGGTTAAAAAGTGAATTTGAAGTAGTCTGGATTTCATTATTATATGGCACTTTCCCTTTGATGAATACAAAGACGATATTCTATATTAGCTATCTGAGAAGAATTTATTTTTTTAATTTTATTTATTTGTAAGAGAGAGAGCACAAGCAGGGGGAGCAGCAGGATGAGGGAGAAGCAAACTCCCGGCTAAGCAGGGAATCTGTTGCAGAACTGAGTCCCAGGACCCTAAGATCATGACCCGAGCTAAAGGCTCAGGCGTTTAACTGACTGAGCCACCCAGGTGTCCCAATCTGAGAAGAGTTCTGTATGCTATTCCTATTAATATGCAGTTTAAAGTCTAGGTAATTAACTTAATATTTTAGTGGCTATTGCATAGATAGCACTATGTTCCAGGCAGAGAGTAAGAAAGAAATATTAAATCAACCATAGTCTATGCATTCTAAATGAAAATAATTAATCAATCATAAAAATCCTTCTATTTATGGAATATCAACTTATAAGCTTTCCTCCATATGAACAATGCCAAATACCAGAATAAAGGGTCATCTAATACAAATAAAGGATAGAATTAAAGAATTCTGGTAAGCCATTTAATTTTGAAAAATGGTGTTCTATTGTTGCTGAGTTGTGGTTTTCAGTTACATAATATCTGATAAGTGTAGAAGTAACATACATGAGTGTTACGTGAGATGAGAAATGGTATATAATTAAGATATTTTTAAAAGTACAGATAAATACAAATTTGTAAACATAGCATTATGGAGGAGTAAAAATAAATGATAGCTACACACTCTAAAGTGAATAAAACTTGGAAAGCTAATAGAGAAGTAAAACAAGGACAGTGCAAAAAGTATGGTACATTTTTATGAAGTTCAAACAAATTCTGTGAAACCATAGATGGACTTAAAGATACTATTATGTATCAAATATTGTAAAAATTAAGCAAGGAAATAGCAAACATAAAACAACCAAAGCATACAAACTTGAGTAGATACAAGAGGTGTGATCATGTTCTACTTCATAAAGAGATGAGTTAATAGATAAATATAAGTAACTAGACTTTTTAGAAGTTAATAAAACGTTGCCTGTTATTTCTTAGTAATATAAAATATATGGTTTTCTAACAAAAACGTTTATCTTAAAAATATTTAAAAATAAATTTCAGGCTACTCCTAAGGTTATATTTACTTTTCCACTGTAGGAAAAGCTGGTTGTTGTAGTTGTAGTTGTTTGTTTGTTTTAGTCTCCTCCTGGTTTTTATTATTATAATGTGGAATGAGGAATGTTAGATTGAAAAGTGAATTATTTTATAGACAAAAATCATTACTTGATTCACCTCCTGGTACAGCAGATGGAACTCCTGAAAATATGCCCTTTTGCCTTATGGAAGAGTAACAGTTATGCTTACTTCTGAAACATACTTGGTGGAGTCCCTAAATAGTGACACCATAGTAAACATTTTGAATATTTGCAATTAATTTTTATAGTCATAGGGCTCCAAAAGCCACTGCAGGTATCTTAGCAGGTATTTCAATAAGGCTAAAATTTGCCTGACTGTTTAAAAATATTAGCAAGGCACAAAACATGGCAAAAGTATTGTCCTCAGATATTATTTTTTTCCAATGCTCCTGATTCCAGACATGAGAAGTTATTTTTCAAATATTTATTATAAAAGTTTTTATTTATTTATTTGACAGAGATCACAATTAGGCAGAGTCAGACAGAGAGAGAGAGGAGGAAGCAGGCTCCCTGCTGAGCTGAGAGCCCGATGTGGGCCTCGATCCAAGGATCCTGGAATCATGACCTGAGCCGAAGGCAGATGCTTTAACCTACTGAGCCACCCAGGCTCCCCCATAACAAGTTATTTTGATAGATGTATATACAGTGTATTTTCCAGTTATAAGAAAAATGCTTCTGCTATTTTTAACCTTTTTTTAAAATTAAATAATTTTTCTCATTGAAATTTTATTTTTTAATGTTTTACTTTTCTTTTCTTTTTTTTTTAAAGATTTTATTTATTTATTTGAGAGACAGAGATCACAAGTAGGCAGAGAGGCAGGCAGTGAGAGAGAGAGAGAGAGAGGGGGAAGCAGGCTCCCTGCGGAGCAGAGAGCCCAATGCGGGGCTCAATCCAAGGACCCTGAGATCATGACCCGAGCTGAAGTCAGCAGCCCAACCCACTGCGCCACCCAGGTGCCCCAATGTTTTACTTTTCAATATACTACTTAGAATATAAAACCTATTCCATTTTGTAAGATGTTTACCATTTAAAAAATGGTAATTTTCTCATTGTGTCTTCCCCTCACATTGCTTTATTTTGAATAAAAAATTTCACAATAAACATAACTGATGCTTTCCTTCTGATGGTCCCTCTGTTGGTCATATTGTATATGAGCCATGACATTTAGTTTTACAAAATTTATTGATGTTTATTGATATGTTTTATCATAACTAATTTTCCCTCCCTTATCTAGATTCCCCAGCTTTCAGACAGGTGGACACTTCAATAAACCATACCCAAGGGATGTATCAAGTACTTCTTAGACATTCTCTCAGATCCTTGAGGTCTCATTTTGCCTAGGGATTTGCAATAGGTTCTGCCAGAGGCACCACTGTGACAACTGATGTCCATGGTCTATCTCCTGCTAAGCTCAAGAGGTCACTGGTTTCCAAGTTTATCTATACAATTAATGCATTCCAGCAAGTTCTTTTTTTTTAATATTAACAAACTTATTTTAAAGTTTATATGGAGAGGCAAAGACTCACAATAGTCAACATAGTGTTGAAGGAGAACAAAGACTGAGGACTGACTTCAAAGTTTACCATAACGATGGGGCGCCTGGGTGGCTCAGTGGGTTAAGCCTCTGCCTTCGGCTCAGGTCATGATCCCAGGGGCCAGGGATCGAGTCCCACATTGGGTTCTCTGCTCAGCAGGGAGCCTGCTTCTCCTCATCTCTCTCTCTGGCTGTCTCTCTGCCCATTTGTGATCTCTCTCTCTGTCAAATAAATAAATAAATCTTAAAAAAAGTTTACCATAACGATAATTGTAAGCATGATATTGTAATACCACAGAAAGACTAGATTAAAGCAACAGAACATATATTATCATTTATATTTTATATTTAATAGAAAAGCAAAAGCAATACAAGAGAGCAAAATACAATCTTTTAAACAAATGGTTCTGTAGCAATGGTGAAGCTAAATCTAAAAATATAAAATACATGCAAACAATGGAATATTATTTAATGCTAGAGAAATGAATTACCAAGCTATGAAAAGATATGGATATAAATATTTAATAAATATTTGATTTTAGGCTTCTACCAGTCTATCAATAGTATTAGTATATTTTAACAGTGAATGCTCAGCATTCATGAATTTACCTAATAAAACATTTGGGGTTCAATATTTTAAATACTTCAACCTCTATGATTATATTCCTAATAATTTTGAATTGGGGTAAATAAACCTTAATTTTTTGTAACTTGTTTCTTATTGCAAAAGAGCTCAATGAAATTTTAGAAAATAAAAATTTACAAAAAAAAAGTTTAGTTTACTATTGCCAAATAATTTAAAACTTTATCTTATATTCAAATACATATATTTTTCTAAATTGATTTATATGCTACTAAAACCAAAAACTTTTAGTTATACTAGGTTTCATATCATGCAATCAATGCCAGAAATGCATCTGGCAATGATTTGTCTTAAATAGAGTTAAGATGGGTGTTATTACAATGCAAGATGGAAACAAAGATAGTATAACAATTGGTGTTACATAACTTTTCTGTTTTGATCAAGTTACTAATCTACAAAAGGCTTTTATCAGTGACAGACTTGGGAATTTACAAAACTTTTAAACTAGCATGTGCGACTCATTGCTAGAAAACAACACAATCAATAACACTTTATTTAGATTAAATCATGACTATTTCTCCATTTGAATAAAAAAGGTAGCAACCCCAATAAGTTTATTGAACATGAAAAGTTGAAATGCTATAATGCTCCTAAGGAATTAAATGATCCAGTCAAGAATTACAAAAAAAGGATATAAATTACCAAAGTGTTTGTATAATTGTAATGTACAACTGCCCATTATCGTTCCATAGTGTAGGCTTGTACAAGAACTCTATAAAAGAACTCCACTTCTAAACTGTGGAAAATATGTTCCCTTTCCCCCTATATACAACTATTAAGCCATTCATTTAGCTTTTAAAATATCCACTTAATACAGGCTTTTTACACATTTGAACAGGCAGCAGGGCTCTATTCTTATCGCTTACATCTGAAGGATAGACTTCTAGCGTAAGAGGTAAAGCCCATAAAGGAGCCCAATAATAACAACAAAATACAGTTTAGTGAGCCCTTACAATCTGCCAGCTACCTTTCTGAGAATACTTCAGTTAATAAAACATATAAAATACCTGACCACAAAGAGCTCACATTCTTTTGAAATATAATAGTGAAATAAACCAATAATAGAGGGGCACCTGGGTGGCTCAGTCCATTGAGTGACTGCCTTTGGCTTGGGTCATGATCTCAGAGTCCTGGGATGTAACTCCCCAGCAGGCTTTCTAGGCAGTGGGGTGTTTTCTTCTTCCTCTGCGCACCCTCCCAATTCTCTCTCTCTCTGTCTCAAATAAGAAAATAAACCAGTAATAGAATAATAATTGATGGTTGATGGTGATAAGTGATACAAAGAAATACAAGAAAGGTAAAAGCCATTGGGGAATGCTGGGATGAAAGTTAATTTTATTTTGTGTTGGGTGGTTATATCTCATTTATGAGATGTTATTTGCACAAAGACCCAGGAAGTGAAGGAGAGTGTTATACAAATATTAAAGGAAAAGATTGCTCTAGGCAGAGCAAGTAAGTATATAGACTTTGTGTGAACAACTTGTCTGTTACTTTTGAGGAAAAGCAAGGAGGCCAATGAGGAGTTCATAGTGGTGGAGAGAGGAAGAACTTATTGATGTATGACCTTCTAGTACATTGAAACGCCTTCAGTTTTTATTTAATATGAAAGGGGAAGATACCAAAAGTCTTTCAACAGCAGAATAAAATCATATGACTTGATTTTTAGGTTAAATTGCTGTACCAAAATAAATTTGCATGGAGAAAGGAGTGCAGTATGTGTGGAAGTGGGGTTATCAATCAAGTCAATAATTCAGGAACATATGATGGTGTTTTTAGCATGCTGGGTGGTAATAGAAGTGGTGAGGTATGGTTTTCATTGTGTATATATTTTGATGGTGAATATTCTGGTGAACAGGATGGGTATGTGCAGGACAGACATCAACATTTATTTTACCTGCACAAACAGAAGGGTGGAGTCTTCATTCCCTGATATGGAGAGAACTCTGAGTTCAAATGTTCTTTCTCATTAAATGGCATAGTGATGATGAAGATTTAGTCAGACAGTGAAAGAGAGCAGTAAGCATAGTGTTAAGAGGTAAGACATTATAATACATTTGAACATCAAAAAACGTTGTGTTGGATCATCTGTTTATGTGAGTAAATAAATAAATAAAGCTTCCTGGGGTTCTGATAGAGGTAAAGAAGACTGTATATGATCCAAAGGGGCACGTGCACCAAATGTTTATAGCAGTAATATCCACAATAGCCAAACTATGGAAAGAACCAGGATGTCCATCAACAAATGAATGATATTTGTATATCTATATATCTATATATCTATATCTATCTATCTATCTATATATATATATATATATATACAATGGAATACTATTCAGCCATCAAAACAAATGAAATCTTGCCATTTGCATTGACATGGATGGAACTGGAGGGTATTATGCTTAGCAAAATAAGTCAACCAGAGAAAGGCACTATCATATGATCTCCCTGATATGAGGAAATGGAGGTGCAATGTGGGGGGTTTGGGGAACAGGAAAAGAGTAAATGAAACAAGATGGGATCGGGAGGGAGACAAACCATAAGAGACTCTTAATCTCACAAAACAAACTGAGAGTTTCTTGCAGGGTGAGGAGGGTAGGGAGAGGGTGGTGGGATTATGAACATTGGGGAAGGTATGTGCTGTGGTGAGGGCTGTGAAGTGTGTAAACCTGGCGATTCACAGACCTGTACCCCTGGGGCTAATAATACATTATATGTTAATTAAAAAGAAGAAGAAGAAGAAGAAGAAGAAGAAGAAGAAGAAGAAGAAGAAGAAGAAGAAGAAGACTACTATAAATCAAATGCTATGGTTTTCAGCATAGAGTGTGTAATCAGGCATATTTTATTAAAGTAACCAAGTAAAATGATGGTCGAAAATTGGAATAACAGAAAACATAAAAATCAGAGATTCTAAAAAGAGATATGGGACAGTGTAGAGAATATAGTCAATGATATTATAATAGTGTTATATGGTGATAGATAGTGGCTATATTTGTAGTGATCATAGAATAATGTATGGAGATATTGAAAACCTGAAACCAATGTAACACTGACTATCAACTACACTCAAATAAAAAAATAGTAAAAAGAAAACATTTTAATTTAAAAAGATAAAAAGAGGGACAAGAATTTGAAAAGTGAATTTCAACAAGAGTAAAGATGAGGCTAAGACATACTGTGAACCTTGAGGAAAACACCATTTTGAAAATTCTTCCCATTTTGAGAAAACTCAAATGAATCAATACCATAAAAGAACCCATTTTAACTGAGAGATGTAATGAATGCTCAAGAAATAATTTTATGACAGGATAATTCTTCCCTATGAAACAGCATACAGAAACCCGGGGAAACACCTGGAAGCCAAATAAACTATACTGAAAATAAGAATTAGGAAAAAGATAAATGATGAAAGATAAGAAAGTTAGACCTGCGACAGAGACCTAGTGAAGAGAATTTTTAGCTTGTGGTTTAATGTTTTTGAGGATAATCTAGAGTTCATAACTGCCTTGAGGCAGGCTGGTTGTAGGCAGTTTAGGCATACCCCTAAGAGAGGCCTATTTTGGGCAGGTGGTGTTGGAAGAAGCCATTGGGCTGGACAAAGACAAATCCAACCATTTGACTAAAGTGTCTGTGAAGATGTTGAAGTCAGATGCAGCAGAGAAAGACCTGTCAAACCTAATCTCAGAAATGGAGATGATGAAGATGATTGGACAGCACAAGGACACCATCAACCTGCTGGGTCCTGCACACAGGATGGTCCTTCGTACACTATCATGGAATATGCCTCCAAAGACAACATACAGTAGTACCTCCAGGCCCAGAGGCCTCCTGACTTGGAGTACTGTTACAATATCAGCCACAATGCAGCAGAGCAACTCTCCTCCAAGGACCTGGTATCCTGTGCCTACCAGGTAGCCTGAGGCATGGAGTACCTTGCCTCCATGAAGTGCATACACCAAGACCTGGCCACCAGGGAAGTGCTGGTGACAAAGGACAACATGATGAAGATCTCAGACTTCAGCCTTGCCAGAGATATCACCACATCAGTTACTATAAAATGAGAACCAACAGTGGACTGCCTGTGAAGTGGATGGTCCCTAAGGCCATGTTTGACCAGATCTACATCCACCAGAGTGACTTCTGGTCTTTTGGGGTGATCCTGTGCAAAATTTTCACTCTGGAAGCCTCCCATATCCTGGAGTGCCTGTGGAGGTGGTTTTCAAGCTGCTGAAGGAGTCATTTGATGGATAAGCCAATAAGTGCACCAGAGAGTTAGACACAATAATGAGGGGTGGCTGGCATGTGGTACCTTCAAGCTGCTGGTAGAAGACATGGATCATACTGTGGCCTTGACCTCCAACCAGGAGTACCCGGACCTGTCCTTGGCCCTGGAACAATACTGTCTATGCTTTCCCAACACCCAAAGCTCCACCTGCTCCTCAGAGAAAAATTCCACCTTCTCTCATGTGCCATTGCCCAGGGAGGCCTATCTGCCCTGACACCCAGCCCAGCTTGCCAATGGTGGACTCAAATGACTAGTATCCCTATTACTCCTGTCCAGATTCCGTCATAAGCTGTAACCCTTACCCCCCACCCTCCCTGCAAGACTCACTGCCTTCTCCTTCGTCCCTTTCCTACTGGCAGGAGCCAGCTGCCTACCTGAGGCCTTCACCCCTTGAAGTTCACCTCTCTTCCCCTTCCTCTTCCTCCTCCTTACAACCTGCTCATGAAAGAAAGGAACAGAGAGGCAGGTACTTGCTCGTGGCTACTTCCTTCCCTCCCATATGTTGGACCAAGACCCCTCCCTGTCATCTGGTACTGCCTGGACGTCGAGGGAGTTGGAGATGAGGCATGCCAGTGAAAGCTGTCGGAGCTTTCCTGTTTTGGTTTTGTCTGCTTAGCATAACATGTAAGACTGAGTTCTGGTGGCAGGGACCTAGTCCTTGGGGCTATAGCACTAGCGAGGGGAGGTCAACTGCTCTGGGCCTTGGCTAAGAGCAAGCCCTGCTCCAGAGATATGGTGCCAAGGGCTTATTAATTTTGATACTAATTTGCTTTGCTGACCAAATACCTGGTATCCAAAGATGGGAAGGCAAAGACTGGAAGCAGTGTTGTGACCATGGGGTCCAGCCCCAAACTATGAAGAAAACACAAAGTGTATAAATCTGAGTAAGTATATATTTACACACCTTTTAAATAGGTTGTTATCAAAGATTTAATCAATGGGTAATATGCTCCTCGTGGCTGGGAAGCATCAGTTGCCATATATTAAAAACAAAGAAAAGAGGTGTCTGGGTGGCTTCCTCCAAGAAGTGTCCCTTCTTTTCAGGTCATGATCCCAGGGTCCTGGGATGGAGCCCCACATCAGGCTCTCTGCTCAGTGGGAAACCTGCTTCTCCTTTTCCCTCTGCCCTGCTTATAGTTCCTCTTCCTGTCTCTCTGTCTGTCAAATAAATAAAATATTAAAAAAAAACAAGAAAGAAACAAAATGTTTTTAAAAGGTCTTTTTTTTTTTTAATTTTCTAGGGGTGCCTGGATGACTTAGTTGTTTAAGCAGATGTTTGCCTTTGGCTCAGGTCATGATTCCTGTGTACAGGGATCCAGCCCTGCATGGGACTACTTGCACACCAAGGAGCATGCTTCTTCCTCTTCCTTTGCACATGATTCCCCCTGTTTGTGTGCTTCTTCTCTCTCTCTCTCTCTCTCTCTTTCTTGCTTTCAATAAATAAAATAAAATTTTTTACTAAATAAATAAATAAATAAATAAATTTCTAAGCCTACTTTCAGTTTAGGTCCCTTAACAAATATTGCTTCTGCTTCATTTAAAAAAAAAAAGATAATTTAGAAAGATGCTTCCAGAGTTAAAAAGCTGTTTTGTTTCTTTGTCGGGATTCAATATAGAAGTGCTTTAAAAAGTAAAAGAAAAAATATGCTATATTAACTCTAATCACACTATAACTTTGGTGGTTATATCAAGATAATGAAAAGTGATTTTAAAGCAAATTTCATTATCAGACATAAAGATCAAGTCAAAATTACAGAAGAGTAAAAGGATGAATTCATCAGGGAGTATAATAATTCTTGACTTTTAATACGTAACAACAGATTTGGGGATATATAGGGAAAAACGAAGAACAAAAATCATAACTTCTACCTTGGACGACAAATGGAAAATAATTTCAACACCCTTATTTTAAGATTACATAGACAAATGGTCATCACATTGGTAAGATATGTAAGACTTGAACAAAATGATCAACTAACTGGATATGCATGATATTACATTACAGTAACTGAACTAACTGAGGTCAGTCTTTGGTGAATCACAGAAAAAAGGTGGAGTTGTCAAACAAAGTAATCTTTGTTTACAACATACAAGGAGATCTCAGGGAATAAGTTCCAAAGCCTTGACTGTTTGAACAGGAGAGAGATTTTTATTTAGTATTTAAGATGAATACTCAGAAGGGAGAGTTTTATTATCCCGTGTATGGTTGGTCATAAGGTTGTGGATGCATGCACATCCACATATGTATTTGTGCAATATGTATTGCATGTTCACCTGAATGAAACTTGTATTCCACCGAGGGCAGAAACTTCAACGTTAGAATAAAGCAGAGGTAAATGTTGGACAAGGGAAAGGGACTCTGCAGGCTTCAAGAGCAGATATAAACTAGATGGGGTCTTGGGCTCATTTTCTGGGACAAGGAATGCAAGGCCTTGATTGCTTTTGAAATAGCACTAGGAGTTTTGCCACTGATTTATTGTCTCAATAGCTTAGGCTATTTCCTGGTCTGGTGGTGACTGTTAGCTTTCCCATTGCCTTGTTCCCTCAAAATCCTTAATGAGTGAGGTTTTTGCATTTCTTTGTAAGAACCTCCCAGGAAGTTTTGGAAGAAGTGTGCTTGGGAGAGTACACAGGTGGGGTATAGATCATTGAAAATAGCTGGGGACAAAAAATGACTTTTCTTATGTCAGGAAAACTATATCTCTTCTTTAATTTTCTGGGAACTTCTAACTCTTTCTTCTGATGTTACCAGCAGGCAACTGAGATATTACTGATTGTTCTCTTGAACCTAAGGAAAAGGAAATGTAGAAAGCAAAAGACAAAACTTTAAAATCTATCCTGCAACTCATCAATTCACTGCAGCCACCTCTCTGTCTTTCCCATTCTCTTTTTCTTTCTCTTTCTCTCTCACTTTCTTTTTGTTGGCATATATCATGATACAACCACTTTGGAAAATAGTTTCAAAATTTTTTTAAATGAAAAATATGTTGCAGTTACACAAATAGCCATTTTGTTCTAGGCATTTCACCAAGAGAAACAAACCCTATGTTCATACAAGGACTTGTTTATGAATTTCATATCAGCTTTATTTTTAAAAATTGAAAACAGTGGAAATGTTCATCAATGTCCATCAATAGAGCAAAGACAATTGGAGATTCTCAAAGTAATGATGCTGAGAAAAGAAAAGCCAGGCAATGAATAGTATATACTGTGTGATTCCATGACTACAAAAAATCTAGAAAATACAAATTTATATAAAGTCACAGTCATCAAATATATGGTGTGATTTTAGTGCCTTCTTCTGTGCTCCCTTAGCTTCCTACACTTGGATCTTCGAGCATTTGTTACACCATGTGAAAATATGAACTCTTTCTCTTTATTCTGTCTTACTAGAATAAAAATCCTTGAAATTTTATGGACATTTGAACTCTCAGTTATTAGCAGAAATTCTATCACACAGTAAGTTTCCAAATATATAAGCCAGAGCTTTACAATGACTTCTAAGCTTTTACATGATCTAGCCACTCATTTATCCTCTGTGACCTCTTTCCCTGCTACTCTTCAGTCACTCACAGTGGCCTCCTTGCTATTCCTCAGATATGCCAGGCATGATCCAACCTTATGGCCTTCAAGATAGCCAATTCCTTTGTCTGGAGTGACCTTATTGCTGATACTTCTGGGCAAATTCATCACCTTTCCATACCTTGGTTCAATTGTCAGCTTCATTGTAACTACCCTGATCTTCCTAATAAAAATTTTAACCCCCCATCCCCTGCCTAGCAACCTTGATTTTTCTTACCCTGATCGAATTTTTCTTTTTCCCCATTGTACTCATCCTTTTTGAATGCACTATGCCATTTTTATTAAGGTTCATAGCTTTTAATTGCCTCACCCATTAAAATAAAAGTTCTACAAAGCCAAGTATTTCATTTACCAGTGTAGTCTGAAGTAATATCTGCCATATAATAGTTCAGTAGACAACTGGTAAATTTCAAAATGAATTAATGTTGAGAGTATACTGAATTTCATAAGTCATTTCAATATTTTTTTCCATAAAATAAACTATGTAAAACATACCTTAAATTTACTTTCATCATATTTTATAGCATATAATGGACAACATACATAAGCCTTAAAGAAACAATCCTATAATTAACCATTTCATACCTACTTAAAAACTGCATAATACCACACTCTTAGATCCTCTTTGAATGCTCTAAAATAACCCTTCAAAGGAAATACATTTTTAAAAATCACAGATTTTTTGGCAAATAATTTAATAAAACAAAAGTTTCATTCATCTATGTAGATCAAAATAAATGTTTTTAATAAGCATGAAATTATAACTCTGAATGTGCTAAAATGAAACCACCTGCTAAGGGTGAGAGAACAAAAATAAACATCCTTTTTCCAAATAAGAGGAATTTATTACCTTTGAATCAAAGCATGTGGATTTGTTTTAACTGGCAATAAAGCAATATGGAGACACAAACCATAGAAAGTCATATTTTAGATTTCCAAAAGACTTCGAAGTAAAGAGTATACATTTTTTAATTGCTACATAATGCTACATAATGACAAGATGACAGGTTGTGACAAATAGCATTTTAAAAGCTCTACTCATAATCGAACGGAAGGTGTCATTTCCCATAATTTTATATATGTCTTTAATTTACTATATCTGGATACAACATATTACCAAACAGATGTTCATCAAAGACTAAATCATTTTTAATGGGATATAATAATTTGAACCTACATCTATTAATCATTTTTTTCGATCTAACATTTATAGTCTCGCTAAACATTTTATCAGTTGTTGACAAAATTCAAAATAAATAGGATAAAAAGTCGTGTTTGGAACAGTAGATTTCTTTTCAAATTTGCATTTGAATGAAAATATTTGCTGATATTTTTAAAACTTTAAATGTAATTTTATATATATATCTGACCTATCAGATGATATAAAATTTTTGGAGAAAATATGACATATTTTTTGATCTTGGTTGAAGGTATTAATAAAGAGCAACTGTTTGTATTATTTGTATTGTGATATCTTAGTTAATAAACATGAATAACTGGTATAAAATATGGTTTTTTTTTTAAATTTTATTTATTTACTTGACAGAGATCATAGGAAAGCAGAGAGGCAGCCAGAGAGAGAGGAATGGAAGCATGCTCCCAGCTGAGAAGAGAGCCCACTGTGGGACTCAATCTCAGGAACCTGGAATCATGACCTGAGCCAAAGACAGAGATTTTAACCCACTGAGCCACCCAGGCGCCCTAAAATATGTTTTTTTTTAACATAGAAGTATAGTTCTTGCCAAAATATGGAACTAGCTGGAACTGAATGCCTCCTTCAAAGTCAGCTCTGGAGAATTATGCAAGTGTAATATGGAACTATTTCAGATATTAACCAAAAACAAAGAAATGATGATAAACTCCTTAAAAGACTCAAAGTTGCCCTTGACTGGTATGTTTCAAGCTCTATTCCTGGTTTGAAGACAGGTTTTAACAGGCCTGTTCACTGTAGAAATCCGCTGGATGTTTAGAGGCTATCAGAACTGTACAAAAACCTTGAAGGGGTAAAGACTTGAAAATTCTTTAGAGAGATTAGCTCCCTAAGGCATTATTCCTCCACACATTTTCCTCCAATCAATTAAGACTGATGGATGAGGGGCACCTGAGTGGCTCTCTCATCACGTGGGTGGTGGGTTAAGCCTCTGCCTTCATCTCAAGTCATGGTCTCTGAGTCCTGGGATCCAGCCCCACATCGGGCTCTGCTCAAAAGGAAGCCTGCTTCCCTCCCTGCTTGCCTGCCTCTCTGCTTACTTGTGATCTCTCTCTCGCTCTCTTTCTCTCTCTGTGTGTCCAATAAATAAATAAAATCTTTAAAAAAAGGCTGATGGATGATAAATTATGAAAACTGCTCCCTCCAAATGATGCCTTTTCATAAGGATTTAAGAATTTAAAATTGTAAGAATTTAAAATTGAAACTTGATCGCAGGATTTATCTTATAGAATAACATCAAGTGAAGGCAGTTATTATTCTGATGTATTTGTGATTCTGAATTCTTGGCCTCATTAGTAAATTTATTTTTAAATTCTCCCATGGAGTGGTGATTGGCCTTCAGTCTTTCATTGATGTACAACATTGGGTCAAATGAGATGTGTGTGCCCAGAACTATATATAAACTTCTTTGTATTTCACTGGAGATGGCATTTCTGAGTTTTGTTCAATTGAATTTGGACAGATGTTTTAATAGTCACTTCTAGAGTTGGCCCTGGAGAATATCTTCCTTTTTTTCTCTTCCCGATTCTCTGAAAAACCCTGATTAATTCACATTATCACAGTGATATCACAATTCAAGTTTTACCAAACACTATAGCTGCAAAATAGAAGGAAGCTACTCAGAATGGAATACTATTGTGAATGATTGAGAAAGAAAACATTATTATAATTAAGCTACCAGGTTTCAATGTATTTTATTGTTGCTTAGAAAATCCTAGCATACCCAGACTTTACAGAGATTTGATGATCCTAAGAGGAGCTGAACTCATGGACCAAAATAACTATGCACATAAAAAGTACAATTACTTACCAAAAAATATGATGTGGTTAACTTTATATGGCAATCCAAGTGTTATTGGAACAGGAATTAAAAAAATAGCTTAGGGGGACCTAGGTGGCGCAGTGGATTAAGCCACTGCCTTCAGCTCAGGTCATGATCTCAGGGTCCTGGGATCAAGTCCTGCATCAGGCTCTCTGCTCAGCAGGGAGTCTGCTTCCCTCTCTCTCTCTCTCTCTCTGCCTGCCCTCCGTCTACTTGTGATCTCTCTCTGTCAAATAAATAAATAAAGAAAAACTTAAAAAAAAAAGAATGACTGTTCTTTTAAAAAATAGCTTAAAAGGGGCGCCTGGGTGGCTCAGTGGGTTAAGCCACTGCCTTCGTTTCAGGTCATGATCTCAGGGTCCTGGGATCAAGCCCCACATCGGGCTTTCTGCTCAGCAGGTAGCCTGCTTCCCTTCCTCTCTCTCTGCCCGCCTCTCTGCCTACTTGTGATCTCTCACTGTCAAATAAATAAATAAAATATTTTTAAAAATAGCTTAAAAGTATATGATAAAATAATGATATACATATACAAGGAAAAGAAAGATACTATACTGTGAATATAAATTAAGTGAAAATTGTTGAAATAAAGAATACAATAAATGGAGACTAAGATGAATATAGCTGTAAAATAAATAAATGAGTTGGGAAAAACAAACAAACAAATTAATGACTTCTGCCCAAATACAGCAGAAGAGAAAAAAAATAAAGAAAATATTTAAATAAGTACTGAGATAAATTTTGGAGAATTAAAGAAAGATAAAAGATACCAGACTTAAAATGATGCCAAACATGAGATATCAGAAACAAAACAAAACAAAAACTACACACACTAAAAACCACTCATATACATTATGGTGGGTTTTAAGAATATCAAAAACAGAGAAGAGCATAAATGATGCCCAAGAGAAGAACAGATCACCTAAAATGTACAAGAATAATACCGACAGCACAATTCTCAATAGTAATAGCATATAAAGAGACAGCTGGGTGTTTTTATAGATGGAAAAGATATTTGAAACTAGGTATTATACATCAATCCAAATTATTGATTAAATTTGAGAGCACAGTAAAATACAATGAAGCATGTTAGGTCTTAGAACATTTATCACACAGAGACACACATTTTGGAAAACTTCCTTGGAAGACAGCTCAATTTAGATCGAGAAAACAGAATTATGTACTCAAAGGCACATTTTGAAGGAAGGATTGAATATAGTCTGCACTGCAAATATTCTTTAATCGTATGTTCTCAATTTCCTAAATTTAAGAAGTATTTGTTCAAATATTTACCTTTAAATAAATCCTAGGAGACTTTTTCTTGGATTCTGAAAAATCAGTCCATTTGGATACAAATCTTTTTGTCACTGATGGAAATTTTGATAGCCCTTAACTGTGGAATGCCTAATGTATTGTTACAGCAATTGTGATTTGCCAATACATGGGTGATGTGTGTGTGTTGTGTGTGTTTATTTTTATTTTTGATGGTTTTACTCTTCTATGAGATTTTTAAGTAGACATGATTTTAATAAATTATGATTTGTTGAAATTTATCTGAGGTTATATATAATAAAATGAAATTTGTGTGAACTAAAGAAGTGCATCTCCATTTTTTTTATTTTATTTTATTTTATTATTTTTTTTTTAATTTAATTTTTTATTTTTTATAAACATATATTTTTAACCCAGGGGTACAGGTCTGTGAATCACCAGGTTTACACACTTCACAGCACTCACCAAAGCACATACCCTCCCCAATGTCCATAATCCCACCCCCTTCTCCCAAACCCCCTCCCCCCAGCAACCCTCAGTTTGTTTTGTGAGATTAAGAGTCACTTATGGTTTGTCTCCCTCCCAATCCCATCTTGCTTCATTTATTCTTCTCCTACCCACTTAAGCCTCCATGTTGCATCACCACTTCCTCATATCAGGGAGATCATATGATAGTTGTCTTTCTCTGCTTGACTTATTTCGCTAAGCATGATACGCTCTAGTTCCATCCATGTTGTTGCAAATGGCAAGATTTCATTTCTTTTGATGGCTGCATAGTATTCCATTGTGTATATATACCACATCTTCTTGATCCATTCATCTGTTGATGGACATCTAGGTTCTTTCCATAGTTTGGCTATTGTGGACATCGCTGCTATAAACATTCGGGTGCATGTGCCCCTTTGGATCACTACATTTGTATCTTTAGGGTAAATACCCAATAGTGCAATTGCTGGGTCATAGGGCAGTTCTATTTTCAACATTTTGAGGAACCTCCATGCTGTTTTGCAGAGTGGCTGTTGGTGGGAATCCATTTTTTTTGTTTTAAGAGTAGACTGGTCTTTAAAAATTGTCCAAAGAAGTACATTATATTCATTATTAAATTTGATAATATACAATAATGTATTTATGGTCATATTGGACCATATCAAATTCTACTATTAATTCATATTAATAATTACCATAAGAGGAAAAAGGGATATTTTTCAAAATAAAAATTAGCGTATTTTTCAGAATATGATATAGTGTTATTCACTGAACTGAGGGAACAAATGTCAAAGACTAACACAGTTTACGAATGTTTTAACATAAATTGAAATTTAAATCTGACCAAATTTCACAGTTTTAAGTAAAATGATAGCACTTTATATCCTTGAAAAGTGGTAAGTGACCCAAAACATGGCTTAGAAAAACAAATTTAACACTACACTAGTCTGAGATGGTTAAGTTATGGTACAACTTGCCATTGTGTATCATCAAATGGTATATTTTTTTCTTTTGGGCTTGTCATTATATTTTATTTTAGCCATTCTGGTAAGTGTGTAGTGATATCTCAGTGTCATTTTAATTGCATTTCCTTGATGTCTAATTATTTCTTTTCCAATTTTTTTTAATTTTTTATTTTTTATAAACATATATTTTTATCCCCAGGGGTACAGGTCTGTGAATCACCAGGTTTACACACTTCACAGCACTCACCAACGCTCATACCCTCCCCAATGTCCATAATCCCACCCTCTTCTCCCAAGGCCCCTCCTCCCAGCAACCCTCAGTTTGTCTTAATCTTTTCCAATTTAATTAACAAATTATGAATCGACTTACCTATTTCATCACAGTGTATCAGGCACCAATAATATTTTTTAATCGTCACACCTGATGCAATAGTTACCATCTTTCAGACATACTGATCATGAACAAGCAAATAAACAAGAGCACCGTAGCTTAAGATCTACCTGCATAAATATAGGCTACTTCAGACAATCTCTTCACCACAACATAGCAATGAATAGAAATCATACATGCTCTGTATGGACATACAGATGAGATAGAAGGGGATGGATGTTAATATATGCAGAATCTTTATTAATTACATTGTAAACCATAATATGGAAAAACAGAATACAATTTTAGAAATACCCAGGTCACCATCATTGTTTTATTTTTATATGTGTAGATAAGGAGTTTAATAAACAATCCATGATTATTCAACTCCTTATATTTTGAAAATTTTAGCAAAATAACAAACCTAGCACCTAGAAAATTGTACCTATCTGCAAAATACGGCTTTGCCAGCATGGTAGAGGAAAAGCAAAACAAAATAAGTAAGAAAAGTTTAACATTTCACAAGAGATTTGCTTTTATTTTTTTATTTTTTAATTTTTATTTTTCATTTATTATTTACTTCTATTTTCTACTTTATTTTAATGAAAATGTCATGACCATAACATAAGAGCAGAATTAAACCAACATGAGAAATTATTTTTTCATAAGTTAAAATAAACTAGCTTGGTGATTAATTCAAAATTATATTACAAACTTCAATGTTCTTGTAGTATGTATCACTGCATAAACAAATGAGTCAGGAGTCATAAACTAATGATGATTCTAAATGTTATTTAGAGAGACATTCTGTTCTTAATATATTTCAAATATACTACACAAGGCAAAGTGGATCCAAGTAATCTGTAGGCAAAATAAGATTTTAGAGAAGTATATATTTCCAACAGTATTTATAAAATATTACCTTTATGTAAGGCATCATCCTGGACTTTGTGGAAAACACACAAAGGAGTAAGAAGTGGCCCTTCAAGAAACATATACAATATCAAGGTTTAACATGAAGCAGCATGTCTTCTCTAAGTAAAAAAAACATTGTACCAACTGACTTTACTGAAACTTTATATTTATTGCTCTCATTTTAGGTCATAGTGTCCTTCTGCATGCAGGCTGCTATAACGGACATGATATAGACTTAATAGCTTATAAAGAACAGGAATTTATTTCTCACAGTTCTAGAACGGAGAAGTTCAAGATTAAGGAATGGGCAGATCCAGGGAGAGCCCACTTCCTCATAGATGGCTATCTTCTCACTGTAAACGTACATGATGAATGAAGCAAGAGAACTCTCTGGGGTCTCCTTTAAAAGGACTGTAATCCCACTTATGACCTAATCACCTCCCAAAGGCCCCTATGTTTTAATACTAGCACTTACAGAGTTAGATTTCATAATATGATTTTGGAAGACATAAACATTCACACCATAGTATATATAAACAAAAAAAGACACAAAATCAACAAACAAAAAATTATTTTAACTACCTATTATATTAAACTACATAAACTTTTAATTTGTTTCTATATAATATTAAATAACTCATTTGAGTGATTCACTTATATCCAATGCATCTGAGTGCAATTAAATTTGCTTACCCAGCATATCCAGAAGCATATTTCTTCAGACTATCCCATTCCCCACCTTACAGGATTTACCACAATTAGAAGACAGGGGATAGAGGATAGATAGATAGATGTATACATAAACACCCTTGTACATACACATATGCATATTTTTTCCTGTTAATGATACTCATGCAAATAAAATTTAAGCTCAAGGAAACCTGTCTTGTGTGTTACTTAATATCCAGTTTTTAGTCAACATCCAAAAACAAATAATCCAATAAAAACATGGATAGAAGACATGAACAAGTGTTTCCCCAAAGAACACATTCAAATGTTCAGTAGATACATGAAAAGATGGCCATCATCATGTATCATCAGGAAATTGCAAAGCAAAACTAGAAAGAGGTACCACCTCACACCTGTCAGAATGGCTAAAATCAACACTACAAGAAACAAAAGGTGTTGGAGAGGATGTGAAAAAGTAACACTTGTGGGGGCTGCCTGGGTGGCTCAGTGGGTTAAGCCTCTGCCTTCAGCTCAGGTCATGATCTCAGGGTCCTGGGATCAAGTCCCACATCGGGCTCTCTGCCAGGCATGGAGCCTGCTCCCTCCTCTCTCTCTCTCTACTTGTGATCTCTCTCTGTCAAATGAATAAAATCTTAAAAAAAAAAGAAAAAGTAACAATTGTGAACTGTTGGTGGTGATGCAAACTGATACAGCCATATTTGAAAACAGTATGGAATTTCCATAAAATTTAAAAATAGAAGTCCTTTGTGATCCAACAAACCTGTTGGTGTGTATTTACCCAATGAATATAAGAAAACTTTTTCAAAGGGATGCTAGCACCCCTATGTATATAGCAGCATTATGTATAAAGCTAAGATATGGAAAGCGCCCAAGTATCCATCAATTGATGAATAAAGAATAAGTGGTATCTATATACAATGGAATATTATTCTGCCATAAAAAAGACTGAAATCTTGCCATTTGCAATAACATGGTTGGAACTAGACAGTATAATGCTAAAAGTGAAATAAGTCAGTCAGAGAAAGACAAATACCTTTACTCATATATGGAATAAAAGAAACAAAACAAACAAGCAAAGGGGAAATAATAAGACATAGAAAGAGAAACAAAGCAAGAAACAGACATTTCATTACAGAGAACAAACTGATGGTTACTTGACGGTATCTGAAAGGAGTGATGGATTAAATAAGTGATGGGGGTTAATTAGAGCACTTGTCATGATGAGCACTGAGTGCTATATGTTATATTGTACACATGAAACTAATACAACCATATATGTTAACTAACTGGATTTCAAATGAAAATTTTTTAAAATCCCAGTTTTTAGCTCACATTCTGGCTTACAAAAGGGATTTAGTCAGGAATTTGGAGATTAGTTAATGAACAAAAAAGGGGTGAACAGGCAGTTGTTAGATAAAATTACTATCCTTTCTGGCATTATCTTATACCTTTTATCTAGAAGTATTTTTAGCACTTTAGACTCTTCCTATTTTATTTTGAATCATTAAAAAAAATTTCCTCAAAGGACCTTACACTCCATCCAATTTGAGCAACAGTGTGAGAGAGGAAATGGTGTCCAGGAGGAAAAAAAAAAAAAAGATGAAACTACTTTTGTTTACTAGTGAATGCATAGTTCTTCCACAGAAGAAGCTCTAAATGGTCATGGCTCCAGCTTTATATGTGTTCAGTCATATGTTCAGAAGTAGGTAACACTATCAAAAAATATAAAGCATCTGAGATTATTTTCCCTTATTTGAAAGCTGGTGTATGAGTCTGCCGTAGTTTATTGGGTGTTGATAGAAGACGCAGACTCATGGTTCAGAAGTAATATAGTTAATTATTCACAGCAATAGAGGTAGCCAGAATATTAACAGTATTTGTGTGTGTGTGTGTGTGTTTGTGTGTGTGTGTGTGTGAGTTATATATCAGTTCTGAGCCTCAGTTCCCACAAGAAGAATCAAAACAGAGGCAGAAAATATTTGCAAACACAACAGGTTAAGTTAAAAAAAAAAGATACTATTTCTGTCTTCCAAGTCTATTCAATACAACCATCTTCAAAGGATGGCCTAGAACAAATAATAAATGCAGAAATGTAAGCAACCAATTGAAAAGTGTCTCCCAAGAAACACACTTTGAGAGTCTTCATTTGACAAAAATACTATAGGATATTACATGGATCAGGTGCATTGAATACTGGAAGGTTAAAACTACAAGGGACCAAATATTTTTAAGCAGTTCTGGCATCCAGTAGAGTTCAAATAGGTTTTATAAGATTGAGGAAAGAAGCCATCAAAACCTGGGCCCAGGGGCACCTGGGTAGCTCAGTGGGTTAAGCCTCTGCCTTCGGCTCAGGCCATGATCTCAGAGCCCTGGGATCGAGCTTTGCATCAGGCTCTCTGTTCAGCAGGGAGCCTGCTCCCCCCCCCCCCGCCCGCTATTTGCCTACTTGTGGTCTCTGTCTGTCAAATAAATAAATAAAATCTTAAAACAAAACAAAACAAAACAAATACCCTGGGCCCAATTTTCCCAAAAGTATGATGCTGATTCTAGTCTCTATGATGTTATCCCTTGAAGACAATGTCTCTAATTGAGTTGAATTAGTTTAATAAAGAGCATACCCCCATTTGTTGTAGGAGATGAACAATATGCAAGAAGCAAAATGCCACATGGAAGCCACCTGGTCTTCAGTGGAACATAGAATCAGTTCCTTTCGGATGAATTTGTTCCACATTTGACTTCCCACTTAAGGGAAAATAAGAGTGCCTTCTAATAGATTTTAAATAGGAAATGACAACGGAAGCTTATACAAGATTATAAAATGGGAAATTTCATTTAGATAAGCAATCATTTCAAAGTCATCTTCTTAATATTACAGACTCTTCACATAATCATAATTTTATTTTGGTATTATATGGTAATTTCAAATATAGTAAATATAAAGAATTTACCTCTGTAATTATAGCGAGTCTGGTCGTAGTTTAATGTCAACAAATCTTCAATTTAGAAGTATGGTCTACCAATTATTAATACATTTGGAAATGGTATGTCATCTTCACTCCACTTGTCTCACTAAAACAGTGAGCCAAAAAAAGTAGGTCCAAGCTATTTACTATGGTCAAAATGGGTTGCTTTTGCACTTGGTAAAGAAGCAGTCATATTTTGGAAGAAGAAACTGAGGCTATTAATATTTTCAACTTATTTTCAGAAAAGGAAAGAGGGCGCCTGGGTGGCTCAGTGGGTTAAGCCGCTGCCTTCGGCTCAGGTCATGATCTCAGGATGTTGGGATCGAGTCCCATATCGGGCTCTCTGCTCAGCAGGGGGCCTGCTTCCCTTCCTCTCTATCTGCCTGCCTCTGTCTACTTGTGTTCTCTGTCTGTCAAATAAATAAATAAAATCTTAAAAAAAAAAAAAAGAAAAGGAAAGAAAGGATAATCTAACCTAAAGCCAAAATCTTACACAAGGTGGCTGGAGAATGATCTTTTCTCAGATAAAGGGTTTTTCAACTTAGCCATGTTAGGAGGAAGAAGAGATAAGACATTGTGGACTTGACTAGCGTTTGTACACTGTTCAAAAAATTTTCAAAATAATGTGTATTATTTTTCTTCTTTTAGTTGAGACAAAAAAAAAAACAAACAAACCAAAAAAAAAAAAAACACTAAATGAGCTTACTCTTAAAAGGAGGTAAACAAGAAACTAGCAAATATTGAGTGTTAGGTATTGTCCCCCTCCTTTTTTTTTTTTAATTATGTTATGTTAGTTACCATACAATACATCATTAGTTTTTGAAGTAGTGTTCCATGATTCATTGTTTGTATAAAACACCCAGTGCCCCATGCAATATGTGCCCTCCTTAATACCCATCACCAGGCTCACCCATCCCCACATCCTTCTCATCTTTAAAACCCTCAGTTTGTTTCTTGGAGTCCATAGTTTTTCATGTTTCATTTCCCCCACAAATCCCCCCACTTCATTTTTCCTTTCCTTCTCCTAATGTCCTCCATGCTATTCCTTAGGTTCCACAAAAAGTGAAACCATATGATGATTGACTTTCTCTGCTTGACTTATTTCACTTAACATAATCTCTTCCAGTCCCATCCATATTGATGCAAAAGTTGGGTATTCATCCTTTCTGATGGCTGAGTGATATTCCATTGTATCCTTGGATCACATCTTCTTTATCCGTTTGTCTGTTGTAGGGGATCTTGGCTCTTTCAACAGAATGGCTATAGTGGACATTGCTGCTATGAACACTGGGGTGCATATGGCCCTTCTTTCCAGTAAAATAGAGCTAGCGTATGACCCAGCGATTGCACTACTGAGTATTGACCTCAAAGATACAGATGTAGTGAAAAGAATTAGATATTGTTAAAGCACAAATGCAGGGGATAGAAGTTATGGTACAGAAGAGGGAAGGGCAACCATATGGCAGAGTAGAATAAAGTAGCTCAGGAAGATATTAGTCATATCCAGATATTGTAAGGCATGTGGGGTTGGCAGGGAGAGCATGAGAAATCATGAGAGAAGAGAGAGAAAATGGACCAGGCAGGAGAGGTCTATAACATTTTAACATCTAAGGTAAGCATATGCAAAGCAGAATAGGGAAAGAAATAAAAGTTTTTATAAGACTCAATACATGAGGAATAACGTGGAGGACACTGGGAGATGGAGAGAAGTGTGCTGGGGGAAATCGGAGGGAGAGACAAACCATGAGAGACTGTGGACTCTGAGAAACAAACTGAGGGTTTTGAAGAGGAGGGTGGCAGGTGGTTGGGTGAGCCCAGTGGTGGGTATTAAGGAGGGAATTTATTACATGAAGCACTGGGTGT
Source organism: Mustela nivalis (assembly GCF_964662115.1). Taxonomy (NCBI): domain Eukaryota; kingdom Metazoa; phylum Chordata; class Mammalia; order Carnivora; family Mustelidae; genus Mustela; species Mustela nivalis. Next base: position 78,331,003 of record NC_139040.1, read on the forward strand.
GGTGCATAAACAATGAATTTTGGATCCCTGAAAATAAACTAAAAGAAAAAAAAGACTGACTACAGACATGGACCTCAGTGTAACACAGATATGGAACTCACTGTAATACCAGCCACTTCCCACCGACACACACAGACTATGATAATAATAAATAATAATGCAATTAAGAAAATTTCCTGCCAAATAATTTTTCCTCTTTTTTATTTTTATGATTATTATTTTTATTTTATTTTTAAAGTTTTTATTTAAATTGTAGTTAGTTAAAATAAGGTTAATATTAGTTTCAGGTGTACAATATAGTGATCAACACTGCCATACAATGGCTTAAATAAAAAAATGAAAAAAAAATTTTTTTAAAGATTTTATTTTTAAATGAAACCTCTACACCCAAGGTGGATTTCAAACGTACAACCCCAAGATAAAGATTTACATATTTTACTGACTGTTCCAGCCAGGCACCCCAACAAATAAAAATTTTATAAAATTGTTGAGTTTGTGGGAGTCTCATTTGCTTAGTCAGTTAAGTGTCTGCCTTTGGCTCAGATCAGGATCTCTAGAGTCCTGGGATCGAGCCCCATATTGCTCATGCTCTCTCTCTCTCTCTCTCTGGCTTTTGCTTTTAAATAAATAAATAAAATATTTTTAAAAAATTGTTGAGTTTGTTTAACTAGTTTTAAACTAGTAGACAGAGATGAAGATAAAGTATGATGTCATGGCACGGAAAAATACAACTTACACGTTTTTAAAAAAAATGTGCAATGCAAGTTACCTCACTTCTTTTATCACCACACTGGGACTTTCCCTACTGAGTTGTTGTAATGTAAGGACCTATTTTATATTTTTATATTTTAGCAAGAGGCTTTCATTGAGGTTAACCCTTAAACTGTCCTTGTTCCCCTTCCCCCAGGGGATTCACTTAAAAACAAGTCCTGGAAATCAGCTCCAGGTAACAAAGCCCATATACAAGGGTGGGTCAGGCCAGGTGGAGACATCAATCAGCGGGAGGGAGGGCGGTGTTTGCATATTGTCTCCCTAGATACTAAGGAGTATGCCCCACTCTTCCGCCCTTTGGGAACCTTTTTTGCACCAATCCTAATCAAGGTCTAATAGGCTGGGTCAAATGTCTATACTAGGGTAAATTGAACCTCAATTGGTCATCTAGCCTCACTGTGGAGTTTCCTGTGTGTGTTAAAATCTCATTGGTCACCTGTGCGTAGCCAGGCCTGACTGCATGGCCTTTGCCCTTAAAAGCTAGACTGTGAAACAGCAAAGGGTTGCCTTCTCTCATAAGAGGTGTGGCCCCGAACGTTCGGTTAGATTCTTGATGCTTGGCATGAAATAAAGCTTTGCTTGACCTTTGCTTTACATCAGTCTCGCTCCTTTAATCATAGACCCATTATTGGGGCATAACAGTATTAATCTTAAAGTTATAAGTCCACAATGCATCCATCATCCATTCTACCCCTTAACATTCCCCTTTGGACAGACCCATGATCTAGAACAAGCCTTATTTTATAGTGCCTTGTAGGAGATTTTTGCTGCTGCCTAAATTGCCTACTTTCCTCTCACCATTACCACGGAAATTGGGTCCACTGAAACAAAGGGGTAGTGTAAGAAATTAAGACTTCCATAAATCTCTTTAAATAATAAAGTATAAGATAGTGATACCTTTTTTTCTGCCACATAACCAATTCTTGCAAGAATAAGGTCATATAAGAGAATATACAACACATGCTAGCATTATCCTACTGGACCCAGACCATTTGTATGTTTCTCTGTCTCTCAGAAATGTAGTTATTTACATGACTGAAACCTAAAAATTGTTTGATATGACCACTAATATCACCTATATTATTTGAAAGCCTGTTTAAGGCTTCTGTAATACATAGGCTTTGTAAACACTTATTAAGCATCTTGTATATATCAAACACTTTAAAAATCTCTGCTTTAAAAAAAAACAAACTCTACCTCAATGGAACTTTGAGTCTGAAAAAGATACAGGCAATATACAAGGCAACAGATAGAATAATTACATATTTGATTATATACTCTGAGGATGTCACATTAAATTGATATGAAAACGATCAGAAGGATCTGGATTTCTTGTCAAAATATTTTGCCTTAAAAAGAAATTGATATTTAGGAAAAGTTGTTTCTGAAAGAGGTCCTGTGTCAACCAAAAATGTTAAACCATGATCTCGCTAAATTTTCCAGTTGTGATCATTGCTTTGTTTAGCTGTCTTCTATTAAGACTGAATTTAGTAATTCAGTCTCAGATTTCAGTAAGTCTTTTTTTTAAAGATTTTATTTATTTATTAGAGAGAGAGAGGGAGGGGCAGAGGGAGAGGAAGAACCAGACTCCTTGCTGAGCAGGCAGCTGATGCAGGACTGGATCCTAGTACCCTGGCATCATGACCTAAGCTGAAGGAAGACACTTAACCAACTGAGCCACCCAGGCACTCTAGACTGTAAACTTCTTAAAGGTAAAAAAGTTTATTCTTCTAGTAGTTCCACAGACATTTCTAACATCCATAAGAAAGCATGTACTGATGTAAAATGCCAGCAAATCAAATTAATTAAAAAAGAAAGAAAGAAAGAAAAGATATATCTGGATAAAGAGAAAAACAGAAAATCTAATAATACATTGAATTATTAGAGCAAAGAGTGGAGGAAGAGAAAATAAATATGAAATAGAGATTTCCACTAAAAGAAAAAAATTGAATAAGGCAGGAGATTTAGAAAATTATTATGACAGACTTGAGAAAAAAATAAAATAGGAATTTTTAGAAAATAGCAATGAATGAAAAGGTCAATTGTTCCTACCTCTATAATATTAGCTGTTTGTTGTTGTTGTTGTTGCTAATTTACCTATTTAAGCTAATAAACAAAGAAAGGTTTCATTTAGGGATGAGGTTTCTCTCTCTATATATATATTTTTTCCATTTAGGGGTAAGGTATATATATATATACATAGATATATATGTATATATATATATTTTTTTAATTTTAATTGTTAGAAAATGTGTCACAGAAAGTGTTTAAACTTTAAGATACAGATGCAACATGTAATGAACTGCATTGTTTGAACGTCTAATTTGTAAATGCTGTTAGAGGAAACTTGGTGGAAATGTTCTTATGTGATTGTGTTTCTGGAACTAAGTATATTTATTAATAAGGAATAGTTTAAAATTATGAAATGACCAGGAGTGGACAATTTTCCTAATCCTATCAGCTCTTTGCAGCTCTTTTATTAGCCCCCTTCAGGAATATCAGCTTTTTTATCTAATTAAATTTTATATTAATGTGCTTTTGACTTTTGGCCTTTCTCTTCCTTCTGCTCTTTTTTTCCCCTAAATTACATGTTTCTGTTTAACAGCTACTATCAATTCTTTGATATGAATTCTCAACATCAATTTACTAACTCCAGAGATGAAGGAGCATCAATATTTAGAAGCGAAGAATACAAAGCCTTGGGCATCTGGATGGCTCAGTCAGTTAAGCAGCTGCCTTCAACTCAGGTGGTGATCCCAAGGTCGTGGGATCGAACCCCAGGTTGAACTTTCTACTCAGCTGGGAGCCTACTTCTCCCTCTCCTTCTGCCTGCAGCTCCCTTTGCTTGCGTTCTCCCTCTCTTTGTCAACTAAATAAAATATAATAAAATAAAATAAAATAAAATAAATAAATAATACATTTATTTATTTATTAAAATGCAATTATTACACAATACATAATGTATTGCATAATTATAATAATGATTAAATAATTTATTAAATATTTATATTAAATATATCAATTTAATTAAATAAATATTTTTAGAATTTAAAATATTTCAAATTTAGATTATTAAATATTAAATCATTATTTAATAAATAAATATCTAAACATAATTAAATAAATTAATTAATTTATTAAAATGAATAAAATAATGTTGTCATTATCTGAGAATGTATTTTTAAATAGTCTAAAAAAAAAAATCTAATAAAGTCTAAATACATTGAGTTCACATATTTATACAAGTTTACCCAGACACTCAACCCACAGTTTCAAAACTTTTGTTTTTATCTACTACTCAAAATACGATTGTAATGTATTTATTTGTAACTTTGACATAGCAAGGAAACTTGGAGGAAAAGGAGACATTTGCTTTTAATATTTGAAAATTATTTGGTGATTTAAAAAAAATAAAAACCTTAACACGTGAGCATTTCTTCTTAAATAACACTGTGAAGTTTCTGAGTCGCATTCTATTAAAATTGCTGATAAAATGGCCTCAGTTACTCATTTAAATTATCAGCTGAATGGGTTACAAATGAAGTAGAGAGCTTTTTAATTATTTATGAATGTATTGCTGGTGGAAGGAGTACCACATAGAGTTACCTCTCTTTTTGGCTTTGTTTTGTGAGCAGTAGTGGAATCTATGAATGTGATTAAACATAAGGACATTCACAGAAATTCTTAATGAACTTCTGGGGAAGGGCAATAAGTGCAAGGAAAAACTGCAGCAAGACTAATTACAAATTTCAAGTGGTCATCGCTTAATTATAGAAGCTTTTAAGTTCAAGTAATATATCATTTTCATGAGCCTATCATATTGTATTAATTACCACAAACTGCACTCTTGAACACTTATCTTTTCACATATTTCTTATTCTTAGTACTTAAAATTACCCTTATGATTGATAAGTAAATAGATTTTACTGACAATGCATTTATTTAAATAAATAAATAATGCTGTTTATATATATAAAAACAATTGAATATGTGTATGTGTTCAATGAATTTTTTTTCAAATTAACATCTTAATTCTACCACATTAGTTACAAATAAATATAGACTTTATAGATTCATCAAATATTTTATTCTCAAATTTATATGTCCTTTGTGAAGTAAATGAAACTGTATATATTAAATATAATCCTATCACATGTAACAGTTACTAGTGCATCCCAGGACATACATAGGTCAGGTCCTACTCAAGGCATCACGGATAACTGGATTTAACTTTCTATCCTAGGAGTCTTCTGTATATTTCTGTGGCTTTTATACTACAATCAGGAGGAAGAATTCTTTTGCTAAAAGCTTCCAAATGACTATGCGAGTAGATTATTTGTAGACTAGTGATATAATATTATTGTTTAATATGTGAAGCATGATAAAATAAAATGCTATTGCCATATTTAATTTGTTCAGTAAAGCATTCATTTAGTTATCAAGCATTCATTTTCTTTTTTTAAAGATTTTATTTATTTATTTGACAGACAGAGATCACGAATAGACAGAGAGGCAGGCAGAGAGAAAGGAAGGGAAGTAGAGTCCCTGCTGAGCAGAGAGCCTGATGTGGGGCTCTATCCCAGGACTCTGGGATCATGACCTGAGCAGAAGGCAGAGGCTTTAACACACTGAGCCACCCAAGAGCCCCAAGCATTCATTTTCTTTATACAGAAGAGTTAGAACAATATTATATAGTAGAAAATACAGTAAATAATCTAGAAACCTTGATCATTTTGTTTTGGCAATTTTAGAACATAAAATTAGCTAAAGCTCAAGTGCAAGTTATATTTGTATCATAGGAGGAAAAGTTAATTAAAAGTTTGTTTATTACCATAGTTTAACACTTCAACAAAATGATAACGAGTCCAAAATCAATGAATATATGAAGTATACAATAAAAACAATAATCTTGAGTGTATGTGACTCACTGTAGGTATTGATAGGCTAGAAATCAAAGGGAAAGTATCTATAGGGTTTGTTCAGTTCCATGCTCATCAGATTAATAGGCTTTCTCATATTGCTTCCTTCACCACATTAATTTGTCTAATGAAGTTTTCAAGAGTTAAAGACAGTGATAGGTTCATGGCTGGAGAGAAGGTACAGAATCTAAGATAGTTCACCAGTGCTTATTATTTAAGAGAAAGACAGCATGGGAGGTGAGGGGTATATCATGCATCCTGTTTTCACTCCCTTTGTGGAGCACCTACCCTGGAGGTCATGTAATAATAACCAATGACCAAAAAACAATAAAAAAGCCCAAACATCCATGTGGAAGTGCCATCCCTGCCTGGAGATGAGTAGACTGCTCAAACAGATCCTGGGCAGGCATCTCAGCCCAGGCCTGTGCTGGGGAAGCTGGTTCATGGCTTTGGGCGCAATCAGGAAGCCAGCAAACTGACGGGAGAGTGCAGCCAGGGTTAACAGGACTGATGATCTTTTTGCAGCCAGGCCGCGGGTGGACACCCGCTCAAGGAGCCAGGCTAGGAGGCTGCCCAGCGCCAGCGCTGGCAAAGCTTGCAGCCCCCGGGGCTTCCCCCGCGCCCCAGCCAGGGAGGGGCCTCAGGAGGGAGGGGGGCGGGTCGGGGCAGATAAGGGGCTTTGCTAATTGCCAAAGCGAAAAGTGAGCTCGCGGAGGACTCAGGAGGGAGGAGGGAGGAGGGCGGGGGCGGGTGGAGAGCCCCTGGGAGAAGGCGCTTTGATAATTGCCTAAGCTGGAAGTGAGCTCACAGAGGATGTGGCTGAGAGTCTGGGAGGAGGTGGAGGGGCTGGCGGAGGAGGGGCGGGCAGCGCCGTGGTGCTGTGCTGCGACCCAGTCGGGATGGCAGGACCCACCGGACTCGCCGCCCGTGCGCTCCCATGTGAGGCCTCGCTGTCCCGCTCCTGCTGCCTGCTGCCCCTCCCCGCCCCAAGGCTTCTCCGGACCACCCTCTGCACACAGGTAAAGTGACACCGCGCCGCGCCCTCACCTGGAGCAGAAAGCGCGGACCCGACCTGGGGACGGAGAGGGGGGTTGTGGAGGCCCAGCCTCCCGCGAACCCCAGGGCACCGGGACCACCCCGGACGCTGCGCCAAACCCAGGTCCGCATGGGGTCGGGCTGGGGACAGCGCCTTGCGAGGTGCCCCTCGCCAGCGGGCCCTCTAGCCGCCATCTTTTGGCAGCCCCATGCGCCCGTGCTGAGGACCCCCTTCCCTCCCCCGCCGTGGCCCCGCTGCTTTTGTTCTGGACTTGGGATCCCAGGTGGAAACTAGTCCCTCAGACCTCCCTGGCAGCAAGGAGGGCAGGGAGGGATTCTTGGTTTTCTGCCCTGGCTCCTCCTCTCTCCCCATTCACATGCCTTCTGGCTTCCCTTTCCTCTCCTCATTGTCAGTTTTCTTAAATGGTTTTCTTCTGCATGTTGACCCGAAGAGCTATTTCATGAATGAATATACACGAAACTGAGTTGGAGCCCACCTGTGAGAGCCCACCTATAGAGGCCTTTCATTAGAATGGTCTCTGGTTCTAGCCTCAGTTCAGAATACTGCATGTACCTGAGGATCGAGTCCAGATGTTTCTTTCATCTCTGACTTGAATTTGAAATCCTCCTCAGACTTCAGCTTCCAGGATTTCTCCAGTCCTTGCTCTCCCACTGTCTTGGTGGGGATCCGCCATGAGTGTTGAACACAGGAATGAATGAATGATATATACCCCAGATTGCTGGGGCTTTGTCATGTTTTGCTGAGGTTGAAAGGCTTGGTAGAGACCCCCTGTATGTAGATAGAGAGCTGCATGCAATTGCTTAGATAAACGTGTTCCCCACTTAATTGCTTGGGCATTGAACATTTCGCCCTTAACCTGTGGCTTGAGCAGTTAGGAGGAGACAATTTGGAGGTGAATCAGAAGATGGCTGTATCCACATGGTGGTGGTCTGAGTTTGGGAGATTTTCTTGGAGATTCAAACGAAAGATCTAAATTCTTCCAGTGGGGAGTGGTAAACATTTTATCGATGGGAGATGGAAAATAAATGGTCTGGTTAACCTTTCCCTCCCCCTCAAAACCCATTATTTGAAAACGCAAAAAGGGAAGTGAAGGGAGAAAACCTCCCACTCCCATTCCCACTCACCTCTATAGCAACCTCCTCTTCCAAGAACCTAACAGACAAGGTGCCAAGAAGTGTTAGGTACCAGCAGTGGTCTCTGATCTCATTCAAGGATCATGGTGAAAGGCATTCAAAGAGATTGTGGGGGAACAAGTTTAAGGTTTGCCTGGTCCCCTAAAAATTAATGGCACTAGAGAAGATGAGCTTTGGGAACTATAGCTTAATCGATACAATGTGTAAAAAGCTTCAGTGAGTCATGGTGGGAAGAGGCTATGAGGGCAGCAAACACAGTCTTAGATGATGTTATTAATAGCACTATAGGCTCTAGATTTCCTGTGGTGGTGGTCTTGGCAAGACCAGCCCGGCCAAAGTGGATACTCTCAACCTGGAACAGAGGGTCTTGGAGATGCCAGCATGTGAGGTATGATGAGAGGGTAAAATGATAGGAGGTGTCCTTTGGAAGGACTGACTCCTTGACTTTAAAAGGGAGAACCCAAATCTGTAGGTGAAATCTTTCTGGCTACAAAGAGGGCCAAGGCCTCCTAAGGCCAAGGTCTCCTCGTCACTTGCAAAGATGTCGAAGAACATATTCAGACATTTCAAAGATGTCCTCATATCATTGGTTCCCACTCTGGAATTCTATCAATAAGGTGAGAGTTCCTCTAGTTGAAAAAGAGATCTAAAAAGACTTCCCTTTCTCATGTAATTTCTGTAACCTCCAGGACACACCCACCTCCCCCTTCCAGCTCTGTAATGAAGCCACAGCTGGTGCCAATTTGTGGAACTCCTTAAAGGCTATTCTCCCTTATATGACCCCGGACCAAGTTCCCATGCTCCCTCACCTGATTTCCTGCACTCACCTCCCACCTGGTGTGTTCACACCTGCAAGTGCCTTTTACCAACCCCTTTGTCAAAAGGCAGCCAGAGTGACCTTTCAAAGACCTATCAGTTCCTGGCATTTGTCTCCATAGAAATCTGCACTGATCTTCTAACAAATTCTCAGTCCTCCAAATGCACCCATAATCCTCCCATCAGTCTCTTCATACCCCTCCCACTGACTGATGCCTGTTCTGCCCCATCTCTCTGCCCTTCAACCACACTGCCTCCTTCTTCCTGTGGAGACCTCTCATGCCACCTGCCTCCAAGCACAGGTGATTCCCATTGATGGGAAGACCCTCTTCTCTCCCCCATCTCCCCACTCCTGTTACTCCCACTTATTCGTGAGCTCACAAGCCCCATGGTACACACTCTCCATGCAGCCTGCTCTTTCCTTTCTAGCACTGGCCTCCGTTTCTAGCTGTGGTTGTGTCATGGATATCCCTCCCCAGCCAGCCTCCAAGCTCTCCTTCCCTTTAGCTCCAACACCTGACACAGTGCCTGGCACGTAGTAAGCCCTGGCTAGCTTCTAAGAGCCTCACTGAGGGACTGAAAGCATTTTAAAAATGTCACTACGTAGGCTCCAAACTGTAGGCAGAAAAAGCTTTGCCTGGATTGACATTTTAGAGACGTATTCATCAAGTTGGATGTGTTCACTGACTTTGCCTTGTAAAATTTAAAAAAAAAAAAAAGGACCTCTGTATCGCTTCGCATCTAACGAAGGCGCATGTATACTATTAGACCACGTTATGAGCTTAATGGAAGGAGACAAGATGTTTTCGCTAAGAAAATGTATAAGACTGTTGAGGTCAAGTGGGAGGAAACTGTCCGTTTGTTGGAGCATTGCTATCTTACTCTATCACAGCCACTCATAAAAATCTGACACAGAATTCTCTGTCGGAGATGAGTTAGATCTGGCTCATGTTCCTACAGACATGAAAACCAGAAACGAAGAAGGAGGCTTTGAAAGCGTGGGTTGAGGAGGCGGTGTGGTTCACTGGGATGAGCTAAGTGCCCAGGGCCACCAGCAGACATGCCGGCCTGTGTCCTTCCTTTGTTCTGGGGTCCCTCTTGCACCATGTGGTGAGGCTGGTGGCTGGGAGCAGCTCAGGACAGGACCTGGTGTCATCTTACCTCTCCTACCCTCCTGTGGGCTCCAGTGGGCTCCAGTAGGTCCCAAGGGACAGCCTGCCTTCCTTGAAAAGCCCAGTAGCACTGGGAGCAGAAACTGGGACCAAAGAGTGAGCACCCTGTTTGACAAGCTGGACCAGCCACCTCTTCTTCAGATGCAGGGGGAGCCCTGGCATGCTGACTCCTCCCTTCTCCCTTTCCCCTTTCCTCTCTTCCTCTCTCTTTCCTTCCCCTCTCTCCTTCCCTGGTGGTGCCCTTTCCCAATGCCCACTTCATCCCTTTTCCTTTCTACATGCCTGTCTTCTAGAGTTTCTTCTCTTTCCTCCCCATTACTTCCCTTCATCTGAATCTCCTCTTTGGTTCCTTTGTCCCTGCTCTCTGCTCCTCCTCCCCTTCCCTGGCTCCTGTTCAGCTCCATCGCGAATGCAGGCAGAGCTGGACTAACATGCTCACTTGCTAGCTCAGCCACCCTCCAGAGAAGTCACTCTTCGGTGGCCACCTTCCTGACCCCCTGGTCGCTTCTCCACTTGTTCAGATATTGCTCTGAAGTCTGAGGAGGACAGAGCGGGGCTGCCACAGAAGCAGGCCAGAGGAGAAACCAAACCATGTGTCCACACTGTCCCCCAGCACTGCTGCTCTGAGAGCTTTCAGAGTCCTCAACAGGGTTAGGATTTAGGGGCTTCTTCAGAACCGGGAGTGAAAACAACCATAGGTCAAAAGAAAAGCTACGGCCCCCACACAAAAATAATAATCACAAATGAAAACTATGTTAACTCTGAGTCCCAAAGTCGAAAAATTGCCTTGAATCTGTCACTAGAAAGCACCCAAGGCCTCACTCTCTGGGTTCTGGGTGCCCTGGGAATGGCAGGAGGCTCTGACAGGCACGTGGGAGTGTCCAACTATGGGGGCTAGTCTGCCTGCTGGCTGGGGTGGGGGGTGCCTCCTGTGGCACTGTCCTGGCCCGACCCCCTGCGGACAGGGTGTGGCGCGGCGTCCGGGGTGGTCCTGGTGCCCTGGGGTTGGCGGGAGGCTGGGCCCCGACCACCCCACACCCTGCTCCTGTCCTGCGTTTTCTGCTTCAGGTGAGGGCGCGTCGAGGTGTCACTTTACCTGTGAGCAGAGGGTCCTCCAGAGAAGCCATGGGGCGGGGAGGGGCAGCAGGCAGCCGGAACGGGAACGGGACACCGCGGCGTCCGGGGCTAGGCTGCACCGTGGGAGCGCAGGGGCAGCGAGTATGGTGTGTCCTGCAGTCCCGAATGGGCTGCAGCACAGCACCCTGGCGCTGTGCGCCCCTCCTTCCCGCCTGGGCAATTAGCAAAGCCCCTTCTCCTGGCAGCCCCCGCCCCGCCCCCGCCCCCCTACCTCCTGAGTCCTCTGAGAGCTCACTTCCAGCTTTGGAAATTAGCAAAGACCCTTCTCTGCTCCGGCCCCGCCCCCTCACTCCTGAAACCTGATCCCTGGCTGGGGTGCGGGGCTAAGCCCTGGCAGGCTACTGCATTGCCAGCTCCTGCGCTGGGCAGCCTCCTAGCCTGGCTCCCTGAGCAGGTGTCCACGTGCAGCCTGGCTGCGAATAGATCATCCGTCTTAAACCCCGGCAGCACTCTTGGGTCAGTTTGCTGGCTTCCAGATTGCGCCCAAAGCCAGGAACCAGCTTCCCCAGCACAGGCCTGGGCTGAGATGCCTGCCTGGGATCTGTCTGAGCAGTCTCCTCCACTCCAGGCAGGGATGGCACTTCGACCTGGATGTTTGGGTTTTTGGTTTGTTTTTTTGGTCATTGGTTATTACATGACCTCCAGGGTAGGTGCTCCACAAAGGGAGTGAAAACAGGACGCCATATATAAGCATACAGCCATTCTAGAAAAATAGCTTGGGGTTCTCCTGGAAACGCTCCATTGGTCCTTGCACTATGGTTTAATAGAAAAGGGATTATGCACCAAGTCACTTAAATGAGCATAGGTTGAAATCGTTTACAGAGCCCCGCCTCTTCAGGACCCACTGTGGAGACTTCTGGAGAATGTGGGGCGCCTCCCACCCTGACAGGACAAGCTGAGGAGGGTGTGGCTCTGCATCCACACTGACCGGACCGTTGTGGAGGACACGCCCAAACTTGCAGCAGTCCAACCTCCTAAGGACCAGATGCTGAAGGAGCTGAGGAGAAGCCGGCTGAGTGGACTGTCAAGGGGTTCGTGGTCTCAGGACCCCACAGAGGAAGGGCGCCCTGTGTAGACACTGGGGCTTCCGTCGTTTTGTGTGAGGAGACGTGGCCTCCTGCTGTGCTGTGCCCGGGGCTGTGGGGTCCCCCCTTTCTGGGCTCGGATGCTCCTCGGTCCTCGTCTGTGTTTGTGTGCTCGCAGATTCGGTTCCTGGGGCTCCTCAGATGGTCTGCAGTCAGGGAGCGTCTGCCTTCTTCGGTGCTTGTGCTCTCCCCACCTCAGCCCTGCGGGGTCCTTCCCGTGTCCACACCCACTCCAGGCTTGCGCCGAGTCCGGAAATTCGGGAGCCAGAGTGAGGACTCTGTAGCCGGTTTTGGGGAGAGTAGGTATTTTCCCAGTGTGGGTTCTACCCTGAGCACAGTGCCTCCCCATCTCCGTGTGTACCCCTCCCTGTCTGTCGTCATTGTTGCAGGGCTGTCAGATGACAGGTCTGTCACCTTCTTGGTTCAGGGTCTCCCGGGTATCTTGCTGTCTTGGATGCAGGTGTAAATGAGATCGTTCTCCGCAGTCTCTTTTTGATGGTTCCTTCCGAGCACGTAGGAGTGCCACTAATTTGTGCATATTGATTTTGTTCCTTGCAAGATCTTGAATTTATTTGTTCGATTGGCCTTAAACTCAATCTGCCAGTTATTTGACCAGCAGCATGGATTTAATTGGGAAGAGCAGAGAATGGCAGTCTGGGCTGAGCAAGCTAAGGTCCCATCACAGGCAAGTGCGAGAAACAAAGGAGAGGAACATTATTTCATGGAGGAGGAAGAAGTTGGGAAGGGTGCTTGAAGGAAAGTCCCTTGGAGAAAGGCAGGGTGATGGAGAATTCTCACCAGCTGAGCTGCAAAGCTCCTACAAAAATTCAGGAGATGAACCGCCAGCTTCCCGTGTGGGGCCTGGAATTGGTGAGTCTCTCCTGTGGGGGATTGCAATGTGGAGTCTGTAATGGGCACTGAGCAGCAGGCGCCCCCTTCCAGCCTCCCCTTCTGGCATCCCCAGTCCACTTTACTGGGGCTTCCCTTCCTGCTTTTGCACAGTTCTAACCAGATTTTGGTGGAACGTTGTGGAAAAACTGAAATTCCAAATCCACTGCTTCTACTGCACCTGAGATACAGGGGCCCATGATTTAATTCTCCCACGAGTCTCTTGCTAACATGTGTCCTCTCCATGTTGGGTGACCTGGATCTGGGAGGGCTTGGACTCCATCCCAAAGTCTGATGTTCTCTCTCCTTCCGTGTCGTCGTGCTAACATGGATGTTTGGAAGATTCATTTCCTCTGTGGTGATTTCAAAGTGCAGTCAGCTTGTTATAGCAGCACAAATATGTGCTGTCTCCACAGTCAGATTCCCCAGCCGTCATTTCTTTACCACGTTTGCCACTTCACACGGGATGCTTCAGTGTGTTTGATCCCACACCAGGACAATGTCCTGCAGAACCACCACATAACCTGAAATGAGGAGATCATTACAGAACCCATCCAAGGGTTAGTGTTAGGAACCAGGGACATGGCAGGACTGACCTGAAGACCCCATGGAGAGCTGTCTGGGTGGCTGAGTTGACAGTGGAGGTGAGGGTGAGTGTCTGGCTCTGGCTTTGTGTCCAGAAGTCAGCTCTGTGTGGGTGTGTCCTCAGCTAGGCATGCAGATTTCTGCTCCTCTGAATCCTTTCCGGAGTTCCAAATGGCACAGTTTCCTTCTGGGCAGCAGGCTGAGTCCTCTGGGATTGCCCATGTGTCCCCAAATTGTAGGGCACCTACTGCAAGGCCTTTGGGGTCAGAATCCTGAGAACCAAACCAAATCAAAGGTTATGGTTAGGGCCCACCACATGGCAGGCCCGATCTGCCAGCACTCTGTCAATCTTTCTGGGGGAGGGGGCAGTCGAGGGATTTGTTCAGGGTGAGTGTCAAGCTCCAGGTTTGCATCCAGTGGCCTGCTGAATATGGGGGTGTCCAGAGGTAGGAATGCAGATTTCAGTTCCTCTGAATCCTTTCTGGAGCTACAAATGGCATGGTTCCTTTCAGGGTAGCCGGGTGAGTCCTATGGTGTTCCTCGCTGTCCCCAATCTCTGAGGCTTTGGAGCCAGGCCGTTGGGGACAAACCTCTCAGGACAGAATCTAGGCTTAAGAGTTTGTGCCTATGGGCATGGCTGCACTGATCTGAAAGCACTGTGGTGAGGATCACAGGGGTCTGAGTTGAGAGCATGGTTCAGGATCAGTATCAAGGTCTGGGTTTGTGTCCAGGGGACCGCTGAATGTGGGGGTGGTCTCAGATGTCCAAGACGATTTCCCCTACTCTGAATCCTTTCCAGCATTCCAAATAGCCTGGTTTCCTTCTGGGTGGCAAGCTGAAATCTCTGGGATTTCTCAGGTCTTGCCCTTGCCCTTGCAAGGGCAAGATACTTTTTACAGTAAAAGAATTCACCAGATGAGCTGAACAGCAGAAAAGACACAGCTCAAGAGTTAATCAGTGAACAGGAATATCATGCCAAAAACTTCTTTGATAACACACTACAGAGCAAGGGAAGATAGGAGAGAAAGCTGAGATATAAAGGACAAACCCTCCAACTTTCCAACATCATTCCCTACTTGTTTATTTCCATTGCTGTCAGCTCCTTCCCAGTCAAAAATAAGTCACCTGAGCCAGCCTTTTTTCTTCCTGAGATTGGGGCACTGCAAAGCCCACCAGAGGGGCCAAGGGCACCCCTATACCTGCTGAGCTGAGCCCATTTGTACCCCAACCGTGAGGAGGTACCAGCCTGTCCCCCTGGTGCTCCATGGTCTGTGGCAGTCCTTCCTTCTGGACCCTGCTTTGCTGCTCTATTTTCGCTAACCCTGGTTTCAAACTAGGGATTGCTCCTGGAAGAGGAACTCAGGGAGATGAGGCTCAGGAGGGTCTCCCTGCCTGGAATCTTCGTGTGACGAGTGCACAGCCAACAGATTTTGCCCAGGGACTTGCAAAATGCAGAGAGGCAGATTTCTTTTCTCTCTTTCTCTCTCTCTCTCTAGCCTCATACTAACCAGGAGTTCTTAGAACTTTCTTCAGTGACTTCTAGGTGTAGCTTGGCCACTTTTTCACAGAAAGGCCACTTGAGCATGATGAAACACATGTATAAGCAATTACTTTTAAAAAAATAAAAAGAATAAGCCAATGCACACAGACCTTTGACAGCAGCACAGGACGCTCAAGGGACCAGAGTCCCTACCTTGGGCAATAGTGGTAGAGGCCGGGTTCTGCCATGCAGGTCTCTAGACCTTTGGCAGTTTCCACGATTGCAAATCCAGACATGCAGAATCCTGAGGGACAACCTACTAACTGCAAAAGAGCAAAAATTCATCAGGATTCAGAGAGTGGAAATCCATTTGTACTGGAAAAGAAAGAAGTAGGCTTGCTGTGAATCCAGCAGGGAGGACAGGCATAGATAAAGGCTGGTGTATGGGTCACGGAAACTATTGTTTCTCAAGGGTCCTGCTGTCTCTGTAAAATGCTATGAGGACTGTCTCTTGGGGAACTCCTGCTTTCCTACCAGTGACACCCCCAGATTCTGCTTTGCTAGTCCCATGGATTCCTGGGGATACCCAGTTGATAAGCTATGCTGTCCTCATGACAACACTTGCTAATGGACTGAATGTTTGTGTCTTGTCCCAATTCAGATGTTGAAGCCCTGACCCTCAAGGAGTGCCATCAGGAGGTATGGGCTTTGAGAGGTGGTGAGGTCATGAGATTGGAACACTTGTGAATGAGATAAAAGCACTTCTGAGAAACGACCTGAGAGATTGTTCTGCCAGCTGTCATCCATGCAAGTCTACAACAGAAATATGGGCATTTATAGATAATGAAGCAGTCTCTTGCTAGATATCAGATCTCCCAGGATCTTGCTTTTGGACTTCTCAGTCTCTAGAACTGCAAGGAATAGTACATGTTTTGCTGTTTCAGCCACCCAGTCTGTCATCATGTGTTGCAGCAACTTGAACTGAATAAAGCAGAGCCCAAGTCCTGGTTAATCCCTGCTTCTACTCATTTCCCCTCAGAAAGAGCTTCTAATCCAGAACTGACCTCTGCTTTCCATACACGTGCTTCAGACTCCTTCTGTGAGAGCCCAGACTTTGTAGAAGACTCCTCCCTCATGGCAACCAGCATTCTGTGACTCCTGAGGACTGTCCTCCCTGACTGTATTGAGTCAATCAATCTGATTTTGATTCTGGAGTCCCAGGATCAAGGACTGCATCAGGCTCCCAGCTTCATGGGGAGTCCGCTTCTCCCTCTGACCTTCTCCCCTCTCATGCTCTCTCTCTCACTCTCTCTCTCTCTCTCAAATAAATAAATAAAAATCTTTTAAAAATCTGATTTTAACAGACCATAAGCTTGTTCTTGCTGGTCTTTGGAAGATTAGGCATTAGCCCTTCGGAGAAAGTTCTGAATGGCTGCTTCATGAAGGGGTGAACTGTGTCCCCAAAGTCTCTTTTTGCTGCCTTCTAATCACAGATGCTGAGACAAATCCTCCCAGGTGCTGGTTTTTCAAAGCACTTAATGCTTTGGCTTTGAAGTTCCTCACTTGACAGTTCTGCTTTAATCAGTTTGTGACAAAACAGCCAATTGGTGGTGGATGCAAAGTGCACTGATAAAGTTAATATCAGGGAACAATTTTTTGAGTGTCATGCATGTGCACGTGTGTGCACACACATATCCATGTGCTAAGCATTATGGTAAATGTCTGACAAGAACTAAAACATCAAAAAGTCAGGATACCCCATTAGCTGATATTTTTATTATTCCTACATCCTAAACTATAAAAAACAGGGTCAGAGAATAAGAAGTGGCAAAAAGAATCAAGATTTGAGGCAGTTCGATTTCTCAGCCAGCCTTGATCAAAAGGCATGTACACCTGTGTCTAGTTTCAGCTCTCTGTAACCTTGCCATAACCTTGAATAAGCCATTCATCTCTCAAGTTCAGGTTCTTGGTCCAAGGAGGGAAGGGGCACAGGTTGAGTACCTCCAGTGGGACTTCCTGGCAGGCTTGTTCATCCAAGCATTCCTGTTTCAGTTTGAGTAATTAAAGCCAGTCTTTGTTTTACCGAAGGCCAAGCTTGTCCAGTGTGTCCATGCCACCAGCCAACAGCATTTGTCCATGCCATGTAACAACTGAGCAACATTCATAGGAATGGGGGGAGGAAAAGATGTCCACAGTTGTTGACAGATGTTCTGCATGGAGGAACAGGAGCTGGGGCCATCACCTGCTGTTTCTAGTGGCCTTCTCTGTCGAGTTAAAATAAATGGCAATTATTTGCAATGACAGGGATGAAAGTAGAGGGTATTATGCCAAGCGAAATAAGTCAGTCAGAGAAAGACAATTATCATATGATCTCACTCATATGTGGAGTTCAAGAAACAAACCAGAATCATAGGGGAGTAAAGGAAAAAAATAAAACAAGATGAAGTCAAAGAGGGAGACAAACCAGAAGAGACTTAAAAAAAAAAAGATTTTTATTTACTTATTTGACAAACAGAGATCACAAGTAGGCAGAGAGGCAGGAAGAGAGAGAGAGGAGGATGCAGACTCCCCAGGGAGCAGAGAGCCTGATGTGGGGCTCGATCCCAGGACCCTGAGATCATAACCTGAGTTGAAGGCAGAGGCTTTAACCCACTGAGCCAGCCAGGTACCCCTCAGAAGAGACTCTTAATCACAGTAAGCAAACTGAGGGTTCTTGGAGGGGAGAGGGATGGGTGGATGGGGTAACTGGGTGATGGACATTAAGGAAGGCATGTGATACAGTGAGCACTGGGTGTTACAAAAGACTGATGAATCACTAACCTGTATGTCTGAAACTAGTATTATATGTTAATTAATTGTATTTAGATTAAAATTTTCTTTAAAAATAATTTTAAAATAAAATAAGTAACAATCCAATAATGATCAGAGTTATCCAGCAGGGAGTATCAGATCTAGATGTCAGTTAAATTTAAGGGGCTTGCCGAAGTTTAGGAGAGTCACGCTAGGTCATTTTCCTGTGTGGGGAAGTCTTCAGGGGCAGTTCCAAAGACAAAGATTATTAATATTTCTCCTTCCCCCATTCCTCCTAGAGCCAAAGATGTTTCCTCCACTCACCCACTGGCCCTGTATGTAGGTGTTGCTTTCTCTCTACCAATCAAAAAATCAGTGAGTAACTATAACTTCACCTTTTCCAATATCCCCCTACCCCCGACCTTTGGTCTTTAATGGCCATGGGCAACAGGGACAAAGACATTTTTTAAAAACTTACAGAGATCTATTATGCTCTACTACCTTGGCCCGCATGGGCCACTGCAAAGGGATTCTGTGAACCGTGTACTCAGATGAATGGTCATTATCTTCAAAAAGGCAGGGGCAGTGATAGACACAGGAACCAAAAAAGCAAGAGTTAATGGACCATCAGAATAATGGAGTACCAACACTTTTTTGTCCTTGGCTTATGCTTCTTCATCCATTTCCAATCTATTTTAATGTATGGTGTAAGGAAATGGTCCAATTTCATTTTCTGCATGTGGCTGTTCAATTTTCCAGACCCCAAGGCCAATGGCTCCTTCTCTACCCCAGCGGTGGCATGCTGTGCCTTCCCCACACTGGCTCCTGGGGAGCGCAGTGACAGACGTGTACAACCATGCTTCTCTCCCAGGCAGAGGGGATGCTAGGGCAAAGAGTACTTCGCTCCATGTGGCTATCTTCCACAGTGCTACGGAGACTAACTCAGGCAAGCAGCAGCATCCCCAAACCCAACCCTGGTTTCCCAACAAATGCTGTGCTTTCCCAGGGGAGATGCCCAGGCAAAGAGGCTTTCGCTGTATGCGGGTTTCTCCCACCCCGAGACTGGGCTCAGGCAAGCAGCAGCAGCCCGCACAACATTTCTCAGCGAATGCTGTGCTTTCACAGAGGCTTTGGCTTGGAGCGAACAGCACTTCGCCGCTGCTTCCGCAGCAAGGCTTCAGTCGCGTCAGGGAAGAAGAGCTGCGGGAGAGCTGGTGCCTCTTGCGCCTTGCTTTACCTGGCTCCATGTTCGTGTCCTGGGTTCACCCTGCCAGGCCGAACTCAGCAGACACAGTCACAACCGTGCAGTAGCGTGTGTAGCCTACGAAGGCACTCTACGCACCTTACCAACTCCCGGGGTAGGTATCGCTTGGCCATTTACTCTGGCCCTCAGGCAGACTCGCGGACTAAGCCAGTGCTTTCCCCACAGGAAAGGAGTGGTGACAGGATCCCTGCACACCGCCCGTGCACTGAATAGGGAGCTTTGGGGGACTTTCCCCACTCCTTCCCCTTAAACCCCGTGCCTCCTCCAAGCTTCCACATCCTAGAGGAAGACGGCATCTGATGGCCAAATCTTTCTGGGAGTTGTTGCTCGAGTTCAGAGTAGGTGCCTGGTGGCAAGCCCATGGCTCCACCACGGACAGGTGGCCAAGGAGCTGCTGTCTCCTTGGGCCCAAAGGCTCAGGACAGGCATGCTTTCTGCCCAGACTCCTTCCTCAGAGTGGAGCCCTTTCCCCTGCCCTAATCTTCCCCTCGTGTCTCCTTAGCAGCCCGGCTTCCTTCGCTCTGCAGTGACAGACGTGTCCCTTTCCTTAAGTCTCTTTCCACAGGCGCCACTGCGCTTCTCTCTCAGGCAGAGGGGATGCCCAGGCAAAGAGGATTTCGCTCCGTGCGGGTTTATTACACCATGCTGTGGAGACTAGCTCCGGCAAGCAGCTGGCAGCATCCCACAGACCCGACTCTGATTTCTGAAAGAATGCTGTGCTTTCCCAGAGGGGATGCCCTGGCAAAGAGGCTTTCGCTCTATGCGGGTTTCTCCCATCGTGCTGCAAATACTAGGCAAGCAACAAAAGCAGCCCACAGAACAGACTCTGATTTCCCAGCGACTGCTATGCTTTCGCAGAGGTTTTCAGCTTGGCGCGAACCGCACTTCGCTGCTGCTTCCTCAGCACGTTCGCTCTGTCACGGCAGGGAAGAAGAGCCACGGGAGAGCTGGTGCCTCTTGGGCCTTGCTTTCCCGGGCTCCAAGTTCACGCCCGGGGTTCACCTTGCTAAGCCGAACTAAGCAGACACAGTCACAACCCTGCAGCAGCGTGCATTGCCTAGCATGGCACTCTATGCCTATTACCATCTCCTGGGGTAGGTAAGGCTTTGCCTTTTGCTCCGGCGCTCAGGCAGACTCGGGGTCTAGGCCACTGCCTTCACCACTGGAGAGAGGAGGCGACAGGATCCCTGCACACGGCCCGGGCACTGGGATGGGGAACTGTGGGGGACTGTCTCCACTCCTTCCCTGGCACACCCCCTGCCACCCACAACGCTGCCACATCTTGTTGGAAGACGGCATCTGACTGACCATTTCTCCATGGGGTTGTTTCTGCGAGTTCCGGGTATGGCACCTAGTGGCAAGCCCAAGTCTGCCCTTGGGACAGGTGGCCCAGGAGATGCTGTCCCCTTGGGACCAGAGGCACAGGACAGGCCTGCCTTCTGCCCAGACTCCTTCCTCAGAGTGGAGCACGTGCCCCTGCCCTAGTCGTCCCCTCATGTCTCCTTAGCAGCCAGGCTTCCATCTCTCCGCACAGGGAGCGGGTGACACTTGTTTTGCCACCGGCCTGCTGTGTGTGCCGCGGCAGGTTACCCTGCTTCCCGACGTTTCCCAACTCCAAGGCCAAGGGTTCCTTCTCTTCCCCGGGGACAGTGTGCTGTGCCTTCCCCACACTTGCTCCTGGGGAGCGCGGTGACAGACGTGTCCCTTTCCTTAAGGCCCTTTCAGATATGCAACCATGCTTCTCTCTTAGGCAAAGGGGTGCTAGGGCAAAGAGGATTTCGCTCCATGCGGGTATCTTCCACCATGCTGCGGAGACTAGCTTAGACATTCAGCTGCAGCATCCCACACATCCGATTCTGATTTCCCAACAAATGCTGTGCTTTCCCAGAGGAGATGCCATGGCAAAGAGGCTTTCGCTGTATGCGGGTTTCTCCCACTGTGAGACTGGGCACAGGCAAGCAGCAACAGAGCCCGCAGAACCGACTCTGATTTCTCAGCGAATGCTGTGCTTTCGCAGAGGCTTTGGCTTGGAGTGAAGAGCACGTCGCCGCTGCTTCCTCAGCAAGGCTTCAGTCGCATCAGGGAAGAAGAGCTGCTTGAGAGCTGGTGCCTCTTGGGTCTTGCCTTCCCGGGCTCCAATTTCACATCCATGGTTCATCCTGAAAGGCCGAAATAAGCAGACAGAGCCTCGACCCTGCAGCAGCGTGCGTGGCCTAGGATGGCACTCTGCTCACAATGCCATCTCTCGACGTAGGCAAGGCCTGCCCTTTCGCTCTGGCGTTCAGGTGGACAGGGGACTAGGCCAGTGCCTTCCCCATCCTTGAGGAGACGTGAGAGGATCACTGCACACCGCCTGTGCCCTGGGATGGGGAGTAATGGGTAACTGTCCCTGTTTCCCCGGGACACCCCCTGCCTCCGCCAATGCTGCCACATCCTGGAGGAAGACGGCATCTGATTGCCCGTTCCTGCAGGAGGTGTTTCTGCGAGTTCAGGGCCGGGAGCTTGGTGGCAAGCCCTCATCTGCCCTCTGGACAGGTGGCCAAGGAGATGCTGTCCCCTTGGGACCAGAGGCACAGGAAAGGCCTTCCTTCTGCCCAGACTCCTTCCTCATATTGGAGCACGCTCCCCTGCCCAATCGTCCCCTCGTGTCTCCTTAGCAGCCAGGCTTCATCTCTCTGCACAGGGAGCGGATGACAGTTGTCTTGCCACCGGCCCCCTGTTCCTGCCAGGGCCGGCTCTCCAGCTTCGTGACCGTTTCCCGACCACAAGGCCAAGGGCTCCTTCTCTTCTCCTAGGGCAGTGTGCTGCACTTTCCCCAGACAGGCACCTGGGGAGCCCAGTGACAGACATGTCCCTTTCCTTAAGGCTCTTTCCACAGGCGCAACCACGGTTCTCTCTCAGGCAGAGGGGATGCCCAGGCAAAGAGGATTTCGCTCCATGCGGGTTTATTACACCATGCTGTAGAGTCTTGCTCAGGCTGCTATTTGTGATGACATGGATGGAACTAGATGGTATTATGCTTGGCGAAATAAATCAATCTGAGAAAGACAACTATCATATGATCTCCCTGATATGATGAAGTGGAGATGCAATATAGGCGGTTTCGGGCGTACGAAAAGAAAAATAAAAGAAGATGGGATTGGGAGAGAGACAAACCATAAAAGACTGAATCTCACAAAACAGACTGAGGGTTGCTGGGGGGAGGTGTGTTGGGAGAGGATGGTGGGGGTATGGACATTGGAGAGGGCAGGTGCTATGGTGAGTGATGGTGAGTGCTGTGAAATGTGTAAACCTGGTGATTCACAGACCTGTACCCCTAGGGATAAAAAC
This sequence comes from Mustela nivalis, assembly GCF_964662115.1. NCBI lineage: Eukaryota > Metazoa > Chordata > Mammalia > Carnivora > Mustelidae > Mustela > Mustela nivalis. Next base: position 78,353,430 of record NC_139040.1, read on the forward strand.
ACATTATATGTTTATAAAAAATTTTAAAAAATAATTTAAAAAATCCATCAAAGAAAAAACACATATTGCAAGCCCAGAGCTAATCTCATATTCAATCAAAAACGTTTGAAGGTTTTCCCCTTAAAGATCAGAAGAAAGACAAGTGTGTCCAATTTCACTACTCTCATTTGACATAGTAATGGATGTCCTAGCCAGAGAAACAAGGAACACAAAGAAATAAGAGACTCCAAAAAAAAAAAAAAAGGAAGAAGTAAAATTTTCTTTTTTTGAGTAACATGAACTTACATGTTAAAAAATCCTAAAAACGTCACAAAAAAATTAGAATAAACAAATTTAGTAAAGCTGCCAAATACAAGATCAATATATAAAAGACAAGAATTTTGTTTTGTTTCATTTTTTTTTAATATGGAATGCTTCCCAGTTTGTCATGTCATCCTTGTTCAGTGATCACGCTAAACTTCTCTGCATCATTCCAATTTTAGTATATGTGCTGCCAAAGTAAGCACAAGACAGGAGCATTTTAACACTCTAATGATGAACTATCTGAAAAAATAAAGAAAACAATCTAATTCACAATAGCATCAAAAATAATAAAATACTTAGGAATAGATTTAACTAAGAAGATGAAAGATCTGTACTCCATAAACTATGACATTGATAAAGAAATTGAAGGATAGACAAATGGAAAGATAGCTCATATTTATGAATGGTAAGAATTAACATTGTTAAAATGTCCATTCTACCGAAAACCATCTGTAAATCCAATTCCTATCAAAAATCCAATGTTAGGGGTGCCTGGGTGGCTCAGTGGGTTAAGCCGCTGCCTTTGGTTCAGGTCATGATCCCAGGGTCCTGGGATCGAGCCCCACATCAGGCTCTCTGCTCAGCAGGAAGCCTGTTTCCTCTTCTCTCTCTGCCTGCCTCTCTGCCTGCTTGTCATCTCTCTCTGTCAAATAAATAAATTAAAAATCTTTTAAAAAATCCAATATTATTTTTTTTACAGAAGTAAGTAAAGAATCCTAAAATTTATATGAGACATAAAAGACAACAAATAATCAAAGCAGTTATGAGAAAGAATGAAGAAGGGAGATTACACTTCTTGATTTGAAACTATACTACAAAGCCCTCATGCCCAAAACAATAAAGTATACTGGCATAAAAACAGACCAATAAACAAGTAGAACAGAATTGAGAGTCCAGAAATAAATCCTTTCATACAGTCACCTAGTATTTGACAGGGGCCAACATATGTAATGGGTAAAGATAGTCTGTTCAATAAATGATATTTAAAACTGAATAATCATGTAAACAGTATGAAACTGGAACCTTATATCACTCATAAGTCTGAACTTGAAATAGATTAAAGACTTAAAGGTGAAGCATGAAACTAAATTTCCTAAAGGAAAACATAGGAAAAATTTTCCTTAACATTGGTCTTGCCAATAGTTTTTTGGATACCAGACCAAAAACACAAGCAAAAAAAGCAAAAATAAATAAATGGTATTACATCAAACTAACGTTTCTGCATTGCCAAAAAAAGAGAGAGAGAATGAAAACACAATCCACAGAATGTAAGAAAATACTTACAAATCTTCTATCTGAAAAGAGGTTAATAACCAACAGATACAAATAGAAAAAAATATATAATTAAAAAAATAGCAAAAGGATTTCAATAGACTTTTTTTTTTTCAAAAAAGTTATATAAATGACCAACAGGAGCATTAAAAAGTGCTCAACGTAAAAAACTCAGGGCAAAGTCCTTATGTTGTTGTTGTTGTTGTTTACCTCTGAAAAACACAGCAAGATATTAGAATATATACTACCAAAAAATTGAAACTAACCAATTTTGGTAAATATTGGGGAAAACGAGGAACTTATGCACTGTGATAGGGATATAAGTTTGTATGGAAAACAGTATGGAGATTATTCATATTATTAAAAGTAAAATTACCATATGATTCAGTAATCCCACTTCTAGGTATCTATCTAAAGGAAACGAAGTCACTGTTCAAAGACATATCTGCACGCTTATGTTTATTATAAAATTATTAACTCTAAGCAAGAGATGGAAATAACTTCAGTATCCATTAATTGATGAATGAATAAAATAAGTATGGTAAATATATACTGTTGAATACTACTTAACCATGAAAAATTAAGAAATACCGCCATTTACAACAGCATGGATGGATCTTGAAGGTATTATACTAAGTGAAATATTTCAAAGATTTTATATATTTTTTTAATTTATGTATTATGATATCCCTTACATACAGAATCTGAGGAAAAGGAAAACTAATGGAAACTTAGAGTTGAGTTGACAAGGGGTGAACCTGGGGTGGAGTAAGGTGGTCCAAGGGTGCAAACTTGCAACTATAATATGAAAAAGTTTTGGGGATCTAATGTACAGCATGATGATCATAGTTAATAAAATATACATACTTTTTTTTATTGTGCTTCCCTTTATTAAACTTTGCATATATCACATTCTTACAAGTTGAAAGTTTATAGCAATCTTGTATAAAAGAGGTCTGCTGCCACCATTTTTCTAACAACATTTGTTCATTTTGTGTCTCTCTGTCACATGTTGGTAATTCTTGCAATATTTCAAGTTTTTTTCATTATTATTGTATTTGTTATGGTGAACTGTGATCAGTAATTATGACCCACTGAAAACTCAGAACTAGTTTACTTAAGGTATATACATTGCTTTTCTTTAAAAACATAATGCTTTTGAACAGTACAGTATAGTGTCTATTTTTTATATGCACTGGGAAACCAAAAAAAATAATAATTTGACTTAGTTTATTGAGATAATCACTTTATTGAGGCAGTCTGGAACAAAACCCACAAGACCTCTGAAGTTTATCTCTACTATACTATATACATAAAAGTTGCTAAGAGAGTAGATCTTAAAATTCCTTACGATACATGCATAAAAAACAGTGGCAACTATACGAGATAGTAGATGTATTAACATTTTTATGTAGATTATATTGCAATAAAGATGTATACCAATTTATCAAATTGTACAAAATTTACACAATGTTAAAAGTTTGCAATGTTATAAGAAATCATTTCTTATTTTTACAAATATGTGGATTTTTTTCAATAAAGCTGGAATAAACTTTTTGTAGAATTAATCTATTTTTCAAAAAATGAAGTAAGGCAGTAGAAACTGCAACTAACTCTGAAATAATAGAATATAAAATCCATTTTCGTTATATACACTGTGACAAAAAGTATTACTTGGTTTACAATGGAGGAGTACTTATGAAGCATGAAGGATGGTCTATAAAAAAGGCTGAAAGAGCTCAGTTTTAAGGTTTAAATTTAATATCTTCTTTTGACATACTAAACTGACCACCCAGTGTTCCAAACATCAATGTCTTAACTGCATGAATTTATTTCATACAACTCTATAATCTAGTTTCATAAGAAAGCAGCATGCAAATTTTGAATAAGACAGACTTGCTTAAGTTTCTTTATGTTCAACAGTAAAGGATACCTCCCTAAAAATAAATAGAAGAAAAATCAGCATATTTATTATGATAATTATTATTCATAAGGAGATTCATATTGAATTAGGGAATATATATCCTCAGAGGGGGTAAAGTAAAATGAAATTTATTTTGGTAAATGTGTCTATGAATAGTCAATACAATGCCTCAATATAAATGAATATTACCATTTTGAACAATTTAATTACTATTACTAGAATTATTATAAGTATAAAAATAGCTATCATTTTAGCATGGAATATGAGACTCTCATGCTCCATGCTTCATCACATCCACACAACAACGCTGCATAATAAGTATTATCATCACCATTACATGGGTGAAAAAACTGAGGCTAACACATTTAGATAACTGGTTTATGATTACATGGCTAGTAAAGATGCATCACACTAATTTAGGCTTTATGATTTCAGAATTGTACTCTTTCCACTGCACATTCTATTACTCTGTAAATACTTGGCCTGTTTTCATTTGGTTCTTTAATATTATTCATGTGGTGATGGCTTAAAGCTTCATTTAAAGGAAGCTTAAAAATTTCATTTAACCAAAAGCTCCCAAGAATTAAAAATGCCATGGATCTAATGTAGACATGGATATCATTAGTTAATGGGTAACTATATATTTTCCACCCTAGTGAGATAACAATCAGAGCATTTTTCTAAGTTTTAGTCTCTCAGTGTTAAAAAGGACTTTGTTAAAATAGAAATATTTAGACAAAGGTGATCAAAAGTCTGAATCAGGTCACCTTAAGGTAAATATTAGGAAACTGAGGAAACAAATGGAGATTTGAACACTGAGCTATGATATAATGAATGGTTTCAAGTATTTAGTAGAGTATAGAAAAGCCCTTTAAAGCCTGGTCTTAGCCTACATTGCAGCTTCTGGGATATCTGTCTATCTATCATCTATCTATCTAGATATAAATTTGAAAACTTTTTTAACTTAAAGATTTTGAGAAATAGAACATAATCAGCACCATAGAAGGTCTGTTTATGATAACAACCTAGCCCCTCCTCCCAGTTTGTTAATATTCTCTCTTATTTAATGTAACATTGTGCAAATAGACCACTACTGATCTGCCGTTATGAATGAAATAGCTATAATCATCTGTTTGCATATCCTGGTGAAAATATTCATTTAGTTCCATGTTGTATTTCTAGGAATGGACCAAATTTTTATTTTTATTTTTAAGTTTTCTAAATATTGTCCAACTTACCTCAAATGTTTTTATTATGGGCACTTTCATTCTTTCACATTCTTGCAAGGCAATTTTACTGTTGCCCAATATGGTAAGTGTGTAATAGTATGTCATTTTAGGTTTTAATTTATTTTTAATTTAATTTAATTTAATTCCAGATTCATAATAAAGATAAACAGTTTTTATATATGAGTGGCCATTTGGATTACCCTTTCTGTAAAGTACATGCTCAAATCTTTTGATATCTTAACATTGTGTCATACTGACTTCTTTAATAGTAGATTTTCTGAATGAACTTTTAGCTGTGTAGGTCTTCTCTATTTTATTTTGAACTTGTTTTCATTTCAAAATCTTTATATTTATTTTCATAATCTGCTTTTATTTTGCTTTGTCTATTATCTATCTATCTATCTATCTATCTATCTATCATCTATTTATTTGCAAGCAAGAGAGAGCGAGCAAGTGAGAGTGCAGGGAGGGATAGAAAAAGAAGGGAAAAGAATCTTAAGCAGGCTCCAGGCTCAGCACAGAGCTCAACTCTGGGCTCTATTTCACAACCCTGACATCATGACCTGAGCCAAATTGAAAGAGATAAAATAAGATTAAGGTATTAAAAAAAAAGGAAAAAGAATTGGAGGTTTAATTAAGTGAGCCACCAAGGCACCCCTGTGGTATCTTAAATTAGCTGTCATATCTTTAAAGTTCTAGAGTATCCATTTGGTTCATTTATAAAACCTTTCTCAATATCATTTTTAGTGTCAGTTTTTTGTTCAATTTGCTTCCCCTCTCATTTCTTTGAGCAGAGTAATCAAGCCATTTTACAATCTTTATTGATCATTTTAACATCATACTTAATCCCATTTTGTCTATCAAATCTTGTTAATGGTTTTTCTTTGTGTGCTTTGTTACATTTTGCTATGTTCAAGACATTATATTTGAAACTCTTATTGAGTAGGGATAATTAAGAGCTATAATAACGGTATGGTCCTCCTTGGTAGGATTTTCTCTTATATCTGAGACTCTACAAGACAATCATACTCCAAATTCAGTGATTGGCTTTCTCAGTTTACACAGTAGGCAAGGTAGGCTATAGTCTTATTTCTGCTTCTCCTTGTGCTTTGGGGATCTCAACTTAAATTTGGGTTGGACCAAAGTCCTCAAATTTGATTGCTGCTGGATTTGTTTCTCTAGTATCAAGAGTCTATGAACAACACAGCTCAGTGTGTTTTAGCAGTTTCAAATGCTCTCATAGCTAAAATGGCTTCAGGGCATATATCTCTAGGCTCTCATTGTATTTCGTATTTTGGCCCAGTAATCCCTCACTTATTTTTATAATCATTCTGATATTTTTAACTTTAAAAGCTATTTTGTCTGGATTTTTAGTTGTCTTAAGTAGGAGTTTTTAGATCACCATTACTAGAAGCAACAACAAATATACATGAAAATATCTGCAGTAGTTTGTCACATCTTTATGGCTTTGAACTTCCATAAGCTGAGGCATCCTTCTCTAATCACTTAGGCAAACTCCAATTTACCCTTTAATACAACACAAAAATTGCTTCATTTAAGAACATGTTCAGGGATGACTCTTCCCCACTGTTCTTACCAACATTGCCACACACTCTTTGCTACCCACACCTTGTTTATGAACTTTCGTTAGGTATATCAGCGTGATCAGAATTTTGCTCTATTGTATTTTTGTCCTTTAGAGCTTTAATTAAATATGAATTCCATAGAAAGTCTGTCCCTTTTCTTTCAAACCTGGGTTAGTTATTTCTTCTCATTCTTTGTCAGAAGTTACTTTATTAGAGAAACTTATAGCTCTATTGTGACTTTGGAGCCTTTACAGTTTTTCGACTGGAAAAATCACCCATCCCTGAGATTTTTACGCAGCTTCCTAGCTGATAATATTCAGAAATCTGTTCAAAACAGACTTTTTCAGGGAGGCCCTTTTGGACCACTCAGTTTAAAAACCTCTTCTCAATCACTGCTCTTTTTAAAATGTGCTTATTTAGTTCAAATATGCATCTCTATTAAAGAAAAATCAGTACTTTTTTTTTTTTTAAAGTTGGCTTACCTATTATCTATCTCTCCCATTAAAATGATTCCTCTGGGCTGGGGTTTTGTTGTGCTCATCTTAGGCCAGGCACTCAATAAATTGTCTCTGAATGATTGAATTGTTTGACTCCCTTGCTAGATTCTCAACTTCATGAGGCCAAGGATTGTTCTATTCAGTCCTTCTTTATCCTCAATGTCTGTTATATTGCAGTCACTTACGTGACTAATGGGAAAAATCACAGAAAGAAAGAGTTAAAACTACAGAAAAACCCTGTAGGTTCAATAACACAAAGCTTTCTAAAATTATTTAGCCCAGGAATTGAATACTGGCTGCACTTTTGATTTTTTTTAAATGGTATTGAATTTAATTTAAATGGAAATACTGGAATGGTAGAATAATAAAAAAATTATAAAAGCAACTTGCTCCTTAAAGTAAGAATTATATAGGGCATCTCTTCTAGAAGCAAAATTTTCAAATGTCAAACATCTGAAAGCATAGAAGGAGAAGTAAGAGTGTGAATTGTACTTCAATGCTCTTTTCTTTATATTCAGCAAACAGCTTCATTCACACACCTTTCCAATTTTTTCAACTCTTTTGACAAAGCCTTCAGAGGAGTTACTGCTGATGACAACCATCACAGCCTAACAGAAGAAATTTTATAAAGAAAAATAATAGCATGTTTTTCCCAAATTGTTAAGGATATGGTGAAGCTCTGTCGGATTCAAAGGAGGAATGTGCAATTCCATGCTATATATAATAATAACTTATTTTAATAGTGGCTTTGCAATTTTTCAGATATATCCATTTACTGAAACCACTATCAAATAAACAAAAACAAACAAATGAACAGGGGTTCGAGACAGAAATTATCTAATCTAAAAATAGCACATGTTCACAGAATACACAACACATATCCCAAGTACTACTATAGGTTTCAAGTAATAGTCAAAACAATAGTAAAAATGATTCAGACCCTACCAGTCAAATCATAAATGGGACCTTAACTGTAAATCCTTATCTTTAGATCAAAGCGGGTAATTGGGGGCTGAAGATACATTATAGAACTAATATGTTATAGAACTCCTCTGAAATGAGTCATTTATTCCATCACTTTTCCTGCACAGCTGCTGACCCATGTTTTGGTTCCTGGAAATAGCTGCTACCCTGTCATACTTCTTAAATGCACATATATTGATAACTCTACTCATTCCTCCATTCCTCTGTGACTGTCACTGTGTTAAAATGTGGAGTCAGCTGACTCACTTGTGATGGTAATAAAGTAGATGAGTTTGCAAAGTATTTTGTTATTTCTAAAAATGCAAAAACCAAATTACATTGAAATCATAAGGGGTGTTTCAGGGAGAGCTGTAGGATGTGGTTTCTTGTGTAATCCACAGAGATTAGCTCCAACACATATTTAAACTCTCCTCTAGGAGCAACCTTAGTGGTAAAGCAAGAAGATAAACAGATGTATACACACCCTGGCACAAAATTATCACTTATGTTTGGCTTCCTAGTCTCCTCGTGTTACTTATTTATCTTAACTTCTCTCTGAAAGCAGGGAACACAGAATCTCAATCAGTTGACATTTTTCTACTGAATTACCCAATAGTCCGATCATACCCCTAATACTTTTTAAAATTATTTCACTCATAATCCCAAATCTGCTTTGCTTCCTCATCTTAGTACACTGTAATTTGATTTCAAAATGAGGACAGTTGTCAGTAATGCCACATTCATTCATCTATTTTACAATTCCATGTGCTTATAACTATGAAGATATGTTAATAACATCCATTCCAATAAGCCACCCTAAATTTATTATCATGGAACAAGACCTCAAGAAAGAGAATTCAAAATCATCCATGTATTTGCAACTTATTGCAATAAAGCCTTTATCAATAGACTTCCCTGTGCACATGGTGGTGAAATTGCTGGTGAAAACCAGCCAGATCTATTACAAGCTTTCTCATGGCTTCTAGGTAACCCAAGTGAGCCTTTATTGATACTGGGAAGGGATAAAGCAGGGAAGGGATAAACAGTGCTGTAAGAATTGGCTAGACAAAAGTAAGGACTCTCATTACAAAGTGAGTATTTTAAAGCAAAAGAGCCTGTTGGGAATATTGTTTTATAAAATAGTGGTTTTTTTTATTAACTTTTTAAAATTCAATTAGGTAACATATAGTGTACCATTAGTTTCAAATGTAGATTTCAGTTATTCATCCATAGCATATAATAGCTAATGCTCAGTACTTATTGTTAGAGCTTCTTGAAAGCAGAATTTTAACCCACTGAGCCACCCAGGCGCCCTTGAAAGCAGAATTTTAGATCACATTTTCTGATTACTTCCATGTCGTACAACACTTTCCTGCTAGCAACCTTCAAAACATACTGTTTGTTAGAGAAATTTCTTTAATAATAAATAAATAGGAATTTATTTAAATTTATAAATATATAAAATAAATAGAAATTTATTTAAATTTATTTAAATATTGCACACTGTTTCATTGTTCATAAATAAGGTGATGATATTATAGCCATTAGTTGGTAGCACTGATATATCACTTTCTTTTTACTTCTCAGTGCATTCTCTTTACACAAAATAGATATATATTTTAAAAGAATCTGAATCTGTGGCAAACTTGTAAAAAACCCTATACAGTAAAGTTTATCATTTTAAGTAATCTCAATTATCTTCCTCAATCGTGATAGTATATCCTTCTATCTAGGCCAGATATTGTATGAGGGATTTGAAGAGACATACTTTTCTAAATTTCACTTTTCTCATCTGAAAAATGCTTATCATATCCTACAATAAAATACACTTACAATATTTAGATGAAAATTTATTTATTTATTTTAAGATTTTATTTCTTTATCAGAGAGAGTGGGCGAGAGAGCAAGCACAGGCAGACAGAATGGCAGGCAGAGGCAGAGGGAGAAGCAGGCTCCCGGCCGAGCAAGGAGCCAGATGCGGGACTCGATCCCAGGACGCTGGGATCATGACCTGAGCCAAAGGCAGCTGCTTAACCAACTGTGCCACCCAGGCGTCCCTTTTGATGAAAATTTAATCTGTATAAACAATATATTTGCTGTAATGCGTGGTTCATGGAAAACATCTTATTTAATTATAAGCAACAACAGTATTAGAAATTAAGTAAATGTGTCTATAATATTTAAAGTTTTAACACATAATTCCACTGCTTTGCCTTATTTTCTCAAATCCCTTTACCACTTTCACTGACAGAGTCAGATGTACTTTTTCTACTAGTAGCCAGCTCTTTGTCTTTTGTCAGAAAGATGCCCTTGTGAATTATTTATAATAGAGATATTAGCAATAATAATAATAATAATAAATAGCAATGAAAATGTTTAAAAAAAGTTTTCTTAACTAATTAGGGTTCTTAGACATCAATTAGAGGAACCACCTCGGGCAAGCAAATTAATCTGCAAGACATTCCCAGAATTAACAAGTCAGTCAGATACAGGGTTGTCCGTAGACTGTTCATTATGTAGCAGAAACTCTAGAGATTATCTCAATCCATTGGAGTCACCCCGTTTATTAGCTTGCTATTGACAAAGTTATTTACAAACTGTAGAGCAAGAGGTTATAATGTAGAAAACTGATGGTAATGCACAGGATTCTTGTTAACAATAATGCAAGTTAGTGATTTTTCATTAGAAAACATAAATTCTATAATGCAAATTATGGGCCCAGAGCACTTCTGCTGCACAACTCTGCTTATATCCCAAATAACCATGTGAACTAGTTTTAATATCTGCTTCTCTTATTAATTTTTGAATAAAAATTCTTGACACAAGTATTTTATAATTGTGTGATAACCATGCATTTAATTTCTTGGAGAACAAAACACACTTTAGCATAACTAGGTTCGTTCACAGAACCAGCCTTGATAACACACTTCTATATGTTAGAAATGATGTAATAAATGTAGAATATTGGGCACTTGTTTGGTATTCTTTGCCATGTTTTGCACTATCTAAAAAGAGATCAGTGAACTTGGACTGGAGTTAGTAGACATGGAAGAAAATAAAATATTACAGAGAAGAATACTCTGTGGTCCACAACCTAAACGGGCTGGGATTCCCATCATTTGGATCCCTGTAGCTTTACAAAAGTCAATTAAATTTTTGTATCTCCAATTAAAGTTGATAACCCAGTACTTTTTCAAACATCTCTTGTAAAGTATTGTTTCCCAGAAAAAAAGGGATTTTGCACATGTATCTGCCTTTGTCTCTGGTCATGATCTCAGTCAGTATCCTGGGATCCAGCCCCATTTCTGGCTTCCTGCTCATTAGGGAGTATATTTCTCAGTCTCTCTCTGCAGCTACATCCCCCTGCCCCACTCATGCTCTCTCTCTCTCAAATAAATAAATACAATCTTTAATTTTTTTAATTAAAAATAAAATAAATAGGGGCGCCTGGGTGGCTCAGTGGATTGAGCCGCTGCCTTCGGCTCAGGTCATGATCTCAGTGTCCTGGGATCGAGCCCCGCATCGGGCTCCCTGCTCAGCGGGGAGCCTGCTTCCCCTTCTCTCTCTGCCTAGCTCTCTGCCTACTTGTGATCTCTCTCTGTCAAATAAATAAATAAAATCTTTAAAAAAAAATAAAATAAATAAAATAAAATAAAAAGTCTGGTCTTACTGCCCCATTTAGCTCCTTTTGTTTTTTTTTTGAGTTGTATTTAAAGCAGCATGAGAGAACATGAGGCTCTCAAACTTTAAAAAAAAAAGGAAAAAATTGAGTTTTGTTAGGATTTAAGATCTTGTCTGCTAGACAAAAACGTTGGCTTTGTTAACATGTGAAAACTAACAAAAGAGAATAAGATCGAATTCTAATAATTTTTGTAGAAATTAAAAATTTCCTCCAACCCAATTACATACAGACCCATTAAGTAAATTCATTCCAATGTCCCAAACCAACCTTTTCTAATAGTAATGCATCTGTGTAAACAGGGTCAACCCAAGGAATAAATAAATATTATTATTTTTTTCCTGTCTCTTCCACAGTCACATCTGGGTATATTGGTAGCAAGCCAATTATCTATCTTATAAGACATGATATCATAAGGAAGGGTATTCTGTCCATTTGGAACAACTGAAAATCATTGTAATTTTATCTTGGTGCAGTAACTTGAGATGGCACAGTGTGGGTTATGAATATATTTTATTTTTTTTACTGGGAAGAAGAGATTATAGAGATATTGGTTATCCAAGAGAGACTGACAGGTGTTGATAGTTGCCAGGTCAATATCCATCTACTCTTTCCTTTAATATCAGAAAGCACTGAGAGATTGACAACAAGGAAACTTAAAACAACATCAAATATTTTATTGTCTCTTTTCTAGTTACATTGTAACCTTATGACAAAGTATCAGTCGTACAAGATATCATTCTCTTTTACCTCTATCTTTCTGCCAGAAATGTGGGCTTAATAGTGAGAACTCCAACAGCAATTTTTGCAACTGTGAATAAAAAGCCATGAAAACCTCTAAGATAGTTCACTTGACTTTCTTAAGACTCTGAACCAACACCAGAAAACACTCTCTGTAGTCTTCTTGTTAAATGAAAAATATGGTTAAACACTTTTGACAGTCTACTACCTACAGCAAAATGTAAATCTTAATTGAAATATGTCCTCTCAGCTGTGCTTAAGCAACTGAGTCCTGAGCTTTTCAGGTTTTCAGTCTGAAAGAGTGCACCTTAGGTGCTCTGAAAGGGAAGAGAAAGGACACCCTGTTCTCCATATAAATTAAAGAAGAGAAATCTGTGCATTTAAGTGGGCCATATAAAATTTATCAAGCAATTATGTCCTAACTCCTTCCTATCCAAATTACCTGATATGCTCTCCCTACTCCTTTATTCCACGTTACTGCCTTTTCCAGGATTCTGTATCACATTACAGCATGTCTTCTGTTATTTCCTTCTTGCAAGCTAGTTTTCTTTTCCCCATCTAAAAAAATCAACAATCATTGTGTACTTCAATTCCCATTTTCCTCAAATGCATTGATTCTTCTTATCTATTACTCTTTTCTCATACTCAGTGTCTTTGTCTTTATGGGGTTTGTACTTTGCTTTTCCCCATCCTTTACTGCCATTATATAATCAAATCTAAAAACGTCTTAGAGAAAGTTAAAAATTCCTGCATAGCCACACGTGAACACAAAGTCACTGATTTTTAGCAAACCTATAAGATAGTCAGACATCAATTCAATTTCTTTTTTTTAAGATTTTATTTATTTATTTGACAGAGAGAGATGACAAGCAGGCAGAGAGGCAGGCAGAGAGAGAGGAGGAAGCAGTCTCCCTGCTGAGCAGAGAGCCTGATTTGGGGCTCGGTCCCAGGACCCTGGGATCATGACCTGAGCCGAAGGCAGCGGCTTAACCCACTGAGCCACCCAGGCGTCCCTCCATTCAATTTCTTAACTGAGTCCCCAATGCATCTTGACTTCTAACCTAAACCTAAGTTCTACGTCTTACACGTTGTTATATGACCAAATTCTTTCAGTTTAGTATTTTGTAATATTTAAATATTAGTCTATTGATGCTTTGTTTGTGTATTTCTATGAAAATAATTTGAATACTGTAGATTTATTGTTATATTTATAGATTTATAATCAAAGTTTCATCAGTTGAAGTTTTTGGAAATTTCAGATATAATGATTAACCTAAAATGATACTGCCTCAAATCCCTCTGATATCAAGGCCCAACACCTGATTATAGCCAAACCTGTGGTGAATAGTTCCATGGGAAATTGCAGTTACTTAACACTGATAGCATCTCATGTTCTCTCTCTCATTTTGGAATGTCTCCAACACAACCCAAAAGTGTAGGAGAGTTAATGTCCTCTGAGGACAGCTCTCAGTGAAGTGGAAATAAGAACCATAAGTAAAATTGTCAGTTTTCAGGTCTTCATGAGGACAACTTAAAGAAGTTTCTCAGGACCTTTCAGTAAAAGCAAGCCTTCATTTTCTATCCACAACAATTATATCAACAATGTACCTCTTTGACAAAGTTGCTTCTTCACTGTATCACTTTCCAATTCTTTTCTACCTTGGATAATCTCCCAGATAAACTAACAGTACTCAAATCCTTTGTCCTACTCTTTGCTCTCAGGATAAATTGAGCCAAAAGACTTAGATTAATATCAAGTTCTGAATGGACTCTTAGAGCTATTTCTGTCCAGATTTTCATAAACATAGGGACCTTTGAATTATCAGGCTATAAATAAGTTCTAAATGGAGGGGGCAAAAGCAAAAAGTAGAAATTTTTATGTTTGATTTTTAATCATGATTAATTGACTTTATTGATTATTAAAAATACTAACATTATAGGGGCACCTGGGTGGCTCAGTGGGTTAAGCTGCTGCCTTCGGCTCAGGTCATGATCTCAGAGTCCTGGGATCGAGTCCCGCATTGGGCTCTCTGCTCAGCGGAGAGCCTGCTTCCCTCTCTCTCTCTCTGCCTGCCTCTCCATCTACTTGTGATTTCTCTCTGTCAAATAAATAAATAAAATCTTTAAAAAAAAATACTAACATTATAAAAGTGTGGATCTTTGTAAAACAATGTCATAATGTAAGAAAGAAGTTGCATAGTCCTTTTGAGAATATTAAACCAAGTGTTCAGGTGCCATCTAATTTCTTGTTTAATCCAGAACTTTGGTGTGCATCATCTTGAGGAATAGGATTTTGAAGTCCAGATAGACTAAGAGAAAACTGATCCAAATGTGTGTGTTTATATTTCTGCTTTTGTTGTAAAAATCAAAGTGTGATTGCTGGTTTAAAATGGTAAAACTAATAATGTTCATGAACTCGATTATAAATTTTCTAATTGTATGGGAAGAATCCAATAAACATAGAATTAATTGATTTGCAAATCCTCAAAGAGCTACAGGATCAGGTAGTAGTATGTTCTGATTCAACAGCATCATAATGCAGCATTTTATATGTGTGGCTAATGGATATTTTCATGAATGTTTGCTAGCTAGTCAGCCAATACAGAGAAATATTAGGTAGCGTAATTACTCACAGTTGTGTTTAATAAAATGAGAGAAAATTATCAAATGACACTAATAATAATAATCCTATAGCAGGCTAAATAATTCAATGATAATTTCAAGTATTAATCTAGCTTTCTTCCCTGATTATGACTCTTCTCTCCTTTATCATAATGGGAGTAGCAGATTGTCTGCAATGAATTGTGAAAATGCAGCAGTGACTTTGGCAGTGAAGGCCTCCCATCAATTTTGATAGGTTAAAATGATTCTGGTTGGTCTTGAGCAAATGTGTCAATTTTTTTTTTCTGTGTGTGTCAAAAAAGAAAGAAGCAATAGTAAATTCTTGCTGTTATTCCATGGAGCCAATAAAATCGTACTGCCAACAAGAGGCTGTTGACACCGTAAGTGTAGTTAACTGTCTTGAAATACTAGGCCTGGAAATAAAATCCCAATATTTCACATAACCTCTTTTTTATAAAAGAAAAAAACAAAACAAAACAGAACAACTATACTGCTTACATTTAGGGCCCTGCTCTTGTGTAACTATTTTTGAACATGTCTACTGTAAGTGTATATATATATTTTTTTTTCTGTGCAATAAATTTATTTAGAGATAAATTTGGATTGCAAATTATTTTGGGGGAGGCATGGTATTTGTGGCTAGTCTTACAAGTAAAAAGGACTAAAAGAAAGAAGAAAAACATTTTTTATTACAGCATATTTACATCTGTCCAAAGTACTTATTTACTATAATACTGACTAATGTATAATACTGTACACAAAGAAAGAAGTTAAATGAGTTATAATTCAGTCAATGTATAGCTGGCCATTTTAAAACTTACCACTGAATCTTTCTGGTATGAAATGTGATATCTGGCAATCTGGTCCAGTTCATTACATCAGGTCATTTGTATGTTCTTATTACCATTTTGATAGCATATCACATTTTATAACCCAGACATTTTACAATGGAACTATGATGCATGTATTTTCAAAAGTATAGACATACATGAAGCTATGAGGTCAAAAAAGATGAATGTCCGTAGTACCATATAGACTCAACAAATAAAAGTGTCCAAGGGTCTGAGTGTGACTTATGAATATTGTATAAGATTAGGCCAACATGTGGTTTTGATATAAATAATCTGTTCTTAAATTAGAATTACAATCGTTGAGTACAGTGTTGAAAATGGCAGATAGATTTTAGCTATCTTTGCTCACTAGGGAAAATGGAAAAATGTTTAGTTTGGTCAGATTTTCACTTAACTTCTGAAAAATCTTACGTTTGAGAGAACCCTTCTGAAATAAGAATCCTTAAAGACATAACCCCTTTGGCACAAGTTTTCAAGAAACTTGTTAGATGTTGTAGACAATTCTATGGCACACGTACTGTTCTAGATGTTTCATGCCAATAATATGTAAGCCATACCAAGGCTACATATACATATAGAGATGTTCCTCAGCTTACAAGGGGGCTATGTACAGAGAAACACATAAAAAATTGAAAATGCATTTAATACCCCAAAACTATCAAATATCATAGCTTACCTTAAGCTTATTTAAACATACTCAGAACACTTACATTTGCCTGCATTTGGGCAAAATCATCTTAAGCAAAGCCTATTTTATAACAAAGTATCAAATATCACATGCAATTTATTAAATATTACACTAAAAAAAGAATATATATATTCTAAATATATATTCTATATATAGAATGCTTATAAGAATATCAGGTGTTCACCCCTGTAATCTTCTAGCTGACTGGGAGCTGTGGCTCACTGCCGCTGCCCAGCATCACAAGATGGCACCATATAGAACAAAAGTTTCAGGTGGTAGGTGTTGTAAGTTTTACCCAAACTGACATTGGTCAAACTCGTTTTTGTCATCATATATGTCAAGTAGTTTTCTCGGGTTTATTTTTAGAATATCCTTGTATAATGAATATTTACACTGATATCTAGTATAAAAATCTTGCAATTTATTTTAGAAAGATTAAGATATTGAAAATCAATCTATTTCTTTAATTCATTGAAGACATTTTTGGCTTGTTTCCAGTACTTTCTTACTGGTTAAAAAGTGAATTTGAAGTAGTATGGATTTCATTATTATATGGCACTTTCCCTTTGATGAATACAAAGACGATATTCTATATTAGCTATCTGAGAAGAATTTATTTTTTTAATTTTATTTATTTGTAAGAGAGAGAGTGAGAGAGAGCACAAGCAGGGGGAGCAGCAGGATGAGGGAGAAGCAAACTCCCGGCTAAGCAGGGAATCTGTTGCAGAACTGAGTCCCAGGACCCTGAGACCATGACCCGAGCTAAAGACTCAGGCGTTTAACTGACTGAGCCACCCAGGTGTCCCAATCTGAGAAGAGTTCTGTATGCTATTCCTCTTAATATGCAGTTTAAAGTCTAGGTAATTAACTTAATATTTTAGTGGCTATTACATAGATAGCACTATGTTCCAGGCAGAGAGTAAGAAAGAAATATTAAATCAACCATATTCTATGCATTCTAAATGAAAATAATTAATCAATCATAATAAATCCTTCTATTTATGGAATATCAACTTATAAGCTTTCCTCCATATGAACAATGCCAAATACCAGAATAAAGGGTCATCTAATACAAATAAAGGATAGAATTAAAGAATTCTGGTAAGCCATTTAATTTTGAAAAATGGTGTTCTATTGTTGCTGAGTTGTGGTTTTCAGTTACATAATATCTGATAAGTGTAGAAGTAACATGAGTGTTACGTGAGATGAGAAATGGTACATAATTAAGATATTTTTAAAAGTACAGATAAATACAAATTTGTAAACATAGCATTATGGAGGAGTAAAAATAAATGATAGCTACACACTCTAAAGTGAATAAAACTTGGAAAGCTAATAGAGAAGTAAAACAAGGACAGTGCAAAAAGTATGGTACATTTTTATGAAGTTCAAACAAATTCTGTGAAACCATAGATGGACTTAAAGATACTATTATGTATCAAATATTGTAAAAATTAAGCAAGGAAATAGCAAACATAAAATAACCAAAGCATACAAACTTGGGTAGATACAAGAGGTGTGATCATGCTCTACTTCATAAAGAGATGAGTTAATAGATAAATATTAGTAACTAGACTTTTTAGAAGTTAATAAAACGTTGCCTGTTATTTCTTAGTAATATAAAATATATGGTTTTCTAACAAAAACGTTTATCTTAAAAATATTTAAAAATAAATTTCAGTCTACTCCTAAGGTTATATTTACTTTTCCACTGAAGGAAAAGCTGGTTGTTGTAGTTGTAGTTGTTGGTTTGTTTTAGTCTCCTCCTAGTTTTTATTATTATAATGTGGAATGAGGAATGTTAGATTGAAAAGTGAATTATTTTATAGACAAAAATCATCACTTGATTCACCTCCTGGTACAGCAGATGGAACTCCTGAAAATATGCCCTTTTGCCTTATGGAAGAGTAGCAGTTATGCTTACTTCTGAAACATACTTGGTGGTGGCCCTAAATAGTGACACCATAGTAAACATTTTGAATATTTGCAATTAATTTTTATAGTCATAGGGCTCCAAAAGGCACTGCAGGTATCTTAGCAGGTATTTCAATAAAGCTAAAAGTTGCCTGACTGTTTAAAAATATTAGCAAGGCACAAAACATGGCAGAAGTATTGTCCTCAGATATTATTTTTTTCCATATGCTCCTGATTCCAGACATGACAAGTTACTTTTTCAAATATTTATTATAAAAGATTTTATTTATTTATTTGACAGAGATTACAATTAGGCAGAGTCAGGCAGAGAGAGAGAGGAGGAAGCAGGCTCCCTGCTGAGCTGAGAGCCCGATGTGGGCCTCGATCCAAGGATCCTGGGATCATGACCTGAGCCGAAGGCAGAGGCTTTAACCTACTGAGCCACCCAGGCGCCCCCATGACAAGTTATTTTTGATAGATGTATATACAATGTGTTTCCCAGTTATAAGAAAAATGGTTCTGCTATTTTTAACCTTTATTTAAAATTAAATGATTTTTTTCATTAAAATGGTATTTTTTAATGTTTTACTTTTCTTTTCTTTTTTTTTAAATATTTTATTAAATTATTTGAAAGACAGAGATCACAAGTAGGCAGAGAGGCAGGCAAAGAGAGAGAGAGAGAGAGAGGGAAGCAGGCTCCCTGCGGAGCAGAGAGCCAGATGCGTGGCTCAATCCCAGGACCCTGAGATCATGACCCGAGCCAAAGGCAGCAGCCCAACACACTGAGCCACCCAGGCGCCCCAATGTTTTACTTTTCAATATACTACTTAGAATATAAAACCTATTCCATTTTATAAGAAGTTTACCATTTAAAAAATGGTAATTTTCTCATTGTGTCTTCCCCTCACATTTCTTTATTTTGAATAAAAAATTTCACAATAAACATAACTGATGCTTTCCTTCTGATGGTCCCTCTGTTGGTCATATTGTATATGAGCCATGACAATTAGTTTTACAAAATTTATTGATGTTTATTGATATGTTTTATCATAACTAATTTTCCCTCCCTTATCTAGATTCCCCAGCTTTCAGACAGGTGGACACTTCAATAAACCATACCCAAGGGATGTATCAAGTACTTCTTAGACATTCTCTCAGATCCTTGAGGTCTCATTTTGCCTAGGGATTTGCAATAGGTTCTGCCAGAGGCACCACTGTGACAACTGATGTCCATGGTCTATCTCCTGCTAAGCTCAAGAGGTCACTGGTTTCCAAGTTTATCTATACAATTAATGCATTCCAGCAAGTTCTTTTTTTTTAATATTAACAAACTTATTTTAAAGTTTATATGGAGAGGCAAAGACTCACAATAGTCAACATAGTGTTGAAGGAGAACAAAGACTGAGGACTGACTTCAAAGTTTACCATAACGATGGGGCGCCTGGGTGGCTCAGTGGGTTAAGCCTCTGCCTTCAGCTCAGGTCATGATCCCAGGGGCCTGGGATCGAGTCCCACATTGGGTTCTCTGCTCAGCAGGGAGCCTGCTTCTCCTCATCTCTCTCTCTCTGTCTGTCTCTCTGCCCATTTGTGATCTCTCTCTCTGTCAAATAAATAAATAAAATCTTAAAAAAAAGTTTACCATAATGATAATTGTAAGCAAGATATTGTAATACCACAGAAAGACTAGATTAAAGCAACAGAATATATATTATCAATTATATTTTATATTTAATAGAAAAGCAAAAGCAATACAAGAGAGCAAAATACAATCTTTTAAACAAATGGTTCTGGAGTAATGGTGAAGCTAAATGTAAAAATATAAAATAAAATAAAATAATAAAATAAAATAAATCCAGGCAGATATCATACACTCTTCACAAAAATTAACTCAGATTGGATTATAAACCTAAACATGAAACATGTAGAAGGTAATATAGAAGAAAATTTAAATGACCTTGGTTTTCACAATAACTTTAGCTACAAAAGCACAAGCACTGAATTTAAAAATGTCTACTCTGTGAAACACAATGCCAAGAGAATGAAAAGGCAAAGCACAGACTATGAGAAAAAATTTGCAAAATACACATCTGGCAAAGGACTGTTAATCAAAAATACACAAAGACCCCTTAAAACTCAACAATGGGGGAAAAACCTGATTAAAAATGAGCCAAAGACCTTAGCAGATACCTCACCAAAGAAAATATTACAGATGGCAAATAAGCATATAAAAAGATGCTTCACATCATATGTCATCAGGAAAATGCAAATTAAAACAAAAAAGAGACACCAGTACATACCCAGAATCCAGAGCACTGACAACAGAACACGAAATGTTGGTGAGGATGTGGAGCAACAGGAATGTTCTTCCATGTCTATTGAGAATAAAGAATGGAAAACAACTTGGCAGTTTCTTACAAAACTAAACATATTCTTGCCAGATGATTCAGCAGTAGCAGCTCTTGGTATTTATCCAAAGAAGATGAAATCTATACCCACAAAGATGTCTATAGTAGTTTTATTCATAACTGACAAAAGCTTGGAAGCAACCAAGATATCCTTCCATAGGTGAAAGGTCCAATAAAGTGTAGTACATGCAAACAATGGAATATTATTTAATGCTAGAGAAATGAATTACCAAGCTATGAAAAGATATGGATATAAATATTTAATAAATATTTGATTTTAGGCTTCTACCAGTCTATCAATAGTATTAGTATATTTTAACAGTGAATGCTCAGCATTCATGAATTTACCTAATAAAACATTTTGGGTTCAATATTTTAAATACTTCAACCTCTATGATTATATTCCTAATAATTTTGAATTGGGGTAAATAAACCTTAATTTTTTGTAACTTGTTTCTTATTGCAAAAGAGCTCAATGAAATTTTAGAAAATAAAAATTTACAAAAAAAAGTTTAGTTTACTATTGCCAAATAATTTAAAACTTTATCTTATATTCAAATACATATATTTTTCTAAAATGATTTATATGCTACTAATACCAAAAACTTTTAGTTATACTAGATTTCATATCCTGCAATCAATGCCAGAAATCCATCTGGCAATGATTTGACTTAGAGTTAAGATGGGTGTTATTACAATGAAAGATGGAAACAAAGATAGTATAACAATTGGTGTTACATAACTTTTCCGTTTTGATCAAGTTACTAATCTACAAATGGCTTTTATCAGTGACAGACTTGGGAATTTAACAAAACTTTTAAACTAGCATGTGCGACTCATTGCTAGAAAACAACACAATCAATAACACTTTATTTAGATTAAATCATGACTATTTCTCCATTTGCATAAAAAAGGTAGCAACCCCAATAAGTTTATTGAACATGAAAAGTTGAAATGCTATAATGCTCCTAAGGAATTAAATGATCCAGTCAAGAATTACAAAAAAAGGATATGAATTACCAAAGTGTTTGTATAATTGTAATGTACAACTGCCCATTATCGTTCCATAGTGTAGGCTTGTACAAGAACTCTATAAAAGAACTCCACTTCTAAACTGTGGAAAATATGTTCCCTTTCCCCCTATATACAACTATTAAGCCATTCATTTAGCTTTTAAAATATCCACTTAATACAGGCTTTTTACACATTTGAACAGGCAGCAGGGCTCTATTCTTATCGCTTACATCTGAAGGATAGACTTCTAGCGTAAGAGGTAAAGCCCATAAAGGAGCCCAATAATAACAACAAAATACAGTTTAGTGAGCCCTTACAATCTGCCAGCTACCTTTCTGAGAATACTTCAATTAATAAAACATATAAAATACCTGACCACAAAGAGCTTACATTCTTTTGAAATATAATAGTGAAATAAACCAATAATAGAGGGGCACCTGGGTGGCTCAGTCCATTGAGTGACTGCCTTTGGCTTGGGTCATGATCTCAGGGTCCTGGGATGTAACTCACCAGCAGGCTTTCTAGGCAGTGGGGTGTTTTCTTCTTCCTCTGCGCACCCTCCCTATTCTCTCTCTCTCTGTCTCAAATAAGAAAATAAACCAGTAATAGAATAATGATTGATGGTTGATGGTGATAAGTGTTACAAAGAAATACAAGAAAGGTAAAAGCCATTGGAGAATGCTGGGATGAACGTTAATTTTATTTTGTGTTGGGTGGTTATATCTCATTTATGAGATGCTATTTGCACAAAGACCCAGGAAGTGAAGGAGAGTGTTATACAAATATTAAAGGAAAAGATTGCTCTAGGCAGAGCAAGTAAGTATATAGACTTTGTGTGAACAGCTTGTCTGTTACTTTTAAGGAAAAGCAAGGAGGCCAATGAGGAGTTCATAGTGGTGGAGAGAGGAAGAACTTATTGATGTATGACCTTCTAGTACATTGAAACGCCTTCAGTTTTTATTTAATATGAAAGGGTAAGATACCAAAAGTCTTTCAACAGCAGAATAAAATCATCTGACTTGATTTTTAGGTTAAATTGCTGTACCAAAATAAATTTGCAGGGAGAAAGGAGTGCAGTATGTGTGGAAGTGGGGTTATCAATCAAGTCAATAATTCAGGAACATATGATGGTGTTTTTAGCATGCTGGGTGGTAATAGAAGTGGTGAGGTATGGTTTTCATTGTGTATATATTTTGATGGTGAATATTCTGGTGAACAGGATGGGGTATGTGCAGGACAGACATCAACATTTATTTTACCTGCACAAACAGAAGGGTGGAGTCTTCATTCCCTGATATGGAGAGAACTCTGAGTTCAAATGTTCTTTCTCATTAAATGGCATAGTGATGATGAGGATTTAGTCAGACAGTGAAAGAGAGCAGTAAGCATAGTGTTAAGCGGTAAGACATTATAATACATTTGAACATCAAAAAACGTTGTGTTGGATCATCTGTTTATGTGAGTAAATAAATAAATAAAGCTTCCTGGGGTTCTGATAGAGGTAAAGAAGACTGCTATATGATCCAAAGGGGCACGTGCACCAAATGTTTATAGCAATAATATCCACAATAGCCAAACTATGGAAAGAACCTAGATGTCCATCAACAAATGAATTATATATATATATATATATATATATATATATATATATATATAATGGAATACTATTCAGCCATCAAAAGAAATGAAATCTTGCCATTTGCATTGACATGGATGGAACTGGAGGGTATTATGCTTAGCAAAATAAGTCAACCAGAGAATGACACTATCATATGATCTCCCTGATATGAGGAAATGGAGGTGCAATGTGGGGGGTTAGGGAAACAGGAAAAGAGTAAATGAAACAAGATGGGATCGGGAGGGAGACAAACCATAAGAGACTCTTAATCTCACAAAACAAACTGAGAGTTTCTTGCAGGGTGAGGAGGGTAGGGAGAGGGTGGTGGGATTATGAACATTGGGGAAGGTATGTGCTGTGGTGAGGGCTGTGAAGTGTGTAAACCTGGCGATTCACAGACCTGTACCCCTGGGGCTAATAATACATTATATGTTAATTAAAAAGAAGAAGAAGAAGAAGAAGAAGAAGAAGAAGAAGAAGAAGAAGAAGAAGAAGAAGAAGACTACTATAAATCAAATGCTATGGTTTTCAGCATAGAGTGTGTAATCAGGCATATTTTATTAAAGTAACCAAGTAAAATGATGGTCGAAAATTGGAATAACAGAAAACATAAAAATCAGAGATTTTAAAAAGAGATATGGGACAGTGTAGAGAATATAGTCAATGATATTATAATAGTGTTATATGGTGATAGATAGTGGCTATATTTGTAGTGATCATAGAATAATGTATGGAGATATTGAAAACCTGAAACCAATGTAACACTGACTATCAACTACACTCAAATAAAAAAATAGTAAAAAGAAAACATTTTAATTTAAAAAGATAAAAAGAGGGACAAGAATTTGAAAAGTGAATTTCAAAAAGAGTAAAGATGAGGCTAAGACATACTGTGAACCTTGAGGAAAACACCATTTTGAAAATTCTTCCCATTTTGAGAAAACTCAAATGAATCAATACCATAAAAGAACCCATTTTAACTGAGAGATGTAATGAATGCTCAAGAAATAATTTTATGACAGGATAATTCTTCCCTATGAAACAGCATACAGAAACCCGGGGAAACACCTGGAAGCCAAATAAACTATACTGAAAATAAGAATTAGGAAAAAGATAAATGATGAAAGATAAGAAAATTAGACCTGCAACAGAGACCTAGTGAAGAGAATTTTTAGCTTGTGGTTTAATGTTTTTGAGGATAATCTAGAGTTCATAACTGCCTTGAGGCAGGCTGGTTGTAGGCAGTTTAGGCATACCCCTAAGAGAGGCCTATTTTGGGCAGGTGGTGTTGGAAGAGGCCATTGGGCTGGACAAAGACAAATCCAACCATTTGACTAAAGTGTCTGTGAAGATGTTGAAGTCAGATGCAGCAGAGAAAGACCTGTCAAACCTAATCTCAGAAATGGAGATGATGAAGATGATTGGACAGCACAAGGACACCATCAACCTGCTGGGTCCTGCACACAGGATGGTCCTTCGTACACTATCATGGAATATGCCTCCAAAGACAACATACAGTAGTACCTCCAGGCCCAGAGGCCTCCTGACTTGGAGTACTGTTACAATATCAGCCACAATGCAGCAGAGCAACTCTCCTCCAAGGACCTGGTACCCTGTGCCTACCAGGTAGCCTGAGGCATGGAGTACCTTGCCACCAAGAAGTGCATACACCAAGACCTGGCCACCAGGGAAGTGCTGGTGACAAAGGACAACATGATGAAGATCTCAGACTTCAGCCTTGCCAGAGATATCACCACATCAGTTACTATAAAATGAGAACCAACAGTGGACTGCCTGTGAAGTGGATGGTCCCTAAGGCCATGTTTGACCAGATCTACATCCACCAGAGTGACTTCTGGCCTTTTGGGGTGATCCTGTGCAAAATTTTCACTCTGGAAGCCTCCCATATCCTGGAGTGCCTGTGGAGGTGGTTTTCAAGCTGCTGAAGGAGTCATTTGATGGATAAGCCAATAAGTGCACCAGAGAGTTAGACACAATAATGAGGGGTGGCTGGCATGTGGTACCTTCAAGCTGCTGGTAGAAGACATGGATCATACTGTGGCCTTGACCTCCAACCAGGAGTACCCGGACCTGTCCTTGGCCCTGGAACAATACTGTCTATGCTTTCCCAACACCCAAAGCTCCACCTGCTCCTCAGAGAAGAATTCCACCTTCTCTCATGTGCCGTTGCCCAGGGAGGCCTATCTGCCGTGACACCCAGCCCAGCTTGCCAATGGTGGACTCAAATGACTAGTATCCCTATTACTCCTGTCCAGATTTCGTCATAAGCTGTAACCCTTACCCCCCACCCTCCCTGCAAGACTCACTGCCTTCTCCTTCGTCCCTTTCCTACTGGCAGGAGCCAGCTGCCTACCTGAGGCCTTCACCCCTTGAAGTTCACCTCTCTTCCCCTTCCTCTTCCTCCTCCTTACAACCTGCTCATGAAAGAAAGGAACAGAGAGGCAGGTACTTGCTCGTGGCTACTTCCTTCCCTCCCATATGTTGGACCAAGACCCCTCCCTGTCATCTGGTACTGCCTGGACGTCGAGGGAGTTGGAGATGAGGCATGCCAGTGAAAGCTGTCGGAGCTTTCCTGTTTTGGTTTTGTCTGCTTAGCATAACATGTAAGACTGAGTTCTGGTGGCAGGGACCTAGTCCTTGGGGCTATAGCACTAGCGAGGGGAGGTCAACTGCTCTGGGCCTTGGCTAAGAGCAAGCCCTGCTCCAGAGATATGGTGCCAAGGGCTTATTAATTTTGATACTAATTTGCTTTGCTGACCAAATACCTGGTATCCAAAGATGGGAAGGCAAAGACTGGAAGCAGTGTTGTGACCATGGGGTCCAGCCCCAAACTATGAAGAAAACACAAAGTGTATAAATCTGAGTAAGTATATATTTACACACCTTTTAAATAGGTTGTTATCAAAGATTTAATCAATGGGTAATATGCTCCTCGTGGCTGGGAAGCATCAGTTGCCATATATTAAAAACAAAGAAAAGAGGTGTCTGGGTGGCTTCCTCCAAGAAGTGTCCCTTCTTTTCAGGTCATGATCCCAGGGTCCTGGGATGGAGCCCCACATCAGGCTCTCTGCTCAGTGGGAAACCTGCTTCTCCTTTTCCCTCTGCCCTGCTTATAGTTCCTCTTCCTGTCTCTCTGTCTGTCAAATAAATAAAATATTAAAAAAAAAACAAGAAAGAAACAAAATGTTTTTAAAAGGTCTTTTTGTTTTTAAATTTTCTAGGGGTGCCTGGATGACTTAGTTGTTTAAGCAGATGTTTGCCTTTGGCTGAGGTCATGATTCCAGTGTACAGGGATCCAGCCCTGCATGGGACTACTTGCACCTCAAGGAGCATGCTTCTTCCTCTCCCTTTGCACATGATTCCCCCTGTTTGTGTGCTTCTTCTCTCTCTCTCTCTCTCTCTCTTTCTTGCTTTCAATAAATAAAATAAAATTTTTTACTAAATAAATAAAAAAATAAATAAATTTCTAAACCTACTTTCAGTTTAGGTCCCTTAACAAATATTGCTACTGCTTCATTTAAAAAAAAAAAAAGATAATTTAGAAAGATGCTTCCAGAGTTAAAAAGCTGTTTTGTTTCTTTGTCGGGATTCAATATAGAAGTGCTTTAAAGAGTAAAAGAAAAAATATGCTATATTAACTCTAATCACACTATAACTTTGGTGGTTATATCAAGATAATGAAAAGTGATTTTAAAGCAAATTTCATTATCAGACATAAAGATCAAGTCAAAATTACAGAAGAGTAAAAGGATGAATTCATCAGGGAGTATAATAATTCTTGACTTTTAATACGTAACAACAGATTTGGGGATATATAGGGAAAAACGAAGAACAAAAATCATAACTTCTACCTTGGACGACAAATGGAAAATAATTTCAACACCCTTATTTTAAGATTACATAGACAAATGGTCATCACATTGGTAAGATATGTAAGACTTGAACAAAATGATCAACAACTGGATATGCATGATATTACATTACAGTAATTGAACTAACTGAGGTCAGTCTTTGGTGAATCACAGAAACAGGTGGAGTTGTCAAACAAAGGAATCTTTGTTTACAACATACAAGGAGATCTCAGGGAATAAGTTCCAAAGCCTTGACTGTTTGAACAGGAGAGAGATTTTTATTTAGTATTTAAGATGAATACTCAGAAGGGAGAGTTTTATTATCCCGTGTATGGTTGGTCATAAGGTTGTGGATGCATGCACATCCACATATGTATTTGTGCAATATGTATTGCATGTTTGCCTGAATGAAACTTGTATTCCACCGAGGGCAGAAACTTCAACGTTAGAATAAAGCAGAGGTAACTGTTGGACAAGGCAAAGGGACTCTGCAGGCTTCAAGAGCAGATATAAACTAGATGGGGTCTTGGGCTCATTTTCTGGGACAAGGAATGCAAGGCCTTGATTGCTTTTGAAATAGCACTAGGAGTTTTGCCACTGATTTATTGTCTCAATAGCTTAGGCTATTTCCTGGTCTGGTGGTGACTGTTAGTTTTCCCATTGCCTTGTTCCCTCAAAATCCTTAATGAGTGAGGTTTTTGCATTTCTTTGTAAGAACCTCCCAGGAAGTTTTGGAAGAAGTGTGCTTGGGAGAGTACACAGGTGGGGTATAGATCATTGAAAATAGCTGGGGACAAAAAATGACTTTTCTTATGTCAGGAAAACTATATCTCTTCTTTAATTTTCTGGGAACTTCTAACTCTTTCTTCTGATGTTACCAGCAGGCAACTGAGGTATTACTGATTGTTCTCTTGAACCTAAGGAAAAGGAAATGTAGAAAGCAAAAGACAAAACTTTAAAATCTATCCTGCAACTCATCAATTCACTGCAGCCACCTCTCTGTCTTTCCCTTTCTCTTTTTCTTTCTCTTTCTCTCTCACTTTCTTTTTGTTGGCATATATCATGATACAACCACTTTGGAAAATAGTTTCAAAATTTTTTTAAATGAAAAATATGTTGCAGTTACACAAATAGCCATTTTGTTCTAGGCATTTCACCAAGAGAAACAAACCCTATGTTCATACAAGGACTTGTTTATGAATTTCATATCAGCTTTATTTTTAAAAATTGAAAACAGTGGAAATGTTCATCAATGTCCATCAATAGAGCAAAGACAATTGGAGATTCTCAAAGTAATGATGCTGAGAAAAGAAAAGCCAGGCAATGAATAGTATATACTGTGTGATTCCATGACTACAAAAAATCTAGAAAATACAAATTTATATATAGTCACAGTCATCAAATATATGGTGTGATTTTAGTGCCTTCTTCTGTGCTCCCATAGCTTCCTACACTTGTATCTCCGAGCATTTGTTACACCATGTGAAAATATGAACTCTTTATCTTTATTCTGTCTTACTAGAATAAGAATCCTTGAAATTTTATGGACATTTGAACTCTCAGTTATTAGCAGAAATTCTATCACACAGTAAGTTTCCAAATATAAAAGCCAGAGTTTTACAATGACTTCTAAGCTTTTACATGATCTAGCCAGTCATTTAACCTCTGTGACCTCTTTCCCTGCTACTCTTCAGTCACTCACAGTGGCCTCCTTGCTATTCCTCAGATATGCCAGGCATGATCCAACCTTATGGCCTTCAAGATAGCCAATTCCTTTGTCTGGAGTGACATTATTGATGATAGTTCTGGGCAAATTCATCACCTTTCCATACCTTGGTTCAATTGTCAGCTTCATTGTAACTACCCTGATCTTCCTATTAAAAATTTTAACTCCCCATCCCCTGCCTAGAAACCTTGATTTTTCTTACCCTGATCGAATTTTTCTTTTTCCCCATTGTACTCATCCTTTTTGAATGCACTATGCCATTTTTATTAAGGTTCATAGCTTTTAATTGCCTCACCCATTAAAATAAAAGTTCTACAAAGCCAAGTATTTCATTTACCAGTGTAGTCTGAAGTAATATCTGCCATATAATAGTTCAGTAGACAACTGGTAAATTTCAAAATGAATTAATGTTGAGAGTATACTGAATTTCATAAGTCATTTCAATATTTTTTTCCATAAAATAAACTATGTAAAACATACCTTAAATTTACTTTCATCATATTTTATAGCATATAATGGACAACATACATAAGCCTTAAAGAAACAATCCTATAATTAACCATTTCATACCTACTTAAAAACTGCATAATACCACACTCTTAGATCCTCTTTGAATGCTCTAAATTAACCCTTCAAAGAAAATACATTTTTAAAAATTACAGATTTTTTGGCAAATAATTTAATAAAACAAAAGTTTCATTTATCTATGTAGATCAAAATAAATGTTTTTAATAAGCATGAAATTATAACTCTGAAGTGTGCTAAAATGAAACCACCTGCTAAGGGTGAGAGAACAAAAATAAACATCCTTTTTCCAAATAAGAGGAATTTATTACCTTTGAATCAAAGCATGTGGATTTGTTTTAACTGGGAATAAAGCAGTATGGAGACACACCATAGAAAGTCATATTTTAGATTTCCAAAAGACTTCGAAGTAAAGATTATACATTTTTTAATTGCTACATAATGCTACATAATGACAAGATGACAGGTTGTGACAAATAGCATTTTAAAAGCTCTACTCATACTCGAACAGAAGGTGTCATTTCCCATAATTTTATATATGTCTTTAATTTACTATATCTGGATACAACATATTACCAAACAGATGTTCATCAAAGACTAAATCATTTTTAATGGGATATAATAATTTGAACCTACATCTATTAATCATTTTTTTTGATCTAACATTTATAGTCTCGCTAAAAATTTTATCAGTTGTTGACAAAATTCAAAATAAATAGGATAAAAAGTCGTGTTTGGAAAAGTAGATTTCTTTTCAAATTGGCATTTAAATGAAAATATTTGCTGATATTTTTAAAACTTTAAATGTAATTTTATATATATCTGACCTATCAGATGATATAAAATTTTTGGAGAAAATATAACATATTTTTTGATCTTGGTTGAAGGTATTAATAAAGAGCAACTGTTTGTATTATTTGTATTGTGATATCTTAGTTAATAAACATGAATAACTGGTATAAAATATGTTTTTTTTTTAAATTTTATTTATTTACTTGACAGAGATCATAGGAAAGCAGAGAGGCAGCCAGAGAGAGAGGAATGGAAGCATGCTCCCAGCTGAGAAGAGAGCCCACTGTGGGACTCAATCTCAGGAACCTGGAATCATGACCTGAGCCAAAGACAGAGATTTTAACCCACTGAGCCACCCAGGCGCCCTAAAATATGTTTTTTTTTAATATAGAAGTATAGTTCTTGCCAAAATATGGAACTAGCTGGAACTGAATGCCTCCTTCAAAGTCAGCTCTGGAGAATTATGCAAGTGTAATATGGAACTATTTCAGATATTAACCAAAAAGAAAGAAATGATGATAAACTCCTTAAAAGACTCAAAGTTGCCCTTGACTGGTATGTTTCAAGCTCTATTCCTGGTTTGAAGACTGGTTTTAACAGGCCTGTCACTGTAGAAATCCGCTGGATGTTTAGAGGCTATCAGAACTATACAAAAACCTTGAAGGGGTAAAGACTTGAAAATTCTTTAGAGAGATTAGCTCCCTAAGGCATTATTCCTCCACACATTTTCCTCCAATCAATTAAGACTGATGGATGAGGGGCACCTGAGTGGCTCTCTCATCACGTGGGTGGTGGGTTAAGCCTCTGCCTTCATCTCAAGTCATGGTCTCTGGGTCCTGGGATCCAGCCCCACATCGGACTCTGCTCAAAAGGAAGCCTGCTTCCCTCCCTGCTTGCCTGCCTCTCTGCTTACTTGTGATCTCTCTCTCGCTCTCTTTCTCTCTCTGTGTGTCCAATAAATAAATAAAATCTTTAAAAAAAGGCTGATGGATGACAAATTATGAAAACTGCTCCCTCCAAATGATGGCTTTTCATAAGAATTTAAGAATTTAAAATTGTAAGAATTTAAAATTGAAACTTGATCGCAGGATTTATCTTATAGAATAACATCAAGTGAAGGCAGTTATTATTCTGATGTATTTGTGATTCTGAATTCTTGGCCTCAATAGTAAATTTATTTTTAAATTCTCCCATGGAGTGGTGATTGGCCTTCAGTCTTTCATTGATGTACAACATTGGGTCAAATGAGATGTGTGTGCCCAGAACTATATATAAACTTTTTTGTATTTCACTGGAGATGGCATTTCTGAGTTTTGTTCAATTGAATTTGGACAGATGTTTTAATAGTCACTTCTAGAGTTGGCCCTGGAGAATATCTTCCTTTTTTTCTCTTCCCGATTCTCTGAAAAACCCTGACTAATTCACATTATCACAGTGATATCACAATTGAAGTTTTACCAAACACTATAGCTGCAAAATAGAAGGAAGCTACTCAGAATGGAATACTATTGTGAATGATTGAGAAAGAAAACATTATTATAATTAAGCTACCAGGTTTCAATGTATTTTATTGTTGCTTAGAAAATCCTAGCATACCCAGACTTTACAGAGATTTGATGATCCTAAGAAGAGCTGAACTCATGGACCAAAATAACTATGCACATAAAAAGTACAATTACTTACCTAAAAAGATGATGTGGTTAACTTTATATGGCAATCCAAGTGTTTTTGGAACAGGAATTTAAAAAATAGCTTAGGGGCACCAAGGTGGCTCAGTGGATTAAGCCACTGCCTTCAGCAAGGTCATGATCTCAGGGTCCTGGGATCAAGTCCTGCATCAGGCTCTCTGCTCAGCAGGGAGTCTGCTTCCCTCTCTCTCTCTCTCTCTCTGCCTGCCCTCCGTCTACTTGTGATCTCTCTCTGTCAAATAAATAAATAAAGAAAAACTTAAAAAAAAAAGAATGACTGTTCTTTTAAAAAATAGCTTAAAAGGGGCGCCTGGGTGGCTCAGTGGGTTAAGCCACTGCCTTCCGTTCAGGTCATGATCTCAGGGTCCTGGGATCAAGCCCCACATCGGGCTTTCTGCTCAGCAGGTAGCCTGCTTCCCTTCCTCTCTCTCTGCCCGCCTCTCTGCCTACTTGTGATCTCTCACTGTCAAATAAATAAATAAAATATTTTTAAAAATAGCTTAAAAGTATATGATAAAATAATGATATACATATACACGGAAAAGAAAGATACTATACTGTGAATATAAATTAAGTGAAAATTGTTGAGATAAAGAATACAATAAATGGAGACTAAGATGAATATAGCTGTAAAATGAATAAATGACTTGGGAAAAACAAACAAACAAATTAATGACTTCTGCCCAAATACAGCAGAAGAGAAAAAAAAATAAAGAAAATATTTAAATAAGTACTGAGATAAATTTTGGAGAATTAAAGAAAGATAAAAGATACCAGACTTAAAATGATGCCAAACATGAGATATCAGAAACAAAACAAAACAAAAACTACACACACTAAAAACCACTCATATACATTATGGTGAGTTTTAAGAATATCAAAAACAGAGAAGAGCATAAATGATGCCCAAGAGAAGAACAGATCACCTAAAATGTACAAGAATACCGACAGCACAATTCTCAATAGTAATAGCATATAAAGAGACAGCTGGGTGTTTGTATAGATGGAAAAGATATTTGAAACTAGGTATTATACATCAATCCAAATTATTGATTAAATTTGAGAGCACAGTAAAATACAATGAAGCATGTTAGGTCTTAGAACATTTATCACACAGAGACACACATTTTGCAAAACTTTCTTGGAAGACAGCTCAATTTAAATAGAGAAAACAGAATTATGTACTCAAAGGCACATTTTGAAGGAAGGATTGAATATAGTCTGCACTGCAAATATTCTTTAATCGTATGTTCTCAATTTCCTAAATTTAAGAAGTATTTGTTCAAATATTTACCTTTAAATAAATCCTAGGAGACTTTTTCTTGGATTCTGGAAAATCAGTCCATTTGGATACAAATCTTTTTGTCACTGATGGAAATTTTGATAGCCCTTAACTGTGGAATGACTAATGTATTGTTACAGCAATTGTGATTTGCCAATACATGGGTGATGTGTGTGTGTTGTGTGTGTTTATTTTTATTTTTGATGGTTTTACTCTTCTATGAGATTTTTAAGTAGACATGAGTTTAATAAATTATGATTTGTTGAAATTTATCTGAGGTTATATATAATACATTATATTCATTATTAAATAAAGTATTTATGGACATATGGAACAATATCAAATTCTACTATTAACTCATATTAATAATTACCATAAGAGGAAAAAGGGATATTTTTCAAGATGAAAATTAGCGAATTTTTCAGAATATGATATGGTGTTATTCACTGAACAGAGGGAACAAATGTCAAAGTTTAACACAGTTTACAGAATGTTTTAACATAAATTGAAATTTAAATCTGACCAAATTTCACAGTTTTAAGTAAAATGATAGCACTTTATATCCTTGAAAAGTGGTAAGTGACCCAAAACATGGCTTAGAAAAACAAATTTAACACTACACTAGTCTGAGATGGTTAAGTTATGGTACAACTTGCCATTGTGTATCATCAAATGGTATATTTTTTTCTTTTGGGCTTGTCATTATATTTTATTTTAGCCATTCTGGTAAGTGTGTAGTGATATCTCAGTGTCATTTTAATTGCATTTCCTTGATGTCTAATTATGTCAAAATATATTACTTTGATGTTTAATGCTCTGAGCTTTCTCAGTTCAAGACCATGAAGCCACTTAGGGAAAATACAGTTGCAGAGGCACTCATAGACCAACTCTTATTTCGAAATAAGAAGAAACATTACTACCCATTCCAACAAAAAATAGATTTGTTATGCAGCAGGGATTTTATAAATTACCTGACACAACTTATATAGTAAGATGAAATGGGACAGGCGGTTTCTTGCAGCTATATACAACATCATTTTAATTTCAATTTTCAGTATAATTTTTCCAAGGTATACACAGAATATATATTTAATGTAAATTGTGAACATTTTAAACTCTGTATATGGAAATTAATCAATTTTAAGTTTATAACAATCAAAATTAACGGAAGTTTATTTTAAATTAGTTAGCTTTCTCTGCATTGCAAGACAGAATAATCAAGAATTGGTAAGAAAAGAGTAATCTCTGTAAAATTACCGGGGGTGCATTATAAAGTGTTCGGTAACCGATCAAACTCACAATTTGGATTGAATGGCAAGTGATTTTTAAAATCTGGAACTCATTGTCAATTTTTTTTTCTTCATTGTGTCTTAATAAATTACTGTGTTCATTTGCATGGAAGTGAAGAAAAATGCATGACATTTCATCTCAACACTAACACCTTTAACTGGCAACTCTGAATGTACTTTACAGCAGTGTAACAAAGTAAAGATCACTGATGTTTCATGAAATATTTGTTATAATTCTCAAGGAGATAGGGAGTTTGTGCAAAAATGCAAATCACTTTGCGACTAAACACATTGTTTATTTCAGCTAATTTTAAGAAAATATGCTGAGAATCTCTCAAAAAAGGAAGCAATGATTTAGGTTTGCCTTCAAAATCCTTATCTAATCCTGAACCAACAGCACATAGCTCAAAGAGCAACTTATTTGAGCAGCTCCAATTTACACATTTCCTAATAATGCTTAATTTAGTGGAATTTCTGTCCAATTATGGTAATTTGATGTAATGAAAGACAAAAGTTCAAAAAGATCATCCTTAATTTATATAGATGCCAAACTCTGCATTTTCTGAATGACGCCCAGGAACATATTTTCAAAAACAAACAAACAATGCCAGAACCACTATTTGGTCATCTCTAGGCAGAAAGTGACTCAGAGCTTACATTACTCTCTCCCTGAAAGTATACTGTAGGCACTGAAACTACTACCCTGAGTCTGTGCTATTAAATTCTTTAAGTTAGAAACTTTTAAAACCCGTCTGTGTGGGAGTATTTCATTTACAGATAGAGATTTGGTTGTTTATACATTTTCATACTTGATTTTTAGGGTGTAATAAGTATGTTTTAAAATTCATGGTGGTTTTGAATACTGTTGGATAATTGAGCTAAAATGGTATATCCATTCCTCCGAGGAAACAGAAAATATAGAAAGGTAGTGCTTTTCAAATCTGACATCTTTGAGTCATTGCAGTTTCATATAAATGCAATAGGAAAAGTGTCATTCATGTTTATGATATTTTCTATAAATAAATTAGAATGTACTGGAGGCCTGATATAAAGTGGGATGCCTAAACTTCAGTAAGATCTTGTTTTCAATTCAAAATAAATTTTATTTTTTATTTTTTTATAATGTCCCTCAATTTCAGATAAGCACCCCCATAAGGTCCACTCCGTTTTTTTAAAGATTTTATTTATTTTATTTGACAGATAGAGATCACAAGTAGGCAGAGAGGCAGGCAGAGAGAGAGGGAAGAGGAAGCAGGCTCCCTGCTAGGCAGAGAGCCCGATGCGGGGCTCGATCCCAGGACCCTGGGATCATGACCTGAGCCAAAGGCAGAGGCTTTAACCCACTGAGCCACCTAGGCGCCCCCAAAATAAATTTTAAATTGAATTATGCACCTCTAAGTTCAGAGACAATAAACATCAACCAACACAATTAATAAGTTCTATTTCTTGAAATTTCGGGAACATTGATAGTCTCATCTCCTGGAAGAACAACAGCTAAAATTTTGGTCATGGATTCTTGCTAAAATATCACTTTCCCAAAGAAAATTAATGTTATGAATTTTCATTGATTGTTATTGATCATGAAGAATATAACAACCATGATAAAAAGAGTAGGAAAATCATGATATCTCATCTGTAAGGGCATGTGGAAACTAGGAAATGCTAATAAAAATTACCATTATTTCCTAAGTTAACATAATATAACAGAACAAAAATATTTCAAAACAATGTTTTCTTTTTTTTTAAATATTTTATTTATTTATTTGACAGAGAGAGATCACAAGTAGGCAGAGAGGCAGGCAGAGAGAGAGGAGGAAGCAGGCACCCTGCTGAGCAGAGAGCCCAATGTGGGACTCAATCCCAGGACTCTGAGATTATGACCTGAGCCGAAGGCAGCGGCTTAACCCACTGAGCCACCCAGGCGCCCCCATAACAATATTTTCTAGGCTCATTCTGATAACTCTTTTCTACATTCAAATTTAAAGGTTGAGGCATGTGATATATATTACACAAAAAACATCCCAAGGAATTCGTTAAAAAAAAAAAAAAAACTCTTAATAAAGGACAAATCCAAAGGAATTTCTTTTCCAATTTTTTTTAATTTTTTATTTTTTATAAACATATATTTTTATCCCCAGGGGTACAGGTCTGTGAATCACCAGGTTTACACACTTCACAGCACTCACCAACGCTCATACCCTCCCCAATGTCCATAATCCCACCCTCTTCTCCCAAGCCCCCTCCTCCCAGCAACCCTCAGTTTGTCTTAATCTTTTCCAATTTAATTAACAAATTATGAATTGACTTACCTATTTCATCACAGCATATCAGGCACCAATAATATTTTTTAATCGTCATACCTGATGCAATAATTACCATCTTTCAGACATACTGATCACGAACAAGCAAATAAACAAGAGCACCGTAGCTTAAGATCTACCTGAATAAATATAGGCTACTTCAGACAATCTCTTCACCACAACATAGCAATGAATAGAAATCATACATGCTCTGTAATGGACATACAGATGAGATAGAAGGTGATGATGTTAATATATGCAGAATCTTTATTAATTACATTGTAAAACATAATATGGAAAAACAGAATACAATTTTAGAAATACCCAGGTCACCATCATTGTTTTATTTTTATATGTGTAGATAAGGAGTTTAATAAACAATCCATGACTATTCAACTCCTTATATTTTGAAAATTTTAGCAAAAGTAACAAACCTAGCACCTATAAAATTGTACCTATCTGCAACATACGGCTTTGCCAGCATGGTAGAGGAAAAGCAAAACAAAATAAGTAAGAAAAGTTTAACATTTCACAAGAGTTTTACTTTTATTTTTTTATTTATTATTTTTTATTTTTCATTTATTATTTACTTCCATTTTCTACTTTATTTTAATGAAAATGTCATGACCATAACATAAGAGCAGAATTAAGCCAACTTGAGAAATTATTTTTTCATAAGTTAAAATAAACTAGCTTGGTGATTAATTCAAAATTATATTACAAACTTCAGTGTTCTTGCAGTAAGTATCACTGCATAAACAAATGAGTCAGGAGTCATAAACTAATGATGATTCTAAATGTTATTTAGAGAGACATTCTGTTCTTAATATATTTCAAATATTCTACACAAGGCAAAGTGGATCCAAGTAATCTGTAGGCAAAATAAGATTTTAGAGAAGTATATATTTCCAACAGTATTTATAAAATATTACCTTTATGTAAGGCATCATCCTGGACTTTGTGGAAAACACACAAAGGAGTAAGAAGTGGCCCTTCAAGAAACATATACAATATCAAGGTTTAACATGAAGCAGCATGTCTTCTCTAAGTAAAAAAAAAACATTGTACCAACTGACTTTACTGAAACTTTATATTTATTGCTCTCATTTTAGGTCATAGTGTCCTTCTGCATGCAGGCTGCTATAACGGACATGATATAGACTTAATAGCTTATAAAGAACAGGAATTTATTTCTCACAGTTCTAGAACGGAGAAGTTCAAGATTAAGGAATGGGCAGATCCAGGGAGAGCCCACTTCCTCATAGATGGCTATCTTCTCACTGTAAACGTACATGATGAATGAATCAAGAGAACTCTCTGGGGTCTCTTTTAAAAGGACTGTAATCCCACTTATGACTTAATCACCTCCCAAAGGCCCCTATGTTTTAATACTAACACTTCCAGAGTTAGATTTCATAATATGATTTTGGGAGACATAAACATTCACACCATAGTATATATAAACAAAAAAAGACACAAAAACAACAAACAAAAAAATTATTTTAACTACCTATTATTTTCAACTACATAAACTTTTAATTTGTTTCTATATAATATTAAATAACTCATTAAATAACTCATAAATATAAGTGATTCACTTATATCCAATTCATCTGAGTGCAATTAAATTTGCTTACCCAGCATATCCAGAAGCATATTTCTTCAGACTATCCCATTCCCCACCTTACAGGATTTACCACAATTAGAAGACAGGGGATAGAGGATAGATGGATAGATGTATACATAAACACACTTGTACATACACATATGCATATTTTTTCCTGTTAATGATACTCATGCAAATAAAATTTAAGCTCAAGGAAACCTGTCTTGTGTGTTACTTAATATCCAGTTTTTAGTCAACATCCAAAAACAAATAATCCAATAAAAACATGGATAGAAGACATGAACAAGTGTTTCCCCAAAGAACACTTTCAAATGTTCAGTAGATACATGAAAAGATGTCCATCATCATGTATCATCAGGAAATTGCAAAGCGAAACTAGAAAGAGGTACCACCTCACACCTGTCAGAATGGCTAAAATCAACACTACAAGAAACAAAAGGTGTTGGAGAGGATGTGAAAAAGTAACACTTGTGGGGACTGCCTGGGTGGCTCAGTGGGTTAAGCCTCTGCCTTCAGCTCAGGTCATGATCTCAGGGTCCTGGGATCAAGTCCCACATCGGGCTCTCTGCCAGGCATGGAGCCTGCTCCCTCCTCTCTCTCTCTCTACTTGTGATCTCTCTCTGTCAAATGAATAAAATCTTAAAAAAAAAGAAAAAGTAACAATTGTGAACTGTTGGTGGTGATGCAAACTGATACAGCCATATTTGAAAACAGTATGGAATTTCCATAAAATTTAAAAATAGAAGTCCTTTGTGATCCAACAATCCTGTTGGTGTGTATTTACCCAATGAATATAAGAAAACTTATTCAAAGGGATGCTAGCACCCCTATGTTTATAGCAGCATTATTTATAAAGCTAAGATATGGAAAGCGCCCAAGTATCCATCAATTGATGAATAAATAAAGAATAATTGGTATGTATATACAATGGAATATTATTCTGCCATAAAAAGACTGAAATCTTGCCATTTGCCATAACATGGTTGGAACTAGACAGTATAATGCTAAAAGTGAAATAAGTCAGTCAGAGAAAGACAAATACCTTTACTCATATATGGAATAAAAGAAACAAAACAAACAAGCAAAGGGGAAATAATAAGACATAGAAAGAGAAACAAAGCAAGAAACAGACATTTCACTACGGAGAACAAACTGATGGTTACTTGACGGTATCTGAAAGGAGTGATGGATTAAATAAGTGATGGGGGTTAATTAGAGCACTTGTCATGATGAGCACTGAGTGCTATATGTTATATTGTACACATGAAACTAATACAACCATATATGTTAACTAACTGGATTTCAAATGAAAATTTTTTAAAATCCCAGTTTTTAGCTCACATTCTGGCTTACAAAAGGGATTTAGTCAGGAATTTGGAGATTAGTTAATGAACAAATAAGGGGTGAACAGGCAGTTGTTAGATAAAATTACTATCCTTTCTGGCATTATCTTATACCTTTTATCTAGAAGTATTTTTAGCACTTTAGACTCTTCCTATTTTATTTTGAATCATTAAAAAAAATTTCCTCAAAGGACCTTAGACTCCATCCAATTTGAGCAACAGTGTGAGAGAGGAAATGGTGTCCAGGAGGAAAAAAAAAAAGATGAAACTACTTTTGTTTACTAGTGAATGCATAGTTCTTCCACAGAAGAAGCTCTAAATGGTCATGGCTCCAGCTTTATATGTGTTCAGTCATATGTTCAGAAGTAGGTAACACTATCAAAAAATATAAAGCATCTGAGATTATTTTCCCTTATTTGAAAGCTGGTGTATGAGTCTGCCGTAGTTTCTTGGGTGTTGATAGAAGACAAAGACTCATGGTTCAGAAATAATATAGTTTATTATTCACAGCAATAGAGGTAGCCAGAATATTAACAGTATTTGTGTGTGTGTGTGTGTGTGTGTGTGTGTTTGTGTGTGTGTGTGTGTGTGTGTGTGTGTGTGTGTGTGTGTAGGGGTGGGAGTTATATATCAGTTCTGAGCCTCAGTTCCCACAAGAAGAATCAAAACAGAGGCAGAAAATATTTGCAAACACAACAGGTTAAGTTAAAAAAAAAGATACTATTTCTGTCTTCCAAGTCTATTCAATACAACCATCTCAAAGGATGGCCTAGAACAAATAATAAATGCAGAAATGTAAGCAACCAATTGAAAAGTGTCTCCCAAGAAACACACTTTGAGAGTCTTCATTTGACAAAAATACTATAGGATATTACATGGATCAGGTGCATTGAATACTGGAAGGTTAAAATTACAAGGGACCAAATATTTTTAAGAAGTTCTGGCATCCAGTAGAGTTCAAATAGGTTTTATAAGATTGAGGAAAGAAGCCATCAAAACCTGGGCCCAGGGGCACCTGGGTAGCTCAGTGGGTTAAGCCTCTGCCTTCGGCTCAGGCCATGATCTCAGAGTCCTGGGATCGAGCTCTGCATCAGGCTCTCTGTTCAGCAGGGAGCCTGCTTCCCCCCCCACCCCCGCTATTTGCCTACTTGTGGTCTCTGTCTGTCAAATAAATAAATAAAATCTTAAAACAAAACAAAACAAAACAAATACCCTGGGCCCAATTTTCCCAAAAGTATGATGCTGATTCTAGTCTCTATGATGTTATCCCTGGAAGACAATGTCTCTAATTGAGTTGAATTAGTTTAATAAAGAGCATACCCCTATTTGTTGTAGGAGATGAACAATATGCAAGAGGCAAAATGCCACATGGAAGCCACCTGGTCTTCAGTGGAATATAGAATCAGTTCCTTTGGGATGAATTTGTTCCACATTTGACTTCCCACTTAAGGGAAAATAAGAGTGCCTTCTAATAGATTTTAAATAGGAAATGACAACGAAAGCTTATACAAGATTATAAAATGGGAAATTTCATTTAGATAAGCAATCATTTCAAAGTCATCTTCTTAATATTACAGACTCTTCACATAATCATAATTTTATTTTGGTATTATATGGTAATTTCAAATATAGTAAATATAAAGAATTTACCTCTCTAATTATAGCGAGTCTGGTCGTAGTTTAATGGCAACAAAACTTCAATTTAGAAGTATGGTCTACCAATTATTAATACATTTGGAAATGGTGTGTCATCTTCACTCCACTTGTCTCACTAAAACAGTGAGCCAAAAAAGTAGGTCCAAGCTGTTTACTATGGTCAAAATGGGTTGCTTTTGCACTTTGTAAAGAGCAGTCATATTTTGGAAGAAGAAACTGAAGCTATTAATATTTTCAACTTATTTTCAGAAAAGGAAAGAAAGGATAATCTAAGCTAAAGCCAAAATCTTACACAAGGTGGCAGGAGAAAGATCTTTTCCCAGATAAAGGGTTTTTCAACTTAGCCATGTTAGGAGGAAGAAGAGATGAGACATTGTGGACTTGATTAACTTTTGTATACTGTTCAAAAAGTTTTCAAAATAATGTGTATTATTTTTCTTCTTTTAGTTGAGACAAAAACAAACAAACAAACAAAAAACAGTAATGAGCTTACTCTTAAAAGGAGGTAAACAAGAAACTAGCAAAGATTGAGTGTTAGGTATTGTCCCCCTCCTTTTTTTTTTAAATTATGTTATGTTAGTTACCATACAATACATCATTAGTTTTTGAAGTAGTGTTCCATGATTCATTGTTTGTGTAAAACACCCAGTGCCCCATGCAATATGTGCCCTCCTTAATACCCATCACCAGGCTCACCCATCCCCACATCCTTCTCATCTTTAAAACCCTCAGTTTGTTTCTTGGAGTACATAGATTTTCA
This sequence comes from Mustela nivalis, assembly GCF_964662115.1. Lineage (NCBI taxonomy): Eukaryota > Metazoa > Chordata > Mammalia > Carnivora > Mustelidae > Mustela > Mustela nivalis. The sequence continues at coordinate 78,395,596 of NC_139040.1, forward strand.
TGTTTTATTTCCCCTCCAATCCCCCCACTTCATTTTTCCTTTCCTTCTCCTAATGTCCTCCATGCTATTCCTTAGGTTCCACAAATAAGTGAAACCATATGATGATTGACTTTCACTGCTTGACTTATTTCACTTAACATAATCTCCTCCAGTCCCATCCATGTTGATGCAAAAGTTGGGTATTCATCCTTTCTGATGGCTGAGTGATATTCCATTGTATCCTTGGATCACATCTTCTTTATCCGTTTGTCTGTTGAAGGGGATCTTGGCTCTTTCAACAGAATGGCTATTGTGGACATCGCTGCTATGAACACTGGGGTGCATATGGCCCTTCTTTCCAGTAAAATAGAGCTAGCCTATGACCCAGCAATTGCACTACTGAGTATTGACCTCAAAGATACAGATGCAGTGAAAAGAATTAGGTAGTGTTAAAGCACAAATGCAGGGGATAGAAGTTATGGTACAGAAGAGGGAAGGGCAACCATATGGCAGAGTAGAATAAAGTAGCTCAGGAAGAAATTAGTCATATCCAGATATTGTAAGGCATGTGGGGTTGGCAGGGAGAGCATGAGAAATCATGAGAGAAGAGAGAGAAAATGGACCAGGCAGGAGAGGTTTATAACATTTTAACATCTAAGGTAAGCATATGCAAAGCAGAATAGGGAAAGAAATAAAAGTTTTTATAAGACTCAATACATAAGGAATAACGTGGAGGACACTGGGAGATGGAGAGAAGTGTGCTGGGGGAAATCGGAGGGAGAGACAAACCATGAGAGACTGTGGACTCTGAGAAACAAACTGAGGGTTTTGAAGAGGAGGGTGGCAGGTGGTTGGGTGAGCCCAGTGGTGGTTATTAAGGAGGGAATTTTTTACATGAAGCACTGGGTGTGGTGCATAAACAATGAATTTTGGATCCCTGAAAATAAACTAAAAGAAAAAAAAGACTGACTACAGACATGGACCACAGTGTAACACAGATATGGAACTCACTGTAATACCAGCCACTTCCCACCGACACACGCAGACTATGATAATAATAAATAATAATGCAATTAAGAAAATTGCCTACCAAATAATTTTTCCTCTTTTTTATTTTTATGATTATTATTTTTATTTTATTTTTAAAGTTTTTATTTAAATTGTAGTTAGTTAAAATAAGGTTAATATTAGTTTCAGGTGTACAATATAGTGATCAACACTGCCATACAATGGCTTAAATAAAAAAATGAAAAAAAATTTTTTAAAGATTTTATTTTTAAATGAAACCTCTACACCCAAGGTGGATTTCAAACATACAACCCCAAGATCAAGATTTACATATTTTACTGACTGTTCCAGCCAGGCACCCCAACAAATAAAAATTTTATAAAATTGTTGAGTTTGTGGGAGTCTCATTTGCTTAGTCAGTTAAGTGTCTGCCTTTGGCTCAGATCATGATCTCAAGAGTCCTGGGATCCAGCCCCATATTGCTCATGCTCTCTCTCTCTCTCTCTGGCCTTTGCTCTTAAATAAATAAATAAAATATTTTTTAAAAAATTGTTGAGTTTGTTTAACTAGTTTTAAACTAGTAGACAGAGATGAAGATAAAGTATGATGTCATGGCACGGAAAAATACAACTTACACGTTTTAAAAATAAAATGTGCAATGCAAGTTACCTCACTTCTTTTATCACCACACTGGGACTTTCCCTACTGAGTTGTTGTAATGTAAGGACCTATTTTATATTTTTATATTTTAGCAAGAGGCTTTCATTGAGGTTAACCCTTAAACTGTCCTTCCTCCCCTTCCCCCAGGGGATTCACTTAAAAACAAGTCCTGGAAATCAGCTCCAGGTAACAAAGCCCATATACAAGGGTGGGTCAGGCCAGGTCTAGACATCAATCAGCGGGAGGGAGGGCGGTGTTTGCATATTGTCTCCCTAGATACTAAGGAGTATGCCCCACTCCTCTGCCCTTTGGGAACCTTTTTGGCACTAATCCTAATCAAGGTGTAATAGGCTGGGTCAAATGTCTATACTAGGGTAAATTGAACCTCAATTGGTCACCTAGCCTCACTGTGGAGTTTCCTGTGTGTGTTAAAATCTCATTGGTCACCTGTGCGTGGCCAGGCCTGACTGCATGGCCTTTGCCCTTAAAAGCTAGACTGTGAAACAGCAAAGGGTTGCCTTCTCTCATAAGAGGTGTGGCCCCAAACGTTCGAACGTTCGGTTAGATTCTTGATGCTTGGCATGAAATAAAGCTTTGCTTGACCTTTGCTTTACATCAGTCTCGCTCCTTTAATCATAGACCCATTATTGGCGCATAACAGTATTAATCTTAAAGTTATAAGTCCACAATGCATCCATCATCCATTCTACCCCTTAACATTCCCCTTTGGACAGACCCATGATCTAGAACAAGCCTTATTTTATAGTGCCTTGTAGGAGATTTTTGCTGCTACCTATATTGCCTACTTTCCTCTCACCATTACCACGGAAATTGGGTCCACTGAAACAAAGGGGTAGTGTAAGAAATTAAGACGTCCATAAATCTCTTTAAATAATAAAGTATAAGATAGTGATACCTTTTTTTCTGCCACATAACCAATTCTTGCAAGAATAAGGTCATATAAGAGAATTTACAACACATGCTAGCATTATCCTACTGGACCCAGACCATTTGTATGTTTCTCTGTCTCTCAGAAATGTAGTTATTTACATGACTGAAACCTAAAAATTGTTTGATATGACTACTAATATCACCTACATTATTTTAAAGCCTGTTTAAGGCTTCTGTAATACATAGGCTTTGTAAACACTTATTAAGCATCTTGTATATATCAAACACTTTAAAAATCTCTGCTTTAAAAAAAACAAACAAACTCTACCTCAATGGAACTTTGAGTCTGAAAAAGATACAGGCAATATACAAGGCAACAGATAGAATAATTACATATTTGATTATATACTCTGAGGATGTCACCTTAAATTGATATGAAAACGATCAGAAGGATCTGGATTTCTTGTCAAAATATTTTGCCTTAAAAAGAAATTGATATTTAGGGAAAGTTGTTACTGAAAGAGGTCCTGTGTCAACCAAAAATGTTAAACCATGATCTCGCTAAATTTTCCAGTTGTGATCATTGCTTTGTTTAGCTGTCTTCTATTAAGACTGAATTTAGTAATTCAGTCTCAGATTTCAGTAAGTCTTTTTTTTAAAGATTTTATTTATTTATTAGAGAGAGAGAGGGAGGGGCAGAGGGAGAGGAAGAACCAGACTCCTTGCTGAGCAGGCAGCTGATGCAGGACTGGATCCTAGTACCCTGGCATCATGACCTAAGCTGAAGGAAGACACTTAACCAACTGAGCCACCCAGGCACTCTAGACTGTAAACTTCTTAAAGGTAAAAAAGTTTATTCTTCTAGTAGTTCCACAGACATTTCTAACATCCATAAGAAAGCATGTACTGATGTAAAATGCCAGCAAATCAAATTATTTAAAAAAGAAAGAAAGAAAGAAAAGATATATCTGGATAAAGAGAAAAACAGAAAATCTAATAATACATTGAATTATTAGAGCAAAGAGTGGAGGAAGAGAAAATAAATATGAAATAGAGATTTCCACTAAAAGAAAAAAATTGAATAAGGCAGGAGATTTAGAAAATTATTATGACAGACTTGAGAAAAAAATAAAATAGGAATTTTTAGAAAATAGCAATGAATGAAAAGGTCAATTGTTCCTACCTCTATAATATTAGCTGTTTGTTGTTGTTGTTGTTGCTAATTTACCTATTTAAGCTAAGAAACAAAGAAAGGTTTCATTTAGGAATAAGGTTTCTATGTATATATATATATTTTTTTCCCATTTAGGGATAAGGTATATATATATATGTATATATATATATTTTTTAATTGTAATTTTTAGAAAATGTGTCACAGAAAGTGTTTAAACTTTAAGATACAGATGCAACATGTAATGAACTGCATTGTTTGAACGTCTAATTTGTAAATGCTGTTAGAGGAAACTTGGTGGAAATGTTCTTATGTGATTGTGTTTCTGGAACTAAGTATATTTATTAATAAGAAATATTCTAAAATTATGAAATGACCAGGAGTGGACAATTTTCCTAATCCTATCAGCTCTTTGCAGCTCTTTTATTAGCCCCCTTCAGGAATATCAGCTTTATTTATCTAATTAAATTTTATATTAATGTGCTTTTGACTTTTGGCCTTTCTCTTCCTTCTGTTCTTTTTTTTTCCCTAAATTACATGTTTCTGTTTAACAGCTACTATCAATTCTTTGATATGAATACTCAACATCAATTTACTAACTCCAGAGATGAAGGAGCATCAATATTTAGAAGCGAAGAATACAAAGCCTTGGGCATCTGGATGGCTCAGTCACTTAAGCAGCTTCCTTCAACTCAGGTGGTGATCCCAGGGTCATGGGATGGAACCCCAGGTTGAACTTTCTGCTCAGCTGGGAGCCTACTTCTCCCTCTCCTTCTGCCTGCAGCTCCCTTTGCTTGCGTTCTCCCTCTCTTTGTCAACTAAATAAAATATAATAAAATAATGTAAATAATACATTTATTTATTTAATAAAATGCAATTATTACACAATACATAATGTATTGCATAATTATAATAATGATTAAATAATTTATTTAATATTTATATTAAATATATCATTTTAAGTAAATAAATATTTTTAAAATTTAAAATATTTCAAATTTAGATTATTAAATATTAAATCATTAATTTAATAATATCTAAACATAATTAAATAACTTAATTTATTTATTAAAATGAATAAAATAATGTTGTCATTATCTGAGCATGTATTTTTAAATAGTCTTAAAAAAACCATCTAATAAAGTCTAAATACATTGAGTTCAGATATTTATACAAGTTAATCCAGACACTCAATCCACAGACAGTTTCAAAACTTTTGTTTTTATCTACAACTCAAAATACGATTGTAATGTATTTATCTGTAACTTTGACATAGCAAGGAAACTTGGAGGAAAAGGAGACATTTGCTTTTAATATTTGAAAATTATTTTGTTGATTTAAAAAAAATAAAAACCTTAACACGTGAGCATTTCTTCTTAAATAACACTGTGAAGTTTCTGAGTCGCATTTTATTAAAAGTGCTGATAAAACGGCCTCAGTTTCTCATTTAAATTATCAGCTGAATGGGTAACAAATGAAGTAGAGAGCTTTTAAATTATTTATGAATGTATTGCTTGTGGATGGAGTGCCACATAGAGTTACCCCTCTTTTTGGCTTTGTTTTGTGAGCAGTAGTGGAATCTATGAATGAGATTAAACATAAGGACATTCACAGAAATTCTTAATGAACTTCTGGGGAAGGGCAATAAGTGCAAGGAAAAACTGCAGCAAGACTAATTACAAATTTCAAGTGGTCATCGCTTAATTATAGAAGCTTTTAAGTTCAAGTAATATATCTTTTTCATGAGCCTATCATATTGTATTAATTACCACAAACTGCACTCTTGAACACTTATCTTTTCACATATTTCTTATTCTTAGTACTTAAAATTACCCTTATGATTGATAAGTAAATGGATTTTACTGACAATGCATCTATTTACATAAATAAATAATGCTGTTTATATATATAAAAACAATTGAATATGTGTATGTGCTCAATGATTTTTTTTTCAAATTAACATCTTAATTCTACCACATTAGTTACAAATAGATATAGACTTTATAGATTCATCAAATATTTTATTCTCAAATTTATATGTCCTTTGTGAAGTAAATGAAACTGTATATATTAAATATAATCCTATCACATGTAACAGTTACTAGTGCATCCAAGGACATACATAAGTCAGGTCCTACTCAAGGCATCACGGATAACTGGATTTAACTTTCTATCCTAGGAGTCTTCTGTATATTTCTGTGGCTTTTATACTACAATCAGGAGGAAGAATTCTTTTGCTAAAAGCTTCCAAATGACTATGTCAGTAGATTATTTGTAGACTAGTGATATAATATTATAGTTTAATATGTGAAGTATGATAAAATAAAATGCTATTGGCATATTTAATTTGTTCAGTAAAGCATTCATTTAGTTATCAAGCATTCACTTTCTTTTTTTAAAGATTTTATTTATTTATTTGAGAGACAGATCACGAGTAGACAGAGAAGCAGGCAGAGAGAAAGGAAGGGAAGCAGGGTCCGTGCTGAGCAGAGAGCCTGATGTGGGGCTCTATCCCAGGACTCTGGGATCATGACCTGAGCAGAAGGCAGAGGCTTTAACACACTGAGCCACCCAAGAGCCCCAAGCATTCATTTTCGTTATACAGAAGAGATAGAACAATATTATATAGTAGAAAATACAGTAAATAATCTAGAAACCTTGATCATTTTGTTTTGGCAATTTTAGAACATAAAATTAGCTAAAGCTCAAGTGCAAGTTATATTTGTATCATAGGAGGAAAAGTTAATTAAAAGTTTGTTTATTACCATAGTTTAACACTTCAACAAAATGATAACGAGTCCAAAATCAATGAATATATGAAGTATACAATAAAAACAATAATCTTGAGTGTATGTGACTCACTGTAGGTATTGATAGGCTAGAAATCAAAGGGAAAGTATCTATAGGGTTTGTTCAGTTCCATGCTCATCAGATTAATAGGCTTTCTCATATTGCTTCCTTCACCACATTAATTTGTCTAATGAAGTTTTCAAGAGTTAAAGACAGTGATAGGTTCATGGCTGGAGAGAAGGTACAGAATCTAAGATAGTTCACCAGTGCTTATTATTTAAGAGAAAGACAGCATGGGAGGTGAGGGATATATCATGCATCCTGTTTTCACTCCCTTTGTGGAGCACCTACCCTGGAGGTCATGTAATAATAACCAATGACCAAAAAACAATAAAAAAACCCAAACATCCATGTGGAAGTGCCATCCCTGCCTGGAGATGAGTAGACTGCTCAAACAGATCCTGGGCAGGCATCTCAGCCCAGGCCTGTGCTGGGGAAGCTGGTTCCTGGCTTTGGGTGCAATCAGGAAGCCAGCAAACTGACAGGAGAGTGCATCCAGGGTTAACAGGACTGATGATCTTTTTGCAGCCAGGAGGCGGGTGGACACCCGCTCAGGGAGCCAGGCTAGGAGGCTGCCCAGCGCCAGCGCTGACAAAGCTTGCAGCCCCCGGGGCTTCCCCCCGCGCCCCAGCCAGGGCGGGGCCTCAGGAGGGAGGGGGGCGGGACGGCGCAGACATGGGGCTTTGCTAATTGCCAAAGCAAAAAGTGAGCTGGCGGACGACTCAGGAGGGAGGGGGGCGGGGGGGGGGGGTCGAGGGCGGCGGGGAGAAGGCGCTTTGCTAATTGCCGAAGCTGGAAGTGAGCTCACAGAGGATGTGGCTGAGAGTCTGGGAGGAGGTGGAGGGCCTGGCGGAGGAGGGGCGGGCAGCGCCGCGGTGCTGTGCTGCGGCCCAGTCGGGACTGCAGGACCCACCGGACTCGCCGCCCCTGCGCTCCCGTGTGAGGCTCCGCTGTCACCCTCCTGCTGCCTGCTGCCCCTCCCCGCCCCAAGGCTTCTCCGGACCACCCTCTGCGCACATTTAAAGTGACACTTTGCCGTGCCCTCACCTGGAGCAGAAAGCACAGATCGACCTGGGGGCGGAGAGGGGGTTGTGGAGGCCCAGCCTCCCGCGAACCCCAGGGCACCGGGACCACCCCGGATGCTGCGCCAAACCCGGTCCGCATGGGGTCGGGCTGGGGACAGCGCCTTGCGAGGTGCCCCCCGCCAGCGGGCGCGCTAGCCCCCATCTTTCCGCAGCCCCATGCGCCCGTGCTGAGGACCCCCTTTCCTCACCCGCCATGGCCCCGCTGCTTTTGTTCTGGCCTTGGGATCCCAGGTGGAAACTAGTCCCTCAGACCTCCCTGGCAGCAAGGAGGGCAGGGAGGGATTCTTGGTTTTCTGCCCTGGCTCCTCCTCTCTCCCCATTCACATGCCTTCTGGCTTCCCTTTCCACTCCTCATTGTCAGTTTGATTAAATGGTTTTCTTCTGCATGTTGACCCAAAGAGCTATTTCATGAATGAATATACACGAAACTGAGTTGGAGCCCACCTGTGAGAGCCCACCTGTAGAGGCCTTTCATTAGAATGGTCTCTGGTTCTAGCTTCAGTTCAGAATACTGCATGTACCTGAGGACCGAGTCCAGATGTTTCTTTCATCTCTGACTTGAATTTGAAATCCTCCTCAGACTTCAGCTTCCAGGATTTCTCCAGTCCTTGCTCTCCCACTGTCTTGGTGGGGATCCGCCATGAGTGTTGAACACAGGAATGAATGAATGATATATAGCCCAGATGGCTGGGGCTTTGTCTTGTTTTGCTGAGGTTGGAAAGGCTTGGGAGAGACCCCCTGTATGCAGATACAGAGCTGCATATAATTGCTTAGATAAACGTGTTCCCCACTATATTGCTTGGGCATTGAACATTTCGCCCTTAACCTGTGGCTTGAGCAGTTAGGAGGAGACAATCTGGAGGTGAATCAGAAGATGGCTGAATCCACATGGTGGTGGTCTGAGTTTGGGAGATTTTCCTGGAGATTCAAACGAAAGATCTAAATTCTTCCAGTGGGGAGTGGTAAACATTTTATCGATGGGAGATGGAAAATAAATGGTCTGGTTAACCTTTCCCTCCCCCTCAAAACCCATTATTTGAAAACACAAAAAGGGAAGTGAAGGGAGAAATCCTCCCACTCCCATGCCCACTCACCTCCAAAGCCACCTCCTCTTCCAAGAACCTAGCAGACAAGGTGCCAAGAAGTGTTAGGTACCAGCAGTGGTCTCAGAACTCATTCAAGGATCATGGTGAAAGGCATTCAAAGAGATTGTGGGGGCACAGGGATCAATTAAGGGGGACAAGTTTAAGGTTTGCCTGGTCCCCTAAAAACTAATGGCACTAGAGAAGATGAGCTTTGGGAACTATAGCTTAATGGATACAATGTGTAAAAAGCTTCAGTGAGTCATGGTGGGAAGAGGCCAAGAGGGCAGCAAACACAGTCTTAGATGATGTTATTAATAGCACTACAGGCTCTAGATTTCCTGTGGTGGTGTTCTTGGCAAGACCAGCCCGGCCAAAGTGGATACTCTCAACCTGGAACAGAGGGTCTTGGAGATGCCAGCACATGAGGTATGATGAGAGGGTAAAATGATAGGAGGTGTCCTTTGGAAGGACTGACTCCTTGACTTTAAAAGGGAGAACCCAAATCTGTAGGTGAAATCTTTCTGGCTACAAAGAGGGCCAAGGCCTCCTAAGGTCAAGGTCTCCTCGTCACTTGCAAAGATGTCGAAGAACATATTCAGACTTTTCAAAGATGTCCTCATATCATTGGTTCCCACTCTGGAATTCTATCAATGAGGTGAGAGTTCCTCTAGTTGAAAAAGAGATCTAAAAAGACTTCCCTTTCTCATGTAATTTCTGTAACCTCCAGGACACACCCACCTCCCCCTTCCAGCTCTGTAATGAAGCCACAGCTGGTGCCAATTTGTGGAACTCCTTAAAGGCTATTCTCCCTTATATACCCCCGGACCAAGTTCCCATGCTCCCTCACCTGATTTCCTGCACTCACCTCCCACCTGGTGTGTTCACACCTGCAAGTGCCTTTTACCAACCCCTTTGCCAAAAGGCAGCCAGAGTGACCTTTCAAAGACCTATCAGTTCCTGGCATTTGTCTCCATAGAAATCTGCACTGATTTTCTAACAAATTCTCAGTCCTCCAAAGGCACCCATAATCCTCCCATCAGTCTCTTCATACCCCTCCAACTGACTGATGCCTGTTCTGCCCCATCTCTCTGCCCTTCAACCACACTGCCTCCTTCTTCCTGTGGAGACCTCTCATGGCACCTGCCTCCAAGCACAGGTGATTCCCATTGATGGGAAGACCCTCTTCTCTCCCCCATCTCCCCACTCCAGTTACTCCCAATTATTCGTGAGCTCACAAGCCCCATGGTACACACTCTCCATGCAGCCTGCTCTCTCTTTTCTAGCACTGTCCTCCGTTTCTAGCTGTCGTTGTGTCATGGATGTCCCTCCCCAGCCAGCCTCCAAGCTCTCCTTCCCTTTAGCTCCAACACCTGACACAGTGCCTGGCACGTAGTAAGCCCTGGCTAGCTTCTAAGAGCCTCACTGAGGGACTGAAAGCATTTTAAAAATGTCACCACGTAGGCTCCAAACTGTAGGCAGAAAAAGCTTTGCCTGGATTGACATTTTAGAGACGTATTCGTCAAGTTGGATGTGTTCACTGACTTTACCTTGTAAAATTTAAAAAAAAAAAAAAAGGACCTCTGTATCGCTTCGCATCTAACGAAGGCGCATGTATACTACTAGACCAGGTTATGAGCTTAATGGAAGGAGACAAGATGTTTTCGCTAAGAAAATGTATAAGACTGTTGAGGTCAAGTGGGAGGAAACAGTCCGTTTGTTGGAGCATTGCTATCTTACTCTATCACAGCCACTCTTAAAAATCTGACACGGGGTGAGTCAGAATTGTCTGTCGGAGATGATTTAGATCTGGCTCATGTTCCTACAGACATGAAAACCAGAAACGAAGAAGGAGGCTTTGAAAGCGTGGGTTGAGGAGGCGGTGTGTTTCACTGGGATGAGCTAAGTGCCCAGGGCCACCAGCAGACATGCGGGCCTGTGTCCTTCCTTTGTTCTGGGGTCCCTCTTGCACCATGTGGTGAGGCTGGTGGCTGGGAGCAGCTCAGGACAGGACCCGGTGCCATCTTACCTCTCCCACCCTCCTGTGGGCTCTATTGGGCTCCAGTAGGTCCCAAGGGACAGCCTGCCTTCCTTGAAAAGCCCAGTAGCACTGGGAGCAGAAAGTGGGACCAAAGAGTGAGCACCCTGTTTGACAAGCTGGACCAGCCACCTCTTCTTCAGATGCAGGGGGAGCCCTGGCATGCTGACTCCTCCCTTCTCCCTTTCCCCTTTCCTCTCTTCCTCTTTCTTTCCTTCCCCTCTCTCCTTCCCTGGTGGTGCCCTTTCCCAATGCCCACTTCATCCCTTTTCCTTTCTACATACCTGTCTTCTAGAGTTTCTTCTCTTTCCTCCCCATTACTTCCCTTCATCTGAATCTCCTCTTTGGTCCCTTTGTCCCTGCTCTCTGCTCCTCCTCCCCTTCCCTGGCCCCTGTTCAGCTCCATACTGAATGCAGGCAGAGCTGGACTAACATGCTCACTTGCTAGCTCAGCCACCCTCCATAGAAGTCACTCTTCGGTGGCCACCTTCCTGACCCCCTGGTCGCTTCTCCACTTGTTCAGATATTGCTCTGAAGTCTGAGGAGGACAGAGCGGGGCTGCCACAGAAGTGATGAAGTTCTAGAACCTAGGTGAGGTTTGGTGGGCTGAGGTCCGGAGCCGATGACCAAGAAAGAATTCTTGAGACATCTTTGGTGCAAAATGGTGGTTTATTAAAGCACGGGGACAGGACCCGTGGGCAGGAAGAGCTGCTGCCCCGGGTTGTGAGGAATGGCAGGTTATGTACCCTGCTGTTGGGGGAAGGTGAGGGGAAGGGAGGTTTCAGTGGAGTTTTCATATGCTAAAGAGGGCCTACAAGGTGCCAGGATGTTCCAGGCCTGCCGGAGGCCTTGCCCTTGCTGCTGGATCAATGTTGTCTTTAGACCAGCCATTAACATTAAGATCTTTGGGAGACTTTTTGGTGGGGTGTCACAATCCTGCTATCAATCGTCTTTGTTAGTGAGATTTAGGACATTTGTAAGCCAAGGGAGACTCCTGTCTAGCAGGATTGTGAGCTCTGCAAGTTAACTATTTGCTTATTGTTCTTGGCAGTCAGGGCTGCCTGAGGGATGCTACACTTATGGAGGGGAAAGGGTGAAGAGGGGGTGCAAGGCGCCAGCTTTTGCTTTGTCCTCAGCCAGCCTCCTGCTCCCTCATCAGAAGCAGGCCAGAGGAGAAACCAAAACATGTGTCCACAATGTCCCCCAGCACTGCTGCTCTGAGAGCTTTCGGAGTCCTCAACAGGGTTAGGATTTAGGGGCTTCTTCAGAACCGGGAGTGAAAACAACCATAGGTCAAAAGAAAAGCTATGGCCCCCACACAAAAATAATAATCACAAATGAAAACTATGTTAACTCTGAAGTCCCAAAGTCGAAAAATTGCCTTGAATCTGTCACTAGAAAGCACCCAAGGCCTCACTCTCTGGGTTCTGGGTGCCCTGGGAATGGCAGGAGGCTCTGAAAAGCGCTTGGGGGTGCCAAACTATGGGGGCTACCCTGCCCGCTGGCGGGGGGGGGGGGGCGGGGTTACCACCTGTGGCGCTGTCCTGGCCTGACCCCCTGCGGAAGGGGTGTGGCGCAGCGTCCAGGGTGGTCTTGGTGCCCTGGGGTTGGCAGGAGGCTGGGCCCCGACCACCCCACGCCCCGCCCCTGGACCGCGTTTTCTGCTTCAGGTGAGGGCGCGTCACGGTGTCACTTTACCTGTGAGCAGAGGGTCCTCCAGAGAAGCCATGGGGTGGGGAGGGGCAGCAGGCAGCGGGATCTGAAACAGGACACCGCGGCCTCAGGGGCTAGGCTGCAGCGTGGGAGCGCAGGGGCAGCGAGTATGGTGGGTCCTGCAGTTTTGAATGGGCTGCAGCACAGCAGCCTGGCTCTGCGCGCCCCTCCTTCCCGCCTGGGTAATTAGCAAAGCCCATTCTCCCGGCCGCCCAGACCCGACCCCGCCCCCCTCCCTCCTGAGTCCTCTGAGAGCTCACTTCCAGCTTTGGAAATTAGCAAGGACCCTTCACTGTGCCGGCCCCGCCCCCTCACTCCTGAGGCCAGAGCCCAGTCTGGGGTGCGGGGCAAAGCCCTGGCATGCTGCCACATTGACAGCGCCAGCGCTGGGCAGCCTCCTAGTCTGGCTCCCTGAGAGGGTGTCCACAGGCAGCCTGGCTGGAAAAGATCATCAGTCCTAAACACCGGCTGCACTCTTGGGTCAGTTTGCTGGCTTCCAGATTGTGCCCAAAGACAGGAACCAGCTTCCCCAGCACAGGCCTGGGCTGAGATGCCCGCCTGGGATCTGTCTGAGCAGTCTCCTCGACTCCAGGCAGGGATGGCACTTCGACCTGGATGTTTGGGTTTTTTGTTTGTTTTTTTTGGTCATTGGTTATTACATGACCTCCAGGGTAGGTGCTCCACAAAGGGAGTGAAAACAGGACGCCTGATATATATGCATACGGCCATTCTAGAAAAATAGCTTGGGGTTCTATCTGAAACGCGGCATTGGTTCTTGCACTATGGTTTAATAGAAAAGGGATTATGCACCAAGTTACTTAAATGAGCATAGGTTGAAATCGTTTACTGAGAGTAAATATTTTAAATAGTTATATTTTAACTAAATCTATCATCAATCATAAATCTATTACACGAAGGTTATAGGCAATTTAAAAGCAAGAGCACTCTCTTCAGGGTTTTAAATAATCCCTGTCTGTCTTGGCACATGAGAATGCAAAGATAGGAAATGGTTTGTAAAAGATCATATAATAGCTTTTACTAATTCTATTTATTTGACAGACAGAGATCACAAGTAGGCAGAGAGGCAGGCAGAGAGAAAGATGGGGAAGCAGGCTCCCCGCCAAGCAGAGAGCCTGATGAATGGCTTGATCCCAGGACCCTGAGATCAAGACCTGAGCCCAAGGCAGAGGCTTAACACACGGAGCCACCCAGGCGCCCCCAGATGAAATACATTTCTGACTTAGAAACTTCAGATAGAATTTTTTTGTCCATGATGACAAGTGAAGAAAATGTGTCATCCCTAAACCTAACCTTAACCCCTACCAACGCTGAAACCTAAGCTGACCTTAAAGCCCAAACTAGAACCCTGAATCCCAAACCTGGAATGGAACCCAAAGCCTGTACCTGAGCCCTGGATCCAAGCCCTGAACCACGAACCCAAACCCTAAACCAGACTTCCAAGTCATGAAACCTGAACCCAAATCTCAGCATGAAGTCAAACCCCAAATTTGACCTTGAACTTTATCCCATAAGCCCTGAGTCTTAAAGCCTAAATCATAAACTTAAATCCCTAAACTATAACTCTGATCCCTTGTCCTTCACTCTAAATCCTCACCCTAACACTAAACCCAAAGCCTGATCTAGAACTCTGACTAAAACCTGAACCTGAACCCATATTCAAACCCTTCACCACACTTTGCTTATGCACTTGCCATTGATGGATATTTGCAGTTTCTACCTTTTGATTCTTGTGAACATTGTTTGGGTCGGGGGCTAGGGTTAGGGTCTTGGATTAGGGTAGGGTCCAGGCTTGAGACCAAGTTGAGGTCAGAGTGTGTGTCTGCATCAGGGCCATGTTCAGTGACAGTGTTTGGGTCAAGGACTATTGTAATTCCACATTGTTTCCAATTCATTGTTCCTTAGCTATTTGGGGGGAAGTTGGGGGGTATTGGGCTCCATGCAGCTTGAAGTTCCGGAATGAAATGGCGTCAGCTGGACCCTGGGAGGGAGCAGGACCTTCCACTGAAGGGTGAGCTCCCACAGTCCTGCACTGCCTTGCACCGCCTGCAGAGGGCGCCAGAACCCAGCTCCCGCCCTGAGCCCAGGCTTCACAGCCACAGCTGGGACCAGGCCCCCACCTCTTCAGGACCCACTGTGGAGACTTCTGGAGAATGTGGGGCGCCTCCCACCCTGACAGGACAAGCTGAGGAGGGTGTGGCTCTGCATCCACACTGACCGGACCCGTTGTGGAGGACACGACCACACTGGCAGCAGTCCAACCTCCTAAGGACCAGACGCTGGAGGAGATGAGGAGAAGCCACCTGAGTGGACTGTCAAGGGGTTCGTGGTCTCAGGACCCCACAGAAAAAGTGCGCCCTGTGTAGACACTGGGGCTTCCGTCGTTTTGTGTGAGGAGACGTGGCCTCCTGCTGTGCTGTGCGCGGGGCTGTGGGGTCCCCCCTTTCTGGGCTCGGGTGCTCCTCGGTCCTCGTCTGTGTTTGTGTGCTCGCAGATTCGGTTCCTGGGGCTCCTCAGATGGTCTGCAGTCAGGGAGCGTCCGCCTGCTTCGGTGCTTGTGCTCTCCCCACCTGAGCCCTGCGGGGACCTTCCTGTGTCCACACCCACTCCAGGCTTGTGCCGAGTCCGGAAATTCTGGAGCCAGAGTGAGGACTCTGTAGGCGGTTTTGGGGAGAGTAGGTATTTTCCCAGTGTGGGTTCTTCCCTGATACAGTGCCTCCCCATCTCCGTGTGTACCCCTCCCTGTCTGTCATCATTGTTGCAGGGCTGTCAAAGGACAGGTCTGTCACCTTCTTGGTTCAGGGGCCTCCCGGGTATCTTGCTGTCTTTTATGCAGGTGTAAATGAGATCGTTCTCCATAGTCTCTTTCTGATGGTTCCTTCGGAGCACATAGGAGTGCCACTAATTTGTGCATATTGATTTTGTTCCTTGCAAGTTCTTGAATTTATTAGTTCGATTGGCCTTAAACTCAATCTGCCAGTTATTTGACCAGCAGCATGGGTTTAATTGGGAAGAGCAGAGAATGGCAGTCTGGGCTGAGCAAGCTAAGGTCCCATCACAGGCAAGTGCGAGAAACAAAGGAGAGGAACATTATTTCATGGAGGAGGAAGAAGTTGGGAAGGGTGCTTGAAGGAAAGTCCCTTGGAGAAAGGCAGGGTGATGGAGAATTCTCACCAGCTGAGCTGCAAAGCTCCTACAAAAAGTCAGGAGATGAACCTCCAGCTTCCCCTGTGGGGCCTGGAATTGGTGAGTCTCTCCTGTGGGGGATAGCAATGTGGTGTGGGTAATGGGCACTGAGCACCAGGCGCCCCATTCCAGCCTCCCCTTCTGGCTTCCCCAGTCCACTTTACTGGGGCTTCCCTTCCTGCTTTGGACAGTTCTAACAAGCTTGTGGTGGAACGTTGTGGAAAAACTGAAATTCCAAAACCACTGCTTCTACTGCACCTGAGATACAGGGGCCCATGATTTAATCCTCCCACGAGTCTCTTGCTAACATGTGTTCTCTCCCTGTTGGGTGACCTGGATTTGGGAGGGCTTGGCCTCCATCCCAAAGTCTGATGTTCTCTCTGCTTCCGTGTCGTCGTGCTAACATGGATGTTTGGAGGAGTCATTTCCTCTGCGGTGATTTCAACGTGCAGTCAGCTTGTTATAGCAGCACAAATACGTGCTGTCTCCACACTCAGATTCCCCAGCCGTCATTTCTTTACCATGTTTGCCACTTCACACGGGATGCTTCAGTGTGTTTGATCCCACACCAGGACAATGTCCTGCAGAACCACCACATAACCTGAAATGAGGACATCATTACAGAACCCATCCAAGGGTTAGTGTTAGGAACCAGGGACATGGCAGGACTGATCTGAAGACCCCATGGAGAGCGGTCTCGGTGGCTGAGTTGACAGTGGAGGTGAGGGTGAGTGTCTGGCTGTGGCTTTGTGTCCAGGAGTCAGCTCTGTGTGGGTGTGTTCTCAGCTAGGCATGCAGATTTCTGCTCCTCTGAATCCTTTCCGGAGTTCCAAATGGCACAGTTTCCTTCTGGGCGGCAGGCTGAGTCCTCTGGGATTGCCCATGTGTCCCCAAATTGTAGGGCACCTACTGCAAGGCCTTTGGGGTCAGAATCCTGAGAACTAAAACAAAGGTTATGGTTAGGGCCCACCACATGGCAGGCCCGATCTGCCAGCACTCTGTCCATCTTTCTGGGGGAGGGGGCAGTCGAGGGATTTGTTCAGGGTGAGTGTCAAGCTCCAGGTTTGCATCCAGTGGCCTGCTGAATATGGGGGTGTCCAGAGGTAGGAATGCAGATTTCAGTTCCTCTGAAACCTTTCTGGAGCTACAAATGGCATGGTTCCTTTCAGGGTGGCAGGGTGAGTCCTATGGTGTTCCTCACTGCCCCAATCTCTGAGGCTTTGGAGCCAGGCCGTCGGGGACAGACCTCTCAGGACAGAATCTAGGCTTAAGAGTTTGTGCCTATGGGCATGGCTGCACTGATCTGAAAGCACTGTGGCGAGGATCACAGGGGTCTGAGTTGAGAGCATGGTTCAGGATCAGTATCAAGGTCTGGGTTTGTGTCCAGGGGACCGCTGAATGTGGGGGTGGTCTCAGATGTCCAAGACGATTTCCCCTACTCTGAATTCTTTCCAGCATTCCAAATAGCCTGGTTTCCTTCTGGGTGGCAAGCTGAAATCTCTGAGATTTCTCAGGTCTTGCCCTTGCCCTTGCAAGGGCAAGATACTTTTTACAGTAAAAGAATTCACCAGATGAGCTGAACAGCAGAAAAGACACAGCTCAGGAGTTAATCAGTGAACAGGAATATCATGCTAAAACCTTCTTTGATAACACACTACAGAGCAAGGGAAGATAGGAGAGAAAGCTGAGATATAAAGGACAAACCCTCCAAGTTTCCAACATCATTCCCTACTTGTTTATTTCCATTACTGTCAGCTTCTTCCCAGTCAAAAATAAGTCACCTGAGCCAGCCTTTTTTCTTCCTGAGATTGGGGCACTGCAAAGCCCACCAGAGGGGCCAAGGGCACCCCTGTACCTGCTGAGCTGAGCCCATTTGTACCTCAACCGTGAGAAGGTACCAGCCTGTCCCCCTGGTGCTCCATGGTCTGTGGCAGTCCTTCCTTCTGGACCCTGCTTTGCTGCTCTTTTTTCGCTAACCCTGGTCTCAAACTAGGGATTGCTCCTGGAAGAGGAACTCAGGGAGATGAGGCTCAGGAGGGTCTCCCTGCCTGGAATCTCCGTGTGAGGAGTGCGCAGCCACCAGATTTTGCCCAGGGACTTGCAAAATGCAGAGAGGCAGATTTCTTTTCTCTCTTTCTCTCTCTCTCTAGCCTCATACTAACCAGGAGTTCTTAGAACTTTCTTCAGTGACTTCTAGGTGTAGCTTGGCCACTTTTTCACAGAAAGGCCACTTGAGCATGATGAAACACACGTATAAGCAATTACTTTTAAAAAAATAAAAAGAATAAGCCAATGCACACAGACCTTTGACAGCAGCACAGGACGCTCAAGGGACCAGAGTCCCTACCTTGGGCAATAGTGGTAGAGGCCGGGTTCTGCCATGCAGGTCTCTAGACCTTTGGCAGTTTCCACGATTGCAAATCCAGACATGCAGAATCCTGAGGGACAACCTACTAACTGCAAAAGAGCAAAAATTCATCAGGATTCAGAGAGTGGAAATCCATTTGTACTGGAAAAGAAAGAAGTAGGCTTGCTGTGAATCCAGCAGGGAGGACAGGCATAGATAAAGGCTGGTGTATGGGTCACGGAAACTATTGTTTCTCAAGGGTCCTGCTGTCTCTGTAAAATGCTATGAGGACTGTCTCTTGGGGAACTCCTGCTTTCCTACCAGTGACACCCCCAGATTCTGCTTTGCTAGTCCCATGGATTCCTGGGGATACCCAGTTGATAAGCTATGCTGTCCTCATGACAACACTTGCTAATGGACTGAATGTTTGTGTCTTGTCCCAATTCAGATGTTGAAGCCCTGACCCTCAAGGAGTGCCATCAGGAGGTATGGGCTTTGAGAGGTGGTGAGGTCATGAGATTGGAACACTTGTGAATGAGATAAAAGCACTTCTGAGAAACGACCTGAGAGATTGTTCTGCCAGCTGTCATCCATGCAAGTCTACAACAGAAATATGGGCATTTATAGATAATGAAGCAGTCTCGTGCTAGATATCAGATCTCCCAGGATCTTGCTTTTGGACTTCTCAGTCTCTAGAACTGCAAGGAATAGTACATGTTTTGCTGTTTCAGCCACCCAGTCTGTCACCATGTGTTGCAGCAACTTGAACTGAATAAAGCAGAGCCCAAGTCCTGGTTAATCCCTGCTTCTACTCATTTCCCCTCAGAAAGAGCTTCTAATCCAGAACTGACCTCTGCTTTCCATACACGTGCTTCAGACTCCTTCTGTGAGATCCCAGACTTTGTAAAAGACTCCTCCCTCATGGCAACCAGCATTCTGTGACTCCTGAGGACTGTCCTCCCTGACTGTATTGAGTCAATCAAACTGATTTTGATTCTGGAGTCCCAGGATCAAGGACTGCATCAGGCTCCCAGCTTCATGGGGAGTCCGCTTCTCCCTCTGACCTTCTCCCCTCTCATGCTCTCTCTCTCACTCTCTCTCTCTCTCTCAAATAAATAAATAAAAATCTTTTAAAAATCTGATTTTAACAGACCATAAGCTTGTTCTTGCTGGTCTTTGGAAGATTAGGCATTAGCCCTTCGGAGAAAGTTCTGAATGGCTGCTTCATGAAGGGGTGAACTGTGTCCCCAAAGTCTCTTTTTGCTGCCTTCTAATCAGAGATGCTGAGACAAATCCTCCCAGGTGCTGGTTTTTCAAAGCACTTAATGCTTTGGCTTTGAAGTTCCTCACCTGACAGTTCTGCTTTAATCAGTTTGTGACAAAACAGCCAATTGGTGGTGGATGCAAAGTGCACTGATAAAGTTAAATGCCTAGAAGTAAAATGGCTATTTGTGTAACTGCAACATATTTTGCATTTAAAAAAATTTTCAAACTATTTTCCAAAGTGGTTGTATCATGATATATGCCAACAACAGTTTAGATTTTTTGTTGCTTCTCAATCTAGCTCAGACCAAGTACAATTAGCCTTTATAATTTTAGCCATTCTAATAGATATGTAAGCATGTCTCATTATGATTTTAATTTTTATTTCTTTAATGTTTAAATGTTGAGAATTTGGCCATGTGCTTAATAAGCCATCCATATACTTTTGGTGACATGGCTCTTCCATTATTTCCTTCACATGTAAAATTGGATACTCTGTTTGGTTATTAGTAAGGTTTTTTATTTTTATTCATTTTTAAATAATCAGAGTAGATGTCCATTCTCAGATATTTAATTTGCAAATCCCTTCTCCATCTTTTCAGTTTCTCAATGGAGCTTTGATAGCTGTGTCTTTCAAGAAATATGCTACTTCTTTCCTGGTACACGGAGGTATGACTACAACATTATCAATGTTGACCTTTGCAAAGAAAATCATGGCTTAAGATATATGTAGTCTGCAGTTGTTGGGAGTGTTCACCATCCTTGCCTCTAACTCATCTCTCACTGCCCACACATTCAGATATGGGGGAATATTGATTGACAAAATATTAATTGCCAAATAACACTAGTTGGAGAATAAGAAAAATGCAGGCACCTGATTATATAATATTACATAAATAAAATATGTTTTTATAAGTGCTATTAGAAGTAAATTCCTCAATACTTGAATCACACAGAATGATGGAATCCTAGATTTTTTTTTCTTGTATTTACTAAGAAAATGATCATGCCTCAAGTATATTAAAATGGAATAGGGAAAATTAAAAATTGTTTTAAGATGATTTGCGTGTGTTGTGCGTATGTGAGAGAGAAAGTGAGAGAGAAAGAGAAAGAAAAAGAGAAAGGGAAAGACAGAGAGGTGGCTGCAGTGAATTGATGAGTTGGAGGATAGATTTTAAAGTTTTGTCTTTTGCTTTCTACATTTCTTTTTCCTTAGTTCAAGAGAACAATCAGTAATATCTCAGAAGCCCTCTGGTAACATCAGCAGAAAGAATTAGAGGTTCCCAGAAAATTAAGATGACATATAGTTTTCCTGACATAAGAAAATCATTTTTTGTCCCCAGCTATTTTCAATGATCTATACCCCACCTGTGCACTTGCCCAAGCACACTTCTTCCAAAACTTCCTGGGAGGTTCTTACAAAGAAATGCAAAAACCTCACTCCTTAAGGATTTTGAGGGAACAAGGCAATGGGAAAACTAACAGTCACCACCAGACCAGGAAATAGCCTAAGCTATTGAGACAATATATCAGTGGTATAACTCCTAGTGCTATTTCAAAAGCAATCAAGGCCTTGCATTCCTTGTCCCAGAAAATGAGCCCAAGACCCCATCTAGTTTATATCTGCTCTTGAAGCCTGCAGAGTCCCTTTCCCTTGTCCAACAGTTACCTCTGCTTTATTCTAACGTTGACGTTTCTGCCCTCGGTGGAATACAAGCTTCATTCAGGTGAACATGCAATACATATTGCACAAATACATATGTGGATGTGCATGCATCCACAACCTTATGACCAACCATACACGCGATAATAAAACTCTCCCTTCAGAGTATTCATCTTAAATACTAAATAAAAATCTCTCTCCTGTTCAAACAGTCAAGGCTTTGGAACTTATTCCCTGTGATCTCCTTGTATGTTGTAAACAAAGATTCCTTTGTTTGACAACTCCACCTGTTTCTGTGATTCACCAAAGACTGACCTCAGTTAGTTCAGTTGCTGTAATGGCTTTCACTACTCTGATTCTACCTCTGCAAGTCTCCAAATTTAACTATTTTTTCTCCCAATTCCGCATGTTCTTGGCTTTAAACTGCAACTCTGAAGAGAAGATTTGCTTGTTTAAAAAAAAAATCAAGAAAAGGGAGTAGTAGTCAACATTCTTACTTTGAACTTCCTGCCCTAAGGGGCTCTCCTGTTCTTTCTCTTTGACTTCCTGGACTAAAACGACAGAAATTTGGCAATACATCACTCCCCAATCCAGATTACTGCCAGAACAGTTTATAGACTTAGAAAAATATTAGTTTAAAAGATCACATAATTAAATACTTAAGCATGTAGTGTAATATAGTGGTTTACAAGAAATATATTTTGGTCATCTGAATATTTAGTTTTCAGCCATGGCTACTGACTCACAGCTCCTAAAACTCTTGGGATTTCCTGTGATAAGGGTGAGAGAGGTGTGTTTTGTTATGTTAATGAAGTGACCTTCAGACCTCACTCAAGGCAAGGGCTGTTTGCCTGAAGGACCAACCACTTGGTGAAAGCCTTCACAACTTTTTGCCCAACGTGCCTCCCCTTCCTCCCAATACAGGATTATCTGAGGAGGGAAGAGGATCTGGAGATTAGATCAGCAAATGACAATGATTTAGTCAGTCATGACTATGTCATGAAGCCTCCACAGAAAACCTGAAAGGACTGGGTTCAGAAAGCTTTTAGTTTGTTAAATGTATGAAAAGGCAGGAAGAGTGGCAGTCTTACAGAAGGTAATAGAAGCTCTGTGCCCATTCTCCATACCTTGCCCTGTGCACTTCTTTATCTATCTATTGATTTAAATCTTCTATTATATCTTTTAATAAGCTGGCAAACATAAAGTAAGTATTTTTCTGAGTTTTGTGAGTCCCTGTAGCAAATTAAAAGAACGTAAGAAGTAGGCCACTGGGACCTCCAACCTGTAGTTGCTCAGTCACAAGCACAGGTAATAACCTGGGGCCTACAGTGAGACTGGCATCTGAGGTGGGGTTGGAGATAGTCTTGGAGGACTGATCCATTAACTGATGAAATCTTACACTATGTTCAGGTAGATAGTGTCAGAATTTAGTTGAATTCTTGGAGATCCTGCTGTTGTCTGAAAATTATTTGGCATTGTTGGTATGATGTCCTAAAGCCCAAAAAGATATAGCTACCTCAAAATAAGAATACGGTTGACAGCTTATATATAATAAGTGAGTATTTCAGGGATTTAAAATATACCCAATAAATAATGTAAGGAAATAAGGAAAGATTTTGAAATAAAAACAAGAATAAGAACCTAGTGGTACTAATAGATTAAATATATGTAATCTAGTTGAATTAAGAATACAATGGATAGAATACGTAATGGATTCAATAGAGATAAGAAGTCACTTAAGGATATAGTCATCTGGATACCAGCAAAGCATTAAAATTATCAATATAAAAGAGGTGTAAGATGTAGGTGATGTGTGTGGAACAAAAGCTAGAGAAGAAATTAGATTTCCTTACTACTCATAGCCTGTTGACAAGTCCTTGAAGCTCCTCTGGGGACTCAGCTGCTTCCATGTGGACACATCCACTCAGGGCAAAAAGCATTCTTAGTCCACCCCCCAGGATACTGAAAATCTACTTTCACATGTAAAAATTACTTTGGAAACTTCTTTATCTCTACTCCCCACCCCTGACCTCAAGATATACATTGGCAATCATCTCCCAAGCATATACCCACTGATACACATCAGAAGAGTCTCTTCCCTGAGTTTTTACTAAATAGTAATAAATGACCTTTCCCTAACAATAGCTAGCCCCCTCAAGGTCCTGGAAACCTTGTTTATAAAATACCTTGGAGGCTTGTGCTATCCCTAACCTCCTCCCAAATTGAAAGTATATAATCAGCCACTCTTCATGACCCTCTCTCTCTACTCCAAATAAATAAATAAATATTTTTAAATAAAATAAAATAAATGACTTTTTTTAAATGAAAGAAGAAAAAGGAAAGAAATATTTGAATATTAATGTACATCTATTTCTCAAGCATAAATAGTCAAGACACTGGATTAAAACTTACATACAAGAAAAGAAAGAAAATATTCATAACTATAGTTGACTCTATGAATCCCAAACTAGGGCATACATACCAAAGACACACACAAAAAAATCACAAGTGTTAGAGAGAAAAAAAATAATTCATTAATAAAGAAACAAGAATCAGACTGACAGAAATTTTTTAATAACATCAGATATAAAAAAGAATGAAGTAATAGCTTTATATCTTGAAAAAAAAATCGCAAATGGAAACATTTAGATCCTTATAAAATGTCATTGGCATAGGAAGGCATAATAAAAAAAATATTTTCAGGAATACAGACCACAGATAATTTGCCTTAATTTGTGTAGGCAGCACTTAAATACTAATATCATTTTAACAGTTAAAATATACTCTATGATCTTTGAGGTTGGGGAAAAGAGGATGACCAAGTCATCTTGAGATAATTCAGTTTTATGAAAAACGTAAAAAGATCAAAAAAAAGACTTGTAGAAAAGAGAGATAAAACATATGCATAATAAAAATAAATAAATAAATAAACAGCTGGAGTGCCTGGGTGACTTAGTCGGTTCAAGTGTCTGCCTTCAGCTCAGGTGATGATCCCAGGGTCCTGGTATTGGGCCCTGCATCAGGCTCCCTGCTCAGTGGAGAGTCTGCTTCTCCCTCCTATTGAGAAAAAAAATTTGACTTATTTATTTGAGAGAGATAATCTTTAAATTTTACTTATTTATTTGAGAGAGAGTGAGAAAAGAAAAACATGCACACAGCAGAGGGAATAACAGAGGGAGAGGGAGAAGCACGCCACTGAGCAGGGAACCCCCTGCGGGGCTCTATCCCAGGACCCGGGTATTATGACCTGAGCTATAGGTAGACACTTAACTCAGGTACCCCAATAAATACAATCTTTTAAAAAAAATAAATAATAATAAAAATAAATAATATTTCAGGTAGTATGATTTTTTTACTGTAAGACTTGGTATAAAAACAGGATGACATACTTGTCTAATTATAGCAAAAGACTTTGATAAGTTTAGATGCAGTAGTACATAAAAAATTTAACTTCTTTCATTAACTGATAATTTAATTAGATTAAATTAAGAGACATCAAAATTTAGAGAATCTAATAGTCCTGATCTATTAATAAATGTAGCCATCCTGACCCCAAAACAAGAGTCTTCAGTAAGTATATAAGCATAAGTTGAACATTTACACAAACAGGCCATTATTTAGGCCAGAACTATATGCCAATAAATTCCTAGAGTTAAATATCAGGCTATATTTTCCAAGAATAAGGCAATAAAATTAGAAAACAATGACCAAAATATTAAATTCATATAATTGGAAGTTAACTTCATACCTAAAAAGAAATAATACAGCTGATTCAGAAATATTTAGAATTACAGTACTTTGGTAATATCAACTCTCAAAATGAGTGACGGACAGGTGGGGCTAGCAAGAGACTCGTGGGAGGATTAAATCATGGGCCCCTGTATCTCAGGTGCAGTAGAAGCAGTGGATTTGGAATTTCAGTTTTTCCACAACGTTCCACTACAAGCTGGTTAGAACTGTGCAAAAGCAGGAAGGGAAGCCCCAGTAAAGTGGACTGGGGATGCCAGAAGGGGAGGCTGGAAGGGGGCGCCTGGTGCTCAGTGCCCATTACAGACCCCACATTGCAATCCCCGACAGGAGAGACTCACCAATTTAAGGCCCCACAGGGGAAGCTGGAGGTTCATCTCCTGACTTTTTGTAGGAGCTTTGCAGCTCAGCTGGTGAGAATTCTCCATCACCCTGCCTTTCTCCAAGGGACTTTCCTTCAAGCACCCTTCCCAACTTCTTCCTCCTCCATGAAATAATGTTCCTCTCCTTTGTTTCTCGCACTTGCCTGTGATGGGACCTTAGCTTGCTCAGCCCAGACTGCCATTCTCTGCTCTTCCCAATTAAACCCATGCTGCTGGTCAAATAACTGGCAGATTGAGTTTAAGGCCAATCGAACTAATAAATTCAAGAACTTGCAAGGAACAAAATCAATATGCACAAATTAGTGGCACTCCTAGGTGCTCAGAAGGAACCATCAGAAAGAGACTTGGGAGAACGATCTCATTTACACCTGCATCCAAGATAGCAAGATACCCGGGAGGCCCCTGAACCAAGAAAGTGACAGCCCTGTAACAATGACGACAGACAGGGAGGGGTACACACGGAGATGGGGAGGCACTGTGCTCAGGGAAGTACCCACACTGGGAAAATACCTACTCTCCCCAAAACCGGCTACAGAGTCCTCACTCTGGCTCCCGAATTTCCGGACTCGGAGCAAGCCTGGAGTGGGTGTGGACACGGGAAGGACCCCGCAGGGCTGAGGTGGGGAGAGCACAAGCACCGAAGAAGGCAGACGCTCCCTGACTGCAGACCATCTGAGGAGAACAAGGAACCGAATCCGCGAGCACACAAACACAGACAAGGACCAAGGAGCACCCGAGCCCAGAAAGGGGGGACCCCACAGCCCCGCGCACAGCACAGCAGGAGGCCACGTCTCCTCACACAAAACGACGGAAGCCCCAGTGTCTACACAGGGCGCCCTTTCTCTGTGGGGCCCTGAGACCACAAACCCCTTGACAGTCCACTAAGGGACTTCTCACCTCCTCGAGCGTCTGGTCCTTAGGAGGTTGGACTGCTGCCAGTGTGGGCGTGTCCTCCACAACGGGTCCGGTCAGTGTGGATGCAGAGCCACACCCTCCTCAGCTTGTCCTGTCAGGGTGGGAGGCGCCCCACATTCTCCAGAAGTCTCCACAGTGGGTCCTGAAGAGGCAGGGCTCAGGTCCCAGCTATGGCTGTGCAGCCTGGGCACAGGGCGGGAGCTGGGGTCTGGCGCCTCTGCAGGCGGTGGAAGGCAGTGCAGGACTGTGGGAGCTCACCCTTCAGTGGAATATCCTGCTCCCTCCTGGGGTCCAGCTGACGCCATTTCATTCCGGAAATTCAAGCTGCATGGAGCCCAATACCCCCCAACTTCCCCCCAAATAGCTAAGGAACAATGAATTGGAAACAATGTGGAATTACAACAGTCCTTGACCCAAACAGTGTCACTGAACATGGCCCTGATGCAGACCCACACTCTGACCTCAACTTGGTCTCAAGACTGGACCCTACCCTAATCCAAGACCCTAACCCTAGCCCCCAACCCAAACAATGTTCACAAGAATCAAGAGGTAGAAACTGCAAATATCCATCAATGGCAAGTGCATAAGCAAAGTGTGGTGAAGGGTTTGAATTTGGGTTCAGGTTCAGGTTTTAGTCAGAGTTCTAATCAGGCTTTGGGTTTAGTGTTAGGGTGAGGATTTAGAGTGAAGGACAAGGGAACAGAGTTATAGTTTAGGGCTTTAAGTTTATGATTTACGCTTTAAGACTCAGGGCTTATGGGATAAAGTTCAAGGTCAAATTTGGGGTTTGACTTCATGCTGAGATTTGGGTTCAGGTTTCATGACTTGGAGGTCTGGTTTAGGGTTTGGGTTCGTGGTTCAGGGCTTGGATCCAGGGCTCAGGTACAGGCTTTGGGTTCCATTCCAGGTTTGGGATTCAGGGTTCTAGTTTGGGCTTTAAGGTCAGCTTAGGTTTCAGCATTGGTAGGGGTTAAGGTTAGGTTTAGGGATGACACATTTTCTTCAGTTGTCATCATGGACAAAAAAATTCTATCTGAAGTTTCTAAGTCAGAAATGTATTTCATCTGGGGGCGCCAGGATGGCTCCGTGTGTTAAGCCTCTGCCTTGGGATCAGGTCATGATCTCAGGATCCTGGGATCGAGCCCTTCATCAGGCTCTCTGCTTGGCGGGGAGCCTGCCTCCCCATCTTTCTCTCTGCCTGCCTCTCTGCCTACTTGTGATCTCTGTCTGTCAAATAAATAGAATTAGTAAAAGCTATTATATGATCTTTTACAAACCATTTCCTATCTTTGCATTCTCATGTGCCAAGACAGACAGGGATTATTTAAAACCCTGAAGAGAGTGCTCTTGCTTTTAAATTGCCTGTAACCTTCGTGTAATAGATTTATGATTGATGATAGATTTAGTTAAAATATAACTATTTAAAATATTTACTCTCAGTAAACGATTTCAACCTATGCTCATTTAAGTACCTTGGTGCATAATCCCTTTTCTATTAAACCATAGTGCAAGGACCAATGCCGCGTTTCCGAGAGAACCCCAAGCTATTTTTCTAGAATGGCCATATGCGTATATATCAGGCGTCCTGTTTTCACTCCCTTTGTGGAGCACCTACCCTGGAGGTCATGTAATAACCAATGACCAAATAAACAAACCAAAAACCCAAACATCCAGGTCGAAGTGCCATCCCTGCCTGGAGTGGAGGAGACTCCTCAGACAGATCCCAGGCAGGCATCTCAGCCCAGGCCTGTGCTGGGGAAGCTGGTTCCTGGCTTTGGGCGCAATCTGGAAGCCAGCAAACTGACCCAAGAGTGCAGCTGGCGTTTAGGACTGATGATCTTTTCGCAGCCAGGCTGCCCGTGGACACCCGCTCAGAAAGCCAGGCTAGGAGTCTGCCCAGCGCAGGCGCTGGCAATGGGGCAGCATGCTAGGGCATAACCCTGCACCCCAGCCAGGGCTCAGTCCTCAGGAGTGAGGGGGCGGGGCCGGCGCAGAAAAGGGTCTTTGCTAATTTCCAAAGCTGGAAGTGAGCTCTCAGAGGACTCAGGAGGGAGGGGGCGGGGGCGGGTCGGGGGCGGCCAGGAGAAGGGGCTTTGCTAATTGCCGAGGCGGGAAGGAGGGGCGCACAGCGCCAGGGTGCTGTGCTGCAGCCCATTCGGGACTGCAGGACCCACCATACTCGCTGCCCCTGCGCTCCCATGCTCCAGCTTAGCCCCAGAGGCCGCGGTGTCCTGTTCTCATTCCTGCGGCCTGCTGCCCCTCCCTGCCCCATGGCTTCTCTGGAGGACCCTCTGCTCACAGGTAAAGTGACACCTCGTCGCGCCCTCACCTTAAGCAGAAACTCAGGACAGGAGCGGGGGAAGGCGGGGGGAGTGGTCGGGGCCCAGCCTCCCGCCAACCCCAGGGCACCAAGCCCACCCCGGACGCCGCGCCACACCCCCTCCGCAGGGGGTCGGGCCAGGACAGTGCCACAGGAGGTACCCCCACCCCTGCCAGCAGGCAGGATAGCCCCCATAGTTCGGCGCCCCCATGTGCATGTCAGAGCCTCCTGCCATTCCCAGGGCACCCAGAACCCAGAGAGTGAGGCCTTGGGTGCTTTCTAGTGACAGATTCAAGGCAATTCTTCGACTTTGGGACTTCAGAGTTAACATAGTTTTCATTTGTGATTATTATTTTTGTGTGGGCCATAGCTTTTCTTTTGACCTATGGTTGTTTTCACTCCCGGTTCTGAAGAAGCCCCTAAATCCTAACCCTGTTGAGGACTCTGAAAGCTCTCACAGCAGCAGTGCTGGGGGACAGTGTGGACACATGGTTTGGTTTCTCCTCTGGCCTGCTTCTGTGGCAGCCCCGCTCTGTCCTCCTCAGACTTCAGGGCAATATCTGAACAAGTGGAGAAGCGACCAGGTGGTCAGGAAGGTGGCCACCGAAGAGTGACTTCTCTGGAGGGTGGCTGAGCTAGCAAGTGAGCATGTTAGTCCAGCTCTGCCTGCATTCAGTATGGAGCTGAACAGGGGCCAGGGAAGAGGAGGAGGAGCAGAGAGCAGGGACTAAGGGACCAAAGAGGAGATTCAGATGAAGGGAAGTAATGGGGAGGAAAGAGAAGAAACTCTAGAAGACAGGCATGTAGAAAGGAAAAGGGATGAAGTGGGCATTGGGAAAGGGCACCACCAGGGAAGGAGAGAGGGGAAGTAAAGAGGGAGGAAAGAGGAAAGGGGAAAGGGAGAAGGGAGGAGTCAGCATGCCAGGGCTCCCCCTGCATCTGAAGAAGAGGTGGCTGGTCCAGCTTGTCAAACAGGGTGCTCACTCTTTGGCCCCAGTTTCTGCTCCCAGTGCTACAGGGCTTTTCAAGGAAGGCAGGCTGTCCCTTGGGACCTACTGGAGCCCACTGGAGCCCACAGGAGGGTGGGAGAAATAAGAAAACACCGGGTCCTGTCCTGAGCTGCTCCCAGCCACCAGCCTCACCACATGGTGCAAGAGGGACCCCAGAACAAAGGAAGGATACAGGCCAGCATGTCTGCTGGTGGCCCTGGGCACTTAGCTCATCCCAGTGAACCACACCGCCTCCTCAACCCACGCTTTTAAAGCCTCCTTCTTCGTTTCTGGCTTTCATGTCTGTAGGAACATGAGCCAGATCTAACTCATCTCCGACAGACAATTCTGACTCACCCCGTGTCTGATTTTTATGAGTGGCTGTGATAGAGTAAGATAGCAATGCTCCAACAAACGGACTGTTTCCTCCCACTTGACCTCAACAGTCTTATACATTTTCTTAGCGAAAACATCTTGTCTCCTTCCATTAAGCTCATAACGTGGTCTAATAGTATACATGCGCCTTCGTTAGATGCGAAGCGATACAGAGGTCCTTTTTTTTTTTTTTAAATTTTACAAGGTAAAGTCAGTGAACACATCCAACTTGACGAATACGTCTCTAAAATGTCAATCCAGGCAAAGCTTTTTCTGCCTACAGTTTGGAGCCTACGTGGTGACATTTTTAAAATGCTTTCAGTCCCTCAGTGAGGCTCTTAGAAGCTAGCCAGGGCTTACTACGTGCCAGGCACTGTGTCAGGTGTTGGAGCTAAAGGGAAGGAGAGCTTGGAGGCTGGCTGGGGAGGGACATCCATGACACAACGACAGCTAGAAACGGAGGCCAGTGCTAGAAAAGAGAGAGCAGGCTGCATGGAGAGTGTGTACCATGGGGCTTGTGAGCTCACGAATAATTGGGAGTAACTGGAGTGGGGAGATGGGGGAGAGAAGAGGGTCTTCCCATCAATGGGAATCACCTGTGCTTGGAGGCAGGTGCCATGAGAGGTCTCCACAGGAAGAAGTAGGCAGTGTGGTTGAAGGGCAGAGAGATGGGGCAGAACAGGCATCAGTCAGTTGGAGGGGTATGAAGAGACTGATGGGAGGATTATGGGTGCCTTTGGAGGACTGAGAATTTGTTAGAAGATCAGTGCAGATTTCTATGGAGACAAATGCCAGGAACTGATAGGTCTTTGAAAGGTCACTCTGGCTGCCTTTTGACAAAGGGTTTGGTAAAAGGCACTTACAGGTGTGAACACACCAGGTGGGAGGTGAGTGCAGGAAATCAGGTGAGGGAGCATGGGAACTTGATCCGGGGGTATATAAGGGAGAATAGCCTTTAAGGAGTTCCACAAATTGGCACCAGCTGTGGCTTCATTACAGAGCTGGAAGGGGGAGGTGGGTGTGTCCTGGAGGTTACAGAAATTACATGAGAAAGGGAAGTCTTTTTAGATCTCTTTTTCAACTAGAGGAACTCTCACCTTATTGATAGAATTCCAGAGTGGGAACCAATGATATGAGGACATCTTTGAAAAGTCTGAATATGTTCTTCGACATCTTTGCAAGTGACGAGGAGACCTTGACCTTAGGAGGCCTTGGCCCTCTTTTTAGCCAGAAAGATTTCACCTACAGATTTGGGTTCTCCCTTTTAAAGTCAAGGAGTCAGTCCTTCCAAAGGACACCTCCTATCATTTTACCCTCTCATCATACCTCACGTGCTGGCATCTCCAAGACCCTCTGTTCCAGGTTGAGAGTATCCACTTTGGCCGGGCTGGTCTTGCCAAGAACACCACCACAGGAAATCTAGAGCCTGTAGTGCTATTAATAACATCATCTAAGACTGTGTTTGCTGCCCTCTTGGCCTCTTCCCACCATGACTCACTGAAGCTTTTTACACATTGTATCCATTAAGCTATAGTTCCCAAAGCTCATCTTCTCTAGTGCCATTAGTTTTTAGGGGACCAGGCAAACCTTAAACTTGTCCCCCTTAATTGGATCCCTGTGCCCCCACAATCTCTTTGAATGCCTTTCACCATGATCCTTGAATGAGATCTGAGACCACTGCTGGTACCTAACACTTCTTGGCACCTTGTCTGCTAGGTTCTTGGAAGAGGAGGTGGCTATGGAGGTGAGTGGGGATGGGAGTGGTAGGATTTCTCCCTTCACTTCCCTTTTTGTGTTTTCAAATAATGGGTTTTGTGGGGGAGGGAAAGGTTAACCAGACCATTTATTTTCCATCTCCACCGATAAAATGTCACACAGGAGAGAGGTGTCAGAAACGCACTTTCAGGTTAATTTTTTTACAAGGAAGATTGACTTATGAACCTACTTTGTTATTCCATTTTATTCAATTTCCCTGTACCTCCTTTTCTATGAAGTGTAACGGTAACCCATCATTATTTTTATTGTTGGCACGTGCTTTGTGAACCATAAATTGTAGGCTATAAATGGGAGCGCTTTTCTTTTTTTTTGTAGTTTACGAAAAACTAATATTTTTTAAATTAATTTTTTATTTATTTTCAGCATAACAGTATTCATTCTTTTTGCACCACACCCAGTGCTCCATGCAAGCAGTGCCCTCTATGATACCCAACACCTGGTACCCCAACCTCCAAATCCCCCGCCCCTTCAAAACCCTCAGATTGTTTTTCAGAGTCCATAGTCTCTCATGATTCAGCTCCCCTTCCAATTTCCCCCACCTCCCTTCTCGTCTCTAACTCCCCATATCCATGAAAAACTAATTTAAAAACATTTATCCACCAGAGTACCCAAAGGGCTCCCATATAAACTATCTGTCGTTACATTATGTCCCGATGTGGAGCTCGATCCCAGGATCCTGAGATCATGACCTGAACTGAAGGCAGAGGCTTTAACACACTGAGCCACCAGCCCCAATGTATTCTCTTCAGTATCAGAATTTGTAACCAATTGACAGATGAGAAAGGAGGCAGTCAAGTGAAAAACAATAGGTCTTAGACCTGCAAGAAATTTGAATTAGATGAATTCAGCTACTCAGGCACTGTTTCACATTTTCAGATCTCTGCAGAAAAGGGGTTAACCTTTTTACAGCATGTAAAAGAGAAGACTATAACACATACTATGTGTAAGCATGTAAATATCAAAAAAATATCCCATTAGTTGCTAAGACACACAGGGCCTCTATTTTCTCTCAAATTCATGAATATGTAGGAGCAATAAGTGAGAAGTGAAAGTATACTCTTCACTTCGAAGTCTTTTAGAAATCTAAAATAAACATAACTGATGCTTTCCTTCTGATGGTCCCTCTGTTGGTCATATTGTATATGAGCCATGACATTTAGTTTTACAAAATTTATTGATGTTCGTTGATATGTTTTATCATAACTAATTTTCCCTCCCTTATCTAGATTCCCCAGCTTTCAGACAGGTGGACACTTCAATAAACCATACCCAAGGGATGTATCAAGTACTTCTTAGACATTCTCTCAGATCCTTGAGGTCTCATTTTGCCTAGGGATTTGCAATAGGTTCTGCCAGAGGCACCACTGTGACAACTGATGTCCATGGTCTATCTCCTGCTAAGCTCAAGAGGTCACTGGTTTCCAAGTTTATCTATACAATTAATGCATTCCAGCAAGTTCTTTTTTTTTAATATTAACAAACTTATTTTAAAGTTTATATGGAGAGGCAAAGACTCACAATAGTCAACATAGTGTTGAAGGAGAAGAAAGACTGAGGACTGACTTCAAAGTTTACCATAACGATGGGGCGCCTGGGTGGCTCAGTGGGTTAAGCCTCTGCCTTCAGCTCAGGTCATGATCCCAGGGGCCTGGGATCGAGTCCCGCATTGGGTTCTCTGCTCAGCAGGGAGCCTGCTTCTCCTCATCTCTCTCTCTGGCTGTCTCTCTGCCCATTTGTGATCTCTCTCTCTGTCAAAAAAATAAATAAAATCTTAAAAAAAAGTTTACCATAACGATAATTGTAAGCATGATATTGTAATACCACAGAAAGACTAGATTAAAGCAACAGAATATATATTATCAATTATATTTTATATTTAATAGAAAAGAAAAAGCAATAAAAGAGAGCAAAATACAATCTTTTAAACAAATGGTTCTGTAGCAATGGTGAAGCTAAATCTAAAAATATAAAATAAAATAAATCCAGGCAGATATCCTACACTCTTCACAAAAATTAACTCAGATTGGATTATAAACCTAAACATGAAACATGTAGAAGGTAATATAGAAGAAAATTTAAATGACCTTGGTTTTCGCAAAAACTTTAGCTACAAAAGCACAAGCACTGAATTTAAAAATGTCTACTCTGTGAAACACAATGCCAAGAGAATGAAAAGGCAAAGCACAGACTATGAGAAAAAATTTGCAAAATACACATCTGGCAAAGGACTGTTAATCAAAAATACACAAAGACCCCTTAAAACTCAACAATGGGGGAAAAACCTGATTAAAAATGAGCCAAAGACCTTAGCAGATACCTCACCAAAGAAAATATTACAGATGGCAAATAAGCATATGAAAAGATGCTTCACATCATATGTCATCAGGAAAATGCAAATTAAAACAAAAAAGAGACACCAGTACATACCCAGAATCCAGAGCACTGACAACAGAACACGAAATGTTGGTGAGGATGTGGAGCAACAGGAATGTTCTTCCATGTCTATTGAGAATAAAGAATGGAAAACAACTTGGCAGTTTCTTACAAAACTAAACATATTCTTGCCAGATGATTCAGCAGTAGCAGCTCTTGGTATTTATCCAAAGAAGATGAAATCTATACCCACAAAGATGTCTATAGTAGTTTTATTCATAACTGACAAAAGCTTGGAAGCAACCAAGATATCCTTCCATAGGTGAAAGGTCCAATAAAGTGTAGTACATGCAAACAATGGAATATTATTTAATACTAGAGAAATGAATTACCAAGCTATGAAAAGATATGGATATAAATATTTAATAAATATTTGATTTTAGGCTTCTACCAGTCTATCAATAGTATTAGTATATTTTAACAGTGAATGCTCAGCATTCATGAATTTACCTAATAAAACATTTTGGGTTCAATATTTTAAATACTTCAACCTCTATGATTATATTCCTAATAATTTTGAATTGGGGTAAATAAACCTTAATTTTTTGTAACTTGTTTCTTATTTCAAGAGAGCTCAATGAAATTTTAGAAAATAAAAATTTACAAAAAAAAAGTTTAGTTTACTATTGCCAAATAATTTAAAACTTTATCTTATATTCAAATACATATATTTTTCTAAATTGATTTATATGCTACTAAAACCAAAAACTTTTAGTTATACTAGATTTCATATCCTGCAATCAATGCCAGAAATCCATCTGGCAATGATTTGTCTTAAATAGAGTTAAGATGGGTGTTATTACAATGCAAGATGGAAACAAAGATAGTATAACAATTGGTGTTACATAACTTTTCCGTTTTGATCAAGTTACTAATCTACAAAAGGCTTTTATCAGTGACAGACTTGGGAATTTACAAAACTTTTAAACTAGCATGTGCGACTCATTCCTAGAAAACAACACAATCAATAACACTTTATTTAGATTAAATCATGACTATTTCTCCATTTGAATAAAAAAGGTAGCAACCCCAATAAGTTTATTGAACATGAAAAGTTGAAATGCTATAATGCTCCTAAGGAATTAAATGATCCAGTCAAGAATTACAAAAAAAGGATATAAATTACCAAAGTGTTTGTATAATTGTAATGTACAACTGCCCATTATCGTTCCATAGTGTAGGCTTGTACAAGAACTCTATAAAAGAACTCCACTTCTAAACTGTGGAAAATATGTTCCCTTTCCCCCTATATACAACTATTAAGCCATTCATTTAGCTTTTAAAATATCCACTTAATACAGGCTTTTTACACATTTGAACAGGCAGCAGGGCTCTATTCTTATCGCTTACATCTGAAGGATAGACTTCTAGCGTAAGAGGTAAAGCCCATAAAGGAGCCCAATAATAACAACAAAATACAGTTTAGTGAGCCCTTACAATCTGCCAGCTACCTTTCTGAGAATACTTCAGTTAATAAAACATATAAAATACCTGACCACAAAGAGCTCACATTCTTTTGAAATATAATAGTGAAATAAACCAATAATAGAGGGGCACCTGGGTGGCTCAGTCCATTGAGTGACTGCCTTTGGCTTGGGTCATGATCTCAGGGTCCTGGGATGTAACTCCCCAGCAGGCTTTCTAGGCAGTGGGGTGTTTTCTTCTTCCTCTGCGCACCCTCCCTATTCTCTCTCTCTCTGTCTCAAATAAGAAAATAAACCAGTAATAGAATAATAATTGATGGTTGATGGTGATAAGTGATACAAAGAAATACAAGAAAGGTAAAAGCCATTGGGGAATGCTGGGATGAAAGTTAATTTTATTTTGTGTTGGGTGGTTATATCTCATTTATGAGATGCTATTTGCACAAAGACCCAGGAAGTGAAGGAGAGTGTTATACAAATATTAAAGGAAAAGATTGCTCTAGGCAGAGCAAGTAAGTATATAGACTTTGTGTGAACAACTTGTCTGTTACTTTTGAGGAAAAGCAAGGAGGCCAATGAGGAGTTCATAGTGGTGGAGAGAGGAAGAACGTATTGATGTATGACCTTCTAGTACATTGAAACGCCTTCAGTTTTTATTTAATATGAAAGCGGAAGATACCAAAAGTCTTTCAACAGCAGAATAAAATCATATGACTTGATTTTTAGGTTAAATTGCTGTACCAAAATAAATTTGCATGGAGAAAGGAGTGCAGTATGTGTGGAAGTGGGGTTATCAATCAAGTCAATAATTCAGGAACATATGATGGTGTTTTTAGCATGCTGGGTGGTAATAGAAGTGGTGAGGTATGGTTTTCATTGTGTATATATTTTGATGGTGAATATTCTGGTGAACAGGATGGGGTATGTGCAGGACAGACATCAACATTTATTTTACCTGCACAAACAGAAGGGTGGAGTCTTCATTCCCTGATATGGAGAGAACTCTGAGTTCAAATGTTCTTTCTCATTAAATGGCATAGTGATGATGAGGATTTAGTCAGACAGTGAAAGAGAGCAGTAAGCATAGTGTTAAGCGGTAAGACATTATAATACATTTGAACAAAACGTTGTGTTGGATCATCTGTTTATGTGAGTAAATAAATAAATAAATAAATAAAGCTTCCTGGGGTTCTAATAGAGGTAAAGAAGACTGTATATGATCCAAAGGGGCACGTGCACCAAATGTTTATAGCAGTAATATCCACAATAGCCAAACTATGGAAAGAACCAGGATGTCCATCAACAAATGAATGATATTTGTATATCTATATATCTATATATCTATATCTATATATATATATATATATATATATATATATATATATACAATGGAATACTATTCAGCCATCAAAAGAAATGAAATCTTGCCATTTGCGTTGACATGGAAGGAACTGGAGGGTATTATGCTTAGCAAAATAAGTCAACCAGAGAAAGGCACTATTATATGATCTCCCTGATATGAGGAAATGGAGGTGCAATGTGGGGGGTTTGGGGAACAGGAAAAGAGTAAATGAAACAAGATGGGATCGGGAGGGAGACAAACCATAAGAGACTCTTAATCTCACAAAACAAACTGAGAGTTGCCGGGGGGGTGGGGAGGTTAGGGAGAGGGTGGTGGGGTTATGAACATTGAGGAGGGTATGTGCTGTGGTGAGTTCTGTGAAGTGTGTAAACCTGGTGATTTACAGACCTGTCCCCCTGGGGCTAATAGTACATTATATGTTAATTAAGAAGAAGAAGAAAAAGAAGAAGAAGAAGAAGAAGAAGAAGAAGAAGAAGAAGACTACTATAAATCAAATGCTATGGTTTTCAGCATAGAGTGTGTAATCAGGCATATTTTATTAAAGTAACCAAGTAAAAAGATGGTCAAAAATTGGAATAACAGAAAACATAAAAATCAGAGATTTTAAAAAGTGATATGGGACAGTGTAGAGAATATAGTCAATGATATTATAATAGTGTTATATGGTGACAGATGGTGGCTATATTTGTAGTGATCATAGAATAATGTATGGAGATATTGAAAACCTGAAACCAATGTAACACTGACTATCAACTACACTCAAATAAAAAAATAGTAAAAAGAAAACATTTTAATTTAAAAAGATAAAAAGAGGGACAAGAATTTGAAAAGTGAATTTCAAAAAGAGTAAAGATGAGGCTAAGACATACTCTGAACCTTGAGGAAAACACCATTTTGAAAATTCTTCCCATTTTGAGAAAACTCAAATGAATCAATACCATAAAAGAACCCATTTTAACTGAGAGATGTAATGAATGCTCAAGAAATAATTTTATGACAGGATAATTCTTCCCTATGAAACAGCATACAGAAACCCGGGGAAACACCTGGAAGCCAAATAAACTATACTGAAAATAGGAATTAGGAAAAAGATAAATGATGAAAGATAAGAAAATTAGACCTGCGACAGAGACCTAGTGAAGAGAATTTTTAGCTTGTGGTTTAATGTTTTTGAGGATAATCTAGAGTTCATAACTGCCTTGAGGCAGGCTGGTTGTAGGCAGTTTAGGCAGACCCCTAAGAGAGGCCTACTTTGGGCAGGTGGTGTTGGAGGAGGCCATTGGGCTGGACAAAGACAAATCCAACCATTTGACTAAAGTGTCTGTGAAGATGTTGAAGTCAGATGCAGCAGAGAAAGACCTGTCAAACCTAATCTCAGAAATGGAGATGATGAAGATGATTGGACAGCACAAAGACACCATCAACCTGCTGGGTCCTGCACACAGGATGGTCCTTCGTACACTATCATGGAATATGCCTCCAAAGACAACATACAGGAGTACCTGCAGGCCCAGAGGCCTCCTGACCTGGAGTACTGTTACAATATCAGCCACAATGCAGCAGAGCAACTCTCCTCCAAGCACCCGGTATCCTGTGCCTACCAGGTAGCCTGAGGCATGGAGTACCTTGCCTCCAAGAAGTGCATACACCAAGACCTGGCCACCAGGGAAGTGCTGGTGACAAAGGACAACATGAGAAGATCTCAGACTTCAGCCTTGCCAGAGATATCACCACATCAGTTACTATAAAATGAGAACCAACAGTGCTCCAGAGATATGGTGCCAAGGGCTTATTAATTTTGATACTAATTTGCTTTGCTGACCAAATACCTGGTATCCAAAGATGGGAAGGCAAAGACTGGAAGCAGTGTTGTGACCATGGGGTCCAGCCCCAAACTATGAAGAAAACACAAAGTGTATAAATCTGAGTAAGTATATATTTACACACCTTTTTAAATAGGTTGTTATCAAAGATTTAATCAATGGGTAATATGCTCCTCGTGGCTGGGAAGCATCAGTTGCCATATATTAAAAACAAAGAAAAGAGGTGTCTGGGTGGCTTCCTCCAAGAAGTGTCCCTTCTTTTCAGGTCATGATCCCAGGGTCCTGGGATGGAGCCCCACATCAGGCTCTCTGCTCAGTGGGAAACCTGCTTCTCCTTTTCCCTCTGCCCTGCTTATAGTTCCTCTTCCTGTCTCTCTGTCTGTCAAATAAATAAAATATTTAAAAAAAAAACAAGAAAGAAACAAAATGTTTTTAAAAGGTCTTTTTTTTTTTTAATTTTCTAGGGGTGCCTGGATGACTTAGTTGTTTAAGCAGATGTTTGCCTTTGGCTGAGGTCATGATTCCAGTGTACAGGGATCCAGCCCTGCATGGGACTACTTGCACCCCAAGGAGCTTGCTTCTTCCTCTCCCTTTGCACATGATTCCCCCTGTTTGTGTGCTTCTTCTCTCTCTCTCTCTCTCTCTTTCTCTCTCTCTCTTGCTGTCAATAAATAAAATAAAATCTTTTACTAAATAAATAAATTTCTAAACCTACTTTCATTTTAGGTCCCTTAACAAAAATTGCTACTGCTTCATTAAAAAAAAAAAAAAAAGATAATTTAGAAAGATGCTTCCAGAGTTAAAAAGCTGTTTTGTTTCTTTGTCAGGATTCAAAAGTAAAAGAAAAAATATGCTATATTAACTCTAATCACACTATAACTTTGGTGGTTATATCAAGATAATGAAAAGTGATTTTAAAGCAAGTTTTATTATCAGACATAAAGATCAAGTCAAAATTACAGAAGAGTAAAAGGATGAATTCATCAGGGAGTATAATAATTCTTTTTTTTTTTAAAGATTTTATTTATTTATTTGACAGAGAGAGATCACAAGTAGGCAGAGAGGCAGGCAGAGAGAGAGAGAGGAGGAAGCAGGCTCCCTGCTGAGCAGAGAGCCCGATGCGGGACTTGATCCCAGGACCCTGAGATTATGACCTGAGCCAAAGGCAGCGGCCTAACCCACTGAGCCACCCAGGTGCCCCGGGAGTATAATAATTCTTGACTTTTAATACGTAACAACAGATTTGGGGATATATAGGGAAAAACGAAGAACAAAAATCATAACTTCTACCTTGGACGACAAATGGAAAATAATTTCAACACCCTTATTTTAAGATTACATAGACAAATGGTCATCACATTGGTAAGATATGTAAGACTTGAACAAAATGATCAACTAACTAGATATGCTTGATATTACATTACAGTAACTGAACTAATTGAGGTCAGTCTTTGGTGAATCACAGAAACAGGTGGAGTTGTCAAACAAAGTAATCTTTGTTTACAACATACAAGGAGTTCACAGGGAATAAGTTCCAAAGCCTTGACTGTTTGAACAGGAGAGAGATTTTTATTTAGTATTTAAGATGAATACTCAGAAGGGAGAGTTTTATTATCCCGTGTATGGTTGGTCATAAGGTTGTGGATGCATGCACATCCACATATGTATTTGTGCAATATGTATTGCATGTTCACCTGAATGAAGCTTGTATTCCAACGAGGGCAGAAATGTCAACGTTAGAATAAAGCAGAGGTAACTGTTGGACAAGGGAAAGGGACTCTGCAGGCTTCAAGAGCAGATATAAACTAGATGGGGTCTTGGGCTCATTTTCTGGGACAAGGAATGCAAGGCCTTGATTGCTTTTGAAATAGCACTAGGAGTTTTACCACTGATTTATTGTCTCAATAGCTTAGGCTATTTCCTGGTCTGGTGGTGACTGTTAGTTTTCCCATTGCCTTGTTCCCTCAAAATCCTTAATGAGTGAGGTTTTTGCATTTCTTTGTAAGAACCTCCCAGGAAGTTTTGGAAGAAGTGTGCTTGGGCAAGTACACAGGTGGGGTATAGATCATTGAAAATAGCTGGGGACAAAAAATGACTTTTCTTATGTCAGGAAAACTATATCTCTTCTTTAATTTTCTAGGAACCTCTAACTCTTTCTGCTGATGTTACCAGCAGGCATCTGAGATATTACTGATTGTTCTCTTGAACCTAAGGAAAAGGAAATGTAGAAAGCAAAAGACAAAACTTTAAAATCTATCTTCCAACTCATCAATTCACTGCAGCCACCTCTCTGTCTTTCCCTTTCTCTTTTTCTCTCTTTCTCTTTCTCTCTCACTTTCTCTCTCACATACGCACAACACACGCAAATCAACTTAAAACAATTTTTAATTTTCCCTATTCCATTTTAATATACTTGAGGCATGATCATTTTCTTAGTAAATACAAGGAAAAAAAATCTAGGATTCCATCATTCTGTGTGATTCAAGTATTGAGGAATTTACTTCCAATAGCACTTATAAAAACATATTTTATTTAAGGAATATTATATAATCAGGTGCCTGCATTTTTCTTATTCTCTAACTAGTGTTATTTGGCAATTAATATTTTGTCAATCAATATTCCCCTATACCTGAATGTGTGGGCAGTGAGAGATGAGTTAGAGGCAAGGATGGTGAACACTCCCAACAACTGCAGACTACATATATCTTAAGCCATGATTTTCTTTGCAAAGGTCAACATTGATAATGTTGTAGTCATACCTCCGTGTACCAGGAAAGAAGTAGCATATTTCTTGAAAGACACAGCTATCAAAGCTCCATTGAGAAACTGAAAAGATGGAGAAGGGATTTGCAAATTAAATATCTGAGAATGGACATCTACTCTGATTATTTAAAAATGAATAAAAATAAAAAACCTTACTAATAACCAAACAGAGTATCCAATTTTACATGTGAAGGAAATAATGGAAGAGCCATGTCACCAAAAGTATATGGATGGCTTATTAAGCACATGGCCAAATTCTCAACATTTAAACATTAAAGAAATAAAAATTAAAATCATAATGAGACATGCTTACATATCTATTAGAATGGCTAAAATTATAAAGGCTAATTGTACTTGGTCTGAGCTAGATTGAGAAGCAACAAAAAATCTAAACTGTTGTTGGCATATATCATGATACAACCACTTTGGGAAATAGTTTGAAAATTTTTTTAAATGCAAAATATGTTGCAGTTACACAAATAGCCATTTTATTCTAGGCATTTAACCAAGAAAAACAAACCCTATGTTCATACAAGGACTTGTATATGAATTTCATAGCAGCTTTATTTTTAAGAATTGAAAACAGTGGAAATGTTCATCAATGTCCATCAATAGAGCAAAGACACTTGGAGATTCTCAAAGTAATGATGCTGAGAAAAGAAAATCCAGGCAATGAATTGTATATACTGTGTGATTCCGTGACTACAAAAAATCTAGAAAACACAAATTTATATATAGTCACAGTCATCAAATATATGGTGTGATTTTAGTGCCTTCTTCTGTGCTCCCTTAGCTTCCTACACTTGGATCTTCGAGCATTTCTTACACCATGTGAAAATATGAACTCTTTATCTTTATTCTGTCTTACTAGAATAAGAATCCTTGAAATTTTATGGACATTTGAACTCTCAGTTATTAGCAGAAATTCTATCACACAGTAAGTTTCCAAATATAAAAGCCAGAGTTTTACAATGACTTCTAAGCTTTTACATGATCTAGCCAGTCATTTAACCTCTGTGACCTCTTTCCCTGCTACTCTTCAGTCACTCACAGTGGCCTCCTTGCTATTCCTCAGATATGCCAGGCATGATCCA
Source organism: Mustela nivalis (assembly GCF_964662115.1). Taxonomy (NCBI): domain Eukaryota; kingdom Metazoa; phylum Chordata; class Mammalia; order Carnivora; family Mustelidae; genus Mustela; species Mustela nivalis. The sequence goes on from NC_139040.1 coordinate 78,437,955, forward strand.
ACCTTATGGCCTTCAAGATATCCAATTCCTTTGTCTGGAGTGACCTTATTGCTGATAGTTCTGCGCAAATTCATCACCTTTCCATACATTTGTTCAATTGTCAGCTTCATTGTAACTACCCTGATCTTTCTATTAAAAATTTTAACTCCCCATCCCCTGCCTAGCAACCTTGATTTTTCTCACCCTGATCGAATTTTTCTTTTTCCCCATTGTACTCTTCCTTTTTGAATGCACTATGCCATTTTTATTAAGGTTTATAGCTTTGAATTGTCTCACCCATTAAAATAAAAGTTCTACAAAGCCAAGTATTTCATTTACCAGTGTAGTCTGAAGTAATATCTGCCATATAATAGTTCAGTACACAACTGGTAAATTTCAAAATAAATTAATGTTGAGAGTATACTGAATTTCATAAGTCATTTCAATAGTTTTTTCCAAAAAAATAAACTACGTAAAACATACCTTAAATTTACTTTCAAAATATTTTATAGCATATAATGGACAATATACATAAGCCTTAAAGAAACAATCCTATAATTAACCATTTCATACCTACTTAAAAACTGCATAATACCACACTCTTAGATCCTCTTTGAATGCTCTAAAATAACCCTTCAAAGGAAATACATTTTTAAAAATCACAGATTTTTTGGCAAATAATTTAATAAAATAAAAGTTTCATTCATCTATGTAGATCAAAATAAATGTTTTTTTTTTAAAGATTTTATTTATTTATTTGACAGAGAGAAATCACAAGTAGTCGGAGAGGCAGGCAGAGAGAGAGAGGGGGAAGCAGGCTCCCTGCTGAGCAGAGAGCACGATGCGGGACTCGATCCCAGGACCCTGAGATCATGACCTGAGCCGAAGGCAGCGGCTTAACCCACTGAGCCACCCAGGCGCCCCCCAAAATAAATGTTTTTAATAAGCATGAAATTATAACTCTGAAGTGTGCTAAAATGAAACCACCTGCTAAGGGTGAGAGAACAAAAATAAACATCCTTTTTCCAAATAAGAGGAATTTATTACCTTTGAATCAAAGCATGTGGATTTGTTTAACTGGCAATAAAGCAATATGGAGACACAAACCATAGAAAGTCATATTTTAGATTTCCAAAAGACTTCGAAGTAAAGAGTATACATTTTTTAATTGCTACATAATGCTACATAATGACAAGATGACAGGTTGTGACAAATAGCATTTTAAAAGCTCTACTCATAATGGAACGGAAGATGTCTTTTCCCTATAATTTTATATATGTCTTTAATTTACTATATCTGGATACAACATATTACCAAACAGATGTTCATCAAAGACTGAATCATTTTTAATGGAACATAATAATTTGAGCCTACATCTATTAATCATTTTTTTTGATCTAAGACTTATAGTCTCGCTAAACATTTTATCAGTTGTTGACAAAATTCAAAATAAATAGGATAAAAAGTCGTGTTTGGGGGCTCCTGGGTGGCTCAGTGGGTTAAGCCGCTGCCTTCGGCTCAGGTCATGATCTCAGGGTCCTGGGATCGAGTCCCGCATCGTGCTCTCTGCTCAGCAGGGAGCCTGCTTCCTCCTCTCTCTCTGCCTGCCTCTCTGCCTACTTGTGATCTCTCTCTGTCAAATAAATAAATAAAATCTTTAAAAAAAAAAAGTCGTGTTTGGAAAAGTAGATTTCTTTTCAAATTTGCATTAAATGAAAATATTTGCTGATATTTTTAAAACTTTAAATGTAATTTTTTATATATCTGACCTATCAGATGATATAAAATTTTTGGAGAAAATATGACATATTTTTTGATCTTGGTTGAAGGTATTAATAAAGAGCAACTGTTTGTATTATTTGTATTGTGATATCTTAGTCAATAAACATGAATAACTGGTATAAAATATGTTTTTTTAAAAATTTTATTTATTTACTTGACAGAGATCATAGGAAAGCAGAGAGGCAGCCAGAGAGAGAGGAATGGAAGCATGCTCCCAGCTGAGAAGAGAGCCCACTGTGGGACTCAATCCCAGGAACCTGGAATCATGACCTGAGCCGAAGGCAGAGATTTTAACCCACTGAGCCACCCAGGCGCCCTAAAATATGTTTTTTTTTTTTAATATAGAAGTATAGTTCTTGCCAAAATATGGAACTAGCTGGAACTGAATGCCTCCTTCAAAGTCAGCTCTGGAGAAATTATGCCAGTGTAATATGGAACTATTTCAGATATTAACCAAAAAGAAAGAAATAATGATAAATTCCTTAAAAGACTCAAAGTTGCCCTTGACTGGTATGTTTCAAGCTCTATTCCTGGTTTGAAGACAGGTTTTAACAGGCCTGTCACTGTAGAAATCCGCTGGATGTTTAGAGGCTATCAGAACTGTACAAAAACCTTGAAGGGGTAAAGACTTGAAAATTCTTTAGAGAGATTAGCTCCCTAAGGCATTATTCCTCCACACATTTTCCTCCAATCAATTAAGACTGATGGATGAGGGGCACCTGAGTGGCTCTCTAATCACGTGGGTGGTGGGTTAAGCCTCTGCCTTCATCTCAAGTCATGGTCTCTGGGTCCTGGGATCCAGCCCCACATCGGGCTCTGCTCAAAAGGAAGCCTGCTTCCCTCCCTGCTTGCCTGCCTCTCTGCTTACTTGTGATCTCTCTCTCTCTCTCTCTTTCTCTCTCTCTGTGTCCAATAAATAAATAAAATCTTTTAAAAAAGGCTGATGGATGATAAATTATGAAAACTGCTCTCTCCAAATGATGCTTCTTCATAAGGATTTAAGAATTTAAAATTGAAACTTGATCGTAGGATTTATCTTATAGAATAACATCAAGTGAAGGCAGTTATTATTAGTTCTGAAGTATTTGTGATTCTGAATTCTTGGCCTCATTAGTAAATTTATTTTTAAATTCTCCCATGGAGTGGTGATTGTCCTTCAGTCTTTCATTGATGTACATCATTGGGTCAAATGAGATGTGTGTGCCCAGAACTATATATAATCTTCTTTGTATTTCACTGGAGATGGCATTTCTGAGTTTTGTTCAATTGAATTTCGACAGACGTTTTAATAGTCACTTCTAGAGTTGGCCCTGGAGAATATCTTCCTTTTTTTCTCTTCCCGATTCTCTAAAAAACCCTGACCAATTCACATTATCACAGTGATATCACATTTCAAGTTTTTCCAACACTATAGCTGCAAAATAGAAGGAAGCTACTCAGAATGGAATACTATTGTGAATGATTGAGAAAGAAAACATTATTATAATTAAGCTACCAGGTTTCAATGTATTTTATTGTTGTTTAGAAAATCCTAGCATACCCAGACTTTACAGAGATTTGATGATCCTAAGAAGAGCTGAACTCATGGACCAAAATAACTATGCACATAAAAAGTACAATTACTTAACTAAAAAATATGATGTGGTTAACTTTATATGTCAATCCAAGTGTTATTGGAACAGGAATTAAAAAAATAGCTTAGGGGCGCCTAGGTGTCGCAGTGGATTAAGCCACTGCCTTCAGATCAGGTCATAATCTCAGGGTCCTGGGATCAAGTCCTGCATCAGGCTCTCTGCTCAGCAGGGAGTCTGCTTCCCTCTCTCTCTCTCTGCCTGCCCTCCGTCTACTTGTGATCTCTCTCTGTCAAATAAATAAATAAATAAATCTTAAAAAAAAAGAATGACTGTACTTTTAAAAAATAGCTTAAAAGGAGCGCCTGGGTGGCTCAGTGGGTTAAGCCACTGCCTTCCGTTCAGGTCATGATCTCAGGGTTCTGGGATCAAGCCCCACATCGGGCTTTCTGCTCAGCAGGTAGCCTGCTTCCCTTCCTCTCTCTCTGCCCACCTCTCTGCCTACTTGTGATCTCTCACTGTCAAATAAATAAATAAAATATTTTTAAAAATAGCTTAAAAGTATATGATAAAATAATGATATACATATACAAGGAAAAGAAAGATACTATACTGTGAATATAAATTAAGTGAAAATTGTTGAAATAAAGAATACAATAAATGGAGACTAAGATGAATATAGCTGTAAAATAAATAAATGAGTTGGGAAAAACAAACAAACAAATTAATGACTTCTGCCCAAATACAGCAGAAGAGAAAAAAAAATAAAGAAAATATTTAAATAAGTACTGAGATAAATTTTGGAGAATTAAAGAAAGATAAAAGATACCAGACTTAAAATGATGCCAAACATGAGATATCAGAAACAAAACAAAACAAAAACTACACACACTAAAAACCACTCATATACATTATGGTGAGTTTTAAGAATATCAAAAACAGAGAAGAGCATAAATGATGCCCAAGAGAAGAACAGATCACCTAAAATGTACAAGAATAATACTGACAGCACAATGCTCAATAGTAATAGCATATAAAGAGACAGCTGGGAGTTTTTATAGATGGAAAAGATATTTGAAACTAGGTATTATACATCAATCCAAATTATTGATTAAATTTGAGAGCACAGTAAAAATACAATGAAGCATGTTAGGTCTTAGAACATTTATCACACAGAGACACACATTTTGGAAAACTTCCTTGGAAGACAGCTCAATTTAGATCGAGAAAACAGAATTATGTACTCAAAGGCACATTTTGAAGGAAGGATTGAATATAGTCTGCACTGCAAATATTCTTTAATCGTATGTTCTGAATTTCCTAAATTTAAGAAGTATTTGTTCAAATATTTACCTTTAAATAAATCCTAGGAGACTTTTTCTTGGATTCTGGAAAATCAGTCCATTTGGATACAAATCTTTTTGTCACTGATGGAAATTTTGATAGCCCTTAACTGTGGAATGCCTAATGTATTGTTACAGCAATTGTGATTTGCCAACACATGGGTGATGTGTGTGTGTTGTGTGTGTTTATTTTTATTTTTGATGGTTTTACTCTTCTATGAGATTTTTAAGTAGACATGATTTTAATAAATTATGATTTGTTGAAATTTATCTGAGGTTATATATAATAAAATGAAATTTGTGTGAACTAAAGAAGTGCATCTCCATTTTCTTTGTTTTAAGAGTAGACTGGTCTGGGACGCCTGGGTGGCTCAGTTGGTTAAGCGGCTGCCTTTGGCTCAGGTCATGATCCCGGCGTCCTGGGATCGAGTCCCACATCCGGCTCCTTGCTTGGCAGGGAGCCTGCTTCTCCCTCTGCCTCTGCCTGCCACTCTGTCTGCCTGTGCTTGCTCTCGTTTCTCTCTCTATGACAAATAAATAAAATAAAATCTTAAAAAAAAAAAAAAAAAAAAAAAAAAAAAGAGTAGACTGGTCTTTAAAAATTGTCCAAAGAAGTACATTATATTCATTATTAAATTTGATAATATACAATAAAGTATTTATGGTCATATTGGACCATATCAAATTCTACTATTAATTCATATTAATAATTACCATAAGAGGAAAAAGGGATATTTTTCAAAATAAAAATTAGCGTATTTTTCAGAATATGATATAGTGTTATTCACTGAACTGAGGGAACAAATGTCAAAGTCTAACACAGTTTACAGAATGTTTTAACATAAATTAAAATTTAAATCTGACCAAATTTCACAGTTTTAAGTAAAATGATAGCACTTTATATCCTTGAAAAGTGGTAAGTGACCCAAAACATGGCTTAGAAAAACAAATTTAACATTACACTAGTCTGAGATGGTTAAGTTATGGTACAACTTGCCATTGTGTATCATCAAATGGTATATTTTTTTCTTTTGGGCTTGTCATTATATTTTATTTTAGCCATTCTGGTAAGTGTGTAGTGATATCTCAGTGTCATTTTAATTGCATTTCCTTGATGTCTAATTATGTCAAAATATATTACTTTGATGTTTAATGCTCTGAGCTTTCTCAGTTCAAGACCATGAAGCCACTTAGGAAAAATACAGTTGCAGAGGCACTCATAGACCAACTCTTATTTTGAAATAAGAAGAAACATTACTACCCATTCCAACAAAAAATAGATTTGTTATGCAGCAGGGATTTTATAAATTACCTGACACAACTTATATAGTAAGATGAAATGGGACAGGCGGCTTCTTGCAGCTATATACAACATCATTTTAATTTCAATTTTCAGTATAATTTTTCCAAGGTATACACAGAATATATATTTAATGTAAATTGTGAACATTTTAAACTCTGTATATGGAAATTAGTCAATTTTAAGTTTATAACAATCAAAATTAATGGAAGTTTATTTTAAATTAGTTAGCTTTCTCTGCATTGCAAGACAGAATAATCAAGAATTGGTAAGAAAAAAGTAATCTCTGTAAAATTACCGGGGGTGCATTATAAAGTGTTCGGTAACTGATCAAACTCACAATTTGGATTGAATGGCAAGTGATTTTTAAAATCTGGAACTCATTGTCAATTTTTTTTCTTCATTGTGTCTTAATAAATTACTGTGTTCATTTGCATGGAAGTGAAGAAAAATGCATGACATTTCATCTCAACACTAACACCTTTAACAGGCAACTCTGAATGTACTTTACAGCAGTGTAACAAAGTAAAGATCAATGATGTTTCATGAAATATTTGTTATAATTCTCAAGGAGATAGGGAGATTGTGCAAAAATGCAAATCACTTTGCGACTAAACACATTGTTTATTTCAGCTAATTTTAAGAAAATATGCTGAGAATCTCTCAAAAAAGGAAGCAATGATTTAGGTTTGCCTTCAAAATCCTTATCTAATCCTGAACCAACAGCACATAGTTCAAAGAGCAACTAATTTGAGTAGCTCCAATTTACACATTTCCTAACAATGCTTAATTTAGTGGAATTTCTGTACAATTATGTTAATTTGATGTAATGAAAGACAAAAGTTCAAAAAGATCATCCTTAATTTATATAGATGCCAAACTGCATTTTCTGAATGACGCCCAGGAACGTATTTTCAAAAACAAACAAACAATGCCAGAACCACTATTAGGTCATCTCTAGGCAGAAAGTGACTCAGAGCTTACATTACTCTCTCCCTGAAAGTATACTGTAGGCACTGAAACTACTACCCTGAGTCTGTGCTATCAAATTCCTTAAGTTAGAAAGTTTTAAAACCCGTCTGTGTGGAGTATTTCATTTACAGATAGAGATTTGGTTGTTTATACATTTTCATACTTGATTTTTAGGGTGTAATATGTATGTTTTAAAATTCATGGTGGTTTTGAATACTGTTGGATAATTGTGCTAAAATGGTATATCCATTCCTCCTAGGAAACAGAAATTATAGAAAGGTAGTGCTTTTCAAATCTGACATCTTTGAGTCATTGCAGCATCATATAAATGCAATAGGAAAAGTGTCATTCATGTTTATGATATTTTCTATAAATAAATTAGAATGTACTGGAGGCCTGATATAAAGTGGGATGCCTAAACTTCAGTAAGATCTTGTTTTCAATTCAAAATAAATTTTATTTTTTATTTTTTTATAATGTCCCTCAATTTCAGATAAGCACCCCCATAAGGTCCACTCCGTTTTTTTTAAGATTTTATTTATTTTATTTGACAGATAGAGATCACAAGTAGGCAGAGAGGCAGGCAGAGAGAGAGGGAAGAGGAAGCAGGCTCCCTGCTAGGCAGAGAGCCCGATGCGGGGCTCGATCCCAGGACCCTGGGATCATGACCTGAGCCAAAGGCAGAGGCTTTAACCCACTGAGCCACCCAGGCGCCCCCAAAATAAATTTTAAATTGAATTATGCACCTCTAAGTTCAGAGACAATAAACATCAACCAACACAATTAATAAGTTCTATTTCTTGAAATTTCGGGAACATTGATAGTCTCATCTCCTGGAAGAACAACAGCTAAAATTTTGGTCATGGATTCTTGCTAAAATATCACTTTCCCAAAGAAAATTAATGTTATGAATTTTCATTGATTGTTATTGATCATGAAGAATATAACAACCATGATAAAAAGAGTAGGAAAATCATGATATCTCATCTGTAAGGGCATGTGGAAACTAGGAAATGCTAATAAAAATTACCATTATTTCCTAAGTTAACATAATATAACAGAACAAAAATATTTCAAAACAATGTTTTCTTTTTTTTTAAATATTTTATTTATTTATTTGACAGAGAGAGATCACAAGTAGGCAGAGAGGCAGGCAGAGAGAGAGGAGGAAGCAGGCACCCTGCTGAGCAGAGAGCCCAATGTGGGACTCGATCCCAGGACTCTGAGATTATGACCTGAGCCGAAGGCAGCAGCTTAACCCACTGAGCCACCCAGGCGCCCCCATAACAATATTTTCTAGGCTCATTCTGATAACTCTTTTCTACATTCAAATTTAAAGGTTGAGGCATGTGATATATATTACACAAAAAACATCCCAAGGCATTCGTTAAAAAAAAAAACTCTTAATAAAGAACAAATCCAAAGGAATTTCTTTTCTAATTTAATTAACAAATTATGAATCGACTTACCTATTTCATCACAGTGTATCAGGCACCAATAATATTTTTTAATCATCACACCTGATGCAATAGTTACCATCTTTCAGACATACTGATCATGAACAAGTAAATAAACAAGAGCACCGTAGCTTAAGATCTACCTGCATAAATATAGGCTACTTCAGACAATCTCTTCACCACAACATAGCAATGAATAGAAATCATACATGCTCTGTATGGACATACAGATGAGATAGAAGGGGATGGATGTTAATATATGCAGAATCTTTATTAATTAAATTGTAAACCATAATATGGAAAAACAGAATACAATTTTAGAAATACCCAGGTCACCATCATTGTTTTATTTTTATATGTGTAGATAAGGAGTTTAATAAACAATCCATGACTATTCAACTCCTTATATTTTGAAAATTTTAGCAAAAGTAACAAACCTAGCACCTAGAAAATTGTACCTATCTGCAACATACGGCTTTGCCAGCATGGTAGAGGAAAAGCAAAACAAAATAAGTAAGAAAAGTGTAACATTTCACAAGAGATTTGCTTTTATTTTTTTATTTTTTAATTTTTATTTTTCATTTATTATTTACTTCTATTTTCTACTTTATTTTAATGAAAATGTCATGACCATAACATAAGAGCAGAATTAAACCAACATGAGAAATTATTTTTTCATAAGTTAAAATAAACTAGCTTGGTGATTAATTCAAAATTATATTACAAACTTCAGTGTTCTTGTAGTAAGTATCACTGCATAAACAAATGAGTCAGGAGTCATAAACTAATGATGATTCTAAATGTTATTTAGAGAGACATTCTGTTCTTAATATATTTCAAATATTCTACACAAGGCAAAGTGGATCCAAGTAATCTGTAGGCAAAATAAGATTTTAGAGAAGTATATATTTCCAACAGTATTTATAAAATATTACCTTTATGTAAGGCATCATCCTGGACTTTGTGGAAAACACACAAAGGAGTAAGAAGTGGCCCTTCAAGAAACATATACAATATCAAGGTTTAACATGAAGCAGCATGTCTTCTCTAAGTAAAAAAAACATTGTACCAACTGACTTTACTGAAACTTTATATTTATTGCTCTCATTTTAGGTCATAGTGTCCTTCTGCATGCAGGCTGCTATAACGGACATGATATAGACTTAATAGCTTATAAAGAACAGGAATTTATTTCTCACAGTTCTAGAACGGAGAAGTTCAAGATTAAGGAATGGGCAGATCCAGGGAGAGCCCACTTCCTCATAGATGGCTATCTTCTCACTGTAAACGTACATGATGAATGAAGCAAGAGAACTCTCTGGGGTCTCCTTTAAAAGGACTGTAATCCCACTTATGACCTAATCACCTCCCAAAGGCCCCTATGTTTTAATACTAGCACTTCCAGAGTGAGATTTCATAATATGATTTTGGGAGACATAAACATTCACACCATAGTATATATAAACAAAAAAAGACACAAAAACAACAAACAAAAAAATTATTTTAACTACCTATTATTTTCAACTACATAAACTTTTAATTTGTTTCTATATAATATTAAATAACTCATTTGAGTGATTCACTTATATCCAATGCATCTGAGTGCAATTAAATCTGCTTACCCAGCATATCCAGCAGCATATTTCTTCAGGCTATCCCATTCCCCACCTTACAGGATTTACCACAATTAGAAGACAGGGGATAGAGGATAGATAGATAGATGTATACATAAACACACTTGTACATACACATATGCATATTTTTTCCTGTTAATGATACTCATGCAAATAAAATTTAAGCTCAAGGAAACCTGTCTTGTGTGTTACTTAATATCCAGTTTTTAGTCAACATCCAAAAACAAATAATCCAATAAAAACATGGATAGAAGACATGAACAAGTGTTTCCCCAAGAACACATTCAAATGTTCTGTAGATACATGAAAAGATGGCCATCATCATGTATCATCAGGAAATTGCAAAGCAAAACTAGAAAGAGATACCACCTCACACCTGTCAGAATGGCTAAAATCAACACTACAAGAAACAAAAGGTGTTGGAGAGGATGTGAAAAAGTAACACTTGTGGGGGCTGCCTGGGTGGCTCAGTGGGTTAAGCCTCTGCCTTCAGCTCAGGTCATGATCTCAGGGTCCTGGGATCAAGTCCCACATCGGGCTCTCTGCCAGGCATGGAGCCTGCTCCCTCCTCTCTCTCTCTCTACTTGTGATCTCTCTCTGTCAAATGAATAAAATCTTAAAAAAAAAGAAAAAGTAACAATTGTGAACTGTTGGTGGTGATGCAAACTGATACAGCCATATTTGAAAACAGTATGGAATTTCCATAAAATTTAAAAATAGAAGTCCTTTGTGATCCAACAAACCTGTTGGTGTGTATTTACCCAATGAATATAAGAAAACTTATTCAAAGGGATGCTAGCACCCCTATGTTTATAGCAGCATTATTTATAAAGCTAAAATATGGAAAGCGCCCAAGTATCCATCAATTGATGAATAAAGAATAAGTGGTATATATATACAATGGAATATTATTCTGCCATAAAAAAGACTGAAATCTTGCCATTTGCAATAACATGGTTGGAACTAGACAGTATAATGCTAAAAGTGAAATAAGTCAGTCAGAGAAAGACAAATACCTTTACTCATATATGGAATAAAAGAAACAAAACAAACAAGCAAAGGGGAAATAATAAGACATAGAAAGAGAAACAAAGCAAGAAACAGACATTTTATTACAGAGAACAAACTGATGGTTACTTGACGGTATCTGAAAGGAGTGATGGATTAAATAAGTGATGGGGGTTAATTAGAGCACTTGTCATGATGAGCACTGAGTGCTATATGTTATATTGTACACATGAAACTAATACAACCATATATGTTAACTAACTGGATTTCAAATGAAAATTTTTTAAAATCCCAGTTTTTAGCTCACATTCTGGCTTACAAAAGGGATTTAGTCAGGAATTTGGAGATTAGTTAATGAACAAAAAAGGGGTGAACAGGCAGTTGTTAGATAAAATTACTATCCTTTCTGGCATTATCTTATACCTTTTATCTAGAAGTATTTTTAGCACTTTAGACTCTTCCTATTTTATTTTGAATCATTAAAAAAACCTTCCTCAAAGGACCTTAGACTCCATCCAATTTGAGCAACAGTGTGAGAGAGGAAATGGTGTCCAGGAGGAAAAAAAAAAAAAAGATGAAACTACTATTGTTTACTAGTGAATGCATAGTTCTTCCACAGAAGAAGCTCTAAATGGTCATGGCTCCAGCTTTATATGTGTTCAGTCATATGTTCAGAAGTAGGTAACACTATCAAAAAATATAAAGCATCTGAGATTATTTTCCCTTATTTGAAAGCTGGTGTATGAGTCTGCCGTAGTTTCTTGGGTGTTGATAGAAGACGCAGACTCATGGTTCAGAAATAATATAGTTTATTATTCACAACAATAGAGGTAGCCAGAATATTAACAGTATTTGTGTGTGTGTGTGTGTGTGTGTGTGTTTGTGTGTGTGTGTGTGTGTGTGTGTAGGGATGGGAGTTATATATCAGTTCTGAGCCTCAGTTCCCACAAGAAGAATCAAAACAGAGGCAGAAAATATTTGCAAACACAACAGGTTAAGTTAAAAAAAAAAGATACTATTTCTGTCTTCCAAGTCTATTCAATACAACCATCTTCAAAGGATGGCCTAGAACAAATAATAAATGCAGAAATGTAAGCAACCAATTGAAAAGTGTCTCCCAAGAAACACACTTTGAGAGTCTTCATTTGACAAAAATACTATAGGATATTACATGGATCAGGTGCATTGAATACTGGAAGGTTAAAATTACAAGGGACCAAATATTTTTAAGCAGTTCTGGCATCCAGTAGAGTTCAAATAGGTTTTATAAGATTGAGGAAAGAAGCCATCAAAACCTGGGCCCAGGGGCACCTGGGTAGCTCAGTGGGTTAAGCCTCTGCCTTCGGCTCAGGCCATGATCTCAGAGTCCTGGGATCGAGCTCTGCATCAGGCTCTCTGTTCATCAGGGAGCCTGCTTCCCCCCCCCCCCCCCCCGCTATTTGCCTACTTGTGGTCTCTGTCTGTCAAATAAATAAATAAAATCTTAAAACAAAACAAAACAAAAATCCTGGGCCCAATTTTCCCAAAAGTATGATGCTGATTCTAGTCTCTATGATGTTATCCCTTGAAGACAATGTCTCTAATTGAGTTGAATTAGTTTAATAAAGAGCATACCCCCATTTGTTGTAGGAGATGAACAATATGCAAGAAGCAAAATGCCACATGGAAGCCACCTGGTCTTCAGTGGAACATAGAATCAGTTCCTTTGGGATGAATTTGTTCCACATTTGACTTCCCACTTAAGGGAAAATAAGAGTGCCTTCTAATAGATTTTAAATAGGAAATGACAACGGAAGCTTATACAAGATTATAAAATGGGAAATTTCATTTAGATAAGCAATCATTTCAAAGTCATCTTCTTAATATTACAGACTCTTCACATAATCATAATTTTATTTTGGTATTATATGGTAATTTCAAATATAGTAAATATAAAGAATTTACCTCTGTAATTATAGTGAGTCTGGTTGTAGTTTAATGGCAACAACTCTTCAATTTAGAAGTATGGTCTACCAATTATTAATACATTTGGAAATGGTGTGTCATCTTCACTCCACTTGTCTCACTAAAACAGTGAGCCAAAAAAAGTAGGTCCAAGCTGTTTACTATGGTCAAAATGGGTTGCTTTTGCACTTGGTAAAGAAGCAGTCATATTTTGGAAGAAGAAACTGAGGCTATTAATATTTTCAACTTATTTTCAGAAAAGGAAAGAAAGGATAATCTAACCTAAAGCCAAAATCTTACACAAGGTGGCTGGAGAATGATCTTTTCTCAGATAAAGGGTTTTTCAACTTAGCCATGTTAGGAGGAAGAAGAGATGAGACATTGTGGACTTGACTAACGTTTGTACACTGTTCAAAAAGTTTTCAAAATAATGTGTATTATTTTTCTTCTTTTAGTTGAGACAAAAAAAAAAACAAACAAACCAAAAAAAAAAAACACTAATGAGCTTACTCTTAAAAGGAGGTAAACAAGAAACTAGCAAAGATTGAGTGTTAGGTATTGTCCCCCTCCTTTTTTTTTTTTTTTAATTATGTTATGTTAGTTACCATACAATACATCATTAGTTTTTGAAGTAGTGTTCCATGATTCATTGTTTGTGTAAAACACCCAGTGCCCCATGCAATATGTGCCCTCCTTAATACCCATCACCAGGCTCACCCATCCCCACATCCTTCTCATCTTTAAAGCCCTCAGTTTGTTTCTTGGAGTCCATAGTTTTTCATGTTTCATTTCCCCCTCCAATCCCCCCACTTCATTTTTCCTTTCCTTCTCCTAATGTCCTCCATGCTATCCTTAGGTTCCACAAATAAGTGAAACCATATGATGATTGACTTTCACTGCTTGACTTATTTCACTTAACATAATCTCCTCCAGTCCCATCCATGTTGATGCAAAAGTTGGGTATTCATCCTTTCTGATGGCTGAGTGATATTCCTTTGTATCCTTGGATCACATCTTCTTTATCCGTTTGTCTGTTGTAGGGGATCTTGGCTCTTTCAACAGAATGGCTATAGTGGACATTGCTGCTATGAACACTGGGGTGCATATGGCCCTTCTTTCCAGTAAAATAGAGCTAGCGTATGACCCAGCGATTGCACTACTGAGTATTGACCTCAAAGATACAGATGTAGTGAAAAGAATTAGGTATTGTTAAAGCACAAATGCAGGGGATAGAAGGTATGGTACAGAAGAGGGAAGGGCAACCATATGGCAGAGTAGAATAAAGTAGCTCAGGAAGAAATTAGTCATATCCAGATATTGTAAGGCATGTGGGGTTGGCAGGGAGAGCATGAGAAATCATGAGAGAAGAGAGAGAAAATGGACCAGGCAGGAGAGGTCTATAACATTTTAACATCTAAGGTAAGCATATGCAAAGCAGAATAGGAAAAGAAATAAAAGTTTTTATAAGACTCAATACATGAGGAATAACGTGGAGGACACTGGGAGATGGAGAGAAGTGTGCTGGGGGAAATCGGAGGGAGAGACAAACCATGAGAGACTGTGGACTCTGAGAAACAAACTGAGGGTTTTGAAGAGGAGGGTGGCAGGTGGTTGGGTGAGCCCAGTGGTGGGTATTAAGGAGGGAATTTTTTACATGAAGCACTGGGTGTGGTGCATAAACAATGAATTTTGGATCCCTGAAAATAAACTAAAAGAAAAAAAAGACTGACTACAGACATGGACCACAGTGTAACACAGATATGGAACTCACTGTAATACCAGCCACTTCCCACCGACACACGCAGACTATGATAATAATAAATAATAATGCAATTAAGAAAATTTCCTGCCAAATAATTTTTCCTCTTTTTTATTTTAATGATTATTATTTTTATTTTATTTTTAAAGTTTTTATTTAAATTGTAGTTAGTTAAAATAAGGTTAATATTAGTTTCAGGTGTACAATATAGTGATCAACACTGCCATACAATGGCTTAAATAAAAAAATGAAAAAAAAAATTTTTAAAGATTTTATTTTTAAATAAAACCTCTACACCCAAGGTGGATTTCAAACGTACAACCCCAAGATAAAGATTTACATATTTTACTGACTGTTCCAGCCAGGCACCCCAACAAATAAAAATTTTATAAAATTGTTGAGTGTGTGGGAGTCTCATTTGCTTAGTCAGTTAAGTGTCTGCCTTTGGCTCAGATCAGGATCTCAAGAGTCCTGGGATCGAGCCCCATATTGCTCATGCTCTCTCTCTAACAATCTGGCTTTTGCTCTTAAATAAATAAATAAAATATTTTTTAAAAAATTGTTGAATATGTTTAACTAGTTTTAAACTAGTAGACAGAGATGAAGATAAGGTATGATGTCATGGCACGGAAAAATACAACTTACACGTTTAAAAAAAAAATGTGCAATGCAAGTTACCTCACTTCTTTTATCACCACACTGGGACTTTCCCTACTGAGTTGTTGTAATGTAAGGACCTACTTTATATTTTTATATTTTAGCAAGAGGCTTTCATTGAGGTTAACCCTTAAACTGTCCTTGTTCCCCTTCCCCCAGGGGATTCACTTAAAAACAAGTCCTGGAAATCAGCTCCAGGTAACAAAGCCCATATACAAGGGTGGGTCAGGCCAGGTGGAGACATCAATCAGCGGGAGGGAGGGCGGTGTTTGCATATTGTCTCCCTAGATACTAAGGAGTATGCCCCACTCCTCCGCCCTTTGGGAAACTTTTTTGCACCAATCCTAATCAAGGTGTAATAGGCTGGGTCAAATGTCTATACTAGGGTAAATTGAACCTCAATTGGTCATCTAGCCTCACTGTGGAGTTTCCTGTGTGTGTTAAAATCTCATTGGTCACCTGTGCGTGGCCAGGCCTGACTGCATGGCCTTTGCCCTTAAAAGCTAGACTGTGAAACAGCAAAGGGTTGTCTTCTCTCATAAGAGGTGTGGCCCCGAACGTTCGGTTAGATTCTTGATGCTTGGCATGAAATAAAGCTTTGCTTGACCTTTGCTTTACATCAGTCTCGCTCCTTTAATCATAGACCCATTATTGGGGCATAACAGTATTAATCTTAAAGTTATAAGTCTACAATGCATCCATCATCCATTCTACCCCTTAACATTCCCCTTTGGACAGACCCATGATCTAGAACAAGCCTTATTTTATAGTGCCTTGTAGGAGATTTTTGCTGCTGCCTAAATTGCCTACTTTCCTCTCACCATTACCACGGAAATTGGGTCCACTGAAACAAAGGGGTAGTGTAAGAAATTAAGACTTCCATAAATCTCTTTAAATAATAAAGTATAAGATAGTGATACCTTTTTTTCTGCCACATAACCAATTCTTGCAAGAATAAGGTCATATAAGAGAATTTACAACACATGCTAGCATTATCCTACTGGACCCAGACCATTTGTATGTTTCTCTGTCTCTGAGAAATGTAGTTATTTACATGACTGAAACCTAAAAATTGTTTGATATGACTACTAATATCACCTACATTATTTTAAAGCCTGTTTAAGGCTTCTGTAATACATAGGCTTTGTAAACACTTATTAAGCATCTTGTATATATCAAACACTTTAAAAATC
This sequence comes from Mustela nivalis, assembly GCF_964662115.1. Taxonomy (NCBI): domain Eukaryota; kingdom Metazoa; phylum Chordata; class Mammalia; order Carnivora; family Mustelidae; genus Mustela; species Mustela nivalis. Next base: position 78,454,554 of record NC_139040.1, read on the forward strand.
TCTGCTTTAAAAAAAAAAACAAACTCTACCTCAATGGAACTTTGAGTCTGAAAAAGATACAGGCAATATACAAGGCAACAGATAGAATAATTACATATTTGATTATATACTCTGAGGATGTCACCTTAAATTGATATGAAAATGATCAGAAGGATCTGGATTTCTTGTCAAAATTTTTTGCCTTAAAAAGAAATTGATATTTAGGGAAAGTTGTTACTGAAAGAGGTCCTGTGTCAACCAAAAATGTTAAACCATGATCTCGCTAAATTTTCCAGTTGTGATCATTGCTTTGTTTAGCTGTCTTCTATTAAGACTGAATTTAGTAATTCAGTCTCAGATTTCAGTAAGTCTTTTTTTTTTAAGATTTTATTTATTTATTAGAGAGAGAGAGGGAGGGGCAGAGGGAGAGGAAGAACCAGACTCCTTGCTGAGCAGGTAGCTGATGCAGGACTGGATCCTAGTACCCTGGCATCATGACCTAAGCTGAAGGAAGACACTTAACCAACTGAGCCACCCAGGCACTCTAGACTGTAAACTTCTTAAAGGTAAAAAAGTTTATTCTTCTAGTAGTTCCACAGACATTTCTAACATCCATAAGAAAGCATGTACTGATGTAAAATGCCAGCAAATCAAATTATTTAAAAAAGAAAGAAAGAAAGAAAAGATATATCTGGATAAAGAGAAAAACAGAAAATCTAATAATACATTGAATTATTAGAGCAAAGAGTGGAGGAAGAGAAAATAAATATGAAATAGAGATTTCCACTAAAAGAAAAAAATTGAAAAAGGCAGGAGATTTAGAAAATTATTATGACAGACTTGAGAAAAAAATAAAATAGGAATTTTTAGAAAAGAGCAATGAATGAAAAGGTCAATTGTTCCTACCTCTATAATATTAGCTGTTTGTTGTTGTTGTTGTTGCTAATTTACCTATTTAAGCTAAGAAACAAAGAAATGTTTCATTTAGGGATGAGGTTTCTCTCTCTCTATATATATTTTTTCCATTTAGGGATAAGGTATATATATATATACATAGATATATATGTATATATATATATTTTTTTTTAATTTTAATTGTTAGAAAATGTGTCACAGAAAGTGTTTAAACTTTAAGATACAGATGCAACATGTAATGAACTGCATTGTTTGAACGTCTAATTTGTAAATGCTGTTAGAGGAAACCTGGTGGAAATGTTCTTATGTGATTGTGTTTCTGGAACTAAGTATATTTATTAATAAGGAATAGTTTAAAATTATGAAATGACCAGGAGTGGACAATTTTCCTAATCCTATCAGCTCTTTGCAGCTCTTTTATTAGCCCCCTTCAGGAATATCAGATTTTTATCTAATTAAATTTTATATTAATGTGCTTTTGACTTTTGGCCTTTCTCTTCCTTCTGCTCTTTTTTTCCCCTAAATTACATGTTTCTGTTTAAAACAGCTACTATCAATTCTTTGATATGAATACTCAACATCAATTTACTAACTTCAGAGATGAAGGAGCATCAATATTTAGAAGCGAAGAATACAAAGCCTTGGGCATCTGGATGGCTCAGTCAGTTAAGCATCTGCCTTCGACTCAGGTGGTGATCCCAAGGTCCTGGGATGGAACCCCAGGTTGAACTTTCTACTCAACTGGGAGCCTACTTCTCCCTCTCCTTCTGCTTGCAGCTCCCTTTGCTTGCGTTCTCCCTCTCTTTGTCAACTAAATAAAATAAAATAATATAATGTAAATAATACATTTATTTATTTATTAAAATGCAATTATTAAACAATACATAATGTATTGCATAATTATAATAATGATTAAATAATTTATTAAATATTTATATTAAATATATCAATTTAATTAAATAAATATTTTTAGAATTTAAAATATTTCAAATTTAGATTATTAAATATTAAATCATTAATTTAATAAATAAATATCTAAACATAATTAAATAAAATAATTTATTTATTAAAATGAATAAAATAATGTTGTCATTATCTGAGCATGTATTTTTAAATAGTCTAAAAAAAAATCTAATAAAGTCTAAATACATTGAGTTCAGATATTTATACAAGTTAACCCAGACACTCAACCCACAGTTTCAAAACTTTTGTTTTTATCTACTATTCAAAATACGTTTTTAATGTATTTATTTGTAACTTTGACATAGCAAGGAAACTTGGAGGAAAAGGAGACATTTGCTTTTAATATTTGAAAATTATTTTGTTGATTTAAAAAAATAAAAACCTTAACACGTGAGCATTTCTTCTTAAATAACACTGTGAAGTTTCTGAGTCGCATTCTATTAAAAGTGCTGATAAAATGGCCTCAGTTACTCATTTAAATTATCAGCTGAATGGGTAACAAATGAAGTAGAGAGCTTTTTAATTATTTATGAATGTATTGCTTGTGGATGGAGTGCCACATAGAGTTACCTCTCTTTTTGGCTTTCTTTTGTGAGCAGCAGTGGAATCTATGAATGAGATTAAACATAAGGACATTCACAGAAATTCTTAATGAACTTCTGGGGAAGGGCAATAAGTGCAAGGAAAAACTGCAGCATGACTAATTACAAATTTCAAGTGGTCATCGCTTAATTATAGAAGCTTTTAAGTTCAAGTAATATATCATTTTTATGAGCCTATCATATTGTATTAATTACCACAAACTGCACTCTTGAACACTTATCTTTTCACATATTTCTTATTCTTAGTACTTAAAATTATCCTTATGATTGATAAGTAAATGGATTTTACTGACAATGCATCTATTTAAATAAATAAATAATGTTGTTTATATATATAAAAACAATTGAATATGTGTATGTGTTCATCGAATTTTTTTTTCAAATTAACATCTTAATTCTACCACATTAGTTACAAATAGATATAGACTTTATAGATTCATCAAATATTTTATTCTCAAATTTATATGTCCTTTGTGAAGTAAATGAAACTGTATATATTAAATATAATCCTATCACATGTAACAGTTACTAGTGCATCCCAGGACATACATAGGTCAGGTCCTACTCAAGGCATCACGGATAACTGGATTTAACTTTCTATCCTAGGAGTCTTCTGTATATTTCTGTGGCTTTTATACTACAATCAGGAGGAAGAATTCTTTTGCTAAAAGCTTCCAAATGACTATGCGAGTAGATTATTTGTAGACTAGTGATATAATATTATTGTTTAATATGTGAAGCATGATAAAATAAAATGCTATTGCCATATTTAATTTGTTCAGTAAAGCATTCATTTAGTTATCAAGCATTCATTTTCTTTTTTTAAAGATTTTATTTATTTATTTGACAGACAGTGATCACAAGTAGACAGAGAGGCAGGCAGAGAGAAAGGAAGAGAAGCAGGGTCCCTGCTGAGCAGAGAACCTGATGTGGGGCTCTATCCCAGGACTCTGGGATCATGACCTGAGCAGAAGGCAGAGGCTTTAACACACTGAGCCACCCAAGAGCCCCAAGCATTCATTTTCTTTATACAGAAGAGATAGAACAATATTACATAGTAGAAAATACAGTAAATAATCTAGAAACCTTGATCATGTTGTTTTGGCAATTTTAGAACATAAAATTAGCTAAAGCTCAAGTGAAAGTTATATTTGTATCATAGGAGGAAAAGTTAATTAAAAGTTTGTTTATTACCATAGTTTAACACTTCAACAAAATGATAACGAGTCCAAAATCAATGAATATATGAAGTATACAATAAAAACAATAATCTTGAGTGTATGTGACTCACTGTAGGTATTGATAGGCTAGAAATCAAAGGGAAAGTATCTATAGGGTTTGTTCAGTTCCATGCTCATCAGATTAATAGGCTTTCTCATATTGCTTCCTTCACCACATTAATTTGTCTAATGAAGTTTTCAAGAGTTAAAGACAGTGATAGGTTCATGGCTGGAGAGAAGGTACAGAATCTAAGATAGTTCAGCAGTGCTTATTATTTAAGAGAAAGACAGCATGGGAGGTGAGGGGTATATCATGCATCCTGTTTTCACTCCCTTTGTGGAGCACCTACCCTGGAGGTCATGTAATAATAACCAATGACCAAAAAACAATAAAAAAGCCCAAACATCCATGTGGAAGTGCCATCCCTGCCTGGAGATGAGTAGACTGCTCAAACAGATCCTGGGCAGGCATCTCAGCCCAGGCCTGAGCTGGGGAAGCTGGTTCCTGGCTTTGGGCGCAATCTGGAAGCCAGCAAACTGACGGGAGAGTGCAGCCAGGGTTAACAGGACTGATGATCTTTTTGCAGCCAGGCCGCGGGTGGACACCCGCTCAAGGAGCCAGGCTAGGAGGCTGCCCAGCGCCAGCGCTGACAAAGCTTGCAGCCCCCGGGGCTTCCCCCCGCGCCCCAGCCAGGGCGGGGCCTCAGGAGGGAGGGGGCGGGGGCGGGGCAGAGAAGGGGCTTTGCTAATTGCCAAAGCGAAAACTGAGCTCGCTGAGGACTCAGCAGGGAGGAGGGCAGGGGCGGGTCGAGAGCGGCGGGGAGAAGGCGCTTTCCTAATTGCCTAAGCTGGTAGTGAGCTCACAGAGGATGTGGCTGAGAGTCTGGGAGGAGGTGGAGGGGCTGGCGGAGGAGGGGCGGGCAGCGCCTCGGTGCTGTGCTGCGGCCCAGTCGGGACTGCAGGACCCACCGGACTCGCCGCCCATACGCTCCCGTGTGAGGCTCCGCTATCCCGCTCCTGCTGCCTGCTGCCCCTCCCCGCCCCAAGGCTTCTCCGGACCACCCTCTGCACAGGGATAAAGTGACACCGAGCCGCGCCCTCACCTGGAGCAGAAAGCGCGGACCCGACCTGGGGGCGGAGAGGGTGGTTGTGGAGGCCCAGCCTCCCGCGAACCCCAGGGCACCGGGACCACCCCGGACGCTGCGCCAAACCCGGGTCCTCATGGGGTCGGGCTGGGGACAGCGCCTTGCGAGGTGCCCCCCGCCAGCAGGCACGCTAGCCCCCATCTTTCCGCAGCCCCATGCGCCCGTGCTGAGGACCCCCTTCCCTCCCCCGCCGTGGCCCCGCTGCTTTTGTTCTGGACTTGGGATCCCAGGTGGAAACTAGTCCCTTAGACCTCCCTGGCAGCAAGGAGGGCAGGGAGGGATTCTTGGTTTTCTGCCCTGGCTCCTCCTCTCTCCCCATTCACAAGCCTTCTGGCTTCCCTTTCCTCTCCTCATTGTCAGTTTTCTGAAATGGTTTTCTTCTGCATGTTGACCCAAAGAGCTATTTCATGAATGAATATACACGAAACTGAGTTGGAGCCCACCTGTGAGAGCCCACCTGTAGAGGCCTTTCATTAGAATGGTCTCTGGTTCTAGCCTCAGTTCAGAATACTGCATGTACCTGAGGACCAAGTCCAGATGTTTCTTTCATCTTTGACTTGAATTTGAAATCCTCCTCAGACTTCAGCTTCCAGGATTTCTCCAGTCCTTGCTCTCCCACTGTCTTGGTGGGGATCCGCCATGAGTGTTGAACACAGGAATGAATGAATGATATATACCCCAGACTGCTGCGGCTTTGTCTTCTTTTGCTGAGGTTGGAAAGGCTTGGAGAGACCCCTGTATGCAGATAGAGAGCTGCATGCAATTGCTTAGATAAACGTGTTCCCCACTTAATTGCTTGGGCATTGAACATTTCACCCTTAACCTGTGGCTTGAGCAGTTAGGAGGAGACAATCTGGAGGTGAATCAGAAGATGGCTGAATCCACATGGTGGTGGTCTAGGTTTGGGAGATTTTCCTGGAGATTCAAAGGAAAGATCTAAATTCTTCCAGTGGGGAGTGGTAAACATTTTATCGATGGGAGATGGAAAATAAATGGTCTGGTTAAACTTTCCCGCCCCCTCAAAACCCATTATTTGAAAACACAAAAAGCGAAGTGAAGGGAGAAATCCTCCCACTCCCATTCCCACTCACCTCCATAGCCATCTCCTCTTCCAAGAACCTAACAGACAAGGTGCCAAGAAGTGTTAGGTACCAGCAGTGGTCTCAGATCTCATTCAAGAATCATGGTGAAAGGCTTTCAAATAGATTGTGGGGGAACAGGGATCCAATTAGGGGGGACAAGTTTAAGGTTTGCCTGGTCCCCTAAAAATTAATGGCACTAGAGAAGATGAGCTTTGGGAACTATAGCTTAATGGATACAATGTGTTAAAAGCTTCAGTGAGTCATGGTGGGAAGAAGCCATGAGGGCAGCAAACACAGTCTTAGATGATGTTATTAATAGCACTACAGGCTCTAGATTTCCTGTGGTGGTGTTCTTGGCAAGAACAGCCGGGCCAAAGTGGATACTCTCAACCTGGAACAGAGGGTCTTGGAGATGCCAGCACGTGAGGTATGATGAGAGGGTAAAATGATAGGAGGTGTCCTTTGGAAGGACTGACTCCTTGACTTTAAAAGGGAGAACCCAAATCTGTAGGTGAAATCTTTTTGGCTACAAAGAGGGCCAAGGCCTCCTAAGGCCAAGGTCTCCTCGTCACTTGCAAAGATGTCGAAGAACATATTCAGACTTTTCAAAGATGTCCTCATATCATTGGTTCCCACTCTGGAATTCTATCAATAAGGTGAGAGTTCCTCTAGTTGAAAAAGAGATCTAAAAAGACTTCCCTTTCTCATGTAATTTCTGTAACCTCCAGGACACACCCACCTCCCCCTTCTAGCTCTGTAATGAAGCCACAGCTGGTGCCAATTTGTGGAACTCCTTAAAGGCTATTCTCCCTTATATACCCCCGGACCAAGTTCCCATGCTCCCTCACCTGATTTCCTGCACTCACCTCCCACCTGGTGTGTTCACACCTGCAAGTGCCTTTTACCAAACCCTTTGTCAAAAGGCAGCCAGAGTGACCTTTCAAAGACCTATCAGTTCCTGGCATTTGTCTCCATAGAAATCTGCACTGATCTTCTAACAAATTCTCAGTCCTCCAAAGGCACCCATAATCCTCCCATCAGTCTCTTCATACCCCTCCAACTGACTGATGCCTGTTCTACCCCATCTCTCTGCCCTTCAACCACACTGCCTCCTTCTTCCTGTGGAGACCTCTCATGGCACCTGCCTCCAAGCACAGGTGATTCCCATTGATGGGAAGACCCTCTTCTCTCCCCCATCTCCCCACTCCAGTTACTCCCACTTATTCGTGAGCTCACAAGCCCCATGGTACACACTCTCCATGCAGCCTGCTCTCTCTTTTCTAGCAATGGCCTCCGTTTCTAGCTGTCGTTGTGTCATGGATGTCCCTCCCAGCCAGCCTCCAAGCTCTCCTTCCCTTTAGCTCCAACACCTGACACAGTGCCTGGCACGTAGTAAGCCCTGGCTAGCTTCTAAGAGCCTCACTGAGGGACTGAAAGCATTTTAAAATGTCACCACGTAGGCTCCAAACTGTAGGCAGAAAAAGCTTTGCCTGGATTGACATTTTAGAGACGTATTCGTCAAGTTGGATGTGTTCACTGACTTTACCTTGTAAAATTTAAAAAAAAAAAAAAGGACCTCTGTATC